>NC_092783.1:0-2975000 GCF_047496795.1 Chiloscyllium punctatum | reverse complement strand
CGCCTTCTGTTTCAGCCCCTCTGTTTCAGCCCCTCTGTTTCTCGCCCTCTGTTTCAGCCCCTCTGTTTCTCGCCCTCTGTTTCAGCCCCTCTGTTTCTCGCCCTCTGTTTCAGCCCCTCTGTTTCAGCCCCTCTGATTCAGCCCCTCTGTTTCTCGCCCTCTGTTTCAGCCCCTCTGTTTCCACCCCTCTGTTTCAGCCCCTCTGTTTCTCGCCCTCTGTTTCAGCCCCTCTGTTTCAGCCCGTCTGTTTCAGCCCCTCTGTTTCAGCCCCTCTGTTTCTCACCCTCTGTTTCTCGCCCTCTGTTTCTGCCCCTCTGTTTTTCGCCCTCTGTTTCAGCGCCCTGTTTCTCGCCCTCTGTTTCAGGCTCTCTGTTTCAGCCCCTCTGTTTCTCGCCCTCTGTTTCTCGCCCGCTGTTTCAGCCCCTTTGTTTCTCGCTCTCTGCTTCAGCCACTCTGTTTCAGCCCCTCTGATTCAGCCCCTCTGTTTTTCGCCCTCTGTTTCTCGCCCTCTGTTTCAGACCCTCTGTTTCAGCCCCTCTGTTTCAGCTCCTCTGTTTCAGCCCCTCTGTTTCTCACCCTCTGTTCAGCCCCTGTGTTTCTCGCCCTCTGTTTCAGCCCCTCTGTTTCTAGCCCTCTGTTTCAGCCCCACTGTTTCTCGCCCTCTGTTTCAGCCCCTCTGTTTCTCGCCCTCTGTTTCAGCCCCTCTGTTTCAGCCCCTCTGTTTCTCGCCCTCTGTTTCTGCCCCTCTGTTTCTCGCCCTCTGTTTCAGCCCCGCTGTTTCTCGCCCTCTATTTCAGCCCCGCTGATTCAGCCCCTCTGTTTCAGCCCCTCTGAATCAGCCCCTCTGATTCAGCCCCTCTGTTTCAGCCGCTCTCTTTCAGCCCCTCTGTTTCTCGCCCTCTGTTTCAGCTCCTCTGATTCTCGCCCTCTGTTTCAGCCCCTCTGTTTCTCGCCCTCTGTTGAAGCCCCTCTGATTCAGCCCCTCTGTTTCAGCCCCTCTGATTCAGCCCCTCTGATTCAGCCCCTCTGATTCAGCCCCTCTGTTTCTCGCCCTCTGTTTCAGCCCCTCTGTTTCAGCCCCTCTGTTTCTGCCCCTCTGTTTCTCACCCTCTGTTTCATCCCATCTGATTCAGCCCCTCTGATTCAGCCCCTCTGTTTCCCGCCCCTCTGTTTCAGCCCCTCTGTTTCTCGCCCTCTGTTTCAGCCCCTCTGTTTCAGCCCGTCTGTTTCAGCCACTCTGTTTCTCGCCCTCTGTTTCAACCCCTCTGTTTCTCACCCTCTGTTTCAGCCCCTCTGATTCAGCCCCTCTGTTTCTCGCCCTCTGTTTCAGCCCCTCTGTTTCTCGCCCTCTGTTTCAGCCCCTCTGTTTCAGCCCCACTGTTTCAGCGCCTCTGATTCAGACCCTCTGTTTCAGCCCCTCTGATTCAGCCCCACTGTTTCAGCCCCTCTGATTCAGCCCCTCTGTTTCAGCCCCTCTGTTTCAGCCCCTCTGGTTCAGCCCCTCTGTTTCTCGCCCTCTATTTCTCACCCTCTGTTTCTCGCCCTATGATTAAGCCCCTCTGTTTCCCTCCCCTCTGTTTCAGCCCCTCTGTTTCTTGCCCTCTGTTTCAGGCTCTCTGTTTCAGCCCCTCTGATTCAGCCCCTCTGATTCAGCCACTCTGTTTCCCGCCCCTCTGTTTCAGCCCCTCTGTTTCTCGCTCTCTGTTTCAGCCCCTCTGTTTCAGCCCGTCTGTTTCAGCCACACTGTTTCTCGCCCTCTGTTTCAACCCCTCTGTTTCTCACCCTCTGTTTCAGCCCCTCTGATTCAGCCCCTGTGTTTCTCGCCCTCTGTTTCAGCCCCTCTGTTTCTCGCCCTCTGTTTCAGCCCCTCTGTTTCAGCCCCACTGTTTCAGCGCCTCTGTTTCTCGCCCTCTGTTTCAGCCCCTCTGTTTCTCGCCCTCTGTTTCAGGCCCTCTGTTTCTCGCCCTCTGTTTCAGCCCCTCTGATTCAGCCCCACTGTTTCAGCCCCTCTGATTCAGCCCCTCTGTTTCAGCCCCTCTGTTTCAGCCCCTCTGATTCTCGCCCTCTTTTTAAGCCCCTCTGTTTCTCGCCCTCTGTTTCAGCCCCTCTGATTCAGCCCCTCTGTTTCAGCCCCTCTGATGCAGTCCCCTCTGATTCAGCCCCTCTGATTCAGCCCCTCTGTTTCTCGCCCTCTGTTTCAGCCCCTCTGTTTCAGCCCCTCTGTTTCAGCCCATCTGTTTCTCACCCTCTGTTTCAGCCCCTCTGATTCAGCCCCTCTGATTCAGCCCCTCTGATTCAGCCCCTCTGTTTCCCGCCCCTCTGTTTCAACCCCTCTGTTTCTCGCCCTCTGTTTCAGCCCCTCTGTTTCTTGCCCTCTGTTTCAACCCCACTGTTTCAGCCCCTCTGTTTCAGCCCCTCTGTTTCAGCGCCTCTGTTTCTCGCCCTCTGTTTCAGCCCCTCTGTTTCTCACCCTCTGTTTCAGCCCCTCTGATTCAGCCTCTCTGTTTCAGCCCCTCTGTTACTCCGCCTCTGTTCCAGCCCCTCTGTTTCAGCCCCTCTGTTTCAGCCACTCTGTTTCAGCCCCTCTGTTTCAGCCCCTCTGTTTCAGCCCCTCTGTTTCTCGCCCTCTGTTTCAGCCCCTCTGTTTCTCGCCCTCTATTTCAGCCCCTCTGTTTAAGCACGTCTGTTTCAGCCCCTCTGATTCAGCCCCTCTGTTTCTCGCCCTCTGTTTCAGCCCCTCTGTTTCTCGCCCTCTGTTTCAGCCCCTCTGTTTCTCGCCCTCTGATTCAGCCCCTCTGTTTCAGCCCCTCTGATTCAGCCCCTCTGTTTCTCGCCCTCTGTTTCAGCCCGTCTGTTTCTCGCACTCTGTTTCAGCCCCACTGTTTCTCGCCCTCACTTTCAGCCCCTCTGATTCAGCCCCTCTGTTTCTCGCCCTCTGTTTCAGCCCCTCTGTTTCAGCCCCTCTGTTTCTCGCCCTCTGTTTCAGCCCCTCTGTTTCAGCCCCTCTGTTTCTCGCCCTCTGTTTCTGCCCCTCTGTTTCTCGCCCTCTTTTTCAGCCCCGTTGTTTCTCGCCCTCTGTTTCAGCCCCGCTGATTCAGCCCCTCTGTTTCAGCCCCTCTGAATCAGCCCCTCTGATTCAGCCCCTCTCTTTCAGCCCCTCTGTTTCAGCCCCTCTGTTTCAGCCCCTCTGTTTCTCGCCATCTGTTTCAGCCCCTCTGATTCTAGCCCTCTGTTTCAGCCCCTCTGTTTCTCGCCCTCTGTTTCAGCCTCTCTGACTCAGCCCCTCTGTTTCAGCCCCTCTGATTCAGCCCCTCTGATTCAACCCCTCTGATTAAGCCCCTCTGTTTCCCGCCCTCTGTTTCAGCCCCTCTGTTTCAGCCCCTCTGTTTCAGCCCCTCTGTTTCTCACCCTCTGTTTCAGCCCCTCTGATTCAGCCCCTCTGATTCAGCCCCTCTGTTTCCCGCCACTCTATTTCAGCCCCTCTGTTTCTCGCCCTCTGTTTCAGCCCCGCTGTTTCTCGCCCTCTGTTTCAGCCCCTCAGTTTCAGCCCCTCAGTTTCAGCCCCTCTGTTTCAGCGCCTTTGTTTCGCCCTCTGTTTCAGCCCCTCTGTTTCTCCCCCTCTGTTTCAGCCCCTCTGATTCAGCGCCTCTGTTTCAGCCCCTCTGTTTCTCCCCCTCTGTTCCAGCCCCTCTGTTTCAGCCCCTCTGTTTCTCGCCCTCTGTTTCAGCCCCTCTGTTTCTCGCCCTCTGTTTCAGCCCCTCTGTTTCAGCCTCTCTGATTCAGCCCCTCTGTTTCTCGCCCTCTGTTTCAGCCCCTCTGTTTCTCGCCCTCTGTTTCAGCCCCTCTGTTTCTCGCCCTCTGTTACTGCCCCTCAGTTTCTTGCCCTCTGTTTCAGCCCCGCTGTTTCTCGCCCTCTGTTTCAGCCCCGCTGATTCAGCCCCTCTGTTTCAGCCCCTCTGAATCAGCCCCTCTGATTCAGACCCTCTGTTTCAGCCCCTCTGTTTCAGCCCCTCTGTTTCAGCCCCTCTGTTTCTCGACCTCTGTTTCAGCCCCTCTGATTCTCGCCCTCTGTTTCAGCCCCTCTGTTTCTCGCCCTCTGTTTCAGCCCCTCTGATTCAGCCCCTCTGTTTCAGCCCCTCTGTTTCAGCCCCTCTGTTTCAGCCCCTCTGTTTCTCGACCTCTGTTTCAGCCCCTCTGATTCTCGCCCTCTGTTTCAGCCCCTCTGTTTCTCCCCCTCTGTTCCAGCCCCTCTGTTTCAGCCCCTCTGTTTCAGCCACTCTGTTTCAGCCCCTCTGTTTCAGCCCCTTTGTTTCAGCCCCTCTGCTTCTCGCCCTCTGTTTCAGCCCCTCTGTTTCAGCCCCTCTGTTTCAGCCCCTCTGTTTCAGCGCCTCTATTTCGCCCTCTGTTTCAGCCCCTCTGTTTCTCGCCCTCTGTTTCAGCCCCTCTGATCCAGCCCCTCTGTTTCAGCCGCTCTGTTTCTCCCCCTCTGTTCCAGCCCCTCTGTTTCAGCCCCTCTGTTTCAGCCACTCTGTTTCAGCCCCTCTGTTTCAGCCCCTCTGTTTCAGCCCCTCTGCTTCTCGCCATCTCTTTTAGCCCCTCTGTTTCTCGCCCTCTGTTTCAGCCCCACTGTTTCAGCCCCTCTGTTTCAGCCACTCTGTTTCTCGCCCTCTGTTTCAGCCCCCCTGTTTCTCACCCTCTGTTTCAGCCCCTCTGATTCAGCCCCTCTGTTTCGCGCCCTCTGTTTCAGCCCCTTTTTCTCGCCCTCTGTTTCAGCCCCTCTGTTTCTCGCCCTCTTTTTCAGCCCCTCTGTTTCAGCCCCTCTGATTCAGCCCCTCTGTTACTCGCCCTCTGTTTCAGCCCCTCTGTTTCTCGCCCTCTGTTTCAGCCCCTCTGTTTCAGCCCGTCTGTTTCAGCCCCTCTGTTTCAGCCCCTCTGTTTCTCACCCTCTGTTTCTCGCCCTCTGTTTCAGCCCCTCTGTTTTTCGCCCTCTGTTTCAGCTCCCTGTTTCTCGCCCTCTGTTCCAGGCTCTCTGTTTCAGCCAATCTGTTTCTCGCCCTCTGTTTCTCGCCCGCTGTTTCAGCCCCTCTGTTTCTCGCCCTCTTTTTCAGCCCCTCTGTTTCAGCCCCTCTGATTCAGCCCCTCTGTTACTCGCCCTCTGTTTCAGCCCCTCTGTTTCTCGCCCTCTGTTTCAGCCCCTCTGTTTCAGCCCGTCTGTTTCAGCCCCTCTGTTTCAGCCCCTCTGTTTCTCACCCTCTGTTTCTCGCCCTCTGTTTCAGCCCCTCTGTTTTTCGCCCTCTGTTTCAGCCCCCTGTTTCTCGCCCTCTGTTCCAGGCTCTCTGTTTCAGCCAATCTGTTTCTCGCCCTCTGTTTCTCGCCCGCTGTTTCAGCTCCTTTGTTTCTCGCCGTCTGCTTCAGCCCCTCTGTTTCAGCCCCTCTGATTCAGCCCCTCTGATTCAGCCACTCTGTTTCTCGCCCACTGTTTCAGACCCTCTGTTTCAGCCCCTCTGTTTCAGCTCCTCTGTTTCAGCCCCACTGTTTCTCGCCCTCTGTTTCAGCCCCTCTGTTTCTCGCCCTCTGTTTCAGCCCCTCAGTTTCTCGCCCTCTGTTTCAGCACCTCTGTTTCTCGCCCTCTGTTTCAGCCCCTCTGATTCAGACCCACTGTTTCAGCCCCTCTGATTCAGCCCCTCTGTTTCAGCCCCTCTGTTTCAGCCCCTCTGTTTCAGCCCCTCTGTTTCAGCCCCTCTGTTTCTCGCCCTCTATTTCTCACCCTCTGTTTCTCGCCCTCTGTTTCAGCCCCTCTGTTTTTCGCCCTCTGTTTCAGCCCCTCTGGTTCTTGCCCTCTGTTTCAGGCTCTCTGTTTCAGCCCGTCTGTTTCAGCCCCTCTGTTTCTCGCCCTCTGTTTCAGCCCCTCTGATTCTCGCCCTCTGTTTCAGCCCCTCTGTTTCTCGCCCTCTGTTTCAGCCCCTCTGATTCAGCCCCTCTGATTCAGCCCCTCTGTTTCTCGCCCTCTGTTTCAGCCCCTCTGTTTCAGCCCCTCTGTTTCAGCCCCTCTGTTTCTCACCCTCAGTTTCAGCCCCTCTGATTCAGCCCCTCTGATTCAGCCCCTCTGTTTCCCGCCCCTCTGTTTCAGCCCCTCTGTTTCTCGCCCTCTGTTTCAGCCCCTCTGTTTCTCGCCCTCTGTTTCAGCCACACTGTTTCAGCCCCTCTGTTTCAGCCCCTCTGTTTCAGCGCCTCTGTTTCTCGCCCTCTGTTTCAGCCCCTCTGTTTCTCGCCCTCTGTTACAGCCCCTCTGATTCAGCCCCTCAGTTTCAGCCCCTCTGTTTCTCCGCCTATGTTCCAGCCCCTCTGTTTCAGCCCCTCTGTTTCAGCCCCTCTGTTTCAGCCCCTCTGTTTCTCGCCCTCAGTTTCAGCCCCTCTGTTTCTCGCCCTCTGTTTCAGCCCCTCTGTTTCTCGCCCTCTGTTTCTGCCCCTCTGATTCAGCCCCTCTGTTTCTCGGCCTCTGTTTCAGCCCCTCTGTTTCAGCCCCTCTGTTTCTCGCCCGCTGTTTCAGCCCCTCTGTTTCAGCGCCTCTGTTTCTCGCCCTCTGTTTCTGCCCCTCTGTTTCTCGCCCTCTGTTTCAGCCCCGCTGTTTCTCGCCCTCTGTTTCAGCCCCGCTGATTCAGCCCCCCTGCTTCAGCCCCTCTGAATCAGCCCCTCTGATTCAGCCCCTCTGTTTCAGCCCCTCTGTTTCAGCCCATCTGTTTCAGCCCCTCTGTTTCTCACCCTCTGTTTCAGCCCCTCTGATTCAGCCCCTGTGATTCAGCCCCTCTGATTAAGCCCCTCTGTTTCTCGCCCTCTGTTTCAGCCCCTCTGATTCTCGCCCTCTGTTTCAGCCCCTCTGTTTCTCGCCCTCTGTTTCAGCCCCTCTGATTCAGCCCCTCTGATTCAGCCCCTCTGTTTCTCGCCCTCTGTTTCAGCCCCTCTGTTTCAGCCCCTCTGTTTCAGCCCCTCTGTTTCTCACCCTCAGTTTCAGCCCCTCTGATTCAGCCCCTCTGATTCAGCCCCTCTGTTTCCCGCCCCTCTGTTTCAGCACCTCTGTTTCTCGCCCTCTGTTTCAGCCCCTCTGTTTCTCGCCCTCTGTTTCAGCCACACTGTTTCAGCCCCTCTGTTTCAGCCCCTCTGTTTCAGCGCCTCTGTTTCTCGCCCTCTGTTTCAGCCCCTCTGTTTCTCGCCCTCTTTTACAGCCCCTCTGATTCAGCCCCTCAGTTTCAGCCCCTCTGTTTCTCCGCCTATGTTCCAGCCCCTCTGTTTCAGCCCCTCTGTTTCAGCCACTCTGTTTCAGCCCCTCTGTTTCAGCCCCTCTGTTTCAGCCCCTCTGTTTCTCGCCCTCAGTTTCAGCCCCTCTGTTTCTCGCCCTCTGTTTCAGCCCCTCTGTTTCTCGCCCTCTGTTTCTGCCCCTCTGATTCAGCCCCTCTGTTTCTCGGCCTCTGTTTCAGCCCCTCTGTTTCAGCCCCTCTGTTTCTCGCCCGCTGTTTCAGCCCCTCTGTTTCAGCGCCTCTGTTTCTCGCCCTCTGTTTCTGCCCCTCTGTTTCTCGCCCTCTGTTTCAGCCCCGCTGTTTCTCGCCCTCTGTTTCAGCCCCGCTGATTCAGCCCCTCTGCTTCAGCCCCTCTGAATCAGCCCCTGTGATTCAGCCCCTCTGATTAAGCCCCTCTGTTTCCCGCCCCTCTGTTTCAGCCCCTCTGTTTCTCGCCCTCTGTTTCAGCCCCTCTGTTTCGGCCACTCTGTTTCAGCCCCTCTGTTTCTCGCCCTCTGTTTCAGCCCCTCTGATTCAGCCCCTGTGATTCAGCCCCTCTGATTAAGCCCCTCTGTTTCCCGCCCCTCTGTTTCAGCCCCTCTGTTTCTCGCCCTCTGTTTCAGCCCCTCTGTTTCGGCCACTCTGTTTCAGCCCCTCTGTTTCTCGCCCTCTGTTTCAGCCCCTCTGTTTCTCGCCCTCTGTTTCAGCCCCTCTGTTTCAGCCTCTCTGATTCAGCCCCTCCGTTTCTCGCCCTCTGTTTCAGCCCCTCTGTTTCAGCCCCTTTGTTTCAGCCCCTCTGTTTCTCGCCCTCTGTTTCAGCACCACTGATTCAGCCCCTCTGATTCAGCCCCTCTGATTCAGCCCCTCTGTTTCAGCCCCTCTGTTTCAGCCCCTCTGTTTCTCGCCCTCTGATTCAGCCCCTCTGTTTCAGCCCCTCTGTTTCTCCCCCTCTGTTCCAGCCGCTCTGTTTCAGCTCCTCTGTTTCAGCCACTCTGTTTCAGCCCCTCTGTTTCAGCCCCTCTGTCTGAGCCCCTCTGTTTCAGCCCCTCTGTTTCTCGCCCTCTGTTTCAGCCCCTCTGTTTTTCGCCCTCTTTATCAGCCCCTCTGTTTCAGCCCCTCTGTTTCAGCCACTCTGTTTCTCGCCCTCTGTTTCAGCCCCTCTGTTTCTCGCCCTCTGTTTCAGCCCCTCTGTTTCTCCCCCTCTGTTTCAGCCCTTCTGTTTCTCGCCCTCTGTTTCAGCCACACTGTTTAAGCCCCTCTGTTTCAGCCCCTCTGTTTCAGACCCTCTGTTTCAGCCCCTCAGTTTTTCGCACTCTGTTTCAGCCCCTCTGTTTCTCGCCCTCTGTTACAGCCCCTCTGATTCAGCCCCTCAGTTTCAGCCCCTCTGTTTCTCCGCCTATGTTCCAGCCCCTCTGTTTCAGCCCCTCTGTTTCAGCCACTCTGTTTCAGCCCCTCTGTTTCAGCCCCTCTGTTTCAGCCCCTCTGTTTCTCGCCCTCTGTTTCAGCCCCTCTGTTTCTCGCCCTCTGTTTCTGCCCCTCTGATTCAGCCCCTCTGTTTCTCGGCCTCTGTTTCAGCCCCTCTGTTTCAGCCCCTCTGTTTCTCGCCCGCTGTTTCAGCCCCTCTGTTTCAGCGCCTCTGTTTCTCGCCCTCTGTTTCTGCCCCTCTGTTTCTCGCCCTCTGTTTCAGCCCCGCTGTTTCTCGCCCTCTGTTTCAGCCCCGCTGATTCAGCCCCTCTGCTTCAGCCCCTCTGAATCAGCCCCTGTGATTCAGCCCCTCTGATTAAGCCCCTCTGTTTCCCGCCCCTCTGTTTCAGCCCCTCTGTTTCTCGCCCTCTGTTTCAGCCCCTCTGTTTCGGCCACTCTGTTTCAGCCCCTCTGTTTCTCGCCCTCTGTTTCAGCCCCTCTGATTCAGCCCCTGTGATTCAGCCCCTCTGATTAAGCCCCTCTGTTTCCCGCCCCTCTGTTTCAGCCCCTCTGTTTCTCGCCCTCTGTTTCAGCCCCTCTGTTTCGGCCACTCTGTTTCAGCCCCTCTGTTTCTCGCCCTCTGTTTCAGCCCCTCTGTTTCTCGCCCTCTGTTTCAGCCCCTCTGTTTCAGCCTCTCTGATTCAGCCCCTCCGTTTCTCGCCCTCTGTTTCAGCCCCTCTGTTTCAGCCCCTTTGTTTCAGCCCCTCTGTTTCTCGCCCTCTGTTTCAGCACCACTGATTCAGCCCCTCTGATTCAGCCCCTCTGATTCAGCCCCTCTGTTTCAGCCCCTCTGTTTCAGCCCCTCTGTTTCTCGCCCTCTGATTCAGCCCCTCTGTTTCAGCCCCTCTGTTTCTCCCCCTCTGTTCCAGCCGCTCTGTTTCAGCCCCTCTGTTTCAGCCACTCTGTTTCAGCCCCTCTGTTTCAGCCCCTCTGTCTGAGCCCCTCTGTTTCAGCCCCTCTGTTTCTCGCCCTCTGTTTCAGCCCCTCTGTTTTTCGCCCTCTTTATCAGCCCCTCTGTTTCAGCCCCTCTGTTTCAGCCACTCTGTTTCTCGCCCTCTGTTTCAGCCCCTCTGTTTCTCGCCCTCTGTTTCAGCCCCTCTGTTTCTCCCCCTCTGTTTCAGCCCTTCTGTTTCTCGCCCTCTGTTTCAGCCACACTGTTTAAGCCCCTCTGTTTCAGCCCCTCTGTTTCAGACCCTCTGTTTCAGCCCCTCAGTTTTTCGCACTCTGTTTCAGCCCCTCTGTTTGTCGCCCACTGTTTCAGCCCCTCTGTTTCAGCCCCTCTGTTTCTCGCCGTCTGTTTCTGCCCCTTTGTTTCTCGCCCTCTGTTTCAGCCCCTCAGTTTCTCGCCCTCTGTTTCAGCCCCTCTGTTTCAGCCCCTCTGTTTCAGCCCCTCTGTTTCTCGCCCTCTGTTTTAGCCCTTCTGATTCAGCCCCTCTGATTCACCCCCTCTGATTCAGCCCCTCTGTTTCTCGCCCGCTGTTTCAGCCCCTCTGTTTCTCGCCCTCTGTTTCAGCCCCTCTGATTCAGCCACTCTGTTTCAGCCCTTCTGTTTCTCCCCCTCTGTTCTAGCCCCTCTCTTTCAGCTCCGCTGTTTCAGCCACTCTGTTTCAGCCCCTCTGTTTCAGCCCCTCTGTTTCAGCCCCTCTGTTTCTCGCCCTCAGTTTCAGCCCCTCTGTTTTTCGCCCTCTTTTTCAGCCCCTCTGATTCAGCCACTCTGTTTCTCGCCCGTTGTTTCAGCCCCTCTGTTTCTCACCCTCTGTTTCAGCCCCGCTGATTCAGCCCCTCTGTTTCAGCCCCTCTGAATCAGCCCCTCTGATTCAGACCCTCTGTTTCAGCCCCTCTGTTTCAGCCCCTCTGTTTCAGCCCCTCTGTTTCTCGACCTCTGTTTCAGCCCCTCTGATTCTCGCCCTCTGTTTCAGCCCCTCTGTTTCTCACCCTCTGTTTCAGCCCCTCTGATTCAGCCCCTCTGTTTCAGCCCCTCTGTTTCAGCCCCTCTGTTTCAGCCCCTCTGTTTCTCGACCTCTGTTTCAGCCCCTCTGATTCTCGCCCTCTGTTTCAGCCCCTCTGTTTCTCCCCCTCTGTTCCAGCCCCTCTGTTTCAGCCCCTCTGTTTCAGCCACTCTGTTTCAGCCCCTCTGTTTCAGCCCCTTTGTTTCAGCCCCTCTGCTTCTCGCCCTCTGTTTCAGCCCCTCTGTTTCAGCCCCTCTGTTTCAGCCCCTCTGTTTCAGCGCCTCTATTTCGCCCTCTGTTTCAGCCCCTCTGTTTCTCGCCCTCTGTTTCAGCCCCTCTGATCCAGCCCCTCTGTTTCAGCCGCTCTGTTTCTCCCCCTCTGTTCCAGCCCCTCTGTTTCAGCCCCTCTGTTTCAGCCACTCTGTTTCAGCCCCTCTGTTTCAGCCCCTCTGTTTCAGCCCCTCTGCTTCTCGCCATCTGTTTTAGCCCCTCTGTTTCTCGCCCTCTGTTTCAGCCCCACTGTTTCAGCCCCTCTGTTTCAGCCACTCTGTTTCTCGCCCTCTGTTTCAGCCCCCCTGTTTCTCACCCTCTGTTTCAGCCCCTCTGATTCAGCCCCTCTGTTTCGCGCCCTCTGTTTCAGCCCCTTTTTCTCGCCCTCTGTTTCAGCCCCTCTGTTTCTCGCCCTCTTTTTCAGCCCCTCTGTTTCAGCCCCTCTGATTCAGCCCCTCTGTTACTCGCCCTCTGTTTCAGCCCCTCTGTTTCTCGCCCTCTGTTTCAGCCCCTCTGTTTCAGCCCGTCTGTTTCAGCCCCTCTGTTTCAGCCCCTCTGTTTCTCACCCTCTGTTTCTCACCCTCTGTTTCAGCCCCTCTGTTTTTCGCCCTCTGTTTCAGCTCCCTGTTTCTCGCCCTCTGTTCCAGGCTCTCTGTTTCAGCCAATCTGTTTCTCGCCCTCTGTTTCTCGCCCGCTGTTTCAGCCCCTCTGTTTCTCGCCCTCTTTTTCAGCCCCTCTGTTTCAGCCCCTCTGATTCAGCCCCTCTGTTACTCGCCCTCTGTTTCAGCCCCTCTGTTTCTCGCCCTCTGTTTCAGCCCCTCTGTTTCAGCCCGTCTGTTTCAGCCCCTCTGTTTCAGCCCCTCTGTTTCTCACCCTCTGTTTCTCGCCCTCTGTTTCAGCCCCTCTGTTTTTCGCCCTCTGTTTCAGCCCCCTGTTTCTCGCCCTCTGTTCCAGGCTCTCTGTTTCAGCCAATCTGTTTCTCGCCCTCTGTTTCTCGCCCGCTGTTTCAGCTCCTTTGTTTCTCGCCCTCTGCTTCAGCCCCTCTGTTTCAGCCCCTCTGATTCAGCCCCTCTGATTCAGCCCCTCTGTTTCAGCCCCTCTGTTTCAGCCCCTCTGTTTCTCGCCCTCTGATTCAGCCCCTCTGTTTCTCGCCCTCTATTTCAGCCCCTCTGTTTAAGCACGTCTGTTTCAGCCCCTCTGATTCAGCCCCTCTGTTTCTCGCCCTCTGTTTCAGCCCCTCTGTTTCTCGCCCTCTGTTTCAGCCCCTCTGTTTCTCGCCCTCTGATTCAGCCCCTCTGTTTCAGCCCCTCTGATTCAGCCCCTCTGTTTCTCGCCCTCTGTTTCAGCCCGTCTGTTTCTCGCACTCTGTTTCAGCCCCACTGTTTCTCGCCCTCACTTTCAGCCCCTCTGATTCAGCCCCTCTGTTTCTCGCCCTCTGTTTCAGCCCCTCTGTTTCAGCCCCTCTGTTTCTCGCCCTCTGTTTCAGCCCCTCTGTTTCAGCCCCTCTGTTTCTCGCCCTCTGTTTCTGCCCCTCTGTTTCTCGCCCTCTTTTTCAGCCCCGTTGTTTCTCGCCCTCTGTTTCAGCCCCGCTGATTCAGCCCCTCTGTTTCAGCCCCTCTGAATCAGCCCCTCTGATTCAGCCCCTCTCTTTCAGCCCCTCTGTTTCAGCCCCTCTGTTTCAGCCCCTCTGTTTCTCGCCATCTGTTTCAGCCCCTCTGATTCTAGCCCTCTGTTTCAGCCCCTCTGTTTCTCGCCCTCTGTTTCAGCCTCTCTGACTCAGCCCCTCTGTTTCAGCCCCTCTGATTCAGCCCCTCTGATTCAACCCCTCTGATTAAGCCCCTCTGTTTCCCGCCCTCTGTTTCAGCCCCTCTGTTTCAGCCCCTCTGTTTCAGCCCCTCTGTTTCTCACCCTCTGTTTCAGCCCCTCTGATTCAGCCCCTCTGATTCAGCCCCTCTGTTTCCCGCCACTCTATTTCAGCCCCTCTGTTTCTCGCCCTCTGTTTCAGCCCCGCTGTTTCTCGCCCTCTGTTTCAGCCCCTCAGTTTCAGCCCCTCAGTTTCAGCCCCTCTGTTTCAGCGCCTTTGTTTCGCCCTCTGTTTCAGCCCCTCTGTTTCTCCCCCTCTGTTTCAGCCCCTCTGATTCAGCGCCTCTGTTTCAGCCCCTCTGTTTCTCCCCCTCTGTTCCAGCCCCTCTGTTTCAGCCCCTCTGTTTCTCGCCCTCTGTTTCAGCCCCTCTGTTTCTCGCCCTCTGTTTCAGCCCCTCTGTTTCAGCCTCTCTGATTCAGCCCCTCTGTTTCTCGCCCTCTGTTTCAGCCCCTCTGTTTCTCGCCCTCTGTTTCAGCCCCTCTGTTTCTCGCCCTCTGTTACTGCCCCTCAGTTTCTTGCCCTCTGTTTCAGCCCCGCTGTTTCTCGCCCTCTGTTTCAGCCCCGCTGATTCAGCCCCTCTGTTTCAGCCCCTCTGAATCAGCCCCTCTGATTCAGACCCTCTGTTTCAGCCCCTCTGTTTCAGCCCCTCTGTTTCAGCCCCTCTGTTTCTCGACCTCTGTTTCAGCCCCTCTGATTCTCGCCCTCTGTTTCAGCCCCTCTGTTTCTCGCCCTCTGTTTCAGCCCCTCTGATTCAGCCCCTCTGTTTCAGCCCCTCTGTTTCAGCCCCTCTGTTTCAGCCCCTCTGTTTCTCGACCTCTGTTTCAGCCCCTCTGATTCTCGCCCTCTGTTTCAGCCCCTCTGTTTCTCCCCCTCTGTTCCAGCCCCTCTGTTTCAGCCCCTCTGTTTCAGCCACTCTGTTTCAGCCCCTCTGTTTCAGCCCCTTTGTTTCAGCCCCTCTGCTTCTCGCCCTCTGTTTCAGCCCCTCTGTTTCAGCCCCTCTGTTTCAGCCCCTCTGTTTCAGCGCCTCTATTTCGCCCTCTGTTTCAGCCCCTCTGTTTCTCGCCCTCTGTTTCAGCCCCTCTGATCCAGCCCCTCTGTTTCAGCCGCTCTGTTTCTCCCCCTCTGTTCCAGCCCCTCTGTTTCAGCCCCTCTGTTTCAGCCACTCTGTTTCAGCCCCTCTGTTTCAGCCCCTCTGTTTCAGCCCCTCTGCTTCTCGCCATCTCTTTTAGCCCCTCTGTTTCTCGCCCTCTGTTTCAGCCCCACTGTTTCAGCCCCTCTGTTTCAGCCACTCTGTTTCTCGCCCTCTGTTTCAGCCCCCCTGTTTCTCACCCTCTGTTTCAGCCCCTCTGATTCAGCCCCTCTGTTTCGCGCCCTCTGTTTCAGCCCCTTTTTCTCGCCCTCTGTTTCAGCCCCTCTGTTTCTCGCCCTCTTTTTCAGCCCCTCTGTTTCAGCCCCTCTGATTCAGCCCCTCTGTTACTCGCCCTCTGTTTCAGCCCCTCTGTTTCTCGCCCTCTGTTTCAGCCCCTCTGTTTCAGCCCGTCTGTTTCAGCCCCTCTGTTTCAGCCCCTCTGTTTCTCACCCTCTGTTTCTCGCCCTCTGTTTCAGCCCCTCTGTTTTTCGCCCTCTGTTTCAGCTCCCTGTTTCTCGCCCTCTGTTCCAGGCTCTCTGTTTCAGCCAATCTGTTTCTCGCCCTCTGTTTCTCGCCCGCTGTTTCAGCCCCTCTGTTTCTCGCCCTCTTTTTCAGCCCCTCTGTTTCAGCCCCTCTGATTCAGCCCCTCTGTTACTCGCCCTCTGTTTCAGCCCCTCTGTTTCTCGCCCTCTGTTTCAGCCCCTCTGTTTCAGCCCGTCTGTTTCAGCCCCTCTGTTTCAGCCCCTCTGTTTCTCACCCTCTGTTTCTCGCCCTCTGTTTCAGCCCCTCTGTTTTTCGCCCTCTGTTTCAGCCCCCTGTTTCTCGCCCTCTGTTCCAGGCTCTCTGTTTCAGCCAATCTGTTTCTCGCCCTCTGTTTCTCGCCCGCTGTTTCAGCTCCTTTGTTTCTCGCCGTCTGCTTCAGCCCCTCTGTTTCAGCCCCTCTGATTCAGCCCCTCTGATTCAGCCACTCTGTTTCTCGCCCACTGTTTCAGACCCTCTGTTTCAGCCCCTCTGTTTCAGCTCCTCTGTTTCAGCCCCACTGTTTCTCGCCCTCTGTTTCAGCCCCTCTGTTTCTCGCCCTCTGTTTCAGCCCCTCAGTTTCTCGCCCTCTGTTTCAGCACCTCTGTTTCTCGCCCTCTGTTTCAGCCCCTCTGATTCAGACCCACTGTTTCAGCCCCTCTGATTCAGCCCCTCTGTTTCAGCCCCTCTGTTTCAGCCCCTCTGTTTCTCGCCCTCTATTTCTCACCCTCTGTTTCTCGCCCTCTGTTTCAGCCCCTCTGTTTTTCGCCCTCTGTTTCAGCCCCTCTGGTTCTTGCCCTCTGTTTCAGGCTCTCTGTTTCAGCCCGTCTGTTTCAGCCCCTCTGTTTCTCGCCCTCTGTTTCAGCCCCTCTGATTCTCGCCCTCTGTTTCAGCCCCTCTGTTTCTCGCCCTCTGTTTCAGCCCCTCTGATTCAGCCCCTCTGATTCAGCCCCTCTGTTTCTCGCCCTCTGTTTCAGCCCCTCTGTTTCAGCCCCTCTGTTTCAGCCCCTCTGTTTCTCACCCTCAGTTTCAGCCCCTCTGATTCAGCCCCTCTGATTCAGCCCCTCTGTTTCCCGCCCCTCTGTTTCAGCCCCTCTGTTTCTCGCCCTCTGTTTCAGCCCCTCTGTTTCTCGCCCTCTGTTTCAGCCACACTGTTTCAGCCCCTCTGTTTCAGCCCCTCTGTTTCAGCGCCTCTGTTTCTCGCCCTCTGTTTCAGCCCCTCTGTTTCTCGCCCTCTGTTACAGCCCCTCTGATTCAGCCCCTCAGTTTCAGCCCCTCTGTTTCTCCGCCTATGTTCCAGCCCCTCTGTTTCAGCCCCTCTGTTTCAGCCCCTCTGTTTCAGCCCCTCTGTTTCTCGCCCTCAGTTTCAGCCCCTCTGTTTCTCGCCCTCTGTTTCAGCCCCTCTGTTTCTCGCCCTCTGTTTCTGCCCCTCTGATTCAGCCCCTCTGTTTCTCGGCCTCTGTTTCAGCCCCTCTGTTTCAGCCCCTCTGTTTCTCGCCCGCTGTTTCAGCCCCTCTGTTTCAGCGCCTCTGTTTCTCGCCCTCTGTTTCTGCCCCTCTGTTTCTCGCCCTCTGTTTCAGCCCCGCTGTTTCTCGCCCTCTGTTTCAGCCCCGCTGATTCAGCCCCCCTGCTTCAGCCCCTCTGAATCAGCCCCTCTGATTCAGCCCCTCTGTTTCAGCCCCTCTGTTTCAGCCCATCTGTTTCAGCCCCTCTGTTTCTCACCCTCTGTTTCAGCCCCTCTGATTCAGCCCCTGTGATTCAGCCCCTCTGATTAAGCCCCTCTGTTTCTCGCCCTCTGTTTCAGCCCCTCTGATTCTCGCCCTCTGTTTCAGCCCCTCTGTTTCTCGCCCTCTGTTTCAGCCCCTCTGATTCAGCCCCTCTGATTCAGCCCCTCTGTTTCTCGCCCTCTGTTTCAGCCCCTCTGTTTCAGCCCCTCTGTTTCAGCCCCTCTGTTTCTCACCCTCAGTTTCAGCCCCTCTGATTCAGCCCCTCTGATTCAGCCCCTCTGTTTCCCGCCCCTCTGTTTCAGCACCTCTGTTTCTCGCCCTCTGTTTCAGCCCCTCTGTTTCTCGCCCTCTGTTTCAGCCACACTGTTTCAGCCCCTCTGTTTCAGCCCCTCTGTTTCAGCGCCTCTGTTTCTCGCCCTCTGTTTCAGCCCCTCTGTTTCTCGCCCTCTGTTACAGCCCCTCTGATTCAGCCCCTCAGTTTCAGCCCCTCTGTTTCTCCGCCTATGTTCCAGCCCCTCTGTTTCAGCCCCTCTGTTTCAGCCACTCTGTTTCAGCCCCTCTGTTTCAGCCCCTCTGTTTCAGCCCCTCTGTTTCTCGCCCTCAGTTTCAGCCCCTCTGTTTCTCGCCCTCTGTTTCAGCCCCTCTGTTTCTCGCCCTCTGTTTCTGCCCCTCTGATTCAGCCCCTCTGTTTCTCGGCCTCTGTTTCAGCCCCTCTGTTTCAGCCCCTCTGTTTCTCGCCCGCTGTTTCAGCCCCTCTGTTTCAGCGCCTCTGTTTCTCGCCCTCTGTTTCTGCCCCTCTGTTTCTCGCCCTCTGTTTCAGCCCCGCTGTTTCTCGCCCTCTGTTTCAGCCCCGCTGATTCAGCCCCTCTGCTTCAGCCCCTCTGAATCAGCCCCTGTGATTCAGCCCCTCTGATTAAGCCCCTCTGTTTCCCGCCCCTCTGTTTCAGCCCCTCTGTTTCTCGCCCTCTGTTTCAGCCCCTCTGTTTCGGCCACTCTGTTTCAGCCCCTCTGTTTCTCGCCCTCTGTTTCAGCCCCTCTGATTCAGCCCCTGTGATTCAGCCCCTCTGATTAAGCCCCTCTGTTTCCCGCCCCTCTGTTTCAGCCCCTCTGTTTCTCGCCCTCTGTTTCAGCCCCTCTGTTTCGGCCACTCTGTTTCAGCCCCTCTGTTTCTCGCCCTCTGTTTCAGCCCCTCTGTTTCTCGCCCTCTGTTTCAGCCCCTCTGTTTCAGCCTCTCTGATTCAGCCCCTCCGTTTCTCGCCCTCTGTTTCAGCCCCTCTGTTTCAGCCCCTTTGTTTCAGCCCCTCTGTTTCTCGCCCTCTGTTTCAGCACCACTGATTCAGCCCCTCTGATTCAGCCCCTCTGATTCAGCCCCTCTGTTTCAGCCCCTCTGTTTCAGCCCCTCTGTTTCTCGCCCTCTGATTCAGCCCCTCTGTTTCAGCCCCTCTGTTTCTCCCCCTCTGTTCCAGCCGCTCTGTTTCAGCTCCTCTGTTTCAGCCACTCTGTTTCAGCCCCTCTGTTTCAGCCCCTCTGTCTGAGCCCCTCTGTTTCAGCCCCTCTGTTTCTCGCCCTCTGTTTCAGCCCCTCTGTTTTTCGCCCTCTTTATCAGCCCCTCTGTTTCAGCCCCTCTGTTTCAGCCACTCTGTTTCTCGCCCTCTGTTTCAGCCCCTCTGTTTCTCGCCCTCTGTTTCAGCCCCTCTGTTTCTCCCCCTCTGTTTCAGCCCTTCTGTTTCTCGCCCTCTGTTTCAGCCACACTGTTTAAGCCCCTCTGTTTCAGCCCCTCTGTTTCAGACCCTCTGTTTCAGCCCCTCAGTTTTTCGCACTCTGTTTCAGCCCCTCTGTTTCTCGCCCTCTGTTACAGCCCCTCTGATTCAGCCCCTCAGTTTCAGCCCCTCTGTTTCTCCGCCTATGTTCCAGCCCCTCTGTTTCAGCCCCTCTGTTTCAGCCACTCTGTTTCAGCCCCTCTGTTTCAGCCCCTCTGTTTCAGCCCCTCTGTTTCTCGCCCTCAGTTTCAGCCCCTCTGTTTCTCGCCCTCTGTTTCAGCCCCTCTGTTTCTCGCCCTCTGTTTCTGCCCCTCTGATTCAGCCCCTCTGTTTCTCGGCCTCTGTTTCAGCCCCTCTGTTTCAGCCCCTCTGTTTCTCGCCCGCTGTTTCAGCCCCTCTGTTTCAGCGCCTCTGTTTCTCGCCCTCTGTTTCTGCCCCTCTGTTTCTCGCCCTCTGTTTCAGCCCCGCTGTTTCTCGCCCTCTGTTTCAGCCCCGCTGATTCAGCCCCTCTGCTTCAGCCCCTCTGAATCAGCCCCTGTGATTCAGCCCCTCTGATTAAGCCCCTCTGTTTCCCGCCCCTCTGTTTCAGCCCCTCTGTTTCTCGCCCTCTGTTTCAGCCCCTCTGTTTCGGCCACTCTGTTTCAGCCCCTCTGTTTCTCGCCCTCTGTTTCAGCCCCTCTGATTCAGCCCCTGTGATTCAGCCCCTCTGATTAAGCCCCTCTGTTTCCCGCCCCTCTGTTTCAGCCCCTCTGTTTCTCGCCCTCTGTTTCAGCCCCTCTGTTTCGGCCACTCTGTTTCAGCCCCTCTGTTTCTCGCCCTCTGTTTCAGCCCCTCTGTTTCTCGCCCTCTGTTTCAGCCCCTCTGTTTCAGCCTCTCTGATTCAGCCCCTCCGTTTCTCGCCCTCTGTTTCAGCCCCTCTGTTTCAGCCCCTTTGTTTCAGCCCCTCTGTTTCTCGCCCTCTGTTTCAGCACCACTGATTCAGCCCCTCTGATTCAGCCCCTCTGATTCAGCCCCTCTGTTTCAGCCCCTCTGTTTCAGCCCCTCTGTTTCTCGCCCTCTGATTCAGCCCCTCTGTTTCAGCCCCTCTGTTTCTCCCCCTCTGTTCCAGCCGCTCTGTTTCAGCCCCTCTGTTTCAGCCACTCTGTTTCAGCCCCTCTGTTTCAGCCCCTCTGTCTGAGCCCCTCTGTTTCAGCCCCTCTGTTTCTCGCCCTCTGTTTCAGCCCCTCTGTTTTTCGCCCTCTTTATCAGCCCCTCTGTTTCAGCCCCTCTGTTTCAGCCACTCTGTTTCTCGCCCTCTGTTTCAGCCCCTCTGTTTCTCGCCCTCTGTTTCAGCCCCTCTGTTTCTCCCCCTCTGTTTCAGCCCTTCTGTTTCTCGCCCTCTGTTTCAGCCACACTGTTTAAGCCCCTCTGTTTCAGCCCCTCTGTTTCAGACCCTCTGTTTCAGCCCCTCAGTTTTTCGCACTCTGTTTCAGCCCCTCTGTTTGTCGCCCACTGTTTCAGCCCCTCTGTTTCAGCCCCTCTGTTTCTCGCCGTCTGTTTCTGCCCCTTTGTTTCTCGCCCTCTGTTTCAGCCCCTCAGTTTCTCGCCCTCTGTTTCAGCCCCTCTGTTTCAGCCCCTCTGTTTCAGCCCCTCTGTTTCTCGCCCTCTGTTTTAGCCCTTCTGATTCAGCCCCTCTGATTCACCCCCTCTGATTCAGCCCCTCTGTTTCTCGCCCGCTGTTTCAGCCCCTCTGTTTCTCGCCCTCTGTTTCAGCCCCTCTGATTCAGCCACTCTGTTTCAGCCCTTCTGTTTCTCCCCCTCTGTTCTAGCCCCTCTCTTTCAGCTCCGCTGTTTCAGCCACTCTGTTTCAGCCCCTCTGTTTCAGCCCCTCTGTTTCAGCCCCTCTGTTTCTCGCCCTCAGTTTCAGCCCCTCTGTTTTTCGCCCTCTTTTTCAGCCCCTCTGATTCAGCCACTCTGTTTCTCGCCCGTTGTTTCAGCCCCTCTGTTTCTCACCCTCTGTTTCAGCCCCGCTGATTCAGCCCCTCTGTTTCAGCCCCTCTGAATCAGCCCCTCTGATTCAGACCCTCTGTTTCAGCCCCTCTGTTTCAGCCCCTCTGTTTCAGCCCCTCTGTTTCTCGACCTCTGTTTCAGCCCCTCTGATTCTCGCCCTCTGTTTCAGCCCCTCTGTTTCTCGCCCTCTGTTTCAGCCCCTCTGATTCAGCCCCTCTGTTTCAGCCCCTCTGTTTCAGCCCCTCTGTTTCAGCCCCTCTGTTTCTCGACCTCTGTTTCAGCCCCTCTGATTCTCGCCCTCTGTTTCAGCCCCTCTGTTTCTCCCCCTCTGTTCCAGCCCCTCTGTTTCAGCCCCTCTGTTTCAGCCACTCTGTTTCAGCCCCTCTGTTTCAGCCCCTTTGTTTCAGCCCCTCTGCTTCTCGCCCTCTGTTTCAGCCCCTCTGTTTCAGCCCCTCTGTTTCAGCCCCTCTGTTTCAGCGCCTCTATTTCGCCCTCTGTTTCAGCCCCTCTGTTTCTCGCCCTCTGTTTCAGCCCCTCTGATCCAGCCCCTCTGTTTCAGCCGCTCTGTTTCTCCCCCTCTGTTCCAGCCCCTCTGTTTCAGCCCCTCTGTTTCAGCCACTCTGTTTCAGCCCCTCTGTTTCAGCCCCTCTGTTTCAGCCCCTCTGCTTCTCGCCATCTGTTTTAGCCCCTCTGTTTCTCGCCCTCTGTTTCAGCCCCACTGTTTCAGCCCCTCTGTTTCAGCCACTCTGTTTCTCGCCCTCTGTTTCAGCCCCCCTGTTTCTCACCCTCTGTTTCAGCCCCTCTGATTCAGCCCCTCTGTTTCGCGCCCTCTGTTTCAGCCCCTTTTTCTCGCCCTCTGTTTCAGCCCCTCTGTTTCTCGCCCTCTTTTTCAGCCCCTCTGTTTCAGCCCCTCTGATTCAGCCCCTCTGTTACTCGCCCTCTGTTTCAGCCCCTCTGTTTCTCGCCCTCTGTTTCAGCCCCTCTGTTTCAGCCCGTCTGTTTCAGACCCTCTGTTTCAGCCCCTCTGTTTCTCACCCTCTGTTTCTCACCCTCTGTTTCAGCCCCTCTGTTTTTCGCCCTCTGTTTCAGCTCCCTGTTTCTCGCCCTCTGTTCCAGGCTCTCTGTTTCAGCCAATCTGTTTCTCGCCCTCTGTTTCTCGCCCGCTGTTTCAGCCCCTCTGTTTCTCGCCCTCTTTTTCAGCCCCTCTGTTTCAGCCCCTCTGATTCAGCCCCTCTGTTACTCGCCCTCTGTTTCAGCCCCTCTGTTTCTCGCCCTCTGTTTCAGCCCCTCTGTTTCAGCCCGTCTGTTTCAGCCCCTCTGTTTCAGCCCCTCTGTTTCTCACCCTCTGTTTCTCGCCCTCTGTTTCAGCCCCTCTGTTTTTCGCCCTCTGTTTCAGCCCCCTGTTTCTCGCCCTCTGTTCCAGGCTCTCTGTTTCAGCCAATCTGTTTCTCGCCCTCTGTTTCTCGCCCGCTGTTTCAGCTCCTTTGTTTCTCGCCCTCTGCTTCAGCCCCTCTGTTTCAGCCCCTCTGATTCAGCCCCTCTGATTCAGCCACTCTGTTTCTCGCCCACTGTTTCAGACCCTCTGTTTCAGCCCCTCTGTTTCAGCTCCTCTGTTTCAGCCCCACTGTTTCTCGCCCTCTGTTTCAGCCCCTCTGTTTCTCGCCCTCTGTTTCAGCCCCTCAGTTTCTCGCCCTCTGTTTCAGCACCTCTGTTTCTCGCCCTCTGTTTCAGCCCCTCTGATTCAGACCCACTGTTTCAGCCCCTCTGATTCAGCCCCTCTGTTTCAGCCCCTCTGTTTCAGCCCCTCTGTTTCTCGCCCTCTATTTCTCACCCTCTGTTTCTCGCCCTCTGTTTCAGCCCCTCTGTTTTTCGCCCTCTGTTTCAGCCCCTCTGGTTCTTGCCCTCTGTTTCAGGCTCTCTGTTTCAGCCCGTCTGTTTCAGCCCCTCTGTTTCTCGCCCTCTGTTTCAGCCCCTCTGATTCTCGCCCTCTGTTTCAGCCCCTCTGTTTCTCGCCCTCTGTTTCAGCCCCTCTGATTCAGCCCCTCTGATTCAGCCCCTCTGTTTCTCGCCCTCTGTTTCAGCCCCTCTGTTTCAGCCCCTCTGTTTCAGCCCCTCTGTTTCTCACCCTCAGTTTCAGCCCCTCTGATTCAGCCCCTCTGATTCAGCCCCTCTGTTTCCCGCCCCTCTGTTTCAGCCCCTCTGTTTCTCGCCCTCTGTTTCAGCCCCTCTGTTTCTCGCCCTCTGTTTCAGCCACACTGTTTCAGCCCCTCTGTTTCAGCCCCTCTGTTTCAGCGCCTCTGTTTCTCGCCCTCTGTTTCAGCCCCTCTGTTTCTCGCCCTCTGTTTCAGCCCCTCTGATTCAGCCCCTCTGTTTCAGCCCCTCTGTTTCAGCCCCTCTGTTTCAGCCCCTCTGTTTCTCGACCTCTGTTTCAGCCCCTCTGATTCTCGCCCTCTGTTTCAGCCCCTCTGTTTCTCCCCCTCTGTTCCAGCCCCTCTGTTTCAGCCCCTCTGTTTCAGCCACTCTGTTTCAGCCCCTCTGTTTCAGCCCCTTTGTTTCAGCCCCTCTGCTTCTCGCCCTCTGTTTCAGCCCCTCTGTTTCAGCCCCTCTGTTTCAGCCCCTCTGTTTCAGCGCCTCTATTTCGCCCTCTGTTTCAGCCCCTCTGTTTCTCGCCCTCTGTTTCAGCCCCTCTGATCCAGCCCCTCTGTTTCAGCCGCTCTGTTTCTCCCCCTCTGTTCCAGCCCCTCTGTTTCAGCCCCTCTGTTTCAGCCACTCTGTTTCAGCCCCTCTGTTTCAGCCCCTCTGTTTCAGCCCCTCTGCTTCTCGCCATCTGTTTTAGCCCCTCTGTTTCTCGCCCTCTGTTTCAGCCCCACTGTTTCAGCCCCTCTGTTTCAGCCACTCTGTTTCTCGCCCTCTGTTTCAGCCCCCCTGTTTCTCACCCTCTGTTTCAGCCCCTCTGATTCAGCCCCTCTGTTTCGCGCCCTCTGTTTCAGCCCCTTTTTCTCGCCCTCTGTTTCAGCCCCTCTGTTTCTCGCCCTCTTTTTCAGCCCCTCTGTTTCAGCCCCTCTGATTCAGCCCCTCTGTTACTCGCCCTCTGTTTCAGCCCCTCTGTTTCTCGCCCTCTGTTTCAGCCCCTCTGTTTCAGCCCGTCTGTTTCAGACCCTCTGTTTCAGCCCCTCTGTTTCTCACCCTCTGTTTCTCACCCTCTGTTTCAGCCCCTCTGTTTTTCGCCCTCTGTTTCAGCTCCCTGTTTCTCGCCCTCTGTTCCAGGCTCTCTGTTTCAGCCAATCTGTTTCTCGCCCTCTGTTTCTCGCCCGCTGTTTCAGCCCCTCTGTTTCTCGCCCTCTTTTTCAGCCCCTCTGTTTCAGCCCCTCTGATTCAGCCCCTCTGTTACTCGCCCTCTGTTTCAGCCCCTCTGTTTCTCGCCCTCTGTTTCAGCCCCTCTGTTTCAGCCCGTCTGTTTCAGCCCCTCTGTTTCAGCCCCTCTGTTTCTCACCCTCTGTTTCTCGCCCTCTGTTTCAGCCCCTCTGTTTTTCGCCCTCTGTTTCAGCCCCCTGTTTCTCGCCCTCTGTTCCAGGCTCTCTGTTTCAGCCAATCTGTTTCTCGCCCTCTGTTTCTCGCCCGCTGTTTCAGCTCCTTTGTTTCTCGCCCTCTGCTTCAGCCCCTCTGTTTCAGCCCCTCTGATTCAGCCCCTCTGATTCAGCCACTCTGTTTCTCGCCCACTGTTTCAGACCCTCTGTTTCAGCCCCTCTGTTTCAGCTCCTCTGTTTCAGCCCCACTGTTTCTCGCCCTCTGTTTCAGCCCCTCTGTTTCTCGCCCTCTGTTTCAGCCCCTCAGTTTCTCGCCCTCTGTTTCAGCACCTCTGTTTCTCGCCCTCTGTTTCAGCCCCTCTGATTCAGACCCACTGTTTCAGCCCCTCTGATTCAGCCCCTCTGTTTCAGCCCCTCTGTTTCAGCCCCTCTGTTTCTCGCCCTCTATTTCTCACCCTCTGTTTCTCGCCCTCTGTTTCAGCCCCTCTGTTTTTCGCCCTCTGTTTCAGCCCCTCTGGTTCTTGCCCTCTGTTTCAGGCTCTCTGTTTCAGCCCGTCTGTTTCAGCCCCTCTGTTTCTCGCCCTCTGTTTCAGCCCCTCTGATTCTCGCCCTCTGTTTCAGCCCCTCTGTTTCTCGCCCTCTGTTTCAGCCCCTCTGATTCAGCCCCTCTGATTCAGCCCCTCTGTTTCTCGCCCTCTGTTTCAGCCCCTCTGTTTCAGCCCCTCTGTTTCAGCCCCTCTGTTTCTCACCCTCAGTTTCAGCCCCTCTGATTCAGCCCCTCTGATTCAGCCCCTCTGTTTCCCGCCCCTCTGTTTCAGCCCCTCTGTTTCTCGCCCTCTGTTTCAGCCCCTCTGTTTCTCGCCCTCTGTTTCAGCCACACTGTTTCAGCCCCTCTGTTTCAGCCCCTCTGTTTCAGCGCCTCTGTTTCTCGCCCTCTGTTTCAGCCCCTCTGTTTCTCGCCCTCTGTTACAGCCCCTCTGATTCAGCCCCTCAGTTTCAGCCCCTCTGTTTCTCCGCCTATGTTCCAGCCCCTCTGTTTCAGCCCCTCTGTTTCAGCCCCTCTGTTTCAGCCCCTCTGTTTCTCGCCCTCAGTTTCAGCCCCTCTGTTTCTCGCCCTCTGTTTCAGCCCCTCTGTTTCTCGCCCTCTGTTTCTGCCCCTCTGATTCAGCCCCTCTGTTTCTCGGCCTCTGTTTCAGCCCCTCTGTTTCAGCCCCTCTGTTTCTCGCCCGCTGTTTCAGCCCCTCTGTTTCAGCGCCTCTGTTTCTCGCCCTCTGTTTCTGCCCCTCTGTTTCTCGCCCTCTGTTTCAGCCCCGCTGTTTCTCGCCCTCTGTTTCAGCCCCGCTGATTCAGCCCCCCTGCTTCAGCCCCTCTGAATCAGCCCCTCTGATTCAGCCCCTCTGTTTCAGCCCCTCTGTTTCAGCCCATCTGTTTCAGCCCCTCTGTTTCTCACCCTCTGTTTCAGCCCCTCTGATTCAGCCCCTGTGATTCAGCCCCTCTGATTAAGCCCCTCTGTTTCTCGCCCTCTGTTTCAGCCCCTCTGATTCTCGCCCTCTGTTTCAGCCCCTCTGTTTCTCGCCCTCTGTTTCAGCCCCTCTGATTCAGCCCCTCTGATTCAGCCCCTCTGTTTCTCGCCCTCTGTTTCAGCCCCTCTGTTTCAGCCCCTCTGTTTCAGCCCCTCTGTTTCTCACCCTCAGTTTCAGCCCCTCTGATTCAGCCCCTCTGATTCAGCCCCTCTGTTTCCCGCCCCTCTGTTTCAGCACCTCTGTTTCTCGCCCTCTGTTTCAGCCCCTCTGTTTCTCGCCCTCTGTTTCAGCCACACTGTTTCAGCCCCTCTGTTTCAGCCCCTCTGTTTCAGCGCCTCTGTTTCTCGCCCTCTGTTTCAGCCCCTCTGTTTCTCGCCCTCTGTTACAGCCCCTCTGATTCAGCCCCTCAGTTTCAGCCCCTCTGTTTCTCCGCCTATGTTCCAGCCCCTCTGTTTCAGCCCCTCTGTTTCAGCCACTCTGTTTCAGCCCCTCTGTTTCAGCCCCTCTGTTTCAGCCCCTCTGTTTCTCGCCCTCAGTTTCAGCCCCTCTGTTTCTCGCCCTCTCTTTCAGCCCCTCTGTTTCTCGCCCTCTGTTTCTGCCCCTCTGATTCAGCCCCTCTGTTTCTCGGCCTCTGTTTCAGCCCCTCTGTTTCAGCCCCTCTGTTTCTCGCCCGCTGTTTCAGCCCCTCTGTTTCAGCGCCTCTGTTTCTCGCCCTCTGTTTCTGCCCCTCTGTTTCTCGCCCTCTGTTTCAGCCCCGCTGTTTCTCGCCCTCTGTTTCAGCCCCGCTGATTCAGCCCCTCTGCTTCAGCCCCTCTGAATCAGCCCCTCTGATTCAGCCCCTCTGTTTCAGCCCCTCTGTTTCAGCCCATCTGTTTCAGCCCCTCTGTTTCTCACCCTCTGTTTCAGCCCCTCTGATTCAGCCCCTGTGATTCAGCCCCTCTGATTAAGCCCCTCTGTTTCCCGCCCCTCTGTTTCAGCCCCTCTGTTTCTCGCCCTCTGTTTCAGCCCCTCTGTTTCGGCCACTCTGTTTCAGCCCCTCTGTTTCTCGCCCTCTGTTTCAGCCCCTCTGTTTCTCGCCCTCTGTTTCAGCCCCTCTGTTTCAGCCTCTCTGATTCAGCCCCTCCGTTTCTCGCCCTCTGTTTCAGCCCCTCTGTTTCAGCCCCTTTGTTTCAGCCCCTCTGTTTCTCGCCCTCTGTTTCAGCACCACTGATTCAGCCCCTCTGATTCAGCCCCTCTGATTCAGCCCCTCTGTTTCAGCCCCTCTGTTTCAGCCCCTCTGTTTCTCGCCCTCTGATTCAGCCCCTCTGTTTCAGCCCCTCTGTTTCTCCCCCTCTGTTCCAGCCGCTCTGTTTCAGCCCCTCTGTTTCAGCCACTCTGTTTCAGCCCCTCTGTTTCAGCCCCTCTGTCTGAGCCCCTCTGTTTCAGCCCCTCTGTTTCTCGCCCTCTGTTTCAGCCCCTCTGTTTTTCGCCCTCTTTATCAGCCCCTCTGTTTCAGCCCCTCTGTTTCAGCCACTCTGTTTCTCGCCCTCTGTTTCAGCCCCTCTGTTTCTCGCCCTCTGTTTCAGCCCCTCTGTTTCTCCCCCTCTGTTTCAGCCCTTCTGTTTCTCGCCCTCTGTTTCAGCCACACTGTTTAAGCCCCTCTGTTTCAGCCCCTCTGTTTCAGACCCTCTGTTTCAGCCCCTCAGTTTTTCGCACTCTGTTTCAGCCCCTCTGTTTGTCGCCCACTGTTTCAGCCCCTCTGTTTCAGCCCCTCTGTTTCTCGCCGTCTGTTTCTGCCCCTTTGTTTCTCGCCCTCTGTTTCAGCCCCTCAGTTTCTCGCCCTCTGTTTCAGCCCCTCTGTTTCAGCCCCTCTGTTTCAGCCCCTCTGTTTCTCGCCCTCTGTTTTAGCCCTTCTGATTCAGCCCCTCTGATTCACCCCCTCTGATTCAGCCCCTCTGTTTCTCGCCCGCTGTTTCAGCCCCTCTGTTTCTCGCCCTCTGTTTCAGCCCCTCTGATTCAGCCACTCTGTTTCAGCCCTTCTGTTTCTCCCCCTCTGTTCTAGCCCCTCTCTTTCAGCTCCTCTGTTTCAGCCATTCTGTTTCAGCCCCTCTGTTTCAGCCCCTCTGTTTCAGCCCCTCTGTTTCTCGCCCTCAGTTTCAGCCCCTCTGTTTTTCGCCCTCTTTTTCAGCCCCTCTGATTCAGCCACTCTGTTTCTCGCCCGTTGTTTCAGCCCCTCTGTTTCTCACCCTCTGTTTCAGCCCCTCTGTTTCAGCCCCTCTGTTTCTCGCCCTCTGTTTCAGCCCCTCTGTTCCTCGCCCTCTGTTTCAGCCCCTCTGTTTCTCGCCCTCTGTTTCAGCCCCTCTGTTTCAGCCTTTCTGTTTCAGCCCCTCTGTTTCAGCCCCTCTGTTTCTCGCCCTCAGTTTCAGCCCCTCTGTTTTTCGCCCTCTTTTTCAGCCCCTCTGATTCAGCCACTCTGTTTCTCGCCCTTTGTTTCAGCCCCTCTGTTTCTCACCCTCTGTTTCAGCCCCTCTGTTTTAGCCCCTCTGTTTCTCGCCCTCTGTTTCAGCCCCTCTATTCCTCGCCCTCTGTTTCAGCCCCTCTGTTTCTCGCCCTCTGTTTCAGCCCCTCTGATTCAGCCCCTCTGATTCACCCCCTCTGATTCAGCCCCTCTGTTTCAGCCCCTCTGTTTCAGCCCCTCTGTTTCTCGCCCTCTGTTTCAGCCCCTCTGTTTCTCGCCCTCTGTTTCAGCCCCTCTGATTCAGCCACTCTGTTTCAGCCCTTCTGTTTCTCCCCCTCTGTTCTAGCCCCTCTCTTTCAGCCCCTCTGTTTCAGCCACTCTGTTACAGCCCCTCTGATTCAGCCCCTCTGTTTCAGCCCCTCTGTTTCTCCGCCTCTGTTCCAGCCCCTCTGTTTCAGCCCCTCTGTTTCAGCCACTCTGTTTCAGCCCCTCTGTTTCAGCCCCTCTGTTTCTCGCCCTCTGTTTCAGCCCCTCTGTTTCTCGCCCTCTGTTTCAGCCCCTCTGATTCAGCCCCTCTGTTTCTCGCCCTCTGTTTCAGCCCCTCTGTTTCAGCCCCTCTGTTTCTCGCCCTCTGTTTCAGACCCTCTGTTTCAGCCCCTCTGTTTCTCGCCCTCTGTTTCTGCCCCTCTGTTTCTCGCCCTCTGTTTCAGCCCCGCTGTTTCTCACCCTCTGTTTCAGTCCCGCTGATTCAGCCCCTCTGCTTCAGCCCCTCTGAATCAGCCCCTCTGATTCAGCCCCTCTGTTTCAGCCCCTCTTTTTCAGCCCCTCTGTTTCTCGCCCTCTGTTTCAGCCCCTCTGATTAAGCCCCTCTGTTTCCCGCCCTCTGTTTCAGCCCCTCTGTTTCAGCCCCACTGTTTCAGCCCCTCTGTTTTTCACCCTCTGTTTCAGCCCCTCTGATTCAGCCCCTCTGATTCAGCCCCTCTGATTAAGCCCCTCTGTTTCCCGCCCCTCCGTTTCAGCCCCTCTGTTTCTCGCCCTCTGTTTCAGCCCCTCTGTTTCGGCCACTCTGTTTCAGCCCCTCTGTTTCCCACCCTCTGTTTCAGCCCCTCTGATTCAGCCCCTCTGTTTCTCGCCCTCTGTTTCAGCCCCTCTGTTTCTCGCCCTCTGTTTCAGCCCCTCTGTTTCTTGCCCTCTGTTTCAGACCCTCTGATTCAGCCCCTCTGTTTCTCGCCCTCTGTTTCAGCCCCTCTGTTTCAGCCCCTCTGTTTCTCGCCCTCTGTTTCAGCCCCTCTGTTTCAGCCCCTCTTTTCTCGCCCTCTGTTTCAGCCCCTCTGTTTCTCGTCCTCTGTTTCAGCCCCGCTGTTTCTCGCCCTCTGTTTCAGCCCCTCTGTTTCAGCCCCTCGGATTCAGCCCCTCTGAATCAGCCCCTCTGATTCAGACCCTCTGTTTCAGCCCCACTGTTTCAGCCCCTCTGTTTCAGCCCCTCTGTTTCTCGCCCTCTGTTTCAGCCCCTCTGATTCTCGCCCTCTGTTTCAGACCCTCTGTTTCTCGCCCTCTGTTTCAGCCCCTCTGATTCAGCCACTCTGTTTCAGCCCCTCTCATTCAGCCCCTCTGATTTTGCCCCTCTGATTCAGCCCCTCTCTTTCTCGTCCTCTGTTTCAGCCCCTCTGTTTCAGCCCCTCTGTTTCAGCCCCACTGTTTCTCACCCTCTGTTTCAGCCCATCTGATGCAGCCCCTCTGATTCAGCCCCTCTGTTTCCCGCCCGTCTGTTTCAGCCCCTCTGTTTCTCGCCCTCTGTTTCAGCCACTCTGTTTCAGCCCCTTTGTTTCAGCCCCTCTGTTTCTCGCACTCTGTTTCAGCACCACTGATTCAGCCCCTCTGATTCAGCCCCTCTGATTCAGCCCCTCTGTTTCAGCCCCTCTGTTTCAGCCCCTCTGTTTCTCGCCCTCTGTTTCAGCCCCTCTGTTTCTCGCCCTCTGTTTCAGCCCCTCTGTTTCAGCCCCTCTGTTTCTCCCCCTCTGTTCCAGCCGCTCTGTTTCAGCCCCTCTGTTTCAGCCACTCTGTTTCAGCCCCTCTGTTTCAGCCCCTCTGTCTGAGCCCCTCTGTTTCAGCCCCTCTGTTTCTCGCCCTCTGTTTCAGCCCCTCTGTTTTTCGCCCTCTTTATCAGCCCCTCTGTTTCAGCCCCTCTGTTTCAGCCACTCTGTTTCTCGCCCTCTGTTTCAGCCCCTATGTTTCTCGCCCTCTGTTTCGGCCCCTCTGTTTCTCCCCCTCTGTTTCAGCACTTCTGTTTCTCGCCCTCTGTTTCAGCCCCGCTGTTTCTCGCCCACTGTTTCAGCCCCTCTGTTTCAGCACCTCTGTTTCTCGCCGTCTGTTTCTGCCCCTTTGTTTCTCGCCCTCTGTTTCAGCCCCTCAGTTTCTCGCCCTCTGTTTCAGCCCCTCTGTTTCAGCCCCTCTGTTTCAGTCCCTCTGTTTCTCGCCCTCTGTTTCAGTCCCTCTGTTTCTCGCCCTCTGTTTCAGCGCCTCTGTTTCTCGCCCTCTGTTTCAGCCCCTCTGATTCAGTCCCTCTGTTTCAGGCCCTCTGTTTCTCTCCCTCTGTTTCAGCCCCTCTGATTCAGCCCCTCTGTTTCTCGCCCTCTGTTTCAGCCCCTCTGTTTCAGCCCCTCTGTTTCAGCCCCACTGTTTCTCACCCTCTCTTTCAGCCCCTCTGATTCAGCCCCTCTGATTCAGCCCCACTCATTCAGCCCCTCTGATTCAGCCCCTCTATTTCCCGCCCCTCTGTTTCCCAACCCTCTGTTTCAGCCCCTCTGTATCTCGCCCTCTGTTTCAGCCCCTCTGTTTCAGCCCCTCTATTTCAGCCCCTCTGTGTCAGCCCCTCTGTTTCTCGCCGTCTGTTTCAGCCCCTCTGTTCCTCGCCCTCGGTTTCAGCCCCTCTGTTTCAGCCCCTCTGTTTCTCGCCCTCTGTTTCAGCCCCTCTGTTTCTCGCCCTCTGTTTCAGCCCCTCTGTTTCAGCCTCTCTGATTCAGCCCCTCCGTTTCTCGCCCTCTGTTTCAGCCCCTCTGTTTCAGCCCCTTTGTTTCAGCCCCTCTGTTTCTCGCCCTCTGTTTCAGCACCACTGATTCAGCCCCTCTGATTCAGCCCCTCTGATTCAGCCCCTCTGTTTCAGCCCCTCTGTTTCAGCCCCTCTGTTTCTCGCCCTCTGATTCAGCCCCTCTGTTTCAGCCCCTCTGTTTCTCCCCCTCTGTTCCAGCCGCTCTGTTTCAGCCCCTCTGTTTCAGCCACTCTGTTTCAGCCCCTCTGTTTCAGCCCCTCTGTCTGAGCCCCTCTGTTTCAGCCCCTCTGTTTCTCGCCCTCTGTTTCAGCCCCTCTGTTTTTCGCCCTCTTTATCAGCCCCTCTGTTTCAGCCCCTCTGTTTCAGCCACTCTGTTTCTCGCCCTCTGTTTCAGCCCCTCTGTTTCTCGCCCTCTGTTTCAGCCCCTCTGTTTCTCCCCCTCTGTTTCAGCCCTTCTGTTTCTCGCCCTCTGTTTCAGCCACACTGTTTAAGCCCCTCTGTTTCAGCCCCTCTGTTTCAGACCCTCTGTTTCAGCCCCTCAGTTTTTCGCACTCTGTTTCAGCCCCTCTGTTTGTCGCCCACTGTTTCAGCCCCTCTGTTTCAGCCCCTCTGTTTCTCGCCGTCTGTTTCTGCCCCTTTGTTTCTCGCCCTCTGTTTCAGCCCCTCAGTTTCTCGCCCTCTGTTTCAGCCCCTCTGTTTCAGCCCCTCTGTTTCAGCCCCTCTGTTTCTCGCCCTCTGTTTTAGCCCTTCTGATTCAGCCCCTCTTATTCACCCCCTCTGATTCAGCCCCTCTGTTTCTCGCCCGCTGTTTCAGCCCCTCTGTTTCTCGCCCTCTGTTTCAGCCCCTCTGATTCAGCCACTCTGTTTCAGCCCTTCTGTTTCTCCCCCTCTGTTCTAGCCCCTCTCTTTCAGCTCCTCTGTTTCAGCCTTTCTGTTTCAGCCCCTCTGTTTCAGCCCCTCTGTTTCAGCCCCTCTGTTTCTCGCCCTCAGTTTCAGCTCCTCTGTTTTTCGCCCTCTTTTTCAGCCCCTCTGATTCAGCCACTCTGTTTCTCGCCCGTTGTTTCAGCCCCTCTGTTTCTCACCCTCTGTTTCAGCCCCTCTGTTTCAGCCCCTCTGTTTCTCGCCCTCTGTTTCAGCCCCTCTGTTCCTCGCCCTCTGTTTCAGCCCCTCTGTTTCTCGCCCTCTGTTTCAGCCCCTCAGTTTCAGCCTTTCTGTTTCAGCCCCTCTGTTTCAGCCCCTCTGTTTCTCGCCCTCAGTTTCAGCCCCTCTGTTTTTCGCCCTCTTTTTCAGCCCCTCTGATTCAGCCACTCTGTTTCTCGCCCTTTGTTTCAGCCCCTCTGTTTCTCACCCTCTGTTTCAGCCCCTCTGTTTCAGCCCCTCTGTTTCTCGCCCTCTGTTTCAGCCCCTCTGTTCCTCGCCCTCTGTTTCAGCCCCTCTGTTTCTCGCCCTCTGTTTCAGCCCCTCTGATTCAGCCCCTCTGATTCACCCCCTCTGATTCAGCCCCTCTGTTTCAGCCCTCTGTTTCAGCCCCTCTGTTTCTCGCCCTCTGTTTCAGCCCCTCTGTTTCTCGCCCTCTGTTTCAGCCCCTCTGATTCAGCCACTCTGTTTCAGCCCTTCTGTTTCTCCCCCTCTGTTCTAGCCCCTCTCTTTCAGCCCCTCTGTTTCAGCCACTCTGTTACAGCCCCTCTGATTCAGCCCCTCTGTTTCAGCCCCTCTGTTTCTCCGCCTCTGTTCCAGCCCCTCTGTTTCAGCCCCTCTGTTTCAGCCACTCTGTTTCAGCCCCTCTGTTTCAGCCCCTCTGTTTCTCGCCCTCTGTTTCAGCCCCTCTGTTTCTCGCCCTCTGTTTCAGCCCCTCTGATTCAGCCCCTCTGTTTCTCGCCCTCTGTTTAAGCCCCTCTGTTTCAGCCCCTCTGTTTCTCGCCCTCTGTTTCAGACCCTCTGTTTCAGCCCCTCTGTTTGTCGCCCTCTGTTTCTGCCCCTCTGTTTCTCGCCCTCTGTTTCAGCCCCGCTGTTTCTCACCCTCTGTTTCAGTCCCGCTGCTTCAGCCCCTCTGCTTCAGCCCCTCTGAATCAGCCCCTCTGATTCAGCCCCTCTGTTTCAGCCCCTCTTTTTCAGCCCCTCTTTTTCTCGCCCTCTGTTTCAACCCCTCTGATTAAGCATCTCTGTTTCCCGCCCTCTGTTTCAGCCCCTCTGTTTCAGCCCCTCTGTTTCAGCCCCTCTGTTTTTCACCCTCTGTTTCAGCCCCTCTGATTCAGCCCCTCTGATTCAGCCCCTCTGATTAAGCCCCTCTGTTTCCCGCCCCTCTGTTTCAGCCCCTCTGTTTCTCGCCCTCTGTTTCAGCCCCTCTGTTTCGGCCACTCTGTTTCAGCCCCTCTGTTTCCCACCCTCTGTTTCAGCCCCTCTGATTCAGCCCCTCTGTTTCTCGCCCTCTGTTTCAGCCCCTCTGTTTCTCGCCCTCTGTTTCAGCCCCTCTGTTTCTTGCCCTCTGTTTCAGACCCTCTGATTCAGCCCCTCTGTTTCTCGCCCTCTGTTTCAGCCCCTCTGTTTCAGCCCCTCTGTTTCTCGCCCTCTGTTTCAGCCCCTCTGTTTCAGCCCCTCTTTTCTCGCCCTCTGTTTCAGCCCCTCTGTTTCTCGTCCTCTGTTTCAGCCCCGCTGTTTCTCGCCCTCTGTTTCAGCCCCTCTGTTTCAGCCCCACGATTCAGCCCCTCTGAATCAGCCCCTCTGATTCAGACCCTCTGTTTCAGCCCCACTGTTTCAGCCCCTCTGTTTCAGCCCCTCTGTTTCTCGCCCTCTGTTTCAGCCCCTCTGATTCAGCCACTCTGTTTCAGCCCCTCTCATTCAGCCCCTGTGATTCAGCCCCTCTGATTAAGCCCCTCTGTTTCTCGCCCTCTGTTTCAGCCCCTCTGATTCTCGCCCTCTGTTTCAGCCCCTCTGTTTCTCGCCCTCTGTTTCAGCCCCTCTGATTCAGCCCCTCTGATTCAGCCCCTCTGTTTCTCGCCCTCTGTTTCAGCCCCTCTGTTTCAGCCCCTCTGTTTCAGCCCCTCTGTTTCTCACCCTCAGTTTCAGCCCCTCTGATTCAGCCCCTCTGATTCAGCCCCTCTGTTTCCCGCCCCTCTGTTTCAGCACCTCTGTTTCTCGCCCTCTGTTTCAGCCCCTCTGTTTCTCGCCCTCTGTTTCAGCCACACTGTTTCAGCCCCTCTGTTTCAGCCCCTCTGTTTCAGCGCCTCTGTTTCTCGCCCTCTGTTTCAGCCCCTCTGTTTCTCGCCCTCTGTTACAGCCCCTCTGATTCAGCCCCTCAGTTTCAGCCCCTCTGTTTCTCCGCCTATGTTCCAGCCCCTCTGTTTCAGCCCCTCTGTTTCAGCCACTCTGTTTCAGCCCCTCTGTTTCAGCCCCTCTGTTTCAGCCCCTCTGTTTCTCGCCCTCAGTTTCAGCCCCTCTGTTTCTCGCCCTCTCTTTCAGCCCCTCTGTTTCTCGCCCTCTGTTTCTGCCCCTCTGATTCAGCCCCTCTGTTTCTCGGCCTCTGTTTCAGCCCCTCTGTTTCAGCCCCTCTGTTTCTCGCCCGCTGTTTCAGCCCCTCTGTTTCAGCGCCTCTGTTTCTCGCCCTCTGTTTCTGCCCCTCTGTTTCTAGCCCTCTGTTTCAGCCCCGCTGTTTCTCGCCCTCTGTTTCAGCCCCGCTGATTCAGCCCCTCTGCTTCAGCCCCTCTGAATCAGCCCCTCTGATTCAGCCCCTCTGTTTCAGCCCCTCTGTTTCAGCCCATCTGTTTCAGCCCCTCTGTTTCTCACCCTCTGTTTCAGCCCCTCTGATTCAGCCCCTGTGATTCAGCCCCTCTGATTAAGCCCCTCTGTTTCCCGCCCCTCTGTTTCAGCCCCTCTGTTTCTCGCCCTCTGTTTCAGCCCCTCTGTTTCGGCCACTCTGTTTCAGCCCCTCTGTTTCTCGCCCTCTGTTTCAGCCCCTCTGTTTCTCGCCCTCTGTTTCAGCCCCTCTGTTTCAGCCTCTCTGATTCAGCCCCTCCGTTTCTCGCCCTCTGTTTCAGCCCCTCTGTTTCAGCCCCTTTGTTTCAGCCCCTCTGTTTCTCGCCCTCTGTTTCAGCACCACTGATTCAGCCCCTCTGATTCAGCCCCTCTGATTCAGCCCCTCTGTTTCAGCCCCTCTGTTTCAGCCCCTCTGTTTCTCGCCCTCTGATTCAGCCCCTCTGTTTCAGCCCCTCTGTTTCTCCCCCTCTGTTCCAGCCGCTCTGTTTCAGCCCCTCTGTTTCAGCCACTCTGTTTCAGCCCCTCTGTTTCAGCCCCTCTGTCTGAGCCCCTCTGTTTCAGCCCCTCTGTTTCTCGCCCTCTGTTTCAGCCCCTCTGTTTTTCGCCCTCTTTATCAGCCCCTCTGTTTCAGCCCCTCTGTTTCAGCCACTCTGTTTCTCGCCCTCTGTTTCAGCCCCTCTGTTTCTCGCCCTCTGTTTCAGCCCCTCTGTTTCTCCCCCTCTGTTTCAGCCCTTCTGTTTCTCGCCCTCTGTTTCAGCCACACTGTTTAAGCCCCTCTGTTTCAGCCCCTCTGTTTCAGACCCTCTGTTTCAGCCCCTCAGTTTTTCGCACTCTGTTTCAGCCCCTCTGTTTGTCGCCCACTGTTTCAGCCCCTCTGTTTCAGCCCCTCTGTTTCTCGCCGTCTGTTTCTGCCCCTTTGTTTCTCGCCCTCTGTTTCAGCCCCTCAGTTTCTCGCCCTCTGTTTCAGCCCCTCTGTTTCAGCCCCTCTGTTTCAGCCCCTCTGTTTCTCGCCCTCTGTTTTAGCCCTTCTGATTCAGCCCCTCTGATTCACCCCCTCTGATTCAGCCCCTCTGTTTCTCGCCCGCTGTTTCAGCCCCTCTGTTTCTCGCCCTCTGTTTCAGCCCCTCTGATTCAGCCACTCTGTTTCAGCCCTTCTGTTTCTCCCCCTCTGTTCTAGCCCCTCTCTTTCAGCTCCTCTGTTTCAGCCATTCTGTTTCAGCCCCTCTGTTTCAGCCCCTCTGTTTCAGCCCCTCTGTTTCTCGCCCTCAGTTTCAGCCCCTCTGTTTTTCGCCCTCTTTTTCAGCCCCTCTGATTCAGCCACTCTGTTTCTCGCCCGTTGTTTCAGCCCCTCTGTTTCTCACCCTCTGTTTCAGCCCCTCTGTTTCAGCCCCTCTGTTTCTCGCCCTCTGTTTCAGCCCCTCTGTTCCTCGCCCTCTGTTTCAGCCCCTCTGTTTCTCGCCCTCTGTTTCAGCCCCTCTGTTTCAGCCTTTCTGTTTCAGCCCCTCTGTTTCAGCCCCTCTGTTTCTCGCCCTCAGTTTCAGCCCCTCTGTTTTTCGCCCTCTTTTTCAGCCCCTCTGATTCAGCCACTCTGTTTCTCGCCCTTTGTTTCAGCCCCTCTGTTTCTCACCCTCTGTTTCAGCCCCTCTGTTTTAGCCCCTCTGTTTCTCGCCCTCTGTTTCAGCCCCTCTATTCCTCGCCCTCTGTTTCAGCCCCTCTGTTTCTCGCCCTCTGTTTCAGCCCCTCTGATTCAGCCCCTCTGATTCACCCCCTCTGATTCAGCCCCTCTGTTTCAGCCCCTCTGTTTCAGCCCCTCTGTTTCTCGCCCTCTGTTTCAGCCCCTCTGTTTCTCGCCCTCTGTTTCAGCCCCTCTGATTCAGCCACTCTGTTTCAGCCCTTCTGTTTCTCCCCCTCTGTTCTAGCCCCTCTCTTTCAGCCCCTCTGTTTCAGCCACTCTGTTACAGCCCCTCTGATTCAGCCCCTCTGTTTCAGCCCCTCTGTTTCTCCGCCTCTGTTCCAGCCCCTCTGTTTCAGCCCCTCTGTTTCAGCCACTCTGTTTCAGCCCCTCTGTTTCAGCCCCTCTGTTTCTCGCCCTCTGTTTCAGCCCCTCTGTTTCTCGCCCTCTGTTTCAGCCCCTCTGATTCAGCCCCTCTGTTTCTCGCCCTCTGTTTCAGCCCCTCTGTTTCAGCCCCTCTGTTTCTCGCCCTCTGTTTCAGACCCTCTGTTTCAGCCCCTCTGTTTCTCGCCCTCTGTTTCTGCCCCTCTGTTTCTCGCCCTCTGTTTCAGCCCCGCTGTTTCTCACCCTCTGTTTCAGTCCCGCTGATTCAGCCCCTCTGCTTCAGCCCCTCTGAATCAGCCCCTCTGATTCAGCCCCTCTGTTTCAGCCCCTCTTTTTCAGCCCCTCTGTTTCTCGCCCTCTGTTTCAGCCCCTCTGATTAAGCCCCTCTGTTTCCCGCCCTCTGTTTCAGCCCCTCTGTTTCAGCCCCACTGTTTCAGCCCCTCTGTTTTTCACCCTCTGTTTCAGCCCCTCTGATTCAGCCCCTCTGATTCAGCCCCTCTGATTAAGCCCCTCTGTTTCCCGCCCCTCCGTTTCAGCCCCTCTGTTTCTCGCCCTCTGTTTCAGCCCCTCTGTTTCGGCCACTCTGTTTCAGCCCCTCTGTTTCCCACCCTCTGTTTCAGCCCCTCTGATTCAGCCCCTCTGTTTCTCGCCCTCTGTTTCAGCCCCTCTGTTTCTCGCCCTCTGTTTCAGCCCCTCTGTTTCTTGCCCTCTGTTTCAGACCCTCTGATTCAGCCCCTCTGTTTCTCGCCCTCTGTTTCAGCCCCTCTGTTTCAGCCCCTCTGTTTCTCGCCCTCTGTTTCAGCCCCTCTGTTTCAACCCCTCTTTTCTCGCCCTCTGTTTCAGCCCCTCTGTTTCTCGTCCTCTGTTTCAGCCCCGCTGTTTCTCGCCCTCTGTTTCAGCCCCTCTGTTTCAGCCCCTCGGATTCAGCCCCTCTGAATCAGCCCCTCTGATTCAGACCCTCTGTTTCAGCCCCACTGTTTCAGCCCCTCTGTTTCAGCCCCTCTGTTTCTCGCCCTCTGTTTCAGCCCCTCTGATTCTCGCCCTCTGTTTCAGACCCTCTGTTTCTCGCCCTCTGTTTTCAGCCCCTCTGATTCAGCCACTCTGTTTCAGCCCCTCTCATTCAGCCCCTCTGATTTTGCCCCTCTGATTCAGCCCCCTCTCTTTCTCGTCCTCTGTTTCAGCCCCTCTGTTTCAGCCCCTCTGTTTCAGCCCCACTGTTTCTCACCCTCTGTTTCAGCCCATCTGATGCAGCCCCTCTGATTCAGCCCCTCTGTTTCCCGCCCGTCTGTTTCAGCCCCTCTGTTTCTCGCCCTCTGTTTCAGCCACTCTGTTTCAGCCCCTTTGTTTCAGCCCCTCTGTTTCTCGCACTCTGTTTCAGCACCACTGATTCAGCCCCTCTGATTCAGCCCTCTGATTCAGCCCCTCTGTTTCAGCCCCTCTGTTTCAGCCCCTCTGTTTCTCGCCCTCTGTTTCAGCCCCTCTGTTTCTCGCCCTCTGTTTCAGCCCCTCTGTTTCAGCCCCTCTGTTTCTCCCCCCTCTGTTCCAGCCGCTCTGTTTCAGCCCCTCTGTTTCAGCCACTCTGTTTCAGCCCCTCTGTTTCAGCCCCTCTGTCTGAGCCCCTCTGTTTCAGCCCCTCTGTTTCTCGCCCTCTGTTTCAGCCCCTCTGTTTTTCGCCCTCTTTATCAGCCCCTCTGTTTCAGCCCCTCTGTTTCAGCCACTCTGTTTCTCGCCCTCTGTTTCAGCCCCTATGTTTCTCGCCCTCTGTTTCGGCCCCTCTGTTTCTCCCCCCTCTGTTTCAGCACTTCTGTTTCTCGCCCTCTGTTTCAGCCCCGCTGTTTCTCGCCCACTGTTTCAGCCCCTCTGTTTCAGCACCTCTGTTTCTCGCCGTCTGTTTCTGCCCCCTTTGTTTCTCGCCCTCTGTTTCAGCCCCTCAGTTTCTCGCCCTCTGTTTCAGCCCCTCTGTTTCAGCCCCTCTGTTTCAGTCCCTCTGTTTCTCGCCCTCTGTTTCAGTCCCTCTGTTTCTCGCCCTCTGTTTCAGCGCCTCTGTTTCTCGCCCTCTGTTTCAGCCCCTCTGATTCAGTCCCTCTGTTTCAGGCCCTCTGTTTCTCTCCCTCTGTTTCAGCCCCTCTGATTCAGCCCCTCTGTTTCTCGCCCTCTGTTTCAGCCCCTCTGTTTCAGCCCCTCTGTTTCAGCCCCACTGTTTCTCACCCTCTCTTTCAGCCCCTCTGATTCAGCCCCTCTGATTCAGCCCCACTCATTCAGCCCCTCTGATTCAGCCCCTCTATTTCCCGCCCCTCTGTTTCCCAACCCTCTGTTTCAGCCCCCTCTGTATCTCGCCCTCTGTTTCAGCCCCTCTGTTTCAGCCCCTCTATTTCAGCCCCTCTGTGTCAGCCCCTCTGTTTCTCGCCGTCTGTTTCAGCCCCTCTGTTCCTCGCCCTCGGTTTCAGCCCCTCTGTTTTCAGCCCCTCTGTTTCTCGCCCTCTGTTTCAGCCCCTCTGTTTCTCGCCCTCTGTTTCAGCCCCTCTGTTTCAGCCTCTCTGATTCAGCCCCTCCGTTTCTCGCCCTCTGTTTCAGCCCCTCTGTTTCAGCCCCTTTGTTTCAGCCCCTCTGTTTCTCGCCCTCTGTTTCAGCACCACTGATTCAGCCCCTCTGATTCAGGCCCCTCTGATTCAGCCCCTCTGTTTCAGCCCCTCTGTTTCAGCCCCCTCTGTTTCTCGCCCTCTGATTCAGCCCCTCTGTTTCAGCCCCTCTGTTTCTCCCCCTCTGTTCCAGCCGCTCTGTTTCAGCCCCTCTGTTTCAGCCACTCTGTTTCAGCCCCTCTGTTTCAGCCCCTCTGTCTGAGCCCCTCTGTTTCAGCCCCTCTGTTTCTCGCCCTCTGTTTCAGCCCCTCTGTTTTTCGCCCTCTTTATCAGCCCCTCTGTTTCAGCCCCTCTGTTTCAGCCACTCTGTTTCTCGCCCTCTGTTTCAGCCCCTCTGTTTCTCGCCCTCTGTTTCAGCCCCTCTGTTTCTCCCCCTCTGTTTCAGCCCTTCTGTTTCTCGCCCTCTGTTTCAGCCACACTGTTTAAGCCCCTCTGTTTCAGCCCCTCTGTTTCAGACCCTCTGTTTCAGCCCCTCAGTTTTTCGCACTCTGTTTCAGCCCCTCTGTTTGTCGCCCACTGTTTCAGCCCCTCTGTTTCAGCCCCTCTGTTTCTCGCCGTCTGTTTCTGCCCCTTTGTTTCTCGCCCTCTGTTTTCAGCCCCCTCAGTTTCTCGCCCTCTGTTTCAGCCCCTCTGTTTCAGCCCCTCTGTTTCAGCCCCTCTGTTTCTCGCCCTCTGTTTTAGCCCTTCTGATTCAGCCCCTCTTATTCACCCCCTCTGATTCAGCCCCTCTGTTTCTCGCCCGCTGTTTCAGCCCCTCTGTTTCTCGCCCTCTGTTTCAGCCCCTCTGATTCAGCCACTCTGTTTCAGCCCTTCTGTTTCTCCCCCTCTGTTCTAGCCCCTCTCTTTCAGCTCCTCTGTTTCAGCCTTTCTGTTTCAGCCCCTCTGTTTCAGCCCCTCTGTTTCAGCCCCTCTGTTTCTCGCCCTCAGTTTCAGCTCCTCTGTTTTTCGCCCTCTTTTTCAGCCCCTCTGATTCAGCCACTCTGTTTCTCGCCCGTTGTTTCAGCCCCTCTGTTTCTCACCCTCTGTTTCAGCCCCTCTGTTTCAGCCCCTCTGTTTCTCGCCCTCTGTTTCAGCCCCTCTGTTCCTCGCCCTCTGTTTCAGCCCCTCTGTTTCTCGCCCTCTGTTTCAGCCCCTCAGTTTCAGCCTTTCTGTTTCAGCCCCTCTGTTTCAGCCCCTCTGTTTCTCTGCCCTCAGTTTCAGCCCCTCTGTTTTTCGCCCTCTTTTTCAGCCCCTCTGATTCAGCCACTCTGTTTCTCGCCCTTTGTTTCAGCCCCTCTGTTTCTCACCCTCTGTTTCAGCCCCTCTGTTTCAGCCCCTCTGTTTCTCGCCCTCTGTTTCAGCCCCTCTGTTCCTCGCCCTCTGTTTCAGCCCCTCTGTTTCTCGCCCTCTGTTTCAGCCCCTCTGATTCAGCCCCTCTGATTCACCCCCTCTGATTCAGCCCCTCTGTTTCAGCCCTCTGTTTCAGCCCCTCTGTTTCTCGCCCTCTGTTTCAGCCCCTCTGTTTCTCGCCCTCTGTTTCAGCCCCTCTGATTCAGCCACTCTGTTTCAGCCCTTCTGTTTCTCCCCCTCTGTTCTAGCCCCTCTCTTTCAGCCCCTCTGTTTCAGCCACTCTGTTACAGCCCCTCTGATTCAGCCCCTCTGTTTCAGCCCCTCTGTTTCTCCGCCTCTGTTCCAGCCCCTCTGTTTCAGCCCCTCTGTTTCAGCCACTCTGTTTCAGCAGCCCCTCTGTTTCTCGCCCTCTGTTTCAGCCCCTCTGTTTCTCGCCCTCTGTTTCAGCCCCTCTGATTCAGCCCCTCTGTTTCTCGCCCTCTGTTTAAGCCCCTCTGTTTCAGCCCCTCTGTTTCTCGCCCTCTGTTTCAGACCCTCTGTTTCAGCCCCTCTGTTTGTCGCCCTCTGTTTCTGCCCCTCTGTTTCTCGCCCTCTGTTTCAGCCCCGCTGTTTCTCACCCTCTGTTTCAGTCCCGCTGCTTCAGCCCCTCTGCTTCAGCCCCTCTGAATCAGCCCCTCTGATTCAGCCCCTCTGTTTCAGCCCCTCTTTTTCAGCCCCTCTTTTTCTCGCCCTCTGTTTCAACCCCTCTGATTAAGCATCTCTGTTTCCCGCCCTCTGTTTCAGCCCCTCTGTTTCAGCCCCTCTGTTTCAGCCCCTCTGTTTTTCACCCTCTGTTTCAGCCCCTCTGATTCAGCCCCTCTGATTCAGCCCCTCTGATTAAGCCCCTCTGTTTCCCGCCCCTCTGTTTCAGCCCCTCTGTTTCTCGCCCTCTGTTTCAGCCCCTCTGTTTCGGCCACTCTGTTTCAGCCCCTCTGTTTCCCACCCTCTGTTTCAGCCCCTCTGATTCAGCCCCTCTGTTTCTCGCCCTCTGTTTCAGCCCCTCTGTTTCTCGCCCTCTGTTTCAGCCCCTCTGTTTCTTGCCCTCTGTTTCAGACCCTCTGATTCAGCCCCTCTGTTTCTCGCCCTCTGTTTCAGCCCCTCTGTTTCAGCCCCTCTGTTTCTCGCCCTCTGTTTCAGCCCCTCTGTTTCAGCCCCTCTTTTCTCGCCCTCTGTTTCAGCCCCTCTGTTTCTCGTCCTCTGTTTCAGCCCCGCTGTTTCTCGCCCTCTGTTTCAGCCCCTCTGTTTCAGCCCCACGATTCAGCCCCTCTGAATCAGCCCCTCTGATTCAGACCCTCTGTTTCAGCCCCACTGTTTCAGCCCCTCTGTTTCAGCCCCTCTGTTTCTCGCCCTCTGTTTCAGCCCCTCTGATTCAGCCACTCTGTTTCAGCCCCTCTCATTCAGCCCCTCTGATTTTGCCCCTCTGATTCAGCCCCTCTCTTTCTCGTCCTCTGTTTCAGCCCCTCTGTTTCAGCCCCTCTGTTTCAGCCCCACTGTTTCTCACCCTCTGTTTCAGCCCATCTGATGCAGCCCCTCTGATTCAGCCCCTCTGTTTCCCGCCCGTCTGTTTCAGCCCCTCTGTTTCTCGCCCTCTGTTTCAGCCACTCTGTTTCAGCCCCTTTGTTTCAGCCCTTCTGTTTCTCGCACTCTGTTTCAGCACCACTGATTCAGCCCCTCTGATTCAGCCCCTCTGATTCAGCCCCTCTGTTTCAGCCCCTCTGTTTCAGCCCCTCTGTTTCTCGCCCTCTGTTTCAGCCCCTCTGTTTCTCGCCCTCTGTTTCAGCCCTTCTGTTTCTCCCCCTCTGTTCTAGCCCCTCTCTTTCAGCCCCTCTGTTTCAGCCACTCTGTTTCAGCACCTCTGTTTCAGCCCCACTGTTTCTCACCCTCTGTTTCAGCCCATCTGATGCAGCCCCTCTGATTCAGCCCCTCTGTTTCCCGCCCGTCTGTTTCAGCCCCTCTGTTTCTCGCCCTCTGTATCAGCCACTCTGTTTCAGCCCCTTTGTTTCAGCCCCTCTGTTTCTCGCACTCTGTTTCAGCACCACTGATTCAGCCCCTCTGATTCAGCCCCTCTGATTCAGCCCCTCTGTTTCAGCCCCTCTGTTTCAGCCCCTCTGTTTCTCGCCCTCTGTTTCAGCCCCTCTGTTTCTCGCCCTCTGTTTCAGCCCCTCTGATTCAGCCCCTCTGTTTCAGCCCCTCTGTTTCTCCCCCTCTGTTCCAGCCGCTCTGTTTCAGCCCCTCTGTTTCAGCCACTCTGTTTCAGCCCCTCTGTTTCAGCCCCTCTGTCTGAGCCCCTCTGTTTCAGCCCCTCTGTGTCTCGCCCTCTGTTTCAGCCCCTCTGTTTTTCGCCCTCTTTATCAGCCCCTCTGTTTCAGCCCCTCTGTTTCAGCCACTCTGTTTCTCGCCCTCTGTTTTAGCCCCTCTGTTTCTCGCCCTCTGTTTCGGCCCCTCTGTTTCTCCCCCTCTGTTTCAGCACTTCTGTTTCTCGCCCTCTGTTTCAGCCCCGCTGTTTCTCGCCCACTGTTTCAGCCCCTCTGTTTCAGCACCTCTGTTTCTCGCCGTCTGTTTCTGCCCCTTCGTTTCTCGCCCTCTGTTTCAGCCCCTCAGTTTCTCGCCCTCTGTTTCAGCCCCTCTCTTTCTCGCCCTCTGTTTCAGCCCCTCTGTTTCAGCCCCTCTGTTTCAGTCCCTCTGTTTCTCGCCCTCTGTTTCAGCCCCTCTGTTTCACGCCCTCTGTTTCAGCGCCTCTGTTTCTCGCCCTCTGTTTCAGCCCCTCTGATTCAGTCCCTCTGTTTCAGGCCCTCTGTTTCTCTCCCTCTGTTTCAGCCCCTCTGATTCAGCCCCTCTGTTTCTCGCCCTCTGTTTCAGCCCCTCTGTTTCAGCCCCTCTGTTTCAGCCCCACTGTTTCTCACCCTCTCTTTCAGCCGCTCTGATTCAGCCCCTCTGATTCAGCCCCACTCATTCAGCCCCTCTGATTCAGCCCCTCTATTTCGCGCCCCTCTGTTTCCCACCCCTCTGTTTCAGCCCCTCTGTATCTCGCCCTCTGTTTCAGCCCCTCTGTTTCAGCCCCTCTATTTCAGCCCCTCTGTGTCAGCCCCTCTGTTTCTCGCCGTCTGTTTCAGCCCCTCTGTTCCTCGCCCTCGGTTTCAGCCCCTCTGTTTCTCGCCCTCTGTTTCAGCCCCTCTGATTCAGCCCCTCTGATTCACCCCCTCTGATTCAGCCCCTCTGTTTCAGCCCCTCTGTTTCAGCCCCTCTGTTTCTCGCCCTCTGTTTCAGCCCCTCTGTTTCTCGCCCTCTGTTTCAGCCCTTCTGCTTCTCCCCCTCTGTTCTAGCCCCTCTCTTTCAGCCCCTCTGTTTCAGCCACTCTGTTTCAGCCCCTCTGTTTCAGCCCCTCTGTTTCAGCCCCTCTTTTTCTCGCCCTCTGTTTCAGCCCCTCTGTTTTTCGCCCTCATTTTCAGCCCCTCTGTTTCAGCCACTCTGTTTCTCGCCCTTTGTTTCAGCCCCGCTGTTTCTCACCCTCTGTTTCAGCCCCTCTGATTCAGCCCCTCTGTTTCTCACCCTCTGTTTCAGCCCCTCTGTTTCAGCCCCTCTGTTTCTCGCCCTCTGCTCCAGCCCCTCTGTTCCTCGCCCTCTGTTTCAGCCCCTCTGTTTCTCGCCCTCTGTTTCAGCCCCTCTGATTCAGCCCCTCTGATTCACCCCCTCTGATTCAGCCCCTCTGTTTCAGCCCCTCTGTTTCAGCCCCTCTGTTTCTCGCCCTCTGTTTCAGCCCCTCTGTTTCTCGCCCTCTGTTTCAGACCCTCTGATTCAGCCACTCTGTTTCAGCCCTTCTGTTTCTCCCCCTGTGTTCAAGCCCCTCTCTTTCAGCCACTCTGTTTCAGCCACTCTGTTTCAGCCCCTCTGTTTCAGCCCCGCTGTTTCAGCCCCTCTGTTTCTCGCCCTCTGTTTCAGCCCTTCTGTTTTTCGCCCTCTTTTTCAGCCCCTCTGTTTCAGCCACTCTGTTTCTCGCCCTTTGTTTCAGCCCCTCTGTTTCTCACCCTCTGTTTCAGCCCCTCTGATTCAGCCCCTCTGTGTCTCGCCCTCTGTTTCAGCCCCTCTGTTTCTCGCCCTCTGTTTCAGCCCCTCTGTCTCTCGCCCTTTATTTCAGCCCCACTGTTTTAGCCCCTCAGTTTCAGCCCCTCTGTTTCAGCCCCTCTGTTTCAGCCCCTCTGTTTCTCGCCCTCTGTTTCAGCCCCTCTGTTTCTCGCCCTCTGATTCACGCCCTCTGTTTCAGCCACTCTGTTTCTCGCCCCTCTGATTCAGCCCATCTGATTCAGCCCCTCTGGTTCAGCCCCTCTGTTTCTCGCCCTCTGCTCCAGCCCCTCTGTTCCTCGCCCTCTGTTTCAGCCCCTCTGTTTCTCGCCCTCTGTTTCAGCCCCTCTGATTCAGCCCCTCTGATTCACCCCCTCTGATTCAGCTCCTCTGTTTCAGCTCCTCTGTTTCAGCCCCTCTGTTTCTCGCCCTCTGTTTCAGCCCCTCTGTTTCTCGCCCTCTGTTTCAGACCCTCTGATTCAGCCACTCTGTTTCAGCCCTTCTGTTTCTCCCCCTCTGTTCTAGCCCCTCTCTTTCAGCCACTCTGTTTCAGCCACTCTGTTTCAGCCCCTCTGTTTCAGCCCCTCTGTTTCAGCCCCTCTGTTTCTCGCCCTTTGTTTCAGCCCCTCTGTTTCTCACCCTCTGTTTCAGCCCCTCTGTTTCAGCCCCTCTGTTTCTCGCCCTCTGTTTCAGCCCCTCTGTTTCTCGCCCTCTGTTTCTGCCCCTCTGTCTCTCGCCCTTTATTTCAGCCCCACTGTTTTAGCCCCTCCGTTTCAGCCCCTCTGTTTCAGCCCCTCTGTTTCAGCCCCTCTGTTTCTCGCCCTCTGTTTCAGCCCCTCTGTTTCCCGCCCTCCGATTCGCGCTCTCTGTTTCAGCCACTCTGTTTCTCGCCCCTCTGATTCAGCCCATCTGATTCAGCCCTCTGGTTCAGCCCCTCTGTTTCTCGCCCTCTGTTTCAGCCCCTCTGTTTCAGCCCCTCTGATTCAGCCCCTCTGATTCAGCCCCTCTGATTCAGCCCCTCTGATTCCCGCCCCTCTGTTTCAGCCCCTCTGTTTCTCGCCCTCTGTTTCAGACCCTCTGTTTCTCGCCCTCTGTTTCAGCCCCTCTGTTTCAGCCCCTCTGTTTCAGCCCCTCTGTTTCTCGCCCTCTGTTTTAGCCCCTCTGTTTCTCACCTTCTGTTTCAGCCCCTCTGATTCAGCCTCTCTGTTTCAGCCCCTCTGTTTCTCCCCCTCTGTTCCAGCCCCTCTGTTTCAGCCCCATTGTTTCAGCCCGTCTGTTTCAGCCCCTCTGTTTCAGCCCCTCTGTTTCTCGCCCTCTGTTTCAGCCCCTCTGTTTCTCGCCCTCTGTTTCAGCCCTTCTGTTTCTCGCCCTCTGTTTCAGCCCCGCTGTTTCAGCCCCCCTGTTTCAGCCACTCTATTTCAGCCCCTCTGTTTCAGCCCCTCTGTTTCTCGCCCTCTTTTTCAGCCCCTCTGTTTCAGCCCGTCTGTTTCAGCCCCTCTGTTTCAGCCCCTCTGTTTCTCGCCCTCTGTTTCAGCCCCTCTGTTTTTCGCCCTCTTTTTCAGCCCCTCTGTTTCAGCCCGTCTGTTTCAGCCCCTCTGTTTCAGCCCCTCTGTTTCTCGCCCTCTGTTTCAGCCCCTCTGTTTCTCGCCCTCTGTTTCAGCCCTTCTGTTTCTCGCCCTCTGTTTCAGCCCCACTGTTTCAGCCCCCCTGTTTCAACCACTCTATTTCACCCCTTTCTGTTTCAGCCCCTCTGTTTCGCACCCTCTGTTTCAGGCCCTCTGATTCAGCCCCTCTGATTCAGCCCCTCTGATTCAGCCCCTCTGATTCAGCCCCTCTGTTTCCCGCCCCTCTGTTTCAGCCCCTCTGTTTCTCGCCCTCTGTTTCAGCCCCTCTGTTTCTCGCCCTCTGTTTCAGCCCTTCTTTTTCAGCCCCTCTGTTTCAGCCCCTCTGTTTCTCGCCCTCTGTTTCAGCCCCTCTGTTTCTCGCCTTCTGTTTCAGCCCCTCTGATTCAGCCTCTCTGTTTCAGCCGCTCTGTTTCTCCCCCTCTGTTCCAGCCCCTCTGTTTCAGCCCCTCTGTTTCAGCCACTCTGTTTCAGCCCCTCTGTTTCAGCCCGTCTGTTTCAGCCCCTCTGTTTCAGCCCGTCTGTTTCTCGCCCTCAGTTTCAGCCCCTCTGTTTTTCGCAGTCTTTTTCAGCCCCTCTGTTTCAGCCCGTCTGTTTCAGCCACTCTGTTTCTCGCCCTCTGTTTCAGCCCCTCTGTTTCAGCCCCTCTGTTTCTCGCCCTCTGTTTCAGCCCCTCTGTTTCTCGCCCTCTGTTTCAGCCCTTCTGTTTCTCGCCCTCTGTTTCAGCCCCCATTGTTTCAGCCCCTCTGTTTCAGCCCCTCTGTTTCAACCCCTCTGTTTCAGCCCCTCTGTTTCTAGCCCTCTGTTTCAGCCCCTCTGTTTCTCGCCCTCTGTTTCACCCACCTGTGATTCAGCCCCTCTGTTTCTCGCCGTCTGTTTCTGCCCCTCTGTTTCTCGCCCTCTGTTTCAGCCCCTCTGTTTCTCGCCCTCTGTTTCAGCCCCTCTGTTTCTCGCCCTCTGTTTCAGCCCTTCTGTTTCTTGCCCACTGTTTAACCCCACTGTTTCAGCCCCTCTGTTTCAGCCCCTCTGTTTCAGCCCCTCTGTTTCTAGCCCTCTGTTTCAGCCTCTCTGTTTCTCGCCCTCTGTTTCAGCCCCACTGTTTCTCCCCCTCTGTTTCAGCCCTTCTGTTTCTCGCCCTCTGTTTCAGCCCCACTGTTTCTCACCCTCTGTTTCAGCCCCTCTGTTTCTCGCCCACTGTTTCAGCCCCTCTGTTTCAGCCCCTCCGTTTCTCGCCGTCTGTTTCTGCCCCTTTGTTTCTCGCACTCTGTTTCAGCCCCTCAGTTTCTCGCCCTCTGTTTCAGCCCCTCTCTTTCTCGCCCTCTGTTTCAGGCCCTCTGTTTCAGCCCCTCTGTTTCAGTCCCTCTGTTTCTCGCCCTCTGTTTCTCGCCCTCTGTTTCAGCCCCTCTGTTTCTCGCCCTCTGTTTCAGCCCCTCTGTTTCTCGCCCTCTGTTTCAGCGCCTCTGTTTCTCGCCCTCTGTTTCAGCCCCACTGATTCAGCCCCTCTGTTTCAGCCACTCTGATTCAGCCCCTCTGATTTAGCCCATCTGATTCAGCCGCTCTGTTTCTCGCCCTCTCTTTCAGCCCCTCTGTTTCAGCCCCTCTGTTTCAGCCCCTCTGTTTCTCACCCTCTGTTTCAGCCCCTCTGATTAAGCCCCTCTGATTCAGCCCCACTCATTCAGCCCCACTGATTCAGCCCCTCTATTTCCCGCCCCTCTGTTTCCCACCCCTCTGTTTCAGCCCCTCTGTATCTCGCCCTCTGTTTCAGCCCCTCTGTTTCAGCCCCTCTGATTCAGCCTCTCTGTTTCAGCCGCTCTGTTTCTCCCCCTCTGTTCCAGCCCCTCTGTTTCAGCCCCTCTGTTTCAGCCACTCTGTTTCAGCCCCTCTGTTTCAGCCCGTCTGTTTCAGCCCCTCTGTTTCAGCCCGTCTGTTTCTCGCCCTCTGTTTCAGCCCCTCTGTTTTTCGCAGTCTTTTTCAGCCCCTCTGTTTCAGCCCCTCTGTTTCTCGCCCTCTGTTTCAGCCCCTCTCTTTCAGCCCCTCTGTTTCTCGCCCTCTGTTTCAGCCCCTCTGTTTCTCGCCCTCTGTTTCAGCCCCTCTGTTTCTCGCCCGCTGTTTCAGCCCTTCTGTTTCTCGCCCTCTGTTTCAGCCCCCATTGTTTCAGCCCCTCTGTTTCAGCCCCTCTGTTTCAACCCCTCTGTTTCAGCCCCTCTGTTTCTAGCCCTCTGTTTCAGCCCCTCTGTTTCTCGCCCTCTGTTTCACCCCCCTGTGATTCAGCCCCTCTGTTTCTCGCCGTCTGTTTCTGCCCCTCTGTTTCTCGCCCTCTGTTTCAGCCCCTCTGTTTCTCGCCCTCTGTTTCAGCCCCTCTGTTTCTCGCCCTCTGTTTCAGCCCTTCTGTTTCTCGCCCACTGTTTCAGCCACACTGTTTCAGCCCCTCTGTTTCAGCCCCTCTGTTTCAGCCCCTCTGTTTCTAGCCCTCTGTTTCAGCCCCTCTGTTTGTCGCCCTCTGTTTCACCCCCCTGTGTTTCAGCCCCTCTGTTTCTCGCCGTCTGTTTCTGCCCCTCTGTTTCTCGCCCTCTGTTTCAGCCCCTCTGTTTCTCGCCCTCTGTTTCAGCCCCTCTGTTTCTCGCCCTCTGTTTCAGCCCCTCTGTTTCTCGCCCTCTGTTTCAGCCCCTCTGATTCAGCCACTCTGTTTCAGCCCCTCTCATTCAGCCCCTCTGATTTTGCCCCTCTGATTCAGCCCCTCTCTTTCTCGCCCTCTGTTACAGCCCCTCTGTTTCAGCCCCTCTGTTTCAGCCCCACTGTTTCTCACCCTCTGTTTCAGCCCATCTGATGCAGCCTCTCTGATTCAGCCCCTCTGTTTCCCGCCCGTCTGTTTCAGCCCCTCTGTTTCTCGCCCTCTGTTTCAGCCACTCTGTTTCAGCCCCTTTGTTTCAGCCCCTCTGTTTCTCGCACTCTGTTTCAGCACCACTGATTCAGCCCCTCTGATTCAGCCCCTCTGATTCAGCCCCTCTGTTTCAGCCCCTCTGTTTCAGCCCCTCTGTTTCAGCCCCTCTGATTTTCCCCCTCTGTTTCAGCCCCTCTGTTTCTCGCCCTCTGTTTCAGCCGCTCTGTTTCAGCCCCTCGGTTTCAGCCACGATGTTTCAGCCCCTCTGTTTCAGCCCCTCTGTCTGAGCCCCTCTGTTTCAGCCCCTCTGTTTCTCGCCCTCTGTTTCAGCCCCTCTGTTTTTCGACCTCTTTATCAGCCCCTCTGTTTCAGCCCCTCTGTTTCAGCCACTCTGTTTCTCGCCCTCTGTTTCAGCCCCTCTGTTTCTCGCCCTCTGTTTCAGCCCCTCTGTTTCTCGCCGTCTGTTTCTGCCCCTTTGTTTCTCGCCCTCTGTTTCAGCCCCTCAGTTTCTCGCCCTCTGTTTCAGCCCCTCTGTTTCAGCCCCTCTGTTTCAGCCCCTCTGTTTCTCGCCCTCTGTTTTAGCCCTTCTGATTCAGCCCCTCTGATTCACCCCCTCTGATTCAGCCCCTCTGTTTCTCGCCCGCTGTTTCAGCCCCTCTGTTTCTCGCCCTCTGTTTCAGCCCCTCTGATTCAGCCACTCTGTTTCAGCCCTTCTGTTTCTCCCCCTCTGTTCTAGCCCCTCTCTTTCAGCTCCTCTGTTTCAGCCTTTCTGTTTCAGCCCCTCTGTTTCAGCCCCTCTGTTTCAGCCCCTCTGTTTCTCGCCCTCAGTTTCAGCTCCTCTGTTTTTCGCCCTCTTTTTCAGCCCCTCTGATTCAGCCACTCTGTTTCTCGCCCGTTGTTTCAGCCCCTCTGTTTCTCACCCTCTGTTTCAGCCCCTCTGTTTCAGCCCCTCTGTTTCTCGCCCTCTGTTTCAGCCCCTCTGTTCCTCGCCCTCTGTTTCAGCCCCTCTGTTTCTCGCCCTCTGTTTCAGCCCCTCTGTTTCAGCCTTTCTGTTTCAGCCCCTCTGTTTCAGCCCCTCTGTTTCTCGCCCTCAGTTTCAGCCCCTCTGTTTTTCGCCCTCTTTTTCAGCCCCTCTGATTCAGCCACTCTGTTTCTCGCCCTTTGTTTCAGCCCCTCTGTTTCTCACCCTCTGTTTCAGCCCCTCTGTTTCAGCCCCTCTGTTTCTCGCCCTCTGTTTCAGCCCCTCTGTTCCTCGCCCTCTGTTTCAGCCCCTCTTTTTCTCGCCCTCTGTTTCAGCCCCTCTGATTCAGCCCCTCTGATTCACCCCCTCTGATTCAGCCCCTCTGTTTCAGCCCTCTGTTTCAGCCCCTCTGTTTCTCGCCCTCTGTTTCAGCCCCTCTGTTTCTCGCCCTCTGTTTCAGCCCCTCTGATTCAGCCACTCTGTTTCAGCCCTTCTGTTTCTCCCCCTCTGTTCTAGCCCCTCTCTTTCAGCCCCTCTGTTTCAGCCACTCTGTTACAGCCCCTCTGATTCAGCCCCTCTGTTTCAGCCCCTCTGTTTCTCCGCCTCTGTTCCAGCCCCTCTGTTTCAGCCCCTCTGTTTCAGCCACTCTGTTTCAGCCCCTCTGTTTCAGCCCCTCTGTTTCTCGCCCTCTGTTTCAGCCCCTCTGTTTCTCGCCCTCTGTTTCAGCCCCTCTGATTCAGCCCCTCTGTTTCTCGCCCTCTGTTTAAGCCCCTCTGTTTCAGCCCCTCTGTTTCTCGCCCTCTGTTTCAGACCCTCTGTTTCAGCCCCTCTGTTTGTCGCCCTCTGTTTCTGCCCCTCTGTTTCTCGCCCTCTGTTTCAGCCCCGCTGTTTCTCACCCTCTGTTTCAGTCCCGCTGCTTCAGCCCCTCTGCTTCAGCCCCTCTGAATCAGCCCCTCTGATTCAGCCCCTCTGTTTCAGCCCCTCTTTTTCAGCCCCTCTTTTTCTCGCCCTCTGTTTCAACCCCTCTGATTAAGCATCTCTGTTTCCCGCCCTCTGTTTCAGCCCCTCTGTTTCAGCCCCTCTGTTTCAGCCCCTCTGTTTTTCACCCTCTGTTTCAGCCCCTCTGATTCAGCCCCTCTGATTCAGCCCCTCTGATTAAGCCCCTCTGTTTCCCGCCCCTCTGTTTCAGCCCCTCTGTTTCTCGCCCTCTGTTTCAGCCCCTCTGTTTCGGCCACTCTGTTTCAGCCCCTCTGTTTCCCACCCTCTGTTTCAGCCCCTCTGATTCAGCCCCTCTGTTTCTCGCCCTCTGTTTCAGCCCCTCTGTTTCTCGCCCTCTGTTTCAGCCCCTCTGTTTCTTGCCCTCTGTTTCAGACCCTCTGATTCAGCCCCTCTGTTTCTCGCCCTCTGTTTCAGCCCCTCTGTTTCAGCCCCTCTGTTTCTCGCCCTCTGTTTCAGCCCCTCTGTTTCAGCCCCTCTTTTCTCGCCCTCTGTTTCAGCCCCTCTGTTTCTCGTCCTCTGTTTCAGCCCCGCTGTTTCTCGCTCTCTGTTTCAGCCCCTCTGTTTCAGCCCCACGATTCAGCCCCTCTGAATCAGCCCCTCTGATTCAGACCCTCTGTTTCAGCCCCACTGTTTCAGCCCCTCTGTTTCAGCCCCTCTGTTTCTCGCCCTCTGTTTCAGCCACTCTGATTCAGCCACTCTGTTTCAGCCCCTCTCATTCAGCCCCTCTGATTTTGCCCCTCTGATTCAGCCCCTCTCTTTCTCGTCCTCTGTTTCAGCCCCTCTGTTTCAGCCCCTCTGTTTCAGCCCCACTGTTTCTCACCCTCTGTTTCAGCCCATCTGATGCAGCCCCTCTGATTCAGCCCCTCTGTTTCCCGCCCGTCTGTTTCAGCCCCTCTGTTTCTCGCCCTCTGTTTCAGCCACTCTGTTTCAGCCCCTTTGTTTCAGCCCCTCTGTTTCTCGCACTCTGTTTCAGCACCACTGATTCAGCCCCTCTGATTCAGCCCCTCTGATTCAGCCCCTCTGTTTCAGCCCCTCTGTTTCAGCCCCTCTGTTTCTCGCCCTCTGTTTCAGCCCCTCTGTTTCTCGCCCTCTGTTTCAGCCCCTCTGTTTCAGCCCCTCTGTTTCTCCCCCTCTGTTCCAGCCGCTCTGTTTCAGCCCCTCTGTTTCAGCCACTCTGTTTCAGCCCCTCTGTTTCAGCCCCTCTGTCTGAGCCCCTCTGTTTCAGCCCCTCTGTGTCTCGCCCTCTGTTTCAGCCCCTCTGTTTTTCGCCCTCTTCATCAGCCCCTCTGTTTCAGCCCCTCTGTTTCAGCCACTCTGTTTCTCGCCCTCTGTTTCAGCCCCTATGTTTCTCGCCCTCTGTTTCGGCCCCTCTGTTTCTCCCCCTCTGTTTCAGCACTTCTGTTTCTCGCCCTCTGTTTCAGCCCCTCTCTTTCTCGCCCTCTGTTTCAGCCCCTCTGTTTCAGCCCCTCTGTTTCAGTCCCTCTGTTTCTCGCCCTCTGTTTCAGCCCCTCTGTTTCTCGCCCTCTGTTTCAGCGCCTCTGTTTCTCGCCCTCTGTTTCAGCCCCTCTGATTCAGTCCCTCTGTTTCAGGCCCTCTGTTTCTCTCCCTCTGTTTCAGCCCCTCTGATTCAGCCCCTCTGTTTCTCGCCCTCTGTTTCAGCCCCTCTGTTTCAGCCCCTCTGTTTCAGCCCCACTGTTTCTCACCCTCTCTTTCAGCCCCTCTGATTCAGCCCCTCTGATTCAGCCCCACTCATTCAGCCCCTCTGATTCAGCCCCTCTATTTCCCGCCCCTCTGTTTCCCAACCCTCTGTTTCAGTTCCTCTGTATCTCGCCCTCTGTTTCAGCCCCTCTGTTTCAGCCCCTCTATTTCAGCCCCTCTGTGTCAGCCCCTCTGTTTCTCGCCGTCTGTTTCAGCCCCTCTGTTCCTCGCCCTCGGTTTCAGCTCCTCTGTTTCTCGCCCTCTGTTTCAGCCCCTCTGATTCAGCCCCTCTGATTCACCCCCTCTGATTCAGCCCCTCTGTTTCAGCCCCTCTGTTTCAGCCCCTCTGTTTCTCGCCCTCTGTTTCAGCCCCTCTGTTTCTCGCCCTCTGTTTCAGCCCTTCTGTTTCTCCCCCTCTGTTCTAGCCCCTCTCTTTCAGCCCCTCTGTTTCAGCCACTCTGTTTCAGCACCTCTGTTTCAGCCCCACTGTTTCTCACCCTCTGTTTCAGCCCATCTGATGCAGCCCCTCTGATTCAGCCCCTCTGTTTCCCGCCCGTCTGTTTCAGCCCCTCTGTTTCTCGCCCTCTGTTTCAGCCACTCTGTTTCAGCCCCTTTGTTTCAGCCCCTCTGTTTCTCGCACTCTGTTTCAGCACCACTGATTCAGCCCCTCTGATTCAGCCCCTCTGATTCAGCCCCTCTGTTTCAGCCCCTCTGTTTCAGCCCCTCTGTTTCTCGCCCTCTGTTTCAGCCCCTCTGTTTCTCGCCCTCTGTTTCAGCCCCTCTGATTCAGCCCCTCTGTTTCAGCCCCTCTGTTTCTCCCCCTCTGTTCCAGCCGCTCTGTTTCAGCCCCTCTGTTTCAGCCACTCTGTTTCAGCCCCTCTGTTTCAGCCCCTCTGTCTGAGCCCCTCTGTTTCAGCCCCTCTGTGTCTCGCCCTCTGTTTCAGCCCCTCTGTTTTTCGCCCTCTTTATCAGCCCCTCTGTTTCAGCCCCTCTGTTTCAGCCCCTCTGTTTCTCGCCCTCTGTTTCAGCCCCTCTGTTTCTCGCCCTCTGTTTCGGCCCCTCTGTTTCTCCCCCTCTGTTTCAGCACTTCTGTTTCTCGCCCTCTGTTTCAGCCCCGCTGTTTCAGCACCTCTGTTTCTCGCCGTCTGTTTCTGCCCCTTCGTTTCTCGCCCTCTGTTTCAGCCCCTCAGTTTCTCGCCCTCTGTTTCAGCCCCTCTCTTTCTCGCCCTCTGTTTCAGCCCCTCTGTTTCAGCCCCTCTGTTTCAGTCCCTCTGTTTCTCGCCCTCTGTTTCAGCCCCTCTGTTTCACGCCCTCTGTTTCAGCGCCTCTGTTTCTCGCCCTCTGTTTCAGCCCCTCTGATTCAGTCCCTCTGTTTCAGGCCCTCTGTTTCTCTCCCTCTGTTTCAGCCCCTCTGATTCAGCCCCTCTGTTTCTCGCCCTCTGTTTCAGCCCCTCTGTTTCAGCCCCTCTGTTTCAGCCCCACTGTTTCTCACCCTCTCTTTCAGCCGCTCTGATTCAGCCCCTCTGATTCAGCCCCACTCATTCAGCCCCTCTGATTCAGCCCCTCTATTTCGCGCCCCTCTGTTTCCCACCCCTCTGTTTCAGCCCCTCTGTATCTCGCCCTCTGTTTCAGCCCCTCTGTTTCAGCCCCTCTATTTCAGCCCCTCTGTGTCAGCCCCTCTGTTTCTCGCCGTCTGTTTCAGCCCCTCTGTTCCTCGCCCTCGGTTTCAGCCCCTCTGTTTCTCGCCCTCTGTTTCAGCCCCTCTGATTCAGCCCCTCTGATTCACCCCCTCTGATTCAGCCCCTCTGTTTCAGCCCCTCTGTTTCAGCCCCTCTGTTTCTCGCCCTCTGTTTCAGCCCCTCTGTTTCTCGCCCTCTGTTTCAGCCCTTCTGCTTCTCCCCCTCTGTTCTAGCCCCTCTCTGTCAGCCCCTCTGTTTCAGCCACTCTGTTTCAGCCCCTCTGTTTCAGCCCCTCTGTTTCAGCCCCTCTTTTTCTCGCCCTCTGTTTCAGCCCCTCTGTTTTTCGCCCTCATTTTCAGCCCCTCTGTTTCAGCCACTCTGTTTCTCGCCCTTTGTTTCAGCCCCGCTGTTTCTCACCCTCTGTTTCAGCCCCTCTGATTCAGCCCCTCTGTTTCTCACCCTCTGTTTCAGCCCCTCTGTTTCAGCCCCTCTGTTTCTCGCCCTCTGCTCCAGCCCCTCTGTTCCTCGCCCTCTGTTTCAGCCCCTCTGTTTCTCGCCCTCTGTTTCAGCCCCTCTGATTCAGCCCCTCTGATTCACCCCCTCTGATTCAGCCCCTCTGTTTCAGCCCCTCTGTTTCAGCCCCTCTGTTTCTCGCCCTCTGTTTCAGCCCCTCTGTTTCTCGCCCTCTGTTTCAGACCCTCTGATTCAGCCCCTCTGTTTCTCGCCCTCTGTTTCAGCCCCTCTGTCTCTCGCCCTTTATTTCAGCCCCACTGTTTTAGCCCCTCAGTTTCAGCCCCTCTGTTTCAGCCCCTCTGTTTCAGCCCCTCTGTTTCTCGCCCTCTGTTTCAGCCCCTCTGTTTCTCGCCCTCTGATTCGCGCCCTCTGTTTCAGCCACTCTGTTTCTCGCCCCTCTGATTCAGCCCATCTGATTCAGCCCCTCTGGTTCAGCCCCTCTGTTTCTCGCCCTCTGCTCCAGCCCCTCTGTTCCTCGCCCTCTGTTTCAGCCCCTCTGTTTCTCGCCCTCTGTTTCAGCCCCTCTGATTCAGCCCCTCTGATTCACCCCCTCTGATTCAGCTCCTCTGTTTCAGCTCCTCTGTTTCAGCCCCTCTGTTTCTCGCCCTCTGTTTCAGCCCCTCTGTTTCTCGCCCTCTGTTGCAGACCCTCTGATTCAGCCACTCTGTTTCAGCCCTTCTGTTTCTCCCCCTCTGTTCTAGCCCCTCTCTTTCAGCCACTCTGTTTCAGCCACTCTGTTTCAGCCCCTCTGTTTCAGCCCCTCTGTTTCAGCCCCTCTGTTTCTCGCCCTTTGTTTCAGCCCCTCTGTTTCTCACCCTCTGTTTCAGCCCCTCTGTTTCAGCCCCTCTGTTTCTCGCCCTCTGTTTCAGCCCCTCTGTTTCTCGCCCTCTGTTTCTGCCCCTCTGTCTCTCGCCCTTTATTTCAGCCCCACTGTTTTAGCCCCTCCGTTTCAGCCCCTCTGTTTCAGCCCCTCTGTTTCAGCCCCTCTGTTTCTCGCCCTCTGTTTCAGCCCCTCTGTTTCCCGCCCTCCGATTCGCGCTCTCTGTTTCAGCCACTCTGTTTCTCGCCCCTCTGATTCAGCCCATCTGATTCAGCCCTCTGGTTCAGCCCCTCTGTTTCTCGCCCTCTGTTTCAGCCCCTCTGTTTCAGCCCCTCTGATTCAGCCCCTCTGATTCAGCCCCTCTGATTCAGCCCCTCTGATTCCCGCCCCTCTGTTTCAGCCCCTCTGTTTCTCGCCCTCTGTTTCAGACCCTCTGTTTCTCGCCCTCTGTTTCAGCCCCTCTGTTTCAGCCCCTCTGTTTCAGCCCCTCTGTTTCTCGCCCTCTGTTTTAGCCCCTCTGTTTCTCACCTTCTGTTTCAGCCCCTCTGATTCAGCCTCTCTGTTTCAGCCCCTCTGTTTCTCCCCCTCTGTTCCAGCCCCTCTGTTTCAGCCCCATTGTTTCAGCCCGTCTGTTTCAGCCCCTCTGTTTCAGCCCCTCTGTTTCTCGCCCTCTGTTTCAGCCCCTCTGTTTCTCGCCCTCTGTTTCAGCCCTTCTGTTTCTCGCCCTCTGTTTCAGCCCCGCTGTTTCAGCCCCCCTGTTTCAGCCACTCTATTTCAGCCCCTCTGTTTCAGCCCCTCTGTTTCTCGCCCTCTTTTTCAGCCCCTCTGTTTCAGCCCGTCTGTTTCAGCCCCTCTGTTTCAGCCCCTCTGTTTCTCGCCCTCTGTTTCAGCCCCTCTGTTTTTCGCCCTCTTTTTCAGCCCCTCTGTTTCAGCCCGTCTGTTTCAGCCCCTCTGTTTCAGCCCCTCTGTTTCTCGCCCTCTGTTTCAGCCCCTCTGTTTCTCGCCCTCTGTTTCAGCCCTTCTGTTTCTCGCCCTCTGTTTCAGCCCCACTGTTTCAGCCCCCCTGTTTCAACCACTCTATTTCACCCCTTTCTGTTTCAGCCCCTCTGTTTCGCACCCTCTGTTTCAGGCCCTCTGATTCAGCCCCTCTGATTCAGCCCCTCTGATTCAGCCCCTCTGATTCAGCCCCTCTGTTTCCCGCCCCTCTGTTTCAGCCCCTCTGTTTCTCGCCCTCTGTTTCAGCCCCTCTGTTTCTCGCCCTCTGTTTCAGCCCTTCTTTTTCAGCCCCTCTGTTTCAGCCCCTCTGTTTCTCGCCCTCTGTTTCAGCCCCTCTGTTTCTCGCCTTCTGTTTCAGCCCCTCTGATTCAGCCTCTCTGTTTCAGCCGCTCTGTTTCTCCCCCTCTGTTCCAGCCCCTCTGTTTCAGCCCCTCTGTTTCAGCCACTCTGTTTCAGCCCCTCTGTTTCAGCCCGTCTGTTTCAGCCCCTCTGTTTCAGCCCGTCTGTTTCTCGCCCTCAGTTTCAGCCCCTCTGTTTTTCGCAGTCTTTTTCAGCCCCTCTGTTTCAGCCCGTCTGTTTCAGCCACTCTGTTTCTCGCCCTCTGTTTCAGCCCCTCTGTTTCAGCCCCTCTGTTTCTCGCCCTCTGTTTCAGCCCCTCTGTTTCTCGCCCTCTGTTTCAGCCCTTCTGTTTCTCGCCCTCTGTTTCAGCCCCCATTGTTTCAGCCCCTCTGTTTCAGCCCCTCTGTTTCAACCCCTCTGTTTCAGCCCCTCTGTTTCTAGCCCTCTGTTTCAGCCCCTCTGTTTCTCGCCCTCTGTTTCACCCACCTGTGATTCAGCCCCTCTGTTTCTCGCCGTCTGTTTCTGCCCCTCTGTTTCTCGCCCTCTGTTTCAGCCCCTCTGTTTCTCGCCCTCTGTTTCAGCCCCTCTGTTTCTCGCCCTCTGTTTCAGCCCTTCTGTTTCTTGCCCACTGTTTAACCCCACTGTTTCAGCCCCTCTGTTTCAGCCCCTCTGTTTCAGCCCCTCTGTTTCTAGCCCTCTGTTTCAGCCTCTCTGATTCTCGCCCTCTGTTTCAGCCCCTCTGTTTCTCCCCCTCTGTTTCAGCCCTTCTGTTTCTCGCCCTCTGTTTCAGCCCCACTGTTTCTCACCCTCTGTTTCAGCCCCTCAGTTTTTCGCACTCTGTTTCAGCCCCTCTGTTTCTCGCCCACTGTTTCAGCCCCTCTGTTTCAGCCCCTCCGTTTCTCGCCGTCTGTTTCTGCCCCTTTGTTTCTCGCACTCTGTTTCAGCCCCTCAGTTTCTCGCCCTCTGTTTCAGCCCCTCTCTTTCTCGCCCTCTGTTTCAGGCCCTCTGTTTCAGCCCCTCTGTTTCAGTCCCTCTGTTTCTCGCCCTCTGTTTCTCGCCCTCTGTTTCAGCCCCTCTGTTTCTCGCCCTCTGTTTCAGCCCCTCTGTTTCTCGCCCTCTGTTTCAGCGCCTCTGTTTCTCGCCCTCTGTTTCAGCCCCTCTGATTCAGCCCCTCTGTTTCAGCCACTCTGATTCAGCCCCTCTGATTTAGCCCATCTGATTCAGCCGCTCTGTTTCTCGCCCTCTCTTTCAGCCCCTCTGTTTCAGCCCCTCTGTTTCAGCCCCTCTGTTTCTCACCCTCTGTTTCAGCCCCTCTGATTAAGCCCCTCTGATTCAGCCCCACTCATTCAGCCCCACTGATTCAGCCCCTCTATTTCCCGCCCCTCTGTTTCCCACCCCTCTGTTTCAGCCCCTCTGTATCTCGCCCTCTGTTTCAGCCCCTCTGTTTCAGCCCCTCTGATTCAGCCTCTCTGTTTCAGCCGCTCTGTTTCTCCCCCTCTTTTCCAGCCCCTCTGTTTCAGCCCCTCTGTTTCAGCCACTCTGTTTCAGCCCCTCTGTTTCAGCCCGTCTGTTTCAGCCCCTCTGTTTCAGCCCGTCTGTTTCTCGCCCTCTGTTTCAGCCCCTCTGTTTTTCGCAGTCTTTTTCAGCCCCTCTGTTTCAGCCCCTCTGTTTCTCGCCCTCTGTTTCAGCCCCTCTCTTTCAGCCCCTCTGTTTCTCGCCCTCTGTTTCAGCCCCTCTGTTTCTCGCCCTCTGTTTCAGCCCCTCTGTTTCTCGCCCGCTGTTTCAGCCCTTCTGTTTCTCGCCCTCTGTTTCAGCCCCCATTGTTTCAGCCCCTCTGTTTCAGCCCCTCTGTTTCAACCCCTCTGTTTCAGCCCCTCTGTTTCTAGCCCTCTGTTTCAGCCCCTCTGTTTCTCGCCCTCTGTTTCACCCCCCTGTGATTCAGCCCCTCTGTTTCTCGCCGTCTGTTTCTGCCCCTCTGTTTCTCGCCCTCTGTTTCAGCCCCTCTGTTTCTCGCCCTCTGTTTCAGCCCCTCTGTTTCTCGCCCTCTGTTTCAGCCCTTCTGTTTCTCGCCCACTGTTTCAGCCACACTGTTTCAGCCCCTCTGTTTCAGCCCCTCTGTTTCAGCCCCTCTGTTTCTAGCCCTCTGTTTCAGCCCCTCTGTTTGTCGCCCTCTATTTCACCCCCCTGTGTTTCAGCCCCTCTGTTTCTCGCCGTCTGTTTCTGCCCCTCTGTTTCTCGCCCTCTGTTTCAGCCCCTCTGTTTCTCGCCCTCTGTTTCAGCCCCTCTGTTTCTCGCCCTCTGTTTCAGCCCCTCTGTTTCTCGCCCTCTGTTTCAGCCCCTCTGATTCAGCCACTCTGTTTCAGCCCCTCTCATTCAGCCCCTCTGATTTTGCCCCTCTGATTCAGCCCCTCTCTTTCTCGCCCTCTGTTTCAGCCCCTCTGTTTCAGCCCCTCTGTTTCAGCCCCACTGTTTCTCACCCTCTGTTTCAGCCCATCTGATGCAGCCTCTCTGATTCAGCCCCTCTGTTTCCCGCCCGTCTGTTTCAGCCCCTCTGTTTCTCGCCCTCTGTTTCAGCCACTCTGTTTCAGCCCCTTTGTTTCAGCCCCTCTGTTTCTCGCACTCTGTTTCAGCACCACTGATTCAGCCCCTCTGATTCAGCCCCTCTGATTCAGCCCCTCTGTTTCAGCCCCTCTGTTTCAGCCCCTCTGTTTCAGCCCCTCTGATTTTCCCCCTCTGTTTCAGCCCCTCTGTTTCTCGCCCTCTGTTTCAGCCCCTCTGATTCAACCCTCTGTTTCAGCCCCTCTGTTTCTCCCCCTCTGTTCCAGCCGCTCTGTTTCAGCCCCTCGGTTTCAGCCACGATGTTTCAGCCCCTCTGTTTCAGCCCCTCTGTCTGAGCCCCTCTGTTTCAGCCCCTCTGTTTCTCGCCCTCTGTTTCAGCCCCTCTGTTTTTCGACCTATTTATCAGCCCCTCTGTTTCAGCCCCTCTGTTTCAGCCACTCTGTTTCTCGCCCTCTGTTTCAGCCCCTCTGTTTCTCGCCCTCTGTTTCAGCCCCTCTGTTTCTCCCCCTCTGTTTCAGCCCTTCTGTTTCTCGCCCTCTGTTTCAGCCCCACTGTTTCTCACCCTCTGTTTCAGCCCCTCAGTTTTTCGCACTCTGTTTCAGCCCCTCTGTTTCTCGCCCACTGTTTCAGCCCCTCTGTTTCAGCCCCTCCGTTTCTCGCCGTCTGTTTCTGCCCCTTTGTTTCTCGCCCTCTGTTTCAGCCCCTCAGTTTCTCGCCCTCTGTTTCAGCCTCTCTCTTTCTCGCCCTCTGTTTCAGGCCCTCTGTTTCAGCCCCTCTGTTTCAGTCCCTCTGTTTCTCGCCCTCTGTTTCTCGCCCTCTGTTTCAGCCCCTCTGTTTCTCGCCCTCTGTTTCTCGCCCTCTGTTTCAGCGCCTCTGTTTCTCGCCCTCTGTTTCAGCCCCTCTGATTCAGCCCCTCTGTTTCAGCCACTCTGATTCAGCCCCTCTGATTTAGCCCATCTGATTCAGCCCCACTCATTCAGCCCCTCTGATACAGCCCCTCTATTTCCCGCCCCTCTGTTTCCCACCCCTCTGTTTCAGCCCCTCTGTATCTCGCCCTCTGTTTCAGCCCCTCTGTTTCAGCCCCTCTGTTTCAGCCCCTCTGTTTCAGCCCCTCTGTTTCTCGCCCTCTGTTTCAGCCCCTCTGTTCCTCGCCCTCTGTTTCAGCCCCTCTGTAACTCGCCCTCTGTTTCAGCCCCTCTGATTCAGCCCCTCTGATTCACACCCTCTGATTCAGCCACTCTGTTTCAGCCCTTGTGTTTCTCCCCCTCTGTTCCAGCCCCTCTCTTTCAGCCCCTCTGTTTCAGCCACTCTGTTTCAGCCCCTCTGTTTCAGCCCCTCTGTTTCAGCCCCTCTGTTTCTCGCCCTCTGTTGCAGCCCCTCTGTTTATCGCCCTCTTTTTCAGCCCCTCTGTTTCAACCACTCTGTTTCTCGCCCTTTGTTTCAGCCCCTCTGTTTCTCACCCTCTGTTTCAGCCCCTCTGATTCAGCCCCTCTGTTTCTCGCCCTCTGTTTCAGCCCCTCTGTTTCTCGCCCTCTGTTTCAGCCCCTCTGTTTCTCGCCCTTTATTTCAGCCCCACTGTTTTTGCCCCTCCGTTTCAGCCCCTCTGTTTCAGCCCCTCTGTTTCAGCTCCTCTGTTTCTCGCCCTCTGTTTCAGCCCCGCTGATTCAGCCCCTCTGTTTCTGCCACTCTGAATCAGCCCCTCTGATTCAGCCCCTCTGCCTCAGCCCCTCTGTTTCAGCCCCTCAGTTTCAGCCCCTCTGTTTCTTGCCCTCTGTTTCAGCCCCTCTGTTTCTCGCCCTCTGTTTCATCCCCTCTGATTCAGCCGCTCTGTTTCAGCCCCTCTGATTCAGCCCCTCTGATTTAGCCCCTCTGATTCAGACCCTCTGTTTCTCGCCCTCTGTTTCAGCCCATCTGTTTCAGCCCCTCTGTTTCAGCCCCTCTGTTTTTCACCCTCTGATTCAGCCCCTCTATTCAGCCCCTCTGATTCAGCCCCACTCATTCAGCCCCTCTGATTCAGCCCCTCTGTTTCCCGCCCCTCTGTTTCAGCCCCTCTGTTTCTCGCCCTCTGTTTCAGCCCCTCTGTTTCAGCCCCTCTATTTCAGCCCCTATGTTTCAGCCCCTCTGTTTCTCGCCCTCTGTTTCAGCCCCTCTATTTCTCGCCCTCTGTTTCAGCCCCTCTGATTCAGCCCCTCTCATTCAGCCCCTCTGTTTCAGCCCGTCTGTTTCTCGCCCTCTGTTTTTCACCCTCTGTTTCTCGCCCTCTGTTTCAGCCCCTCTGTTTCTAGCCCTCTGTTTCAGCCCCTCTGTTTCTCGCCCTCTGCTTCAGCCCCTCTGTTTCTCGCCCTCTGTTTCAGCCCTTCTGTTTCAGCCCCACTGTTTCAGCCCCTCTGTTTCTCGCCCTCTTTGTCAGCCCCTCAGGTTCAGCCCCTCTGTTTCAGCCCCTCTGTTTCTCGCCCTCTGGTTCAGCCCCTCTGATTCAGCCCCTCTGTTTCAGCCCCTCTGATTCAGCCCCTCTGTTTCAGCCACTCTGTTTCAGCCCCTCTGTTTCAGCCCCTCTGTATCAGTCCCTCTGTTTCTCGCCCTTTGTTTCTCACCCTCTGTTTCTCGCCCTCTGTTTCAGCCCCTCTGTTTTTCGCCCTCTGTTTCAGCCCCTCTGTTTCTCGCCCTCTGTATCAGACCCTCTGTTTCAGCCCCTCTGTTTCAGCCCCTCTGTTTCTCGCCCTCTGTTTCTCGCCCTCTGTTTCAGCCCCTCTGTTTCTCGCCCTCTGTTTCAGCCCCTCTGTTTCGCGCTCTCTGTTTCAGCCCCTCTGTTTCAGCCCCTCTGTTTCTCGCCCTCTGTTTCAACCTCTCTGTTTCTCGTCCTCTGTTTCAGCCCCGCTGAGTCAGCCCCTCTGTTTCAGCCCCTCTGATTCAGCCCCTCTGTTTCTCGCACTCTGTTTCAGCCCCTCTGTTTCTCGCCCTCTGTTGCATTCCCTCTGTTTCTCGCCCTCTGTTTCAGCCCCTCTGATTCAGCCCCTCTGTTTCAGCCCCTCTGTTTGAGCCCGTCTGCTTCTCGCCCTCTGTTTCAGCCCCTCTGTTTCTCTCCCACTGTTTCAGCCCCTCTGTTTCTAGCCCTCTGTATCAGCCCCTCTGATTAAGCCACTCTTTTTCTCGCCCTCTGTTTCAGCCCCTCTGTTTCTCGCCCTCTATTTCAGCCCCGCTGTTTCAGCCCTTCTGTTTCAGCCCCTCTGTTTCAGCCCCTCTCTTTCTCGCCCTCTGTTTCAGCCCCTCTGTTTCTCGCCCTCTGTTTCAGCCCCTCTGTTTCAGCCGCTCTGTTTCAGCCCCTTTGTTTCAGCCCCTCTGTTTCAGCCCCTCTGTTTCTTGCCCTCTGTTTCAGCCCCTCTATTTCTCACCCTCTGTTTCTCGCCCTCTGTTCCAGCCCCTCTGTTTCTCGCCCTCTGTTTCAGCCCTTCTGTTTCTCGCCCTCTGTTTCAGCCCCTCTAGTTCTCGCCCTCTGTTTCATCCCCTCTGATTCAGCCCCTCTGTTTCTCGCCCTCTGTTTCAGCCCCTCTGTTTCTCGCCCTCTGCTTCAGCCACTCTGTTTCAGCCCCTCTGTTTCAGCCCCTCTGTTTCAGCCCCTCTGTTTCTCGCCCTCTGTTTCAGCCCCTCTGTTTCTCGCCCTCTGTTTCATCCCCTCTGTTTCTCGCCCTCTGTTTCAGCCACTCTGGTTCTCGCCCTCTGTTTCAGCCCCTCTGTTTCAGCCCCTCTGTTTCAGCCCCTCTGTTTCTCGCCCTCTGTTTCAGCCCCTCTGTTTCTCGCCCTCTGTTTCAGCCCCTCTGTTTCAGCCCCTCTGGTTCAGCCCCTCTTTTTCATCCCCTCTGTTTCTCACCCTCTATTCCTCACGCTCTGTTTCTCGCCCTCTGTTTCAGCCCCTCTGTTTTTCGCCCTCTGTTTCAGCCCCTCTGTTTCTCGACCTCTGTTTTAGGCTCTCTGTTTCAGCCCGTCTGTTTCAGCCCCTCTGTTTCAGCCCCTCTGTTTCTCGCCCTCTGTTTCTCGCCCGCTGTTTCAGCCCCTTTGTTTCTCGCCCTCTGTTTCAGCCCCTCTGTTTCAGCCCCTCTGATTCAGCCCCTCTGATTCAGCCCCACTGTTTCTCGCCATCTGTTTCAGCCGCTCTGTTTCAGCCCCTCTGTTTCTCGCTGTCTGTTTCAGCCCCTCTGTTTCTCGCCCTCTGTTTCAGCCCCTCTGTTTCAGCCCCTCTGTTTCTCGCCCTATGTTTCTGCCCCTCTGTATCTCGCCCTCTGTTTCAGCCCCTCTGTTTCTCGCCCTCTGTTTCAGCCCCTCTGTTTTTCGACCTCTTTATCAGCCCCTCTGTTTCAGCCCCTCTGTTTCAGCCACTCTGTTTCTCGCCCTCTGTTTCAGCCCCTCTGTTTCTCGCCCTCTGTATCAGCCCCTCTGTTTCTCCCCCTCTGTTTCAGCCCTTCTGTTTCTCGCCCTCTGTTTCAGCACCACTGTTTCTCACCCTCTGTTTCAGCCCCTCAGTTTTTCGCACTCTGTTTCAGCCCCTCTGTTTCTCGCCCACTGTTTCAGCCCCTCTGTTTCAGCCCCTCCGTTTCTCGCCGTCTGTTTCTGCCCCTTTGTTTCTCGCCCTCTGTTTCAGCCCCTCAGTTTCTCGCCCTCTGTTTCAGCCCCTCTCTTTCTCGCCCTCTGTTTCAGGCCCTCTGTTTCAGCCCCTCTGTTTCAGTCCCTCTGTTTCTCGCCCTCTGTTTCTCGCCCTCTGTTTCAGCCCCTCTGTTTCTCGCCCTCTGTTTCAGCCCCTCTGTTTCTCGCCCTCTGTTTCAGCGCCTCTGTTTCTCGCCCTCTGTTTCAGCCCCTCTGATTCAGCCCCTCTGTTTCAGCCACTCTGATTCAGCCCCTCTGATTTAGCCCATCTGATTCAGCCGCTCTGTTTCTCGCCCTCTCTTTCAGCCCCTCTGTTTCAGCCCCTCTGTTTCTCACCCTCTGTTTCAGCCCCTCTGATTCAGCCCCTCTGATTCAGCCCCACTCATTCAGCCCTTCTGATTCAGCCCCTCTATTTCCCGCCCCTCTGTTTCCCACCCCTCTGATTCAGCCCCTCTGTATCTCGCCCTCTGTTTCAGCCCCTCTGTTTCAGCCCCTCTGATTCAGCCTCTCTGTTTCAGCCGCTCTGTTTCTCCGCCTCTGTTCCAGCCCCTCTGTTTCAGCCCCTCTGTTTCAGCCACTCTGTTTCAGCCCCTCTGTTTCAGCCCGTCTGTTTCAGCCCCTCTGTTTCAGCCCGTCTGTTTCTCGCCCTCAGTTTCAGCCCCTCTGTTTTTCGCAGTCTTTTTCAGCCCCTCTGTTTCAGCCCGTCTGTTTCAGCCACTCTGTTTCTCGCCCTCTGTTTCAGCCCCTCTGTTTCAGCCCCTCTGTTTCTCGCCCTCTGTTTCAGCCCCTCTGTTTCTCGCCCTCTGTTTCAGCCCTTCTGTTTCTCGCCCTCTGTTTCAGCCCCCATTGTTTCAGCCCCTCTGTTTCAGCCCCTCTGTTTCAACCCCTCTGTTTCAGCCCCTCTGTTTCTAGCCCTCTGTTTCAGCCCCTCTGTTTCTCGCCCTCTGTTTCACCCACCTGTGATTCAGCCCCTCTGTTTCTCGCCGTCTGTTTCTGCCCCTCTGTTTCTCGCCCTCTGTTTCAGCCCCTCTGTTTCTCGCCCTCTGTTTCAGCCCCTCTGTTTCTCGCCCTCTGTTTCAGCCCTTCTGTTTCTTGCCCACTGTTTAACCCCACTGTTTCAGCCCCTCTGTTTCAGCCCCTCTGTTTCAGCCCCTCTGTTTCTAGCCCTCTGTTTCAGCCTCTCTGATTCTCGCCCTCTGTTTCAGCCCCTCTGTTTCTCCCCCTCTGTTTCAGCCCTTCTGTTTCTCGCCCTCTGTTTCAGCCCCACTGTTTCTCACCCTCTGTTTCAGCCCCTCAGTTTTTCGCACTCTGTTTCAGCCCCTCTGTTTCTCGCCCACTGTTTCAGCCCCTCTGTTTCAGCCCCTCCGTTTCTCGCCGTCTGTTTCTGCCCCTTTGTTTCTCGCACTCTGTTTCAGCCCCTCAGTTTCTCGCCCTCTGTTTCAGCCCCTCTCTTTCTCGCCCTCTGTTTCAGGCCCTCTGTTTCAGCCCCTCTGTTTCAGTCCCTCTGTTTCTCGCCCTCTGTTTCTCGCCCTCTGTTTCAGCCCCTCTGTTTCTCGCCCTCTGTTTCAGCCCCTCTGTTTCTCGCCCTCTGTTTCAGCGCCTCTGTTTCTCGCCCTCTGTTTCAGCCCCTCTGATTCAGCCCCTCTGTTTCAGCCACTCTGATTCAGCCCCTCTGATTTAGCCCATCTGATTCAGCCGCTCTGTTTCTCGCCCTCTCTTTCAGCCCCTCTGTTTCAGCCCCTCTGTTTCAGCCCCTCTGTTTCTCACCCTCTGTTTCAGCCCCTCTGATTAAGCCCCTCTGATTCAGCCCCACTCATTCAGCCCCACTGATTCAGCCCCTCTATTTCCCGCCCCTCTGTTTCCCACCCCTCTGTTTCAGCCCCTCTGTATCTCGCCCTCTGTTTCAGCCCCTCTGTTTCAGCCCCTCTGATTCAGCCTCTCTGTTTCAGCCGCTCTGTTTCTCCCCCTCTGTTCCAGCCCCTCTGTTTCAGCCCCTCTGTTTCAGCCACTCTGTTTCAGCCCCTCTGTTTCAGCCCGTCTGTTTCAGCCCCTCTGTTTCAGCCCGTCTGTTTCTCGCCCTCTGTTTCAGCCCCTCTGTTTTTCGCAGTCTTTTTCAGCCCCTCTGTTTCAGCCCCTCTGTTTCTCGCCCTCTGTTTCAGCCCCTCTCTTTCAGCCCCTCTGTTTCTCGCCCTCTGTTTCAGCCCCTCTGTTTCTCGCCCTCTGTTTCAGCCCCTCTGTTTCTCGCCCGCTGTTTCAGCCCTTCTGTTTCTCGCCCTCTGTTTCAGCCCCCATTGTTTCAGCCCCTCTGTTTCAGCCCCTCTGTTTCAACCCCTCTGTTTCAGCCCCTCTGTTTCTAGCCCTCTGTTTCAGCCCCTCTGTTTCTCGCCCTCTGTTTCACCCCCCTGTGATTCAGCCCCTCTGTTTCTCGCCGTCTGTTTCTGCCCCTCTGTTTCTCGCCCTCTGTTTCAGCCCCTCTGTTTCTCGCCCTCTGTTTCAGCCCCTCTGTTTCTCGCCCTCTGTTTCAGCCCTTCTGTTTCTCGCCCACTGTTTCAGCCACACTGTTTCAGCCCCTCTGTTTCAGCCCCTCTGTTTCAGCCCCTCTGTTTCTAGCCCTCTGTTTCAGCCCCTCTGTTTGTCGCCCTCTATTTCACCCCCCTGTGTTTCAGCCCCTCTGTTTCTCGCCGTCTGTTTCTGCCCCTCTGTTTCTCGCCCTCTGTTTCAGCCCCTCTGTTTCTCGCCCTCTGTTTCAGCCCCTCTGTTTCTCGCCCTCTGTTTCAGCCCCTCTGTTTCTCGCCCTCTGTTTCAGCCCCTCTGATTCAGCCACTCTGTTTCAGCCCCTCTCATTCAGCCCCTCTGATTTTGCCCCTCTGATTCAGCCCCTCTCTTTCTCGCCCTCTGTTTCAGCCCCTCTGTTTCAGCCCCTCTGTTTCAGCCCCACTGTTTCTCACCCTCTGTTTCAGCCCATCTGATGCAGCCTCTCTGATTCAGCCCCTCTGTTTCCCGCCCGTCTGTTTCAGCCCCTCTGTTTCTCGCCCTCTGTTTCAGCCACTCTGTTTCAGCCCCTTTGTTTCAGCCCCTCTGTTTCTCGCACTCTGTTTCAGCACCACTGATTCAGCCCCTCTGATTCAGCCCCTCTGATTCAGCCCCTCTGTTTCAGCCCCTCTGTTTCAGCCCCTCTGTTTCAGCCCCTCTGATTTTCCCCCTCTGTTTCAGCCCCTCTGTTTCTCGCCCTCTGTTTCAGCCCCTCTGATTCAACCCTCTGTTTCAGCCCCTCTGTTTCTCCCCCTCTGTTCCAGCCGCTCTGTTTCAGCCCCTCGGTTTCAGCCACGATGTTTCAGCCCCTCTGTTTCAGCCCCTCTGTCTGAGCCCCTCTGTTTCAGCCCCTCTGTTTCTCGCCCTCTGTTTCAGCCCCTCTGTTTTTCGACCTATTTATCAGCCCCTCTGTTTCAGCCCCTCTGTTTCAGCCACTCTGTTTCTCGCCCTCTGTTTCAGCCCCTCTGTTTCTCGCCCTCTGTTTCAGCCCCTCTGTTTCTCCCCCTCTGTTTCAGCCCTTCTGTTTCTCGCCCTCTGTTTCAGCCCCACTGTTTCTCACCCTCTGTTTCAGCCCCTCAGTTTTTCGCACTCTGTTTCAGCCCCTCTGTTTCTCGCCCACTGTTTCAGCCCCTCTGTTTCAGCCCCTCCGTTTCTCGCCGTCTGTTTCTGCCCCTTTGTTTCTCGCCCTCTGTTTCAGCCCCTCAGTTTCTCGCCCTCTGTTTCAGCCTCTCTCTTTCTCGCCCTCTGTTTCAGGCCCTCTGTTTCAGCCCCTCTGTTTCAGTCCCTCTGTTTCTCGCCCTCTGTTTCTCGCCCTCTGTTTCAGCCCCTCTGTTTCTCGCCCTCTGTTTCTCGCCCTCTGTTTCAGCGCCTCTGTTTCTCGCCCTCTGTTTCAGCCCCTCTGATTCAGCCCCTCTGTTTCAGCCACTCTGATTCAGCCCCTCTGATTTAGCCCATCTGATTCAGCCCCACTCATTCAGCCCCTCTGATACAGCCCCTCTATTTCCCGCCCCTCTGTTTCCCACCCCTCTGTTTCAGCCCCTCTGTATCTCGCCCTCTGTTTCAGCCCCTCTGTTTCAGCCCCTCTGTTTCAGCCCCTCTGTTTCAGCCCCTCTGTTTCTCGCCCTCTGTTTCAGCCCCTCTGTTCCTCGCCCTCTGTTTCAGCCCCTCTGTAACTCGCCCTCTGTTTCAGCCCCTCTGATTCAGCCCCTCTGATTCACACCCTCTGATTCAGCCACTCTGTTTCAGCCCTTGTGTTTCTCCCCCTCTGTTCCAGCCCCTCTCTTTCAGCCCCTCTGTTTCAGCCACTCTGTTTCAGCCCCTCTGTTTCAGCCCCTCTGTTTCAGCCCCTCTGTTTCTCGCCCTCTGTTGCAGCCCCTCTGTTTATCGCCCTCTTTTTCAGCCCCTCTGTTTCAACCACTCTGTTTCTCGCCCTTTGTTTCAGCCCCTCTGTTTCTCACCCTCTGTTTCAGCCCCTCTGATTCAGCCCCTCTGTTTCTCGCCCTCTGTTTCAGCCCCTCTGTTTCTCGCCCTCTGTTTCAGCCCCTCTGTTTCTCGCCCTTTATTTCAGCCCCACTGTTTTTGCCCCTCCGTTTCAGCCCCTCTGTTTCAGCCCCTCTGTTTCAGCTCCTCTGTTTCTCGCCCTCTGTTTCAGCCCCGCTGATTCAGCCCCTCTGTTTCTGCCACTCTGAATCAGCCCCTCTGATTCAGCCCCTCTGCCTCAGCCCCTCTGTTTCAGCCCCTCAGTTTCAGCCCCTCTGTTTCTTGCCCTCTGTTTCAGCCCCTCTGTTTCTCGCCCTCTGTTTCATCCCCTCTGATTCAGCCGCTCTGTTTCAGCCCCTCTGATTCAGCCCCTCTGATTTAGCCCCTCTGATTCAGACCCTCTGTTTCTCGCCCTCTGTTTCAGCCCATCTGTTTCAGCCCCTCTGTTTCAGCCCCTCTGTTTTTCACCCTCTGATTCAGCCCCTCTATTCAGCCCCTCTGATTCAGCCCCACTCATTCAGCCCCTCTGATTCAGCCCCTCTGTTTCCCGCCCCTCTGTTTCAGCCCCTCTGTTTCTCGCCCTCTGTTTCAGCCCCTCTGTTTCAGCCCCTCTATTTCAGCCCCTATGTTTCAGCCCCTCTGTTTCTCGCCCTCTGTTTCAGCCCCTCTATTTCTCGCCCTCTGTTTCAGCCCCTCTGATTCAGCCCCTCTCATTCAGCCCCTCTGTTTCAGCCCGTCTGTTTCTCGCCCTCTGTTTTTCACCCTCTGTTTCTCGCCCTCTGTTTCAGCCCCTCTGTTTCTAGCCCTCTGTTTCAGCCCCTCTGTTTCTCGCCCTCTGCTTCAGCCCCTCTGTTTCTCGCCCTCTGTTTCAGCCCTTCTGTTTCAGCCCCACTGTTTCAGCCCCTCTGTTTCTCGCCCTCTTTGTCAGCCCCTCAGGTTCAGCCCCTCTGTTTCAGCCCCTCTGTTTCTCGCCCTCTGGTTCAGCCCCTCTGATTCAGCCCCTCTGTTTCAGCCCCTCTGATTCAGCCCCTCTGTTTCAGCCACTCTGTTTCAGCCCCTCTGTTTCAGCCCCTCTGTATCAGTCCCTCTGTTTCTCGCCCTTTGTTTCTCACCCTCTGTTTCTCGCCCTCTGTTTCAGCCCCTCTGTTTTTCGCCCTCTGTTTCAGCCCCTCTGTTTCTCGCCCTCTGTATCAGACCCTCTGTTTCAGCCCCTCTGTTTCAGCCCCTCTGTTTCTCGCCCTCTGTTTCTCGCCCTCTGTTTCAGCCCCTCTGTTTCTCGCCCTCTGTTTCAGCCCCTCTGTTTCGCGCTCTCTGTTTCAGCCCCTCTGTTTCAGCCCCTCTGTTTCTCGCCCTCTGTTTCAACCTCTCTGTTTCTCGTCCTCTGTTTCAGCCCCGCTGAGTCAGCCCCTCTGTTTCAGCCCCTCTGATTCAGCCCCTCTGTTTCTCGCACTCTGTTTCAGCCCCTCTGTTTCTCGCCCTCTGTTGCATTCCCTCTGTTTCTCGCCCTCTGTTTCAGCCCCTCTGATTCAGCCCCTCTGTTTCAGCCCCTCTGTTTGAGCCCGTCTGCTTCTCGCCCTCTGTTTCAGCCCCTCTGTTTCTCTCCCACTGTTTCAGCCCCTCTGTTTCTAGCCCTCTGTATCAGCCCCTCTGATTAAGCCACTCTTTTTCTCGCCCTCTGTTTCAGCCCCTCTGTTTCTCGCCCTCTATTTCAGCCCCGCTGTTTCAGCCCTTCTGTTTCAGCCCCTCTGTTTCAGCCCCTCTCTTTCTCGCCCTCTGTTTCAGCCCCTCTGTTTCTCGCCCTCTGTTTCAGCCCCTCTGTTTCAGCCGCTCTGTTTCAGCCCCTTTGTTTCAGCCCCTCTGTTTCAGCCCCTCTGTTTCTTGCCCTCTGTTTCAGCCCCTCTATTTCTCACCCTCTGTTTCTCGCCCTCTGTTCCAGCCCCTCTGTTTCTCGCCCTCTGTTTCAGCCCTTCTGTTTCTCGCCCTCTGTTTCAGCCCCTCTAGTTCTCGCCCTCTGTTTCATCCCCTCTGATTCAGCCCCTCTGTTTCTCGCCCTCTGTTTCAGCCCCTCTGTTTCTCGCCCTCTGCTTCAGCCACTCTGTTTCAGCCCCTCTGTTTCAGCCCCTCTGTTTCAGCCCCTCTGTTTCTCGCCCTCTGTTTCAGCCCCTCTGTTTCTCGCCCTCTGTTTCATCCCCTCTGTTTCTCGCCCTCTGTTTCAGCCACTCTGGTTCTCGCCCTCTGTTTCAGCCCCTCTGTTTCAGCCCCTCTGTTTCAGCCCCTCTGTTTCTCGCCCTCTGTTTCAGCCCCTCTGTTTCTCGCCCTCTGTTTCAGCCCCTCTGTTTCAGCCCCTCTGGTTCAGCCCCTCTTTTTCATCCCCTCTGTTTCTCACCCTCTATTCCTCACGCTCTGTTTCTCGCCCTCTGTTTCAGCCCCTCTGTTTTTCGCCCTCTGTTTCAGCCCCTCTGTTTCTCGACCTCTGTTTTAGGCTCTCTGTTTCAGCCCGTCTGTTTCAGCCCCTCTGTTTCAGCCCCTCTGTTTCTCGCCCTCTGTTTCTCGCCCGCTGTTTCAGCCCCTTTGTTTCTCGCCCTCTGTTTCAGCCCCTCTGTTTCAGCCCCTCTGATTCAGCCCCTCTGATTCAGCCCCACTGTTTCTCGCCATCTGTTTCAGCCGCTCTGTTTCAGCCCCTCTGTTTCTCGCTGTCTGTTTCAGCCCCTCTGTTTCTCGCCCTCTGTTTCAGCCCCTCTGTTTCAGCCCCTCTGTTTCTCGCCCTATGTTTCTGCCCCTCTGTATCTCGCCCTCTGTTTCAGCCCCTCTGTTTCTCGCCCTCTGTTTCAGCCCCTCTGTTTTTCGACCTCTTTATCAGCCCCTCTGTTTCAGCCCCTCTGTTTCAGCCACTCTGTTTCTCGCCCTCTGTTTCAGCCCCTCTGTTTCTCGCCCTCTGTATCAGCCCCTCTGTTTCTCCCCCTCTGTTTCAGCCCTTCTGTTTCTCGCCCTCTGTTTCAGCACCACTGTTTCTCACCCTCTGTTTCAGCCCCTCAGTTTTTCGCACTCTGTTTCAGCCCCTCTGTTTCTCGCCCACTGTTTCAGCCCCTCTGTTTCAGCCCCTCCGTTTCTCGCCGTCTGTTTCTGCCCCTTTGTTTCTCGCCCTCTGTTTCAGCCCCTCAGTTTCTCGCCCTCTGTTTCAGCCCCTCTCTTTCTCGCCCTCTGTTTCAGGCCCTCTGTTTCAGCCCCTCTGTTTCAGTCCCTCTGTTTCTCGCCCTCTGTTTCTCGCCCTCTGTTTCAGCCCCTCTGTTTCTCGCCCTCTGTTTCAGCCCCTCTGTTTCTCGCCCTCTGTTTCAGCGCCTCTGTTTCTCGCCCTCTGTTTCAGCCCCTCTGATTCAGCCCCTCTGTTTCAGCCACTCTGATTCAGCCCCTCTGATTTAGCCCATCTGATTCAGCCGCTCTGTTTCTCGCCCTCTCTTTCAGCCCCTCTGTTTCAGCCCCTCTGTTTCTCACCCTCTGTTTCAGCCCCTCTGATTCAGCCCCTCTGATTCAGCCCCACTCATTCAGCCCTTCTGATTCAGCCCCTCTATTTCCCGCCCCTCTGTTTCCCACCCCTCTGATTCAGCCCCTCTGTATCTCGCCCTCTGTTTCAGCCCCTCTGTTTCAGCCCCTCTGATTCAGCCTCTCTGTTTCAGCCGCTCTGTTTCTCCGCCTCTGTTCCAGCCCCTCTGTTTCAGCCCCTCTGTTTCAGCCACTCTGTTTCAGCCCCTCTGTTTCAGCCCGTCTGTTTCAGCCCCTCTGTTTCAGCCCGTCTGTTTCTCGCCCTCTGTTTCAGCCCCTCTGTTTTTCGCAGTCTTTTTCAGCCCCTCTGTTTCAGCCCGTCTGTTTCAGCCACTCTGTTTCTCGCCCTCTGTTTCAGCCCCTCTGTTTCAGCCACTCTGTTTCAGCCCCTCTCATTCAGCCCCTCTGATTTTGCCCCTCTGATTCAGCCCCTCTCTTTCTCACCCTCTGTTTCAGCCCCTCTGTTTCAGCCCCTCTGTTTCAGCCCCACTGTTTCTCACCCTCTGTTTCAGCCCATCTGATGCAGCCTCTCTGATTCAGCCCCTCTGTTTTCCGCCCGTCTGTTTCAGCCCCTCTGTTTCTCGCCCTCTGTTTCAGCCACTCTGTTTCAGCCCCTTTGTTTCAGCCCCTCTGTTTCTCGCACTCTGTTTCAGCACCACTGATTCAGCCCCTCTGATTCAGCCCCTCTGATTCAGCCCCTCTGTTTCAGCCCCTCTGTTTCAGCCCCTCTGTTTCAGCCCCTCTGATTTTCCCCCTCTGTTTCAGCCCCTCTGTTTCTCGCCCTCTGTTTCAGCCCCTCTGATTCAACCCTCTGTTTCAGCCCCTCTGTTTCTCCCCCTCTGTTCCAGCCGCGCTGTTTCAGCCCCTCGGTTTCAGCCACGATGTTTCAGCCCCTGTTTCAGCCCCTCTGTCTGAGCCCCTCTGTTTCAGCCCCTCTGTTTCTCGCCCTCTGTTTCAGCCCCTCTGTTTTTCGACCTCTTTATCAGCCCCTCTGTTTCAGCCCCTCTGTTTCAGCCACTCTGTTTCTCGCCCTCTGTTTCAGCCCCTCTGTTTCTCGCCCTCTGTTTCAGCCCCTCTGTTTCTCCCCCTCTGTTTCAGCCCTTCTGTTTCTCGCCCTCTGTTTCAGCCCCACTGTTTCTCACTCTCTGTTTCAGCCCCTCAGTTTTTCGCACTCTGTTTCAGCCCCTCTGTTTCTCGCCCACTGTTTCAGCCCCTCTGTTTCAGCCCCTCCGTTTCTCGCCGTCTGTTTCTGCCCCTTTGTTTCTCGCCCTCTGTTTCAGCCCCTCAGTTTCTCGCCCTCTGTTTCAGCCCCTCTCTTTCTCGCCCTCTGTTTCAGGCCCTCTGTTTCAGCCCCTCTGTTTCAGTCCCTCTGTTTCTCGCCCTCTGTTTCTCGCCCTCTGTTTCAGCCCCTCTGTTTCTCGCCCTCTGTTTCAGCACCTCTGTTTCTCGCCCTCTGTTTCAGCGCCTCTGTTTCTCGCCCTCTGTTTCAGCCCCTCTGATTCAGCCCCTCTGTTTCAGCCACTCTGATTCAGCCCCTCTGATTTAGCCCATCTGATTCAGCCGCTCTGTTTCTCGCCCTCTCTTTCTGCCCCTCTGTTTCAGCCCCTCTGTTTCAGCCCCTCTGTTTCTCACCCTCTGTTTCAGCCCCTCTGATTCAGCCCCTCTGATTCAGCCCCACTCATTCAGCCCCTCTGATTCAGCCCCTCTATTTCCCGCCCCTCTGTTTCCCACCCCTCTGTTTCAGCCCCTCTGTATCTCGCCCTCTGTTTCAGCCCCTCTGTTTCAGCCCCTCTGTTTCAGCGCCTCTGTTTCAGCCCCTCTGTTTCTCGCCCTCTGTTTCAGCCCCTCTGTTCCTCGCCCTCTGTTTCAGCCCCTCTGTAACTCGCCCTCTGTTTCAGCCCCTCTGATTCAGCCCCTCTGATTCACCCCCTCTGATTCAGCCACTCTGTTTCAGCCCTTCTGTTTCTCCCCCTCTATTCCAGCCCCTCTCTTTCAGCCCCTCTGTTTCAGCCACTCTGTTTCAGCCCCTCTGTTTCAGCCCCTCTGTTTCAGCCCCTCTGTTTCTCGCCCTCTGTTGCAGCCCCTCTGTTTTTCGCCCTCTTTTTCAGCCCCTCTGTTTCAGCCACTCTGTTTCTCGCCCTTTGTTTCAGCCCCTCTGTTTCTCACCCTCTGTTTCAGCCCCTCTGATTCAGCCCCTCTGTTTCTCGCCCTCTGTTTCAGCCCCTCTGTTTCTCGCCCTCTGTTTCAGCCCCTCTGTTTCTCGCCGTTTATTTCAGCCCCACTGTTTTTGCCCCTCCGTTTCAGCCCCTCTGTTTCAGCCCCTCTGTTTCAGCCCCTCTGTTTCTCGCCCTCTGTTTCAGCCCCGCTGATTCAGCCCCTCTGTTTCTGCCCCTCTGAATCAGCCCCTCTGATTCAGCCCCTCTGCCTCAGCCCCTCTGTTTCAGCCCCTCAGTTTCAGCCCCTCTGTTTCTCGCCCTCTGTTTCAGCCCCTCTGTTTCTCGCCCTCTGTTTCATCCCCTCTTATTCAGCCGCTCTGTTTCAGCCCCTCTGATTCAGCCCCTCTGATTTAGCCCCTCTGATTCAGACCCTCTGTTTCTCGCCCTCTGTTTCAGCCCATCTGTTTCAGCCCCTCTGTTTCAGCCCCTCTGTTTCTCACCCTCTGATTCAGCCCCTCTATTCAGCCCCTCTGATTCAGCCCCACTCATTCAGCCCCTCTGATTCAGCCCCTCTGTTTCCCGCCCCTCTGTTTCAGCCCCTCTGTTTCTCGCCCTCTGTTTCAGCCCCTCTGTTTCAGCCCCTCTATTTCAGCCCCTATGTTTCAGCCCCTCTGTTTCTCGCCTTCTGTTTCAGCCCCTCTATTTCTCGCCCTCTGTTTCAGCCCCTCTGATTCAGCCCCTCTCATTCAGCCCCTCTGTTTCAGCCCGTCTGTTTCTCGCCCTCTGTTTTTCACCCTCTGTTTCTCGCCCTCTGTTTCAGCCCCTCTGTTTCTAGCCCTCTGTTTCAGCCCCTCTGTTTCTCGCCCTCTGCTTCAGCCCCTCTGTTTCTCGCCCTCTGTTTCAGCCCTTCTGTTTCAGCCCCACTGTTTCAGCCCCTCTGTTTCTCGCCCTCTTTGTCAGCCCCTCAGGTTCAGCCCCTCTGTTTCAGCCCCTCTGTTTGTCGCCCTCTGGTTCAGCCCCTCTGATTCAGCCCCTCTGTTTCAGCCCCTCTGATTCAGCCCCTCTGTTTCAGCCACTCTGTTTCAGCCCCTCTGTTTCAGCCCCTCTGTTTCAGCCCCTCTGTTTCTCGCCCTTTGTTTCTCACCCTCTGTTTCTCGCCCTCTGTTTCAGCCCCTCTGTTTTTCGCCCTCTGTTGCAGCCCCTCTGTTTCTCGCTCTCTGTATCAGACCCTCTGTTTCAGCCCCTCTGTTTCAGCCCCTCTGTTTCAGCCCCTCTGTTTCTCGCCCTCTGTTTCTCGCCCTCTGTTTCAGCCCCTCTGTTTCTCGCCCTCTGTTTCAGCCCCTCTGTTTCGCGCTCTCTGTTTCAGCCCCTCTGTTTCAGCCCCTCTGTTTCTCGCCCTCTGTTTCAACCTCTCTGTTTCTCGTCCTCTGTTTCAGCCCCGCTGAGTCAGCCCCTCTGTTTCAGCCCCTCTGATTCAGCCCCTCTGTTTCTCGCACTCTGTTTCAGCCCCTCTGTTTCTCGCCCTCTGTTGCATTCCCTCTGTTTCTCGCCCTCTGTTTCAGCCCCTCTGATTCAGCCCCTCTGTTTCAGCCCCTCTGTTTGAGCCCGTCTGCTTCTCGCCCTCTGTTTCAGCCCCTCTGTTTCTCGCCCACTGTTTCAGCCCCTCTGTTTCTAGCCCTCTGTATCAGCCCCTCTGATTAAGCCACTCTTTTTCTCGCCCTCTGTTTCAGCCCCTCTGTTTCTCGCCCTCTATTTCAGCCCCGCTGTTTCAGCCCTTCTGTTTCAGCCCCTCTGTTTCAGCCCCTCTCTTTCTCGCCCTCTGTTTCAGCCCCTCTGTTTCTCGCCCTCTGTTTCAGCCCCTCTGTTTCAGCCGCTCTGTTTCAGCCCCTTTGTTTCAGCCCCTCTGTTTCAGCCCCTCTGTTTCTCGCCCTCTGTTTCAGCCCCTCTATTTCTCACCCTCTGTTTCTCGCCCTCTGTTCCAGCCCCTCTGTTTCTCGCCCTCTGTTTCAGCCCTTCTGTTTCTCGCCCTCTGTTTCAGCCCCTCTAGTTCTCGCCCTCTGTTTCATCCCCTCTGATTCAGCCCCTCTGTTTCTCGCCCTCTGTTTCAGCCCCTCTGTTTCTCGCCCTCTGCTTCAGCCACTCTGTTTCAGCCCCTCTGTTTCAGCCCCTCTGTTTCAGCCCCTCTGTTTCAGCCCCGCTGATTCAGCCCCTCTGTTTCTCGCCCTCTGTTTCATCCCCTCTGTTTCTCGCCCTCTGTTTCAGCCACTCTGGTTCTCGCCCTCTGTTTCAGCCCCTCTGTTTCAGCCCCTCTGTTTTAGCCCCTCTGTTTCTCGCCCTCTGTTTCAGCCCCTCTGATTCAGCCCCTCTGTTTCAGCCCCTCTGTTTCAGCCCCTCTGGTTCAGCCCCTCTATTTCATCCCCTCTGTTTCTCACCCTCTATTCCTCACGCTCTGTTTCTCGCCCTCTGTTTCAGCCCCTCTGTTTTTCGCCCTCTGTTTCAGCCCCTCTGTTTCTCGACCTCTGTTTTAGGCTCTCTGTTTCAGCCCGTCTGTTTCAGCCCCTCTGTTTCAGCCCCTCTGTTTCTCGCCCTCTGTTTCTCGCCCGCTGTTTCAGCCCCTCTGTTTCTCGCCCTTTATTTCAGCCCCACTGTTTTTGCCCCTCCGTTTCAGCCCCTCTGTTTCAGCCCCTCTGTTTCAGCCCCTCTGTTTCTCGCCCTCTGTTTCAGCCCCGCTGATTCAGCCCCTCTGTTTCTGCCCCTCTGAATCAGCCCCTCTGATTCAGCCCCTCTGCCTCAGCCCCTCTGTTTCAGCCCCTCAGTTTCAGCCCCTCTGTTTCTCGCCCTCTGTTTCAGCCCCTCTGTTTCTCGCCCTCTGTTTCATCCCCTCTTATTCAGCCGCTCTGTTTCAGCCCCTCTGATTCAGCCCCTCTGATTTAGCCCCTCTGATTCAGACCCTCTGTTTCTCGCCCTCTGTTTCAGCCCATCTGTTTCAGCCCCTCTGTTTCAGCCCCTCTGTTTCTCACCCTCTGATTCAGCCCCTCTATTCAGCCCCTCTGATTCAGCCCCACACATTCAGCCCCTCTGATTCAGCCCCTCTGTTTCCCGCCCCTCTGTTTCAGCCCCTCTGTTTCTCGCCCTCTGTTTCAGCCCCTCTGTTTCAGCCCCTCTATTTCAGCCCCTATGTTTCAGCCCCTCTGTTTCTCGCCTTCTGTTTCAGCCCCTCTATTTCTCGCCCTCTGTTTCAGCCCCTCTGATTCAGCCCCTCTCATTCAGCCCCTCTGTTTCAGCCCGTCTGTTTCTCGCCCTCTGTTTTTCACCCTCTGTTTCTCGCCCTCTGTTTCAGCCCCTCTGTTTCTAGCCCTCTGTTTCAGCCCCTCTGTTTCTCGCCCTCTGCTTCAGCCCCTCTGTTTCTCGCCCTCTGTTTCAGCCCTTCTGTTTCAGCCCCACTGTTTCAGCCCCTCTGTTTCTCGCCCTCTTTGTCAGCCCCTCAGGTTCAGCCCCTCTGTTTCAGCCCCTCTGTTTGTCGCCCTCTGGTTCAGCCCCTCTGATTCAGCCCCTCTGTTTCAGCCCCTCTGATTCAGCCCCTCTGTTTCAGCCACTCTGTTTCAGCCCCTCTGTTTCAGCCCCTCTGTTTCAGCCCCTCTGTTTCTCGCCCTTTGTTTCTCACCCTCTGTTTCTCGCCCTCTGTTTCAGCCCCTCTGTTTTTCGCCCTCTGTTTCAGCCCCTCTGTTTCTCGCCCTCTGTATCAGACCCTCTGTTTCAGCCCCTCTGTTTCAGCCCCTCTGTTTCAGCCCCTCTGTTTCTCGCCCTCTGTTTCTCGCCCTCTGTTTCAGCCCCTCTGTTTCTCGCCCTCTGTTTCAGCCCCTCTGTTTCGCGCTCTCTGTTTCAGCCCCTCTGTTTCAGCCCCTCTGTTTCTCGCCCTCTGTTTCAACCTCTCTGTTTCTCGTCCTCTGTTTCAGCCCCGCTGAGTCAGCCCCTCTGTTTCAGCCCCTCTGATTCAGCCCCTCTGTTTCTCGCACTCTGTTTCAGCCCCTCTGTTTCTCGCCCTCTGTTGCATTCCCTCTGTTTCTCGCCCTCTGTTTCAGCCCCTCTGATTCAGCCCCTCTGTTTCAGCCCCTCTGTTTGAGCCCGTCTGCTTCTCGCCCTCTGTTTCAGCCCCTCTGTTTCTCGCCCACTGTTTCAGCCCCTCTGTTTCTAGCCCTCTGTATCAGCCCCTCTGATTAAGCCACTCTTTTTCTCGCCCTCTGTTTCAGCCCCTCTGTTTCTCGCCCTCTATTTCAGCCCCGCTGTTTCAGCCCTTCTGTTTCAGCCCCTCTGTTTCAGCCCCTCTCTTTCTCGCCCTCTGTTTCAGCCCCTCTGTTTCTCGCCCTCTGTTTCAGCCCCTCTGTTTCAGCCGCTCTGTTTCAGCCCCTTTGTTTCAGCCCCTCTGTTTCAGCCCCTCTGTTTCTCGCCCTCTGTTTCAGCCCCTCTATTTCTCACCCTCTGTTTCTCGCCCTCTGTTCCAGCCCCTCTGTTTCTCGCCCTCTGTTTCAGCCCTTCTGTTTCTCGCCCTCTGTTTCAGCCCCTCTAGTTCTCGCCCTCTGTTTCATCCCCTCTGATTCAGCCCCTCTGTTTCTCGCCCTCTGTTTCAGCCCCTCTGTTTCTCGCCCTCTGCTTCAGCCACTCTGTTTCAGCCCCTCTGTTTCAGCCCCTCTGTTTCAGCCCCTCTGTTTCAGCCCCGCTGATTCAGCCCCTCTGTTTCTCGCCCTCTGTTTCATCCCCTCTGTTTCTCGCCCTCTGTTTCAGCCACTCTGGTTCTCGCCCTCTGTTTCAGCCCCTCTGTTTCAGCCCCTCTGTTTCAGCCCCTCTGTTTCTCGCCCTCTGTTTCAGCCCCTCTGATTCAGCCCCTCTGTTTCAGCCCCTCTGTTTCAGCCCCTCTGGTTCAGCCCCTCTATTTCATCCCCTCTGTTTCTCACCCTCTATTCCTCACGCTCTGTTTCTCGCCCTCTGTTTCAGCCCCTCTGTTTTTCGCCCTCTGTTTCAGCCCCTCTGTTTCTCGACCTCTGTTTTAGGCTCTCTGTTTCAGCCCGTCTGTTTCAGCCCCTCTGTTTCAGCCCCTCTGTTTCTCGCCCTCTGTTTCTCGCCCGCTGTTTCAGCCCCTTTGTTTCTCGCCCTCTGTTTCAGCCCCTCTGTTTCAGCCCCTCTGATTCAGCCCCTCTGATTCAGCCCCACTGTTTCTCGCCATCTGTTTCAGCCGCTCTGTTTCAGCCCCTCTGTTTCTCGCTGTCTGTTTCAGCCCCTCTGTTTCTCGCCCTCTGTTTCAGCCCCTCTGTTTCAGCCCCTCTGTTTCTCGCCCTCTGTTTCTGCCCCTCTGTATCTCGCCCTCTGTTTCAGCCCCTCTGTTTCTCGCCCTCTGTTTCAGCCCCGCTGATTCAGCCCCTCTGTTTCAGCCGATCTGAATCAGCCCCTCTGTTTCTCGCCCTCTGTTTCAGCCCCGCTGATTCAGCCCCTCTGTTTCTGCCCCTCTGAATCAGCCCCTCTGATTCAGCCCCTCTGCCTCAGCCCCTCTGTTTCAGCCCCTCAGTTTCAGCCCCTCTGTTTCTCGCCCTCTGTTTCAGCCCCTCTGATTCAGCCGCTCTGTTTCAGCCCCTCTGATTCAGCCCCTCTGATTTAGCCCCTCTGATTCAGACCCTCTGTTTCTCGCCCTCTGTTTCAGCCCATCTGATTCAGCCCCTCTGTTTCAGCCCCTCTGTTTCTCACCCTCTGATTCAGCCCCTCTATTCAGCCCCTCTGATTCAGCCCCACTCATTCAGCCCCTCTGATTCAGCCCCTCTGTTTCCCGCCCCTCTGTTTCAGCCCCTCTGTTTCTCGCCCTCTGTTTCAGCCCCTCTATTTCTCGCCCTCTGTTTCAGCCCCTCTGATTAAGCCCCTCTCATTCAGCCCCTCTGTTTCAGCCCGTCTGTTTCTCGCCCTCTGTTTTTCACCCTCTGTTTCTCGCCCTCTGTTTCAGCCCCTCTGTTTCTAGCCCTCTTTGTCAGCCCCTCAGGTTCAGCCCCTCTGTTTCAGCCCCTCTTTTGTCGCCCTCTGGTTCAGCCCCTCTGATTCAGCCCCTCTGTTTCAGCCCCTCTGATTCAGCCCCTCTGTTTCAGCCCCTCTGTTTCTCGCCCTTTGTTTCTCACCCTCTGTTTCTCGCCCTCTGTTTCAGCCCCTCTGTTTTTCGCCCTTCTGTTTCAGCCCCACTGTTTCAGCCCCTCTGTTTCTCGCCCTCTTTGTCAGCCCCTCAGGTTCAGCCCCTCTGTTTCAGCCCCTCTGTTTGTCGCCCTCTGGTTCAGCCCCTCTGATTCAGCCCCTCTGTTTCAGCCCCTTTGATTCAGCCCCTCTGTTTCAGCCACTCTGTTTCAGCCCCTCTGTTTCAGCCCCTCTGTTTCAGCCCCTCTGTTTCTCGCCCTTTGTTTCTCACCCTCTGTTTCTCGCCCTCTGTTTCAGCCCCTCTGTTTTTCGCCCTCTGTTTCAGCCCCTCTGTTTCTCGCCCTCTGTATCAGACCCTCTGTTTCAGCCCCTCTGTTTCAGCCCCTCTGTTTCTCGCCCTCTGTTTCTCGCCCTCTGTTTCAGCCCCTCTGTTTCTCGCCCTCTGTTTCAGCCCCTCTGTTTCGCGCTCTCTGTTTCAGCCCCTCTGTTTCAGCCCCTCTGTTTCTCGCCCTCTGTTTCAACCTCTCTGTTTCTCGTCCTCTGTTTCAGCCCCGCTGAGTCAGCCCCTCTGTTTCAGCCCCTCTGATTCAGCCCCTCTGTTTCTCGCACTCTGTTTCAGCCCCTCTGTTTCTCGCCCTCTGTTGCATTCCCTCTGTTTCTCGCCCTCTGTTTCAGCCCCTCTGATTCAGCCCCTCTGTTTCAGCCCCTCTGTTTGAGCCCGTCTGCTTCTCGCCCACTGTTTCAGCCCCTCTGTTTCTCGCCCACTGTTTCAGCCCCTCTGTTTCTAGCCCTCTGTATCAGCCCCTCTGATTAAGCCACTCTTTTTCTCGCCCACTGTTTCAGCCCCTCTGTTTCTCGCCCTCTATTTCAGCCCCGCTGTTTCAGCCCTTCTGTTTCAGCCCCTCTGTTTCAGCCCCTCTCTTTCTCGCCCTCTGTTTCAGCCCCACTGTTTCTCGCCCTCTGTTTCAGCCCCTCTGTTTCACCCGCTCTGTTTCAGCCCCTTTGTTTCAGCCCCTCTGTTTCAGCCCCTCTGTTTCTCGCCCTCTGTTTCAGCCCCTCTATTTCTCACCCTCTGTTTCTCGCCCTCTGTTCCAGCCCCTCTGTTTCTCGCCCTCTGTTTCAGCCCTTTTGTTTCTCGCCCTCTGTTTCAGCCCCTCTAGTTCTCGCCCTCTGTTTCATCCCCTCTGATTCAGCCCCTCTGTTTCTCGCCCTCTGTTTCAGCCCCTCTGTTTCTCGCCCTCTGCTTCAGCCACTCTGTTTCAGCCCCTCTGTTTCAGCCCCTCTGTTTCAGCCCCTCTGTTTCTCGCCCTCTGTTTCAGCCCCTCTGTTTCTCGCCCTCTGTTTCATCCCCTCTGTTTCTCGCCCTCTGTTTCAGCCACTCTGGTTCTCGCCCTCTGTTTCAGCCCCTCTGTTTCAGCCCCTCTGTTTCAGCCCCTCTGTTTCTCGCCCTCTGTTTCAGCCCCTCTGTTTCTCGCCCTCTGTTTCAGCCCCTCTGATTCAGCCCCTCTGTTTCAGCCCCTCTGTTTCAGCCCCTCTGGTTCAGCCCCTCTTTTTCATCCCCTCTATTTCTCACCCTCTATTCCTCACGCTCTGTTTCTCGCCCTCTGTTTCAGCCCCTCTGTTTTTCGCCCTCTGTTTCAGCCCCTCTGTTTCTCGAACTCTGTTTTACGCTCTCTGTTTCAGACCGTCTGTTTCAGCCCCTCTGTTTCAGCCCCTCTGTTTCTCGCCCTCTGTTTCTCGCCCGCTGTTTCAGCCCCTTTGTTTCTCGCCCTCTGTTTCAGCCCCTCTGTTTCAGCCCCTCTGATTCAGCCCCTCTGATTCAGCCCCACTGTTTCTCGCCATCTGTTTCAGCCGCTCTGTTTCAGCCCCTCTGTTTCTCGCTGTCTGTTTCAGCCCCTCTGTTTCTCGACCTCTGTTTCAGCCCCTCTGTTTCAGCCCCTCTGTTTCTCGCCCTCTGTTTCTGCCCCTCTGTATCTCGCCCTCTGTTTCAGCCCCTCTGTTTCTCGCCCTCTGTTTCAGCCCCGCTGATTCAGCCCCTCTGTTTCAGCCCCTCTGAATCAGCCCCTCTGATTCAGCCCCTCTGTTTCAGCCCCTCTGTTTCAGCCCCTCTGTTTCTCGCCCTCTGTTTCAGCCCATCTGATTCTCGCCCTCTGTTTCAGCCCCTCTGATTCTCGCCCTCTGTTTCAGATCCTCTGATTCAGCCCCTCTGATTCAGCCCCTCTGATTCAGCCCCACTGTTTCTCGCCCTCTGTTTCAGCCCCTCTGTTTCAGCCCCTCTGTTTCAGCCCCTCTGTTTCTCACCCTCTGTTTCAGCCCCTCTGATTCAGCCCCTCTGATTCAGCCCCTCTGATTCAGCCCCTCTGTTTCAGCGCCTCTGATTCAGCCCCTCTGTTTCAGCCCCTCTGTTTCTCGCCCTCTGTTTCTGCCCCTCTGTTTCTCCCCCTCTGTTCCAGCCCCTCTGTTTCAGCCCCATTGTTTCAGCCCGTCTGTTTCAGCCCCACTGTGTCAGCCCGTCTGTTTCTCGCCCTCTGTTTCAGCCCCTCTGTTTTTCGCCCTCTTTTTCAGCCCCTCTGTTTCAGCCCGTCTGTTTCAGCCCCTCTGTTTCAGCCCCTCTGTTTCTCGCTCTCTGTTTCAGCCCCTCTGTTTCTCGCCCTCTGTTTCAGCCCTTCTGTTTCTCGCCCTTTGTTTCAGCCCCACTGTTTCAGCCCCTCTGTTTCTCGCCCTCTGTTTCAGCCCTTCTGTTTCTCGCCCTTTGTTTCAGCCCCACTGTTTCAGCCCCCCTGTTTCAGCCACTCTATTTCAGCCCCTCTGTTTCGCACCCTCTGTTTCAACCCCTCTGATTCAGCCCCTCTGATTCAGCCCCTCTGATTCTGCCCCTCTGATTCAGCCCCTCTGTTTCTCGCCCTCTGTTTCAGCCCCTCTGTTTCTCGCCCTCTGTTTCAGCCCCTCTGTTTCAGCCCCTCTGTTTCAGCCCCTCTGTTTCTCGCCCTCAGTTTCAGTCCCTCTGTTTCTCGCCTTCTGTTTCAGCCCCTCTGATTCAGCCTCTCTGTTTCAGCCGCTCTGTTTCTCCCCCACTGTTCCAGCCCCTCTGTTTCAGCCCATCTGTTTCAGCCACTCTGTTTCAGCCCATCTGTTTCAGCCCGTCTGTTTCAGCCCCTCTGTTTCAGCCCGTCTGTTTCTCGCCCTCTGTTTCAGCCCCTCTGTTTTTCGCAGTCTTTTTCAGCCCCTCTGTTTCAGCCCGTCTGTTTCAGCCACTCTGTTTCTCGTCCTCTGTTTCAGCCCCTCTGTTTCAGCCCCTCTGTTTCAGCCCCTCTGTTTCTCGCCCTCTGTTTCAGCCCCTCTGTTTCTCGCCCTCTGTTTCAGCCCTTCTGTTTCTCGCCCTCTGTTTCAGCCACCCTGTTTCAGCCCCTCTGTTTCAGCCCCTCTGTTTCAGCCCCTCTGTTTCAGCCACTCTGTTTCTAGCCCTCTGTTTCAGCCCCTCTGTTTCTCGCCCTCTGTTTCACCCCCCTGTGATTCAGCCCCTCTGTTTCTCGCCGTCTGTTTCTGCCCCTCTGTTTCTCGCCCTCTGTTTCAGCCCCTCTGTTTCTCGCCCTCTGTTTCAGCTCCTCTGTTTCTCGCCCTCTGTTTCAGCCCTTCTGTTTCTCGCCCTCTGTTTCAGCCCCACTGTTACAGCCCCTCTGTTTCAGCCCCTCTGTTTCAGCCCCTCTGTTTGTAGCCCTCTGTTTCAGCCCCTCTGTTTCTCGCCCTCTGTTTCACCCCCCTGTGTTTCAGCCCCTCTGTTTCTCGCCGTCTGTTTCTGCCCCTCTGTTTCTCGCCCTCTGTTTCAGCCCCTCTGTTTCTCGCCCTCTGTTTCAGCCCCTCTGTTTCTCGCCCTCTGTTTCAGCCCCTCTGTTTCTCGCCCTCTGTTTCAGCCCCTCTGATTCAGCCACTCTGTTTCAGCCCCTCTCATTCAGCCCCTCTGATTTTGCCCCTCTGATTCAGCCCCTCTCTTTCTCGCCCTCTGTTTCAGCCCCTCTGTTTCAGCCCTTCTGTTTCAGCCCCACTGTCTCTCACCCTCTGTTTCAGCCCTTCTGATGCAGCCCCTCTGATTCAGCCCCTCTGTTTCCCGCCCTTCTGTTTCAGCCCCTCTGTTTCTCGCCCTCTGTTTCAGCCCCTCTGTTTCAGCCCCTTTGTTTCAGCCCCTCTGTTTCTCGCCCTCTGTTTCAGCACCACTGATTCAGCCCCTCTGATTCAGCCCCTCTGATTCAGCCCCTCTGTTTCAGCACCTCTGTTTCAGCGCCTCTGTTTCAGCCCCTCTGTTTCAGCCCCTCTGTTTCTCGCCCTCTGTTTCAGCCCCTCTGTTTTTCGCCCTCTTTATCAGCCCCTCTGTTTCAGCCCCTCTGTTTCAGCCCCTCTGTTTCTCGCCCGCTGTTTCAGCCCCTCTGTTTCTCGCCCTCTGTTTCAGCCCCTATGTTTCTCCCCCTCTGTTTCAGCCCTTCTGTTTCTCGCCCTCTGTTTCAGCCCCACTGTTTCTCACACTCTGTTTCAGCCCCTCACTTTCTCGCCCTCTGTTTCAGCACCACTGATTCAGCCCCTCTGATTCAGCCCCTCTGATTCAGCCCCTCTGTTTCAGCACCTCTGTTTCAGCGCCTCTGTTTCAGCCCCTCTGTTTCAGACCCTCTGTTTCAGCCCCTCAGTTTTTCGCACTCTGTTTCAGCCCCTCTGTTTCTCGCCCACTGTTTCAGCCCCTCTGTTTCTCGCCGTCTGTTTCTGCCCCTTTGTTTCTCGCCCTCTGTTTCAGCCCCTCAGTTTCTCGCCCTCTGTTTCAGCCCCTCACTTTCTCGCCCTCTGTTTCAGCCCCTCTGTTTCAGCCCCTCTGTTTCAGTCCCTCTGTTTATCGCCCTCTGTTTCTCGCCCTCTGTTTCAGCCCCTCTCTTTCTCGCCCTCTGTTTCAGCCCCTCTGTTTCAGCCCCTCTGTTTCAGTCCCTGTGTTTATCGCCCTCTGTTTCAGCCCCTCTGTTGCAGACCCTTTGTTTCAGCCCCTCGGTTTCTCGCCCTCTGTTTCAGCACCACTGATTCAGCCCCTCTGATTCAGCCCCCCTGTTTCAGCCCCTCTGATTCAGCCCCTCTGTTTCAGCCCCTCTGTTTCTCCCCCTCTGTTCCAGCCGCTCTGTTTCAGCCCCTCGGTTTCAGCCACTCTGTTTCAGCCCCTCTGTTTCAGCCCCTCTGTCTGAGCCCCTCTGTTTCAGCCCCTCTGTTTCTCGCCCTCTGTTTCAGCCCCTCTGTTTTTCGCCCTCTTTATCAGCCCCTCTGTTTCAGCCCCTCTGTTTCAGCCCCTCTGTTTCTCGCCCTCTGTTTCAGCCCCTCTGTTTCTCGCCCTCTGTTTCAGCCCCTTTGTTTCTCCCCCTCTGTTTCAGCCCTTCTGTTTCTCGCCCTCTGTTTCAGCCCCACTGTTTCTCACCCTCTGTTTCAGCCCCTCTGTTTCAGACCCTCTGTTTCAGCCCCTCAGTTTTTCGCACTCTGTTTCAGCCCCTCTGTTTGTCGCCCACTGTTTCAGCCCCTCTGTTTCTCGCCCACTGTTTCAGCCCCTCTGTTTCTCGCCGTCTGTTTCTGCCCCTTTGTTTCCCGCCCTATGTTTCAGCCCCTCAGTTTCTCGCCCTCTGTTTCAGCCCCTCTCTTTCTCGCCCTCTGTTTCAGCCCCTCTGTTTCAGCCCCTCTGTTTTAGTCCCTGTGTTTATCGCCCTCTGTTTCTCGCCCTCTGTTTCAGCCCCTCTGTTTCTCGCCCTCTGTTTCAGCCCCTCTGTTTCTTGCCCTCTGTTTCAGCGCCTCTGTTTCTCGCCCTCTGTTTCAGCCCCTCTGATTCAGCCCCTCTGTTTCAGCCACTCTGATTCAGCCCCTCTGATTTAGCCCCTCTGATTCAGCCGCTCTGTTTCTCGCCCTCTGTTTCAGCCCCTCTGTTTCAGCCCCTCTGTTTCAGCCCCTCTGTTTCTCACCCTCTGTTTCAGCCCCTCTGATTCAGCCCCTCTGATTCAGCCCCACTCATTCCGCCCCTCTGTTTCCCATCCCTCTGTTTCAGCCCCACTGTATCTCGCCCTCTGTTTCAGCCCCTCTGTTTCAGCCCCTCTGTTTCAGCCCCTCTGTTTCAGCCCCTCTGTTTCTCGCCCTCTGTTTCAGCCACTCTGTTCCTCGCCCTCTGTTTCGGCCCCTCTGTTTCTCGCCCTCTGATTCAGCCCCTCTGATTCAGCCCCGCTGATTCACCCCCTCTGATTCAGCCCCTCTGTTTCAGCCCCTCTGTTTCAGCCCCTCTGTTTCTCGCCCTCTGTTTCAGCCCCTCTGTTTCTCGCCCTCTCTTTCAGCCCCTCTGATTCAGCCACTCTGTTTCAGCCCTTCTTTTTCTCCCCCTCTGTTCTCGCCCCTCTCTTTCAGCCCCTCTGTTTCAGCCACTCTGTTTCAGCCCCTCTGTTTCAGCTCCTCTGTTTCAGCCCCTCTGTTTCTCGCCCTCTGTTGCAGCCCCTCTGTTTTTCGCCCTCTTTTTCAGCCCCTCTGTTTCAGCCACTCTGTTTCTCGCCCTTTGTTTCAGCCCCTCTGTTTGTCACCCTCTGTTTCAGCCCCTCTGATTCAGCCCCTCTGTTTCTCGACCTCTGTTTCAGCCCCTCTGTTTCTCGCCCTCTGTTTCAGCCCCTCTGTTTCTCGCCGTTTATTTCAGCCCCACTGTTTTAGCCCCTCCGTTTCAGCCCCTCTGTTTCAGCCCCTCTGTTTCAGCCCCTCTGTTTCTCGCCCTCTGTTTCAGCCCCGCTGATTCAGCCCCTCTGTTTCTGCCCCTCTGAATCAGCCCCTCTGATTCAGCCCCTCTGCCTCAGCCCCTCTGTTTCAGCCCCTCAGATTCAGCCCCTCTGTTTCTCGCCCTCTGTTTCAGCCCCTCTGTTTCTCGCCCTCTGTTTCATCCCCTCTGATTCAGCCGCTGTGTTTCAGCCCCTCTGATTCAGCCCCTCTGATTCAGCCCCTCTGATTAAGACCCTCTGTATCTCGCCCTCTGTTTCAGCCCATCTGTTTCAGCCCCTCTGTTTCAGCCCCTCTGTTTCTCACCCTCTGATTCAGCCCCTCTATTCATCCCCTCTGATTCAGCCCCACTCATTCAGCCCCTCTGATTCAGCCCCTCTGTTTCCCGCCCCTCTGTTTCAGCCCCTCTGTTTCTCGCCCTCTGTTTCAGCCCCTCTGTTTCAGCCCCTCTGTTTCAGCTCCTGTGTTTCAGCCCCTCTGTTTCTCGCCCTCTGTTTCAGCCCCTCTGTTTCTCGCCCTCTGTTTCAACCCCTCTGATTCAGCCCCTCTCATTCAGCCCCTCTGTTTCAGCCCCTCTGTTTCTCACCCTCTGTTTTTTAACCTTCTGTTTCTCGCCCTATGTTTCAGCCCCTCTGTTTCTAGCCCTCTGTTTCAGCCCCTCTGTTTCTCGCCCTCTGCTTCAGCCCCTCTGTTTCTCGCTCTCTGTTTCAGCCCCTCTGTTTTAGCCCCTCTGTTTCAGCCCTTCTGTTTCAGCCCCACTGTTTCAGCCCCTCTGTTTCTCGCCCTCTTTGTCAGCCCCTCAGGTTCAGCCCCTCTGTTTCAGCCCCTCTGTTTCTCGCCCTCTGGTTCAGCCCCTCTGATTCAACCCCTCTGTTTCAGCCCCTCTGATTCAGCCCCTCTGTTTCAGCCACTCTGTTTCAGCCCCTCTGTTTCAGCCCCTCTGTTTTAGCCCCTCTGTTTCTCGCCCTTTGTTTCTCACCCTCTGTTTCTCACCCTCTGTTTCAGCCCCTCTGTTTTTCGCCCTCTGTTTCAGCCCCTCTGTTTCTCACTCTCTGTATCAGACCCTCTGTTTGAGCCCCTCTGTTTCAGCCCCTCTGTTTCAGCCCCTCTGTTTCTCGCCCTCTGTTTCTCGCCCTCTGTTTCAGCCCCTCTGTTTCTCGCCCTCTGTTTCAGCCCCTCTGTTTCGCGCTCTCTGTTTCAGCCCCTCTGTTTCAGCCCCTCTGTTTCTCGCCCTCTGTTTCAACCTCTGTTTCTCGTCCTCTGTTTCAGCTCCGCTGAGTCAGCCCCTCTGTTTCAGCCCCTCTGATTCAGCCCCTCTGTTTCTCGCACTCTGTTTCAGCCCCTCTCTTTCTTGCCCTCTGTTGCATCCCCTCTGTTTCTCGCCCTCTGTTTCAGCCCCTCTGATTCAGCCCCTCTGTTTCAGCCCCTCTGTTTAAGCCCCTCTGCTTCTCGCCCTCTGTTTCAGCCCCTCTGTTTCTCGCCCACTGTTTCAGCCCCTCTGTTTCTAGCCCTCTGTATCAGCCCCTCTAATTCAGCCCCTCTTTTTCTCGCCCTCTGTTTCAGCCCCTCTGTTTCTCGCCCTCTGTTTCAGCCCCGCTGTTTCAGCCCTTCTGAATCAGCCCCCCTGTTTCAGCCCCTCTCTTTCTCGCCCTCTGTTTCAGCCCCTCTGTTTCTCGCCCTCTGTTTCAGCCCCTCTGTTTCAGCCGCTCTGTTTCAGCCCCTTTGTTTCAGCCCCTCTGTTTCTCGCCCTCTGTTTCAGCCCCTCTGTTTCTCGCCCTCTGTTTCAGCCCCTCTGTTTCTCACCCTCTGTTTCTCTCCCTCTGTTCCAGCCCCTCTGTTTCTCGCCCTCTGTTTCAGCCCTTCTGTTTCTCGCCCTCTGTTTCAGCCCCTCTATTTCTCGCCCTCTGTTCCATCCCCTCTGTTTCAGCCCCTCTGTTTCTCGCCCTCTGTTTCAGCCCCTCTGTTTCTCGCCCTCTGTTTCAGCCCCTCTGTTTCTCGCCCTCTGTTTCAGCCCCTCTGTTTCAGCCCCTCTGTTTCAGTCCCTCTGTTTCTCGCCCTCTGTTTCTCGCCCTCTGATTCAGCCCCTCTGTTTCTCGCCCTCTGTTTCAGCCCCTCTGTTTCTCGCCCTCTGCTTCAGCCACTCTGTTTCAGCCCATCTGTTTCAGCCCCTCTGTTTCAGCCCCTCTGTTTCTCGCCCTCTGTTTCAGCCCCTCTGTTTCTCGCCCTCTGTTTCATCCCCTCTGTTTCTCGCCCTCTGTTTCAGCCCCTCTGGTTCTCGCCCTCTGTTTCAGCCCCTCTGTTTCAGCCCCTCTGTTTCTCGCCCTCTGTATCATCCCCTCTGTTTCTCGCCCTCTGTTTCAGCCCCTCTGATTCAGCCCCTCTGTTTCAGCCCCTCTGTTTCAGCCCCTCTGGTTCAGCCCCTCTTATTCATCCCCTCTGTTTCTCGCCCTCTATTCCTCACGCTCTGTTTCTCGCCCTCTGTTTCAGCACCTCTGTTTTTCGCCCTCTGTTTCAGCCCCTCTGTTTCTCGACCTCTGTTTTAGGCTCTCTGTTTCAGCTCGTCTGTTTCAGCCCCTCTGTTTCAGCCCCTCTGTTTCTCGCCCTCTGTTTCTCGCTCGCTGTTTCAGCCCCTTTGTTTCTCGCCCTCTGTTTCAGCCCCTCTGTTTCAGCCCCTCTGATTCAGCCCCTCTGATTCAGCCCCACTGTTTCTCGCCATCTGTTTCAGCCGCTCTGTTTCAGCCCCTATGTTTCTCGCTGTCTGTTTCAGCCCCTCTGTTTCTCGCCCTTTGTTTCAGCCCCTCTGTTTCAGCCCCTCTGTTTCTCGCCCTCTGTTTCTGCCCCTCTGTATCTCGCCGTCTGTTTCAGCCCCTCTGTTTCTCGCCCTCTGTTTCAGCCCCGCTGATTCAGCCCCTCTGTTTCAGCCCCCATGAATCAGCCCCTCTGATTCAGCCCCTCAGTTTCAGCCCCTCTGTTTCAGCCCCTCTGTTTCTCGCCCTCTGTTTCAGCCCATCTGATTCTCGCCCTCTGTTTCAGCCCCTCTGATTCTCGCCCTCTGTTTCAGACCCTCTGATTCAGCCCCACTGATTCAGCCCCTCTGATTCAGCCCCTCTGTTTCTCGCCCTCTGTTTCAGCCCCTCTGTATCAGCCCCTCTGTTTCTCACCCTCTGTTTCAGCCCCTCTGATTCAGCCCCTCTGATTCAGCCCCTCTGATTCAGCCCCTCTGTTTCAGCGCCTCTGATTCAGCCCCTCTGTTTCAGCCCCTCTGTTTCTCGCCCTCTGTTTCAGCCCCTCTGTTTCTCGCCCTCTGTTTCAGCCCCTATGAATCAGCCCCTCTGATTCAGCCCCTCTGTTTCAGCCCCTCTGTTTCAGCCCCTCTGTTTCTCGCCCTCTGTTTCAGCCCATCTGATTCTCGCCCTCTGTTTCAGCCCCTCTGATTCTCGCCCTCTGTTTCAGACCCTCTGATTCAGCCCCTCTGATTCAGCCCCTCTGATTCAGCCCCTCTGTTTCTCGCCCTCTGTTTCAGCCCCTCTGTTTCAGCCCCTCTGTTTCAGCCCCTCTGTTTCTCACCCTCTGTTTCAGCGCCTCTGATTCAGCCCCTCTGTTTCAGTCCCTCTGTTTCTCGCCCTCTGTTTCAGCCCCTCTGTTTCTCGCCCTCTGTTTCAGCCCCTCTGTTTTTCGCCCTCTTTTTCAGCCCCTCTGTTTCAGCCACTCTGTTTCTTGCCCTCTGTTTCAGCCCCTCTGTTTCTCACCCTCTGTTTCAGCCCCTCAGATTCAGCCCCTCTGTTTCTCGCCCTCTGTTTCAGCCCCTCTGTTTCTCGCCCTCTGTTTCAGACCCTCTGATTCAGCCCCACTGATTCAGCCCCTCTGATTCAGCCCCTCTGTTTCTCGCCCTCTGTTTCAGCCCCTCTGTATCAGCCCCTCTGTTTCTCACCCTCTGTTTCAGCCCCTCTGATTCAGCCCCTCTGATTCAGCCCCTCTGATTCAGCCCCTCTGTTTCAGCGCCTCTGATTCAGCCCCTCTGTTTCAGCCCCTCTGTTTCTCGCCCTCTGTTTCAGCCCCTCTGTTTCTCGCCCTCTGTTTCAGCCCCTATGAATCAGCCCCTCTGATTCAGCCCCTCTGTTTCAGCCCCTCTGTTTCAGCCCCTCTGTTTCTCGCCCTCTGTTTCAGCCCATCTGATTCTCGCCCTCTGTTTCAGCCCCTCTGATTCTCGCCCTCTGTTTCAGACCCTCTGATTCAGCCCCTCTGATTCAGCCCCTCTGATTCAGCCCCTCTGTTTCTCGCCCTCTGTTTCAGCCCCTCTGTTTCAGCCCCTCTGTTTCAGCCCCTCTGTTTCTCACCCTCTGTTTCAGCCCCTCTGATTCAGCCCCTCTGTTTCAGCGCCTCTGATTCAGCCCCTCTGTTTCAGTCCCTCTGTTTCTCGCCCTCTGTTTCAGCCCCTCTGTTTCTCGCCCTCTGTTTCAGCCCCTCTGTTTTTCGCCCTCTTTTTCAGCCCCTCTGTTTCAGCCACTCTGTTTCTTGCCCTCTGTTTCAGCCCCTCTGTTTCTCACCCTCTGTTTCAGCCCCTCAGATTCAGCCCCTCTGTTTCTCGCCCTCTGTTTCAGCCCCTCTGTTTCTCGCCCTCTGTTTCATCCCCTCTGATTCAGCCGCTGTGTTTCAGCCCCTCTGATTCAGCCCCTCTGATTCAGCCCCTCTGATTAAGACCCTCTGTATCTCGCCCTCTGTTTCAGCCCATCTGTTTCAGCCCCTCTGTTTCAGCCCCTCTGTTTCTCACCCTCTGATTCAGCCCCTCTATTCAGCCCCTCTGATTCAGCCCCACTCATTCAGCCCCTCTGATTCAGCCCCTCTGTTTCCCGCCCCTCTGTTTCAGCCCCTCTGTTTCTCGCCCTCTGTTTCAGCCCCTCTGTTTCAGCCCCTCTGTTTCAGCTCCTATGTTTCAGCCCCTCTGTTTCTCGCCCTCTGTTTCAGCCCCTCTGTTTCTCGCCCTCTGTTTCAGCCCCTCTGATTCAGCCCCTCTCATTCAGCCCCTCTGTTTCAGCCCCTCTGTTTCTCACCCTCTGTTTTTTAACCTTCTGTTTCTCGCCCTATGTTTCAGCCCCTCTGTTTCTAGCCCTCTGTTTCAGCCCCTCTGTTTCTCGCCCTCTGCTTCAGCCCCTCTGTTTCTCGCCCTCTGTTTCAGCCCCTCTGTTTTAGCCCCTCTGTTTCAGCCCTTCTGTTTCAGCCCCACTGTTTCAGCCCCTCTGTTTCTCGCCCTCTTTGTCAGCCCCTCAGGTTCAGCCCCTCTGTTTCAGCCCCTCTGTTTCTCGCCCTCTGTTTCAGCCCCTCTGTTTCTCGCCCTCTGTTTCAGCCCCTATGAATCAGCCCCTCTGATTCAGCCCCTCTGTTTCAGCCCCTCTGTTTCAGCCCCTCTGTTTCTCGCCCTCTGTTTCAGCCCATCTGATTCTCGCCCTCTGTTTCAGCCCCTCTGATTCTCGCCCTCTGTTTCAGACCCTCTGATTCAGCCCCTCTGATTCAGCCCCTCTGATTCAGCCCCTCTGTTTCTCGCCCTCTGTTTCAGCCCCTCTGTTTCAGCCCCTCTGTTTCAGCCCCTCTGTTTCTCACCCTCTGTTTCAGCGCCTCTGATTCAGCCCCTCTGTTTCAGTCCCTCTGTTTCTCGCCCTCTGTTTCAGCCCCTCTGTTTCTCGCCCTCTGTTTCAGCCCCTCTGTTTTTCGCCCTCTTTTTCAGCCCCTCTGTTTCAGCCACTCTGTTTCTTGCCCTCTGTTTCAGCCCCTCTGTTTCTCACCCTCTGTTTCAGCCCCTCAGATTCAGCCCCTCTGTTTCTCGCCCTCTGTTTCAGCCCCTCTGTTTCTCGCCCTCTGTTTCAGACCCTCTGATTCAGCCCCACTGATTCAGCCCCTCTGATTCAGCCCCTCTGTTTCTCGCCCTCTGTTTCAGCCCCTCTGTATCAGCCCCTCTGTTTCTCACCCTCTGTTTCAGCCCCTCTGATTCAGCCCCTCTGATTCAGCCCCTCTGATTCAGCCCCTCTGTTTCAGCGCCTCTGATTCAGCCCCTCTGTTTCAGCCCCTCTGTTTCTCGCCCTCTGTTTCAGCCCCTCTGTTTCTCGCCCTCTGTTTCAGCCCCTATGAATCAGCCCCTCTGATTCAGCCCCTCTGTTTCAGCCCCTCTGTTTCAGCCCCTCTGTTTCTCGCCCTCTGTTTCAGCCCATCTGATTCTCGCCCTCTGTTTCAGCCCCTCTGATTCTCGCCCTCTGTTTCAGACCCTCTGATTCAGCCCCTCTGATTCAGCCCCTCTGATTCAGCCCCTCTGTTTCTCGCCCTCTGTTTCAGCCCCTCTGTTTCAGCCCCTCTGTTTCAGCCCCTCTGTTTCTCACCCTCTGTTTCAGCCCCTCTGATTCAGCCCCTCTGTTTCAGCGCCTCTGATTCAGCCCCTCTGTTTCAGTCCCTCTGTTTCTCGCCCTCTGTTTCAGCCCCTCTGTTTCTCGCCCTCTGTTTCAGCCCCTCTGTTTTTCGCCCTCTTTTTCAGCCCCTCTGTTTCAGCCACTCTGTTTCTTGCCCTCTGTTTCAGCCCCTCTGTTTCTCACCCTCTGTTTCAGCCCCTCAGATTCAGCCCCTCTGTTTCTCGCCCTCTGTTTCAGCCCCTCTGTTTCTCGCCCTCTGTTTCATCCCCTCTGATTCAGCCGCTGTGTTTCAGCCCCTCTGATTCAGCCCCTCTGATTCAGCCCCTCTGATTAAGACCCTCTGTATCTCGCCCTCTGTTTCAGCCCATCTGTTTCAGCCCCTCTGTTTCAGCCCCTCTGTTTCTCACCCTCTGATTCAGCCCCTCTATTCAGCCCCTCTGATTCAGCCCCACTCATTCAGCCCCTCTGATTCAGCCCCTCTGTTTCCCGCCCCTCTGTTTCAGCCCCTCTGTTTCTCGCCCTCTGTTTCAGCCCCTCTGTTTCAGCCCCTCTGTTTCAGCTCCTATGTTTCAGCCCCTCTGTTTCTCGCCCTCTGTTTCAGCCCCTCTGTTTCTCGCCCTCTGTTTCAGCCCCTCTGATTCAGCCCCTCTCATTCAGCCCCTCTGTTTCAGCCCCTCTGTTTCTCACCCTCTGTTTTTTAACCTTCTGTTTCTCGCCCTATGTTTCAGCCCCTCTGTTTCTAGCCCTCTGTTTCAGCCCCTCTGTTTCTCGCCCTCTGCTTCAGCCCCTCTGTTTCTCGCCCTCTGTTTCAGCCCCTCTGTTTTAGCCCCTCTGTTTCAGCCCTTCTGTTTCAGCCCCACTGTTTCAGCCCCTCTGTTTCTCGCCCTCTTTGTCAGCCCCTCAGGTTCAGCCCCTCTGTTTCAGCCCCTCTGTTTCTCGCCCTCTGGTTCAGCCCCTCTGATTCAGCCCCTCTGTTTCAGCCCCTCTGATTCAGCCCCTCTGTTTCAGCCACTCTGTTTCAGCCCCTCTGTTTCAGCCCCTCTGTTTTAGCCCCTCTGTTTCTCGCCCTTTGTTTCTCACCCTCTGTTTCTCACCCTCTGTTTCAGCCCCTCTGTTTTTCGCCCTCTGTTTCAGCCCCTCTGTTTCTCACTCTCTGTATCAGACCCTCTGTTTCAGCCCCTCTGTTTCAGCCCCTCTGTTTCAGCCCCTCTGTTTCTCGCCCTCTGTTTCTCGCCCTCTGTTTCAGCCCCTCTGTTTCTCGCCCTCTGTTTCAGCCCCTCTGTTTCAGACCCTCTGTTTCAGCCCCTCTGTTTCAGCCCCTCTGTTTCTCGCCCTCTGTTTCAACCTGTTTCTCGTCCTCTGTTTCAGCTCCGCTGAGTCAGCCCCTCTGTTTCAGCCCCTCTGATTCAGCCCCTCTGTTTCTCGCACTCTGTTTCAGCCCCTCTCTTTCTTGCCCTCTGTTGCATCCCCTCTGTTTCTCGCCCTCTGTTTCAGCCCCACTGATTCAGCCCCTCTGTTTCAGCCCCTCTGTTTAAGCCCCTCTGCTTCTCGCCCTCTGTTTCAGCCCCTCTTTTTCTCGCCCACTGTTTCAGCCCCTCTGTTTGTAGCCCTCTGTATCAGCCCCTCTGATTCAGCCCCTCTTTTTCTCGCCCTCTGTTTCAGCCCCTCTGTTTCTCGCCCTCTGTTTCAGCCCCGCTGTTTCAGCCCTTCTGAATCAGCCCCCCTGTTTCAGCCCCTCTCTTTCTCGCCCTCTGTTTCAGCCCCTCTGTTTCTCGCCCTCTGTTTCAGCCCCTCTGTTTCAGCCGCTCTGTTTCAGCCCCTTTGTTTCAGCCCCTCTGTTTCAGCCCCTCTGTTTCTCGCCCTCTGTTTCAGCCCCTCTGTTTCTCACCCTCTGTTTCTCTCCCTCTGTTCCAGCCCCTATGTTTCTCGCCCTCTGTTTCAGCCGTTCTGTTTCTCGCCCTCTGTTTCAGCCCCTCTATTTCTCGCCCTCTGTTCCATCCCCTCTGTTTCAGCCCCTCTGTTTCTCGCCCTCTGTTTCAACCCCTCTGTTTCTCGCCCTCTGTTTCAGCCCCTCTGTTTCTCGCCCTCTGTTTCAGCCCCTCTGTTTCAGCCCCTCTGTTTCAGTCCCTCTGTTTCTCGCCCTCTGTTTCTCGCCCTCTGATTCAGCCCCTCTGTTTCTCGCCCTCTGTTTCAGCCCCTCTGTTTCTCGCCCTCTGCTTCAGCCACTCTGTTTCAGCCCCTCTGTTTCAGCCCCTCTGTTTCAGCCCCTCTGTTTCTCGCCCTCTGTTTCAGCCCCTCTGTTTCTCGCCCTCTGTTTCATCCCCTCTGTTTCTCGCCCTCTGTTTCAGCCCCTCTGGTTCTCGCCCTCTGTTTCAGCCCCTCTGTTTCAGCCCCTCTGTTTCAGCCCCTCTGTTTCTCGCCCTCTGTATCATCCCCTCTGTTTCTCGCCCTCTGTTTCAGCCCCTCTGATTCAGCCCCTCTGTTTCAGCCCCTCTGTTTCAGCCCCTCTGGTTCAGCCACTCTTATTCATCCCCTCTGTTTCTCGCCCTCTATTCCTCACGCTCTGTTTCTCGCCCTCTGTTTCAGCACCTCTGTTTTTCGCCCTCTGTTTCAGCCCCTCTGTTTCTCGACCTCTGTTTTAGGCTCTCTGTTTCAGCTCGTCTGTTTCAGCCCCTCTGTTTCAGCCCCTCTGTTTCTCGCCCTCTGTTTCTCGCTCGCTGTTTCAGCCCCTTTGTTTCTCGCCCTCTGTTTCAGCCCCTCTGTTTCAGCCCCTCTGATTCAGCCCCTCTGATTCAGCCCCACTGTTTCTCGCCATCTGTTTCAGCCGGTCTGTTTCAGCCCCTATGTTTCTCGCTGTCTGTTTCAGCCCCTGTGTTTCTCGCCCTTTGTTTCAGCCCCTCTGTTTCAGCCCCTCTGTTTCTCGCCCTCTGTTTCTGCCCCTCTGTATCTCGCCGTCTGTTTCAGCCCCTCTGTTTCTCGCCCTCTGTTTCAGCCCCGCTGATTCAGCCCCTCTGTTTCAGCCCCTATGAATCAGCCCCTCTGATTCAGCCCCTCAGTTTCAGCCCCTCTGTTTCAGCCCCTCTGTTTCTCGCCCTCTGTTTCAGCCCATCTGATTCTCGCCCTCTGTTTCAGCCCCTCTGATTCTCGCCCTCTGTTTCAGACCCTCTGATTCAGCCCCACTGATTCAGCCCCTCTGATTCAGCCCCTCTGTTTCTCGCCCTCTGTTTCAGCCCCTCTGTTTCAGCCCCTCTGTTTCTCACCCTCTGTTTCAGCCCCTCTGATTCAGCCCCTCTGATTCAGCCCCTCTGATTCAGCCCCTCTGTTTCAGCGCCTCTGATTCAGGCCCTCTGTTTCAGCCCCTCTGTTTCTCGCCCTCTGTTTCAGCCCCTCTGTTTCTCGCCCTCTGTTTCAGCCCCTATGAATCAGCCCCTCTGATTCAGCCCCTCTGTTTCAGCCCCTCTGTTTCAGCCCCTCTGTTTCTCGCCCTCTGTTTCAGCCCATCTGATTCTCGCCCTCTGTTTCAGCCCCTCTGATTCTCGCCCTCTGTTTCAGACCCTCTGATTCAGCCCCTCTGATTCAGCCCCTCTATTCAGCCCCTCTGATTCAGCCCCACTCATTCAGCCCCTCTGATTCAGCCCCTCTGTTTCTCGCCCCTCTGTTTCAGCCCCTCTGTTTCTCGCCCTCTGTTTCAGCCCCTCTGTTTCAGCCCCTCTGTTTCAGCCCCTATGTTTCAGCCCCTCTGTTTCTCGCCCTCTGTTTCAGCCGCTCTGTTTCTTGCCCTCTGTTTCAGCTCCTCTGTTTCTCGCCCTCTGTTTCAGCCCCTCTGATTCATCCCCTCTGATTCAGCCCCTCTGTTTCAGCCCCTCTGTTTCAGCCCCTCTGTTTCTCGCCCGCTGTATTTCACCCTCTGTTTTTGGCACTCTGTTTCAGCCCCTCTGTTTCTCGCCCACTGTTTCAAGCCCCTCTGTTTCTCGCCCTCTGCTTCAGCCCCTCTGTTTCTCGCCCTCTGTTTCAGCCCCTCTGTTTTACCCCCTCTGTTTCAGCCCTTCTGTTTCAGCCCCACTGTTTCAGCCGCTCTGTTTCTCGCCCTCTTTGTCAGCCGCTCAGTTTCTGCAACTCTGTTTCAGCCCCTCTGTTTCTCGCCCTCTAGTTCAGCCCCTCTGATTCAGCCCCTCTGTTTCAGCCCCTCTGATTCAGCCCCTCTGTTCCAGCCACTCTGTTTCAGCCCCTCTGTTTCAGCCCCTCTGTTTCTCGCCCTCTGTTTCTCACCCTCTGTTTCTCCCACTCTGTTTCAGCCCCTCTGTTTCTCACCCTCTGTTTCAGCCCCTCTGATTCAGCCCCTCTGATTCAGCCCCTCTGATTCAGCCCCTCTGTTTCAGCGCCTCTGATTCAGCCCCTCTGTTTCAGCCCCTCTGTTTCTCGCCCTCTGTTTCAGCCCCTCTGTTTCTCGCCCTCTGTTTCAGCCCCTATGAATCAGCCCCTCTGATTCAGCCCCTCTGTTTCAGCCCCTCTGTTTCAGCCCCTCTGTTTCTCGCCCTCTGTTTCAGCCCATCTGATTCTCGCCCTCTGTTTCAGCCCCTCTGATTCTCGCCCTCTGTTTCAGACCCTCTGATTCAGCCCCTCTGATTCAGCCCCTCTGATTCAGCCCCTCTGTTTCTCGCCCTCTGTTTCAGCCCCTCTGTTTCAGCCCCTCTGTTTCAGCCCCTCTGTTTCTCACCCTCTGTTTCAGCCCCTCTGATTCAGCCCCTCTGATTCAGCCCCTCTGATACAGCCCCTCTGTTTCAGCGCCTCTGATTCAGCCCCTCTGTTTCAGTCCCTCTGTTTCTCGCCCTCTGTTTCAGCCCCTCTGTTTCTCGCCCTCTGTTTCAGCCCCTCTGTTTTTCGCCCTATTTTTCAGCTCCTCTGTTTCAGCCACTCTGTTTCTTGCCCTCTGTTTCAGCCCCTCTGTTTCTCACCCTCTGTTTCAGCCCCTCAGATTCAGCCCCTCTGTTTCTCGCCCTCTGTTTCAGCCCCTCTGCTTCTCGCCCTCTGTTTCAGCCACTCTGTTTCAGCCCCTCTGTTTCAGCCCCTCTATTTCAGCCCCTCTGTTTCTCGCCCTTTGTTTCTCACCCTCTGTTTCTCGCCCTCTGTTTCAGCCCCTCTGTTTTTCGCCCTCTGTTTCAGCCCCTCTGTTTCTCACTCTCTGTATCAGACCCTCTGTTTCAGCCCCTCTGTTTCAGCCCCTCTGTTTCAGCCCCTCTGTTTCTCGCCCTCTGTTTCTCGCCCTCTGATTCAGCCCCTCTGTTTCTCGCCCTCTGTTTCAGCCCCTCTGTTTCGCGCTCTCTGTTTCAGCCCCTCTGTTTCATCCCCTCTGTTTCTCGCCCTCTGTTTCAACCTCTCTGTTTCTCGTCCTCTGTTTCAGCTCCGCTGAGTCAGCCCCTCTGTTTCTGCCCCTCAGATTCAGCCCCTCTGTTTCTCGCCTTCTGTTTCAGCCCCGCTGATTCAGCCCCTCTGTTTCAGCCCCTATGAATCAGCCCCTCTGATTCAGCCCCTCTGTTTCAGCCCCTCTGTTTCAGCCCCTATGTTTCTCGCCCTCTGTTTCAGCCCATCTGATTCTCGCCCTCTGTTTCAGCCCCTCTGATTCTCGCCCTCTGTTTCAGACCCTCTGATTCAGCCCCTCTGATTCAGCCCCTCTGATTCAGCCCCTCTGTTTCTCGCCCTCTGTTTCAGCCCCTCTGTTTCAGCCCCTCTGTTTCAGCCCCTCTGTTTCTCACCCTCTGTTTCAGCCCCTCTGATTCAGCCCCTCTGATTCAGCCCCTCTGATTCAGCCCCTCTGTTTCAGCCCCTCTGTTTCAGCCCCTCTGTTTCTCGCCCTCTGTTTCAGCCCCTCTGTTTCTCGCCCTCTGTTTCAGCCCCTCTGTTTTACGCCCTCTTTTTCAGCCCCTCTGTTTCAGCCACTCTGTTTCTTGCCCTCTGTTTCAGCCCCTCTGTTTCTCACCCTCTGTTTCAGCCCCTCAGATTCAGCCTCTCTGTTTCTCGCCCTCTGTTTCAGCCCCTCTGTTTCTCGCCCTCTGTTTCAGCCCCTCTGTTTCTCGCCCTTTATTTCAGCCCCACTGTTTTAGCCCCTCCGTTTCAGCCCCTCTGTTTCAGCACTCTGATTCAGCCCCTCGGTTTCTCGCCCTCTGTTTCAGCCCCTCTGTTTCTCGCCCTCTGATTCGCGCGCTCTGTTTCACCCCCTCTGTTTCTCGTCCTCTGTTTCAGCCCCGCTGATTCATCCCCTCTGTTTCAGCTCCTCTGAATCAGCCCCTCTGATTCAGCCCCTCAGCCTCAGCCCCTCTGTTTCAGCCCCTGTGTTTCAACCCCTCTGTTTCTCGCCCTCTGTTTCAGCCCCTCTGTTTCTCGCCCTCTGTTTCAACCCCTCTGATTCAGCCCCTCTGTTTCAGCCCCTCTGATTCAGCCACTCTGATTTAGCCCCTCTGATTCAGCCCCTCTGTTTCTCGCCCTGTTTCAGCCCCTCTGTTTCAGCCCCTCTGTTTCTCACCCTCTGATTCAGCCCCTCTATTCAGCCCCTCTGATTCAGCCCCACTCATTCAGCCCCTCTGATTCAGCCCCTCTGTTTCTCGCCCCTCTGTTTCAGCCCCTCTGTTTCTCGCCCTCTGTTTCAGCCCCTCTGTTTCAGCCCCTCTGTTTCAGCCCCTATGTTTCAGCCCCTCTGTTTCTCGCCCTCTGTTTCAGCCGCTCTGTTTCTTGCCCTCTGTTTCAGCTCCTCTGTTTCTCGCCCACTGTTTCAAGCCCCTCTGTTTCTCGCCCTCTGCTTCAGCCCCTCTGTTTCTCGCCCTCTGTTTCAGCCCCTCTGTTTTAGCCCCTCTGTTTCAGCCCTTCTGTTTCAGCCCCACTGTTTCAGCCCCTCTGTTTCTCGCCCTCTTTGTCAGCCGCTCAGTTTCAGCAACTCTGTTTCAGCCCCTCTGTTTCTCGCCCTCTAGTTCAGCCCCTCTGATTCAGCCCCTCTGTTTCAGCCCCTCTGATTCAGCCCCTCTGTTCCAGCCACTCTGTTTCAGCCCCTCTGTTTCAGTCCCACTGTTTCAGCCCCTCTGTTTCTCGCCCTCTGTTTCTCACCCTCTGTTTCTCCCACTCTGTATCAGCACCTCTGTTTCTCACCCTCTGTTTCAGCCCCTCTGATTCAGCCCCTCTGATTCAGCCCCTCTGTTTCAGCGCCTCTGATTCAGCCCCTCTGTTTCAGCCCCTCTGTTTCTCGCCCGCTGTTTCAGCCCCTCTGTTTCTCTCCCTCTGTTTCAGCCCCTATGAATCAGCCCCTCTGATTCAGCCCCTCTGTTTCAGCCCCTCTGTTTCAGCCCCTCTGTTTCTCGCCCTCTGTTTCAGCCCATCTGATTCTCGCCCTCGGTTTCAGCCCCTCTGATTCTCGCCCTCTGTTTCAGACCCTCTGATTCAGCCCCTCTGATTCAGCCCCTCTGATTCAGCCCCTCTGTTTCTCGCCCTCTGTTTCAGACCCTCTGTTTCAGCCCCTCTGTTTCAGCCCCTCTGTTTCTCACCCTCTGTTTCAGCCCCTCTGATTCAGCCCCTCTGATTCAGCCCCTCTGATTCAGCCCCTCTGTTTCAGCGCCTCTGATTCAGCCCCTCTGTTTCAGCCCCTCTGTTTCTCGCCCACTGTTTCAGCCCCTCTGTTTCTCGCCCTCTGTTTCAGCCCCTCTGTTTTTCGCCCTCTTTTTCAGCCCCTCTGTTTCAGCCACTCTGTTTCTTGCCCTCTGTTCCAGCCCCTCTGTTTCTCACCCTCTGTTTCAGCCCCTCAGATTCAGCCCCTCTGTTTCTCGCCCTCTGTTTCAGCCCCTCTGTTTCTCGCCCTCTGTTTCAGCCACTCTGTTTCAGCCCCTCTGTTTCAGCCCCTCTGTTTCAGCCCCTCTGTTTCTCGCCCTTTATTTCTCACCCTCTGTTTCTCGCCCTCTGTTTCAGCCCCTCTGTTTTTCGCCCTCTGTTTCAGCCCCTCTGTTTCTCACTCTCTGTATCAGACCCTCTGTTTCAGCCCCTCTGTTTCAGCCCCTCTGTTTCAGCCTCTCTGTTTCTCGCCCTCTGTTTCTCGCCCTCTGTTTCAGCCCCTCTGTTTCTCGCCCTCTGTTTCAGCCCCTCTGTTTCGCGCTCTCTGTTTCAGCCCCTCTGTTTCGCGCTCTCTGTTTCAGCCCCTCTGTTTCAACCTCTCTGTTTCTCGTCCTCTGTTTCAGCTCCGCTGAGTCAGCCCCTCTGTTTCAGCCCCTCTGATTCAGCCCCTCTGTTTCTCGCACTCTGTTTCAGCCCCGCTGATTCAGCCCCTCTGTTTCAGCCCCTATGAATCAGTCCCTCTGATTCAGCCCCTCTGTTTCAGCCCCTCTGTTTCTCGCCCTCTGTTTCAACCTCTCTGTTTCTCGTCCTCTGTTTCAGCTCCGCTGAGTCAGCCCCTCTGTTTCAGCCCCTCTGATTCAGCCCCTCGGTTTCTCGCCCTCTGTTTCAGCCCCGCTGATTCAGCCCCTCTGTTTCAGCCCCTATGAATCAGCCCCTCTGATTCAGCCCCTCTGTTTCAGCCCCTCTGTTTCAGCCCCTCTGTTTCTCGCCCTCTGTTTCAGCCCATCTGATTCTCGCCCTCTGTTTCAGCCCCTCTGATTCTCGCCCTCTGTTTCAGACCCTCTGATTCAGCCCCTCTGATTCAGCCCCTCTGATTCAGCCCCTCTGTTTCTCGCCCTCTGTTTCAGCCCCTCTGTTTCAGCCCCTCTGTTTCAGCCCCTCTGTTTCTCACCCTCTGTTTCAGCCCCTCTGATTCAGCCCCTCTGATTCAGCCCCTCTGATTCAGCCCCTCTGATTCAGCCCCTCTCATTCAGCCCCTCTGTTTCAGCGCCTCTGATTCAGCCCCTCTGTTTCAGCCCCTCTGTTTCTCGCCCTCTGTTTCAGCCCCTCTGTTTCTCGCCCTCTGTTTCAGCCCCTCTGTTTTTCGCCCTCTTTTTCAGCCCCTCTGTTTCAGCCACTCTGTTTCTTGCCCTCTGTTTCAGCCCCTCTGTTTCTCACCCTCTGTTTCAGCCCCTCAGATTCAGCCCCTCTGTTTCTCGCCCTCTGTTTCAGCCCCTCTGATTCAGCCCCTCTGTTTCAGCCACTCTGTTTCAGCCCCTCTGTTTCAGCCCCTCTGTTTCAGCCCCTCTGTTTCTCGCCCTTTGTATCTCACCCTCTGTTTCTCGCCGTCTGTTTCAGCCCCTCTGTTTTTCGCCCTTTGTTTCAGCCCCTCTGTTTCTCACTCTCTGTATCAGACCCTCTGTTTCAGCCCCTCTGTTTCAGCCCCTCTGTTTCAGCCCCTCTGTTCCTCGCCCTCTGTTTCTCGCCCTCTGTTTCAGCCCCTCTGTTTCTCACCCTCTGTTTCAGCCCATCTGATACTCGCCCTCTGTTTCAGCCCCTCTTATTCTCGCCCTCTGTTTCAGACCCTCTGATTCAGCCCCTCTGATTCAGCCCCTCTGATTCAGCCCCTCTGTTTCTCGCCCTCTGTTTCAGCCCCTCTGTTTCAGGCCCTCTGTTTCAGCCCCTCTGTTTCTCACCCTCTGTTTCAGCCCCTCTGATTCAGCCCCTCTGATTCAGCCCCTCTGATTCAGTCCCTCTGTTTCAGCGCCTCTGATTCAGCCCCTCTGTTTCAGCCCCTCTGTTTCTCGCCCTCTGTTTCAGCCCCTCTGTTTCTCGCCCTCTGTTTCAGCCCCTCTGTTTTTCGCCCTCTTTTTCAGCCCCTCTGTTTCAGCCACTCTGTTTCTTGCCCTCTGTTTCAGCCCCTCTGTTTCTCACCCTCTGTTTCAGCCCCTCAGATTCAGCCCCTCTGTTTCTCGCCCTCTGTTTCAGCCCCTCTGTTTCTCGCCCTTTATTTCAGCCCCACTGTTTTAGCCCTTCCGTTTCAGCCCCTCTGTTTCAGCCCCTCTGATTCAGCCCCTCGGTTTCTCGCCCTCTGTTTCAGCCCCTCTGTTTCTCGCCCTCTGATTCGCGCGCTCTGTTTCACCCCCTCTGTTTCTCGTCCTCTGTTTCAGCCCCGCTGATTCATCCCCTCTGTTTCAGCCCCTCTGAATCAGCCCCTCTGATTCAGCCCCTCAGCCTCAGCCCCTCTGTTTCAGCCCCTGTGTTTCAACCCCTCTGTTTCTCGCCCTCTGTTTCAGCCCCTCTGTTTCTCGCCCTCTGTTTCAACCCCTCTGATTCAGCCCCTCTGTTTCAGCCCCTCTGATTCAGCCACTCTGATTAAGCCCCTCTGATTCAGCCCCTCTGTTTCTCGCCCTCTGTTTCAGCCCCTCTGTTTCAGCCCCTCTGTTTCTCACCCTCTGATTCAGCCCCTCTATTCAGCCCCTCTGATTCAGCCCCACTCATTCAGCCCCTCTGATTCAGCCCCTCTGTTTCTCGCCCCTCTGTTTCAGCCCCTCTGTTTCTCGCCCTCTGTTTCAGCCCCTCTGTTTCAGCCCCTCTGTTTCAGCCCCTATGTTTCAGCCCCTCTGTTTCTCGCCCTCTGTTTCAGCCGCTCTGTTTCTTGCCCTCTGTTTCAGCCCCTCTGTTTCTCGCCCTCTGTTTCAGCCCCTCTGATTCATCCCCTCTGATTCAGCCCCTCTGTTTCAGCCCCTCTGTTTCAGCCCCTCTGTTTCTCGCCCTCTGTATTTCACCCTCTGTTTTTGGCACTCTGTTTCAGCCCCTCTGTTTCTCGCCCACTGTTTCAAGCCCCTCTGTTTCTCGCCCTCTGCTTCAGCCCCTCTGTTTCTCGCCCTCTGTTTCAGCCCCTCTGTTTTAGCCCCTCTGTTTCAGCCCTTCTGTTTCAGCCCCACTGTTTCAGCCCCTCTGTTTCTCGCCCTCTTTGTCAGCCGCTCAGTTTCAGCCACTCTGTTTCAGCCCCTCTGTTTCTCGCCCTCCAGTTCAGCCCCTCTGATTCAGCCCCTCTGTTTCAGCCCCTCTGATTCAGCCCCTCTGTTCCAGCCACTCTGTTTCAGCCCCTCTGTTTCAGTCCCACTGTTTCAGCCCCTCTGTTTCTCGCCCTCTGTTTCTCACCCTCTGTTTCTCCCAATCTGTATCAGCACCTCTGTTTTTCGCCCTCTGTTTCAGCCCCTCTGTTTCTCGCCCTCTGTATTAGACCCTCTGTATCTCGCCCTCTGTATCTCGCCCTCTGTTTCAGCCCCTCTGTTTCTCGCCCTCTGTTTCAGACCCTCTGTTTCGCGCTCTCGGTTTCAGCCCCTCTGTTTCAGCCCATCTGTTTCTCGCCTCTGTTTCTGCCCCTCTGTTTATCGCCCTCTGTTTCGACCCCTCTGTTTCTCGTCCTCTGTTTCAGACCCGCTGATTCAGCCCCTCTGTTTCAGCCCCTCTGATTCAGCCCCTCTGCTTCTCGCCCTCTGTTTCTGCCCCTCTGCTTCTCGCCCTCTGTTGCAGCCCCTCTGTTTCTCGCCCTCTGTTTCAGCCCCTCTGATTCAGCCCCTCTGTTTCAGCCCCTCTGTTTCAGCCCCTCTGTTTGTCGCCCTCTGTTTCAGCCCCTCTGTTTCTCGCCCTCTGTTTCAGCCCCTCTGTTTCTAGCCCTCTGTTTCAGCCCCTCTGATTCAGCCCCTCTTTTTCTCGCCCTCTGTTTCAGCCCCTCTGTTTCAGCCCCTCTGTTTCTCGCCCTCTGTTTCAGCCACTCTGTTTCTCGCCCTCTGTTTCAGCCCCTCTGTTTCTCGCCCTCTGTTTCAGCCCGTCTGATTCAGCCCCTCTGTTTCAGCCCCTCTGATTCAGCCCCTCTGTTTCAGACACTCTGTTTCAGCCCCTCTGTTTCATCCCCTCTGTTTCAGCCCCTCTCTTTCTCACCCTCTGTTTCAGCCCCTCAGTTTCTCGCCCTCTGTTTCAGCCCCTCTCTTTCTCGCCCTCTGTTTCAGCCCCTCTGTTTCAGCCCCTCTGTTTCAGTCCCTCTGTTTCTCGCCCTCTGTTTCTCGCCCTCTGTTTCAGCCCCTCTGTTTCCCGCCCTCTGTTTCAGCCCCTCTGTTTCTCGCCCTCTGTTTCAGCGCCTCTGTTTCTCGCCCTCTGTTTCAGCCCCTCTGATTCAGCCCCTCTGTTTCAGCCACTCTGATTCTGCCCCTCTGATTTAGCCCCTCTGATTCAGCCGCTCTGTTTCACGCCCTCTGTTTCAGCCCCTCTGTTTCAGCCCCTCTGTTTCAGCCCCACTCATTCAGCCCCTCTGATTCAGCCCCTCTATATCCCGCCCCTCTGTTTCCCACCCCTCTGTTTCAGCCCCTCTGTATCTCGCCCTCTGTTTCAGCCCCTCTGTTTCAGCCCCTCTGTTTCAGCCCCTCTGTTTCTCGCCCTCTGTTTCAGCCCCTCTGTTCCTCGCCCTCTGTTTCAGCCCCTCTGTTTCTCGCCCTCTGTTTCAGCCCCTCTGATTCAGCCCCTCTGATTCACCAGCTCTGATTCAGCCCCTCTGTTTCAGACCCTCTGTTTCAGCCCCTCTGTTTCTCGCCCTCTGTTTCAGCCCCTCTGTTTCTCGCCCTCTGTTTCAGCCCCTCTGATTCAGCCACTCTGTTTCAGCCCTTCTTTTTCTCCCCCTCTGTTCTAGCCCCTCTCTTCCAGCCCCTCTGTTTCAGCCCCTCTGTTTCAGCGCCTCTGTTTCAGCCCCTCTGTTTTAGCCCCTCTGTTTCTCGCCCTCTGTTGCAGCCCCTCTGTTTTTCGCCCTCTTTTTCAGCCCCGCTGTTTCAGCCACTCTGTTTCTCGCCCTTTGTTTCAGCCCCTCTGTTTCTCACCCTCTGTTTCAGCCCCTCTGATTCAGCCCCTCTGTTTCTCGCCCTCTGTTTCAGCCCCTCTGTTTCTCGCCCTCTGTTTCAGCCCCTCTGTTTCTCGCCCTTTATTTCAGCCCCACTGTTTTAGCCCCTCCGTTTCAGCCCCTCTGTTTCAACCCCTCTGTTTCAGCCCCTCTGTTTCTCGCCCTCTGTTTCAGCCCCTATGTTTCTCGCCCTCTGATTTGCGCCCTCTGTTTCAGCCCCTCTGTTTCCCGCCCTCTGTTTCAGCCCCGCTGATTCAGCCCCTCTGTTTCAGCCCCTCTGATTCAGCCCCTCTGCCTCAGCCCCTCTCTTTCAGCCCCTCAGTTTCTGCCCCTCTGTTTCTCGCCCTCTGTTTCAGCCCCTCTGTTTCTCGCCCACTGTTTCATCCCCTCTGATTCAGCCCCTCTGTTTCAGCCCCTCTGATTCAGCCCCTCTGATTTAGCCCCTCTGATTCAGACCCTCTGTTTCTAGCCCTCTGTTTCAGTCCATCTGTTTCAGCCCCTCTGTTTTTCGCGCTCTGTTTCAGCACCAATGAATCAGCCCCTCTGATTCAGCCCCTCTGATTCAGCCCCTCTGTTTCAGCCCCTCTGTTTCAGCCCCTCTGATTTTCCCCCTCTGTTTCAGCCCCTCTGTTTCTCGCCCTCTGTTTCAGCCCCTCTGTTTCAGCCCCTCTGTTTCTCCCCCTCTGATCCAGCCGCTCTGTTTCAGCCCCTCGGTTTCAGCAACTCTGTTTCAGCCCCTCTGTTTCACCCCTCTGTCTGAGCCCCTCTGTTTCAGCCCCTCTGTTTCTCGCCCTCTGTTTCAGCCCCTCTGTTTTTCGCCCTCTTTATCAGCCCCTCTGTTTCAGCCCCTCTGTTTCAGCCACTCTGTTTCTCGCCCTCTGTTTCAGCCCCTCTGTTTCTCGCCCTCTGTTTCAGCCCCTCTGTTTCTCCCCCTCTGTTTCAGCCCTTCTGTTTCTCACCCTCTGTTTCAGCCCCTCTGTTTCAGACCCTCTGTTTCAGCCTTCAGTTTTTCGCACTCTGTTTCAGCCCCTCTGTTTCTCGCCCACTGTTTCAGCCCCTCTGTTTCAGCCCCTCTGTTTCTCGCCGTCTGTTTCTGCCCCTTTGTTTCTCGCCCTCTGTTTCAGCCCCTCAGTTTCTCGCCCTCTGTTTCAGCCCCTCTCTTTCTCGCCCTCTGTTTCAGGCCCTCTGTTTCAGCCCCTCTGTTTCAGTCCATCTGTTTCTCGGCCTCTGTTTCTCGCCCTCTGTTTCAGCCCCTCTGTTTCTCGCCCTCTGTTTCAGCCCCTCTGTTTCTCGCCCTCTGTTTCAGCGACTCTGTTTCTCGCCCTCTGTTTCAGCCCCTCTGTTCCTCGCCCTCTGTTTCAGCCCCTCTGTTTCTCGCCCTCTGTTTCAGCCCCTCTGATTCAGCCCCTCTGATTCACCACCTCTGATTCAGCCCCTCTGTTTCAGCCCCTCTGTTCCTCGCCCTCTGTTTCAGCCCCTCTGTTTCTCGCCCTCTGTTTCAGCCCCTCTGTTTCTCCCCCTCTGTTTCAGCCCTTCTGTTTCTCACCCTCTGTTTCAGCCCCTCTGTTTCAGACCCTCTGTTTCAGCCTTCAGTTTTTCGCACTCTGTTTCAGCCCCTCTGTTTCTCGCCCACTGTTTCAGCCCCTCTGTTTCAGCCCCTCTGTTTCTCGCCGTCTGTTTCTGCCCCTTTGTTTCTCGCCCTCTGTTTCAGCCCCTCAGTTTCTCGCCCTCTGTTTCAGCCCCTCTCTTTCTCGCCCTCTGTTTCAGGCCCTCTGTTTCAGCCCCTCTGTTTCAGTCCCTCTGTTTCTCGCCCTCTGTTTCTCGCCCTCTGTTTCAGCCCCTCTGTTTCTCGCCCTCTGTTTCAGCCCCTCTGTTTCTCGCCCTCTGTTTCAGCGACTCTGTTTCTCGCCCTCTGTTTCAGCCCCTCTGTTCCTCGCCCTCTGTTTCAGCCCCTCTGTTTCTCGCCCTCTGTTTCAGCCCCTCTGATTCAGCCCCTCTGATTCACCACCTCTGATTCAGCCCCTCTGATTTAGCCCCTCTGATTCAGCCGCTCTGTTTCTCGCCCTCTGTTTCAGCCCCTCTGTTTCAGCCCCTCTGTTTCAGCCCTACTCATTCAGCCCCTCTGATTCAGCCCCTCTATATCCCGCCCCTCTGTTTCCCACCCCTCTGTTTCAGCCCCTCTGTATCTCGCCCTCTGTTTCAGCCCCTCTGTTTCAGCCCCTCTGTTTCTCGCCCTCTGTTTCAGCCCCTCTGTTCCTCGCCCTCTGTTTCAGCCCCTCTGTTTCTCGCCCTCTGTTTCAGCCCCTCTGATTCAGCCCCTCTGATTCACCACCTCTGATTCAGCCCCTCTGTTTCAGCCCCTCTGTTTCAGCCCCTCTGTTTCTCGCCCTCTGTTTCAGCCCCTCTGTTTCTCGCCCTCTGTTTCAGCCCCTCTGATTCAGCCACTCTGTTTCAGCCCTTCTTTTTCTCCCCCTCTGTTCTAGCCCCTCTCTTCCAGCCCCTCTGTTTCATCCCCTCTGTTTCAGCCCCTCTGTTTCAGCCCCTCTGTTTCTCGCCCTCTGTTGCAGCCCCTCTGTTTTTCGCCCTCTTTTTCAGCCCCGCTGTTTCAGCCACTCTGTTTCTCGCCCTTTGTTTCAGCGCCTCTGTTTCTCACCCTCTGTTTCAGCCCCTCTGATTCAGCCCCTCTGTTTCTCGCCCTCTGTTTCAGCCCCTCTGTTTCTCGCCCTCTGTTTCAGCCCCTCTGTTTCTCGCCCTTTATTTCAGCCCCACTGTTTTAGCCCCTCCGTTTCAGCCCCTCTGTTTCAACCCCTCTGTTTCAGCCCCTCTGTTTCTCGCCCTCTGTTTCAGCCCCTATGTTTCTCGCCCTCTGATTCGCGCCCTCTGTTTCAGCCCCTCTGTTTCCCGCCCTCTGTTTCAGCCCCGCTGATTCAGCCCCTCTGTTTCAGCCCCTCTGATTCAGCCCCTCTGCCTCAGCCCCTCTCTTTCAGCCCCTCAGTTTCAGCCCCTCTGTTTCTCGCCCTCTGTTTCAGCCCCTCTGTTTCTCGCCCACTGTTTCATCCCCTCTGATTCAGCCCCTCTGTTTCAGCCCCTCTGATTCAGCCCCTCTGATTTAGCCCCTCTGATTCAGACCCTCTGTTTCTCGCCCTCTGTTTCAGCCCATCTGTTTCAGCCCCTCTGTTTCAGCCCCTCTGTTTCTCACCCTCTGATTCAGCCCCTCTATTCAGCCCCTCTGATTCAGCCCCACTCATTCAGCCCCTCTGATTCAGCCCCTCTGTTTCACGCACGTCTGTTTCAGCCCCTCTGTTTCTCGCCCTCTGTTTCAGCCCCTCTGTTTCAGCCCCTCTGTTTCAGCCCCTATGTTTCAGCCCCTCTGTTTCTCGCCCTCTTTTTCAGCCCCTCTGTTTCTCGCCCTCTGTTTCAGCCCCTCTGATTCAGCCCCTCTCATTCAGCCCCACTGTTTCAGCCCGTCTGTTTCTCGCCCTCTGTTTTTCACCCTCTGTTTCTCGCCCTCTGTTTCAGCCCCTCTGTTTCTAGCCCTCTGTTTCAGCCCCTCTGTTTCTCGCCCTCTGCTTCAGCCCCTCTGTTTCTCGCCCTCTGTTTCAGCCCCTCTGTTTTAGCCCCTCTGTTTCAGCCCCTCTGTTTCAGCACCACTGTTTCAGCCCCTCTGTTTCTCGCCATCTTTGTCAGCCCCTCAGGTTCAGCCCCTCTGTTTCAGCCCCTCTGTTTGTCGCCCTCTGGTTCAGCCCCTCTGATTCAGCCCCTCTGTTTCAGCCCCTCTGATTCAGACCCTCTGTTTCAGCCACTCTGTTTCAGCCCCTCTGTTTCAGCCCCTCTGTTTCAGCCACTCTGTTTCTCGCCCTTTGTTTCTCACCCTCTGTTTCTCGCCCTCTGTTTCAGCCCCTCTGTTTTTCGCCCTCTGTTTCAGCCCCTCCGTTTCTCACCCTCTGTATCAGACCCTCTGTTTCAGCCCCTCTGTTTCAGCCGCTCTGTTTCTAGCCCTCTGTTTCTCGCCCTCTGTTTCAGCCCCTCTGTTTCTCGCCCTCTGTTTCAGCCCCTCTGTTTCGCGCTCTCTGTTTCAGCCCCTCTGTTTCAGCCCCTCTGTTTCTCGCCCTCTGTTTCAACCTCTCTGTTTCTCGTCCTCTGTTTCAGCCCCGCTGAGTCAGCCCCTCTGTTTCAGCCCCTCTGATTCAGCCCCTCTGTTTCTCGCACTCTGTTTCAGCCCCTCTGTTTCTCGCCCTCTGTTGCATCCCCTCTGTTTCTCGCCCTCTGTTTCAGCCCCACTGATTCAGCCCCTCTGTTTCAGCCCCTCTGTTTGAGCCCCTCTGCTTCTCGCCCTCTGTTTCAGCCCCTCTGTTTCTCGCCCACTGTTTCAGCTTCTCTGTTTCTAGCCCTCTGTTTCAGCCCCTCTGTTTCTCGCCCTCTGTTTCAGCCCCGCTGTTTCAGCCCTTCTGTTTCAGCCCCTCTGTTTCAGCCCCTCTCTTTCTCGCCCTGTGTTTCAGCCCCTCTGTTTCTCGCCCTCTGTTTCAGCCCCTCTGTTTCAACCGCTCTGTTTCAGCCCCTTTGTTTCAGCCCTTCTGTTTCAGCCCCTCTGTTTCTCGCCCTCTGTTTCAGCGCCTCTGTTTCTCACCCTCTGTTTCTCGCCCTCTGTTCCAGCCCCTCTGTTTCTCGCCCTCTGTTTCAGCCCTTCTGTTTCTCGCCCTCTGTTTCAGCCCCTCTATTTCTCGCCCTCTGTATCATCCCCTCTGTTTCAGCCCCTCTGTTTCTCGCCCTCTGTTTCAGCCCCTCTGTTTCTCGCCCTCTGTTTCAGCCCCTCTGTTTCAGCCCCTCTGTTTCAGCCCCTCTGTTTCTCGCTCTCTGTTTCTCGCCCTCTGATTCAGCCCCTCTGTTTCTCGCCCTCTGTTTCAGCCCCTCTGTTTCTCGCCCTCTGCTTCAGCCACTCTCTTTCAGCCCCTCTGTTTCAGCCCCTCTGTTTCAGCCCCTCTGTTTCAGCCCCTCTGTTTCAGCCGCTCTGTTTCTAGCCCTCTGTTTCTCGCCCTCTGTTTCAGCCCCTCTGTTTCTCGCCCTCTGTTTCAGCCCCTCTGTTTCGCGCTCTCTGTTTCAGCCCCTCTGTTTCAGCCCCTCTGTTTCTCGCCCTCTGTTTCAACCTCTCTGTTTCTCGTCCTCTGTTTCAGCCCCGCTGAGTCAGCCCCTCTGTTTCAGCCCCTCTGATTCAGCCCCTCTGTTTCTCGCACTCTGTTTCAGCCCCTCTGTTTCTCGCCCTCTGTTGCATCCCCTCTGTTTCTCGCCCTCTGTTTCAGCCCCACTGATTCAGCCCCTCTGTTTCAGCCCCTCTGTTTGAGCCCCTCTGCTTCTCGCCCTCTGTTTCAGCCCCTCTGTTTCTCGCCCACTGTTTCAGCTTCTCTGTTTCTAGCCCTCTGTTTCAGCCCCTCTGTTTCTCGCCCTCTGTTTCAGCCCCGCTGTTTCAGCCCTTCTGTTTCAGCCCCTCTGTTTCAGCCCCTCTCTTTCTCGCCCTGTGTTTCAGCCCCTCTGTTTCTCGCCCTCTGTTTCAGCCCCTCTGTTTCAACCGCTCTGTTTCAGCCCCTTTGTTTCAGCCCTTCTGTTTCAGCCCCTCTGTTTCTCGCCCTCTGTTTCAGCGCCTCTGTTTCTCACCCTCTGTTTCTCGCCCTCTGTTCCAGCCCCTCTGTTTCTCGCCCTCTGTTTCAGCCCTTCTGTTTCTCGCCCTCTGTTTCAGCCCCTCTATTTCTCGCCCTCTGTATCATCCCCTCTGTTTCAGCCCCTCTGTTTCTCGCCCTCTGTTTCAGCCCCTCTGTTTCTCGCCCTCTGTTTCAGCCCCTCTGTTTCAGCCCCTCTGTTTCAGTCCCTCTGTTTCTCGCCCTCTGTTTCTCGCCTTCTGATTCAGCCCCTCTGTTTCTCGCCCTCTGTTTCAGCCCCTCTGTTTCTCGCCCTCTGCTTCAGCCACTCTCTTTCAGCCCCTCTGTTTCAGCCCCTCTGTTTCAGCCCCTCTGTTTCTCGCCCTCTGTTTCAGCCCTTTCTGTTTCTCGCCCTCTGTTTCTCGCCCTCTCTTTCAGCCCCTCTGGTTCTCGCCCTCTGTTTCAGCCCCTCTGTTTCAGCCCCTCTGTTTCTCGCCCTCTGTTTCAGCCCCTCTGGTTCAGCCCCTCTTTTTCATCCCCTCTGTTTCTCGCCCTCTATTCCTCACCCTCTGTTTCTCGCCCTCTGTTTCAGCCCCTCTGTTTTTCGCCCTCTGTTTCAGCCCCTCTGTTTCTCGACCTCTGTTTCAGGCTCTCTGTTTCAGCCCGTCTGTTTCAGCCCCTCTGTTTCAGCCCCTCTGTTTCAGCCCTTCTGTTTCTCGCCCTCTGTTTCAGCCCCTCTATTTCTCGCCCTCTGTTTCATCCCCTCTGATTCAGCCACTCTGTTTCTCGCTGTCTGTTTCAGCCCCTCTGTTTCTCGCCCTCAGTTTCAGCCCCTCTGTTTCAGCCCCTCTGTTTCTCGCCCTCTGTTTCTGCCCCTCTGTATCTTGCCCTCTGTTTCAGCCCCTCTGTTTCTCACCCTCTGTTTCAGCCCCGCTGATTCACCCCCTCTGTTTCAGCCCCTCTGAATCAGGCCCTCTGATTCAGCCCCTCTCTTTCAGCCCCTCTGTTTCAGCCCCTCTGTTTCTCGCCCTCTGTTTCAGCCCATCTGATTCTCGCCCTCTGTTTCAGCCCCTCTGATTCTCGCCCTCTGTTTCAGAACCTCTGATTCTCGCCCTCTGTTTCAGACCCTCTGATTCAGCCCCTCTGATTCAGCCCCTCTGATTCAGCCCCTCTGTTTCTCGCCCTCTGTTTCAGCCCCTCTGTTTGAGCCCCTCTGGTTCAGCCCCTCTGTTTCTCACCCTCTGTTTCAGCCCCTCTGATTCAGCCCCTCTGATTCAGCCCCTCTGATTCAGCCCCTCTGTTTCAGCGCATCTGATTCAGCCCCTCTGTTTCAGCCCCTCTGTTTCTCGCCCACTGTTTCAGCCCCTCTGTTTCTCGCCCACTGTTTCAGCCCCTCTGTTTTTCGCCCTCTTTTTCAGCCCCTCTGTTTCAGCCACTCTGTTTCTTGCCCTCTGTTTCAGCCCCTCTGTTTCTCACCCTCTGTTTCAGCCCCTCAGATTCATCCCCTCTGTTTCTCGCCCTCTGTTTCTCGCCCTCTGTTTCAGCCTCTCTGTTTCTCGCCCTTTATTTCAGCACCACTGTTTTAGCCCCTCCGTTTCAGCCCCTCTGTTTCAGCCCCTCTGATTCAGCCCCTCTGTTTCAGCCCCTCTGTTTCTCGCCCTTTGTTTCTCACCCTCTGTTTCTCGCCCTCTGTTTCAGCCCCTCTGTTTTTCGCCCTCTATTTCAGCCCCTCCGTTTCTCGCCCTCTGTATCAGACCCTCTGTTTCAGCCCCTCTCTTTCAGCCCCTCTGTTTCTCGCCCTCTGTTTCTCGCCCTCTGTTTCAGCCCCTCTGTTTCTCGCCCTCTGTTTCAGCCCCTCTGTTTCGCATTCTCTGTTTCAGCCCCTCTGTTTCAGCCCCTCTATTTCTCGCCCTCTGTTTCAACCTCTCTGTTTCTCGTCCTCTGTTTCAGCCCCGCTGAGTCAGCCCCTCTGTTTCAGCCCCTCTGATTCAGCCCCTCTGTTTCACGCACTCTGTTTCAGCCCCTCTGTTTCTCGCCCTCTGTTGCATCCCCTCTGTTTCTCGCCCTCTGTTTCAGCCCCTCTGATTCAGCCCCTCTGTTTCAGCCCCTCTGTTTGAGCCCCTCTGCTTCTCGCCCTCTGTTTCAGCCCCTCTGTTTCTCGCCCACTGTTTCAGCCCCTCTGTTTCTAGCCCTCTGTTTCAGCCCCTCTGTTTCTCGCCCTCTGTTTCAGCCCCGCTGTTTCAGCCCTTCTGTTTCAGCCCCTCTGTTTCAGCCCCTCTCTTTCTCGCCCTGTGTTTCAGCCCCTCTGTTTCTCGCCCTCTGTTTCAGCCCCTCTGTTTCAGCACCTCTGTTTCTCGCCCTCTGTTTCAGCCCCTCTGTTTCTCACCCTCTGTTTCTCGCCCTCTGTTCCAGCCCCTCTGTTTCTCGCCCTCTGTTTCAGCCCTTCTGTTTCTCGCCCTCTGTTTCAGCCCCTCTATTTCTCGCCCTCTGTTTCATCCCCTCTGTTTCAGCCCCTCTGTTTCTCGCCCTCTGTTTCAGCCCCTCTGTTTCTCGCCCTCTGTTTCAACCCCTCTGTTTCAGCACCTCTGTTTCAGTCCCTCTGTTTCTCGCCCTCTGTTTCTCGCCCTCTGATTCAGCCCCTCTGTTTCTCGCCCTCTGTTTCAGCCCCTCTGTTTCTCGCCCTCTGCTTCAGCCACTCTGTTTCAGCCCCTCTGTTTCAGCCCCTCTGTTTCAGCCCCTCTGTTTCTCGCCCTCTGTTTCAGCCCCTCTGTTTCTCGCCCTCTGTTTCATCCCCTCTGTTTCTCGCCCTCTCTTTCAGCCCCTCTGGTTCTCGCCCTCTGTTTCAGCCCCTCTGTGTCAGCCCCTCTGCTTCAGCCCCTCTGTTTCTCGCCCTCTGTTTCAGCCCCTCTGCTTCAAACCCTCTGTTTCAGCCGCTCTGTTTCAGCCCCTCTGGTTCAGCCCCTCTTTTTCATCCCCTCTGTTTCTCGCCCTGTATTCCTCACCCTCTGTTTCTCGCCCTCTGTTTCAGTCCCTCTGTTTTTCGCCCTCTGTTTCAGCCCCTCTGTTTCTTGACCTCTGTTTCAGGCTCTCTGTTTCAGCCCGTCTGTTTCAGCCCCTCTGTTTCAGCCCCTCTGTTTCTCGCCCTCTGTTTCTCGCCCGCTGTTTCAGCCCCTTTGTTTCTCGCCCTCTGTTTCAGCCCCTCTGTGTCAGCCCATCTGATTCGGCCCCTCTGATTCAGCCCCTCTGTTTCTCGCCGTCTGTTTCAGCCCCTCTGTTTCAGCCCCTCTGATTCAGCCACTCTGTTTCTCGACCTCTGTTTCAGCCCCTCTGTTTCTCGCCCTCTGTTTCAGCCCCTCTGTTTCTCGCATTCTGTTTCAGCCCCTCTGATTCAGCCCCTCTGTTTCAGCCCCTCTGTTTCAGCCCCTCTGTTTCTCGCCATCTGTTCCAGCCCCTCTGTTTCAGCCCCTCTGTTTCTCGCACTCTGTTTCTGCCCCTCTGTTTCTCGCCCTCTGTTTCAGCCCCGCTGATTCAGCCCCTCTGTTTCAGCCCCTATGAATCATCCCCTCTGATTCAGCCCCTCTGTTTCTGCCCCTCTGTTTCTCGCCCTCTGTTTCAGCCCCGCTGTATCTCGCCCTCTGCTTCAGCCCCTCTGTTTCAGCCCCTCTGTTTCAGCCCCTCTGTTTCTCGCCCTCTGTTTCAGCCCCTCTGATTCAGCCCCTCTGTTTCTCGCCGTCTGTTTCAGCCCCTCTGTTTCAGCCCCTCTGATTCAGCCCCTCTGTTTCTCGACCTCTGTTTCAGCCCCTCTGTTTCTCGCCCTCTGTTTCAGCCCCTCTGTTTCTCGCATTCTGTTTCAGCCCCTCTGATTCAGCCCCTCTGTTTCTCGCCGTCTGTTTCAGCCCCTCTGTTTCAGCCCCTCTGTTTCTCGCACTCTGTTTCTGCCCCTCTGTTTCTCGCCCTCTGTTTCAGCCCCGCTGTTTCTCGCCCTCTGTTTCAGCCCCGCTGATTCAGCCCCTCTGTTTCAGCCCCTCTGAATCATCCCCTCTGATTCAGCCCCTCTGTTTCTGCCCCTCTGTTTCTCGCCCTCTGTTTCAGCCCCGCTGTATCTCGCCCTCTGCTTCAGCCCCTCTGTTTCAGCCCCTCTGTTTCAGCCCCTCTGTTTCTCGCCCTCTGTTTCAGCCCCTCTGTTTCAGCCCCTCTGTTTCAGCCCCTCTGTTTCTCGCCCTCTGTTTCAGCCCCTCAGTTTCAGCCCCTCTGATTCAGCCCCACTGTTTCTCGCCATCTGTTTCAGCCGCTCTGTTTCAGCCCCTCTGTTTCTCGCTGTCTGTTTCAGCCCCTCTGTTTCTCGCCCTCTGTTTCAACCCCTCTGTTTCAGCCCCTCTGTTTCTCGCCCTCTGTTTCAGCCCCTCTGTATCTCGCCCTCTGTTTCAGCCCCTCTGTTTCTCGCCCTCTGTTTCAGCCCCGCTGATTCAGCCCCTCTGTTTCAGCCCCTCTGAATCAGCCCCTCTGATTCAGCCCCTCTGTTTCAGCCCCTCTGTTTCAGCCCCTCTGTTTCTCGCCCTCTGTTTCAGCCCATCTGATTCTCGCCCTCTGTTTCAGCCCCTCTGAGTCTCGCCCTCTGTTTCAGACCCTCTGATTCAGCCCCTCTGATTCAGCCCCTCTGATTCAGCCCCTCTGTTTCTCGCCCTCTGTTTCAGCCCCTCTGTTTCAGCCCCTCTGTTTCAGCCCCTCTGTTTCTCACCCTCTGTTTCAGCCCCTCTGATTCAGCCCCTCTGATTCAGCCCCTCTGTTTCAGCGCATCTGATTCAGCCCGTCTGTTTCAGCCCCTCTGTTTCTCGCCCTCTGTTTCAGCCCCTCTGTTTCTCGCCCTCTGTTTCAGCCCCTCTGTTTTTCGCCCTCTTTTTCAGCCCCTCTGTTTCAGCCACTCTGTTTCTTGCCCTCTGTTTCAGCCCCTCTGTTTCTCACCCTCTGTTTCAGCCCCTCAGATTCATCCACTCTGTTTCTTGCCCTCTGTTTCAGCCCCTCTGTTTCTCGCCCTCTGTTTCAGCCTCTCTGTTTCTCGCCCTTTATTTCAGCCCCACTGTTTTAACCCCTCCGTTTCAGCCCCTCTGTTTCAGCCCCTCTGATTCAGCCCCTCTGTTTCTCGCCCTCTGTTTCAGCCCCTCTGTTTTAGCCCCTCTGTTTCAGCCCCTCTGTTTCAGCCCCACTGTTTCAGCCCCTCTGTTTCTCGCCCTCTTTGTCAGCCCCTCAGTTTCAGCCACTCTGTTTCAGCCCCTCTGTTTCTCGCCCTCTAGTTCAGCCCCTCTGATTCAGCCCCTCTGTTTCAGCCCCTCTGATTCAGCCCCTCTGTTTCAGCCACTCTGTTTCAGCCCCTCTGTTTCAGTCACACTGTATCAGCCCCTCTGTTTCTCGCCCTCTGTTTCTCACCCTCTGTTTCTCGCCCTCTGTATCAGCACCTCTGTTTTTCGCCCTCTGTTTCAGCCCCTCTGTTTCAGCCACTCTGTTTCTTGCCCTCTGTTTCAGCCCCTCTGTTTCTCACCCTCTGTTTCAGCCCCTCAGATTCATCCCCTCTGTTTCTCGCCCTCTGTTTCAGCCCCTCTGTTTCTCGCCCTCTGTTTCAGCCCCTCTGTTTCTCGCCCTTTATTTCAGCCCCACTGTTTTAGCCCCTCCGTTTCAGCCCCTCTGTTTCAGCCCCTCTGATTCAGCCCCTCTGTTTCTCGCCCTCTGTTTCTCGCCCTCTGTTTCAGCCCCTCTGTTTCTCGCCCTCTGTTTCAGCCCCTCTGTTTCTCACCCTCTGTTTCAGCCCCTCAGATTCATCCCCTCTGTTTCTCGCCCTCTGTTTCAGCCCCTCTGTTTCTCGCCCTCTGTTTCAGCCCCTCTGTTTCTCGCCCTTTATTTCAGCCCCACTGTTTTAGCCCCTCCGTTTCAGCCCCTCTGTTTCAGCCCCTCTGTTTCAGCCCCTCTATTTCTCGCCCTCTGTTTCAGCCCCTCTGTTTCTCGCCCTCTGTTGCATCCCCTCTGTTTCTCCCCCTCTGTTTCAGCCCCTCTGATTCAGCCCCTCTGTTTCAGCCCCTCTGTTTGAGCCCCTCTGCTTCTCGCCCTCTGTTTCAGCCCCTCTGTTTCTCGCCCACTGTTTCAGCCCCTCTGTTTCTAACCCTCTGTTTCAGCCCCTCTGTTTCTCGCCCTCTGTTTCAGCCCCGCTGTTTCAGCCCTTCTGTTTCAGCCCCTCTGTTTCAGCCCCTCTCTTTCTCGCCCTGTGTTTAAGCCCCTCTGTTTCTCGCCCTCTGTTTTAGCCCCTCTGTTTCAGCCCCTCTGTTTCTCGCCCTCTGTTTCAGCCCCTCTGTTTCTCACCCTCTGTCTCTCGCCCTCTGTTCCAGCCCCTCTGTTTCTCGCCCTCTGTTTCAGCCCTTCTGTTTCTCGCCCTCTGTTTCAGCCCCTCTATTTCTCGCCCTCTGTTTCATCCCCTCTGTTTCAGCCCCTCTGTTTCTCGCCCTCTGTTTCAGCCCCTCTGTTTCTCGCCCTCTGTTTCAGCCCCTCTGTTTCAGCACCTCTGTTTCAGTCCCTCTGTTTCTCGCCCTCTGTTTCTCGCCCTCTGATTCAGCCCCTCTGTTTCTCGCCCTCTGTTTCAGCCCCTCTGTTTCTCGCCCTCTGCTTCAGCCACTCTGTTTCAGCCCCTCTGTTTCAGCCCCTCTGTTTCAGCCCCTCTGTTTCTCGCCCTCTGTTTCAGCCCCTCTGTTTCTCGCCCTCTGTTTCATCCCCTCTGTTTCTCGCCCTCTCTTTCAGCCCCTCTGGTTCTCGCCCTCTGTTTCAGCCCCTCTGTGTCAGCCCCTCTGCTTCAGCCCCTCTGTTTCTCGCCCTCTGTTTCAGCCCCTCTGATTCAAACCCTCTGTTTCAGCCGCTCTGTTTCAGCCCCTCTGTTTCAGCCCCTCTTTTTCATCCCCTCTGTTTCTCGCCCTCTATTCCTCACCCTCTGTTTCTCGCCCTCTGTTTCAGCCCCTCTGTTTTTCGCCCTCTGTTTCAGCCCCTCTGTTTCTCGACCTCTGTTTCAGGCTCTCTGTTTCAGCCCGTCTGTTTCAGCCCCTCTGTTTCAGCCCCTCTGTTTCTCGCCCTCTGTTTCTCGCCCGCTGTTTCAGCCCCTTTGTTTCTCGCCCTCTGTTTCAGCCCCTCAGTTTCAGCCCCTCTGATTCGGCCCCTCTGATTCAGCCCCACTGTTTCTCGCCATCTGTTTCAGCCGCTCTGTTTCAGCCCCTCTGTTTCTCGCTGTCTGTTTCAGCCCCTCTGTTTCTCGCCCTCTGTTTCAGCCCCTCTGTTTCAGCCCCTCTGTTTCTCGCCCTCTGTTTCAGCCCCTCTGTATCTCGCCCTCTGTTTCAGCCCCTCTGTTTCTCGCCCTCTGTTTCAGCCCCGCTGATTCAGCCCCTCTGTTTCAGCCCCTCTGAATCAGCCCCTCTGATTCAGCCCCTCTGTTTCAGCCCCTCTGTTTCAGCCCCTCTGTTTCTCGCCCTCTGTTTCAGCCCATCTGATTCTCGCCCTCTGTTTCAGCCCCTCTGAGTCTCGCCCTCTGTTTCAGACCCTCTGATTCAGCCCCTCTGATTCAGCCCCTCTGATTCAGCCCCTCTGTTTCTCGCCCTCTGTTTCAGCCCCTCTGTTTCAGCCCCTCTGTTAAAGCCGCTCTGTTTCTCACCCTCTGTTTCAGCCCCTCTGATTCAGCCCCTCTGATTCAGCCCCTCTGTTTCAGCGCATCTGATTCAGCCCCTCTGTTTCAGCCCCTCTGTTTCTCGCCCTCTGTTTCAGCCCCTCTGTTTCTCGCCCTCTGTTTCAGCCCCTCTGTTTTTCGCCCTCTTTTTCAGCCCCTCTGTTTCAGCCACTCTGTTTCTTGCCCTCTGTTTCAGCCCCTCTGTTTCTCACCCTCTGTTTCAGCCCCTCAGATTCATCCACTCTGTTTCTTGCCCTCTGTTTCAGCCCCTCTGTTTCTCGCCCTCTGTTTCAGCCTCTCTGTTTCTCGCCCTTTATTTCAGCCCCACTGTTTTAACCCCTCCGTTTCAGCCCCTCTGTTTCAGCCCCTCTGATTCAGCCCCTCTGTTTCTCGCCCTCTGTTTCAGCCCCTCTGTTTTAGCCCCTCTGTTTCAGCCCCTCTGTTTCAGCCCCACTGTTTCAGCCCCTCTGTTTCTCGCCCTCTTTGTCAGCCCCTCAGTTTCAGCCACTCTGTTTCAGCCCCTCTGTTTCTCGCCCTCTAGTTCAGCCCCTCTGATTCAGCCCCTCTGTTTCAGCCCCTCTGATTCAGCCCCTCTGTTTCAGCCACTCTGTTTCAGCCCCTCTGTTTCAGTCACACTGTATCAGCCCCTCTGTTTCTCGCCCTCTGTTTCTCACCCTCTGTTTCTCGCCCTCTGTATCAGCACCTCTGTTTTTCGCCCTCTGTTTCAGCCCCTCTGTTTCAGCCACTCTGTTTCTTGCCCTCTGTTTCAGCCCCTCTGTTTCTCACCCTCTGTTTCAGCCCCTCAGATTCATCCCCTCTGTTTCTCGCCCTCTGTTTCAGCCCCTCTGTTTCTCGCCCTCTGTTTCAGCCCCTCTGTTTCTCGCCCTTTATTTCAGCCCCACTGTTTTAGCCCCTCCGTTTCAGCCCCTCTGTTTCAGCCCCTCTGATTCAGCCCCTCTGTTTCTCGCCCTCTGTTTCAGCCCCTCTGTTTCTCGCCCTCTGATTCGCGCGCTCTGTTTCACCCCCTCTGTTTCTCGCCCTCTGTTTCAGCCCCGCTGATTCATCCCCTCTGTTTCAGCCCCTCTGAATCAGCCACTCTGATTTAGCCCCTCTGATTCAGCCCCTCTGTTTCTCGCCCTCTGTTTCAGCCCCTCTGTTTCAGCCCCTCTGTTTCTCACCCTCTGATTCAGCCCCTCTATTCAGCCCCTCTGATTCAGCCACACTCATTCAGCCCCTCTGATTCAGCCCCTCTGTTTCCCGCCCCTCTGTTTCAGCCCCTCTGTTTCTCGCCCTCTGTTTCAGCCCCTCTGTTTCTCGCCCTCTGTTTCAGCCCCTCTGATTCAGCCCCTCTGATTCAGTCCCTCTGTTTCAGCCCCTCTGTTTCAGCTCCTCTGTTTCTCGCCCTCTGTATTTCACCCTCTGTTTTTCGCCCTCTGTTTCAGCCCCTCTGTTTCTCGCCCACTGTTTCAAGCCCCTCTGTTTCTCGCCCTCTGCTTCATTCCCTCTGTTTCTCGCCCTCTGTTTCAGCCCCTCTGTTTTAGCCCCTCTGTTTCAGCCCCTCTGTTTCAGCCCCACTGTTTCAGCCCCTCTGTTTCTCGCCCTCTGTTTCAGGCCCTCTGTTTCTCGCCCTCTGTTTAAGCCCCTCTGTTTCAGCCCCTCTGTTTCAGCCCCTCTGTTTCTCGCCCTCTGTTTCAGCCCCTCTGTTTCAGCCCCTCTGTTTCAGCCCCTCTGTTTCTCACCCTCTGTTTCAGCCCCTCTGTTTCTCGCCCTCTGTTTCAGCCCCTCTGTTTCAGCCCCTCTGTTTCTCGCACTCTGTTTCTGCCCCTCTGTTTCTCGCCCTCTGTTTCAGCCCCGCTGTTTCTCGCCCTCTGTTTCAGCCCCGCTGATTCAGCCCCTCTGTTTCAGCCCCTCTGAATCAGCTCCTCTGATTCAGACCCTCTGTTTCAGCCCCTCTGTTTCTCGCCCTCTGTTTCAGCCCCTCTGATTCAGCCCCTCTGATTCAGTCCCTCTGTTTCAGCCCCTCTGTTTCAGCTCCTCTGTTTCTCGCCCTCTGTATTTCACCCTCTGTTTTTCGCCCTCTGTTTCAGCCCCTCTGTTTCTCGCCCACTGTTTCAAGCCCCTCTGTTTCTCGCCCTCTGCTTCATTCCCTCTGTTTCTCGCCCTCTGTTTCAGCCCCTCTGTTTTAGCCCCTCTGTTTCAGCCCCTCTGTTTCAGCCCCACTGTTTCAGCCCCTCTGTTTCTCGCCCTCTGTTTCAGGCCCTCTGTTTCTCGCCCTCTGATTAAGCCCCTCTGTTTCAGCCCCTCTGTTTCAGCCCCTCTGTTTCTCGCCCTCTGTTTCAGCCCCTCTGTTTCAGCCCCTCTGTTTCAGCCCCTCTGTTTCTCACCCTCTGTTTCAGCCCCTCTGTTTCTCGCCCTCTGTTTCAGCCCCTCTGTTTCAGCCCCTCTGTTTCTCGCACTCTGTTTCTGCCCCTCTGTTTCTCGCCCTCTGTTTCAGCCCCGCTGTTTCTCGCCCTCTGTTTCAGCCCCGCTGATTCAGCCCCTCTGTTTCAGCCCCTCTGAATCAGCTCCTCTGATTCAGACCCTCTGTTTCAGCCCCTCTGTTTCTCGCCCTCTGTTTCAGCCCCTCTGATTCTCGCCCTCTGTTTCAGCCCCTCTGTTTCTCGCCCTCTGTTCAGCCCCTATGTTTCTCGCCCTCTGTTTCAGCCCCTCTGTTTATCGCCCTCTGTTTCAGCCCCTCTGTTTCAGCCCCTCTGTTTCTCGCCCTCTGTTTCTGCCCCTCTGTTTCTCGCCCTCTGTTTCAGCCCAGCTGATTCAGCCCTTCTGTTTCAGCCCCTCTGAATCAGCCGCTCTGATTCAGCCCCTCTGTTTCAGCCCCACTGTTTCAGCCCCTCTGTTTCTCGCCCTCTGTTTCAGCCCATCTGATTCTCGCCCTCTGTTTCAGCCCCTCTGTTTAAGCCCCTCTGTTTCAGCCCCTCTGATTCAGCCCCTCTGTTTCAGCCCATCTGATTCAGCCCCTCTGATTCAGCCCCTCTGATTCAGCCCCTCTGTTTCTCGCCCTCTGTTTCAGCCCCTCTGTTTCAGACCCTCTGTTTCAGCCCCTCTGTTTCTCACCCTCTGTTTCAGCCTCTCTGATTCAGCCCCTCTGATTCAGCCCCTCTGATTCAGCCCCTCTGTTTCAGCGCCTCTGATTCAGCCCCTCTGATTCAGCCCCTCTGTTTCTCGCCCTCTCTTTCAGCCGCTCTGTTTCTCGCCCTCTGTTTCAGCCCCTCTGTTTCTCGCCCTCTGTTTCTGCCCCTCTGTTTCAGCCCCTCTGTTTCAGCCCCATGTTTCAGCCCCTCTGTTTCTCGCCCTCTGTTTCAGCCCCTCTGTTTCAGCCCCTCTGTTCCAGCCCCTCTGTTTCTCACCCTCTGTTTCAGCCCCTCTGTTTCTCGCCCTCTGTTTCAGCCACTCTGTTTCTCGCCCTCTGTTTCAGCCCCTCTGTTTCAGCCCCTCTGTTTCTCGCCCTCTGTTTCTGCCCCTCTGTTTCTCGCCCACTGTTTGAGCCCCTCTGTTTTTCGCCCTCTGTTTCAGCCCCTCTGTTTCTCGCCCTCTGTATCAGCCCCTCTGTTTCAGCCCCTCTGTTTCAGCCCCTCTGTTTCAGCCCCTCTGTTTCTCGCCCTCTGTTTCTCGCCCTCTGTTTCAGCCCCTCTGTTTCTCGCGCTCAGTTTCAGCCCCTCTGTTTCGCGCTCTCTGTTTCAGCCCCTCTGTTTCTCGCCCTCTGTTTCTGCCCCTCTGTTTCTCGCCCTCTGTTTCAACCCCTCTGTTTCTCGCCCTCTGTATCAGCCCCGCTGATTCAGCCCGTCTGTTTCAGCCCCTCTGATTCAGCCCCTCTGTTTCTCGCCCTCTGTTTCAGCCCCTCTGCTTCTCGCCCTCTGTTGCAGCCCCTCTGTTTCAGACCCTCTGTTTCAGCCCCTCTGTTTCAGCCCCTCTGTTTCTCGCCCTCTGTTTCAGCCCCTCTGTTTCTCGCCCTCAGGTTCAGCCCCTCTGTTTCTCGCCCACTGTTTCAGCCCCTCTGTTTCAGCCCCTCTGTTTCAGCCCCTCTGTTTCTCGCCCTCTGTTTCAGCCCCTCTGTTTCAGCCCCTCTGTTTCAGCCCCTCTGTTTCAGCCCCTCTGTTTCTCGCCCTCTGTTCCAGCCCCTCTGTTTCTCGCCCTCTGTTGCAGCCCCTCTGTTTCAGCCCCTCTGTTTCTCGCCCTCTGTTTCTGCCCCTCTGTTTCTCGCCCTCTGTTTCAGCCACTCTGTTTTTCGCCGTCTGTTTCGCCCCTATGTTTCTCGCCCTCTGTATCAGACACTCTGTTTCAGCCCCTCTGTTTCAGCCCCTCTGTTTCAGCCCCTCTGTTTCTCGCCCTTTGTTTCAGCCCCTCTGATTCTCGCCCTCTGTTTCAACCCCTCTTTTTCTCGCCCTCTGTTTCAGCCCCGCTGATTCAGCCCCGCTGTTTCAGCCCCGCTGATTCAGCCCCTCTGTTTCTCGCCCTCTGTTTCAGCCCGTCTGATTCTCGCCCTCTGTTGCAGCCCCTCTGTTTCTCGCCCTCTGTTTCAGCCCCTCAGATTCAGCCCCTCTGTTTCTGCCCCACTGTTGCAGCCCCTCTGTTTCTCGCCCTCTGTTTCAGCCCCTCTGATTCAGCCCCTCTGTTTCAGCCCCACTGTTTCAGCCCCTCTGTTCCTAGCCCTCTGATTCAGCCCCTCTGATTCAACCCCTCTTTTTCTCGCCCTCTGTTTCAGCCCCTCTGTTTCAGCCCTTCTGTTTCAGCCCCTCTGTTTCAGCCCCTCTGTTTCAGCCCCTCTGTTTCTCGCCCTCTGATTCTGCCCCTCTGTTTCTCGCCCTCTGTTTCAGCCCCGCTGATTCAGCCCCTCTGTTTCAGCCCTCTGAATCAGCCCCTCTGATTCAGCTCCTCTGTTCCAGCTCCACTTTTTCAGCCCCTCTGTTTCTCGCCCTTTGTTTCAGCCCCTCTGATTCTCGCCCTCTGTTTCAGCCCCGCTGATTCAGCCCCTCTGTTTCAGCCCTCTGAATCAGCCCCTCTGATTCAGCTCCTCTGTTCCAGCTCCACTTTTTCAGCCCCTCTGTTTCTCGCCCTTTGTTTCAGCCCCTCTGATTCTCGCCCTCTGTTTCAGCCCCTCTGATTCAGCCCCTCTGTTTCAGCCCCTCTGTTTCTCGCCCTCTGTTTCAGCCCCTCTGTTTCAGCCCCTCTGTTTCAGCCCCTCTGTTTCAGCCCCTCTGTTTCTCACCCTCTGTTTCAGCCCCTCTGTTTCTCGCACTCTGTTTCAGCCCCTCTGTTTCTCGCCCTCTGTTTCAGCCCCTCTGTTTCAGCCCCTCTGTTTCTCGCCCTCTGTTTCTGCCCCTCTGTTTCTCGCCCACTGTTTCAGCCCCTCTGTTTTTCGCCCTCTGTTTCAGCCCCTCTGTTTCTCGCCCTCTGTATCAGACCCTTTGTTTCAGCCCCTCTGTTTCAGCCCCTCTGTTTCAGCCCCTCTGTTTCTCGCCCTCTGTTTCTCGCCCTCTGTTACAGCCCCTCTGTTTCTCGCCCTCTGTTTCAGCCCCACTGTTTCGCGCTCTCTGTTTCAGCCCCTCTGTTTCAGCCCCTCTGTTTCTCGCCCTCTGTTTCAACCCCTCTGTTTCTCGCCCTCTGTTTCAGCCCCGCTGATTCAGCCCATCTGTTTCAGCCCCTCTGATTCAGCCCCTCTGTTTCTCGCCCTCTGTTGCAGCCCGTCTGCTTCTCGCCCTCTGTTGCAGCCCCTCTGTTTCAGCCCCTCTGTTTCAGCCCCTCTGTTTCAGCCCCACTGTTTCTCACCCTGTGTTTCAGCCCCTCTGTTTCTCGCCCTCAGGTTCAGCACCTCTGTTTCTCGCCCTCTGTTTCAGCCCCTCTCTTTCAGCCCCTCGTATTCAGCCCCTCTGTTTCTCGCCCTCTGTTTCAGCCCCTCTGTTTCAGCCCCTCTGTTTCAGCCCCTCTGTTTCTCACCCTCTGTTTCAGCCCCTCTGTTTCTCGCCCTCTGTTTCAGCCCCTCTGTTTCTCGCCCTCTGTTTCAGCCCCTCTGTTTCAGCCCCTCTGTTTCTCGCCCTCTGTTTCTGCCCCTCTGTTTCTCGCCCCCTGTTTCAGCCCCTCTGTTTTTCGCCCTCTGTTTCTCGCCCTCTGTATCAGACACTCTGTTTCAGCCCCTCTGTTTCAGCCCCTCTCTTTCAGCCCCTCTGTTTATCGCCCTCTGTTTCTCGCCATCTGTTTCAGCCCCTATGTTTCTCGCCCTCTGTTTCAGCCCCTCTGTTTCGCACTCTCTGTTTCAGCCCCTCTGGTTCAGCCCCTCTGTTTCTCGCCCTCTGTGCCTGCCCCTCTGTTTCTCGCCCTCTGTTTCAACCCGTCTGTTTCTCGCCCTCTGTTTCAGCCCCGCTGATTCAGCCCCTCTGTTTCAGCCCCTCTGATTCAGCCCCTCTGTTTCTCGCCCTCTGTTTCAGCCCCACTGCTTCTCGCCCTCTGTTGCAGCCCCTCTGTTTCTCGCCCTCTGTTTCAGCCCCTCTGATTCAGCCCCTCTGTTTCAGCCCCTCTGTTTCAGCGCCTCTGTTTCTCGCCCTTTGTTTCAGCCCCTCTGTTTCTAGCCCTCTGATTCAGGCGCTCTGATTCAGCCCCTCTTTTTCTCGCCCTCTATTTCAGCCCCTCTGTTTCAGCCCTTCTGTTTCAGCCCCTCTGTTTCAGCCCCTCTGTTTCAGCCCCTCAGTTTCTCGCCCTCTGTTTCTGCCCCTCTGTTTCTCGCCCTCTGTTTCAGTCCCGCTGATTCAGCCCCTCTGTTTCAGCCCCTCTGAATCAGCCCCTCTGATTCAGCTCCTATGTTTCAGCCCCACTTTTTCAGCCGCTCTGTTTCTCGCCCTCTGTTTCAGCCCCTCTGATTCTCGCCCTCTGTTTCAGCCCCTCTGTTTCGCGCCGTCTGTTTCAGCCCCTCTGATTCAGCCCCTCTGTTTCAGCCCTTCTGATTCAGCCCCTCTGATTCAGCCCCTCTGATTCAGCCCCTCTGTTTCTCGCCCTCTGTTTCAGCCCCTCTGTTTCAGCCCCTCTGTTTCAGCCCCTCTGTTTCTCACCCTCTGTTTCAGCCCGTCTGATTCAGCCCCTCTGATTCAGCCCCTCTGATTCAGCCCCTCTGTTTCAGCGCCTCTGATTCAGCCCCTCTGATTCAGCCCCTCTGTTTCTCGCCCTCTCTTTCAGCCGCTCTGTTTCAGCCCCTCTGTTTCACCTCCTCTGTTTCAGCCCCTCTGTTTCTAGCCCTCTGTTTCAGCCCCTCTGTTTCTAGCCCTCTGTTCCAGCCCCTCTGTTTCTCGCCCTCTGTTTCAGCCCCTCTGTTTCAGCCCCTCTGTTTCAGCCCCTCTGTTTCTCGCCCTCTGTTTCAGCCCCTCTGTTTCTCGCCCTCAGTTTCAGCCCATCTGTTTCTCGTTCTCTGTTTCAGCCCCTCTGTTTCAGCCCCTCTGTTTCTCGCCCTCTGTTTCAGCCCCTCTGTTTCAGCCCCTCTGTTTCAGCCCCTCTGTTTCTCACCCTCTTTTTCAGCCCCTCTGTTTCTCGCCCTCAGTTTCAGCCCATCTGTTTCTCGTTCTCTGTTTCAGCCCCTCTGTTTCAGCCCCTCTGTTTCTCGCCCTCTGTTTCTGCCCCGATGTTTCTCGCCCTCTGTTTCAGCCACTCTGTTTTTCGCCCTCTGTTTCAGCCCCTCTGTTTCTCGCCCTCTGTATCAGACCCTCTGTTTCAGCCCCTCTGTTTCAGACCCTCTGTTTCAGCCCCTCTGTTTCTCGCCCGCGGTTTCTCTCCCTCTGTTTCAGCCCCTCTGTTTCTCGCCCTCTGTTTCAGCCCCTCTGTTTCGCGCCCTCTGTTTCAGCCCCTCTGTTTCAGCCCCTCTGTTTCAGCCCCTCTGTTTCTCGCCCTCTGTTTCAGCCCCTCTGTTTCTCGCCCTCTGTTTCAGCCCTCTGTTTCAGCCCCGCTGTTTCTCGCCCTCTGTTTCAGCCCCTCCGTTTCAGCCCCTCTGTTTCAGCCTCTCTGTTTCAGCCCATCTGTTTCTCGCCCTCTGTTTCAGTCCCTCTGTTTCTCGCCCTCTGTTCAGCACCTTAGTTTCTCGCCCTCTGTTTCAGCCCCTCTGTTTCTCGCCCTCTGTTTCAGCCCCTCTGTTTCAGACCCTCTGTTTCTCGCCCTCTGTTTCTGCCCCTCTGTTTCTCGCCCTTTGTTTCAGCCCCTCTGTTTCTCGCCCTCTGTTTCAGCCCCTCTGTTTCTCGCCCTCTGTTTCAGGCCCTCTGTTTATCGCCCTCTGTTTCAGCCCCTCTGTTTCAGCCCCTCTGTTTCTCACCCTCTGTTTCAGCCCCTCTGTTTCTCGCCCTCTGTTTCACCCCCTCTGTTTCTCGCCCTCTGTTTCAGCCCTTCTGTTTCAGCCCCTCTGTTTCTCGCCCTCTGTTTCTGCCCCTCTGTTTCTCGCCCTCTGTTTCAGCCCCGCTGTTTCTCGCCCTCTGCTTCAGCCCCGCTGATTCAGCCCCTCTGTTTCAGCCCCTCTGAATCAGCATCTCTGATTCAGCCCCTCTGTTTCAGCCCCTCTGTTTCTCGCCCTCTGTTTCAGCCCCTCTGTTTCTCGCCCTCTGTTTCAGCCCCTCTGTTTCTCGCCCTCTGTTCAGCCCCTATGTTTCTCGCCCTCTGTTTCAGCCCGTCTGATTCAGCCCCTCTGATTTAGCCCCTCTGATTCAGCCCCTCTGTTTCAGCGCCTCTGATTCAGCGCCTCTGATTCAGCCCCTCTGTTTTTCGCCCTCTCTTTCAGCCGCTCTGTTTTAGCCCCTCTGTTTCACCTCCTCTGTTTCAGCCCCTCTGTTTCTAGCCCTCTGTTTCATCCCCTCTGTTTCTCGCCCTCTGTTCCAGCCCCTCTGTTTCTCGCCCTCTGTTTCAGCCCCTCTGTTTCAGCCCCTCTGTTTCAGCCCCTCTGTTTCTCGCCCTCTGTTTCAGCCCCTCTGTTTCTCGCCCTCAGTTTCAGCCCATCTGTTTCTCGCCCTCTGTTTCAGCCCCTCTGTTTCAGCCCCTCTGTTTCTCGGCCTCTGTTTCAGCCCCTCTGTTACAGCCCCTCTGTTTTAGCCCCTCTGTTTCAGCCCGTCTGTTTCTCACCATCTTTTTCAGCCCCTCTGTTTCTCGCCCTCTCTTTCAGCCCCTCTGTTTCTCGCCCTCTGTTTCAGCCCCTCTGTTTCAGCCCCTCTGTTTCTCGCCCTCTGTTTCTGCCCCTATGTTTCTCGCCCTCTGTTTCAGCCACTCTGTTTTTCGCCCTCTGTTTCAGCCCCTCTGTTTCTCGCCCTCTGTATCAGACCCTCTGTTTCAGCCCCTTTGTTTCAGACCCTCTGTTTCAGCCCCTCTGATTCTCGCCCGCGGTTTATCGCCCTCTGTTTCACCCCTCTGTTTCTCGCCCTCTGTTTCAGCCCCTCTGTTTCGCGCCCTCTGTTTCAGCCCCTCTGTTTCAGCCCCTCTGTTTCTCGCCCTCTGTTTCAGCCCCTCTGTTTCTCGCCCTCTGTTTCAGCCCCACTGTTTCTCGCCCTCTGTTTCAGCCCCTCCGTTTCAGCCCCTCTGTTTCAGCCTCTCTGTTTCAGCCCCTCTGTTTCTCGCCCTCTGTTTCAGCCCCTCTGTTTCTCGCCCTCTGTTCAGCATCTTAGTTTCTCGCCCTCTGTTTCAGCCCCTCTGTTTCTCGCCCTCTGTTTCAGCCCCTCTGTTTCAGCCCCTCTGTTTCTCGCCCTCTGTTTCTGCCCCCCGGTTTCTCGCACTCTGTTTCAGCCCCTCTGTTTCTCGCCCTCTGTTTCAGCCCCTCTGTTTCATCCCCTCTGTTTCAGCCCCTCTGTTTCAGCCCCTCTGTTTCTCGCCCTCTGTTTCAGACCCTCTGTTTCTCGCCCTCTGTTTCAGGCCCTCTGTTTCTCGCCCTCTGTTTCAGCCACTCTCTTTCAGCCCCTCTGTTTCTCACCCTCTGTTTCAGCCCCTCTGTTTCTCGCCCTCTGTTTCAGCCCCTCTGTTTCTCGCCCTCTGTTTCAGCCCTTTTGTTTCAGCCCCACTGTTTCTCGCCCTCTGTTTCAGCCCCTCCGTTTTAGCCCCTCTGTTTCAGCCTCTCTGTTTCAGCCCCTCTGTTTCTCGCCCTCTGTTTCAGCCCCTCTGTTTCTCGCCCTCTGTTCAGCATCTTAGTTTCTCGCCCCCTGTTTCAGCCCTTATGTTTCTCGCCCTCTATTTCAGCCCCTCTGTTTCAGCCCCTCTGTTTCTCACCCTCTGTTTCAGCCCCTCTGTTTCTCGCCCTCTGTTTCTGCCCCTCTGTTTCTCGCCCTCTGTTTCAGCCCCTCTGTTTCAGCCCCTCTGTTTCTCGCCCTCTGTTTCTGCCCCTCTGTTTCTCGCCCACTGTTTCAGCCCCTCTGTTTTTCGCCCTCTGTTTCAGCCCCTCTGTTTCTCGCCCTCTGTATCAGACCCTTTGTTTCAGCCCCTCTGTTTCAGCCCCTCTGTTTCAGCCCCTCTGTTTCTCGCCCTCTGTTTCTCGCCCTCTGTTACAGCCCCTCTGTTTCTCGCCCTCTGTTTCAGCCCCACTGTTTCGCGCTCTCTGTTTCAGCCCCTCTGTTTCAGCCCCTCTGTTTCTCGCCCTCTGTTTCAACCCCTCTGTTTCTCGCCCTCTGTTTCAGCCCCGCTGATTCAGCCCATCTGTTTCAGCCCCTCTGATTCAGCCCCTCTGTTTCTCGCCCTCTGTTTCAGCCCGTCTGCTTCTCGCCCTCTGTTGCAGCCCCTCTGTTTCAGCCCCTCTGTTTCAGCCCCTCTGTTTCAGCCCCTCTGTTTCTCACCCTGTGTTTCAGCCCCTCTGTTTCTCGCCCTCAGGTTCAGCACCTCTGTTTCTCGCCCTCTGTTTCAGCCCCTCTCTTTCAGCCCCTCGTATTCAGCCCCTCTGTTTCTCGCCCTCTGTTTCAGCCCCTCTGTTTCAGCCCCTCTGTTTCAGCCCCTCTGTTTCTCACCCTCTGTTTCAGCCCCTCTGTTTCTCGCCCTCTGTTTCAGCCCCTCTGTTTCTCGCCCTCTGTTTCAGCCCCTCTGTTTCAGCCCCTCTGTTTCTCGCCCTCAGTTTCTGCCCCTCTGTTTCTCGCCCCCTGTTTCAGCCCCTCTGTTTTTCGCCCTCTGTTTCAGCCCCTCTGTTTCTCGCCCTCTGTATCAGACCCTCTGTTTCAGCCCCTCTGTTTCAGCCCCTCTCTTTCAGCCCCTCTGTTTATCGCCCTCTGTTTCTCGCCATCTGTTTCAGCCCCTATGTTTCTCGCCCTCTGTTTCAGCCCCTCTGTTTCGCACTCTCTGTTTCAGCCCCTCTGGTTCAGCCCCTCTGTTTCTCGCCCTCTGTGCCTGCCCCTCTGTTTCTCGCCCTCTGTTTCAACCCGTCTGTTTCTCGCCCTCTGTTTCAGCCCCGCTGATTCAGCCCCTCTGTTTCAGCCCCTCTGATTCAGCCCCTCTGTTTCTCGCCCTCTGTTTCAGCCCCACTGCTTCTCGCCCTCTGTTGCAGCCCCTCTGTTTCTCGCCCTCTGTTTCAGCCCCTCTGATTCAGCCCCTCTGTTTCAGCCCCTCTGTTTCAGCGCCTCTGTTTATCGCCCTTTGTTTCAGCCCCTCTGTTTCTAGCCCTCTGATTCAGGCGCTCTGATTCAGCCCCTCTTTTTCTCGCCCTCTATTTCAGCCCCTCTGTTTCAGCCCTTCTGTTTCAGCCCCTCTGTTTCAGCCCCTCTGTTTCAGCCCCTCAGTTTCTCGCCCTCTGTTTCTGCCCCTCTGTTTCTCGCCCTCTGTTTCAGTCCCGCTGATTCAGCCCCTCTGTTTCAGCCCCTCTGAATCAGCCCCTCTGATTCAGCTCCTATGTTTCAGCCCCACTTTTTCAGCCCCTCTGTTTCTCGCCCTCTGTTTCAGCCCCTCTGATTCTCGCCCTCTGTTTCAGCCCCTCTGTTTCGCGCCGTCTGTTTCAGCCCCTCTGATTCAGCCCCTCTGTTTCAGCCCTTCTGATTCAGCCCCTCTGATTCAGCCCCTCTGATTCAGCCCCTCTGATTCAGCCCCTCTGTTTCAGCCCCTCTGTTTCGCGCCGTCTGTTTCAGCCCCTCTGTTTCAGCCCCTCTGTTTCTCACCCTCTGTTTCAGCCCGTCTGATTCAGCCCCTCTGATTCAGCCCCTCTGATTCAGCCCCTCTGTTTCAGCGCCTCTGATTCAGCCCCTCTGATTCAGCCCCTCTGTTTCTCGCCCTCTCTTTCAGCCGCTCTGTTTCAGCCCCTCTGTTTCACCTCCTCTGTTTCAGCCCCTCTGTTTCTAGCCCTCTGTTTCAGCCCCTCTGTTTCTAGCCCTCTGTTCCAGCCCCTCTGTTTCTCGCCCTCTGTTTCAGCCCCTCTGTTTCAGCCCCTCTGTTTCAGCCCCTCTGTTTCTCGCCCTCTGTTTCAGCCCCTCTGTTTCTCGCCCTCAGTTTCAGCCCATCTGTTTCTCGTTCTCTGTTTCAGCCCCTCTGTTTCAGCCCCTCTGTTTCTCGCCCTCTGTTTCAGCCCCTCTGTTTCAGCCCCTCTGTTTCAGCCCCTCTGTTTCAGCCCCTCTGTTTCTCACCCTCTTTTTCAGCCCCTCTGTTTCTCGCCCTCTGTTTCATCCCCTATGTTTCTCGCCCTCTGTTTCAGCCCCTCTGTTTCAGCCCCTCTGTTTCTCGCCCTCTGTTTCTGCCCCGATGTTTCTCGCCCTCTGTTTCAGCCACTCTGTTTTTCGCCCTCTGTTTCAGCCCCTCTGTTTCTCGCCCTATGTATCAGACCCTCTGTTTCAGCCCCTCTGTTTCAGACCCTCTGTTTCAGCCCCTCTGTTTCTCACCCGCGGTTTCTCTCCCTCTGTTTCAGCCCCTCTGTTTCTCGCCCTCTGTTTCAGCCCCTCTGTTTCGCGCCCTCTGTTTCAGCCCCTCTGTTTCAGCCCCTCTGTTTCAGCCCCTCTGTTTCTCGCCCTCTGTTTCAGCCCCTCTGTTTCTCGCCCTCTGTTTCAGCCCCTCTGTTTCAGCCCCGCTGTTTCTCGCCCTCTGTTTCAGCCCCTCCGTTTCAGCCCCTCTGTTTCAGCCTCTCTGTTTCAGCCCATCTGTTTCTCGCCCTCTGTTTCAGTCCCTCTGTTTCTCGCCCTCTGTTCAGCACCTTAGTTTCTCGCCCTCTGTTTCAGCCCCTCTGTTTCTCGCCCTCTGTTTCAGCCCCTCTGTTTCAGACCCTCTGTTTCTCGCCCTCTGTTTCTGCCCCTCTGTTTCTCGCCCTTTGTTTCAGCCCCTCTGTTTCTCGCCCTCTGTTTCAGCCCCTCTGTTTCATCCCCTCTTTTTCAGCCCCTCTGTTTCAGCCCCTCTGTTTCTCGCCCTCTGTTTCAGCCCCTCTGTTTCTCGCCCTCTGTTTCAGGCCCTCTGTTTATCGCCCTCTGTTTCAGCCCCTCTCTTTCAGCCCCTCTGTTACAGCCCCTCTGTTTCTCGCCCTCTGTTTCAGCCCCTCTGTTTCAGCCCCTCTGTTTCAGCCCCTCTGTTTCTCACCCTCTGTTTCAGCCCCTCTGTTTCTCGCCCTCTGTTTCAGCCCTTCTGTTTCAGCCCCTCTGTTTCTCGCCCTCTGTTTCTGCCCCTCTGTTTCTCGCCCTCTGTTTCAGCCCCGCTGTTTCTCGCCCTCTGCTTCAGCCCCGCTGATTCAGCCCCTCTGTTTCAGCCCCTCTGAATCAGCATCTCTGATTCAGCCCCTCTGTTTCAGCCCCTCTGTTTCTCGCCCTCTGTTTCAGCCCCTCTGTTTCTCGCCCTCTGTTTCAGCCCCTCTGTTTCTCGCCCTCTGTTCAGCCCCTATGTTTCTCGCCCTCTGTTTCAGCCCGTCTGATTCAGCCCCTCTGATTTAGCCCCTCTGATTCAGCCCCTCTGTTTCAGCGCCTCTGATTCAGCCCCTCTGATTCAGCCCCTCTGTTTTTCGCCCTCTCTTTCAGCCGCTCTGTTTCAGCCCCTCTGTTTCACCTCCTCTGTTTCAGCCCCTCTGTTTCTAGCCCTCTGTTTCATCCCCTCTGTTTCTCGCCCTCTGTTCCAGCCCCTCTGTTTCTCGCCCTCTGTTTCAGCCCCTCTGTTTCAGCCCCTCTGTTTCAGCCCCTCTGTTTCTCGCCCTCTGTTTCAGCCCCTCTGTTTCTCGCCCTCAGTTTCAGCCCATCTGTTTCTCGCCCTCTGTTTCAGCCCCTCTGTTTCAGCCCCTCTGTTTCTCGGCCTCTGTTTCAGCCCCTCTGTTACAGCCCCTCTGTTTTAGCCCCTCTGTTTCAGCCCGTCTGTTTCTCGCCCTCTGTATCAGACCCTCTGTTTCAGCCCCTCTGTTTCAGACCCTCTGTTTCAGCCCCTCTGTTTCTCGCCCGCGGTTTCTCTCCCTCTGTTTCAGCCCCTCTGTTTCTCGCCCTCTGTTTCAGCCCCTCTGTTTCGCGCCCTCTGTTTCAGCCCCTCTGTTTCAGCCCCTCTGTTTCAGCCCCTCTGTTTCTCGCCCTCTGTTTCAGCCCCTCTGTTTCTCGCCCTCTGTTTCAGCCCTCTGTTTCAGCCCCGCTGTTTCTCGCCCTCTGTTTCAGCCCCTCCGTTTCAGCCCCTCTGTTTCAGCCTCTCTGTTTCAGCCCATCTGTTTCTCGCCCTCTGTTTCAGTCCCTCTGTTTCTCGCCCTCTGTTCAGCACCTTAGTTTCTCGCCCTCTGTTTCAGCCCCTCTGTTTCTCGCCCTCTGTTTCAGCCCCTCTGTTTCAGACCCTCTGTTTCTCGCCCTCTGTTTCTGCCCCTCTGTTTCTCGCCCTTTGTTTCAGCCCCTCTGTTTCTCGCCCTCTGTTTCAGCCCCTCTGTTTCATCCCCTCTTTTTCAGCCCCTCTGTTTCAGCCCCTCTGTTTCTCGCCCTCTGTTTCAGCCCCTCTGTTTCTCGCCCTCTGTTTCAGGCCCTCTGTTTATCGCCCTCTGTTTCAGCCCCTCTCTTTCAGCCCCTCTGTTACAGCCCCTCTGTTTCTCGCCCTCTGTTTCAGCCCCTCTGTTTCAGCCCCTCTGTTTCAGCCCCTCTGTTTCTCACCCTCTGTTTCAGCCCCTCTGTTTCTCGCCCTCTGTTTCACCCCCTCTGTTTCTCGCCCTCTGTTTCAGCCCTTCTGTTTCAGCCCCTCTGTTTCTCGCCCTCTGTTTCTGCCCCTCTGTTTCTCGCCCTCTGTTTCAGCCCCGCTGTTTCTCGCCCTCTGCTTCAGCCCCGCTGATTCAGCCCCTCTGTTTCAGCCCCTCTGAATCAGCATCTCTGATTCAGCCCCTCTGTTTCAGCCCCTCTGTTTCTCGCCCTCTGTTTCAGCCCCTCTGTTTCTCGCCCTCTGTTTCAGCCCCTCTGTTTCTCGCCCTCTGTTCAGCCCCTATGTTTCTCGCCCTCTGTTTCAGCCCGTCTGATTCAGCCCCTCTGATTTAGCCCCTCTGATTCAGCCCCTCTGTTTCAGCGCCTCTGATTCAGCGCCTCTGATTCAGCCCGTCTGTTTTTCGCCCTCTCTTTCAGCCGCTCTGTTTTAGCCCCTCTGTTTCACCTCCTCTGTTTCAGCCCCTCTGTTTCTAGCCCTCTGTTTCATCCCCTCTGTTTCTCACCCTCTGTTCCAGCCCCTCTGTTTCTCGCCCTCTGTTTCAGCCCCTCTGTTTCAGCCCCTCTGTTTCAGCCCCTCTGTTTCTCGCCCTCTGTTTCAGCCCCTCTGTTTCTCGCCCTCAGTTTCAGCCCATCTGTTTCTCGCCCTCTGTTTCAGCCCCTCTGTTTCAGCCCCTCTGTTTCTCGGCCTCTGTTTCAGCCCCTCTGTTACAGCCCCTCTGTTATAGCCCCTCTGTTTCAGCCCGTCTGTTTCTCACCATCTTTTTCAGCCCCTCTGTTTCTCGCCCTCTCTTTCAGCCCCTCTGTTTCTCGCCCTCTGTTTCAGCCCCTCTGTTTCAGCCCCTCTGTTTCTCGCCCTCTGTTTCTGCCCCTATGTTTCTCGCCCTCTGTTTCAGCCACTCTGTTTTTCGCCCTCTGTTTCAGCCCCTCTGTTTCTCGCCCTCTGTATCAGACCCTCTGTTTCAGCCCCTTTGTTTCAGACCCTCTGTTTCAGCCCCTCTGATTCTCGCCCGCGGTTTATCGCCCTCTGTTTCACCCCTCTGTTTCTCGCCCTCTGTTTCAGCCCCTCTGTTTCGCGCCCTCTGTTTCAGCCCCTCTGTTTCAGCCCCTCTGTTTCTCGCCCTCTGTTTCAGCCCCTCTGTTTCTCGCCCTCTGTTTCAGCCCCACTGTTTCTCGCCCTCTGTTTCAGCCCCTCCGTTTCAGCCCCTCTGTTTCAGCCTCTCTGTTTCAGCCCCTCTGTTTCTCGCCCTCTGTTTCAGCCCCTCTGTTTCTCGCCCTCTGTTCAGCATCTTAGTTTCTCGCCCTCTGTTTCAGCCCCTCTGTTTCTCGCCCTCTGTTTCAACCCCTCTGCTTCAGCCCCTCTGTTTCTCGCCCTCTGTTTCTGCCCCCCGGTTTCTCGCACTCTGTTTCAGCCCCTCTGTTTCTCGCCCTCTGTTTCAGCCCCTCTGTTTCATCCCCTCTGTTTCAGCCCCTCTGTTTCAGCCCCTCTGTTTCTCGCCCTCTGTTTCAGACCCTCTGTTTCTCGCCCTCTGTTTCAGGCCCTCTGTTTCTCGCCCTCTGTTTCAGCCACTCTCTTTCAGCCCCTCTGTTTCTCACCCTCTGTTTCAGCCCCTCTGTTTCTCGCCCTCTGTTTCAGCCCCTCTGTTTCTCGCCCTCTGTTTCAGCCCTTTTGTTTCAGCCCCACTGTTTCTCGCCCTCTGTTTCAGCCCCTCCGTTTTAGCCCCTCTGTTTCAGCCTCTCTGTTTCAGCCCCTCTGTTTCTCGCCCTCTGTTTCAGCCCCTCTGTTTCTCGCCCTCTGTTCAGCATCTTAGTTTCTCGCCCCCTGTTTCAGCCCTTATGTTTCTCGCCCTCTGTTTCAGCCCCTCTGTTTCAGCCCCTCTGTTTCTCACCCTCTGTTTCAGCCCCTCTGTTTCTCGCCCTCTGTTTCAGCCCCTCTGTTTCTCGCCCTCTGTTTCAGCCCTTTTGTTTCAGCCCCTCTGTTTCAGCCCCTCTGTTTCAGCCCCTCTGTTTCTCACCCTCTGTTTCAGCCCCTCTGTTTCTCGCACTCTGTTTCAGCCCCTCTGTTTCTCGCCCTCTGTTTCAGCCCCTCTGTTTCAGCCCCTCTGTTTCTCGCCCTCTGTTTCTGCCCCTCTGTTTCTCGCCCACTGTTTCAGCCCCTCTGTTTTTCGCCCTCTGTTTCAGCCCCTCTGTTTCTCGCCCTCTGTATCAGACCCTTTGTTTCAGCCCCTCTGTTTCAGCCCCTCTGTTTCAGCCCCTCTGTTTCTCGCCCTCTGTTTCTCGCCCTCTGTTACAGCCCCTCTGTTTCTCGCCCTCTGTTTCAGCCCCACTGTTTCGCGCTCTCTGTTTCAGCCCCTCTGTTTCAGCCCCTCTGTTTCTCGCCCTCTGTTTCAACCCCTCTGTTTCTCGCCCTCTGTTTCAGCCCCGCTGATTCAGCCCATCTGTTTCAGCCCCTCTGATTCAGCCCCTCTGTTTCTCGCCCTCTGTTTCAGCCCGTCTGCTTCTCGCCCTCTGTGGCAGCCCCTCTGTTTCAGCCCCTCTGTTTCAGCCCCTCTGTTTCAGCCCCTCTGTTTCTCACCCTGTGTTTCAGCCCCTCTGTTTCTCGCCCTCAGGTTCAGCACCTCTGTTTCTCGCCCTCTGTTTCAGCCCCTCTCTTTCAGCCCCTCGTATTCAGCCCCTCTGTTTCTCGCCCTCTGTTTCAGCCCCTCTGTTTCAGCCCCTCTGTTTCAGCCCCTCTGTTTCTCACCCTCTGTTTCAGCCCCTCTGTTTCTCGCCCTCTGTTTCAGCCCCTCTGTTTCTCGCCCTCTGTTTCAGCCCCTCTGTTTCAGCCCCTCTGTTTCTCGCCCTCTGTTTCTGCCCCTCTGTTTCTCGCCCCCTGTTTCAGCCCCTCTGTTTTTCGCCCTCTGTTTCAGCCCCTCTGTTTCTCGCCCTCTGTATCAGACCCTCTGTTTCAGCCCCTCTGTTTCAGCCCCTCTCTTTCAGCCCCTCTGTTTATCGCCCTCTGTTTCTCGCCATCTGTTTCAGCCCCTATGTTTCTCGCCCTCTGTTTCAGCCCCTCTGTTTCGCACTCTCTGTTTCAGCCCCTCTGGTTCAGCCCCTCTGTTTCTCGCCCTCTGTGCCTGCCCCTCTGTTTCTCGCCCTCTGTTTCAACCCGTCTGTTTCTCGCCCTCTGTTTCAGCCCCGCTGATTCAGCCCCTCTGTTTCAGCCCCTCTGATTCAGCCCCTCTGTTTCTCGCCCTCTGTTTCAGCCCCACTGCTTCTCGCCCTCTGTTGCAGCCCCTCTGTTTCTCGCCCTCTGTTTCAGCCCCTCTGATTCAGCCCCTCTGTTTCAGCCCCTCTGTTTCAGCGCCTCTGTTTATCGCCCTTTGTTTCAGCCCCTCTGTTTCTAGCCCTCTGATTCAGGCGCTCTGATTCAGCCCCTCTTTTTCTCGCCCTCTATTTCAGCCCCTCTGTTTCAGCCCTTCTGTTTCAGCCCCTCTGTTTCAGCCCCTCTGTTTCAGCCCCTCAGTTTCTCGCCCTCTGTTTCTGCCCCTCTGTTTCTCGCCCTCTGTTTCAGTCCCGCTGATTCAGCCCCTCTGTTTCAGCCCCTCTGAATCAGCCCCTCTGATTCAGCTCCTATGTTTCAGCCCCACTTTTTCAGCCCCTCTGTTTCTCGCCCTCTGTTTCAGCCCCTCTGATTCTCGCCCTCTGTTTCAGCCCCTCTGTTTCGCGCCATCTGTTTCAGCCCCTCTGATTCAGCCCCTCTGTTTCAGCCCTTCTGATTCAGCCCCTCTGATTCAGCCCCTCTGATTCAGCCCCTCTGTTTCTCGCCCTCTGTTTCAGCCCCTCTGTTTCAGCCCCTCTGTTTCAGCCCCTCTGTTTCTCACCCTCTGTTTCAGCCCGTCTGATTCAGCCCCTCTGATTCAGCCCCTCTGATTCAGCCCCTCTGTTTCAGCGCCTCTGATTCAGCCCCTCTGATTCAGCCCCTCTGTTTCTCGCCCTCTCTTTCAGCCGCTCTGTTTCAGCCCCTCTGTTTCACCTCCTCTGTTTCAGCCCCTCTGTTTCTAGCCCTCTGTTTCAGCCCCTCTGTTTCTAGCCCTCTGTTCCAGCCCCTCTGTTTCTCGCCCTCTGTTTCCGCCCCTCTGTTTCAGCCCCTCTGTTTCAGCCCCTCTGTTTCTCGCCCTCTGTTTCAGCCCCTCTGTTTCTCGCCCTCAGTTTCAGCCCATCTGTTTCTCGTTCTCTGTTTCAGCCCCTCTGTTTCAGCCCCTCTGTTTCTCGCCCTCTGTTTCAGCCCCTCTGTTTCAGCCCCTCTGTTTCAGCCCCTCTGTTTCAGCCCCTCTGTTTCTCACCCTCTTTTTCAGCCCCTCTGTTTCTCGCCCTCTGTTTCATCCCCTATGTTTCTCGCCCTCTGTTTCAGCCCCTCTGTTTCAGCCCCTCTGTTTCTCGCCCTCTGTTTCTGCCCCGATGTTTCTCGCCCTCTGTTTCAGCCACTCTGTTTTTCGCCCTCTGTTTCAGCCCCTCTGTTTCTCGCCCTATGTATCAGACCCTCTGTTTCAGGCCCTCTGTTTCAGCCCCTCTGTTTCAGCCCCTCTGTTTCTCACCCGCGGTTTCTCTCCCTCTGTTTCAGCCCCTCTGTTTCTCGCCCTCTGTTTCAGCCCCTCTGTTTCGCGCCCTCTGTTTCAGCCCCTCTGTTTCAGCCCCTCTGTTTCAGCCCCTCTGTTTCTCGCCCTCTGTTTCAGCCCCTCTGTTTCTCGCCCTCTGTTTCAGCCCCTCTGTTTCAGCCCCGCTGTTTCTCGCCCTCTGTTTCAGCCCCTCCGTTTCAGCCCCTCTGTTTCAGCCTCTCTGTTTCAGCCCATCTGTTTCTCGCCCTCTGTTTCAGTCCCTCTGTTTCTCGCCCTCTGTTCAGCACCTTAGTTTCTCGCCCTCTGTTTCAGCCCCTCTGTTTCTCGCCCTCTGTTTCAGCCCCTCTGTTTCAGACCCTCTGTTTCTCGCCCTCTGTTTCTGCCCCTCTGTTTCTCGCCCTTTGTTTCAGCCCCTCTGTTTCTCGCCCTCTGTTTCAGCCCCTCTGTTTCATCCCCTCTTTTTCAGCCCCTCTGTTTCAGCCCCTCTGTTTCTCGCCCTCTGTTTCAGCCCCTCTGTTTCTCGCCCTCTGTTTCAGGCCCTCTGTTTATCGCCCTCTGTTTCAGCCCCTCTCTTTCAGCCCCTCTGTTACAGCCCCTCTGTTTCTCGCCCTCTGTTTCAGCCCCTCTGTTTCAGCCCCTCTGTTTCAGCCCCTCTGTTTCTCACCCTCTGTTTCAGCCCCTCTGTTTCTCGCCCTCTGTTTCACCCCCTCTGTTTCTCGCCCTCTGTTTCAGCCCTTCTGTTTCAGCCCCTCTGTTTCTCGCCCTCTGTTTCTGCCCCTCTGTTTCTCGCCCTCTGTTTCAGCCCCGCTGTTTCTCGCCCTCTGCTTCAGCCCCGCTGATTCAGCCCCTCTGTTTCAGCCCCTCTGAATCAGCATCTCTGATTCAGCCCCTCTGTTTCAGCCCCTCTGTTTCTCGCCCTCTGTTTCAGCCCCTCTGTTTCTCGCCCTCTGTTTCAGCCCCTCTGTTTCTCGCCCTCTGTTCAGCCCCTATGTTTCTCGCCCTCTGTTTCAGCCCGTCTGATTCAGCCCCTCTGATTTAGCCCCTCTGATTCAGCCCCTCTGTTTCAGCGCCTCTGATTCAGCCCCTCTGATTCAGCCCCTCTGTTTTTCGCCCTCTCTTTCAGCCGCTCTGTTTCAGCCCCTCTGTTTCACCTCCTCTGTTTCAGCCCCTCTGTTTCTAGCCCTCTGTTCCAGCCCCTCTGTTTCTCGCCCTCTGTTTCAGCCCCTCTGTTTCAGCCCCTCTGTTTCAGCCCCTCTGTTTCTCGCCCTCTGTTTCAGCCCCTCTGTTTCTCGCCCTCAGTTTCAGCCCATCTGTTTCTCGCCCTCTGTTTCAGCCCCTCTGTTTCAGCCCCTCTGTTTCTCGGCCTCTGTTTCAGCCCCTCTGTTACAGCCCCTCTGTTTTAGCCCCTCTGTTTCAGCCCGTCTGTTTCTCACCCTCTGTTTCAGCCCCTCTGTTTCTCGCCCTCTGTTTCAGCCCCTCTGTTTCAGCCCCTCTGTTTCTCGCCCTCTGTTTCTGCCCCTATGTTTCTCGCCCTCTGTTTCAGCCACTCTGTTTTTCGCCCTCTGTTTCAGCCCCTCTGTTTCTCGCCCTCTGTATCAGACCCTCTGTTTCAGCCCCTCTGTTTCAGACCCTCTGTTTCAGCCCCTCTGATTCTCGCCCGCGGTTTCTCGCCCTCTGTTTCACCCCTCTGTTTCTCGCCCTCTGTTTCAGCCCCTCTGTTTCGCGCCCTCTGTTTCAGCCCCTCTGTTTCAGCCCCTCTGTTTCTCGCCCTCTGTTTCAGCCCCTCTGTTTCTCGCCCTCTGTTTCAGCCCCACTGTTTCTCGCCCTCTGTTTCAGCCCCTCCGTTTCAGCCGCTCTGTTTCAGCCTCTCTGTTTCAGCCCCTCTGTTTCTCGCCCTCTGTTTCAGCCCCTCTGTTTCTCGCCCTCTGTTCAGCATCTTAGTTTCTCGCCCTCTGTTTCAGCCCCTCTGTTTCTCGCCCTCTGTTTCAGCCCCTCTGTTTCAGCCCCTCTGTTTCTCGCCCTCTGTTTCTGCCCCCCGGTTTCTCGCTCTCTGTTTCAGCCCCTCTGTTTCTCGCCCTCTGTTTCAGCCCCTCTGTTTCATCCCCTCTGTTTCAGCCCCTCTGTTTCAGCCCCTCTGTTTCTCGCCCTCTGTTTCAGACCCTCTGTTTCTCGCCCTCTGTTTCAGGCCCTCTGTTTCTCGCCCTCTGTTTCAGCCACTCTCTTTCAGCCCCTCTGTTTCTCACCCTCTGTTTCAGCCCCTCTGTTTCTCGCCCTCTGTTTCAGCCCCTCTGTTTCTCGCCCTCTGTTTCAGCCCTTTTGTTTCAGCCCCACTGTTTCTCGCCCTCTGTTTCAGCCCCTCCGTTTCAGCCCCTCTGTTTCAGCCTCTCTGTTTCAGCCCCTCTGTTTCTCGCCCTCTGTTTCAGCCCCTCTGTTTCTCGCCCTCTGTTCAGCATCTTAGTTTCTCGCCCTCTGTTTCAGCCCTTATGTTTCTCGCCCTCTGTTTCAGCCCCTCTGTTTCAGCCCCTCTGTTTCTCACCCTCTGTTTCAGCCCCTCTGTTTCTCGCCCTCTGTTTCAGCCCCTCTGTTTCTCGCCCTCTGTTTCAGCCCTTTTGTTTCAGCCCCTCTGTTTCTCGCCCTCTGTTTCTGCCCCTCTGTTTCTCGCCCTCTGTTTCAGCCCCTCTGTTTCGCGCTCTCTGTTTCAGCCCCTCTGTTTCAGCCCCTCTGTTTCTCGCCCTCTGTTTCTGCCCCTCTGTTTCCCGCCCTCTGTTTCAACCCCTATGTTTCTCGCCCTCTGTTTCAGCCCCGCTGATTCAGCCCCTCTGTTTCAGCTCCTCTAATTCAGCCCCTCTGTTTCTCGCCCTCTGTTTCAGCCCCCCTGCTTCTCGCCCTCTGTTGCAGCCCCTCTGTTTCTCTCCATCTGTTTCAGCCCCTCTGATTCTGCCCCTCTGTTTCAGCCCCTCTGTTTCAGCGCCTCTGTTTCTCGCCCTCTGTTTCAGCCCCTCTGTTTCTAGCCCTCTGATTCAGCCCCTCTGATTCAGCCCCTCTTTTTCTCGCCCTCTGTTTCAGCCCCTCTGTTTCAGCCCTTCTGTTTCAGCCCCTCTGTTTCAGCCCCTCTGTTTCAGCCCTCTGTTTCTCGCCCTCTGTTTCTGCCCCTCTGTTTCTCGCCCTCTGTTTCAGCCCCGCTGATTCAGCCCCTCTGTTTCAGCCCTCTGAATCAGCCCCTCTGATTCAGCTCCTCTGTTTCAGCCCCACTTTTTCAGCCCCTCTGTTTCTCGCCCTCTGTTTCAGCCCCTCTGATTCTCGCCCTCTGTTTCAGCCCCTCTGTTTCTCGCAGTCTGTTTCAGCCCCTCTGATTCAGCCCCTCTGTTTCAGCCCTTCTGATTCAGCCCCTCTGATTCAGCCCCTCTGATTCAGCCCCTCTGTTTCTCGCCCTCTGTTTCAGCCCCTCTGTTTCAGCCCCTATGTTTCAGCCCCTCTGTTTCTCACCCTCTGTTTCAGCCCGTCTGATTCAGCCCCTCTGATTCAGCCCCTCTGATTCAGCCCCTCTGTTTTAGCGCCTCTGATTCAGACCCTCTGATTCAGCCCCTCTGTTTCTCGCCCTCTCTTTCAGCCGCTCTGTTTCAGCCCCTCTGTTTCACCTCCTCTGTTTCAGCCCCTCTGTTTCTAGCCCTCTGTTTCAGCCCCTCTGTTTCTCGCCCTCTGTTCCAGCCCCTCTGTTTCTCGCCCTCTGTTTCAGCCCCTCTGTTTCAGCCCCTCTGTTTCAGCCCCTCTGTTTCTCGCCCTCTGTTTCAGCCCCTCTGTTTCTCGCCCTCAGTTTCAGCCCCTCTGTTTCTCGCCCTCTGTTTCAGCCCCTCTGTTTCAGCCCCTCTGTTTCTCGCCCTCTGTTTCAGCCCCTCTGTTTCAGCCCCTCTGTTTCAGCCCCTCTGTTTCTCACCCTCTGTTTCAGCCCCTTGTTTCTCGCCCTCTGTTTCTGCCCCTCTGTTTCAGCCCCTCTGTTCAGCCCCTCTGATTCAGCCCCTCTGTTTCTCGCCCTCTCTTTCAGCCGCTCTGTTTCTCGCCCTCTGTTTCAGCCCCTCTGTTTCTCGCCCTCTGTTTCAGCCCCTCTGTTTCAGCCCCTCTGTTTCAGCCCCTCTGTTTCAGCCCCTCTGTTTCACGCCCTCTGTTTCAGCCCCTCTGTTTCAGCCCCTTTGTTTCAGCCCCTCTGTTTCTCACCCTCTGTTTCAGCCCCTCTGGTTCTCGCCCTCTGTTTCAGCCCCTCTGTTTCTCGCCCTCTGATTCAGCCCCTCTGTTTCAGCCCCCCTGTTTCTCGCCCTCTGTTTCTGCCCCTCTGTTTCTCGCCCACTGTTTCAGCCCCTCTGTTTTTCGCCCTCTGTTTCAGCCCATCTGTTTCTCGCCCTCTGTATCAGACCCTCTGTTTCAGCCCCTCTGTTTCAGCCCCTCTGTTTCAGCCCCTCTGTTTCTCGCCCTCTGTTTCACGCCCTCTGTTTCAGCCCCTCTGTTTCTCGCCCTCTGTTTCTGCCCCTCTGTTTCTCGCCCTCTGTTTCAGCCCCGCTGATTCAGCCCATCTGTTTCAGCCCCTCTGATTCAGACCCTCTGTTTCTCGCCCTCTGTTTCAGCCCGTCTGCTTCTCGCCCTCTGTTGCAGCCCCTCTGTTTCAGCCCCTCTGTTTCAGCCCCTCTGTTTCAGCCCCTCTGTTTCTCGCCCTCTGTTTCAGCCCCTCTGTTTCTCGCCCTCAGGTTCAGCCCCTCTGTTTCTCGCCCTCTGTTTCAGCCCCTCTGTTTCAGCCCCTCGTATTCAGCCCCTCTGTTTCTCGCCCTCTGTTTCAGCCCCTCTGTTTCAGCCCCTCTGTTTCAGCCCCTCTGTTTCAGCCCCTCTGTTTCTCACCCTCTGTTTCAGCCCCTCTGTTCCTCGCCCTCTGTTTCAGCCCCTCTGTTTCTCGCCCTCTGTTTCAGCCCCTCTGTTTCAGCCCCTCTGTTTCTCGCCCTCTGTTTCTGCCCCTCTGTTTCTCGCCCTCTGTTTCAGCCACTCTGTTTTTCGCCCTCTGTTTCAGCCCCTCTGTTTCTCGCCCTCTGTATCAGACCCTCTGTTTCAGCCCCTCTGTTTCAGCCCCTCTCTTTCAGCCCCTCTGTTTATCGCCCTCTGTTTCTCGCCCTCTGTTTCAGCCCCTCTGTTTCGCGCTCTCTGTTTCAGCCCCTCTGTTTCAGCCCCTCTGTTTCTCGCCCTCTGTGTCTGCCCCTCTGTTTCTCGCCCTCTGATTCAACCCCTATGTTTCTCGCCCTCTGTTTCAGCCCCGCTGATTCAGCCCCTCTGTTTCAGCCCCTCTGATTCAGCCCCTCTGTTTCTCGCCCTCTGTTTCAGCCCCTCTGCTTCTCGCCCTCTGTTGCAGCTCCTCTATTTCTCGCCCTCTGTTTCAGCCCCTCTGATTCAGCCCCTCTGTTTCAGCCCTTCTGTTTCAGCGCCTCTGTTTCTCGCCCTCTGTTTCAGCCCCTCTGTTTCTAGCCCTCTGATTCAGCCCCTCTGATTCAGCCCCTCTTTTTCTCGCCCTCTGTTTCAGCCCCTCTGTTTCAGCCCTTCTGTTTCAGCCCCTCTGTTTCTCGCCCTCTGTCTCTGCCCCTCTGTTTCTCGCCCTCTGTTTCAGCCCCGCTGATTCAGCCCCTCTGTTTCTGCCCCTCTGAATCAGCCCCTCTGATTCAGCTCCTCTGTTTCAGCACCACTTTTTCAGCCCCTCTGTTTCTCGCCCTCTGTTTCAGCCCCTCTGATTCTCGCCCTCTGTTTGAGCCCCTCTGTTTCGCGCCGTCTGTTTCAGCCCCTCTGATTCAGCCCCTCTGTTTCAGCCCTTCTGATTCAGCCACTCTGATTCAGCCCCTCTGATTCAGCCCCTCTGTTTCTCGCCCTCTGTTTCAGCACCTCTGTTTCAGCCCCTCTGTTTCAGCCACTCTGTTTCTCACCCACTGTTACAGCCCGTCTGATTCAGCCCCTCTGATTCAGCCCCTCTGATTGAGCCCCTCTGTTTCAGCGCCTCTGATTCAGCCCCTCTGATTCAGCCCCTCTGTTTCTCGCCCTCTCTTTCAGCCGCTCTGTTTCAGCCCCTCTGTTTCACCTCCTCTGTTTCAGCTCCTCTGTTTCTAGCCCTCTGTTTCAGCCCCTCTGTTTCTCGCCCACTGTTCCAGCCCCTCTGTTTCTCGCCCTCTGTTTCAGCCCCTCTGTTTCAGCCCCTCTGTTTCAGCCCCTCTGTTTCTCGCCCTCTGTTTCAGCGCCTCTGTTTCAGGCCCTCAGTTTCAGCCCATCTGTTTCTCGTTCTCTGTTTCAGCCCCTCTGTTTCAGCCCCTCTGTTTCTCGCCCTCTGTTTCAGCCCCTCTGTTTCAGCCCCTCTGTTTCAGCCCCTCTGTTTCAGCCCGTCTGTTTCTCACCCTCTTTTTCAGCCCCTCTGTTTCTCGCCCTCTGTTTCAGCCCCTCTGTTTCTCGCCCTCTGTTTCAGCCCCTCTGTTTCAGCCCCTCTGTTTCAGCCCCTCTGTTTCAGCCCCTCTGTTTCTCACCCTCTGTTTCAGCCCCTCTGTTTCTCGCCCTCTGTTTCAGCCCCTCTGTTTCTCGCACTCTGTTTCAGCCCTTCTGTTTCAGCCCCTCTGTTTCTCGCCCTCTGTTTCTGCCCCTCTGTTTCTCGCCCTCTGTTTCAGCCCCGCTGTTTCTCGCCCTCTGCTTCAGCCCCGCTGATTCAGCCCCTCTGTTTCAGCCCCTCTGAATCAGCCCCTCTGATTCAGCCCCTCTGTTTCAGCCCCTCTGTTTCAGCCCCTCTGTTTCTCGCCCTCTGTTTCAGCCCATCTGTTTCTCGCCCTCTGTTTCAGCCCCTCTGTTTCTCGCCCTCTGTTCAGCCCCTATGTTTCTCGCCCTCTGTTTCAGCCCGTCTGATTCAGCCCCTCTGATTTAGCCCCTCTGATTCAGCCCCTCTGTTTCAGCGCCTCTGATTCAGCCCCTCTGATTCAGCCCCTCTGTTTCAGCCCCTCTGTTTCAGCCCCTCTGTTTCTCGCCCTCTGTTTCAGCCCATCTGTTTCTCGCCCTCTGTTTCAGCCCTTTTGTTTCAGCCCCACTGTTTCTCGCCCTCTGTTTCAGCCCCTCCGTTTCAGCCCCTCTGTTTCAGCCTCTCTGTTTCAGCCCCTCTGTTTCTCGCCCTCTGTTTCAGCCCCTCTGTTTCTAGCCCACTGTTCAGCATCTTAGTTTCTCGCCCTCTGTTTCAGCCCTTATGTTTCTCGCCCTCTGTTTCAGACCCTCTGTTTCAGCGCCTCTGTTTCTCACCCTCTGTTTCAGCCCCTCTGTTTCTCGCCCTCTGTTTCAGCCCCTCTGTTTCTCGCCCTCTGTTTCAGCCCTTTTGTTTCAGCCCCTCTGTTTCTCGCCCTCTGTTTCTGCCCCTCTGTTTCTCGCCCTCTGTTTCAGCCCCTCTGTTTCGCGCTCTCTGTTTCAGCCCCTCTGTTTCAGCCCCTCTGTTTCTCGCCCTCTGTTTCTGCCCCTCTGTTTCCCGCCCTCTGTTTCAACCCCTATGTTTCTCGCCCTCTGTTTCAGCCCCGCTGATTCAGCCCCTCTGTTTCAGCCCCTCTAATTCAGCCCCTCTGTTTCTCGCCCTCTGTTTCAGCCCCTCTGCTTCTCGCCCTCTGTTTCAGCCCCTCTGTTTCTCGCCCTCTGTTTCAGCCCTTCTGTTTCAGCCCCTCTGTTTCTCGCCCTCTGTTTCTGCCCCTCTGTTTCTCGCCCTCTGTTTCAGCCCCGCTGTTTCTCGCCCTCTGCTTCAGCCCCGCTGATTCAGCCCCTCTGTTTCAGCCCCTCTGAATCAGCCCCTCTGATTCAGCCCCTCTGTTTCAGCCCCTCTGTTTCAGCCCCTCTGTTTCTCGCCCTCTGTTTCAGCCCATCTGTTTCTCGCCCTCTGTTTCAGCCCCTCTGTTTCTCGCCCTCTGTTCAGCCCCTATGTTTCTCGCCCTCTGTTTCAGCCCGTCTGATTCAGCCCCTCTGATTTAGCCCCTCTGATTCAGCCCCTCTGATTCAGCCCCTCTGTTTCAGCCCCTCTGTTTCAGCCCCTCTGTTTCTCGCCCTCTGTTTAAGCCCATCTGTTTCTCGCCCTCTGTTTCAGCCGCTCTGTTTCAGCCCCTCTGTTTCACCTCCTCTGTTTCAGCCCCTCTGTTTCTAGCCCTCTGTTTCAGCCCCTCTGTTTCTCGCCCTCTGTTCCAGCCCCTCTGTTTCTCGCCCTCTGTTTCAACCCCTCTGTTTCAGCCCCTCTGTTTCAGCCCCTCTGTTTCTCGCCCTCTGTTTCAGCCCCTCTGTTTCTCGCCCTCAGTTTCAGCCCCTCTGTTTCTCGCCCTCTGTTTCAGCCCCTCTGTTTCAGCCCCTCTGTTTCTCGCCCTCTGTTTCAGCCCCTCTGTTTCAGCCCCTCTGTTTCAGCCCCTCTGTTTCTCACCCTCTGTTTCAGCCCCTTGTTTCTCGCCCTCTGTTTCTGCCCCTCTGTTTCAGCCCCTCTGTTCAGCCCCTCTGTTTCAGCGCCTCTGATTCAGCCCCTCTGATTCAGCCCCTCTGTTTCTCGCCCTCTCTTTCAGCCGCTCTGTTTCTCGCCCTCTGTTTCAGCCCCTCTGTTTCTCGCCCTCTGTTTCAGCCCCTCTGTTTCAGCCCCTCTGTTTCAGCCCCTCTGTTTCTCGCCCTCTGTTTCAGCCCCTCTGTTTCAGCCCCTTTGTTTCAGCCCCTCTGTTTCTCACCCTCTGTTTCAGCCCCTCTGTTTCTCGCCCTCTGTTTCAGCCCCTCTGTTTCTCGCCCTCTGATTCAGCCCCTCTGTTTCAGCCCCTCTGTTTCTCGCCCTCTGTTTCTGCCCCTCTGTTTCTCGCCCACTGTTTCAGCCCCTCTGTTTTTCGCCCTCTGTTTCAGCCCATCTGTTTCTCGCCCTCTGTATCAGACCCTCTGTTTCAGCCCCTCTGTTTCAGCCCCTCTGTTTCTCGCCCTCTGTTTCACGCCCTCTGTTTCAGCCCCACTGTTTCTCGCCCTCTGTTTCTGCCCCTCTGTTTCTCGCCCTCTGTTTCAGCCCCGCTGATTCAGCCCATCTGTTTCAGCCCCTCTGATTCAGCCCCTCTGTTTCTCGCCCTCTGTTTCAGCCCGTCTGCTTCTCGCCCTCTGTTGCAGCCCCTCTGTTTCAGCCCCTCTGTTTCAGCCCCTCTGTTTCAGCCCCTCTGTTTCTCGCCCTCTGTTTCAGCCCCTCTGTTTCTCGCCCTCAGGTTCAGCCCCTCTGTTTCTCGCCCTCTGTTTCAGCCCCTCTGTTTCAGCCCCTCGTATTCAGCCCCTCTGTTTCTCGCCCTCTGTTTCAGCCCCTCTGTTTCAGCCCCTCTGTTTCAGCCCCTCTGTTCCAGCCCCTCTGTTTCTCACCCTCTGTTTCAGCCCCTCTGTTCCTCGCCCTCTGTTTCAGCCCCTCTGTTTCTCGCCCTCTGTTTCAGCCCCTCTGTTTCAGCCCCTCTGTTTCTCGCCCTCTGTTTCTGCCCCTCTGTTTCTCGCCCTCTGTTTCAGCCACTCTGTTTTTCGCCCTCTGTTTCAGCCCCTCTGTTTCTCGCCCTCTGTATCAGACCCTCTGTTTCAGCCCCTCTGTTTCAGCCCCTCTCTTTCAGCCCCTCTGTTTATCGCCCTCTGTTTCTCGCCATCTGTTTCAGCCCCTCTGTTTCTCGCCCTCTGTTTCAGCCACTCTGTTTCTCGCCCTCTGTGTCTGCCCCTCTGTTTCTCGCCCTCTGTTTCAACCCCTATGTTTCTCGCCCTCTGTTTCAGCCCCGCTGATTCAGCCCCTCTGTTTCAGCCCTTCTGTTTCAGCGCCTCTGTTTCTCGCCCTCTGTTTCAGCCCCTCTGTTTCTAGCCCTCTGATTCAGCCCCTCTGATTCAGCCCCTCTTTTTCTCGCCCTCTGTTTCAGCCCCTCTGTTTCAGCCCTTCTGTTTCAGCCCCTCTGTTTCAGCCCCTCTGTTTCAGCCCCTCTGTTTCTCGCCCTCTGTCTCTGCCCCTCTGTTTCTCGCCCTCTGTTTCAGCCCCGCTGATTCAGCCCCTCTGTTTCTGCCCCTCTGAATCAGACCCTCTGATTCAGCTCCTCTGTTTCAGCACCACTTTTTCAGCCCCTCTGTTTCTCGCCCTCTGTTTCAGCCCCTCTGATTCTCGCCCTCTGTTTCAGCCCCTCTGTTTCGCGCTATCTGTTTCAGCCCCTCTGATTCAGCCCCTCTGTTTCAGCCCTTCTGATTCAGCCCCTCTGATTCAGCCCCTCTGATTCAGCCCCTCTGTTTCTCGCCCTCTGTTTCAGCACCTCTGTTTCAGCCCCTCTGTTTCAGCCACTCTGTTTCTCACCCACTGTTACAGCCCGTCTGATTCAGCCCCTCTGATTCAGCCCCTCTGTTTCTCGCCCTCTCTTTCAGCCGCTCTGTTTCAGCCCCTCTGTTTCACCTCCTCTGTTTCAGCTCCTCTGTTTCTAGCCCTCTGTTTCAGCCCCTCTGTTTCTCGCCCTCTGTTCCAGCCCCTCTGTTTCTCGCCCTCTGTTTCAGCCCCTCTGTTTCAGCCCATCTGTTTCAGCCCCTCTGTTTCTCGCCCTCTGTTTCAGCGCCTCTGTTTCTCGCCCTCAGTTTCAGCCCATCTGTTTCTCGTTCTCTGTTTCAGCCCCTCTGTTTCAGCCCCTCTGTTTCTCGCCCTCTGTTTCAGCCCCTCTGTTTCAGCCCCTCTGTTTCAGCCCCTCTGTTTCAGCCCCTCTGTTTCTCACCCTCTTTTTCAGCCCCTCTGTTTCTCGCCCTCTGTTTCAGCCCCTCTGTTTCTCGCCCACTGTTTCAGCCCCTCTGTTTCAGCCCCTCTGTTTCAGCCCCTCTGTTTCAGCCCCTCTGTTTCTCACCCTCTGTTTCAGCCCCTCTGTTTCTCGTCCTCTGTTTCAGCCCCTCTGTTTCTCGCCCTCTGTTTCAGCCCTTCTGTTTCAGCCCCTCTGTTTCTCGCCCTCTGTTTCTGCCCCTCTGTTTCTCGCCCTCTGTTTCAGCCCCGCTGTTTCTCGCCCTCTGCTTCAGCCCCGCTGATTCAGCCCCTCTGTTTCAGCCCCTCTGAATCAGCCCCTCTGATTCAGCCCCTCTGTTTCAGCCCCTCTGTTTCAGCCCCTCTGCTTCTCGCCCTCTGTTTCAGCCCATCTGTTTCTCGCCCTCTGTTTCAGCCCCTCTGTTTCTCGCCCTCTGTTCAGCCCCTATGTTTCTCGCCCTCTGTTTCAGCCCGTCTGATTCAGCCCCTCTGATTTAGCCCCTCTGATTCAGCCCCTCTGTTTCAGCGCCTCTGATTCAGCCCCTCTGATTCAGCCCCTCTGTTTCTCGCCCTCTCTTTCAGCCGCTCTGTTTCAGCCCCTCTGTTTCACCTCCTCTGTTTCAGCCCCTCTGTTTCTAGCCCTGTGTTTCAGCCCCTCTGTTTCTAGCCCTCTGATTCAGCCCCTCTGATTCAGCCCCTCCTTTTCTCGCCCTCTGTTTCAGCCCCTCTGTTTCAGCCCTTCTGTTTCATCCCCTCTGTTTCAGCCCCTCTGTTTCAGCCCCTCTGTTTCTCGCCCTCTGTCTCTGCCCCTCTGTTTCTCGCCCTCTGTTTCAGCCCCGCTGATTCAGCCACTTTGTTTCAGCCCCTCTGAATCAGCCCCTCTGATTCAGCTCCTCTGTTTCAGCACCACTTTTTCAGCCCCTCTGTTTCTCGCCCTCTGTTTCAGCCCCTCTGATTCTCGCCCTCTGTTTCAGCCCCTCTGTTTCGCGCCGTCTGTTTCAGCCCCTCTGATTCAGCCCCTCTGTTTCAGCCCTTCTAATTCAGCCCCTCTGATTCAGCGCCTCTGATTCAGCCCCTCTGTTTCTCGCCCTCTGTTCCAGCCCCTCTGTTTCTCGCCCTCAGTTTCAGCCCCTCTGTTTCTCGCCCTCTGTTTCAGCCCCTCTGTTTCAGCGCCTATTATTCAGCCCCTCTGATTCAGCCCCTCTGTTCAGCCCCTCTGTTTCAGCGCCTCTGATTCAGCACCTCTGATTCAGCCCCTCTGTTTCTCGCCCTCTCTTTCAGCCGCTCTGTTTCTCGCCCTCTGTTTCAGCCCCTCTGTTTCAGCCCCTCTGTTTCAGCCCCTCTGTTTCAGCCCCTCTGTTTCTCGCCCTCTGTTTCAGCCCCTCTGTTTCAGCCCCTCTGTTTCAGCCCCTCTGTTTCAGCCCCTCTGTTTCTCACCCTCTGTTTCAGCCCCTCTGTTTCTCGCCCTCTGTTTCAGCCCCTCTGTTTCTCGCCCTCTGATTCAGCCCCTCTGTTTCAGCCCCTCTGTTTCTCGCCCTCTGTTTCTGCCCCTCTGTTTCTCGCCCACTGTTTCAGCCCCTCTGTTTCTCGCCCTCTGTTTCAGCCCCTCTGTTTCTCGCCCTCTGATTCAGCCCCTCTGTTTCAGCCCCTCTGTTTCTCGCCCTCGGTTTCTGCCCCTCTGTTTCTCGCCCACTGTTTCAGCCCCTCTGTTTTTCGCCCTCTGTTTCAGCCCATCTGTTTCTCGCCCTCTGTATCAGACCCTCTGTTTCAGCCCCTCTGTTTCAGCCCCTCTGTTTCTCGCCCTCTGTTTCTCACCCTCTGTTTCAGCCCCTCTGTTTCTCGCCCTCTGTTTCAGCCCCTCTGTTTCGCGCTCTCTGTTTCAGCCCCTCTGTTTCAGCCCCTCTGTTTCTCGCCCTCTGTTTCTGCCCCTCTGTTTCTCGCCCTCTGTTTCAGCCCCGCTGATTCAGCCCATCTGTTTCAGCCCCTCTGATTCAGCCCCTCTGTTTCTCGCCCTCTGTTTCAGCCCGTCTGCTTCTCGCCCTCTGTTGCAGCCCCTCTGTTTCAGCCCCTCTGTTTCAGCCCCTCTGTTTCAGCCCCTCTGTTTCTCGCCCTCTGTTTCAGCCCCTCTGTTTCTCGCCCTCAGGTTCAGCCCCTCTGTTTCTCGCCCTCTGTTTCAGCCCCTCTGTTTCAGCCCCTCGTATTCAGACGGTCTGTTTCTCGCCCTCTGTTTCAGCCCCTCTGTTTCAGCCCCTCTGTTTCAGCCCCTCGGTTTCAGCCCCTCTGTTTCTCGCCCTCTGTTTCTGCCCCTCTGTTTCTCGCCCTCTGTTTCAGCCACTCTGTTTCTCGCCCTCTGTTTCAGCCCCTCTGTTTCAGCCCCTCTTTTTCTCGCCCTCTGTTTCAGCCCCTCTGTTTCTCGCACTCTGTTTCAGCCCCTCTGTTTCAGCCCCTCTGTTTCAGCCCCTCTCTTTCAGCCCCTCTGTTTATCGCCCACTGTTTCTCGCCATCTGTTTCAGCCCCTCTGTTTCTCGCCCTCTGTTTCAGCCCCTCTGTTTCAGCGCCTCTGATTCAGCCCCTCTGATTCAGCCCCTCTGTTTCTCGCCCTCTGTTTCAGCCCCTCTGCTTCTCGCCCTCTGTTGCAGCCCCTCTATTTCTCGCCCTCTGTTTCAGCCCCTCTGATTCAGCCCCTCTGTTTCAGCCCTTCTGTTTCAGCGCCTCTGTTTCTCGCCCTCTGTTTCTGCCCCTCTGTTTCTCGCCCTCTGATTCAGCCCCTCTGATTCAGCCCCTCTTTTTCTCGCCCTCTGTTTCAGCCCCTCTGTTTCAGCCCTTCTGTTTCAGCCCCTCTGTTTCTCGCCCTCTGTTTCTGCCCCTCTGTTTCTCGCCCTCTGTTTCAGCCCCGCTGTTTCTCGCCCTCTGCTTCAGCCCCGCTGATTCAGCCCCTCTGTTTCAGCCCCTCTGAATCAGCCCCTCTGATTCAGCCCCTCTGTTTCAGCCCCTCTGTTTCAGCCCCTCTGCTTCTCGCCCTCTGTTTCAGCCCATCTGTTTCTCGCCCTCTGTTTCAGCCCCTCTGTTTCTCGCCCTCTGTTCAGCCCCTATGTTTCTCGCCCTCTGTTTCAGCCCGTCTGATTCAGCCCCTCTGATTTAGCCCCTCTGATTCAGCCCCTCTGTTTCAGCGCCTCTGATTCAGCCCCTCTGATTCAGCCCCTCTGTTTCTCGCCCTCTCTTTCAGCCGCTCTGTTTCAGCCCCTCTGTTTCACCTCCTCTGTTTCAGCCCCTCTGTTTCTAGCCCTGTGTTTCAGCCCCTCTGTTTCTAGCCCTCTGATTCAGCCCCTCTGATTCAGCCCCTCCTTTTCTCGCCCTCTGTTTCAGCCCCTCTGTTTCAGCCCTTCTGTTTCATCCCCTCTGTTTCAGCCCCTCTGTTTCAGCCCCTCTGTTTCTCGCCCTCTGTCTCTGCCCCTCTGTTTCTCGCCCTCTGTTTCAGCCCCGCTGATTCAGCCACTTTGTTTCAGCCCCTCTGAATCAGCCCCTCTGATTCAGCTCCTCTGTTTCAGCACCACTTTTTCAGCCCCTCTGTTTCTCGCCCTCTGTTTCAGCCCCTCTGATTCTCGCCCTCTGTTTCAGCCCCTCTGTTTCGCGCCGTCTGTTTCAGCCCCTCTGATTCAGCCCCTCTGTTTCAGCCCTTCTAATTCAGCCCCTCTGATTCAGCGCCTCTGATTCAGCCCCTCTGTTTCTCGCCCTCTGTTCCAGCCCCTCTGTTTCTCGCCCTCAGTTTCAGCCCCTCTGTTTCTCGCCCTCTGTTTCAGCCCCTCTGTTTCAGCGCCTATTATTCAGCCCCTCTGATTCAGCCCCTCTGTTCAGCCCCTCTGTTTCAGCGCCTCTGATTCAGCACCTCTGATTCAGCCCCTCTGTTTCTCGCCCTCTCTTTCAGCCGCTCTGTTTCTCGCCCTCTGTTTCAGCCCCTCTGTTTCAGCCCCTCTGTTTCAGCCCCTCTGTTTCAGCCCCTCTGTTTCTCGCCCTCTGTTTCAGCCCCTCTGTTTCAGCCCCTCTGTTTCAGCCCCTCTGTTTCAGCCCCTCTGTTTCTCACCCTCTGTTTCAGCCCCTCTGTTTCTCGCCCTCTGTTTCAGCCCCTCTGTTTCTCGCCCTCTGATTCAGCCCCTCTGTTTCAGCCCCTCTGTTTCTCGCCCTCTGTTTCTGCCCCTCTGTTTCTCGCCCACTGTTTCAGCCCCTCTGTTTCTCGCCCTCTGTTTCAGCCCCTCTGTTTCTCGCCCTCTGATTCAGCCCCTCTGTTTCAGCCCCTCTGTTTCTCGCCCTCGGTTTCTGCCCCTCTGTTTCTCGCCCACTGTTTCAGCCCCTCTGTTTTTCGCCCTCTGTTTCAGCCCATCTGTTTCTCGCCCTCTGTATCAGACCCTCTGTTTCAGCCCCTCTGTTTCAGCCCCTCTGTTTCTCGCCCTCTGTTTCTCACCCTCTGTTTCAGCCCCTCTGTTTCTCGCCCTCTGTTTCAGCCCCTCTGTTTCGCGCTCTCTGTTTCAGCCCCTCTGTTTCAGCCCCTCTGTTTCTCGCCCTCTGTTTCTGCCCCTCTGTTTCTCGCCCTCTGTTTCAGCCCCGCTGATTCAGCCCATCTGTTTCAGCCCCTCTGATTCAGCCCCTCTGTTTCTCGCCCTCTGTTTCAGCCCGTCTGCTTCTCGCCCTCTGTTGCAGCCCCTCTGTTTCAGCCCCTCTGTTTCAGCCCCTCTGTTTCAGCCCCTCTGTTTCTCGCCCTCTGTTTCAGCCCCTCTGTTTCTCGCCCTCAGGTTCAGCCCCTCTGTTTCTCGCCCTCTGTTTCAGCCCCTCTGTTTCAGCCCCTCGTATTCAGACGGTCTGTTTCTCGCCCTCTGTTTCAGCCCCTCTGTTTCAGCCCCTCTGTTTCAGCCCCTCGGTTTCAGCCCCTCTGTTTCTCGCCCTCTGTTTCTGCCCCTCTGTTTCTCGCCCTCTGTTTCAGCCCCTCTGTTTCTCGCACTCTGTTTCAGCCACTCTGTTTTTCGCCCTCTGTTTCAGCCCCTCTGTTTCTCGCCCTCTGTATCAGACCCTCTGTTTCAGCCCCTCTGTTTCAGCCCCTCTCTTTCAGCCCCTCTGTTTATCGCCCACTGTTTCCCGCCATCTGTTTCAGCCCCTCTGTTTCTCGCCCTCTGTTTCAGCCCCTCTGTTTCAGCGCCTCTGATTCAGCCCCTCTGATTCAGCCCCTCTGTTTCTCGCCCTCTGTTTCAGCCCCTCTGCTTCTCGCCCTCTGTTGCAGCCCCTCTATTTCTCGCCCTCTGTTTCAGCCCCTCTGATTCAGCCCCTCTGTTTCAGCCCTTCTGTTTCAGCGCCTCTGTTTCTCGCCCTCTGTTTCTGCCCCTCTGTTTCTCGCCCTCTGATTCAGCCCCTCTGATTCAGCCCCTCTTTTTCTCGCCCTCTGTTTCAGCCCCTCTGTTTCAGCCCTTCTGTTTCAGCCCCTCTGTTTCAGCCCCTCTGTTTCAGCCCCTCTGATTCTCGCCCTCTGTCTCTGCCCCTCTGTTTCTCGCCCTCTGTTTCAGCCCCGCTGATTCAGCCCCTCTGTTTCAGCCCCTCTGAATCAGCCCCTCTGATTCAGCTCCTCTGTTTCAGCACCACTTTTTCAGCCCCTCTGTTTCTCGCCCTCTGTTTCAGCCCCTCTGATTCTCGCCTCTGTTTCAGCCCCTCTGTTTCAGCCCCTCTGTTTCTCGCCCTCTGTTACAGCCCGTCTGATTCAGCCCCTCTGATTCAGCCCCTCTGATTCAGCCCCTCTGTTTCAGCGCCTCTGATTCAGCCCCTCTGATTCAGCCCCTCTGTTTCTCGCCCTCTCTTTCAGCCGCTCTGTTTCAGCCCCTCTGTTTCAGCCCCTCTGTTTCATCTCCTCTGTTTCTAGCCCTCTGTTTCAGCCCCTCTGTTTCTCGCCCTCTGTTCCAGCCCCTCTGTTTCTCGCCCTCTGTTTCAGCCCCTCTGTTTCAGCCCCTCTGTTTCAGCCCCTCTGTTTCTCGCCCTCTGTTTCAGCGCCTCTGTTTCATGCCCTCAGTTTCAGCCCATCTGTTTCTCGTTCTCTGTTTCAGCCCCTCTGTTTCAGCCCGTCTGTTTCTCGCCCTCTTTTTCAGCCCCTCTGTTTCTCGCCCTCTGTTTCAGCCCCTCTGTTTCTCGCCCTCTGTTTCAGCCCCTCTGTTTCTCGCCCTCTGTTTCTGCCCCTCTGTTTCAGCCCCTCTGTTTCTCACCCTCTGTTTCAGCCCCTCTGTTTCTCGCCCTCTGTTTCAGCCCCTCTGTTCCTCGCCCTCTGTTTCAGCCCTTCTGTTTCAGCCCCTCTGTTTCTCGCCCTCTGTTTCTGCCCCTCTGTTTCTCGCCCTCTGTTTCAGCCCCGCTGTTTCTCGCCCTCTGCTTCAGCCCCGCTGATTCAGCCCCTCTGTTTCAGCCCCTCTGTTTCAGCCCCTCTGAATCAGCCCCTCTGAATCAGCCCCTCTGATTCAGCCCCTCTGTTTCAGCCCCTCTGTTTCAGAACCTCTGTTTCTCGCCCTTTGTTTCAGCCCATCTGTTTCTCGCCCTCTGTTTCAGCCCCTCTGTTTCTCGCCCTCTGTTCAGCCCCTATGTTTCTCGCCCTCTGTTTCAGCCCGTCTGATTCAGCCCCTCTGATTTAGCCCCTCTGATTCAGCCCCTCTGTTTCAGCGCCTCTGATTCAGCACCTCTGATTCAGCCCCTCTGTTTCTGGCCCTCTCTTTCAGCCGCTCTGTTTCAGCCCCTCTGTTTCACCTCCTCTGTTTCAGCCCCTCTGTTTCTAGCCCTCTGTTTCAGCCCCTCTGTTTCTAGCCCTCTGATTCAACCCCTCTGATTCAGCCCCTCTTTTTCTCGCCCTCTGTTTCAGCCCCTCTGTTTCAGCCCTTCTGTTTCAGCCCCTCTGTTTCAGCCCCTCTGTTTCAGCCCCTCTGTTTCTCGCCCTCTGTCTCTGCCCCTCTGTTTCTCGCCCTCTGTTTCAGCCCCTCTGAATCAGCCCCTCTGATTCAGCTCCACTGTTTCAGCACCACTTTTTCAGCCCCTCTGTTTCTCGCCCTCTGTTTCAGCCCCTCTGATTCTCGCCCTCTGTTTCAGCCCCTCTGTTTCGAGCCGTCTGTTTCAGCCCCTCTGATTCAGCCCCTCTGTTTCAGCCCTTCTAATTCAGCCCCTCTGATTCAGCCCCTCTGATTCAGCCGCTCTGTTTCTCGCCCTCTGTTTCAGCCCCTCTGTTTCTCGCCCTCAGTTTCAGCCCCTCTGTTTCTCGCCCTCTGTTTCAGCCCCTCTGTTTCAGCGCCTCTGATTCAGCCCCTCTGATTCAGCCCCTCTGTTTCTCGCCCTCTCTTTCAGCCGCTCTGTTTCTCGCCCTCTGTTTCAGCCCCTCTGTTTCTCGCCCTCTGTTTCAGCCCTTCTGTTTCAGCCCCTCTGTTTCTCGCCCTCTGTTTCTGCCCCTCTGTTTCTCGCCCTCTGTTTCAGCCCCGCTGTTTCTCGCCCTCTGCTTCAGCCCCGCTGATTCAGCCCCTCTGTTTCAGCCCCTCTGAATCAGCCCCTCTGATTCAGCCCCTCTGTTTCAGCCCCTCTGTTTCAGCCCCTCTGTTTCTCGCCCTTTGTTTCAGCCCATCTGTTTCTCGCCCTCTGTTTCAGCCCCTCTGTTTCTCGCCCTCTGTTCAGCCCCTATGTTTCTCGCCCTCTGTTTCAGCCCGTCTGATTCAGCCCCTCTGATTTAGCCCCTCTGATTCAGCCCCTCTGTTTCAGCGCCTCTGATTCAGCCCCTCTGATTCAGCCCCTCTGTTTCTCGCCCTCTCTTTCAGCCGCTCTGTTTCAGCCCCTCTGTTTCACCTCCTCTGTTTCAGCCCCTCTGTTTCTAGCCCTCTGTTTCAGCCCCTCTGTTTCTAGCCCTCTGATTCAGCCCCTCTGATTCAGCCCCTCTTTTTCTCGCCCTCTGTTTCAGCCCCTCTGTTTCAGCCCTTCTGTTTCAGCCCCTCTGTTTCAGCCCCTCTGTTTCAGCCCCTCTGTTTCTCGCCCTCTGTCTCTGCCCCTCTGTTTCTCGCCCTCTGTTTCAGCCCCTCTGAATCAGCCCCTCTGATTCAGCTCCTCTGTTTCAGCACCACTTTTTCAGCCCCTCTGTTTCTCGCCCTCTGTTTCAGCCCCTCTGATTCTCGCCCTCTGTTTCAGCCCCTCTGTTTCGCGCCGTCTGTTTCAGCCCCTCTGATTCAGCCCCTCTGTTTCAGCCATTCTAATTCAGCCCCTCTGATTCAGCCCCTCTGATTCAGCCCCTCTGTTTCTCGCCCTCTGTTTCAGCCCCTCTGTTTCTCGCCCTCAGTTTCAGCCCCTCTGTTTCTCGCCCTCTGTTTCAGCCCCTCTGTTTCAGCGCCTCTGATTCAGCCCCTCTGATTCAGCCCCTCTGTTTCACGCCCTCTCTTTCAGCCGCTCTGTTTCTCGCCCTCTGTTTCAGCCCCTCTGTTTCTCGCCCTCTGTTTCAGCCCCTCTGTTTCAGCCCCTCTGTTTCAGCCCCTCTGTTTCTCACCCTCTGTTTCAGCGCCGCTGATTCAGCCCCTCTGTTTCAGCCCCTCTGTTTCAGCCCCTCTGTTCAGCCCCTCTGTTTCAGCGCCTCTGATTCAGCCACTCTGATTCAGCCCCTCTGTTTCTCGCCCTCTCTTTCAGCCGCTCTGTTTCTCGCCCTCTGTTTCAGCCCCTCTGTTTCTCGCCCTCTGTTTCAGCCCCTCTGTTTCAGCCCCTCTGTTTCAGCCCCTCTGTTTCTCGCCCTCTGTTTCAGCCCCTCTGTTTCAGCCCCTCTGTTTCAGCCCCTCTGTTTCAGACCCTCTGTTTCTCACCCTCTGTTTCAGCCCCTCTGTTTCTCGCCCTCTGTTTCAGCCCCTCTGTTTCTCGCCCTCTGATTCAGCCCCTCTGTTTCAGCCCCTCTGTTTCTCGCCCTCTGTTTCTGCCCCTCTGTTTCTCGCCCACTGTTTCAGCCCCTCTGTTTTTCGCCTTCTGTTTCAGCCCATCTGTTTCTCGCCCTCTGTATCAGACCCTCTGTTTCAGCCCCTCTGTTTCAGCCCCTCTGTTTCAGCCCCTCTGTTTCTCGCCCTCTGTTTCTCGCCCTCTGTTTCAGCCCCTCTGTTTCTCGCCCTCTGTTTCAGCCCCTCTGTTTCGCGCTCTCTGTTTCAGCCCCTCTGTTTCAGCCCCTCTGTTTCTCGCCGTCTGTTTCTGCCCGTCTGCTTCTCGCCCTCTGTTTCAGCCCGTCTGCTTCTCGCCCTCTGTTGCAGCCCCTCTGTTTCAGCCCCTCTGTTTCAGCCCCTCTGTTTCAGCCCCTCTGTTTCTCGCCCTCTGTTTCAGCCCCTCTGTTTCTCGCCCTCAGGTTCAGCCCCTCTGTCTCTCGCCCTCTGTTTCAGCCACTCTGTTTCAGCCCCTCGTATTCAGCCCATCTGTTTCAGCCCCTCTGATTCAGCCCCTCTGTTTCTCGCCCTCTGTTTCAGCCCGTCTGCTTCTCGCCCTCTGTTGCAGCCCCTCTGTTTCAGCCCCTCTGTTTCAGCCCCTCTGTTTCTCGCCCTCTGTTTCAGCCCCTCTGTTTCTCGCCCTCAGGTTCAGCACCTCTGTTTCTCGCCCTCTGTTTCATCCCCTCTGTTTCAGCCCCTCGTATTCCGCCCCTCTGTTTCTCGCCCTCTGTTTCAGCCCCTCTGTTTCAGCCCCTCTGTTTCAGCCCCTCTGTTTCAGCCCCTCTGTTTCTCACCCTCTGTTTCAGCCCCTCTGTTTCTCGCCCTCTGTTTCAGCCCCTCTGTTTCTCGCCCTCTGTTTCAGCCCCTCTGTTTCAGCCCCTCTGTTTCTCGCCCTCTGTTTCTGCCCCTCTGTTTCTCGCCCTCTGTTTCAGCCACTCTGTTTTTCGCCCTCTGTTTCAGCCCATCTGTTTCTCGCCCTCTGTATCAGACCCTCTGTTTCAGCCCCTCTGTTTCAGCCCCTCTCTTTCAGCCCCTCTGTTTATCGCCCTCTGTTTCTCGCCATCTGTTTCAGCCCCTCTGTTTCTCGCCCTCTGTTTCAGCCCCTCTGTTTCGCGCTCTCTGTTTCAGCCCCTCTGTTTCAGCCCCTCTGTTTCTCGCCCTCTGTTTCTGCCCCTCTGTTTCTCGCCCTCTGTTTCAGCCCCGCTGATTCAGCCCATCTGTTTCAGCCCCTCTGATTCAGCCCCTCTGTTTCTCGCCCTCTGTTTCAGCCCGTCTGCTTCTCGCCCTCTGTTGCAGCCCCTCTGTTTCAGCCCCTCTGTTTCAGCCCCTCTGTTTCAGCCCCTCTGTTTCTCGCCCTCTGTTTCAGCCCCTCTGTTTCTCGCCCTCAGGTTCAGCCCCTCTGTCTCTCGCCCTCTGTTTCAGCCACTCTGTTTCAGCCCCTCGTATTCAGCCCCTCTGTTTCTCGCCCTCTGTTTCAGCCCCTCTGTTTCAGCCCCTCTGTTTCAGCCCCTCTGTTTCAGCCCCTCTGTTTCTCACCCTCTGTTTCAGCCCCTCTGTTTCTCGCCCTCTGTTTCAGCCCCTCTGTTTCTCGCCCTCTGTTTCAGCCCCTCTGTTTCAGCCCCTCTGTTTCTCGCCCTCTGTTTCTTGCCCCTCTGTTTCTCGCCCTCTGTTTCAGCCACTCTGTTTTTCGCCCTCTGTTTCAGCCCCTCTGTTTCTCGCCCTCTGTATCAGACCCTCTGTTTCAGCCCCTCTGTTTCAGCCCCTCTCTTTCAGCCCCTCTGTTTATCGCCCTCTGTTTCTCGCCATCTGTTTCAGCCCCTCTGTTTCGCGCTCTCTGTTTCAGCCCCTCTGTGTCTGCCCCTCTGTTTCTCGCCCTCTGTTTCAACCCCTATGTTTCTCGCCCTCTGTCTCAGCCCCGCTGATTCAGCCCCTCTGTTTCAGCCCCTCTGATTCAGCCCCTCTGTTTCTCGCCCTCTGTTTCAGCCCCTCTGCTTCTCGCCCTCTGTTGCAGCCCCTCTATTTCACGCCATCTGTTTCAGCCCCTCTGATTCAGCCCCTCTGTTTCAGCCCCTCTGTTTCAGCGCCTCTGTTTCTCGCCGTCTGTTTCAGCCCCTCTGTTTCTAGCCCTCTGATTCAGCCCCTCTGATTCAGCCTCTCTGTTTCTCGCCCTCTGTCTCAGCCCCTCGGTTTCTCGCCTTCTGTTTCAGCCCCGCTGATTCAGCCCCTCTGTTTCAGCCCCTCTGAATCAGCCCCTCTGATTCAGCTCCTCTGTTTCATCACCACTTTTTCAGCCCCTCTGTTTCTCGCCCTCTGTTTCAGCCCCTCTGATTCTCGCCCTCTGTTTCAGCCCCTCTGTTTCGCGCCGTCTGTTTCAGCCCCTCTGATTCAGCCCCTCTGTTTCAGCCCTTCTAATTCAGCCCCTCTGATTCAGCCCCTCTGATTCAGCCCCTCTGTTTCTCGCCCTCTGTTTCAGCCCCTCTGTTTCTCGCCCTCAGTTTCAGCCCCTCTGTTTCTCGCCCTCTGTTTCAGCCCCTCTGTTTCAGCGCCTCTGATTCAGCCCCTCTGATTCAGCCCCTCTGTTTCATGCCCTCTCTTTCAGCCGCTCTGTTTCTCGCCCTCTGTTTCAGCCCCTCTGTTTCTCGCCCTCTGTTTCAGCCCCTCTGTTTCAAACCCTCTGTTTCAGCCCCTCTGTTTCTCACCCTCTGTTTCAGCGCCGCTGATTCAGCCCCTCTGTTTCAGCCCCTCTGTTTCAGCCCCTCTGTTCAGCCCCTCTGTTTCAGCGCCTCTCATTCAGCCCCTCTGATTCAGCCCCTCTGTTTCTCGCCCTCTCTTTCAGCCGCTCTGTTTCTCGCCCTCTGTTTCAGACCCTCTGTTTCTCGCCCTCTGTTTCAGCCCCTCTGTTTCAGCCCCTCTGTTTCAGCCCCTCTGTTTCTCGCCCTCTGTTTCAGCCCCTCTGTTTCAGCCCCTCTGTTTCAGCCCCTCTGTTTCAGCCCCTCTGTTTCTCACCCTCTGTTTCAACCCCTCTGTTTCTCGCCCTCTGTTTCAGCCCCTCTGTTTCTCGCCCTCTGATTCAGCCCCTCTGTTTCAGCCCCTCTGTTTCTCGCCCTCTGTTTCTGCCCCTCTGTTTCTCGCCCACTGTTTCAGCCCCTCTGTTTTTCGCCCTCTGTTTCAGCCCATCTGTTTCTCGCCCTCTGTATCAGACCCTCTGTTTCAGCCCCTCTGTTTCAGCCCCTCTGTTTCAGCCCCTCTGTTTCTCGCCCTCTGTTTCTCGCCCTCTGTTTCAGCCCCTCTGTTTCTCGCCCTCTGTTTCAGCCCCTCTGTTTCGCGCTCTCTGTTTCAGCCCCTCTGTTTCAGCCCCTCTGTTTCTCGCCGTCTGTTTCTACCCCTCTATTTCTCGCCCTCTGTTTCAGCCCCGCTGATTCAGCCCATCTGTTTCAGCCCCTCTGATTCAGCCCCTCTGTTTCTCGCCCTCTGTTTCAGCCCGTCTGCTTCTCGCCCTCTGTTGCAGCCCCTCTGTTTCAGCCCCTCTGTTTCAGCCCCTCTGTTTCAGCCCCTCTGTTTCTCGCCCTCTGTTTCAGCCCCTCTGTTTCTCGCCCTCTGGTTCAGCCCCTCTGTTTCTCGCCCTCTGTTTCAGCCCCTCTGTTTCAGCCCCTCGTATTCAGCCCCTCTGTTTCTCGCCCTCTGTTTCAGCCCCTCTGTTTCAGCCCCTCTGTTTCAGCCCCTCTGTTTCAGCCCCTCTGTTTCTCACACTCTGTTTCAGCCCCTCTGTTTCTCGCCCTCTGTTTCAGCCCCTCTGTTTCTCGCCCTCTGTTTCAGCCCCTCTGTTTCAGCCCCTCTGTTTCTAGCCCTCTGTTTCTGCCCCTCTGTTTCTCGCCCTCTGTTTCAGCCACTCTGTTTTTCGCCCTCTGTTTCAGCCCATCTGTTTCTCGCCCTCTGTATCAGACCCTCTGTTTCAGCCCCTCTGTTTCAGCCCCTCTCTTTCAGCCCCTCTGTTTATCGCCCTCTGTTTCTCACCCTCTGTTTCAGCCCCTCTGTTTTTCGCCCTCTGTTTCAGCCCCTCTGTTTCGCGCTCTCTGTTTCAGCCCCTCTGTTTCAGCCCCTCTGTTTCTCGCCCTCTGTTTCTGCCCCTCTGTTTCTCGCCCTCTGTTTCAGACCGTCTGCTTCTCGCCCTCTGTTGCAGCCCCTCTGTTTCAGCCCCTCTGTTTCAGCCCCTCTGTTTCTCGCCCTCTGTTTCAGCCCCTCTGTTTCTCGCCCTCAGGTTCAGCCCCTCTGTTTCTCGCCCTCTGTTTCAGCCCCTCTGTTTCAGCCCCTCGTATTCAGCCCCTCTGTTTCTCGCCCTCTGTTTCAGCCCCTCTGTTTCAGCCCCTCTGTTTCAGCCCCTCTGTTTCAGCCCCTCTGTTTCTCACCCTCTGTTTCAGCCCCTCTGTTTCTCGCCCTCTGTTTCAGCCCCTCTGTTTCTCACCCTCTGTTTCAGCCCCTCTGTTTCAGCCCCTCTGTTTCTCGCCCTCTGTTTCTGCCCCTCTGTTTCTCGCCCTCTGTTTCAGCCACTCTGTTTTTCGCCCTCTGTTTCAGCCCCTCTGTTTCAGCCCCTCTCTTTCAGCCCCTCTGTTTATCGCCCTCTGTTTCTCGCCATCTGTTTCAGCCCCTCTGTTTCTCGCCCTCTGTTTCAGCCCCTCTGTTTCTAGCCCTCTGATTCAGCCCCTCTGATTCAGCCCCTCTGTTTCTCGCCCTCTGTCTCAGCCCCTCTGTTTCTCGCCTTCTGTTTCAGCCCCGCTGATTCAGCCCCTCTGTTTCAGCCCCTCTGAATCAGCCCCTCTGATTCAGCTCCTCTGTTTCAGCACCACTTTTTCAGCCCCTCTGTTTCTCGCCCTCTGTTTCAGCCCCTCTGATTCTCGCCCTCTGTTTCAGCCCCTCTGTTTCGCGCCGTCTGTTTCAGCCCCTCTGATTCAGCCCCTCTGTTTCAGCCCTTCTAATTCAGCCCCTCTGATTCAGCCCCTCTGATTCAGCCCCTCTGTTTCTCGCCCTCTGTTTCAGCCCCTCTGTTTCTCGCCCTCAGTTTCAGCCCCTCTGTTTCTCGCCCTCTGTTTCAGCCCCTCTGTTTCAGCGCCTCTGATTCAGCCCCTCTGATTCAGCCCCTCTGTTTCACGCCCTCTCTTTCAGCCGCTCTGTTTCTCGCCCTCTGTTTCAGCCCCTCTGTTTCTCGCCCTCTGTTTCAGCCCCTCTGTTTCAGCCCCTCTGTTTCAGCCCCTCTGTTTCTCACCCACTGTTTCAGCGCCGCTGATTCAGCCCCTCTGTTTCAGCCCCTCTGTTTCAGCCCCTCTGTTCAGCCCCTCTGTTTCAGCGCCTCTGATTCAGCCCCTCTGATTCAGCCCCTCTGTTTCTCGCCCTCTCTTTCAGCCGCTCTGTTTCTCGCCCTCTGTTTCAGCCCCTCTGTTTCTCGCCCTCTGTTTCAGCCCCTCTGTTTCAGCCCCTCTGTTTCAGCCCCTCTGTTTCTCGCCCTCTGTTTCAGCCCCTCTGTTTCAGCCCCTCTGTTTCAGCCCCTCTGTTTCAGCCCCTCTGTTTCTCACCCTCTGGTTCAGCCCCTCTGTTTCTCGCCCTCTGTTTCAGCCCCTCTGTTTCTCGCCCTCTGATTCAGCCCCTCTGTTTCAGCCCCTCTGTTTCTCGCCCTCTGTTTCTGCCCCTCTGTTTCTCGCCCACTGTTTCAGCCCCTCTGTTTTTCGCCCTCTGTTTCAGCCCATCTGTTTCTCGCCCGCTGTATCAGACCCTCTGTTTCAGCCCCTCTGTTTCAGCCCCTCTGTTTCAGCCCCTCTGTTTCTCGCCCTCTGTTTCTCGCCCTCTGTTTCAGCCCCTCTGTTTCTCGCCCTCTGTTTCAGCCCCTCTGTTTCGCGCTCTCTGTTTCAGCCCCTCTGTTTCAGCCCCTCTGTTTCTCGCCGTCTGTTTCTGCCCCTCTATTTCTCGCCCTCTGTTTCAGCCCCGCTGATTCAGCCCATCTGTTTCAGCCCCTCTGATTCAGCCCCTCTGTTTCTAGCCCTCTGTTTCAGCCCGTCTGCTTCTCGCCCTCTGTTGCAGCCCCTCTGTTTCAGCCCCTCTGTTTCAGCCCCTCTGTTTCAGCCCCTCTGTTTCTCGCCCTCTGTTTCAGCCCCTCTGTTTCTCGCCCTCAGGTTCAGCCCCTCTGTTTCTCGCCCTCTGTTTCAGCCCCTCTGTTTCAGCCCCTCGTATTCAGCCCCTCTGTTTCTCGCCCTCTGTTTCAGCCCCTCTGTTTCAGCCCCTCTGTTTCAGCCCCTCTGTTTCAGCCCTTCTGTTTCTCACCCTCTGTTTCAGCCCCTCTGTTTCTCGCCCTCTGTTTCAGCCCCTCTGTTTCTCGCCCTCTGTTTCAGCCCCTCTGTTTCAGCCCCTCTGTTTCTCGCCCTCTGTTTCTGCCCCTCTGTTTCTCGCCCTCTGTTTCAGCCACTCTGTTTTTCGCCCTCTGTTTCAGCCCATCTGTTTCTCGCCCTCTGTATCAGACCCTCTGTTTCAGCCCCTCTGTTTCAGCCCCTCTCTTTCAGCCCCTCTGTTTATCGCCCTCTGTTTCTCGCCATCTGTTTCAGCCCCTCTGTATCTCGCCCTCTGTTTCAGCCCCTCTGTTTCGCGCTCTCTGTTTCAGCCCCTCTGTTTCAGCCCCTCTGTTTCTCGCCCTCTGTTTCTGCCCCTCTGTTTCTCGCCCTCTGTTTCAGCCCCGCTGATTCAGCCCATCTGTTTCAGCCCCTCTGATTCAGCCCCTCTGTTTCTCGCCCTCTGTTTCAGCCCGTCTGCTTCTCGCCCTCTGTTGCAGCCCCTCTGTTTCAGCCCCTCTGTTTCAGCCCCTCTGTTTCAGCCCCTCTGTTTCTCGCCCTCTGTTTCAGCCCCTCTGTTTCTCGCCCTCAGGTTCAGCCCCTCTGTTTCTCGCCCTCTGTTTCAGCCCCTCTGTTTCAGCCCCTCGTATTCAGCCCCTCTGTTTCTCGCCCTCTGTTTCAGCCCCTCTGTTTCAGCCCCTCTGTTTCAGCCCCTCTGTTTCAGCCCCTCTGTTTCAGCCCCTCTGTTTCTCACCCTCTGTTTCAGCCCCTCTGTTTCTCGCCCTCTGTTTCAGCCCCTCTGTTTCTCGCCCTCTGTTTCAGCCCCTCTGTTTCAGCCCCTCTGTTTCTCGCCCTCTGTTTCTGCCCCTCTGTTTCTCGCCCTCTGTTTCAGCCACTCTGTTTTTCGCCCTCTGTTTCAGCCCCTCTGTTTCTCGCCCTCTGTATCAGACCCTCTGTTTCAGCCCCTCTGTTTCAGCCCCTCTCTTTCAGCCCCTCTGTTTATCGCCCTCTGTTTCTCGCCATCTGTTTCAGCCCCTCTGTTTCTCGCCCTCTGTTTCAGCCCCTCTGTTTCGCGCTCTCTGTTTCAGCCCCTCTGTGTCTGCCCCTCTGTTTCTCGCCCTCTGTTTCAACCCCTATGTTTCTCGCCCGCTGTTTCAGTCCCGCTGATTCAGCCCCTCTGTTTCAGCCCCTCTGATTCAGCCCCTCTGTTTATCGCCCTCTGTTTCAGCCCCTCTGCTTCTCGCCCTCTGTTGCAGCCCCTCTATTTCACGCCATCTGTTTCAGCCCCTCTGATTCAGCCCCTCTGTTTCAGCCCCTCTGTTTCAGCGCCTCTGTTTCTCGCCGTCTGTTTCAGCCCCTCTGTTTCTAGCCCTCTGATTCAGCCCCTCTGTTTCTCGCCCTCTGTCTCTGCCACTCTGTTTCTCGCCCTCTGTTTCAGCCCCGCTGATTCAGCCCCTCTGTTTCTCGCCCTCTGTTTCAGCCCCTCCGTTTCAGCCCCTCTGTTTCAGCCTCTCTGTTTCAGCCCCTCTTTTCCCGCCCTCTGTTTCAGCCCCTCTGTTTCTCGCCCTCTGTTTCAGCCCCTCTGTTTCAGCCCCTCTGTTTCTCGCCCTCTGTTTCAGCCCCTCCGTTTCAGCCCCTCTGTTTCAGCCTCTCTGTTTCAGCCCCTCTGTTTCTCGCCCTCTGTTTCTGCCCCTCTGAATCAGCCCCTCTGATTCAGCTCCTCTGTTTCAGCACCACTTTTTCAGCCCCTCTGTTTCTCGCCCTCTGTTTCAGCCCCTCTGATTCTCGCCCTCTGTTTCAGCCCCTCTGTTTCGCGCCGTCTGTTTCAGCCCCTCTGATTCAGCCCCTCTGTTTCAGCCCTTCTGATTCAGCCCCTCTGATTCAGCCCCTCTGATTCAGCCCCTCTGTTTCTCGCCCTCTGTTTCAGCACCTCTGTTTCAGCCCCTCTGTTTCAGCCCCTCTGTTTCTCACCCACTGTTACAGCCCATCTGATTCAGCCCCTCTGATTCAGCCCCTCTGATTCAGCCCCTCTGTTTTAGCGCCTCTGATTCAGCCCCTCTGATTCAGCCCCTCTGTTTCTCGCCCTGTCTTTCAGCCGCTCTGTTTCAGCCCCTCTGTTTCACCTCCTCTGTTTCAGCTCCTCTGTTTCTAGCCCTCTGTTTCAGCCCCTCTTTTTCTCGCCCTCTGTTCCAGCCCCTCTGTTTCTCGCCCTCTGTTTCAGCCCCTCTGTTTCAGCCCCTCTGTTTCAGCCCCTCTGTTTCTCGCCCTCTGTTTCAGCGCCTCTGTTTCTCGCCCTCAGTTTCAGCCCATCTGTTTCTCGTTCTCTGTTTCAGCCCCTCTGTTTCAGCCCCTCTGTTTCTCGCCCTCTGTTTCAGCCCCTCTGTTTCAGCCCCTCGGTTTCAGCCCCTCTGTTTCAGCCCGTCTGTTTCTCACCCTCTTTTTCAGCCCCTCTGTTTCTCGCCCTCTGTTTCAGCCCCTCTGTTTCTCGCCCTCTGTTTCAGCCCCTCTGTTTCAGCCCCTCTGATTCAGCCCCTCTGTTTCTCACCCTCTGTTTCAGCCCCTCTGTTTCTCGCCCTCTGTTTCAGCCCCTCTGTTTCTCGCCCTCTGTTTCAGCCCTTCTGCTTCAGCCCCTCTGTTTCTCGCCCTCTGTTTCTGCCCCTCTGTTTCTCGCCCTCTGTTTCAGCCCCGCTGATTCAGCCCCTCTGTTTCAGCCCCTCTGAATCAGCCCCTCTGATTCAGCCCCTCTGTTTCAGCCCCTCTGTTTCAGCCCCTCTGTTTCTCGCCCTCTGTTTCAGCCCATCTGTTTCAGCCCCTCTGTTTCAGCCCCTCTGTTTCTCGCCCTCTGTTCAGCCCCTATGTTTCTCGCCCTCTGTTTCAGCCCGTCTGATTCAGCCCCTCTGATTTAGCCCCTCTGATTCAGCCCCTCTGTTTCAGCGCCTCTGATTCAGCCCCTCTGATTCAGCCCCTCTGTTTCTCGCCCTCTCTTTCAGCCGCTCTGTTTCAGCCCCTCTGTTTCACCTCCTCTGTTTCAGCCCCTCTGTTTCTAGCCCTCTGTTTCAGCCCCTCTGTTTCTAGCCCTCTGATTCAGCCCCTCTGATTCAGCCCCTCTTTTTCTCGCCCTCTGTTTCAGCCCCTCTGTTTCAGCCCTTCTGTTTCAGCCCCTCTGTTTCAGCCCCTCTGTTTCAGCCCCTCTGTTTCTCGCCCTCTGTCTCTGCCCCTCTGTTTCTCGCCCTCTGTTTCAGCCCCGCTGATTCAGCCCCCTCTGTTTCAGCCCCTCTGAATCAGCCCCTCTGATTCAGCTCCTCTGTTTCAGCACCACTTTTTCAGCCCCTCTGTTTCTCGCCCTCTGTTTCAGCCACTCTGATTCTCGCCCTCTGTTTCAGCCCCTCTGTTTCGCGCCGTCTGTTTCAGCCCCTCTGATTCAGCCCCTCTGTTTCAGCCCTTCTGATTCAGCCCCTCTGATTCAGCCCCTCTAATTCAGCCCCTCTGTTTCTCGCCCTCTGTTTCAGCACCTCTGTTTCAGCCCCTCTGTTTCAGCCACTCTGTTTCTCACCCACTGTTACAGCCCGTCTGATTCAGCCCCTCTGATTCAGCCCCTCTGATTCAGCCCCTCTGTTTCAGCGCCTCTGATTCAGCCCCTCTGATTCAGCCCCTCTGTTTCTCGCCCTCTCTTTCAGCCGCTCTGTTTCAGCCCCTCTGTTTCACCTCCTCTGTTTCAGCTCCTCTGTTTCTAGCCCTCTGTTTCAGCCCCTCTGTTTCTCGCCCTCTGTTCCAGCCCCTCTGTTTCTCGCCCTCTGTTTCAGCCCCTCTGTTTCAGCCCCTCTGTTTCAGCCCCTCTGTTTCTCGCCCTCTGTTTCAGTGCCTCTGTTTCTCGCCCTCAGTTTCAGCCCATCTGTTTCTCGTTCTCTGTTTCAGCCCCTCTGTTTCAGCCCCTCTGTTTCTCGCCCTCTGTTTCAGCCCCTCTGTTTCAGCCGCTCTGTTTCAGCCCGTCTGTTTCTCACCCTCTTTTTCAGCCCCTCTGTTTCTCGCCCTCTGTTTCAGCCCCTCTGTTTCTCGCCCTCTGTTTCAGCCCCTCTGTTTCAGCCCCTCTGTTTCAGCCCCTCTGTTTCTCACCCTCTGTTTCAGCCCCTCTGTTTCTCGCCCTCTGTTTCAGATCCTCTGTTTCTCGCCCTCTGTTTCAGCCCTTCTGTTTCAGCCCCTCTGTTTCTCGCCCTCTGTTTCTGCCCCTCTGTTTCTCGCCCTCTGTTTCAGCCCCGCTGTTTCTCGCCCTCTGCTTCAGCCCCGCTGATTCAGCCCCTCTGTTTCAGCCCCTCTGAATCAGCCCCTCTGATTCAGCCCCTCTGTTTCAGCCCCTCTGTTTCAGCCCCTCTGTTTCTCGCCCTCTGTTTCAGCCCCTCTGTTTCTCGCCCTCTGTTTCAGCCCCTCTGTTTCTCGCCCTCTGTTCAGCCCCCATGTTTCTCGCCCACTGTTTCAGCCCGTCTGATTCAGCCCCTCTGATTCAGCCCCTCTGATTCAGCCCCTCTGTTTCAGCGCCTCTGATTCAGCCCCTTCTGATTCAGCCCCTCTGTTTCTCGCCCTCTCTTTCAGCCGCTCTGTTTCAGCCCCTCTGTTTCACCTCCTCTGTTTCAGCGCCTCTGTTTCTAGCCCTCTGTTTCAGCCCCTCTGTTTCTCGCCCTCTGTTCCAGCCCCTCTGTTTCTCGCCCTCTGTTTCAGCCCCTCTGCTTCAGCCCCTCTGTTTCAGCCCCTCTGTTTCTCGCCCTCTGTTTCAGCCCCTCTGTTTCTCGCCCTCAGTTTCAGCCCATCTGTTTCTCGCCCTCTGTTTCAGCCCCTATGTTTCAGCCCCTCTGTTTCTCCCCCTCTGTTTCAGCCCCTCTGTTTCAGCCCCTCTGTTTCAGCTCCTCTGTTTCAGCCCGTCTGTTTCTCACCCTCTTTTTCAGCCCCTCTGTTTCTCGCCCTCTGTTTCAGCCCCTCTGTTTCTCGCCCTCTGTTTCAGCCCCTCTGTTTCAGCCCCTCTGTTTTTCGCTCTCTGTTTCAGCCCCTCTGTTTCTCGCCCTCTGTTTCAGCCCCTCTGTTTCAGCCCCTCTGTTTCTCGCCCTCTGTTTCTGCCCCTATGTTTCTCGCCCTCTGTTTCAGCCACTCTGTTTTTCGCCCTCTGTTTCAGCCCCTCTGTTTCTCGCCCTCTGTATCAGACCCTCTGTTTCAGCCCCTCTGTTTCAGACCGTCTGTTTCAGCCCCTCTGTTTCTCGCCCGCGGTTTCTCGCCCTCTATTTCAGCCCCTCTGTTTCTCGCCCTCTGTTTCAGCCCCTCTTTTCCCGCCCTCTGTTTCAGCCCCTCTGTTTCTCGCCCTCTGTTTCAGCCCCTCTGTTTCAGCCCCTCTGTTTCTCGCCCTCTGTTTCAGCCCCTCCGTTTCAGCCCCTCTGTTTCAGCCTCTCTGTTTCAGCCCCTCTGTTTCTCGCCCTCTGTTTCAGCCCCTCTGTTTCTCGCCCTCTGTTCAGCACCTTAGTTTCTAGCCCTCTGTTTCAGCCCCTCTGTTTCTCGCCCTCTGTTTCAGCCCCTCTGTTTCAGCCCCTCTGTTTATTTCCTCTGTTTCTGCCCCTCTGTTTCTCGCCCTCTGTTTCAGCCCCTCTGTTTCTCGCCCTCTGTTTCAGCCCCTCTGTTTCAGCCCCTCTGTTTCGCGCCCTCTGTTTCAGCCCCTCTGTTTCTCGCCCTCTGTTTCAGGCCCTCTGTTTCTCGCCCTCTGTTTCAGCCCCTCTCTTTCAGCCCCTCTGTTTCAGCCCCTCTGTTTCTCGCCCTCTGTTTCAGCCCCTCTGAATCAGCCCCTCTGATTCAGCCCCTCTGTTTCAGCCCCTCTGTTTCAGCCCCTCTGTTTCTCGCCCTCTGTTTCAGCCCCTCTGTTTCTCGCCCTCTGTTTCAGCCCCTCTGTTTCTCGCCCTCTGTTCAGCCCCTATGTTTCTCGCCCTCTGTTTCAGCCCCTCTGTTTCAGCCCCTCCATTTCAGCCCCTCTGTTTCAGCCCCTCTGTTTCTCGCCCTCTGTTTCAGCCCATCTGATTCTCGCCCTCTGTTTCCGCCCCTCTGATTCTCACCCTCTGTTTCAGCCCCTCTGATTGAGCCCCTCTATTTCAGCCCCTCTGAGTCAGCCCCTCTGATTCAGCCCCTCTGTTTCTCGCCCTCTGTTTCAGCCCCTCTGTTTCAGCCCCTCTGTTTCATCCCCTCTGTTTCAGCCCCTCTGTTTCAGCCCCTCTGTTTCTCGCCATCTGTTTCAGGCCCTCTGTTTCTCGCCCTCTGTTTCAGCCCCTCTCTTTCAGCCCCTCTGATTCAGCCCCTCTGTTTCTCGCCCTCTGTTTCAGCCCCTCTGTTTCAGCCCCTCTGTTTCAGCCCCTCTGTTTCTCACCCTCTGTTTCAGCCCCTCTGTTTCTAGCCCTCTGTTTCACCCCCTCTGTTTCTCGCCCTCTGTTTCAGCCCTTCTGTTTCAGCCCCTCTGTTTCTCGCCCTCTGTTTCTGCCCCTCTGTTTCTCGCCCTCTGTTTCAGCCCCGCTGTTTCTCGCCCTCTGCTTCAGCCCCGCTGATTCAGCCCCTCTGTTTCAGCCCCTCTGAATCAGCCCCTCTGATTCAGCCCCTCTGTTTCAGCCCCTCTGTTTCTGCCCCTCTGTTTCTCGCCCTCTGTTCAGCCCCTATGTTTCTCGCCCTCTGTTTCAGCCCCTCTGTTTTTCGCCCTCTGTTTCAGCCCCTCTGTTTCAGCCCCTCTGTTTCTCGCCCTCTGTTTCTGCCACTCTGTTTCTCGCCCTCTGTTTCAGCCCCGCTGATTCAGCCCCTCTGTTTCAGCCCCTCTGAATCAGCCCCTCTGATTCAGCCCCTCCGTTTCAGCCCCTCTGTTTCAGACCCTCTGTTTCTCGCCCTCTGTTTCAGCCCCTCTGTTTCTCGCCCTCTGTTCAGCCCCTATGTTTCTCGCCCTCTGTTTCAGCCCCTCTGTTTTTCGCCCTCTGTTTCAGCCCCTCTGTTTCAGCCCCTCTGTTTCTCGCCCTCTGTTTCTGCCACTCTGTTTCTCGCCCTCTGTTTCAGCCCCGCTGATTCAGCCCCTCTGTTTCAGCCCCTCTGAATCAGCCCCTCTGATTCAGCCCCTCCGTTACAGCCCCTCTGTTTCAGCCCCTCTGATTCTCACCCTCTGTTTCAGCCCCTCTGATTGAGCCCCTCTGTTTCAGCCCCTCTGATTCAGCCCCTCTGATTCAGCCCCTCTGATTCAGCCCCTCTGTTTCTCGCCCTCTGTTTCAGCCCCTCTGTTTCAGCCCCTCTATTTCAGCCCCTCTGTTTCTCACCCTCTGTTTCAGCCCCTCTGATACAGCCCCTCTGATTCAGCTCCTCTCTTTCAGCCCCACTTTTTCAGCCCCTTTGTTTCTCGCCCTCTGTTTCAGCCCCTCTGATTCTCGCCCTCTGTTTCAGCCCCTCTGTTTCTCGCCGTCTGTTTCAGCCCCTCTGATTCAGCCCCTCTGTTTCAGCCCTTCTGATTCAGCCCCTGTGATTCAGCCCCTCTGATTCAGCCCCTCTGTTTCTCGCCCTCTGTTTCAGCCCCTCTGTTTCAGCCCCTCTGTTTCAGCCCCTCTGATTCAGCCCCTCTGTTTCAGCGCCTCTGATTCAGCCCCTCTGATTCAGCCCCTCTGTTTCTCGCCCTCTCTTTCAGCCGCTCTGTTTCAGCCCCTCTGTTTCACATCCTCTGTTTCAGCCCCTCTGTTTCTAGCCCTCTGCTTCAGCCCCTGTTTCTCACCCTCTGTTCCCCCCCCTCTGTTTCTCGCCCTCTGTTTCAGCCCCTCTGTTTTAGCCCCTCTGTTTCAGCCCCTCTGTTTCTCGCCCTCTGTTTCAGCCCCTCTGTTTCTCGACCTCAGTTTCAGCCCCTCTGTTTCTCGCCCTCTGTTTCAGCCCCTCTGATTCTCGCCCTCTGTTTCAGGCCCTCTGTTTCTCGCCCTCTGTTTCAGCCCCTCTCTTTCAGCCCCTCTGTTTCAGCCGCTCTGTTTCTCGCCCTCTGTTTCAGCCCCTCTGTTTCAGCCCCTCTGTTTCAGCCCCTCTGTTTCTCACCCTCTGTTTCAGCCCCTCTGTTTCTCGCCCTCTGTTTCAGCCCCTCTGTTTCTCGCCCTCTGTTTCAGCCCTTCTGTTTCAGCCCCTCTGTTTCTCGCCCTCTGTTTCTGCCCCTCTCTTTCTCGCCCTCTGTTTCAGCCCCGCTGTTTCTCGCCCTCTGCTTCAGCCCCGCTGATTCAGCCCCTCTGTTTCAGCCCCTCTGAATCAGCCCCTCTGATTCAGCCCCTCTGTTTCAGCCCCTCTGTTTCAGCCCCTCTGTTTCTCGCCCTCTGTTTCAGCCCCTCTGTTTCTCGCCCTCTGTTCAGCCCCTATGTTTCTCGCCCTCTGTTTCAGCCCCTCTGTTTTTCGCCCTCTGTTTCAGCCCCTCTGTTTCAGCCCCTCTGTTTCTCGCCCTCTGTTTCTGCCACTCTGTTTCTCGCCCTCTGTTTCAGCCCCGCTGATTCAGCCCCTCTGTTTCAGCCCCTCTGAATCAGCCCCTCTGATTCAGCCCCTCCATTTCAGCCCCTCTGTTTCAGCCCCTCTGTTTCTCGCCCTCTGTTTCAGCCCATCTGATTCTCGCCCTCTGTTTCCGCCCCTCTGATTCTCACCCTCTGTTTCAGCCCCTCTGATTGAGCCCCTCTATTTCAGCCCCTCTGATTCAGCCCCTCTGATTCAGCCCCTCTGTTTCTCGCCCACTGTTTCAGCCCCTCTGTTTCAGCCCCTCTGTTTCATCCCCTCTGTTTCAGCCCCTCTGTTTCAGCCCCTCTGTTTCTCGCCCTCTGTTTCAGGCCCTCTGTTTCTCGCCCTCTGTTTCAGCCCCTCTGTTTCAGCCCCTCTGTTTCTCGCCCTCTGTTTCAGCCCCTCTGTTTCAGCCCCTCTGTTTCAGCCCCTCTGTTTCTCACCCTCTGTTTCAGCCCCTCTGTTTCTCGCCCTCTATTTCAGCCCCTCTGTTTCTCGCCCTCTGTTTCAGCCCTTCTGTTTCAGCCCCTCTGTTTCTCGCCCTCTGTTTCTGCCCCTCTGTTTCTCGCCCTCTGTTTCAGCCCCGCTGTTTCTCGCCCTCTGCTTCAGCCCCGCTGATTCAGCCCCTCTGTTTCAGCCCCTCTGAATCAGCCCCTCTGATTCAGCCCCTCTGTTTCAGCCCCTCTGTTTCTGCCCCTCTGTTTCTCGCCTTCTGTTTCAGCCCCTCTGTTTCTCGCCCTCTGTTTCAGCCCCTCTGTTTCTCGCCCTCTGTTCAGCCCCTATGTTTCTCGCCCTCTGTTTCAGCCCCTCTGTTTTTCGCCCTCTGTTTCAGCCCCTCTGTTTCAGCCCCTCTGTTTCTCGCCCTCTGTTTCTGCCACTCTGTTTCTCGCCCTCTGTTTCAGCCCCGCTGATTCAGCCCCTCTGTTTCAGCCCCTCTGAATCAGCCCCTCTGATTCAGCCCCTCCGTTTCAGCCCCTCTGTTTCAGCCCCTCTGTTTCTCCCCCTCTGTTTCAGCCCCTCTGTTTCTCGCCCTCTGTTCAGCCCCTATGTTTCTCGCCCTCTGTTTCAGCCCCTCTGTTTTTCGCCCTCTGTTTCAGCCCCTCTGTTTCAGCCCCTCTGTTTCTCGCCCTCTGTTTCTGCCACTCTGTTTCTCGCCCTCTGTTTCAGCCCCGCTGATTCAGCCCCTCTGTTTCAGCCCCTCTGAATCAGCCCCTCTGATTCAGCCCCTCCGTTTCAGCCCCTCTGTTTCAGCCCCTCTGATTCTCACCCTCTGTTTCAGCCCCTCTGATTGAGCCCCTCTGTTTCAGCCCCTCTGATTCAGCCCCTCTGATTCAGCCCCTCTGATTCAGCCCCTCTGTTTCTCGCCCTCTGTTTCAGCCCCTCTGTTTCAGCCCCTCTATTTCAGCCCCTCTGTTTCTCACCCTCTGTTTCAGCCCCTCTGATACAGCCCCTCTGATTCAGCTCCTCTCTTTCAGCCCCACTTTTTCAGCCCCTTTGTTTCTCGCCCTCTGTTTCAGCCCCTCTGATTCTCGCCCTCTGTTTCAGCCCCTCTGTTTCTCGCCGTCTGTTTCAGCCCCTCTGATTCAGCCCCTCTGTTTCAGCCCTTCTGATTCAGCCCCTGTGATTCAGCCCCTCTGATTCAGCCCCTCTGTTTCTCGCTCTCTGTTTCAGCCCCTCTGTTTCAGCCCCTCTGTTTCAGCCCCTCTGTTTCTCACCCTCTGTTTCAGCCCGTCTGATTCAGCCCCTCTGATTCAGCTCCTCTGATTCAGCCCCTCTGTTTCAGCGCCTCTGATTCAGCCCCTCTGATTCAGCCCCTCTGTTTCTCGCCCTCTCTTTCAGCCGCTCTGTTTCAGCCCCTCTGTTTCACATCCTCTGTTTCAGCGGCTCTGTTTCTAGCCCTCTGCTTCAGCCCCTGTTTCTCGCCCTCTGTTCCCCCCCCTCTGTTTCTCCCCCTCTGTTTCAGCCCCTCTGTTTTAGCCCCTCTGTTTCAGCCCCTCTGTTTCTCGCCCTCTGTTTCAGCCCCTCTGTTTCTCGACCTCAGTTTCAGCCCCTCTGTTTCTCGCCCTCTGTTTCAGCCCCTCTGTTTCTCGCCCTCTGTTTCAGGCCCTCTGTTTCTCGCCCTCTGTTTCAGCCCCTCTCTTTCAGCCCCTCTGTTTCAGCCCCTCTGTTTCTCGCCCTCTGTTTCAGCCCCTCTGTTTCAGCCCCTCTGTTTCAGCCCCTCTGTTTCTCACCCTCTGTTTCAGCCCCTCTGTTTCTCGCCCTCTGTTTCAGCCCCTCTGTTTCTCGCCCTCTGTTTCAGCCCTTCTGTTTCAGCCCCTCTGTTTCTCGCCCTCTGTTTCTGCCCCTCTGTTTCTCGCCCTCTGTTTCAGCCCCGCTGTTTCTCGCCCTCTGCTTCAGCCCCGCTGATTCAGCCCCTCTGTTTCAGCCCCTCTGAATCAGCCCCTCTGATTCAGCCCCTCTGTTTCAGCCCCTCTGTTTCAGCCCCTCTGTTTCTCGCCCTCTGTTTCAGCCCCTCTGTTTCTCGCCCTCTGTTTCAGCCCCTCTGTTTCTCGCCCTCTGTTCAGCCCCTATGTTTCTCGCCCTCTGTTTCAGCCCCTCTGTTTTTCGCCCTCTGTTTCAGCCCCTCTGTTTCAGCCCCTCTGTTTCTCGCCCTCTGTTTCTGCCACTCTGTTTCTCGCCCTCTGTTTCAGCCCCGCTGATTCAGCCCCTCTGTTTCAGCCCCTCTGAATCAGCCCCTCTGATTCAGCCCCTCCGTTTCAGCCCCTCTGTTTCAGCCCCTCTGTTTCTCGCCCTCTGTTTCAGCCCATCTGATTCTCGCCCTCTGTTTCCGCCCCTCTGATTCTCACCCTCTGTTTCAGCCCCTCTGATTGAGCCCCTCTGTTTCAGCCCCTCTGATTCAGCCCCTCTGATTCAGCCCCTCTGATTCAGCCCCTCTGTTTCTCGCCCTCTGTTTCAGCCCGTCTGTTTCAGCCCCTCTATTTCAGCCCCTCTGTTTCTCACCCTCTGTTTCAGCCCCTCTGATACAGCCCCTCTGATTCAGCTCCTCTCTTTCAGCCCCACTTTTTCAGCCCCTTTGTTTCTCGCCCTCTGTTCAGCCCCTATGTTTCTCGCCCTCTGTTTCAGCCCCTCTGTTTCTCGCCGTCTGTTTCAGCCCCTCTGATTCAGCCCCTCTGTTTCAGCCCTTCTGATTCAGCCCCTCTGATTCAGCCCCTCTGATTCAGCCCCTCTGTTTCTCGCCCTCTGTTTCAGCCCCACTGTTTCAGCCCCTCTGTTTCAGCCCCTCTGTTTCTCACCCTCTGTTTCAGCCCGTCTGATTGAGCCCCTCTGATTCAGCCCCTCTGATTCAGCCCCTCTGTTTCAGCGCCTCTGATTCAGCCCCTCTGATTCAGCCCCTCTGTTTCTAGCCCTCTCTTTCAGCCGCTCTGTTTCAGCCCCTCTGTTTCACATCCTCTGTTTCAGCCCCTCTGTTTCTAGCCCTCTGTTTCAGCCCCTCTGTTTCTCGCCCTCTGTTCCAGCCCCTCTGATTCTCGCCCTCTGTTTCAGCCCCTCTGTTTCGCGCCGTCTGTTTCAGCCCCTCTGATTCAGCCCCTCTGTTTCAGCCCTTCTAATTCAGCCCCTCTGATTCAGCCCCTCTGATTCAGCTCCTCTGTTTCAGCACCACTTTTTCAGCCCCTCTGTTTCTCGCCCTCTGTTTCAGCCCCTCTGATTCTCGCCCTCTGTTTCAGCCCCTCTGTTTCGCGCCGTCTGTTTCAGCCCCTCTGATTCAGCCCCTCTGTTTCAGCCCTTCTAATTCAGCCCCTCTGATTCAGCCCCTCTGTTTCTCGCCCTCTGTTTCAGCCCCTCTGTTTCTCGCCCTCAGTTTCAGCCCCTCTGTTTCTCGCCCTCTGTTTCAGCCCCTCTGTTTCAGCGCCTCTGTTTCAGCCCCTCTGTTTCAGCCCCTCTGTTTCTCGCCCTCTGTTTCTCGCCCTCTGTTTCAGCCCCTCTGTTTCTCGCCCTCTGTTTCAGCCCCTCTGTTTCGCGCTCTCTGTTTCAGCCCCTCTGTTTCAGCCCCTCTGTTTCTCGCCGTCTGTTTCTGCCCCTCTATTTCTCGCCCTCTCTTTCAGCCCCGCTGATTCAGCCCATCTGTTTCAGCCCCTCTGATTCAGCCCCTCTGTTTCTCGCCCTCTGTTTCAGCCCGTCTGCTTCTCGCCCTCTGTTGCAGCCCCTCTGTTTCAGCCCCTCTGTTTCAGCCCCTCTGTTTCAGCCCCTCTGTTTCTCGCCCTCTGTTTCAGCCCCTCTGTTTCTCGCCCTCAGGTTCAGCCCCTCTGTTTCTCGCCCTCTGTTTCAGCCCCTCTGTTTCAGCCCCTCGTATTCAGCCCCTCTGTTTCTCGCCCTCTGTTTCAGCCCCTCTGTTTCAGCCCCTCTGTTTCAGCCCCTCTGTTTCAGACCCTCTGTTTCTCACCCTCTGTTTCAGCCCCTCTGTTTCTCGCCCTCTGTTTCAGCCCCTCTGTTTCTCGCCCTCTGTTTCAGCCCCTCTGTTTCAGCCCCTCTGTTTCTCGCCCTCTGTTTCTGCCCCTCAGTTTCTCGCCTTCTGTTTCAGCCACTCTGTTTTTCGCCCTCTGTTTCAGCCCATCTGTTTCTCGCCCTCTGTATCAGACCCTCTGTTTCAGCCCCTCTGTTTCAGCCCCTCTCTTTCAGCCCCTCTGTTTATCGCCCTCTGTTTCTCGCCATCTGTTTCAGCCCCTCTGTTTCTCGCCCTCTGTTTCAGCCCCTCTGTTTCGCGCTCTCTGTTTCAGCCCCTCTGTTTCAGCCCCTCTGTTTCTCGCCCTCTGTTTCTGCCCCTCTGTTTCTCGCCCTCGGTTTCAGCCCCGCTGATTCAGCCCATCTGTTTCAGCCCCTCTGATTCAGCCCCTCTGTTTCTCGCCCTCTGTTTCAGCCCGTCTGCTTCTCGCCCTCTGTTGCAGCCCCTCTGTTTCAGCCCCTCTGTTTCAGCCCCTCTGTTTCAGCCCCTCTGTTTCTCGCCCTCTGTTTCAGCCCCTCTGTTTCTCGCCCTCAGGTTCAGCCCCTCTGTTTCTCGCCCTCTGTTTCAGCCCCTCTATTTCAGCCCCTCGTATTCAGCCCCTCTGTTTCTCGCCCTCTGTTTCAGCCCCTCTGTTTCAGCCCCTCTGTTTCAGCCCCTCTGTTTCAGCCCCTCTGTTTCTCACCCTCTGTTTCAGCCCCTCTGTTTCTCGCCCTCTGTTTCAGCCCCTCTGTTTCTCGCCCTCTGTTTCAGCCCCTCTGTTTCAGCCCCTCTGTTTCTCGCCCTCTGTTTCTGCCCCTCTGTTTCTCGCCCTCTGTTTCAGCCACTCTGTTTTTCGCCCTCTGTTTCAGCCCCTCTGTTTCTCGCCCTCTGTATCAGACCCTCTGTTTCAGCCCCTCTGTTTCAGCCCCTCTCTTTCAGCCCCTCTGTTTATCGCCCTCTGTTTCTCGCCATCTGTTTCAGCCCCTCTGTTTCTCGCCCTCTGTTTCAGCCCCTCTGTTTCGCGCTCTCTGTTTCAGCCCCTCTGTTTCAGCCCCTCTGTTTCTCGCCCTCTGTGTCTGCCCCTCTGTTTCTCGCCCTCTGTTTCAACCCCTATGTTTCTCGCCCTCTGTTTCAGCCCCGCTGATTCAGCCCCTCTGTTTCAGCGCCTCTGTTTCAGCCCCTCTGTTTCAGCCCCTCTGTTTCTCGCCCTCTGTTTCTCGCCCTCTGTTTCAGCCCCTCTGTTTCTCGCCCTCTGTTTCAGCCCCTCTGTTTCGCGCTCTCTGTTTCAGCCCCTCTGTTTCAGCCCCTCTGTTTCTCGCCGTCTGTTCCTGCCCCTCTATTTCTCGCCCTCTGTTTCAGCCCCGCTGATTCAGCCCATCTGTTTCAGCCCCTCTGATTCAGCCCCTCTGTTTCTCGCCCTCTGTTTCAGCCCCTCTGCTTCTCGCCCTCTGTTGCAGCCCCTCTATTTCTCGCCATCTGTTTCAGCCCCTCTGATTCAGCCCCTCTGTTTCAGCCCCTCTGTTTCAGCGCCTCTGTTTCTCGCCCTCTGTTTCAGCCCCTCTGTTTCTAGCCCTCTGATTAAGCCCCTCTGATTCAGCCCCTCTGTTTCTCGCCCTCTGTCTCTGTCCCTCTGTTTCTCGCCCTCTGTTTCAGCCCCGCTGATTCAGCCCCTCTGTTTCAGCCCCTCTGAATCAGCCCCTCTGATTCAGCTCCTCTGTTTCAGCACCACTTTTTCAGCCCCTCTGTTTCTCGCCCTCTGTTTCAGCCCCTCTGATTCTCGCCCTCTGTTTCAGCCCCTCTGTTTCGCGCCGTCTGTTTCAGCCCCTCTGATTCAGCCCCTCTGTTTCAGCCCTTCTGATTCAGCCCCTCTGATTCAGCCCCTCTGATTCAGCCCCTCTGTTTCTCGCCCTCTGTTTCAGCACCTCTGTTTCAGCCCCTCTGTTTCAGCCCCTCTGTTTCTCACCCACTGTTACAGCCCGTCTGATTCAGCCCCTCTGATTCAGCCCCTCTGATTCAGCCCCTCTGTTTTAGCGCCTCTGAATCAGCCCCTCTGATTCAGCCCCTCTGTTTCTCGCCCTCTCTTTCAGCCGCTCTGTTTCAGCCCCTCTGTTTCACCTCCTCTGTTTCAGCTCCTCTGTTTCTAGCCCTCTGTTTCAGCCCCTCTGTTTCTCGCCCTCTGTTCCAGCCCCTCTGTTTCTCGCCCTCTGTTTCAGCCCCTCTGTTTCAGCCCCTCTGTTTCAGCCCCTCTGTTTCTCGCCCTCTGTTTCAGCGCCTCTGTTTCTCGCCCTCAGTTTCAGCCCATCTGTTTCTCGTTCTCTGTTTCAGCCCCTCTGTTTCAGCCCCTCTGTTTCTCGCCCTCTGTTTCAGCCCCTCTGTTTCAGCCCCTCTGTTTCAGCCCCTCTGTTTCAGCCCGTCTGTTTCTCACCTTCTTTTTCAGCCCCTCTGTTTCTCGCCCTCTGTTTCAGCCCCTCTGTTTCTCGCCCTCTGTTTCAGCCCCTCTGTTTCAGCCCCTCTGTTTCAGCCCCTCTGTTTCTCACCCTCTGTTTCAGCCCCTCTGTTTCTCGCCCTCTGTTTCAGCCACTCTGTTTCTCACCCTCTGTTTCAGCCCTTCTGTTTCAGCCCCTCTGTTTCTCGCCCTCTGTTTCTGCCGCTCTGTTTCTCGCCCTCTGTTTCAGCCCCGCTGTTTCTCGCCCTCTGCTTCAGCCCCGCTGATTCAGCCCCTCTGTTTCAGCCCCTCTGAATCAGCCCCTCTGATTCAGCCCCTCTGTTTCAGCCCCTCTGTTTCAGCCCCTCTGTTTCTCGCCCTCTGTTTCAGCCCATCTGTTTCTCGCCCTCTGTTTCAGCCCCTCTGTTTCTCGCCCTCTGTTCAGCCCCTATGTTTCTCGCCCTCTGTTTCAGCCCGTCTGATTCAGCCCCTCTGATTTAGCACCTCTGATTCAGCCCCTCTGTTTCAGCGCCTCTGATTCAGCCCCTCTGATTCAGCCCCTCTGTTTCTCGCCCTCTCTTTCAGCCGCTCTGTTTCAGCCCCTCTGTTTCACCTCCTCATGTTTCAGCCCCTCTGTTTCTAGCCCTCTGTTTCAGCCCCTCTGTTTCTAGCCCTCTGATTCAGCCCCTCTGATTCAGCCCCTCTTTTTCTCGCCCTCTGTTTCAGCCCCTCTGTTTCAGCCCTTCTGTTTCAGCCCCTCTGTTTCAGCCCCTCTGTTTCACCTCCTCTGTTTCTCGCCCTCTGTCTCTGCCCCTCTGTTTCTCGCCCTCTGTTTCAGCCCCGCTGATTCAGCCCCTCTGTTTCAGCCCCTCTGAATCAGCCCCTCTGATTCAGCTCCTCTGTTTCAGCACCACTTTTTCAGCCCCTCTGTTTCTCGCCCTCTGTTTCAGCCACTCTGATTCTCGCCCTCTGTTTCAGCCCCTCTGTTTCGCGCCGTCTGTTTCAGCCCCTCTGATTCAGCCCCTCTGTTTCAGCCCTTCTGATTCAGCCCCTCTGATTCAGCCCCTCTGATTCAGCCCCTCTGTTTCTCGCCCTCTGTTTCAGCACCTCTGTTTCAGCCCCTCTGTTTCAGCCACTCTGTTTCTCACCCACTGTTACAGCCCGTCTGATTCAGCCCCTCTGATTCAGCCCCTCTGATTCAGCCCCTCTGTTTCAGCGCCTCTGATTCAGCCCCTCTGATTCAGCCCCTCTGTTTCTCGCCCTCTCTTTCAGCCGCTCTGTTTCAGCCCCTCTGTTTCACCTCCTCTGTTTCAGCTCCTCTGTTTCTAGCCCTCTGTTTCAGCCCCTCTGTTTCTCGCCCTCTGTTCCAGCCCCTCTGTTTCTCGCCCTCTGTTTCAGCCCCTCTGTTTCAGCCCCTCTGTTTCAGCCCCTCTGTTTCTCGCCCTCTGTTTCAGTGCCTCTGTTTCTCGCCCTCAGTTTCAGCCCATCTGTTTCTCGTTCTCTGTTTCAGCCCCTCTGTTTCTCGCCCTCTGTTTCAGCCCCTCTGTTTCAGCCCCTCTGTTTCTCGCCCTCTGTTTCTGCCCCTCTGTTTCTCGCCCTCTGTTTCAGCCCCTCTGTTTCTCGCCCTCTGTTCCAGCCCCTCTGTTTCTCGCCCTCTGTTTCAGCCCCTCTGTTTCAGCCCCTCTGTTTCAGCCCCTCTGTTTCTCGCCCTCTGTTTCAGTGCCTCTGTTTCTCGCCCTCAGTTTCAGCCCATCTGTTTCTCGTTCTCTGTTTCAGCCCCTCTGTTTCTCGCCCTCTGTTTCAGCCCCTCTGTTTCAGCCCCTCTGTTTCTCGCCCTCTGTTTCTGCCCCTCTGTTTCTCGCCCTCTGTTTCAGCCACTCTGTTTTTCGCCCTCTGTTTCAGCCCCTCTGTTTCTCGCCCTCTGTATCAGACCCTCTGTTTCAGCCCCTCTGTTTCAGCCCCTCTCTTTCAGCCCCTCTGTTTATCGCCCTCTGTTTATCGCCATCTGTTTCAGCCCCTCTGTTTCTCGCCCTCTGTTTCAGCCCCTCTGTTTCGCGCTCTCTGTTTCAGCCCCTCTGTTTCAGCCCCTCTGTTTCTCGCCCTCTGTGTCTGCCCCTCTGTTTCTCGCCCTCTGTTTCAACCCCTATGTTTCTCGCCCTCTGTTTCAGCCCCGCTGATTCAGCCCCTCTGTTTCAGCGCCTCTGTTTCAGCCCCTCTGTTTCAGCCCCTCTGTTTCTCGCCCTCTGTTTCTCGCCCTCTGTTTCAGCCCCTCTGTTTCTCGCCCTCTGTATCAGCCCCTCTGTTTCGCGCTCTCTGTTTCAGCCCCTCTGTTTCAGCCCCTCTGTTTCTCGCCGTCTGTTCCTGCCCCTCTATTTCTCGCCCTCTGTTTCAGCCCCGCTGATTCAGCCCATCTGTTTCAGCCCCTCTGATTCAGCCCCTCTGTTTCTCGCCCTCTGTTTCAGCCCCTCTGCTTCTCGCCCTCTGTTGCAGCCCCTCTATTTCTCGCCATCTGTTTCAGCCCCTCTGATTCAGCCCCTCTGTTTCAGCCCCTCTGTTTCAGCGCCTCTGTTTCTCGCCCTCTGTTTCAGCCCCTCTGTTTCTAGCCCTCTGATTAAGCCCCTCTGATTCAGCCCCTCTGTTTCTCGCCCTCTGTCTCTGTCCCTCTGTTTCTCGCCCTCTGTTTCAGCCCCGCTGATTCAGCCCCTCTGTTTCAGCCCCTCTGAATCAGCCCCTCTGATTCAGCTCCTCTGTTTCAGCACCACTTTTTCAGCCCCTCTGTTTCTCGCCCTCTGTTTCAGCCCCTCTGATTCTCGCCCTCTGTTTCAGCCCCTCTGTTTCGCGCCGTCTGTTTCAGCCCCTCTGATTCAGCCCCTCTGTTTCAGCCCTTCTGATTCAGCCCCTCTGATTCAGCCCCTCTGATTCAGCCCCTCTGTTTCTCGCCCTCTGTTTCAGCACCTCTGTTTCAGCCCCTCTGTTTCAGCCCCTCTGTTTCTCACCCACTGTTACAGCCCGTCTGATTCAGCCCCTCTGATTCAGCCCCTCTGATTCAGCCCCTCTGTTTTAGCGCCTCTGAATCAGCCCCTCTGATTCAGCCCCTCTGTTTCTCGCCCTCTCTTTCAGCCGCTCTGTTTCAGCCCCTCTGTTTCACCTCCTCTGTTTCAGCTCCTCTGTTTCTAGCCCTCTGTTTCAGCCCCTCTGTTTCTCGCCCTCTGTTCCAGCCCCTCTGTTTCTCGCCCTCTGTTTCAGCCCCTCTGTTTCAGCCCCTCTGTTTCAGCCCCTCTGTTTCTCGCCCTCTGTTTCAGCGCCTCTGTTTCTCGCCCTCAGTTTCAGCCCATCTGTTTCTCGTTCTCTGTTTCAGCCCCTCTGTTTCAGCCCCTCTGTTTCTCGCCCTCTGTTTCAGCCCCTCTGTTTCAGCCCCTCTGTTTCAGCCCCTCTGTTTCAGCCCGTCTGTTTCTCACCTTCTTTTTCAGCCCCTCTGTTTCTCGCCCTCTGTTTCAGCCCCTCTGTTTCTCGCCCTCTGTTTCAGCCCCTCTGTTTCAGCCCCTCTGTTTCAGCCCCTCTGTTTCTCACCCTCTGTTTCAGCCCCTCTGTTTCTCGCCCTCTGTTTCAGCCCCTCTGTTTCTCACCCTCTGTTTCAGCCCTTCTGTTTCAGCCCCTCTGTTTCTCGCCCTCTGTTTCTGCCGCTCTGTTTCTCGCCCTCTGTTTCAGCCCCGCTGTTTCTCGCCCTCTGCTTCAGCCCCGCTGATTCAGCCCCTCTGTTTCAGCCCCTCTGAATCAGCCCCTCTGATTCAGCCCCTCTGTTTCAGCCCCTCTGTTTCAGCCCCTCTGTTTCTCGCCCTCTGTTTCAGCCCATCTGTTTCTCGCACTCTGTTTCAGCCCCTCTGTTTCTCGCCCTCTGTTCAGCCCCTATGTTTCTCGCCCTCTGTTTCAGCCCGTCTGATTCAGCCCCTCTGATTTAGCACCTCTGATTCAGCCCCTCTGTTTCAGCGCCTCTGATTCAGCCCCTCTGATTCAGCCCCTCTGTTTCTCGCCCTCTCTTTCAGCCGCTCTGTTTCAGCCCCTCTGTTTCACCTCCTCATGTTTCAGCCCCTCTGTTTCTAGCCCTCTGTTTCAGCCCCTCTGTTTCTAGCCCTCTGATTCAGCCCCTCTGATTCAGCCCCTCTTTTTCTCGCCCTCTGTTTCAGCCCCTCTGTTTCAGCCCTTCTGTTTCAGCCCCTCTGTTTCAGCCCCTCTGTTTCAGCCCCTCTGTTTCTCGCCCTCTGTCTCTGCCCCTCTGTTTCTCGCCCTCTGTTTCAGCCCCGCTGATTCAGCCCCTCTGTTTCAGCCCCTCTGAATCAGCCCCTCTGATTCAGCTCCTCTGTTTCAGCACCACTTTTTCAGCCCCTCTGTTTCTCGCCCTCTGTTTCAGCCACTCTGATTCTCGCCCTCTGTTTCAGCCCCTCTGTTTCGCGCCGTCTGTTTCAGCCCCTCTGATTCAGCCCCTCTGTTTCAGCCCTTCTGATTCAGCCCCTCTGATTCAGCCCCTCTGATTCAGCCCCTCTGTTTCTCGCCCTCTGTTTCAGCACCTCTGTTTCAGCCCCTCTGTTTCAGCCACTCTGTTTCTCACCCACTGTTACAGCCCGTCTGATTCAGCCCCTCTGATTCAGCCCCTCTGATTCAGCCCCTCTGTTTCAGCGCCTCTGATTCAGCCCCTCTGATTCAGCCCCTCTGTTTCTCGCCCTCTCTTTCAGCCGCTCTGTTTCAGCCCCTCTGTTTCACCTCCTCTGTTTCAGCTCCTCTGTTTCTAGCCCTCTGTTTCAGCCCCTCTGTTTCTCGCCCTCTGTTCCAGCCCCTCTGTTTCTCGCCCTCTGTTTCAGCCCCTCTGTTTCAGCCCCTCTGTTTCAGCCCCTCTGTTTCTCGCCCTCTGTTTCAGTGCCTCTGTTTCTCGCCCTCAGTTTCAGCCCATCTGTTTCTCGTTCTCTGTTTCAGCCCCTCTGTTTCAGCCCCTCTGTTTCTCGCCCTCTGTTTCAGCCCCTCTGTTTCAGCCGCTCTGTTTCAGCCCGTCTGTTTCTCACCCTCTTTTTCAGCCCCTCTGTTTCTCGCCCTCTGTTTCAGCCCCTCTGTTTCTCGCCCTCTGTTTCAGCCCCTCTGTTTCAGCCCCTCTGTTTCAGCCCCTCTGTTTCTCACCCTCTGCTTCAGCCCCTCTGTTTCTCGCCCTCTGTTTCAGATCCTCTGTTTCTCGCCCTCTGTTTCAGCCCTTCTGTTTCAGCCCCTCTGTTTCTCGCCCTCTGTTTCTGCCCCTCTGTTTCTCGCCCTCTGTTTCAGCCCCGCTGTTTCTCGCCCTCTGCTTCAGCCCCGCTGATTCAGCCCCTCTGTTTCAGCCCCTCTGAATCAGCCCCTCTGATTCAGCCCCTCTGTTTCAGCCCCTCTGTTTCAGCCCCGCTGTTTCTCGCCCTCTGTTTCAGCCCCTCTGTTTCTCGCCCTCTGTCTCAGCCCCTCTGTTTCTCGCCCTCTGTTCAGCCCCTATGTTTCTCGCCCACTGTTTCAGCCCGTCTGATTCAGCCCCTCTGATTCAGCCCCTCTGATTCAGCCCCTCTGTTTCAGCGCCTCTGATTCAGCCCCTTCTGATTCAGCCCCTCTGTTTCTCGCCCTCTCTTTCAGCCGCTCTGTTTCAGCCCCTCTGTTTCACCTCCTCTGTTTCAGCCCCTCTGTTTCTAGCCCTCTGTTTCAGCCCCTCTGTTTCTCGCCCTCTGTTCCAGCCCCTCTGTTTCTCGCCCTCTGTTTCAGCCCCTCTGTTTCAGCCCCTCTGTTTCAGCCCCTCTGTTTCTCGCCCTCTGTTTCAGCCCCTCTGTTTCTCGCCCTCAGTTTCAGCCCATCTGTTTCTCGCCCTCTGTTTCAGCCCCTATGTTTCAGCCCCTCTGTTTCTCGCCCTCTGTTTCAGCCCCTCTGTTTCAGCCCCTCTGTTTCAGTTCCTCTGTTTCAGCCCGTCTGTTTCTCACCCTCTTTTTCAGCCCCTCTGTTTCTCGCCCTCTGTTTCAGCCCCTCTGTTTCTCGCCCTCTGTTTCAGCCCATCTGTTTCAGCCCCTCTGTTTCTCGCCCTCTGTTTCAGCCCCTCTGTTTCTCGCCCTCTGTTTCAGCCCCTCTGTTTCAGCCCCTCTGTTTCTCGCCCTCTGTTTCTGCCCCTATGTTTCTCGCCCTCTGTTTCAGCCACTCTGTTTTTCGCCCTCTGTTTCTGCCCTCTGTTTCTCGCCCTCTGTATCAGACCCTCTGTTTCAGCCCCTCTGTTTCAGACCCTCTGTTTCTCGCCCTCTGTTTCTCGCCCGCGGTTTCTCGCCCTCTATTTCAGCCCCTCTGTTTCAGCCCCTCTGTTTCTCGCCCTCTGTTTCAGCCCATCTGATTCTCGCCCTCTGTTTCCGCCCCTCTGATTCTCACCCTCTGTTTCAGACCCTCTGATTGAGCCCCTCTATTTCAGCCCCTCTGATTCAGCCCCTCTGATTCAGCCCCTCTGTTTCTCGCCCTCTGTTTCAGCCCCTCTGTTTCAGCCCCTCTGTTTCATCCCCTCTGTTTCAGCCCCGCTGTTTCAGCCCCTCTGTTTCTCGCCCTCTGTTTCAGCCCCTCTGTTTCTCGCCCTCTGTTTCAGCCCCTCTGTTTCAGCCCCTCTGTTTCAGCCCCTCTGTTTCTCACCCTCTGTTTCAGCCCCTCTGTTTCTCGCCCTCTATTTCAGCCCCTCTGTTTCTCGCCCTCTGTTTCAGCCCTTCTGTTTCAGCCCCTCTGTTTCTCGCCCTCTGTTTCTGCCCCTCTGTTTCTCGCCCTCTGTTTCAGCCCCGCTGTTTCTCGCCCTCTGCTTCAGCCCCGCTGATTCAGCCCCTCTGTTTCAGCCCCTCTGAATCAGCCCCTCTGATTCAGCCCCTCTGTTTCAGCCCCTCTGTTTCTGCCCCTCTGTTTCTCGCCCTCTGTTTCAGCCCCTCTGTTTCTCGCCCTCTGTTTCAGCCCCTCTGTTTCTCGCCCTCTGTTCAGCCCCTATGTTTCTCGCCCTCTGTTTCAGCCCCTCTGTTTTTCGCCCTCTGTTTCAGCCCCGCTGATTCAGCCCCTCTGTTTCAGCCCCTCTGAATCAGCCCCTCTGATTCAGCCCCTCCGTTTCAGCCCCTCTGTTTCAGCCCCTCTGTTTCTCGCCCTCTGTTTCAGCCCCTCTGTTTCTCGCCCTCTGTTCAGCCCCTATGTTTCTCGCCCTCTGTTTCAGCCCCTCTGTTTTTCGCCCTCTGTTTCAGCCCCTCTGTTTCAGCCCCTCTGTTTCTCGCCCTCTGTTTCTGCCACACTGTTTCTCGCCCTCTGTTTCAGCCCCTCTGATTCAGCCCCTCCGTTTCAGCTCCTCTGTTTCAGCCCCTCTGATTCTCACCCTCTGTTTCAGCCCCTCTGATTGAGCCCCTCTGTTTCAGCCCCTCTGATTCAGCCCCTCTGATTCAGCCCCTCTGAATCAGCCCCTCTGTTTCTCGCCCTCTGTTTCAGCCCCTCTGTTTCAGCCCCTCTATTTCAGCCCCTCTGTTTCTCACCCTCTGTTTCAGCCCCTCTGATACAGCCCCTCTGATTCAGCTCCTCTCTTTCAGCCCCACTTTTTCAGCCCCTTTGTTTCTCGCCCTCTGTTTCAGCCCCTCTGATTCTCGCCCTCTGTTTCAGCCCCTCTGTTTCTCGCCGTCTGTTTCAGCCCCTCTGATTCAGCCCCTCTGTTTCAGCCCTTCTGATTCAGCCCCTGTGATTCAGCCCCTCTGATTCAGCCCCTCTGTTTCTCGCCCCTCTGTTTCTCGCCCTCTGTTTCAGCCCCTCTGTTTCTCGCCCTCTGTTTCAGCCCCTCTGTTTCTCGCCCTCTGTTCAGCCCCTATGTTTCTCGCCCTCTGTTTCAGCCCCTCTGTTTTTCGCCCTCTGTTTCAGCCCCTCTGTTTCAGCCCCTCTGTTTCTCGCCCTCTGTTTCTGCCACTCTGTTTCTCGCCCTCTGTTTCAGCCCCTCTGAATCAGCCCCTCTGTTTCTCGCCCTCTGTTTCAGCCCCTCTGTTTCAGCCCCTCTATTTCAGCCCCTCTGTTTCTCACCCTCTGTTTCAGCCCCTCTGATACAGCCCCTCTGATTCAGCTCCTCTCTTTCAGCCCCACTTTTTCAGCCCCTTTGTTTCTCGCCCTCTGTTTCAGCCCCTCTGATTCTCGCCCTCTGTTTCAGCCCCTCTGTTTCTCGCCGTCTGTTTCAGCCCCTCTGATTCAGCCCCTCTGTTTCAGCCCTTCTGATTCAGCCCCTGTGATTCAGCCCCTCTGATTCAGCCCCTCTGTTTCTGCCCCTCTGTTTCTCGCCCTCTGTTTCAGCCCCTCTGTTTCTCGCCCTCTGTTTCAGCCCCTCTGTTTCTCGCCCTCTGTTCAGCCCCTATGTTTCTCGCCCTCTGTTTCAGCCCCTCTGTTTTTCGCCCTCTGTTTCAGCCCCTCTGTTTCAGCCCCTCTGTTTCTCGCCCTCTGTTTCTGCCACTCTGTTTCTCGCCCTCTGTTTCAGCCCCGCTGATTCAGCCCCTCTGTTTCAGCCCCTCTGAATCAGCCCCTCTGATTCAGCCCCTCCGTTTCAGCCCCTCTGTTTCAGCCCCTCTGTTTCTCGCCCTCTGTTTCAGCCCCTCTGTTTCTCGCCCTCTGTTCAGCCCCTATGTTTCTCGCCCTCTGTTTCAGCCCCTCTGTTTTTCGCCCTCTGTTTCAGCCCCTCTGTTTCAGCCCCTCTGTTTCTCGCCCTCTGTTTCTGCCACACTGTTTCTCGCCCTCTGTTTCAGCCCCTCTGATTCAGCCCCTCCGTTTCAGCTCCTCTGTTTCAGCCCCTCTGATTCTCACCCTCTGTTTCAGCCCCTCTGATTGAGCCCCTCTGTTTCAGCCCCTCTGATTCAGCCCCTCTGATTCAGCCCCTCTGAATCAGCCCCTCTGTTTCTCGCCCTCTGTTTCAGCCCCTCTGTTTCAGCCCCTCTATTTCAGCCCCTCTGTTTCTCACCCTCTGTTTCAGCCCCTCTGATACAGCCCCTCTGATTCAGCTCCTCTCTTTCAGCCCCACTTTTTCAGCCCCTTTGTTTCTCGCCCTCTGTTTCAGCCCCTCTGATTCTCGCCCTCTGTTTCAGCCCCTCTGTTTCTCGCCGTCTGTTTCAGCCCCTCTGATTCAGCCCCTCTGTTTCAGCCCTTCTGATTCAGCCCCTGTGATTCAGCCCCTCTGATTCAGCCCCTCTGTTTCTCGCCCTCTGTTTCAGCCCCTCTGTTTCAGCCCCTCTGTTTCAGCCCCTCTGTTTCTGACCCTCTGTTTCAGCCCGTCTGATTCAGCCCCTCTGATTCAGCTCCTCTGATTCAGCCCCTCTGTTTCAGCGCCTCTGATTCAGCCCCTCTGATTCAGCCCCTCTGTTTCTCGCCCTCTCTTTCAGCCGCTCTGTTTCAGCCCCTCTGTTTCACATCCTCTGTTTCAGCCCCTCTGTTTCTAGCCCTCTGCTTCAGCCCCTGTTTCTCGCCCTCTGTTCCCCCCCCTCTGTTTCTCGCCCTCTGTTTCAGCCCCTCTGTTTTAGACCCTCTGTTTCAGCCCCTCTGTTTCTCGCCCTCTGTTTCAGCCCCTCTGTTTCTCGACCTCAGTTTCAGCCCCTCTGTTTCTCGCCCTCTGTTTCAGCCCCTCTGTTTCTCGCCCTCTGTTTCAGGCCCTCTGTTTCTCGCCCTCTGTTTCAGCCCCTCTCTTTCAGCCCCTCTGTTTCAGCCCCTCTGTTTCTCGCCCTCTGTTTCAGCCCCTCTGTTTCAGCCCCTCTGTTTCAGCCCCTCTGTTTCTCACCCTCTGTTTCAGCCCCTCTGTTTCTTGCCCTCTGTTTCAGCCCCTCTGTTTCTCGCCCTCTGTTTCAGCCCTTCTGTTTCAGCCCCTCTGTTTCTGCCCCTCTGTTTCTCGCCCTCTGTTTCAGCCCCGCTGTTTCTCGCCCTCTGCTTCAGCCCCGCTGATTCAGCCCCTCTGTTTCAGCCCCTCTGAATCAGCCCCTCTGATTCAGCCCCTCTGTTTCAGCCCCTCTGTTTCAGCCCCTCTGTTTCTCGCCCTCTGTTTCAGCCCCTCTGTTTCTCGCCCTCTGTTTCAGCCCCTCTGTTTCTCGCCCTCTGTTCAGCCCCTATGTTTCTCGCCCTCTGTTTCAGCCCCTCTGTTTTTCGCCCTCTGTTTCAGCCCCTCTGTTTCAGCCCCTCTGTTTCTCGCCCTCTGTTTCTGCCACTCTGTTTCTCGCCCTCTGTTTCAGCCCCGCTGATTCAGCCCCTCTGTTTCAGCCCCTCTGAATCAGCCCCTCTGATTCAGCCCCTCCGTTTCAGCCCCTCTGTTTCAGCCCCTCTGTTTCTCGCCCTCTGTTTCAGCCCATCTGATTCTCGCCCTCTGTTTCCGCCCCTCTGATTCTCACCCTCTGTTTCAGCCCCTCTGATTGAGCCCCTCTGTTTCAGCCCCTCTGATTCAGCCCCTCTGATTCAGCCCCTCTGATTCAGCCCCTCTGTTTCTCGCCCTCTGTTTCAGCCCCTCTGTTTCAGCCCCTCTATTTCAGCCCCTCTGTTTCTCACCCTCTGTTTCAGCCCCTCTGATACAGCCCCTCTGATTCAGCTCCTCTCTTTCAGCCCCACTTTTTCAGCCCCTTTGTTTCTCGCCCTCTGTTTCAGCCCCTCTGATTCTCGCCCTCTGTTTCATCCCCTCTGTTTCTCGCCGTCTGTTTCAGCCCCTCTGATTCAGCCCCTCTGTTTCAGCCCTTCTGATTCAGCCCCTCTGATTCAGCCCCTCTGATTCAGCCCCTCTGTTTCTCGCCCTCTGTTTCAGCCCCTCTGTTTCAGCCCCTCTGTTTCAGCCCCTCTGTTTCTCACCCTCTGTTTCAGCCCGTCTGATTCAGCCCCTCTGATTCAGACCCTCTGATTCAGCGCCTCTGTTTCAGCGCCTCTGATTCAGCCCCTCTGATTCAGCCCCTCTGTTTCTCGCCCTCTCTTTCAGCCGCTCTGTTTCAGCCCCTCTGTTTCACATCCTCTGTTTCAGCCCCTCTGTTTCTAGCCCTCTGTTTCAGCCCCTCTGTTTCTCGCCCTCTGTTCCAGCCCCTCTGATTCTCGCCCTCTGTTTCAGCCCCTCTGTTTTAGCCCCTCTGTTTCAGCCCCTCTGTTTCTCGCCCTCTGTTTCAGCCCCTCTGTTTCTCGACCTCAGTTTCAGCCCCTCTGTTTCTCGCCCTCTGTTTCAGCCCCTCTGTTTCAGCCCCTCTGTTTCTCGTTCTCTGTTTCAGCCCCTCTGTTTCAGCCCCTCTGTTTCTCGCCCTCTGTTTCAGCCCCTCTGTTTCAGCCCCTCTGTTTCTCGCCCTCTGTTTCTGCCCCTATGTTTCTCGCCCTCTGTTTCAGCCCCTCTGTTTTTCGCCCTCTGTTTCAGCCCCTCTGTTTCTCGCCCTCTGTATCAGACCCTCTGTTTCAGCCCCTCTGTTTCATCCCCTCTCTTTCAGCCCCTCTGTTTCTCGCCCTCTGTTTCAGCCCCTCTGTTTCTCGCCCTCTGTTTCAGCCCTTCTGTTTCAGCCCCTCTGTTTCTCGCCCTCTGTTTCTGCCCCTCTGTTTCTCGCCCTCTGTTTCAGCCCCGCTGTTTCTCGCCCTCTGCTTCAGCCCCGCTGATTCAGCCCCTCTGTTTCAGCCCCTCTGAATCAGCCCCTCTGATTCAGCCCCTCTGTTTCAGCCCCTCTGTTTCAGCCCCTCTGTTTCTCGCCCTTTGTTTCAGCCCATCTGTTTCTCGCCCTCTGTTTCAGCCCCTCTGTTTCTCGCCCTCTGTTCAGCCCCTATGTTTCTCGCCCTCTGTTTCAGCCCGTCTGATTCAGCCCCTCTGATTTAGCCCCTCTGATTCAGCCCCTCTGTTTCAGCGCCTCTGATTCAGCCCCTCTGATTCAGCCCCTCTGTTTCTCGCCCTCTCTTTCAGCCGCTCTGTTTCAGCCCCTCTGTTTCACCTCCTCTGTTTCAGCCCCTCTGTTTCTAGCCCTCTGTTTCAGCCCCTCTGTTTCTAGCCCTCTGATTCAGCCCCTCTGATTCAGCCCCTCTTTTTCTCGCCCTCTGTTTCAGCCCCTCTGTTTCAGCCCTTCTGTTTCAGCCCCTCTGTTTCAGCCCCTCTGTTTCAGCCCCTCTGTTTCTCGCCCTCTGTCTCTGCCCCTCTGTTTCTCGCCCTCTGTTTCAGCCCCTCTGAATCAGCCCCTCTGATTCAGCTCCTCTGTTTCAGCACCACTTTTTCATCCCCTCTGTTTCTCGCCCTCTGTTTCAGCCCCTCTGATTCTCGCCCTCTGTTTCAGCCCCTCTGTTTCGCGCCGTCTGTTTCAGCCCCTCTGATTCAGCCCCTCTGTTTCAGCCCTTCTAATTCAGCCCCTCTGATTCAGCCCCTCTGATTCAGCCCCTCTGTTTCTCGCCCTCTGTTTCAGCCCCTCTGTTTCTCGCCCTCAGTTTCAGCCCCTCTGTTTCTCGCCCTCTGTTTCAGCCCCTCTGTTTCAGCGCCTCTGTTTCAGCCCCTCTGTTTCAGCCCCTCTGTTTCTCGCCCTCTGTTTCTCGCCCTCTGTTTCAGCCCCTCTGTTTCTCGCCCTCTGTTTCAGCCCCTCTGTTTCGCGCTCTCTGTTTCAGCCCCTCTGTTTCAGCCCCTCTGTTTCTCGCCGTCTGTTTCTGCCCCTCTATTTCTCGCCCTCTGTTTCAGCCCCTCTGATTCAGCCCCTCTGTTTCTCGCCCTCTGTTTCAGCCCGTCAGCTTCTCGCCCTCTGTTGCAGCCCCTCTGTTTCAGCCCCTCTGTTTCAGCCCCTCTGTTTCAGCCCCTCTGTTTCTCGCCCTCTGTTTCAGCCCCTCTGTTTCTCGCCCTCAGGTTCAGCCCCTCTGTTTCTCGCCCTCTGTTTCAGCCCCTCTGTTTCAGCCCCTCTGTTTCAGCCCCTCTGTTTCAGCCCCTCTGTTTCTCACCCTCTGTTTCAGCCCCTCTGTTTCTCGCCCTCTGTTTCAGCCCCTCTGTTTCTCGCCCTCTGTTTCAGCCCCTCTGTTTCAGCCCCTCTGTTTCTCGCCCTCTGTTTCTGCCCCTCTGTTTCTCGCCTTCTGTTTCAGCCACTCTGTTTTTCGCCCTCTGTTTCAGCCCATCTGTTTCTCGCCCTCTGTATCAGACCCTCTGTTTCAGCCCCTCTGTTTCAGCCCCTCTCTTTCAGCCCCTCTGTTTATCGCCCTCTGTTTCTCGCCATCTGTTTCAGCCCCTCTGTTTCTCGCCCTCTGTTTCAGCCCCTCTGTTTCGCGCTCTCTGTTTCAGCCCCTCTGTTTCAGCCCCTCTGTTTCTCGCCCTCTGTTTCTGCCCCTCTGTTTCTCGCCCTCGGTTTCAGCCCCGCTGATTCAGCCCATCTGTTTCAGCCCCTCTGATTCAGCCCCTCTGTTTCTCGCCCTCTGTTTCAGCCCGTCTGCTTCTCGCCCTCTGTTGCAGCCCCTCTGTTTCAGCCCCTCTGTTTCAGCCCCTCTGTTTCAGCCCCTCTGTTTCTCGCCCTCTGTTTCAGCCCCTCTGTTTCTCGCCCTCAGGTTCAGCCCCTCTGTTTCTCGCCCTCTGTTTCAGCCCCTCTATTTCAGCCCCTCGTATTCAGCCCCTCTGTTTCTCGCCCTCTGTTTCAGCCCCTCTGTTTCAGCCCGTCTGTTTCAGCCCCTCTGTTTCAGCCCCTCTGTTTCTCACCCTCTGTTTCAGCCCCTCTGTTTCTCGCCCTCTGTTTCAGCCCCTCTGTTTCTCGCCCTCTGTTTCAGCCCCTCTGTTTCAGCCCCTCTGTTTCTCGCCCTCTGTTTCTGCCCCTCTGTTTCTCGCCCTCTGTTTCAGCCACTCTGTTTTTCGCCCTCTGTTTCAGCCCCTCTGTTTCTCGCCCTCTGTATCAGACCCTCTGTTTCAGCCCCTCTGTTTCAGCCCCTCTCTTTCAGCCCCTCTGTTTATCGCCCTCTGTTTCTCGCCATCTGTTTCAGCCCCTCTGTTTCTCGCCCTCTGTTTCAGCCCCTCTGTTTCGCGCTCTCTGTTTCAGCCCCTCTGTTTCAGCCCCTCTGTTTCTCGCCCTCTGTGTCTGCCCCTCTGTTTCTCCCCCTCTGTTTCAACCCCTATGTTTCTCGCCCTCTGTTTCAGCCCCGCTGATTCAGCCCCTCTGTTTCAGCCCCTCTGATTCAGCCCCTCTGTTTCTCGCCCTCTGTTTCAGCCCCTCTGCTTCTCGCCCTCTGTTGCAGCCCCTCTATTTCTCGCCATCTGTTTCAGCCCCTCTGATTCAGCCCCTCTGTTTCAGCCCCTCTGTTTCAGCGCCTCTGTTTCTCGCCCTCTGTTTCAGCCCCTCTGTTTCTAGCCCTCTGATTCAGCCCCTCTGATTCAGCCCCTCTGTTTCTCGCCCTCTGTCTCTGTCCCTCTGTTTCTCGTCCTCTGTTTCAGCCCCTCTGATTCAGCCCCTCTGTTTCAGCCCCTCTGAATCAGCCCCTCTGATTCAGCTCCTCTGTTTCAGCACCACTTTTTCAGCCCCTCTGTTTCTCGCCCTCTGTTTCAGCCCCTCTGATTCTCGCCCTCTGTTTCAGCCCCTCTGTTTCGCGCCGTCTGTTTCAGCCCCTCTGATTCAGCCCCTCTGTTTCAGCCCTTCTGATTCAGCCCCTCTGATTCAGCCCCTCTGATTCAGCCCCTCTGTTTCTCGCCCTCTGTTTCAGCACCTCTGTTTCAGCCCCTCTGTTTCAGCCCCTCTGTTTCTCACCCACTGTTACAGCCCGTCTGATTCAGCCCCTCTGATTCAGCCCCTCTGATTCAGCCCCTCTGTTTTAGCGCCTCTGAATCAGCCCCTCTGATTCAGCCCCTCTGTTTCTCGCCCTCTCTTTCAGCCGCTCTGTTTCAGCCCCTCTGTTTCACCTCCTCTGTTTCAGCTCCTCTGTTTCTAGCCCTCTGTTTCAGCCCCTCTGTTTCTCGCCCTCTGTTCCAGCCCCTCTGTTTCTCGCCCTCTGTTTCAGCCCCTCTGTTTCAGCCCCTCTGTTTCAGCCCCTCTGTTTCTCGCCCTCTGTTTCAGCGCCTCTGTTTCTCGCCCTCAGTTTCAGCCCATCTGTTTCTCGTTCTCTGTTTCAGCCCCTCTGTTTCAGCCCCTCTGTTTCTCGCCCTCTGTTTCAGCCCCTCTGTTTCAGCCCCTCTGTTTCAGCCCCTCTGTTTCAGCCCGTCTGTTTCTCACCCTCTTTTTCAGCCCCTCTGTTTCTCGCCCTCTGTTTCAGCCCCTCTGTTTCTCGCCCTCTGTTTCAGCCCCTCTGTTTCAGCCCCTCTGTTTCAGCCCCTCTGTTTCTCACCCTCTGTTTCTCGCCCTCTGTTTCAGCCCCTCTGTTTCTCACCCTCTGTTTCAGCCCTTCTGTTTCAGCCCCTCTGTTTCTCGCCCTCTGTTTCTGCCCCTCTGTTTCTCGCCCTCTGTTTCAGCCCCGCTGTTTCTCGCCCTCTGCTTCAGCCCCGCTGATTCAGCCCCTCTGTTTCAGCCCCTCTGAATCAGCCCCTCTGATTCAGCCCCTCTGTTTCAGCCCCTCTGTTTCAGCCCCTCTGTTTCTCGCCCTCTGTTTCAGCCCATCTGTTTCTCGCCCTCTGTTTCAGCCCCTCTGTTTCTCGCCCTCTGTTCAGCCCCTATGTTTCTCGCCCTCTGTTTCAGCCCGTCTGATTCAGCCCCTCTGATTTAGCCCCTCTGATTCAGCCCCTCTGTTTCAGCGCCTCTGATTCAGCCGCTCTGTTTCAGCCCCTCTGTTTCACCTCCTCTGTTTCAGCCCCTCTGTTTCTAGCCCTCTGTTTCAGCCCCTCTGTTTCTAGCCCTCTGATTCAGCCCCTCTGATTCAGCCCCTCTTTTTCTCGCCCTCTGTTTCAGCCCCTCTGTTTCAGCCCTTCTGTTTCAGCCCCTCTGTTTCAGCCCCTCTGTTTCAGCCCCTCTGTTTCTCGCCCTCTGTCTCTGCCCCTCTGTTTCTCGCCCTCTGTTTCAGCCCCGCTGATTCAGCCCCTCTGTTTCAGCCCCTCTGAATCAGCCCCTCTGATTCAGCTCCTCTGTTTCAGCACCACTTTCAGCCCCTCTGTTTCTCGCCCTCTGTTTCAGCCACTCTGATTCTCGCCCTCTGTTTCAGCCCCTCTGTTTCGCGCCGTCTGTTTCAGCCCCTCTGATTCAGCCCCTCTGTTTCAGCCCTTCTGATTCAGCCCCTCTGATTCAGCCCCTCTGATTCAGCCCCTCTGTTTCTCGCCCTCTGTTTCAGCACCTCTGTTTCAGCCCCTCTGTTTCAGCCACTCTGTTTCTCACCCACTGTTACAGCCCGTCTGATTCAGCCCCTCTGATTCAGCCCCTCTGATTCAGCCCCTCTGTTTCAGCGCCTCTGATTCAGCCCCTCTGATTCAGCCCCTCTGTTTCTCGCCCTCTCTTTCAGCCGCTCTGTTTCAGCCCCTCTGTTTCACCTCCTCTGTTTCAGCTCCTCTGTTTCTAGCCCTCTGTTTCAGCCCCTCTGTTTCTCGCCCTCTGTTCCAGCCCCTCTGTTTCTCGCCCTCTGTTTCAGCCCCTCTGTTTCAGCCCCTCTGTTTCTCGCCCTCTGTTTCAGTGCCTCTGTTTCTCGCCCTCAGTTTCAGCCCATCTGTTTCTCGTTCTCTGTTTCAGCCCCTCTGTTTCAGCCCCTCTGTTTCTCGCCCTCTGTTTCAGCCCCTCTGTTTCCGCCGCTCTGTTTCAGCCCGTCTGTTTCTCACCCTCTTTTTCAGCCCCTCTGTTTCTCGCCCTCTGTTTCAGCCCCTCTGTTTCTCGCCCTCTGTTTCAGCCCCTCTGTTTCAGCCCCTCTGTTTCAGCCCCTCTGTTTCTCACCCTCTGCTTCAGCCCCTCTGTTTCTCGCCCTCTGTTTCAGATCCTCTGTTTCTCGCCCTCTGTTTCAGCCCTTCTGTTTCAGCCCCTCTGTTTCTCGCCCTCTGTTTCTGCCCCTCTGTTTCTCGCCCTCTGTTTCAGCCCCGCTGTTTCTCGCCCTCTGCTTCAGCCCCGCTGATTCAGCCCCTCTGTTTCAGCCCCTCTGAATCAGCCCCTCTGATTCAGCCCCTCTGTTTCAGCCCCTCTGTTTCTGCCCCTCTGTTTCTCGCCCTCTGTTTCAGCCCCTCTGTTTCTCGCCCTCTGTCTCAGCCCCTCTGTTTCTCGCCCTCTGTTCAGCCCCTATGTTTCTCGCCCACTGTTTCAGCCCGTCTGATTCAGCCCCTCTGATTCAGCCCCTCTGATTCAGCCCCTCTGTTTCAGCGCCTCTGATTCAGCCCCTTCTGATTCAGCCCCTCTGTTTCTCGCCCTCTCTTTCAGCCGCTCTGTTTCAGCCCCTCTGTTTCACCTCCTCTGTTTCAGCGCCTCTGTTTCTAGCCCTCTGTTTCAGCCCCTCTGTTTCTCGCCCTCTGTTCCAGCCCCTCTGTTTCTCGCCCTCTGTTCAGCCCCTCTGTTTCAGCACCTCTGTTTCAGCCCCTCTGTTTCTCGCCCTCTGTTTCAGCCCCTCTGTTTCTCGCCCTCAGTTTCAGCCCATCTGTTTCTCGCCCTCTGTTTCAGCCCCTATGTTTCAGCCCCTCTGTTTCTCGCCCTCTGTTTCAGCCCCTCTGTTTCAGTTCCTCTGTTTCAGCCCGTCTGTTTCTCACCCTCTTTTTCAGCCCCTCTGTTTCTCGCCCTCTGTTTCAGCCCCTCTGTTTCTCGCCCTCTGTTTCAGCCCATCTGTTTCAGCCCCTCTGTTTCTCGCCCTCTGTTTCAGCCCCTCTGTTTCTCGCCCTCTGTTTCAGCCCCTCTGTTTCAGCCCCTCTGTTTCTCGCCCTCTGTTTCTGCCCCTATGTTTCTCGCCCTCTGTTTCAGCCACTCTGTTTTTCGCCCTCTGTTTCAGCCCCTCTGTTTCTCGCCCTCTGTATCAGACCCTCTGTTTCAGCCCCTCTGTTTCAGACCCTCTGTTTCTCGCCCTCTGTTTCTCGCCCGCGGTTTCTCGCCCTCTATTTCAGCCCCTCTGTTTCTCGCCCTCTGTTTCAGCCCCTCTTTTCCCGCCCTCTGTTTCAGCCCCTCTGTTTCTCGCCCTCTGTTTCAGCCCCTCTGTTTCAGCCCCTCTGTTTCTCGCCCTCTGTTTCAGCCCCTCCGTTTCAGCCCCTCTGTTTCAGCCTCTCTGTTTCAGCCCCTCTGTTTCTCGCCCTCTGTTTCTGCCCCTCTGAATCAGCCCCTCTGATTCAGCTCCTCTGTTTCAGCACCACTTTTTCAGCCCCTCTGTTTCTCGCCCTCTGTTTCAGCCCCTCTGATTCTCGCCCTCTGTTTCAGCCCCTCTGTTTCGCGCCGTCTGTTTCAGCCCCTCTGATTCAGCCCCTCTGTTTCAGCCCTTCTGATTCAGCCCCTCTGATTCAGCCCCTCTGATTCAGCCCCTCTGTTTCTCGCCCTCTGTTTCAGCACCTCTGTTTCAGCCCCTCTGTTTCAGCCCCTCTGTTTCTCACCCACTGTTACAGCCCGTCTGATTCAGCCCCTCTGATTCAGCCCCTCTGATTCAGCCCCTCTGTTTTAGCGCCTCTGAATCAGCCCCTCTGATTCAGCCCCTCTGTTTCTCGCCCTCTCTTTCAGCCGCTCTGTTTCAGCCCCTCTGTTTCACCTCCTCTGTTTCAGCTCCTCTGTTTCTAGCCCTCTGTTTCAGCCCCTCTGTTTCTCGCCCTCTGTTCCAGCCCCTCTGTTTCTCGCCCTCTGTTTCAGCCCCTCTGTTTCAGCCCCTCTGTTTCAGCCCCTCTGTTTCTCGCCCTCTGTTTCAGCGCCTCTGTTTCTCGCCCTCAGTTTCAGCCCATCTGTTTCACGTTCTCTGTTTCAGCCCCTCTGTTTCAGCCCCTCTGTTTCTCGCCCTCTGTTTCAGCCCCTCTGTTTCAGCCCCTCTGTTTCAGCCCCTCTGTTTCAGCCCGTCTGTTTCTCACCCTCTTTTTCAGCCTCTCTGTTTCTCGCCCTCTGTTTCAGCCCCTCTGTTTCTCGCCCTCTGTTTCAGCCCCTCTGTTTCAGCCCCTCTGTTTCAGCCCCTCTGTTTCTCACCCTCTGTTTCTCGCCCTCTGTTTCAGCCCCTCTGTTTCTCACCCTCTGTTTCAGCCCTTCTGTTTCAGCCCCTCTGTTTCTCGCCCTCTGTTTCTGCCCCTCTGTTTCTCGCCCTCTGTTTCAGCCCCGCTGTTTCTCGCCCTCTGCTTCAGCCCCGCTGATTCAGCCCCTCTGTTTCAGCCCCTCTGAATCAGCCCCTCTGATTCAGCCCCTCTGTTTCAGCCCCTCTGTTTCAGCCCCTCTGTTTCTCGCCCTCTGTTTCAGCCCATCTGTTTCTCGCCCTCTGTTTCAGCCCCTCTGTTTCTCGCCCTCTGTTCAGCCCCTATGTTTCTCGCCCTCTGTTTCAGCCCGTCTGATTCAGCCCCTCTGATTTAGCCCCTCTGATTCAGCCCCTCTGTTTCAGCGCCTCTGATTCAGCCGCTCTGTTTCAGCCCCTCTGTTTCACCTCCTCTGTTTCAGCCCCTCTGTTTCTAGCCCTCTGTTTCAGCCCCTCTGTTTCTAGCCCTCTGATTCAGCCCCTCTGATTCAGCCCCTCTTTTTCTCGCCCTCTGTTTCAGCCCCTCTGTTTCAGCCCTTCTGTTTCAGCCCCTCTGTTTCAGCCCCTCTGTTTCAGCCCCTCTGTTTCTCGCCCTCTGTCTCTGCCCCTCTGTTTCTCGCCCTCTGTTTCAGCCCCGCTGATTCAGCCCCTCTGTTTCAGCCCCTCTGAATCAGCCCCTCTGATTCAGCTCCTCTGTTTCAGCACCACTTTTTCAGCCCCTCTGTTTCTCGCCCTCTGTTTCAGCCACTCTGATTCTCGCCCTCTGTTTCAGCCCCTCTGTTTCGCGCCGTCTGTTTCAGCCCCTCTGATTCAGCCCCTCTGTTTCAGCCCTTCTGATTCAGCCCCTCTGATTCAGCCCCTCTGATTCAGCCCCTCTGTTTCTCGCCCTCTGTTTCAGCACCTCTGTTTCAGCCCCTCTGTTTCAGCCACTCTGTTTCTCACCCACTGTTACAGCCCGTCTGATTCAGCCCCTCTGATTCAGCCCCTCTGATTCAGCCCCTCTGTTTCAGCGCCTCTGATTCAGCCCCTCTGATTCAGCCCCTCTGTTTCTCGCCCTCTCTTTCAGCCGCTCTGTTTCAGCCCCTCTGTTTCACCTCCTCTGTTTCAGCTCCTCTGTTTCTAGCCCTCTGTTTCAGCCCCTCTGTTTCTCGCCCTCTGTTCCAGCCCCTCTGTTTCTCGCCCTCTGTTTCAGCCCCTCTGTTTCAGCCCCTCTGTTTCTCGCCCTCTGTTTCAGTCCCTCTGTTTCTCGCCCTCAGTTTCAGCCCATCTGTTTCTCGTTCTCTGTTTCAGCCCCTCTGTTTCAGCCCCTCTGTTTCTCGCCCTCTGTTTCAGCCCCTCTGTTTCAGCCGCTCTGTTTCAGCCCGTCTGTTTCTCACCCTCTTTTTCAGCCCCTCTGTTTCTCGCCCTCTGTTTCAGCCCCTCTGTTTCTCGCCCTCTGTTTCAGCCCCTCTGTTTCAGCCCCTCTGTTTCAGCCCCTCTGTTTCTCACCCTCTGCTTCAGCCGCTCTGTTTCTCGCCCTCTGTTTCAGATCCTCTGTTTCTCGCCCTCTGTTTCAGCCCTTCTGTTTCAGCCCCTCTGTTTCTCGCCCTCTGTTTCTGCCCCTCTGTTTCTCGCCCTCTGTTTCAGCCCCGCTGTTTCTCGCCCTCTGCTTCAGCCCCGCTGATTCAGCCCCTCTGTTTCAGCCCCTCTGAATCAGCCCCTCTGATTCAGCCCCTCTGTTTCAGCCCCTCTGTTTCTGCCCCTCTGTTTCTCGCCCTCTGTTTCAGCCCCTCTGTTTCTCGCCCTCTGTCTCAGCCCCTCTGTTTCTCGCCCTCTGTTCAGCCCCTATGTTTCTCGCCCACTGTTTCAGCCCGTCTGATTCAGCCCCTCTGATTCAGCCCCTCTGATTCAGCCCCTTGTTTCAGCGCCTCTGATTCAGCCCCTTCTGATTCAGCCCCTCTGTTTCTCGCCCTCTCTTTCAGCCGCTCTGTTTCAGCCCCTCTGTTTCACCTCCTCTGTTTCAGCCCCTCTGTTTCTAGCCCTCTGTTTCAGCCCCTCTGTTTCTCGCCCTCTGTTCCAGCCCCTCTGTTTCTCGCCCTCTGTTTCAGCCCCTCTGTTTCAGCACCTCTGTTTCAGCCCCTCTGTTTCTCGCCCTCTGTTTCAGCCCCTTTGTTTCTCGCCCTCAGTTTCAGCCCATCTGTTTCTCGCCCTCTGTTTCAGCCCCTATGTTTCAGCCCCTCTGTTTCTCGCCCTCTGTTTCAGCCCCTCTGTTTCAGCCCCTCTGTTTCAGTTCCTCTGTTTCAGCCCGTCTGTTTCTCACCCTCTTTTTCAGCCCCTCTGTTTCTCGCCCTCTGTTTCAGCCCCTCTGTTTCTCGCCCTCTGTTTCAGCCCATCTGTTTCAGCCCCTCTGTTTCTCGCCCTCTGTTTCAGCCCCTCTGTTTCTCGCCCTCTGTTTCAGCCCCTCTGTTTCAGCCCCTCTGTTTCTCGCCCTCTGTTTCTGCCCCTATGTTTCTCGCCCTCTGTTTCAGCCACTCTGTTTTTCGCCCTCTGTTTCAGCCCCTCTGTTTCTCGCCCTCTGTATCAGACCCTCTGTTTCAGCCCCTCTGTTTCAGACCCTCTGTTTCTCGCCCTCTGTTTCTCGCCCGCGGTTTCTCGCCCTCTATTTCAGCCCCTCTGTTTCTCGCCCTCTGTTTCAGCCCCTCTTTTCCCGCCCTCTGTTTCAGCCCCTCTGTTTCTCGCCCTCTGTTTCAGCCCCTCTGTTTCAGCCCCTCTGTTTCTCGCCCTCTGTTTCAGCCCCTCCGTTTCAGCCCCTCTGTTTCAGCCTCTCTGTTTCAGCCCCTCTGTTTCTCGCCCTCTGTTTCAGCCCCTCTGTTTCTCGCCCTCTGTTCAGCACCTTAGTTTCTCGCCCTCTGTTTCAGCCCCTCTGTTTCTCGCCTCTGTTTCAGCCCCTCTGTTTCAGCCCCTCTGTTTCTCGCCCTCTGTTTCTGCCCCTCTGTTTCTCGCCCCCTGTTTCAGCCCCTCTGTTTCTCGCCCTCTGTTTCAGCCCCTCTGTTTCGCGCCCTCTGTTTCAGCCCCTCTGTTTCTCGCCCTCTGTTTCAGGCCCTCTGTTTCTCGCCCTCTGTTTCAGCCCCTCTCTTTCAGCCCCTCTGTTTCAGCCCCTCTGTTTCTCGCCCTCTGTTTCAGCCCCTCTGAATCAGCCCCTCTGATTCAACCCCTCTGTTTCAGCCCCTCTGTTTCAGCCCCTCTGTTTCTCGCCCTCTGTTTCAGCCCCTCTGTTTCTCGCCCTCTGTTTCAGCCCCTCTGTTTCTCGCCCTCTGTTCAGCCCCTATGTTTCTCGCCCTCTGTTTCAGCCCCTCTGTTTTTCGCCCTCTGTTTCAGCCCCTCTGTTTCGGCCCCTCTGTTTCTCGCCCTCTGTTTCTGCCACTCTGTTTCTCGCCCTCTGTTTCAGCCCCGCTGATTCAGCCCCTCTGTTTCAGCCCCTCTGAATCAGCCCCTCTGATTCAGCCCCTCCATTTCAGCCCCTCTGTTTCAGCCCCTCTGTTTCTCGCCCTCTGTTTCAGCCCATCTGATTCTCGCCCTCTGTTTCCGCCCCTCTGATTCTCACCCTCTGTTTCAGCCCCTCTGATTGAGCCCCTCTATTTCAGCCCCTCTGATTCAGCCCCTCTGATTCAGCCCCTCTGTTTCTCGCCCTCTGTTTCAGCCACTCTGTTTCAGCCCCTCTGTTTCATCCCCTCTGTTTCAGCCCCTCTGTTTCAGCCCCTCTGTTTCAGCCCCTCTGTTTCTCGCCCTCTGTTTCAGGCCCTCTGTTTCTCGCCCTCTGTTTCAGCCCCTCTCTTTCAGCCCCTCTGTTTCAGCCCCTCTGTTTCTCGCCCTCTGTTTCAGCCCCTCTGTTTTAGCCCCTCTGTTTCAGCCCCTCTGTTTCTCACCCTCTGTTTCAGCCCCTCTGTTTCTCGCCCTCTGTTTCAGCCCCTCTGTTTCTCGCCCTCTGTTTCAGCCCTTCTGTTTCTGCCCCTCTGTTTCTCGCCCTCTGTTTCAGCCCCGCTGTTTCTCGCCCTCTGCTTCAGCCCCGCTGATTCAGCCCCTCTGTTTCAGACCCTCTGAATCAGCCCCTCTGATTCAGCCCCTCTGTTTCAGCCCCTCTGTTTCAGCCCCTCTGTTTCTCGCCCTCTGTTTCAGCCCCTCTGTTTCTCGCCCTCTGTTTCAGCCCCTCTGTTTCTCGCCCTCTGTTCAGCCCCTATGTTTCTCGCCCTCTGTTTCAGCCCCTCTGTTTTTCGCCCTCTGTTTCAGCCCCTCTGTTTCAGCCCCTCTGTTTCTCGCCCTCTGTTTCTGCCACTCTGTTTCTCGCCCTCTGTTTCAGCCCCGCTGATTCAGCCCCTCTGTTTCAGCCCCTCTGAATCAGCCCCTCTGATTCAGCCCCTCCGTTTCAGCCCCTCTGTTTCAGCCCCTCTGTTTCTCGCCCTCTGTTTCAGCCCATCTGATTCTCGCCCTCTGTTTCCGCCCCTCTGATTCTCACCCTCTGTTTCAGCCCCTCTGATTGAGCCCCTCTGTTTCAGCCCCTCTGATTCAGCCCCGCTGATTCAGCCCCTCTGATTCAGCCCCTCTGTTTCTCGCCCTCTGTTTCAGCCCCTCTGTTTCAGCCCCTCTATTTCAGCCCCTCTGTTTCTCACCCTCTGTTTCAGCCCCTCTGATACAGCCCCTCTGATTCAGCCCCTCTGTTTCTCGCCGTCTGTTTCAGCCCCTCTGATTCAGCCCCTCTGTTTCAGCCCTTCTGATTCAGCCCCTGTGATTCAGCCCCTCTGATTCAGCCCCTCTGTTTCTCGCCCTCTGTTTCAGCCCCTCTGTTTCAGCCCCTCTGTTTCAGCCCCTCTGTTTCTCACCCTCTGTTTCAGCCCGTCTGATTCAGCCCCTCTGATTCAGCCCCTCTGATTCAGCCCCTCTGTTTCAGCGCCTCTGATTCAGCCCCTCTGATTCAGCCCCTCTGTTTCTCGCCCTCTCTTTCAGCCGCTCTGTTTCAGCCCCTCTGTTTCACATCCTCTGTTTCAGCCCCTCTGTTTCTAGCCCTCTGTTTCAGCCCCTGTTTCTCGCCCTCTGTTCCAGCCCCTCTGTTTCTCGGCCTCTGTTTCAGCCCCTCTGTTTTAGCCCCTCTGTTTCAGCCCCTCTGTTTCTCGCCCTCTGTTTCAGCCCCTCTGTTTCTCGACCTCAGTTTCAGCCCCTCTGTTTCTCGCCCTCTGTTTCAGCCCCTCTGTTTCTCGCCCTCTGTTTCAGGCCCTCTGTTTCTCGCCCTCTGTTTCAGCCCCTCTCTTTCAGCCCCTCTGTTTCAGCCCCTCTGTTTCTCGCCCTCTGTTTCAGCCCCTCTGTTTCAGCCCCTCTGTTTCAGCCCCTCTGTTTCTCACCCTCTGTTTCCGCCCCTCTGTTTCTCGCCCTCTGTTTCAGCCCCTCTGTTTCTCGCCCTCTGTTTCAGCCCTTCTGTTTCAGCCCCTCTGTTTCTCGCCCTCTGTTTCTGCCCCTCTGTTTCAGCCCCGCTGTTTCTCGCCCTCTGCTTCAGCCCCGCTGATTCAGCCCCTCTGTTTCAGCCCCTCTGAATCAGCCCCTCTGATTCAGCCCCTCTGTTTCTCGCCCTCTGTTTCAGCCCCTCTGTTTCAGCCCCTCTGTTTCAGCCCATCTGTTTCTCGCCCTCTGTTTCAGCCCCTATGTTTCAGCCCCTCTGTTTCTCGCCCTCTGTTTCAGCCCCTCTGTTTCAGCCCCTCTGTTTCAGCCCGTCTGTTTCTCACCCTCTTTTTCAGCCCCTCTGTTTCTCGCCCTCTGTTTCAGCCCCTCTGTTTCTCGCCCTCTCTTTCAGCCGCTCTGTTTCAGCCCCTCTGTTTCACCTCCTCTGTTTCAGCCCCTCTGTTTCTAGCCCTCTGTTTCAGCCCCTCTGTTTCTCGCCCTCTGTTCCAGCCCCTCTGTTTCTCGCCCTCTGTTTCAGCCCCTCTGTTTCAGCCCCTCTGTTTCTCGCCCTCTGTTTCAGCCCCTCTGTTTCTCGCCCTCAGTTTCAGGCCATCTGTTTCTCGCCCTCTGTTTCAGCCCCTATGTTTCAGCCCCTCTGTTTCTCGCCCTCTGTTTCAGCCCCTCTGTTTCAGCCCCTCTGTTTCAGCCCGTCTGTTTCTCACCCTCTTTTTCAGCCCCTCTGTTTCTCGCCCTCTGTTTCAGCCCCTCTGTTTCTCACCCTCTGTTTCAGCCCCTCTGTTTCAGCCCCTCTGTTTCTCGCCCTCTGTTTCTGCCCCTATGTTTCTCGCCCTCTGTTTCAGCCACTCTGTTTTTCGCCCTCTGTTTCAGCCCCTCTGTTTCTCGCCCTCTGTATCAGACCCTCTGTTTCAGCCCCTCTGTTTCAGACCCTCTGTTTCAGCCCCTCTGTTTCTCGCCCGCGGTTTCTCGCCCTCTGTTTCAGCCCCTCTGTTTCTCGCCCTCTGTTTCAGCCCCTCTGTTTCTCGCCCTCTGTTTCAGCCCCTCTGTTTCTCGCCCTCTGTTTCAGCCCCTCTGTTTCAGCCCCGCTGTTTCTCGCCCTCTGTTTCAGCCCCTCCGTTTCAGCCCCTCTGTTTCAGCCTCTCTGTTTCAGCCCCTCTGTTTCTCGCCCTCTGTTTCAGCCCCTCTGTTTCTTGCCCTCTGTTCAGCACCTTAGTTTCTCGCCCTCTGTTTCAGCCCCTCAGTTTCTCGCCCTCTGTTTCAGCTCCTCTGTTTCAGCCCGTCTGTTTCTCGCCCTCTGTTTCTGCACCTCTGTTTCTCGCCCTCTGTTTCAGCCCCTCTGTTTCTCGCCCTCTGTTTCAGCCCCTCTGATTCAGCCCCCCTGTTTCTCGCCCTCTGTTTCAGCCCCTCTGTTTCTCGCCCTCTGTTTCTGGCCCTTTGTTTCTCGCCCTCTGTTTCAGCCCCTCTCTTTCAGCCCCTCTGTTTCAGCCCCTCTGTTTCTCGCCCTCTGTTTCAGCCCCTCTGAATCAGCCCCTCTGATTCAGCCCCTCTGTTTCAGCCCCTCTGTTTCAGCCCCTCTGTTTCTCGCCCTCTGTTTCAGCCCCTCTGTTTCTCGCCCTCTGTTTCAGCCCCTCTGTTTCTCGCTCTCTGTTCAGCCCCTGTGTTTCTCGCCGTCTGTTTCAGCCCCTCTGTTTTTCGCCCTCTGTTTCTGCCACTCTGTTTCTCGCCCTCTGTTTCAGCCCCTCTGTTTCAGCCCCTCTGATTCAGCCCCTCTGAATCAGCCCCTCTGATTCAGCCCCTCCGTTTCAGCCCCTCTGTTTCAGCCCCTCTGTTTCAGCACCTCTGTTTCTCGCCCTCTGTTTCAGCCCCTCTGTTTCAGCCCCTCTGTTTCTCGCCCTCTGTTTCTGCCCCTATGTTTCTCGCCCTCTGTTTCAGCCACTCTGTTTTTCGCCCTCTGTTTCAGCCCCTCTGTTTCTCGCCCTCTGTATCAGACCCTCTGTTTCAGCCCCTCTGTTTCAGACCCTCTGTTCCAGCCCCTCTGTTTCTCGCCCGCGGTTTCCCGCCCTCTGTTTCAGCCCCTCTGTTTCTCGCCCTCTGTTTCAGCCCCTCTGTTTCTCGCCCTCTGTTTCAGCCCCTCTGTTTCTCGCCCTCTGTTTCAGCCCCTCTGTTTCAGCCCCGCTGTTTCTCGCCCTCTGTTTCAGCCCCTCCGTTTCAGCCCCTTTGTTTCAGCCTCTCTGTTTCAGCCCCTCTGTTTCTCGCCCTCTGTTTCAGCCCCTCTGTTTCAGCCCCTCTGTTCAGCACCTTAGTTTCTCGCCCTCTGTTTCCGCCCCTCTGTTTCTCGCCCTCTGTTTCAGCCCCCCTGTTTCAGCCCCTCTGTTTCTCGCCCTCTGTTTCTGCCCCTCTGTTTCTCGCCCTCTGTTTCAGCCCCTCTGTTTCTCGCCCTCTGTTTCAGCCCCTCTGTTTCAGCCCCTCTGTTTCTCGCCCTCTGTTTCAGCCCCTCTGTTTCTCGCCCTCTGTTTCAGGCCCTCTGTTTCTCGCCCTCTGTTTCAGCCCCTCTCTTTCAGCCCCTCTGTTTCAGCCCCTCTGTTTCTCGCCCTCTGTTTCAGCCCCTCTGAATCAGCCCCTCTGATTCAGCCCCTCTGTTTCAGCCCCTGTGTTTCAGCCCCTCTGTTTCTCGCCCTCAGTTTCAGACCATCTGTTTCTCGCCCTCTGTTTCAGCCCCTCTGTTTCAGCCCCTCTGTTTCTCGCCCTCTGTTTCAGGCCCTCTGTTTCTCGCCCTCTGTTTCAGCCCCTCTCTTTCAGCCCATCTCTTTCAGCCCCTCTGTTTCTCGCCCTCTGTTTCAGCACCTCTGTTTCAGCCCCTCTGTTTCAGCCCCTCTGTTTCTCACCCTCTGTTTCAGCCCCTCTGTTTCTCGCCCTCTGTTTCAGCCCCTCTGTTTCTCGCCCTCTGTTTCAGCCCTTCTGTTTCAGCCCCTCTGTTTCTCGCCCTCTGTTTCTGCCCCTCTGTTTCTCGCCCTCTGTTTCAGCCCCGCTGTTTCTCGCCCTCTGCTTCAGCCCCGCTGATTCAGCCCCTCTGTTTCAGCTCCTCTGAATCAGCCCCTCTGATTCAGCCCCTCTGTTTCAGCCCCTCTGTTTCAGCCCCTCTGTTTCTCGCCCTCTGTTTCAGCCCCTCTGTTTCTCGCCCTCTGTTTCAGCCCCTCTGTTTCTCGCCCTCTGTTCAGCCCCTATGTTTCTCGCCCTCTGTTTCAGCCCCTCTGTTTTTCGCCCTCTGTTTCAGCCCCTCTGTTTCAGCCCCTCTGTTTCTCGCCCTCTGTTTCTGCCGCTGTGTTTCTCGCCCTCTGTTTCAGCCCCGCTGATTCAGCCCCTCTGTTTCAGCCCCTCTGAATCAGCCCCTCTGATTCAGCCCCTCCGTTTCAGCCCCTCTGTTTCAGCCCCTCTGTTTCTCGCCCTCTGTTTCAGCCCATCTGATTCTCGCCCTCTGTTTCCGCCCCTCTGATTCTCACCCTCTGTTTCAGCCCCTCTGATTGAGCCCCTCTGTTTCAGCCCCTCTGATTCAGCCCCTCTGATTAAGCCCCTCTGATTCAGCCCCTCTGTTTCTCGCCCTCTGTTTCAGCCCCTCTGTTTCAGCCCCTCTGTTTCAGCCCCTCTGTTTCTCACCCTCTGTTTCAGCCCCTCTGATACAGCCCCTCTGATTCAGCTCCTCTCTTTCAGACCCACTTTTTCAGCCCCTTTCTTTCTCGCCCTCTGTTTCAGCCCCTCTGATTCTCGCCCTCTGTTTCAGCCCCTCTGTTTCTCGCCGTCTGTTTCAGCCCCTCTGATTCCGCCCCTCTGTTCCAGCCCTTCTGATTCAGCCCCTCTGATTCAGCCCCTCTGATTCAGCCCCTCTGTTTCTCGCCCTCTGTTTCAGCTCCTCTGTTTCAGCCCCTCTGTTTCAGCCCCTCTGTTTCTCACCCTCTGTTTCAGCCCGTCTGATTCAGCCCCTCTGATTCAGCCCCTCTGATTCAGCCCCTCTGTTTCAGCGCCTCTGATTCAGCCCCTCTGATTCAGCCCCTCTGTTTCTCGCCCTCTGTTTCAGCCCTTCTGTTTCAGCCCCTCTGATACAGCCCCTCTGATTCAGCCCCTCTGTTTCTCGCCGTCTGTTTCAGCCCCTCTGATTCAGCCCCTCTGTTTCAGCCCTTCTGATTCAGCCCCTGTGATTCAGCCCCTCTGATTCAGCCCCTCTGTTTCTCGCCCTCTGTTTCAGCCCCTCTGTTTCAGCCCCTCTGTTTCAGCCCCTCTGTTTCTCACCCTCTGTTTCAGCCCGTCTGATTCAGCCCCTCTGATTCAGCCCCTCTGATTCAGCCCCTCTGTTTCAGCGCCTCTGATTCAGCCCCTCTGATTCAGCCCCTCTGTTTCTCGCCCTCTCTTTCAGCCGCTCTGTTTCAGCCCCTCTGTTTTACATCCTCTGTTTCAGCCCCTCTGTTTCTAGCCCTCTGTTTCAGCCCCTGTTTCTCGCCCTCTGTTCCAGCCCCTCTGTTTCTCGCCCTCTGTTTCAGCCCCTCTGTTTTAGCCCCTCTGTTTCAGCCCCTCTGTTTCTCGCCCTCTGTTTCAGCCCCTCTGTTTCTCGATCTCAGTTTCAGCCCCTCTGTTTCTCGCCCTCTGTTTCAGCCCCTCTGTTTCTCGCCCTCTGTTTCAGGCCCTCTGTTTCTCGCCCTCTGTTTCAGCCCCTCTCTTTCAGCCACTCTGTTTCAGCCCCTCTGTTTCTCGCCCTCTGTTTCAGCCCCTCTGTTTCAGCCCCTCTGTTTCAGCCCCTCCTTTTCTCACCCTCTGTTTCAGCCCCTCTGTTTCTCGCCCTCTGTTTCAGCCCCTCTGTTTCTCGCCCTCTGTTTCAGCCCTTCTGTTTCAGCCCCTCTGTTTCTCGCCCTCTGTTTCTGCCCCTCTGTTTCTCGCCCTCTGTTTCAGCCCCGCTGTTTCTCGCCCTCTGCTTCAGCCCCGCTGATTCAGCCCCTCTGTTTCAGCCCCTCTGAATCAGCCCCTCTGATTCAGCCCCTCTGTTTCTCGCCCTCTGTTTCAGCCCCTCTGTTTCAGCCCCTCTGTTTCAGCCCATCTGTTTCTCGCCCTCTGTTTCAGCCCCTATGTTTCAGCCCCTCTGTTTCTCGCCCTCTGTTTCAGCCCCTCTGTTTCAGCCCCTCTGTTTCAGCCCGTCTGTTTCTCACCCTCTTTTTCAGCCCCTCTGTTTCTCGCCCTCTGTTTCAGCCCCTCTGTTTCTCGCCCTCTCTTTCAGCCGCTCTGTTTCAGCCCCTCTGTTTCACCTCCTCTGTTTCAGCCCCTCTGTTTCTAGCCCTCTGTTTCAGCCCCTCTGTTTCTCGCCCTCTGTTCCAGCCCCTCTGTTTCTCGCCCTCTGTTTCAGCCCCTCTGTTTCAGCCCCTCTGTTTCTCGCCCTCTGTTTCAGCCCCTCTGTTTCTCGCCCTCAGTTTCAGCCCATCTGTTTCTCGCCCTCTGTTTCAGCCCCTATGTTTCAGCCCCTCTGTTTCTCGCCCTCTGTTTCAGCCCCTCTGTTTCAGCCCCTCTGTTTCAGCCCGTCTGTTTCTCACCCTCTTTTTCAGCCCCTCTGTTTCTCGCCCTCTGTTTCAGCCCCTCTGTTTCTCACCCTCTGTTTCAGCCCCTCTGTTTCAGCCCCTCTGTTTCTCGCCCTCTGTTTCTGCCCCTATGTTTCTCGCCCTCTGTTTCAGCCACTCTGTTTTTCGCCCTCTGTTTCAGCCCCTCTGTTTCTCGCCCTCTGTATCAGACCCTCTGTTTCAGCCCCTCTGTTTCAGACCCTCTGTTTCAGCCCCTCTGTTTCTCGCCCGCGGTTTCTCGCCCTCTGTTTCAGCCCCTCTGTTTCTCGCCCTCTGTTTCAGCCCCTCTGTTTCTCGCCCTCTGTTTCAGCCCCTCTGTTTCTCGCCCTCTGTTTCAGCCCCTCTGTTTCAGCCCCGCTGTTTCTCGCCCTCTGTTTCAGCCCCTCCGTTTCAGCCCCTCTGTTTCAGCCTCTCTGTTTCAGCCCCTCTGTTTCTCGCCCTCTGTTTCAGCCCCTCTGTTTCTTGCCCTCTGTTCAGCTCCTTAGTTTCTCGCCCTCTGTTTCAGCCCCTCAGTTTCTCGCCCTCTGTTTCAGCCCCTCTGTTTCAGCCCGTCTGTTTCTCGCCCTCTGTTTCTGCACCTCTGTTTCTCGCCCTCTGTTTCAGCCCCTCTGTTTCTCGCCCTCTGTTTCAGCCCCTCTGATTCAGCCCCCCTGTTTCTCGCACTCTGTTTCAGCCCCTCTGTTTCTCGCCCTCTGTTTCAGGCCCTTTGTTTCTCGCCCTCTGTTTCAGCCCCTCTCTTTAGCCCCTCTGTTTCAGCCCCTCTGTTTCTCGCCCTCTGTTTCAGCCCCTCTGAATCAGCCCCTCTGATTCAGCCCCTCTGTTTCAGCCCCTCTGTTTCAGCCCCTCTGTTTCTCGCCCTCTGTTTCAGCCCCTCTGTTTCTCGCCCTCTGTTTCAGCCCCTCTGTTTCTCGCTCTCTGTTCAGCCCCTGTGTTTCTCGCCGTCTGTTTCAGCCCCTCTGTTTTTCGCCCTCTGTTTCTGCCACTCTGTTTCTCGCCCTCTGTTTCAGCACCTCTGTTTCAGCCCCTCTGATTCAGCCCCTCTGAATCAGCCCCTCTGATTCAGCCCCTCCGTTTCAGCCCCTCTGTTTCAGCCCCTCTGTTTCAGCACCTCTGTTTCTCGCCCTCTGTTTCAGCCCCTCTGTTTCAGCCCCTCTGTTTCTCCCCCTCTGTTTCTGCCCCAATGTTTCTCGCCCTCTGTTTCTGCCACTCTGTTTTTCGCCCTCTGTTTCAGCCCCTCTGTTTCTCGCCCTCTGTATCAGACCCTCTGTTTCAGCCCCTCTGTTTCAGACCCTCTGTTCCAGCCCCTCTGTTTCTCGCCCGCGGTTTCCCGCCCTCTGTTTCAGCCCCTCTGTTTCTCGCCCTCTGTTTCAGCCCCTCTGTTTCTCGCCCTCTGTTTCAGCCCCTCTGTTTCTCGCCCTCTGTTTCAGCCCCTCTGTTTCAGCCCCGCTGTTTCTCGCCCTCTGTTTCAGCCCCTCCCTTTCAGCCCCTCTGTTTCAGCCTCTCTGTTTCAACCCCTCTGTTTCTCGCCCTCTGTTTCAGCCCCTCTGTTTCAGCCCCTCTGTTCAGCACCTTAGTTTCTCGCCCTCTGTTTCCGCCCCTCTGTTTCTCGCCCTCTGTTTCAGCCCCCCTGTTTCAGCCCCTCTGTTTCTCGCCCTCTGTTTCTGCCCCTCTGTTTCTCGCCCTCTGTTTCAGCCCCTCTGTTTCTCGCCCTCTGTTTCAGCCCCTCTGTTTCAGCCCCTCTGTTTCTCGCCCTCTGTTTCAGCCCCTCTGTTTCTCGCCCTCTGTTTCAGGCCCTCTGTTTCTCGCCCTCTGTTTCAGCCCCTCTCTTTCAGCCCCTCTGTTTCAGCCCCTCTGTTTCTCGCCCTCTGTTTCAGCCCCTCTGAATCAGCCCCTCTGATTCAGCCCCTCTGTTTCAGCCCCTGTGTTTCAGCCCCTCTGTTTCTCGCCCTCAGTTTCAGACCATCTGTTTCTCGCCCTCTGTTTCAGCCCCTCTGTTTCAGCCCCTCTGTTTCTCGCCCTCTGTTTCAGGCCCTCTGTTTCTCGCCCTCTGTTTCAGCCCCTCTCTTTCAGCCCATCTCTTTCAGCCCCTCTGTTTCTCGCCCTCTGTTTCAGCACCTCTGTTTCAGCCCCTCTGTTTCAGCCCCTCTGTTTCTCACCCTCTGTTTCAGCCCCTCTGTTTCTCGCCCTCTGTTTCAGCCCCTCTGTTTCTCGCCCTCTGTTTCAGCCCTTCTGTTTCAGCCCCTCTGTTTCTCGCCCTCTGTTTCTGCCCCTCTGTTTCTCGCCCTCTGTTTCAGCCCCGCTGTTTCTCGCCCTCTGCTTCAGCCCCGCTGATTCAGCCCCTCTGTTTCAGCTCCTCTGAATCAGCCCCTCTGATTCAGCCCCTCTGTTTCAGCCCCTCTGTTTCAGCCCCTCTGTTTCTCGCCCTCTGTTTCAGCCCCTCTGTTTCTCGCCCTCTGTTTCAGCCCCTCTGTTTCTCGCCCTCTGTTCAGCCCCTATGTTTCTCGCCCTCTGTTTCAGCCCCTCTGTTTTTCGCCCTCTGTTTCAGCCCCTCTGTTTCAGCCCCTCTGTTTCTCGCCCTCTGTTTCTGCCACTCTGTTTCTCGCCCTCTGTTTCAGCCCCGCTGATTCAGCCCCTCTGTTTCAGCCCCTCTGAATCAGCCCCTCTGATTCAGCCCCTCCGTTTCAGCCCCTCTGTTTCAGCCCCTCTGTTTCTCGCCCTCTGTTTCAGCCCATCTGATTCTCGCCCTCTGTTTCCGCCCCTCTGATTCTCACCCTCTGTTTCAGCCCCTCTGATTGAGCCCCTCTGTTTCAGCCCCTCTGATTCAGCCCCTCTGATTAAGCCCCTCTGATTCAGCCCCTCTGTTTCTCGCCCTCTGTTTCAGCCCCTCTGTTTCAGCCCCTCTGTTTCAGCCCCTCTGTTTCTCACCCTCTGTTTCAGCCCCTCTGATACAGCCCCTCTGATTCAGCTCCTCTCTTTCAGACCCACTTTTTCAGCCCCTTTGTTTCTCGCCCTCTGTTTCAGCCCCTCTGATTCTCGCCCTCTGTTTCAGCCCCTCTGTTTCTCGCCGTCTGTTTCAGCCCCTCTGATTCCGCCCCTCTGTTCCAGCCCTTCTGATTCAGCCCCTCTGATTCAGCCCCTCTGATTCAGCCCCTCTGTTTCTCGCCCTCTGTTTCAGCTCCTCTGTTTCAGCCCCTCTGTTTCAGCCCCTCTGTTTCTCACCCTCTGTTTCAGCCCGTCTGATTCAGCCCCTCTGATTCAGCCCCTCTGATTCAGCCCCTCTGTTTCAGCGCCTCTGATTCAGCCCCTCTGATTCAGCCCCTCTGTTTCTCGCCATCTATTTCAGCCGCTCTGTTTCAGCCCCTCTGTTTCACATCCTCTGTTTCAGCCACTCTGTTTCTAGCCCTCTGTTTCAGCCCCTCTGTTTCTCGCCCTCTGTTCCAACCCCTCTGTTTCTCGCCCTCTGTTTCAGCCCCTCTGTTTTAGCCCCTATGTTTCAGCCCCTCTGTTTCTCGCCCTCTGTTTCAGCCCCTCTGTTTCTCGACCTCAGTTTCAGCCCCTCTGCTTCTCGCCCTCTGTTGCAGCCCCTCTATTTCTCGCCCTCTGTTTCAGCCCCTCTGATTCAGTCCCTCTGTTTCAGCCCCTCTGTTTCAGCGCCTCTGTTTCTCGCCCTCTGTTTCAGCCCCTCTGTTTCTAGCCCTCTGATTCAGCCCCTCTGATTCAGCCCCTCTTTTTCTCGCCCTCTGTTTCAGCCCCTCTGTTTCAGCCCTTCTGTTTCAGCCCCTCTGTTTCAGCCCCTCTGTTTCAGCCCCTCTGTTTCTCGCTCTCTGTCTCTGCCCCTCTGTTTCTCGCCCTCTGTTTCAGCCCCGCTGATTCAGCCCCTCTGTTTCAGCCCCTCTGAATCAGCCCCTCTGATTCAGCTCCTCTGTTTCAGGCCCACTTTTTCAGCCCCTCTGTTTCTCGCCCTCTGTTTCAGCCCCTCTGATTCTTGCCCTCTGTTTCAGCCCCTCTGTTTCGCGCCGTCTGTTTCAGCCCCTCTGATTCAGCCCCTCTGTTTCAGCCCTTCTGATTCAGCCCCTCTGATTCAGCCCCTCTGATTCAGCGCCTCTGTTTCTCGCCCTCTGTTTCAGCACCTCTGTTTCAGCCCCTCTGTTTCAGCCCCTCTGTTTCTCACCCACTGTTACAGCCCGTCTGATTCAGCCCCTCTGATTCAGCCCCTCTGATTCAGCCCCTCTGTTTCAGCGCCTCTGATTCAGCCCCTCTGATTCAGCCCCTCTGTTTCTCGCCCTCTCTTTCAGCCGCTCTGTTTCAGCCCCTCTGTTTCACCTCCTCTGTTTCAGCTCCTCTGTTTCTAGCCCTCTGTTTCAGCCCCTCTGTTTCTCGCCCTCTGTTCCAGTCCCTCTGTTTCTCGCCCTCTGTTTCAGCCCCTCTGTTTCAGCCCCTCTGTTTCTCGCCCTCTGTTTCAGCGCCTCTGTTTCTCGCCCTCAGTTTCAGCCCATCTGTTTCTCGCCCTCTGTTTCAGCCACTCTGTTTCAGCCCCTCTGTTTCAGCCCCTCTGTTTCAGCCCGTCTGTTCCTCACCCTCTTTTTCAGCCCTTCTGTTTCTCGCCATCTGTTTCAGCCCCTCTGTTTCTCGCCCTCTGTTTCTGCCCCTCTGTTTCAGCCCCTCTGTTTCAGCCCCTCTGTTTCAGCCCCTCTGTTTCTCACCCTCTGTTTCAGCCCCTCTGTTTCTCGCCCTCTTTTTCAGCCCTTCTGTTTCAGCCCCTCTGTTTCTCGCCCTCTGTTTCTGCCCCTCTGTTTCTCGCCCTCTGTTTCAGCCCCGCTGTTTCTCGCCCTCTGCTTCAGCCCCGCTGATTCAGCCCCTCTGTTTCAGCCCCTCTGAATCAGCCCCTCTGATTCAGCCCCTCTGTTTCAGCCCCTCTGTTTCAGCCCCTCTGTTTCTCGCCCTCTGTTTCAGCCCCTCTGTTTCTCGCCCTCTGTTTCAGCCCCTCTGTTTCTCGCCCTCTGTTCAGCCCCTATGTTTCTCGCCCACTGTTTCAGCCCGTCTGATTCAGCCCCTCTGATTCAGCCCCTCTGATTCAGCCCCTCTGTTTCAGCGCCTCTGATTCAGCCCCTCTGATTCAGCCCCTCTGTTTCTCGCCCTCTCTTTCAGCCGCTCTGTTTCAGCCCCTCTGTTTCACCTCCTCTGTTTCAGCCCCTCTGTTTCTAGCCCTCTGTTTCAGCCCCTCTGTTTCTCGCCCTCTGTTCCAGCCCCTCTGTTTCTCGCCCTCAGTTTCAGCCCATCTGTTTCTCGCCCTCTGTTTCAGCCCCTATGTTTCAGCCCCTCTGTTTCTCGCCCTCTGTTTCAGCCCCTCTGTTTCAGCCCCTCTGTTTCAGCCCGTCTGTTTCTCACCCTCTTTTTCAGCCCCTCTGTTTCTCGCCCTCTGTTTCAGCCCCTCTGTTTATCGCCCTCTGTTTCAGCCCCTCTGTTTCAGCCCCTCTGTTTCTCGCCCTCTGTTTCTGACCCTATGTTTCTCGCCCTCTGTTTCAGCCACTCTGTTTTTCGCCCTCTGTTTCAGCCCCTCTGTTTCTCGCCCTCTGTATCAGACCCTCTGTTTCAGCCCCTCTGTTTCAGACCCTCTGTTTCAGCCCCTCTGTTTCTCGCCCGCGGTTCCTCGCCCTCTGTTTCAGCCCCTCTGTTTCTCGCCCTCTGTTTCAGCCCCTCTGTTTCTCGCCCTCTGTTTCAGCCCCTCTGTTTCTCGCCCTCTGTTTCAGCCCCTCTGTTTCAGCCCCGCTGTTTCTCGCCCTCTGTTTCAGCCCCTCCGTTTCAGCCCCTCTGTTTCAGCCTCTCTGTTTCAGCCCCTCTTTTTCTCGCCCTCTGTTTCAGCCCCTCTGTTTCTCGCCCTCTGTTCCAGCCCCTCTGTTTCTCGCCCTCAGTTTCAGCCCATCTGTTTCTCGCCCTCTGTTTCAGCCCCTATGTTTCAGCCCCTCTGTTTCTCGCCCTCTGTTTCAGCCCCTCTGTTTCAGCCCCTCTGTTTCAGCCCGTCTGTTTCTCACCCTCTTTTTCAGCCCCTCTGTTTCTCGCCCTCTGTTTCAGCCCCTCTGTTTATCGCCCTCTGTTTCAGCCCCTCTGTTTCAGCCCCTCTGTTTTTCGCCCTCTGTTTCAGCCCCTCTGTTTCTCGCCCTCTGTATCAGACCCTCTGTTTCAGCCCCTCTGTTTCAGACCCTCTGTTTCAGCCCCTCTGTTTCTCGCCCGCGGTTTCAGCCCCTCTGTTTCTCGCCCTCTGTTTCAGCCCCTCTGTTTCTCGCCCTCTGTTTCAGCCCCTCTGTTTCAGCCCCGCTGTTTCTCGCCCTCTGTTACAGCCCGTCTGATTCAGCCCCTCTGATTCAGCCCCTCTGATTCAGCCCCTCTGTTTCAGCGCCTCTGATTCAGCCCCTCTGATTCAGCCCCTCTGTTTCTCGCCCTCTCTTTCAGCCGCTCTGTTTCAGCCCCTCTGTTTCACCTCCTCTGTTTCAGCTCCTCTGTTTCTAGCCCTCTGTTTCAGCCCCTCTGTTTCTCGCCCTCTGTTCCAGTCCCTCTGTTTCTCGCCCTCTGTTTCAGCCCCTCTGTTTCAGCCCCTCTGTTTCTCGCCCTCTGTTTCAGCGCCTCTGTTTCTCGCCCTCAGTTTCAGCCCATCTGTTTCTCGCCCTCTGTTTCAGCCACTCTGTTTCAGCCCCTCTGTTTCAGCCCCTCTGTTTCAGCCCGTCTGTTCCTCACCCTCTTTTTCAGCCCTTCTGTTTCTCGCCATCTGTTTCAGCCCCTCTGTTTCTCGCCCTCTGTTTCTGCCCCTCTGTTTCAGCCCCTCTGTTTCAGCCCCTCTGTTTCAGCCCCTCTGTTTCTCACCCTCTGTTTCAGCCCCTCTGTTTCTCGCCCTCTGTTTCAGCCCTTCTGTTTCAGCCCCTCTGTTTCTCGCCCTCTGTTTCTGCCCCTCTGTTTCTCGCCCTCTGTTTCAGCCCCGCTGTTTCTCGCCCTCTGCTTCAGCCCCGCTGATTCAGCCCCTCTGTTTCAGCCCCTCTGAATCAGCCACTCTGATTCAGCCCCTCTGTTTCAGCCCCTCTGTTTCAGCCCCTCTGTTTCTCGCCCTCTGTTTCAGCCCCTCTGTTTCTCGCCCTCTGTTTCAGCCCCTCTGTTTCTCGCCCTCTGTTCAGCCCCTATGTTTCTCGCCCACTGTTTCAGCCCGTCTGATTCAGCCCCTCTGATTCAGCCCCTCTGATTCAGCCCCTCTGTTTCAGCGCCTCTGATTCAGCCCCTCTGATTCAGCCCCTCTGTTTCTCGCCCTCTCTTTCAGCCGCTCTGTTTCAGCCCCTCTGTTTCACCTCCTCTGTTTCAGCCCCTCTGTTTCTAGCCCTCTGTTTCAGCCCCTCTGTTTCTCGCCCTCTGTTCCAGCCCCTCTGTTTCTCGCCCTCAGTTTCAGCCCATCTGTTTCTCGCCCTCTGTTTCAGCCCCTATGTTTCAGCCCCTCTGTTTCTCGCCCTCTGTTTCAGCCCCTCTGTTTCAGCCCCTCTGTTTCAGCCCGTCTGTTTCTCACCCTCTTTTTCAGCCCCTCTGTTTCTCGCCCTCTGTTTCAGCCCCTCTGTTTATCGCCCTCTGTTTCAGCCCCTCTGTTTCAGCCCCTCTGTTTCTCGCCCTCTGTTTCTGACCCTATGTTTCTCGCCCTCTGTTTCAGCCACTCTGTTTTTCGCCCTCTTTTTCAGCCCCTCTGTTTCTCGCCCTCTGTATCAGACCCTCTGTTTCAGCCCCTCTGTTTCAGACCCTCTGTTTCAGCCCCTCTGTTTCTCGCCCGCGGTTCCTCGCCCTCTGTTTCAGCCCCTCTGTTTCTCGCCCTCTGTTTCAGCCCCTCTGTTTCTCGCCCTCTGTTTCAGCCCCTCTGTTTCTCGCCCTCTGTTTCAGCCCCTCTGTTTCAGCCCCGCTGTTTCTCGCCCTCTGTTTCAGCCCCTCCGTTTCAGCCCCTCTGTTTCAGCCTCTCTGTTTCAGCCCCTCTTTTTCTCGCCCTCTGTTTCAGCCCCTCTGTTTCTCGCCCTCTGTTCCAGCCCCTCTGTTTCTCGCCCTCAGTTTCAGCCCATCTGTTTCTCGCCCTCTGTTTCAGCCCCTATGTTTCAGCCCCTCTGTTTCTCGCCCTCTGTTTCAGCCCCTCTGTTTCAGCCCCTCTGTTTCAGCCCGTCTGTTTCTCACCCTCTTTTTCAGCCCCTCTGTTTCTCGCCCTCTGTTTCAGCCCCTCTGTTTATCGCCCTCTGTTTCAGCCCCTCTGTTTCAGCCCCTCTGTTTCTCGCCCTCTGTTTCTGACCCTATGTTTCTCGCCCTCTGTTTCAGCCACTCTGTTTTTCGCCCTCTTTTTCAGCCCCTCTGTTTCTCGCCCTCTGTATCAGACCCTCTGTTTCAGCCCCTCTGTTTCAGACCCTCTGTTTCAGCCCCTCTGTTTCTCGCCCGCGGTTCCTCGCCCTCTGTTTCAGCCCCTCTGTTTCTCGCCCTCTGTTTCAGCCCCTCTGTTTCTCGCCCTCTGTTTCAGCCCCTCTGTTTCAGCCCCTCTGTTTCTCGCCCTCTGTTTCTGCCCCTCTGTTTCTCGCCCTCTGTTTCAGCCCCTTTGTTTCTCGCCCTCTGTTTCAACCCCCTCTGTTTCTCGCCCTCTGTTTCAGCCCCTCTGTTTCTCGCCCTCTGTTTCAGGCCCTCTGTTTCTCGCCCTCTGTTTCAGCCCCCCTCTTTCAGCCGCTCTATTTCAGCCCCTCTGTTTCTCGCTCTCTGTTTCAGCCCCTCTGAATCAGCCCCTCTGATTCAGCCCCTCTGTTTCAGCCCCTCTGTTTCAGCCCCTCTGTTTCTCGCTCTCTGTTTCAGCCCCTCTGTTTCTCGCCCTCTGTTTCAGCCCCTCTGTTTCTCGCCCTCTGTTCAGCCCCTATGTTTCTCGCCCTCTGTTTCAGCCCCTCTGTTTCAGCCCCTCTGTTTCTCGCCCTCTGTTTCTGCCACTCTGTTTCTCGCCCTCTGTTTCAGCCCCTCTGATTCAGCCCCTCTGTTTCAGCCCCTCTGTTTCAGCCCCTCTGTTTCTCGCTCTCTGTTTCAGCCCCTCTGTTTCTCGCCCTCTGTTTCAGCCCCTCTGTTTCTCGCCCTCTGTTCAGCCCCTATGTTTCTCGCCCTCTGTTTCAGCCCCTCTGTTTCAGCCCCTCTGTTTCTCGCCCTCTGTTTCTGCCACTCTGTTTCTCGCCCTCTGTTTCAGCCCCGCTGATTCAGCCCCTCTGTTTCAGCCCCTCTGAATCAGCCCCTCTGATTCAGCCCCTCCGTTTCAGCCCCTCTGTTTCAGCCCCTCTGTATCTCGCCCTCTGTTTCAGCCCATCTGATTCTCGCCCTCTGTTTCCGCCCCTCTGATTCTCACCCTCTGTTTCAGCCCCTCTGATTGAGCCCCTCTATTTCAGCCCCTCTGATTCAGCCCCTCTGATTCAGCCCCTCTCATTCAGCCCCTCTGTTTCTCGCCCTCTGTTTCAGCCCCTCTGTTTCAGCCCCTCTGTTTCATCCCCTCTGTTTCAGCCCCTCTGTTTCAGCCCCTCTGTTTCTCGCCCTCTGTTTCAGCCCCTCTGTTTCTCGACCTCTGTTTCAGGCCCTCTGTTTCTCGCCCTCTGTTTCAGCCCCTCTCTTTCAGCCCCTCTGTTTCAGGCCCTCTGTTTCTCGCCCTCTGTTTCAGCCCCTCTCTTTCAGCCCCTCTGTTTCAGCCCCTCTGTTTCAGCCCCTCTGTTTCTCACCCTCTGTTTCAGCCCCTCTGTTTCTCGCCCTCAGTTTCAGCCCCTCTGTTTCTCGCCCTCTGTTTCAGCCCTTCTGTTTCAGCCCCTCTGTTTCTCGCCCTCTGTTTCTGCCCCTCTGTTTCTCGCCCTCTGTTTCAGCCCCGCTGTTTCTCGCCCTCTGCTTCAGCCCCGCTGATTCAGCCCCTCTGTTTCAGCCCCTCTGAATCAGCCCCTCTGATTCAGCCCCTCTGTTTCAACCCCTCTGTTTCAGCCCCTCTGTTTCTCGCCCTCTGTTTCAGCCCCTCTGTTTCTCGCCCTCTGTTTCAGCCCCTCTGTTTCTCGCCCTCTGTTCAGCCCCTATGTTTCTCGCCCTCTGTTTCAGCCCCTCTGTTTTTCGCCCTCTGTTTCAGCCCCTCTGTTTCTCGCCCTCAGTTTCAGCCCCTCTGTTTCTCGCCCTCTGTTTCAGCCCTTCTGTTTCAGCCCCTCTGTTTCTCGCCCTCTGTTTCTGCCCCTCTGTTTCTCGCCCTCTGTTTCAGCCCCGCTGTTTCTCGCCCTCTGCTTCAGCCCCGCTGATTCAGCCCCTCTGTTTCAGCCCCTCTGAATCAGCCCCTCTGATTCAGCCCCTCCGTTTCAGCCCCTCTGTTTCAGCCCATCTGATTCTCGCCCTCTGTTTCCGCCCCTCTGATTCTCACCGTCTGTTTCAGCCCCTCTGATTGAGCCCCTCTGTTTCAGCCCCTCTGATTCAGCCCCTCTGATTCAGCCCCTCTGATTCAGCCCCTCTGTTTCTCGCCCTCTGTTTCAGCCCCTCTGATTCAGCCCCTCTGATTCAGCCCATCTGTTTCTCACCCTCTGTTTCAGCCCCTCTGATACAGCCCCTCTGATTCAGCTCCTCTCTTTCAGCCCCACTTTTTCAGCCCCTTTGTTTCTCGCCCTCTGTTTCAGCCCCTCTGATTCTCGCCCTCTGATCCAGCCCCTCTGTTTCTCGCCGTCTGCTTCAGCCCCTCTGTTTCAGCCTCTCTGTTTCAGCCCCTCTGTTTCTCACCCTCTGTTTCAGCCCGTCTGATTCAGCCCCTCTGATTTAGCCCCTCTGTTTCAGCGCCTCTGATTCAGCCCCTCTGATTCAGCCCCTCTGTTTCTCGCCCGCTCTTTCAGCCGCTCTGTTTCAGCCCCTCTGTTTCACATCCTCTGTTTCAGCCCCTCTGTTTCTAGCCCTCTGTTTCAGCCCCTCTGTTTCTCGTCCTCTGTTCCGGCCCCTCTGATTCTCGCCCTCTGTTTCAGCCCCTCTGTTTTAGCCCCTCTGTTTCAGCCCCTCTGTTTCTCGCCCTCTGTTTCAGCCCCTCTGTTTCTCGACCTCAGTTTCAGCCCCTCTGTTTCTCGCCCTCTGTTTCAGCCCCTCTGTTTCAGCCCCTCTGTTTCTCGCCCTCTGTTTCAGCCCCTCTGTTTCAGCCCCTCTGTTTCAGCCCCTCTGTTTCAGCCCCTCAGTTTCTCGCCCTCTGTTTCAGCCCCTCTGTTTCTCGCCCTCTGTTTCAGCCCCTCTGTTTCAGCCCCTCTGTTTCTCGCCCTCTGTTTCTGCCCCTCTGTTTCTCGCTCTCTGTTTCAGCCACTCTGTTTTTCGCCCTCTGTTTCAGCCCCTCTGTTTCTCGCCCTCTGTATCAGTCCCTCTGTTTCAGCCCCTCTGTTTCAGACCCTCTGTTTCTCGCCCTCTGTTTCTGCCCCTCTGTTTCTCGCCCTCTGTTTCAGCCACTCTGTTTTTCGCCCTCTGTTTCAGCCCCTCTGTTTCTCGCCCTCTATTTCAGCCCCTCTGTTTCAGACCCTCTGTTTCAGCCTCTCTGTTTCAGCCCCTCTGTTTCAGCCCCTCTGTTTTTCGCCCTCTGTTTCTCGCCCTCTGTTTCAGCCCCTCTGTTTCTCGCCCTCTGTTTCAGCTCCTCTGTTTCGCGCTCTCTGTTTCAGCCCCTCTGTTTCAGCCCCTCTGTTTCTCGCCCTCTGTTTCTGCCCCTCTGTTTCTCGCCCTCTGTTTCAGCCCCTCTGTTTCTCGCCCTCTGTTTCAGCCCCTCTGATTCAGCCCCTCTGTTTCAGCCCCTCTGTTTCTCCCCCTCTGTTCCAGCCCCTCTGTTTCAGCCCCTCTGTTTCAGCCACTCTGTTTCAGCCCCTCTGTTTCAGCCCCTCTGTTTCTCGCCCTCTGTTTCAGCCCCTCTGTTTCTCGCCCTCTGTTTCAGCCCCTCTTAATCAGCCCCTCTGATTCAGCCCCTCTGTTTCAGCCCCTCTGTTTCAGCCCCTCTGTTTCTCGCCCTCTGTTTCAGCCCCTCTGTTTCTCGCCCTCTGTTTCAGCCCCTCTGTTTCTCGCCCTCTGTTCATCCCCTATGTTTCTCGCCCTCTGTTTCAGCCCCTCTGTTTTTCGCCCTCTGTTTCAGCCCCTCTGTTTCAGCCCCTCTGTTTCTCGCCCTCTGTTTCTGCCACTCTGTTTCTCGCCCTCTGTTTCAGCCCCGCTGATTCAGCCCCTCTGTTTCAGCCCCTCTGAATCAGCCCCTCTGATTCAGCCCCTCCGTTTCAGCCCCTCTGTTTCAGCCCCTCTGTTTCTCGCCCTCTGTTTCAGCCCATCTGATTCTCGCCCTCTGTTTCCGCCCCTCTGATTCTCACCCTCTGTTTCAGCCCCTCTGATTGAGTCCCTCTATTTCAGCCCCTCTGATTCAGCCCCTCTGATTCAGCCCCTCTGATTCAGCCCCTCTGTTTCTCGCCCTCTGTTTCAGCCTCACTGTTTCAGCCCCTCTGTTTCATCCCCTCTGTTTCAGCCCGTCTGATTCAGCCCCTCTGTTCATCGCCCTCTGTTTCAGCCCCTCTGTTTCTCGCCCTCTGTTTCAGGCCCTCTGTTTCTCGCCCTCTGTTTCAGCCCCTCTCTTTCAGCCCCTCTGTTTCAGCCCCTCTGTTTCTCGCCCTCTGTTTCAGCCCCTCTGTTTCAGCCCCTCTGTTTCAGCCCCTCTGTTTCTCACCCTCTGTTTCAGCCCCTCTGTTTCTCGCCCTCTGTTTCAGCCCCTCTGTTTCTCGCCCTCTTTTTCAGCCCTTCTGTTTCAGCCCCTCTGTTTCTCGCCCTCTGTTTCTGCCCCTCTGTTTCTCGCCCTCTGTTTCAGCCCCGCTGTTTCTCGCCCTCTGCTTCAGCCCCGCTGATTCAGCCCATCTGTTTCAGCCCCTCTGAATCAGCCCCTCTGATTCAGCCCCTCTGTTTCAGCCCCTCTGTTTCAGCCCCTCTGTTTCTCGCCCTCTGTTTCAGCCCCTCTGTTTCTCGCCCTCTGTTCAGCCCCTATGTTTCTCGCCCTCTGTTTCAGCCCCTCTGTTTCTCGCCCTCTGTTCAGCCCCTATGTTTCTCGCCCTCTGTTTCAGCCCCTCTGTTTCAGCCCCTCTGTTTCTCGCCCTCTGTTTCTGCCACTCTGTTTCTCGCCCTCTGTTTCAGCCCCGCTGATTCAGCCCCTCTGTTTCAGCCCCTCTGAATCAGCCCCTCTGATTCAGCCCCTCCGTTTCAGCCCCTCTGTTTCAGCCCCTCTGTATCTCGCCCTCTGTTTCAGCCCATCTGATTCTCGCCCTCTGTTTCCGCCCCTCTGATTCTCACCCTCTGTTTCAGCCCCTCTGATTGAGCCCCTCTATTTCAGCCCCTCTGATTCAGCCCCTCTGATTCAGCCCCTCTCATTCAGCCCCTCTGTTTCTCGCCCTCTGTTTCAGCCCCTCTGTTTCAGCCCCTCTGTTTCATCCCCTCTGTTTCAGCCCCTCTGTTTCAGCCCCTCTGTTTCTCGCCCTCTGTTTCAGCCCCTCTGTTTCTCGACCTCTGTTTCAGGCCCTCTGTTTCTCGCCCTCTGTTTCAGCCCCTCTCTTTCAGCCCCTCTGTTTCAGGCCCTCTGTTTCTCGCCCTCTGTTTCAGCCCCTCTCTTTCAGCCCCTCTGTTTCAGCCCCTCTGTTTCAGCCCCTCTGTTTCTCACCCTCTGTTTCAGCCCCTCTGTTTCTCGCCCTCAGTTTCAGCCCCTCTGTTTCTCGCCCTCTGTTTCAGCCCTTCTGTTTCAGCCCCTCTGTTTCTCGCCCTCTGTTTCTGCCCCTCTGTTTCTCGCCCTCTGTTTCAGCCCCGCTGTTTCTCGCCCTCTGCTTCAGCCCCGCTGATTCAGCCCCTCTGTTTCAGCCCCTCTGAATCAGCCCCTCTGATTCAGCCCCTCTGTTTCAACCCCTCTGTTTCAGCCCCTCTGTTTCTCGCCCTCTGTTTCAGCCCCTCTGTTTCTCGCCCTCTGTTTCAGCCCCTCTGTTTCTCGCCCTCTGTTCAGCCCCTATGTTTCTCGCCCTCTGTTTCAGCCCCTCTGTTTTTCGCCCTCTGTTTCAGCCCCTCTGTTTCTCGCCCTCAGTTTCAGCCCCTCTGTTTCTCGCCCTCTGTTTCAGCCCTTCTGTTTCAGCCCCTCTGTTTCTCGCCCTCTGTTTCTGCCCCTCTGTTTCTCGCCCTCTGTTTCAGCCCCGCTGTTTCTCGCCCTCTGCTTCAGCCCCGCTGATTCAGCCCCTCTGTTTCAGCCCCTCTGAATCAGCCCCTCTGATTCAGCCCCTCCGTTTCAGCCCCTCTGTTTCAGCCCATCTGATTCTCGCCCTCTGTTTCCGCCCCTCTGATTCTCACCGTCTGTTTCAGCCCCTCTGATTGAGCCCCTCTGTTTCAGCCCCTCTGATTCAGCCCCTCTGATTCAGCCCCTCTGATTCAGCCCCTCTGTTTCTCGCCCTCTGTTTCAGCCCCTCTGATTCAGCCCCTCTGATTCAGCCCATCTGTTTCTCACCCTCTGTTTCAGCCCCTCTGATACAGCCCCTCTGATTCAGCTCCTCTCTTTCAGCCCCACTTTTTCAGCCCCTTTGTTTCTCGCCCTCTGTTTCAGCCCCTCTGATTCTCGCCCTCTGATCCAGCCCCTCTGTTTCTCGCCGTCTGCTTCAGCCCCTCTGTTTCAGCCTCTCTGTTTCAGCCCCTCTGTTTCTCACCCTCTGTTTCAGCCCGTCTGATTCAGCCCCTCTGATTTAGCCCCTCTGTTTCAGCGCCTCTGATTCAGCCCCTCTGATTCAGCCCCTCTGTTTCTCGCCCGCTCTTTCAGCCGCTCTGTTTCAGCCCCTCTGTTTCACATCCTCTGTTTCAGCCCCTCTGTTTCTAGCCCTCTGTTTCAGCCCCTCTGTTTCTCGTCCTCTGTTCCGGCCCCTCTGATTCTCGCCCTCTGTTTCAGCCCCTCTGTTTTAGCCCCTCTGTTTCAGCCCCTCTGTTTCTCGCCCTCTGTTTCAGCCCCTCTGTTTCTCGACCTCAGTTTCAGCCCCTCTGTTTCTCGCCCTCTGTTTCAGCCCCTCTGTTTCAGCCCCTCTGTTTCTCGCCCTCTGTTTCAGCCCCTCTGTTTCAGCCCCTCTGTTTCAGCCCCTCTGTTTCAGCCCCTCAGTTTCTCGCCCTCTGTTTCAGCCCCTCTGTTTCTCGCCCTCTGTTTCAGCCCCTCTGTTTCAGCCCCTCTGTTTCTCGCCCTCTGTTTCTGCCCCTCTGTTTCTCGCTCTCTGTTTCAGCCACTCTGTTTTTCGCCCTCTGTTTCAGCCCCTCTGTTTCTCGCCCTCTGTATCAGTCCCTCTGTTTCAGCCCCTCTGTTTCAGACCCTCTGTTTCTCGCCCTCTGTTTCTGCCCCTCTGTTTCTCGCCCTCTGTTTCAGCCACTCTGTTTTTCGCCCTCTGTTTCAGCCCCTCTGTTTCTCGCCCTCTATTTCAGCCCCTCTGTTTCAGACCCTCTGTTTCAGCCTCTCTGTTTCAGCCCCTCTGTTTCAGCCCCTCTGTTTTTCGCCCTCTGTTTCTCGCCCTCTGTTTCAGCCCCTCTGTTTCTCGCCCTCTGTTTCAGCTCCTCTGTTTCGCGCTCTCTGTTTCAGCCCCTCTGTTTCAGCCCCTCTGTTTCTCGCCCTCTGTTTCTGCCCCTCTGTTTCTCGCCCTCTGTTTCAGCCCCTCTGTTTCTCGCCCTCTGTTTCAGCCCCTCTGATTCAGCCCCTCTGTTTCAGCCCCTCTGTTTCTCCCCCTCTGTTCCAGCCCCTCTGTTTCAGCCCCTCTGTTTCAGCCACTCTGTTTCAGCCCCTCTGTTTCAGCCCCTCTGTTTCTCGCCCTCTGTTTCAGCCCCTCTGTTTCTCGCCCTCTGTTTCAGCCCCTCTTAATCAGCCCCTCTGATTCAGCCCCTCTGTTTCAGCCCCTCTGTTTCAGCCCCTCTGTTTCTCGCCCTCTGTTTCAGCCCCTCTGTTTCTCGCCCTCTGTTTCAGCCCCTCTGTTTCTCGCCCTCTGTTCAGCCCCTATGTTTCTCGCCCTCTGTTTCAGCCCCTCTGTTTTTCGCCCTCTGTTTCAGCCCCTCTGTTTCAGCCCCTCTGTTTCTCGCCCTCTGTTTCTGCCACTCTGTTTCTCGCCCTCTGTTTCAGCCCCGCTGATTCAGCCCCTCTGTTTCAGCCCCTCTGAATCAGCCCCTCTGATTCAGCCCCTCCGTTTCAGCCCCTCTGTTTCAGCCCCTCTGTTTCTCGCCCTCTGTTTCAGCCCATCTGATTCTCGCCCTCTGTTTCCGCCCCTCTGATTCTCACCCTCTGTTTCAGCCCCTCTGATTGAGTCCCTCTATTTCAGCCCCTCTGATTCAGCCCCTCTGATTCAGCCCCTCTGATTCAGCCCCTCTGTTTCTCGCCCTCTGTTTCAGCCTCACTGTTTCAGCCCCTCTGTTTCATCCCCTCTGTTTCAGCCCGTCTGATTCAGCCCCTCTGTTCATCGCCCTCTGTTTCAGCCCCTCTGTTTCTCGCCCTCTGTTTCAGGCCCTCTGTTTCTCGCCCTCTGTTTCAGCCCCTCTCTTTCAGCCCCTCTGTTTCAGCCCCTCTGTTTCTCGCCCTCTGTTTCAGCCCCTCTGTTTCAGCCCCTCTGTTTCAGCCCCTCTGTTTCTCACCCTCTGTTTCAGCCCCTCTGTTTCTCGCCCTCTGTTTCAGCCCCTCTGTTTCTCGCCCTCTTTTTCAGCCCTTCTGTTTCAGCCCCTCTGTTTCTCGCCCTCTGTTTCTGCCCCTCTGTTTCTCGCCCTCTGTTTCAGCCCCGCTGTTTCTCGCCCTCTGCTTCAGCCCCGCTGATTCAGCCCATCTGTTTCAGCCCCTCTGAATCAGCCCCTCTGATTCAGCCCCTCTGTTTCAGCCCCTCTGTTTCAGCCCCTCTGTTTCTCGCCCTCTGTTTCAGCCCCTCTGTTTCTCGCCCTCTGTTCAGCCCCTATGTTTCTCGCCCTCTGTTTCAGCCCCTCTGTTTTTCGCCCTCTGTTTCAGCCCCTCTGTTTCAGCCCCTCTGTTTCTCGCCCTCTGTTTCTGCCACTCTGTTTCTCGCCCTCTGTTTCAGCCCCGCTGATTCAGCCCCTCTGTTTCAGCCCCTCTGAATCAGCCGCACTGATTCAGCCCCTCCGTTTCAGCCCCTCTGTTTCAGCCCCTCTGTTTCTCGCCCTCTGTTTCAGCCCATTTGATTCTCGCCCTCTGTTTCCGCCCCTCTGATTCTCACCCTCTGTTTCAGCCCCTCTGATTGAGCCCCTCTATTTCAGCCCCTCTGATTCAGCCCCTCTGATTCAGCCCCTCTGATTCAGCCCCTCTGTTTCTCGCCCTCTGTTTCAGCCCCTCTGTTTCAGCTCCTCTCTTTCAACCCCACATTTTCAGCCCCTTTGTTTCTCGACCTCTGATTCAGCCCCTCTGATTCTCGCCCTCTGTTTCAGCCCCTCTGTTTCTCGCCGTCTGTTTCAGCCCCTCTGATTCAGCCCCTCTGTTTCAGCCCTTCTGATTCAGCCCCTCTGATTCAGCCCCTCTGATTCAGCCCCTCTGTTTCTCGCCCTCTGTTTCAGCCCCTCTGTTTCAGCCCCTCTGTTTCTCACCCTCTGTTTCAGCCCATCTGATTCAGCCCCTCTGATTCATCCCCTCTGATTCAGCCCCTCTGTTTCAGCGCCTCTGATTCAGCCCCTCTGATTCAGCCCCTCTGTTTCTCGCCCTCTCTTTCAGCCGCTCTGTTTCAGCCCCTCTGTTTCACATCCTCTGTTTCAGCCCCTCTGTTTCTAGCCCTCTGTTTCAGCCCCTCTGTTTCTCGCCCTCTGTTCCAGCCCCTCTGTTTCTCGCCCTCTGTTTCAGCCCCTCTGTTTTAGCCCCTCTGTTTCAGCCCCTCTGTTTCTCGCCCACTGTTTCAGCCCCTCTGTTTCTCGACCTCAGTTTCAGCCCATCTGTTTCTCGCCCTCTGTTTCAGCCCCTCTGTTTCAGCCCCTCTGTTTCTCGCCCTCTGTTTCAGCCCCTCTGTTTCAGCCCCTCTGTTTCTCGCCCTCTGTTTCTGCCACTCTGTTTCTCGCCCTCTGTTTCAGCCCCGCTGATTCAGCCCCTCTGTTTCAGCCCCTCTGAATCAGCCCCTCTGATTCAGCCCCTCCGTTTCAGCCCCTCTGTTTCAGCCCCTCTGTATCTCGCCCTCTGTTTCAGCCCATCTGATTCTCGCCCTCTGTTTCCGCCCCTCTGATTCTCACCCTCTGTTTCAGCCCCTCTGATTGAGCCCCTCTATTTCAGCCCCTCTGATTCAGCCCCTCTGATTCAGCCCCTCTCATTCAGCCCCTCTGTTTCTCGCCCTCTGTTTCAGCCCCTCTGTTTCAGCCCCTCTGTTTCATCCCCTCTGTTTCAGCCCCTCTGTTTCAGCCCCTCTGTTTCTCGCCCTCTGTTTCAGCCCCTCTGTTTCTCGACCTCTGTTTCAGGCCCTCTGTTTCTCGCCCTCTGTTTCAGCCCCTCTCTTTCAGCCCCTCTGTTTCAGGCCCTCTGTTTCTCGCCCTCTGTTTCAGCCCCTCTCTTTCAGCCCCTCTGTTTCAGCCCCTCTGTTTCAGCCCCTCTGTTTCTCACCCTCTGTTTCAGCCCCTCTGTTTCTCGCCCTCAGTTTCAGCCCCTCTGTTTCTCGCCCTCTGTTTCAGCCCTTCTGTTTCAGCCCCTCTGTTTCTCGCCCTCTGTTTCTGCCCCTCTGTTTCTCGCCCTCTGTTTCAGCCCCGCTGTTTCTCGCCCTCTGCTTCAGCCCCGCTGATTCAGCCCCTCTGTTTCAGCCCCTCTGAATCAGCCCCTCTGATTCAGCCCCTCTGTTTCAACCCCTCTGTTTCAGCCCCTCTGTTTCTCGCCCTCTGTTTCAGCCCCTCTGTTTCTCGCCCTCTGTTTCAGCCCCTCTGTTTCTCGCCCTCTGTTCAGCCCCTATGTTTCTCGCCCTCTGTTTCAGCCCCTCTGTTTTTCGCCCTCTGTTTCAGCCCCTCTGTTTCTCGCCCTCAGTTTCAGCCCCTCTGTTTCTCGCCCTCTGTTTCAGCCCTTCTGTTTCAGCCCCTCTGTTTCTCGCCCTCTGTTTCTGCCCCTCTGTTTCTCGCCCTCTGTTTCAGCCCCGCTGTTTCTCGCCCTCTGCTTCAGCCCCGCTGATTCAGCCCCTCTGTTTCAGCCCCTCTGAATCAGCCCCTCTGATTCAGCCCCTCCGTTTCAGCCCCTCTGTTTCAGCCCATCTGATTCTCGCCCTCTGTTTCCGCCCCTCTGATTCTCACCGTCTGTTTCAGCCCCTCTGATTGAGCCCCTCTGTTTCAGCCCCTCTGATTCAGCCCCTCTGATTCAGCCCCTCTGATTCAGCCCCTCTGTTTCTCGCCCTCTGTTTCAGCCCCTCTGATTCAGCCCCTCTGATTCAGCCCATCTGTTTCTCACCCTCTGTTTCAGCCCCTCTGATACAGCCCCTCTGATTCAGCTCCTCTCTTTCAGCCCCACTTTTTCAGCCCCTTTGTTTCTCGCCCTCTGTTTCAGCCCCTCTGATTCTCGCCCTCTGATCCAGCCCCTCTGTTTCTCGCCGTCTGCTTCAGCCCCTCTGTTTCAGCCTCTCTGTTTCAGCCCCTCTGTTTCTCACCCTCTGTTTCAGCCCGTCTGATTCAGCCCCTCTGATTTAGCCCCTCTGTTTCAGCGCCTCTGATTCAGCCCCTCTGATTCAGCCCCTCTGTTTCTCGCCCGCTCTTTCAGCCGCTCTGTTTCAGCCCCTCTGTTTCACATCCTCTGTTTCAGCCCCTCTGTTTCTAGCCCTCTGTTTCAGCCCCTCTGTTTCTCGTCCTCTGTTCCGGCCCCTCTGATTCTCGCCCTCTGTTTCAGCCCCTCTGTTTTAGCCCCTCTGTTTCAGCCCCTCTGTTTCTCGCCCTCTGTTTCAGCCCCTCTGTTTCTCGACCTCAGTTTCAGCCCCTCTGTTTCTCGCCCTCTGTTTCAGCCCCTCTGTTTCAGCCCCTCTGTTTCTCGCCCTCTGTTTCAGCCCCTCTGTTTCAGCCCCTCTGTTTCAGCCCCTCTGTTTCAGCCCCTCAGTTTCTCGCCCTCTGTTTCAGCCCCTCTGTTTCTCGCCCTCTGTTTCAGCCCCTCTGTTTCAGCCCCTCTGTTTCTCGCCCTCTGTTTCTGCCCCTCTGTTTCTCGCTCTCTGTTTCAGCCACTCTGTTTTTCGCCCTCTGTTTCAGCCCCTCTGTTTCTCGCCCTCTGTATCAGTCCCTCTGTTTCAGCCCCTCTGTTTCAGACCCTCTGTTTCTCGCCCTCTGTTTCTGCCCCTCTGTTTCTCGCCCTCTGTTTCAGCCACTCTGTTTTTCGCCCTCTGTTTCAGCCCCTCTGTTTCTCGCCCTCTATTTCAGCCCCTCTGTTTCAGACCCTCTGTTTCAGCCTCTCTGTTTCAGCCCCTCTGTTTCAGCCCCTCTGTTTTTCGCCCTCTGTTTCTCGCCCTCTGTTTCAGCCCCTCTGTTTCTCGCCCTCTGTTTCAGCTCCTCTGTTTCGCGCTCTCTGTTTCAGCCCCTCTGTTTCAGCCCCTCTGTTTCTCGCCCTCTGTTTCTGCCCCTCTGTTTCTCGCCCTCTGTTTCAGCCCCTCTGTTTCTCGCCCTCTGTTTCAGCCCCTCTGATTCAGCCCCTCTGTTTCAGCCCCTCTGTTTCTCCCCCTCTGTTCCAGCCCCTCTGTTTCAGCCCCTCTGTTTCAGCCACTCTGTTTCAGCCCCTCTGTTTCAGCCCCTCTGTTTCTCGCCCTCTGTTTCAGCCCCTCTGTTTCTCGCCCTCTGTTTCAGCCCCTCTTAATCAGCCCCTCTGATTCAGCCCCTCTGTTTCAGCCCCTCTGTTTCAGCCCCTCTGTTTCTCGCCCTCTGTTTCAGCCCCTCTGTTTCTCGCCCTCTGTTTCAGCCCCTCTGTTTCTCGCCCTCTGTTCAGCCCCTATGTTTCTCGCCCTCTGTTTCAGCCCCTCTGTTTTTCGCCCTCTGTTTCAGCCCCTCTGTTTCAGCCCCTCTGTTTCTCGCCCTCTGTTTCTGCCACTCTGTTTCTCGCCCTCTGTTTCAGCCCCGCTGATTCAGCCCCTCTGTTTCAGCCCCTCTGAATCAGCCCCTCTGATTCAGCCCCTCCGTTTCAGCCCCTCTGTTTCAGCCCCTCTGTTTCTCGCCCTCTGTTTCAGCCCATCTGATTCTCGCCCTCTGTTTCCGCCCCTCTGATTCTCACCCTCTGTTTCAGCCCCTCTGATTGAGTCCCTCTATTTCAGCCCCTCTGATTCAGCCCCTCTGATTCAGCCCCTCTGATTCAGCCCCTCTGTTTCTCGCCCTCTGTTTCAGCCTCACTGTTTCAGCCCCTCTGTTTCATCCCCTCTGTTTCAGCCCGTCTGATTCAGCCCCTCTGTTCATCGCCCTCTGTTTCAGCCCCTCTGTTTCTCGCCCTCTGTTTCAGGCCCTCTGTTTCTCGCCCTCTGTTTCAGCCCCTCTCTTTCAGCCCCTCTGTTTCAGCCCCTCTGTTTCTCGCCCTCTGTTTCAGCCCCTCTGTTTCAGCCCCTCTGTTTCAGCCCCTCTGTTTCTCACCCTCTGTTTCAGCCCCTCTGTTTCTCGCCCTCTGTTTCAGCCCCTCTGTTTCTCGCCCTCTTTTTCAGCCCTTCTGTTTCAGCCCCTCTGTTTCTCGCCCTCTGTTTCTGCCCCTCTGTTTCTCGCCCTCTGTTTCAGCCCCGCTGTTTCTCGCCCTCTGCTTCAGCCCCGCTGATTCAGCCCATCTGTTTCAGCCCCTCTGAATCAGCCCCTCTGATTCAGCCCCTCTGTTTCAGCCCCTCTGTTTCAGCCCCTCTGTTTCTCGCCCTCTGTTTCAGCCCCTCTGTTTCTCGCCCTCTGTTCAGCCCCTATGTTTCTCGCCCTCTGTTTCAGCCCCTCTGTTTTTCGCCCTCTGTTTCAGCCCCTCTGTTTCAGCCCCTCTGTTTCTCGCCCTCTGTTTCTGCCACTCTGTTTCTCGCCCTCTGTTTCAGCCCCGCTGATTCAGCCCCTCTGTTTCAGCCCCTCTGAATCAGCCGCACTGATTCAGCCCCTCCGTTTCAGCCCCTCTGTTTCAGCCCCTCTGTTTCTCGCCCTCTGTTTCAGCCCATTTGATTCTCGCCCTCTGTTTCCGCCCCTCTGATTCTCACCCTCTGTTTCAGCCCCTCTGATTGAGCCCCTCTATTTCAGCCCCTCTGATTCAGCCCCTCTGATTCAGCCCCTCTGATTCAGCCCCTCTGTTTCTCGCCCTCTGTTTCAGCCCCTCTGTTTCAGCTCCTCTCTTTCAACCCCACATTTTCAGCCCCTTTGTTTCTCGACCTCTGATTCAGCCCCTCTGATTCTCGCCCTCTGTTTCAGCCCCTCTGTTTCTCGCCGTCTGTTTCAGCCCCTCTGATTCAGCCCCTCTGTTTCAGCCCTTCTGATTCAGCCCCTCTGATTCAGCCCCTCTGATTCAGCCCCTCTGTTTCTCGCCCTCTGTTTCAGCCCCTCTGTTTCAGCCCCTCTGTTTCTCACCCTCTGTTTCAGCCCATCTGATTCAGCCCCTCTGATTCATCCCCTCTGATTCAGCCCCTCTGTTTCAGCGCCTCTGATTCAGCCCCTCTGATTCAGCCCCTCTGTTTCTCGCCCTCTCTTTCAGCCGCTCTGTTTCAGCCCCTCTGTTTCACATCCTCTGTTTCAGCCCCTCTGTTTCTAGCCCTCTGTTTCAGCCCCTCTGTTTCTCGCCCTCTGTTCCAGCCCCTCTGTTTCTCGCCCTCTGTTTCAGCCCCTCTGTTTTAGCCCCTCTGTTTCAGCCCCTCTGTTTCTCGCCCACTGTTTCAGCCCCTCTGTTTCTCGACCTCAGTTTCAGCCCATCTGTTTCTCGCCCTCTGTTTCAGCCCCTCTGTTTCAGCCCCTCTGTTTCTCGCCCTCTGTTTCAGCCCCTCTCTTTCAGCCCCTCTGTTTCAGCCCCTCTGTTTCAGCCCCTCAGTTTCTCGCCCTCTGTTTCAGCCCCTCTGTTTCTCGCCCTCTGTTTCAGCCCCTCTGTTTCAGCCCCTCTGTTTCTCGCCCTCTGTTTCTGCCCCTCTGTTTCTCGCCCTCTGTTTCAGCCACTCTGTTTTTCGCCCTCTGTTTCATCACCTCTGTTTCTCGCCCTCGGTATCAGTCCCTCTGTTTCAGCCCCTCTGTTTCAGACCCTCTGTTTCAGCCTCTCTGTTTCTCGCCCTCGGTTTCTCGCCCTCTGTTTCAGCCCCTCTGTTTCTCGCCCTCTGTTTCAGCCCCTCTGTTTCGCGCCCTCTGTTTCAGCCCCTCTGTTTCAGCCCCTCTGTTTCAGCCCCTCTGTTTCTCGCCCTCTGTTTCAGCCCCTCTGTTTCTCACCCTCTGTTTCAGCCTCTCTGTTTCTCGCCCTCTGTTCAGCCCCTATGTTTCTCGCCCTCTGTTTCAGCCCCTCTGTTTTTCGCCCTCTGTTTCAGCCCCTCTGTTTCAGCCCCTCTGTTTCTCGCCCTCTGTTTCTGCCACTCTGTTTCTCGCCCTCTGTTTCAGCCCCGCTGATTCAGCCCCTCTGTTTCAGCCCCTCTGAATCAGCCCCTCTGATTCAGCCCCTCCGTTTCAGCCCCTCTGTTTCAGCCCCTCTGTATCTCGCCCTCTGTTTCAGCCCATCTGATTCTCGCCCTATGTTTCCGCCCCTCTGATTCTCACCCTCTGTTTCAGCCCCTCTGAAAGAGCCCCTCTATTTCAGCCCCTCTGATTCAGCCCCTCTGATTCAGCCCCTCTGATTCAGCCCCTCTGTTTCTCGCCCTCTGTTTCAGCCCCTCTGTTTCAGCCCCTCTGTTTCATCCCCTCTGTTTCAGCCCCTCTGTTTCAGCCCCTCTGTTTCTCGCCCTCTGTTTCAGCCCCTCTGTTTCTCGCCCTCTGTTTCAGGCCCTCTGTTTCTCGCCCTCTGTTTCAGCCCCTCTCTTTCAGCCCCTCTGTTTCAGGCCCTCTGTTTCTCGCCCTCTGTTTCAGCCCCTCTCTTTCAGCCCCTCTGTTTCAGCCCCTCTGTTTCAGCCCCTCTGTTTCTCACCCTCTGTTTCAGCCCCTCTGTTTCTCGCCCTCTGTTTCAGCCCCTCTGTTTCTCGCCCTCTGTTTCAGCCCTTCTGTTTCAGCCCCTCTGTTTCTCGCCCTCTGTTTCTGCCCCTCTGTTTCTCGCCCTCTGTTTCAGCCCCGCTGTTTCTCGCCCTCTGCTTCAGCCCCGCTGATTCAGCCCCTCTGTTTCAGCCCCTCTGAATCAGCCCCTCTGATTCAGCCCCTCTGTTTCAGCCCCTCTGTTTCAGCCCCTCTGTTTCTCGCCCTCTGTTTCAGCCCCTCTGTTTCTCGCCCTCTGTTTCAGCCCCTCTGTTTCTCGCCCTCTGTTCAGCCCCTATGTTTCTCGCCCTCTGTTTCAGCACCTCTGTTTTTCGCCCTCTGTTTCAGCCCCTCTGTTTCAGCCCCTCTGTTTCTCGCCCTCTGTTTCTGCCACTCTGTTTCTCGCCCTCTGTTTCAGCCCCGCTGATTCAGCCCCTCTGTTTCAGCCCCTCTGAATCAGCCCCTCTGATTCAGCCCCTCCGTTTCAGCCCCTCTGTTTCAGCCCATCTGATTCTCGCCCTCTGTTTCCGCCCCTCTGATTCTCACCGTCTGTTTCAGCCCCTCTGATTGAGCCCCTCTGTTTCAGCCCCTCTGATTCAGCCCCTCTGATTCAGCCCCTCTGTTTCTCGCCCTCTGTTTCAGCCCCTCTGTTTCAGCCCCTCTGTTTCTCACCCTCTGTTTCAGCCCCTCTGTTTCTCGCCCTCTGTTCAGCCCCTATGTTTCTCGCCCTCTGTTTCAGCCCCTCTGTTTTTCGCCCTCTGTTTCAGCCCCTCTGTTTCAGCCCCTCTGTTTCTCGCCCTCTGTTTCTGCCACTCTGTTTCTCGCCCTCTGTTTCAGCCCCGCTGATTCAGCCCCTCTGTTTCAGCCCCTCTGAATCAGCCCCTCTGATTCAGCCCCTCCGTTTCAGCCCCTCTGTTTCAGCCCCTCTGTATCTCGCCCTCTGTTTCAGCCCATCTGATTCTCGCCCTATGTTTCCGCCCCTCTGATTCTCACCCTCTGTTTCAGCCCCTCTGAAAGAGCCCCTCTATTTCAGCCCCTCTGATTCAGCCCCTCTGATTCAGCCCCTCTGATTCAGCCCCTCTGTTTCTCGCCCTCTGTTTCAGCCCCTCTGTTTCAGCCCCTCTGTTTCATCCCCTCTGTTTCAGCCCCTCTGTTTCAGCCCCTCTGTTTCTCGCCCTCTGTTTCAGCCCCTCTGTTTCTCGCCCTCTGTTTCAGGCCCTCTGTTTCTCGCCCTCTGTTTCAGCCCCTCTCTTTCAGCCCCTCTGTTTCAGGCCCTCTGTTTCTCGCCCTCTGTTTCAGCCCCTCTCTTTCAGCCCCTCTGTTTCAGCCCCTCTGTTTCAGCCCCTCTGTTTCTCACCCTCTGTTTCAGCCCCTCTGTTTCTCGCCCTCTGTTTCAGCCCCTCTGTTTCTCGCCCTCTGTTTCAGCCCTTCTGTTTCAGCCCCTCTGTTTCTCGCCCTCTGTTTCTGCCCCTCTGTTTCTCGCCCTCTGTTTCAGCCCCGCTGTTTCTCGCCCTCTGCTTCAGCCCCGCTGATTCAGCCCCTCTGTTTCAGCCCCTCTGAATCAGCCCCTCTGATTCAGCCCCTCTGTTTCAGCCCCTCTGTTTCAGCCCCTCTGTTTCTCGCCCTCTGTTTCAGCCCCTCTGTTTCTCGCCCTCTGTTTCAGCCCCTCTGTTTCTCGCCCTCTGTTCAGCCCCTATGTTTCTCGCCCTCTGTTTCAGCACCTCTGTTTTTCGCCCTCTGTTTCAGCCCCTCTGTTTCAGCCCCTCTGTTTCTCGCCCTCTGTTTCTGCCACTCTGTTTCTCGCCCTCTGTTTCAGCCCCGCTGATTCAGCCCCTCTGTTTCAGCCCCTCTGAATCAGCCCCTCTGATTCAGCCCCTCCGTTTCAGCCCCTCTGTTTCAGCCCATCTGATTCTCGCCCTCTGTTTCCGCCCCTCTGATTCTCACCGTCTGTTTCAGCCCCTCTGATTGAGCCCCTCTGTTTCAGCCCCTCTGATTCAGCCCCTCTGATTCAGCCCCTCTGATTCAGCCCCTCTGTTTCTCGCCCTCTGTTTCAGCCCCTCTGTTTCAGCCCCTCTGATACAGCCCCTCTGATTCAGCTCCTCTCTTTCAGCCCCACTTTTTCAGCCCCTTTGTTTCTCGCCCTCTGTTTCAGCCCCTCTGATTCTCGCCCTCTGATCCAGCCCCTCTGTTTCTCGCCGTCTGCTTCAGCCCCTCTGTTTCAGCCTCTCTGTTTCAGCCCCTCTGTTTCTCACCCTCTGTTTCAGCCCGTCTGATTCAGCCCCTCTGATTCAGCCCCTCTGATTCAGCCCCTCTGTTTCAGCGCCTCCGATTCAGCCCCTCTGATTCAGCCCCTCTGTTTCTCGCCCTCTCTTTCAGCCGCTCTGTTTCAGCCCCTCTGTTTCACATCCTCTGTTTCAGCCCCTCTGTTTCTAGCCCTCTGTTTCAGCCCCTCTGTTTCTCGTCCTCTGTTCCGGCCCCTCTGATTCTCGCCCTCTGTTTCAGCCCCTCTGTTTTAGCCCCTCTGTTTCAGCCCCTCTGTTTCTCGCCCTCTGTTTCAGCCCCTCTGTTTCTCGACCTCAGTTTCAGCCCCTCTGTTTCTCGCCCTCTGTTTCAGCCCCTCTGTTTCTCGACCTCTGTTTCAGCCCCTCTGTTTCAGCCCCTCTGTTTCAGCCCCGTCTGTTTCAGCCCCTCAGTTTCTCGCCCTCTGTTTCAGCCCCTCTGTTTCTCGCCCTCTGTTTCAGCCCCACTGTTTCAGCCCCTCTGTTTCTCGCCCTCTGTTTCTGCCCCTCTGTTTCTCGCCCTCTGTTTCAGCCACTCTGTTTTTCGCCCTCTGTTTCAGCCCCTCTGTTTCTCGCCCTCTGTATCAGTCCCTCTGTTTCAGCCCCTCTGTTTCAGACCCTCTGTTTCTCGCCCTCTGTTTCTGCCCCTCTGTTTCTCGCCCTCTGTTTCAGCCACTCTGTTTCAGCCCCTCTGTTTCAGCCCCTCTGTTTTTCGCCCTCTGTTTCTCGCCCTCTGTTTCAGCCCCTCTGTTTCTCGCCCTCTGTTTCAGCTCCTCTGTTTCGCGCTCTCTGTTTCAGCCCCTCTGTTTCAGCCCCTCTGTTTCTCGCCCTCTGTTTCTGCCCCTCTGTTTCTCGCCCTCTGTTTCAGCCCCTCTGTTTCTCGCCCTCTGTTTCAGCCCCTCTGATTCAGCCCCTCTGTTTCAGCCCCTCTGTTTCTCCCCCTCTGTTCCAGCCCCTCTGTTTCAGCCCCTCTGTTTCAGCCACTCTGTTTCAGCCCCTCTGTTTCAGCCCCTCTGTTTCTCGCCCTCTGTTTCAGCCCCTCTGTTTCTCGCCCTCTGTTTCAGCCCCTCTTAATCAGCCCCTCTGATTCAGCCCCTCTGTTTCAGCCCCTCTGTTTCAGCCCCTCTGTTTCTCGCCCTCTGTTTCAGCCCCTCTGTTTCTCGCCCTCTGTTTCAGCCCCTCTGTTTCTCGCCCTCTGATCAGCCCCTATGTTTCTCGCCCTCTGTTTCAGCCCCTCTGTTTTTCGCCGTCTGTTTCAGCCCCTCTGTTTCAGCCCCTCTGTTTCTCGCCCTCTGTTTCTGCCACTCTGTTTCTCGCCCTCTGTTTCAGCCCCGCTGATTCAGCCCCTCTGTTTCAGCCCCTCTGAATCAGCCCCTCTGATTCAGCCCCTCCGTTTCAGCCCCTCTGTTTCAGCCCCTCTGTTTCTCGCCCTCTGTTTCAGCCCATCTGATTCTCGCCCTCTGTTTCCGCCCCTCTGATTCTCACCCTCTGTTTCAGCCCCTCTGATTGAGCCCCTCTATTTCAGCCCCTCTGATTCAGCCCCTCTGATTCAGCCCCTCTGATTCAGCCCCTCTGTTTCTCGCCCTCTGTTTCAGCCCCTCTGTTTCAGCCCCTCTGTTTCATCCCCTCTGTTTCAGCCCGTCTGATTCAGCCCCTCTGTTTCTCGCCCTCTGTTTCAGCCCCTCTGTTTCTCGCCCTCTGTTTCAGGCCCTCTGTTTCTCGCCCTCTGTTTCAGCCCCTCTCTTTCAGCCCCTCTGTTTCAGCCCCTCTGTTTCTCGCCCTCTGTTTCAGCCCCTCTGTTTCAGCCCCTCTGTTTCAGCCCCTCTGTTTCTCACCGTCTGTTTCAGCCCCTCTGTTTCTCGCCCTCTGTTTCAGCCCCTCTGTTTCTCGCCCTCTGTTTCAGCCCTTCTGTTTCAGCCCCTCTGTTTCTCGCCCTCTGTTTCTGCCCCTCTGTTTCTCGCCCTCTGTTTCAGCCCCGCTGTTTCTCGCCCTCTGTTTCAGCCCCGCTGATTCAGCCCCTCTGTTTCAGCCCCTCTGAATCAGCCCCTCTGATTCAGCCCCTCTGTTTCAGCCCCTCTGTTTCAGCCCCTCTGTTTCTCGCCCTCTGTTTCAGCCCCTCTGTTTCTCGCCCTCTGTTTCAGCCCCTCTGTTTCTCGCCCTCTGTTCAGCCCCTATGTTTCTCGCCCTCTGTTTCAGCCCCTCTGTTTTTCGCCCTCTGTTTCAGCCCCTCTGTTTCAGCCCCTCTGTTTCTCGCCCTCTGTTTCTGCCACTCTGTTTCTCGCCCTCTGTTTCAGCCCCGCTGATTCAGCCCCTCTGTTTCAGCCCCTCTGAATCAGCCCCTCTGATTCAGCCCCTCCGTTTCAGCCCCTCTGTTTCAGCCCCTCTGTTTCTCGCCCTCTGTTTCAGCCCATCTGATTCTCGCCCTCTGTTTCCGCCCCTCTGATTCTCACCCTCTGTTTCAGCCCCTCTGATTGAGCCCCTCTATTTCAGCCCCTCTGATTCAGCCCCTCTGATTCAGCCCCTCTGATTCAGCCCCTCTGTTTCTCGCCCTCTGTTTCAGCCCCTCTGTTTCAGCTCCTCTCTTTCAGCCCCACTTTTTCAGCCCCTTTGTTTCTCGACCTCTGTTTCAGCCCCTCTGATACTCGCCCTCTGTTTCAGCCCCTCTGTTTCTCGCCGTCTGTTTCAGCCCCTCTGATTCAGCCCCTCTGTTTCAGCCCTTCTGATTCAGCCCCTCTGATTCAGCCCCTCTGATTCAGCCCCTCTGTTTCTCGCCCTCTGTTTCAGCCCCTCTGTTTCAGCCCCTCTGTTTCTCACCCTCTGATTCAGCCCCTCTGATTCAGCCCCTCTGATTCAGCCCCTCTGTTTCAGCGCCTCTGATTCAGCCCCTCTGATTCAGCCCCTCTGTTTCTCGCCCTCTCTTTCAGCCGCTCTGTTTCAGCCCCTCTGTTTCACATCCTCTGTTTCAGCCCCTCTGTTTCTAGCCCTCTGTTTCAGCCCCTTTGTTTCTCGCCCTCTGTTCCAGCCCCTCTGTTTCTCGCCCTCTGTTTCAGCCCCTCTGTTTTAGCCCCTCTGTTTCAGCCCCTCTGTTTCTCGCCCTCTGTTTCAGCCCCTCTGTTTCTCGACCTCAGTTTCAGCCACTCTGTTTCTCGCCCTCTGTTTCAGCCCCTCTGTTTCAGCCCCTCTGTTTCTCGCCCTCTGTTTCAGCCCCTCTCTTTCAGCCCCTCTGTTTCAGCCCCTCTGTTACAGCCCCTCAGTTTCTCGCCCTCTGTTTCAGCCCCTCTGTTTCTCGCCCTCTGTTTCAGCCCCTCTGTTTCAGCCCCTCTGTTTCTCGCCCTCTGTTTCTGCCCCTCTGTTTCTCGCCCTCTGTTTCAGCCACTCTGTTTTTCGCCCTCTGTTTCATCACCTCTGTTTCTCGCCCTCTGTATCAGTCCCTCTGTTTCAGCCCCTCTGTTTCAGACCCTCTGTTTCAGCCTCTCTGTTTCTCGCCCTCGGTTTCTCGCCCTCTGTTTCAGCCCCTCTGTTCCTCGCCCTCTGTTTCAGCCCCTCAGTTTCGCGCCCTCTGTTTCAGCCCCTCTGTTTCAGCCCCTCTGTTTCTCGCCCTCTGTTTCAGCCCCTCTGTTTCTCACCCTCTGTTTCAGCCCCTCTGTTTCAGCCCCGCTGTTTTTCGCCCTCTGTTTCAGCCCCTCTGTTTCAGCCCCTCTGTTTCAGCCTCTCTGTTTCAGCCCCTCTGTTTCTCGCCCTCTGTTTCAGCCCCTCTGTTTCTCGCCCTCTGTTTCAGCCCCTCTGTTTCTCGCCCTCTGTTTCAGCCCCTCTGTTTCAGCCCCTCTGTTTCTCGCCCTCTGTTTCTGCCCCTCTGTTTCTCGCCCTCTGTTTCAGCCACTCTGTTTCTCGCCCTCTGTTTCAGCCCCTCTGTTTCAGCCCCTCTGTTTCAGCCCCTCTGTTTCTCGCCCTCTGTTTCAGCCCCTCTGTTTCTCGCCCTCTGTTTCAGGCCCTCTGTTTCTCGCCCTCTGTTTCAGCCCCTCAGTTTCAGCCCCTCTGTTTCAGCCTCTCCGTTTCTCGCCCTCTGTTTCAGACCCTCTGTTTCAGCCCCTCTGTTTCTCACCCTCTGTTTCAGCCCCTCTGTTTCTCGCCCTCTGTTTCAGCCCCTCTGTTTCTCGCCCTCTGTTTCAGCCCTTCTGTTTCAGCCCCTCTGTTTCTCCCCCTCTGTTTCTGCCCCTCTGTTTCTCGCCCTCTGTTTCAGCCCCGCTGTTTCTCGCCCTCTGTTTCAGCCCCGCTGATTCAGCCCCTCTGTTTCAGCCCCTCTGAATCAGCCCCTCTGATTCAGCCCCTCTGTTTCAGCCCCTTTGTTTCAGCCCCTCTGTTTCTCGCCCTCAGTTTCAGCCCCTCTGTTTCTCGCCCTCTGTTTCAGCCCCTCTGTTTCTCGCCCTCTGTTCAGCCGCTCTGTTTCAGCCCCTCTGTTTCACATCCTCTGTTTCAGCCCCTCTGTTTCTAGCCCTCTGTTTCAGCCCCTCTGTTTCTCGTCCTCTGTTCCGGACCCTCTGTTTCTCGCCCTCTGTTTCAGCCCCTCTGTTTCTCGCCCTCTGTTTCAGCCCCTCTGTTTCAGCCCCTCTGTTTCTCGCCTTCTGTTTCAGCCCCTCTGTTTCAGCCCCTCTCTTTCAGCCCCTCTGTTTCAGCCCCTCTGTTTCTCGCCCTCTGTTTCAGCCCCTCTGTTTCAGCCCCTCTGTTTCTCGCCCTCTGTTTCTGCCCCTCTGTTTCTCGCCCTCTGTTTCAGCCACTCTGTTTTTCGCCCTCTGTTTCATCACCTCTGTTTCTCGCCCTCTGTATCAGTCCCTCTGTTTCAGCCCCTCTGTTTCAGACCCTCTGTTTCAGCCTCTCTGTTTCTCGCCCTCGGTTTCTCGCCCTCTGTTTCAGCCCCTCTGTTCCTCGCCCTCTGTTTCAGCCCCTCAGTTTCGCGCCCTCTGTTTCAGCCCCTCTGTTTCAGCCCCTCTGTTTCTCGCCCTCTGTTTCAGCCCCTCTGTTTCTCACCCTCTGTTTCAGCCCCTCTGTTTCAGCCCCGCTGTTTTTCGCCCTCTGTTTCAGCCCCTCTGTTTCAGCCCCTCTGTTTCAGCCTCTCTGTTTCAGCCCCTCTGTTTCTCGCCCTCTGTTTCAGCACCTCTGTTTCTCGCCCTCTGTTTCAGCCCCTCTGTTTCTCGCCCTCTGTTTCAGCCCCTCTGTTTCAGCCCCTCTGTTTCTCGCCCTCTGTTTCTGCCCCTCTGTTTCTCGCCCTCTGTTTCAGCCACTCTGTTTCTCGCCCTCTGTTTCAGCCCCTCTGTTTCAGCCCCTCTGTTTCAGCCCCTCTGTTTCTCGCCCTCTGTTTCAGCCCCTCTGTTTCTCGCCCTCTGTTTCAGGCCCTCTGTTTCTCGCCCTCTGTTTCAGCCCCTCAGTTTCAGCCCCTCTGTTTCAGCCTCTCCGTTTCTCGCCCTCTGTTTCAGACCCTCTGTTTCAGCCCCTCTGTTTCTCACCCTCTGTTTCAGCCCCTCTGTTTCTCGCCCTCTGTTTCAGCCCCTCTGTTTCTCGCCCTCTGTTTCAGCCCTTCTGTTTCAGCCCCTCTGTTTCTCCCCCTCTGTTTCTGCCCCTCTGTTTCTCGCCCTCTGTTTCAGCCCCGCTGTTTCTCGCCCTCTGTTTCAGCCCCGCTGATTCAGCCCCTCTGTTTCAGCCCCTCTGAATCAGCCCCTCTGATTCAGCCCCTCTGTTTCAGCCCCTTTGTTTCAGCCCCTCTGTTTCTCGCCCTCAGTTTCAGCCCCTCTGTTTCTCGCCCTCTGTTTCAGCCCCTCTGTTTCTCGCCCTCTGTTCAGCCGCTCTGTTTCAGCCCCTCTGTTTCACATCCTCTGTTTCAGCCCCTCTGTTTCTAGCCCTCTGTTTCAGCCCCTCTGTTTCTCGTCCTCTGTTCCGGACCCTCTGTTTCTCGCCCTCTGTTTCAGCCCCTCTGTTTCTCGCCCTCTGTTTCAGCCCCTCTGTTTCAGCCCCTCTGTTTCTCGCCTTCTGTTTCAGCCCCTCTGTTTCAGCCCCTCTCTTTCAGCCCCTCTGTTTCAGCCCCTCAGTTTCTCGCCCTCTATTTCAGCCCCTCTGTTTCTCGCCCTCTGTTTCAGCCCCTCTGTTTCAGCCCCTCTGTTTCTCGCCCTCTGTTTCAGCCCCTCTGTTTCTCGCCCTCTGTTTCAGCCCCTCTGTTTCAGCCCCTCTGTTTCTCGCCCTCTGTTTCTGCCCCTCTGTTTCTCGCCCTCTGTTTCAGCCACTCTGTTTCTCGCCCTCTGTTTCAGCCCCTCTGTTTCAGCCCCTCTGTTTCAGCCCCTCTGTTTCTCGCCCTCTGTTTCAGCCCCTCTGTTTCTCGCCCTCTGTTTCAGGCCCTCTGTTTCTCGCCCTCTGTTTCAGCCCCTCAGTTTCAGCCCCTCTGTTTCAGCCTCTCCGTTTCTCGCCCTCTGTTTCAGACCCTCTGTTTCAGCCCCTCTGTTTCTCACCCTCTGTTTCAGCCCCTCTGTTTCTCGCCCTCTGTTTCAGCCCCTCTGTTTCTCGCCCTCTGTTTCAGCCCTTCTGTTTCAGCCCCTCTGTTTCTCCCCCTCTGTTTCTGCCCCTCTGTTTCTCGCCCTCTGTTTCAGCCCCGCTGTTTCTCGCCCTCTGTTTCAGCCCCGCTGATTCAGCCCCTCTGTTTCAGCCCCTCTGAATCAGCCCCTCTGATTCAGCCCCTCTGTTTCAGCCCCTTTGTTTCAGCCCCTCTGTTTCTCGCCCTCAGTTTCAGCCCCTCTGTTTCTCGCCCTCTGTTTCAGCCCCTCTGTTTCTCGCCCTCTGTTCAGCCGCTCTGTTTCAGCCCCTCTGTTTCACATCCTCTGTTTCAGCCCCTCTGTTTCTAGCCCTCTGTTTCAGCCCCTCTGTTTCTCGTCCTCTGTTCCGGACCCTCTGTTTCTCGCCCTCTGTTTCAGCCCCTCTGTTTCTCGCCCTCTGTTTCAGCCCCTCTGTTTCAGCCCCTCTGTTTCTCGCCTTCTGTTTCAGCCCCTCTGTTTCAGCCCCTCTCTTTCAGCCCCTCTGTTTCAGCCCCTCTGTTTCTCGCCCTCTGTTTCAGCCCCTCTGTTTCAGCCCCTCTGTTTCTCGCCCTCTGTTTCTGCCCCTCTGTTTCTCGCCCTCTGTTTCAGCCACTCTGTTTTTCGCCCTCTGTTTCATCACCTCTGTTTCTCGCCCTCTGTATCAGTCCCTCTGTTTCAGCCCCTCTGTTTCAGACCCTCTGTTTCAGCCTCTCTGTTTCTCGCCCTCGGTTTCTCGCCCTCTGTTTCAGCCCCTCTGTTCCTCGCCCTCTGTTTCAGCCCCTCAGTTTCGCGCCCTCTGTTTCAGCCCCTCTGTTTCAGCCCCTCTGTTTCTCGCCCTCTGTTTCAGCCCCTCTGTTTCTCACCCTCTGTTTCAGCCCCTCTGTTTCAGCCCCGCTGTTTTTCGCCCTCTGTTTCAGCCCCTCTGTTTCAGCCCCTCTGTTTCAGCCTCTCTGTTTCAGCCCCTCTGTTTCTCGCCCTCTGTTTCAGCCCCTCTGTTTCTCGCCCTCTGTTTCAGCCCCTCTGTTTCTCGCCCTCTGTTTCAGCCCCTCTGTTTCAGCCCCTCTGTTTCTCGCCCTCTGTTTCTGCCCCTCTGTTTCTCGCCCTCTGTTTCAGCCACTCTGTTTCTCGCCCTCTGTTTCAGCCCCTCTGTTTCAGCCCCTCTGTTTCAGCCCCTCTGTTTCTCGCCCTCTGTTTCAGCCCCTCTGTTTCTCGCCCTCTGTTTCAGGCCCTCTCTTTCTCGCCCTCTGTTTCAGCCCCTCAGTTTCAGCCCCTCTGTTTCAGCCTCTCCGTTTCTCGCCCTCTGTTTCAGACCCTCTGTTTCAGCCCCTCTGTTTCTCACCCTCTGTTTCAGCCCCTCTGTTTCTCGCCCTCTGTTTCAGCCCCTCTGTTTCTCGCCCTCTGTTTCAGCCCTTCTGTTTCAGCCCCTCTGTTTCTCCCCCTCTGTTTCTGCCCCTCTGTTTCTCGCCCTCTGTTTCAGCCCCGCTGTTTCTCGCCCTCTGTTTCAGCCCCGCTGATTCAGCCCCTCTGTTTCAGCCCCTCTGAATCAGCCCCTCTGATTCAGCCCCTCTGTTTCAGCCCCTTTGTTTCAGCCCCTCTGTTTCTCGCCCTCAGTTTCAGCCCCTCTGTTTCTCGCCCTCTGTTTCAGCCCCTCTGTTTCTCGCCCTCTGTTCAGCCGCTCTGTTTCAGCCCCTCTGTTTCACATCCTCTGTTTCAGCCCCTCTGTTTCTAGCCCTCTGTTTCAGCCCCTCTGTTTCTCGTCCTCTGTTCCGGACCCTCTGTTTCTCGCCCTCTGTTTCAGCCCCTCTGTTTCTCGCCCTCTGTTTCAGCCCCTCTGTTTCAGCCCCTCTGTTTCTCGCCTTCTGTTTCAGCCCCTCTGTTTCAGCCCCTCTCTTTCAGCCCCTCTGTTTCAGCCCCTCAGTTTCTCGCCCTCTATTTCAGCCCCTCTGTTTCTCGCCCTCTGTTTCAGCCCCTCTGTTTCAGCCCCTCTGTTTCTCGCCCTCTGTTTCTGCCCCTCTGTTTCTCGCCCTCTGTTTCAGCCACTCTGTTTTTCGCCCTCTGTTTCAGCCCCTCTGTTTCTCGCCCTCTGTATCAGTCCCTCTGTTTCAGCCCCTCTGTTTCAGACCCTCTGTTTCAGCCTCTCTGTTTCTCGCCCTCGGTTTCTCGCCCTCTGTTTCAGCCCCTCTGTTTCTCGACCTCTGTTTCAGCCCCTCTGTTTCTCGCCCTCTGTTTCAGCCCCTCTGTTTCAGCCCCTCTGTTTCAGCCCCTCTGTTTCTCACCCTCTGTTTCAGCCCCTCTGTTTCTCGCCCTCTGTTTCAGCCCCTCTGTTTCTCGCCCTCTATTTCAGCCCCTCTGTTTCAGACCCTCTGTTTCAGCCTCTCTGTTTCAGCCCCTCTGTTTCAGCCCCTCTGTTTTTCGCCCTCTGTTTCTCGCCCTCTGTTTCAGCCCCTCTGTTTCTCGCCCTCTGTTTCAGCTCCTCTGTTTCGCGCTCTCTGGTTCAGCCCCTCTGTTTCAGCCCCTCTGTTTCTCGCCCTCTGTTTCTGCCCCTCTGTTTCTCGCCCTCTGTTTCAGCCCCTCTGTTTCTCGCCCTCTGTTTCAGCCCCTCTGATTCAGCCCCTCTGTTTCAGCCCCTCTGTTTCTCCCCCTCTGTTCCAGCCCCTCTGCTTCAGCCCCTCTGTTTCAGCCACTCTGTTTCAGCCCCTCTGTTTCAGCCCCTCTGTTTCTCGCCCTCTGTTTCAGCCCCTCTTAATCAGCCCCTCTGATTCAGCCCCTCTGTTTCAGCCCCTCTGTTTCAGCCCCTCTGTTTCTCGCCCTCTGTTTCAGCCCCTCTGTTTCTCGCCCTCTGTTTCAGCACCTCTGTTTCTCGCCCTCTGTTCAGCCCCTATGTTTCTCGCCCTCTGTTTCAGCCCCTCTGTTTTTCGCCCTCTGTTTCAGCCCCTCTGTTTCAGCCCCTCTGTTTCTCGCCCTCTGTTTCTGCCACTCTGTTTCTCGCCCTCTGTTTCAGCCCCGCTGATTCAGCCCCTCTGTTTCAGCCCCTTTGAATGAGCCTCTCAGATTCAGCCCCTCCGTTTCAGCCCCTCTGTTTCAGCCCCTCTGTTTCTCGCCCTCTGTTTCAGCCCATCTGATTCTCGCCCTCTGTTTCCGCCCCTCTGATTCTCACCCTCTGTTTCAGCCCCTCTGATTCAGCCCCTCTGATTCAGCCCCTCTGATTCAGCCCCTCTGTTTCTCGCCCTCTGTTTCAGCCCCTCTGTTTCAGCCCCTCTGTTTCTCGCCCTCTGTTTCTGCCACTCTGTTTCTCGCCCTCTGTTTCAGCCCCGCTGATTCAGCCCCTCTGTTTCAGCCCCTTTGAATGAGCCTCTCAGATTCAGCCCCTCCGTTTCAGCCCCTCTGTTTCAGCCCCTCTGTTTCTCGCCCTCTGTTTCAGCCCATCTGATTCTCGCCCTCTGTTCCGGCCCCTCTGATTCTCGCCCTCTGTTTCAGCCCCTCTGTTTTAGCCCCTCTGTTTCAGCCCCTCTGTTTCTCGCCCTCTGTTTCAGCCCCTCTGTTTCTCGACCTCAGTTTCAGCCCCTCTGTTTCTCGCCCTCTGTTTCAGCCCCTCTGTTTCAGCCCCTCTGTTTCTCGCCCTCTGTTTCAGCCCCTCTGTTTCAGCCCCTCTGTTTCAGCCCCGTCTGTTTCAGCCCCTCAGTTTCTCGCCCTCTGTTTCAGCCCCTCTGTTTCTCGCCCTCTGTTTCAGCCCCACTGTTTCAGCCCCTCTGTTTCTCGCCCTCTGTTTCTGCCCCTCTGTTTCTCGCCCTCTGTTTCAGCCACTCTGTTTTTCGCCCTCTGTTTCAGCCCCTCTGTTTCTCGCCCTCTGTATCAGTCCCTCTGTTTCAGCCCCTCTGTTTCAGACCCTCTGTTTCTCGCCCTCTGTTTCTGCCCCTCTGTTTCTCGCCCTCTGTTTCAGCCACTCTGTTTTTCGCCCACTGTTTCAGCCCCTCTGTTTCTCGCCCTCTATTTCAGCCCCTCTGTTTCAGCCCCTCTGTTTCAGCCCCTCTGTTTTTCGCCCTCTGTTTCTCGCCCTCTGTTTCAGCCCCTCTGTTTCTCGCCCTCTGTTTCAGCTCCTCTGTTTCGCGCTCTCTGTTTCAGCCCCTCTGTTTCAGCCCCTCTGTTTCTCGCCCTCTGTTTCTGCCCCTCTGTTTCTCGCCCTCTGTTTCAGCCCCTCTGTTTCTCGCCCTCTGTTTCAGCCCCTCTGATTCAGCCCCTCTGTTTCAGCCCCTCTGTTTCTCCCCCTCTGTTCCAGCCCCTCTGTTTCAGCCCCTCTGTTTCAGCCACTCTGTTTCAGCCCCTCTGTTTCAGCCCCTCTGTTTCTCGCCCTCTGTTTCAGCCCCTCTGTTTCTCGCCCTCTGTTTCAGCCCCTCTTAATCAGCCCCTCTGATTCAGCCCCTCTGTTTCAGCCCCTCTGTTTCAGCCCCTCTGTTTCTCGCCCTCTGTTTCAGCCCCTCTGTTTCTCGCCCTCTGTTTCAGCCCCTCTGTTTCTCGCCCTCTGATCAGCCCCTATGTTTCTCGCCCTCTGTTTCAGCCCCTCTGTTTTTCGCCGTCTGTTTCAGCCCCTCTGTTTCAGCCCCTCTGTTTCTCGCCCTCTGTTTCTGCCACTCTGTTTCTCGCCCTCTGTTTCAGCCCCGCTGATTCAGCCCCTCTGTTTCAGCCCCTCTGAATCAGCCCCTCTGATTCAGCCCCTCCGTTTCAGCCCCTCTGTTTCAGCCCCTCTGTTTCTCGCCCTCTGTTTCAGCCCATCTGATTCTCGCCCTCTGTTTCCGCCCCTCTGATTCTCACCCTCTGTTTCAGCCCCTCTGATTGAGCCCCTCTATTTCAGCCCCTCTGATTCAGCCCCTCTGATTCAGCCCCTCTGATTCAGCCCCTCTGTTTCTCGCCCTCTGTTTCAGCCCCTCTGTTTCAGCCCCTCTGTTTCATCCCCTCTGTTTCAGCCCGTCTGATTCAGCCCCTCTGTTTCTCGCCCTCTGTTTCAGCCCCTCTGTTTCTCGCCCTCTGTTTCAGGCCCTCTGTTTCTCGCCCTCTGTTTCAGCCCCTCTCTTTCAGCCCCTCTGTTTCAGCCCCTCTGTTTCTCGCCCTCTGTTTCAGCCCCTCTGTTTCAGCCCCTCTGTTTCAGCCCCTCTGTTTCTCACCGTCTGTTTCAGCCCCTCTGTTTCTCGCCCTCTGTTTCAGCCCCTCTGTTTCTCGCCCTCTGTTTCAGCCCTTCTGTTTCAGCCCCTCTGTTTCTCGCCCTCTGTTTCTGCCCCTCTGTTTCTCGCCCTCTGTTTCAGCCCCGCTGTTTCTCGCCCTCTGTTTCAGCCCCGCTGATTCAGCCCCTCTGTTTCAGCCCCTCTGAATCAGCCCCTCTGATTCAGCCCCTCTGTTTCAGCCCCTCTGTTTCAGCCCCTCTGTTTCTCGCCCTCTGTTTCAGCCCCTCTGTTTCTCGCCCTCTGTTTCAGCCCCTCTGTTTCTCGCCCTCTGTTCAGCCCCTATGTTTCTCGCCCTCTGTTTCAGCCCCTCTGTTTTTCGCCCTCTGTTTCAGCCCCTCTGTTTCAGCCCCTCTGTTTCTCGCCCTCTGTTTCTGCCACTCTGTTTCTCGCCCTCTGTTTCAGCCCCGCTGATTCAGCCCCTCTGTTTCAGCCCCTCTGAATCAGCCCCTCTGATTCAGCCCCTCCGTTTCAGCCCCTCTGTTTCAGCCCCTCTGTTTCTCGCCCTCTGTTTCAGCCCATCTGATTCTCGCCCTCTGTTTCCGCCCCTCTGATTCTCACCCTCTGTTTCAGCCCCTCTGATTGAGCCCCTCTATTTCAGCCCCTCTGATTCAGCCCCTCTGATTCAGCCCCTCTGATTCAGCCCCTCTGTTTCTCGCCCTCTGTTTCAGCCCCTCTGTTTCAGCTCCTCTCTTTCAGCCCCACTTTTTCAGCCCCTTTGTTTCTCGACCTCTGTTTCAGCCCCTCTGATACTCGCCCTCTGTTTCAGCCCCTCTGTTTCTCGCCGTCTGTTTCAGCCCCTCTGATTCAGCCCCTCTGTTTCAGCCCTTCTGATTCAGCCCCTCTGATTCAGCCCCTCTGATTCAGCCCCTCTGTTTCTCGCCCTCTGTTTCAGCCCCTCTGTTTCAGCCCCTCTGTTTCTCACCCTCTGATTCAGCCCCTCTGATTCAGCCCCTCTGATTCAGCCCCTCTGTTTCAGCGCCTCTGATTCAGCCCCTCTGATTCAGCCCCTCTGTTTCTCGCCCTCTCTTTCAGCCGCTCTGTTTCAGCCCCTCTGTTTCACATCCTCTGTTTCAGCCCCTCTGTTTCTAGCCCTCTGTTTCAGCCCCTTTGTTTCTCGCCCTCTGTTCCAGCCCCTCTGTTTCTCGCCCTCTGTTTCAGCCCCTCTGTTTTAGCCCCTCTGTTTCAGCCCCTCTGTTTCTCGCCCTCTGTTTCAGCCCCTCTGTTTCTCGACCTCAGTTTCAGCCACTCTGTTTTTCGCCCTCTGTTTCAGCCCCTCTGTTTCAGCCCCTCTGTTTCTCGCCCTCTGTTTCAGCCCCTCTCTTTCAGCCCCTCTGTTTCAGCCCCTCTGTTTCAGCCCCTCAGTTTCTCGCCCTCTGTTTCAGCCCCTCTGTTTCTCGCCCTCTGTTTCAGCCCCTCTGTTTCAGCCCCTCTGTTTCTCGCCCTCTGTTTCTGCCCCTCTGTTTCTCGCCCTCTGTTTCAGCCACTCTGTTTTTCGCCCTCTGTTTCATCACCTCTGTTTCTCGCCCTCTGTATCAGTCCCTCTGTTTCAGCCCCTCTGTTTTAGACCCTCTGTTTCAGCCTCTCTGTTTCTCGCCCTCGGTTTCTCGCCCTCTGTTTCAGCCCCTCTGTTCCTCGCCCTCTGTTTCAGCCCCTCAGTTTCGCGCCCTCTGTTTCAGCCCCTCTGTTTCAGCCCCTCTGTTTCTCGCCCTCTGTTTCAGCCCCTCTGTTTCTCACCCTCTGTTTCAGCCCCTCTGTTTCAGCCCCGCTGTTTTTCGCCCTCTGTTTCAGCCCCTCTGTTTCAGCCCCTCTGTTTCAGCCTCTCTGTTTCAGCCCCTCTGTTTCTCGCCCTCTGTTTCAGCCCCTCTGTTTCTCGCCCTCTGTTTCAGCCCCTCTGTTTCTCGCCCTCTGTTTCAGCCCCTCTGTTTCAGCCCCTCTGTTTCTCGCCCTCTGTTTCTGCCCCTCTGTTTCTCGCCCTCTGTTTCAGCCACTCTGTTTCTCGCCCTCTGTTTCAGCCCCTCTGTTTCAGCCCCTCTGTTTCAGCCCCTCTGTTTCTCGCCCTCTGTTTCAGCCCCTCTGTTTCTCGCCCTCTGTTTCAGCCCCTCTGTTTCAGCCCCTCTGTTTCAGCCCCTCTGTTTCTCGCCCTCTGTTTCAGCCCCTCTGTTTCTCGCCCTCTGTTTCAGGCCCTCTCTTTCTCGCCCTCTGTTTCAGCCCCTCAGTTTCAGCCCCTCTGTTTCAGCCTCTCCGTTTCTCGCCCTCTGTTTCAGACCCTCTGTTTCAGCCCCTCTGTTTCTCACCCTCTGTTTCAGCCCCTCTGTTTCTCGCCCTCTGTTTCAGCCCCTCTGTTTCTCGCCCTCTGTTTCAGCCCTTCTGTTTCAGCCCCTCTGTTTCTCCCCCTCTGTTTCTGCCCCTCTGTTTCTCGCCCTCTGTTTCAGCCCCGCTGTTTCTCGCCCTCTGTTTCAGCCCCGCTGATTCAGCCCCTCTGTTTCAGCCCCTCTGAATCAGCCCCTCTGATTCAGCCCCTCTGTTTCAGCCCCTTTGTTTCAGCCCCTCTGTTTCTCGCCCTCAGTTTCAGCCCCTCTGTTTCTCGCCCTCTGTTTCAGCCCCTCTGTTTCTCGCCCTCTGTTCAGCCGCTCTGTTTCAGCCCCTCTGTTTCACATCCTCTGTTTCAGCCCCTCTGTTTCTAGCCCTCTGTTTCAGCCCCTCTGTTTCTCGTCCTCTGTTCCGGACCCTCTGTTTCTCGCCCTCTGTTTCAGCCCCTCTGTTTCAGCCCCTCTGTTTCTCGCCCTCTGTTTCTGACCCTCTGTTTCTCGCCCTCTATTTCAGCCCCTCTGTTTCTCGCCCTCTGTTTCAGCCCCTCTCTTTCAGCCCCTCTGTTTCAGCCCCTCAGTTTCTCGCCCTCTATTTCAGCCCCTCTGTTTCTCGCCCTCTGTTTCAGCCCCTCTGTTTCAGCCCCTCTGTTTCTCGCCCTCTGTTTCTGACCCTCTGTTTCTCGCCCTCTGTTTCAGCCACTCTGTTTTTCGCCCTCTGTTTCAGCCCCTCTGTTTCTCGCCCTCTGTATCAGTCCCTCTGTTTCAGCCCCTCTGTTTCAGACCCTCTGTTTCAGCCTCTCTGTTTCTCGCCCTCGGTTTCTCGCCCTCTGTTTCAGCCCCTCTGTTTCTCGACCTCTGTTTCAGCCCCTCTGTTTCTCGCCCTCTGTTTCAGCCCCTCTGTTTCAGCCCCTCTGTTTCAGCCCCTCTGTTTCTCACCCTCTGTTTCAGCCCCTCTGTTTCTCGCCCTCTGTTTCAGCCCCTCTGTTTCTCGCCCTCTATTTCAGCCCCTCTGTTTCAGACCCTCTGTTTCAGCCTCTCTGTTTCAGCCCCTCTGTTTCAGCCCCTCTGTTTTTCGCCCTCTGTTTCTCGCCCTCTGTTTCAGCCCCTCTGTTTCTCGCCCTCTGTTTCAGCTCCTCTGTTTCGCGCTCTCTGGTTCAGCCCCTCTGTTTCAGCCCCTCTGTTTCTCGCCCTCTGTTTCTGCCCCTCTGTTTCTCGCCCTCTGTTTCAGCCCCTCTGTTTCTCGCCCTCTGTTTCAGCCCCTCTGATTCAGCCCCTCTGTTTCAGCCCCTCTGTTTCTCCCCCTCTGTTCCAGCCCCTCTGCTTCAGCCCCTCTGTTTCAGCCACTCTGTTTCAGCCCCTCTGTTTCAGCCCCTCTGTTTCTCGCCCTCTGTTTCAGCCCCTCTTAATCAGCCCCTCTGATTCAGCCCCTCTGTTTCAGCCCCTCTGTTTCAGCCCCTCTGTTTCTCGCCCTCTGTTTCAGCCCCTCTGTTTCTCGCCCTCTGTTTCAGCACCTCTGTTTCTCGCCCTCTGTTCAGCCCCTATGTTTCTCGCCCTCTGTTTCAGCCCCTCTGTTTTTCGCCCTCTGTTTCAGCCCCTCTGTTTCAGCCCCTCTGTTTCTCGCCCTCTGTTTCTGCCACTCTGTTTCTCGCCCTCTGTTTCAGCCCCGCTGATTCAGCCCCTCTGTTTCAGCCCCTTTGAATGAGCCTCTCAGATTCAGCCCCTCCGTTTCAGCCCCTCTGTTTCAGCCCCTCTGTTTCTCGCCCTCTGTTTCAGCCCATCTGATTCTCGCCCTCTGTTTCCGCCCCTCTGATTCTCACCCTCTGTTTCAGCCCCTCTGATTGAGCCCCTCTATTTCAGCCCCTCTGATTCAGCCCCTCTGATTCAGCCCCTCTGTTTCAGCCCCTCTGTTTTTCGCCCTCTGTTTCTCGCCCTCTGTTTCAGCCCCTCTGTTTCTCGCCCTCTGTTTCAGCTCCTCTGTTTCGCGCTCTCTGTTTCAGCCCCTCTGTTTCAGCCCCTCTGTTTCTCGCCCTCTGTTTCTGCACATCTGTTTCTCGCCCTCTGTTTCAGCCCCTCTGTTTCTCGCCCTCTGTTTCAGCCCCTCTGATTCAGCCCCTCTGTTTCAGCCCCTCTGTTTCTCCCCCTCTGTTCCAGCCCCTCTGCTTCAGCCCCTCTGTTTCAGCCCCTCTGTTTCAGCCCCTCTGTTTCTCGCCCTCTGTTTCAGCCCCTCTGTTTCTCGCCCTCTGTTTCAGCACCTCTGTTTCTCGCCCTCTGTTCAGCCCCTATGTTTCTCGCCCTCTGTTTCAGCCCCTCTGTTTTTCGCCCTCTGTTTCAGCCCCTCTGTTTCAGCCCCTCTGTTTCTCGCCCTCTGTTTCTGCCACTCTGTTTCTCGCCCTCTGTTTCAGCCCCGCTGATTCAGCCCCTCTGTTTCAGCCCCTTTGAATCAGCCCCTCTGATTCAGCCCCTCCGTTTCAGCCCCTCTGTTTCAGCCCCTCTGTTTCTCGCCCTCTGTTTCAGCCCATCTGATTCTCGCCCTCTGTTTCCGCCCCTCTGATTCTCACCCTCTGTTTCAGCCCCTCTGATTGAGCCCCTCTATTTCAGCCCATCTGATTCAGCCCCTCTGATTCAGCCCCTCTGTTTCTCGCCCTCTGTTTCAGCCCCTCTGTTTCAGCCCCTCTGTTTCATCCCCTCTGTTTATCGCCCTCTGTTTGAGGCCCTCTGTTTCAGCCCCTCTGTTTCTCGCCCTCTGTTTCAGGCCCTCTGTTTCTCGCCCTCTGTTTCAGCCCCTCTCTTTCAGCCCCTCTGTTTCAGCCCCTCTGATTCAGCCCCTCTGATTCAGCCCCTCTGTTTCTCGCCCTCTGTTTCAGCCCCTCTGTTTCAGCCCCTCTGATTCAGCCCCTCTGATTCAGCCCCTCTGATTCAGCCCCTCTGTTTCTCGCCCTCTGTTTCAGCCCCTCTGTTTCAGCCCCTCTGTTTCTCGCCCTCTGTTTCAGGCCCTCTGTTTCTCGCCCTCTGTTTCAGCCCCTCTCTTTCAGCCCCTCTGTTTCAGCCCCTCTGTTTCTCGCCCTCTGTTTCAGCCCCTCTGTTTCAGCCCCTCTGTTTCAGCCCCTCTGTTTCTCACCCTCTGTTTCAGCCCCTCTGTTTCTCGCCCTCTGTTTCAGCCCCTCTGTTTCTCGCCCTCTGTTTCAGCCCTTCTGTTTCAGCCCCTCTGTTTCTCGCCCTCTGTTTCTGCCCCTCTGTTTCTCGCCCTCTGTTTCAGCCCCGCTGTTTCTCGCCCTCTGCTTCAGCCCCGCTGATTCAGCCCCTCTGTTTCAGCCCCTCTGAATCAGCCCCTCTGATTCAGCCCCTCTGTTTCAGCCCCTCTGTTTCAGCCCCTCTGTTTCTCGCCCTCTGTTTCAGCCCATCTGATTCTCGCCCTCTGTTTCCGCCCCTCTGATTCTCACCCTCTGTTTCAGCCCCTCTGATTGAGCCCCTCTATTTCAGCCCCTCTGATTCAGCCCCTCTGATTCAGCCCCTCTGTTTCAGCCCCTCTGTTTTTCGCCCTCTGTTTCTCGCCCTCTGTTTCAGCCCCTCTGTTTCTCGCCCTCTGTTTCAGCTCCTCTGTTTCGCGCTCTCTGTTTCAGCCCCTCTGTTTCAGCCCCTCTGTTTCTCGCCCTCTGTTTCTGCACATCTGTTTCTCGCCCTCTGTTTCAGCCCCTCTGTTTCTCGCCCTCTGTTTCAGCCCCTCTGATTCAGCCCCTCTGTTTCAGCCCCTCTGTTTCTCCCCCTCTGTTCCAGCCCCTCTGCTTCAGCCCCTCTGTTTCAGCCCCTCTGTTTCAGCCCCTCTGTTTCTCGCCCTCTGTTTCAGCCCCTCTGTTTCTCGCCCTCTGTTTCAGCACCTCTGTTTCTCGCCCTCTGTTCAGCCCCTATGTTTCTCGCCCTCTGTTTCAGCCCCTCTGTTTTTCGCCCTCTGTTTCAGCCCCTCTGTTTCAGCCCCTCTGTTTCTCGCCCTCTGTTTCTGCCACTCTGTTTCTCGCCCTCTGTTTCAGCCCCGCTGATTCAGCCCCTCTGTTTCAGCCCCTTTGAATCAGCCCCTCTGATTCAGCCCCTCCGTTTCAGCCCCTCTGTTTCAGCCCCTCTGTTTCTCGCCCTCTGTTTCAGCCCATCTGATTCTCGCCCTCTGTTTCCGCCCCTCTGATTCTCACCCTCTGTTTCAGCCCCTCTGATTGAGCCCCTCTATTTCAGCCCATCTGATTCAGCCCCTCTGATTCAGCCCCTCTGTTTCTCGCCCTCTGTTTCAGCCCCTCTGTTTCAGCCCCTCTGTTTCATCCCCTCTGTTTATCGCCCTCTGTTTGAGGCCCTCTGTTTCAGCCCCTCTGTTTCTCGCCCTCTGTTTCAGGCCCTCTGTTTCTCGCCCTCTGTTTCAGCCCCTCTCTTTCAGCCCCTCTGTTTCAGCCCCTCTGATTCAGCCCCTCTGATTCAGCCCCTCTGTTTCTCGCCCTCTGTTTCAGCCCCTCTGTTTCAGCCCCTCTGATTCAGCCCCTCTGATTCAGCCCCTCTGATTCAGCCCCTCTGTTTCTCGCCCTCTGTTTCAGCCCCTCTGTTTCAGCCCCTCTGTTTCTCGCCCTCTGTTTCAGGCCCTCTGTTTCTCGCCCTCTGTTTCAGCCCCTCTCTTTCAGCCCCTCTGTTTCAGCCCCTCTGTTTCTCGCCCTCTGTTTCAGCCCCTCTGTTTCAGCCCCTCTGTTTCAGCCCCTCTGTTTCTCACCCTCTGTTTCAGCCCCTCTGTTTCTCGCCCTCTGTTTCAGCCCCTCTGTTTCTCGCCCTCTGTTTCAGCCCTTCTGTTTCAGCCCCTCTGTTTCTCGCCCTCTGTTTCTGCCCCTCTGTTTCTCGCCCTCTGTTTCAGCCCCGCTGTTTCTCGCCCTCTGCTTCAGCCCCGCTGATTCAGCCCCTCTGTTTCAGCCCCTCTGAATCAGCCCCTCTGATTCAGCCCCTCTGTTTCAGCCCCTCTGTTTCAGCCCCTCTGTTTCTCGCCCTCTGTTTCAACCCCTCTGTTTCTCGCCCTCTGTTTCAGCCCCTCTGTTTCTCGCCCTCTGTTCAGCCCCTATGTTTCTCGCCCTCTGTTTCAGCCCCTCTGTTTTTCGCCCTCTGTTTCAGCCCCTCTGTTTCAGCCCGTCTGTTTCTCGCCCTCTGTTTCTGCCTCTCTGTTTCTCGCCCTCTGTTTTAGCCCCGCTGATTCAGACCCTCTGTTTCAGCCCTTCTGAATCAGCCCCTCTGATTCAGCCCCTCCGTTTCAGCCCCTCTGTTTCAGCCCCTCTGTTTCTCGCCCTCTGTTTCAGCCCATCTGATTCTCGCCCTCTGTTTCCGCCCCTCTGATTCTCACCCTCTGTTTCAGCCCCTCTGATTGAGCCCCTCTGTTTCAGCCCCTCTGATTCAGCCCCTCTGATTCAGCCCCTCTGTTTCTCGCCCTCTGTTTCAGCACCTCTGTTTCAGCCCCTCTGTTTCAGCCCCTCTGTTTCTCACCCTCTGTTTCAGCCCCTCTGATACAGCCCCTCTGATTCAGCTCCTCTCTTTCAGCCCCACTTTTTCAGCCCCTTTGTTTCTCGACCTCTGTTTCAGCCCCTCTGATTCTCGCCCTCTGTTTCAGCCCCTCTGTTTCTCGCCGTCGGTTTCAGCCCCTCTGATTCAGCCCCTCTGTTTCAGCCCTTCTGATTCAGCCCCTCTGATTCAGCCCCTCTGATTCAGCCCCTCTGTTTCTCGCCCTCTGTTTCAGCCCCTCTGTTTCAGCCGCTCTGTTTCTCACCCTCTGTTTCAGCCCATCTGATTCAGCCCCTCTGATTCAGCCCCTCTGATTCAGCCCCTCTGTTTCAGCGCCTCTGATTCAGCCCCTCTGATTCAGCCCCTCTGTTTCTCGCCCTCTCTTTCAGCCGCTCTGTTTCAGCCCCTCTGTTTCACATCCTCTGTTTCAGCCCCTCTGTTTCTAGCCCTCTGTTTCAGCCCCTCTGTTTCTCGCCCTCTGTTCCAGCCCCTCTGTTTCTCGCCCTCTGTTTCAGCCCCTCTGTTTTAGCCCCTCTGTTTCAGCCCCTCTGTTTCTCGCCCTCTGTTTCAGCCCCTCTGTTTCTCGACCTCAGTTTCAGCCACTCTGTTTCTCGCCCTCTGTTTCAGCCCCTCTGTTTCAGCCCCTCTGTTTCTCGCCCTCTGTTTCAGCCCCTCTCTTTCAGCCCCTCTGTTTCAGCCCCTCTGTTTCAGCCCCTCAGTTTCTCGCCCTCTGTTTCAGCCCCTCTGTTTCTCGCCCTCTGTTTCAGCCCCTCTGTTTCAGCCCCTCTGTTTCTCGCCCTCTGTTTCTGCCCCTCTGTTTCTCGCCCTCTGTTTCAGCCACTCTGTTTTTCGCCCTCTGTTTCATCACCTCTGTTTCTCGCCCTCTGTATCAGTCCCTCTGTTTCAGCCCCTCTGTTTCAGACCCTCTGTTTCAGCCTCTCTGTTTCTCGCCCTCGGTTTCTCGCCCTCTGTTTCAGCCCCTCTGTTTCTCGCCCTCTGTTTCAGCCCCTCTGTTTCGCGCCCTCTGTTTCAGCCCCTCTGTTTCAGCCCCTCTGTTTCAGCCCCTCTGTTTCTCGCCCTCTGTTTCAGCCCCTCTGTTTCTCACCCTCTGTTTCAGCCCCTCTGTTTCAGCCCCGCTGTTTTTCGCCCTCTGTTTCAGCCCCTCTGTTTCAGCCCCTCTGTTTCAGCCTCTCTGTTTCAGCCCCTCTGTTTCTCGCCCTCTGTTTCAGCCCCTCTGTTTCTCGCCCTCTGTTTCAGCCCCTCTGTTTCTCGCCCTTTGTTTCAGCCCCTCTGTTTCAGCCCCTCTGTTTCTCGCCCTCTGTTTCTGCCCCTCTGTTTCTCGCCCTCTGTTTCAGCCACTCTATTTCTCGCCCTCTGTTTCAGCCCCTCTGTTTCAGCCCCTCTGTTTCAGCCCCTCTGTTTCTCGCCCTCTGTTTCAGCCCCTCTGTTTCTCGCCCTCTGTTTCAGGCCCTCTGTTTCTCGCCCTCTGTTTCAGCCCCTCAGTTTCAGCCCCTCTGTTTCAGCCTCTCCGTTTCTCGCCCTCTGTTTCAGACCCTCTGTTTCAGCCCCTCTGTTTCTCACCCTCTGTTTCAGCCCCTCTGTTTCTCGCCCTCTGTTTCAGCCCCTCTGTTTCTCGCCCTCTGTTTCAGCCCTTCTGTTTCAGCCCCTCTGTTTCTCGCCCTCTGTTTCTGCCCCTCTGTTTCTCGCCCTCTGTTTCAGCCCCGCTGTTTCTCGCCCTCTGTTTCAGCCCCGCTGATTCAGCCCCTCTGTTTCAGCCCCTCTGAATCAGCCCCTCTGATTAAGCCCCTCTGTTTCAGCCCCTTTGTTTCAGCCCCTCTGTTTCTCGCCCTCAGTTTCAGCCCCTCTGTTTCTCGCCCTCTGTTTCAGACCCTCTGTTTCTCGCCCTCTGTTCAGCCGCTCTGTTTCAGCCCCTCTGTTTCACATCCTCTGTTTCAGCCCCTCTGTTTCTAGCCCTCTGTTTCAGCCCCTCTGTTTCTCGTCCTCTGTTCCGGCCCCTCTGTTTCTCGCCCTCTGTTTCAGCCCCTCTGTTTTAGCCCCTCTGTTTCAGCCCCTCTGTTTCTCGCCCTCTGTTTCAGCCCCTCTGTTTCTCGACCTCAGTTTCAGCCCCTCTGTTTCTCGCCCTCTGTTTCAGCCCCTCTGTTTCAGCCCCTCTGTTTCTCGCCCTCTGTTTCAGCCCCTCTGTTTCAGCCCCTCTGTTTCAGCCCCTCTGTTTCAGCCCCTCAGTTTCTCGCCCTCTATTTCAGCCCCTCTGTTTCTCGCCCTCTGTTTCAGCCCCTCTGTTTCAGCCCCTCTCTTTCTCGCCCTCTGTTTCTACCCCTCTGTTTCTCGCCCTCTGTTTCAGCCACTCTGTTTTTCGCCCTCTGTTTCAGCCCCTCTGTTTCTCGCCCTCTGTATCAGTCCCTCTGTTTCAGCCCCTCTGTTTCAGACCCTCTGTTTCAGCCTCTCTGTTTCTCGCCCTCGGTTTCTCGCCCTCTGTTTCAGCCCCTCTGTTTCTCGCCCTCTGTTTCAGCCCCTCTGTTTCTCGCCCTCTGTTTCAGCCCCTCTGTTTCAGCCCCTCTGTTTCAGCCCCTCTGTTTCTCACCCTCTGTTTCAGCCCCTCTGTTTCTCGCCCTCTGTTTCAGCCCCTCTGTTTCTCGCCCTCTATTTCAGCCCCTCTGTTTCAGACCCTCTGTTTCAGCCTCTCTGTTTCAGCCCCTCTGTTTCAGCCCCTCTGTTTTTCGCCCTCTGTTTCTCGCCCTCTGTTTCAGCCCCTCTGTTTCTCGCCCTCTGTTTCAGCTCCTCTGTTTCGCGCTCTCTGTTTCAGCCCCTCTGTTTCAGCCCCTCTGTTTCTCGCCCTCTGTTTCTGCCCCTCTGTTTCTCGCCCTCTGTTTCAGCCCCTCTGTTTCTCGCCCTCTGTTTCAGCCCCTCTGATTCAGCCCCTCTGTTTCAGCCCCTCTGTTTCTCCCCCTCTGTTCCAGCCCCTCTGCTTCAGCCCCTCTGTTTCAGCCACTCTGTTTCAGCCCCTCTGTTTCAGCCCCTCTGTTTCTCGCCCTCTGTTTCAGCCCCTCTGTTTCTCGCCCTCTGTTTCAGCCCCTCTTAATCAGCCCCTCTGATTCAGCCCCTCTGTTTCAGCCCCTCTGTTTCAGCCCCTCTGTTTCTCGCCCTCTGTTTCAGCCCCTCTGTTTCTCGCCCTCTGTTTCAGCACCTCTGTTTCTCGCCCTCTGTTCAGCCCCTATGTTTCTCGCCCTCTGTTTCAGCCCCTCTGTTTTTCGCCCTCTGTTTCAGCCCCTCTGTTTCAGCCCCTCTGTTTCTCGCCCTCTGTTTCTGCCACTCTGTTTCTCGCCCTCTGTTTCAGCCCCGCTGATTCAGCCCCTCTGTTTCAGCCCCTTTGAATCAGCCCCTCTGATTCAGCCCCTCCGTTTCAGCCCCTCTGTTTCAGCCCCTCTGTTTCTCGCCCTCTGTTTCAGCCCATCTGATTCTCGCCCTCTGTTTCCGCCCCTCTGATTCTCACCCTCTGTTTCAGCCCCTCTGATTGAGCCCCTCTATTTCAGCCCCTCTGATTCAGCCCCTCTGATTCAGCCCCTCTGTTTCTCGCCCTCTGTTTCAGCCCCTCTGTTTCAGCCCCTCTGTTTCATCCCCTCTGTTTCTCGCCCTCTGTTTGAGGCCCTCTGTTTCAGCCCCTCTGTTTCTCGCCCTCTGTTTCAGCCCCTCTGTTTCAGCCCCTCTGATTCAGCCCCTCTGATTCAGCCCCTCTGATTCAGCCCCTCTGTTTCTCGCCCTCTGTTTCAGCCCCTCTGTTTCAGCCCCTCTGTTTCTCGCCCTCTGTTTCAGGCCCTCTGTTTCTCGCCCACTGTTTCAGCCCCTCTCTTTCAGCCCCTCTCTTTCAGCCCCTCTGTTTCTCGCCCTCTGTTTCAGCCCCTCTGTTTCAGCCCCTCTGTTTCAGCCCCTCTGTTTCTCACCCTCTGTTTCAGCCCCTCTGTTTCTCGCCCTCTGTTTCAGCCCCTCTGTTTCTCGCCCTCTGTTTCAGCCCTTCTGTTTCAGCCCCTCTGTTTCTCGCCCTCTGTTTCTGCCCCTCTGTTTCTCGCCCTCTGTTTCAGCCCCGCTGTTTCTCGCACTCTGCTTCAGCCCCGCTGATTCAGCCCCTCTGTTTCAGCCCCTCTGAATCAGCCCCTCTGATTCAGCCCCTCTGTTTCAGCCCCTCTGTTTCAGCCCCTCTGTTTCTCGCCCTCTGTTTCAGCCCCTCTGTTTCTCGCCCTCTGTTTCAGCCCCTCTGTTTCTCGCCCTCTGTTCAGCTCCTATGTTTCTCGCCCTCTGTTTTTCGCCCTCTGTTTCAGCCCCTCTGTTTCAGCCCCTCTGTTTCTCGCCCTATGTTTCTGCCACTCTGTTTCTCGCCCTCTGTTTCAGCCCCGCTGATTCAGACCCTCTGTTTCAGCCCCTCTGAATCAGCCCCTCTGATTCAGCCCCTCCGTTTCAGCCCCTCTGTTTCAGCCCCTCTGTTTCTCGCCCTCTGTTTCAGCCCATCTGATTCTCGCCCTCTGTTTCCGCCCCTCTGATTCTCACCCTCTGTTTCAGCCCCTCTGATTGAGCCCCTCTGTTTCAGCCCCTCTGATTCAGCCCCTCTGATTCAGCCCCTCTGATTCAGCCCCTCTGTTTCTCGCCCTCTGTTTCAGCCCCTCTGTTTCAGCCCCTCTGTTTCAGCCCCTCTGTTTCTCACCCTCTGTTTCAGCCCCTCTGATACAGCCCCTCTGATTCAGCTCCTCTCTTTCAGCCCCACTTTTTCAGCCCCTTTGTTTCTCGACCTCTGTTTCAGCCCCTCTGATTCTCGCCCTCTGTTTCAGCCCCTCTGTTTCTCGCCGTCTGTTTCAGCCTCTCTGATTCAGCCCCTCTGTTTCAGCCCTTCTGATTCAGCCCCTCTGATTCAGCCCCTCTGATTCAGCCACTCTGTTTCTCGCCCTCTGTTTCAGCCCCTCTGTTTCAGCCCCTCTGTTTCAGCCGCTCTGTTTCTCACCCTCTGTTTCAGCCCATCTGATTCAGCCCCTCTGATTCAGCCCCTCTGATTCAGCCCCTCTGTTTCAGCGCCTCTGATTCAGCCCCTCTGATTCAGCCCCTCTGTTTCTCGCCCTCTCTTTCAGCCGCTCTGTTTCAGCCCCTCTGTTTCACATCCTCTGTTTCAGCCCCTCTGTTTCTAGCCCTCTGTTTCAGCCCCTCTGTTTCTCGCCCTCTGTTCCAGCCCCTCTGTTTCTCGCCCTCTGTTTCAGCCCCTCTGTTTTAGCCCCTCTGTTTCAGCCCCTCTGTTTCTCGCCCTCTGTTTCAGCCCCTCTGTTTCTCGACCTCAGTTTCAGCCCCTCTGTTTCTCGCCCTCTGTTTCAGCCCCTCTGTTTCAGCCCCTCTGTTTCTCGCCCTCTGTTTCAGCCCCTCTGTTTCAGCCCCTCTGTTTCAGCCCCTCTGTTTCAGCCCCTCAGTTTCTCGCCCTCTATTTCAGCCCCTCTGTTTCTCGCCCTCTGTTTCAGCCCCTCTGTTTCAGCCCCTCTGTTTCTCGCCCTCTGTTTCTACCCCTCTGTTTCTCGCCCTCTGTTTCAGCCACTCTGTTTTTCGCCCTCTGTTTCAGCCCCTCTGTTTCTCGCCCTCTGTATCAGTCCCTCTGTTTCAGCCCCTCTGTTTCAGACCCTCTGTTTCAGCCTCTCTGTTTCTCGCCCTCGGTTTCTCGCCCTCTGTTTCAGCCCCTCTGTTTCTCGCCCTCTGTTTCAGCCCCTCTGTTTCTCGCCCTCTGTTTCAGCCCCTCTGTTTCTCACCCTCTGTTTCAGCCCCTCTGTTTCTCGCCCTCTGTTTCAGCCCCTCTGTTTCTCGCCCTCTATTTCAGCCCCTCTGTTTCAGACCCTCTGTTTCAGCCTCTCTGTTTCAGCCCCTCTGTTTCAGCCCCTCTGTTTTTCGTCCTCTGTTTCTCGCCCTCTGTTTCAGCCCCTCTGTTTCTCGCCCTCTGTTTCAGCTCCTCTGTTTCGCGCTCTCTGTTTCAGCCCCTCTGTTTCAGCCCCTCTGTTTCTCGCCCTCTGTTTCTGCCCCTCTGTTTCTCGCCCTCTGTTTCAGCCCCTCTGTTTCTCGCCCTCTGTTTCAGCCCCTCTGATTCAGCCCCTCTGTTTCAGCCCCTCTGTTTCTCCCCCTCTGTTCCAGCCCCTCTGCTTCAGCCCCTCTGTTTCAGCCACTCTGTTTCAGCCCCTCTGTTTCAGCCCCTCTGTTTCTCGCCCTCTGTTTCAGCCCCTCTGTTTCTCGCCCTCTGTTTCAGCCCCTCTTAATCAGCCCCTCTGATTCAGCCCCTCTGTTTCAGCCCCTCTGTTTCAGCCCCTCTGTTTCTCGCCCTCTGTTTCAGCCCCTCTGTTTCTCGCCCTCTGTTTCAGCACCTCTGTTTCTCGCCCTCTGTTCAGCCCCTATGTTTCTCGCCCTCTGTTTCAGCCCCTCTGTTTTTCGCCCTCTGTTTCAGCCCCTCTGTTTCAGCCCCTCTGTTTCTCGCCCTCTGTTTCTGCCACTCTGTTTCTCGCCCTCTGTTTCAGCCCCGCTGATTCAGCCCCTCTGTTTCAGCCCCTTTGAATCAGCCCCTCTGATTCAGCCCCTCCGTTTCAGCCCCTCTGTTTCAGCCCCTCTGTTTCTCGCCCTCTGTTTCAGCCCATCTGATTCTCGCCCTCTGTTTCCGCCCCTCTGATTCTCACCCTCTGTTTCAGCCCCTCTGATTGAGCCCCTCTATTTCAGCCCCTCTGATTCAGCCCCTCTGATTCAGCCCCTCTGTTTCTCGCCCTCTGTTTCAGCCCCTCTGTTTCAGCCCCTCTGTTTCATCCCCTCTGTTTCTCGCCCTCTGTTTGAGGCCCTCTGTTTCAGCCCCTCTGTTTCTCGCCCTCTGTTTCAGGCCCTCTGTTTCTCGCCCTCTGTTTCAGCCCCTCTCTTTCAGCCCCTCTGTTTCAGCCCCTCTGATTCAGCCCCTCTGATTCAGCCCCTCTGTTTCTCGCCCTCTGTTTCAGCCCCTCTGTTTCAGCCCCTCTGATTCAGCCCCTCTGATTCAGCCCCTCTGATTCAGCCCCTCTGTTTCTCGCCCTCTGTTTCAGCCCCTCTGTTTCAGCCCCTCTGTTTCTCGCCCTCTGTTTCAGGCCCTCTGTTTCTCGCCCACTGTTTCAGCCCCTCTCTTTCAGCCCCTCTCTTTCAGCCCCTCTGTTTCTCGCCCTCTGTTTCAGCCCCTCTGTTTCAGCCCCTCTGTTTCAGCCCCTCTGTTTCTCACCCTCTGTTTCAGCCCCTCTGTTTCTCGCCCTCTGTTTCAGCCCCTCTGTTTCTCGCCCTCTGTTTCAGCCCTTCTGTTTCAGCCCCTCTGTTTCTCGCCCTCTGTTTCTGCCCCTCTGTTTCTCGCCCTCTGTTTCAGCCCCGCTGTTTCTCGCACTCTGCTTCAGCCCCGCTGATTCAGCCCCTCTGTTTCAGCCCCTCTGAATCAGCCCCTCTGATTCAGCCCCTCTGTTTCAGCCCCTCTGTTTCAGCCCCTCTGTTTCTCGCCCTCTGTTTCAGCCCCTCTGTTTCTCGCCCTCTGTTTCAGCCCCTCTGTTTCTCGCCCTCTGTTCAGCTCCTATGTTTCTCGCCCTCTGTTTTTCGCCCTCTGTTTCAGCCCCTCTGTTTCAGCCCCTCTGTTTCTCGCCCTATGTTTCTGCCACTCTGTTTCTCGCCCTCTGTTTCAGCCCCGCTGATTCAGACCCTCTGTTTCAGCCCCTCTGAATCAGCCCCTCTGATTCAGCCCCTCCGTTTCAGCCCCTCTGTTTCAGCCCCTCTGTTTCTCGCCCTCTGTTTCAGCCCATCTGATTCTCGCCCTCTGTTTCCGCCCCTCTGATTCTCACCCTCTGTTTCAGCCCCTCTGATTGAGCCCCTCTGTTTCAGCCCCTCTGATTCAGCCCCTCTGATTCAGCCCCTCTGATTCAGCCCCTCTGTTTCTCGCCCTCTGTTTCAGCCCCTCTGTTTCAGCCCCTCTGTTTCAGCCCCTCTGTTTCTCACCCTCTGTTTCAGCCCCTCTGATACAGCCCCTCTGATTCAGCTCCTCTCTTTCAGCCCCACTTTTTCAGCCCCTTTGTTTCTCGACCTCTGTTTCAGCCCCTCTGATTCTCGCCCTCTGTTTCAGCCCCTCTGTTTCTCGCCGTCTGTTTCAGCCTCTCTGATTCAGCCCCTCTGTTTCAGCCCTTCTGATTCAGCCCCTCTGATTCAGCCCCTCTGATTCAGCCACTCTGTTTCTCGCCCTCTGTTTCAGCCCCTCTGTTTCAGCCCCTCTGTTTCAGCCGCTCTGTTTCTCACCCTCTGTTTCAGCCCATCTGATTCAGCCCCTCTGATTCAGCCCCTCTGATTCAGCCCCTCTGTTTCAGCGCCTCTGATTCAGCCCCTCTGATTCAGCCCCTCTGTTTCTCGCCCTCTCTTTCAGCCGCTCTGTTTCAGCCCCTCTGTTTCACATCCTCTGTTTCAGCCCCTCTGTTTCTAGCCCTCTGTTTCAGCCCCTCTGTTTCTCGCCCTCTGTTCCAGCCCCTCTGTTTCTCGCCCTCTGTTTCAGCCCCTCTGTTTTAGCCCCTCTGTTTCAGCCCCTCTGTTTCTCGCCCTCTGTTTCAGCCCCTCTGTTTTTCGACCTCAGTTTCAGCCACTCTGTTTCTCGCCCTCTGTTTCAGCCCCTCTGTTTCAGCCCCTCTGTTTCTCGCCCTCTGTTTCAGCCCCTCTGTTTCAGCCCCTCTGTTTCAGCCCCTCTGTTTCAGCCCCTCAGTTTATCGCCCTCTGTTTCAGCCCCTCTGTTTCTCGCCCTCTGTTTCAGCCCCTATGTTTCAGCCCCTCTGTTTCTCGCCCTCTGTTTCTGCCCCTCTGTTTCTCGCCCTCTGTTTCAGCCACTCTGTTTTTCGCCCTCTGTTTCATCACCTCTGTTTCTCGCCCTCTGTATCAGTCCCTCTGTTTCAGCCCCTCTGTTTCAGACCCTCTGTTTCAGCCTCTCTGTTTCTCGCCCTCGGTTTCTCGCCCTCTGTTTCAGCCCCTCTGTTTCTCGCCCTCTGTTTCAGCCCCTCTGTTTCGCGCCCTCTGTTTCAGCCCCTCTGTTTCAGCCCCTCTGTTTCAGCCCCTCTGTTTCTCGCCCTCTGTTTCAGCCCCTCTGTTTCTCACCCTCTGTTTCAGCCCCTCTGTTTCAGCCCCGCTGTTTTTCGCCCTCTGTTTCAGCCCCTCTGTTTCAGCCCCTCTGTTTCAGCCTCTCTGTTTCAGCCCCTCTATTTCTCGCCCTCTGTTTCAGCCCCTCTGTTTCTCGCCCTCTGTTTCAGCCCCTCTGTTTCTCGCCCTCTGTTTCAGCCCCTCTGTTTCAGCCCCTCTGTTTCTCGCCCTCTGTTTCTGCCCCTCTGTTTCTCGCCCTCTGTTTCAGCCCCTCTGTTTCTCGCCCTCTGTTTCAGCCCCTCTGTTTCAGCCCCTCTGTTTCAGCCCCTCTGTTTCAGCCCCTCTTTATCTCGCCCTCTGTTTCAGCCCCTCTGTTTCTCGCCCTCTGTTTCAGGCCCTCTGTTTCTCGCCCTCTGTTTCAGCCCCTCAGTTTCAGCCCCTCTGTTTCAGCCTCTCCGTTTCTCGCCCTCTGTTTCAGACCCTCTGTTTCAGCCCCTCTGTTTCTCGCCCTCTGTTTCAGCCCCTCTGTTTCTCGCCCTCTGTTTCAGCCCTTCTGTTTCAGCCCCTCTGTTTCTCGCCCTCTGTTTCTGCCCCTCTGTTTCTCGCCCTCTGTTTCAGCCCCGCTGTTTCTCGCCATCTGTTTCAGCTCCGCTGATTCAGCCCCTCTGTTTCAGCCCCTCTGAATCAGCCCCTCTGATTCAGCCCCTCTGTTTCAGCCCTTCTGTTTCAGCCCCTCTGTTTCTCGCCCTCTGTTTCTGCCCCTCTGTTTCTCGCCCTCTGTTTCAGCCCCGCTGTTTCTCGCCCTCTGTTTCAGCCCCGCTGATTCAGCCCCTCTGTTTCAGCTCCTCTGAATCAGCCCCTCTGATTCAGCCCCTCTGTTTCAGCCCCTCTGTTTCAGCCCCTCTGTTTCTCGCCCTCAGTTTCAGCCCCTCTGTTTCTCGCCCTCTGTTTCAGCCCCTCTGTTTCTCGCCCTCTGTTCAGCCCCTATGTTTCTCGCCCTCTGTTTCAGCCCCTCTGTTTTTCGCCCTCTGTTTCAGCCCCTCTGTTTCAGCCCCTCTGTTTCTCGCCCTCTGGTTCTGCCACTCTCTTTCTCGCCCTCTGTTTCGGCCCCGCTGATTCAGCCGCTCTGTTTCAGCCCCTCTGTTTCACCTCCTCTGTTTCTCGCCCTCTGTTCCAGCGCCTCTGTTTCTCGCCCTCTGTTTCAGCCCCTCTGTTTCAGCCCCTCTGTTTCAGCCCCACTGTTTCTCGCCCTCTGTTTCAGCCCCTCTGTTTCTCGCCCTCAGTTTCAGCCCCTCTGTTTCTCGCCCTCTGTTTCAGCCCCTCTGTTTCAGCCCCTCTGTTTCTCGCCGTCTGTTTCAGCCCCTCTGTTTCAGCCCCTCTGTTTCAGCCCCTCTGTTTCAGCCCCTCTGTTTCTCACCCTCTATTTCAGCCCCTCTGTTTCTCGCCCTCTGTTTCAGCCCCTCTGTTTCTCGCCCTCTGTTTCTGCCCCTCTGTTTCTCGCCCTCTGTTTCAGCCCCTCTGTTTCAGCCCCTCTGTTTCAGCCCCTCTGTTTCAGCCCCTCTGTTTCTCACCCTCTGTATCAGACCCTCTGTTTCAGCCCTTCTGTTTCAGACCCTCTGTTTCAGCCCCTCTGTTTCTCGCCCTCGGTTTCTCGCCCTCTGTTTCAGCCCCTCTGTTTCTCACCCTCTGTTTCAGCCCCTCTGATTCGTGCCCTCTGTTTCAGCCCCTCTGTTTCAGCACCTCTGTTTCAGCCCCTCTGTTTCTCGCCCTCTGTTTCAGCCCCTCTGTTTCTCGCCCTCTGTTTCAGCCCCTCTGTTTCAGCCCCGCTGTTTCTCGCCCTCTATTTCAGCCCCTCTGTTTCAGCCCCTCTGTTTCAGCTTCTGTGTTTCAGCCCCTCTGTTTCAGCCCCTCTGTTTCTCGCACTCTGTTTCTGCCCCTCTGTTTCTCGCCCTCTGTTTCAACCCCTCTGTTTCTCGCCCTCTGTTTCAGCCCCGCTGATCCAGCCCCTCTGTTTCAGCCCCTCTGATTCAGCCCCTCTGTTTCTCGCCCTCTGTTTCAGCCCCTCTGCTTCTCGCCCTCTGTTGCAGCCCCTCTGTTTCTCGCCCTCTGTTTCAGCCCCTCTGATTCAGCCCCTCTGTTTCAGCCCCTCTGTTTCAGCGCCTCTGTTTCTCGCCCTCTGTTTCAGCCCCTCTGTTTCTAGCCCTCTGATTCAGCCCCTCTGATTCAGCCCCTCTTTTTCTCGCCCTCTGTTTCAGCCCCTCTGTTTCAGCCCTTCTGTTTCAGCCCCTCTGTTTCAGCCTCTCTGTTTCAGCCCCTCTGTTTCTCGCCCTCTGTTTCTGCCCCTCTGTTTCTCGCCCTCTGTTTCAGACCCGCTGATTCAGCCCCTCTGTTTCAGCCCCTCTGAATCAGCCCCTCTGATTGAGCTCCTCTGTTTCAGCTCCACTTTTTCAGCCCCTCTGTTTCTCGCCCTCTGTTTCAGCCCCTTTGTTTCTCGCCGTCTGTTTCAGCACCTCTGATTCAGCCTCTCTGTTTCAGCCCTTCTGATTCAGCCCCTCTGATTCAGCCCCTCTGTTTCAGCCCCTCTGTTTCTCACCCTCTGTTTCAGCCCGTCTGATTCAGCCCCTCTGATTCAGCCCGTCTGATTCAGCCCCTCTGTTTCAGCGCCTCTGATTCAGCCCCTCTGATTCAGCCCCTTTGTTTCTCGCCCTCTCTTTCAGCCGCTCTGTTTCAGCCCCTCTGTTTCACCTCCTCTGTTTCAGCCCCTCTGTTTCCAGCCCACTGTTTCAGCCCCTCTGTTTCTCGCCCTCTGTTTCAGCCCCTCTGTTTCTCGCCCTCTGTTTCAGCCCCTCTGTTTCAGCCCCTCTGTTTCAGTCCCTCTGTTTCTCGCCCTCCGTTTCAGCCCCTCTGTTTCTCGCCCTCTGTTTCAGCCCCTCTGTTTCTCACCCTCTGTTTCAGCCCCTCTGTTTCAGCCCCTCTGTTTCTCGCCCTCTGTTTCAGCCCCTCTCTTTCAGCCCCTCTGTTTCAGCCCCTCTGTTTCAGCCCCTCTGTTTCTCACCCTCTGTTTCAGCCCCTCTGTTTCTCGCCCTCTGTTTCAGCCCCTCTGTTTCTCGCCCTCTGTTTCAGCCCCTCTGTTTCAGCCCCTCTGTTTCTCGCCCTCTGTTTCTGCCCCTCTGGTTCTCGCCCTCTGTTTCAGCCACTCTGTTTTTCACCCTCTGTTTCAGCCCCTCTGTTTCTCGCCCTCTGTATCAGACCCTCTGTTTCAGCCACTCTGTTTCAGACCCTCTGTTTCAGCCCCTCTGTTTCTCGCCCTCGGTTTCTCGCCCTCTGTTTCAGCCCCTCTGTTTCTCGCCCTCTGTTTCAGCCCCTCTGTTTCGCGCCCTCTGTTTCAGCCCCTCTGTTTCAGCCCCTCTGTTTCGGCCCCTCTGTTTCTCGCCCTCTGTTTCAGCCCCTCTGTTTCTCGCCCTCTGTTTCAGCCCCTCTGTTTCAGCCGCTCTGTTTCTCGCCCTCTGTTTCAGCCCCTCTGTTTCAGCCCCTCTGTTTCAGCCTCTCTGTTTCAGCCCCTCTGTTTCTCGCCCTCTGTTTCAGTCCCTCTGTTTCTCGCCCTCTGTTCAGCACGTTAGTTTCTCGCCCTCTGTTTCAGCCCCTCTGTTTCTCGCCTTCTGTTTCGGCCCCTCTGTTTCAGCCCCTCTGTTTCTCGCCCTCTGTTTCTGCCCCTCTGTTTCTCGCCCTTTTTTTCATCCCCACTGTTTCAGCCCCTCTGTTTCTCGCCCTCTGTTTCAGCCCCTCTGTTTCTCGCCCTCTGTTTCAGGCCCTCTGCTTCTCGAGCTCTGTTTCAGCCCCTCTGTTTCAGCCGCTCTGTTTCAGCCCCTCTGTTTCTCGCCCTCTGTTTCAGCCCCTCTGTTTCAGCCCCTCTGTTTCAGCCCCTCTGTTTCCCACCCGCTGTTTCAGTCCCTCTGTTTCTCGCCCTCTGTTTCAGCCCCTCTGTTTCTCGCCCTCTGTTTCAGCCCTTCTGTTTCAGCCACTCTGTTTCTCGCCCTCTGTTTCTGCCCCTCTGTTTCTCGCCCTCTGTTTCAGCCCCGCTGTTTCTCGCCCTCTGTTTCAGCCCCTCTGATTCAGCCCCTCTGTTTCAGCCCCTCTGAATCAGCCCCTCTGATTCAGCCCCTCTGTTTCAGCCCCTCTGAATCAGCCCCTCTGTTTCAGCCCCTCTGTTTCTCGCCCTCTGTTTCAGCCCCTCTGTTTCTCGCCCTCTGTTTCAGCCCCTCTGTTTCTCGCCCTCTGTTCAGCCCCGATGTTTCTCGCCCTCTGTTTCAGCCCCTCTGTTTTTCGCCCTCTGTTTCAGCCCATCTGTTTCAGCCCCTCTGTTTCTCGCCCTCGGTTTCTGCCACTCTGTTTCTCGCCCTCTGTTTCAGCCCCGCTAATTCAGCCCCTCTGTTTCAGCCCCTCTGAATCAGCCCCTCTGATTCAGACCCTCTGTTTCAGCCCCTCTGTTTCAGCCCCTCTGTTTCAGCCCCTCTGTTTCTCGACCTCTGTTTCAGCCCCTCTGATTCTCGCCCTCTGTTTCAGCCCCTCTGTTTCTCGCCTCTGTTTCAGCCCCTCTGATTCAGCCCCTCTGTTTCAGCCCCGCTGATTCAGACCCTCTGATTCAGCCCCACTGATTCAACCCCTCTGTTTCTCGCCCTCTGTTTCAGCCCCTCTGTTTCAGCCCCTCTGTTTCAGCCCCTCTGTTTAAGCCCCTCTGTTTCTCGCCCTCTGTTTCAGCCCATCTGATTCTCGCCCTCTGTTTCCGCCCCTCTGATTCTCACCCTCTGTTTCAGCCACTCTGATTGACCCCCTCTGTTTCAGCCCCTCTGATTCAGCCCCTCTGATTCAGCCCGTCTGAATCAGCCCCTCTGTTTCAGCCCCTCTGTTTCAGCCCCTCTGTTTCAGCCCCTCTGTTTCTCACCCTCTTTTTCAGACCCTCTGATTCAGCCCCTCTGTTTCAGCGCCTCTGATTCAGCCCCACTGATTCAGCCCCTCTGTTTCTAGCACTCTGTTTCAGCACCTCTGTTTCTCGCCCTCTGTTTCAGCCCCTCTGTTTCTCGCCCTCTGTTTCAGCCCCTCTGTTTCAGCCCCTCTATTTCAGCCCCTCTGTTTCAGCCCCTCTGTTCCTCGCCCTCTGTTTCAGCCCCTCTGTTTCTCGCCTTCAGTTTCAGCCCCTCTGTTTCTCGCCCTCTGTTTCAGCCCCTCTGTTTCAGCCCCTCTGTTTCAGCCCCTCTGTTTCTCGCCCTCTGTTTCAGCCCCTCTGTTTCAGCCCCTCTGTTTCAGCCCCTCTGTTTCTCACCCTCTGTTCCAGCCCCTCTGTTTCTCGACCTCTGTTTCAGCCCCTCTGTTTCTCGCCCTCTGTTTCAGCCCCTCTGATTCAGCCCCTCTGATTCAGCCCCTCTGATTCAGCCCCTCTGTTTCTCGCCCTCTGTTTCTCGCCCTTTGTTTCAGCCCCTCTGTTTCATCCCCTCTGTTTCAGCCCCTCTGTTTCAGCCCCTCTGTTTCTCGCCCTCTGTTTCAGCCCCTCTGTTTCTCGCCCTCTGTTTCAGGCCCTCTGTTTCTCGCCCTCTGTTTCAGCCCCTCTCTTTCAGCCCCTCTGTTTCAGCCCCTCTGTTTCTCACCCTCTGTTTCAGCCCCTCTGTTTCTCGCCCTCTGTTTCAGCCCGTCTGTTTCTCGCCCTCTGTTTCAGCCCTTCTGTTTCAGCCCCTCTGTTTCTCGCCCTCTGTTTCTGCCCCTCTGTTTCTCGCCCTCTGTTTCAGCCCCGCTGTTTCTCGCCCTCTGTTTCAGCCCCGCTGATTCAGCCCCTCTGTTTCAGCCCCTCTGAATCAGCCCCTCTGATTCAGCCCCTCTGTTTCAGCCCCTCTGTTTCAGCCCCTCTGTTTCTCGCCCTCTGTTTCAGCCCATCTGTTTCTCGCCCTCTGTTTCAGCCCCTCTGTTTCTCGCCCTCTGTTCAGCCCCTATGTTTCTCGCCCTCTGTTTCAGCCCGTCTGATTCAGCCCCTCTGATTTAGCCCCTCTGATTCAGCCCCTCTGTTTCAGCGCCTCTGATTCAGCCCCTCTGATTCAGCCCCTCTGTTTCTCGCCCTCTCTTTCAGCCGCTCTGTTTCAGCCCCTCTGTTTCACCTCCTCTGTTTCAGCCCCTCTGTTTCTAGCCCTCTGTTTCAGCCCCTCTGTTTCTCGCCCTCTGTTCCAGCCTCTCTGTTTCTCGCCCTCTGTTTCAGCCCCGCTGTTTCTCGCCCTCTGTTTCAGCCCCTCTGATTCAGCCCCTCTGTTTCAGCCCCTCTGAATCAGCCCCTCTGATTCAGCCCCTCTGTTTCAGCCCCTCTGAATCAGCCCCTCTGTTTCAGCCCCTCTGTTTCTCGCCCTCTGTTTCAGCCCCTCTGTTTCTCGCCCTCTGTTTCAGCCCCTCTGTTTCTCGCCCTCTGTTCAGCCCCGATGTTTCTCGCCCTCTGTTTCAGCCCCTCTGTTTTTCGCCCTCTGTTTCAGCCCCTCTGTTTCAGCCCCTCTGTTTCAGCCCCTCTGTTTCAGCCCCTCTGTTTCTCACCCTCTATTTCAGCCCCTCTGTTTCTCGCCCTCTGTTTCAGCCCCTCTGTTTCTCGCCCTCTGTTTCTGCCTCTCTGTTTCTCGCCCTCTGTTTCAGCCCCTCTGTTTCAGCCCCTCTGTTTCAGCCCCTCTGTTTCAGCCCCTCTGTTTCTCACCCTCTGTATCAGACCCTCTGTTTCAGCCCTTCTGTTTCAGACCCTCTGTTTCAGCCCCTCTGTTTCTCGCCCTCGGTTTCTCGCCCTCTGTTTCAGCCCCTCTGTTTCTCACCCTCTGTTTCAGCCCCTCTGATTCGTGCCCTCTGTTTCAGCCCCTCTGTTTCAGCACCTCTGTTTCAGCCCCTCTGTTTCTCGCCCTCTGTTTCAGCCCCTCTGTTTCTCGCCCTCTGTTTCAGCCCCTCTGTTTCAGCCCCGCTGTTTCTCGCCCTCTATTTCAGCCCCTCTGTTTCAGCCCCTCTGTTTCAGCTTCTGTGTTTCAGCCCCTCTGTTTCAGCCCCTCTGTTTCTCGCACTCTGTTTCTGCCCCTCTGTTTCTCGCCCTCTGTTTCAACCCCTCTGTTTCTCGCCCTCTGTTTCAGCCCCGCTGATCCAGCCCCTCTGTTTCAGCCCCTCTGATTCAGCCCCTCTGTTTCTCGCCCTCTGTTTCAGCCCCTCTGCTTCTCGCCCTCTGTTGCAGCCCCTCTGTTTCTCGCCCTCTGTTTCAGCCCCTCTGATTCAGCCCCTCTGTTTCAGCCCCTCTGTTTCAGCGCCTCTGTTTCTCGCCCTCTGTTTCAGCCCCTCTGTTTCTAGCCCTCTGATTCAGCCCCTCTGATTCAGCCCCTCTTTTTCTCGCCCTCTGTTTCAGCCCCTCTGTTTCAGCCCTTCTGTTTCAGCCCCTCTGTTTCAGCCTCTCTGTTTCAGCCCCTCTGTTTCTCGCCCTCTGTTTCTGCCCCTCTGTTTCTCGCCCTCTGTTTCAGACCCGCTGATTCAGCCCCTCTGTTTCAGCCCCTCTGAATCAGCCCCTCTGATTGAGCTCCTCTGTTTCAGCTCCACTTTTTCAGCCCCTCTGTTTCTCGCCCTCTGTTTCAGCCCCTTTGTTTCTCGCCGTCTGTTTCAGCACCTCTGATTCAGCCTCTCTGTTTCAGCCCTTCTGATTCAGCCCCTCTGATTCAGCCCCTCTGTTTCAGCCCCTCTGTTTCTCACCCTCTGTTTCAGCCCGTCTGATTCAGCCCCTCTGATTCAGCCCGTCTGATTCAGCCCCTCTGTTTCAGCGCCTCTGATTCAGCCCCTCTGATTCAGCCCCTTTGTTTCTCGCCCTCTCTTTCAGCCGCTCTGTTTCAGCCCCTCTGTTTCACCTCCTCTGTTTCAGCCCCTCTGTTTCCAGCCCACTGTTTCAGCCCCTCTGTTTCTCGCCCTCTGTTTCAGCCCCTCTGTTTCTCGCCCTCTGTTTCAGCCCCTCTGTTTCAGCCCCTCTGTTTCAGTCCCTCTGTTTCTCGCCCTCCGTTTCAGCCCCTCTGTTTCTCGCCCTCTGTTTCAGCCCCTCTGTTTCTCACCCTCTGTTTCAGCCCCTCTGTTTCAGCCCCTCTGTTTCTCGCCCTCTGTTTCAGCCCCTCTCTTTCAGCCCCTCTGTTTCAGCCCCTCTGTTTCAGCCCCTCTGTTTCTCACCCTCTGTTTCAGCCCCTCTGTTTCTCGCCCTCTGTTTCAGCCCCTCTGTTTCTCGCCCTCTGTTTCAGCCCCTCTGTTTCAGCCCCTCTGTTTCTCGCCCTCTGTTTCTGCCCCTCTGGTTCTCGCCCTCTGTTTCAGCCACTCTGTTTTTCACCCTCTGTTTCAGCCCCTCTGTTTCTCGCCCTCTGTATCAGACCCTCTGTTTCAGCCACTCTGTTTCAGACCCTCTGTTTCAGCCCCTCTGTTTCTCGCCCTCGGTTTCTCGCCCTCTGTTTCAGCCCCTCTGTTTCTCGCCCTCTGTTTCAGCCCCTCTGTTTCGCGCCCTCTGTTTCAGCCCCTCTGTTTCAGCCCCTCTGTTTCGGCCCCTCTGTTTCTCGCCCTCTGTTTCAGCCCCTCTGTTTCTCGCCCTCTGTTTCAGCCCCTCTGTTTCAGCCGCTCTGTTTCTCGCCCTCTGTTTCAGCCCCTCTGTTTCAGCCCCTCTGTTTCAGCCTCTCTGTTTCAGCCCCTCTGTTTCTCGCCCTCTGTTTCAGTCCCTCTGTTTCTCGCCCTCTGTTCAGCACGTTAGTTTCTCGCCCTCTGTTTCAGCCCCTCTGTTTCTCGCCTTCTGTTTCGGCCCCTCTGTTTCAGCCCCTCTGTTTCTCGCCCTCTGTTTCTGCCCCTCTGTTTCTCGCCCTTTTTTTCATCCCCACTGTTTCAGCCCCTCTGTTTCTCGCCCTCTGTTTCAGCCCCTCTGTTTCTCGCCCTCTGTTTCAGGCCCTCTGCTTCTCGAGCTCTGTTTCAGCCCCTCTGTTTCAGCCGCTCTGTTTCAGCCCCTCTGTTTCTCGCCCTCTGTTTCAGCCCCTCTGTTTCAGCCCCTCTGTTTCAGCCCCTCTGTTTCCCACCCGCTGTTTCAGTCCCTCTGTTTCTCGCCCTCTGTTTCAGCCCCTCTGTTTCTCGCCCTCTGTTTCAGCCCTTCTGTTTCAGCCACTCTGTTTCTCGCCCTCTGTTTCTGCCCCTCTGTTTCTCGCCCTCTGTTTCAGCCCCGCTGTTTCTCGCCCTCTGTTTCAGCCCCTCTGATTCAGCCCCTCTGTTTCAGCCCCTCTGAATCAGCCCCTCTGATTCAGCCCCTCTGTTTCAGCCCCTCTGAATCAGCCCCTCTGTTTCAGCCCCTCTGTTTCTCGCCCTCTGTTTCAGCCCCTCTGTTTCTCGCCCTCTGTTTCAGCCCCTCTGTTTCTCGCCCTCTGTTCAGCCCCGATGTTTCTCGCCCTCTGTTTCAGCCCCTCTGTTTTTCGCCCTCTGTTTCAGCCCATCTGTTTCAGCCCCTCTGTTTCTCGCCCTCGGTTTCTGCCACTCTGTTTCTCGCCCTCTGTTTCAGCCCCGCTAATTCAGCCCCTCTGTTTCAGCCCCTCTGAATCAGCCCCTCTGATTCAGACCCTCTGTTTCAGCCCCTCTGTTTCAGCCCCTCTGTTTCAGCCCCTCTGTTTCTCGACCTCTGTTTCAGCCCCTCTGATTCTCGCCCTCTGTTTCAGCCCCTCTGTTTCTCGCCTCTGTTTCAGCCCCTCTGATTCAGCCCCTCTGTTTCAGCCCCGCTGATTCAGACCCTCTGATTCAGCCCCTCTGATTCAACCCCTCTGTTTCTCGCCCTCTGTTTCAGCCCCTCTGTTTCAGCCCCTCTGTTTCAGCCCCTCTGTTTAAGCCCCTCTGTTTCTCGCCCTCTGTTTCAGCCCATCTGATTCTCGCCCTCTGTTTCCGCCCCTCTGATTCTCACCCTCTGTTTCAGCCACTCTGATTGACCCCCTCTGTTTCAGCCCCTCTGATTCAGCCCCTCTGATTCAGCCCGTCTGAATCAGCCCCTCTGTTTCAGCCCCTCTGTTTCAGCCCCTCTGTTTCAGCCCCTCTGTTTCTCACCCTCTTTTTCAGACCCTCTGATTCAGCCCCTCTGTTTCAGCGCCTCTGATTCAGCCCCACTGATTCAGCCCCTCTGTTTCTAGCACTCTGTTTCAGCACCTCTGTTTCTCGCCCTCTGTTTCAGCCCCTCTGTTTCTCGCCCTCTGTTTCAGCCCCTCTGTTTCAGCCCCTCTATTTCAGCCCCTCTGTTTCAGCCCCTCTGTTCCTCGCCCTCTGTTTCAGCCCCTCTGTTTCTCGCCTTCAGTTTCAGCCCCTCTGTTTCTCGCCCTCTGTTTCAGCCCCTCTGTTTCAGCCCCTCTGTTTCAGCCCCTCTGTTTCTCGCCCTCTGTTTCAGCCCCTCTGTTTCAGCCCCTCTGTTTCAGCCCCTCTGTTTCTCACCCTCTGTTCCAGCCCCTCTGTTTCTCGACCTCTGTTTCAGCCCCTCTGTTTCTCGCCCTCTGTTTCAGCCCCTCTGATTCAGCCCCTCTGATTCAGCCCCTCTGATTCAGCCCCTCTGTTTCTCGCCCTCTGTTTCTCGCCCTTTGTTTCAGCCCCTCTGTTTCATCCCCTCTGTTTCAGCCCCTCTGTTTCAGCCCCTCTGTTTCTCGCCCTCTGTTTCAGCCCCTCTGTTTCTCGCCCTCTGTTTCAGGCCCTCTGTTTCTCGCCCTCTGTTTCAGCCCCTCTCTTTCAGCCCCTCTGTTTCAGCCCCTCTGTTTCTCACCCTCTGTTTCAGCCCCTCTGTTTCTCGCCCTCTGTTTCAGCCCGTCTGTTTCTCGCCCTCTGTTTCAGCCCTTCTGTTTCAGCCCCTCTGTTTCTCGCCCTCTGTTTCTGCCCCTCTGTTTCTCGCCCTCTGTTTCAGCCCCGCTGTTTCTCGCCCTCTGTTTCAGCCCCGCTGATTCAGCCCCTCTGTTTCAGCCCCTCTGAATCAGCCCCTCTGATTCAGCCCCTCTGTTTCAGCCCCTCTGTTTCAGCCCCTCTGTTTCTCGCCCTCTGTTTCAGCCCATCTGTTTCTCGCCCTCTGTTTCAGCCCCTCTGTTTCTCGCCCTCTGTTCAGCCCCTATGTTTCTCGCCCTCTGTTTCAGCCCGTCTGATTCAGCCCCTCTGATTTAGCCCCTCTGATTCAGCCCCTCTGTTTCAGCGCCTCTGATTCAGCCCCTCTGATTCAGCCCCTCTGTTTCTCGCCCTCTCTTTCAGCCGCTCTGTTTCAGCCCCTCTGTTTCACCTCCTCTGTTTCAGCCCCTCTGTTTCTAGCCCTCTGTTTCAGCCCCTCTGTTTCTCGCCCTCTGTTCCAGCCTCTCTGTTTCTCGCCCTCTGTTTCAGCCCCGCTGTTTCTCGCCCTCTGTTTCAGCCCCTCTGATTCAGCCCCTCTGTTTCAGCCCCTCTGAATCAGCCCCTCTGATTCAGCCCCTCTGTTTCAGCCCCTCTGAATCAGCCCCTCTGTTTCAGCCCCTCTGTTTCTCGCCCTCTGTTTCAGCCCCTCTGTTTCTCGCCCTCTGTTTCAGCCCCTCTGTTTCTCGCCCTCTGTTCAGCCCCGATGTTTCTCGCCCTCTGTTTCAGCCCCTCTGTTTTTCGCCCTCTGTTTCAGCCCCTCTGTTTCAGCCCCTCTGTTTCAGCCCCTCTGTTTCAGCCCCTCTGTTTCTCACCCTCTATTTCAGCCCCTCTGTTTCTCGCCCTCTGTTTCAGCCCCTCTGTTTCTCGCCCTCTGTTTCTGCCTCTCTGTTTCTCGCCCTCTGTTTCAGCCCCTCTGTTTCAGCCCCTCTGTTTCAGCCCCTCTGTTTCAGCCCCTCTGTTTCTCACCCTCTGTATCAGACCCTCTGTTTCAGCCCTTCTGTTTCAGACCCTCTGTTTCAGCCCCTCTGTTTCTCGCCCTCGGTTTCTCGCCCTCTGTTTCAGCCCCTCTGTTTCTCACCCTCTGTTTCAGCCCCTCTGATTCGTGCCCTCTGTTTCAGCCCCTCTGTTTCAGCACCTCTGTTTCAGCCCCTCTGTTTCTCGCCCTCTGTTTCAGCCCCTCTGTTTCTCGCCCTCTGTTTCAGCCCCTCTGTTTCAGCCCCGCTGTTTCTCGCCCTCTATTTCAGCCCCTCTGTTTCAGCCCCTCTGTTTCAGCTTCTGTGTTTCAGCCCCTCTGTTTCAGCCCCTCTGTTTCTCGCACTCTGTTTCTGCCCCTCTGTTTCTCGCCCTCTGTTTCAACCCCTCTGTTTCTCGCCCTCTGTTTCAGCCCCGCTGATCCAGCCCCTCTGTTTCAGCCCCTCTGATTCAGCCCCTCTGTTTCTCGCCCTCTGTTTCAGCCCCTCTGCTTCTCGCCCTCTGTTGCAGCCCCTCTGTTTCTCGCCCTCTGTTTCAGCCCCTCTGATTCAGCCCCTCTGTTTCAGCCCCTCTGTTTCAGCGCCTCTGTTTCTCGCCCTCTGTTTCAGCCCCTCTGTTTCTAGCCCTCTGATTCAGCCCCTCTGATTCAGCCCCTCTTTTTCTCGCCCTCTGTTTCAGCCCCTCTGTTTCAGCCCTTCTGTTTCAGCCCCTCTGTTTCAGCCTCTCTGTTTCAGCCCCTCTGTTTCTCGCCCTCTGTTTCTGCCCCTCTGTTTCTCGCCCTCTGTTTCAGACCCGCTGATTCAGCCCCTCTGTTTCAGCCCCTCTGAATCAGCCCCTCTGATTGAGCTCCTCTGTTTCAGCTCCACTTTTTCAGCCCCTCTGTTTCTCGCCCTCTGTTTCAGCCCCTTTGTTTCTCGCCGTCTGTTTCAGCACCTCTGATTCAGCCTCTCTGTTTCAGCCCTTCTGATTCAGCCCCTCTGATTCAGCCCCTCTGTTTCAGCCCCTCTGTTTCTCACCCTCTGTTTCAGCCCGTCTGATTCAGCCCCTCTGATTCAGCCCGTCTGATTCAGCCCCTCTGTTTCAGCGCCTCTGATTCAGCCCCTCTGATTCAGCCCCTTTGTTTCTCGCCCTCTCTTTCAGCCGCTCTGTTTCAGCCCCTCTGTTTCACCTCCTCTGTTTCAGCCCCTCTGTTTCCAGCCCACTGTTTCAGCCCCTCTGTTTCTCGCCCTCTGTTTCAGCCCCTCTGTTTCTCGCCCTCTGTTTCAGCCCCTCTGTTTCAGCCCCTCTGTTTCAGTCCCTCTGTTTCTCGCCCTCCGTTTCAGCCCCTCTGTTTCTCGCCCTCTGTTTCAGCCCCTCTGTTTCTCACCCTCTGTTTCAGCCCCTCTGTTTCAGCCCCTCTGTTTCTCGCCCTCTGTTTCAGCCCCTCTCTTTCAGCCCCTCTGTTTCAGCCCCTCTGTTTCAGCCCCTCTGTTTCTCACCCTCTGTTTCAGCCCCTCTGTTTCTCGCCCTCTGTTTCAGCCCCTCTGTTTCTCGCCCTCTGTTTCAGCCCCTCTGTTTCAGCCCCTCTGTTTCTCGCCCTCTGTTTCTGCCCCTCTGGTTCTCGCCCTCTGTTTCAGCCACTCTGTTTTTCACCCTCTGTTTCAGCCCCTCTGTTTCTCGCCCTCTGTATCAGACCCTCTGTTTCAGCCACTCTGTTTCAGACCCTCTGTTTCAGCCCCTCTGTTTCTCGCCCTCGGTTTCTCGCCCTCTGTTTCAGCCCCTCTGTTTCTCGCCCTCTGTTTCAGCCCCTCTGTTTCGCGCCCTCTGTTTCAGCCCCTCTGTTTCAGCCCCTCTGTTTCGGCCCCTCTGTTTCTCGCCCTCTGTTTCAGCCCCTCTGTTTCTCGCCCTCTGTTTCAGCCCCTCTGTTTCAGCCGCTCTGTTTCTCGCCCTCTGTTTCAGCCCCTCTGTTTCAGCCCCTCTGTTTCAGCCTCTCTGTTTCAGCCCCTCTGTTTCTCGCCCTCTGTTTCAGTCCCTCTGTTTCTCGCCCTCTGTTCAGCACGTTAGTTTCTCGCCCTCTGTTTCAGCCCCTCTGTTTCTCGCCTTCTGTTTCGGCCCCTCTGTTTCAGCCCCTCTGTTTCTCGCCCTCTGTTTCTGCCCCTCTGTTTCTCGCCCTTTTTTTCATCCCCACTGTTTCAGCCCCTCTGTTTCTCGCCCTCTGTTTCAGCCCCTCTGTTTCTCGCCCTCTGTTTCAGGCCCTCTGCTTCTCGAGCTCTGTTTCAGCCCCTCTGTTTCAGCCGCTCTGTTTCAGCCCCTCTGTTTCTCGCCCTCTGTTTCAGCCCCTCTGTTTCAGCCCCTCTGTTTCAGCCCCTCTGTTTCCCACCCGCTGTTTCAGTCCCTCTGTTTCTCGCCCTCTGTTTCAGCCCCTCTGTTTCTCGCCCTCTGTTTCAGCCCTTCTGTTTCAGCCACTCTGTTTCTCGCCCTCTGTTTCTGCCCCTCTGTTTCTCGCCCTCTGTTTCAGCCCCGCTGTTTCTCGCCCTCTGTTTCAGCCCCTCTGATTCAGCCCCTCTGTTTCAGCCCCTCTGAATCAGCCCCTCTGATTCAGCCCCTCTGTTTCAGCCCCTCTGAATCAGCCCCTCTGTTTCAGCCCCTCTGTTTCTCGCCCTCTGTTTCAGCCCCTCTGTTTCTCGCCCTCTGTTTCAGCCCCTCTGTTTCTCGCCCTCTGTTCAGCCCCGATGTTTCTCGCCCTCTGTTTCAGCCCCTCTGTTTTTCGCCCTCTGTTTCAGCCCATCTGTTTCAGCCCCTCTGTTTCTCGCCCTCGGTTTCTGCCACTCTGTTTCTCGCCCTCTGTTTCAGCCCCGCTAATTCAGCCCCTCTGTTTCAGCCCCTCTGAATCAGCCCCTCTGATTCAGACCCTCTGTTTCAGCCCCTCTGTTTCAGCCCCTCTGTTTCAGCCCCTCTGTTTCTCGACCTCTGTTTCAGCCCCTCTGATTCTCGCCCTCTGTTTCAGCCCCTCTGTTTCTCGCCTCTGTTTCAGCCCCTCTGATTCAGCCCCTCTGTTTCAGCCCCGCTGATTCAGACCCTCTGATTCAGCCCCTCTGATTCAACCCCTCTGTTTCTCGCCCTCTGTTTCAGCCCCTCTGTTTCAGCCCCTCTGTTTCAGCCCCTCTGTTTAAGCCCCTCTGTTTCTCGCCCTCTGTTTCAGCCCATCTGATTCTCGCCCTCTGTTTCCGCCCCTCTGATTCTCACCCTCTGTTTCAGCCACTCTGATTGACCCCCTCTGTTTCAGCCCCTCTGATTCAGCCCCTCTGATTCAGCCCGTCTGAATCAGCCCCTCTGTTTCAGCCCCTCTGTTTCAGCCCCTCTGTTTCAGCCCCTCTGTTTCTCACCCTCTTTTTCAGACCCTCTGATTCAGCCCCTCTGTTTCAGCGCCTCTGATTCAGCCCCACTGATTCAGCCCCTCTGTTTCTAGCACTCTGTTTCAGCACCTCTGTTTCTCGCCCTCTGTTTCAGCCCCTCTGTTTCTCGCCCTCTGTTTCAGCCCCTCTGTTTCAGCCCCTCTATTTCAGCCCCTCTGTTTCAGCCCCTCTGTTCCTCGCCCTCTGTTTCAGCCCCTCTGTTTCTCGCCTTCAGTTTCAGCCCCTCTGTTTCTCGCCCTCTGTTTCAGCCCCTCTGTTTCAGCCCCTCTGTTTCAGCCCCTCTGTTTCTCGCCCTCTGTTTCAGCCCCTCTGTTTCAGCCCCTCTGTTTCAGCCCCTCTGTTTCTCACCCTCTGTTCCAGCCCCTCTGTTTCTCGACCTCTGTTTCAGCCCCTCTGTTTCTCGCCCTCTGTTTCAGCCCCTCTGATTCAGCCCCTCTGATTCAGCCCCTCTGATTCAGCCCCTCTGTTTCTCGCCCTCTGTTTCTCGCCCTTTGTTTCAGCCCCTCTGTTTCATCCCCTCTGTTTCAGCCCCTCTGTTTCAGCCCCTCTGTTTCTCGCCCTCTGTTTCAGCCCCTCTGTTTCTCGCCCTCTGTTTCAGGCCCTCTGTTTCTCGCCCTCTGTTTCAGCCCCTCTCTTTCAGCCCCTCTGTTTCAGCCCCTCTGTTTCTCACCCTCTGTTTCAGCCCCTCTGTTTCTCGCCCTCTGTTTCAGCCCGTCTGTTTCTCGCCCTCTGTTTCAGCCCTTCTGTTTCAGCCCCTCTGTTTCTCGCCCTCTGTTTCTGCCCCTCTGTTTCTCGCCCTCTGTTTCAGCCCCGCTGTTTCTCGCCCTCTGTTTCAGCCCCGCTGATTCAGCCCCTCTGTTTCAGCCCCTCTGAATCAGCCCCTCTGATTCAGCCCCTCTGTTTCAGCCCCTCTGTTTCAGCCCCTCTGTTTCTCGCCCTCTGTTTCAGCCCATCTGTTTCTCGCCCTCTGTTTCAGCCCCTCTGTTTCTCGCCCTCTGTTCAGCCCCTATGTTTCTCGCCCTCTGTTTCAGCCCGTCTGATTCAGCCCCTCTGATTTAGCCCCTCTGATTCAGCCCCTCTGTTTCAGCGCCTCTGATTCAGCCCCTCTGATTCAGCCCCTCTGTTTCTCGCCCTCTCTTTCAGCCGCTCTGTTTCAGCCCCTCTGTTTCACCTCCTCTGTTTCAGCCCCTCTGTTTCTAGCCCTCTGTTTCAGCCCCTCTGTTTCTCGCCCTCTGTTCCAGCCTCTCTGTTTCTCGCCCTCTGTTTCAGCCCCGCTGTTTCTCGCCCTCTGTTTCAGCCCCTCTGATTCAGCCCCTCTGTTTCAGCCCCTCTGAATCAGCCCCTCTGATTCAGCCCCTCTGTTTCAGCCCCTCTGAATCAGCCCCTCTGTTTCAGCCCCTCTGTTTCTCGCCCTCTGTTTCAGCCCCTCTGTTTCTCGCCCTCTGTTTCAGCCCCTCTGTTTCTCGCCCTCTGTTCAGCCCCGATGTTTCTCGCCCTCTGTTTCAGCCCCTCTGTTTTTCGCCCTCTGTTTCAGCCCATCTGTTTCAGCCCCTCTGTTTCTCGCCCTCGGTTTCTGCCACTCTGTTTCTCGCCCTCTGTTTCAGCCCCGCTAATTCAGCCCCTCTGTTTCAGCCCCTCTGAATCAGCCCCTCTGATTCAGACCCTCTGTTTCAGCCCCTCTGTTTCAGCCCCTCTGTTTCAGCCCCTCTGTTTCTCGACCTCTGTTTCAGCCCCTCTGATTCTCGCCCTCTGTTTCAGCCCCTCTGTTTCTCGCCTCTGTTTCAGCCCCTCTGATTCAGCCCCTCTGTTTCAGCCCCGCTGATTCAGACCCTCTGATTCAGCCCCTCTGATTCAACCCCTCTGTTTCTCGCCCTCTGTTTCAGCCCCTCTGTTTCAGCCCCTCTGTTTCAGCCCCTCTGTTTAAGCCCCTCTGTTTCTCGCCCTCTGTTTCAGCCCATCTGATTCTCGCCCTCTGTTTCCGCCCCTCTGATTCTCACCCTCTGTTTCAGCCACTCTGATTGACCCCCTCTGTTTCAGCCCCTCTGATTCAGCCCCTCTGATTCAGCCCGTCTGAATCAGCCCCTCTGTTTCAGCCCCTCTGTTTCAGCCCCTCTGTTTCAGCCCCTCTGTTTCTCACCCTCTTTTTCAGCCCCTCTGATTCAGCCCCTCTGTTTCAGCGCCTCTGATTCAGCCCCACTGATTCAGCCCCTCTGTTTCTAGCACTCTGTTTCAGCACCTCTGTTTCTCGCCCTCTGTTTCAGCCCCTCTGTTTCTCGCCCTCTGTTTCAGCCCCTCTGTTTCAGCCCCTCTATTTCAGCCCCTCTGTTTCAGCCCCTCTGTTCCTCGCCCTCTGTTTCAGCCCCTCTGTTTCTCGCCTTCAGTTTCAGCCCCTCTGTTTCTCGCCCTCTGTTTCAGCCCCTCTGTTTCAGCCCCTCTGTTTCAGCCCCTCTGTTTCTCGCCCTCTGTTTCAGCCCCTCTGTTTCAGCCCCTCTGTTTCAGCCCCTCTGTTTCTCACCCTCTGTTCCAGCCCCTCTGTTTCTCGACCTCTGTTTCAGCCCCTCTGTTTCTCGCCCTCTGTTTCAGCCCCTCTGATTCAGCCCCTCTGATTCAGCCCCTCTGATTCAGCCCCTCTGTTTCTCGCCCTCTGTTTCTCGCCCTTTGTTTCAGCCCCTCTGTTTCATCCCCTCTGTTTCAGCCCCTCTGTTTCAGCCCCTCTGTTTCTCGCCCTCTGTTTCAGCCCCTCTGTTTCTCGCCCTCTGTTTCAGGCCCTCTGTTTCTCGCCCTCTGTTTCAGCCCCTCTCTTTCAGCCCCTCTGTTTCAGCCCCTCTGTTTCTCACCCTCTGTTTCAGCCCCTCTGTTTCTCGCCCTCTGTTTCAGCCCGTCTGTTTCTCGCCCTCTGTTTCAGCCCTTCTGTTTCAGCCCCTCTGTTTCTCGCCCTCTGTTTCTGCCCCTCTGTTTCTCGCCCTCTGTTTCAGCCCCGCTGTTTCTCGCCCTCTGTTTCAGCCCCGCTGATTCAGCCCCTCTGTTTCAGCCCCTCTGAATCAGCCCCTCTGATTCAGCCCCTCTGTTTCAGCCCCTCTGTTTCAGCCCCTCTGTTTCTCGCCCTCTGTTTCAGCCCCTCTGTTTCTCGCCCTCTGTTTCAGCCCCTCTGTTTCTCGCCCTCTGTTCAGCCCCTATGTTTCTCGCCCTCTGTTTCAGCCCGTCTGATTCAGCCCCTCTGATTTAGCCCCTCTGATTCAGCCCCTCTGTTTCAGCGCCTCTGATTCAGCCCCTCTGATTCAGCCCCTCTGTTTCTCGCCCTCTCTTTCAGCCGCTCTGTTTCAGCCCCTCTGTTTCACCTCCTCTGTTTCAGCCCCTCTGTTTCTAGCCCTCTGTTTCAGCCCCTCTGTTTCTCGCCCTCTGTTCCAGCCTCTCTGTTTCTCGCCCTCTGTTTCAGCCCCTCTGTTTCAGCCCCTCTGTTTCAGCCCCTCTGTTTCTCGCCCTCTGTTTCAGCCCCTCTGTTTCTCGCCCTGAGTTTCAGCCCATCTGTTTCTCGCCCTCTGTTTCAGCCCCTCTGTTTCAGCCCCTCTGTTTCTCGGCCTCTGTTTCAGCCCCTCTGTTTCAGCCCCTCTGTTTTAGCCCCTCTGTTTCAGCCCGTCTGTTTCTCACCCTCTTTTTAAGCCCCTCTGTTTCTCGCCCTCTGTTTCAGCCCCTCTGTTTCTCGCCCTCTGTTTCAGCCCCTCTGTTTCAGCCCCTCTGTTTCTGGCCCTCTGTTTCTGCCCCTTTGTTTCTCGCCCTCTGTTTCAGTCCCTCTGTTTCTCGCCCTCTGTATCAGACCCTCTGTTTCAGCCCCTCTGTTTCAGACCCTCTGTTTCAGCCCCTCTGTTTCTCGCCCGCGGTTTCTCGCCCTCTGTTTCAGCCCCTCTGTTTCACGCCCTCTGTTTCAGCCCCTCTGTTTCGCGCCCTCTGTTTCAGCCCCTCTGTTTCAGCCCCTCTGTTTCAGCCCCTCTGTTTCTCGCCCTCTGTTTCAGCCCCTCTGTTTCTTGCCCTCTGTTTCAGCCCCTCTGTTTCAGCCCCGCTGTTTCTCGCCCTCTGTTTCAGCCCCTCCGTTTCAGCCCCTCTGTTTCAGCCTCTCTGTTTCAGCCCCTCTGTTTCTCGCCCTCTGTTCAGCATCTTAGTTTCTCGCCCTCTGTTTCAGCCCCTCTGTTTCTCGCCCTCTGTTCAGCATCTTAGTTTCTCGCCCTCTGTTTCAGCCCCTCTGTTTCTCGCCCTCTGTTTCAGCCCCTCTGTTTCAGCCCCTCTGTTTCTCGCCCTCTGTTTCTGCCCCCCGGTTTCTCGCACTCTGTTTCAGCCCCTCTGTTTCTCGCCCTCTGTTTCAGCCCCTCTGTTTCATCCCCTCTGTTTCAGCCCCTCTTTTTAAGCCCCTCTTTTTCTCGCCCTCTGTTTCAGCCCCTCTGTTTTTGCCCTCTGTTTCAGCCCCTCTGTTTCAGCCCCTCTGTTTCAGCCCCTCTGTTTCAGCCCCTCTGTTTCTCGCCCTCTGTTTCTGCCCCTCTGTTTCAGCCCCTCTGTTTCTCGCCCTCTGTTTCAGCCCCTCTGTTTCTTGCCCTCTGTTTCAGGCCCTCTGTTTCTCGCCCTCTGTTTCAGCCCCTCTCTTTCAGCCCCTCTGTTTCAGCCCCTATGTTTCTCGCCCTCTGTTTCAGTCCCTCTGTTTCAGCCCCTCTGTTTCAGCCCCTCTGTTTCTCACCCTCTGTTTCAGGCCCTCTGTTTCTCGCCCTCTGTTTCAGCCCCTCTCTTTCAGCCCCTCTGTTTCAGCCCCTATGTTTCTCGCCCTCTGTTTCAGCCCCTCTGAATCAGCCCCTCTGATTCAGCCCCTCTGTTTCATCCCCTCTGTTTCAGCCCCTCTGTTTCAGCCCCTCTGTTTCTCGCCCTCTGTTTCAGCCCCTCTCTTTCTCGCCCTCTGTTTCAGGCCCTCTGTTTCTCGCCCTCTGTTTCAGCCCCTCTCTTTCAGCCCCTCTGTTTCAGCCCCTATGTTTATCGCCCTCTGTTTCAGCCCCTCTGTTTCAGCCCCTCTGTTTCAGCCCCTCTGTTTCTCACCCTCTGTTTCAGCCCCTCTGTTTCGCGCTCTCTGTTTCAGCCCCTCTGTTTCAGCCCCTCTGTTTCTCGCCCTCTGTTTCTGCCCCTCTGTTTCCCGCCCTCTGTTTCAACCCCTCTTTTTCTCGCCCTCTGTTTCAGCCCCGCTGATTCAGCCCCTCTGTTTCAGCCCCTCTGTTTCTCGCCCTCTGTTTCAGCCCCTCTGCTTCTCGCCCTCTGTTGCAGCCCCTCTGTTTCTCGCCCTCTTTTTCAGCCCCTCTGATTCCGCACCTCTGTTTCAGCCCCTCTGTTTCAGCGCCTCTGTTTCTCGCCCTCTGTTTCAGCCCCTCTGTTTCTAGCCCTCTGATTCAGCCCCTCCGATTCAGCCCCTCTTTTTCTCGCCCTCTGTTTCAGCCCCTCTGTTTCAGCCCTTCTGTTTCAGCCCCTCTGTTTCAGCCCCTCTGTTTCAGCCCCTCTGTTTCTCGCCCTCTGTTTCTGCCCCTCTGTTTCTCGCCCTCAGTTTCAGCCCCGCTGATTCAGCCCTTCTGTTTCAGCCCTCTGAATCAGCCCCTCTGATTCAGCTCCTCTGTTTCAGCCCCACTTTTTCAGCCCCTCTGTTTCTCGCCCTCTGTTTCAGCCCCTCTGATTCTCGCCCTCTGTTTCAGCCCCTCTGTTTCTCGCCGTCTGTTTCAGCCCCTCTGATTCAGCCCCTCTGTTTCAGCCCTTCTGATTCAGCCCCTCTGATTCAGCCCCTCTGATACAGCCCCTCTGTTTCTCGCCCTCTGTTTCAGCCCCACTGTTTCAGCCCCTCTGTTTCAGCCCCTCTGTTTCTCACCCTCTGTTTCAGCCCATCTGATTCAGCCCCTCTGATTCAGCCCCTCTGATTCAGCACCTCTGTTTTAGCGCCTCTGATTCAGACCCTCTGATTCAGCCCCTCTGTTTCTCGCCCTCTCTTTCAGACCCTCTGATTCAGCCCCTCTGTTTCTCGCCCTCTCTTTCAGCCGCTCTGTTTCAGCCCCTCTGTTTCACCTCCTCTGTTTCAGCCCCTCTGTTTCTAGCCCTCTGTTTCAGCCCCTCTGTTTCTCGCCCTCTGTTCCAGCCCCTCTGTTTCTCGCCCTCTGTTTCAGCCCCTCTGTTTCTCGCCCTCTGTTTCAGCCCCTCTGATTCTCGCCCTCTGTTTCCGCCCCTCTGATTCTCACCCTCTGTTTCAGCCCCTCTGATTGAGCCCCTCTGTTTCAGCCCCTCTGATTCAGCCCCTCTGATTCAGCCATTCTGATTCAGCCCCTCAGTTTCTCGCCCTCTGTTTCAGCCCCTCTGTTTCAGCCCCTCTGTTTCATCCCCTCTGTTTCAGCCCCTCTGTTTCAGCCCCTCTGTTTCTCGCCCTCTGTTTCAGCCCCTCTGTTTCTCGCCCTCTGTTTCAGGCCCTCTGTTTCTCGCCCTCTGTTTCAGCCCCTCTCTTTCAGCCCCTCTGTTTCAGCCCCTCTGATTCTCGCCCTCTGTTTCAGCCGCTCTGTTTCAGCCCCTCTGTTTCAGCCCCTCTGTTTCAGCCCCTCTGTTTCAGCCCCTCTGTTTCTCGCCCTCTGTTTCAGCCCCTCTGTTTCTCGCCCTCTGTTTCAGCCCTTCTGTTTCAGCCCCTCTGTTTCTCGCCCTCTGTTTCTGCCCCTCTGTTTCTCGCCCTCTGTTTCAGCCCCGCTGTTTCTCGCCCTCTGCTTCAGCCCCGCTGATTCAGCCCCTCTGTTTCAGCCCCTCTGAATCAGCACCTCTATTTCATCCCCTCTGTTTCAGCCCCTCTGTTTCAGCCCCTCTGTTTCTCGCCCTCTGTTTCAGCCCCTCTGTTTCTCGCCCTCTGTTTCAGCCCCTCTGTTTCTCGCCCTCTGTTCAGCCCCTATGTTTCTCGCCCTCTGTTTCAGCCCCTCTGTTTTTCGCCCTCTGTTTCAGCCCCTCTGTTTCAGCCCCTCTGTTTCAGCCCCTCTGAATCAGCCCCTCTGATTCAGCCCCTCCGTTTCAGCCCCTCTGTTTCAGCCCCTCTGTTTTTCGCCCTCTGTTTCAGCCCCTCTGTTTCAGCCCCTCTATTTCTCGACCTCTGGTTCTGCCACTCTCTTTCTCGCCCTCTGTTTCGGCCCCGCTGATTCAGCCGCTCTGTTTCAGCCCCTCTGTTTCACCTCCTCTGTTTCTCGCCCTCTGTTCCAGCGTCTCTGTTTCTCGCCCTCTGTTTCAGCCCCTCTGTTTCAGCCCCTCTGTTTCAGCCCCACTGTTTCTCGCCCTCTGTTTCAGCCCCTCTGTTTCTCGCCCTCAGTTTCAGCCCCTCTGTTTCTCGCCCTCTGTTTCAGCCCCTCTGTTTCAGCCCCTCTGTTTCTCGCCGTCTGTTTCAGCCCCTCTGTTTCAGCCCCTCTGTTTCAGCCCCTCTGTTTCAGCCCCTCTGTTTCTCACCCTCTATTTCAGCCCCTCTGTTTCTCGCCCTCTGTTTCAGCCCCTCTGTTTCTCGCCCTCTGTTTCTGCCCCTCTGTTTCTCGCCCTCTGTTTCAGCCCCTCTGTTTCAGCCCCTCTGTTTCAGCCCCTCTATTTCAGCCCCTCTGTTTCTCACCCTCTGTATCAGACCCTCTGTTTCAGCCCTTCTGTTTCAGACCCTCTGTTTCAGCCCCTCTGTTTCTCGCCCTCGGTTTCTCGCCCTCTGTTTCAGCCCCTCTGTTTCTCACCCTTTGTTTCAGCCCCTCTGTTTCGTGCCCTCTGTTTCAGCCCCTCTGTTTCAGCCCCACTGTTTCAGCCCCTCTGTTTCTCGCCCTCTGTTTCAGCCCCTCTGTTTCTCGCCCTCTGTTTCAGCCCCTCTGTTTCAGCCCCGCTGTTTCTCGCCCTCTATTTCAGCCCCTCTGTTTCAGCCCCTCTGTTTCAGCTTCTGTGTTTCAGCCCCTCTGTTTCAGCCCCTCTGTTTCTCGCACTCTGTTTCTGCCCCTCTGTTTCTCGCCCTCTGTTTCAACCCCTCTGTTTCTCGCCCTCTGTTTCAGCCCCGCTGATCCAGCCCCTCTGTTTCAGCCCCTCTGATTCAGCCCCTCTGTTTCTCGCCCTCTGTTTCAGCCCCTCTGCTTCTCGCCCTCTGTTGCAGCCCCTCTGTTTCTCGCACTCTGTTTCAGCCCCTCTGATTCAGCCCCTCTGTTTCAGCCCCTCTGTTTCAGCGCCTCTGTTTCTCGCCCTCTGTTTCAGCCCCTCTGTTTCTAGCCCTCTGATTCAGCCCCTCTGATTCAGCCCCTCTTTTTCCCGCCCTCTGTTTCAGGCCCTCTGTTTCAGCCCTTCTGTTTCAGCCCCTCTGTTTCTCACCCTCTGTTTCAGCCCATCTGATTCAGCCCCTCTGTTTCAGCCCTTCTGATTCAGCCCCTCTGATTCAGCCCCTCTGATTCAGCCCCTCTGTTTCTCGCCCTCTGTTTCAGCCCCACTGTTTCAGCCCCTCTGTTTCAGCCCCTCTGTTTCTCACCCTCTGTTTCAGCCCATCTGATTCAGCCCCTCTGATTCAGCCCCTCTGATTCAGCCCCTCTGTTTTAGCGCCTCTGATTCAGACGCTCTGATTCAGCCCCTCTGTTTCTCGCCCTCTCTTTCAGACCCTCTGATTCAGCCCCTCTGTTTCTCGCCCTCTCTTTCAGCCGCTCTGTTTCAGCCCCTCTGTTTCACCTCCTCTGTTTCAGCCCCTCTGTTTCTAGCCCTCTGTTTCAGCCCCTCTGTTTCTCGCCCTCTGTTCCAGCCCCTCTGTTTCTCGCCCTCTGTTTCAGCCCCTCTGTTTCTCGCCCTCTGTTTCAGCCCCTCTGATTCTCGCCCTCTGTTTCCGCCCCTCTGATTCTCACCCTCTGTTTCAGCCCCTCTGATTGAGCCCCTCTGTTTCAGCCCCTCTGATTCAGCCCCTCTGATTCAGCCATTCTGATTCAGCCCCTCAGTTTCTCGCCCTCTGTTTCAGACCCTCTGTTTCAGCCCCTCTGTTTCATCCCCTCTGTTTCAGCCCCTCTGTTTCAGCCCCTCTGTTTCTCGCCCTCTGTTTCAGCCCCTCTGTTTCTCGCCCTCTGTTTCAGGCCCTCTGTTTCTCGCCCTCTGTTTCAGCCCCTCTCTTTCAGCCCCTCTGTTTCAGCCCCTCTGATTCTCGCCCTCTGTTTCAGCCGCTCTGTTTCAGCCCCTCTGTTTCAGCCCCTCTGTTTCAGCCCCTCTGTTTCAGCCCCTCTGTTTCTCGCCCTCTGTTTCAGCCCCTCTGTTTCTCGCCCTCTGTTTCAGCCCTTCTGTTTCAGCCCCTCTGTTTCTCGCCCTCTGTTTCTGCCCCTCTGTTTCTCGCCCTCTGTTTCAGCCCCGCTGTTTCTCGCCCTCTGCTTCAGCCCCGCTGATTCAGCCCCTCTGTTTCAGCCCCTCTGAATCAGCACCTCTATTTCATCCCCTCTGTTTCAGCCCCTCTGTTTCAGCCCCTCTGTTTCTCGCCCTCTGTTTCAGCCCCTCTGTTTCTCGCCCTCTGTTTCAGCCCCTCTGTTTCTCGCCCTCTGTTCAGCCCCTATGTTTCTCGCCCTCTGTTTCAGCCCCTCTGTTTTTCGCCCTCTGTTTCAGCCCCTCTGTTTCAGCCCCTCTGTTTCTCGCCCTCTGTTTCTGCCACTCTGTTTCTCGCCCTCTGTTTCAGCCCCGCTGATTCAACCCCTCTGTTTCAGCCCCTCTGAATCAGCCCCTCTGATTCAGCCCCTCCGTTTCAGCCCCTCTGTTTCAGCCCCTCTGTTTTTCGCCCTCTGTTTCAGCCCCTCTGTTTCAGCCCCTCTGTTTCTCGACCTCTGGTTCTGCCACTCTCTTTCTCGCCCTCTGTTTCGGCCCCGCTGATTCAGCCGCTCTGTTTCAGCCCCTCTGTTTCACCTCCTCTGTTTCTCGCCCTCTGTTCCAGCGCCTCTGTTTCTCGCCCTCTGTTTCAGCCCCTCTGTTTCAGCCCCTCTGTTTCAGCCCCACTGTTTCTCGCCCTCTGTTTCAGCCCCTCTGTTTCTCGCCCTCAGTTTCAGCCCCTCTGTTTCTCGCCCTCTGTTTCAGCCCCTCTGTTTCAGCCCCTCTGTTTGTCGCCGTCTGTTTCAGCCCCTCTGTTTCAGCCCCTCTGTTTCAGCCCCTCTGTTTCAGCCCCTCTGTTTCTCACCCTCTATTTCAGCCCCTCTGTTTCTCGCCCTCTGTTTCAGCCCCTCTGTTTCTCGCCCTCTGTTTCTGCCCCTCTGTTTCTCGCCCTCTGTTTCAGCCCCTCTGTTTCAGCCCCTCTGTTTCAGCCCCTCTGTTTCAGCCCCTCTGTTTCTCACCCTCTGTATCAGACCCTCTGTTTCAGCCCTTCTGTTTCAGACCCTCTGTTTCAGCCCCTCTGTTTCTCGCCCTCGGTTTCTCGCCCTCTGTTTCAGCCCCTCTGTTTCTCACCCTTTGTTTCAGCCCCTCTGTTTCGTGCCCTCTGTTTCAGCCCCTCTGTTTCAGCCCCACTGTTTCAGCCCCTCTGTTTCTCGCCCTCTGTTTCAGCCCCTCTGTTTCTCGCCCTCTGTTTCAGCCCCTCTGTTTCAGCCCCGCTGTTTCTCGCCCTCTATTTCAGCCCCTCTGTTTCAGCCCCTCTGTTTCAGCTTCTGTGTTTCAGCCCCTCTGTTTCAGCCCCTCTGTTTCTCGCACTCTGTTTCTGCCCCTCTGTTTCTCGCCCTCTGTTTCAACCCCTCTGTTTCTCGCCCTCTGTTTCAGCCCCGCTGATCCAGCCCCTCTGTTTCAGCCCCTCTGATTCAGCCCCTCTGTTTCTCGCCCTCTGTTTCAGCCCCTCTGCTTCTCGCCCTCTGTTGCAGCCCCTCTGTTTCTCGCACTCTGTTTCAGCCCCTCTGATTCAGCCCCTCTGTTTCAGCCCCTCTGTTTCAGCGCCTCTGTTTCTCGCCCTCTGTTTCAGCCCCTCTGTTTCTAGCCCTCTGATTCAGCCCCTCTGATTCAGCCCCTCTTTTTCTCGCCCTCTGTTTCAGGCCCTCTGTTTCAGCCCTTCTGTTTCAGCCCCTCTGTTTCAGCCTCTCTGTTTCAGCCCCTCTGTTTCTCGCCCTCTGTTTCTGCCCCTCTGTTTCTCGCCCTCTGTTTCAGACCCGCTGATTCAGCCCCTCTGTTTCAGCCCCTCTGAATCAGCCCCTCTGATTGAGCTCCTCTGTTTCAGCTCCATTTTTCAGCCCCTCTGTTTCTCGCCCTCTGTTTCAGCCCCTCTGATTCTCTCCCTCTGTTTCAGCCCCTTTGTTTCTCGCCGTCTGTTTCAGCACCTCTGATTCAGCCTCTCTGTTTCAGCCCTTCTGATTCAGCCCCTCTGATTCAGCCCCTCTGTTTCAGCCCCTCTGTTTCTCACCCTCTGTTTCAGCCCGTCTGATTCAGCCCCTCTGATTCAGCCCGTCTGATTCAGCCCCTCTGTTTCAGCGCCTCTGATTCAGCCCCTCTGATTCAGCCCCCTTTTTTCTCGCCCTCTCTTTCAGCCGCTCTGTTTCAGCCCCTCTGTTTCACCTCCTCTGTTTCAGCCCCTCTGTTTCCAGCCCACTGTTTCAGCCCCTCTGTTTCTCGCCCTCTGTTTCAGCCCCTCTGTTTCTCTCCCTCTGTTTCAGCCCCTCTGTTTCAGCCTCTCTACTTCAGTCCCTCTGTTTCTCGCCCTCTGTTTCAGCCCCTCTGTTTCTCGCCCTCTGTTTCAGCCCCTCTGTTTCTCACCCTCTGTTTCAGCCCCTCTGTTTCAGCCCCTCTGTTTCTCGCCCTCTGTTTCAGCCCCTCTGTTTCAGCCCCTCTGTTTCAGCCCCTCTGTTTCAGCCCCTCTGTTTCTCACCCTCTGTTTCAGCCCCTCTGTTTCTCGCCCTCTGTTTCAGCCCCTCTGTTTCTCGCCCTCTGTTTCAGCCCCTCTGTTTCAGCCCCTCTGTTTCTCGCCCTCTGTTTCTGCCCCTCTGTTTCTCGCCCTCTGTTTCAGCCACTCTGTTTTTCACCCTCTGTTTCAGCCCCTCTGTTTCTCGCCCTCTGTATCAGACCCTCTGTTTCAGCCCCTCTGTTTCAGACCCTCTGTTTCAGCCCCTCTGTTTCTCGCCCTCGGTTTCTCGCCCTCTGTTTCAGCCCCTCTGTTTCTCGCCCTCTGTTTCAGCCCCTCTGTTTCGCGCTCTCTGTTTCAGCCCCTCTGTTTCAGCCCCTCTGTTTCAGCCCCTCTGTTTCTCGCCCTCTGTTTCAGCCCCTCTGTTTCTCGCCCTCTGTTTCAGCCCCTCTGTTTCAGCCGCTCTGTTTCTCGCCCTCTGTTTCAGCCCCTCTGTTTCAGCCCCTCTGTTTCAGCCTCTCTGTTTCAGCCCCTCTGTTTCTCGCCCTCTGTTTCAGTCCCTCTGTTTCTCGCCCTCTGTTCAGCACGTTAGTTTCTCGCCCTCTGTTTCAGCCCCTCTGTTTCTCGCCTTCTGTTTCGGCCCCTCTGTTTCAGCCCCTCTGTTTCTCGCCCTCTGTTTCTGCCCCTCTGTTTCTCGCCCTTTTTTTCATCCCCTCTGTTTCAGCCCCTCTGTTTCTCGCCCTCGGTTTCAGCCCCTCTGTTTCTCGCCCTGTGTTTCAGGCCCTCTGCTTCTCGAGCTCTGTTTCAGCCCCTCTGTTTCAGCCGCTCTGTTTCAGCCCCTCTGTTTCTCGCCCTCTGTTTCAGCCCCTCTGTTTCAGCCCCTCTGTTTCAGCCCCTCTGTTTCCCACCCGCTGTTTCAGTCCCTCTGTTTCTCGCCGTCTGTTTCAGCCCCTCTGTTTCAGCCCCTCTGTTTCAGCCCCTCTGTTTCAGCCCCTCTGTTTCTCACCCTCTATTTCAGCCCCTCTGTTTCTCGCCCTCTGTTTCAGCCCCTCTGTTTCTCGCCCTCTGTTTCTGCCCCTCTGTTTCTCGCCCTCTGTTTCAGCCCCTCTGTTTCAGCCCCTCTGTTTCAGCCCCTCTGTTTCAGCCCCTCTGTTTCTCACCCTCTGTATCAGACCCTCTGTTTCAGCCCTTCTGTTTCAGACCCTCTGTTTCAGCCCCTCTGTTTCTCGCCCTCGGTTTCTCGCCCTCTGTTTCAGCCCCTCTGTTTCTCACCCTTTGTTTCAGCCCCTCTGTTTCGTGCCCTCTGTTTCAGCCCCTCTATTTCAGCCCCACTGTTTCAGCCCCTCTGTTTCTCGCCCTCTGTTTCAGCCCCTCTGTTTCTCGCCCTCTGTTTCAGCCCCTCTGTTTCAGCCCCGCTGTTTCTCGCCCTCTATTTCAGCCCCTCTGTTTCAGCCCCTCTGTTTCAGCTTCTGTGTTTCAGCCCCTCTGTTTCAGCCCCTCTGTTTCTCGCACTCTGTTTCTGCCCCTCTGTTTCTCGCCCTCTGTTTCAACCCCTCTGTTTCTCGCCCTCTGTTTCAGCCCCGCTGATCCAGCCCCTCTGTTTCAGCCCCTCTGATTCAGCCCCTCTGTTTCTCGCCCTCTGTTTCAGCCCCTCTGCTTCTCGCCCTCTGTTGCAGCCCCTCTGTTTCTCGCACTCTGTTTCAGCCCCTCTGATTCAGCCCCTCTGTTTCAGCCCCTCTGTTTCAGCGCCTCTGTTTCTCGCCCTCTGTTTCAGCCCCTCTGTTTCTAGCCCTCTGATTCAGCCCCTCTGATTCAGCCCCTCTTTTTCTCGCCCTCTGTTTCAGGCCCTCTGTTTCAGCCCTTCTGTTTCAGCCCCTCTGTTTCAGCCTCTCTGTTTCAGCCCCTCTGTTTCTCGCCCTCTGTTTCTGCCCCTCTGTTTCTCGCCCTCTGTTTCAGACCCGCTGATTCAGCCCCTCTGTTTCAGCCCCTCTGAATCAGCCCCTCTGATTGAGCTCCTCTGTTTCAGCTCCATTTTTCAGCCCCTCTGTTTCTCGCCCTCTGTTTCAGACCCTCTGATTCTCTCCCTCTGTTTCAGCCCCTTTGTTTCTCGCCGTCTGTTTCAGCACCTCTGATTCAGCCTCTCTGTTTCAGCCCTTCTGATTCAGCCCCTCTGATTCAGCCCCTCTGTTTCAGCCCCTCTGTTTCTCACCCTCTGTTTCAGCCCGTCTGATTCAGCCCCTCTGATTCAGCCCGTCTGATTCAGCCCCTCTGTTTCAGCGCCTCTGATTCAGCCCCTCTGATTCAGCCCCTTTTTTTCTCGCCCTCTCTTTCAGCCGCTCTGTTTCAGCCCCTCTGTTTCACCTCCTCTGTTTCAGCCCCTCTGTTTCCAGCCCACTGTTTCAGCCCCTCTGTTTCTCGCCCTCTGTTTCAGCCCCTCTGTTTCTCTCCCTCTGTTTCAGCCCCTCTGTTTCAGCCTCTCTACTTCAGTCCCTCTGTTTCTCGCCCTCTGTTTCAGCCCCTCTGTGTCTCGCCCTCTGTTTCAGCCCCTCTGTTTCTCACCCTCTGTTTCAGCCCCTCTGTTTCAGCCCCTCTGTTTCTCGCCCTCTGTTTCAGCCCCTCTGTTTCAGCCCCTCTGTTTCAGCCCCTCTGTTTCAGCCCCTCTGTTTCTCACCCTCTGTTTCAGCCCCTCTGTTTCTCGCCCTCTGTTTCAGCCCCTCTGTTTCTCGCCCTCTGTTTCAGCCCCTCTGTTTCAGCCCCTCTGTTTCTCGCCCTCTGTTTCTGCCCCTCTGTTTCTCGCCCTCTGTTTCAGCCACTCTGTTTTTCACCCTCTGTTTCAGCCCCTCTGTTTCTCGCCCTCTGTATCAGACCCTCTGTTTCAGCCCCTCTGTTTCAGACCCTCTGTTTCAGCCCCTCTGTTTCTCGCCCTCGGTTTCTCGCCCTCTGTTTCAGCCCCTCTGTTTCTCGCCCTCTGTTTCAGCCCCTCTGTTTCGCGCTCTCTGTTTCAGCCCCTCTGTTTCAGCCCCTCTGTTTCAGCCCCTCTGTTTCTCGCCCTCTGTTTCAGCCCCTCTGTTTCTCGCCCTCTGTTTCAGCCCCTCTGTTTCAGCCGCTCTGTTTCTCGCCCTCTGTTTCAGCCCCTCTGTTTCAGCCCCTCTGTTTCAGCCTCTCTGTTTCAGCCCCTCTGTTTCTCGCCCTCTGTTTCAGTCCCTCTGTTTCTCGCCCTCTGTTCAGCACGTTAGTTTCTCGCCCTCTGTTTCAGCCCCTCTGTTTCTCGCCTTCTGTTTCGGCCCCTCTGTTTCAGCCCCTCTGTTTCTCGCCCTCTGTTTCTGACCCTCTGTTTCTCGCCCTTTTTTTCATCCCCTCTGTTTCAGCCCCTCTGTTTCTCGCCCTCGGTTTCAGCCCCTCTGTTTCTCGCCCTGTGTTTCAGGCCCTCTGCTTCTCGAGCTCTGTTTCAGCCCCTCTGTTTCAGCCGCTCTGTTTCAGCCCCTCTGTTTCTCGCCCTCTGTTTCAGCCCCTCTGTTTCAGCCCCTCTGTTTCAGCCCCTCTGTTTCCCACCCGCTGTTTCAGTCCCTCTGTTTCTCGCCCTCTGTTTCAGCCCCTCTGTTTCTCGCCCTCTGTTTCAGCCCTTCTGTTTCAGCCACTCTGTTTCTCGCCCTCTGTTTCTGCCCCTCTGTTTCTCGCCCTCTGTTTCAGCCCCGCTGTTTCTCGCCCTCTGTTTCAGCCCCGCTGATTCAGCCCCTCTGTTTCAGCCCCTCTGAATCAGCCCCTCTGTTTCAGCCCCTCTGTTTCTCGCCCTCTGTTTCAGCCCCTCTGTTTCTCGCCCTCTGTTTCAGCCCCTCTGTTTCTCGCCCTCTGTTCAGCCCCGATGTTTCTCGCCCTCTGTTTCAGCCCCTCTGTTTTTCGCCCTCTGTTTCAGCCCATCTGTTTCAGCCCCTCTGTTTCTCGCCCTCGGTTTCTGCCACTCTGTTTCTCGCCCTCTGTTGCAGCCCCGCTGATTCAGCCCCTCTGTTTCAGCCCCTCTGAATCAGCCCCTCTGATTCAGACCCTCTGTTTCAGCCCCTCTGTTTCAGCCCCTATGTTTCAGCCCCTCTGTTTCTCGACCTCTGTTTCAGCCCCTCTGATTCTCGCCCTCTGTTTCAGCCCCTCTGTTTCTCGCCCTCTGTTTCAGCCCCTCTGATTCAGCCCCTCTGTTTCAGCCCCTCTGATTCAGCCCCTCTGATTCAGCCCCTCTGATTCAACCCCTCTGTTTCTCGCCCTCTGTTTCAGCCCCTCTGTTTCAGCCCCTCTGTTTCAGCCCCTCTGTTTAAGCCCCTCTGTTTCTCGCCCTCTGTTTCAGCCCATCTGATTCTCGCCCTCTGTTTCCGCCCCTCTGATTCTCACCCTCTGTTTCAGCCCCTCTGATTGACCCCCTCTGTTTCAGCCCCTCTGATTCAGCCCCTCTGATTCAGCCCGTCTGAATCAGCCCCTCTGTTTCAGCCCCTCTGTTTCTCACCCTCTTTTTCAGCCCCTCTGATTCAGCCCTTCTGATTCAGCCCCTCTGATTCAGCCCCTCTGTTTCAGCGCCTCTGATTCAGCCCCACTGATTCAGCCCCTCTGTTTCTCGCCCTCTCTTTCAGCCGCTCTGTTTCAGCCCCTCTGTTTCACCTCCTCTGTTTCAGCCCCTCTGTTTCTAGCACTCTGTTTCAGCCCCTCTGTTTCTCGCCCTCTGTTTCAGCCCCTCTGTTTCTCGCCCTCTGTTTCAGCCCCTCTGTTTCAGCCCCTCTATTTCAGCACCTCTGTTTCAGCCCCTCTGTTTCTCGCCCTCTGTTTCAGCCCCTCTGTTTTTCGCCTTCAGTTTCAGCCCCTCTGTTTCTCGCCCTCTGTTTCAGCCCCTCTGTTTCAGCCCCTCTGTTTCAGCCCCTCTGTTTCTCGCCCTGTGTTTCAGCCCCTCTGTTTCAGCCCCTCTGTTTCAGCCCCTCTGTTTCTCACCCTCTGTTCCAGCCCCTCTGTTTCTCGACCTCTGTTTCAGCCCCTCTGTTTCTCGCCCTCTGTTTCAGCCCCTCTGATTCAGCCCCTCTGATTCAGCCCCTCTGATTCAGCCCCTCTGTTTCTCGCCCTCTGTTTCTCGCCCTTTGTTTCAGCCCCTCTGTTTCATCCCCTCTGTTTCAGCCCCTCTGTTTCAGCCCCTCTGTTTCTCGCCCTCTGTTTCAGCCCCTCTGTTTCTCGCCCTCTGTTTCAGGCCCTCTGTTTCTCGCCCTCTGTTTCAGCCCCTCTCTTTCAGCCCCTCTGTTTCAGCCCCTCTGTTTCTCACCCTCTGTTTCAGCCCCTCTGTTTCTCGCCCTCTGTTTCAGCCCGTCTGTTTCTCGCCCTCTGTTTCAGCCCTTCTGTTTCAGCCCCTCTGTTTCTCGCCCTCTGTTTCTGCCCCTCTGTTTCTCGCCCTCTGTTTCAGCCCCGCTGTTTCTCGCCCTCGGCTTCAGCCCCGCTGATTCAGCCCCTCTGTTTCAGCCCCTCTGAATCAGCCCCTCTGATTCAGCCCCTCTGTTTCAGCCCCTCTGTTTCAGCCTTTCTGTTTCTCGCCCTCTGTTTCAGCCCATCTGTTTCTCGCCCTCTGTTTCAGCCCCTCTGTTTCTCTCCCTCTGTTCAGCCCCTATGTTTCTCGCCCTCTGTTTCAGCCCGTCTGATTCAGCCCCTCTGATTTAGCCCCTCTGATTCAGCCCCTCTGTTTCAGCGCCTCTGATTCAGCCCCTCTGATTCAGCCCCTCTGTTTCTCGCCCTCTCTTTCAGCCGCTCTGTTTCAGCCCCTCTGTTTCACCTCCTATGTTTAAGCCCCTCTGTTTCTAGCCCTCTGTTTCAGCCCCTCTGTTTCTCGCCCTCTGTTCCAGCCTCTCTGTTTCTCGCCCTCTGTTTCAGCCCCTCTGTTTCAGCCCCTCTGTTTCAGCCCCTCTGTTTCTCGCCCTCTGTTTCAGCACCTCTGTTTCTCGCCCTGAGTTTCAGCCCATCTGTTTCTCGCCCTCTGTTTCAGCCCCTCTGTTTCAGCCCCTCTGTTTCTCGGCCTCTGTTTCAGCCCCTCTGTTTCAGCCCCTCTGTTTTAGCCCCTCTGTTTCAGCCCGTCTGTTTCTCACCCTCTTTTTAAGCCCCTCTGTTTCTCGCCCTCTGTTTCAGCCCCTCTGTTTCTCGCCCTCTGTTTCAGCCCCTCTGTTTCAGCCCCTCTGTTTCTCGCCCTCTGTTTCTGCCCCTATGTTTCTCGCCCTCTGTTTCAGTCCCTCTGTTTCTCGCCCTCTGTATCAGACCCTCTGTTTCAGCCCCTCTGTTTCAGACCCTCTGTTTCAGCCCCTCTGTTTCTCGCCCGCGGTTTCTCGCCCTCTGTTTCAGCCCCTCTGTTTCACGCCCTCTGTTTCAGCCCCTCTGTTTCGCGCCCTCGGTTTCAGCCCCTCTGTTTCAGCCCCTCTGTTTCAGCCCCTCTGTTTCTCGCCCTCTGTTTCAGCCCCTCTGTTTCTCGCCCTCTGTTTCAGCCCCTCTGTTTCAGCCCCGCTGTTTCTCGCCCTCTGTTTCAGCCCCTCCGTTTCAGCCCCTCTGTTTCAGCCTCTCAGTTTCAGCCCCTCTGTTTCTCGCCCTCTGTTTCAGCCCCTCTGTTTCTCGCCCTCTGTTCAGCATCTTAGTTTCTCGCCCTCTGTTTCAGCCCCTCTGTTTCAGCCCCTCTGTTTCTCGCCCTCTGTTTCTGCCCCCCGGTTTCTCGCACTCTGTTTCAGCCCCTCTGTTTCTCGCCCTCTGTTTCAGCCCCTCTGTTTCAGCCCCTCTGTTTCAGCCCCTCTTTTTCAGCCCCTCTTTTTCTCGCCCTCTGTTTCAGCCCCTCTGTTTCTTGCCCTCTGTTTCAGCCCCTCTGTTTCAGCCCCTCTGTTTCAGCCCCTCTGTTTCAGCCCCTCTGTTTCTCGCCCTCTGTTTCTGCCCCTCTGTTTCAGCCCCTCTGTTTCTCGCCCTCTGTTTCAGCCCCTCTGTTTCTTGCCCTCTGTTTCAGGCCCTCTGTTTCTCGCCCTCTGTTTCAGCCCCTCTCTTTCAGCCCCTCTGTTTCAGCCCCTATGTTTCTCGCCCTCTGTTTCAGCCCCTCTGTTTCAGCCCCTCTGTTTCAGCCCCTCTGTTTCTCGCCCTCTGTTTCAGCCCCGCTGATTCAGCCCCTCTGTTTCAGCCCCTCTGAATCAGCCCCTCTGATTCAGCCCCTCCGTTTCAGCCCCTCTGTTTCAGCCCCTCTGTTTTTCGCCCTCTGTTTCAGCCCCTCTGTTTCAGCCCCTCTGTTTCTCGACCTCTGGTTCTGCCACTCTCTTTCTCGCCCTCTGTTTCGGCCCCGCTGATTCAGCCGCTCTGTTTCAGCCCCTCTGTTTCACCTCCTCTGTTTCTCGCCCTCTGTTCCAGCGCCTCTGTTTCTCGCCCTCTGTTTCAGCCCCTCTGTTTCAGCCCCTCTGTTTCAGCCCCACTGTTTCTCGCCCTCTGTTTCAGCCCCTCTGTTTCTCGCCCTCAGTTTCAGCCCCTCTGTTTCTCGCCCTCTGTTTCAGCCCCTCTGTTTCAGCCCCTCTGTTTCTCGCCGTCTGTTTCAGCCCCTCTGTTTCAGCCCCTCTGTTTCAGCCCCTCTGTTTCAGCCCCTCTGTTTCTCACCCTCTATTTCAGCCCCTCTGTTTCTCGCCCTCTGTTTCAGCCCCTCTGTTTCTCGCCCTCTGTTTCTGCCCCTCTGTTTCTCGCCCTCTGTTTCAGCCCCTCTGTTTCAGCCCCTCTGTTTCAGCCCCTCTGTTTCAGCCCCTCTGTTTCTCACCCTCTGTATCAGACCCTCTGTTTCAGCCCTTCTGTTTCAGACCCTCTGTTTCAGCCCCTCTGTTTCTCGCCCTCGGTTTCTCGCCCTCTGTTTCAGCCCCTCTGTTTCTCACCCTTTGTTTCAGCCCCTCTGTTTCGTGCCCTCTGTTTCAGCCCCTCTGTTTCAGCCCCACTGTTTCAGCCCCTCTGTTTCTCGCCCTCTGTTTCAGCCCCTCTGTTTCTCGCCCTCTGTTTCAGCCCCTCTGTTTCAGCCCCGCTGTTTCTCGCCCTCTATTTCAGCCCCTCTGTTTCAGCCCCTCTGTTTCAGCTTCTGTGTTTCAGCCCCTCTGTTTCAGCCCCTCTGTTTCTCGCACTCTGTTTCTGCCCCTCTGTTTCTCGCCCTCTGTTTCAACCCCTCTGTTTCTCGCCCTCTGTTTCAGCCCCGCTGATCCAGCCCCTCTGTTTCAGCCCCTCTGATTCAGCCCCTCTGTTTCTCGCCCTCTGTTTCAGCCCCTCTGCTTCTCGCCCTCTGTTGCAGCCCCTCTGTTTCTCGCACTCTGTTTCAGCCCCTCTGATTCAGCCCCTCTGTTTCAGCCCCTCTGTTTCAGCGCCTCTGTTTCTCGCCCTCTGTTTCAGCCCCTCTGTTTCTAGCCCTCTGATTCAGCCCCTCTGATTCAGCCCCTCTTTTTCTCGCCCTCTGTTTCAGGCCCTCTGTTTCAGCCCTTCTGTTTCAGCCCCTCTGTTTCTCACCCTCTGTTTCAGCCCATCTGATTCAGCCCCTCTGTTTCAGCCCTTCTGATTCAGCCCCTCTGATTCAGCCCCTCTGATTCAGCCCCTCTGTTTCTCGCCCTCTGTTTCAGCCCCACTGTTTCAGCCCCTCTGTTTCAGCCCCTCTGTTTCTCACCCTCTGTTTCAGCCCATCTGATTCAGCCCCTCTGATTCAGCCCCTCTGATTCAGCCCCTCTGTTTTAGCGCCTCTGATTCAGACGCTCTGATTCAGCCCCTCTGTTTCTCGCCCTCTCTTTCAGACCCTCTGATTCAGCCCCTCTGTTTCTCGCCCTCTCTTTCAGCCGCTCTGTTTCAGCCCCTCTGTTTCACCTCCTCTGTTTCAGCCCCTCTGTTTCTAGCCCTCTGTTTCAGCCCCTCTGTTTCTCGCCCTCTGTTCCAGCCCCTCTGTTTCTCGCCCTCTGTTTCAGCCCCTCTGTTTCTCGCCCTCTGTTTCAGCCCCTCTGATTCTCGCCCTCTGTTTCCGCCCCTCTGATTCTCACCCTCTGTTTCAGCCCCTCTGATTGAGCCCCTCTGTTTCAGCCCCTCTGATTCAGCCCCTCTGATTCAGCCATTCTGATTCAGCCCCTCAGTTTCTCGCCCTCTGTTTCAGCCCCTCTGTTTCAGCCCCTCTGTTTCATCCCCTCTGTTTCAGCCCCTCTGTTTCAGCCCCTCTGTTTCTCGCCCTCTGTTTCAGCCCCTCTGTTTCTCGCCCTCTGTTTCAGGCCCTCTGTTTCTCGCCCTCTGTTTCAGCCCCTCTCTTTCAGCCCCTCTGTTTCAGCCCCTCTGATTCTCGCCCTCTGTTTCAGCCGCTCTGTTTCAGCCCCTCTGTTTCAGCCCCTCTGTTTCAGCCCCTCTGTTTCAGCCCCTCTGTTTCTCGCCCTCTGTTTCAGCCCCTCTGTTTCTCGCCCTCTGTTTCAGCCCTTCTGTTTCAGCCCCTCTGTTTCTCGCCCTCTGTTTCTGCCCCTCTGTTTCTCGCCCTCTGTTTCAGCCCCGCTGTTTCTCGCCCTCTGCTTCAGCCCCGCTGATTCAGCCCCTCTGTTTCAGCCCCTCTGAATCAGCACCTCTATTTCATCCCCTCTGTTTCAGCCCCTCTGTTTCAGCCCCTCTGTTTCTCGCCCTCTGTTTCAGCCCCTCTGTTTCTCGCCCTCTGTTTCAGCCCCTCTGTTTCTCGCCCTCTGTTCAGCCCCTATGTTTCTCGCCCTCTGTTTCAGCCCCTCTGTTTTTCGCCCTCTGTTTCAGCCCCTCTGTTTCAGCCCCTCTGTTTCTCGCCCTCTGTTTCTGCCACTCTGTTTCTCGCCCTCTGTTTCAGCCCCGCTGATTCAGCCCCTCTGTTTCAGCCCCTCTGAATCAGCCCCTCTGATTCAGCCCCTCCGTTTCAGCCCCTCTGTTTCAGCCCCTCTGTTTTTCGCCCTCTGTTTCAGCCCCTCTGTTTCAGCCCCTCTGTTTCTCGACCTCTGGTTCTGCCACTCTCTTTCTCGCCCTCTGTTTCGGCCCCGCTGATTCAGCCGCTCTGTTTCAGCCCCTCTGTTTCACCTCCTCTGTTTCTCGCCCTCTGTTCCAGCGCCTCTGTTTCTCGCCCTCTGTTTCAGCCCCTCTGTTTCAGCCCCTCTGTTTCAGCCCCACTGTTTCTCGCCCTCTGTTTCAGCCCCTCTGTTTCTCGCCCTCAGTTTCAGCCCCTCTGTTTCTCGCCCTCTGTTTCAGCCCCTCTGTTTCAGCCCCTCTGTTTCTCGCCGTCTGTTTCAGCCCCTCTGTTTCAGCCCCTCTGTTTCAGCCCCTCTGTTTCAGCCCCTCTGTTTCTCACCCTCTATTTCAGCCCCTCTGTTTCTCGCCCTCTGTTTCAGCCCCTCTGTTTCTCGCCCTCTGTTTCTGCCCCTCTGTTTCTCGCCCTCTGTTTCAGCCCCTCTGTTTCAGCCCCTCTGTTTCAGCCCCTCTGTTTCAGCCCCTCTGTTTCTCACCCTCTGTATCAGACCCTCTGTTTCAGCCCTTCTGTTTCAGACCCTCTGTTTCAGCCCCTCTGTTTCTCGCCCTCGGTTTCTCGCCCTCTGTTTCAGCCCCTCTGTTTCTCACCCTTTGTTTCAGACCCTCTGTTTCGTGCCCTCTGTTTCAGCCCCTCTGTTTCAGCCCCACTGTTTCAGCCCCTCTGTTTCTCGCCCTCTGTTTCAGCCCCTCTGTTTCTCGCCCTCTGTTTCAGCCCCTCTGTTTCAGCCCCGCTGTTTCTCGCCCTCTATTTCAGCCCCTCTGTTTCAGCCCCTCTGTTTCAGCTTCTGTGTTTCAGCCCCTCTGTTTCAGCCCCTCTGTTTCTCGCACTCTGTTTCTGCCTCTCTGTTTCTCGCCCTCTGTTTCAACCCCTCTGTTTCTCGCCCTCTGTTTCAGCCCCGCTGATCCAGCCCCTCTGTTTCAGCCCCTCTGATTCAGCCCCTCTGTTTCTCGCCCTCTGTTTCAGCCCCTCTGCTTCTCGCCCTCTGTTGCAGCCCCTCTGTTTCTCGCACTCTGTTTCAGCCCCTCTGATTCAGCCCCTCTGTTTCAGCCCCTCTGTTTCAGCGCCTCTGTTTCTCGCCCTCTGTTTCAGCCCCTCTGTTTCTAGCCCTCTGATTCAGCCCCTCTGATTCAGCCCCTCTTTGTCTCGCCCTCTGTTTCAGGCCCTCTGTTTCAGCCCTTCTGTTTCAGCCCCTCTGTTTCAGCCTCTCTGTTTCAGCCCCTCTGTTTCTCGCCCTCTGTTTCTGCCCCTCTGTTTCTCGCCCTCTGTTTCAGACCCGCTGATTCAGCCCCTCTGTTTCAGCCCCTCTGAATCAGCCCCTCTGATTGAGCTCCTCTGTTTCAGCTCCATTTTTCAGCCCCTCTGTTTCTCGCCCTCTGTTTCAGCCCCTCTGATTCTCTCCCTCTGTTTCAGCCCCTTTGTTTCTCGCCGTCTGTTTCAGCACCTCTGATTCAGCCTCTCTGTTTCAGCCCTTCTGATTCAGCCCCTCTGATTCAGCCCCTCTGTTTCAGCCCCTCTGTTTCTCACCCTCTGTTTCAGCCCGTCTGATTCAGCCCCTCTGATTCAGCCCGTCTGATTCAGCCCCTCTGTTTCAGCGCCTCTGATTCAGCCCCTCTGATTCAGCCCCTTTGTTTCTCGCCCTCTCTTTCAGCCGCTCTGTTTCAGCCCCTCTGTTTCACCTCCTCTGTTTCAGCCCCTCTGTTTCCAGCCCACTGTTTCAGCCCCTCTGTTTCTCGCCCTCTGTTTCAGCCCCTCTGTTTCTCTCCCTCTGTTTCAGCCCCTCTGTTTCAGCCTCTCTACTTCAGTCCCTCTGTTTCTCGCCCTCTGTTTCAGCCCCTCTGTTTCTCGCCCTCTGTTTCAGCCCCTCTGTTTCTCACCCTCTGTTTCAGCCCCTCTGTTTCAGCCCCTCTGTTTCTCGCCCTCTGTTTCAGCCCCTCTGTTTCAGCCCCTCTGTTTCAGCCCCTCTGTTTCAGCCCCTCTGTTTCTCACCCTCTGTTTCAGCACCTCTGTTTCTCGCCCTCTGTTTCAGCCCCTCTGTTTCTCGCCCTCTGTTTCAGCCCCTCTGTTTCAGCCCCTCTGTTTCTCGCCCTCTGTTTCTGCCCCTCTGTTTCTCGCCCTCTCTTTCAGCCACTCTGTTTTTCACCCTCTGTTTCAGCCCCTCTGTTTCTCGCCCTCTGTATCAGACCCTCTGTTTCAGCCCCTCTGTTTCAGACCCTCTGTTTCAGCCCCTCTGTTTCTCGCCCTCGGTTTCTCGCCCTCTGTTTCAGCCCCTCTGTTTCTCGCCCTCTGTTTCAGCCCCTCTGTTTCGCGCTCTCTGTTTCAGCCCCTCTGTTTCAGCCCCTCTGTTTCAGCCCCTCTGTTTCTCGCCCTCTGTTTCAGCCCCTCTGTTTCTCGCCCTCTGTTTCAGCCCCTCTGTTTCAGCCGCTCTGTTTCTCGCCCTCTGTTTCAGCCCCTCTGTTTCAGCCCCTCTGTTTCAGCCTCTCTGTTTCAGCCCCTCTGTTTCTCGCCCTCTGTTTCAGTCCCTCTGTTTCTCGCCCTCTGTTCAGCACGTTAGTTTCTCGCCCTCTGTTTCAGCCCCTCTGTTTCTCGCCTTCTGTTTCGGCCCCTCTGTTTCAGCCCCTCTGTTTCTCGCCCTCTGTTTCTGCCCCTCTGTTTCTCGCCCTTTTTTTCATCCCCTCTGTTTCAGCCCCTCTGTTTCTCGCCCTCGGTTTCAGCCCCTCTGTTTCTCGCCCTGTGTTTCAGGCCCTCTGCTTCTCGAGCTCTGTTTCAGCCCCTCTGTTTCAGCCGCTCTGTTTCAGCCCCTCTGTTTCTCGCCCTCTGTTTCAGCCCCTCTGTTTCAGCCCCTCTGTTTCAGCCCCTCTGTTTCCCACCCGCTGTTTCAGTCCCTCTGTTTCTCGCCCTCTGTTTCAGCCCCTCTGTTTCTCGCCCTCTGTTTCAGCCCTTCTGTTTCAGCCACTCTGTTTCTCGCCCTCTGTTTCTGCCCCTCTGTTTCTCGCCCTCTGTTTCAGCCCCGCTGTTTCTCGCCCTCTGTTTCAGCCCCGCTGATTCAGCCCCTCTGTTTCAGCCCCTCTGAATCAGCCCCTCTGTTTCAGCCCCTCTGTTTCTCGCCCTCTGTTTCAGCCCCTCTGTTTCTCGCCCTCTGTTTCAGCCCCTCTGTTTCTCGCCCTCTGTTCAGCCCCGATGTTTCTCGCCCTCTGTTTCAGCCCCTCTGTTTTTCGCCCTCTGTTTCAGCCCATCTGTTTCAGCCCCTCTGTTTCTCGCCCTCGGTTTCTGCCACTCTGTTTCTCGCCCTCTGTTGCAGCCCCGCTGATTCAGCCCCTCTGTTTCAGCCCCTCTGAATCAGCCCCTCTGATTCAGACCCTCTGTTTCAGCCCCTCTGTTTCAGCCCCTCTGTTTCAGCCCATCTGTTTCTCGACCTCTGTTTCAGCCCCTCTGATTCTCGCCCTCTGTTTCAGCCCCTCTGTTTCTCGCCCTCTGTTTCAGCCCCTCTGATTCAGCCCCTCTGTTTCAGCCCCTCTGATTCAGCCCCTCTGATTCAGCCCCTCTGATTCAACCCCTCTGTTTCTCGCCCTCTGTTTCAGCCCCTCTGTTTCAGCCCCTCTGTTTCAGCCCCTCTGTTTAAGCCCCTCTGTTTCTCGCCCTCTGTTTCAGCCCATCTGATTCTCGCCCTCTGTTTCAGCCCCTCTGATTCTCACCCTCTGTTTCAGCCCCTCTGATTGACCCCCTCTGTTTCAGCCCCTCTGATTCAGCCCCTCTGATTCAGCCCGTCTGAATCAGCCCCTCTGTTTCAGCCCCTCTGTTTCTCACCCTCTTTTTCAGCCCCTCTGATTCAGCCCTTCTGATTCAGCCCCTCTGATTCAGCCCCTCTGTTTCAGCGCCTCTGATTCAGCCCCACTGATTCAGCCCCTCTGTTTCTCGCCCTCTCTTTCAGCCGCTCTGTTTCAGCCCCTCTGTTTCACCTCCTCTGTTTCAGCCCCTCTGTTTCTAGCACTCTGTTTCAGCCCCTCTGTTTCTCGCCCTCTGTTTCAGCCCCTCTGTTTCTCGCCCTCTGTTTCAGCCCCTCTGTTTCAGCCCCTCTATTTCAGCACCTCTGTTTCAGCCCCTCTGTTTCTCGCCCTCTGTTTCAGCCCCTCTTTTTTTCGCCTTCAGTTTCAGCCCCTCTGTTTCTCGCCCTCTGTTTCAGCCCCTCTGTTTCAGCCCCTCTGTTTCAGCCCCTCTGTTTCTCGCCCTCTGTTTCAGCCCCTCTGTTTCAGCCCCTCTGTTTCAGCCCCTCTGTTTCTCACCCTCTGTTCCAGCCCCTCTGTTTCTCGACCTCTGTTTCAGCCCCTCTGTTTCTCGCCCTCTGTTTCAGCCCCTCTGATTCAGCCCCTCTGATTCAGCCCCTCTGATTCAGCCCCTCTGTTTCTCGCCCTCTGTTTCTCGCCCTTTGTTTCAGCCCCTCTGTTTCATCCCCTCTGTTTCAGCCCCTCTGTTTCAGCCCCTCTGTTTCTCGCCCTCTGTTTCAGCCCCTCTGTTTCTCGCCCTCTGTTTCAGGCCCTCTGTTTCTCGCCCTCTGTTTCAGCCCCTCTCTTTCAGCCCCTCTGTTTCAGCCCCTCTGTTTCTCACCCTCTGTTTCAGCCCCTCTGTTTCTCGCCCTCTGTTTCAGCCCGTCTGTTTCTCGCCCTCTGTTTCAGCCCTTCTGTTTCAGCCCCTCTGTTTCTCGCCCTCTGTTTCTGCCCCTCTGTTTCTCGCCCTCTGTTTCAGCCCCGCTGTTTCTCGCCCTCTGCTTCAGCCCCGCTGATTCAGCCCCTCTGTTTCAGCCCCTCTGAATCAGCCCCTCTGATTCAGCCCCTCTGTTTCAGCCCCTCTGTTTCAGCCCCTCTGTTTCTCGCCCTCTGTTTCAGCCCATCTGTTTCTCGCCCTCTGTTTCAGCCCCTCTGTTTCTCTCCCTCTGTTCAGCCCCTATGTTTCTCGCCCTCTGTTTCAGCCCGTCTGATTCAGCCCCTCTGATTTAGCCCCTCTGATTCAGCCCCTCTGTTTCAGCGCCTCTGATTCAGCCCCTCTGATTCAGCCCCTCTGTTTCTCGCCCTCTCTTTCAGCCGCTCTGTTTCAGCCCCTCTGTTTCACCTCCTATGTTTAAGCCCCTCTGTTTCTAGCCCTCTGTTTCAGCCCCTCTGTTTCTCGCCCTCTGTTCCAGCCTCTCTGTTTCTCGCCCTCTGTTTCAGCCCCTCTGTTTCAGCCCCTCTGTTTCAGCCCCTCTGTTTCTCGCCCTCTGTTTCAGCACCTCTGTTTCTCGCCCTGAGTTTCAGCCCATCTGTTTCTCGCCCTCTGTTTCAGCCCCTCTGTTTCAGCCCCTCTGTTTCTCGGCCTCTGTTTCAGCCCCTCTGTTTCAGCCCCTCTGTTTTAGCCCCTCTGTTTCAGCCCGTCTGTTTCTCACCCTCTTTTTAAGCCCCTCTGTTTCTCGCCCTCTGTTTCAGCCCCTCTGTTTCTCGCCCTCTGTTTCAGCCCCTCTGTTTCAGCCCCTCTGTTTCTCGCCCTCTGTTTCTGCCCCTATGTTTCTCGCCCTCTGTTTCAGTCCCTCTGTTTCTCGCCCTCTGTATCAGACCCTCTGTTTCAGCCCCTCTGTTTCAGACCCTCTGTTTCAGCCCCTCTGTTTCTCGCCCGCGGTTTCTCGCCCTCTGTTTCAGCCCCTCTGTTTCACGCCCTCTGTTTCAGCCCCTCTGTTTCGCGCCCTCGGTTTCAGCCCCTCTGTTTCAGCCCCTCTGTTTCAGCCCCTCTGTTTCTCGCCCTCTGTTTCAGCCCCTCTGTTTCTCGCCCTCTGTTTCAGCCCCTCTGTTTCAGCCCCTCTGTTTCTCGCCCTCTGTTTCAGCCCCTCCGTTTCAGCCCCTCTGTTTCAGCCTCTCTGTTTCAGCCCCTCTGTTTCTCGCCCTCTGTTTCAGCCCCTCTGTTTCTCGCCCTCTGTTCAGCATCTTAGTTTCTCGCCCTCTGTTTCAGCCCCTCTGTTTCAGCCCCTCTGTTTCTCGCCCTCTGTTTCTGCCCCCCGGTTTCTCGCACTCTGTTTCAGCCCCTCTGTTTCTCGCCCTCTGTTTCAGCCCCTCTGTTTCATCCCCTCTGTTTCAGCCCCTCTTTTTCAGCCCCTCTTTTTCTCGCCCTCTGTTTCAGCCCCTCTGTTTCTTGCCCTCTGTTTCAGCCCCTCTGTTTCAGCCCCTCTGTTTCAGCCCCTCTGTTTCTCGCCCTCTGTTTCTGCCCCTCTGTTTCAGCCCCTCTGTTTCTCGCCCTCTGTTTCAGCCCCTCTGTTTCTTGCCCTCTGTTTCAGGCCCTCTGTTTCTCGCCCTCTGTTTCAGCCCCTCTCTTTCAGCCCCTCTGTTTCAGCCCCTATGTTTCTCGCCCTCTGTTTCAGCCCCTCTGTTTCAGCCCCTCTGTTTCAGCCCCTCTGTTTCTCACCCTCTGTTTCAGGCCCTCTTTTTCTCGCCCTCTGTTTCAGCCCCTCTCTTTCAGCCCCTCTGTTTCAGCCCCTATGTTTCTCGCCCTCTGTTTCAGCCCCTCTGAATCAGCCCCTCTGATTCAGCCCCTCTGTTTCATCCCCTCTTTTTCAGCCCCTCTGTTTCAGCCCCTCTGTTTCTCGCCCTCTGTTTCAGCCCCTCTGTTTCTCGCCCTCTGTTTCAGGCCCTCTGTTTCTCGCCCTCTGTTTCAGCCCCTCTCTTTCAGCCCCTCTGTTTCAGCCCCTATGTTTCTCGCCCTCTGTTTCAGCCCCTCTGTTTCAGCCCCTCTGTTTCAGCCCCTCTGTTTCTCACCCTCTGTTTCAGCCCCTCTGTTTCGCGCTCTCTGTTTCAGCCCCTCTGTTTCAGCCCCTCTGTTTCTCGCCCTCTGTTTCTGCCCCTGTGTTTCCCGCCCTCTGTTTCAACCCCTCTTTTTCTCGCCCTCTGTTTCAGCCCCGCTGATTCAGCCCCTCTGTTTCAGCCCCTCTGTTTCTCGCCCTCTGTTTCAGCCCCTCTGATTCTCGCCCTCTGTTGCAGCCCCTCTGTTTCTCGCCCTCTGTTTCAGCCCCTCTGATTCCGCCCCTCTGTTTCAGCCCCTCTGTTTCAGCGCCTCTGTTTCTCGCCCTCTGTTTCAGCCCCTCTGTTTCTAGCCCTCTGATTCAGCCCCTCCGATTCAGCCCCTCTTTTTCTCGCCCTCTGTTTCAGCCCCTCTGTTTCAGCCCTTCTGTTTCAGCCCCTCTGATTCAGCCCCTCTGTTTCAGCCCCTCTGTTTCTCGCCCTCTGTTTCTGCCCCTCTGTTTCTCGCCCTCTGTTTCAGCCCCGCTGATTCAGCCCCTCTGTTTCAGCCCTCTGAATCAGCCCCTCTGATTCAGCTCCTCTGTTTCAGCCCCACTTTTTCAGCCCCTCTGTTTCTCGCCCTCTGTTTCAGCCCCTCTGATTCTCGCCCTCTGTTTCAGCCCCTCTGTTTCTCGCCGTCTGTTTCAGCCCCTCTGATTCAGCCCCTCTGTTTCAGCCCTTCTGATTCAGCCCCTCTGATTCAGCCCCTCTGATTCAGCCCCTCTGTTTCTCGCCCTCTGTTTCAGCCCCACTGTTTCAGCGCCTCTGTTTCAGCCCCTCTGTTTCTCACCCTCTGTTTCAGCCCGTCTGATTCAGCCCCTCTGATTCAGCCCCTCTGATTCAGCCCCTCTGTTTTAGCGCCTCTGATTCAGACCCTCTGATTCAGCCCCTCTGTTTCTCGCCCTCTCTTTCAGAACCTCTGATTCAGCCCCTCTGTTTCTCGCCCCCTCTTTCAGCCGCTCTGTTTCAGCCCCTCTGTTTCACCTCCTCTGTTTCAGCCCCTCTGTTTCTAGCCCTCTGTTTCAGCCCCTCTGTTTCTCGCCCTCTGTTCCAGCCCCTCTGTTTCTCGCCCTCTGTTTCAGCCCCTCTGTTTCTCGCCCTCTGTTTCAGCCCCTCTGATTCTCGCCCTCTGTTTCCGCCCCTCTGATACTCACCCTCTGTTTCAGCCCCTCTGATTGAGCCCCTCTGTTTCAGCCCCTCTGATTCAGCCCCTCTGATTCAGCCATTCTGATTCAGCCCCTCAGTTTCTCGCCCTCTGTTTCAGCCCCTCTGTTTCAGCCCCTCTGTTTCATCCCCTCTGTTTCAGCCCCTCTGTTTCAGCCCCTCTGTTTCTCGCCCTCTGTTTCAGCCCCTCTGTTTCTCGCCCTCTGTTTCAGGCCCTCTGTTTCTCGCCCTCTGTTTCAGCCCCTCTCTTTCAGCCCCTCTGTTTCAGCCCCTCTGATTCTCGCCCTCTGTTTCAGCCCCTCTGTTTCAGCCCCTCTGTTTCAGCCCCTCTGTTTCAGCCCCTCTGTTTCTCGCCCTCTGTTTCAGCCCCTCTGTTTCTCGCCCTCTGTTTCAGCCCTTCTGTTTCAGCCCCTCTGTTTCTCGCCCTCTGTTTCTGCCCCTCTGTTTCTCGCCCTCTGTTTCAGCCCCGCTGTTTCTCGCCCTCGGCTTCAGCCCCGCTGATTCAGCCCCTCTGTTTCAGCCCCTCTGTTTCTCGCCCTCTGTTTCAGCCCCTCTGTTTCTCGCCCTCTGTTTCAGCCCCTCTGTTTCTCGCCCTCTGTTCAGCCCCTATGTTTCTCGCCCTCTGTTTCAGCCCCTCTGTTTTTCGCCCTCTGTTTCAGCCCCTCTGTTTCAGCCCCTCTTTTTCTCGCCCTCTGTTTCTGCCACTCTGTTTCTCGCCCTCTGTTTCAGCCCCGCTGATTCAGCCCCTCTGTTTCAGCCCCTCTGAATCAGCCCCTCTGATTCAGCCCCTCCGTTTCAGCCCCTCTGTTTCAGCCCCTCTGTTTCTCGCCCTCTGTTTCAGCCCATCTGATTCTCGCCCTCTGTTTCCGCCCCTCTGATTCTCACCCTCTGTTTCAGCCCCTCTGATTGAGCCCCTCTGTTTCAGCCCCTCTGATTCAGCCCCTCTGATTCAGCCCCTCTGATTCAGCCCCTCTGTTTCTCCCCCTCTTTTTCAGCCCCTCTGTTTCAGCCCCTCTGTTTCAGCCCCTCTGTTTCTCACCCTCTGTTTCAGCCCCTCTCTTTCAGCCCCACTTTTTCAGCCCCTTTGTTTCTCGCCCTCTGTTTCAGCCCCTCTGATTCTCGCCCTCTGTTTCAGCCCCTCTGTTTCTCGCCGTCTGTTTCAGCCCCTCTGATTCAGCCCCTCTGTTTCAGCCCTTCTGATTCAGCCCCTCTGATTCAGCCCCCCTGATTCAGCCCCTCTGTTTCTCGCCCTCTGTTTCAGCCCCTCTGTTTCAGCCCCTCTGTTTCAGCCCCTCTGTTTCTCACCCTCTGTTTCAGCCCGTCTGATTCAGCCCCTCTGATTCAGCCCCTCTGATTCAGCCCCTCTGTTTCAGCGCCTCTGATTCAGCCTCTCTGATTCAGCCCCTCTGTTTCAGCCCTTCTGATTCAGCCCCTCAGTTTCACATCCTCTGTTTCAGCCCCTCTGTTTCTAGCCCTCTGTTTCAGCCCCTCTGTTTCTCGCCCTCTGTTCCAGCCCCTCTGTTTCTCGCCCTCTGTTTCAGCCCCTCTGTTTTAGCCCCTCTGTTTCAGCCCCTCTGTTTCAGCCCCTCTGTTTCAGCCCCTCTGTGTCAGCCCCTCAGTTTCTCGCCCTCTGTTTCAGCCCCTCTGTTTCTCGCCCTCTGTTTCAGCCCCTCTGTTTCAGCCCCTCTGTTTCTCGCCCTCTGTTTCTGCCCCTCTGTTTCTCGCCCTCTGTTTCAGCCACTCTGTTTTTCGCCCTCTGTTTCAGCCCCTCTGTTTCTCGCCCTCTGTATCAGTCCCTCTGTTTCAGCCCCTCTGTTTCAGACCCTCTGTTTCAGCCCCTCTGTTTCTCGCCCTCTGTTTCAGCCCCTCTGTTTCAGCCCCTCTGTTTCTCGCCCTCTGTTTCTGCCCCTCTGTTTCTCGCCCTCTGTTTCAGCCCCGCTGATTCAGCCCCTCTGTTTCAGCCCTCTGAATCAGCCCCTCTGATTCAGCTCCTCTGTTTCAGCCCCACTTTTTCAGCCCCTCTGTTTCTCGCCCTCTGTTTCAGCCCCTCTGATTCTCGCCCTCTGTTTCAGCCCCTCTGTTTCTCGCCGTCTGTTTCAGCCCCTCTGATTCAGCCCCTCTGTTTCAGCCCTTCTGATTCAGCCCCTCTGATTCAGCCCCTCTGATTCAGCCCCTCTGTTTCTCGCCCTCTGTTTCAGCCCCACTGTTTCAGCGCCTCTGTTTCAGCCCCTCTGTTTCTCACCCTCTGTTTCAGCCCGTCTGATTCAGCCCCTCTGATTCAGCCCCTCTGATTCAGCCCCTCTGTTTTAGCGCCTCTGATTCAGACCCTCTGATTCAGCCCCTCTGTTTCTCGCCCTCTCTTTCAGACCCTCTGATTCAGCCCCTCTGTTTCTCGCCCCCTCTTTCAGCCGCTCTGTTTCAGCCCCTCTGTTTCACCTCCTCTGTTTCAGCCCCTCTGTTTCTAGCCCTCTGTTTCAGCCCCTCTGTTTCTCGCCCTCTGTTCCAGCCCCTCTGTTTCTCGCCCTCTGTTTCAGCCCCTCTGTTTCTCGCCCTCTGTTTCAGCCCCTCTGATTCTCGCCCTCTGTTTCCGCCCCTCTGATACTCACCCTCTGTTTCAGCCCCTCTGATTGAGCCCCTCTGTTTCAGCCCCTCTGATTCAGCCCCTCTGATTCAGCCATTCTGATTCAGCCCCTCAGTTTCTCGCCCTCTGTTTCAGCCCCTCTGTTTCAGCCCCTCTGTTTCATCCCCTCTGTTTCAGCCCCTCTGTTTCAGCCCCTCTGTTTCTCGCCCTCTGTTTCAGCCCCTCTGTTTCTCGCCCTCTGTTTCAGGCCCTCTGTTTCTCGCCCTCTGTTTCAGCCCCTCTCTTTCAGCCCCTCTGTTTCAGCCCCTCTGATTCTCGCCCTCTGTTTCAGCCCCTCTGTTTCAGCCCCTCTGTTTCAGCCCCTCTGTTTCAGCCCCTCTGTTTCTCGCCCTCTGTTTCAGCCCCTCTGTTTCTCGCCCTCTGTTTCAGCCCTTCTGTTTCAGCCCCTCTGTTTCTCGCCCTCTGTTTCTGCCCCTCTGTTTCTCGCCCTCTGTTTCAGCCCCGCTGTTTCTCGCCCTCGGCTTCAGCCCCGCTGATTCAGCCCCTCTGTTTCAGCCCCTCTGTTTCTCGCCCTCTGTTTCAGCCCCTCTGTTTCTCGCCCTCTGTTTCAGCCCCTCTGTTTCTCGCCCTCTGTTCAGCCCCTATGTTTCTCGCCCTCTGTTTCAGCCCCTCTGTTTTTCGCCCTCTGTTTCAGCCCCTCTGTTTCAGCCCCTCTGTTTCTCGCCCTCTGTTTCTGCCACTCTGTTTCTCGCCCTCTGTTTCAGCCCCGCTGATTCAGCCCCTCTGTTTCAGCCCCTCTGAATCAGCCCCTCTGATTCAGCCCCTCCGTTTCAGCCCCTCTGTTTCAGCCCCTCTGTTTCTCGCCCTCTGTTTCAGCCCATCTGATTCTCGCCCTCTGTTTCCGCCCCTCTGATTCTCACCCTCTGTTTCAGCCCCTCTGATTGAGCCCCTCTGTTTCAGCCCCTCTGATTCAGCCCCTCTGATTCAGCCCCTCTGATTCAGCCCCTCTGTTTCTCCCCCTCTTTTTCAGCCCCTCTGTTTCAGCCCCTCTGTTTCAGCCCCTCTGTTTCTCACCCTCTGTTTCAGCCCCTCTCTTTCAGCCCCACTTTTTCAGCCCCTTTGTTTCTCGCCCTCTGTTTCAGCCCCTCTGATTCTCGCCCTCTGTTTCAGCCCCTCTGTTTCTCGCCGTCTGTTTCAGCCCCTCTGATTCAGCCCCTCTGTTTCAGCCCTTCTGATTCAGCCCCTCTGATTCAGCCCCCCTGATTCAGCCCCTCTGTTTCTCGCCCTCTGTTTCAGCCCCTCTGTTTCAGCCCCTCTGTTTCAGCCCCTCTGTTTCTCACCCTCTGTTTCAGCCCGTCTGATTCAGCCCCTCTGATTCAGCCCCTCTGATTCAGCCCCTCTGTTTCAGCGCCTCTGATTCAGCCTCTCTGATTCAGCCCCTCTGTTTCAGCCCTTCTGATTCAGCCCCTCAGTTTCACATCCTCTGTTTCAGCCCCTCTGTTTCTAGCCCTCTGTTTCAGCCCCTCTGTTTCTCGCCCTCTGTTCCAGCCCCTCTGTTTCTCGCCCTCTGTTTCAGCCCCTCTGTTTTAGCCCCTCTGTTTCAGCCCCTCTGTTTCAGCCCCTCTGTTTCAGCCCCTCTGTGTCAGCCCCTCAGTTTCTCGCCCTCTGTTTCAGCCCCTCTGTTTCTCGCCCTCTGTTTCAGCCCCTCTGTTTCAGCCCCTCTGTTTCTCGCCCTCTGTTTCTGCCCCTCTGTTTCTCGCCCTCTGTTTCAGCCACTCTGTTTTTCGCCCTCTGTTTCAGCCCCTCTGTTTCTCGCCCTCTGTATCAGTCCCTCTGTTTCAGCCCCTCTGTTTCAGACCCTCTGTTTCAGCCCCTCTGTTTCTCGCCCTCTGTTTCAGCCCCTCTGTTTCTCACCCTCTGTTTCAGCCCCGCTGTTTTTCGCCCTCTGTTTCAGCCCCTCTGTTTCAGCTCCTCTGTTTCAGCCCCTCTGTTTCTCGCCCTCTGTTTCAGCCCCTCTGTTTCTCGCCCTCTGTTTCAGCCCCTCTGTTTCAGCCCCTCTGTTTCAGCCCCACTGTTTCTCGCCCTCTGTTTCAGCCCCTCTGTTTCTCGCCCTCTGTTCAGCCCCTATGTTTCTCGCCCTCTGTTTCAGCCCCTCTGTTTTTCGCCCTCTGTTTCAGCCCCTCTGTTTCAGCCCCTCTGTTTCTCGCCCTCTGTTTCTGCCACTCTGTTTCTCGCCCTCTGTTTCAGCCCCGCTGATTCAGCCCCTCTGTTTCAGCCCCTCTGAATCAGCCCCTCTGATTCAGCCCCTCCGTTTCAGCCCCTCTGTTTCAGCCCCTCTGTTTCTCGCCCTCTGTTTCAGCCCATCTGATTCTCGCCCTCTGTTTCGGCCCCTCTGATTCTCACCCTCTGTTTCAGCCCCTCTGATTGAGCCCCTCTGTTTCAGCCCCTCTGATTCAGCCCCTCTGATTCAGCCCCTCTGATTCAGCCCCTCTGTTTCTCGCCCTCTGTTTCAGCCCCTCTGTTTCAGCCCCTCTGTTTCAGCCCCTCTGTTTCTCACCCTCTGTTTCAGCCCCTCTGATTCAGCCCCTCTGATTCAGCCCCTCTGATTCAGCCCCTCTGTTTCAACGCCTCTGATTCAGCCCCTCTGATTCAGCCCCTCTGTTTCTCGCCCTCTGTTTCAGCCCCGCTGTTTCAGCCCCTCTGTTTCTCCTCCTCTGTTTCAGCCCCTCTGTTTCTAGCACTCTGTTTCAGCCCCTCTGTTTCTCGCCCTCTGTTTCAGCCCCTCTCTTTCTCGCCCTCTATTTCAGCCCCTCTGTTTCTCGCCCTCTGTTTCAGCCCCTCTGTTAATCGCCCTCAGTTTCAGCCCCTCTGTTTCTCGCCCTCTGTTTCAGCCCCTCTGTTTCAGCCCCTCTGTTTCAGCCCCTCTGTTTCTCGCCCTCTGTTTCAGCCCCTCTGTTTCAGCCCCTCTGTTTCAGCCCCTCTGTTTCTCACCCTCTGTTTCAGCCCCTCTGTTTCTCGCCCTCTGTTTCAGCCCTTCTGTTTCTCGCCCTCTATTTCAGCCCCTCTGTTTCAGCCCCTCTGTTTCTCGCCCTCTGTTTCTGCCCCTCTGTTTCTCGCCCTCCGTTTCAGCCCCTCTGTTTTTCGTCCTCTGTTTCAGCCCCTCTGTTTCTCGCCCTCTGTATCAGACCCTCTGTTTCCGCCCCTCTGTTTCAGCCCCTCTGTTTCAGCCCCTCTGTTTCTCGCCCTCTGTTTCTCGCCCTCTGTTTCAGCCCCTCTTTTTCTCGCCCTCTGTTTCAGCTCCTCTGTTTCAGGCTCTCTGTTTCAGCCCCTCTGTTTCAGCCCCTCTGTTTCTCGCCCTCTGTTTCTGCCCCTCTGTTTCTCGCCCTCTGTTTCAACCCCTCTGTTTCTCGCCCTCTGTTTCAGCCCCGCTGATTCAGCCCCTCTGTTTCAGCCCCTCTGATTCAGCCCCTCTGTTTCTCGCCCTCTGTTTCAGCCCCTCTGTTTCTCGCCCTCTGTTTCAGCCCCTCTGATTCAGCCCCTCTGTTTCAGCCCCTCTGTTTCTCCCCCTCTGTTCCAGCCCCTCTGTTTCAGCCCCTCTGTTTCAGCCACTCTGTTTCAGCCCCTCTGTTTCAGCCCCTCTGTTTCTCGCCCTCTGTTTCAGCCCCTCTGTTTCTCGCCCTCCGATTCAGCCCCTCTGTTTCAGCCCGTCTGTTTCAGCCCCTCTGTTTCACGCCCTCTGTTTCAGCCCCTCTGTTTCTCAGCCTCTGTTTCAGCCCCTCTGATTCAGCCCCTCTGTTTCTCGCCCTCTGTTTCTGCCCCTCTGTTTCTCGCCCTCCGATTCAGCCCCTCTGTTTCAGCCCGTCTGTTTCAGCCACTCTGTTTCTCGCCCTCTGTTTCAGCCCCTCTGTTCCTCGCCCTCTGTTTCAGCCCCTCTGTTTCTCGCCCTCTGTTTCAGCCCCTCTGTTTCAGCCCCTCTGTTTCTCGCCCACTGTTTCTGCCCCTCTGTTTCTCGCCCTCTGTTTCAGCCCCTCTGTTTTTCGCCCTCTGTTTCAGCCCCTCTGTTTCTCGCCCTCTGTATCAGACCCTCTGTTTCAGACCCTCTGTTTCAGCCCCTCTGTTTCAGCCCCTCTGTTTATCGCCCTCTGTTTCTCACCCTCTGTTTCAGCCCCTCTGTTTCTCGCCCTCTGTTTCAGCCCCTCTGTTTCGCGCTCTCTGTTTCAGCCCCTCTGTTTCAGCCCCTCTGTTTCTCGCACTCTGTTTCTGCCCCTCTGTTTCTCGCCCTCTGTTTCAACCCCTTTGTTTCTCGCCCTCTGTTTCAGCCCGGCTGATTCAGCCCCTCTGTTTCAGCCCCTCTGATTCAGCCCCTCTGTTTCTCGCCCTCTGTTTCAGCCCCTCTGCTTCTCGCCCTCTGTGGCAGCCCCTCTGTTTCTCGCCCTCTGTTTCAGCCCCTCTGATTCAGCCCCTCTGTTTCAGACCCTCTGTTTCAGCACCTCTGTTTCTCGCCCTCTGTTTCAGCCCCTCTGTTTCTAGCCCTCTGATTCAGCCCCTCTGATTCATCCCCTCTTTTTCTCGCCCTCTGTTTCAGCCCCTCTGTTTCAGCCCTTCTGTTTCAGCCCCTCTGTTTCAGCCCCTCTGTTTCAGCCCCTCTTTTTCTCGCCCTATGTTTCTGCCCCTCTGTTTCTCGCCCTCTGTTTCAGCCCCGCTGATTCAGCCCCTCTGTTTCAGCCCCTCTGAATCAGCCTCTCTGATTCAGCCCATCTGTTTCTCGCCCTCTGTTTCAGCCCCTCTGTTTCAACCCCTCTGTTTCAGCCCCTCTGTTTCTCGCCCTCTGTTTCAGCCCCTCTGTTTCAGCCCCTCTGTTTCAGCCCCTCTGTTTCAGCCCGTCTGTTTCTCACCCTCTTTTTCAGCCCCTCTGTTTCTCGCCCTCTGTTTCAGCCCCTCTGTTTCTCGCCCTCTGTTTCAGCCCCTCTGTTTCAGCCCCTCTGTTTCAGCCCCTCTGTTTCTCGCCCTCTGTTTCAGCCCCTCTGTTTCTCGCCCTCTGTTTCAGCCCTTCTGTTTCAGCCCCTCTGTTTCTCACCCTCTGTTTCTGCCCCTCTGTTTCTCGCCCTCTGTTTCAGCCCCGCTGTTTCTCGCCCTCTGCTTCAGCCCCGCTGATTCAGCCCCTCTGTTTCAGCCCCTCTGAATCAGCACCTCTGTTTCATCCCCTCTGTTTCAGCCCCTCTGTTTCAGCCCCTCTGTTTCTCGCCCTCTGTTTCAGCCCCTCTGTTTCTCGCACTCTGTTTCAGCCCCTCTGTTTCTCGCCCTCTGTTCAGCCCCTATGTTTCTCGCCCTTTGTTTCAGCCCCTCTGTTTTTCGCCCTCTGTTTCAGCCCCTCTGTTTCAGCCCCTCTGTTTCTCGCCCTCTGTTTCTGCCACTCTGTTTCTCGCCCTCTGTTTCAGCCCCGCTGATTCAGCCCCTCTGTTTCAGCCCCTCTGAATCAGCCCCTCTGATTCAGCCCCTCCGTTTCAGCCCCTCTGTTTCAGCCCCTCTGTTTCTCGCCCTCTGTTTCAGCCCATCTGATTCTCGCCCACTGTTTCCGCCCCTCTGATTCTCACCCTCTGTTTCAGCCCCTCTGATTGAGCCCCTCTGTTTCAGCCCCTCTGATTCAGCCCCTCTGATTCAGCCCCTCTGATTCAGCCCCTCTGTTTCTCCCCCTCTTTTTCAGCCCCTCTGTTTCAGCCCCTCTGTTTCAGCCCCTCTGATACAGCCCCTCTGATTCAGCTCCTCTCTTTCAGCCCCACTTTTTCAGCCCCTTTGTTTCTCGCCCTCTGTTTCAGCCCCTCTGATTCTCGCCCTCTGTTTCAGCCCCTCTGTTTCTCGCCGTCTGTTTCAGCCCCTCTGATTCAGCCCCTCTGTTTCAGCCCTTCTGATTCAGCCCCTCTGATTCAGCCCCCCGGATTCAGCCCCTCTGTTTCTCGCCCTCTGTTTCAGCCCCTCTGTTTCAGCCCCTCTGTTTCAGCCCCTCTGTTTCTCACCCTCTGTTTCAGCCCGTCTGATTCAGCCCCTCTGATTCAGCCCCTCTGATTCAGCCCCTCTGTTTCAGCGCCTCTGATTCAGCCTCTCTGATTCAGCCCCTCTGTTTCTCGCCCTCTCTTTCAGCCGCTCTGTTTCAGCCCCTCTGTTTCACATCCTCTGTTTCAGCCCCTCTGTTTCTAGCCCTCTGTTTCAGCCCCTCTGTTTCTCGCCCTCTGTTCCAGCCCCTCTGTTTCTCGCCCTCTGTTTCAGCCCCTCTGTTTCAGCCCCTCTGTTTCAGCCCCTCTGTTTCAGCCCCTCTGTTTCTCGCCCTCTGTTTCAGCCCCTCTGTTTCTCGCCCTCTGTTTCAGCCCTTCTGTTTCAGCCCCTCTGTTTCTCGCCCTCTGTTTCTGCCCCTCTGTTTCTCGCCCTCTGTTTCAGCCCCGCTGTTTCTCGCCCTCTGCTTCAGCCCCGCTGATTCAGCCCCTCTGTTTCAGCCCCTCTGAATCAGCACCTCTGTTTCATCCCCTATGTTTCAGCCCCTCTGTTTCAGCCCCTCTGTTTCTCGCCCTCTGTTTCAGCCCCTCTGTTTCTCGCACTCTGTTTCAGCCCCTCTGTTTCTCGCCCTCTGTTCAGCCCCTATGTTTCTCGCCCTTTGTTTCAGCCCCTCTGTTTTTCGCCCTCTGTTTCAGCCCCTCTGTTTCAGCCCCTCTGTTTCTCGCCCTCTGTTTCTGCCACTCTGTTTCTCGCCCTCTGTTTCAGCCCCGCTGATTCAGCCCCTCTGTTTCAGCCCCTCTGAATCAGCCCCTCTGATTCAGCCCCTCCGTTTCAGCCCCTCTGTTTCAGCCCCTCTGTTTCTCGCCCTCTGTTTCAGCCCATCTGATTCTCGCCCACTGTTTCCGCCCCTCTGATTCTCACCCTCTGTTTCAGCCCCTCTGATTGAGCCCCTCTGTTTCAGCCCCTCTGATTCAGCCCCTCTGATTCAGCCCCTCTGATTCAGCCCCTCTGTTTCTCCCCCTCTTTTTCAGCCCCTCTGTTTCAGCCCCTCTGTTTCAGCCCCTCTTTTTCTCACCCTCTGTTTCAGCCCCTCTGATACAGCCCCTCTGATTCAGCTCCTCTCTTTCAGCCCCACTTTTTCAGCCCCTTTGTTTCTCGCCCTCTGTTTCAGCCCCTCTGATTCTCGCCCTCTGTTTCAGCCCCTCTGTTTCTCGCCGTCTGTTTCAGCCCCTCTGATTCCGCCCCTCTGTTTCAGCCCTTCTGATTCAGCCCCTCTGATTCAGCCCCCCGGATTCAGCCCCTCTGTTTCTCGCCCTCTGTTTCAGCCCCTCTGTTTCAGCCCCTCTGTTTCAGCCCCTCTGTTTCTCACCCTCTGTTTCAGCCCGTCTGATTCAGCCCCTCTGATTCAGCCCCTCTGATTCAGCCCCTCTGTTTCAGCGCCTCTGATTCAGCCTCTCTGATTCAGCCCCTCTGTTTCTCGCCCTCTCTTTCAGCCGCTCTGTTTCAGCCCCTCTGTTTCACATCCTCTGTTTCAGCCCCTCTGTTTCTAGCCCTCTGTTTCAGCCCCTCTGTTTCTCTCCCTCTGTTCCAGCCCCTCTGTTTCTCGCCCTCTGTTTCAGCCCCTCTGTTTTAGCCCCTCTGTTTCAGCCCCTCTGTTTCAGCCCCTCTGTTTCAGCCCCTCTGTTTCAGCCCCTCAGTTTCTCGCCCTCTGTTTCAGCCCCTCTGTTTCTCGCCCTCTGTTTCAGCCCCTCTGTTTCTCGCCCTCTGTTTCTGACCCTCTGTTTCTCGCCCTCTGTTTCAGCCACTCTGTTTTTCGCCCTCTGTTTCATCACCTCTGTTTCTCGCCCTCTGTATCAGTCCCTCTGTTTCAGCCCCTCTGTTTCAGACCCTCTGTTTCAGCCTCTCTGTTTCTCCCCCTCGGTTTCTCGCCCTCTGTTTCAGCCCCTCTGTTTCTCGCCCTCTGTTTCAGCCCCTCTGTTTCGCGCCCTCTGTTTCAGCCCGTCTGTTTCATCCCCTCTGTTTCTCGCCCTCTGTTTCAGCCCCTCTGTTTCTCACCCTCTGTTTCAGCCCCTCTGTTTCAGCCCCGCTGTTTTTCGCCCTCTGTTTCAGCCCCTCTGTTTCAGCCCTTCTGTTTCAGCCTCTCTGTTTCAGCCCCTCTGTTTCTCGCCCTCTGTTTCAGCCCCTCTGTTTCTCGCCCTCTGTTTCAGCCCCTCTGTTTCTCCCCCTCTGTTTCAGCCCCTCTGTTTCAGCCCCTCTGTTTCTCGCCCTCTGTTTCTGCCCCTCTGTTTCTCGCCCTCTGTTTCAGCCCCTCTGTTTCTCGCCCTCTGTTTCAGCCCCTCTGTTTCATCCCCTCTGTTTCAGCCCCTCTGTTTCAGTCCCTCTGTTTCTCGCCCTCTGTTTCAGCCCCTCTGTTTCTCGCCCTCTGTTTCAGGCCCTCTGTTTCTCGCCCTCTGTTTCAGCCCCTCTGTTTCAGACCCTCTGTTTCAGCCCCTCCGTTTCTCGCCCTCTGTTTCAGCCCCTCTGTTTCAGCCCCTCTGTTTCTCACCCTCTGTTTCAGCCTCTCTGTTTCTCGCCCTCTGTTTCAGCCCCTCTGTTTCTCGCCCTCTGTTTCAGCCCTTCTGTTTCAGCCCCTCTGTTTCTCGCCCTCTGTTTCTGCCCCTCTGTTTCTCGCCCTCTGTTTCAGCCCCGCTGTTTCTCGCCCTCTGTTTCAGCCCCGCTGATTCAGCCCCTCTGTTTCAGCCCCTCTGTTTCAGCCCCACTCTTTCTCGCCCTCTGTTTCAGCCCCTCTGTTTCTCGCCCTCTGTTCAGCCCCTATGTTTCTCGCCCTCTGTTTCAGCCCCTCTGTTTTTCGCCCTCTGTTTCAGCCCCTCTGTTTTAGCCCCTCTGTTTCTCGCCCTCTGTTTCAGCCGCTCTGATTGAGCCCCTCTGTTTCAGCCCCTCTGATTCAGCCCCCTGATTCAGCCCCTCCGTTTCAGCCCCTCTGTTTCAGCCCCTCTGTTTCTCGCCCTCTGTTTCAGCCCATCTGATTCTCGCCCTCTGTTTCCGCCCCTCTGATTCTCACCCTCTGTTTCAGCCCCTCTGATTCAGCCCCTCTGTTTCAGCCCCTCTGATTCAGCCCCTCTGATTCAGCCCCTCTGATTCAGCCCCTCTGTTTCAACGCCTCTGATTCAGACCCTCTGTTTCTCGCCCTCTGTTTCAGCCCCTCTGTTTCAGCCCCTCTGTTTCAGCCCCTCTGTTTCTCACCCTCTGTTTCAGCCCCTCTGAATCAGCCCCTCTGATTCAGCTCCTCTGATTCAGCCCCTCTGTTTCAACGCCTCTGATTCAGCCCCTGTTTCTCGCCCTCTGTTTCAGCCCCGCTGTTTCAGCCCCTCTGTTTCTCCTCCTCTGTTTCAGCCCCTCTGTTTCTAGCACTCTGTTTCAGCCCCTCTGTTTCTCGCCCTCTGTTTCAGCCCCTCTCTTTCTCGCCTCTGTTTCAGCCCCTCTGTTTCAGTCCCTCTAATTCAGCCCCTCTGTTTCAGCCCCTCTGTTTCTCGCCCTCTGTTTCAGCCCCTCTGTTAATCGCCCTCAGTTTCAGCCCCTCTGTTTCTCGCCCTCTGTTTCAGCCCCTCTGTTTCAGCCCCTCTGTTTCAGCCCCTCTGTTTCTCGCCCTCTGTTTCAGCCCCTCTGTTTCAGCCCCTCTGTTTCAGCCCCTCTGTTTCTCACCCTCTGTTTCAGCCCCTCTGTTTCTCGCCCTCTGTTTCAGCCCTTCTGTTTCTCGCCCTCTATTTCAGCCCCTCTGTTTCAGCCCCTCTGTTTCTCGCCCTCTGTTTCTGCCCCTCTGTTTCTCGCCCTCCGTTTCAGCCCCTCGGTTTTTCGTCCTCTGTTTCAGCCCCTCTGTTTCTCGCCCTCTGTATCAGACCCTCTGTTTCCGCCCCTCTGTTTCAGCCCCTCTGTTTCTCGCCCTCTGTTTCTCGCCCTCTGTTTCAGCCCCTCTGTTTCTCGCCCTCTGTTTCAGCTCCTCTGTTTCGCGCTCTCTGTTTCAGCCCCTCTGTTTCAGCCCCTCTGTTTCTCGCCCTCTGTTTCTGCCCCTCTGTTTCTCGCCCTCTGTTTCAACCCCTCTGTTTCTCGCCCTCTGTTTCAGCCCCGCTGATTCAGCCCCTCTGTTTCAGCCCCTCTGATTCAGCCCCTCTGTTTCTCGCCCTCTGTTTCAGCCCCTCTGTTTCTCGCCCTCTTTTTCAGCCCCTCTGATTCAGCCCCTCTGTTTCAGCCCCTCTGATTCTCCCCCTCTGTTCCAGCCCCTCTGTTTCAGCCCCTCTGTTTCAGCCACTCTGTTTCAGCCCCTCTGTTTCAGCCCCTCTGTTTCTCGCCCTCTGTTTCAGCCCCTCTGTTTCTCGCCCTCCGATTCAGCCCCTCTGTTTCAGCCCGTCTGTTTCAGCCCCTCTGTTTCACGCCCTCTGTTTCAGCCCCTCTGTTTCTCAACCTCTGTTTCAGCCCCTCTGATTCAGCCCCTCTGTTTCTCGCCCTCTGTTTCAGCCCCTCTGTTTCTCGCCCTCCGATTCAGCCCCTCTGTTTCAGCCCGTCTGTTTCAGCCACTCTGTTTCTCGCCCTCTGTTTCAGCCCCTCTGTTCCTCGCCCTCTGTTTCAGCCCTTCTGTTTCAGCCCCTCTGTTTCAGCCCCTCTGTTTCAGCCACTCTTTTTCTCGCCCTATGTTTCTGCCCTTCTGTTTCTCGCCCTCTGTTTCAGCCCCGCTGATTCAGCCCCTCTGTTTCAGCCCCTCTGAATCAGCCTCTCTGATTCAGCCCATCTGTTTCTCGCCCTCTGTTTCAGCCCCTCTGTTTCAACCCCTCTGTTTCAGCCCCTCTGTTTCTCGCCCTCTGTTTCAGCCCCTCTGTTTCAGCCCCTCTGTTTCAGCCCCTCTGTTTCAGCCCGTCTGTTTCTCACCCTCTTTTTCAGCCCCTCTGTTTCTCGCCCTCTGTTTCAGCCCCTCTGTTTCTCGCCCTCTGTTTCAGCCCCTCTGTTTCAGCCCCTCTGTTTCAGCCCCTCTGTTTCTCGCCCTCTGTTTCAGCCCCTCTGTTTCTCGCCCTCTGTTTCAGCCCTTCTGTTTCAGCCCCTCTGTTTCTCGCCCTCTGTTTCTGCCCCTCTGTTTCTCGCCCTCTGTTTCAGCCCCGCTGTTTCTCGCCCTCTGCTTCAGCCCCGCTGATTCAGCCCCTCTGTTTCAGCCCCTCTGAATCAGCACCTCTGTTTCATCCCCTCTGTTTCAGCCCCTCTGTTTCAGCCCCTCTGTTTCTCGCCCTCTGTTTCAGCCCCTCTGTTTCTCGCACTCTGTTTCAGCCCCTCTGTTTCTCGCCCTCTGTTCAGCCCCTATGTTTCTCGCCCTTTGTTTCAGCCCCTCTGTTTTTCGCCCTCTGTTTCAGCCCCTCTGTTTCAGCCCATCTGTTTCTCGCCCTCTGTTTCTGCCACTCTGTTTCTCGCCCTCTGTTTCAGCCCCGCTGATTCAGCCCCTCTGTTTCAGCCCCTCTGAATCAGCCCCTCTGATTCAGCCCCTCCGTTTCAGCCCCTCTGTTTCAGCCCCTCTGTTTCTCGCCCTCTGTTTCAGCCCATCTGATTCTCGCCCACTCTTTCCGCCCCTCTGATTCTCACCCTCTGTTTCAGCCCCTCTGATTGAGCCCCTCTGTTTCAGCCCCTCTGATTCAGCCCCTCTGATTCAGCCCCTCTGATTCAGCCCCTCTGTTTCTCCCCCTCTTTTTCAGCCCCTCTGTTTCAGCCCCTCTGTTTCAGCCCCTCTGATACAGCCCCTCTGATTCAGCTCCTCTCTTTCAGCCCCACTTTTTCAGCCCCTTTGTTTCTCGCCCTCTGTTTCAGCCCCTCTGATTCTCGCCCTCTGTTTCAGCCCCTCTGTTTCTCGCCGTCTGTTTCAGCCCCTCTGATTCAGCCCCTCTGATTCAGCCCCCCGGATTCAGCCCCTCTGTTTCTCGCCCTCTGTTTCAGCCCTTCTGTTTCAGCCCCTCTGTTTCAGCCCCTCTGTTTCTCACCCTCTGTTTCAGCCCGTCTGATTCAGCCCCTCTGATTCAGCCCCTCTGATTCAGCCCCTCTGTTTCAGCGCCTCTGATTCAGCCTCTCTGATTCAGCCCCTCTGTTTCTCGCCCTCTCTTTCAGCCGCTCTGTTTCAGCCCCTCTGTTTCACATCCTCTGTTTCAGCCCCTCTGTTTCTAGCCCTCTGTTTCAGCCCCTCTGTTTCTCGCCCTCTGTTCCAGCCCCTCTGTTTCTCGCCCTCTGTTTCAGCCCCTCTGTTTCTCACCCTCTGTTTCAGCCCGTCTGATTCAGCCCCTCTGATTCAGCCCCTCTGATTCAGCCCCTCTGTTTCAGCGCCTCTGATTCAGCCTCTCTGATTCAGCCCCTCTGTTTCTCGCCCTCTCTTTCAGCCGCTCTGTTTCAGCCCCTCTGTTTCACATCCTCTGTTTCAGCCCCTCTGTTTCTAGCCCTCTGTTTCAGCCCCTCTGTTTCTCGCCCTCTGTTTCAGCCCATCTGATTCTCGCCCACTGTTTCCGCCCCTCTGATTCTCGCCCTCTGTTTCAGCCCCGCTGATTCAGCCCCTCTGTTTCAGCCCCTCTGAATCAGCCTCTCTGATTCAGCCCATCTGTTTCTCGCCCTCTGTTTCAGCCCCTCTGTTTCAACCCCTCTGTTTCAGCCCCTCTGTTTCTCGCCCTCTGTTTCAGCCCCTCTGTTTCAGCCCCTCTGTTTCAGCCCCTCTGTTTCAGCCCGTCTGTTTCTCACCCTCTTTTTCAGCCCCTCTGTTTCTCGCCCTCTGTTTCAGCCCCTCTGTTTCTCGCCCTCTGTTTCAGCCCCTCTGTTTCAGCCCCTCTGTTTCAGCCCCTCTGTTTCAGCCCCTCTGTTTCTCGCCCTCTGTTTCAGCCCCTCTGTTTCTCGCCCTCTGTTTCAGCCCTTCTGTTTCAGCCCCTCTGTTTCTCGCCCTCTGTTTCTGCCCCTCTGTTTCTCGCCCTCTGTTTCAGCCCCGCTGTTTCTCGCCCTCTGCTTCAGCCCCGCTGATTCAGCCCCTCTGTTTCAGCCCCTCTGAATCAGCACCTCTGTTTCATCCCCTCTGTTTCAGCCCCTCTGTTTCAGCCCCTCTGTTTCTCGCCCTCTGTTTCAGCCCCTCTGTTTCTCGCACTCTGTTTCAGCCCCTCTGTTTCTCGCCCTCTGTTCAGCCCCTATGTTTCTCGCCCTTTGTTTCAGCCCCTCTGTTTTTCGCCCTCTGTTTCAGCCCCTCTGTTTCAGCCCCTCTGTTTCTCGCCCTCTGTTTCTGCCACTCTGTTTCTCGCCCTCTGTTTCAGCCCCGCTGATTCAGCCCCTCTGTTTCAGCCCCTCTGAATCAGCCCCTCTGATTCAGCCCCTCCGTTTCAGCCCCTCTGTTTCAGCCCCTCTGTTTCTCGCCCTCTGTTTCAGCCCATCTGATTCTCGCCCACTCTTTCCGCCCCTCTGATTCTCACCCTCTGTTTCAGCCCCTCTGATTGAGCCCCTCTGTTTCAGCCCCTCTGATTCAGCCCCTCTGATTCAGCCCCTCTGATTCAGCCCCTCTGTTTCTCCCCCTCTTTTTCAGCCCCTCTGTTTCAGCCCCTCTGTTTCAGCCCCTCTGATACAGCCCCTCTGATTCAGCTCCTCTCTTTCAGCCCCACTTTTTCAGCCCCTTTGTTTCTCGCCCTCTGTTTCAGCCCCTCTGATTCTCGCCCTCTGTTTCAGCCCCTCTGTTTCTCGCCGTCTGTTTCAGCCCCTCTGATTCAGCCCCTCTGATTCAGCACCCCGGATTCAGCCCCTCTGTTTCTCGCCCTCTGTTTCAGCCCTTCTGTTTCAGCCCCTCTGTTTCAGCCCCTCTGTTTCTCACCCTCTGTTTCAGCCCGTCTGATTCAGCCCCTCTGATTCAGCCCCTCTGATTCAGCCCCTCTGTTTCAGCGCCTCTGATTCAGCCTCTCTGATTCAGCCCCTCTGTTTCTCGCCCTCTCTTTCAGCCGCTCTGTTTCAGCCCCTCTGTTTCACATCCTCTGTTTCAGCCCCTCTGTTTCTAGCCCTCTGTTTCAGCCCCTCTGTTTCTCGCCCTCTGTTCCAGCCCCTCTGTTTCTCGCCCTCTGTTTCAGCCCCTCTGTTTCTCACCCTCTGTTTCAGCCCGTCTGATTCAGCCCCTCTGATTCAGCCCCTCTGATTCAGCCCCTCTGTTTCAGCGCCTCTGATTCAGCCTCTCTGATTCAGCCCCTCTGTTTCTCGCCCTCTCTTTCAGCCGCTCTGTTTCAGCCCCTCTGTTTCACATCCTCTGTTTCAGCCCCTCTGTTTCTAGCCCTCTGTTTCAGCCCCTCTGTTTCTCGCCCTCTGTTCCAGCCCCTCTGTTTCTCGCCCTCTGTTTCAGCCCCTCTGTTTCAGCCCCTCTGTTTCAGCCCCTCTGTTTCAGCCCCTCTGTTTCTCGCCCTCTGTTTCAGCCCCTCTGTTTCTCGCCCTCTGTTTCAGCCCTTCTGTTTCAGCCCCTCTGTTTCTCGCCCTCTGTTTCTGCCCCTCTGTTTCTCGCCCTCTGTTTCAGCCCCGCTGTTTCTCGCCCTCTGCTTCAGCCCCGCTGATTCAGCCCCTCTGTTTCAGCCCCTCTGAATCAGCACCTCTGTTTCATCCCCTCTGTTTCAGCCCCTCTGTTTCAGCCCCTCTGTTTCTCGCCCTCTGTTTCAGCCCCTCTGTTTCTCGCACTCTGTTTCAGCCCCTCTGTTTCTCGCCCTCTGTTCAGCCCCTATGTTTCTCGCCCTTTGTTTCAGCCCCTCTGTTTTTCGCCCTCTGTTTCAGCCCCTCTGTTTCAGCCCCTCTGTTTCTCGCCCTCTGTTTCTGCCACTCTGTTTCTCGCCCTCTGTTTCAGCCCCGCTGATTCAGCCCCTCTGTTTCAGCCCCTCTGAATCAGCCCCTCTGATTCAGCCCCTCCGTTTCAGCCCCTCTGTTTCAGCCCCTCTGTTTCTCGCCCTCTGTTTCAGCCCATCTGATTCTCGCCCACTGTTTCCGCCCCTCTGATTCTCACCCTCTGTTTCAGCCCCTCTGATTGAGCCCCTCTGTTTCAGCCCCTCTGATTCAGCCCCTCTGATTCAGCCCCTCTGATTCAGCCCCTCTGTTTCTCGCCCTCTTTTTCAGCCCCTCTGTTTCAGCCCCTCTGTTTCAGCCCCTCTTTTTCTCACCCTCTGTTTCAGCCCCTCTGATACAGCCCCTCTGATTCAGCTCCTCTCTTTCAGCCCCACTTTTTCAGCCCCTTTGTTTCTCGCCCTCTGTTTCAGCCCCTCTGATTCTCGCCCTCTGTTTCAGCCCCTCTGTTTCTCGCCGTCTGTTTCAGCCCCTCTGATTAGGCCCTCTGTTTCAGCCCTTCTGATTCAGCCCCTCTGATTCAGCCCCCCGGATTCAGCCCCTCTGTTTCTCGCCCTCTGTTTCAGCCCCTCTATTTCAGCCCCTCTGTTTCAGCCCCTCTGTTTCTCACCCTCTGTTTCAGCCCGTCTGATTCAGCCCCTCTGATTCAGCCCCTCTGATTCAGCCCCTCTGTTTCAGCGCCTCTGATTCAGCCTCTCTGATTCAGCCCCTCTGTTTCTCGCCCTCTCTTTCAGCCGCTCTGTTTCAGCCCCTCTGTTTCACATCCTCTGTTTCAGCCCCTCTGTTTCTAGCCCTCTGTTTCAGCCCCTCTGTTTCTCGCCCTCTGTTCCAGCCCCTCTGTTTCTCGCCCTCTGTTTCAGCCCCTCTGTTTTAGCCCCTCTGTTTCAGCCCCTCTGTTTCAGCCCCTCTGTTTCAGCCCCTCTGTTTCAGCCCCTCAGTTTCTCGCCCTCTGTTTCAGCCCCTCTGTTTCTCGCCCTCTGTTTCAGCCCCTCTGTTTCTCGCCCTCTGTTTCTGACCCTCTGTTTCTCGCCCTCTGTTTCAGCCACTCTGTTTTTCGCCCTCTGTTTCATCACCTCTGTTTCTCGCCCTCTGTATCAGTCCCTCTGTTTCAGCCCCTCTGTTTCAGACCCTCTGTTTCAGCCTCTCTGTTTCTCGCCCTCGGTTTCTCGCCCTCTGTTTCAGCCCCTCTGTTTCTCGCCCTCTGTTTCAGCCCCTCTGTTTCGCGCCCTCTGTTTCAGCCCGTCTGTTTCATCCCCTCTGTTTCTCGCCCTCTGTTTCAGCCCCTCTGTTTCTCACCCTCTGTTTCAGCCCCTCTGTTTCAGCCCCGCTGTTTTTCGCCCTCTGTTTCAGCCCCTCTGTTTCAGCCCTTCTGTTTCAGCCTCTCTGTTTCAGCCCCTCTGTTTCTCGCCCTCTGTTTCAGCCCCTCTGTTTCTCGCCCTCTGTTTCAGCCCCTCTGTTTCTCCCCCTCTGTTTCAGCCCCTCTGTTTCAGCCCCTCTGTTTCTCGCCCTCTGTTTCTGCCCCTCTGTTTCTCGCCCTCTGTTTCAGCCCCTCTGTTTCTCGCCCTCTGTTTCAGCCCCTCTGTTTCATCCCCTCTGTTTCAGCCCCTCTGTTTCAGTCCCTCTGTTTCTCGCCCTCTGTTTCAGCCCCTCTGTTTCTCGCCCTCTGTTTCAGGCCCTCTGTTTCACGCCCTCTGTTTCAGCCCCTCTGTTTCAGACCCTCTGTTTCAGCCCCTCCGTTTCTCGCCCTCTGTTTCAGCCCCTCTGTTTCAGCCCCTCTGTTTCTCACCCTCTGTTTCAGCCTCTCTGTTTCTCGCCCTCTGTTTCAGCCCCTCTGTTTCTCGCCCTCTGTTTCAGCCCTTCTGTTTCAGCCCCTCTGTTTCTCGCCCTCTGTTTCTGCCCCTCTGTTTCTCGCCCTCTGTTTCAGCCCCGCTGTTTCTCGCCCTCTGTTTCAGCCCCGCTGATTCAGCCCCTCTGTTTCAGCCCCTCTGAATCAGCCCCTCTGATTCAGCCCCTCTGTTTCAGCCCCTCTGTTTCAGCCCCACTCTTTCTCGCCCTCTGTTTCAGCCCCTCTGTTTCTCGCCCTCTGTTCAGCCCCTATGTTTCTCGCCCTCTGTTTCAGCCCCTCTGTTTTTCGCCCTCTGTTTCAGCCCCTCTGTTTTAGCCCCTCTGTTTCTCGCCCTCTGTTTCAGCCGCTCTGATTGAGCCCCTCTGTTTCAGCCCCTCTGATTCAGCCCCCTGATTCAGCCCCTCCGTTTCAGCCCCTCTGTTTCAGCCCCTCTGTTTCTCGCCCTCTGTTTCAGCCCATCTGATTCTCGCCCTCTGTTTCCGCCCCTCTGATTCTCACCCTCTGTTTCAGCCCCTCTGATTCAGCCCCTCTGTTTCAGCCCCTCTGATTCAGCCCCTCTGATTCAGCCCCTCTGATTCAGCCCCTCTGTTTCAACGCCTCTGATTCAGACCCTCTGTTTCTCGCCCTCTGTTTCAGCCCCTCTGTTTCAGCCCCTCTGTTTCAGCCCCTCTGTTTCTCACCCTCTGTTTCAGCCCCTCTGAATCAGCCCCTCTGATTCAGCTCCTCTGATTCAGCCCCTCTGTTTCAACGCCTCTGATTCAGCCCCTCTGTTTCTCGCCCTCTGTTTCAGCCCCGCTGTTTCAGCCCCTCTGTTTCTCCTCCTCTGTTTCAGCCCCTCTGTTTCTAGCACTCTGTTTCAGCCCCTCTGTTTCTCGCCCTCTGTTTCAGCCCCTCTCTTTCTCGCCCTCTGTTTCAGCCCCTCTGTTTCAGTCCCTCTAATTCAGCCCCTCTGTTTCAGCCCCTCTGTTAATCGCCCTCAGTTTCAGCCCCTCTGTTTCTCGCCCTCTGTTTCAGCCCCTCTGTTTCAGCCCCTCTGTTTCAGCCCCTCTGTTTCTCGCCCTCTGTTTCAGCCCCTCTGTTTCAGCCCCTCTGTTTCAGCCCCTCTGTTTCTCACCCTCTGTTTCAGTCCCTCTGTTTCTCGCCCTCCGTTTCAGCCCCTCGGTTTTTCGTCCTCTGTTTCAGCCCCTCTGTTTCTCGCCCTCTGTATCAGACCCTCTGTTTCCGCCCCTCTGTTTCAGCCCCTCTGTTTCTCGCCCTCTGTTTCTCGCCCTCTGTTTCAGCCCTTCTGTTTCTCGCCCTCTATTTCAGCCCCTCTGTTTCAGCCCCTCTGTTTCTCGCCCTCTGTTTCTGCCCCTCTGTTTCTCGCCCTCCGTTTCAGCCCCTCGGTTTTTCGTCCTCTGTTTCAGCCCCTCTGTTTCTCGCCCTCTGTATCAGACCCTCTGTTTCCGCCCCTCTGTTTCAGCCCCTCTGTTTCTCGCCCTCTGTTTCTCGCCCTCTGTTTCAGCCCCTCTGTTTCTCGCCCTCTGTTTCAGCTCCTCTGTTTCGCGCTCTCTGTTTCAGCCCCTCTGTTTCAGCCCCTCTGTTTCTCGCCCTCTGTTTCTGCCCCTCTGTTTCTCGCCCTCTGTTTCAACCCCTCTGTTTCTCGCCCTCTGTTTCAGCCCCACTGATTCAGCCCCTCTGTTTCAGCCCCTCTGATTCAGCCCCTCTGTTTCTCGCCCTCTGTTTCAGCCCCTCTGTTTCTCGCCCTCTGTTTCAGCCCCTCTGATTCAGCCCCTCTGTTTCAGCCCCTCTGTTTCTCCCCCTCTGTTCCAGCCCCTCTGTTTCAGCCCCTCTGTTTCAGCCACTCTGTTTCAGCCCCTCTGTTTCAGCCCCTCTGTTTCTCGCCCTCTGTTTCAGCCCCTCTGTTTCTCGCCCTCCGATTCAGCCCCTCTGTTTCAGCCCGTCTGTTTCAGCCCCTCTGTTTCACGCCCTCTGTTTCAGCCCCTCTGTTTCTCAACCTCTGTTTCAGCCCCTCTGAATCAGCCCCTCTGTTTCTCGCCCTCTGTTTCAGCCCCTCTGTTTCTCGCCCTCCGATTCAGCCCCTCTGTTTCAGCCCGTCTGTTTCAGCCACTCTGTTTCTCGCCCTCTGTTTCAGCCCCTCTGTTCCTCGCCCTCTGTTTCAGCCCCTCTGTTTCTCGCCCTCTGTTTCAGCCCCTCTGTTTCAGCCCCTCTGTTTCTCGCCCTCTGTTTCTGCCCCTCTGTTTCTCGCCCTCTGTTTCAGCCCCTCTGTTTTTCGCCCTCTGTTTCAGCCCCTCTGTTTCTCGCCCTCTGTATCAGACCCTCTGTTTCAGCCCCTCTGTTTCAGCCCCTCTGTTTCAGCCCCTCTGTTTATCGCCCTCTGTTTCTCGCCCTCTGTTTCAGCCCCTCTGTTTCTCGCCCTCTGTTTCAGCCCCTCTGTTTCGCGCTCTCTGTTTCAGCCCCTCTGTTTCAGCCCCTCTGTTTCTCGCACTCTGTTTCTGCCCCTCTGTTTCTCGCCCTCTGTTTCAACCCCTCTGTTTCTCGCCCTCTGTTTCAGCCCGGCGGATTCAGCCCCTCTGTTTCAGCCCCTCTGATTCAGCCCCTCTGTTTCTCGCCCTCTGTTTCAGCCCCTCTGCTTCTCGCCCTCTGTTGCAGCCCCTCTGTTTCTCGCCCTCTGTTTCAGCCCCTCTGATTCAGCCCCTCTGTTTCAGACCCTCTGTTTCAGCACCTCTGTTTCTCGCCCTCTGTTTCAGCCCCTCTGTTTCAGCCCTTCTGTTTCAGCCCCTCTGTTTCAGCCCCTCTGTTTCAGCCCCTCTGTTTCTCGCCCTCTGTTGCAGCCCCTCTGTTTCTCGCCCTCTGTTTCAGCCCCTCTGATTCAGCCCCTCTGTTTCAGACCCTCTGTTTCAGCACCTCTGTTTCTCGCCCTCTGTTTCAGCCCCTCTGATTCAGCCCCTCTGATTCAGCCCCTCTGATTCAGCCCCTCTTTTTCTCGCCCTCTGTTTCAGCCCCTCTGTTTCAGCCCTTCTGTTTCAGCCCCTCTGTTTCAGCCCCTCTGTTTCAGCCCCTCTGTTTCTCGCCCTATGTTTCTGCCCCTCTGTTTCTCGCCCTCTGTTTCAGCCCCGCTGATTCAGCCCCTCTGTTTCAGCCCCTCTTAATCAGCCCCTCTGATTCAGCACCTATGTTTCTCGCCCTCTGTTTCAGCCCCTCTGTTTCAGCCCCTCTGTTTCAGCCCCTCTGTTTCTCGCCCTCTGTTTCAGCCCCTCTGTTTCAGCCCCTCTGTTTCAGCCCCTCTGTTTCAGCCCGTCTGTTTCTCACCCTCTTTTTCAGCCCCTCTGTTTCTCGCCCTCTGTTTCAGCCCCTCTGTTTCTCGCCCTCTGTTTCAGCCCCTCTGTTTCAGCCCCTCTGTTTCTCGCCCTCTGTTTCAGCCCTTCTGTTTCAGCCCCTCTGTTTCTCGCCCTCTGTTTCAGCCCCGCTGTTTCTCGCCCTCTGCTTCAGCCCCGCTGATTGAGCCCCTCTGTTTCAGCCCCTCTGAATCAGCCCCTCTGATTCAGCCCCTCTGTTTCAGCCCCTCTGTTTCAGCCCATCTGTTTCTCGCCCTCTGTTTCAGCCCCTCTGTTTCTCGCCCTCTGTTTCAGCCCCTCTGTTTCTCGCCCTCTGTTCAGCCCCTATGTTTCTCGCCCACTGTTTCAGCCCGTCTGATTCAGCCCCTCTGATTCATCCCCTCTGATTCAGCCCCTCTGTTTCAGCGCCTCTGATTCAGCCCCTCTGATTCAGCCCCTCTGTTTCTCGCCCTCTCTTTCAGCCGCTCTGTTTCAGCCCCTCTGTTTCACCTCCTCTGTTTCAGCCCCTCTGTTTCTAGCCCTCTGTTTCAGCCCCTCTGTTTCTCGCCCTCTGTTCCAGCCCCTCTGTTTCTCGCCCTCTGTTTCAGCCCCTCTGTTTCAACCCCTCTGTTTCAGCCCCTCTGTTTCTCGCCCTCTGTTTCAGCCCCTCTGTATCTCGCCCTCAGTTTCAGCCCATCTGTTTCTCGCCCTCTGTTTCAGCCCCTCTGTTTCAGCCCCTCTCTTTCTCGCCCTCTGTTTCAGCCCCTCTGTTTCAGTCCCTCTAATTCTGCCCCTCTGTTTCAGCCCCTCTGTTTCTCGCCCTCTGTTTCAGCCCCTCTGTTAATCGCCCTCAGTTTCAGCCCCTCTGTTTCTCGCCCTCTGTTTCAGCCCCTCTGTTTCAGCCCCTCTGTTTCAGCCCCTCTGTTTCTCGCCCTCTGTTTCAGCCCCTCTGTTTCAGCCCCTCTGTTTCAGCCCCTCTGTTTCTCACCCTCTGTTTCAGCCCCTCTGTTTCTCGCCCTCTGTTTCAGCCCTTCTGTTTCTCGCCCTCTATTTCAGCCCCTCTGTTTCAGCCCCTCTGTTTCTCGCCCTCTGTTTCTGCCCCTCTGTTTCTCGCCCTCCGTTTCAGCCCCTCGGTTTTTCGTCCTCTGTTTCAGCCCCTCTGTTTCTCGCCCTCTGTATCAGACCCTCTGTTTCCGCCCCTCTGTTTCAGCCCCTCTGTTTCTCGCCCTCTGTTTCTCGCCCTCTGTTTCAGCCCCTCTGTTTCTCGCCCTCTGTTTCAGCTCCTCTGTTTCGCGCTCTCTGTTTCAGCCCCTCTGTTTCAGCCCCTCTGTTTCTCGCCCTCTGTTTCTGCCCCTCTGTTTCTCGCCCTCTGTTTCAACCCCTCTGTTTCTCGCCCTCTGTTTCAGCCCCGCTGATTCAGCCCCTCTGTTTCAGCCCCTCTGATTCAGCCCCTCTGTTTCTCGCCCTCTGTTTCAGCCCCTCTGTTTCTCGCCCTCTGTTTCAGCCCCTCTGATTCAGCCCCTCTGTTTCAGCCCCTCTGTTTCTCCCCCTCTGTTCCAGCCCCTCTGTTTCAGCCCCTCTGTTTCAGCCACTCTGTTTCAGCCCCTCTGTTTCAGCCCCTCTGTTTCTCGCCCTCTGTTTCAGCCCCTCTGTTTCTCGCCCTCCGATTCAGCCCCTCTGTTTCAGCCCGTCTGTTTCAGCCCCTCTGTTTCACGCCCTCTGTTTCAGCCCCTCTGTTTCTCAACCTCTGTTTCAGCCCCTCTGATTCAGCCCCTCTGTTTCTCGCCCTCTGTTTCAGCCCCTCTGTTTCTCGCCCTCCGATTCAGCCCCTCTGTTTCAGCCCGTCTGTTTCAGCCACTCTGTTTCTCGCCCTCTGTTTCAGCCCCTCTGTTCCTCGCCCTCTGTTTCAGCCCCTCTGTTTCTCGCCCTCTGTTTCAGCCCCTCTGTTTCAGCCCCTCTGTTTCTCGCCCTCTGTTTCTGCCCCTCTGTTTCTCGCCCTCTGTTTCAGCCCCTCTGTTTTTCGCCCTCTGTTTCAGCCCCTCTGTTTCTCGCCCTCTGTATCAGACCCTCTGTTTCAGCCCCTCTGTTTCAGCCCCTCTGTTTCAGCCCCTCTGTTTCATCCCCTCTGTTTCAGCCCCTCTGTTTCAGCCCCTCTGTTTCTCGCCCTCTGTTTCAGCCCCTCTGTTTCGCGCTCTCTGTTTCAGCCCCTCTGTTTCAGCCCCTCTGTTTCTCGCACTCTGTTTCTGCCCCTCTGTTTCTCGCCCTCTGTTTCAACCCCTCTGTTTCTCGCCCTCTGTTTCAGCCCGGCGGATTCAGCCCCTCTGTTTCAGCCCCTCTGATTCAGCCCCTCTGTTTCTCGCCCTCTGTTTCAGCCCCTCTGCTTCTCGCCCTCTGTTGCAGCCCCTCTGTTTCTCGCCCTCTGTTTCAGCCCCTCTGATTCAGCCCCTCTGTTTCAGACCCTCTGTTTCAGCACCTCTGTTTCTCGCCCTCTGTTTCAGCCCCTCTGTTTCTAGCCCTCTGATTCAGCCCCTCTGATTCAGCCCCTCTTTTTCTCGCCCTCTGTTTCAGCCCCTCTGTTTCAGCCCGTCTGTTTCAGCCCCTCTGTTTCAGCCCCTCTGTTTCAGCCCCTCTGTTTCTCGCCCTATGTTTCTGCCCCTCTGTTTCTCGCCCTCTGTTTCAGCCCCGCTGATTCAGCCCCTCTGTTTCAGCCCCTCTGAATCAGCCCCTCTGATTCAGCCCCTCTGTTTCTCGCCCTCTGTTTCAGCCCCTCTGTTTCAGCCCCTCTGTTTCAGCCCCTCTGTTTCTCGCCCTCTGTTTCAGCCCCTCTGTTTCAGCCCCTCTGTTTCAGCCCGTCTGTTTCTCACCCTCTTTTTCAGCCCCTCTGTTTCTCGCCCTCTGTTTCAGCCCCTCTGTTTCTCGCCCTCTGTTTCAGCCCCTCTGTTTCAGCCCCTCTGTTTCTCGCCCTCTGTTTCAGCCCTTCTGTTTCAGCCCCTCTGTTTCTCGCCCTCTGTTTCAGCCCCGCTGTTTCTCGCCCTCTGCTTCAGCCCCGCTGATTGAGCCCCTCTGTTTCAGCCCCTCTGAATCAGCCCCTCTGATTCAGCCCCTCTGTTTCAGCCCCTCTGTTTCAGCCCATCTGTTTCAGCCCCTCAGATTCAGCCCCTCTGTTTCTCGCCCTCTCTTTCAGCCGCTCTGTTTCAGCCCCTCTGTTTCACCTCCTCTGTTTCAGCCCCTCTGTTTCTAGCCCTCTGTTTCAGCCCCTCTGTTTCTCGCCCTTTGTTTCAGCCCCTCTGTTTCTCGCCCTCTGTTTCAGCTCCTCTGTTTCGCGCTCTCTGTTTCAGCCCCTCTGTTTCAGCCCCTCTGTTTCTCGCCCTCTGTTTCTGCCCCTCTGTTTCTCGCCCTCTGTTTCAACCCCTCTGTTTCTCGCCCTCTGTTTCAGCCCCGCTGATTCAGCCCCTCTGTTTCAGCCCCTCTGATTCAGCCCCTCTGTTTCTCGCCCTCTGTTTCAGCCCCTCTGTTTCTCGCCCTCTGTTTCAGCCCCTCTGATTCAGCCCCTCTGTTTCAGCCCCTCTGTTTCTCCCCCTCTGTTCCAGCCCCTCTGTTTCAGCCCCTCTGTTTCAGCCACTCTGTTTCAGCCCCTCTGTTTCAGCCCCTCTGTTTCTCGCCCTCTGTTTCAGCCCCTCTGTTTCTCGCCCTCCGATTCAGCCCCTCTGTTTCAGCCCGTCTGTTTCAGCCCCTCTGTTTCTCGCCCTCTGTTTCAGCTCCTCTGTTTCTCGCCCTCTGTTTCAGCCCCTCTGTTTCTCGCCCTCTGTTTCAGCCCCTCTCTTTCTCGCCCTCTGTTTCAGCCCCTCTGTTTCAGCCCCGCTGTTTCTCGCCCTCTGTTTCAGCCCCTCTGTTTCAGCCCATCTGTTTCAGCCCCTCAGATTCAGCCCCTCTGTTTCTCGCCCTCTCTTTCAGCCGCTCTGTTTCAGCCCCTCTGTTTCACCTCCTCTGTTTCAGCCCCTCTGTTTCTAGCCCTCTGTTTCAGCCCCTCTGTTTCTCGCCCTCTGTTTCAGCCCCTCTGTTTCTCGCCCTCTGTTTCAGCTCCTCTGTTTCGCGCTCTCTGTTTCAGCCCCTCTGTTCCAGCCCCTCTGTTTCTCGCCCTCTGTTTCTGCCCCTCTGTTTCTCGCCCTCTGTTTCAACCCCTCTGTTTCTCGCCCTCTGTTTCAGCCCCGCTGATTCAGCCCCTCTGTTTCAGCCCCTCTGATTCAGCCCCTCTGTTTCTCGCCCTCTGTTTCAGCCCCTCTGTTTCTCAACCTCTGTTTCAGCCCCTCTGATTCAGCCCCTCTGTTTCTCGCCCTCTGTTTCAGCCCCTCTGTTTCTCGCCCTCCGATTCAGCCCCTCTGTTTCAGCCCGTCTGTTTCAGCCCCTCTGTTTCTCGCCCTCTGTTTCAACCCCTCTGTTTCTCGCCCTCTGTTTCAGCCCCGCTGATTCAGCCCCTCTGTTTCAGCCCCTCTGATTCAGCCCCTCTGTTTCTCGCCCTCTGTTTCAGCCCCTCTGTTTCTCGCCCTCTGTTTCAGCCCCTCTGATTCAGCCCCTCTGTTTCAGCCCCTCTGTTTCTCCCCCTCTGTTCCAGCCCCTCTGTTTCAGCCCCTCTGTTTCAGCCACTCTGTTTCAGCCCCTCTGTTTCAGCCCCTCTGTTTCTCGCCCTCTGTTTCAGCCCCTCTGTTTCTCGCCCTCCGATTCAGCCCCTCTGTTTCAGCCCGTCTGTTTCAGCCCCTCTGTTTCACGCCCTCTGTTTCAGCCCCTCTGTTTCTCAACCTCTGTTTCAGCCCCTCTGATTCAGCCCCTCTGTTTCTCGCCCTCTGTTTCAGCCCCTCTGTTTCTCGCCCTCCGATTCAGCCCCTCTGTTTCAGCCCGTCTGTTTCAGCCACTCTGTTTCTCGCCCTCTGTTTCAGCCCCTCTGTTCCTCGCCCTCTGTTTCAGCCCCTCTGTTTCAGCCCCTCTGTTTCTCGCCCTCTGTTTCTGCCCCTCTGTTTCTCGCCCTCTGTTTCAGCCCCTCTGTTTTTCGCCCTCTGTTTCAGCCCCTCTGTTTCTCGCCCTCTGTATCAGACCCTCTGTTTCAGCCCCTCTGTTTCAGCCCCTCTGTTTCAGCCCCTCTGTTTATCGCCCTCTGTTTCTCGCCCTCTGTTTCAGCCCCTCTGTTTCTCACCCTCTGTTTCAGCCCCTCTGTTTCGCGCTCTCTGTTTCAGCCCCTCTGTTTCAGCCCCTCTGTTTCTCGCACTCTGTTTCTGCCCCTCTGTTTCTCGCCCTCTGTTTCAACCCCTCTGTTTCTCGCCCTCTGTTTCAGCCCGGCGGATTCAGCCCCTCTGTTTCAGCCCCTCTGATTCAGCCCCTCTGTTTCTCGCCCTCTGTTTCAGCCCCTCTGCTTCTCGCCCTCTGTTGCAGCCCCTCTGTTTCTCGCCCTCTGTTTCAGCCCCTCTGATTCAGCCCCTCTGTTTCAGACCCTCTGTTTCAGCACCTCTGTTTCTCGCCCTCTGTTTCAGCCCCTCTGTTTCTAGCCCTCTGATTCAGCCCCTCTGATTCAGCCCCTCTTTTTCTCGCCCTCTGTTTCAGCCCCTCTGTTTCAGCCCTTCTGTTTCAGCCCCTCTGTTTCAGCCCCTCTGTTTCAGCCCCTCTGTTTCTCGCCCTATGTTTCTGCCCCTCTGTTTCTCGCCCTCTGTTTCAGCCCCGCTGATTCAGCCCCTCTGTTTCAGCCCCTCTGAATCAGCCCCTCTGATTCAGCCCCTCTGTTTCTCGCCCTCTGTTTCAGCCCCTCTGTTTCAGCCCCTCTGTTTCAGCCCCTCTGTTTCTCGCCCTCTGTTTCAGCCCCTCTGTTTCAGCCCCTCTGTTTCAGCCCCTCTGTTTCAGCCCGTCTGTTTCTCACCCTCTTTTTCAGCCCCTCTGTTTCTCGCCCTCTGTTTCAGCCCCTCTGTTTCTCGCCCTCTGTTTCAGCCCCTCTGTTTCAGCCCCTCTGTTTCTCGCCCTCTGTTTCAGCCCTTCTGTTTCAGCCCCTCTGTTTCTCGCCCTCTGTTTCAGCCCCGCTGTTTCTCGCCCTCTGCTTCAGCCCCGCTGATTGAGCCCCTCTGTTTCAGCCCCTCTGAATCAGCCCCTCTGATTCAGCCCCTCTGTTTCAGCCCCTCTGTTTCAGCCCATCTGTTTCAGCCCCTCAGATTCAGCCCCTCTGTTTCTCGCCCTCTCTTTCAGCCGCTCTGTTTCAGCCCCTCTGTTTCACCTCCTCTGTTTCAGCCCCTCTGTTTCTAGCCCTCTGTTTCAGCCCCTCTGTTTCTCGCCCTCTGTTTCAGCCCCTCTGTTTCTCGCCCTCTGTTTCAGCTCCTCTGTTTCGCGCTCTCTGTTTCAGCCCCTCTGTTTCAGCCCCTCTGTTTCTCGCCCTCTGTTTCTGCCCCTCTGTTTCTCGCCCTCTGTTTCAACCCCTCTGTTTCTCGCCCTCTGTTTCAGCCCCGCTGATTCAGCCCCTCTGTTTCAGCCCCTCTGATTCAGCCCCTCTGTTTCTCGCCCTCTGTTTCAGCCCCTCTGTTTCTCGCCCTCTGTTTCAGCCCCTCTGATTCAGCCCCTCTGTTTCAGCCCCTCTGTTTCTCCCCCTCTGTTTCAGCCCCTCTGTTTCAGCCCCTCTGTTTCAGCCACTCTGTTTCAGCCCCTCTGTTTCAGCCCCTCTGTTTCTCGCCCTCTGTTTCAGCCCCTCTGTTTCTCGCCCTCCGATTCAGCCCCTCTGTTTCAGCCCGTCTGTTTCAGCCCCTCTGTTTCACGCCCTCTGTTTCAGCCCCTCTCTTTCTCAACCTCTGTTTCAGCCCCTCTGATTCAGCCCCTCTGTTTCTCGCCCTCTGTTTCAGCCCCTCTGTTTCTCGCCCTCCGATTCAGCCCCTCTGTTTCAGCCCGTCTGTTTCAGCCACTCTGTTTCTCGCCCTCTGTTTCAGCCCCTCTGTTCCTCGCCCTCTGTTTCAGCCCCTCTGTTTCTCGCACTCTGTTTCAGCCCCTCTGTTTCAGCCCCTCTGTTTCTCGCCCTCTGTTTCTGCCCCTCTGTCTCTCGCCCTCTGTTTCAGCCCCTCTGTTTTTCGCCCTCTGTTTCAGCCCCTCTGTTTCTCGCCCTCTGTATCAGACCCTCTGTTTCAGCCCCTCTGTTTCAGCCCCTCTGTTTCAGCCCCTCTGTTTATCGCCCTCTGTTTCTCGCCCTCTGTTTCAGCCCCTCTGTTTCTCGCCCTCTGTTTCAGCCCCTCTGTTTCGCGCTCTCTGTTTCAGCCCCTCTGTTTCAGCCCCTCTGTTTCTCGCACTCTGTTTCTGCCCCTCTGTTTCTCGCCCTCTGTTTCAACCCCTCTGTTTCTCGCCCTCTGTTTCAGCCCGGCGGATTCAGCCCCTCTGTTTCAGCCCCTCTGATTCAGCCCCTCTGTTTCTCGCCCTCTGTTTCAGCCCCTCTGCTTCTCGCCCTCTGTTGCAGCCCCTCTGTTTCTCGCCCTCTGTTTCAGCCCCTCTGATTCAGCCCCTCTGTTTCAGACCCTCTGTTTCAGCACCTCTGTTTCTCGCCCTCTGTTTCAGCCCCTCTGTTTCTAGCCCTCTGATTCAGCCCCTCTGATTCAGCCCCTCTTTTTCTCGCCCTCTGTTTCAGCCCCTCTGTTTCAGCCCTTCTGTTTCAGCCCCTCTGTTTCAGCCCCTCTGTTTCAGCCCCTCTGTTTCTCGCCCTATGTTTCTGCCCCTCTGTTTCTCGCCCTCTGTTTCAGCCCCGCTGATTCAGCCCCTCTGTTTCAGCCCCTCTGAATCAGCCCCTCTGATTCAGCCCCTCTGTTTCTCGCCCTCTGTTTCAGCCCCTCTGTTTCAGCCCCTCTGTTTCAGCCCCTCTGTTTCTCGCCCTCTGTTTCAGCCCCTCTGTTTCAGCCCCTCTGTTTCAGCCCCTCTGTTTCAGCCCGTCTGTTTCTCACCCTCTTTTTCAGCCCCTCTGTTTCTCGCCCTCTGTTTCAGCCCCTCTGTTTCTCGCCCTCTGTTTCAGCCCCTCTGTTTCAGCCCCTCTGTTTCTCGCCCTCTGTTTCAGCCCTTCTGTTTCAGCCCCTCTGTTTCTCGCCCTCTGTTTCAGCCCCGCTGTTTCTCGCCCTCTGCTTCAGCCCCGCTGATTGAGCCCCTATGTTTCAGCCCCTCTGAATCAGCCCCTCTGATTCAGCCCCTCTGTTTCAGCCCCTCTGTTTCAGCCCATCTGTTTCAGCCCCTCAGATTCAGCCCCTCTGTTTCTCGCCCTCTCTTTCAGCCGCTCTGTTTCAGCCCCTCTGTTTCACCTCCTCTGTTTCAGCCCCTCTGTTTCTAGCCCTCTGTTTCAGCCCCTCTGTTTCTCGCCCTCTGTTCCAGCCCCTCTGTTTCTCGCCCTCTGTTTCAGCCCCTCTGTTTCAACCCCTCTGTTTCAGCCGCTCTGTTTCTCGCCCTCTGTTTCAGCCCCTCTGTTTCTCGCCCTCAGTTTCAGCCCATCTGTTTCTCGCCCTCTGTTTCAGCCCCTCTGTTTCAGCCCCTCTGTTTCTCGCCCTCTGTTTCAGCCCCTCTGTTTCAGCCCCTCTGTTTCAGCCCCTCTGTTTCAGCCCGTCTGTTTCTCACCCTCTTTTTCAGCCCCTCTGTTTCTCGCCCTCTGTTTCAGCCCCTCTGTTTCTCGCCCTCTGTTTCAGCCCCTCTGTTTCAGCCCCTCTATTTCTCGCCCTCTGTTTCTGCCCCTATGTTTCTCGCCCTCTGTTTCAGCCACTCTGTTTTTCGCCCTCTGTTTCAGCCCCTCTGTTTCTCGCCCTCTGTATCAGACCCTCTGTTTCAGCCCCTCTGTTTCAGCCCCTCTGTTTCAGCCCCTCTGTTTCTCGCCCGCGGTTTCTCGCCCTCTGTTTCAGCACCTCTGTTTCTCGCCCTCTGTTTCAGCCCCTCTGTTTCTCGCCCTCTGTTTCAGCCACTCTGTTTCTCGCCCTCTGTTTCAGCCCCTCTGTTTCAGCCCCGCTGTTTCTCGCCCTCTGTTTCAGCCCCTCCGTTTCAGCCCCTCTGTTTCAGCCTCTCTGTTTCAGCCCCTCTGTTTCTCGCCCTCTGTTTCAGCCCCTCTGTTTCTCGCCCTCTGTTTCAGCCCCTCTGTTTCTCGCCCTCTGTTTCAGCCCTTCTGTTTCAGCCCCTCTGTTTCTCGCCCTCTGTTTCTGCCCCTCTGTTTCTCGCCCTCTGTTTCAGCCCCGCTGTTTCTCGCCCTCTGCTTCAGCCCCGCTGATTGAGCCCCTCTGTTTCAGCCCCTCTGAATCAGCCCCTCTGATTCAGCCCCTCTGTTTCAGCCCCTCTGTTTCAACCCCTCTGTTTCTCGCCCTCTGTTTCAGCCCCTCTGTTTCTCGCCATCTGTTTCAGCCCCTCTGTTTCTCGCCCTCTGTTCAGCCCCTATGTTTCTCGCCCACTGTTTCAGCCCGTCTGATTCAGCCCCTCTGATTCAGCCCCTCTGATTCAGCCCCTCTGTTTCAGCGCCTCTGATTCAGGCCCTCTGATTCAGCCCCTCTGTTTCTCACCCTCTCTTTCAGCCGCTCTGTTTCAGCCCCTCTGTTTCACCTCCTCTGTTTCAGCCCCTCTGTTTCTAGCCCTCTGTTTCAGCCCCTCTGTTTCTCGCCCTCTGTTCCAGCCCCTCTGTTTCTCGCCCTCTGTTTCAGCCCCTCTGTTTCAGCCCCTCTGTTTCAGCCCCTCTGTTTCTCGCCCTCTGTTTCAGCCCCTCTGTTTCTCGCCCTCAGTTTCAGCCCATCTGTTTCTCGCCCTCTGTTTCAGCCCCTCTGTTTCAGCCCCTCTGTTTCTCGCCCTCTGTTTCAGCCCCTCTGTTTCAGCCCCTCTGTTTCAGCCCCTCTGTTTCAGCCCGTCTGTTTCTCACCCTCTTTTTCAGCCCCTCTGTTTCTCGCCCTCTGTTTCAGCCCCTCTGTTTCTCGCCCTCTGTTTCAGCCCCTCTATTTCTCGCCCTCTGTTTCTGCCCCTATGTTTCTCGCCCTCTGTTTCAGCCACTCTGTTTTTCGCCCTCTGTTTCAGCCCCTCTGTTTCTCGCCCTCTGTATCAGACCCTCTGTTTCAGCCCCTCTGTTTCAGCCCCTCTGTTTCAGCCCCTCTGTTTCAGCCCGTCTGTTTCTCACCCTCTTTTTCAGCCCCTCTGTTTCTCGCCCTCTGTTTCAGCCCCTCTGTTTCTCGCCCTCTGTTTCAGCCCCTCTGTTTCAGCCCCTCTATTTCTCGCCCTCTGTTTCTGCCCCTATGTTTCTCGCCCTCTGTTTCAGCCACTCTGTTTTTCGCCCTCTGTTTCAGCCCCTCTGTTTCTCGCCCTCTGTATCAGACCCTCTGTTTCAGCCCCTCTGTTTCAGCCCCTCTGTTTCAGCCCCTCTGTTTCTCGCCCGCGGTTTCTCGCCCTCTGTTTCAGCACCTCTGTTTCTCGCCCTCTGTTTCAGCCCCTCTGTTTCTCGCCCTCTGTTTCAGCCACTCTGTTTCTCGCCCTCTGTTTCAGCCCCTCTGTTTCAGCCCCGCTGTTTCTCGCCCTCTGTTTCAGCCCCTCCGTTTCAGCCCCTCTGTTTCAGCCTCTCTGTTTCAGCCCCTCTGTTTCTCGCCCTCTGTTTCAGCCCCTCTGTTTCTCGCCCTCTGTTTCAGCCCCTCTGTTTCTCGCCCTCTGTTTCAGCCCTTCTGTTTCAGCCCCTCTGTTTCTCGCCCTCTGTTTCTGCCCCTCTGTTTCTCGCCCTCTGTTTCAGCCCCGCTGTTTCTCGCCCTCTGCTTCAGCCCCGCTGATTGAGCCCCTCTGTTTCAGCCCCTCTGAATCAGCCCCTCTGATTCAGCCCCTCTGTTTCAGCCCCTCTGTTTCAACCCCTCTGTTTCTCGCCCTCTGTTTCAGCCCCTCTGTTTCTCGCCCTCTGTTTCAGCCCCTCTGTTTCTCGCCCTCTGTTCAGCCCCTATGTTTCTCGCCCACTGTTTCAGCCCGTCTGATTCAGCCCCTCTGATTCAGCCCCTCTGATTCAGCCCCTCTGTTTCAGCGCCTCTGATTCAGGCCCTCTGATTCAGCCCCTCTGTTTCTCACCCTCTCTTTCAGCCGCTCTGTTTCAGCCCCTCTGTTTGACCTCCTCTGTTTCAGCCCCTCTGTTTCTAGCCCTCTGTTTCAGCCCCTCTGTTTCTCGCCCTCTGTTCCAGCCCCTCTGTTTCTCGCCCTCTGTTTCAGCCCCTCTGTTTCAGCCCCTCTGTTTCAGCCCCTCTGTTTCTCGCCCTCTGTTTCAGCCCCTCTGTTTCTCGCCCTCAGTTTCAGCCCATCTGTTTCTCGCCCTCTGTTTCAGCCCCTCTGTTTCAGCCCCTCTGTTTCTCGCCCTCTGTTTCAGCCCCTCTGTTTCAGCCCCTCTGTTTCAGCCCCTCTGTTTCAGCCCGTCTGTTTCTCACCCTCTTTTTCAGCCCCTCTGTTTCTCGCCCTCTGTTTCAGCCCCTCTGTTTCTCGCCCTCTGTTTCAGCCCCTCTATTTCTCGCCCTCTGTTTCTGCCCCTATGTTTCTCGCCCTCTGTTTCAGCCACTCTGTTTTTCGCCCTCTGTTTCAGCCCCTCTGTTTCTCGCCCTCTGTATCAGACCCTCTGTTTCAGCCCCTCTGTTTCAGACCCTCTGTTTCAGCCCCTCTGTTTCTCGCCCGCGGTTTCTCGCCCTCTGTTTCAGCCCCTCTGTTTCTCGCCCTCTGTTTCAGCCCCTCTGTTTCTCGCCCTCTGTTTCAGCCCCTCTGTTTCTCGCCCTCTGTTTCAGCCCCTCTGTTTCAGCCCCGCTGTTTCTCGCCCTCTGTTTCAGCCCCTCCGTTTCAGCCCCTCTGTTTCAGCCTCTCTGTTTCTCGCCCTCTGTTCAGCCCCTATGTTTCTCGCCCTCTGTTTCAGCCCCTCTGTTTCTCGCCCTCTGTTTCAGCTCCTCTGTTTCTCGCCCTCAGTTTCAGCCCATCTGTTTCTCGTTCTCTGTTTCAGCCCCTCTGTTTCAGCCCCTCTGTTTCTCGCCCTCTGTTTCAGCCCCTCTGTTTCAGCCCCTCTTTTTCAGCCCGTCTGTTTCTCACCCTCTTTTTCAGCCCCTTTGTTTCTCGCCCTCTGTTTCAGCCCCTCTGTTTCTCGCCCTCTGTTTCAGCCCCTCTGTTTCAGCCCCTCTGTTTCAGCCCCACTGTTTCTCACCCTCTGTTTCAGCCGCTCTGTTTCTCGCCCTCTGTTTCAGCCCCTCTGTTTCTCGCCCTCTGTTTCAGCCCTTCTGTTTCAGCCCCTCTGTTTCTCGCCCTCTGTTTCTGCCCCTCTGTTTCTCGCCCTCTGTTTCAGCCCCGCTGTTTCTCGCCCTCTGCTTCAGCCCCGCTGATTGAGCCCCTCTGTTTCAGCCCCTCTGAATCAGCCCCTCTGATTCAGCCCCTCTGTTTCAGCCCCTCTGTTTCAGCCCCTCTGTTTCTCGCCCTCTGTTTCAGCCCCTCTGTTTCTCGCCCTCTGTTTCAGCCCCTCTGTTTCTCGCCCTCTGTTCAGCCCCTATGTTTCTCGCCCACTGTTTCAGCCCATCTGATTCAGCCCCTCTGATTCAGCCCCTCTGATTCAGCCCCACTGTTTCTCGCCCTCTGTTTCAGCCCCTCTGTTTCAACCCCTCTGTTTCAGCCCCTCTGTTTCTCGCCCTCTGTTTCAGCCCCTCTGTTTCTCGCCCTCAGTTTCAGCCCATCTGTTTCTCGCCCTCTGTTTCAGCCCCTCTGTTTCAGCCCCTCTCTTTCTCGCCCTCTGTTTCAGCCCCTCTGTTTCAGTCCCTCTAATTCAGCCCCTCTGTTTCAGCCCCTCTGTTTCTCGCCCTCTGTTTCAGCCCCTCTGTTAATCGCCCTCAGTTTCAGCCCCTCTGTTTCTCGCCCTCTGTTTCAGCCCCTCTGTTTCAGCCCCTCTGTTTCAGCCCCTCTGTTTCTCGCCCTCTGTTTCAGCCCCTCTGTTTCAGCCCCTCTGTTTCAGCCCCTCTGTTTCTCACCCTCTGTTTCAGCCCCTCTGTTTCTCACCCTCTGTTTCAGCCCTTCTGTTTCTCGCCCTCTATTTCAGCCCCTCTGTTTCAGCCCCTCTGTTTCTCGCCCTCTGTTTCTGCCCCTCTGTTTCTCGCCCTCCGTTTCAGCCCCTCGGTTTTTCGTCCTCTGTTTCAGCCCCTCTGTTTCTCGCCCTCTGTATCAGACCCTCTGTTTCCGCCCCTCTGTTTCAGCGCCTCTGTTTCTCGCCCTCTGTTTCTCGCCCTCTGTTTCAGCCCCTCTGTTTCTCGCCCTCTGTTTCAGCTCCTCTGTTTCGCGCTCTCTGTTTCAGCCCCTCTGTTTCAGCCCCTCTGTTTCTCGCCCTCTGTTTCTGCCCCTCTGTTTCTCGCCCTCTGTTTCAACCCCTCTGTTTCTCGCCCTCTGTTTCAGCCCCGCTGATTCAGCCCCTCTGTTTCAGCCCCTCTGATTCAGCCCCTCTGTTTCTCGCCCTCTGTTTCAGCCCCTCTGTTTCTCGCCCTCTGTTTCAGCCCCTCTGATTCAGCCCCTCTGTTTCAGCCCCTCTGTTTCTCCCCCTCTGTTCCAGCCCCTCTGTTTCAGCCCCTCTGTTTCAGCCACTCTGTTTCAGCCCCTCTGTTTCAGCCCCTCTGTTTCTCGCCCTCTGTTTCAGCCCCTCTGTTTCTCGCCCTCCGATTCAGCCCCTCTGTTTCAGCCCGTCTGTTTCAGCCCCTCTGTTTCACGCCCTCTGTTTCAGCCCCTCTGTTTCTCAACCTCTGTTTCAGCCCCTCTGATTCAGCCCCTCTGTTTCTCGCCCTCTATTTCAGCCCCTCTGTTTCTCGCCCTCCGATTCAGCCCCTCTGTTTCAGCCCGTCTGTTTCAGCCACTCTGTTTCTCGCCCTCTGTTTCAGCCCCTCTGTTCCTCGCCCTCTGTTTCAGCCCCTCTGTTTCTCGCCCTCTGTTTCAGCCCCTCTGTTTCAGCCCCTCTGTTTCTCGCCCTCTGTTTCTGATCCTCTGTTTCTCGCCCTCTGTTTCAGCCCCTCTGTTTTTCGCCCTCTGTTTCAGCCCCTCTGTTTCTCGCCCTCTGTATCAGACCCTCTGTTTCAGCCCCTCTGTTTCAGCCCCTCTGTTTCAGCCCCTCTGTTTATCGCCCTCTGTTTCTCGCCCTCTGTTTCAGCCCCTCTGTTTCTCGCCCTCTGTTTCAGCCCCTCTGTTTCGCGCTCTCTGTTTCAGCCCCTCTGTTTCAGCCCCTCTGTTTCTCGCACTCTGTTTCTGCCCCTCTGTTTCTCGCCCTCTGTTTCAACCCCTCTGTTTCTCGCCCTCTGTTTCAGCCCGGCGGATTCAGCCGCTCTGTTTCAGCCCCTCTGATTCAGCCCCTCTGTTTCTCGCCCTCTGTTTCAGCCCCTCTGCTTCTCGCCCTCTGTTGCAGCCCCTCTGTTTCTCGCCCTCTGTTTCAGCCCCTCTGATTCAGCCCCTCTGTTTCAGACCCTCTGTTTCAGCACCTCTGTTTCTCGCCCTCTGTTTCAGCCCCTCTGTTTCTAGCCCTCTGATTCAGCCCCTCTGATTCAGCCCCTCTTTTTCTCGCCCTCTGTTTCAGCCCCTCTGTTTCAGCCCTTCTGTTTCAGCCCCTCTGTTTCAGCCCCTCTGTTTCAGCCCCTCTGTTTCTCGCCCTATGTTTCTGCCCCTCTGTTTCTCGCCCTCTGTTTCAGCCCCGCTGATTCAGCCCCTCTGTTTCAGCCCCTCTGAATCAGCCCCTCTGATTCAGCCCCTCTGTTTCTCGCCCTCTGTTTCAGCCCCTCTGTTTCAGCCCCTCTGTTTCAGCCCCTCTGTTTCTCGCCCTCTGTTTCAGCCCCTCTGTTTCAGCCCCTCTGTTTCAGCCCCTCTGTTTCAGCCCGTCTGTTTCTCACCCTCTTTTTCAGCCCCTCTGTTTCTCGCCCTCTGTTTCAGCCCCTCTGTTTCTCGCCCTCTGTTTCAGCCCCTCTGTTTCAGCCCCTCTGTTTCTCGCCCTCTGTTTCAGCCCTTCTGTTTCAGCCCCTCTGTTTCTCGCCCTCTGTTTCAGCCCCGCTGTTTCTCGCCCTCTGCTTCAGCCCCGCTGATTGAGCCCCTCTGTTTCAGCCCCTCTGAATCAGCCCCTCTGATTCAGCCCCTCTGTTTCAGCCCCTCTGTTTCAGCCCATCTGTTTCAGCCCCTCTGATTCAGCCCCTCTGTTTCTCGCCCTCTCTTTCAGCCGCTCTGTTTCAGCCCCTCTGTTTCACCTCCTCTGTTTCAGCCCCTCTGTTTCTAGCCCTCTGTTTCAGCCCCTCTGTTTCTCGCCCTCTGTTCCAGCCCCTCTGTTTCTCGCCCTCTGTTTCAGCCCCTCTGTTTCAACCCCTCTGTTTCAGCCCCTCTGTTTCTCGCCCTCTGTTTCAGCCCCTCTGTTTCTCGCCCTCAGTTTCAGCCCATCTGTTTCTCGCCCTCTGTTTCAGCCCCTCTGTTTCAGCCCCTCTGTTTCTCGCCCTCTGTTTCAGCCCCTCTGTTTCAGCCCCTCTGTTTCAGCCCCTCTGTTTCAGCCCGTCTGTTTCTCACCCTCTTTTTCAGCCCCTCTGTTTCTCGCCCTCTGTTTCAGCCCCTCTGTTTCTCGCCCTCTGTTTCAGCCCCTCTGTTTCAGCCCCTCTATTTCTCGCCCTCTGTTTCTGCCCCTATGTTTCTCGCCCTCTGTTTCAGCCACTCTGTTTTTCGCCCTCTGTTTCAGCCCCTCTGTTTCTCGCCCTCTGTATCAGACCCTCTGTTTCAGCCCCTCTGTTTCAGCCCCTCTGTTTCAGCCCCTCTGTTTCTCGCCCGCGGTTTCTCGCCCTCTGTTTCAGCACCTCTGTTTCTCGCCCTCTGTTTCAGCCCCTCTGTTTCTCGCCCTCTGTTTCAGCCACTCTGTTTCTCGCCCTCTGTTTCAGCCCCTCTGTTTCAGCCCCGCTGTTTCTCGCCCTCTGTTTCAGCCCCTCCGTTTCAGCCCCTCTGTTTCAGCCTCTCTGTTTCAGCCCCTCTGTTTCTCGCCCTCTGTTTCAGCCCCTCTGTTTCTCGCCCTCTGTTTCAGCCCCTCTGTTTCAGCCCCTCTGTTTCTCGCCCTCTGTTTCTGCCCCTCTGTTTCTCGCCCTCTGTTTCAGCCCCGCTGTTTCTCGCCCTCTGCTTCAGCCCCGCTGATTGAGCCCCTCTGTTTCAGCCCCTCTGAATCAGCCCCTCTGATTCAGCCCCTCTGTTTCAGCCCCTCTGTTTCAGCCCCTCTGTTTCTCGCCCTCTGTTTCAGCCCCTCTGTTTCTCGCCCTCTGTTTCAGCCCCTCTGTTTCTCGCCCTCTGTTCAGCCCCTATGTTTCTCGCCCACTGTTTCAGCCCGTCTGATTCAGCCCCTCTGATTCAGCCCCTCTGATTCAGCCCCTCTGTTTCAGCGCCTCTGATTCAGCCCCTCTGATTCAGCCCCTCTGTTTCTCGCCCTCTCTTTCAGCCGCTCTGTTTCAGCCCCTCTGTTTCACCTCCTCTGTTTCAGCCCCTCTGTTTCTAGCCCTCTGTTTCAGCCCCTCTGTTTCTCGCCCTCTGTTCCAGCCCCTCTGTTTCTCGCCCTCTGTTTCAGCCCCTCTGTTTCAGCCCCTCTGTTTCAGCCCCTCTGTTTCTCGCCCTCTGTTTCAGCCCCTCTGTTTCTCGCCCTCAGTTTCAGCCCATCTGTTTCTCGCCCTCTGTTTCAGCCCCTCTGTTTCAGCCCCTCTGTTTCTCGCCCTCTGTTTCAGCCCCTCTGTTTCAGCCCCTCTGTTTCAGCCCCTCTGTTTCAGCCCGTCTGTTTCTCACCCTCTTTTTCAGCCCCTCTGTTTCTAGCCCTCTGTTTCAGCCCCTCTGTTTCTCGCCCTCTGTTTCAGCCCCTCTATTTCTCGCCCTCTGTTTCTGCCCCTATGTTTCTCGCCCTCTGTTTCAGCCACTCTGTTTTTCGCCCTCTGTTTCAGCCCCTCTGTTTCTCGCCCTCTGTATCAGACCCTCTGTTTCAGCCCCTCTGTTTCAGACCCTCTGTTTCAGCCCCTCTGTTTCTCGCCCGCGGTTTCTCGCCCTCTGTTTCAGCCCCTCTGTTTCTCGCCCTCTGTTTCAGCCCCTCTGTTTCTCGCCCTCTGTTTCAGCCCCTCTGTTTCTCGCCCTCTGTTTCAGCCCCTCTGTTTCAGCCCCGCTGTTTCTCGCCCTCTGTTTCAGCCCCTCCGTTTCAGCCCCTCAGTTTCAGCCTCTCTGTTTCTCGCCCTCTGTTCAGCCCCTATGTTTCTCGCCCTCTGTTTCAGCCCCTCTGTTTCTCGCCCTCTGTTTCAGCGCCTCTGTTTCTCGCCCTCAGTTTCAGCCCATCTGTTTCTCGTTCTCTGTTTCAGCTCCTCTGTTTCAGCCCCTCTGTTTCTCGCCCTCTGTTTCAGCCCCTCTGTTTCAGCCCCTCTGTTTCAGCCCGTCTGTTTCTCACCCTCTTTTTCAGCCCCTCTGTTTCTCGCCCTCTGTTTCAGCCCCTCTGTTTCTCGCCCTCTGTTTCAGCCCCTCTGTTTCAGCCCCTCTGTTTCAGCCCCACTGTTTCTCACCCTCTGTTTCAGCCCCTCTGTTTCTCGCCCTCTGTTTCAGCCCCTCTGTTTCTCGCCCTCTGTTTCAGCCCTTCTGTTTCAGCCCCTCTGTTTCTCGCCCTCTGTTTCTGCCCCTCTGTTTCTCGCCCTCTGTTTCAGCCCCGCTGTTTCTCGCCCTCTGCTTCAGCCCCGCTGATTGAGCCCCTCTGTTTCAGCCCCTCTGAATCAGCCCCTCTGATTCAGCCCCTCTGTTTCAGCCCCTCTGTTTCAGCCCCTCTGTTTCTCGCCCTCTGTTTCAGCCCCTCTGTTTCTCGCCCTCTGTTTCAACCCCTCTGTTTCTCGACCTCTGTTCAGCCCCTATGTTTCTCGCCCACTGTTTCAGCCCATCTGATTCAGCCCCTCTGATTCAGCCCCTCTGATTCAGCCCCTCTGTTTCTCGCCCTCTCTTTCAGCCGCTCTGTTTCAGCCCCTCTGTTTCACCTCCTCTGTTTCAGCCCCTCTGTTTCTAGCCCTCTGTTTCAGCCCCTCTGTTTCTCGCCCTCTGTTCCAGCCCCTCTGTTTCTCGCCCTCTGTTTCAGCCCCTCTGTTTCAGCCCCTCTGTTTCAGCCCCTCTGTTTCTCGCCCTCTGTTTCAGCCCCTCTGTTTCTCGCCCTCAGTTTCAGCCCATCTGTTTCTCGCCCTCTGTTTCAGCCCCTCTGTTTCAGCCCCTCTGTTTCTCGCCCTCTGTTTCAGATCCTCTGTTTCAGCCCCTCTGTTTCAGCCCCTCTGTTTCAGCCCGTCTGTTTCTCACCCTCTTTTTCAGCCCCTCTGTTTCTCGCCCTCTGTTTCAGCCCCTCTGTTTCTCGCCCTCTGTTTCAGCCCCTCTGTTTCTGCCCCTATGTTTCTCGCCCTCTGTTTCAGCCACTCTGTTTTTCGCCCTCTGTTTCAGCCCCTCTGATTCTCGCCCTCTGTATCAGACCCTCTGTTTCAGCCCCTTTGTTTCAGACCCTCTGTTTCAGCCCCTCTGTTTCTCGACCGCGGTTTCTCGCCCTCTGTTTCAGCCCCTCTGTTTCTCGCCCTCTGTTTCAGCCCCTCTGTTTCTCGCCCTCTGTTTCAGCCCCTCTGTTTCTCGCCCTCTGTTTCAGCCCCTCTGTTTCAGCCCCGCTGTTTCTCGCCCTCTGTTTCAGCCCCTCCGTTTCAGCCCCTCTGTTTCAGCCTCTCTGTTTCAGCCCCTCTGTTTCTCGCCCTCTGTTTCAGCCCCTCTGTTTCTCGCCCTCCGATTCAGCCCCTCTGTTTCAGCCCCTCTGTTTCTCGCCCTCTGTTTCTGCCCCTCTGTTTCTCGCCCTCTGTTTCAGCCCCTCTGTTTCTCGCCCTCTGTTTCGGCCCCTCTGTTTCATCCCCTCTGTTTCAGCCCCTCTGTTTCAGCACCTCTGTTTCTCGCCCTCTGTTTCAGCCCCTCTTTTTCTCGCCCTCTGTTTCAGGCCCTCTGTTTCTCGCCCTCTGTTTCAGCCCCTCTGTTTCTCGCCCTCTGTTTCAGCCCCTCTGAATCAGCCCCTCTGATTCAGCCCCTCTGTTTCAGCCCCTCTGTTTCAGCCCCTCTGTTTCTCGCCCTCTGTTTCAGCCCCTCTGTTTCTCGCCCTCTGTTTCAGCCCCTCTGTTTCTCGCCCTCTGTTCAGCCCCTATGGTTCTCGCCCTCTGTTTCAGCCCCTCTGTTTTTCGCCCTCTGTTTCAGCCCCTCTGTTTCAGCCCCTCTGTTTCTCGCCCTCTGTTTCTGCCACTCTGTTTCTCGCCCTCTGTTTCAGCCCCGCTGATTCAGCCCCTCTGTTTCAGCCCCTCTGAATCAGCCCCTCTGATTCAGCCCCTCCGTTTCAGCCCCTCTGTTTCAGCCCCTCTGTTTCTCGCCCTCTGTTTCAGCCCATCTGATTCTCGCCCTCTGTTTCAGCCCCTCTGATTCTCACCCTCTGTTTCAGACCCTCTGGTTGAGCCCCTCTGTTTCAGCCCCTCTGATTCAGCCCCTCTGATTCAGCCATTCTGATTCAGCCCCTCAGTTTCTCGCCCTCTGTTTCAGCCCCTCTGTTTCAGCCCCTCTGTTTCATCCCCTCTGTTTCAGCCCCTCTGTTTCAGCCCCTCTGTTTCTCGCCCTCTGTTTCAGCCCCTCTGTTTCTCGCCCTCTGTTTCAGGCCCTCTGTTTCTCGCCCTCTGTTTCAGCCCCTCTCTTTCAGCCCCTCTGTTTCAGCCCCTCTGATTCTCGCCCTCTGTTTCAGCCCCTCTGTTTCAGCCCCTCTGTTTCAGCCCCTCTGGTTCAGCCCCTCTGTTTCAGCCCCTCTGTTTCTCGCCCTCTGTTTCAGCCCCTCTGTTTCTCGCCCTCTGTTTCAGCCCTTCTGTTTCAGCTCCTCTGTTTCTCGCCCTCTGTTTCTGCCCCTCTGTTTCTCGCCCTCTGTTTCAGCCCCGCTGTTTCTCGCCCTCTGCTTCAGCCCCGCTGATTGAGCCCCTCTGTTTCAGCCCCTCTGAATCAGCCCCTCTGATTCAGCCCCTCTGTTTCAGCCCCTCTGTTTCAGCCCATCTGTTTCTCGCCCTCTGTTTCAGCCCCTCTGTTTCTCGCCCTCTGTTTCAGCCCCTCTGTTTCTCGCCCTCTGTTCAGCCCCTATGTTTCTCGCCCACTGTTTCAGCCCGTCTGATTCAGCCCCTCTGATTCAGCCCCTCTGATTCAGCCCCTCTGTTTCAGCGCCTCTGATTCAGCCCCTCTGATTCAGCCCCTCTGTTTCTCGCCCTCTCTTTCAGCCGCTCTGTTTCAGCCCCTCTGTTTCACCTCCTCTGTTTCAGCCCCTCTGTTTCTAGCCCTCTGTTTCAGCCCCTCTGTTTCTCGCCCTCTGTTCCAGCCCCTCTGTTTCTCGCCCTCTGTATCAGCCCCTCTGTTTCAACCCCTCTGTTTCAGCCCCTCTGTTTCTCGCCCTCTGTTTCAGCCCCTCTGTTTCTCGCCCTCAGTTTCAGCCCATCTGTTTCTCGCCCTCTGTTTCAGCCCCTCTGTTTCAGCCCCTCTCTTTCTCGCCCTCTGTTTCAGCCCCTCTGTTTCAGTCCCTCTAATTCAGCCCCTCTGTTTCAGCCCCTCTGTTTCTCGCCCTCTGTTTCAGCCCCTCTGTTAATCGCCCTCAGTTTCAGCCCCTCTGTTTCTCGCCCTCTGTTTCAGCCCCTCTGTTTCAGCCCGTCTGTTTCAGCCCCTCTGTTTCTCGCCCTCTGTTTCAGCCCCTCTGTTTCAGCCCCTCTGTTTCAGCCCCTCTGTTTCTCACCCTCTGTTTCAGCCCCTCTGTTTCTCGCCCTCTGTTTCAGCCCTTCTGTTTCTCGCCCTCTATTTCAGCCCCTCTGTTTCAGCCCCTCTGTTTCTCGCCCTCTGTTTCTGCCCCTCTGTTTCTCGCCCTCCGTTTCAGCACCTCGGTTTTTCGTCCTCTGTTTCAGCCCCTCTGTTTCTCGCCCTCTGTATCAGACCCTCTGTTTCCGCCCCTCTGTTTCAGCCCCTCTGTTTCTCGCCCTCTGTTTCTCGCCCTCTGTTTCAGCCCCTCTGTTTCTCGCCCTCTGTTTCAGCTCCTCTGTTTCGCGCTCTCTGTTTCAGCCCCTCTGTTTCAGCCCCTCTGTTTCTCGCCCTCTGTTTCTGCCCCTCTGTTTCTCGCCCTCTGTTTCAACCCCTCTGTTTCTCGCCCTCTGTTTCAGCCCCGCTGATTCAGCCCCTCTGTTTCAGCCCCTCTGATTCAGCCCCTCTGTTTCTCGCCCTCTGTTTCAGCCCCTCTGTTTCTCGCCCTCTGTTTCAGCCCCTCTGATTCAGCCCCTCTGTTTCAGCCCCTCTGTTTCTCCCCCTCTGTTCCAGCCCCTCTGTTTCAGCCCCTCTGTTTCAGCCACTCTGTTTCAGCCCCTCTGTTTCAGCCCCTCTGTTTCTCGCCCTCTGTTTCAGCCCCTCTGTTTCTCGCCCTCCGATTCAGCCCCTCTGTTTCAGCCCGTCTGTTTCAGCCCCTCTGTTTCACGCCCTCTGTTTCAGCCCCTCTGTTTCTCAACCTCTGTTTCAGCCCCTCTGATTCAGCCCCTCTGTTTCTCGCCCTCTGTTTCAGCCCCTCTGTTTCTCGCCCTCCGATTCAGCCCCTCTGTTTCAGCCCGTCTGTTTCAGCCACTCTGTTTCTCGCCCTCTGTTTCAGCCCCTCTGTTCCTCGCCCTCTGTTTCAGCCCCTCTGTTTCTCGCCCTCTGTTTCAGCCCCTCTGTTTCAGCCCCTCTGTTTCTCGCCCTCTGTTTCTGCCCCTCTGTTTCTCGCCCTCTGTTTCAGCCCCTCTGTTTTTCGCCCTCTGTTTCAGCCCCTCTGTTTCTCGCCCTCTGTATCAGACACTCTGTTTCAGCCCCTCTGTTTCAGCCCCTCTGTTTCAGCCCCTCTGTTTATCGCCCTCTGTTTCTCGCCCTCTGTTTCAGCCCCTCTGTTTCTCGCCCTCTGTTTCAGCCCCTCTGTTTCGCGCTCTCTGTTTCAGCCCCTCTGTTTCAGCCCCTCTGTTTCTCGCACTCTGTTTCTGCCCCTCTGTTTCTCGCCCTCTGTTTCAACCCCTCTGTTTCTCGCCCTCTGTTTCAGCCCGGCGGATTCAGCCCCTCTGTTTCAGCCCCTCTGATTCAGCCCCTCTGTTTCTCGCCCTCTGTTTCAGCCCCTCTGCTTCTCGCCCTCTGTTGCAGCCCCTCTGTTTCTCGCCCTCTGTTTCAGCCCCTCTGATTCAGCCCCTCTGTTTCAGACCCTCTGTTTCAGCACCTCTGTTTCTCGCCCTCTGTTTCAGCCCCTCTGTTTCTCGCCCTCTGTTTCAGCCCCGCTGATTCAGCCCCTCTGTTTCAGCCCCTCTGAATCAGCCCCTCTGATTCAGCCCCTCTGTTTCTCGCCCTCTGTTTCAGCCCCTCTGTTTCAGCCCCTCTGTTTCAGCCCCTCTGTTTCTCGCCCTCTGTTTCAGCCCCTCTGTTTCAGCCCCTCTGTTTCAGCCCCTCTGTTTCAGCCCGTCTGTTTCTCACCCTCTTTTTCAGCCCCTCTGTTTCTCGCCCTCTGTTTCAGCCCCTCTGTTTCTCGCCTTCTGTTTCAGCCCCTCTGTTTCAGCCCCTCTGTTTCTCGCCCTCTGTTTCAGCCCTTCTGTTTCAGCCCCTCTGTTTCTCGCCCTCTGTTTCAGCCCCGCTGTTTCTCGCCCTCTGCTTCAGCCCCGCTGATTGAGCCCCTCTGTTTCAGCCCCTCTGAATCAGCCCCTCTGATTCAGCCCCTCTGTTTCAGCCCCTCTGTTTCAGCCCATCTGTTTCAGCCCCTCTGATTCAGCCCCTCTGTTTCTCGCCCTCTCTTTCAGCCGCTCTGTTTCAGCCCCTCTGTTTCACCTCCTCTGTTTCAGCCCCTCTGTTTCTAGCCCTCTGTTTCAGCCCCTCTGTTTCTCGCCCTCTGTTCCAGCCCCTCTGTTTCTCGCCCTCTGTTTCAGCCCCTCTGTTTCAACCCCTCTGTTTCAGCCCCTCTGTTTCTCGCCCTCTGTTTCAGCCCCTCTGTTTCTCGCCCTCAGTTTCAGCCCATCTGTTTCTCGCCCTCTGTTTCAGCCCCTCTGTTTCAGCCCCTCTGTTTCTCGCCCTCTGTTTCAGCCCCTCTGTTTCAGCCCCTCTGTTTCAGCCCCTCTGTTTCAGCCCGTCTGTTTCTCACCCTCTTTTTCAGCCCCTCTGTTTCTCGCCCTCTGTTTCAGCCCCTCTGTTTCTCGCCCTCTGTTTCAGCCCCTCTGTTTCAGCCCCTCTATTTCTCGCCCTCTGTTTCTGCCCCTATGTTTCTCGCCCTCTGTTTCAGCCACTCTGTTTTTCGCCCTCTGTTTCAGCCCCTCTGTTTCTCGCCCTCTGTATCAGACCCTCTGTTTCAGCCCCTCTGTTTCAGCCCCTCTGTTTCAGCCCCTCTGTTTCTCGCCCGCGGTTTCTCGCCCTCTGTTTCAGCACCTCTGTTTCTCGCCCTCTGTTTCAGCCCCTCTGTTTCTCGCCCTCTGTTTCAGCCACTCTGTTTCTCGCCCTCTGTTTCAGCCCCTCTGTTTCAGCCCCGCTGTTTCTCGCCCTCTGTTTCAGCCCCTCCGTTTCAGCCCCTCTGTTTCAGCCTCTCTGTTTCAGCCCCTCTGTTTCTCGCCCTCTGTTTCAGCCCCTCTGTTTCTCGCCCTCTGTTTCAGCCCCTCTGTTTCTCGCCCTCTGTTTCAGCCCTTCTGTTTCAGCCCCTCTGTTTCTCGCCCTCTGTTTCTGCCCCTCTGTTTCTCGCCCTCTGTTTCAGCCCCGCTGTTTCTCGCCCTCTGCTTCAGCCCCGCTGATTGAGCCCCTCTGTTTCAGCCCCTCTGAATCAGCCCCTCTGATTCAGCCCCTCTGTTTCAGCCCCTCTGTTTCAGCCCCTCTGTTTCTCGCCCTCTGTTTCAGCCCCTCTGTTTCTCGCCCTCTGTTTCAGCCCCTCTGTTTCTCGCCCTCTGTTCAGCCCCTATGTTTCTCGCCCACTGTTTCAGCCCATCTGATTCAGCCCCTCTGATTCAGCCCCTCTGATTCAGCCCCTCTGTTTCAGCGCCTCTGATTCAGCCCCTCTGATTCAGCCCCTCTGTTTCTCGCCCTCTCTTTCAGCCGCTCTGTTTCAGCCCCTCTGTTTCACCTCCTCTGTTTCAGCCCCTCTGTTTCTAGCCCTCTGTTTCAGCCCCTCTGTTTCTCGCCCTCTGTTCCAGCCCCTCTGTTTCTCGCCCTCTTTTTCAGCCCCTCTGTTTCAGCCCCTCTGTTTCAGCCCCTCTGTTTCTCGCCCTCTGTTTCAGCCCCTCTGTTTCTCGCCCTCAGTTTCAGCCCATCTGTTTCTCGCCCTCTGTTTCAGCCCCTCTGTTTCAGCCCCTCTGTTTCTCGCCCTCTGTTTCAGCCCCTCTGTTTCAGCCCCTCTGTTTCAGCCCCTCTGTTTCAGCCCCTCTGTTTCTCACCCTCTTTTTCAGCCCCTCTGTTTCTCGCCCTCTGTTTCAGCCCCTCTGTTTCTCGCCCTCTGTTTCAGCCCCTCTGTTTCAGCCCCTCTATTTCTCGCCCTCTGTTTCTGCCCCTATGTTTCTCGCCCTCTGTTTCAGCCACTCTGTTTTTCGCCCTCTGTTTCAGCCCCTCTGTTTCTCGCCCTCAGTATCAGACCCTCTGTTTCAGCCCCTCTGTTTCAGACCCTCTGTTTCAGCCCCTCTGTTTCTCGCCCGCGGTTTCTCGCCCTCTGTTTCAGCCCCTCTGTTTCTCGCCCTCTGTTTCAGCCCCTCTGTTTCTCGCCCTCTGTTTCAGCCCCTCTGTTTCTCGCCCTCTGTTTCAGCCCCTCTGTTTCAGCCCCGCTGTTTCTCGCCCTCTGTTTCAGCCCCTCCGTTTCAGCCCCTCTGTTTCAGCCTCTCTGTTTCTCGCCCTCTGTTCAGCCCCTATGTTTCTCGCCCTCTGTTTCAGCCCCTCTGTTTCTCGCCCTCTGTTTCAGCGCCTCTGTTTCTCGCCCTCAGTTTCAGCCCATCTGTTTCTCGTTCTCTGTTTCAGCCCCTCTGTTTCAGCCCCTCTGTTTCTCGCCCTCTGTTTCAGCCCCTCTGTTTCAGCCCCTCTGTTTCAGCCCGTCTGTTTCTCACCCTCTTTTTCAGCCCCTCTGTTTCTCGCCCTCTGTTTCAGCCCCTCTGTTTCTCGCCCTCTGTTTCAGCACCTCTGTTTCAGCCCCTCTGTTTCAGCCCCACTGTTTCTCACCCTCTGTTTCAGCCCCTCTGTTTCTCGCCCTCTGTTTCAGCCCCTCTGTTTCTCGCCCTCTGTTTCAGCCCTTCTGTTTCAGCCCCTCTGTTTCTCGCCCTCTGTTTCTGCCCCTCTGTTTCTCGCCCTCTGTTTCAGCCCCGCTGTTTCTCGCCCTCTGCTTCAGCCCCGCTGATTGAGCCCCTCTGTTTCAGCCCCTCTGAATCAGCCCCTCTGATTCAGCCCCTCTGTTTCAGCCCCTCTGTTTCAGCCCCTCTGTTTCTCGCCCTCTGTTTCAGCCCCTCTGTTTCTCGCCCTCTGTTTCAGCCCCTCTGTTTCTCGCCCTCTGTTCAGCCCCTATGTTTCTCGCCCACTGTTTCAGCCCATCTGATTCAGCCGCTCTGATTCAGCCCCTCTGATTCAGCCCCTCTGTTTCAGCGCCTCTGATTCAGCCCCTCTGATTCAGCCCCTCTGTTTCTCGCCCTCTCTTTCAGCCGCTCTGTTTCAGCCCCTCTGTTTCACCTCCTCTGTTTCAGCCCCTCTGTTTCTAGCCCTCTGTTTCAGCCCCTCTGTTTCTCGCCCTCTGTTCCAGCCCCTCTGTTTCTCGCCCTCTGTTTCAGCCCCTCTGTTTCAGCCCCTCTGTTTCAGCCCCTCTGTTTCTCGCCCTCTGTTTCAGCCCCTCTGTTTCTCGCCCTCAGTTTCAGCCCATCTGTTTCTCGCCCTCTGTTTCAGCCCCTCTGTTTCAGCCCCTCTGTTTCTCGCCCTCTGTTTCAGCCCCTCTGTTTCAGCCCCTCTGTTTCAGCCCCTCTGTTTCAGCCCGTCTGTTTCTCACCCTCTTTTTCAGCCCCTCTGTTTCTCGCCCTCTTTTTCAGCCCCTCTGTTTCTCGCCCTCTGTTTCAGCCCCTCTGTTTCAGCCCCTCTATTTCTCGCCCTCTGTTTCTGCCCCTATGTTTCTCGCCCTCTGTTTCAGCCACTCTGTTTTTCGCCCTCTGTTTCAGCCCCTCTGTTTCTCGCCCTCTGTATCAGACCCTCTGTTTCAGCCCCTCTGTTTCAGACCCTCTGTTTCAGCCCCTCTGTTTCTCGACCGCGGTTTCTCGCCCTCTGTTTCAGCCCCTCTGTTTCTCGCCCTCTGTTTCAGCCCCTCTGTTTCTCGCCCTCTGTTTCAGCCCCTCTGTTTCTCGCCCTCTGTTTCAGCCCCTCTGTTTCAGCCCCGCTGTTTCTCGCCCTCTGTTTCAGCCCCTCCATTTCAGCCCCTCTGTTTCAGCCTCTCTGTTTCAGCCCCTCTGTTTCTCGCCCTCTGTTTCAGCCCCTCTGTTTCTCGCCCTCCGATTCAGCCCCTCTGTTTCAGCCCCTCTGTTTCTCGCCCTCTGTTTCTGCCCCTCTGTTTCTCGCCCTCTGTTTCAGCCCCTCTGTTTCTCGCCCTCTGTTTCGGCCCCTCTGTTTCATCCCCTCTGTTTCAGCCCCTCTGTTTCAGCACCTCTGTTTCTCGCCCTCTGTTTCAGCCCCTCTTTTTCTCGCCCTCTGTTTCAGGCCCTCTGTTTCTCGCCCTCTGTTTCAGCCCCTCTGTTTCTCGCCCTCTGTTTCAGCCCCTCTGAATCAGCCCCTCTGATTCAGCCCCTCTGTTTCAGCCCCTCTGTTTCAGCCCCTCTGTTTCTCGCCCTCTGTTTCAGCCCCTCTGTTTCTCGCCCTCTGTTTCAGCCCCTCTGTTTCTCGCCCTCTGTTCAGCCCCTATGTTTCTCGCCCTCTGTTTCAGCCCCTCTGTTTTTCGCCCTCTGTTTCAGCCCCTCTGTTTCAGCCCCTCTGTTTCTCGCCCTCTGTTTCAGCCACTCTGTTTCTCGCCCTCTGTTTCAGCCCCGCTGATTCAGCCCCTCTGTTTCAGCCCCTCTGAATCAGCCCCTCTGATTCAGCCCCTCCGTTTCAGCCCCTCTGTTTCAGCCCCTCTGTTTCTCGCCCTCTGTTTCAGCCCATCTGATTCTCGCCCTCTGTTTCAGCCCCTCTGATTCTCACCCTCTGTTTCAGCCCCTCTGGTTGAGCCCCTCTGTTTCAGCCCCTCTGATTCAGCCCCTCTGATTCAGCCATTCTGATTCAGCCCCTCAGTTTCTCGCCCTCTGTTTCAGCCCCTCTGTTTCAGCCCCTCTGTTTCATCCCCTCTGTTTCAGCCCCTCTGTTTCAGCCCCTCTGTTTCTCGCCCTTTGTTTCAGCCCCTCTGTTTCTCGCCCTCTGTTTCAGGCCCTCTGTTTCTCGCCCTCTGTTTCAGCCCCTCTCTTTCAGCCCCTCTGTTTCAGCCCCTCTGATTCTCGCCCTCTGTTTCAGCCCCTCTGTTTCAGCCCCTCTGTTTCAGCCCCTCTGGTTCAGCCCCTCTGTTTCAGCCCCTCTGTTTCTCGCCCTCTGTTTCAGCCCCTCTGTTTCACGCCCTCTGTTTCAGCCCTTCTGTTTCAGCTCCTCTGTTTCTCGCCCTCTGTTTCTGCCCCTCTGTTTCTCGCCCTCTGTTTCAGCCCCGCTGTTTCTCGCCCTCTGCTTCAGCCCCGCTGATTCAGCCCCTCTGTTTCAGCCCCTCTGACTCAGCAACTCTGCTTCATCCCCTCTGTTTCAGCCCCTCTGTTTCAGCCCCTCTGTTTCTCGCCCTCTGTTTCAGCCCCACTGTTTCTCGCCCTCTGTTTCAGCCCCTCTGTTTATCGCCCTCTGTTCAGCCCCTATGTTTCTCGCCCTCTGTTTCAGCCCCTCTGTTTCAGCCCCTCTGTTTCAGCCCCTCTGTTTCAGCCCGTCTGTTTCTCACCCTCTTTTTCAGCCCCTCTGTTTCTCGCCCTCTGTTTCAGCCCCTCTGTTTCTCGCCCTCTGTTTCAGCCCCTCTGTTTCAGCCCCTCTGTTTCAGCCCCACTGTTTCTCACCCTCTGTTTCAGCCCCTCTGTTTCTCGCCCTCTGTTTCAGCCCCTCTGTTTCTCGCCCTCTGTTTCAGCCCTTCTGTTTCAGCCCCTCTGTTTCTCGCCCTCTGTTTCTGCCCCTCTGTTTCTCGCCCTCTGTTTCAGCCCCGCTGTTTCTCGCCCTCTGCTTCAGCCCCGCTGATTGAGCCCCTCTGTTTCAGCCCCTCTGAATCAGCCCCTCTGATTCAGCCCCTCTGTTTCAGCCCCTCTGTTTCAGCCCCTCTGTTTCTCGCCCTCTGTTTCAGCCCCTCTGTTTCTCGCCCTCTGTTTCAGCCCCTCTGTTTCTCGCCCTCTGTTCAGCCCCTATGTTTCTCGCCCACTGTTTCAGCCCATCTGATTCAGCCCCTCTGATTCAGCCCCTCTGATTCAGCCCCTCTGTTTCAGCGCCTCGGATTCAGCCCCTCTGATTCAGCCCCTCAGTTTCTCGCCCTCTCTTTCAGCCGCTCTGTTTCAGCCCCTCTGTTTCACCTCCTCTGTTTCAGCCCCTCTGTTTCTAGCCCTCTGTTTCAGCCCCTCTGTTTCTCGCCCTCTGTTCCAGCCCCTCTGTTTCTCGCCCTCTGTTTCAGCCCCTCTGTTTCAGCCCCTCTGTTTCAGCCCCTCTGTTTCTCGCCCTCTGTTTCAGCCCCTCTGTTTCTCGCCCTCAGTTTCAGCCCATCTGTTTCTCGCCCTCTGTTTCAGCCCCTCTGTTTCAGCCCCTCTGTTTCTCGCCCTCTGTTTCAGCCCCTCTGTTTCTCGCCCTCCGATTCAGCCCCTCTGTTTCAGCCCCTCTGTTTCTCGCCCTCTGTTTCTGCCCCTCTGTTTCTCGCCCTCTGTTTCAGCCCCTCTGTTTCTCGCCCTCTGTTTCGGCCCCTCTGTTTCATCCCCTCTGTTTCAGCCCCTCTGTTTCAGCACCTCTGTTTCTCGCCCTCTGTTTCAGCCCCTCTTTTTCTCGCCCTCTGTTTCAGGCCCTCTGTTTCTCGCCCTCTGTTTCAGCCCCTCTCTTTCAGCCCCTCTGTTTCAGCCCCTCTGTTTCTCGCCCTCTGTTTCAGCCCCTCTGAATCAGCCCCTCTGATTCAGCCCCTCTGTTTCAGCCCCTCTGTTTCAGACCCTCTGTTTCTCATCCTCTGTTTCAGCCCCTCTGTTTCTCGCCCTCTGTTTCAGCCCCTCTGTTTCTCGCCCTCTGTTCAGCCCCTATGTTTCTCGCCCTCTGTTTCAGCCCCTCTGTTTTTCGCCCTCTGTTTCAGCCCCTCTGTTTCAGCCCCTCTGTTTCTCGCCCTCTGTTTCTGCCACTCTGTTTCTCGCCCTCTGTTTCAGCCCCGCTGATTCAGCCCCTCTGTTTCAGCCCCTCTGAATCAGCCCCTCTGATTCAGCCCCTCCGTTTCAGCCCCTCTGTTTCAGCCCCTCTGTTTCTCGCCCTCTGTTTCAGCCCATCTGATTCTCGCCCTCTGTTTCAGCCCCTCTGATTCTCACCCTCTGTTTCAGCCCCTCTGATTGAGCCCCTCTGTTTCAGCCCCTCTGATTCAGCCCCTCTGATTCAGCCATTCTGATTCAGCCCCTCAGTTTCTCGCCCTCTGTTTCAGCCCCTCTGTTTCAGCCCCTCTGTTTCATCCCCTCTGTTTCAGCCCCTCTGTTTCAGCCCCTCTGTTTCTCGCCCTCTGTTTCAGCCCCTCTGTTTCTCGCCCTCTGTTTCAGGCCCTCTGTTTCTCGCCCTCTGTTTCAGCCCCTCTCTTTCAGCCCCTCTGTTTCAGCCCCTCTGATTCTCGCCCTCTGTTTCAGCCCCTCTGTTTCAGCCCCTCTGTTTCAGCCCCTCTGGTTCAGCCCCTCTGTTTCAGCCCCTCTGTTTCTCGCCCTCTGTTTCAGCCCCTCTGTTTCTCGCCCTCTGTTTCAGCCCTTCTGTTTCAGCTCCTCTGTTTCTCCCCCTCTGTTTCAGCCCCTCTGTTTCAGCCCCTCTGTTTCAGCCCCTCTGGTTCAGCCCCTCTGTTTCAGCCCCTCTGTTTCTCGCCCTCTGTTTCAGCCCCTCTGTTTCTCGCCCTCTGTTTCAGCCCTTCTGTTTCAGCTCCTCTGTTTCTCGCCCTCTGTTTCTGCCCCTCTGTTTCTCGCCCTCTGTTTCAGCCCCGCTGTTTCTCGCCCTCTGCTTCAGCCCCGTTGATTCAGCCCCTCTGTTTCAGCCCCTCTGACTCAGCACCTCTGCTTCATCCCCTGTGTTTCAGCCCCTCTGTTTCAGCCCCTCTGTTTCTCGCCCTCTGTTTCAGCCCCACTGTTTCTCGCCTCTGTTTCAGCCCCTCTGTTTATCGCCCTCTGTTCAGCCCCTATGTTTCTCGCCCTCTGTTTCAGCCCCTCTGTTTTTCGCCCTCTGTTTCAGCCCCTCTGTTTCAGCCCCTATGTTTCTCGCTCTCTGTTTCTGCCACTCTGTTTCTCGCCCTCTGTTTCAGCCCCGCTGATTCAGCCCCTCTGTTTCAGCCCCTCTGAATCAGCCCCTCTGATTCAGCCCCTCCGTTTCAGCCCCTCTGTTTCAGCCCCTCTGTTTCTCGCCCTCTGTTTCAGCCCATCTGATTCTCGCCCTCTGTTTCCGCCCCTCTGATTCTCACCCTCTGTTTCAGCCCCTCTGATTGAGCCCCTCTGTTTCAGCCCCTCTGATTCAGCCCCTCTGATTCAGCCCCTCTGATTCAGCCCCTCTGTTTCTCCCCCTCTTTTTCAGCCCCTCTGTTTCAGCCCCTCTGTTTCAGCCCCTCTGTTTCTCACCCTCTGTTTCAGCCCCTCTGATACAGCCCCTCTGATTCAGCTCCTCTCTTTCAGCCCCACTTTTTCAGCCCCTTTGTTTCTCGCCCTCTGTTTCAGCCCCTCTGTTTCTCGCCCTCTGTTTCAGCCCCGCTGTTTCTCGCCCTCTGCTTCAGCCCCGCTGATTGAGCCCCTCTGTTTCAGCCCCTCTGAATCAGCCCCTCTGATTCAGCCCCTCTGTTTCAGCCCCTCTGTTTCAGCCCCTCTGTTTCTCGCCCTCTGTTTCAGCCCCTCTGTTTCTCGCCCTCTGTTTCAGCCCCTCTGTTTCTCGCCCTCTGTTCAGCCCCTATGTTTCTCGCCCACTGTTTCAGCCCATCTGATTCAGCCCCTCTGATTCAGCCCCTCTGATTCAGCCCCTCTGTTTCAGCGCCTCGGATTCAGCCCCTCTGATTCAGCCCCTCTGTTTCTCGCCCTCTCTTTCAGCCGCTCTGTTTCAGCCCCTCTGTTTCACCTCCTCTGTTTCAGCCCCTCTGTTTCTAGCCCTCTGTTTCAGCCCCTCTGTTTCTCGCCCTCTGTTCCAGCCCCTCTGTTTCTCGCCCTCTGTTTCAGCCCCTCTGTTTCAGCCCCTCTGTTTCAGCCCCTCTGTTTCTCGCCCTCTGTTTCAGCCCCTCTGTTTCTCGCCCTCAGTTTCAGCCCATCTGTTTCTCGCCCTCTGTTTCAGCCCCTCTGTTTCAGCCCCTCTGTTTCTCGCCCTCTGTTTCAGCCCCTCTGTTTCAGCCCCTCTGTTTCAGCCCCTCTGTTTCAGCCCGTCTGTTTCTCACCTTCTTTTTCAGCCCCTCTGTTTCTCGCCCTCTGTTTCAGCCCCTCTGTTTCTCGCCCTCTGTTTCAGCCCCTCTGTTTCAGCCCCTCTATTTCTCGCCCTCTGTTTCTGCCCCTATGTTTCTCGCCCTCTGTTTCAGCCACTCTGTTTTTCGCCCTCTGTTTCAGCCCCTCTGTTTCTCGCCCTCTGTATCAGACCCTCTGTTTCAGCCCCTCTGTTTCAGACCCTCTGTTTCAGCCCCTCTGTTTCTCGCCCGCGGTTTCTCGCCCTCTGTTTCAGCCCCTCTGTTTCTCGCCCTCTGTTTCAGCCCCTCTGTTTCTCGCCCTCTGTTTCAGCCCCTCTGTTTCAGCCCCGCTGTTTCTCGCCCTCTGTTTCAGCCCCTCCGTTTCAGCCCCTCTGTTTCAGCCTCTCTGTTTCAGCCCCTCAGTTTCTCGCCCTCTGTTTCAGCCCCTCTGTTTCTCGCCCTCCGATTCAGCCCCTCTGTTTCAGCCCCTCTGTTTCTCGCCCTCTGTTTCTGCCCCTCTGTTTCTCGCCCTCTGTTTCAGCCCCTCTGTTTCTCGCCCTCTGTTTCGGCCCCTCTGTTTCATCCCCTCTGTTTCAGCCCCTCTGTTTCAGCACCTCTGTTTCTCGCCCTCTGTTTCAGCCCCTCTTTTTCTCGCCCTCTGTTTCAGGCCCTCTGTTTCTCGCCCTCTGTTTCAGCCCCTCTCTTTCAGCCCCTCTGTTTCAGCTCCTCTGTTTCTCGCCCTCTGTTTCAGCCCCTCTGAATCAGCCCCTCTGATTCAGCCCCTCTGTTTCAGCCCCTCTGTTTCAGCCCCTCTGTTTCTCGCCCTCTGTTTCAGCCCCTCTGATTCAGCCCCTCTGTTTCAGCCCCTCTGTTTCAGCCCCTCTGTTTCTCGCCCTCTGTTTCAGCCCCTCTGTTTCTCGCCCTCTGTTTCAGCCCCTCTGTTTCTCGCCCTCTGTTCAGCCCCTATGTTTCTCGCCCTCTGTTTCAGCCCCTCTGTTTTTCGCCCTCTGTTTCAGCCCCTCTGTTTCAGCCCCTCTGTTTCTCGCCCTCTGTTTCTGCCACTCTGTTTCTCGCCCTCTGTTTCAGCCCCGCTGATTCAGCCCCTCTGTTTCAGCCCCTCTGAATCAGCCCCTCTGATTCAGCCCCTCCGTTTCAGCCCCTCTGTTTCAGCCCCTCTGTTTCTCGCCCTCTGTTTCAGCCCATCTGATTCTCGCCCTCTGTTTCAGCCACTCTGATTCTCACCCTCTGTTTCAGCCCCTCTGATTGAGCCCCTCTGTTTCAGCCCCTCTGATTCAGCCCCTCTGATTCAGCCATTCTGATTCAGCCCCTCAGTTTCTCGCCCTCTGTTTCAGCCCCTCTGTTTCAGCCCCTCTGTTTCATCCCCTCTGTTTCAGCCCCTCTGTTTCAGCCCCTCTGTTTCTCGCCCTCTGTTTCAGCCCCTCTGTTTCTCGCCCTCTGTTTCAGGCCCTCTGTTTCTCGCCCTCTGTTTCAGCCCCTCTCTTTCAGCCCCTCTGTTTCAGCCCCTCTGATTCTCGCCCTCTGTTTCAGCCCCTCTGTTTCAGCCCCTCTGTTTCAGCCCCTCTGGTTCAGCCCCTCTGTTTCAGCCCCTCTGTTTCTCGCCCTCTGTTTCAGCCCCTCTGTTTCTCGCCCTCTGTTTCAGCCCTTCTGTTTCAGCTCCTCTGTTTCTCGCCCTCTGTTTCTGCCCCTCTGTTTCTCGCCCTCTGTTTCAGCCCCGCTGTTTCTCGCCCTCTGCTTCAGCCCCGCTGATTCAGCCCCTCTGTTTCAGCCCCTCTGACTCAGCACCTCTGCTTCATCCCCTCTGTTTCAGCCCCTCTGTTTCAGCCCCTCTGTTTCTCGCCCTCTGTTTCAGCCCCACTGTTTCTCGCCCTCTGTTTCAGCCCCTCTGTTTATCGCCCTCTGTTCAGCCCCTATGTTTCTCGCCCTCTGTTTCAGCCCCTCTGTTTTTCGCCCTCTGTTTCAGCCCCTCTGTTTCAGCCCCTATGTTTCTCGCCCTCTGTTTCTGCCACTCTGTTTCTCGCCCTCTGTTTCAGCCCCGCTGATTCAGCCCCTCTGTTTCAGCCCCTCTGAATCAGCCCCTCTGATTCAGCCCCTCCGTTTCAGCCCCTCTGTTTCAGCCCCTCTGTTTCTCGCCCTCTGTTTCAGCCCATCTGATTCTCGCCCTCTGTTTCCGCCCCTCTGATTCTCACCCTCTGTTTCAGCCCCTCTGATTGAGCCCCTCTGTTTCAGCCCCTCTGATTCAGCCCCTCTGATTCAGCCCCTCTGATTCAGCCCCTCTGTTTCTCCCCCTCTTTTTCAGCCCCTCTGTTTCAGCCCCTCTGTTTCAGCCCCTCTGTTTCTCACCCTCTGTTTCAGCCCCTCTGATACAGCCCCTCTGATTCAGCTCCTCTCTTTCAGCCCCACTTTTTCAGCCCCTCTGTTTCTAGCACTCTGTTTCAGCCCATCTGTTTCTCGCCCTCTGTTTCAGCCCCTCTCTTTCTCGCCCTCTGTTTCAGCCCCTCTGTTTCAGTCCCTCTAATTCAGCCCCTCTGTTTCAGCCCCTCTGTTTCTCGCCCTCTGTTTCAGCCCCTCTGTTTCTCGCCGTCTGTTTCAGCCCCTCTGTTTCTCGCCCTCTGTTTCAGCCCCTCTGTTTCAGCCCCTCTGTTTCAGCCCGTCTGATTCAGCCCCTCTGATTCAGCCCCTCTGATTCAGCCCCTCTGTTTCAGCGCCTCTGATTCAGCCTCTCTGATTCAGCCCCTCTGTTTCTCGCCCTCTCTTTCAGCCGCTCTGTTTCAGCCCCTCTGTTTCACATCCTCTGTTTCAGCCCCTCTGTTTCTAGCCCTCTGTTTCAGCCCCTCTGTTTCTCGCCCTCTGTTCCAGCCCCTCTGTTTCTCGCCCTCTGTTTCAGCCCCTCTGTTTTAGCCCCTCTGTTTCAGCCCCTCTGTTTCAGCCCCTCTGTTTCAGCCCCTCTGTTTCAGCCCCTCAGTTTCTCGCCCTCTGTTTCAGCCCCTCTGTTTCAGCCCCTCTGTTTCAGCCCCTCTGTTTCAGCCCCTCTGTTTCTCGCCATCTGTTTCTGCCCCTCTGTTTCTCGCCCTCTGTTTCAGCCACTCTGTTTTTCGCCCTCTGTTTCAGCCCCTCTGTTTCTCGCCCTCTGTATCAGTCCCTCTGTTTCAGCCCCTCTGTTTCAGACCCTCTGTTTCAGCCTCTCTGTTTCTCGCCCTCGGTTTCTCGCCCTCTGTTTCAGCCCCTCTGTTTCTCGCCCTCTGTTTCAGCCCCTCTGTTTCGCGCCCTCTGTTTCGGCCCGTCTGTTTCAGCCCCTCTGTTTCAGCCCCTCTGTTTCTCGCCCTCTGTTTCAGACCCTCTGTTTCTCACCCTCTGTTTCAGCCCCTCTGTTTCAGCCCCGCTGTTTTTCGCCCTCTGTTTCAGCCCCTCTGTTTCAGCCCCACAGTTTCAGCCTCTCTGTTTCAGCCCCTCTGTTTCTCGCCCTCTGTTTCAGCCCCTCTGTTTCTCGCCCTCTGTTTCAGCCCCTCTGTTTCAGCCCCTCTGTTTCTCGCCCTCTGTTTCTGCCCCTCTGTTTCTCGCCCTCTGTTTCAGCCCATCTGATTCAGCCCCTCTGATTCAGCCCCTCTGATTCAGCCCCTCTGTTTCAGCGCCTCTGATTCAGCCCCTCTGATTCAGCCCCTCTGTTTCTCGCCCTCTCTTTCAGCCGCTCTGTTTCAGCCCCTCTGTTTCACCTCCTCTGTTTCAGCCCCTCTGTTTCTAGCCCTCTGTTTCAGCCCCTCTGTTTCTCGCCCTCTGTTCCAGCCCCTCTGTTTCTCGCCCTCTGTTTCAGCCCCTCTGTTTCAGCCCCTCTGTTTCAGCCCCTCTGTTTCTCGCCCTCTGTTTCAGCCCCTCTGTTTCTCGCCCTCAGTTTCAGCCCATCTGTTTCTCGCCCTCTGTTTCAGCCCCTCTGTTTCAGCCCCTCTGTTTCTCGCCCTCTGTTTCAGCCCCTCTGTTTCAGCCCCTCTGTTTCAGCCCCTCTGTTTCAGCCCCTCTGTTTCTCACCCTCTTTTTCAGCCCCTCTGTTTCTCGCCCTCTGTTTCAGCCCCTCTGTTTCTCGCCCTCTGTTTCAGCCCCTCTGTTTCAGCCCCTCTATTTCTCGCCCTCTGTTTCTGCCCCTATGTTTCTCGCCCTCTGTTTCAGCCACTCTGTTTTTCGCCCTCTGTTTCAGCCCCTCTGTTTCTCGCCCTCAGTATCAGACCCTCTGTTTCAGCCCCTCTGTTTCAGACCCTCTGTTTCAGCCCCTCTGTTTCTCGCCCGCGGTTTCTCGCCCTCTGTTTCAGCCCCTCTGTTTCTCGCCCTCTGTTTCAGCCCCTCTGTTTCTCGCCCTCTGTTTCAGCCCCTCTGTTTCTCGCCCTCTGTTTCAGCCCCTCTGTTTCAGCCCCGCTGTTTCTCGCCCTCTGTTTCAGCCCCTCCGTTTCAGCCCCTCTGTTTCAGCCTCTCTGTTTCTCGCCCTCTGTTCAGCCCCTATGTTTCTCGCCCTCTGTTTCAGCCCCTCTGTTTCTCGCCCTCTGTTTCAGCGCCTCTGTTTCTCGCCCTCAGTTTCAGCCCATCTGTTTCTCGTTCTCTGTTTCAGCCCCTCTGTTTCAGCCCCTCTGTTTCTCGCCCTCTGTTTCAGCCCCTCTGTTTCAGCCCCTCTGTTTCAGCCCGTCTGTTTCTCACCCTCTTTTTCAGCCCCTCTGTTTCTCGCCCTCTGTTTCAGCCCCTCTGTTTCTCGCCCTCTGTTTCAGCACCTCTGTTTCAGCCCCTCTGTTTCAGCCCCACTGTTTCTCACCCTCTGTTTCAGCCCCTCTGTTTCTCGCCCTCTGTTTCAGCCCCTCTGTTTCTCGCCCTCTGTTTCAGCCCTTCTGTTTCAGCCCCTCTGTTTCTCGCCCTCTGTTTCTGCCCCTCTGTTTCTCGCCCTCTGTTTCAGCCCCGCTGTTTCTCGCCCTCTGCTTCAGCCCCGCTGATTGAGCCCCTCTGTTTCAGCCCCTCTGAATCAGCCCCTCTGATTCAGCCCCTCTGTTTCAGCCCCTCTGTTTCAGCCCCTCTGTTTCTCGCCCTCTGTTTCAGCCCCTCTGTTTCTCGCCCTCTGTTTCAGCCCCTCTGTTTCTCGCCCTCTGTTCAGCCCCTATGTTTCTCGCCCACTGTTTCAGCCCATCTGATTCAGCCCCTCTGATTCAGCCCCTCTGATTCAGCCCCTCTGTTTCAGCGCCTCTGATTCAGCCCCTCTGATTCAGCCCCTCTGTTTCTCGCCCTCTCTTTCAGCCGCTCTGTTTCAGCCCCTCTGTTTCACCTCCTCTGTTTCAGCCCCTCTGTTTCTAGCCCTCTGTTTCAGCCCCTCTGTTTCTCGCCCTCTGTTCCAGCCCCTCTGTTTCTCGCCCTCTGTTTCAGCCCCTCTGTTTCAGCCCCTCTGTTTCAGCCCCTCTGTTTCTCGCCCTCTGTTTCAGCCCCTCTGTTTCTCGCCCTCAGTTTCAGCCCATCTGTTTCTCGCCCTCTGTTTCAGCCCCTCTGTTTCAGCCCCTCTGTTTCTCGCCCTCTGTTTCAGCCCCTCTGTTTCAGCCCCTCTGTTTCAGCCCCTCTGTTTCAGCCCGTCTGTTTCTCACCCTCTTTTTCAGCCCCTCTGTTTCTCGCCCTCTTTTTCAGCCCCTCTGTTTCTCGCCCTCTGTTTCAGCCCCTCTGTTTCAGCCCCTCTATTTCTCGCCCTCTGTTTCTGCCCCTATGTTTCTCGCCCTCTGTTTCAGCCACTCTGTTTTTCGCCCTCTGTTTCAGCCCCTCTGTTTCTCGCCCTCTGTATCAGACCCTCTGTTTCAGCCCCTCTGTTTCAGACCCTCTGTTTCAGCCCCTCTGTTTCTCGACCGCGGTTTCTCGCCCTCTGTTTCAGCCCCTCTGTTTCTCGCCCTCTGTTTCAGCCCCTCTGTTTCTCGCCCTCTGTTTCAGCCCCTCTGTTTCTCGCCCTCTGTTTCAGCCCCTCTGTTTCAGCCCCGCTGTTTCTCGCCCTCTGTTTCAGCCCCTCCGTTTCAGCCCCTCTGTTTCAGCCTCTCTGTTTCAGCCCCTCTGTTTCTCGCCCTCTGTTTCAGCCCCTCTGTTTCTCGCCCTCCGATTCAGCCCCTCTGTTTCAGCCCCTCTGTTTCTCGCCCTCTGTTTCTGCCCCTCTGTTTCTCGCCCTCTGTTTCAGCCCCTCTGTTTCTCGCCCTCTGTTTCGGCCCCTCTGTTTCATCCCCTCTGTTTCAGCCCCTCTGTTTCAGCACCTCTGTTTCTCGCCCTCTGTTTCAGCCCCTCTTTTTCTCGCCCTCTGTTTCAGGCCCTCTGTTTCTCGCCCTCTGTTTCAGCCCCTCTGTTTCTCGCCCTCTGTTTCAGCCCCTCTGAATCAGCCCCTCTGATTCAGCCCCTCTGTTTCAGCCCCTCTGTTTCAGCCCCTCTGTTTCTCGCCCTCTGTTTCAGCCCCTCTGTTTCTCGCCCTCTGTTTCAGCCCCTCTGTTTCTCGCCCTCTGTTCAGCCCCTATGTTTCTCGCCCTCTGTTTCAGCCCCTCTGTTTTTCGCCCTCTGTTTCAGCCCCTCTGTTTCAGCCCCTCTGTTTCTCGCCCTCTGTTTCTGCCACTCTGTTTCTCGCCCTCTGTTTCAGCCCCGCTGATTCAGCCCCTCTGTTTCAGCCCCTCTGAATCAGCCCCTCTGATTCAGCCCCTCCGTTTCAGCCCCTCTGTTTCAGCCCCTCTGTTTCTCGCCCTCTGTTTCAGCCCATCTGATTCTCGCCCTCTGTTTCAGCCCCTCTGATTCTCACCCTCTGTTTCAGCCCCTCTGGTTGAGCCCCTCTGTTTCAGCCCCTCTGATTCAGCCCCTCTGATTCAGCCATTCTGATTCAGCCCCTCAGTTTCTCGCCCTCTGTTTCAGCCCCTCTGTTTCAGCCCCTCTGTTTCATCCCCTCTGTTTCAGCCCCTCTGTTTCAGCCCCTCTGTTTCTCGCCCTTTGTTTCAGCCCCTCTGTTTCTCGCCCTCTGTTTCAGGCCCTCTGTTTCTCGCCCTCTGTTTCAGCCCCTCTCTTTCAGCCCCTCTGTTTCAGCCCCTCTGATTCTCGCCCTCTGTTTCAGCCCCTCTGTTTCAGCCCCTCTGTTTCAGCCCCTCTGGTTCAGCCCCTCTGTTTCAGCCCCTCTGTTTCTCGCCCTCTGTTTCAGCCCCTCTGTTTCTCGCCCTCTGTTTCAGCCCTTCTGTTTCAGCTCCTCTGTTTCTCGCCCTCTGTTTCTGCCCCTCTGTTTCTCGCCCTCTGTTTCAGCCCCGCTGTTTCTCGCCCTCTGCTTCAGCCCCGCTGATTCAGCCCCTCTGTTTCAGCCCCTCTGACTCAGCACCTCTGCTTCATCCCCTCTGTTTCAGCCCCTCTGTTTCAGCCCCTCTGTTTCTCGCCCTCTGTTTCAGCCCCACTGTTTCTCGCCCTCTGTTTCAGCCCCTCTGTTTATCGCCCTCTGTTCAGCCCCTATGTTTCTCGCCCTCTGTTTCAGCCCCTCTGTTTCAGCCCCTCTGTTTCAGCCCCTCTGTTTCAGCCCGTCTGTTTCTCACCCTCTTTTTCAGCCCCTCTGTTTCTCGCCCTCTGTTTCAGCCCCTCTGTTTCTCGCCCTCTGTTTCAGCCCCTCTGTTTCAGCCCCTCTGTTTCAGCCCCACTGTTTCTCACCCTCTGTTTCAGCCCCTCTGTTTCTCGCCCTCTGTTTCAGCCCCTCTGTTTCTCGCCCTCTGTTTCAGCCCTTCTGTTTCAGCCCCTCTGTTTCTCGCCCTCTGTTTCTGCCCCTCTGTTTCTCGCCCTCTGTTTCAGCCCCGCTGTTTCTCGCCCTCTGCTTCAGCCCCGCTGATTGAGCCCCTCTGTTTCAGCCCCTCTGAATCAGCCCCTCTGATTCAGCCCCTCTGTTTCAGCCCCTCTGTTTCAGCCCCTCTGTTTCTCGCCCTCTGTTTCAGCCCCTCTGTTTCTCGCCCTCTGTTTCAGCCCCTCTGTTTCTCGCCCTCTGTTCAGCCCCTATGTTTCTCGCCCACTGTTTCAGCCCATCTGATTCAGCCCCTCTGATTCAGCCCCTCTGATTCAGCCCCTCTGTTTCAGCGCCTCGGATTCAGCCCCTCTGATTCAGCCCCTCAGTTTCTCGCCCTCTCTTTCAGCCGCTCTGTTTCAGCCCCTCTGTTTCACCTCCTCTGTTTCAGCCCCTCTGTTTCTAGCCCTCTGTTTCAGCCCCTCTGTTTCTCGCCCTCTGTTCCAGCCCCTCTGTTTCTCGCCCTCTGTTTCAGCCCCTCTGTTTCAGCCCCTCTGTTTCAGCCCCTCTGTTTCTCGCCCTCTGTTTCAGCCCCTCTGTTTCTCGCCCTCAGTTTCAGCCCATCTGTTTCTCACCCTCTGTTTCAGCCCCTCTGTTTCAGCCCCTCTGTTTCTCGCCCTCTGTTTCAGCCCCTCTGTTTCAGCCCCTCTGTTTCAGCCCCTCTGTTTCAGCCCGTCTGTTTCTCACCTTCTTTTTCAGCCCCTCTGTTTCTCGCCCTCTGTTTCAGCCCCTCTGTTTCTCGCCCTCTGTTTCAGCCCCTCTGTTTCAGCCCCTCTATTTCTCGCCCTCTGTTTCTGCCCCTATGTTTCTCGCCCTCTGTTTCAGCCACTCTGTTTTTCGCCCTCTGTTTCAGCCCCTCTGTTTCTCGCCCTCTGTATCAGACCCTCTGTTTCAGCCCCTCTGTTTCAGACCCTCTGTTTCAGCCCCTCTGTTTCTCGCCCGCGGTTTCTCGCCCTCTGTTTCAGCCCCTCTGTTTCTCGCCCTCTGTTTCAGCCCCTCTGTTTCTCGCCCTCTGTTTCAGCCCCTCTGTTTCTCGCCCTCTGTTTCAGCCCCTCAGTTTCAGCCCCCCTGTTTCTCGCCCTCTGTTTCAGCCCCTCCGTTTCAGCCCCTCTGTTTCAGCCTCTCTGTTTCAGCCCCTCAGTTTCTCGCCCTCTGTTTCAGCCCCTCTGTTTCTCGCCCTCCGATTCAGCCCCTCTGTTTCAGCCCCTCTGTTTCTCGCCCTCTGTTTCTGCCCCTCTGTTTCTCGCCCTCTGTTTCAGCCCCTCTGTTTCTCGCCCTCTGTTTCGGCCCCTCTGTTTCATCCCCTCTGTTTCAGCCCCTCTGTTTCAGCACCTCTGTTTCTCGCCCTCTGTTTCAGCCCCTCTTTTTCTCGCCCTCTGTTTCAGGCCCTCTGTTTCTCGCCCTCTGTTTCAGCCCCTCTCTTTCAGCCCCTCTGTTTCAGCCCCTCTGTTTCTCGCCCTCTGTTTCAGCCCCTCTGAATCAGCCCCTCTGATTCAGCTCCTCTGTTTCAGCCCCTCTGTTTCAGCCCCTCTGTTTCTCGCCCTCTGTTTCAGCCCCTCTGTTTCTCGCCCTCTGTTTCAGCCCCTCTGTTTCTCGCCCTCTGTTCAGCCCCTATGTTTCTCGCCCTCTGTTTCAGCCCCTCTGTTTTTCGCCCTCTGTTTCAGCCCCTCTGTTTCAGCCCCTCTGTTTCTCGCCCTCTGTTTCTGCCACTCTGTTTCTCGCCCTCTGTTTCAGCCCCGCTGATTCAGCCCCTCTGTTTCAGCCCCTCTGAATCAGCCCCTCTGATTCAGCCCCTCCGTTTCAGCCCCTCTGTTTCAGCCCCTCTGTTTCTCGCCCTCTGTTTCAGCCCATCTGATTCTCGCCCTCTGTTTCAGCCCCTCTGATTCTCACCCTCTGTTTCAGCCCCTCTGATTGAGCCCCTCTGTTTCAGCTCCTCTGATTCAGCCCCTCTGATTCAGCCATTCTGATTCAGCCCCTCAGTTTCTCGCCCTCTGTTTCAGCCCCTCTGTTTCAGCCCCTCTGTTTCATCCCCTCTGTTTAAGCCCCTCTGTTTCAGCCCCTCTGTTTCTCGCCCTCTGTTTCAGCCCCTCTGTTTCTCGCCCTCTGTTTCAGGCCCTCTGTTTCTCGCCCTCTGTTTCAGCCCCTCTCTTTCAGCCCCTCTGTTTCAGCCCCTCTGATTCTCGCCCTCTGTTTCAGCCCCTCTGTTTCAGCCCCTCTGTTTCAGCCCCTCTGGTTCAGCCCCTCTGTTTCAGCCCCTCTGTTTCTCGCCCTCTGTTTCAGCCCCTCTGTTTCTCGCCCTCTGTTTCAGCCCTTCTGTTTCAGCTCCTCTGTTTCTCCCCCTCTGTTTCAGCCCCTCTGTTTCAGCCCCTCTGTTTCAGCCCCTCTGGTTCAGCCCCTCTGTTTCAGCCCCTCTGTTTCTCGCCCTCTGTTTCAGCCCCTCTGTTTCTCGCCCTCTGTTTCAGCCCTTCTGTTTCAGCTCCTCTGTTTTTCGCCCTCTGTTTCTGCCCCTCTGTTTCTCGCCCTCTGTTTCAGCCCCGCTGTTTCTCGCCCTCTGCTTCAGCCCCGCTGATTCAGCCCCTCTGTTTCAGCCCCTCTGACTCAGCACCTCTGCTTCATCCCCTCTGTTTCAGCCCCTCTGTTTCAGCCCCTCTGTTTCTCGCCCTCTGTTTCAGCCCCACTGTTTCTCGCCCTCTGTTTCAGCCCCTCTGTTTATCGCCCTCTGTTCAGCCCCTATGTTTCTCGCCCTCTGTTTCAGCCCCTCTGTTTTTCGCCCTCTGTTTCAGCCCCTCTGTTTCAGCCCCTATGTTTCTCGCCCTCTGTTTCTGCCACTCTGTTTCTCGCCCTCTGTTTCAGCCCCGCTGATTCAGCCCCTCTGTTTCAGCCCCTCTGAATCAGCCCCTCTGATTCAGCCACTCCGTTTCAGCCCCTCTGTTTCAGCCCCTCTGTTTCTCGCCCTCTGTTTCAGCCCATCTGATTCTCGCCCTCTGTTTCCGCCCCTCTGATTCTCACCCTCTGTTTCAGCCCCTCTGATTGAGCCCCTCTGTTTCAGCCCCTCTGATTCAGCCCCTCTGATTCAGCCCCTCTGATTCAGCCCCTCTGTTTCTCCCCCTCTTTTTCAGCCCCTCTGTTTCAGCCCCTCTGTTTCAGCCCCTCTGTTTCTCACCCTCTGTTTCAGCCCCTCTGATACAGCCCCTCTGATTCAGCTCCTCTCTTTCAGCCCCACTTTTTCAGCCCCTTTGTTTCTCGCCCTCTGTTTCAGCCCCTCTGTTTCTCGCCCTCTGTTTCAGCCCCGCTGTTTCTCGCCCTCTGCTTCAGCCCCGCTGATTGAGCCCCTCTGTTTCAGCCCCTCTGAATCAGCCCCTCTGATTCAGCCCCTCTGTTTCAGCCCCTCTGTTTCAGCCCCTCTGTTTCTCGCCCTCTGTTTCAGCCCCTCTGTTTCTCGCCCTCTGTTTCAGCCCCTCTGTTTCTCGCCCTCTGTTCAGCCCCTATGTTTCTCGCCCACTGTTTCAGCCCATCTGATTCAGCCCCTCTGATTCAGCCCCTCTGATTCAGCCCCTCTGTTTCTGCGCCTCGGATTCAGCCCCTCTGATTCAGCCCCTCTGTTTCTCGCCCTCTCTTTCAGCCGCTCTGTTTCAGCCCCTCTGTTTCACCTCCTCTGTTTCAGCCCCTCTGTTTCTAGCCCTCTGTTTCAGCCCCTCTGTTTCTCGCCCTCTGTTCCAGCCCCTCTGTTTCTCGCCCTCTGTTTCAGCCCCTCTGTTTCAGCCCCTCTGTTTCAGCCCCTCTGTTTCTCGCCCTCTGTTTCAGCCCCTCTGTTTCTCGCCCTCAGTTTCAGCCCATCTGTTTCTCGCCCTCTGTTTCAGCCCCTCTGTTTCAGCCCCTCTGTTTCTCGCCCTCTGTTTCAGCCCCTCTGTTTCAGCCCCTCTGTTTCAGCCCCTCTGTTTCAGCCCGTCTGTTTCTCACCTTCTTTTTCAGCCCCTCTGTTTCTCGCCCTCTGTTTCAGCCCCTCTGTTTCTCGCCCTCTGTTTCAGCCCCTCTGTTTCAGCCCCTCTATTTCTCGCCCTCTGTTTCTGCCCCTATGTTTCTCGCCCTCTGTTTCAGCCACTCTGTTTTTCGCCCTCTGTTTCAGCCCCTCTGTTTCTCGCCCTCTGTATCAGACCCTCTGTTTCAGCCCCTCTGTTTCAGACCCTCTGTTTCAGCCCCTCTGTTTCTCGACCGCGGTTTCTCGCCCTCTGTTTCAGCCCCTCTGTTTCTCGCCCTCTGTTTCAGCCCCTCTGTTTCTCGCCCTCTGTTTCAGCCCCTCTGTTTCTCGCCCTCTGTTTCAGCCCCTCTGTTTCAGCCCCGCTGTTTCTCGCCCTCTGTTTCAGCCCCTCCGTTTCAGCCCCTCTGTTTCAGCCTCTCTGTTTCAGCCCCTCAGTTTCTCGCCCTCTGTTTCAGCCCCTCTGTTTCTCGCCCTCCGATTCAGCCCCTCTGTTTCAGCCCCTCTGTTTCTCGCCCTCTGTTTCTGCCCCTCTGTTTCTCGCCCTTTGTTTCAGCCCCTCTGTTTCTCGCCCTCTGTTTCGGCCCCTCTGTTTCATCCCCTCTGTTTCAGCCCCTCTGTTTCAGCACCTCTGTTTCTCGCCCTCTGTTTCAGCCCCTCTTTTTCTCGCCCTCTGTTTCAGGCCCTCTGTTTCTCGCCCTCTGTTTCAGCCCCTCTCTTTCAGCCCCTCTGTTTCAGCCCCTCTGTTTCTCGCCCTCTGTTTCAGCTCCTCTGAATCAGCCCCTCTGATTCAGCCCCTCTGTTTCAGCCCCTCTGTTTCAGCCCCTCTGTTTCTCGCCCTTTGTTTCAGCCCCTCTGTTTCTCGCCCTCTGTTTCAGCCCCTCTGTTTCTCGCCCTCTGTTCAGCCCCTATGTTTCTAGCCCTCTGTTTCAGCCCCTCTGTTTTTCGCCCTCTGTTTCAGCCCCTCTGTTTCAGCCCCTCTGTTTCTCGCCCTCTGTTTCTGCCACTCTGTTTCTCGCCCTCTGTTTCAGCCCCGCTGATTCAGCCCCTCTGTTTCAGCCCCTCTGAATCAGCCCCTCTGATTCAGCCCCTCCGTTTCAGCCCCTCTGTTTCAGCCCCTCTGTTTCTCGCCCTCTGTTTCAGCCCATCTGATTCTCGCCCTCTGTTTCAGCCACTCTGATTCTCACCCTCTGTTTCAGCCCCTCTGATTGAGCCCCTCTGTTTCAGCCCCTCTGATTCAGCCCCTCTGATTCAGCCATTCTGATTCAGCCCCTCAGTTTCTCGCCCTCTGTTTCAGCCCCTCTGTTTCAGCCCCTCTGTTTCATCCCCTCTGTTTCAGCCCCTCTGTTTCAGCCCCTCTGTTTCTCGCCCTCTGTTTCAGCCCCTCTGTTTCTCGCCCTCTGTTTCAGGCCCTCTGTTTCTCGCCCTCTGTTTCAGCCCCTCTCTTTCAGCCCCTCTGTTTCAGCCCCTCTGATTCTCGCCCTCTGTTTCAGCCCCTCTGTTTCAGCCCCTCTGTTTCAGCCCCTCTGGTTCAGCCCCTCTGTTTCAGCCCCTGTTTCTCGCCCTCTGTTTCAGCCCCTCTGTTTCTCGCCCTCTGTTTCAGCCCTTCTGTATCAGCTCCTCTGTTTCTCGCCCTCTGTTTCTGCCCCTCTGTTTCTCGCCCTCTGTTTCAGCCCCGCTGTTTCTCGCCCTCTGCTTCAGCCCCGCTGATTCAGCCCCTCTGTTTCAGCCCCTCTGACTCAGCACCTCTGCTTCATCCCCTCTGTTTCAGCCCCTCTGTTTCAGCCCCTCTGTTTCTCGCCCTCTGTTTCAGCCCCACTGTTTCTCGCCCTCTGTTTCAGCCCCTCTGTTTATCGCCCTCTGTTCAGCCCCTATGTTTCTCGCCCTCTGTTTCAGCCCCTCTGTTTTTCGCCCTCTGTTTCAGCCCCTCTGTTTCAGCCCCTATGCTTCTCGCCCTCTGTTTCTGCCACTCTGTTTCTCGCCCTCTGTTTCAGCCCCGCTGATTCAGCCCCTCTGTTTCAGCCCCTCTGAATCAGCCCCTCTGATTCAGCCCCTCCGTTTCAGCCCCTCTGTTTCAGCCCCTCTGTTTCTCGCCCTCTGTTTCAGCCCATCTGATTCTCGCCCTCTGTTTCCGCCCCTCTGATTCTCACCCTCTGTTTCAGCCCCTCTGATTGAGCCCCTCTGTTTCAGCCCCTCTGATTCAGCCCCTCTGATTCAGCCCCTCTGATTCAGCCCCTCTGTTTCTCCCCCTCTTTTTCAGCCCCTCTGTTTCAGCCCCTCTGTTTCAGCCCCTCTGTTTCTCACCCTCTGTTTCAGCCCCTCTGATACAGCCCCTCTGATTCAGCTCCTCTCTTTCAGCCCCAAATTTTCAGCCCCTCTGTTTCTAGCACTCTGTTTCAGCCCATCTGTTTCTCGCCCTCTGTTTCAGCCCCTCTCTTTCTCGCCCTCTGTTTCAGCCCCTCTGTTTCAGTCCCTCTAATTCAGCCCCTCTGTTTCAGCCCCTCTGTTTCTCGCCCTCTGTTTCAGCCCCTCTGTTTCTCGCCGTCTGTTTCAGCCCCTCTGTTTCTCGCCCTCTGTTTCAGCCCCTCTGTTTCAGCCCCTCTGTTTCAGCCCGTCTGATTCAGCCCCTCTGATTCAGCCCCTCTGATTCAGCCCCTCTGTTTCAGCGCCTCTGATTCAGCCTCTCTGATTCAGCCCCTCTGTTTCTCGCCCTCTCTTTCAGCCGCTCTGTTTCAGCCCCTCTGTTTCACATCCTCTGTTTCAGCCCCTCTGTTTCTAGCCCTCTGTTTCAGCCCCTCTGTTTCTCGCCCTCTGTTCTAGCCCCTCTGTTTCTCGCCCTCTGTTTCAGCCCCTCTGTTTTAGCCCCTCTGTTTCAGCCCCTCTGTTTCAGCCCCTCTGTTTCAGCCCCTCTGTTTCAGCCCCTCAGTTTCTCGCCCTCTGTTTCAGCCCCTCTGTTTCAGCCCCTCTGTTTCAGCCCCTCTGTTTCAGCCCCTCTGTTTCTCGCCATCTGTTTCTGCCCCTCTGTTTCTCGCCCTCTGTTTCAGCCACTCTGTTTTTCGCCCTCTGTTTCAGCCCCTCTGTTTCTCGCCCTCTGTATCAGTCCCTCTGTTTCAGCCCCTCTGTTTCAGACCCTCTGTTTCAGCCTCTCTGTTTCTCGCCCTCGGTTTCTCGCCCTCTGTTTCAGCCCCTCTGTTTCTCGCCCTCTGTTTCAGCCCCTCTGTTTCGCGCCCTCTGTTTCGGCCCGTCTGTTTCAGCCCCTCTGTTTCAGCCCCTCTGTTTCTCGCCCTCTGTTTCAGACCCTCTGTTTCTCACCCTCTGTTTCAGCCCCTCTGTTTCAGCCCCGCTGTTTTTCGCCCTCTGTTTCAGCCCCTCTGTTTCAGCCCCACAGTTTCAGCCTCTCTGTTTCAGCCCCTCTGTTTCTCGCCCTCTGTTTCAGCCCCTCTGTTTCTCGCCCTCTGTTTCAGCCCCTCTGTTTCAGCCCCTCTGTTTCTCGCCCTCTGTTTCTGCCCCTCTGTTTCTCGCCCTCTGTTTCAGCCCCTGTTTCTCGCCCTCTGTTTCAGCCCCTCTGTTTAATCCCCTCTGTTTCAGCCCCTCTGTTTCAGTCCCTCTGTTTCTCGCCCTCTGTTTCAGCCCCTCTGTTTCTCGCCCTCTGTTTCAGGCCCTCTGTTTCTCGCCCTCTGTTTCAGCCCCTCTGTTTCAGACCCTCTGTTTCAGCCCCTCCGTTTCTCGCCCTCTGTTTCAGCCCCTCTGTTTCAGCCCCTCTGTTTCTCACCCTCTGTTTCAGCCCCTCTGTTTCTCGCCCTCTGTTTCAGCCCCTCTGTTTCTCGCCCTCTGTTTCAGCCCTTCTGTTTCAGCCCCTCTGTTTCTCGCCCTCTGTTTCTGCCCCTCTGTTTCTCGCCCTCTGTTTCAGCCCGCTGTTTCTCGCCCTCTGTTTCAGCCCCGCTGATTCAGCCCCTCTGTTTCAGCCCCTCTGAATCAGCCCCTCTGATTCAGCCCCTCTGTTTCAGCCCCTCTGTTTCAGCCCCACTGTTTCTCGCCCTCAGTTTCAGCCCCTCTGTTTCTCGCCCTCTGTTTCAGCCCCTCTGTTTCTCGCCCTCTGTTCAGCCCCTATGTTTCTCGCCCTCTGTTTCAGCCCCTCCGTTTTTCGCCCTCTGTTTCAGCCCCTCTGTTTCAGCCCCTCTGCTTCTCGCCCTCTGTTTCTGCCACTCTGTTTCTCGCCCTCTGTTTCAGCCCCGCTGATTCAGACCCTCTGTTTCAGCCCCTCTGAATCAGCCCCTCTGATTCAGCCCCTCCGTTTCAGCCCCTCTGTTTCAGCCCCTCTGTTTCTCGCCCTCTGTTTCAGCCCATCTGATTCTCTCCCTCTGTTTCCGCCCCTCTGATTCTCACCCTCTGTTTCAGCCCCACTGATTGAGCCCCTCTGTTTCAGCCCCTCTGATTCATCCCCTCTGATTCAGCCCCTCTGATTCAGCCCCTCTGTTTCTCGCCCTCTGTTTCAGCCCCTCTGTTTCAGCCCCTCTGTTTCAGCCCCTCTGTTTCTCACCCTCTGTTTCAGCCCCTCTGATTCAGCCCCTCTGATTCAGCCCCTCTGATTCAGCCCCTCTGTTTCAACGCCTCTGATTCAGCCCCTCTGATTCAGCCCCTCTGTTTCTCGCCATCTGTTTCAGCCCCGCTGTTTCAGCCCCTCTGTTTCTCCTCCTCTGTTTCAGCCCCTCTGTTTCTAGCACTCTGTTTCAGCCCATCTGTTTCTCGCCCTCTGTTTCAGCCCCTCTCTTTCTCGCCCTCTGTTTCAGCCCCTCTGTTTCAGTCCCTCTAATTCAGCCCCTCTGTTTCAGCCCCTCTGTTTCTCGCCCTCTGTTTCAGCCCCTCTGTTTCTCGCCGTCTGTTTCAGCCCCTCTGCTCTCGCCCTCTGTTTCAGCCCCTCTGTTTCAGCCCCTCTGTTTCAGCCCCTCTGTTTATCGCCCTCTGTTTCAGCCCCTCTGTTTCAGCCCCTCTGTTTCAGCCCCTCTGTTTCTCACCCTCTGTTTCAGCCCCTCTGTTTCTCGCCCTCTGTTTCAGCCCTTCTGTTTCTCGCCCTCTATTTCAGCCCCTCTGTTTCAGCCCCTCTGTTTCTCGCCCTCTGTTTCTGCCCCTCTGTTTCTCGCCCTCCGTTTCAGCCCCTCTGTTTTTCGCCCTCTGTTTCAGCCCCTCTGTTTCTCGCCCTCTGTATCAGACCCTCTGTTTCCGCCCCTCTGTTTCAGCCCCTCTGTTTCAGCCCCTCTGTTTCTCGCCCTCTGTTTCTCGCCCTCTGTTTCAGCCCCTCTGTTTCTCGCCCTCTGTTTCAGCTCCTCTGTTTCGCGCTCTCTGTTTCAGCCCCTCTGTTTCAGCCCCTCTGTTTCTCGCCCTCTGTTTCTGCCCCTCTGTTTCTCGCCCTCTGTTTCAACCCCTCTGTTTCTCGCCCTCTGTTTCAGCCCCGCTGATTCAGCCCCTCTGTTTCAGCCCCTCTGATTCAGCCCCTCTGTTTCTCGCCCTCTGTTTCAGCCCCTCTGTTTCTCGCCCTCTGTTTCTCCCCCTCTGTTCCAGCCCCTCTGTTTCAGCCCCTCTGTTTCAGCCACTCTGTTTCAGCCCCTCTGTTTCAGCCCCTCTGTTTCTCGCCCTCTGTTTCAGCCCCTCTGTTTCTCGCCCTCCGATTCAGCCCCTCTGTTTCAGCCCGTCTGTTTCAGCCCCTCTGTTTCTCGCCCTCTGTTTCAGCCCCTCTGTTTCTCGAACTCTGTTTCAGCCCCTCTGTTTCAGCCACTCTGTTTCTCGCCCTCTGTTTCTGCCCCTCTGTTTCTCGCCCTCTGTTTCAGCCCCGCTGTTTCTCGCCCTCTGTTTCAGCCCCGCTGATTCAGCCCCTCTGTTCCAGCCCCTCTGAATCAGCCCCTCTGATTCAGCCCCTCTGTTTCTGCCCCTCTGTTTCTCGCCCTCTGTTTCAGCCCCGATGTTTCTCGCCCTCTGTTTCAGCCCCTCTGTTTCAGCCCCGCTGTTTCTCGCCCTCTGTTTCAGCCCCTCTGTTTCAGCCCCTCTGTTTCACCCTCTCTGTTTCAGTCCCTCTGTTTCTCGCCCTCTGTTTCAGTCCCTCTGTTTCTCGCCCTCTGTTCAGCACGTTAGTTTCTCGCCCTCTGTTTCAGCCCCGCTGTTTCTCGCCCTCTGTTTCAGCCCCTCTGTTTCAGCCCCTCTGTTTCACCCTCTCTGTTTCAGTCCCTCTGTTTCTCGCCCTCTGTTTCAGCCCCTCTGTTTCTCGCCGTCTGTTTCAGCCCCTCTGCTCTCGCCCTCTGTTTCAGCCCCTCTGTTTCAGCCCCTCTGTTTCAGCCCCTCTGTTTATCGCCCTCTGTTTCAGCCCCTCTGTTTCAGCCCCTCTGTTTCAGCCCCTCTGTTTCTCACCCTCTGTTTCAGCCCCTCTGTTTCTCGCCCTCTGTTTCAGCCCTTCTGTTTCTCGCCCTCTATTTCAGCCCCTCTGTTTCAGCCCCTCTGTTTCTCGCCCTCTGTTTCTGCCCCTCTGTTTCTCGCCCTCCGTTTCAGCCCCTCTGTTTTTCGCCCTCTGTTTCAGCCCCTCTGTTTCTCGCCCTCTGTATCAGACCCTCTGTTTCCGCCCCTCTGTTTCAGCCCCTCTGTTTCAGCCCCTCTGTTTCTCGCCCTCTGTTTCTCGCCCTCTGTTTCAGCCCCTCTGTTTCTCGCCCTCTGTTTCAGCTCCTCTGTTTCGCGCTCTCTGTTTCAGCCCCTCTGTTTCAGCCCCTCTGTTTCTCGCCCTCTGTTTCTGCCCCTCTGTTTCTCGCCCTCTGTTTCAACCCCTCTGTTTCTCGCCCTCTGTTTCAGCCCCGCTGATTCAGCCCCTCTGTTTCAGCCCCTCTGATTCAGCCCCTCTGTTTCTCGCCCTCTGTTTCAGCCCCTCTGTTTCTCGCCCTCTGTTTCTCCCCCTCTGTTCCAGCCCCTCTGTTTCAGCCCCTCTGTTTCAGCCACTCTGTTTCAGCCCCTCTGTTTCAGCCCCTCTGTTTCTCGCCCTCTGTTTCAGCCCCTCTGTTTCTCGCCCTCCGATTCAGCCCCTCTGTTTCAGCCCGTCTGTTTCAGCCCCTCTGTTTCTCGCCCTCTGTTTCAGCCCCTCTGTTTCTCGAACTCTGTTTCAGCCCCTCTGTTTCAGCCACTCTGTTTCTCGCCCTCTGTTTCTGCCCCTCTGTTTCTCGCCCTCTGTTTCAGCCCCGCTGTTTCTCGCCCTCTGTTTCAGCCCCGCTGATTCAGCCCCTCTGTTCCAGCCCCTCTGAATCAGCCCCTCTGATTCAGCCCCTCTGTTTCTGCCCCTCTGTTTCTCGCCCTCTGTTTCAGCCCCGATGTTTCTCGCCCTCTGTTTCAGCCCCTCTGTTTCAGCCCCGCTGTTTCTCGCCCTCTGTTTCAGCCCCTCTGTTTCAGCCCCTCTGTTTCACCCTCTCTGTTTCAGTCCCTCTGTTTCTCGCCCTCTGTTTCAGTCCCTCTGTTTCTCGCCCTCTGTTCAGCACGTTAGTTTCTCGCCCTCTGTTTCAGCCCCGCTGTTTCTCGCCCTCTGTTTCAGCCCCTCTGTTTCAGCCCCTCTGTTTCACCCTCTCTGTTTCAGTCCCTCTGTTTCTCGCCCTCTGTTTCAGTCCCTCTGTTTCTCGCCCTCTGTTCAGCACGTTAGTTTCTCGCCCTCTGTTTCAGCCCCTCTGTTTCTCGCCTTCTGTTTCGGCCCCTCTGTTTCAGCCCCTCTGTTTCTCGCCCTCTGTTTCTGCCTCTCTGTTTCTCGCCCTCTTTTTCATCCCCTCTGTTTCAGCCCCTCTGTTTCAGCCCCTCTGTTTCTCGCCCTCTGTTTCAGCCCCTCTGTTTCTCGCCCTCTGTTTCAGGCCCTCTGCTTCTCGCCCTCTGTTTCAGCCCCTCTGTTTCAGCCGCTCTGTTTCAGCCCCTCTGTTTCTCGCCCTCTGTTTCAGCCCCTCTGTTTCAGCCCCTCTGTTTCAGCCCCTCTGTTTCCCACCCGCTGTTTCAGTCCCTCTGTTTCTCGCCCTCTGTTTCAGCCCCTCTGTTTCTCGAACTCTGTTTCAGCCCCTCTGTTTCAGCCACTCTGTTTCTCGCCCTCTGTTTCTGCCCCTCTGTTTCTCGCCCTCTGTTTCAGCCCCGCTGTTTCTCGCCCTCTGTTTCAGCCCCGCTGATTCAGCCCCTCTGTTCCAGCCCCTCTGAATCAGCCCCTCTGATTCAGCCCCTCTGTTTCTGCCCCTCTGTTTCTCGTCCTCTGTTTCAGCCCCTCTGTTTCTCGCCCTCTGTTTCAGCCCCTCTGTTTCTCGCCCTCTGTTCAGCCCCGATGTTTCTCGCCCTCTGTTTCAGCCCCTCTGTTTTTCGCCCTCTGTTTCAGCCCCTCTGTTTCAGCCCCTCTGTTTCTCGCCCTCTGTTTCTGCCACTCTGTTTCTCGCCCTCTGTTTCAGCCCCGCTGATTCAGCCCCTCTGTTTCAGCCCCTCTGAATCAGCCCCTCTGATTCAGCCCCTCCATTTCAGCCCCTCTGTTTCAGCCCCTCTGTTTCTCGCCCTCTGTTTTTTTGCCCATCTGATTCTCGCCCTCTGTTTCCGCCCCTCTGATTCTCACCCTCTGTTTCAGCCCCTCTGATTGAGCCCCTCTGTTTCAGCCCCTCTGATTCAGCCCCTCTGATTCAGCCCCTCTGAATCAGCCCCTCTGTTTCAGCCCCTCTGTTTCAGCCCTTATCTTTCAGCCCCTCTGTTTCTCACCCTCTTTTTCAGCCCCTCTGATTCAGCCCTTCTGATTCAGCCCCTCTGATTCAGCCCCTCTGTTTCAGCGCCTCTGATTCAGCCCCTCTGATTCAGCCCCTCTGTTTCTCGCCCTCTCTTTCAGCCGCTCTGTTTCAGCCCCTCTGTTTCACCTCCTCTGTTTCAGCCCCTCTGTTTCTAGCACTCTGTTTCAGCACTCTGTTTCTCGCCCTCTGTTTCAGCCCCTCTGTTTCTCGCCCTCTGTTTCAGCCCCTCTGTTTCAGCCCCTCTATTTCAGCCCCTCTGTTTCAGCCCCTCTGTTTCTCGCCCTCTGTTTCAGCCCCTCTGTTTCTAGCCCTCAGTTTCAGCCCCTCTGTTTCTCGCCCTCTGTTTCAGCCCCTCTGTTTCAGCCCCTCTGTTTCTCGCCCTCTGTTTCAGCCCCTCTGTTTCAGCCCCTCTGTTTCAGCCCCTCTGTTTCTCACCCTCTGTTCCAGCCCCTCTGTTTCTCGCCCTCTGTTTCAGCCCCTCTGTTTCTCGCCCTCTATTTCAGACACTCTGTTTCAGCCCCTCTGTTTCGCGCCCTCTGTTTCTGCCCCTCTGTTTCTCGCCCTCTGTTTCAGACCCTCTGTTTCAGCCCCTCTGTTTCAGCCCCTCTGTTTCAGCAAGCCTGGTTCTCGCCCTCTGTTTCTCGCCCTCTGTTTCAGCCCCTCTGTTTCTCGCTCTCTGTTTCAGCTCCTCTGTTTCGCGCTCTCTGTTTCAGCCCCTCTGTTTCAGCCCCTCTGTTTCTCGCCCTCTGTTTCTGCCCCTCTGTTTCTCGCCCTCTGTTTCAACCCCTCTGTTTCTCGCCCTCTGTTTCAGCCCCGCTGATTCAGCCCCTCTGTTTCAGCCCCTCTGATTCAGCCCCTCTGTTTCTCGCCCTCTGTTTCAGCCCCTCTGTTTCTCGCCCTCTGTTTCAGCCCCGCATATTCAGCCCCTCTGTTTCAGCCCCTCTGTTTCTCCCCCTCTGTTCCAGCCCCTCTGTTTCAGCCCCTCTGTTTCAGCCACTCTGTTTCAGCCCCTCTGTTTCAGCCCCTCTGTTTCTCGCCCTCTGTTTCAGCCCCTCTGTTTCTCGCCCACCGATTCAGCCCCTCTGTTTCAGCCCGTCTGTTTCAGCCCCTCTGTTTCTCACCCTCTGTTTCAGCCCCTCTGTTTCTCAACCTCTGTTTCAGCCCCTCTGATTCAGCCCCTCTGTTTCTCGCCCTCTGTTTCTGCCCCTCTGTTTCTCGCCCTCTGTATCAGCCCCGCTGTTTCTCGCCCTCTGTTGCAGCCCCTCTGTTTCTCGCCCTCTGTTTGAGCCCCTCTGATTCTCGCCCTCTATTTCAGACCCTCTGTTTCAGCCCCTCTGTTTCGCGCCCTCTGTTTCTGCCCCTCTGTTTCACGCCCTCTGTTTCAGCCCCTCTGTTTTTCGCCCTCTGTTTCAGGCCCTCTGTTTCTCGCCCTCTGTATCAGACCCTCTGTTTCAGCCCCTCTGTTTCAGCCCCTCTGTTTCAGCCCCTCTGGTTCTCGCCCTCTGTTTCTCGCCCTCTGGTTCATCCCCTCTGTTTCTCGCCCTCTGTTTCAGCCCCGCTGATTCAGCCCCTCTGTTTCAGCCCCTCTGATTCTGCCCCTCTGTTTCTCGCCCTCTGTTTCAGCCCCTCTGTTTCTCGCCCTCTGTTTCAGCCCCTCTGATTCAGCCCCTCTGTTTCAGCCCCTCTGTTTCTCCCCCTCTGTTCCAGCCCCTCTGTTTCAGCCGCTCTGTTTCAGCCACTCTGTTTCAGCACCTCTGTTTCAGCCCCTCTGTTTCTCGCCCTCTGTTTCAGCCCCTCTGTTTCTCGCCCACCGATTCAGCCCCTCTGTTTCAGCCCGTCTGTTTCAGCCCCTCTGTTTCTCACCCTCTGTTTCAGCCCCTCTGTTTCTCAACCTCTGTTTCAGCCCCTCTGATTCAGCCCCTCTGTTTATCGCCCTCTGTTTCTGCCCCTCTGTTTCTCGCCCTCTGTATCAGCCCCGCTGTTTCTCGCCCTCTGTTTCTGCCCTTCTGTTTCTCGCCCTCTGTTTCAGCGCCTCTGTTTCTCGCCCTCTGTTTCTGCCCCTCTGTTTCTCGCCCTCTGTTTCAGCCACTCTGTTTCTCGCCCTCTGTTTCAGCCCCTCTGTTTCTCAACCTCTGTTTCAGCCCCTCTGATTCAGCCCCTCTGTTTCTCGCCCTCTGTTTCAGCCCCTCAGTTTCTCGCCCGCTGTTTCAGCCCCTCTGTTTCAGCCCCTCTGTTTCAGCCCCTCTGTTTCTCGCCCTCTGTTTCAGCCCCTCTGTTTCTCGCCCTCTGTTTCAGGCCCTCTGTTTCTCGCCCTCTGTTTCAGCCCCTCTGATTCAGCCCCTCTCTTTCAGCCCCTGTGATTCAGCCCTCTGTTTCTGCCCCTCTGTTTCAGCCCCTCTGTTTCAGCCCCTCTGTTTCTCGCCCTCTATTTCTCACCCACTGTTTCTCGCCCTCTGTTTCAGCCCCTCTGATTCTCGCCCTCTGTTTCAGCCCCTCTGTTTCTCGCCCTCTGTTTCAGGCTCTCTGTTTCAGCCCGTCTGTTTCAGCCCCTCTGTTTCAGCCCCTCTGTTTCTCGCCCACTGTTTCTCGCCTGCTGTTTCAACCCCTTTGTTTCTCGCCCTCTGTTTCAGCCCCACTGTTTCCGCCCCTCTGATTCAGCCCCTCTGATTCAGCCCCTCTGTTTCTCGCCCTCTGTTTCAGCCCCTCTGTTTCAGCCCCTCTGTTTCAGCCCCTCTGTTTCTCGCCCTCTGTTTCAGCCCCTCTGTTTCAGCCCCTCTGATTCAGCCCCTCTGATTCAACCCCTCTGTTTCTCGCCCTCTGTTTCAGCCCCTCTGTTTCAGCCCCTCTGTTTCAGCCCCTTTGTTTAAGCCCCTCTGTTTCTCGCCCTCTGTTTCAGCCCATCTGATTCTCGCCCTCTGTTTCCGCCCCTCTGATTCTCACCCTCTGTTTCAGCCCCTCTGATTGACCCCCTCTGTTTCAGCCCCTCTGATTCAGCACCTCTGATTCAGCCCGTCTGAATCAGCCCCTCTGTTTCAGCCCCTCTGTTTCAGCCCCTCTGTTTCAGCCCCTCTGTTTCTCACCCTCTTTTTCAGCCCCTCTGATTCAGCCGTTCTGATTCAGCCCCTCTGATTCAGCCCCTCTGTTTCAGCACCTCTGATTCAGCCCCTCTGATTCAGCCCCTCTGTTTCTCGCCCTCTCTTTCAGCCGCTCTGTTTCAGCCCCTCTGTTTCACCTCCTCTGTTTCAGCCCCTCTGTTTCTAGCACTCTGTTTCAGCCCCTCTGTTTCTCGCCCTCTGTTTCAGCCCCTCTGTTTCTCGCCCTCTGTTTCAGCCCCTCTGTTTCAGCCCCTCTATTTCAGCCCCTCTGTTTCAGCCCCTCTGTTTCTCGCCCTCTGTTTCAGCCCCTCTGTTTCAGCCCCTCTGTTTCAGCCCCTTTGTTTAAGCCCCTCTGTTTCTCGCCCTCTGTTTCAGCCCCTCTGTTTCAGCCCCTCTGTTTCAGCCCCTCTGTTTCTCGCCCTCTGTTTCAGCCCCTCTGTTTCAGCCCCTCTGTTTCAGCCCCTCTGTTTCTCACCCTCTGTTCCAGCCCCTCTGTTTCTCGCCCTCTGTTTCAGCCCCTCTGTTTCTCGCCCTCTATTTCAGACACTCTGTTTCAGCCCCTCTGTTTCGCGCCGTCTGTTTCTGCCCCTCTGTTTCTCGCCCTCTGTTTCAGCCCCTCTGTTTTTCGCCCTCTGTTTCAGCCCCTCTGTTTCTCGCCCTCTGTATCAGACCCTCTGTTTCAGCCCCTCTGTTTCAGCCCCTCTGTTTCAGCACTTCGGGTTCTCGCCCTCTGTTTCTCGCCCTCTGTTTCAGCCCCTCTGTTTCTCGCTCTCTGTTTCAGCTCCTCTGTTTCGCGCTCTCTGTTTCAGCCCCTCTGTTTCAGCCCCTCTGTTTCTCGCCCTCTGTTTCTGCCCCTCTGTTTCTCGCCCTCTGTTTCAACCCCTCTGTTTCTCGCCCTCTGTTTCAGCCCCGCTGATTCAGCCCCTCTGTTTCAGCCCCTCTGATTCAGCCCCTCTGTTTCTCGCCCTCTGTTTCAGCCCCTCTGTTTCTCGCCCTCTGTTTCAGCCCCTCAGTATTCAGCCCCTCTGTTTCAGCCCCTCTGTTTCTCCCCCTCTGTTCCAGCCCCTCTGTTTCAGCCCCTCTGTTTCAGCCACTCTGTTTCAGCCCCTCTGTTTCAGCCCCTCTGTTTCTCGCCCTCTGTTTCAGCCCCTCTGTTTCTCGCCCACCGATTCAGCCCCTCTGTTTCAGCCCGTCTGTTTCAGCCCCTCTGTTTCTCACCCTCTGTTTCAGCCCCTCTGTTTCTCAACCTCTGTTTCAGCCCCTCTGATTCAGCCCCTCTGTTTCTCGCCCTCTGTTTCTGCCCCTCTGTTTCTCGCCCTCTCTATCAGCCCCGCTGTTTCTCGCCCTCTGTTGCAGCCCCTCTGTTTCTCGCCCTCTGTTTGAGCCCCTCTGATTCTCGCCCTCTATTTCAGACCCTCTGTTTCAGACCCTCTGTTTCGCGCCCTCTGTTTCTGCCCCTCTGTTTCTCGCCCTCTGTTTCAGCCCCTCTGTTTTTCGCCCTCTGTTTCAGCCCCTCTGTTTCTCGCCCTCTGTATCAGACCCTCTGTTTCAGCCCCTCTGTTTCAGCCCCTCTGTTTCAGCCCCTCTGGTTCTCGCCCTCTGTTTCTCGCCCTCTGTTTCAGTCCCTCTGTTTCTCGCTCTCTGTTTCAGCTCCTCTGTTTCGCGCTCTCTGTTTCAGCCCCTCTGTTTCAGCCCCTCTGTTTCTCGCCCTCTGTTTCAACCCCTCTTTTTCTCGCCCTCTGTTTCAGCCCCGCTGATTCAGCCCCTCTGTTTCAGCCCCTCTGATTCTGCCCCTCTGTTTCTCGCCCTCTGTTTCAGCCCCTCTGTTTCTCGCCCTCTGTTTCAGCCCCTCTGATTCAGCCCCTCTGTTTCAGCCCCTCTGTATCTCCCCCTCTGTTCCAGCCCCTCTGTTTCAGCCCCTCTGTTTCAGCCACTCTGTTTCAGCCCCTCTGTTTCAGCCCCTCTGTTTCTCGCCCTCTGTTTCAGCCCCTCTGTTTCTCGCCCACCGATTCAGCCCCTCTGTTTCAGCCCGTCTGTTTCAGCCCCTCTGTTTCTCACCCTCTGTTTCAGCCCCTCTGTTTCTCAACCTCTGTTTCAGCCCCTCTGATTCAGCCCCTCTGTTTATCGCCCTCTGTTTCTGCCCCTCTGTTTCTCGCCCTCTGTATCAGCCCCGCTGTTTCTCGCCCTCTGTTTCTGCCCCTCTGTTTCTCGCCCTCTGTTTCAGCGCCTCTGTTTCTCGCCCTCTGTTTCTGCCCCTCTGTTTCTCGCCCTCTGTTTCAGCCACTCTGTTTCTCGCCCTCTGTTTCAGCCCCTCTGTTTCTCGCCCTCTGTTTCAGCCCCTCTGTTTCAGCCCCTCTATTTCAGCCCCTCTGTTTCAGCCCCTCTGTTTCTCGCCCTCTGTTTCAGCCCCTCTGTTTCTAGCCCTCAGTTTCAGCCCCTCTGTTTCTCGCCCTCTGTTTCAGCCCCTCTGTTTCAGCCCCTCTGTTTCAGCCCCTCTGTTTCTCGCCCTCTGTTTCAGCCCCTCTGTTTCAGCCCCTCTGTTTCAGCCCCTCTGTTTCTCACCCTCTGTTCCAGCCCCTCTGTTTCTCGCCCTCTGTTTCAGCCCCTCTGTTTCTCGCCCTCTATTTCAGACACTCTGTTTCAGCCCCTCTGTTTCGCGCCCTCTGTTTCTGCCCCTCTGTTTCTCGCCCTCTGTTTCAGCCCCTCTGTTTTTCGCCCTCTGCTTCAGCCCCTCTGTTTCTCGCCCTCTGTATCAGACCCTCTGTTTCAGCCCCTCTGTTTCAGCCCCTCTGTTTCAGCACTTCGGGTTCTCGCCCTCTGTTTCTCGCCCTCTGTTTCAGCCCCTCTGTTTCTCGCTCTCTGTTTCAGCTCCTCTGTTTCGCGCTCTCTGTTTCAGCCCCTCTGTTTCAGCCCCTCTGTTTCTCGCCCTCTGTTTCTGCCCCTCTGTTTCTCGCCCTCTGTTTCAACCCCTCTGTTTCTCGCCCTCTGTTTCAGCCCCGCTGATTCAGCCCCTCTGTTTCAGCCCCTCTGATTCAGCCCCTCTGTTTCTCGCCCTCTGTTTCAGCCCCTCTGTTTCTCGCCCTCTGTTTCAGCCCCTCAGATTCAGCCCCTCTGTTTCAGCCCCTCTGTTACTCCCCCTCTGTTCCAGCCCCTCTGTTTCAGCCCCTCTGTTTCAGCCACTCTGTTTCAGCCCCTCTGTTTCAGCCCCTCTGTTTCTCGCCCTCTGTTTCAGCCCCTCTGTTTCTCGCCCACCGATTCAGCCCCTCTGTTTCAGCCCGTCTGTTTCAGCCCCTCTGTTTCTCACCCTCTGTTTCAGCCCCTCTGTTTCTCAACCTCTGTTTCAGCCCCTCTGATTCAGCCCCTCTGTTTCTCGCCCTCTGTTTCTGCCCCTCTGTTTCTCGCCCTCTGTATCAGCCCCGCTGTTTCTCGCCCTCTGTTGCAGCCCCTCTGTTTCTCGCCCTCTGTTTGAGCCCCTCTGATTCTCGCCCTCTATTTCAGACCCTCTGTTTCAGACCCTCTGTTTCGCGCCCTCTGTTTCTGCCCCTCTGTTTCTCGCCCTCTGTTTCAGCCCCTCTGTTTTTCGCCCTCTGTTTCAGCCCCTCTGTTTCTCGCCCTCTGTATCAGACCCTCTGTTTCAGCCCCTCTGTTTCAGCCCCTCTGTTTCAGCCCCTCTGGTTCTCGCCCTCTGTTTCTCGCCCTCTGTTTCAGCCCCTCTGTTTCTCGCTCTCTGTTTCAGCTCCTCTGTTTCGCGCTCTCTGTTTCAGCCCCTCTGTTTCAGCCCCTCTGTTTCTCGCCCTCTGTTTCAACCCCTCTGTTTTTCGCCCTCTGTTTCAGCCCCTCTGTTTCTCGCCCTCTGTATCACACCCTCTGTTTCAGCCCCTCTGTTTCAGCCCCTCTGTTTCAGCCCCTCTGGTTCTCGCCCTCTGTTTCTCGCCCTCTGTTTCAGCCCCTCTGTTTCTCGCTCTCTGTTTCAGCTCCTCTGTTTCGCGCTCTCTGTTTCAGCCCCTCTGTTTCAGCCCCTCTGTTTCTCGCCCTCTGATTCTGCCCCTCTGTTTCTCGCCCTCTGTTTCAGCCCCTCTGTTTCTCGCCCTCTGTTTCAGCCCCTCTGATTCAGCCCCTCTGTTTCAGCCCCTCTGTTTCTCCCCCTCTGTTCCAGCCCCTCTGTTTCAGCCCCTCTGTTTCAGCCACTCTGTTTCAGCCCCTCTGTTTCAGCCCCTCTGTTTCTCGCCCTCTGTTTCAGCCCCTCTGTTTCTCGCCCACCGATTCAGCCCCTCTGTTTCAGCCCGTCTGTTTCAGCCCCTCTGTTTCTCACCCTCTGTTTCAGCCCCTCTGTTTCTCAACCTCTGTTTCAGCCCCTCTGATTCAGCCCCTCTGTTTATCGACCTCTGTTTCTGCCCCTCTGTTTCTCGCCCTCTGTATCAGCCCCGCTGTTTCTCGCCCTCTGTTTCTGCCCCTCTGTTTCTCGCCCTCTGTTTCAGCGCCTCTGTTTCTCGCCCTCTGTTTCTGCCCCTCTGTTTCTCGCCCTCTGTTTCAGCCACTCTGTTTCTCGCCCTCTGTTTCAGCCACTCTGTTTCTCAACCTCTGTTTCAGCCCCTCTGATTCAGCCCCTCTGTTCCTCGCCCTCTGTTTCAGCCCCTCAGTTTCTCGCCCGCTGTTTCAGCCCCTCTGTTTCAGCCCCTCTGTTTCAGCCCCTCTCTTTCTCGCCCTCTGTTTCAGCCCCTCTGTTTCTCGCCCTCTGTTTCAGGCCATCTGTTTCTCGCCCTCTGTTTCAGCCCCTCTGATTCAGCCCCTCTGTTTCAGTTTCTGTGATTCAGCCCTCTGTTTCTGCCCCTCTGTTTCAGCCCCTCTGTTTCAGCCCCTCTGTTTCTCGCCCTCTATTTCTCACCCACTGTTTCTCGCCCTCTGTTTCAGCCCCTCTGATTCTCGCCCTCTGTTTCAGCCCCTCTGTTTCTCGCCCTCTGTTTCAGGCTCTCTGTTTCAGCCCGTCTGTTTCAGCCCCTCTGTTTCAGCCCCTCTGTTTCTCGCCCACTGTTTCTCGCCTGCTGTTTCAACCCCTTTGTTTCTCGCCCTCTGTTTCAGCCCCACTGTTTCCGCCCCTCTGATTCAGCCCCTCTGATTCAGCCCCTCTGTTTCTCGCCCTCTGTTTCTCGCCCTCTGTTTCAGCCCCTCTGATTCAGCCCCTCTGATTCAGCCCCTCTGTTTCAGCCCCTCTGTTTCTGGCACTCTGTTTCAGCCCCTCTGTTTCTCGCCCTCTGTTTCAGCCCCTCTGTTTCAGCCCCTCTGTTTCACGCCCTCTGTTTCTGCCCCTCGGTTTCTCGCCCTCTGTATCAGCCCCGCTGTTTCTCGCCCTCTGTTTCAGCCCCGCTGATTCAGCCCCTCTGTTTCAGCCCCTCTGAATCAGCCCCTCTGATTCAGCCCCTCTGTTTCAGCCCCTCTGTTTCAGCCCCTCTGTTTCAGCACCTCTGTTTCTCGCCCTCTGTTTCAGCCCCTCTGATTCTCGCCCTCTGTTTCAGCCCCTCTGTTTCTCGCCCTCTGTTTCAGCCCCTCTGATTCAGCCCTTCTGATTCAGCCCCTCTGATTCAGCCCCTCTGTTTCTCGCCCTTTGTTTCAGCCTCTCTGTTTCAGCCCCTCTGTTTCAGCCCCTCTGTTTCTCACCCTCTGATTCAGCCCCTCTGATTCAGCCCCTCTGATTCAGCCCCTCTGATTCAGCCCCTCTATGTCCCGCCCCTCTGTTTCAGCGCCTCTGTTTCTCGCCCTCTGTTTCAGCCCCTCTGTTTCTCGCCCTCTGTTTCAGCCCCTCTGTTTCAGCCCCTCTGTTTCAGCACCTCTGTTTCAGCGCCTCTGTTTCGCCCTCTGTTTCAGCCCCTCTGTTTCTCGCCCTCTGTTTCAGCCCCTCTGATTCAGCCCCTCTGTTTCAGCCCCTCTGTTTATCCCCCTCTGTTCGAGCCCCTCTGTTTCAGCCCCTCTGTTTCTGCCACTCTGTTTCAGCCCCTCTGTTACAGCCCCTCTGTTTCAGCCCCTCTGTTGCTCGCCCTCTGTTTCAGCCCCTCTGTTTCTCGCCCTCTGTTTCAGCCCCTCTGTTTCAGCCCATCTGTTACAGCCACACTGTTTCTCGCCCTCTGTTTCAGCCCCTCTGTTTCTCACCCTCTGTTTCAGCCCCTCTGATTCAGCCCCTCTGTTTCTCGCCCTCTGTTTCAGCCCCTCTGTTTCTCGCCCTCTGTTTCAGCCCCTCTGTTTCTCGCCATCTGTTTCAGCCCCTCTGATTCAGCCCCTCTGTTTCTCGCCCTCTCTTTCAGCCCCTCTGTTTCCCCCCCTCTGTTTCAGCCCCTCTGTTTCTCGCCCTCTGTTTCAGCCCCTCTGTTTCAGCCCGTCTGTTTCAGCCCCTCTGTTTTTCGCCCTCTGGTTCAGCCCCCTGTTTCTCGCCCTCTGTTTCAGGCTCTCTGTTTCCGCCCCTCTGTTTCTCGCCCTCTGTTTCTCGCCCGCTGTTTCAGCCCCTTTGTTTCTCGCCCTCTGTTTCAGCCCCTCTGTTTCAGCCCCTCTGATTCAGCCCCTCTGATTCAGCCCATCTGTTTCTCGCCCTCAGTTTCAGACCCTCTGATTCAGCCCCTCTGTTTCAGCCCCTCTGTTTCAGCCCCTCTGTTTCAGCCCCTCTGGTTCTCGCCCTCTGTTTCTCGCCCTCTGTTTCAGCCCCTCTGTTTCAGCTCCTCTGTTTCGCGCTCTCTGTTTCAGCCCCTCTGTTTCAGCCCCTCTGTTTCTCGCCCTCTGTTTCTGCCCCTCTGTTTCTCGCCCTCCTTTTCAGCCCCTCTGTTTCTCGCTCTCTGGTTCAGCTCCTCTGTTTCGCGCTCTCTGTTTCAGCCCCTCTGTTTCAGCCCCTCAGATTCAGCCCCTCTGTTTCAGCCCCTCTGTTTCTCCCCCTCTGTTCCAGCCCCTCTGTTTCAGCCCCGCTGTTTCAGCCACTCTGTTTCAGCCCCTCTGTTTCAGCCCCTCTGTTTCTCGCCCTCTGTTTCAGCCCCTCTGTTTCTCGCCCACCGATTCAGCCCCTCTGTTTCAGCCCGTCTGTTTCAGCCCCTCTGTTTCTCACCCTCTGTTTCAGCCCCTCTGTTTCTCAACCTCTGTTTCAGCCCCTCTGATTCAGCCCCTCTGTTTCTCGCCCTCTGTTTCTGCCCCTCTGTTTCTCGCCCTCTGTATCAGCCCCGCTGTTTCTCGCCCTCTGTTGCAGCCCCTCTGTTTCTCGCCCTCTGTTTCAGCCCCTCTGATTCAGCCCCTCTGTTTCAGCCCCTCTGTTTCAGCGCCTCTGTTTCTCGCCCTCTGTTTCAGCCCCTCTGTTTCTAGACCTCTGATTCAGCCCCTCTGATTCAGCTCCTCTTTTTCTCGCCCTCTGTTTCAGCCCCTCTGTTTCAGCCCTTCTGTTTCAGCCCCTCTGTTTCAGCCTCACTGTTTCAGCCCCTCTGTTTCTAGTCCTCTGTTTCTGCCCCTCTGTTTCTCGCCCTCTGTTTCAGCCCCGCTGATTCATCCCCTCTGTTTCAGCCCCTCTGAATCAGCCCCTCTGATTGAGCTCCTCTGTTTCAGCTCCACTTTTTCAGCCCCTCTGTTTCTCGCTCTCTGTTTCAGCCCCTCTGATTTTCGCCCTCTGTTTCAGCCCCTCTGTTTCTCGCCGTCTGTTTCAGCACCTCTGATTCAGCCTCTCTGTTTCAGCCATTCTGATTCAGCCCCTCTGATTCAGCCCCTCTGTTTCAGCCCCTCTGTTTCTCACCCTCTGTTTCAGCCCGTCTGATTCAGCCCCTCTGATTCAGACCCTCTGATTCAGCCCCTCTGTTTCAGCGCCTCTGATTCAGCCCCTCTGATTCAGCCCCTTTGTTTCTCGCTCTCTCTTTCAGCCGCTCTGTTTCAGCCCCTCTGTTTCACCTCCTCTGTTTCAGCCCCTCTGTTTCTAGCCCACTGTTTCAGCCCCTCTGTTTCTCGCCCTCTGTTTCAGCCCCTCTGTTTCTCGCCCTCTGTTTCAGCCCCTCTGTTTCTCGCCCTCTGTTTCAGCCCCTCTGTTTCTCGCCCTCTGTTTCAGCCCCTCTGTTTCAGCCCCTCTGTTTCAGCCCCTCTGTTTCTCGCCCTCTGTTTCAGCCCCTCTGTTTCTCGCCCTCTGTTTCAGCCCCTCTGTTTCTCGCCCACCGATTCAGCCCCTCTGTTTCAGCCCGTCTGTTTCAGCCCCTCTGTTTCTCACCCTCTGTTTCAGCCCCTCTGTTTCTCAACCTCTGTTTCAGCCCCTCTGATTCAGCCCCTCTGTTTCTCGCCCTCTGTTTCTGCCCCTCTGTTTCTCGCCCTCTGTATCAGCCCCGCTGTTTCTCGCCCTCTGTTGCAGCCCCTCTGTTTCTCGCCCTGTGTTTCAGCCCCTCTGATTCAGCCCCTCTGTTTCAGCCCCTCTGTTTCAGCGCCTCTGTTTCTCGCCCTCTGTTTCAGCCCCTCTGTTTCTAGACCTCTGATTCAGCCCCTCTGATTCAGCCCCTCTTTTTCTCGCCCTCTGTTTCAGCCCCTCTGTTTCAGCCCTTCTGTTTCAGCCCCTCTGTTTCAGCCTCTCTGTTTCAGCCCCTCTGTTTCTAGTCCTCTGTTTCTGCCCCTCTGTTTCTCGCCCTCTGTTTCAGCCCCGCTGATTCATCCCCTCTGTTTCAGCCCCTCTGAATCAGCCCCTCTGATTGAGCTCCTCTGTTTCAGCTCCACTTTTTCAGTCCCTCTGTTTCTCGCTCTCTGTTTCAGCCCCTCTGATTCTCGCCCTCTGTTTCAGCCCCTCTGTTTCTCGCCGTCTGTTTCAGCACCTCTGATTCAGCCTCTCTGTTTCAGCCATTCTGATTCAGCCCCTCTGATTCAGCCCCTCTGTTTCAGCCCCTCTGTTTCTCACCCTCTGTTTCAGCCCGTCTGATTCAGCCCCTCTGATTCAGACCCTCTGATTCAGCCCCTCTGTTTCAGCGCCTCTGATTCAGCCCCTCTGATTCAGCCCCTTTGTTTCTCGCCCTCTCTTTCAGCCGCTCTGTTTCAGCCCCTCTGTTTCACCTCCTCTGTTTCAGCCCCTCTGTTTCTAGCCCACTGTTTCAGCCCCTCTGTTTCTCGCCCTCTGTTTCAGCCCCTCTGTTTCTCGCCCTCTGTTTCAGCCCCTCTGTTTCAGCCCCTCTGTTTCAGCCCCTCTGTTTCTCGCCCTCTGTTTCAGCCCCTCTGTTTCTCGCCCTCAGTTTCAGCCCCTCTGTTTCTCGCCCTCTGTTTCAGCCCCTCTGTTTCTCGCCCTCTGTTTCAGCCCCTCTGTTTCAGCCCCTCTGTTTCTCGCCCTCTGTTTCTGCCCCTCTGTTTCTCGCCCTCTGTTTCAGCCACTCTGTTTTTCACCCTCTGTTTCAGCCCCTCTGTTTCTCGCCCTCTGTATCAGACCCTCTGTTTCAGCCCCTCTGTTTCAGACCCTCTGTTTCAGCCCCTCTGTTTCTCGCCCTCGGTTTCTCGCCCTCTGTTTCAGCCCCTCTGTTTCTCGCCCTCTGTTTCAGCCCCTCTGTTTCGCGCCCTCTGTTTCAGCCCCTCTGTTTCAGCCCCTCTGTTTCAGCCCCTCTGTTTCTCGCCCTCTGTTTCAGCCCCTCTGTTTCTCGCCCTCTGTTTCAGCCCCTCTGTTTCAGCCCCGCTGTTTCTCGCCCTCTGTTTCAGCCCCTCTGTTTCAACCCCTCTGTTTCACCCTCTCTGTTTCAGTCCCTCTGTTTCTCGCCCTCTGTTTCAGTCCCTCTGTTTCTCGCCCTCTGTTCAGCACGTTAGTTTCTCGCCCTCTGTTTCAGCCCCTCTGTTTCTCGCCTTCTGTTTCGGCCCCTCTGTTTCAGCCCCTCTGTTTCTCGCCCTCTGTTTCTGCCTCTCTGTTTCTCGCCCTCTTTTTCATCCCCTCTGTTTCAGCCCCTCTGTTTCAGCCCCTCTGTTTCTCGCCCTCTGTTTCAGCCCCTCTGTTTCTCGCCCTCTGTTTCAGGCCCTCTGCTTCTCGCCCTCTGTTTCAGCCCCTCTGTTTCAGCCGCTCTGTTTCAGCCCCTCTGTTTCTCGCCGTCTGTTTCAGCCCCTCTGTTTCAGCCCCTCTGTTTCAGCCCCTCTGTTTCCCACCCGCTGTTTCAGTCCCTCTGTTTCTCGCCCTCTGTTTCAGCCCCTCTGTTTCTCGAACTCTGTTTCAGCCCCTCTGTTTCAGCCACTCTGTTTCTCGCCCTCTGTTTCTGCCCCTCTGTTTCTCGCCCTCTGTTTCAGCCCCGCTGTTTCTCGCCCTCTGTTTCAGCCCCGCTGATTCAGCCCCTCTGTTCCAGCCCCTCTGAATCAGCCCCTCTGATTCAGCCCCTCTGTTTCTGCCCCTCTGTTTCTCGCCCTCTGTTTCAGCCCCTCTGTTTCTCGCCCTCTGTTTCAGCCCCTCTGTTTCTCGCCCTCTGTTCAGCCCCGATGTTTCTCGCCCTCTGTTTCAGCCCCTCTGTTTTTCGCCCTCTGTTTCAGCCCGTCTGTTTCTCGCCCTCTGTTTCTGCCACTCTGTTTCTCGCCCTCTGTTTCAGCCCCGCTGATTCAGCCCCTCTGTTTCAGCCCCTCTGAATCAGCCCCTCTGATTCAGCCCCTCCAGTTCAGCCCCTCTGTTTCAGCCCCTCTGTTTCTCGCCCTCTTTTTTTTGCCCATCTGATTCTCGCCCTCTGTTTCCGCCCCTCTGATTCTCACCCTCTGTTTCAGCCCCTCTGATTGAGCCCCTCTGTTTCAGCCCCTCTGATTCAGCCCCTCTGATTCAGCCCCTCTGAATCAGCCCCTCTGTTTCAGCCCCTCTGTTTCAGCCCTTATGTTTCAGCCCCTCTGTTTCTCACCCTCTTTTTCAGCCCCTCTGATTCAGCCCTTCTGATTCAGCCCCTCTGATTCAGCCCCTCTGTTTCAGCGCCTCTGATTCAGCCCCTCTGATTCAGCCCCTCTGTTTCTCGCCCTCTCTTTCAGCCGCTCTGTTTCAGCCCCTCTGTTTCACCTCCTCTGTTTCAGCCCCTCTGTTTCTAGCACTCTGTTTCAGCCCCTCTGTTTCTCGCCCTCTGTTTCAGCCCCTCTGTTTCTCGCCCTCTGTTTCAGCCCCTCTGTTTCAGCCCCTCTATTTCAGCCCCTCTGTTTCAGCCCCTCTGTTTCTCGCCCTCTGTTTCAGCCCCTCTGTTTCTAGCCCTCAGTTTCAGCCCCTCTGTTTCTCGCCCTCTGTTTCAGCCCCTCTGTTTCAGCCCCTCTGTTTCAGCCCCTCTGTTTCTCGCCCTCTGTTTCAGCCCCTCTGTTTCAGCCCCTCTGTTTCAGCCCCTCTGTTTCTCACCCTCTGTTCCAGCCCCTCTGTTTCTCGCCCTCTGTTTCAGCCCCTCTGTTTCTCGCCCTCTATTTCAGACACTCTGTTTCAGCCCCTCTGTTTCGCGCCCTCTGTTTCTGCCCCTCTGTTTCTCGCCCTCTGTTTCAGCCCCTCTGTTTTTCGCCCTCTGTTTCAGCCCCTCTGTTTCTCGCCCTCTGTATCAGACCCTCTGTTTCAGCCCCTCTGTTTCAGCCCCTCTGTTTCAGCACGTCTGGTTCTCGCCCTCTGTTTCTCGCCCTCTGTTTCAGCCCCTCTGTTTCTCGCTCTCTGTTTCAGCTCCTCTGTTTCGCGCTCTCTGTTTCAGCCCCTCTGTTTCAGCCCCTCTGTTTCTCGCCCTCTGTTTCTGCCCCTCTGTTTCTCGCCCTCTGTTTCAACCCCTCTGTTTCTCGCCCTCTGTTTCAGCCCCGCTGATTCAGCCCCTCTGTTTCAGCCCCTCTGATTCAGCCCCTCTCTTTCTCGCCCTCTGTTTCAGCCCCTCTGTTTCTCGCCCTCTGTTTCAGCCCCTCATATTCAGCCCCTCTGTTTCAGCCCCTCTGTTTCTCCCCCTCTGTTCCAGCCCCTCTGTTTCAGCCCCTCTGTTTCAGCCACTCTGTTTCAGCCCCTCTGTTTCAGCCCCTCTGTTTCTCGCCCTCTGTTTCAGCCCCTCTGTTTCTCGCCCACCGATTCAGCCCCTCTGTTTCAGCCCGTCTGTTTCAGCCCCTCTGTTTCTCACCCTCTGTTTCAGCCCCTCTGTTTCTCAACCTCTGTTTCAGCCCCTCTGATTCAGCCCCTCTGTTTCTCGCCCTCTGTTTCTGCCCCTCTGTTTCTCGCCCTCTGTATCAGCCCCGCTGTTTCTCGCCCTCTGTTGCAGCCCCTCTGTTTCTCGCCCTCTGTTTGAGCCCCTCTGATTCTCGCCCTCTATTTCAGACCCTCTGTTTCAGCCCCTCTGTTTCGCGCCCTCTGTTTCTGCCCCTCTGTTTCACGCCCTCTGTTTCAGCCCCTCTGTTTTTCGCCCTCTGTTTCAGGCCCTCTGTTTCTCGCCCTCTGTATCAGACCCTCTGTTTCAGCCCCTCTGTTTCAGCCCCTCTGTTTCAGCCCCTCTGGTTCTCGCCCTCTGTTTCTCGCCCTCTTTTTCAACCCCTCTGTTTCTCGCCCTCTGTTTCAGCCCCGCTGATTCAGCCCCTCTGTTTCAGCCCCTCTGATTCTGCCCCTCTGTTTCTCGCCCTCTGTTTCAGCCCCTCTGTTTCTCGCCCTCTGTTTCAGCCCCTCATATTCAGCCCCTCTGTTTCAGCCCCTCTGTTTCTCCCCCTCTGTTCCAGCCCCTCTGTTTCAGCCGCTCTGTTTCAGCCACTCTGTTTCAGCACCTCTGTTTCAGCCCCTCTGTTTCTCGCCCTCTGTTTCTGCCCCTCTGTTTCTCGCCCACCGATTCAGCCCCTCTGTTTCAGCCCGTCTGTTTCAGCCCCTCTGTTTCTCACCCTCTGTTTCAGCCCCTCTGTTTCTCAACCTCTGTTTCAGCCCCTCTGATTCAGCCCCTCTGTTTATCGCCCTCTGTTTCTGCCCCTCTGTTTCTCGCCCTCTGTATCAGCCCCGCTGTTTCTCGCCCTCTGTTTCTGCCCCTCTGTTTCAGCCCCTCTGTTTCAGCCCCTCTGTTTCTCGCCCTCTGTTTCAGCCCCTCTGTTTCTCGCCCTCTGTTTCAGGCCCTCTGTTTCTCGCCCTCTGTTTCAGCCCCTCTGATTCAGCCCCTCTCTTTCAGCCCCTGTGATTCAGCCCTCTGTTTCTGCCCCTCTGTTTCAGCCCCTCTGTTTCAGCCCCTCTGTTTCTCGCCCTCTATTTCTCACCCACTGTTTCTCGCCCTCTGTTTCAGCCCCTCTGATTCTCGCCCTCTGTTTCAGCCCCTCTGTTTCTCGCCCTCTGTTTCAGGCTCTCTGTTTCAGCACGTCTGTTTCAGCCCCTCTGTTTCAGCCCCTCTGTTTCTCGCCCACTGTTTCTCGCCTGCTGTTTCAACCCCTTTGTTTCTCGCCCTCTGTTTCAGCCCCACTGTTTCCGCCCCTCTGATTCAGCCCCTCTGTTTCAGCCCCTCTGATTCAGCCCCTCTGATTCAACCCCTCTGTTTCTCGCCCTCTGTTTCAGCCCCTCTGTTTCAGCCCCTCTGTTTCAGCCCCTTTGTTTAAGCCCCTCTGTTTCTCGCCCTCTGTTTCAGCCCATCTGATTCTCGCCCTCTGTTTCCGCCCCTCTGATTCTCACCCTCTGTTTCAGCCCCTCTGATTGACCCCCTCTGTTTCAGCCCCTCTGATTCAGCCCCTCTGATTCAGCCCGTCTGAATCAGCCCCTCTGTTTCAGCCCCTCTGTTTCAGCCCCTCTGTTTCAGCCCCTCTGTTTCTCACCCTCTTTTTCAGCCCCTCTGATTCAGCCCTTCTGATTCAGCCCCTCTGATTCAGCCCCTCTGTTTCAGCGCCTCTGATTCAGCCCCTCTGATTCAGCCCCTCTGTTTCTCGCCCTCTCTTTCAGCCGCTCTGTTTCAGCCCCTCTGTTTCACCTCCTCTGTTTCAGCCCCTCTGTTTCTAGCACTCTGTTTCAGCCCCTCTGTTTCTCGCCCTCTGTTTCAGCCCCTCTGTTTCTCGCCCTCTGTTTCAGCCCCTCTGTTTCAGCCCCTCTATTTCAGCCCCTCTGTTTCAGCCCCTCTGTTTCTCGCCCTCTGTTTCAGCCCCTCTGTTTCTAGCCCTCAGTTTCAGCCCCTCTGTTTCTCGCCCTCTGTTTCAGCCCCTCTGTTTCAGCCCCTCTGTTTCAGCCCCTCTGTTTCTCGCCCTCTGTTTCAGCCCCTCTGTTTCAGCCCCTCTGTTTCAGCCCCTCTGTTTCTCACCCTCTGTTCCAGCCCCTCTGTTTCTCGCCCTCTGTTTCAGCCCCTCTGTTTCACGCCCTCTATTTCAGACACTCTGTTTCAGCCCCTCTGTTTCGCGCCCTCTGTTTCTGCCCCTCTGTTTCTCGCCCTCTGTTTCAGCCCCTCTGTTTTTCGCCCTCTGTTTCAGCCCCTCTGTTTCTCGCCCTCTGTATCAGACCCTCTGTTTCAGCCCCTCTGTTTCAGCCCCTCTGTTTCAGCACTTCGGGTTCTCGCCCTCTGTTTCTCGCCCTCTGTTTCAGCCCCTCTGTTTCTCGCTCTCTGTTTCAGCTCCTCTGTTTCGCGCTCTCTGTTTCAGCCCCTCTGTTTCAGCCCCTCTGTTTCTCGCCCTCTGTTTCTGCCCCTCTGTTTCTCGCCCTCTGTTTCAACCCCTCTGTTTCTCGCCCTCTGTTTCAGCCCCGCTGATTCAGCCCCTCTGTTTCAGCCCCTCTGATTCAGCCCCTCTGTTTCTCGCCCTCTGTTTCAGCCCCTCTGTTTCTCGCCCTCTGTTTCAGCCCCTCAGATTCAGCCCCTCTGTTTCAGCCCCTCTGTTTCTCCCCCTCTGTTCCAGCCCCTCTGTTTCAGCCCCTCTGTTTCAGCCACTCTGTTTCAGCCCCTCTGTTTCAGCCCCTCTGTTTCTCGCCCTCTGTTTCAGCCCCTCTGTTTCTCGCCCACCGATTCAGCCCCTCTGTTTCAGCCCGTCTGTTTCAGCCCCTCTGTTTCTCACCCTCTGTTTCAGCCCCTCTGTTTCTCAACCTCTGTTTCAGCCCCTCTGATTCAGCCCCTCTGTTTCTCGCCCTCTGTTTCTGCCCCTCTGTTTCTCGCCCTCTGTATCAGCCCCGCTGTTTCTCGCCCTCTGTTGCAGCCCCTCTGTTTCTCGCCCTCTGTTTGAGCCCCTCTGATTCTCGCCCTCTATTTCAGACCCTCTGTTTCAGACCCTCTGTTCCGCGCCCTCTGTTTCTGCCCCTCTGTTTCTCGCCCTCTGTTTCAGCCCCTCTGTTTTTCGCCCTCTGTTTCAGCCCCTCTGTTTCTCTCCCTCTGTATCAGACCCTCTGTTTCAGCCCCTCTGTTTCAGCCCCTCTGTTTCAGCCCCTCTGGTTCTCGCCCTCTGTTTCTCGCCCTCTGTTTCAGCCCCTCTGTTTCTCGCTCTCTGTTTCAGCTCCTCTGTTTCGCGCTCTCTGTTTCAGCCCCTCTGTTCCAGCCCCTCTGTTTCTCGCCCTCTGTTTCAACCCCTCTGTTTCTCGCCCTCAGTTTCAGCCCCGCTGATTCAGCCCCTCTGTTTCAGCCCCTCTGATTCTGCCCCTCTGTTTCTCGCCCTCTGTTTCAGCCCCTCTGTTTCTCGCCCTCTGTTTCAGCCCCTCTGATTCAGCCCCTCTGTTTCAGCCCCTCTGTATCTCCCCCTCTGTTCCAGCCCCTCTGTTTCAGCCCCTCTGTTTCAGCCACTCTGTTTCAGCCCCTCTGTTTCAGCCCCTCTGTTTCTCGCCCTCTGTTTCAGCCCCTCTGTTTCTCGCCCACCGATTCAGCCCCTCTGTTTCAGCCCGTCTGTTTCAGCCCCTCTGTTTCTCACCCTCTGTTTCAGCCCCTCTGTTTCTCAACCTCTGTTTCAGCCCCTCTGATTCAGCCCCTCTGTTTATCGCCCTCTGTTTCTGCCCCTCTGTTTCTCGCCCTCTGTATCAGCCCCGCTGTTTCTCGCCCTCTGTTTCTGCCCCTCTGTTTCTCGCCCTCTGTTTCAGCGCCTCTGTTTCTCGCCCTCTGTTTCTGCCCCTCTGTTTCTCGCCCTCTGTTTCAGCCACTCTGTTTCTCGCCCTCTGTTTCAGCCCCTCTGTTTCTCGCCCTCTGTTTCAGCCCCTCTGTTTCAGCCCCTCTATTTCAGCCCCTCTGTTTCAGCCCCTCTGTTTCTCGCCCTCTGTTTCAGCCCCTCTGTTTCTAGCCCTCAGTTTCAGCCCCTCTGTTTCTCGCCCTCTGTTTCAGCCCCTCTGTTTCAGCCCCTCTGTTTCAGCCCCTCTGTTTCTCGCCCTCTGTTTCAGCCCCTCTGTTTCAGCCCCTCTGTTTCAGCCCCTCTGTTTCTCACCCTCTGTTCCAGCCCCTCTGTTTCTCGCCCTCTGTTTCAGCCCCTCTGTTTCTCGCCCTCTATTTCAGACACTCTGTTTCAGCCCCTCTGTTTCGCGCCCTCTGTTTCTGCCCCTCTGTTTCTCGCCCTCTGTTTCAGCCCCTCTGTTTTTCGCCCTCTGTTTCAGCCCCTCTGTTTCTCGCCCTCTGTATCAGACCCTCTGTTTCAGCCCCTCTGTTTCAGCCCCTCTGTTTCAGCACTTCGGGTTCTCGCCCTCTGTTTCTCGCCCTCTGTTTCAGCCCCTCTGTTTCTCGCTCTCTGTTTCAGCTCCTCTGTTTCGCGCTCTCTGTTTCAGCCCCTCTGTTTCAGCCCCTCTGTTTCTCGCCCTCTGTTTCTGCCCCTCTGTTTCTCGCCCTCTGTTTCAACCCCTCTGTTTCTCGCCCTCTGTTTCAGCCCCGCTGATTCAGCCCCTCTGTTTCAGCCCCTCTGATTCAGCCCCTCTGTTTCTCGCCCTCTGTTTCAGCCCCTCTGTTTCTCGCCCTCTGTTTCAGCCCCTCAGATTCAGCCCCTCTGTTTCAGCCCCTCTGTTTCTCCACCTCTGTTCCAGCCGCTCTGTTTCAGCCCCTCTGTTTCAGCCACTCTGTTTCAGCCCCTCTGTTTCAGCCCCTCTGTTTCTCGCCCTCTGTTTCAGCCCCTCTGTTTCTCGCCCACCGATTCAGCCCCTCTGTTTCAGCCCGTCTGTTTCAGCCCCTCTGTTTCTCACCCTCTGTTTCAGCCCCTCTGTTTCTCAACCTCTGTTTCAGCCCCTCTGATTCAGCCCCTCTGTTTCTCGCCCTCTGTTTCTGCCCCTCTGTTTCTCGCCCTCTGTATCAGCCCCGCTGTTTCTCGCCCTCTGTTGCAGCCCCTCTGTTTCTCGCCCTCTGTTTGAGCCCCTCTGATTCTCGCCCTCTATTTCAGACCCTCTGTTTCAGACCCTCTGTTTCGCGCCCTCTGTTTCTGCCCCTCTGTTTCTCGCCCTCTGTTTCAGCCCCTCTGTTTTTCGCCCTCTGTTTCAGCCCCTCTGTTTCTCGCCCTCTGTATCAGACCCTCTGTTTCAGCCCCTCTGTTTCAGCCCCTCTGTTTCAGCCCCTCTGGTTCTCGCCCTCTGTTTCTCGCCCTCTGTTTCAGCCCCTCTGTTTCTCGCTCTCTGTTTCAGCTCCTCTGTTTCGCGCTCTCTGTTTCAGCCCCTCTGTTTCAGCCCCTCTGTTTCTCGCCCTCTGTTTCAACCCCTCTGTTTCTCGCCCTCTGTTTCAGCACCGCTGATTCAGCCCCTCTGTTTCAGCCCCTCTGAACCTGCCCCTCTGTTTCTCGCCCTCTGTTTCAGCCCCTCTGTTTCTCGCCCTCTGTTTCAGCCCCTCTGATTCAGCCCCTCTGTTTCAGCCCCTCTGTTTCTCCCCCTCTGTTCCAGCCCCTCTGTTTCAGCCCCTCTGTTTCAGCCACTCTGTTTCAGCCCCTCTGTTTCAGCCCCTCTGTTTCTCGCCCTCTGTTTCAGCCCCTCTGTTTCTCGCCCACCGATTCAGCCCCTCTGTTTCAGCCCGTCTGTTTCAGCCCCTCTGTTTCTCACCCTCTGTTTCAGCCCCTCTGTTTCTCAACCTCTGTTTCAGCCCCTCTGATTCAGCCCCTCTGTTTATCGCCCTCTGTTTCTGCCCCTCTGTTTCTCGCCCTCTGTATCAGCCCCGCTGTTTCTCGCCCTCTGTTTCTGCCCCTCTGTTTCTCGCCCTCTGTTTCAGCGCCTCTGTTTCTCGCCCTCTGTTTCTGCCCCTCTGTTTCTCGCCCTCTGTTTCAGCCACTCTGTTTCTCGCCCTCTGTTTCAGCCACTCTGTTTCTCAACCTCTGTTTCAGCCCCTCTGATTCAGCCCCTCTGTTTCTCGCCCTCTGTTTCAGCCCCTCAGTTTCTCGCCCGCTGTTTCAGCCCCTCTGTTTCAGCCCCTCTGTTTCAGCCCCTCTGTTTCTCGCCCTCTGTTTCAGCCCCTCTGTTTCTCGCCCTCTGTTTCAGGCCATCTGTTTCTCGCCCTCTGTTTCAGCCCCTCTGATTCAGCCCCTCTGTTTCAGTTTCTGTGATTCAGCCCTCTGTTTCTGCCCCTCTGTTTCAGCCCCTCTGTTTCAGCCCCTCTGTTTCTCGCCCTCTATTTCTCACCCACTGTTTCTCGCCCTCTGTTTCAGCCCCTCTGATTCTCGCCCTCTGTTTCAGCCCCTCTGTTTCTCGCCCTCTGTTTCAGGCTCTCTGTTTCAGCCCGTCTGTTTCAGCCCCTCTGTTTCAGCCCCTCTGTTTCTCGCCCACTGTTTCTCGCCTGCTGTTTCAACCCCTTTGTTTCTCGCCCTCTGTTTCAGCCCCACTGTTTCCGCCCCTCTGATTCAGCCCCTCTGATTCAGCCCCTCTGTTTCTCGCCCTCTGTTTCAGACCGCCTTTTTCAGCCCCTCTGTTTCAGCCCCTCTGTTTCTCGCCCTCTGTTTCAGCCCCTCTGTTTCTGGCCCTCTGTTTCAGCCCCTCTGTTTCTCGCCCTCTGTTTCCGCCCCTCTGTTTCAGCCCCTCTGTTTCACGCCCTCTGTTTCTGCCCCTCGGTTTCTCGCCCTCTGTATCAGCCCCGCTGTTTCTCGCCCTCTGTTTCAGCCCCGCTGATTCAGCCCCTCTGTTTCAGCCCCTCTGAATCAGCCCCTCTGATTCAGCCCCTCTGTTTCAGCCCCTCTGTTTCAGCCCCTCTGTTTCAGCCCCTCTGTTTCTCGCCCTCTGTTTCAGCCCCTCTGATTCTCGCCCTCTGTTTCAGCCCCTCTGTTTCTCGCCCTCTGTTTCAGCCCCTCTGATTCAGCCCCTCTGATTCAGCCCCTCTGATTCAGCCCCTCTGTTTCTCGCCCTCTGTTTCAGCCCCTCTGTTTCAGCCCCTCTGTTTCAGCCCCTCTGTTTCTCACCCTCTGATTCAGCCCCTCTGATTCAGCCCCTCTGATTCAGCCCCTCTGATTCAGCCCCTCTATGTCCCGCCCCTCTGTTTCAGCGCCTCTGTTTCTCGCCCTCTGTTTCAGCCCCTCTGTTTCTCGCCCTCTGTTTCAGCCCCTCTGTTTCAGCCCCTCTGTTTCAGCACCTCTGTTTCAGCGCCTCTGTTTCGCCCTCTGTTTCAGCCCCTCTGTTTCTCGCCCTCTGTTTCAGCCCCTCTGATTCAGCCCCTCTGTTTCAGCCCCCCTGTTTATCCCCCTCTGTTCCAGCCCCTCTGTTTCAGCCCCTCTGTTTCTGCCACTCTGTTTCAGCCCCTCTGTTACAGCCCCTCTGTTTCAGACCCTCTGTTGCTCGCCCTCTGTTTCAGCCCCTCTGTTTCTCACCCTCTGTTTCAGCCCCTCTGATTCAGCCCCTCTGTTTCTCGCCCTCTGTTTCAGCCCCTCTGTTTCTCGCCCTCTGTTTCAGCCCCTCTGTTTCTCGCCATCTGTTTCAGCCCCTCTGATTCAGCCCCTCTGTTTCTCGCCCTCTCTTTCAGCCCCTCTGTTTCCCCCCCTCTGTTTCAGCCCCTCTGTTTCTCGCCCTCTGTTTCAGCCCCTCTGTTTCAGCCCGTCTGTTTCAGCCCCTCTGTTTTTCGCCCTCTGGTTCAGCCCCCTGTTTCTCGCCCTCTGTTTCAGGCTCTCTGTTTCCGCCCCTCTGTTTCTCGCCCTCTGTTTCTCGCCCGCTGTTTCAGCCCCTTTGTTTCTCGCCCTCTGTTTCAGCCCCTCTGTTTCAGCCCCTCTGATTCAGCCCCTCTGATTCAGCCCATCTGTTTCTCGCCCTCTGTTTCAGACCCTCTGATTCAGCCCCTCTGTTTCAGCCCCTCTGTTTCAGCACTTCGGGTTCTCGCCCTCTGTTTCTCGCCCTCTGTTTCAGCCCCTCTGTTTCTCGCTCTCTGTTTCAGCTCCTCTGTTTCGCGCTCTCTGTTTCAGCCCCTCTGTTTCAGCCCCTCTGTTTCTCGCCCTCTGTTTCTGCCCCTCTGTTTCTCGCCCTCTGTTTCAACCCCTCTGTTTCTCGCCCTCTGTTTCAGCCCCGCTGATTCAGCCCCTCTGTTTCAGCCCCTCTGATTCAGCCCCTCTGTTTCTCGCCCTCTGTTTCAGCCCCTCTGTTTCTCGCCCTCTGTTTCAGCCCCTCAGTATTCAGCCCCTCTGTTTCAGCCCCTCTGTTTCTCCCCCTCTGTTCCAGCCCCTCTGTTTCAGCCCCTCTGTTTCAGCCACTCTGTTTCAGCCCCTCTGTTTCAGCCCCTCTGTTTCTCGCCCTCTGTTTCAGCCCCTCTGTTTCTCGCCCACCGATTCAGCCCCTCTGTTTCAGCCCGTCTGTTTCAGCCCCTCTGTTTCTCACCCTCTGTTTCAGCCCCTCTGTTTCTCAACCTCTGTTTCAGCCCCTCTGATTCAGCCCCTCTGTTTCTCGCCCTCTGTTTCTGCCCCTCTGTTTCTCGCCCTCTCTATCAGCCCCGCTGTTTCTCGCCCTCTGTTGCAGCCCCTCTGTTTCTCGCCCTCTGTTTGAGCCCCTCTGATTCTCGCCCTCTATTTCAGACCCTCTGTTTCAGACCCTCTGTTTCGCGCCCTCTGTTTCTGCCCCTCTGTTTCTCGCCCTCTGTTTCAGCCCCTCTGTTTTTCGCCCTCTGTTTCAGCCCCTCTGTTTCTCGCCCTCTGTATCAGACCCTCTGTTTCAGCCCCTCTGTTTCAGCCCCTCTGTTTCAGCCCCTCTGGTTCTCGCCCTCTGTTTCTCGCCCTCTGTTTCAGTCCCTCTGTTTCTCGCTCTCTGTTTCAGCTCCTCTGTTTCGCGCTCTCTGTTTCAGCCCCTCTGTTTCAGCCCCTCTGTTTCTCGCCCTCTGTTTCAACCCCTCTTTTTCTCGCCCTCTGTTTCAGCCCCGCTGATTCAGCCCCTCTGTTTCAGCCCCTCTGATTCTGCCCCTCTGTTTCTCGCCCTCTGTTTCAGCCCCTCTGTTTCTCGCCCTCTGTTTCAGCCCCTCTGATTCAGCCCCTCTGTTTCAGCCCCTCTGTATCTCCCCCTCTGTTCCAGCCCCTCTGTTTCAGCCCCTCTGTTTCAGCCACTCTGTTTCAGCCCCTCTGTTTCAGCCCCTCTGTTTCTCGCCCTCTGTTTCAGCCCCTCTGTTTCTCGCCCACCGATTCAGCCCCTCTGTTTCAGCCCGTCTGTTTCAGCCCCTCTGTTTCTCACCCTCTGTTTCAGCCCCTCTGTTTCTCAACCTCTGTTTCAGCCCCTCTGATTCAGCCCCTCTGTTTATCGCCCTCTGTTTCTGCCCCTCTGTTTCTCGCCCTCTGTATCAGCCCCGCTGTTTCTCGCCCTCTGTTTCTGCCCCTCTGTTTCTCGCCCTCTGTTTCAGCGCCTCTGTTTCTCGCCCTCTGTTTCTGCCCCTCTGTTTCTCGCCCTCTGTTTCAGCCACTCTGTTTCTCGCCCTCTGTTTCAGCCCCTCTGTTTCTCGCAATCTGTTTCAGCCCCTCTGTTTCAGCCCCTCTATTTCAGCCCCTCTGTTTCAGCCCCTCTGTTTCTCGCCCTCTGTTTCAGCCCCTCTGTTTCTAGCCCTCAGTTTCAGCCCCTCTGTTTCTCGCCCTCTGTTTCAGCCCCTCTGTTTCAGCCCCTCTGTTTCAGCCCCTCTGTTTCTCGCCCTCTGTTTCAGCCCCTCTGTTTCAGCCCCTCTGTTTCAGCCCCTCTGTTTCTCACCCTCTGTTCCAGCCCCTCTGTTTCTCGCCCTCTGTTTCAGCCCCTCTGTTTCTCGCCCTCTATTTCAGACACTCTGTTTCAGCCCCTCTGTTTCGCGCCCTCTGTTTCTGCCCCTCTGTTTCTCGCCCTCTGTTTCAGCCCCTCTGTTTTTCGCCCTCTGCTTCAGCCCCTCTGTTTCTCGCCCTCTGTATCAGACCCTCTGTTTCAGCCCCTCTGTTTCAGCCCCTCTGTTTCAGCACTTCGGGTTCTCGCCCTCTGTTTCTCGCCCTCTGTTTCAGCCCCTCTGTTTCTCGCTCTCTGTTTCAGCTCCTCTGTTTCGCGCTCTCTGTTTCAGCCCCTCTGTTTCAGCCCCTCTGTTTCTCGCCCTCTGTTTCTGCCCCTCTGTTTCTCGCCCTCTGTTTCAACCCCTCTGTTTCTCGCCCTCTGTTTCAGCCCCGCTGATTCAGCCCCTCTGTTTCAGCCCCTCTGATTCAGCCCCTCTGTTTCTCGCCCTCTGTTTCAGCCCCTCTGTTTCTCGCCCTCTGTTTCAGCCCCTCAGATTCAGCCCCTCTGTTTCAGCCCCTCTGTTACTCCCCCTCTGTTCCAGCCCCTCTGTTTCAGCCCCTCTGTTTCAGCCACTCTGTTTCAGCCCCTCTGTTTCAGCCCCTCTGTTTCTCGCCCTCTGTTTCAGCCCCTCTGTTTCTCGCCCACCGATTCAGCCCCTCTGTTTCAGCCCGTCTGTTTCAGCCCCTCTGTTTCTCACCCTCTGTTTCAGCCCCTCTGTTTCTCAACCTCTGTTTCAGCCCCTCTGATTCAGCCCCTCTGTTTCTCGCCCTCTGTTTCTGCCCCTCTGTTTCTCGCCCTCTGTATCAGCCCCGCTGTTTCTCGCCCTCTGTTGCAGCCCCTCTGTTTCTCGCCCTCTGTTTGAGCCCCTCTGATTCTCGCCCTCTATTTCAGACCCTCTGTTTCAGACCCTCTGTTTCGCGCCCTCTGTTTCTGCCCCTCTGTTTCTCGCCCTCTGTTTCAGCCCCTCTGTTTTTCGCCCTCTGTTTCAGCCCCTCTGTTTCTCGCCCTCTGTATCAGACCCTCTGTTTCAGCCCCTCTGTTTCAGCCCCTCTGTTTCAGCCCCTCTGGTTCTCGCCCTCTGTTTCTCGCCCTCTGTTTCAGCCCCTCTGTTTCTCGCTCTCTGTTTCAGCTCCTCTGTTTCGCGCTCTCTGTTTCAGCCCCTCTGTTTCAGCCCCTCTGTTTCTCGCCCTCTGTTTCAACCCCTCTGTTTTTCGCCCTCTGTTTCAGCCCCTCTGTTTCTCGCCCTCTGTATCAGACCCTCTGTTTCAGCCCCTCTGTTTCAGCCCCTCTGTTTCAGCCCCTCTGGTTCTCGCCCTCTGTTTCTCGCCCTCTGTTTCAGCCCCTCTGTTTCTCGCTCTCTGTTTCAGCTCCTCTGTTTCGCGCTCTCTGTTTCAGCCCCTCTGTTTCAGCCCCTCTGTTTCTCGCCCTCTGATTCTGCCCCTCTGTTTCTCGCCCTCTGTTTCAGCCCCTCTGTTTCTCGCCCTCTGTTTCAGCCCCTCTGATTCAGCCCCTCTGTTTCAGCCCCTCTGTTTCTCCCCCTCTGTTCCAGCCCCTCTGTTTCAGCCCCTCTGTTTCAGCCACTCTGTTTCAGCCCCTCTGTTTCAGCCCCTCTGTTTCTCGCCCTCTGTTTCAGCCCCTCTGTTTCTCGCCCACCGATTCAGCCCCTCTGTTTCAGCCCGTCTGTTTCAGCCCCTCTGTTTCTCACCCTCTGTTTCAGCCCCTCTGTTTCTCAACCTCTGTTTCAGCCCCTCTGATTCAGCCCCTCTGTTTATCGACCTCTGTTTCTGCCCCTCTGTTTCTCGCCCTCTGTATCAGCCCCGCTGTTTCTCGCCCTCTGTTTCTGCCCCTCTGTTTCTCGCCCTCTGTTTCAGCGCCTCTGTTTCTCGCCCTCTGTTTCTGCCCCTCTGTTTCTCGCCCTCTGTTTCAGCCACTCTGTTTCTCGCCCTCTGTTTCAGCCACTCTGTTTCTCAACCTCTGTTTCAGCCCCTCTGATTCAGCCCCTCTGTTCCTCGCCCTCTGTTTCAGCCCCTCAGTTTCTCGCCCGCTGTTTCAGCCCCTCTGTTTCAGCCCCTCTGTTTCAGCCCCTCTCTTTCTCGCCCTCTGTTTCAGCCCCTCTGTTTCTCGCCCTCTGTTTCAGGCCATCTGTTTCTCGCCCTCTGTTTCAGCCCCTCTGATTCAGCCCCTCTGTTTCAGTTTCTGTGATTCAGCCCTCTGTTTCTGCCCCTCTGTTTCAGCCCCTCTGTTTCAGCCCCTCTGTTTCTCGCCCTCTATTTCTCACCCACTGTTTCTCGCCCTCTGTTTCAGCCCCTCTGATTCTCGCCCTCTGTTTCAGCCCCTCTGTTTCTCGCCCTCTGTTTCAGGCTCTCTGTTTCAGCCCGTCTGTTTCAGCCCCTCTGTTTCAGCCCCTCTGTTTCTCGCCCACTGTTTCTCGCCTGCTGTTTCAACCCCTTTGTTTCTCGCCCTCTGTTTCAGCCCCACTGTTTCCGCCCCTCTGATTCAGCCCCTCTGATTCAGCCCCTCTGTTTCTCGCCCTCTGTTTCTCGCCCTCTGTTTCAGCCCCTCTGATTCAGCCCCTCTGATTCAGCCCCTCTGTTTCAGCCCCTCTGTTTCTGGCACTCTGTTTCAGCCCCTCTGTTTCTCGCCCTCTGTTTCAGCCCCTCTGTTTCAGCCCCTCTGTTTCACGCCCTCTGTTTCTGCCCCTCGGTTTCTCGCCCTCTGTATCAGCCCCGCTGTTTCTCGCCCTCTGTTTCAGCCCCGCTGATTCAGCCCCTCTGTTTCAGCCCCTCTGAATCAGCCCCTCTGATTCAGCCCCTCTGTTTCAGCCCCTCTGTTTCAGCCCCTCTGTTTCAGCACCTCTGTTTCTCGCCCTCTGTTTCAGCCCCTCTGATTCTCGCCCTCTGTTTCAGCCCCTCTGTTTCTCGCCCTCTGTTTCAGCCCCTCTGATTCAGCCCTTCTGATTCAGCCCCTCTGATTCAGCCCCTCTGTTTCTCGCCCTTTGTTTCAGCCTCTCTGTTTCAGCCCCTCTGTTTCAGCCCCTCTGTTTCTCACCCTCTGATTCAGCCCCTCTGATTCAGCCCCTCTGATTCAGCCCCTCTGATTCAGCCCCTCTATGTCCCGCCCCTCTGTTTCAGCGCCTCTGTTTCTCGCCCTCTGTTTCAGCCCCTCTGTTTCTCGCCCTCTGTTTCAGCCCCTCTGTTTCAGCCCCTCTGTTTCAGCACCTCTGTTTCAGCGCCTCTGTTTCGCCCTCTGTTTCAGCCCCTCTGTTTCTCGCCCTCTGTTTCAGCCCCTCTGATTCAGCCCCTCTGTTTCAGCCCCTCTGTTTATCCCCCTCTGTTCGAGCCCCTCTGTTTCAGCCCCTCTGTTTCTGCCACTCTGTTTCAGCCCCTCTGTTACAGCCCCTCTGTTTCAGCCCCTCTGTTGCTCGCCCTCTGTTTCAGCCCCTCTGTTTCTCGCCCTCTGTTTCAGCCCCTCTGTTTCAGCCCATCTGTTACAGCCACACTGTTTCTCGCCCTCTGTTTCAGCCCCTCTGTTTCTCACCCTCTGTTTCAGCCCCTCTGATTCAGCCCCTCTGTTTCTCGCCCTCTGTTTCAGCCCCTCTGTTTCTCGCCCTCTGTTTCAGCCCCTCTGTTTCTCGCCATCTGTTTCAGCCCCTCTGATTCAGCCCCTCTGTTTCTCGCCCTCTCTTTCAGCCCCTCTGTTTCCCCCCCTCTGTTTCAGCCCCTCTGTTTCTCGCCCTCTGTTTCAGCCCCTCTGTTTCAGCCCGTCTGTTTCAGCCCCTCTGTTTTTCGCCCTCTGGTTCAGCCCCCTGTTTCTCGCCCTCTGTTTCAGGCTCTCTGTTTCCGCCCCTCTGTTTCTCGCCCTCTGTTTCTCGCCCGCTGTTTCAGCCCCTTTGTTTCTCGCCCTCTGTTTCAGCCCCTCTGTTTCAGCCCCTCTGATTCAGCCCCTCTGATTCAGCCCATCTGTTTCTCGCCCTCAGTTTCAGACCCTCTGATTCAGCCCCTCTGTTTCAGCCCCTCTGTTTCAGCCCCTCTGTTTCAGCCCCTCTGGTTCTCGCCCTCTGTTTCTCGCCCTCTGTTTCAGCCCCTCTGTTTCAGCTCCTCTGTTTCGCGCTCTCTGTTTCAGCCCCTCTGTTTCAGCCCCTCTGTTTCTCGCCCTCTGTTTCTGCCCCTCTGTTTCTCGCCCTCCTTTTCAGCCCCTCTGTTTCTCGCTCTCTGGTTCAGCTCCTCTGTTTCGCGCTCTCTGTTTCAGCCCCTCTGTTTCAGCCCCTCAGATTCAGCCCCTCTGTTTCAGCCCCTCTGTTTCTCCCCCTCTGTTCCAGCCCCTCTGTTTCAGCCCCGCTGTTTCAGCCACTCTGTTTCAGCCCCTCTGTTTCAGCCCCTCTGTTTCTCGCCCTCTGTTTCAGCCCCTCTGTTTCTCGCCCACCGATTCAGCCCCTCTGTTTCAGCCCGTCTGTTTCAGCCCCTCTGTTTCTCACCCTCTGTTTCAGCCCCTCTGTTTCTCAACCTCTGTTTCAGCCCCTCTGATTCAGCCCCTCTGTTTCTCGCCCTCTGTTTCTGCCCCTCTGTTTCTCGCCCTCTGTATCAGCCCCGCTGTTTCTCGCCCTCTGTTGCAGCCCCTCTGTTTCTCGCCCTCTGTTTCAGCCCCTCTGATTCAGCCCCTCTGTTTCAGCCCCTCTGTTTCAGCGCCTCTGTTTCTCGCCCTCTGTTTCAGCCCCTCTGTTTCTAGACCTCTGATTCAGCCCCTCTGATTCAGCTCCTCTTTTTCTCGCCCTCTGTTTCAGCCCCTCTGTTTCAGCCCTTCTGTTTCAGCCCCTCTGTTTCAGCCTCACTGTTTCAGCCCCTCTGTTTCTAGTCCTCTGTTTCTGCCCCTCTGTTTCTCGCCCTCTGTTTCAGCCCCGCTGATTCATCCCCTCTGTTTCAGCCCCTCTGAATCAGCCCCTCTGATTGAGCTCCTCTGTTTCAGCTCCACTTTTTCAGCCCCTCTGTTTCTCGCTCTCTGTTTCAGCCCCTCTGATTTTCGCCCTCTGTTTCAGCCCCTCTGTTTCTCGCCGTCTGTTTCAGCACCTCTGATTCAGCCTCTCTGTTTCAGCCATTCTGATTCAGCCCCTCTGATTCAGCCCCTCTGTTTCAGCCCCTCTGTTTCTCACCCTCTGTTTCAGCCCGTCTGATTCAGCCCCTCTGATTCAGACCCTCTGATTCAGCCCCTCTGTTTCAGCGCCTCTGATTCAGCCCCTCTGATTCAGCCCCTTTGTTTCTCGCTCTCTCTTTCAGCCGCTCTGTTTCAGCCCCTCTGTTTCACCTCCTCTGTTTCAGCCCCTCTGTTTCTAGCCCACTGTTTCAGCCCCTCTGTTTCTCGCCCTCTGTTTCAGCCCCTCTGTTTCTCGCCCTCTGTTTCAGCCCCTCTGTTTCTCGCCCTCTGTTTCAGCCCCTCTGTTTCAGCCCCTCTGTTTCAGCCCCTCTGTTTCTCGCCCTCTGTTTCAGCCCCTCTGTTTCTCGCCCTCTGTTTCAGCCCCTCTGTTTCTCGCCCACCGATTCAGCCCCTCTGTTTCAGCCCGTCTGTTTCAGCCCCTCTGTTTCTCACCCTCTGTTTCAGCCCCTCTGTTTCTCAACCTCTGTTTCAGCCCCTCTGATTCAGCCCCTCTGTTTCTCGCCCTCTGTTTCTGCCCCTCTGTTTCTCGCCCTCTGTATCAGCCCCGCTGTTTCTCGCCCTCTGTTGCAGCCCCTCTGTTTCTCGCCCTGTGTTTCAGCCCCTCTGATTCAGCCCCTCTGTTTCAGCCCCTCTGTTTCAGCGCCTCTGTTTCTCGCCCTCTGTTTCAGCCCCTCTGTTTCTAGACCTCTGATTCAGCCCCTCTGATTCAGCCCCTCTTTTTCTCGCCCTCTGTTTCAGCCCCTCTGTTTCAGCCCTTCTGTTTCAGCCCCTCTGTTTCAGCCTCTCTGTTTCAGCCCCTCTGTTTCTAGTCCTCTGTTTCTGCCCCTCTGTTTCTCGCCCTCTGTTTCAGCCCCGCTGATTCATCCCCTCTGTTTCAGCCCCTCTGAATCAGCCCCTCTGATTGAGCTCCTCTGTTTCAGCTCCACTTTTTCAGTCCCTCTGTTTCTCGCTCTCTGTTTCAGCCCCTCTGATTCTCGCCCTCTGTTTCAGCCCCTCTGTTTCTCGCCGTCTGTTTCAGCACCTCTGATTCAGCCTCTCTGTTTCAGCCATTCTGATTCAGCCCCTCTGATTCAGCCCCTCTGTTTCAGCCCCTCTGTTTCTCACCCTCTGTTTCAGCCCGTCTGATTCAGCCCCTCTGATTCAGACCCTCTGATTCAGCCCCTCTGTTTCAGCGCCTCTGATTCAGCCCCTCTGATTCAGCCCCTTTGTTTCTCGCCCTCTCTTTCAGCCGCTCTGTTTCAGCCCCTCTGTTTCACCTCCTCTGTTTCAGCCCCTCTGTTTCTAGCCCACTGTTTCAGCCCCTCTGTTTCTCGCCCTCTGTTTCAGCCCCTCTGTTTCTCGCCCTCTGTTTCAGCCCCTCTGTTTCAGCCCCTCTGTTTCAGCCCCTCTGTTTCTCGCCCTCTGTTTCAGCCCCTCTGTTTCTCGCCCTCAGTTTCAGCCCCTCTGTTTCTCGCCCTCTGTTTCAGCCCCTCTGTTTCTCGCCCTCTGTTTCAGCCCCTCTGTTTCAGCCCCTCTGTTTCTCGCCCTCTGTTTCTGCCCCTCTGTTTCTCGCCCTCTGTTTCAGCCACTCTGTTTTTCACCCTCTGTTTCAGCCCCTCTGTTTCTCGCCCTCTGTATCAGACCCTCTGTTTCAGCCCCTCTGTTTCAGACCCTCTGTTTCAGCCCCTCTGTTTCTCGCCCTCGGTTTCTCGCCCTCTGTTTCAGCCCCTCTGTTTCTCGCCCTCTGTTTCAGCCCCTCTGTTTCGCGCCCTCTGTTTCAGCCCCTCTGTTTCAGCCCCTCTGTTTCAGCCCCTCTGTTTCTCGCCCTCTGTTTCAGCCCCTCTGTTTCTCGCCCTCTGTTTCAGCCCCTCTGTTTCAGCCCCGCTGTTTCTCGCCCTCTGTTTCAGCCCCTCTGTTTCAACCCCTCTGTTTCACCCTCTCTGTTTCAGTCCCTCTGTTTCTCGCCCTCTGTTTCAGTCCCTCTGTTTCTCGCCCTCTGTTCAGCACGTTAGTTTCTCGCCCTCTGTTTCAGCCCCTCTGTTTCTCGCCTTCTGTTTCGGCCCCTCTGTTTCAGCCCCTCTGTTTCTCGCCCTCTGTTTCTGCCTCTCTGTTTCTCGCCCTCTTTTTCATCCCCTCTGTTTCAGCCCCTCTGTTTCAGCCCCTCTGTTTCTCGCCCTCTGTTTCAGCCCCTCTGTTTCTCGCCCTCTGTTTCAGGCCCTCTGCTTCTCGCCCTCTGTTTCAGCCCCTCTGTTTCAGCCGCTCTGTTTCAGCCCCTCTGTTTCTCGCCGTCTGTTTCAGCCCCTCTGTTTCAGCCCCTCTGTTTCAGCCCCTCTGTTTCCCACCCGCTGTTTCAGTCCCTCTGTTTCTCGCCCTCTGTTTCAGCCCCTCTGTTTCTCGAACTCTGTTTCAGCCCCTCTGTTTCAGCCACTCTGTTTCTCGCCCTCTGTTTCTGCCCCTCTGTTTCTCGCCCTCTGTTTCAGCCCCGCTGTTTCTCGCCCTCTGTTTCAGCCCCGCTGATTCAGCCCCTCTGTTCCAGCCCCTCTGAATCAGCCCCTCTGATTCAGCCCCTCTGTTTCTGCCCCTCTGTTTCTCGCCCTCTGTTTCAGCCCCTCTGTTTCTCGCCCTCTGTTTCAGCCCCTCTGTTTCTCGCCCTCTGTTCAGCCCCGATGTTTCTCGCCCTCTGTTTCAGCCCCTCTGTTTTTCGCCCTCTGTTTCAGCCCGTCTGTTTCTCGCCCTCTGTTTCTGCCACTCTGTTTCTCGCCCTCTGTTTCAGCCCCGCTGATTCAGCCCCTCTGTTTCAGCCCCTCTGAATCAGCCCCTCTGATTCAGCCCCTCCAGTTCAGCCCCTCTGTTTCAGCCCCTCTGTTTCTCGCCCTCTTTTTTTTGCCCATCTGATTCTCGCCCTCTGTTTCCGCCCCTCTGATTCTCACCCTCTGTTTCAGCCCCTCTGATTGAGCCCCTCTGTTTCAGCCCCTCTGATTCAGCCCCTCTGATTCAGCCCCTCTGAATCAGCCCCTCTGTTTCAGCCCCTCTGTTTCAGCCCTTATGTTTCAGCCCCTCTGTTTCTCACCCTCTTTTTCAGCCCCTCTGATTCAGCCCTTCTGATTCAGCCCCTCTGATTCAGCCCCTCTGTTTCAGCGCCTCTGATTCAGCCCCTCTGATTCAGCCCCTCTGTTTCTCGCCCTCTCTTTCAGCCGCTCTGTTTCAGCCCCTCTGTTTCACCTCCTCTGTTTCAGCCCCTCTGTTTCTAGCACTCTGTTTCAGCCCCTCTGTTTCTCGCCCTCTGTTTCAGCCCCTCTGTTTCTCGCCCTCTGTTTCAGCCCCTCTGTTTCAGCCCCTCTATTTCAGCCCCTCTGTTTCAGCCCCTCTGTTTCTCGCCCTCTGTTTCAGCCCCTCTGTTTCTAGCCCTCAGTTTCAGCCCCTCTGTTTCTCGCCCTCTGTTTCAGCCCCTCTGTTTCAGCCCCTCTGTTTCAGCCCCTCTGTTTCTCGCCCTCTGTTTCAGCCCCTCTGTTTCAGCCCCTCTGTTTCAGCCCCTCTGTTTCTCACCCTCTGTTCCAGCCCCTCTGTTTCTCGCCCTCTGTTTCAGCCCCTCTGTTTCTCGCCCTCTATTTCAGACACTCTGTTTCAGCCCCTCTGTTTCGCGCCCTCTGTTTCTGCCCCTCTGTTTCTCGCCCTCTGTTTCAGCCCCTCTGTTTTTCGCCCTCTGTTTCAGCCCCTCTGTTTCTCGCCCTCTGTATCAGACCCTCTGTTTCAGCCCCTCTGTTTCAGCCCCTCTGTTTCAGCACGTCTGGTTCTCGCCCTCTGTTTCTCGCCCTCTGTTTCAGCCCCTCTGTTTCTCGCTCTCTGTTTCAGCTCCTCTGTTTCGCGCTCTCTGTTTCAGCCCCTCTGTTTCAGCCCCTCTGTTTCTCGCCCTCTGTTTCTGCCCCTCTGTTTCTCGCCCTCTGTTTCAACCCCTCTGTTTCTCGCCCTCTGTTTCAGCCCCGCTGATTCAGCCCCTCTGTTTCAGCCCCTCTGATTCAGCCCCTCTCTTTCTCGCCCTCTGTTTCAGCCCCTCTGTTTCTCGCCCTCTGTTTCAGCCCCTCATATTCAGCCCCTCTGTTTCAGCCCCTCTGTTTCTCCCCCTCTGTTCCAGCCCCTCTGTTTCAGCCCCTCTGTTTCAGCCACTCTGTTTCAGCCCCTCTGTTTCAGCCCCTCTGTTTCTCGCCCTCTGTTTCAGCCCCTCTGTTTCTCGCCCACCGATTCAGCCCCTCTGTTTCAGCCCGTCTGTTTCAGCCCCTCTGTTTCTCACCCTCTGTTTCAGCCCCTCTGTTTCTCAACCTCTGTTTCAGCCCCTCTGATTCAGCCCCTCTGTTTCTCGCCCTCTGTTTCTGCCCCTCTGTTTCTCGCCCTCTGTATCAGCCCCGCTGTTTCTCGCCCTCTGTTGCAGCCCCTCTGTTTCTCGCCCTCTGTTTGAGCCCCTCTGATTCTCGCCCTCTATTTCAGACCCTCTGTTTCAGCCCCTCTGTTTCGCGCCCTCTGTTTCTGCCCCTCTGTTTCACGCCCTCTGTTTCAGCCCCTCTGTTTTTCGCCCTCTGTTTCAGGCCCTCTGTTTCTCGCCCTCTGTATCAGACCCTCTGTTTCAGCCCCTCTGTTTCAGCCCCTCTGTTTCAGCCCCTCTGGTTCTCGCCCTCTGTTTCTCGCCCTCTTTTTCAACCCCTCTGTTTCTCGCCCTCTGTTTCAGCCCCGCTGATTCAGCCCCTCTGTTTCAGCCCCTCTGATTCTGCCCCTCTGTTTCTCGCCCTCTGTTTCAGCCCCTCTGTTTCTCGCCCTCTGTTTCAGCCCCTCATATTCAGCCCCTCTGTTTCAGCCCCTCTGTTTCTCCCCCTCTGTTCCAGCCCCTCTGTTTCAGCCGCTCTGTTTCAGCCACTCTGTTTCAGCACCTCTGTTTCAGCCCCTCTGTTTCTCGCCCTCTGTTTCTGCCCCTCTGTTTCTCGCCCACCGATTCAGCCCCTCTGTTTCAGCCCGTCTGTTTCAGCCCCTCTGTTTCTCACCCTCTGTTTCAGCCCCTCTGTTTCTCAACCTCTGTTTCAGCCCCTCTGATTCAGCCCCTCTGTTTATCGCCCTCTGTTTCTGCCCCTCTGTTTCTCGCCCTCTGTATCAGCCCCGCTGTTTCTCGCCCTCTGTTTCTGCCCCTCTGTTTCAGCCCCTCTGTTTCAGCCCCTCTGTTTCTCGCCCTCTGTTTCAGCCCCTCTGTTTCTCGCCCTCTGTTTCAGGCCCTCTGTTTCTCGCCCTCTGTTTCAGCCCCTCTGATTCAGCCCCTCTCTTTCAGCCCCTGTGATTCAGCCCTCTGTTTCTGCCCCTCTGTTTCAGCCCCTCTGTTTCAGCCCCTCTGTTTCTCGCCCTCTATTTCTCACCCACTGTTTCTCGCCCTCTGTTTCAGCCCCTCTGATTCTCGCCCTCTGTTTCAGCCCCTCTGTTTCTCGCCCTCTGTTTCAGGCTCTCTGTTTCAGCACGTCTGTTTCAGCCCCTCTGTTTCAGCCCCTCTGTTTCTCGCCCACTGTTTCTCGCCTGCTGTTTCAACCCCTTTGTTTCTCGCCCTCTGTTTCAGCCCCACTGTTTCCGCCCCTCTGATTCAGCCCCTCTGTTTCAGCCCCTCTGATTCAGCCCCTCTGATTCAACCCCTCTGTTTCTCGCCCTCTGTTTCAGCCCCTCTGTTTCAGCCCCTCTGTTTCAGCCCCTTTGTTTAAGCCCCTCTGTTTCTCGCCCTCTGTTTCAGCCCATCTGATTCTCGCCCTCTGTTTCCGCCCCTCTGATTCTCACCCTCTGTTTCAGCCCCTCTGATTGACCCCCTCTGTTTCAGCCCCTCTGATTCAGCCCCTCTGATTCAGCCCGTCTGAATCAGCCCCTCTGTTTCAGCCCCTCTGTTTCAGCCCCTCTGTTTCAGCCCCTCTGTTTCTCACCCTCTTTTTCAGCCCCTCTGATTCAGCCCTTCTGATTCAGCCCCTCTGATTCAGCCCCTCTGTTTCAGCGCCTCTGATTCAGCCCCTCTGATTCAGCCCCTCTGTTTCTCGCCCTCTCTTTCAGCCGCTCTGTTTCAGCCCCTCTGTTTCACCTCCTCTGTTTCAGCCCCTCTGTTTCTAGCACTCTGTTTCAGCCCCTCTGTTTCTCGCCCTCTGTTTCAGCCCCTCTGTTTCTCGCCCTCTGTTTCAGCCCCTCTGTTTCAGCCCCTCTATTTCAGCCCCTCTGTTTCAGCCCCTCTGTTTCTCGCCCTCTGTTTCAGCCCCTCTGTTTCTAGCCCTCAGTTTCAGCCCCTCTGTTTCTCGCCCTCTGTTTCAGCCCCTCTGTTTCAGCCCCTCTGTTTCAGCCCCTCTGTTTCTCGCCCTCTGTTTCAGCCCCTCTGTTTCAGCCCCTCTGTTTCAGCCCCTCTGTTTCTCACCCTCTGTTCCAGCCCCTCTGTTTCTCGCCCTCTGTTTCAGCCCCTCTGTTTCACGCCCTCTATTTCAGACACTCTGTTTCAGCCCCTCTGTTTCGCGCCCTCTGTTTCTGCCCCTCTGTTTCTCGCCCTCTGTTTCAGCCCCTCTGTTTTTCGCCCTCTGTTTCAGCCCCTCTGTTTCTCGCCCTCTGTATCAGACCCTCTGTTTCAGCCCCTCTGTTTCAGCCCCTCTGTTTCAGCACTTCGGGTTCTCGCCCTCTGTTTCTCGCCCTCTGTTTCAGCCCCTCTGTTTCTCGCTCTCTGTTTCAGCTCCTCTGTTTCGCGCTCTCTGTTTCAGCCCCTCTGTTTCAGCCCCTCTGTTTCTCGCCCTCTGTTTCTGCCCCTCTGTTTCTCGCCCTCTGTTTCAACCCCTCTGTTTCTCGCCCTCTGTTTCAGCCCCGCTGATTCAGCCCCTCTGTTTCAGCCCCTCTGATTCAGCCCCTCTGTTTCTCGCCCTCTGTTTCAGCCCCTCTGTTTCTCGCCCTCTGTTTCAGCCCCTCAGATTCAGCCCCTCTGTTTCAGCCCCTCTGTTTCTCCCCCTCTGTTCCAGCCCCTCTGTTTCAGCCCCTCTGTTTCAGCCACTCTGTTTCAGCCCCTCTGTTTCAGCCCCTCTGTTTCTCGCCCTCTGTTTCAGCCCCTCTGTTTCTCGCCCACCGATTCAGCCCCTCTGTTTCAGCCCGTCTGTTTCAGCCCCTCTGTTTCTCACCCTCTGTTTCAGCCCCTCTGTTTCTCAACCTCTGTTTCAGCCCCTCTGATTCAGCCCCTCTGTTTCTCGCCCTCTGTTTCTGCCCCTCTGTTTCTCGCCCTCTGTATCAGCCCCGCTGTTTCTCGCCCTCTGTTGCAGCCCCTCTGTTTCTCGCCCTCTGTTTGAGCCCCTCTGATTCTCGCCCTCTATTTCAGACCCTCTGTTTCAGACCCTCTGTTCCGCGCCCTCTGTTTCTGCCCCTCTGTTTCTCGCCCTCTGTTTCAGCCCCTCTGTTTTTCGCCCTCTGTTTCAGCCCCTCTGTTTCTCGCCCTCTGTATCAGACCCTCTGTTTCAGCCCCTCTGTTTCAGCCCCTCTGTTTCAGCCCCTCTGGTTCTCGCCCTCTGTTTCTCGCCCTCTGTTTCAGCCCCTCTGTTTCTCGCTCTCTGTTTCAGCTCCTCTGTTTCGCGCTCTCTGTTTCAGCCCCTCTGTTCCAGCCCCTCTGTTTCTCGCCCTCTGTTTCAACCCCTCTGTTTCTCGCCCTCAGTTTCAGCCCCGCTGATTCAGCCCCTCTGTTTCAGCCCCTCTGATTCTGCCCCTCTGTTTCTCGCCCTCTGTTTCAGCCCCTCTGTTTCTCGCCCTCTGTTTCAGCCCCTCTGATTCAGCCCCTCTGTTTCAGCCCCTCTGTATCTCCCCCTCTGTTCCAGCCCCTCTGTTTCAGCCCCTCTGTTTCAGCCACTCTGTTTCAGCCCCTCTGTTTCAGCCCCTCTGTTTCTCGCCCTCTGTTTCAGCCCCTCTGTTTCTCGCCCACCGATTCAGCCCCTCTGTTTCAGCCCGTCTGTTTCAGCCCCTCTGTTTCTCACCCTCTGTTTCAGCCCCTCTGTTTCTCAACCTCTGTTTCAGCCCCTCTGATTCAGCCCCTCTGTTTATCGCCCTCTGTTTCTGCCCCTCTGTTTCTCGCCCTCTGTATCAGCCCCGCTGTTTCTCGCCCTCTGTTTCTGCCCCTCTGTTTCTCGCCCTCTGTTTCAGCGCCTCTGTTTCTCGCCCTCTGTTTCTGCCCCTCTGTTTCTCGCCCTCTGTTTCAGCCACTCTGTTTCTCGCCCTCTGTTTCAGCCCCTCTGTTTCTCGCCCTCTGTTTCAGCCCCTCTGTTTCAGCCCCTCTATTTCAGCCCCTCTGTTTCAGCCCCTCTGTTTCTCGCCCTCTGTTTCAGCCCCTCTGTTTCTAGCCCTCAGTTTCAGCCCCTCTGTTTCTCGCCCTCTGTTTCAGCCCCTCTGTTTCTCACCCTCTGTTCCAGCCCCTCTGTTTCTCGCCCTCTGTTTCAGCCCCTCTGTTTCTCGCCCTCTATTTCAGACACTCTGTTTCAGCCCCTCTGTTTCGCGCCCTCTGTTTCTGCCCCTCTGTTTCTCGCCCTCTGTTTCAGCCCCTCTGTTTTTCGCCCTCTGTTTCAGCCCCTCTGTTTCTCGCCCTCTGTATCAGACCCTCTGTTTCAGCCCCTCTGTTTCAGCCCCTCTGTTTCAGCACTTCGGGTTCTCGCCCTCTGTTTCTCGCCCTCTGTTTCAGCCCCTCTGTTTCTCGCTCTCTGTTTCAGCTCCTCTGTTTCGCGCTCTCTGTTTCAGCCCCTCTGTTTCAGCCCCTCTGTTTCTCGCCCTCTGTTTCTGCCCCTCTGTTTCTCGCCCTCTGTTTCAACCCCTCTGTTTCTCGCCCTCTGTTTCAGCCCCGCTGATTCAGCCCCTCTGTTTCAGCCCCTCTGATTCAGCCCCTCTGTTTCTCGCCCTCTGTTTCAGCCCCTCTGTTTCTCGCCCTCTGTTTCAGCCCCTCAGATTCAGCCCCTCTGTTTCAGCCCCTCTGTTTCTCCACCTCTGTTCCAGCCGCTCTGTTTCAGCCCCTCTGTTTCAGCCACTCTGTTTCAGCCCCTCTGTTTCAGCCCCTCTGTTTCTCGCCCTCTGTTTCAGCCCCTCTGTTTCTCGCCCACCGATTCAGCCCCTCTGTTTCAGCCCGTCTGTTTCAGCCCCTCTGTTTCTCACCCTCTGTTTCAGCCCCTCTGTTTCTCAACCTCTGTTTCAGCCCCTCTGATTCAGCCCCTCTGTTTCTCGCCCTCTGTTTCTGCCCCTCTGTTTCTCGCCCTCTGTATCAGCCCCGCTGTTTCTCGCCCTCTGTTGCAGCCCCTCTGTTTCTCGCCCTCTGTTTGAGCCCCTCTGATTCTCGCCCTCTATTTCAGACCCTCTGTTTCAGACCCTCTGTTTCGCGCCCTCTGTTTCTGCCCCTCTGTTTCTCGCCCTCTGTTTCAGCCCCTCTGTTTTTCGCCCTCTGTTTCAGCCCCTCTGTTTCTCGCCCTCTGTATCAGACCCTCTGTTTCAGCCCCTCTGTTTCAGCCCCTCTGTTTCAGCCCCTCTGGTTCTCGCCCTCTGTTTCTCGCCCTCTGTTTCAGCCCCTCTGTTTCTCGCTCTCTGTTTCAGCTCCTCTGTTTCGCGCTCTCTGTTTCAGCCCCTCTGTTTCAGCCCCTCTGTTTCTCGCCCTCTGTTTCAACCCCTCTGTTTCTCGCCCTCTGTTTCAGCACCGCTGATTCAGCCCCTCTGTTTCAGCCCCTCTGAACCTGCCCCTCTGTTTCTCGCCCTCTGTTTCAGCCCCTCTGTTTCTCGCCCTCTGTTTCAGCCCCTCTGATTCAGCCCCTCTGTTTCAGCCCCTCTGTTTCTCCCCCTCTGTTCCAGCCCCTCTGTTTCAGCCCCTCTGTTTCAGCCACTCTGTTTCAGCCCCTCTGTTTCAGCCCCTCTGTTTCTCGCCCTCTGTTTCAGCCCCTCTGTTTCTCGCCCACCGATTCAGCCCCTCTGTTTCAGCCCGTCTGTTTCAGCCCCTCTGTTTCTCACCCTCTGTTTCAGCCCCTCTGTTTCTCAACCTCTGTTTCAGCCCCTCTGATTCAGCCCCTCTGTTTATCGCCCTCTGTTTCTGCCCCTCTGTTTCTCGCCCTCTGTATCAGCCCCGCTGTTTCTCGCCCTCTGTTTCTGCCCCTCTGTTTCTCGCCCTCTGTTTCAGCGCCTCTGTTTCTCGCCCTCTGTTTCTGCCCCTCTGTTTCTCGCCCTCTGTTTCAGCCACTCTGTTTCTCGCCCTCTGTTTCAGCCACTCTGTTTCTCAACCTCTGTTTCAGCCCCTCTGATTCAGCCCCTCTGTTTCTCGCCCTCTGTTTCAGCCCCTCAGTTTCTCGCCCGCTGTTTCAGCCCCTCTGTTTCAGCCCCTCTGTTTCAGCCCCTCTGTTTCTCGCCCTCTGTTTCAGCCCCTCTGTTTCTCGCCCTCTGTTTCAGGCCATCTGTTTCTCGCCCTCTGTTTCAGCCCCTCTGATTCAGCCCCTCTGTTTCAGTTTCTGTGATTCAGCCCTCTGTTTCTGCCCCTCTGTTTCAGCCCCTCTGTTTCAGCCCCTCTGTTTCTCGCCCTCTATTTCTCACCCACTGTTTCTCGCCCTCTGTTTCAGCCCCTCTGATTCTCGCCCTCTGTTTCAGCCCCTCTGTTTCTCGCCCTCTGTTTCAGGCTCTCTGTTTCAGCCCGTCTGTTTCAGCCCCTCTGTTTCAGCCCCTCTGTTTCTCGCCCACTGTTTCTCGCCTGCTGTTTCAACCCCTTTGTTTCTCGCCCTCTGTTTCAGCCCCACTGTTTCCGCCCCTCTGATTCAGCCCCTCTGATTCAGCCCCTCTGTTTCTCGCCCTCTGTTTCAGCCCCTCTGTTTCAGCCCCTCTGTTTCAGCCCCTCTGTTTCTCGCCCTCTGTTTCAGCCCCTCTGTTTCTGGCCCTCTGTTTCAGCCCCTCTGTTTCTCGCCCTCTGTTTCCGCCCCTCTGTTTCAGCCCCTCTGTTTCACGCCCTCTGTTTCTGCCCCTCGGTTTCTCGCCCTCTGTATCAGCCCCGCTGTTTCTCGCCCTCTGTTTCAGCCCCGCTGATTCAGCCCCTCTGTTTCAGCCCCTCTGAATCAGCCCCTCTGATTCAGCCCCTCTGTTTCAGCCCCTCTGTTTCAGCCCCTCTGTTTCAGCCCCTCTGTTTCTCGCCCTCTGTTTCAGCCCCTCTGATTCTCGCACTCTGTTTCAGCCCCTCTGTTTCTCGCCCTCTGTTTCAGCCCCTCTGATTCAGCCCCTCTGATTCAGCCCCTCTGATTCAGCCCCTCTGTTTCTCGCCCTCTGTTTCAGCCCCTCTGTTTCAGCCCCTCTGTTTCAGCCCCTCTGTTTCTCACCCTCTGATTCAGCCCCTCTGATTCAGCCCCTCTGATTCAGCCCCTCTGATTCAGCCCCTCTATGTCCCGCCCCTCTGTTTCAGCGCCTCTGTTTCTCGCCCTCTGTTTCAGCCCCTCTGTTTCTCGCCCTCTGTTTCAGCCCCTCTGTTTCAGCCCCTCTGTTTCAGCACCTCTGTTTCAGCGCCTCTGTTTCGCCCTCTGTTTCAGCCCCTCTGTTTCTCGCCCTCTGTTTCAGCCCCTCTGATTCAGCCCCTCTGTTTCAGCCCCCCTGTTTATCCCCCTCTGTTCCAGCCCCTCTGTTTCAGCCCCTCTGTTTCTGCCACTCTGTTTCAGCCCCTCTGTTACAGCCCCTCTGTTTCAGACCCTCTGTTGCTCGCCCTCTGTTTCAGCCCCTCTGTTTCTCACCCTCTGTTTCAGCCCCTCTGATTCAGCCCCTCTGTTTCTCGCCCTCTGTTTCAGCCCCTCTGTTTCTCGCCCTCTGTTTCAGCCCCTCTGTTTCTCGCCATCTGTTTCAGCCCCTCTGATTCAGCCCCTCTGTTTCTCGCCCTCTCTTTCAGCCCCTCTGTTTCCCCCCCTCTGTTTCAGCCCCTCTGTTTCTCGCCCTCTGTTTCAGCCCCTCTGTTTCAGCCCGTCTGTTTCAGCCCCTCTGTTTTTCGCCCTCTGGTTCAGCCCCCTGTTTCTCGCCCTCTGTTTCAGGCTCTCTGTTTCCGCCCCTCTGTTTCTCGCCCTCTGTTTCTCGCCCGCTGTTTCAGCCCCTTTGTTTCTCGCCCTCTGTTTCAGCCCCTCTGTTTCAGCCCCTCTGATTCAGCCCCTCTGATTCAGCCCATCTGTTTCTCGCCCTCTGTTTCAGACCCTCTGATTCAGCCCCTCTGTTTCAGCCCCTCTGTTTCAGCCCCTCTGTTTCAGCCCCTCTGGTTCTCGCCCTCTGTTTCTCGCCCTCTGTTTCAGGCCCTCTGTTTCTCGCCCTCTGATTCAGCCCCTCTGTTTCTCGCCCTCTGTTTCTGCCCCTCTGTTTCTCGCCCTCTGTATCAGCCCCGCTGTTTCTCGCCCTCTGTTGCAGCCCCTCTGTTTCTCGCCCTCTGTTTGAGCCCCTCTGATTCTCGCCCTCTATTTCAGACCCTCTGTTTCAGCCCCTCTGTTTCGCGCCCTCTGTTTCTGCCCCTCTGTTTCTCGCCCTCTGTTTCAGCCCCTCTGTTTTTCGCCCTCTGTTTCAGCCCCTCTGTTTCTCGCCCTCTGTATCAGACCCTCTGTTTCAGCCCCTCTGTTTCAGCCCCTCTGTTTCAGCCCCTCTAGTTCTCGCCCTCTGTTTCTCGCCCTCTGTTTCAGCCCCTCTGTTTCTCGCTCTCTGTTTCAGCTCCTCTGTTTCGCGCTCTCTGTTTCAGCCCCTCTGTTTCAGCCCCTCTGTTTCTCGCCCTCTGTTTCAACCCCTCTGTTTCTCGCCCTCTGTTTCAGCCCCGCTGATTCAGCCGCTCTGTTTCAGCCCCTCTGATTCTGCCCCTCTGTTTCTCGCCCTCTGTTTCAGCCCCTCTGTTTCTCGCCCTCTGTTTCAGCCCCTCTGATTCAGCCCCTCTGTTTCAGCCCCTCTGTTTCTCCCCCTCTGTTCCAGCCCCTCTGTTTCAGCCCCTCTGTTTCAGCCACTCTGTTTCAGCCCCTCTGTTTCAGCCCCTCTGTTTCTCGCCCTCTGTTTCAGCCCCTCTGTTTCTCGCCCACCGATTCAGCCCCTCTGTTTCAGCCCGTCTGTTTCAGCCCCTCTGTTTCTCACCCTCTGTTTCAGCCCCTCTGTTTCTCAACCTCTGTTTCAGCCCCTCTGATTCAGCCCCTCTGTTTATCGCCCTCTGTTTCTGCCCCTCTGTTTCTCGCCCTCTGTATCAGCCCCGCTGTTTCTCGCCCTCTGTTTCTGCCCCTTTGTTTCTCGCCCTCTGTTTCAGCGCCTCTGTTTCTCGCCCTCTGTTTCTGCCCCTCTGTTTCTCGCCCTCTGTTTCAGCCACTCTGTTTCTCGCCCTCTGTTTCAGCCCCTCTGTTTCTCAACCTCTGTTTCAGCCCCTCTGATTCAGCCCCTCTGTTTCTCGCCCTCTGTTTCAGCCCCTCAGTTTCTCGCCCGCTGTTTCAGCCCCTCTGTTTCAGCCCCTCTGTTTCAGCCCCTCTGTTTCTCGCCCTCTGTTTCAGCCCCTCTGTTTCTCGCCCTCTGTTTCAGGCCCTCTGTTTCTCGCCCTCTGTTTCAGCCCCTCTGATTCAGCCCCTCTGTTTCAGCCCCTGTGATTCAGCCCTCTGTTTCTGCCCCTCTGTTTCAGCCCCTCTGTTTCAGCCCCTCTGTTTCTCGCCCTCTATTTCTCACCCACTGTTTCTCGCCCTCTGTTTCAGCCCCTCTGATTCTCGCCCTCTGTTTCAGCCCCTCTGTTTCTCGCCCTCTGTTTCAGGCTCTCTGTTTCAGCCCGTCTGTTTCAGCCACTCTGTTTCAGCCGCTCTGTTTCTCGCCCACTGTTTCTCGCCTGCTGTTTCAACCCCTTTGTTTCTCGCCCTCTGTTTCAGCCCCACTGTTTCTGCCCCTCTGATTCAGCCCCTCTGATTCAGCCCCTCTGTTTCTCGCCCTCTGTTTCAGCCCCTCTGTTTCAGCCCCTCTGTTTCAGCCCCTCTGTTTCTCGCCCTCTGTTTCAGCCCCTCTGTTTCTGGCCCTCTGTTTCAGCCCCTCTGTTTCTCGCCCTCTGTTTCAGCCCCTCTGTTTCAGCCCCTCTGTTTCACGCCCTCTGTTTCTGCCCCTCGGTTTCTCGCCCTCTGTATCAGCCCCGCTGTTTCTCGCCCTCTGTTTCAGCCCCGCTGATTCAGCCCCTCTGTTTCAGCCCCTCTGAATCAGCCCCTCTGATTCAGCCCCTCTGTTTCAGCCCCTCTGTTTCAGCCCCTCTGTTTCAGCCCCTCTGTTTCTCGCCCTCTGTTTCAGCCCCTCTGATTCTCGCCCTCTGTTTCAGCCCCTCTGTTTCTCGCCCTCTGTTTCAGCCCCTCTGATTCAGCCCCTCTGTTTCAGCCCCTCTGATTCAGCCCCTCTGATTCAGCCCCTCTGATTCAGCCCCTCTGTTTCTCGCCCTCTGTTTCAGCCCCTCTGTTTCAGCCCCTCTGTTTCAGCCCCTCTGTTTCTCACCCTCTGATTCAGCCCCTCTGATTCAGCCCCTCTGATTCAGCCCCTCTGATTCAGCCCCTCTATGTCCCGCCCCTCTGTTTCAGCGCCTCTGTTTCTCGCCCTCTGTTTCAGCCCCTCTGTTTCTCGCCCTCTGTTTCAGCCCCTCTGTTTCAGCCCCTCTGTTTCAGCACCTCTGTTTCAGCGCCTCTGTTTCGCCCTCTGTTTCAGCCCCTCTGTTTCTCGCCCTCTGTTTCAGCCCCTCTGATTCAGCCCCTCTGTTTCAGCCCCTCTGTTTATCCCCCTCTGTTCCAGCCCCTCTGTTTCAGCCCCTCTGTTTCTGCCACTCTGTTTCAGCCCCTCTGTTACAGCCCCTCTGTTTCAGCCCCTCTGTTGCTCGCCCTCTGTTTCAGCCCCTCTGTTTCTCGCCCTCTGTTTCAGCCCCTCTGTTTCAGCCCATCTGTTACAGCCACTCTGTTTCTCGCCCTCTGTTTCAGCCCCTCTGTTTCTCACCCTCTGTTTCAGCCCCTCTGATTCAGCCCCTCTGTTTCTCGCCCTCTGTTTCAGCCCCTCTGTTTCTCGCCCTCTGTTTCAGCCCCTCTGTTTCTCGCCCTCTGTTTCAGCCCCTCTGATTCAGCCCCTCTGTTTCTCGCCCTCTCTTTCAGCCCCTCTGTTTCCCCCCCTCTGTTTCAGCCCCTCTGTTTCTCGCCCTCTGTTTCAGCCCCTCTGTTTCAGCCCGTCTGTTTCAGCCCCTCTGTTTTTCGCCCTCTGGTTCAGCCCCCTGTTTCTCGCCCTCTGTTTCAGGCTCTCTGTTTCCGCCCCTCTGTTTCTCGCCCTCTGTTTCTCGCCCGCTGTTTCAGCCCCTTTGTTTCTCGCCCTCTGTTTCAGCCCCTCTGTTTCAGCCCCTCTGATTCAGCCCCTCTGATTCAGCCCCTCTGTTTCTCGCCCTCTGTTTCAGACACTCTGATTCAGCCCCTCTGTTTCAGCTCCTCTGTTTCAGCCCCTCTGTTTCTCACCCTCTGTTTCAGCCCCTCTGTTTCTCGCCCTCTGTTTCAGCCCCTCTGTTTCTCGCCCTCTGTTTCAGCCCCTCTGTTTCAGCCCCTCTGTTTCTCGCCCTCTATTTCTGCCCCTCTGTTTCTCGCCCTCTGTTTCAGCCCCGCTTTTTCTCGCACTCTGTTACAGCCCCGCTGATTCAGCCCCTCTGTTTCAGCCCCTCTGTTTCAGCCCCTCTGTTTCTCGCACTCTGTTTCAGCACCTCTGTTTCTCCCCCTCTGTTTCTCGCCCTCTGTTTCAGCCCCTCTGTTTCTCGCCCTCTCTTTCAGCCCCTATGTTTCAGCCCCTCTGTTTCAGCCCCTCTGTTTCTCGCCCTATGTTTCTGCCCCTCTGTTTCTCGCCCTCTGTTTCAGCCCCGCTGATTCAGCCCCTCTGTTTCAGCCCCTCTGAATCAGCCCCTCTGATTCAGCCCCTCTGTTTCTCGCCCTCTGTTTCAGCCCCTCTGTTTCAGCCCCTCTATTTCTGCCCCTCTGTTTCTCGCCCTCTGTTTCAGCCCTGCTGTTTTTCGCCCTCTGTTTCAGCACCGTTGAATCAGCCCCTCAGTTTCAGCCCCACTGTTTCAGCCCCGCTGTTTCTCGCCCTCTGTTTCAGCCCCTCTGTTTCTCCGCCTCTTTTTCTCGCCCTCTGTTTCAGCCCCTCTGTTTCTCGCCCACTGCTTCAGCCCCTCTGTTTCAGCCCCTCTCTTTCTCGCCCTCTGTTTCTGCCCCTCTGTTTCTCGCCCTCTGTTTCAGCCCCGCTGTTTCTCGCCCTCTGTTTCAGCCAAGCTGATTCAGCCCCTCTGTTTCAGCCCCTCTGAATCAGCCCCTCTGATTCAGCCCTTCTGTTTCAGCCCCTCTGTTTCAGCCCCTCTGTTTCAGCCCCTCTGTTTCTCGCCCTCTGTTTCAGCCCCTCTGTTTCAGCCCCTCGGTTTCTCGCCCTCCGTTTCTGCCCCTCTGTTTCTCGCCCTCTCTTTCAGCCCCTCTGTTTCAGCCCCTCTGTTTCAGCTCCTCTGTTTCAGCCCCTGTGTTTCTCGCCCTCTGTTTCAGCCCCTCTGTTCCTCGCCCTCTGTTTCAGCCCCTCTGTTTCTCGCCCTCTGTTTCAGCCCCTCTGTTTCAGCTCCTCTGTTTCTGCCGATGTGTTTCTCGCCCTCTGTTTCAGCACCTCTGTTTCAGCCCCTCTGTTTCAGCCCCTCTGTTTCTCGCCCTCTGTTTCAGCCCCTCTGTTTCTCGCCCTCTGTTTCAGGCCCTCTGTTTCTCGCCCTCTGTTTCAGCCCCTCTGATTCAGCCCCTCTGTTTCAGCCCCTCTGTTTCTCGCCCTCTGTTTCAGCCCCTCTGTTTCAGCTCCACTGTTTGAGCCCCTCTGTTTCAGCCCCTCTGTTTCTCACCCTCTGTTTCAGCCCTTCTGTTTCTCGCCCTCTGTTTCAGCCCCTGTGTTTCTCGCACTCTGTTTCAGCCCCTCTGTTTCTCGCCCTCTGTTTCAGCCCCTCTGTTTCAGCCCCTCTGTTTCTCGCCCTCTGTTTCAGCCCCTCTGTTTCTCGCCCTCTGTTTCAGACCCTCTGTTTCAGCCCCTCTGTTTCACGCCCTCTGTTTCTGCCCCTCTGTTTCTCGCCCTCTGTTTAAGCCCCGCTATTTCTCGCCCTCTGTTTCAGCCCTGCTTATTCAGCCCCTCTGTTTCAGCCCCTCTGAATCAGCCCCTCTGATTCAGCCCCTCTGTTTCAGCCGCTCTGTTTCAGCCCCTCTGTTTCAGCCCCTCTGTTTCTCGCCCTCTGTTTCAGCCCCTCTGATTCTCGCCCTCTGTTTCAGCCCCTCTGTTTCTCGCCCTCTGTTTCAGCCCCTCTGATTCAGCCCGTCTGATTCAGCCCCTCTGATTCAGCCCCTCTGTTTCTCGCCCTCTGTTTCAGCCCCTCTATTTCAGTCCCTCTGTTTCAGCCCCTCTGTTTCTCACCCTCTGTTTCAGCCCCTCTGATTCAGCCCCTCTGATTCAGCCCCTCTGATTTAGCCCCTCTATTTCCCGCCCCTCTGTTTCAGCGCCTCTGTTTCTCGCCCTCTGTTTCAGCCCCTCTGTTTCTCGCCCTCTGTTTCAGCCCCTCTGTTTCAGCCCCTCTGTTTCAGCACCTCTGTTTCAGCGCCTCTGTTTCGCCCTCTGTTTCAGCCCCTCTGTTTCTCGCCCTCTGTTTCAGCCCCTCTGATTCAGCCCCTCTGTTTCAGCCCCTCTGTTTCTCCGCATCTGTTCCAGCCCCTCTGTTTCAGCCCCTCTGTTTCAGCCACTCTGTTTCCGCCCCCCTGTTTCAGCCCCTCTGTTTCAGCCCCTCTGTTGCTCGCCCTCTGTTTCAGCCCCTCTGTTTCTCGCCCTCTGTTTCAGCCCCTCTCTTTCAGCCCATCTGTTACAGCCACTCTGTTTCTCGCCCTCTGTTTCAGCCCCTCTGTTTCTCACCCTCTGTTTCAGCCCCTCTGATTCAGCCCCTCTGATTCTCGCCCTCTGTTTTAGCCCCTCTGTTTCTCGCCCTCTGTTTCTGCCCCTCTGTTTCTCGCCCTCTGTTTCAGCCCCTCTGTTTCAGCCCCTCTGATTCAGCCCCTCTGTTTCTCTCCATCTGTTTCAGCCCCTCTGTTTCCACCCCTCTGTTTCAGCCCCTCTGTTTCTCGCCCTCTGTTTCAGCCCCTCTGTTTCAGCCCGTCTGTTTCAGCCCCTCTGTTTCTCACCCTCTGTTTCTCGCCCTCTGTTTCAGGCTCTCTGTTTCCGCCCCAATGTTTCTCGCCCTCTGTTTCTCGCCCGCTGTTTCAGCCCCTTTGTTTCTCGCCCTCTGTTTCAGCCCCTCTGTTTCAGCCCCTCTGATTCAGCCCCTCTGATTCAGCCCCTCTGTTTCTCGCCCTCTGTTTCAGACCCTCTGATTCAGCCCCTTTGTTTCAACTCCTCTGTTTCAGCCCCTCTGTTTCTCACCCTCTGTTTCAGCCCCTCTGTTTCTCGCCCTCTGTTTCAGCCCCTCTGTTTCTCGCCCTCTGTTTCAGCCCCTCTGTTTCAGCCCCTCTGTTTCTCGCCCACGATTTCTGCCCCTCTGTTTCTCGCCCTCTGTTTCAGCCCCGCTGTTTCTCGCCCTCTGTTTCAGCCCCGCTGATTCAGCCCCTCTGTTTCTCGCCCTCTCTTTCAGCCCCTCTGTTTCAGCCCCTCTGTTTCTCGCCCTCTGTTTCAGCCCCGCTGTTTCTCGCCCTCTGTTTCAGCCCCTCTATTTCTGCCCCTCTGTTTCTCGCCCTCTGTTTCAGCCCCGCTGTTTCTCGCCCTCTGTTTCAGCCCCGCTGAATCAGCCCCTCTGTTTCAGCCCCACTGTTTCAGCCCCTCTGTTTCTCGCCCTCTGTTTCAGCCCCACTGTTTCTCCCCCTCTGTTTCTCGCCCTCTGTTTCAGCTCCTCTGTTTCTCACCCTCTGCTTCAGCCCCTCTGTTTCAGCCCCTCTCTTTCTCGCCCTCTGTTTCTGCCACTCTGTTTCTCGCCCTCTGTTTCAGCCCCGCTGTTTCTCGCCCTCTGTTTCAGCCCCGCTGATTCAGCCCCTCTGTTTCAGCCCCTCTGAATCAGCCCCTATGATTCAGCCACTCTGTTTCAGCCCCTCTGTTTCAGCCCCTCTGTTTCAGCCCCTCTGTTTCTCGCCCTCTGTTTCAGCCCCTCTGTTTCAGCCCCTCTGTTTCTCGCCCTCCGTTTCTGCCCCTCTGTTTCTCGCCCTCTCTTTCAGCCCCTCTGTTTCAGCCTGTCTGTTTCAGCTCCTCTGTTTCAGCCCCTGTGTTTCTCGCCCTCTGTTTCAGGCCCTCTGTTTCTCGCCCTCTGTTTCAGCCCCTCTGTTTCTCGCCCTCTGTTTCAGCCCCTCTGTTACAACTCCTCTGTTTCAGCCCCTGTGTTTCTCGCCCTCTGTTTCAGCCCCTCTGTTTCAGCCCCTCTGTTTCAGCCCCTCTGTTTCTCGCCCTCTGTTTCAGCCCCTCTGTTTCTCGCCCTCTGTTTCAGCCCCTCTGTTTCTCGCCCTCTGTTTCAGCCCCTCTGTTTCAGCTCCACTGTTTCAGCCCCTCTGTTTCAGCCCCTCTGTTTCTCACCCTCTGTTTCAGCCCCTCTGTTTCTCGCCCTCTGTTTCAGCCCCTGTGTTTCTCGCACTCTGTTTCAGCCCCTCTGTTTCTCGCCCTCTGTTTCAGCCCCTCTGTTTCAGCCCCTCTGTTTCTCGCCCTCTGTTTTAGCCCCTCTGTTTCTCGCCCTCTGTTTCAGCCCCTCTGTTTCAGCCCCTCTGTTTCACGCCCCCTGTTTCTGCCCCTCTGATTCAGCCCCTCTGTTTCAGCCCCTCTGTTTATCCCCCTCTGTTCCAGCCCCTCTGTTTCAGCCCCTCTGTTTCTGCCACTCTGTTTCAGCCCCTCTGTTACAGCCCCTCTGTTTCAGCCCCTCTGTTGCTCGCCCTCTGTTTCAGCCCCTCTGTTTCTCGCCCTCTGTTTCAGCCCCTCTGTTTCAGCCCATCTGTTACAGCCACTCTGTTTCTCGCCCTCTGTTTCAGCCCCTCTGTTTCTCACCCTCTGTTTCAGCCCCTCTGATTCAGCCCCTCTGTTTCTCGCCCTCTGTTTCAGCCCCTCTGTTTCTCGTCCTCTGTTTCAGCCCCTCTGTTTCTCGCCCTCTGTTTCAGCCCCTCTGATTCAGCCCCTCTGTTTCTCGCCCTCTCTTTCAGCCCCTCTGTTTCCCCCCCTCTGTTTCAGCCCCTCTGTTTCTCGCCCTCTGTTTCAGCCCCTCTGTTTCAGCCCGTCTGTTTCAGCCCCTCTGTTTTTCGCCCTCTGGTTCAGCCCCCTGTTTCTCGCCCTCTGTTTCAGGCTCTCTGTTTCCGCCCCTCTGTTTCTCGCCCTCTGTTTCTCGCCCGCTGTTTCAGCCCCTTTGTTTCTCGCCCTCTGTTTCAGCCCCTCTGTTTCAGCCCCTCTGATTCAGCCCCTCTGATTCAGCCCCTCTGTTTCAGCTCCTCTGTTTCAGCCCCTCTGTTTCTCACCCTCTGTTTCAGCCCCTCTGTTTCTCGCCCTCTGTTTCAGCCCCTCTGTTTCTCGCCCTCTGTTTCAGCCCCTCTGTTTCAGCCCCTCTGTTTCTCGCCCTCTATTTCTGCCCCTCTGTTTCTCGCCCTCTGTTTCAGCCCCGCTGTTTCTCGCACTCTGTTACAGCCCCGCTGATTCAGCCCCTCTGTTTCAGGCCCTCTGTTTCAGCCCCTCTGTTTCTCGCACTCTGTTTCAGCACCTCTGTTTCTCCCCCTCTGTTTCTCGCCCTCTGTTTCAGCCCCTCTGTTTCTCGCCCTCTCTTTCAGCCCCTATGTTTCAGCCCCTCTGTTTCTCGCCCTCTGTTTCAGCCCCGCTGTTTCTCGCCCTCTGTTTCAGCCCATCTATTTCTGCCCCTCTGTTTCTCGCCCTCTGTTTCAGCCCTGCTGTTTTTCGTCCTCTGTTTCAGCACCGTTGAATCAGCCCCTCAGTTTCAGCCCCACTGTTTCAGCCCCGCTGTTTCTCGCCCTCTGTTTCAGCCCCTCTGTTTCTCCGCCTCTTTTTCTCGCCCTCTGTTTCAGCCCCTCTGTTTCTCGCCCACTGCTTCAGCCCCTCTGTTTCAGCCCCTCTCTTTCTCGCCCTCTGTTTCTGCCCCTCTGTTTCTCGCCCTCTGTTTCAGCCCCGCTGTTTCTCGCCCTCTGTTTCAGCCCCGCTGATTCAGCCCCTCTGTTTCAGCCCCTCTGAATCAGCCCCTCTGATTCAGCCCTTCTGTTTCAGCCCCTCTGTTTCAGCCCCTCTGTTTCAGCCCCTCTGTTTCTCGCCCTCTGTTTCAGCCCCTCTGTTTCAGCCCCTCGTTTTCTCGCCCTCCGTTTCTGCCCCTCTGTTTCTCGCCCTCTCTTTCAGCCCCTCTGTTTCAGCCCCTCTGTTTCAGCTCCTCTGTTTCAGCCCCTGTGTTTCTCGCCCTCTGTTTCAGCCCCTCTGTTTCTCGCCCTCTGTTTCAGCCCCTCTGTTTCTCGCCCTCTGTTTCAGCCCCTCTGTTTCAGCTCCTCTGTTTCTGCCGATGTGTTTCTCGCCCTCTGTTTCAGCACCTCTGTTTCAGCCCCTCTGTTTCAGCCCCTCTGTTTCTCGCCCTCTGTTTCAGCCCCTCTGTTTCTCGCCCTCTGTTTCAGGCCCTCTGTTTCTCGCCCTCTGTTTCAGCCCCTCTGATTCAGCCCCTCTGTTTCAGCCCCTCTGTTTCTCGCCCTCTGTTTCAGCCCCTCTGTTTCAGCTCCACTGTTTCAGCCCCTCTGTTTCAGCCCCTCTGTTTCTCGCCCTCTGTTTCAGCCCCTCTGTTTCTCGCCCTCTGTTTCAGACCCTCTGTTTCAGCCCCTCTGTTTCACGCCCTCTGTTTCAGCCCCGCTGTTTCTCGCCCTCTGTTTCAGCCCCGCTGATTCAGCCCCTCTGTTTCAGCCCCTCTGAATCAGCCCCTCTGATTCAGCCCCTCTGTTTCAGCCGCTCTGTTTCAGCCCCTCTGTTTCAGCCCCTCTGTTTCTCGCCCTCTGTTTCAGCCCCTCTGATTCTCGCCCTCTGTTTCAGCCCCTCTGTTTCTCGCCCTCTGTTTCAGCCCCTCTGATTCAGCCCGTCTGATTCAGCCCCTCTGATTCAGCCCCTCTGTTTCTCGCCCTCTGTTTCAGCCCCTCTATTTCAGTCCCTCTGTTTCAGCCCCTCTGTTTCTCACCCTCTGTTTCAGCCCCTCTGATTCAGCCCCTCTGATTCAGCCCCTCTGATTTAGCCCCTCTATTTCCCGCCCCTCTGTTTCAGCGCCTCTGTTTCTCGCCCTCTGTTTCAGCCCCTCTGTTTCTCGCCCTCTGTTTCAGCCCCTCTGTTTCAGCCCCTCTGTTTCAGCACCTCTATTTCAGCGCCTCTGTTTCGCCCTCTGTTTCAGCCCCTCTGTTTCTCGCCCTCTGTTTCAGCCCCTCTGATTCAGCCCCTCTGTTTCAGCCCCTCTGTTTCTCCGCATCTGTTCCAGCCCCTCTGTTTCAGCCCCTCTGTTTCAGCCACTCTGTTTCCGCCCCCCTGTTTCAGCCCCTCTGTTTCAGCCCCTCTGTTGCTCGCCCTCTGTTTCAGCCCCTCTGTTTCTCGCCCTCTGTTTCAGCCCCTCTCTTTCAGCCCATCTGTTACAGCCACTCTGTTTCTCGCCCTCTGTTTCAGCCCCTCTGTTTCTCACCCTCTGTTTCAGCCCCTCTGATTCAGCCCCTCTGATTCTCGCCCTCTGTTTTAGCCCCTCTGTTTCTCGCCCTCTGTTTCTGCCCCTCTGTTTCTCGCCCTCTGTTTCAGCCCCTCTGTTTCTCGCCCTCTGTTTCAGCCCCTCTGTTTCTCGCCCTCTGTTTCAGCCCCTCTGTTTCTCGCCCTCTGTTTCAGCCCCTCTGATTCAGCCCCTCTGTTTCTCGCCCTCTCTTTCAGCCCCTCTGTTTCCCCCCCTCTGTTTCAGCCCCTCTGTTTCTCGCCCTCTGTTTCAGCCCCTCTGTTTCAGCCTGTCTGTTTCAGCCCCTCTGTTTTTCGCCCTCTGGTTCAGCCCCCTGTTTCTCACCCTCTGTTTCAGGCTCTCTGTTTCCGCCCCTCTGTTTCTCGCCCTCTGTTTCTCGCCCGCTGTTTCAGCCCCTCTGATTCAGCCCCTCTTATTCAGCCCCTCTGTTTCTCGCCCTCTGTTTCAGACCCTCTGATTCAGCCCCTCTGTTTCAGCTCCTCTGTTTCAGCCCCTCTGTTTCTCACCCTCTGTTTCAGCCCCTCTGTTTCTCGCCCTCTGTTTCAGCCCCTCTGTTTCTCGCCCTCTGTTTCAGCCCTTCTGTTTCAGCCCCTCTGTTTCTCGCCCTCTATTTCTGCCCCTCTGTTTCTCGCCCTCTGTTTCAGCCCCGCTGTTTCTCGCACTCTGTTACAGCCCCGCTGATTCAGCCCCTCTGTTTCAGCCCCTCTGTTTCAGCCCCTCTGTTTCTCGCACTCTGTTTCAGCACCTCTGTTTCTCCCCCTCTGTTTCTCGCCCTCTGTTTCAGCCCCTCTGTTTCTCGCCCTCTCTTTCAGCCCCTATGTTTCAGCCCCTCTGTTTCTCGCCCTCTGTTTCAGCCCCGCTGTTTCTCGCCCTCTGTTTCAGCCCCTCTATTTCTGCCCCTCTGTTTCTCGCCCTCTGTTTCAGCCCTGCTGTTTTTCGCCCTCTGTTTCAGCACCGTTGAATCAGCCCCTCAGTTTCAGCCCCACTGTTTCAGCCCCGCTGTTTCTCGCCCTCTGTTTCAGCCCCTCTGTTTCTCCGCCTCTTTTTCTCGCCCTCTGTTTCAGCCCCTCTGTTTCTCGCCCACTGCTTCAGCCCCTCTGTTTCAGCCCCTCTCTTTCTCGCCCTCTGTTTCTGCCCCTCTGTTTCTCGCCCTCTGTTTCAGCCCCGCTGTTTCTCGCCCTCTGTTTCAGCCCCGCTGATTCAGCCCCTCTGTTTCAGCCCCTCTGAATCAGCCCCTCTGATTCAGCCCTTCTGTTTCAGCCCCTCTGTTTCAGCCCCTCTGTTTCAGCCCCTCTGTTTCTCGCCCTCTGTTTCAGCCCCTCTGTTTCAGACCCTCGGTTTCTCGCCCTCCGTTTCTGCCCCTCTGTTTCTCGCCCTCTCTTTCAGCCCCTCTGTTTCAGCCCCTCTGTTTCAGCTCCTCTGTTTCAGCCCCTGTGTTTCTCGCCCTCTGTTTCAGCCCCTCTGTTTCTCGCCCTCTGTTTCAGCCCCTCTGTTTCTCGCCCTCTGTTTCAGCCCCTCTGTTTCAGCTCCTCTGTTTCTGCCGATGTGTTTCTCGCCCTCTGTTTCAGCACCTCTGTTTCAGCCCCTCTGTTTCAGCCCCTCTGTTTCTCGCCCTCTGTTTCAGCCCCTCTGTTTCTCGCCCTCTGTTTCAGGCCCTCTGTTTCTCGCCCTCTGTTTCAGCCCCTCTGATTCAGCCCCTCTGTTTCAGCCCCTCTGTTTCTCGCCCTCTGTTTCAGCCCCTCTGTTTCAGCTCCACTGTTTGAGCCCCTCTGTTTCAGCCCCTCTGTTTCTCACCCTCTGTTTCAGCCCTTCTGTTTCTCGCCCTCTGTTTCAGCCCCTGTGTTTCTCGCACTCTGTTTCAGCCCCTCTGTTTCTCGCCCTCTGTTTCAGCCCCACTGTTTCAGCCCCTCTGTTTCTCGCCCTCTGTTTCAGCCCCTCTGTTTCTCGCCCTCTGTTTCAGACCCTCTGTTTCAGCCCCTCTGTTTCACGCCCTCTGTTTCTGCCCCTCTGTTTCTCGCCCTCTGTTTCAGCCCCGCTATTTCTCGCCCTCTGTTTCAGCCCTGCTTATTCAGCCCCTCTGTTTCAGCCCCTCTGAATCAGCCCCTCTGATTCAGCCCCTCTGTTTCAGCCGCTCTGTTTCAGCCCCTCTGTTTCAGCCCCTCTGTTTCTCGCCCTCTGTTTCAGCCCCTCTGATTCTCGCCCTCTGTTTCAGCCCCTCTGTTTCTCGCCCTCTGTTTCAGCCCCTCTGATTCAGCCCGTCTGATTCAGCCCCTCTGATTCAGCCCCTCTGTTTCTCGCCCTCTGTTTCAGCCCCTCTATTTCAGCCCCTCTGTTTCAGCCCCTCTGTTTCTCACCCTCTGTTTCAGCCCCTCTGATTCAGCCCCTCTGATTCAGCCCCTCTGATTTAGCCCCTCTATTTCCCGCCCCTCTGTTTCAGCGCCTCTGTTTCTCGCCCTCTGTTTCAGCCCCTCTGTTTCTCGCCCTCTGTTTCAGCCCCTCTGTTTCAGCCCCTCTGTTTCAGCACCTCTGTTTCAGCGCCTCTGTTTCGCCCTCTGTTTCAGCCCCTCTGTTTCTCGCCCTCTGTTTCAGCCCCTCTGATTCAGCCCCTCTGTTTCAGCCCCTCTGTTTCTCCGCATCTGTTCCAGCCCCTCTGTTTCAGCGCCTCTGTTTCAGCCACTCTGTTTCCGCCCCCCTGTTTCAGCCCCTCTGTTTCAGCCCCTCTGTTGCTCGCCCTCTGTTTCAGCCCCTCTGTTTCTCGCCCTCTGTTTCAGCCCCTCTCTTTCAGCCCATCTGTTACAGCCACTCTGTTTCTCGCCCTCTGTTTCAGCCCCTCTGTTTCTCACCCTCTGTTTCAGCCCCTCTGATTCAGCCCCTCTGATTCTCGCCCTCTGTTTTAGCCCCTCTGTTTCTCGCCCTCTGTTTCTGCCCCTCTGTTTCTCGCCCTCTGTTTCAGCCCCTCTGTTTCAGCCCCTCTGATTCAGCCCCTCTGTTTCTCTCCATCTGTTTCAGCCCCTCTGTTTCCACCCCTCTGTTTCAGCCCCTCTGTTTCTCGCCCTCTGTTTCAGCCCCTCTGTTTCAGCCCGTCTGTTTCAGCCCCTCTGTTTCTCACCCTCTGTTTCTCGCCCTCTGTTTCAGGCTCTCTGTTTCCGCCCCAATGTTTCTCGCCCTCTGTTTCTCGCCCGCTGTTTCAGCCCCTTTGTTTCTCGCCCTCTGTTTCAGCCCCTCTGTTTCAGCCCCTCTGATTCAGCCCCTCTGATTCAGCCCCTCTGTTTCTCGCCCTCTGTTTCAGACCCTCTGATTCAGCCCCTCTGTTTCAACTCCTCTGTTTCAGCCCCTCTGTTTCTCACCCTCTGTTTCAGCCCCTCTGTTTCTCGCCCTCTGTTTCAGCCCCTCTGTTTCTCGCCCTCTGTTTCAGCCCCTCTGTTTCAGCCCCTCTGTTTCTCGCCCTCGATTTCTGCCCCTCTGTTTCTCGCCCTCTGTTTCAGCCCCGCTGTTTCTCGCCCTCTGTTTCAGCCCCGCTGATTCAGCCCCTCTGTTTCTCGCCCTCTCTTTCAGCCCCTCTGTTTCAGCCCCTCTGTTTCTCGCCCTCTGTTTCAGCCCCGCTGTTTCTCGCCCTCTGTTTCAGCCCCTCTATTTCTGCCCCTCTGTTTCTCGCCCTCTGTTTCAGCCCCGCTGTTTCTCGCCCTCTGTTTCAGCCCCGCTGAATCAGCCCCTCTGTTTCAGCCCCACTGTTTCAGCCCCTCTGTTTCTCGCCCTCTGTTTCAGCCCCACTGTTTCTCCCCCTCTGTTTCTCGCCCTCTGTTTCAGCTCCTCTGTTTCTCGCCCTCTGCTTCAGCCCCTCTGTTTCAGCCCCTCTCTTTCTCGCCCTCTTTTTCTGCCCCTCTGTTTCTCGCCCTCTGTTTCAGCCCCGCTGTTTCTCGCCCTCTGTTTCAGCCCCGCTGATTCAGCCCCTCTGTTTCAGCCCCTCTGAATCAGCCCCTATGATTCAGCCCCTCTGTTTCAGCCCCTCTGTTTCAGCCCCTCTGTTTCAGCCCCTCTGTTTCTCGCCCTCTGTTTCAGCCCCTCTGTTTCAGCCCCTCTGTTTCTCGCCCTCCGTTTCTGCCCCTCTGTTTCTCGCCCTCTCTTTCAGCCCCTCTGTTTCAGCCTGTCTGTTTCAGCTCCTCTGTTTCAGCCCCTGTGTTTCTCGCCCTCTGTTTCAGGCCCTCTGTTTCTCGCCCTCTGTTTCAGCCCCTCTGTTTCTCGCCCTCTGTTTCAGCCCCTCTGTTTCAACTCCTCTGTTTCAGCCCCTGTGTTTCTCGCCCTCTGTTTCAGCCCCTCTGTTTCAGCCCCTCTGTTTCAGCCCCTCTGTTTCTCGCCCTCTGTTTCAGCCCCTCTGTTTCTCGCCCTCTGTTTCAGCCCCTCTGTTTCTCGCCCTCTGTTTCTCGCCCTCTGTTTCAGCCCCTCTGTTTCAGCTCCACTGTTTCAGCCCCTCTGTTTCAGCCCCTCTGTTTCTCACCCTCTGTTTCAGCCCCTCTGTTTCTCGCCCTCTGTTTCAGCCCCTGTGTTTCTCGCACTCTGTTTCAGCCCCTCTGTTTCTCGCCCTCTGTTTCAGCCCCTCTGTTTCAGCCCCTCTGTTTCTCGCCCTCTGTTTTAGCCCCTCTGTTTCTCGCCCTCTGTTTCAGCCCCTCTGTTTCAGCCCCTCTGTTTCACGCCCCCTGTTTCTGCCCCTCTGTTTCTCGCCCTCTGTTTCAGCCCCGCTATTTCTCTCCCTCTGTTTCAGCCCCGCTGATTCAGCCCCTCTGTTTCAGCCCCTCTGAATCAGCCCCTCTGATTCAGCCCCTCTGTTTCAGCCCCTCTGTTTCTCGCCCTCTGTTTCAGCCCCTCTGATTCTCGCCCTCTGTTTCAGCCCCTCTGTTTCTCGCCCTCTGTTTCAGCCCCTCTGATTCAGCCCCTCTGATTCAGCCCCTCTGATTCAGCCCCTCTGATTCAGCCCCTCTGTTTCTCGCCCTCTGTTTCAGCCCCTCTGTTTCAGCCCCTCTGTTTCAGCCCCTCTGTTTCTCACCCTCTGTTTCAGCCCCTCTGATTCAGCCCCTCTGATTCAGCCCCTCTGATTTAGCCCCTCTATTTCCCGCCCCTCTGTTTCAGCGCCTCTGTTTCTCGCCCTCTGTTTCAGCCCCTCTGTTTCTCGCCCTCTGTTTCAGCCCCTCTGTTTCAGCCCCTCTGTTTCAGCACCTCTGTTTCAGCGCCTCTATTTCACCCTCTGTTTCAGCCCCTCTGTTTCTCGCCCTCTGTTTCAGCCCCTCTGATTCAGCCCCTCTGTTTCAGCCCCTTTGTTTCTCCGCATCTGTTCCAGCCCCTCTGTTTCAGCCCCTCTGTTTCAGCCACTCTGTTTCCGCCCCCCTGTTTCAGCCCCTCTGTTTCAGCCCCTCTGTTGCTCGCACTCTGTTTCAGCCCCTCTGTTTCTCGCCCTCTGTTTCAGCCCCTCTGTTTCAGCCCATCTGTTACAGCCACTCTGTTTCTCGCCCTCTGTTTCAGCCCCTCTGTTTCTCACCCTCTGTTTCAGCCCCTCTGATTCAGCCCCTCTGTTTCTCGCCCTCTGTTTTAGCCCCTCTGTTTCTCGCCTTCTGTTTCAGCCCCTCTGTTTCACGCCCTCTGTTTCAGCCCCTCTGTTTCAGCCCCTCTGATTCAGCCCCTCTGTTTCTCTCCCTCTGTTTCAGCCCCTCTGTTTCCCCCCCTCTGTTTCAGCCCCTCTGTTTCTCGCCCTCTGTTTCAGCCCCTCTGTTTCAGCCCGTCTGTTTCAGCCCCTCTGTTTCAGCCCCTCTGTTTCTCACCCTCTGTTTCTCGCCCTCTGTTTCAAGCTCTCTGTTTCCACCCCAATGTTTTTTGCCCTCTGTTTCTCGCCCGCTGTTTCAGCCCCTTTGTTTCTCGCCCTCTGTTTCAGCCCCTCTGTTTCAGCCCCTCTTATACAGCCACTCTGATTCAGCCCCTCTGTTTCTCGCCCTCTGTTTCAGACCCTCTGATTCAGCCCCTCTGTTTCAGCTCCTCTGTTTCAGCCCCTCTGTTTCTCACCCTCTGTTTCAGCCCATCTGTTTCTCACACTCTGTTTCAGCCCCTCTGTTTCTCGCCCTCTGTTTCAGCCCCTCTGTTTCAGCCCCTCTGTTTCTCGCCCTCTATTTCTGCCCCTCTGCTTCTCGCCCTCTGTTTCAGCCCCGCTGTTTCTCGCCCTCTGTTTCAGCCCGGCTGATTCAGCCCCTCTGTTTCAGCCCCTCTGTTTCAGCCCCTCTGTTTCTCGCCCTCTGTTTCAGCCCCTCTGTTTCTCCCCCTCTGTTTCTCGCCCTCTGTTTCAGCCCCTCTGTTTCTCGCCCTCTGTTTCAGCCCCTCTGTTTCAGCCCCTCTGTTTCTCGCCCTCTGTTTCAGCCCCTCTGATTCAGCCCCTCTGATTCAGCCCCTCTGATTCAGCCCCTCTGTTTCTCGCACTCTGTTTCAGCCCCTCTGTTTCAGCTCCACTGTTTCAGCCCCTCTGTTTCAGCCCCGCTGTTTCTCACCCTCTGTTTCAGCCCCTCTGTTTCTCGCCATCTGTTTCAGCCCCTGTGTTTCTCGCACTCTGTTTCAGCCCCTCTGTTTCTCGCCCTCTGTTTCAGCCCCTCTGTTTCAGCCCCTCTGTTTCTCGCCCTCTGTTTCAGCCCCTCTGTTTCTCGCCCTCTGTTTCAGCCCCTCTGTTTCAGCCCCTCTGTTTCACGCCCTCTGTTTCTGCCCCTCTGTTTCTCGCCCTCTATTTCAGCCCCGCTGTTTCTCGCCCTCTGTTTCAGCCCCGCTGATTCAGCCCCTCTGTTTCAGCCCCTCTGAATCAGCCCCTCTGATTCAGCCCCTCTGTTTCAGCCCCTCTGTTTCTCGCCCTCTGTTTCAGCCCCTCTGATTCTCGCCCTCTGTTTCAGCCCCTCTGTTTCTCGCCCTCTGTTTCAGCCCCTCTGATTCAGCCCCTCTGTTTCAACCCCTCTGATTCAGCCCCTCTGATTTAGCCCCTCTGATTCAGCCCCTCTGTTTCTCGCCCTCTGTTTCAGCCCCTCTGTTTCAGCCCCTCTGTTTCAGCCCCTCTGTTTCTCACCCTCTGTTTCAGCCCCTCTGATTCAGCCCCTCTGATTCAGCCCCTCTGATTCAGCCCCTCTATTTCCCGCCCCTCTGTTTCAGCGCCTCTGTTTCTCGCCCTCTGTTTCAGCCCCTCTGTTTCTCGCCCTCTGTTTCAGCCCCTCTGATTCAGCCCCTCTGATTCAGCCCCTCTGATTCAGCCCCTCTGATTCAGCCCCTCTGTTTCTCGCCCTCTGTTTCAGCCCCTCTGTTTCAGCCCCTCTGTTTCAGCCCCTCTGTTTCTCACCCTCTGTTTCAGCCCCTCTGATTCAGCCCCTCTGATTCAGCCCCTCTGATTTAGCCCCTCTATTTCCCGCCCCTCTGTTTCAGCGCCTCTGTTTCTCGCCCTCTGTTTCAGCCCCTCTGTTTCGCGCCCTCTGTTTCAGCCCCTCTGTTTCAGCCCCTCTGTTTCAGCACCTCTGTTTCAGCGCCTCTGTTTCGCCCTCTGTTTCAGCCCCTCTGTTTCTCGCCCTCTGTTTCAGCCCCTCTGATTCAGCCCCTCTGTTTCAGCCCCTTTATTTCTCCGCATCTGTTCCAGCCCCTCTGTTTCAGCCCCTCTGTTTCAGCCACTCTGTTTCCGCCCCCCTGTTTCAGCCCCTCTGTTTCAGCCCCTCTGTTGCTCGCCCTCTGTTTCAGCCCCTCTGTTTCTCGCCCTCTGTTTCAGCCCCTCTGTTTCAGCCCATCTGTTACAGCCACTCTGTTTCTCGCCCTCTGGTTCAGCCCCTCTGTTTCTCACCCTCTGTTTCAGCCCCTCTGATTCAGCCCCTCTGTTTCTCGCCCTCTGTTTTAGCCCCTCTGTTTCTCGCCTTCTGTTTCAGCCCCTCTGTTTCTCGCCCTCTGTTTCAGCCCCTCTGTTTCAGCCCCTCTGATTCAGCCCCTCTGTTTCTCTCCCTCTGTTTCAGCCCCTCTGTTTCCCCCCCTCTGTTTCAGCCCCTCTGTTTCTCGCCCTCTGTTTCAGCCCCTCTGTTTCAGCCCGTCTGTTTCAGCCCCTCTGTTTCAGCCCCTCTGTTTCTCACCCTCTGTTTCTCGCCCTCTGTTTCAAGCTCTCTGTTTCCGCCCCAATGTTTCTCGCCCTCTGTTTCTCGCCCGCTGTTTCAGCCCCTTTGTTTCTCGCCCTCTGTTTCAGCCCCTCTGTTTCAGCCCCTCTGATACAGCCCCTCTGATTCAGCCCCTCTGTTTCTCGCCCTCTGTTTCAGACCCTCTGATTCAGCCCCTCTGTTTCAGCTCCTCTGTTTCAGCCCCTCTGTTTCTCACCCTCTGTTTCAGCCCCTCTGTTTCTCGCCCTCTGTTTCAGCCCCTCTGTTTCTCGCCCTCTGTTTCAGCCCCTCTGTTTCAGCCCCTCTGTTTCAGCACCTCTGTTTCAGCGCCTCTGTTTCGCCCTCTGTTTCAGCCCCTCTGTTTCTCGCCCTCTGTTTCAGCCCCTCTGATTCAGCCCCTCTGTTTCAGCCCCTTTGTTTCTCCGCATCTGTTCCAGCCCCTCTGTTTCAGCCCCTCTGTTTCTCCCCCTCTGTTTCTCGCCCTCTGTTTCAGCCCCTCTGTTTCTCGCCCTCTGTTTCAGCCCCTCTGTTTCAGCCCCTCTGTTTCTCGCCCTCTGTTTCAGCCCCTCTGATTCAGCCCCTCTGATTCAGCCCCTCTGATTCAGCCCCTCTGATTCAGCCCCTCTGTTTCTCGCCCTCTGTTTCAGCCCCTCTGTTTCAGCTCCACTGTTTCAGCCCCTCTGTTTCAGCCCCGCTGTTTCTCACCCTCTGTTTCAGCCCCTCTGTTTCTCGCCCTCTGTTTCAGCCCCTGTGTTTCTCGCACTCTGTTTCAGCCCCTCTGTTTCTCGCCCTCTGTTTCAGCCCCTCTGTTTCTCGCCCTCTGTTTCAGCCCCTCTGTTTCTCGCCCTCTGTTTCAGCCCCTCTGTTTCAGCCCCTCTGTTTCACGCCCTCTGTTTCTGCCCCTCTGTTTCTCGACCTCTATTTCAGCCCCGCTGTTTCTCGCCCTCTGTTTCAGCCCCGCTGATTCAGCCCCTCTGTTTCAGCCCCTCTGAATCAGCCCCTCTGATTCAGCCCCTCTGTTTCAGCCCCTCTGTTTCAGCCCCTCTGTTTCAGCCCCTCTGTTTCTCGCCCTCTGTTTCAGCCCCTCTGATTCTCGCCCTCTGTTTCAGCCCCTCTGTTTCTCGCCCTCTGTTTCAGCCCCTCTGATTCAGCCCCTCTGTTTCAGCCCCTCTGATTCAGCCCCTCTGATTTAGGCCCTCTGATTCAGCCCCTCTGTTTCTCGCCCTCTGTTTCAGCCCCTCTGTTTCAGCCCCTCTGTTTCAGCCCCTCTGTTTCTCACCCTCTGTTTCAGCCCCTCTGATTCAGCCCCTCTGATTCAGCCCCTCTGATTCAGCCCCTCTATTTCCCGCCCCTCTGTTTCAGCGCCTCTGTTTCTCGCCCTCTGTGTCAGCCCCTCTGTTTCTCGCCCTCTGTTTCAGCCCCTCTGATTCAGCCACTCTGTTTCAGCACCTCTGTTTCAGCGCCTCTGTTTCGCCCTCTGTTTCAGCCCCTCTGTTTCTCGCCCTCTGTTTCAGCCCCTCTGATTCAGCCCCTCTGTTTCAGCCCCTCTGTTTCTCCGCATCTGTTCCAGCCCCTCTGTTTCAGGCCCTCTGTACCAGCCACTCTGTTTCCGCCCCTCTGTTTCAGCCCCTCTGTTTCAGCCCCTCTGTTGCTCGCCCTCTGTTTCAGCCCCTCTCTTTCTCGCCCTCTGTTTCAGCCCCTCTGTTTCAGCCCATCTGTTACAGCCACTCTGTTTCTCGCCCTCTGTTTCAGCCCCTCTGTTTCTCACCCTCTGTTTCAGCCCCTCTGATTCAGCCCCTCTGTTTCTCGCCCTCTGTTTTAGCCCCTCTGTTTCTCGCCCTCTGTTTCAGCCCCTCTGTTTCTCGCCCTCTGTTTCAGCCCCTCTGTTTCAGCCCCTCTGATTCAGCCCCTCTGTTTCTCGCCCTCTGTTTCAGCCCCTCTGTTTCCCCCCCTCTGTTTCAGACCCTCTGTTTCTCGCCCTCTGTTTCAGCCCCTCTGTTTCAGCCCGTCTGTTTCAGCCCCTCTGTTTCAGCCCCTCTGTTTCTCACCCTCTGTTTCTCGCCCTCTGTTTCAGCCCCTCTGTTTTTCGCCCTCTGGTTCAGCCCCCTGTTTCTCGCCCTCTGTTTCAGGCTCTCTGTTTCCGCCCCAATGTTTCTCGCCCTCTGTTTCTCACCCGCTGTTTCAGCCCCTTTGTTTCTCGCCCTCTGTTTCAGCCCCTCTGTTTCAGCCCCTCTGATTCAGCCCCTCTGATTCAGCCCCTCTGTTTCTCGCCCTCTGTTTCAGACCCTCTGATTCAGCCCCTCTGTTTCAGCTCCTCTGTTTCAGCCCCTCTGTTTCTCGCCCTCTGTTTCAGCCCCTCTGTTTCTCGCCCTCTGTTTCAGCCCCTCTGTTTCAGCCCCTCTATTTCTGCCCCTTTGTTTCTCGCCATCTGTTTCAGCCCCGCTGTTTCTCGCCCTCTGTTTCAGCCCCTCTGTTTCAGCCCCTCTGTTTCAGCCCCTCTGTTTCAGCGCCTCTGTTCCTCGCCCTCTGTTTCAGCCCCTCTGTTTCTCCCCCTCTGTTTCTCGGCTCTGTTTCAGCCCCTCTGTTTCTCGCCCTCTGTTTCAGCCCCTCTGTTTCAGCCCCTCTGTTTCTCGCCCTCTGTTTCAGCCCCGCTGTTTCTCGCTCCCTGTTTCAGCCGCTCTATTTCTGCCCCTCTGTTTCTCGCCCTCTGTTTCAGCCCCGCTGTTTCTCGCCCTCTGTTTCAGCCCCGCTGAATCAGCCCCTCTGTTTCAGCCCCTCTGTTTCAGCCCCTCTGTTTCTCGCCCTCTGTTTCAGCCCCTCTGTTTCAGCCCCTCTGTTTCTCGCCCTCTGTTTCAGCCCCTCTGTTTCTCGCCCTCTGCTTCTGCCCCTCTGTTTCAGCCCCTCTGTTTCTCGCCCTCTGTTTCTGCCCCTCTGTTTCTCGCCCTCTGTTTCAGCCCCGCTGTTTCTCGCCCTCTGTTTCAGCCCCGCTGATTCAGCCCCTCTGTTTCAGCCCCTCTGAATCAGCCCCTCTGATTCAGCCCCTCTGTTTCAGCCCCTCTGTTTCAGCCCCTCTGTTTCAGCCCCTCTGTTTCTCGCCCTCTTTTTCAGCCCCTCTGTTTCAGCCCCTCTGTTTCTCGCCCTCTGTTTCTGCCCCTCTGTTTCTCGCCGTCTCTTTCAGCCCCTCTGTTTCAGCCCCTCTGTTTCAGCTCCTCTGTTTCAGCCCCTCTGTTTCTCGCCCTCTCTTTCAGCCCCTCTGTTTCAGCCCCTCTTTTCAGCTCCTCTGTTTCAGCCCCTCTATTTCTCGCCCTCTGTTTCAGCCCCTCTGTTTTTCGCCCTCTGTTTCAGCCCCTCTGTTTCTCGCCCTCTGTTTCAGCCCCTCTGTTTCACCCCTCTGTTTCAGCCCCTCTGTTTCAGCCCCTCTGTTTCTCGCCCTCTGTTTCAGCCCGTCTGTTTCTCGCCGTCTGATTCAGCCCCTCTGTTTCTGCCCCTCTGTTTCAGCCCCTCTGTTTCAGCCCCTCTGTTTCTCGCCCTCTATTTCTCACCCACTGTTTCTCGCCCTCTGTTTCAGCCCCTCTTTTTTTCGCCCTCTGTTTCAGCCCCTCTGTTTCTCGCCCTCTGTTTCAGGCTCTCTGTTTCAGCCCGTCTGTTTCAGCCACTCTGTTTCAGCCCCTCTGTTTCTCGCCCTCTGTTTCTCGCCCTCTGTTTCAGCCCCTTTGTTTCTTGCCCTCTGTTTCAGCCCCACTGTTTCCGCCCCTCTGATTCAGCCCCTCGGATTCAGCCCCTCTGTTTCTCGCCCTCTGTTTCAGCCCCTCTGTTTCTCGCCCTCTGTTTCAGCCCCTCTGTTTCTCGCCCTCTGTTTCAGCCCCTCTGTTTCAGCCCCTCTGTTTCACGCCCTCTGTTTCTGCCACTCTTTTTCTCGCCCTCTGTTCCAGCCCCGCTGTTTCTCGCCCTCTGTTTCAGCCCCGCTGATTCAGCCCCTCTGTTTCAGCCCCTCTGAATCAGCCCCTCTGATTCAGCCCCTCTGTTTCAGCCCCTCTGATTCAGCCCCTCTGATTCAGCCCCTCTGTTTCTCGCCCTCTGTTTCAGCCCCTCTGTTTCAGCCCCTCTGTTTCAGCCCCTCTGTTTCTCACCCTCTGTTTCAGCCCCTCTGATTCAGCCCCTCTGATTCAGCCCCTCTGATTCAGCCCCTCTATTTCCCGCCCCTCTGTTTCAGCGCCTCTGTTTCTAGCCCTCTGTTTCAGCCCCTCTGTTTCTCGCCCTCTGTTTCAGCCCCTCTGTTTCAGCCCCTCTGTTTCAGCACCTCTGTTTCAGCGCCTCTGTTTCGCCCTCTGTTTCAGCCGTTCTGTTTCTCGCCCTCTGTTTCAGCCCCTCTGATTCAGCCCCTCTGTTTCAGCCCCTCTGTTTCTCCGCCTCTGTTCCAGCCCCTCTGTTTCAGCCCCTCTGTTTCAGCCACTCTGTTTCAGCCCCTCTGTTTCAGCCCCTCTGTTGCTCGCCCTCTGTTTCAGCCCCTCTGTTTCTCGCCCTCCGTTTCAGCCCCTCTGTTTCAGCCCATCTGTTACAGCCACTCTGTTTCTCGCCCTCTGTTTAAGCCCCTCTGTTTCTCGCCCTCTGATTCAGCCCCTCTGTTTCTCGCTCTCTGTTTCAGCCCCTCTGTTTCTCGCCCTCTGTTTCAGCCCCTCTGTTTCTCGCCCTCTGTTTCAGCCCCTCTGTTTCAGCCCCTCTGATTCAGCCCATCTGTTTCCCCCCCTCTGTTTCAGCCCCTCTGTTTCTCGCCCTCTGTTTCAGCCCCTCTGTTTCAGCCCGTCTGTTTCAGCCCCTCTGTTTCAGCCCCTCTGTTTCTCACCCTCTGTTTCTCGCCCTCTGTTTCAGCCCCTCTGTTTTTCGCCCTCTGGTTCAGCCCCCTGTTTCTCGCCCTCTGTTTCAGGCTCTCTGTTTCTCGCCCTCTGTTTCTGCCCCTCTGTTTCTCGCCCTCTGCTTCAGCCCCACTGTTTCTCGCCCTCTGTTTCAGCCCTGCTGATTCAGCCCCTCTGTTTCAGCCACTCTGAATCAGCCCCTCTGATTCAGCCCCTCTGTTTCAGCCCCTCTGTTTCAGCCCCTCTGTTTCTGCCCCTCTGTTTCTCGCCCTCTGTTTCAGCCCCTCTGTTTCAGCCCCTCTGTTTCTCGCCCTCTGTTTCTGCCCCTCTGTTTCTCGTCCTCTCTTTCAGCCCCTCTGTTTCAGCCCCTCTGTTTCAGCTCCTCTTTTTCAGCCCCTCTGTTTCTCGCCCTCTGTTTCTCGCCCTCTGTTTCAGCCCCTCTGTTTCTCGCCCTCTGTTTCAGCCCCTCTGTTTCAGCCCCTCTGTTTCAGCCCCTCTTTTTCAGCCCCTCTGTTTCTCGCCATCTGTTTCAGCCCCTGTGTTTCTCGCCCTCTGTTTCAGGCCCTCTGTTTCTCGCCCTCTGTTTCAGCCCCTCTGTTTCAGCCCCTCTGTTTCAGCCCCTCTGTTTCTCGCCCTCTGTTTCAGCCCCTCTGTTTCAGCTCCTCTGTTTCAGCCCCTCTGTTTCAGCCCCTCTGTTTCTCTCCCTCTGTTTCAGCCCCTCTGTTTCTCGCCCTCTGTTTCAGCCCCTCTGTTTCTCGCCCTCTGTTTCAGCCCCTCTGTTTTTCGCCCTCTGTTTCAGCCCCTCTGTTTCTCGCCCTCTGTTTCAGGCTCTCTGTTTCAGCCCGTCTGTTTCAGCCCCTCTGTTTCAGCCCCTCTGTTTATCGCCCTCTGTTTCTCGCCCGCTGTTTCAGCCCCTTTGTTTCTTGCCCTCTGTTTCAGCCCCACTGTTTCCGCCCCTCTGATTCAGCCCCTCTGATTCAGCCCCTCTGTTTCTCGCCCTCTGTTTCAGCCCCTCTGTTTCAGCCCCTCTGTTTCAGCACCTCTGTTTCTCGCCCTCTGTTTCAGCCCCTCTGTTTCTCGCCCTCTGTTTCAGCCCCTCTGTTTCAGCCCCTCTGTTTCACGCCCTCTGTTTCTGCCCCTCTGTTTCTCGCCCTCTGTTTCAGCCCCGCTGTTTCTCGCCCTCTGTTTCAGCCCCGCTGATTCAGCCCCTCTGTTTCAGCCCCTCTGAATCAGCCCCTCTGATTCAGCCCCTCTGTTTCAGCCCCTCTGTTTCAGCCCCTCTGTTTCAGCCCCTCTGTTTCTCGCCCTCTGTTTCAGCCCATCTGATTCTCGCCCTCTGTTTCAGCCCCTCTGTTTCTCGCCCTCTGTTTCAGCCCTCTGATTCAGCCCCGCTGTTTCAGCCCCTCTGATTCAGCCCCTCTGATTCAGCCCCTCTGTTTCTCGCCCTCTGTTTCAGCCCCTCTGTTTCAGCCCCTCTGTTTCAGCCCCTCTGTTTCTCACCCTCTGTTTCAGCCCCTCTGATTCAGCCCCTCTGATTCAGCCCCTCTGATTCAGCCCCTCTATTTCCCGCCCCTCTGTTTCAGCGCCTCTGTTTCTAGCCCTCTGTTTCAGCCCCTCTGTTTCTCGCCCTCTGTTTCAGCCCCTCTGTTTCTCGCCCTCTGTTTCAGCCCCTCTGTTTCTCGCTCTCTGTTTCAGCCCCTCTGTTTCTCGCCCTCTGTTTCAGCCCCTCTGTTTCTCGCCCTCTGTTTCAGCCCCTCTGTTTCAGCCCCTCTGATTCAGCCCATCTGTTTCCCCCCCTCTGTTTCAGCCCCTCTGTTTCTCGCCCTCTGTTTCAGCCCCTCTGTTTCAGCCCGTCTGTTTCAGCCCCTCTGTTTCAGCCCCTCTGTTTCTCACCCTCTGTTTCTCGCCCTCTGTTTCAGCCCCTCTGTTTTTCGCCCTCTGGTTCAGCCCCCTGTTTCTCGCCCTCTGTTTCAGGCTCTCTGTTTCTCGCCCTCTGTTTCTGCCCCTCTGTTTCTCGCCCTCTGCTTCAGCCCCACTGTTTCTCGCCCTCTGTTTCAGCCCTGCTGATTCAGCCCCTCTGTTTCAGCCACTCTGAATCAGCCCCTCTGATTCAGCCCCTCTGTTTCAGCCCCTCTGTTTCAGCCCCTCTGTTTCTGCCCCTCTGTTTCTCGCCCTCTGTTTCAGCCCCTCTGTTTCAGCCCCTCTGTTTCTCGCCCTCTGTTTCTGCCCCTCTGTTTCTCGTCCTCTCTTTCAGCCCCTCTGTTTCAGCCCCTCTGTTTCAGCTCCTCTTTTTCAGCCCCTCTGTTTCTCGCCCTCTGTTTCTCGCCCTCTGTTTCAGCCCCTCTGTTTCTCGCCCTCTGTTTCAGCCCCTCTGTTTCAGCCCCTCTGTTTCAGCCCCTCTTTTTCAGCCCCTCTGTTTCTCGCCCTCTGTTTCAGCCCCTGTGTTTCTCGCCCTCTGTTTCAGGCCCTCTGTTTCTCGCCCTCTGTTTCAGCCCCTCTGTTTCAGCCCCTCTGTTTCAGCCCCTCTGTTTCTCGCCCTCTGTTTCAGCCCCTCTGTTTCAGCTCCTCTGTTTCAGCCCCTCTGTTTCAGCCCCTCTGTTTCTCTCCCTCTGTTTCAGCCCCTCTGTTTCTCGCCCTCTGTTTCAGCCCCTCTGTTTCTCGCCCTCTGTTTCAGCCCCTCTGTTTTTCGCCCTCTGTTTCAGCCCCTCTGTTTCTCGCCCTCTGTTTCAGGCTCTCTGTTTCAGCCCGTCTGTTTCAGCCCCTCTGTTTCAGCCCCTCTGTTTATCGCCCTCTGTTTCTTGCCCTCTGTTTCAGCCCCACTGTTTCCGCCCCTCTGATTCAGCCCCTCTGATTCAGCCCCTCTGTTTCTCGCCCTCTGTTTCAGCCCCTCTGTTTCAGCCCCTCTGTTTCAGCACCTCTGTTTCTCGCCCTCTGTTTCAGCCCCTCTGTTTCTCGCCCTCTGTTTCAGCCCCTCTGTTTCAGCCCCTCTGTTTCACGCCCTCTGTTTCTGCCCCTCTGTTTCTCGCCCTCTGTTTCAGCCCCGCTGTTTCTCGCCCTCTGTTTCAGCCCCGCTGATTCAGCCCCTCTGTTTCAGCCCCTCTGAATCAGCCCCTCTGATTCAGCCCCTCTGTTTCAGCCCCTCTGTTTCAGCCCCTCTGTTTCAGCCCCTCTGTTTCTCGCCCTCTGTTTCAGCCCATCTGATTCTCGCCCTCTGTTTCAGCCCCTCTGTTTCTCGCCCTCTGTTTCAGCCCTCTGATTCAGCCCCGCTGTTTCAGCCCCTCTGATTCAGCCCCTCTGATTCAGCCCCTCTGTTTCTCGCCCTCTGTTTCAGCCCCTCTGTTTCAGCCCCTCTGTTTCAGCCCCTCTGTTTCTCACCCTCTGTTTCAGCCCCTCTGATTCAGCCCCTCTGATTCAGCCCCTCTGATTCAGCCCCTCTATTTCCCGCCCCTCTGTTTCAGCGCCTCTGTTTCTAGCCCTCTGTTTCAGCCCCTCTGTTTCTCGCCCTCTGTTTCAGCCCCTCTGTTTCAGCCCCTCTGTTTCAGCACCTCTGTTTCAGCGCCTCTGTTTCGCCCTCTGTTTCAGCCCCTCTGTTTCTCGCCCTCTGTTTCAGCCCCTCTGATTCAGCCCCTCTGTTTCAGCCCCTCTGTTTATCCCCCTCTGTTCCAGCCCCTCTGTTTCAGCCCCTCTGTTTCTGCCACTCTGTTTCAGCCCCTCTGTTTCAGCCCCTCTGTTTCAGCCCCTCTGTTGCTCGCCCTCTGTTTCAGCCCCTCTGTTTCTCGCCCTCTGTTTCAGCCCCTCTGTTTCAGCCCATCTGTTACAGCCACTCTGTTTCTCGCCCTCTGTTTAAGCCCCTCTGTTTCTCACCCTCTGTTTCAGCCCCTCTGATTCAGCCCCTCTGTTTCTCGCCCTCTGTTTCAGCCCCTCTGTTTCTCGCCCTCTGTTTCAGCCCCTCTGTTTCAGCCCCTCTGATTCAGCCCGTCTGTTTCCCCCCCTCTGTTTCAGCCCCTCTGTTTCTCGCCCTCTGTTTCAGCCACCCTGAATCAGCCCCTCTGATTCAGCCCCTCCGTTTCAGCCCCTCTGTTTCAGCCCCTCTGTTTCTCGCCCTCTGTTTCAGCCCATCTGATTCTCGCCCTCTGTTTCCGCCCCTCTGATTCTCACCCTCTGTTTCAGCCCCTCTGATTGAGCCCCTCTTTTTCAGCCCCTCTGATTCAGCCCCTCTGATTCAGCCCCTCTGATTCAGCCCCTCTGTTTCTCGCCCTCTGTTTCAGCCCCTCTGTTTCAGCCCCTCTGTTTCAGCCCCTCTGTTTCTCACCCTCTGTTTCAGCCCCTCTGATTCAGCCCCTCTGATTCAGCCCCTCTGATTCAGCCCCTCTGTTTCAACGCCTCTGATTCAGCCCCTCTGATTCAGCCCCTCTGTTTCTCGCCCTCTGTTTCAGCCCCGCTGTTTCAGCCCCTCTGTTTCTCCTCCTCTGTTTCAGCCCCTCTGTTTCTAGCACTCTGTTTCAGCCCCTCTGTTTCAGCCCCTCTAATTCAGCCCCTCTGTTTCGGCCCCTCAGTTTCTCGCCCTCTGTTTCAGCCCCTCTGTTTCTCGCCCTCAGTTTCAGCCCCTCTGTTTCTCGCCCTCTGTTTCAGCCCCTCTGTTTCAGCCCCTCTGTTTCAGCCCCTCTGTTTCTCGACCTCTGTTTCAGCCCCTCTGTTTCAGCCCCTCTGTTTCAGCCCCTCTGTTTCTCACCCTCTGTTTCAGCCCCTCTGTTTCTCGCCCTCTGTTTCAGCCCCTCTGTATCTCGCCCTCTATTTCAGCCCCTCTGTTTCAGCCCCTCTGTTTCTCGCCCTCTGTTTCTGCCCCTCTGTTTCTCGACCTCCGTTTCAGCCCCTCTGTTTTTCGCCCTCTGTTTCAGCCTCTCTGTTTCTCGCCCTCTGTATCAGACCCTCTGTTTCAGCCCCTCTGTTTCAGCCCCTCTGTTTCAGCCCCTCTGTTTCTCGCCCTCTGTTTCTCGCCCTCTGTTTCAGCCCCTCTGTTTCAGCTCCTCTGTTTCGCGCTCTCTGTTTCAGCCCCTCTGTTTCTGCCCCTCTGTTTCTCGCCCTCTGTTTCAACCCCTCTGTTTCTCGCCCTCTGTTTCAGCCCCGCTGATTCAGCCCCTCTGTTTCAGCCCCTCTGATTCAGCCCCTCTCTTTCTCGCCCTCTGTTTCAGCCCCTCTCTTTCTCGCCCTCTGTTTCAGCCCCTCTGATTCAGCCCCTCTGTTTCAGCCCCTCTGTTTCTCCCCCTCTGTTCCAGCCCCTCTGTTTCAGCCCCTCTGTTTCAGCCTCACTGTTTCAGCCCCTCTGTTTCAGCCCCTCTGTTTCTCGCCCTCTGTTTCAGCCCCTCTGTTTCTCGCCCTCCGATTCAGCCCCTCTGTTTCAGCCCGTCTGTTTCAGCCCCTCTGTTTCACGCCCTCTGTATCAGCCCCTCTGTTTCTCAACCTCTGTTTCAGCCCCTCTGATTCAGCCCCTCTGTTTCTCGCCCTCTGTTTCAGCCCCTCTGTTTCTCGCCCTCCTTTTCAGCCCCTCTGTTTCAGCCCGTCTGTTTCAGCCACTCTGTTTCTCGCCCTCTGTTTCAGCCCCTCTGTTCCTCGCCCTCTGTTTCAGCCCCTCTGTTTCTCGCCCTCTGTTTCAGCCCCTCTGTTTCAGCCCCTCTGTTTCTCGCCCTCTGTTTCTGCCCCTCTGTTTCTCGCCCTCTGTTTCAGCCCCTCTGTTTTTCGCCCTGATTCTCGCCCTCTGTATCAGACCCTCTGTTTCAGCCCCTCTGTTTCAGCCCCTCTGTTTCAGCCCCTCTGTTTATCGCCCTCTGTTTCTCGCCCTCTGTTTCAGCCCCTCTGTTTCTCGCCCTCTGTTTCAGCCCCTCTGTTTCGCGCTCTCTGTTTCAGCCCCTCTGTTTCAGCCCCTCTGTTTCTCGCACTCTGTTTCTGCCCCTCTGTTTCTCGCCCTCTGTTTCAACCCCTCTGTTTCTCGCCCTCTGTTTCAGCCCGGCTGATTCAGCCCCTCTGTTTCAGCCCTGCTGATTCAGCCCCTCTGTTTCTCGCTCTCTGTTTCAGCCCCTCTGCTTCTCGCCCTCTGTTGCAGCCCCTCTGTATCTCGCCCTCTGTTTCAGCCCCTCTGATTCAGCCCCTCTGTTTCAGCCCCTCTGTTTCAGCACCTCTGTTTCTCGCCCTCTGTTTCAGCCCCTCTGTTTCTAGCCCTCTGATTCAGCCCCTCTGATTCAGCCGCTCTTTTTCTCGCCCTCTGTTTCAGCCCCGCTGTTTCAGCCCTCCTGTTTCAGCCCCTCTGTTTCAGCCCCTCTGTTTCAGCCCCTCTGTTTCTCGCCCTCTGTTTCTCCCCCTCTGTTTCTCGCCCTCTGTTTCAGCCCCGCTGATTCAGCCCCTCTGTTTCAGCCCCTCTGAATCAGCCCCTCTGATTCAGCTCCTCTGTTTCAGCCCCACTTTTTCAGCCTCTCTGTTTCTCGCCCTCTGTTTCAGCCCCTCTGATTCTCGCCCTCTGTTTCAGCCCCTCTGTTTCTCGCCGTCTGTTTCAGCCCCTCTGATTCAGCCCCTCTGTTTCAGCCCTTCTGATTCAGCCCCTCTGATTCAGCCCCTCTGATTCAGCCCCTCTGTTTCTCACCCTCTGTTTCAGCCCGTCTGATTCAGCCCCTCTGATTCAGCCCCTCTGATTCAGCCCCTCTGTTTCAGCGCCTCTGATTCAGCCCCTCTGATTCAGCCCCTCTGTTTCTCGCCCTCTGTTTCAGCCCCTCTGTTTCAGCCCCTCTGTTTCAGCCCCACTGTTTCTCGCATTCTGTTTCAGCCCCTCTGTTTCTCGCCCTCAGTTTCAGCCCCTCTGTTTCTCGCCCTCTGTTTCAGCCCCTCTGGTTCAGCCCCTCTGTTTCTCGCCGTCTGTTTCAGCCCCTCTGTTTCAGCCCCTCTGTTTCAGCCCCTCTGTTTCAGCCCCTCTGTTTCTCACCCTCTATTTCAGCCCCTCTGTTTCTCACCCTCTGTTTCAGCCCCTCTGTTTCTCGCCCTCTGTTTCTGCCCCTCTGTTTCTCGCCCACTGTTTCAGCCCCTCTGTTTCAGCCCCTCTGTTTCAGCCCCTCTGTTTCAGCCCCTCTGTTTCTCACCCTCTGTATCAGACCCTCTGTTTCAGCCCTTCTGTTTCAGACCCTCTGTTTCAGCCCCTCTGTTTCTCGCCCTCGGTTTCTCGCCCTCTGTTTCAGCCCCTCTGTTTCGCCCTCTGTTTCAGCCCCTCTGTTTCTCGCCCTCTGTTTCAGCCCCTCTGATTCAGCCCCTCTGTTTCAGCCCCTCTGTTTATCCCCCTCTGTTCCAGCCCCTCTGTTTCAGCCCCTCTGTTTCTGCCACTCTGTTTCAGCCCCTCTGTTTCAGCCCCTCTGTTTCAGCCCCTCTGTTGCTCGCCCTCTGTTTCAGCCCCTCTGTTTCTCGCCCTCTGTTTCAGCCCCTCTGTTTCAGCCCATCTGTTACAGCCACTCTGTTTCTCGCCCTCTGTTTAAGCCCCTCTGTTTCTCACCCTCTGTTTCAGCCCCTCTGATTCAGCCCCTCTGTTTCTCGCCCTCTGTTTCAGCCCCTCTGTTTCTCGCCCTCTGTTTCAGCCCCTCTGTTTCAGCCCCTCTGATTCAGCCCGTCTGTTTCCCCCCCTCTGTTTCAGCCCCTCTGTTTCTCGCCCTCTGTTTCAGCCCCTCTGTTTCAGCCACCCTGAATCAGCCCCTCTGATTCAGCCCCTCCGTTTCAGCCCCTCTGTTTCAGCCCCTCTGTTTCTCGCCCTCTGTTTCAGCCCATCTGATTCTCGCCCTCTGTTTCCGCCCCTCTGATTCTCACCCTCTGTTTCAGCCCCTCTGATTGAGCCCCTCTTTTTCAGCCCCTCTGATTCAGCCCCTCTGATTCAGCCCCTCTGATTCAGCCCCTCTGTTTCTCGCCCTCTGTTTCAGCCCCTCTGTTTCAGCCCCTCTGTTTCAGCCCCTCTGTTTCTCACCCTCTGTTTCAGCCCCTCTGATTCAGCCCCTCTGATTCAGCCCCTCTGATTCAGCCCCTCTGTTTCAACGCCTCTGATTCAGCCCCTCTGATTCAGCCCCTCTGTTTCTCGCCCTCTGTTTCAGCCCCGCTGTTTCAGCCCCTCTGTTTCTCCTCCTCTGTTTCAGCCCCTCTGTTTCTAGCACTCTGTTTCAGCCCCTCTGTTTCAGCCCCTCTAATTCAGCCCCTCTGTTTCGGCCCCTCAGTTTCTCGCCCTCTGTTTCAGCCCCTCTGTTTCTCGCCCTCAGTTTCAGCCCCTCTGTTTCTCGCCCTCTGTTTCAGCCCCTCTGTTTCAGCCCCTCTGTTTCAGCCCCTCTGTTTCTCGCCCTCTGTTTCAGCCCCTCTGTTTCAGCCCCTCTGTTTCAGCCCCTCTGTTTCTCACCCTCTGTTTCAGCCCCTCTGTTTCTCGCCCTCTGTTTCAGCCCCTCTGTATCTCGCCCTCTATTTCAGCCCCTCTGTTTCAGCCCCTCTGTTTCTCGCCCTCTGTTTCTGCCCCTCTGTTTCTCGACCTCCGTTTCAGCCCCTCTGTTTTTCGCCCTCTGTTTCAGCCCCTCTGTTTCTCGCCCTCTGTATCAGACCCTCTGTTTCAGCCCCTCTGTTTCAGCCCCTCTGTTTCAGCCCCTCTGTTTCTCGCCCTCTGTTTCTCGCCCTCTGTTTCAGCCCCTCTGTTTCAGCTCCTCTGTTTCGCGCTCTCTGTTTCAGCCCCTCTGTTTCTGCCCCTCTGTTTCTCGCCCTCTGTTTCAACCCCTCTGTTTCTCGCCCTCTGTTTCAGCCCCGCTGATTCAGCCCCTCTGTTTCAGCCCCTCTGATTCAGCCCCTCTCTTTCTCGCCCTCTGTTTCAGCCCCTCTCTTTCTCGCCCTCTGTTTCAGCCCCTCTGATTCAGCCCCTCTGTTTCAGCCCCTCTGTTTCTCCCCCTCTGTTCCAGCCCCTCTGTTTCAGCCCCTCTGTTTCAGCCTCACTGTTTCAGCCCCTCTGTTTCAGCACCTCTGTCTCTCGCCCTCTGTTTCAGCCCCTCTGTTTCTCGCCCTCCGATTCAGCCCCTCTGTTTCAGCCCGTCTGTTTCAGCCCCTCTGTTTCACGCCCTCTGTATCAGCCCCTCTGTTTCTCAACCTCTGTTTCAGCCCCTCTGATTCAGCCCCTCTGTTTCTCGCCCTCTGTTTCAGCCCCTCTGTTTCTCGCCCTCCGATTCAGCCCCTCTGTTTCAGCCCGTCTGTTTCAGCCACTCTGTTTCTCGCCCTCTGTTTCAGCCCCTCTGTTCCTCGCCCTCTGTTTCAGCCCCTCTGTTTCTCGCCCTCTGTTTCAGCCCCTCTGTTTCAGCCCCTCTGTTTCTCGCCCTCTGTTTCTGCCCCTCTGTTTCTCGCTCTCTGTTTCAGCCCCTCTGTTTTTCGCCCTCTGTTTCTCGCCCTCTGTATCAGACCCTTTGTTTCAGCCCCTCTGTTTCAGCCCCTCTGTTTCAGCCCCTCTGTTTATCGCCCTCTGTTTCTCGCCCTCTGTTTCAGCCCCTCTGTTTCTCGCCCTCTGTTTCAGCCCCTCTGTTTCGCGCTCTCTGTTTCAGCCCCTCTGTTTCAGCCCCTCTGTTTCTCGCACTCTGTTTCTGCCCCTCTGTTTCTCGCCCTCTGTTTCAACCCCACTGTTTCTCGCCCTCTGTTTCAGCCCGGCTGATTCAGCCCCTCTGTTTCAGCCCTGCTGATTCAGCCCCTCTGTTTCTCGCTCTCTGTTTCAGCCCCTCTGCTTCTCGCCCTCTGTTGCAGCCCCTCTGTATCTCGCCCTCTGTTTCAGCCCCTCTGATTCAGCCCCTCTGTTTCAGCCCCTCTGTTTCAGCACCTCTGTTTCTCGCCCTCTGTTTCAGCCCCTCTGTTTCTAGCCCTCTGATTCAGCCCCTCTGATTCAGCCGCTCTTTTTCTCGCCCTCTGTTTCAGCCCCGCTGTTTCAGCCCTCCTGTTTCAGCCCCTCTGTTTCAGCCCCTCTGTTTCAGCCCCTCTGTTTCTCGCCCTCTGTTTCTCCCCCTCTGTTTCTCGCCCTCTGTTTCAGCCCCGCTGATTCAGCCCCTCTGTTTCAGCCCCTCTGAATCAGCCCCTCTGATTCAGCTCCTCTGTTTCAGCCCCACTTTTTCAGCCTCTCTGTTTCTCGCCCTCTGTTTCAGCCCCTCTGATTCTCGCCCTCTGTTTCAGCCCCTCTGTTTCTCGCCGTCTGTTTCAGCCCCTCTGATTCAGCCCCTCTGTTTCAGCCCTTCTGATTCAGCCCCTCTGATTCAGCCCCTCTGATTCAGCCCCTCTGTTTCTCACCCTCTGTTTCAGCCCGTCTGATTCAGCCCCTCTGATTCAGCCCCTCTGATTCAGCCCCTCTGTTTCAGCGCCTCTGATTCAGCCCCTCTGATTCAGCCCCTCTGTTTCTCGCCCTCTGTTTCAGCCCCTCTGTTTCAGCCCCTCTGTTTCAGCCCCACTGTTTCTCGCATTCTGTTTCAGCCCCTCTGTTTCTCGCCCTCAGTTTCAGCCCCTCTGTTTCTCGCCCTCTGTTTCAGCCCCTCTGGTTCAGCCCCTCTGTTTCTCGCCGTCTGTTTCAGCCCCTCTGTTTCAGCCCCTCTGTTTCAGCCCCTCTGTTTCAGCCCCTCTGTTTCTCACCCTCTATTTCAGCCCCTCTGTTTCTCACCCTCTGTTTCAGCCCCTCTGTTTCTCGCCCTCTGTTTCTGCCCCTCTGTTTCTCGCCCACTGTTTCAGCCCCTCTGTTTCAGCCCCTCTGTTTCAGCCCCTCTGTTTCAGCCCCTCTGTTTCTCACCCTCTGTATCAGACCCTCTGTTTCAGCCCTTCTGTTTCAGACCCTCTGTTTCAGCCCCTCTGTTTCTCGCCCTCGGTTTCTCGCCCTCTGTTTCAGCCCCTCTGTTTCTCGCCCTCTGTTTCAGCCCCTCTGTTTCGTGCCCTCTGTTTCAGCCCCTCTGTTTCAGCCCCTCTGTTTCAGCCCCTCTGTTTCTCGCCCTCTGCTTCAGCCCCTCTGTTTCTCGCCCTCTGTTTCAGCCCCTCTGTTTCAGCCCCGCTGTTTCTCGCCCTCTATTTCAGCCCCTCTGTTTCAGCCCCTCTGTTTCAGCTTCTGTGTTTCAGCCCCTCTGTTTCAGCCCCTCTGTTTCTCGCACTCTGTTTCTGCCCCTCTGTTTCTCGCCCTCTGTTTCAACCCCTCTGTTTCTCGCCCTCTGTTTCAGCCCCGCTGATTCAGCCCCTCTGTTTCAGCCCCTCTGATTCAGCCCCTCTGTTTCTCGCCCTCTGTTTCAGCCCCTCTGCTTCTCGCCCTCTGTTGCAGCCCCTCTGTTTCTCGCCCTCTGTTTCAGCCCCTCTGATTCAGCCCCTCTGTTTCAGCCCCTCTGTTTCAGCGCCTCTGTTTCTCGCCCTCTGTTTCAGCCCCTCTGTTTCTAGCCCTCTGATTCAGCCCCTCTGATTCAGCCCCTCTTTTTCTCGCCCTCTGTTTCAGCCCCTCTGTTTCAGCCCTTCTGTTTCAGCCCCTCTGTTTCAGCCTCTCTGTTTCAGCCCCTCTGTTTCTCGCCCTCTGTTTCTGCCCCTCTGTTTCTCGCCGTCTGTTTCAGACCCGCTGATTCAGCCCCTCTGTTTCAGCCCCTCTGAATCAGCCCCTCTGATTGAGCTCCTCTGTTTCAGCTCCACTTTTTCAGCCCCTCTGTTTCTCGCCCTCTGTTTCAGCCCCTCTGATTCTCTCCCTCTGTTTCAGCCCCTTTGTTTCTCGCCGTCTGTTTCAGCCCCTCTGATTCAGCCTCTCTGTTTCAGCCCCTCTGGTTCAGCCCCTCTGTTTCTCGCCGTCTGTTTCAGCCCCTCTGTTTCAGCCCCTCTGTTTCAGCCCCTCTGTTTCAGCCCCTCTGTTTCTCACCCTCTATTTCAGCCCCTCTGTTTCTCACCCTCTGTTTCAGCCCCTCTGTTTCTCGCCCTCTGTTTCTGCCCCTCTGTTTCTCGCCCACTGTTTCAGCCCCTCTGTTTCAGCCCCTCTGTTTCAGCCCCTCTGTTTCAGCCCCTCTGTTTCTCACCCTCTGTATCAGACCCTCTGTTTCAGCCCTTCTGTTTCAGACCCTCTGTTTCAGCCCCTCTGTTTCTCGCCCTCGGTTTCTCGCCCTCTGTTTCAGCCCCTCTGTTTCTCGCCCTCTGTTTCAGCCCCTCTGTTTCGTGCCCTCTGTTTCAGCCCCTCTGTTTCAGCCCCTCTGTTTCAGCCCCTCTGTTTCTCGCCCTCTGCTTCAGCCCCTCTGTTTCTCGCCCTCTGTTTCAGCCCCTCTGTTTCAGCCCCGCTGTTTCTCGCCCTCTATTTCAGCCCCTCTGTTTCAGCCCCTCTGTTTCAGCTTCTGTGTTTCAGCCCCTCTGTTTCAGCCCCTCTGTTTCTCGCACTCTGTTTCTGCCCCTCTGTTTCTCGCCCTCTGTTTCAACCCCTCTGTTTCTCGCCCTCTGTTTCAGCCCCGCTGATTCAGCCCCTCTGTTTCAGCCCCTCTGATTCAGCCCCTCTGTTTCTCGCCCTCTGTTTCAGCCCCTCTGCTTCTCGCCCTCTGTTGCAGCCCCTCTGTTTCTCGCCCTCTGTTTCAGCCCCTCTGATTCAGCCCCTCTGTTTCAGCCCCTCTGTTTCAGCGCCTCTGTTTCTCGCCCTCTGTTTCAGCCCCTCTGTTTCTAGCCCTCTGATTCAGCCCCTCTGATTCAGCCCCTCTTTTTCTCGCCCTCTGTTTCAGCCCCTCTGTTTCAGCCCTTCTGTTTCAGCCCCTCTGTTTCAGCCTCTCTGTTTCAGCCCCTCTGTTTCTCGCCCTCTGTTTCTGCCCCTCTGTTTCTCGCCGTCTGTTTCAGACCCGCTGATTCAGCCCCTCTGTTTCAGCCCCTCTGAATCAGCCCCTCTGATTGAGCTCCTCTGTTTCAGCTCCACTTTTTCAGCCCCTCTGTTTCTCGCCCTCTGTTTCAGCCCCTCTGATTCTCTCCCTCTGTTTCAGCCCCTTTGTTTCTCGCCGTCTGTTTCAGCCCCTCTGATTCAGCCTCTCTGTTTCAGCCCTTCTGATTCAGCCCCTCTGATTCAGCCCCTCTGTTTCAGCCCCTCTGTTTCTCACCCTCTGTTTCAGCCCGTCTGATTCAGCCCCTCTGATTCAGACCGTCTGATTCAGCCCCTCTGTTTCAGCGCCTCTGATTCAGCCCCTCTGATTCAGCCCCTTTGTTTCTCGCCCTCTCTTTCAGCCGCTCAGTTTCACCCCCTCTGTTTCACCTCCTCTGTTTCAGCCCCTCTGTTTCCAGCCCACTGTTTCAGCCCCTCTGTTTCTCCCCCTCTGTTTCAGCCCCTCTTTTTCAGCCCCTCTGTTTCAGCCCCTCTGTTTCTCGCCCTCTGTTTCAGCCCCTCTGTTTCTCGCCCTCTGTTTCAGCCCCTCTGTTTGTCACCCTCTGTTTCAGCCCCTCTGTTTCAGCCCCTCTGTTTCTCGCCCTCTGTTTCAGCCCCTCTGTTTCAGCCCCTCTGTTTCAGCCCCTCTGTTTCAGCCACTCTGTTTCTCACCCTCTGTTTCAGCCCCTCTGTTTCTCGCCCTCTGTTTCAGCCCCTCTGTTTCTCGCCCTCTGTTTCAGCCCCTCTGTTTCAGCCCCTCTGTTTCTCGCCCTCTGTTTCTGCCCCTCTGTTTCTCGCCCTCTGTTTCAGCCACTCTGTTTTTCACCCTCTGTTTCAGCCCCTCTGTTTCTCGCCCTCTGTTTCAGCCCCTCTGTTTCTCGCCCTCGGTTTCAGCCCCTCTGTTTCAGCCGCTCTGTTTCTCGCCCTCTGTTTCAGCCCCTCTGATTCTCGCCCTCTGTTTCAGCCCCTCTGTTTCTCGCCATCTGTTTCAGCCCCTCTGATTCAGCCCCTCTGTTTCAGCCCTTCTGATTCAGCCCCTCTGATTCAGCCCCTCTGATTCAGCCCCTCTGTTTCTCACCCTCTGTTTCAGCCCGTCTGATTCAGCCCCTCTGATTCAGCCCCTCTGATTCAGCCCCTCTGTTTCAGCGCCTCTGATTCAGCCCCTCTGATTCAGCCCCTCTGTTTCTCGCCCTCTGTTTCAGCCCCTCTGTTTCAGCCCCTCTGTTTCAGCCCCACTGTTTCTCGCATTCTGTTTCAGCCCCTCTGTTTCTCGCCCTCAGTTTCAGCCCCTCTGTTTCTCGCCCTCTGTTTCAGCCCCTCTGGTTCAGCCCCTCTGTTTCTCGCCGTCTGTTTCAGCCCCTCTGTTTCAGCCCCTCTGTTTCAGCCCCTCTGTTTCAGCCCCTCTGTTTCTCACCCTCTATTTCAGCCCCTCTGTTTCTCGCCCTCTGTTTCAGCCCCTCTGTTTCTCGCCCTCTGTTTCTGCCCCTCTGTTTCTCGCCCACTGTTTCAGCCCCTCTGTTTCAGCCCCTCTGTTTCAGCCCCTCTGTTTCAGCCCCTCTGTTTCTCACCCTCTGTATCAGACCCTCTGTTTCAGCCGTTCTGTTTCAGACCCTCTGTTTTAGCCCCTCTGTTTCTCGCCCTCGGTTTCTCGCCCTCTGTTTCAGCCCCTCTGTTTCTCGCCCTCTGTTTCAGCCCCTCTGTTTCGTGCCCTCTGTTTCAGCCCCTCTGTTTCAGCCCCTCTGTTTCAGCCCCTCTGTTTCTCGCCCTCTGTTTCAGCCCCTCTGTTTCTCGCCCTCTGTTTCAGCCCCTCTGTTTCAGCCCCGCTGTTTCTCGCCCTCTATTTCAGCCCCTCTGTTTCAGCCCCTCTGTTTCAGCTTCTGTGTTTCAGCCCCTCTGTTTCAGCCCCTCTGTTTCTCGCACTCTGTTTCTGCCCCTCTGTTTCTCGCCCTCTGTTTCAACCCCTCTGTTTCTCGCCCTCTGTTTCAGCCCCGCTGATTCAGCCCCTCTGTTTCAGCCCCTCTGATTCAGCCCCTCTGTTTCTCGCCCTCTGTTTCAGCCCCTCTGCTTCTCGCCCTCTGTTGCAGCCCCTCTGTTTCTCGCCCTCTGTTTCAGCCCCTCTGATTCAGCCCCTCTGTTTCAGCCCCTCTGTTTCAGCGCCTCTGTTTCTCGCCGTCTGTTTCAGCCCCTCTGTTTCTAGCCCTCTGATTCAGCCCCTCTGATTCAGCCCCTCTTTTTCTCGCCCTCTGTTTCAGCCCCTCTGTTTCAGCCCTTCTGTTTCAGCCCCTCTGTTTCAGCCTCTCTGTTTCAGCCCCTCTGTTTCTCGCCCTCTGTTTCTGCCCCTCTGTTTCTCGCCGTCTGTTTCAGACCCGCTGATTCAGCCCCTCTGTTTCAGCCCCTCTGAATCAGCCCCTCTGATTGAGCTCCTCTGTTTCAGCTCCACTTTTTCAGCCCCTCTGTTTCTCGCCCTCTGTTTCAGCCCCTCTGATTCTCTCCCTCTGTTTCAGCCCCTTTGTTTCTCGCCGTCTGTTTCAGCACCTCTGATTCAGCCTCTCTGTTTCAGCCCTTCTGATTCAGCCCCTCTGATTCAGCCCCTCTGTTTCAGCCCCTCTGTTTCTCACCCTCTGTTTCAGCCCGTCTGATTCAGCCCCTCTGATTCAGACCGTCTGATTCAGCCCCTCTGTTTCAGCGCCTCTGATTCAGCCCCTCTGATTCAGCCCCTTTGTTTCTCGCCCTCTCTTTCAGCCGCTCAGTTTCAGCCCCTCTGTTTCACCTCCTCTGTTTCAGCCCCTCTGTTTCCAGCCCACTGTTTCAGCCCCTCTGTTTCTCGCCCTCTGTTTCAGCCCCTCTTTTTCAGCCCCTCTGTTTCAGCCCCTCTGTTTCTCGCCCTCTGTTTCAGCCCCTCTGTTTCTCGCCCTCTGTTTCAGCCCCTCTGTTTCTCACCCTCTGTTTCAGCCCCTCTGTTTCAGCCCCTCTGTTTCTCGCCCTCTGTTTCAGCCCCTCTGTTTCAGCCCCTCTGTTTCAGCCCCTCTGTTTCAGCCACTCTGTTTCTCACCCTCTGTTTCAGCCCCTCTGTTTCTCGCCCTCTGTTTCAGCCCCTCTGTTTCTCGCCCTCTGTTTCAGCCCCTCTGTTTCAGCCCCTCTGTTTCTCGATCTCTGTTTCTGCCCCTCTGTTTCTCGCCCTCTGTTTCAGCCACTCTGTTTTTCACCCTCTGTTTCAGCCCCTCTGTTTCTCGCCCTCTGTATCAGACCCTCTGTTTCAGCCCCTCTGTTTCAGACCCTCTGTTTCAGCCCCTCTGTTTCTCGCCCTCGGTTTCTCGCCCTCTGTTTCAGCCCCTCTGTTTCTCGCCCTCTGTTTCAGCACCTCTGTTTCGCGCCCTCTGTTTCAGCCCCTCTGTTTCAGCCCCTCTGTTTCAGCCGCTCTGTTTCTCGCCCTCTGTTTCAGCCCCTCTGTTTCTCGCCCTCTGTTTCAGCCCCTCTGTTTCAGCCCCTCTGTTTCTCGCCCTCTGTTCAGCACGTTAGTTTCTCCCCCTCTGTTTCTCGCCTTCTGTTTCGGCCCCTCTGTTTCAGCCCCTCTGTTTCTCGCCCTCTGTTTCTGACCCTCTGTTTCTCGCCCTTTTTTTCATCCCCTCTGTTTCAGCCCCTCTGTTTCAGCCCCTCTGCTTCTCGCCCTCTGTTTCAGCCCCTCTGTTTCTCGCCCTCTGTTTCAGGCCCTCTGCTTCTCGAGCTCTGTTTCAGCCCCTCTGTTTCAGCCGCTCTGTTTCAGCCCCTCTGTTTCTCGCCCTCTGTTTCAGCGCCTCTGTTTCAGCCCCTCTGTTTCAGCCCCTCTGTTTCCCACCCGCTGTTTCAGTCCCTTTCTTTCTCGCCCTCTGTTTCAGCCCCTCTGTTTCTCGCCCTCTGTTTCAGCCCTTCTGTTTCAGCCACTCTGTTTCTCGCCCTCTGTTTCTGCCCCTCTGTTTCTCGCCCTCTGTTTCAGACCCGCTGATTCAGCCCCTCTGTTTTAGCCCCTCTGAATCAGCCCCTCTGATTGAGCTCCTCTGTTTCAGCTCCACTTTTTCAGCCCCTCTGTTTCTCGCCCTCTGTTTCAGCCCCTCTGATTCTCTCCCTCTGTTTCAGCCCCTTTGTTTCTCGCCGTCTGTTTCAGCACCTCTGATTCAGCCTCTCTGTTTCAGCCCTTCTGATTCAGCCCCTCAGAATCAGCCCCTCTGTTTCAGCCCCTCTGTTTCTCACCCTCTCTTTCAGCCCGTCTGATTCAGCCCCTCTGATTCAGCCCGTCTGATTCAGCCCCTCTGTTTCAGCGCCTCTGATTCAGCCCCTCTGATTCAGCCTCTTTGTTTCTCGCCCTCTCTTTCAGCCGCTCTGTTTCAGCCCCTCTGTTTCAACTCCTCTGTTTCAGCCCCTCTGTTTCCAGCCCACTTTTTCAGCCCCTCTGTTTCTCGCCCTCTGTTTCAGCCCCTCTGTTTCTCGCCCTCTGTTTCAGCCCCTCTGTTTCAGCCCCTCTGTTTCAGCCCCTCTGTTTCTCGCCCTCTGTTTCAGCCCCTCTGTTTCTCGCCCTCTGTTTCAGCCCCTCTGTTTCTCACCCTCTGTTTCAGCCCCTCTGTTTCAGCCCCTCTGTTTCTCGCCCTCTGTTTCAGCCCCTCTGTTTCAGCCCCTCTGTTTCAGCCCCTCTGTTTCAGCCACTCTGTTTCTCACCCTCTGTTTCAGCCCCTCTGTTTCTCGCTCTGTTTCAGCCCCTCTGTTTCTCGCCCTCTGTTTCAGCCCCTCTGTTTCAGCCCCTCTGTTTCTCGCCCTCTGTTTCTGCCCCTCTGTTTCTCGCCCTCTGTTTCAGCCACTCTGTTTTTCACCCTCTGTTTCAGCCCCTCTGTTTGTCGCCCTCTGTATCAGACCCTCTGTTTCAGCCCCTCTGTTTCAGACCCTCTGTTTCAGCCCCTCCGTTTCTCGCCCTCGGTTTCTCGCCCTCTGTTTCAGCCCCTCTGTTTCTCGCCCTCTGTTTCAGCCCCTCTGTTTCGCGCCCTCTGTTTCAGCCCCTCTGTTTCAGCCCCTCTGTTTCAGCCCCTCTGTTTCTCGCCCTCTGTTTCAGCCCCTCTGTTTCTCGCCCTCTGTTTCAGCCCCTCTGTTTCAGCCGCTCTGTTTCTCGCCCTCTGTTTCAGCCCCTCTGTTTCAGCCCCTCTGTTTCAGCCTCTCTGTTTCAGCCCCTCTGTTTCTCGCCCTCTGTTTCAGTCCCTCTGTTTCTCGCCCTCTGTTCAGCACGTTAGTTTCTCGCCCTCTGTTTCAGCCCCTCTGTTTCTCGCCTTCTGTTTCGGCCCCTCTGTTTCAGCCCCTCTGTTTCTCGCCCTCTGTTTCTGCCCCTCTGTTTCTCGCCCTTTTTTTCATCCCCTCTGTTTCAGCCCCTCTGTTTCAGCCCCTCTGTTTCTCGCCCTCTGTTTCAGCCCCTCTGTTTCTCGCCCTCTGTTTCAGGTCCTCTGCTTCTCGAGCTCTGTTTCAGCCCCTCTGTTTCAGCCGCTCTGTTTCAGCCCCTCTGTTTCTCGCCCTCTGTTTCAGACCCTCTGTTTCAGCCCCTCTGTTTCCACCCGCTGTTTCAGTCCCTCTGTTTCTCGCCCTCTGTTTCAGCCCCTCTGTTTCTCGCCCTCTGTTTCAGCCCTTCTGTTTCAGCCACTCTGTTTCTCGCCCTCTGTTTCTGCCCCTCTGTTTCTCGCCCTCTGTTTCAGCCCCTCTGTTTCTCGCCCTCTGTTTCAGCCCCGCTGATTCAGCCCCTCTGTTTCAGCCCCTCTGAATCAGCCCCTCTGATTCAGCCCCTCTGTTTCAGCTCCTCTGTTTCTCGCCCTCTGTTTCAGCCCCTCTGTTTCTCGCCCTCTGTTTCAGCCCCTCTGTTTCTCGCCCTCTGTTCAGCCCCGATGTTTCTCGCCCTCTGTTTCAGCCCCTCTGTTTTTCGCCCACTGTTTCAGCCCCTCTGTTTCAGCCCCTCTGTTTCTCGCCCTCGGTTTCTGCCACTCTGTTTCTCGCCCTCTGTTTCAGCCCCGCTGATTCAGCCCCTCTGTTTCAGCCCCTCTGAATCAGCCCCTCTGATTCAGACCCTCTGTTTCAGCCCCTCTGTTTCAGCCCCTCTGTTTCAGCCTCTCTGTTTCTCGACCTCTGTTTCAGCCCCTCTGATTCTCGCCCTCTGTTTCAGCCCCTCTGTTTCTCGCCCTCTGTTTCAGCCCCTCTGATTCAGCCCCTCTGTTTCAGCCCCTCTGATTCAGCCCCTCTGATTCAGCCCCTCTGATTCAACCCCTCTGTTTCTCGCCCTCTGTTTCAGCCCCTCTGTTTCAGCCCCTCTGTTTCAGCCCCTCTGTTTAAGCCCCTCTGTTTCTCGCCCTCTGTTTCAGCCCATCTGATTCTCGCCCTCTGTTTCCGCCCCTCTGATTCACACCCTCTGTTTCAGCCCCTCTGATTGAGCCCCTCTGTTTCAGCCCCTCTGATTCAGCCCCTCTGATTCAGGCCGTCTGAATCAGCCCCTCTGTTTCAGCCCCTCTGTTTCAGCCCCTCTGTTTCAGCCCCTCTGTTTCTCACCCTCTTTTTCAGCCCCTCTGATTCAGCCCTTCTGATTCAGCCCCTCTGATTCAGCCCCTCTGTTTCAGCGCCTCTGATTCAGCCCCACTGATTCAGCCCCTCTGTTTCTCGCCCTCTCTTTCAGCCGCTCCGCTTCAGCCCCTCTGTTTCACCTCCTCTGTTTCAGCCCCTCTGTTTCTAGCACTCTGTTTCAGCCCCTCTGTTTCTCGCCCTCTGTTTCAGCCCCTCTGTTTCTCGCCCTCTGTTTCAGCCCCTCTGTTTCATCCCCTCTATTTCAGCCCCTCTGTTTCAGCCCCTCTGTTTCTCGCCCTCTGTTTCAGCCCCTCTGTTTCTCGCCCTCAGTTTCAGCCCCTCTGTTTCTCGCCCTCTGTTTCAGCCCCTCTGTTTCAGCCCCTCTGTTTCAGCCCCTCTGTTTCTCGCCCTCTGTTTCAGCCCCTCTGTTTCAGCCCCTCTGTTTCAGCCCCTCTGTTTCTCGCCCTCTGTTTCAGCCCCTCTTTTTCTCGCCCTCTGTTTCAGGCCCTCTGTTTCTCGCCCTCTGTTTCAGCCTCTCTCTTTCAGCCCCTCTGTTTCAGCCCCTCTGTTTCTCACCCTCTGTTTCAGCCCCTCTGTTTCTCGCCCTCTGTTTCATCCCGTCTGTTTCTCGCCCTCTGTTTCAGCCCTTCTGTGTCAGCCCCTCTGTTTCTCGCCCTCTGTTTCTGCCCATCTGTTTCTCGCCCTCTGTTTCAGCCCCGCTGTTTCTCGCCCTCTGCTTCAGCCCCGCTGATTCAGCCCCTCTGTTTCAGCCCCTCTGAATCAGCCCCTCTGATTCAGCCCCTCTGTTTCAGCCCCTCTGTTTCAGCCCCTCTGTTTCTCGCCCTCTGTTTCAGCCCATCTCTTTCTCGCCCTCTGTTTCAGCCCCTCTGTTTCTCGCCCTCTGTTCAGCCCCTATGTTTCTCGCCCTCTGTTTCAGCCCGTCTGATTCAGCCCCTCTGATTTAGCCCCTCGGATTCAGCCCCTCTGTTTCAGCGCCTCTGATTCAGCCCCTCTGATTCAGCCCCTCTGTTTCTCGCCCTCTCTTTCAGCCGCTCTGTTTCAGCCCCTCTGTTTCACCTCCTCTGTTTCAGCCCCTCTGTTTCTAGCCCTCAGTTTCAGCCCCTCTGTTTCTCGCCCTCTGTTCCAGCCTCTCTGTTTCTCGCCCTCTGTTTCAGCCCCTCTGTTTCAGCCCCTCTGTTTCAGCCCCTCTGTTTCTCGCCCTCTGTTTCAGCCCCTCTGTTTCTCGCCCTGAGTTTCAGCCCATCTGTTTCTCGCCCTCTGTTTCAGCCCCTCTGTTTCAGCCCCTCTGTTTCTCGGCCTCTGTTTCAGCCCCTCTGTTTCAGCCCCTCTGTTTTAGCCCCTCTGTTTCAGCCCGTCTGTTTCTCACCCTCTTTTTCAGCCCCTCTGTTTCTCGCCCTCTCTTTCAGCCCCTCTGTTTCTCGCCCTCTGTTTCAGCCCCTCTGTTTCAGCCCCTCTGTTTCTCGCCCTCTGTTTCTGCCCCTATGTTTCTCGCCCTCTGTTTCAGTCCCTCTGTTTCTCGCCCTCTGTATCAGACCCTCTGTTTCAGCCCTTCTGTTTCAGACCCTCTGTTTCAGCCCCTCTGTTTCTCGCCCGCGGTTTCTCGCCCTCTGTTTCAGCCCCTCTGTTTCTCGCCCTCTGTTTCAGCCCCTCTGTTTCGCGCCCTCTGTTTCAGCCCCTCTGTTGCAGCCCCTCTGTTTCAGCCCCTCTGTTTCTCGCCCTCTGTTTCAGCCCCACTGTTTCTCGCCCTCTGTTTCAGCCCCTCTGTTTCAGCCCCGCTGTTTCTCGCCCTCTGTTTCAGCCCCTCCGTTTCAGCCCCTCTGTTTCAGCCTCTCTGTTTCAGCCCCTCTGTTTCTCGCCCTCTGTTTCAGCCCCTCTGTTTCTCGCCCTCTGTTCAGCATCTGAGTTTCTCGCCCTCTGTTTCAGCCCCTCTGTTTCTCGCCCTCTGTTTCAGCCCCTCTGTTTCAGCCCCTCTGTTTCTCGCCCTCTGTTTCTGCCCCCCGGTTTCTCGCACTCTGTTTCAGCCCCTCTGTTTCTCGCCCTCTGTTTCAGCCCCTCTGTTTCATCCCCTCTGTTTCAGCCCCTCTGTTTAAGCCCCTCTTTTTCTCGCCCTCTGTTTCAGCCCCTCTGTTTCTTGCCCTCTGTTTCAGCCCCCCTGTTTCAGCCCCTCTGTTTCAGCCCCTCTGTTTCAGCCCCTCTGTTTCTCGCCCTCTGTTTCTGCCCCTCTGTTTCAGCCCCTCTGTTTCTCGCCCTCTGTTTCAGCCCCTCTGTTTCTTGCCCTCTGTTTCAGGCCCTCTGTTTCAGCCCCTCTCTTTCAGCCCCTCTGTTTCAGCCCCTATGTTTCTCGCCCTCTGTTTCAACCCCTCTGTTTCAGCCCCTCTGTTTCAGCCCCTCTGTTTCTCACCCTCTGTTTCAGGCCCTCTGTTTCTCGCCCTCTGTTTCAGCCCCTCTCTTTCAGCCCCTCTGTTTCAGCCCCTATGTTTCTCGCCCTCTGTTTCAGCCCCCCTGAATCAGCCCCTCTGATTCAGCCCCTCTGTTTCATCCCCTCTGTTTCAGCCCCTCTGTTTCAGCCCCTCTGTTTCTCGCCCTCTGTTTCAGGCCCTCTGCTTCTCGAGCTCTGTTTCAGCCCCTATGTTTCAGCCGCTCTGTTTCAGCCCCTCTGTTTCTCGCCCTCTGTTTCAGCCCCTCTGTTTCAGCCCCTCTGTTTCAGCCCCTCTGTTTCTCGCCCTCTGTTTCAGCCCCTCTGTTTCTCGCCCTCTGTTTCAGGCCCTCTGTTTCTCGCCCTCTGTTTCAGCCCCTCTCTTTCAGCCCCTGTGTTTCAGCCCCTATGTTTCTCGCCCTCTGTTTCAGCCCCTCTGTTTCAGCCCCTCTGTTTCTCACCCTCTGTTTCAGCCCCTCTGTTTCGCGCTCTCTGTTTCAGCCCCTCTGTTTCAGCCCCTCTGTTTCTCGCCCTCTGTTTCTGCCCCTCTGTTTCCCGCCCTCTGTTTCAACCCCTCTTTTTCTCGCCCTCTGTTTCAGCCCCGCTGATTCAGCCCCTCTGTTTCAGCCCCTCTGATTCAGCCCCTCTGTTTCTCGCCCTCTGTTTCAGCCCCTCTGCTTCTCGCCCTCTGTTGCAGCCCCTCTGTTTCTCGCCCTCTGTTTCAGCCCCTCTGATTCCGCCCCTCTGTTTCAGCCCCTCTGTTTCAGCGCCTCTGTTTCTCGCCTTCTGTTTCAGCCCCTCTGTTTCTAGCCCTCTGATTCAGCCCCTCCGATTCAGCCCCTCTTTTTCTCGCCCTCTGTTTCAGCCCCTCTGTTTCAGCCCTTCTGTTTCAGCCCCTCTGTTTCAGCCCCTCTGTTTCAGCCCATCTGTTTCTCGCCCTCTGTTTCTGCCCCTCTGTTTCTCGCCCGCTGTTTCAGCCCCGCTGATTCAGCCCCTCTGTTTCAGCCCTCTGAATCAGCCCCTCTGATTCAGTTCCTCTGTTTCAGCCCCACTTTTTCAGCCCCTCTGTTTCTCGCCCTCTGTTTCAGCCCCTCTGATTCTCGCCCTCTGTTTCAGCCCCTCTGTTTCTCGCCTTCTGTTTCAGCCCCTCTGATTCAGCCACTCTGTTTCAGCCCTTCTGATTCAGCCCCTCTGTTTCTCACCCTCTGTTTCAGCCCCTCTGTTTCTCGCCTTCTGTTTCATCCCCTCTGTTTCAGCCCCTCTATTTCAGCCCCTCTGTTTCAGCCCCTCTGTTTCTCACCCTCTGTTTCTGCCCCTCTGTTTCTCGCCCTCTGTTTCAGCCCCGCTGATTCAGCCCCTCTGTTTCAGCTCTCTGAATCAGACCCTCTGATTCAGCTCCTCTGTTTCAGCCCCACTTTTTCAGCCCCTCTGTTTCAGCCCCTCTGTTTCTCGCCCTCTGTTTCAGCCCCTCTGTTTCAGCCCCTCTGTTTCTCGCCCTCTGTTTCAGCCCCTCTGTTTCAGCCCCTCTGTTTCAGCCCCTCTGTTTAAGCCCCTCTGTTTCTCACCCTCTGTTTCAGCCCCTCTGTTTCTCGCCCTCTGTTTCAGCCCCTCTGTTTCAGCCCCTCTGTTTCAGCCCCTCTGTTTCTCACCCTCTGTTTCAGCCCCTCTGTTTCTCGACCTCTGTTTCAGGCCCTCTGCTTCTCGAGCTCTGTTTCAGCCCCTATGTTTCAGCCGCTCTGTTTCAGCCCCTCTGTTTCTCGCCCTCTGTTTCAGCCCCTCTGTTTCAGCCCCTCTGTTTCAGCCCCTCTGTTTCCCACCCGCTGTTTCAGTCCCTCTGTTTCTCGCCCTCTGTTTCAGCCCCTCTGTTTCTCGCCCTCTGTTTCAGCCCTTCTGTTTCAGCCACTCTGTTTCTCGCCCTCTGTTTCTGCCCCTCTGTTTCTTGCCCTCTGTTTCAGCCCTTCTGTTTCAGCCACTCTGTTTCTCGCCTTCTGTTTCTGCCCCTCTGTTTCTCGGCCTCTGTTTCAGCCCCGCTGTTTCTCGCCCTCTGTTTCAGCCCCGCTGATTCAGCCCCTCTGTTTCAGCCCCTCTGAATCAGCCCCTCTGATTCAGCCCCTCTGTTTCAGCCCCTCTGTTTCTCGCCCTCTGTTTCAGCCCCTCTGTTTCTCGCCCTCTGTTTCAGCCCCTCTGTTTCTCGCCCTCTGTTCAGCCCCTATGTTTCTCGCCCTCTGTTTCAGCCCCTCTGTTTCTCGCCCTCTGTTTCAGCCCCTCTGTTTCAGCCCCTCTGTTTCAGCCCCTCTGTTTCTCACCCTCTGTTTCAGCCCCTCTGTTTCTCGCCCTCTGTTTCAGGCCCTCTGCTTCTTGAGCTCTGTTTCAGCCCCTATGTTTCAGCCGCTCTGTTTCAGCCCCTCTGTTTCTCGCCCTCTGTTTCAGCCCCTCTGTTTCAGCCCCTCTGTTTCAGCCCATCTGTTTCCCACCCGCTGTTTCAGTCCCTCTGTTTCTCGCCCTCTGTTTCAGCCCCTCTGTTTCTCCCCCTCTGTTTCAGCCCTTCTGTTTCATCCACTCTGTTTCTCGCCCTCTGTTTCTGCCCCTCTGTTTCTCGCCCTCTGTTTCAGCCCCGCTGTTTCTCGCCCTCTGTTTCAGCCCCGCTGATTCAGCCCCTCTGTTTCAGCCCCTCTGAATCAGCCCCTCTGATTCAGCCCCTCTGTTTCAGCCCCTCTGTTTCTCGCCCTCTGTTTCAGCCCCTCTGTTTCTCGCCCTCTGTTTCAGCCCCTCTGTTTCTCGCCCTCTGTTCAGCCCCTATGTTTCTCGCCCTCTGTTTCAGCCCCTCTGTTTCTCGCCCTCTGTTTCAGCCCTTCTGTTTCAGCCACTCTGTTTCTCGCCCTCTGTTTCTGCCCCTCTGTTTCTCGCCCTCTGCTTCAGCCCCGCTGTTTCTCGCCCTCTGTTTCAGCCCCGCTGATTCAGCCCCTCTGTTTCAGCCCCTCTGAATCAGCCCCTCTGATTCAGCTCCTCTGTTTCAGCCCCTCTGTTTCTCGCCCTCTGTTTCAGCCCCTCTGTTTCTCGCCCTCTGTTTCAGCCCCTCTGTTTCTCGCCCTCTGTTCAGCCCCGATGTTTCTCGCCCTCTGTTTCAGCCCCTCTGTATTTCGCCCTCTGTTTCAGCCCCTCTGTTTCAGCCCCTCTGTTTCTCGCCCTCTGTTTCTGCCGCTCTGTTTCTCGCCCTCTGTTTCAGCCCCGCTGATTCAGCCCCTCTGTTTCAGCCCCTCTGAATCAGCCCCTCTGATTCAGCCCCTCCATTTCAGCCCCTCTGTTTCAGCCCCTCTGTTTCTCGCCCTCTGTTTCAGCCCATCTGATTCTCGCCCTCTGTTTCCGCCCCTCTGATTCTCACCCTCTGTTTCAGCCCCTCTGATTGAGCCCCTCTGATTCAGCCCCTCTGAATCAGCCCCTCTGTTTCAGCCCCTCTGTTTCAGCCCCTCTGTTTCAGCCCCTCTGTTTCTCACCCTCTTTTTCAGCCCCTCTGATTCAGCCCTTCTGATTCAGCCCCTCTGATTCAGCCCCTCTGATTCAGCCCCTCTGAATCAGCCCCTCTGTTTCAGCCCCTCTGTTTCAGCCCCTCTGTTTCAGCCCCTCTGTTTCTCACCCTCTTTTTCAGCCCCTCTGATTCAGCCCTTCTGATTCAGCCCCTCTGATTCAGCCCCTCTGATTCAGCCCCTCTGAATCAGCCCCTCTGTTTCAGCCCCTCTGTTTCAGCCCCTCTGTTTCAGCCCCTCTGTTTCTCACCCTCTTTTTCAGCCCCTCTGATTCAGCCCTTCTGATTCAGCCCCTCTGATTCAGCCCCTCTGTTTCAGCGCCTCTGATTCAGCCCCTCTGATTCAGCCCCTCTGTTTCTCGCCCTCTCTTTCAGCAGCTCTGTTTCAGCCCCTCTGTTTCACCTCCTCTGTTTCAGCCCCTCTGTTTCTAGCACTCTGTTTCGGCCCCTCTGTTTCTCGCCCTCTGTTTCAGCCCCTCTGTTTCTCGCCCTCTGTTTCAGCCCCTCTGTTTCAGCCCCTCTATTTCAGCCCCTCTGTTTCAGCCCCTCTGTTTCTCGCCCTCTGTTTCAGCCCCTCTGTTACTCGCCCTCAGTTTCAGCCCCTCTGTTTCTCGCCCTCTGTTTCAGCCCCTCTGTATCAGCCCCTCTGTTTCAGCACCTCTGTTTCTCGCCCTCTGTTTCAGCCCCTCTGTTTCAGCCCCTCTGTTTCTCACCCTCTGTTCCAGCCCCTCTGTTTCTCGCCCTCTGTTTCAGCCCCTCTGTTTCTCGCCCTCTGTTTCAGCCCCTCTGATTCAGCCCCTCTGATTCAGCCCCTCTGATTCAGCCCCTCTGTTTCTCGCCCTCTGTTTCTCGCCCTCTGTTTCAGCCCCTCTGTTTCATCCCCTCTGTTTCAGCCCCTCTGTTTCAGCCCCTCTGTTTCTCGCCCTCTGTTTCAGCCCCTCTGTTTCTCGCCCTCTGTTTCAGGCCCTCTGTTTCTCGCCCTCTGTTTCAGCCCCTCTCTTTCAGCCCCTCTGTTTCAGCCCCTCTGTTTCTCGCCCTCTGTTTCAGCCCCTCTGTTTCAGCCCCTCTGTTTCAGCCCCTCTGTTTCTCGCCCTCTGTTTCAGCCCTTCTGTTTCAGCCCCTCTGTTTCTCGCCCTCTGTTTCGGCTACTCTGTTTCTCGCCCTCTGTTTCAGCCCCGCTGTTTCTCGCCCTCTGCTTCGGCCCCCTGATTCAGCCCCTCTGTTTCAGCCCCTCTGAATCAGCCCCTCTCATTCAGCCCCTCTGTTTCAGCCCCTCTGTTTCAGCCCCTCTGTTTCTCGCCTTCTGTTTCAGCCCATCTGTTTCTCGCCCTCTGTTTCAGCCCCTCTGTTTCTCGCCCTCTGTTCAGCCTCTATGTTTCTCGCCCTCTGTTTCAGCCCGTCAGATTCAGCCCCTCTGATTTAGCCCCTCTGATTCAGCCCCTCTGTTTCAGCGCCTCTGATTCAGCCCCTCTGATTCAGCCCCTCTGTTTCTCGCCCTCTCTTTCAGCCGCTCTGTTTCAGCCCCTCTGTTTCACCTCCTCTGTTTCAGCCCCTCTGTTTCTAGCCCTCTGTTTCAGCCCCTCTGTTTCTCGCCCTCTGTTCCAGCCCCTCTGTTTCTCGCCCTCTGTTTCAGCCCCTCTGTTTCAGCCCCTCTGTTTCAGCCCCTCTGTTTCTCGCCAACTGTTTCAGCCACTCTGTTTCAGCCCCTCTGTTTCTCGGCCTCTGTTTCAGCCCCTCTGTTTCAGCCCCTCTGTTTTAGCCCCTCTGTTTCAGCCCGTCTGTTTCTCACCCTCTTTTTCAGCCCCTCTGTTTCTCGCCCTCTGTTTCAGCCCCTCTGTTTCTCGCCCTCTGTTTCATCTCCTCTGTTTCAGCCCCTCTGTTTCTCGCCCTCTGTTTCTGCCCCTATGTTTCTCGCCCTCTGTTTCAGCCCCTCTGTTTCTCGCCCTCTGTATCAGACCCTCTGTTTCAGCCCCTCTGTTTCAGACCCTCTGTTTCAGCCCCTCTGTTTCTCGCCCTCTGTTTCAGCCCCTCTGTTTCGCGCCCTCTGTTTCAGCCCCTCTGTTTCTCGCCCTCTGTTTCAGCCCCTCTGTTTCAGCCCCGCTGTTTCTCGCCCTCTGTTTCAGCCCCTCCGTTTCAGCCCCTCTGTTTCAGCCTCTCTGTTTCAGCCCCTCTGTTTCTCGCCCTCTGTTTCAGCCCCTCTGTTTCTCGCCCTCTGTTCAGCATCTTAGTTTCTCGCCCTCTGTTTCAGCCCCTCTGTTTCTCGCCCTCTGTTTCAGCCCCTCTGTTTCAGCCCCTTTGTTTCTCGCCCTCTGTTTCTGCCCCCCGGTTTCTCGCACTCTGTTTCAGCCCCTCTGTTTCTCGACCTCTGTTTCAGCCCCTCTGTTTCATCCCCTCTGTTTCAGCCCCTCTGTTTCAGCCCCTCTGTTTCTCGCCCTCTGTTTCAGCCCCTCTGTTTCTCGCCCTCTGTTTCAGGCCCTCTGTTTCTCGCCCTCTGTTTCAGCCCCTCTCTTTCAGCCCCTCTGTTTCAGCCCCTATGTTTCTCGCCCTCTGTTTCAGCCCCTCTGTTTCAGCCCCTCTGTTTCAGCCCCTCTGTTTCTCACCCTCTGTTTCAGGCCCTCTGTTTCTCGCCCTCTGTTTCAGCCCCTCTCTTTCAGCCCCTCTGTTTCAGCCCCTATGTTTCTCGCCCTCTGTTTCAGCCCCTCTGAATCAGCCCCTCTGATTCAGCCCCTCTGCTTCATCCCCTCTGTTTCAGCCCCTCTGTTTCAGCCCCTCTGTTTCTCGCCCTCTGTTTCAGCCCCTCTGTTTCTCGCCCTCTGTTTCAGGCCCTCTGTTTCTCGCCCTCTGTTTCAGCCCCTCTGTTTCAGCCCCTCTGTTTCTCGCCCTCTGTTTCAGCCCCTCTGTTTCAGCCCCTCTGTTTCAGCCCCTCTGTTTCTCACCCTCTGTTTCAGCCCCTCTGTTTCGCGCTCTCTGTTTCAGCCCCTCTGTTTCAGCCCCTCTGTTTCTCGCCCTCTGTTTCTGCCCCTCTGTTTCCCGCCCTCTGTTTCAACCCCTCTTTTTCTCGCCCTCTGTTTCAGCCCCGCTGATTCAGCCCCTCTGTTTCAGCCCCTCTGATTCAGCCCCTCTGTTTCTCGCCCTCTGTTTCAGCCCCTCTGCTTCTCGCCCTCTGTTGCAGCCCCTCTGTTTCTCGCCCTCTGTTTCAGCCCCTCTGATTCCGCCCCTCTGTTTCAGCCCCTCTGTTTCAGCCCCTCTGTTTCTCGCCCTCTGTTTCAGCCCCTCTGTTTCTAGCCCTCTGATTCAGCCCCTCTGATTCAGCCCCTCTTTTTCTCGCCCTCTGTTTCAGACCCTCTGTTTCAGCCCTTCTGTTTCAGCCCCTCTGTTTCAGCCCCTATCTTTCAGCCCCTCTGTTTCTCGCCCTCTGTTTCTGCCCCTCTGTTTCTCGCCCTCTGTTTCAGCCCCGCTGATTCAGCCCCTCTGTTTGAGCCCTCTGAATCAGCCCCTCTGATTCAGCTCCTCTGTTTCAGCCCCACTTTTTCAGCCCCTCTGTTTCTCGCACTCTGTTTCAGCCCCTCTGATTCTCGCCCTCTGTTTCAGCCCCTCTGTTTCTCGCCGTCTGTTTCAGCCCCTCTGATTCAGCCCCTCTGTTTCAGCCCTTCTGATTCAGCCCCTCTGATTCAGCCCCTCTGATTCAGCCCCTCTGTTTCTCGCCCACTGTTTCAGCCCCTCTGTTTCAGCCCCTCTGTTTCAGCCCCTCTGTTTCTCACCCTCTGTTTCAGCCCGTCTGATTCAGCCCCTCTGTTTTAGCGCCTCTGATTCAGACCCTCTGATTCAGCCCCTCTGTTTCTCGCCCTCTCTCTCAGCCGCTCTGTTTCGGCCCCTCTGTTTCACCTCCTCTGTTTCAGCCCCTCTGTTTCTAGCCCTCTGTTTCAGCCCCTCTGTTTCTCGCCCTCTGTTCCAGCCCCTCTGTTTCTCGCCCTCTGTTTCAGCCCCTCTGTTTCAGCCCCTCTGTTTCAGCCCCTCTGTTTCTCGCCCTCTGTTTCAGCCCCTCTGTTTCTCGCCCTCTGTTTCAGCCCCTCTGTTTCTCGCCCTCTGTTTCAGCCCTTCTGTTTCAGCCCCTCTGTTTCTCGCCCTCTGTTTCGGCCCCTCTGTTTCTCGCCCTCTGTTTCAGCCCCGATGATTCAGCCCCTCTGTTTCAGCCCCTCTGAATCAGCCCCTCTGATTCAGCCCCTCTGTTTCAGCCCCTCTGTTTCAGCCCCTCTGTTTCTCGCCCTCTGTTTCAGCCCATCTGTTTCTCGCCCTCTGTTTCAGCCCCTCTGTTTCTCGCCCTCTGTTCAGCCCCTATGTTTCTCGCCCTCTGTTTCAGCCCGTCTGATTCAGCCCCTCTGATTTAGCCCCTCTGATTCAGCCCCTCTGTTTCAGCGCCTCTGATTCAGCCCCTCTGATTCAGCCCCTCAGTTTCTCGCCCTCTCTTTCAGCCGCTCTGTTTCAGCCCCTCTGTTTCACCTCCTCTGTTTCAGCCCCTCTGTTTCTAGCCCTCTGTTTCAGCCCCTCTGTTTCTCGACCTCTGTTCCAGCCCCTCTGTTTCTCGCCCTCTGTTTCAGACCCTCTGTTTCAGCCCCTCTGTTTCAGCCCCTCTGTTTCTCGCCCACTGTTTCAGCCCCTCTGTTTCAGCCCCTCTGTTTCTCGGCCTCTGTTTCAGCCCCTCTGTTTCAGCCCCTCTGTTTTAGTTCCTCTGTTTCAGCCCGTCTGTTTCTCACCCTCTTTTTCAGCCTCTCTGTTTCTCGCCCTCTGTTTCAGCCCCTCTGTTTCTCGCCCTCTGTTTCAGCCCCTCTGTTTCAGCCCCTCTGTTTCTCGCCCTCTGTTTCTGCCCCTATGTTTCTCGCCCTCTGTTTCAGCCCCTCTGTTTCTCGCCCACTGTATCAGACCCTCTGTTTCAGCCCCTCTGTATCAGACCCTCTGTTTCAGCCCCTCTGTTTCTCGCCCTCTGTTTCAGCCCCTCTGTTTCGCGCCCTCTGTTTCAGCCCCTCTGTTTCTCGCCCTCTGTCTCAGCCCCTCTGTTTCAGCCCCGCTGTTTCTCGCCCTCTGTTTCAGCCCCTCCGTTTCAGCCCCTCTGTTTCAGCCACTCTGTTTCAGCCCCTCTGTTTCTCGCCCTCTGTTTCAGCCCCTCTGTTTCTCGCCCTCTGTTCAGCATCTTAGTTTCTCGCCCTCTGTTTCAGCCCCTCTGTTTCTCGCCCTCTGTTTCAGCCCCTCTGTTTCAGCCCCTCTGTTTCTCGCCCTCTGTTTCTGCCCCCCGGTTTCTCGCACTCTGTTTCAGCCCCTCTGTTTCTCGCCCTCTGTTTCAGCCCCTCTGTTTCATCCCCTCTGTTTCAGCCCCTCTGTTTCAGCCCCTCTGTTTCTCGCCCTCTGTTTCAGCCCCTCTGTTTCTCGCCCTCTGTTTCAGGCCCTCTGTTTCTCGCCCTCTGTTTCAGCCCCTCTCTTTCAGCCCCTCTGTTTCAGCCCCTATGTTTCTCGCCCTCTGTTTCAGCCCCTCTGTTTCAGCCCCTCTGTTTCAGCCCCTCTGTTTCTCACCCTCTGTTTCAGCCCCTATGTTTCTCGCCCTCTGTTTCAGCCCCTCTGAATCAGCCCCTCTGATTCAGCCCCTCTGCTTCATCCCCTCTGTTTCAGCCCCTCTGTTTCAGCCCCTCTGTTTCGCGCTCTCTGTTTCAGCCCCTCTGTTTCAGCCCCTCTGTTTCTCGCCCTCTGTTTCTGCCCCTCTGTTTCCCGCCCTCTGTTTCAACCCCTCTTTTTCTCGCCCTCTGTTTCAGCCCCGCTGATTCAGCCCCTCTGTTTCAGCCCCTCTGATTCAGCCCCTCTGTTTCTCGCCCTCTGTTTCAGCCCCTCTGCTTCTCGCCCTCTGTTGCAGCCCCTCTGTTTCTCGCCCTCTGTTTCAGCCCCTCTGATTCCGCCCCTCTGTTTCAGCCCCTCTGTTTCAGCGCCTCTGTTTCTCGCCCTCTGTTTCAGCCCCTCTGTTTCTAGCCCTCTGATTCAGCCCCTCTGATTCAGCCCCTCTTTTTCTCGCCCTCTGTTTCAGACCCTCTGTTTCAGCCCTTCTGTTTCAGCCCCTCTGTTTCAGCCCCTATCTTTCAGCCCCTCTGTTTCTCGCCCTCTGTTTCTGCCCCTCTGTTTCTCGCCCTCTGTTTCAGCCCCGCTGATTCAGCCCCTCTGTTTCAGCCCTCTGAATCAGCCCCTCTGATTCAGCTCCTCTGTTTCAGCCCCACTTTTTCAGCCCCTCTGTTTCTCGCCCTCTGTTTCAGCCCCTCTGATTCTCGCCCTCTGTTTCAGCCCCTCTGTTTCTCGCCGTCTGTTTCAGCCCCTCTGATTCAGCCCCTCTGTTTCAGCCCTTCTGATTCAGCCCCTCTGATTCAGCCCCTCTGATTCAGCCCCTCTGTTTCTCGCCCTCTGTTTCAGCCCCTCTGTTTCAGCCCCTCTGTTTCAGCCCCTCTGTTTCTCACCCTCTGTTTCAGCCCGTCTGATTCAGCCCCTCTGTTTTAGCGCCTCTGATTCAGACCCTCTGATTCAGCCCCTCTGTTTCTCGCCCTCTCTCTCAGCCGCTCTGTTTCGGCCCCTCTGTTTCACCTCCTCTGTTTCAGCCCCTCTGTTTCTAGCCCTCTGTTTCAGCCCCTCTGTTTCTCGCCCTCTGTTCCAGCCCCTCTGTTTCTCGCCCTCTGTTTCAGCCCCTCTGTTTCAGCCCCTCTGTTTCAGCCCCTCTGTTTCTCGCCCTCTGTTTCAGCCCCTCTGTTTCTCGCCCTCTGTTTCAGCCCCTCTGTTTCTCGCCCTCTGTTTCAGCCCTTCTGTTTCAGCCCCTCTGTTTCTCGCCCTCTGTTTCGGCCCCTCTGTTTCTCGCCCTCTGTTTCAGCCCCGATGATTCAGCCCCTCTGTTTCAGCCCCTCTGAATCAGCCCCTCTGATTCAGCCCCTCTGTTTCAGCCCCTCTGTTTCAGCCCCTCTGTTTCTCGCCCTCTGTTTCAGCCCATCTGTTTCTCGCCCTCTGTTTCAGCCCCTCTGTTTCTCGCCCTCTGTTCAGCCCCTATGTTTCTCGCCCTCTGTTTCAGCCCGTCTGATTCAGCCCCTCTGATTTAGCCCCTCTGATTCAGCCCCTCTGTTTCAGCGCCTCTGATTCAGCCCCTCTGATTCAGCCCCTCAGTTTCTCGCCCTCTCTTTCAGCCGCTCTGTTTCAGCCCCTCTGTTTCACCTCCTCTGTTTCAGCCCCTCTGTTTCTAGCCCTCTGTTTCAGCCCCTCTGTTTCTCGACCTCTGTTCCAGCCCCTCTGTTTCTCGCCCTCTGTTTCAGCCCCTCTGTTTCAGCCCCTCTGTTTCAGCCCCTCTGTTTCTCGCCCACTGTTTCAGCCCCTCTGTTTCAGCCCCTCTGTTTCTCGGCCTCTGTTTCAGCCCCTCTGTTTCAGCCCCTCTGTTTTAGCCCCTCTGTTTCAGCCCGTCTGTTTCTCACCCTCTTTTTCAGCCTCTCTGTTTCTCGCCCTCTGTTTCAGCCCCTCTGTTTCTCGCCCTCTGTTTCAGCCCCTCTGTTTCAGCCCCTCTGTTTCTCGCCCTCTGTTTCTGCCCCTATGTTTCTCGCCCACTGTTTCAGCCCCTCTGTTTCTCGCCCTCTGTATCAGACCCTCTGTTTCAGCCCCTCTGTATCAGACCCTCTGTTTCAGCCCCTCTGTTTCTCACCCTCTGTTTCAGCCCCTCTGTTTCGCGCCCTCTGTTTCAGCCCCTCTGTTTCTCGCCCTCTGTTTCAGCCCCTCTGTTTCAGCCCCGCTGTTTCTCGCCCTCTGTTTCAGCCCCTCCGTTTCAGCCCCTCTGTTTCAGCCACTCTGTTTCAGCCCCTCTGTTTCTCGCCCTCTGTTTCAGCCCCTCTGTTTCTCGCCCTCTGTTTCAGCCCCTTAGTTTCTCGCCCTCTGTTTCAGCCCCTCTGTTTCTCGCCCTCTGTTTCAGCCCCTCTGTTTCATCCCCTCTGTTTCAGCCCCTCTGTTTCAGCCCCTCTGTTTCTCGCCCTCTGTTTCAGCCCCTCTGTTTCTCGCCCTCTGTTTCAGGCCCTCTGTTTCTCGCCCTCTGTTTCAGCCACTCTCTTTCAGCCCCTCTGTTTCAGCCCCTATGTTTCTCGCCCTCTGTTTCAGCCCCTCTGTTTCAGCCCCTCTGTTTCAGCCCCTCTGTTTCTCACCCTCTGTTTCAGCCCCTATGTTTCTCGCCCTCTGTTTCAGCCCCTCTGAATCAGCCCCTCTGATTCAGCCCCTCTGCTTCATCCCCTCTGTTTCAGCCCCTCTGTTTCAGCCCCTCTGTTTCTCGCCCTCTGTTTCTCGCCCTCTGTTTCAGGCCCTCTGTTTCTCGCCCTCTGTTTCAGCCCCTCTCTTTCAGCCCCTCTGTTTCAGCCCCTATGTTTCAGCCCCTCTGTTTCAGCCCCTCTGTTTCAGCCCCTCTGTTTCAGCCCCTCTGTTTCTCACCCTCTGTTTCAGCCCCTCTGTTTCGCGCTCTCTGTTTCAGCCCCTCTGTTTCAGCCCCTCTGTTTCTCGCCCTCTGTTTCTGCCCCTCTGTTTCCCGCCATCTGTTTCAACCCCTCTTTTTCTCGCCCTCTGTTTCAGCCCCATGATTCAGCCCCTCTGTTTCAGCCCCTCTGATTCAGCCCCTCTGTTTCTCGCCCTCTGTTTCAGTCCCTCTGATTCCGCCCCTCTGTTTCAGCCCCTCTTTTTCAGCGCCTCTGTTTCTCGCCCTCTGTTTCAGCCCCTCTGTTTCTAGCCCTCTGATTCAGCCCCTCTGATTCAGCCCCTCTTTTTCTCGCCCTCTGTTTCAGCCCCTCTGTTTCAGCCCTTCTGTTTCAGCCCCTCTTTTCAGCCCCTCTCTTTATCGCCCTCTGTTTCTGCCCCTCTGTTTCTCGCCCTCTGTTTCAGCCCCGCTGATTCAGCCCCTCTGTTTCAGCCCCTCTGAATCAGCCCCTCTGATTCAGCTCCTCTGTTTCTGCCCCACTTTTTCAGACTCTCTGTTTCTCGCCCTCTGTTTCAGCCCCTCTGATTCTCGCCCTCTGTTTCAGCCCCTCTGTTTCTCGCCGTCTGTTTCAGCCCCTCTGATTCAGCCCCTCTGTTTCAGCCCTTCTGATTCAGCCCCTCTGATTCAGCCCCTCTGATTCAGCCCCTCTGTTTCTCGCCCTCTGTTTTTGCCCCTCTGTTTCAGCCCCTCTGTTTCAGCCCCTCTGTTTCTCACCCTCTGTTTCAGCCCGTCTGATTCAGCCCCTCTGATTCAGCCCCTCTGATTCAGCCCCTCTGTTTTAGCGCCTCTGATTCAGACCCTCTTATTCAGCCCCTCTGTTTCTCGCCCTCTCTTTCAGCCGCTCTGTTTCAGCCCCTCTGTTTCACCTCCTCTGTTTCAGCCCCTCTGTTTCTAGCCCTCTGTTTCAGCCCCTCTGTTTCTCGCCCTCTGTTCCAGCCCCTCTGTTTCTCGCCCTCTGTTTCAGCCCCTCTGTTTCAGCCCCTCTGTTTCAGCCCCTCTGTTTCTCGCCCTCTGTTTCAGCCCCTCTGTTTCTCGCCCTCAGTTTCAGCCCCTCTGTTTCTCGCCCTCTGTTTCAGCCCCTCTGTTTCAGCCCCTCTGTTTCTCGCCCTCTGTTTCAGCCCCTCTGTTTCAGCCCCTCTGTTTCAGCCCGTCTGTTTCAGCCCCTCTGTTTCTCACCCTCTGTTTCAGCCCCTCTGTTTCTCGCCCTCTGTTTCAGCCCCTCTGTTTCAGCCCCTCTGTTCAGCCCCTCTGTTTCAGCGCCTCTGATTCAGCCCCTCTGATTCAGCCCCTCTGTTTCTCGCCCTCTCTTTCAGCCGCTCTGTTTCTCGCCCTCTGTTTCAGCCCCTCTGTTTCTCGCCCTCTGTTTCAGCCCCTCTGTTTCAGCCCCTCTGTTTCAGCCCCTCTGTTTCAGCCCCTGTTTCTCGCCCTCTGTTTCAGCCCCTCTGTTTCAGCCCCTCTGTTTCAGCCCCTCTGTTTCTCACCCTCTGTTTCAGCCCCTCTGTTTCTCACCCACTGTTTCAGCCCCTCTGTTTCTCGCCCTCTGTTTCAGCCCCTCTGTTTCAGCCCCTCTGTTTCTCGCCCTCTGTTTCTGCCCCTCTGTTTCTCGCCCACTGTTTCAGCCCCTCTGTTTTTCGCCCTCTGTTTCAGCCCATCTGTTTCTCGCCATCTGTATCAGACCCTCTGTTTCAGCCCCTCTGTTTCAGCCCCTCTGTTTCAGCCCCTCTGTTTCTCGCCCTCTGTTTCAGCCCCTCTGTATCGCGCTCTCTGTTTCAGCCCCTCTGTTTCAGCCCCTCTGTTTCTCGCCCTCTGTTTCTGCCCCTCTGTTTCTCGCCCTCTGTTTCAACCCCTCTGTTTCTCGCCCTCTGTTTCAGCCCCTCCGTTTCAGCCCCTCTGTTTCAGCCACTCTGTTTCAGCCCCTCTGTTTCTCGCCCTCTGTTTCAGCCCCTCTGTTTCTCGCCCTCTGTTCAGCATCTTAGTTTCTCGCCCTCTGTTTCAGCCCCTCTGTTTCTCGCCCTCTGTTTCAGCCCCTCTGTTTCAGCCCCTCTGTTTCTCGCCCTCTGTTTCTGCCCCCCGGTTTCTCGCACTCTGTTTCAGCCCCTCTGTTTCTCGCCCTCTGTTTCAGCCCCTCTGTTTCATCCCCTCTGTTTCAGCCCCTCTGTTTCAGCCCCTCTGTTTCTCGCCCTCTGTTTCAGCCCCTCTGTTTCTCGCCCTCTGTTTCAGGCCCTCTGTTTCTCGCCCTCTGTTTCAGCCCCTCTCTTTCAGCCCCTCTGTTTCAGCCCCTATGTTTCTCGCCCTCTGTTTCAGCCCCTCTGTTTCAGCCCCTCTGTTTCAGCCCCTCTGTTTCTCACCCTCTGTTTCAGCCCCTATGTTTCTCGCCCACTGTTTCAGCCCCTCTGAATCAGCCCCTCTGATTCAGCCCCTCTGCTTCAGCCCCTCTGTTTCTCACCCTCTGTTTCAGCCCCTCTGTTTCGCGCTCTCTGTTTCAGCCCCTCTGTTTCAGCCCCTCTGTTTCTCGCCCTCTGTTTCTGCCCCTCTGTTTCCCGCCCTCTGTTTCAACCCCTCTTTTTCTCGCCCTCTGTTTCAGCCCCATGATTCAGCCCCTCTGTTTCAGCCCCTCTGATTCAGCCCCTCTGTTTCTCGCCCTCTGTTTCAGCCCCTCTGCTTCTCGCCCTCTGTTGCAGCCCCTCTGTTTCTCGCCCTCTGTTTCAGTCCCTCTGATTCCGCCCCTCTGTTTCAGCCCCTCTGTTTCAGCGCCTCTGTTTCTCGCCCTCTGTTTCAGCCCCTCTGTTTCTAGCCCTCTGATTCAGCCCCTCTGATTCAGCCCCTCTTTTTCTCGCCCTCTGTTTCAGCCCCTCTGTTTCAGCCCTTCTGTTTCAGCCCCTCTTTTCAGCCCCTCTCTTTATCGCCCTCTGTTTCAGCCCCTCTGTTTCTCGCCCTCTGTTTCAGCCCCTCTGTTTCAGCCCCTCTGTTCAGCCCCTCTGTTTCAGCGTCTCTGATTCAGCCCCTCTGATTCAGCCCCTCTGTTTCTCGCCCACTCTTTCAGCCGCTCTGTTTCTCGCCCTCTGTTTCAGCCCCTCTGTTTCTCGCCCTCTGTTTCAGCCCCTCTGTTTCAGCCCCTCTGTTTCAGCCCCTCTGTTTCAGCCCCTGTTTCTCGCCCTCTGTTTCAGCCCCTCTGTTTCAGCCCCTCTGTTTCAGCCCCTCTGTTTCAGCCCCTCTGTTTCTCACCCTCTGTTTCAGCCCCTCTGTTTCTCACCCACTGTTTCAGCCCCTCTGTTTCTCGCCCTCTGTTTCAGCCCCTCTGTTTCAGCCCCTCTGTTTCTCGCCCTCTGTTTCTGCCCCTCTGTTTCTCGCCCACTGTTTCAGCCCCTCTGTTTTTCGCCCTCTGTTTCAGCCCATCTGTTTCTCGCCATCTGTATCAGACCCTCTGTTTCAGCCCCTCTGTTTCAGCCCCTCTGTTTCAGCCCCTCTGTTTCTCGCCCTCTGTTTCAGCCCCTCTGTATCGCGCTCTCTGTTTCAGCCCCTCTGTTTCAGCCCCTCTGTTGCTCGCCCTCTGTTTCTGCCCCTCTGTTTCTCGCCCTCTGTTTCAACCCCTCTGTTTCTCGCCCTCTGTTTCAGCCCCGCTGATTCAGCCCCTCTGTTTCAGCCCCTCTGTTTCTCGCCCTCTGTTTCAGCCCCTCTGTTTCTCGCCCTCTGTATCAGACCCTCTGTTTCAGCCCCTCTGTTTCAGCCCCTCTCTTTCAGCCCCTCTGTTTATCGCCCTCTGTTTCTCGCCCTCTGTTTCAGCCCGCCTGCTTCTCGCCCTCTGTTGCAGCCCCTCTGTTTCTCGCCCTCAGGTTCAGCCCCTCTGTTTCAGCCCCTCTGTTTCAGCCCCTCGTATTAGCCCCTCTGTTTCTCGCCCTCTGTTTCAGCCCCTCTGTTTCAGCCCCTCTGTTTCAGCCCCTCTGTTTCAGCCCCTCTGTTTCTCACCCTCTGTTTCAGCCCCTCTGTTTCTCGCCCTCTGTTTCAGCCCCTCTGTTTCTCGCCCTCTGTTTCAGCCCCTCTGTTTCAGCCCCTCTGTTTCTCGCCCTCTGTTTCTGCCCCTCTGTTTCTCGCCCTCTGTTTCAGCCCCTCTGTTTTTCGCCCTCTGTTTCAGCCCCTCTGTTTCTCGCCCTCTGTATCAGACCCTCTGTTTCAGCCCCTCTGTTTCAGCCCCTCTCTTTCAGCCCCTCTGTTTATCGCCCTCTGTTTCTCGCCATCTGTTTCAGCCCCTCTGTTTCTCGCCCTCTGTTTCAGCCCCTCTGTTTCGCGCTCTCTGTTTCAGCCCCTCTGTTTCAGCCCCTCTGTTTCTCGCCCTCTGTGTCTGCCCCTCTGTTTCACGCCCTCTGTTTCAACCCCTATGTTTCTCGCCCTCTGTTTCAGCCCCGCTGATTCAGCCCCTCTGTTTCAGACCCTCTGATTCAGCCCCTCTGTTTCTCGCCCTCTGTTTCAGCCCCTCTGCTTCTCGCCCTCTGTTGCAGCCCATCTATTTCTCGCCCTCTGTTCCAGCCCCTCTGATTCAGCTCCTCTGTTTCAGCCCCTCTGTTTCAGCGCCTCTGTTTCTCGCCCTCTGTTTCATCCCCTCTTTTTCTAGCCCTCTGATTCAGCGCCTCTGATTCAGCCCCTCTTTTTCTCGCCCTCTGTTTCAGCCCCTCTGTTTCAGCCCTTCTGTTTCAGCCCCTCTGTTTCAGCCCCTCTGTTTCAGCCCCTCTGTTTCTCACCCTCTGTCTCTGCCCCTCTGTTTCTCGCCCTCTGTTTCAGCCCCGCTGATTCAGCCCCTCTGTTTCAGACCCTCTGAATCAGCCCCTCTGATTCAGCTCCTCTGTTTCAGCACCACTTTTTCAGCCCCTCTGTTTCTCGCCCTCTGTTTCAGCCCCTCTGATTCTCGCCCTCTGTTTCAGCCCCTCTGTTTCGCGCCGTCTGTTTCAGCCCCTCTGATTCAGCCCCTCTGTTTCAGCCCTTCTGATTCAGCCCCTCTGATTCAGCCCCTCTGATTCAGCCCCTCTGTTTCTCGCCCTCTGTTTCAGCACCTCTGTTTCAGCCCCTCTGTTTCAGCCCCTCTGTTTCTCACCCACTGTTACAGCCCGTCTGATTCAGCCCCTCTGATTCAGCCCCTCTGATTCAGCCCCTCTGTTTCAGCGCCTCTGATCCAGCCCCTCTGATTCAGCCCCTCTGTTTCTCGCCCTCTCTTTCAGCCGCTCTGTTTCAGCCCCTCTGTTTCACCTCCTCTGTTTCAGCTCCTCTGTTTCTAGCCCTCTGTTTCAGCCCCTCTGTTTCTCGCCCTCTGTTCCAGCCCCTCTGTTTCTCGCCCTCTGTTTCAGCCCCTCTGTTTCAGCCCCTCTGTTTCAGCCCCTCTGTTTCTCGCCCTCTGTTCCAGCCCATCTGTTTCTCGTTCTCTGTTTCAGCCCCTCTGTTTCAGCCCCTCTGTTTCTCGCCCTCTGTTTCAGCCCCTCTGTTTCAGCCCCTCTGTTTCAGCCCCTCTGTTTCAGCCCGTCTGTTTCTCACCCTCTTTTTCAGCCCCTCTGTTTCTCGCCCTCTGTTTCAGCCCCTCTGTTTCTCGCCCTCAGTTTCAGCCCCTCTGTTTCTCGCCCTCTGTTTCAGCCCCTCTGTTTCAGCCCCTCTGTTTCTCGCCCTCTGTTTCAGCCCCTCTGTTTCAGCCCCTCTGTTTCAGCCGCTCTGTTTCAGCCCCTCTGTTTCTCACCCTCTGTTTCAGCCCCTCTGTTTCTCGCCCTCTGTTTCAGCCCCTCTGTTTCAGCCCCTCTGTTCAGCCCCTCTGTTTCAGCGCCTCTGATTCAGCCCCTCTGTTTCTCGCCCTCTCTTTCAGCCGCTCTGTTTCTCGCCCTCTGTTTCAGCCCCTCTGTTTCTCGCCCTCTGTTTCAGCCCCTCTGTTTCAGCCCCTCTGTTTCAGCCCCTCTGTTTCAGCCCCTGTTTCTCGCCCTCTGTTTCAGCCCCTCTGTTTCAGCCCCTCTGTTTCAGCCCCTCTGTTTCAGCCCCTCTGTTTCTCACCCTCTGTTTCAGCCCCTCTGTTTCTCGCCCTCTGTTTCAGCCCCTCTGTTTCTCGCCCTCTGTTTCAGCCCCTCTGTTTCAGCCCCTCTGTTTCTCGCCCTCTGTTTCTGCCCTTCTGTTTCTCGCCCACTGTTTCAGCCCCTCGGTTTTTCGCCCTCTGTTTCAGCCCATCTGTTTCTCGCCCTCTGTATCAGACCCTCTGTTTCAGCCCCTCTGTTTCAGCCCCTCTGTTTCAGCCCCTCTGTTTCTCGCCCTCTGTTTCAGCCCCTCTGTATCGCGCTCTCTGTTTCAGCCCCTCTGTTTCAGCCCCTCTGTTTCTCGCCCTCTGTTTCTGCCCCTCTGTTTCTCGCCCTCTGTTTCAACCCCTCTGTTTCTCGCCCTCTGTTTCAGCCCCGCTGATTCAGCCCATCTGTTTCAGCCCCTCTGATTCAGCCCCTCTGTTTCTCGCCCTCTGTTTCAGCACGTCTGCTTCTCGCCCTCTGTTGCAGCCCCTCTGTTTCAGCCCCTCTGTTTCAGCCCCTCTGTTTCAGCCCCTCTGTTTCTCGCCCTCTGTTTCAGCCCCTCTGTTTCTCGCCCTCAGGTTCAGTCCCTCTGTTTCAGCCCCTCTGTTTCAGCCCCTCTGTTTCAGCCCCTCTGTTTCTCGCCCTCTGTTTCAGCAGCTCTGTTTCAGCCCCTCTGTTTCAGCCCCTCTGTTTCAGCCCCTCTGTTTCTCACCCTCTGTTTCAGCCCCTCTGTTTCTCGCCCTCTGTTTCAGCCCCTCTGTATCTCGCCCTCTGTTTCAGCCCCTCTGTTTCAGCCCCTCTGTTTCTCGCCCTCTGTTTCTGCCCCTCTGTTTCTCGCCCTCTGCTTCAGCCCCTCAGTTTTTCGCCCTCAGTTTCAGCCCCTCTGTTTCTCGCCCTCTGTATCAGACCCTCTGTTTCAGCCCCTCTGTTTCAGCCCCTCTCTTTCAGCCCCTCTGTTTATCGCCCTCTGTTTCTCGCCATCTGTTTCAGCTCCTCTGTTTCTCGCCCTCTGTTTCAGCCCCTCTGTTTCGCGCTCTCTGTTTCAGCCCCTCTGTTTCAGCCCCTCTGTTTCTCGCCCTCTGTGTCTGCCCCTCTGTTTCACGCCCTCTGTTTCAACCCCTATGTTTCTCGCCCTCTGTTTCAGCCCCGCTGATTCAGCCCCTCTGTTTCAGCCCCTCTGATTCAGCCCCTCTGTTTCTCGCCCTCTGTTTCAGCCCCTCTGCTTCTCGACCTCTGTTGCAGCCCCTCTATTTCTCGCCCTCTGTTCCAGCCCCTCTGATTCAGCCCCTCTGTTTCAGCCCCTCTGTTTCAGCGCCTCTGTTTCTCGCCCTCTGTTTCAGCCCCTCTGTTTCTAGCCCTCTGATTCAGCCCCTCTGATTCAGCCCCTCTTTTTCTCGCCCTCTGTTTCAGCCCTTCTTTTTCAGCCCCTCTGTTTCAGCCCCTCTGTTTCAGCCCCTCTGTTTCTCGCCCTCTGTCTCTGCCCCTCTGTTTCTCGCCCTCTGTTTCAGCCCCGCTGATTCAGCCCGTATGTTTCAGCCCCTCTGAATCAGCCCCTCTGATTCAGCTCCTCTGTTTCAGCCCCACTTTTTCAGCCCCTCTGTTTCTCGCCCTCTGTTTCAGCCCCTATGATTCTCGCCCTCTGTTTCAGCCCCTCTGTTTCGCGCCGTCTGTTTCAGCCCCTCTGATTCAGCCCCTCTGTTTCAGCCCTTCTGATTCAGCCCCTCTGATTCAGCCCCTCTGATTCAGCCCCTCTGTTTCTCGCCTTCTGTTTCAGCACCTCTGTTTCAGCCCCTCTGTTTCCACCCACTGTTACAGCCCGTCTGATTCAGCCCCTCTGATTCAGCCCCTCTGATTCAGCCCCTCTGTTTCAGCGCCTCTGATTCAGCCCCTCTGATTCAGCCCCTCTGTTTCTCGCCCTCTCTTTCAGCCGCCCTGTTTCAGCCCCTCTGTTTCACCTCCTCTGTTTCAGCTCCTCTGTTTCTAGCCCTCTGCTTCAGCCCCTCTGTTTCTCGCCCTCTGTTCCAGCCCCTCTGTTTCCCGCCCTCTGTTTCAGCCCCTCTGTTTCAGCCCCTCTGTTTCAGCCCCTCTGTTTCTCGCCCTCTGTTTCAGCGCCTCTGTTTCTCACCCTCAGTTTCAGCCCATCTGTTTCTCGTTCTCTGTTTCAGCCCCTCTGTTTCAGCCCCTCTGTTTCTCGCCCTCTGTTTCAGCCCCTCTGTTTCAGCCCCTCTATTTCAGCCCCTCTGTTTCAGCCCGTCTGTTTCTCACCCTCTTTTTCAGCCCCTCTGTTTCTCGCCCTCTGTTTCAGCCCCTCTGTTTCTCGCCCTCTGTTTCAGCCCCTCTGTTTCAGCCCCTCCGTTTCAGCCCCTCTGTTTCAGCCCCTCTGTTTCTCACCCTCTGTTTCAGCCCCTCTGTTTCTCGCCCTCTGTTTCAGCCCCTCTGTTTCTCGCCCTCTGTTTCAGCCCTTCTGTTTCACCCCCTCTTTTTCTCGCCCTCTGTTTCTGCCCCTCTGTTTCTCGACCACTGTTTCAGCACCGCTGTTTCTCGCCCTCTGCTTCAGCCCCGCTGATTCAGCCCCTCTGTTTCAGCCCCTCTGAATCAGCCCCTCTGATTCAGCCCCTCTGTTTCAGCCCCTCTGTTTCAGCCCCTCTGTTTCTCGCCCTCTGTTTCAGCCCCTCTGTTTCTCGCCCTCTGTTTCAGCCTCTCTGTTTCTCGCCCTCTGTTCAGCCCCTATGTTTCTCGCCCACTGTTTCAGCCCGTCTGATTCAGCCCCTCTGATTCAGCCCCTCTGTTTCAGCGCCTCTGATTCAGCCCCTCTGATTCAGCCCCTCTGTTTCTCGCCCTCTCTTTCAGCCGCTCTGTTTCAGCCCCTCTGTTTCACCTCCTCTGTTTCAGCCCCTCTGTTTCTAGCCCTCTGTTTCAGCCCCTCTGTTTCTCGCCCTCTGTTCCAGCCCCTCTGTTTCTCGCCCTCTGTTTCAGCCCCTCTGTTTCAGCCCCTCTGTTTCAGCCCCTCTGTTTCTCGCCCTCTGTTTCAGCCCCTCTGTTTCTCGCCCTCTGTTTCAGCCCCTCTGTTTCAGCCCCTCTGTTTCAGCCCCTCTGTTTCAGCCCCTCTGTTTCTCACCCTCTTTTTCAGCCCCTCTGTTTCTCGCCCTCTGTTTCAGCCCCTCTGTTTCTCGCCCACTGTTTCAGCCCCACTGTTTCAGCCCCTCTGTTTCTCGCCCTCTGTTTCTGCCCCTATGTTTCTCGCCCTCTGTTTCAGCCACTCTGTTTTTCGCCCTCTGTTTCAGCCCCTCTGTTTCTCGCCCTCTGTATCAGACCCTCTGTTTCAGCCCCTCTGTTTCAGACCCTCTGTTTCAGCCCCTCTGTTTCTCGCCCGCGGTTTATCGCCCTCTGTTTCAGCCCCTCTGTTTCTCGCCCTCTGTTTCAGCCCCTCTGTTTCTCGCCCTCTGTTTCAGCCCCTGTTTCTCGCCCTCTGTTTCAGCCCCTCTGTTTCAGCCCCGCTGTTTCTCGCCCTCTGTTTCAGCCCCTCCGTTTCAGCCCCTCTGTTTCAGCCTCTCTGTTTCAGCCCCTCTGTTTCTCGCCCTCTGTTTCAGCCCCTCTGTTTCTCGCCCTCTGTTCAGCACCTTAGTTTCTCGCCCTCGGTTTCAGCCCCTCTGATTCAGCCCCCCTGTTTCAGCCCCTCTGTTTCAGCCCCTCTGTTTCTCGCCCTCTGTTTCAGCCCATCTGTTTCTCGCCCTCTGTTTCAGCCCCTCTGTTTCTCGCCCTCTGTTTCAGCCCCTCTGTTTCATCCCCTCTGTTTCAGCCCCTCTGTTTCAGCCCCTCTGTTTCTCGCCCTCTGTTTCAGCCCCTCTGTTTCAGCCCCTCTGTTTCTCGCCCTCTGTTTCAGCCCCTCTGTTTCTCGCCCTCTGTTTCAGCCCCTCTGTTTCTCGCCCTCTGTTTCAGCCCCTCTCTTTCAGCCCCTCTGTTTCAGCCCCTCTGTTTCTCGCCCTCTGTTTCAGCCCCTCTGAATCAGCCCCTCTGATTCAGCCCCTCTGTTTCAGCCCCTCTGTTTCAGCCCCTCTGTTTCTCGCCCTCTGTTTCAGCCCCTCTGTTTCTCGCCCTCTGTTTCAGCCCCTCTGTTTCTCGCCCTCTGTTCAGCCCCTATGTTTCTCGCCCTCTGTTTCAGCCCCTCTGTTTTTCGCCCTCTGTTTCAGGCCCTCTGTTTCAGCCCCTCTGTTTCTCGCCCTCTGTTTCTGCCACTCTGTTTCTCGCCCTCTGTTTCAGCCCCGCTGATTCAGCCCCTCTGTTTCAGCCCCTCTGAATCAACCCCTCTGATTCAGCCCCTCCGTTTCAGCCCCTCTGTTTCAGCCCCTCTGTTTCTCGCCCTCTGTTTCAGCCCATCTGATTCTCGCCCTCTGTTTCCGCCCCTCTGATTCTCACCCTCTGTTTCAGCCCCTCTGATTGAGCCCCTCTATTTCAGCCCCTCTGATTCAGCCCCTCTGATTCAGCCCCTCTGATTCAGCCCCTCTGTTTCTCGCCCTCTGTTTCAGCCCCTCTGTTTCAGCCCCTCTGTTTCATCCCCTCTTTTTCAGCCCCTCTGTTTCAGCCCCTCTTTTTCTCGCCCTCTGTTTCAGCCCCTCTGTTTCTCGCCCTCTGTTTCAGGCCCTCTGTTTCTCGCCCTCTGTTTCAGCCCCTCTCTTTCAGCCCCTCTGTTTCAGCCCCTCTGTTTCTCGCCCTCTGTTTCAGCCCCTCTGTTTCAGCCCCTCTGTTTCTCACCATCTGTTTCAGCCCCTCTGTTTCTCGCCCTCTGTTTCAGCCCCTCTGTTTCTCGCCATCTGTTTCAGCCCTTCTGCTTCAGCCCCTCTGTTTCTCGCCCTCTGTTTCTGCCCCTCTGTTTCTCGCCCTCTGTTTCAGCCCCGCTGTTTCTCGCCAACTGCTTCAGCTCCGCTGATTCAGCCCCTCTGTTTCAGCCCCTCTGAATCAGCCCCTCTGATTAAGCCCCTCTGTTTCAGCCCCTCTGTTTCAGCCCCTCTGTTTCTCGCCCTCTGTTTCAGCCCCTCTGTTTCTCGCCCTCTGTTTCAGCCCCTCTGTTTCTCGCCCTCTGTTCAGCCCCTCTGTTTCTCGCCCTCTGTTTCAGCCCCTCTGTTTCAGCCCCTCTGTTTCAGCCCCTCTGTTTCTCACCCTCTGTTTCAGCCCCTCTGTTTCTCGCCCTCTGTTTCAGCCCCTCTGTTTCTCGCCCTCTGTTTCAGCCCTTCTGTTTCAGCCCCTCTGTTTCAGCCCCTCTGTTTCTGCCCCTCTGTTTCTCGCCCTCTGTTTCAGCCCCGCTGTTTCTCGCCCTCTGCTTCAGCCCCGCTGATTCAGCCCCTCTGTTTCAGCCCCTCTGAATCAGCCCCTCTGAATCAGCCCCTCTGTTTCAGCCCCTCTGTTTCAGCCCCTCTGTTTTTCGCCCTCTGTTTCAGCCCCTCTGTTTCTCGCCCTCTGTTTCAGCCCCTCTGTTTCTCGCCCTCTGTTCAGCCCCTATGTTTCTCGCCCTCTGTTTCAGCCCCTCTGTTTTTCGCCCTCTGTTTCAGCCCCACTGTTTCAGCCCCTCTGTTTCTCGCCCTCTGTTTCTGCCACTCTGTTTCTCGCCCTCTGTTTCAGCCCCGCTGATTCAGCCCCTCTGTTTCAGCCCCTCTGAATCAGCCCCTCTGATTCAGCCCCTCCGTTTCAGCCCCTCTGTTTCAGCCCCTCTGTTTCTCGCCCTCTGTTTCAGCCCATCTGATTCTCACACTCTGTTTCAGCCCCTCTGATTGAGCCCCTCTGTTTCAGCCCCTCTGATTCAGCCCCTCTGATTCAGCCCCTCTGATTCAGCCCCTCTGTTTCTCGCCCTCTGTTTCAGCCCCTCTGTTTCTCGCCCTCTGTTCAGCCCCTATGTTTCTCGCTCTCTGTTTCAGCCCGTCTGATTCAGCCCCTCTGATTCAGCCCCTCTGATTCAGCCCCTCTGTTTCAGCGCCTCTGATTCAGCCCCTCTGATTCAGCCCCTCTGTTTCTCGCCCTCTCTTTCAGCCGCTCTGTTTCAGCCCCTCTGTTTCACCTCCTCTGTTTCAGCCCCTCTGTTTCTAGCCCTCTGTTTCAGCCCCTCTGTTTCTCGCCCTCTGTTCCGGCCCCTCTGTTTCTCGCCCTCTGTTTCAGCCCCTCTGTTTCAGCCCCTCTGTTTCAGCCCCTCTGTTTCTCGCCCTCTGTTTCAGCCCCTCTGTTTCTCGCCCTGAGTTTCAGCCCATCTGTTTCTCGCCCTCTGTTTCAGCCCCTCTGTTTCAGCCCCTCTGTTTCTCGGCCTCTGTTTCAGCCCCTCTGTTTCAGACCCTTTGTTTTAGCCCCTCTGTTTCAGCCCCTCTGTTCCAGACCCTCTGTTTCAGCCCCTCTGTTTCTCGCCCGCGGTTTCTCGCCCTCTGATTCAGCCCCTCTGATTCTCGCCCTCTGTTTCAGCCCCTCTGTTTCGCGCCCTCTGTTTCAGCCCCTCTGTTTCAGCCACTCTGTTTCAGCCCCTCTGTTTCTCGCCCTCTGTTTCAGCCCCTCTGTTTCTCGCCCTCTGTTTCAGCCCCTCTGTTTCAGCCCCGCTGTTTCTCGCCCTCTGTTTCAGCCCCTCCGTTTCAGCCCCTCTGTTTCAGCCTCTCTGTTTCAGCCCCTCTGTTTCTCGCCCTCTGTTTCAGCCCCTCTGTTTCTCGCCCTCTGTTCAGCATCTTAGTTTCTAGCCCTCTGTTTCAGCCCCTCTGTTTCTCTTCCCTCTGTTTCAGCCCCTCTGTTTCAGCCCCTCTGTTTCTCGCCCTCTGTTTCTGCCCCCCGGTTTCTCGCACTCTGTTTCAGCCCCTCTGTTTCTCGCCCTCTGTTTCAGCCCCTCTGTTTCATCCCCTCTGTTTCAGCCCCTCTGTTTCAGCCCCTCTGTTTCTCGCCCTCTGTTTCAGCCCCTCTGTTTCTCGCCCTCTGTTTCAGGCCCTCTGTTTCTCGCCCTCTGTTTCAGCCCCTCTCTTTCAGCCCCTCTGTTTCAGCCCCTATGTTTCTCGCCCTCTGTTTCAGCCCCTCTGTTTCAGCCCCTCCGTTTTCAGCCCCTCTGTTTCTCACTCTCTGTTTCAGGCCCTCTGTTTCGCGCCCTCTGTTTCAGCCCCTCTCTTTCAGCCCCTCTGTTCAGCCCCTCTGTTTCAGCGCCTCTGATTCAGCCCCTCTGATTCAGCCCCTCTGTTTCTCGCCCTCTCTTTCAGCCGCTCTGTTTCTCGCCCTCTGTTTCAGCCCCTCTGTTTCTCACCCTCTGTTTCAGCCCCTCTGTTTCAGCCCCTCTGTTTCAGCCCCTCTGTTTCAGCCCCTGTTTCTCGCCCTCTGTTTCAGCCCCTCTGTTTCAGCCCCTCTGTTTCAGCCCCTCTGTTTCAGCCCCTCTGTTTCTCACCCTCTGTTTCAGCCCCTCTGTTTCTCACCCACTGTTTCAGCCCCTCTGTTTCTCGCCCTCTGTTTCAGCCCCTCTGTTTCAGCCCCTCTGTTTCTCGCCCTCTGTTTCTGCCCCTCTGTTTCTCGCCCACTGTTTCAGCCCCTCTGTTTTTCGCCCTCTGTTTCAGCCCATCTGTTTCTCGCCATCTGTATCCGACCCTCTGTTTCAGCCCCTCTGTTTCAGCCCCTCTGTTTCAGCCCCTCTGTTTCTCGCCCTCTGTTTCAGCCCCTCTGTATCGCGCTCTCTGTTTCAGCCCCTCTGTTTCAGCCCCTCTGTTTCTCGCCCTCTGTTTCTGCCCCTCTGTTTCTCGCCCTCTGTTTCAACCCCTCTGTTTCTCGCCCTCTGTTTCAGCCCCGCTGATTCAGCCCATCTGTTTCAGCCCCTCTGTTTCTCGCCCTCTGTTTCAGCCCCTCTGTTTCTCGCCCTCTGTATCAGACCCTCTGTTTCAGCCCCTCTGTTTCAGCCCCTCTCTTTCAGCCCCTCTGTTTATCGCCCTCTGTTTCTCGCCCTCTGTTTCAGCCCGCCTGCTTCTCGGCCTCTGTTGCAGCCCCTCTGTTTCTCGCCCTCAGGTTCAGCCCCTCTGTTTCAGCCCCTCTGTTTCAGCCCCTCGTATTCAGCCCCTCTGTTTCTCGCCCTCTGTTTCAGCCCCTCTGTTTCAGCCCCTCTGTTTCAGCCCCTCTGTTTCAGCCCCTCTGTTTCTCACCCTCTGTTTCAGCCCCTCTGTTTCTCGCCCTCTGTTTCAGCCCCTCTGTTTCTCGCCCTCTGTTTCAGCCCCTCTGTTTCAGCCCCTCTGTTTCTCGCCCTCTGTTTCTGCCCCTCTGTTTCTCGCCCTCTGTTTCAGCCCCTCTGTTTTTCGCCCTCTGTTTCAGCCCCTCTGTTTCTCGCCCTCTGTATCAGACCCTCTGTTTCAGCCCCTCTGTTTCAGCCCCTCTCTTTCAGCCCCTCTGTTTATCGCCCTCTGTTTCTCGCCATCTGTTTCAGCCCCTCTGTTTCTCGCCCTCTGTTTCAGCCCCTCTGTTTCGCGCTCTCTGTTTCAGCCCCTCTGTTTCAGCCCCTCTGTTTCTCGCCCTCTGTGTCTGCCCTTCTGTTTCACGCCCTCTGTTTCAACCCCTATGTTTCTCGCCCTCTGTTTCAGCCCCGCTGATTCAGCCCCTCTGTTTCAGACCCTCTGATTCAGCCCCTCTGTTTCTCGCCCTCTGTTTCAGCCCCTCTGCTTCTCGCCCTCTGTTGCAGCCCCTCTATTTCTCGCCCTCTGTTCCAGCCCCTCTGATTCAGCCCCTCTGTTTCAGCCCCTCTGTTTCAGCGCCTCTGTTTCTCGCCCTCTGTTTCAGCCCCTCTGTTTCTAGCCCTCTGATTCAGCGCCTCTGATTCAGCCCCTCTTTTTCTCGCCCTCTGTTTCAGCCCCTCTGTTTCAGCCCTTCTGTTTCAGCCCCTCTGTTTCAGCCCCTCTGTTTCAGCCCCTCTGTTTCTCACCCTCTGTCTCTGCCCCTCTGTTTCTCGCCCTCTGTTTCAGCCCCGCTGATTCAGCCCCTCTGTTTCAGCCCCTCTGAATCAGCCCCTCTGATTCAGCTCCTCTGTTTCAGCCCCACTTTTTCAGCCCCTCTGTTTCTCGCCCTCTGTTTCAGCCCCTCTGATTCTCGCCCTCTGTTTCAGCCCCTCTGATTCAGCCCCTCTGTTTCTCGCCCTCTGTTTCAGCACCTCAGTTTCAGCCCCTCTGTTTCAGCCCCTCTGTTTCTCAGCCACTGTTACAGCCCGTCTGATTCAGCCCGTCTGATTCAGCCCCTCTGATTCAGCCCCTCTGTTTCAGCGCCTCTGATCCAGCCCCTCTGATTCAGCCCCTCTGTTTCTCGCCCTCTCTTTCAGCCGCTCTGTTTCAGCCCCTCTGTTTCACCTCCTCTGTTTCAGCTCCTCTGTTTCTAGCCCTCTGTTTCAGCCCCTCTGTTTCTCGCCCTCTGTTCCAGCCCCTCTGTTTCTCGCCCTCTGTTTCAGCCCCTCTGTTTCAGCCCCTCTGTTTCTCGCCCTCTGTTCCAGCCCATCTGTTTCTCGTTCTCTGTTTCAGCCCCTCTGTTTCAGCCCCTCTGTTTCTCGCCCTCTGTTTCAGCCCCTCTGTTTCAGCCCCTCTGTTTCAGCCCCTCTGTTTCAGCCCGTCTGTTTCTCACCCTCTTTTTCAGCCCCTCTGTTTCTCGCCCTCTGTTTCAGCCCCTCTGTTTCTCGCCCTCAGATTCAGCCCCTCTGTTTCTCGCCCTCTGTTTCAGCCCCTCTGTTTCAGCCCCTCTGTTTCTCGCCCTCTGTTTCAGCCCCTCTGTTTCAGCCCCTCTGTTTCAGCCGCTCTGTTTCAGCCCCTCTGTTTCTCACCCTCTGTTTCAGCCCCTCTGTTTCTCGCCCTCTGTTTCAGCCCCTCTGTTTCAGCCCCTCTGTTCAGCCCCTCTGTTTCAGCGCCTCTGATTCAGCCCCTCTGATTCAGCCCCTCTGTTTCTCGCCCTGTCTTTCAGCCGCTCTGTTTCTCGCCCTCTGTTTCAGCCCCTCTGTTTCTCGCCCTCTGTTTCAGCCCCTCTGTTTCAGCCCCTCTGTTTCTGCCCCTCTGTTTCAGCCCCTGTTTCTCGCCCTCTGTTTCAGCCCCTCTGTTTCAGCCCCTCTGTTTCAGCCCCTCTGTTTCAGCCCCTCTGTTTCTCGCCCTCTGTTTCAGCCCCTCTGTTTCTCGCCCTCTGTTTCAGCCCCTCTGTTTCTCGCCCTCTGTTTCTGCCCCTCTGTTTCAGCCACTCTGTTTCTCGCCCTCTGTTTCTGCCCCTCTGTTTCTCGCCCACTGTTTCAGCCCCTCGGTTTTTCGCCCTCTGTTTCAGCCCATCTGTTTCTCGTCCTCTGTATCAGACCCTCTGTTTCAGCCCCTCTGTTTCAGCCCCTCTGTTTCAGCCCCTCTGTTTCTCGCCCTCTGTTTCAGCCCCTCTATATCGCGCTCTCTGTTTCAGCCCCTCTGTTTCAGCCCCTCTGTTTCTCGCCCTCTGTTTCTGCCCCTCTGTTTCTCGCCCTCTGTTTCAACCCCTCTGTTTCTCGCCCTCTGTTTCAGCCCCACTGATTCAGCCCATCTGTTTCAGCCCCTCTGATTCAGCCCCTCTGTTTCTCGCCCTCTGTTTCAGCACGTCTGCTTCTCGCCCTCTGTTGCAGCCCCTCTGTTTCAGCCCCTCTGTTTCAGCCCCTCTGTTTCAGCCCCTCTGTTTCTCGCCCTCTGTTTCAGCCCCTCTGTTTCTCGCCCACAGGTTCAGTCCCTCTGTTTCAGCCCCTCTGTTTCAGCCGCTCGTATTCAGCCCCTCTGTTTCTCGCCCTCTGTTTCAGCAGCTTTGTTTCAGCCCCTCTGTTTCAGCCCCTCTGTTTCAGCCCCTCTGTTTCTCACCCTCTGTTTCAGCCCCTCTGTTTCTCGCCCTCTGTTTCAGCCCCTCTGTTTCTCGCCCTCTGTTTCAGCCCCTCTGTTTCAGCCCCTCTGTTTCTCGCCCTCTGTTTCTGCCCCTCTGTTTCTCGCCCTCTGTTTCAGCCCCTCTGTTTTTCGCCCTCTGTTTCTGCCCCTCTGTTTCTCGCCCTCTGTATCAGACCCTCTGTTTCAGCCCCTCTGTTTCAGCCCCTCTCTTTCAGCCCCTCTGTTTATCGCCCTCTGTTTCTCGCCATCTGTTTCAGCCCCTCTGTTTCTCGCCCTCTGTTTCAGCCCCTCTGTTTCGCGCTCTCTGTTTCAGCCCCTCTGTTTCAGCCCCTCTGTTTCTCGCCCTCTGTGTCTGCCCCTCTGTTTCACGCCCTCTGTTTCAACCCCTATGTTTCTCGCCCTCTGTTTCAGCCCCGCTGATTCAGCCCCTCTGTTTCAGCCCCTCTGATTCAGCCCCTCTGTTTCTCGCCCTCTGTTTCAGCCCCTCTGCTTCTCGCCCTCTGTTGCAGCCCCTCTATTTCTCGCCCTCTGTTCCAGCCCCTCTGATTCAGCCCCTCTGTTTCAGCCCCTCTGTTTCAGCGCCTCTGTTTCTCGCCCTCTGTTTCAGCCCCTCTGTTTCTAGCCCTCTGATTCAGCCCCTCTGATTCAGCCCCTCTTTTTCTCGCCCTCTGTTTCAGCCCTTCTGTTTCAGCCCCTCTGTTTCAGCCCCTCTGTTTCAGCCCCTCTGTTTCTCGCCCTCTGTCTCTGCCCCTCTGTTTCTCGCCCTCTGTTTCAGCCCCGCTGATTCAGCCCCTCTGTTTCAGCCCCTCTGAATCAGCCCCTCTGATTCAGCTCCTCTGTTTCAGCCCCACTTTTTCAGCCCCTCTGTTTCTCGCCCTCTGTTTCAGCCCCTCTGATTCTCGCCCTCTGTTTCCACCCTCTGTTTCGCGCCGTCTGTTTCAGCCCCTCTGATTCAGCCCCTCTGATTCAGCCCCTCTGTTTCAGCGCCTCTGATTCAGCCCCTCTGATTCAGCCCCTCTGTTTCTCGCCCTCTCTTTCAGCCGCCCTGTTTCAGCCCCTCTGTTTCACCTCCTCTGTTTCAGCTCCTCTGTTTCTAGCCCTCTGTTTCAGCCCCTCTGTTTCTCGCCCTCTGTTCCAGCCCCTCTGTTTCTCGCCCTCTGTTTCAGCCCCTCTGTTTCAGCCCCTCTGTTTCAGCCCCTCTGTTTCTCGCCCTCTGTTTCAGCGCCTCTGTTTCTCGCCCTCAGTTTCAGCCCATCTGTTTCTCGTTCTCTGTTTCAGCCCCTCTGTTTCAGCCCCTCTGTTTCTCGCCCTCTGTTTCAGCCCCTCTGTTTCTCACCCTCTTTTTCAGCCCCTCTGTTTCTCGCCCTCTGTTTCAGCCCCTCTGTTTCTCGCCCTCTGTTTCAGCCCCTCTGTTTCAGCCCCTCCGTTTCAGCCCCTCTGTTTCAGCCCCTCTGTTTCTCACCCTCTGTTTCAGCCCCTCTGTTTCTCGCCCTCTGTTTCAGCCCCTCTGTTTCTCGCCCTCTGTTTCAGCCCTTCTGTTTCGCCCCCTCTTTTTCTCGCCCTCTGTTTCTGCCCCTCTGTTTCTCGACCACTGTTTCAGCCCCGCTGTTTCTCGCCCTCTGCTTCAGCCCCGCTGATTCAGCCCCTCTGTTTCAGCCCCTCTGAATCAGCCCCTCTGATTCAGCCCCTCTGTTTCAGCCCCTCTGTTTCAGCCCCTCTGTTTCTCGCCCTCTGTTTCAGCCCCTCTGTTTCTCGCCCTCTGTTTCAGCCCCTCTGTTTCTCGCCCTCTGTTCAGCCCCTATGTTTCTCGCCCACTGTTTCAGCCCGTCTGATTCAGCCCCTCTGATTTAGCCCCTCTGATTCAGCCCCTCTGTTTCAGCGCCTCTGATTCAGCACCTCTGATTCAGCCCCTCTGTTTCTCGCCCTCTCTTTCAGCCGCTCTGTTTCAGCCCCTCTGTTTCACCTCCTCTGTTTCAGCCCCTCTGTTTCTAGCCCTCTGTTTCAGCCCCTCTGTTTCTCGCCCTCTGTTCCAGCCCCTCTGTTTCTCGCCCTCTGTTTCAGCCCCTCTGTTTCAGCCCCTCTGTTTCAGCCCCTCTGTTTCTCGCCCTCTGTTTCAGCCCCTCTGTTTCTCGCCCTCAGTTTCAGCCCATCTGTTTCTCGCCCTCTGTTTCAGCCCCTCTGTTTCAGCCCCTCTGTTTCAGCCCCTCTGTTTCTCACCCTCTTTTTCAGCCCCTCTGTTTCTCGCCCTCTGTTTCAGCCCCTCTGTTTCTCGCCCTCTGTTTCAGCCCGACTGTTTCAGCCCCTCTGTTTCTCGCCCTCTGTTTCTGCCCCTATGTTTCTCGCCCTCTGTTTCAGCCACTCTGTTTTTCGCCCTCTGTTTCAGCCCCTCTGTTTCTCGACCTCTGTATCAGACCCTCTGTTTCAGCCCCTCTGTTTCAGACCCTCTGTTTCAGCCCCTCTGTTTCTCGCCCGCGGTTTCTCGCCCTCTGTTTCAGCCCCTCTGTTTCTCGCCCTCTGTTTCAGCCTCTCTGTTTCTCGCCCTCTGTTTCAGCCCCTGTTTCTCGCCCTCTGTTTCAGCCCCTCTGTTTCAGCCCCGCTGTTTCTCGCCTTCTGTTTCAGCCCCTCCGTTTCAGCCCCTCTGTTTCAGCCTCTCTGTTTCAGCCCCTCTGTTTCTCGCCCTCTGTTTCAGCCCCTCTGTTTCTCGCCCTCTGTTCAGCACCTTAGTTTCTCGCCCTCGGTTTCAGCCCCTCTGATTCAGCCCCTCTGTTTCAGCCCCTCTGTTTCAGCCCCTCTGTTTCTCGCCCTCTGTTTCAGCCCATCTGTTTCTCGCCCTCTGTTTCAGCCCCTCTGTTTCTCGCCCTCTGTTTCAGCCCCTCTGTTTCATCCCCTCTGTTTCAGCCCCTCTGTTTCAGCCCCTCTGTTTCTCGCCCTCTGTTTCAGCCCCTCTGTTTCAGCCCCTCTGTTTCTCGCCCTCTGTTTCAGCCCCTCTGTTTCTCGCCCTCTGTTTCAGCCCCTCTGTTTCTCGCCCTCTGTTTCAGCCCCTCTCTTTCAGCCCCTCTGTTTCAGCCCCTCTGTTTCTCGCCCTCTGTTTCAGCCCCTCTGAATCAGCCCCTCTGATTCAGCCCCTCTGTTTCAGCCCCTCTGTTTCAGCCCCTCTGTTTCTCGCCCTCTGTTTCAGCCCCTCTGTTTCTCGTCCTCTGTTTCAGCCCCTCTGTTTCTCGCCCTCTGTTCAGCCCCTATGTTTCTCGCCCTCTGTTTCAGCCCCTCTGTTTTTCGCCCTCTGTTTCAGCCCCTCTGTTTCAGCCCCTCTGTTTCTCGCCCTCTGTTTCTGCCACTCTGTTTCTCGCCCTCTGTTTCAGCCCCGCTGATTCAGCCCCTCTGTTTCAGCCCCTCTGAATCAACCCCTCTGATTCAGCCCCTCCGTTTCAGCCCCTCTGTTTCAGCCCCTCTGTTTCTCGCCCTCTGTTTCAGCCCATCTGATTCTCGCCCTCTGTTTCCGCCCCTCTGATTCTCACCCACTGATTCAGCCCCTCTGATTGAGCCCCTCTATTTCAGCCCCTCTGATTCAGCCCCTCTGATTCAGCCCCTCTGATTCAGCCCCTCTGTTTCTCGCCCTCTGTTTCAGGCCCTCTGTTTCTCGCCCTCTGTTTCTGCCCCTCTCTTTCAGCCCCTCTGTTTCAGCCCCTCTGTTTCTCGCCCTCAGTTTCAGCCCCTCTGTTTCAGCCCCTCTGTTTCTCACCCTCTGTTTCAGCCCCTCTGTTTCTCGCCCTCTGTTTCAGCCCCTCTGTTTCTCGCCATCTGTTTCAGCCCTTCTGCTTCAGCCCCTCTGTTTCTCGACCTCTGTTTCTGCCCCTCTGTTTCTCGCCCTCTGTTTCAGCCCCGCTGTTTCTCGCCCTCTGCTTCAGCTCCGCTGATTCAGCCCCTCTGTTTCAGCCCCTCTGTTTCAGCCCCTCTGAATCAGCCCCTCTGATTCAGCCCCTCTGTTTCAGCCCCTCTGTTTCTCGCCCTCTGTTTCAGCCCCTCTGTTTCTCGCCCTCTGTTTCAGCCCCTCTGTTTCTCGCCCTCTATTCAGCCCCTCTGTTTCTCGCCCTCTGTTTCAGCCCCTCTGTTTCAGCCCCTCTGTTTCAGCCCCTCTGTTTCTCACCCTCTGTTTCAGCCCCTCTGTTTCTCGCCCTCTGTTTCAGCCCCTCTGTTTCTCGCCCTCTGTTTCAGCCCTTCTGTTTCAGCCCCTCTGTTTCAGCCCCTCTGTTTCTGCCCCTCTGTTTCTCGCCCTCTGTTTCAGCCCCGCTGTTTCTCGCCCTCTGCTTCAGCCCCGTTGATTCAGCCCCTCTGTTTCAGCCCCTCTGAATCAGCCCCTCTGAATCAGCCCCTCTGTTTCAGCCCCTCTGTTTCAGCCCCTCTGTTTCTCGCCCTCTGTTTCAGCCCCTCTGTTTCTCGCCCTCTGTTTCAGCCCCTCTGTTTCTCGCCCTCTGTTCAGCCCCTATGTTTCTCGCCCTCTGTTTCAGCCCCTCTGTTTTTCGCCCTCTGTTTCAGCCCCTCTGTTTCAGCCCCTCTGTTTCTCGCCCTCTGTTTCTGCCACTCTGTTTCTCGCCCTCTGTTTCAGCCCCGCTGATTCAGCCCCTCTGTTTCAGCCCCTCTGAATCAGCCCCTCTGATTCAGCCCCTCCGTTTCAGCCCCTCTGTTTCAGCCCCTCTGTTTCTCGCCCTCTGTTTCAGCCCATCAGATTCTCACACTCTGTTTCAGCCCCTCTGATTGAGCCCCTCTGTTTCAGCCCCTCTGATTCAGCCCCTCTGATTCAGCCCCTCTGATTCAGCCCCTCTGTTTCTCGCCCTCTGTTTCAGCCCCTCTGTTTCTCGCCCTCTGTTCAGCCCCTATGTTTCTCGCTCTCTGTTTCAGCCCGTCTGATTCAGCCCCTCTGATTCAGCCCCTCTGATTCAGCCCCTCTGTTTCAGCGCCTCTGATTCAGCCCCTCTGATTCAGCCCCTCTGTTTCTCGCCCTCTCTTTCAGCCGCTCTGTTTCAGCCCCTCTGTTTCACCTCCTCTGTTTCAGCCCCTCTGTTTCTAGCCCTCTGTTTCAGCCCCTCTGTTTCTCGCCCTCTGTTCCAGCCCCTCTGTTTCTCGCCCTCTGTTTCAGCCCCTCTGTTTCAGCCCCTCTGTTTCAGCCCCTCTGTTTCTCGCCCTCTGTTTCAGCCCCTCTGTTTCTCGCCCTGAGTTTCAGCCCATCTGTTTCTCGCCCTCTGTTTCAGCCCCTCTGTTTCAGCCCCTCTGTTTCTCGGCCTCTGTTTCAGCCCCTCTGTTTCAGACCCTCTGTTTTAGCCCCTCTATTTCAGCCCCTCTGTTTCAGACCCTCTGTTTCAGCCCCTCTGTTTCTCGCCCGCGGTTTCTCGCCTTCTGATTCAGCCCCTCTGATTCTCGCCCTCTGTTTCAGCCCCTCTGTTTCGCGCCCTCTGTTTCAGCCCCTCTGTTTCAGCCCCTCTGTTTCAGCCCCTCTGTTTCTCGCCCTCTGTTTCAGCCCCTCTGTTTCTCGCCCTCTGTTTCAGCCCCTCTGTTTCAGCCCCGCTGTTTCTCGCCCTCTGTTTCAGCCCCTCCGTTTCAGCCCCTCTGTTTCAGCCTCTCTGTTTCAGCCCCTCTGTTTCTCGCCCTCTGTTTCAGCCCCTCTGTTTCTCGCCCTCTGTTCAGCATCTTAGTTTCTCGCCCTCTGTTTCAGCCCCTCTGTTTCTCGCCCTCTGTTTCAGCCCCTCTGTTTCAGCCCCTCTGTTTCTCGCCCTCTGTTTCTGCCCCCCGGTTTCTCGCACTCTGTTTCAGCCCCTCTGTTTCTCGCCCTCTGTTTCAGCCCCTCTGTTTCATCCCCTCTGTTTCAGCACCTCTGTTTCAGCCCCTCTGTTTCTCGCCCTCTGTTTCAGCCCCTCTGTTTCTCGCCCTCTGTTTCAGGCCCTCTGTTTCTCGCCCTCTGTTTCAGCCCCTCTCTTTCAGCCCCTCTGTTTCAGCCCCTATGTTTCTCGCCCTCTGTTTCAGCCCCTCTGTTTCAGCCCCTCCGTTTTCAGCCCCTCTGTTTCTCACCCTCTGTTTCAGGCCCTCTGTTTCTCGCCCTCTGTTTCAGCCCCTCTCTTTCAGCCCCTCTGTTTCAGCCCCTCTGTTTCTCGCCCTCTGTTTCAGCCCCTCTGTTTCTCGTCCTCTGTTTCAGCCCCTCTGTTTCTCGCCCTCTGTTCAGCCCCTATGTTTCTCGCCCTCTGTTTCAGCCCCTCTGTTTTTCGCCCTCTGTTTCAGCCCCTCTGTTTCAGCCCCTCTGTTTCTCGCCCTCTGTTTCTGCCACTCTGTTTCTCGCCCTCTGTTTCAGCCCCGCTGATTCAGCCCCTCTGTTTCAGCCCCTCTGAATCAGCCCCTCTGATTCAGCCCCTCCGTTTCAGCCCCTCTGTTTCAGCCCCTCTGTTTCTCGCCCTCTGTTTCAGCCCATCTGATTCTCGCCCTCTGTTTCTGCCCCTCTGATTCTCACCCTCTGTTTCAGCCCCTCTGATTGAGCCCCTCTGTTTCAGCCCCTCTGATTCAGCCCCTCTGATTCAGCCCCTCTGATTCAGCCCCTCTGTTTCTCGCCCGCTGTTTCAGCCCCTCTGTTTCTCGCCCTCTGTTCAGCCCCTATGTTTCTCGCCCTCTGTTTCACCCCGTCTGATTCAGCCCCTCTGATTTAGCCCCTCTGATTCAGCCCCTCTGTTTCAGCGCCTCTGATTCAGCCCCTCTGATTCAGCCCCTCTGTTTCTCGCCGTCTCTTTCAGCCACTCTGTTTCAGCCGCTCTGTTTCACCTCCTCTGTTTCAGCCCCTCTGTTTCTAGCCCTCTGTTTCAGCCAGTCTGTTTCTCACCCTCTTTTTCAGCCCCTCTGTTTCTCGCCCTCTGTTTCAGCCCCTCTGTTTCTCGCCCTCTGTTTCAGCCCCTCTGTTTCAGCCCCTCTGTTTCTCTCCCTCTGTTTCTGCCCCTATGTTTCTCGCCCACTGTTTCAGCCCCTCTGTTTCTCGCCCTCTGTATCAGACCCTTTGTTTCAGCCCCTCTGTTTCTCGCCCTCTGTTTCAGCCCCTCTGTTTCAGCCCCTCTGTTTCTCGCCCTCTGTTCAGCCCCTATGTTTCTCGCCCTCTGTTTCAGCCCCTCTGTTTCAGCCCCTCTGTTTCTCGCCCTCTGTTTCTGCCCCCCGGTTTCTCGCACTCTGTTTCAGCCCCTCTGTTTCTCGCCCTCTGTTTCAGCCCCTCTGTTTCAGCCTCTCTGTTTCAGCCCCTCTGTTTCTCGCCCTCTGTTTCAGCCCCTCTGTTTCTCGCCCTCTGTTCAGCATCTTAGTTTCTCGCCCTCTGTTTCAGCCCCTCTGTTTCTCGCCCTCTGTTTCAGCCCCTCTGTTTCAGCCCCTCTGTTTCTCGCCCTCTGTTTCTGCCCCCCGTTTTCTCGCACTCTGTTTCAGCCCCTCTGTTTCTCGCCCTCTGTTTCAGCCCCTCTGTTTCATCCCCTCTGTTTCAGCCCCTCTGTTTCAGCCCCTCTGTTTCTCGCCCTCTGTTTCAGCCCCTCTGTTTCTCGCCCTCTGTTTCAAGCCCTCTGTTTCTCGCCCTCTGTTTCAGCCCCTCTCTTTCAGCCCCTCTGTTTCAGCCCCTATGTTTCTCGCCCTCTGTTTCAGCCCCTCTGTTTCAGTCCCTCCGTTTTCAGCCCCTCTGTTTCTCACCCTCTGTTTCAGGCCCTCTGTTTCTCGCCTTCTGTTTCAGCCCCTCTGTTTCAGCCCCTCTGTTTCAGCCCCTCTGTTTCTCGCCCTCTGTTTCAGCCCCTCTGTTTCTCGCCCTCTGATTCAGCCCCTCTGTTTCTCGCCCTCTGTTTCAGCCCCTCTGTTTCTCGCCCTCTGTTTCAGCCCCTCTGTTTTTCGCCCTCTGTTTCAGCCCCTCTGTTTCAGCCCCTCAGTTTCTCGCCCTCTTTTTCAGCCCCTCTGTTTCTCGCCCTCTGTTTCAGCCCCTCTGTTTCTCGCCCTCTGTTTCAGCCCCTCTGTTTCAGCCCCTCTGTTTCTCGCCCTCTGTTTCTGCCCCTATGTTTCTCGCCCTCTATTTCAGCCCCTCTGTTTCTCGCCCTCTGTATCAGACCCTCTGTTTCAGCCCCTCTGTTTCAGACCCTCTGTTTCAGCCCCTCTGTTTCTCGCCCGCGGTTTCTCGCCCTCTGTTTCAGCCCCTCTGTTTCTCGCCCTCTGTTTCAGCCCCTCTGTTTCGCGCCCTCTGTTTCAGCCCCTCTGTTTCAGCCCCTCTGTTTCAGCCCCTCTGTTTCTCGCCCTCTGTTTCAGCCACTCTGTTTCTCGCCCTCTGTTTCAGCCCCTCTGTTTCAGCCCCGCTGTTTCTCGCCCTCTGTTTCAGCCCCTCCGTTTCAGCCCCTCTGTTTCAGCCTCTCTGTTTCAGCCCCTCTGTTTCTCGCCCTCTGTTTCAGCCCCTCTGTTTCTCGCCCTCTGTTCAGCATCTTAGTTTCTCGCCCTCTGTTTCAGCCCCTCTGTTTCTCGCCCTCTGTTTCAGCCCCTCTGTTTCAGCCCCTCTGTTTCTCGCCCTCTGTTTCTGCCCCCCGGTTTCCCGCACTCTGTTTCAGCCCCTCTGTTTCTCGCCCTCTGTTTCAGCCCATCTGATTCTCACACTCTGTTTCAGCCCCTCTGATTGAGCCCCTCTGTTTCAGCCCCTCTGATTCAGCCCCTCTGATTCAGCCCCTCTGATTCAGCCCCTCTGTTTCTCGCCCTCTGTTTCAGCCCCTCTGTTTCTCGCCCTCTGTTCAGCCCCTATGTTTCTCGCCCTCTGTTTCAGCCCGTCTGATTCAGCCCCTCTGATTTAGCCCCTCTGATTCAGCCCCTCTGTTTCAGCGCCTCTGATTCAGCCCCTCTGATTCAGCCCCTCTGTTTCTCGCCCTCTCTTTCAGCCGCTCTGTTTCAGCCCCTCTGTTTCACCTCCTCTGTTTCAGCCCCTCTGTTTCTAGCCCTCTGTTTCAGCCCCACTGTTTCTCGCCCTCTGTTCCAGCCCCTCTGTTTCTCGCCCTCTGTTTCAGCCCCTCTGTTTCAGCCCCTCTGTTTCAGCCCCTCTGTTTCTCGCCCTCTGTTTCAGCCCCTCTGTTTCTCGCCCTGAGTTTCAGCCCATTTGTTTCTCGCCCTCTGTTTCAGCCCCTCTGTTTCAGCCCCTCTGTTTCTCGCCCTCTGTTTCAGCCCCTCTGTTTCAGACCCTCTGTTTTAGCCCCTCTGTTTCAGCCCGTCTGTTTCTCACCCTCTTTTTCAGCCCCTCTCTTTCTCGCACTCTGTTTCAGCCCCTATGTTTCTCGACCTCTGTTTCAGCCCCTCTGTTTCAGCCCCTCTGTTTCTCGCCCTCTGTTTCTGCCCCTATGTTTCTCGCCCTCTGTTTCAGCCCCTCTGTTTCTCGCCCTCTGTATCAGCCCCTCTGTTTCAGCCCCTCTGTTTCAGACCCTCTGTTTCAGCCCCTCTGTTTCTCGCCCGCGGTTTCTCGCCCTCTGTTTCAGCCACTCTGTTTCAGCCCCTCTGTTTCTCGCCCTCTGTTTCAGCCACTCTGTTTCTCGCCCTCTGTTTCAGCCCCTCTGTTTCAGCCCCTCTGTTTCTCGCCCTCTGTTTCAGCCACTCTGTTTCTCGCCCTCTGTTTCAGCCCCTCTGTTTCAGCCCCGCTGTTTCTCGCCCTCTGTTTCAGCCCCTCCGTTTCAGCCCCTCTGTTTCAGCCTCTCTGTTTCAGCCCCTCTGTTTCTCGCCCTCTGTTTCAGCCCCTCTGTTTCTCGCCCTCTGTTCTGCATCTTAGTTTCTCGCCCTCTGTTTCAGCCCCTCTGTTTCTCGCCCTCTGTTTCAGCCCCTCTGTTTCAGCCCCTCTGTTTCTCGCCCTCTGTTTCTGCCCCCCAGTTTCTCGCACTCTGTTTCAGCCCCTCTGTTTCATCCCCTCTGTTTCAGCCCCTCTGTTTCAGCCCCTCTGTTTCTCGCCCTCTGTTTCAGCCCCTCTGTTTCTCGCCCTCTCTTTTCAGGCCCTCTGTTTCAGCCCCTCTCTTTCAGCCCCTATGTTTCTCGCCCTCTGTTTCAGCCCCTCTGTTTCAGCCCATCTGTTTTCAGCCCCTCTGTTTCTCACCCTCTGTTTCAGGCCCTCTGTTTCTCGCCCTCTGTTTCAGCCCCTCTCTTTCAGCCCCACTGTTTCAGCCCCTCTGTTTCTCGCCCTCTGTTTCAGCCCCTCTGTTTCTCGCCCTCTGTTTCAGCCCCTCTGTTTCTCGCCCTCTGTTCAGCCCCTATGTTTCTCGCCCTCTGTTTCAGCCCCTCTGTTTTTCGCCCTCTGTTTCTGCCACTCTGTTTCTCGCCCTCTGTTTCAGCCCCGCTGATTCAGCCCCTCTGTTTCAGCCCCTCTGAATCAGCCCCTCTGATTCAGCCCCTCCGTTTCAGCCCCTCTGTTTCAGCCCCTCTGTTTCTCGCCCTCTGTTTCAGCCCATCTGATTCTCGCCCTCTGTTTCCGCCCCTCTGATTCTCACCCTCTGTTTCAGCCCCTCTGATCTCGCCCTCTGTTTCCGCCCCTCTGATTCTCACCCTCTGTTTCAGCCCCTCTGATTGAGCCCCTCTGTTTCAGCCCCTCTGATTCAGCCCCTCTGATTCAGCCCCTCTGATTCAGCCCCTCTGTTTCTCGCCCGCTGTTTCAGCCCCTCTGTTTCTCGCCCTCTGTTCAGCCCCTATGTTTCTCGCCCTCTGTTTCACCCCGTCTGATTCAGCCCCTCTGATTTAGCCCCTCTGATTCAGCCCCTCTGTTTCAGCGTCTCTGATTCAGCCCCTCTGATTCAGCCCCTCTGTTTCTCGCCCTCTCTTTCAGCCGCTCTGTTTCAGCCCCTCTGTTTCACCTCCTCTGTTTCAGCCCCTCTGTTTCTAGCCCTCTGTTTCAGCCAGTCTGTTTCTCACCCTCTTTTTCAGCCCCTCTGTTTCTCGCCCTCTGTTTCAGCCCCTCTGTTTCTCGCCCTCTGTTTCAGCCCCTCTGTTTCAGCCCCTCTGTTTCTCGCCCTCTGTTTCTGCCCCTATGTTTCTCGCCCTCTGTTTCAGCCCCTCTGTTTCTCGCCCTCTGTATCAGACCCTCTGTTTCAGCCCCTCTGTTTCTCGCCCTCTGTTCAGCCCCTATGTTTCTCGCCCTCTGTTTCAGCCCTTCTGTTTCAGCCCCTCTGTTTCTCGCCCTCTGTTTCTGCCCCCCGGTTTCTCGCACTCTGTTTCAGCCCCTCTGTTTCTCGCCCTCTGTTTCAGCCCCTCTGTTTCAGCCTCTCTGTTTCAGCCCCTCTGTTTCTCGCCCTCTGTTTCTCGCCCTCTGTTCAGCATCTTAGTTTCTCGCCCTCTGTTTCAGCCCCTCTGTTTCTCGCCCTCTGTTTCAGCCCCTCTGTTTCTCGCCCTCTGTTTCAGGCCCTCTGTTTCTCGCCCTCTGTTTCAGCCCCTCTCTTTCAGCCCCTCTGTTTCAGCCCCACTGTTTCTCGCCCTCTGTTTCAGCCCCTCTGTTTCTCGCCCTCTGTTTCAGGCCCTCTGTTTCTCGCCCTCTGTTTCAGCCCCTCTCTTTCAGCCCCTCTGTTTCAGCCCCTATGTTTCTCGCCCTCTGTTTCAGCCCCTCTGTTTCAGCCCCTCCGGTTTCAGCCCCTCTGTTTCTCACCCTCTGTTTCAGACCCTCTGTTTCTCGCCCTCTGTTTCAGCCCCTCTGTTTCAGCCCCTCTGTTTCAGCCACTCTGTTTCTCGCCCTCTGTTTCAGCCCCTCTGTTTCTCGCCCTCTGTTTCAGCCCCTCTGTTTCTCGCCCTCTGTTTCAGCCCCTCTGTTTCTCGCCCTCTGTTTCATCCCCTCTGTTTTTCGCCCTCTGTTTCAGCCCCACTGTTTCAGCCCCTCTGTTTCTCGCCCTCTTTTTCAGCCCCTCTGTTTCTCGCCCTCTGTTTCAGCCCCTCTGTTTCTCGCCCTCTGTTTCAGTCCCTCTGTTTCAGCCCCTCTGTTTCTCGCCCTCTGTTTCTGCCCCTATGTTTCTCACCCTCTGTTTCAGCCCCTCTGTTTCTCGCCCTCTGTATCAGACCCTCTGTTTCAGCCCCTCTGTTTCAGACCCTCTGTTTCAGCCCCTCTGTTTCTCACCCGCGGTTTCTCGCCATCTGTTTCAGCCCCTCTGTTTCTCGCCCTCTGTTTCAGCCCCTCTGTTTCGCGCCCTCTGTTTCCGCCCCTCTGTTTCAGCCCCTCTGTTTCAGCCCCTCTGTTTCTCGCCCTCTGTTTCAGCCCCTCTGTTTCTCGCCCTCTGTTTCAGCCCCTCTGTTTCAGCCCCGCTGTTTCTCGCCCTCTGTTTCAGCCCCTCCGTTTCAGCCCCTCTGTTTCAGCCTCTCTGTTTCAGCCCCTCTGTTTCTCGCCCTCTGTTTCAGCCCCTCTGTTTCTCGCCCTCTGTTCAGCATCTTAGTTTCTCGCCCTCTGTTTCAGCCCCTCTGTTTCTGCCCCCCGGTTTCTCGCACTCTGTTTCAGCCCCTCTGTTTCTCGCCCTCTGTTTCAGCCCCTCTGTTTCAACCCCTCTGTTTCAGCCCCTCTGTTTCAGCCCCTCTTTTTCTCGCCCTCTGTTTCAGCCCCTCTGTTTCTCGCCCTCTGTTTCAGGCCCTCTGTTTCTCGCCCTCTGTTTCAGCCCCTCTCTTTCAGCCCCTCTGTTTCAGCCCCTATGTTTCTCGCCCTCTGTTTCAGCCCCTCTGTTTCAGCCCCTCCGTTTTCAGCCCCTCTGTTTCTCACCCTCTGTTTCAGGCCCTCTGTTTCTCGCCCTCTGTTTCAGCCCCTCTCTTTCAGCCCCTCTGTTTCAGCCCCTATGTTTCTCGCCCTCTGTTTCAGCCCCTCTGAATCAGCCCCTCTGATTCAGCCCCTCTGTTTCATCCCCTCTGTTTCAGCCCCTCTGTTTCAGCCCCTCTGTTTCTCGCCCTCTGTTTCAGCCCCTCTGTTTCTCGCCCTCTGTTTCAGGCCCTCTGTTTCTCGCCCTCTGTTCCAGCCCCTCTCTTTCAGCCCCTCTGTTTCAGCCCCTATGTTTCTCGCCCTCTGTTTCAGCCCCTCTGTTTCAGCCCCTCTGTTTCAGCCCCTCTGTTTCTCACCCTCTGTTTCAGCCCCTCTGTTTCGCGCTCTCTGTTTCAGCCCCTCTGTTTCAGCCCCTCTGTTTCTCGCCCTCTGTTTCTGCCCCTATGTTTCCCGCCCTCTGTTTCAACCCCTCTTTTTCTCGCCCTCTGTTTCAGCCCCGCTGATTCAGCCCCTCTGTTTCAGCCCCTCTGATTCAGCCCCTCTATTTCTCGCCCTCTGTTTCAGCCCCTCTGCTTCTCGCCCTCTGTTGAAGCCCCTCTGTTTCTCGCCCTCTGTTTCAGCCCCTCTGATTCCGCCCCTCTGTTTCAGCCCCTCTGTTTCAGCGCCTCTGTTTCTCGCCCTCTGTTTCAGCCCCTCTGTTTCTAGCCCTCTGATTCAGCCCCTCTGATTCAGCCCCTCTTTTTCTCGCCCTCTGTTTCAGCCCCTCTGCTTCAGCCCTTCTGTTTCAGCCCCTCTGTTTCAGCCCCTCTGTTTCAGCCCCTCTGTTTCTCGCCCTCTGTTTCTGCCCCTCTGTTTCTCGCCCTCTGTTTCAGCTCCGCTGACTCAGCCCCTCTGTTTCAGCCCTCTGAATCAGCCCCTCTGATTCAGCTCCTCTGTTTCTCGCCCTCTGTTTCAGCCCCTCTGTTTCAGACCCTCTGTTTTAGCCCCTCTGTTTCAGCCCGTCTGTTTCTCACCCTCTTTTTCAGCCCCTCTCTTTCTCGCACTCTGTTTCAGCCCCTATGTTTCTCGACCTCTGTTTCAGCCCCTCTGTTTCAGCCCCTCTGTTTCTCGCCCTCTGTTTCAGCCCCTCTGTTTCAGACCCTCTGTTTTAGCCCCTCTGTTTCAGCCCGTCTGTTTCTCACCCTCTTTTTCAGCCCCTCTCTTTCTCGCACTCTGTTTCAGCCCCTATGTTTCTCGACCTCTGTTTCAGCCCCTCTGTTTCAGCCCCTCTGTTTCTCGCCCTCTGTTTCTGCCCCTATGTTTCTCGCCCTCTGTTTCAGCCCCTCTGTTTCTCGCCCTCTGTATCAGCCCCTCTGTTTCAGCCCCTCTGTTTCAGACCCTCTGTTTCAGCCCCTCTGTTTCTCGCCCGCGGTTTCTCGCCCTCTGTTTCAGCCCCTCTGTTTCAGACCCTCTGTTTCGCGCCCTCTGTTTCAGCCCCTCTGTTTCAGCCCCTCTGTTTCTCGCCCTCTGTTTCAGCCACTCTGTTTCTCGCCCTCTGTTTCAGCCCCTCTGTTTCAGCCCCGCTGTTTCTCGCCCTCTGTTTCAGCCCCTCCGTTTCAGCCCCTCTGTTTCAGCCTCTCTGTTTCAGCCCCTCTGTTTCTCGCCCTCTGTTTCAGCCCCTCTGTTTCTCGCCCTCTGTTCTGCATCTTAGTTTCTCGCCCTCTGTTTCAGCCCCTCTGTTTCTCGCCCTCTGTTTCAGCCCCTCTGTTTCAGCCCCTCTGTTTCTCGCCCTCTGTTTCTGCCCCCCAGTTTCTCGCACTCTGTTTCAGCCCCTCTGTTTCATCCCCTCTGTTTCAGCCCCTCTGTTTCAGCCCCTCTGTTTCTCGCCCTCTGTTTCAGCCCCTCTGTTTCTCGCCCTCTCTTTTCAGGCCCTCTGTTTCAGCCCCTCTCTTTCAGCCCCTATGTTTCTCGCCCTCTGTTTCAGCCCCTCTGTTTCAGCCCATCCGTTTTCAGCCCCTCTGTTTCTCACCCTCTGTTTCAGGCCCTCTGTTTCTCGCCCTCTGTTTCAGCCCCTCTCTTTCAGCCCCACTGTTTCAGCCCCTCTGTTTCTCGCCCTCTGTTTCAGCCCCTCTGTTTCTCGCCCTCTGTTTCAGCCCCTCTGTTTCTCGCCCTCTGTTCAGCCCCTATGTTTCTCGCCCTCTGTTTCAGCCCCTCTGTTTTTCGCCCTCTGTTTCTGCCACTCTGTTTCTCGCCCTCTGTTTCAGCCCCGCTGATTCAGCCCCTCTGTTTCAGCCCCTCTGAATCAGCCCCTCTGATTCAGCCCCTCCGTTTCAGCCCCTCTGTTTCAGCCCCTCTGTTTCTCGCCCTCTGTTTCAGCCCATCTGATTCTCGCCCTCTGTTTCCGCCCCTCTGATTCTCACCCTCTGTTTCAGCCCCTCTGATCTCGCCCTCTGTTTCCGCCCCTCTGATTCTCACCCTCTGTTTCAGCCCCTCTGATTGAGCCCCTCTGTTTCAGCCCCTCTGATTCAGCCCCTCTGATTCAGCCCCTCTGATTCAGCCCCTCTGTTTCTCGCCCGCTGTTTCAGCCCCTCTGTTTCTCGCCCTCTGTTCAGCCCCTATGTTTCTCGCCCTCTGTTTCACCCCGTCTGATTCAGCCCCTCTGATTTAGCCCATCTGATTCAGCCCCTCTGTTTCAGCGTCTCTGATTCAGCCCCTCTGATTCAGCCCCTCTGTTTCTCGCCCTCTCTTTCAGCCGCTCTGTTTCAGCCCCTCTGTTTCACCTCCTCTGTTTCAGCCCCTCTGTTTCTAGCCCTCTGTTTCAGCCAGTCTGTTTCTCACCCTCTTTTTCAGCCCCTCTGTTTCTCGCCCTCTGTTTCTCGCCCTCTGTTTCAGCCCCTCTGTTTCAGCCCCTCTGTTTCTCGCCCTCTGTTTCTGCCCCTATGTTTCTCGCCCTCTGTTTCAGCCCCTCTGTTTCTCGCCCTCTGTATCAGACCCTCTGTTTCAGCCCCTCTGTTTCTCGCCCTCTGTTCAGCCCCTATGTTTCTCGCCCTCTGTTTCAGCCCTTCTGTTTCAGCCCCTCTGTTTCTGGCCCTCTGTTTCTGCCCCCCGGTTTCTCGCACTCTGTTTCAGCCCCTCTGTTTCTCGCCCTCTGTTTCAGCCCCTCTGTTTCAGCCTCTCTGTTTCAGCCCCTCTGTTTCTCGCCCTCTGTTTCTCGCCCTCTGTTCAGCATCTTAGTTTCTCGCCCTCTGTTTCAGCCCCTCTGTTTCTCGCCCTCTGTTTCAGCCCCTCTGTTTCAGCCCCTCTGTTTCTCGCCCTCTGTTTCTGCCCCCCGGTTTCTCGCACTCTGTTTCAGCCCCTCTGTTTCTCGCCCTCTGTTTCAGCCCCTCTGTTTCATACCCTCTCTTTCAGCCCCTCTGTTTCAGCCCCACTGTTTCTCGCCCTCTGTTTCAGCCCCTCTGTTTCTCGCCCTCTGTTTCAGGCCCTCTGTTTCTCGCCCTCTGTTTCAGCCCCTCTCTTTCAGCCCCTCTGTTTCAGCCCCTATGTTTCTCGCCCTCTGTTTCAGCCCCTCTGTTTCAGCCCCTCCGGTTTCAGCCCCTCTGTTTCTCACCCTCTGTTTCAGGCCCTCTGTTTCTCGCCCTCTGTTTCAGCCCCTCTGTTTCAGCCCCTCTGTTTCAGCCACTCTGTTTCTCGCCCTCTGTTTCAGCCCCTCTGTTTCTCGCCCTCTGTTTCAGCCCCTCTGTTTCTCGCCCTCTGTTTCAGCCCCTCTGTTTCTCGCCCTCTGTTTCATCCCCTCTGTTTTTCGCCCTCTGTTTCAGCCCCTCTGTTTCAGCCCCTCTGTTTCTCGCCCTCTTTTTCAGCCCCTCTGTTTCTCGCCCTCTGTTTCAGCCCCTCTGTTTCTCGCCCTCTGTTTCAGTCCCTCTGTTTCAGCCCCTCTGTTTCTCGCCCTCTGTTTCTGCCCCTATGTTTCTCACCCTCTGTTTCAGCCCCTCTGTTTCTCGCCCTCTGTATCAGACCCTCTGTTTCAGCCCCTCTGTTTCAGACCCTCTGTTTCAGCCCCTCTGTTTCTCACCCGCGGTTTCTCGCCATCTGTTTCAGCCCCTCTGTTTCTCGCCCTCTGTTTCAGCCCCTCTGTTTCGCGCCCTCTGTTTCCGCCCCTCTGTTTCAGCCCCTCTGTTTCAGCCCCTCTGTTTCTCGCCCTCTGTTTCAGCCCCTCTGTTTCTCGCCCTCTGTTTCAGCCCCTCTGTTTCAGCCCCGCTGTTTCTCGCCCTCTGTTTCAGCCCCTCCGTTTCAGCCCCTCTGTTTCAGCCTCTCTGTTTCAGCCCCTCTGTTTCTCGCCCTCTGTTTCAGCCCCTCTGTTTCTCGCCCTCTGTTCAGCATCTTAGTTTCTCGCCCTCTGTTTCAGCCCCTCTGTTTCTGCCCCCCGGTTTCTCGCACTCTGTTTTAGCCCCTCTGTTTCTCGCCCTCTGTTTCAGCCCCTCTGTTTCAACCCCTCTGTTTCAGCCCCTCTGTTTCAGCCCCTCTTTTTCTCGCCCTCTGTTTCAGCCCCTCTGTTTCTCGCCCTCTGTTTCAGGCCCTCTGTTTCTCGCCCTCTGTTTCAGCCCCTCTCTTTCAGCCCCTCTGTTTCAGCCCCTATGTTTCTCGCCCTCTGTTTCAGCCCCTCTGTTTCAGCCCCTCCGTTTTCAGCCCCTCTGTTTCTCACCCTCTGTTTCAGGCCCTCTGTTTCTCGCCCTCTGTTTCAGCCCCTCTCTTTCAGCCCCTCTGTTTCAGCCCCTATGTTTCTCGCCCTCTGTTTCAGCCCCTCTGAATCAGCCCCTCTGATTCAGCCCCTCTGTTTCATCCCCTCTGTTTCAGCCCCTCTGTTTCAGCCCCTCTGTTTCTCGCCCTCTGTTTCAGCCCCTCTGTTTCTCGCCCTCTGTTTCAGGCCCTCTGTTTCTCGCCCTCTGTTCCAGCCCCTCTCTTTCAGCCCCTCTGTTTCAGCCCCTATGTTTCTCGCCCTCTGTTTCAGCCCCTCTGTTTCAGCCCCTCTGTTTCAGCCCCTCTGTTTCTCACCCTCTGTTTCAGCCCCTCTGTTTCGCGCTCTCTGTTTCAGCCCCTCTGTTTCAGCCCCTCTGTTTCTCGCCCTCTGTTTCTGCCCCTATGTTTCCCGCCCTCTGTTTCAACCCCTCTTTTTCTCGCCCTCTGTTTCAGCCCCGCTGATTCAGCCCCTCTGTTTCAGCCCCTCTGATTCAGCCCCTCTATTTCTCGCCCTCTGTTTCAGCCCCTCTGCTTCTCGCCCTCTGTTGAAGCCCCTCTGTTTCTCGCCCTCTGTTTCAGCCCCTCTGATTCCGCCCCTCTGTTTCAGCCCCTCTGTTTCAGCGCCTCTGTTTCTCGCCCTCTGTTTCAGCCCCTCTGTTTCTAGCCCTCTGATTCAGCCCCTCTGATTCAGCCCCTCTTTTTCTCGCCCTCTGTTTCAGCCCCTCTGCTTCAGCCCTTCTGTTTCAGCCCCTCTGTTTCAGCCCCTCTGTTTCAGCCCCTCTGTTTCTCGCCCTCTGTTTCTGCCCCTCTGTTTCTCGCCCTCTGTTTCAGCTCCGCTGACTCAGCCCCTCTGTTTCAGCCCTCTGAATCAGCCCCTCTGATTCAGCTCCTCTGTTTCAGCCCCAGTTTTTCAGCCCCTCTGTTTCTCGCCCTCTGTTTCAGCCCCTCTGATTCTCGCCCTCTGTTTCAGCCCCTCTGTTTCTCGCCGTCTGTTTCAGCCCCTCTGATTCAGCCCCTCTGTTTCAGCCCTTCTGATTCAGCCCCTCTGATTCAGCCCCTCTGATTCAGCCCCTCTGTTTCTCGCCCTCTGTTTCAGCCCCTCTGTTTCAGCCCCTCTGTTTCAGCCCCTCTGTTTCTCACCCTCTGTTTCAGCCAGTCTGATTCAGCCCCTCTGATTCAGCCCCTCTGATTCAGCCCCTCTGTTTTAGCGCCTCTGATTCAGACCCTCTGATTCAGCCCCTCTGTTTCTCGCCCTCTCTTTCAGCCGCTCTGTTTCAGCCCCTCTGTTTCACCTCCTCTGTTTCAGCCCCTCTGTTTCTAGCACTCTGTTTCAGCCCCTCTGTTTCTCGCCCTCTGTTCCAGCCCCTCTGTTTCTCGCCCTCTGTTTCAGCCCCTCTGTTTCAGCCCCTCTGTTTCTCGCCCTCTGTTTCAGCCCCTCTGTTTCAGCCCCTCTGTTTCAGCCCCTCTGTTTCAGCCACTCTGTTTCTCACCCTCTGTTTCAGCCCCGCTGTTTCTCGCCCTCTGTTTCAGCCCCTCTGTTTCAGCCCCTCTGTTCAGCCACTCTGTTTCAGCGCCTCTGATTCAGCCCCTCTGATTCAGCCCCTCTGTTTCTCGCCCTCTCTTTCAGCCCCTCTGTTTCTCGCCCTCTCTTTTCAGGCCCTCTGTTTCAGCCCCTCTCTTTCAGCCCCTATGTTTCTCGCCCTCTGTTTCAGCCCCTCTGTTTCAGCCCATCCGTTTTCAGCCCCTCTGTTTCTCACCCTCTGTTTCAGGCCCTCTGTTTCTCGCCCTCTGTTTCAGCCCCTCTCTTTCAGCCCCACTGTTTCAGCCCCTCTGTTTCTCGCCCTCTGTTTCAGCCCCTCTGTTTCTCGCCCTCTGTTTCAGCCCCTCTGTTTCTCGCCCTCTGTTCAGCCCCTATGTTTCTCGCCCTCTGTTTCAGCCCCTCTGTTTTTCGCCCTCTGTTTCAGCCCCTCTGTTTCAGCCCCTCTGTTTCTCGCCCTCTGTTTCTGCCACTCTGTTTCTCGCCCTCTGTTTCAGCCCCGCTGATTCAGCCCCTCTGTTTCAGCCCCTCTGAATCAGCCCCTCTGCTTCAGCCCCTCCGTTTCAGCCCCTCTGTTTCAGCCCCTCTGTTTCTCGCCCTCTGTTTCAGCCCATCTGATTCTCGCCCTCTGTTTCCGCCCCTCTGATTCTCACCCTCTGTTTCAGCCCCTCTGATCTCGCCCTCTGTTTCCGCCCCTCTGATTCTCACCCTCTGTTTCAGCCCCTCTGATTGAGCCCCTCTGTTTCAGCCCCTCTGATTCAGCCCCTCTGATTCAGCCCCTCTGATTCAGCCCCTCTGTTTCTCGCCCGCTGTTTCAGCCCCTCTGTTTCTCGCCCTCTGTTCAGCCCCTATGTTTCTCGCCCTCTGTTTCACCCCGTCTGATTCAGCCCCTCTGATTTAGCCCCTCTGATTCAGCCCCTCTGTTTCAGCGTCTCTGATTCAGCCCCTCTGATTCAGCCCCTCTGTTTCTCGCCCTCTCTTTCAGCCGCTCTGTTTCAGCCCCTCTGTTTCACCTCCTCTGTTTCAGCCCCTCTGTTTCTAGCCCTCTGTTTCAGCCAGTCTGTTTCTCACCCTCTTTTTCAGCCCCTCTGTTTCTCGCCCTCTGTTTCAGCCCCTCTGTTTCTCGCCCTCTGTTTCAGCCCCTCTGTTTCAGCCCCTCTGTTTCTCGCCCTCTGTTTCTGCCCCTATGTTTCTCGCCCTCTGTTTCAGCCCCTCTGTTTCTCGCCCTCTGTATCAGACCCTCTGTTTCAGCCCCTCTGTTTCTCGCCCTCTGTTCAGCCCCTATGTTTCTCGCCCTCTGTTTCAGCCCTTCTGTTTCAGCCCCTCTGTTTCTCGCCCTCTGTTTCTGCCCCCCGGTTTCTCGCACTCTGTTTCAGCCCCTCTGTTTCTCGCCCTCTGTTTCAGCCCCTCTGTTTCAGCCTCTCTGTTTCAGCCCCTCTGTTTCTCGCCCTCTGTTTCTCGCCCTCTGTTCAGCATCTTAGTTTCTCGCCCTCTGTTTCAGCCCCTCTGTTTCTCGCCCTCTGTTTCAGCCCCTCTGTTTCAGCCCCTCTGTTTCTCGCCCTCTGTTTCTGCCCCCCGGTTTCTCGCACTCTGTTTCAGCCCCTCTGTTTCTCGCCCTCTGTTTCAGCCCCTCTGTTTCATACCCTCTCTTTCAGCCCCTCTGTTTCAGCCCCACTGTTTCTCGCCCTCTGTTTCAGCCCCTCTGTTTCTCGCCCTCTGTTTCAGGCCCTCTGTTTCTCGCCCTCTGTTTCAGCCCCTCTCTTTCAGCCCCTCTGTTTCAGCCCCTATGTTTCTCGCCCTCTGTTTCAGCCCCTCTGTTTCAGCCCCTCCGGTTTCAGCCCCTCTGTTTCTCACCCTCTGTTTCAGGCCCTCTGTTTCTCGCCCTCTGTTTCAGCCCCTCTGTTTCAGCCCCTCTGTTTCAGCCCCTCTGTTTCTCGCCCTCTGTTTCAGCCCCTCTGTTTCTCGCCCTCTGTTTCAGCCCCTCTGTTTCTCGCCCTCTGTTTCAGCCCCTCTGTTTCTCGCCCTCTGTTTCAGCCCCTCTGTTTTTCGCCCTCTGTTTCAGCCCCTCTGTTTCAGCCCCTCTGTTTCTCGCCCTCTTTTTCAGCCCCTCTGTTTCTCGCCCTCTGTTTCAGCCCCTCTGTTTCTCGCCCTCTGTTTCAGTCCCTCTGTTTCAGCCCCTCTGTTTCTCGCCCTCTGTTTCTGCCCCTATGTTTCTCACCCTCTGTTTCAGCCCCTCTGTTTCTCGCCCTCTGTATCAGACCCTCTGTTTCAGCCCCTCTGTTTCAGACCCTCTGTTTCAGCCCCTCTGTTTCTCACCCGCGGTTTCTCGCCATCTGTTTCAGCCCCTCTGTTTCTCGCCCTCTGTTTCAGCCCCTCTGTTTCGCGCCCTCTGTTTCCGCCCCTCTGTTTCAGCCCCTCTGTTTCAGCCCCTCTGTTTCTCGCCCTCTGTTTCAGCCCCTCTGTTTCTCGCCCTCTGTTTCAGCCCCTCTGTTTCAGCCCCGCTGTTTCTCGCCCTCTGTTTCAGCCCCTCCGTTTCAGCCCCTCTGTTTCAGCCTCTCTGTTTCAGCCCCTCTGTTTCTCGCCCTCTGTTTCAGCCCCTCTGTTTCTCGCCCTCTGTTCAGCATCTTAGTTTCTCGCCCTCTGTTTCAGCCCCTCTGTTTCTGCCCCCCGGTTTCTCGCACTCTGTTTCAGCCCCTCTGTTTCTCGCCCTCTGTTTCAGCCCCTCTGTTTCAACCCCTCTGTTTCAGCCCCTCTGTTTCAGCCCCTCTGTTTCTCGCCCTCTGTTTCAGCCCCTCTGTTTCTCGCCCTCTGTTTCAGGCCCTCTGTTTCTCGCCCTCTGTTTCAGCCCCTCTCTTTCAGCCCCTCTGTTTCAGCCCCTATGTTTCTCGCCCTCTGTTTCAGCCCCTCTGTTTCAGCCCCTCCGTTTTCAGCCCCTCTGTTTCTCACCCTCTGTTTCAGGCCCTCTGTTTCTCGCCCTCTGTTTCAGCCCCTCTCTTTCAGCCCCTCTGTTTCAGCCCCTATGTTTCTCGCCCTCTGTTTCAGCCCCTCTGAATCAGCCCCTCTGATTCAGCCCCTCTGTTTCATCCCCTCTGTTTCAGCCCCTCTGTTTCAGCCCCTCTGTTTCTCGCCCTCTGTTTCAGCCCCTCTGTTTCTCGCCCTCTGTTTCAGGCCCTCTGTTTCTCGCCCTCTGTTTCAGCCCCTCTCTTTCAGCCCCTCTGTTTCAGCCCCTATGTTTCTCGCCCTCTGTTTCAGCCCCTCTGTTTCAGCCCCTCTGTTTCAGCCCCTCTGTTTCTCACCCTCTGTTTCAGCCCCTCTGTTTCGCGCTCTCTGTTTCAGCCCCTCTGTTTCAGCCCCTCTGTTTCTCGCCCTCTGTTTCTGCCCCTATGTTTCCCGCCCTCTGTTTCAACCCCTCTTTTTCTCGCCCTCTGTTTCAGCCCCGCTGATTCAGCCCCTCTGTTTCAGCCCCTCTGATTCAGCCCCTCTATTTCTCGCCCTCTGTTTCAGCCCCTCTGCTTCTCGCCCTCTGTTGAAGCCCCTCTGTTTCTCGCCCTCTGTTTCAGCCCCTCTGATTCCGCCCCTCTGTTTCAGCCCCTCTGTTTCAGCGCCTCTGTTTCTCGCCCTCAGTTTCAACCCCTTCTGTTTCTAGCCCTCTGATTCAGCCCCTCTGATTCAGCCCCTCTTTTTCTCGCCCTCTGTTTCAGCCCCTCTGCTTCAGCCCTTCTGTTTCAGCCCCTCTGTTTCAGCCCCTCTGTTTCAGCCCCTCTGTTTCTCGCCCTCTGTTTCTGCCCCTCTGTTTCTCGCCCTCTGTTTCAGCTCCGCTGACTCAGCCCCTCTGTTTCAGCCCTCTGAATCAGCCCCTCTGATTCAGCTCCTCTGTTTCAGCCCCAGTTTTTCAGCCCCTCTGTTTCTCGCCCTCTGTTTCAGCCCCTCTGATTCTCGCCCTCTGTTTCAGCCCCTCTGTTTCTCGCCGTCTGTTTCAGCCCCTCTGATTCAGCCCCTCTGTTTCAGCCCTTCTGATTCAGCCCCTCTGATTCAGCCCCTCTGATTCAGCCCCTCTGTTTCTCGCCCTCTGTTTCAGCCCCTCCGTTTCAGCCCCTCTGTTTCAGGCCCTCTGTTTCTCACCCTCTGTTTCAGCCAGTCTGATTCAGCCCCTCTGATTCAGCCCCTCTGATTCAGCCCCTCTGTTTTAGCGCCTCTGATTCAGACCCTCTGATTCAGCCCCTCTGTTTCTCGCCCTCTCTTTCAGCCGCTCTGTTTCAGCCCCTCTGTTTCACCTCCTCTGTTTCAGCCCCTCTGTTTCTAGCCCTCTGTTTCAGCCCCTCTGTTTCAGCCCCTCTGTTTCAGCCCCTCTGTTTCAGCCACTCTGTTTCTCACCCTCTGTTTCAGCCCCGCTGTTTCTCGCCCTCTGTTTCAGCCCCTCTGTTTCAGCCCCTCTGTTCAGCCACTCTGTTTCAGCGCCTCTGATTCAGCCCCTCTGATTCAGCCCCTCTGTTTCTCGCCCTCTCTTTCAGCCGCTCTGTTTCTCGCCCTCTGTTTCAGCCCCTCTGTTTCTCGCCCTCTGTTTCAGCCCCTCTGTTTCAGCCTCTCTGTTTCAGCCCCTCTGTTTCAGCCCTTCTGTTTCTCGCCCTCTGTTTCAGCCCCTCTGTTTCAGCCCCTCTGTTTCAGCCCCTCTGTTTCAGCCCCTCTGTTTCTCACCCTCTGTTTCAGCCCCTCTGTTTCTCGCCCTCTGTTTCAGCCCCTCTGTTTCTCGCCCTCTGTTTCAGCCCCTCTGTTTCAGCTCCTCTGTTTCTCGCCCTCTGTTTCAGCCCCTCTCTTTCAGCCCCTCTGTTTCAGCCCCTATGTTTCTCGCCCTCTGTTTCAGTCCCTCTGTTTCAGCCCCTCTGTTTCAGCCCCTCTGTTTCTCACCCTCTGTTTCAGCCCCTCTGTTTCGCGCTCTCTGTTTCAGCCCCTCTGTTTCAGCCCCTCTGTTTCTCGCCCTCTGTTTCTGCCCCTATGTTTCCCGCCCTCTGTTTCAACCCCTCTTTTTCTCGCCCTCTGTTTCAGCCCTGCTGATTCAGCCCCTCTGTTTCAGCCCCTCTGATTCAGCCCCTCTATTTCTCGCCCTCTGTTTCAGCCCCTCTGCTTCTCGCCCTCTGTTGAAGCCCCTCTGTTTCTCGCCCTCTGTTTCAGCCCCTCTGATTCCGCCCCTCTGTTTCAGCCCCTCTGTTTCAGCGCCTCTGTTTCTCGCCCTCTGTTTCAGCCCCTCTGTTTCTAGCCCTCTGATTCAGCCCCTCTGATTCAGCCCCTCTTTTTCTCGCCCTCTGTTTCAGCCCCTCTGCTTCAGCCCTTCTGTTTCAGCCCCTCTGTTTCAGCCCCTCTGTTTCAGCCCCTCTGTTTCTCGCCCTCTGTTTCTGCCCCTCTGTTTCTCGCCCTCTGTTTCAGCTCCGCTGACTCAGCCCCTCTGTTTCAGCCCTCTGAATCAGCCCCTTTGATTCAGCTCCTCTGTTTCAGCCCCAGTTTTTCAGCCCCTCTGTTTCTCGCCCTCCGGTTTCAGCCCCTCTGTTTCTCACCCTCTGTTTCAGGCCCTCTGTTTCTCGCCCTCTGTTTCTGCCCCTCTGTTTCAGCCCCTCTGTTTCAGCCCCTCTGTTTCTCGCCCTCTGTTTCAGCCCCTCTGTTTCTCGCCCTCTGTTTCAGCCCCTCTGTTTCTCGCCCTCTGTTTCAGCCCCTCTGTTTCTCGCCCTCTGTTTCAGCCCCTCTGTTTTTCGCCCTCTGTTTCAGCCCCTCTGTTTCAGCCCCTCTGTTTCTCGCACTCTTTTTCAGCCCCTCTGTTTCTCGCCCTCTGTTTCAGCCCCTCTGTTTCTCGCCCTCTGTTTCAGTCCCTCTGTTTCAGCCCCTCTGTTTCTCGCCCTCTGTTTCTGCCCCTATGTATCTCACCCTCTGTTTCAGCCCCTCTGTTTCTCGCCCTCTGTATCAGACCCTCTGTTTCAGCCCCTCTGTTTCAGACCCTCTGTTTCAGCCCCTCTGTTTCTCACCCGCGGTTTCTCGCCATCTGTTTCAGCCCCTCTGTTTCTCGCCCTCTGTTTCAGCCCCTCTGTTTCGCGCCCTCTGTTTCCGCCCCTCTGTTTCAGCCCCTCTGTTTCAGCCCCTGTGTTTCTCGCCCTCTGTTTCAGCCCCTCTGTTTCTCGCCCTCTGTTTCAGCCCCTCTGTTTCAGCCCCGCTGTTTCTCGCCCTCTGTTTCAGCCCCTCCGTTTCAGCCCCTCTGTTTCAGCCTCTCTGTTTCAGCCCCTCTGTTTCTCGCCCTCTGTTTCAGCCCCTCTGTTTCTCGCCCTCTGTTCAGCATCTTAGTTTCTCGCCCTCTGTTTCAGCCCCTCTGTTTCTGCCCCCCGGTTTCTCGCACTCTGTTTCAGCCCCTCTGTTTCTCGCCCTCTGTTTCAGCCCCTCTGTTTCAACCCCTCTGTTTCAGCCCCTCTGTTTCAGCCCCTCTGTTTCTCGCCCTCTGTTTCAGCCCCTCTGTTTCTCGCCCTCTGTTTCAGGCCCTCTGTTTCTCGCCCTCTGTTTCAGCCCCTCTCTTTCAGCCCCTCTGTTTCAGCCCCTATGTTTCTCGCCCTCTGTTTCAGCCCCTCTGTTTCAGCCCCTCCGTTTTCAGCCCCTCTGTTTCTCACCCTCTGTTTCAGGCCCTCTGTTTCTCGCCCTCTGTTTCAGCCCCTCTCTTTCAGCCCCTCTGTTTCAGCCCCTATGTTTCTCGCCCTCTGTTTCAGCCCCTCTGAATCAGCCCCTCTGATTCAGCCCCTCTGTTTCATCCCCTCTGTTTCAGCCCCTCTGTTTCAGCCCCTCTGTTTCTCGCCCTCTGTTTCAGCCCCTCTGTTTCTCGCCCTCTGTTTCAGGCCCTCTGTTTCTCGCCCTCTGTTTCAGCCCCTCTCTTTCAGCCCCTCTGTTTCAGCCCCTATGTTTCTCGCCCTCTGTTTCAGCCCCACTGTTTCAGCCCCTCTGTTTCAGCCCCTCTGTTTCTCACCCTCTGTTTCAGCCCCTCTGTTTCGCGCTCTCTGTTTCAGCCCCTCTGTTTCAGCCCCTCTGTTTCTCGCCCTCTGTTTCTGCCCCTATGTTTCCCGCCCTCTGTTTCAACCCCTCTTTTTCTCGCCCTCTGTTTCAGCCCCGCTGATTCAGCCCCTCTGTTTCAGCCCCTCTGATTCAGCCCCTCTATTTCTCGCCCTCTGTTTCAGCCCCTCTGCTTCTCGCCCTCTGTTGAAGCCCCTCTGTTTCTCGCCCTCTGTTTCAGCCCCTCTGATTCCGCCCCTCTGTTTCAGCCCCTCTGTTTCAGCGCCTCTGTTTCTCGCCCTCTGTTTCAGCCCCTCTGTTTCTAGCCCTCTGATTCAGCCCCTCTGATTCAGCCCCTCTTTTTCTCGCCCTCTGTTTCAGCCCCTCTGCTTCAGCCCTTCTGTTTCAGCCCCTCTGTTTCAGCCCCTCTGTTTCAGCCCCTCTGTTTCTCGCCCTCTGTTTCTGCCCCTCTGTTTCTCGCCCTCTGTTTCAGCTCCGCTGACTCAGCCCCTCTGTTTCAGCCCTCTGAATCAGCCCCTCTGATTCAGCTCCTCTGTTTCAGCCCCAGTTTTTCAGCCCCTCTGTTTCTCGCCCTCTGTTTCAGCCCCTCTGATTCTCGCCCTCTGTTTCAGCCCCTCTGTTTCTCGCCGTCTGTTTCAGCCCCTCTGATTCAGCCCCTCTGTTTCAGCCCTTCTGATTCAGCCCCTCTGATTCAGCCCCTCTGATTCAGCCCCTCTGTTTCTCGCCCTCTGTTTCAGCCCCTCTGTTTCAGCCCCTCTGTTTCTCACCCTCTGTTTCAGCCAGTCTGATTCAGCCCCTCTGATTCAGCCCCTCTGATTCAGCCCCTCTGTTTTAGCGCCTCTGATTCAGACCCTCTGATTCAGCCCCTCTGTTTCTCGCCCTCTCTTTCAGCCGCTCTGTTTCAGCCCCTCTGTTTCACCTCCTCTGTTTCAGCCCCTCTGTTTCTAGCCCTCTGTTTCAGCCCCTCTGTTTCTCGCCCTCTGTTTCAGCCCCTCTGTTTCAGCCCCTGTTTCAGCCCCTCTGTTTCTCGCACTCTGTTTCAGCCCCTCTGTTTCAGCCCCTCAGTTTCAGCCCCTCTGTTTCTCGCCCTCTGTTTCAGCCCCTCTGTTTCAGCCCCTCTGTTTCTCGCCCTCTGTTTCAGCCCCTCTGTTTCAGCCCCTCTGTTTCAGCCCCTCTGTTTCAGCCACTCTGTTTCTCACCCTCTGTTTCAGCCCCGCTGTTTCTCGCCCTCTGTTTCAGCCCCTCTGTTTCAGCCCCTCTGTTCAGCCACTCTGTTTCAGCGCCTCTGATTCAGCCCCTCTGATTCAGCCCCTCTGTTTCTCGCCCTCTCTTTCAGCCGCTCTGTTTCTCGCCCTCTGTTTCAGCCCCTCTGTTTCTCGCCCTCTGTTTCAGCCCCTCTGTTTCAGCCTCTCTGTTTCAGCCCCTCTGTTTCAGCCCTTCTGTTTCTCGCCCTCTGTTTCAGCCCCTCTGTTTCAGCCCCTCTGTTTCAGCCCCTCTGTTTCAGCCCCTCTGTTTCTCACCCTCTGTTTCAGCCCCTCTGTTTCTCGCCCTCTGTTTCAGCCCCTCTGTTTCTCGCCCTCTGTTTCAGCCCCTCTGTTTCAGCTCCTCTGTTTCTCGCCCTCTGTTTCAGCCCCTCTCTTTCAGCCCCTCTGTTTCAGCCCCTATGTTTCTCGCCCTCTGTTTCAGTCCCTCTGTTTCAGCCCCTCTGTTTCAGCCCCTCTGTTTCTCACCCTCTGTTTCAGCCCCTCTGTTTCGCGCTCTCTGTTTCAGCCCCTCTGTTTCAGCCCCTCTGTTTCTCGCCCTCTGTTTCTGCCCCTATGTTTCCCGCCCTCTGTTTCAACCCCTCTTTTTCTCGCCCTCTGTTTCAGCCCCGCTGATTCAGCCCCTCTGTTTCAGCCCCTCTGATTCAGCCCCTCTATTTCTCGCCCTCTGTTTCAGCCCCTCTGCTTCTCGCCCTCTGTTGAAGCCCCTCTGTTTCTCGCCCTCTGTTTCAGCCCCTCTGATTCCGCCCCTCTGTTTCAGCCCCTCTGTTTCAGCGCCTCTGTTTCTCGCCCTCTGTTTCAGCCCCTCTGTTTCTAGCCCTCTGATTCAGCCCCTCTGATTCAGCCCCTCTTTTTCTCGCCCTCTGTTTCAGCCCCTCTGCTTCAGCCCTTCTGTTTCAGCCCCTCTGTTTCAGCCCCTCTGTTTCAGCCCCTCTGTTTCTCGCCCTCTGTTTCTGCCCCTCTGTTTCTCGCCATCTGTTTCAGCTCCGCTGACTCAGCCCCTCTGTTTCAGCCCTCTGAATCAGCCCCTCTGATTCAGCTCCTCTGTTTCAGCCCCAGTTTTTCAGCCCCTCTGTTTCTCGCCCTCTGTTTCAGCCCCTCTGATTCTCGCCCTCTGTTTCAGCCCCTCTGTTTCTCGCCGTCTGTTTCAGCCCCTCTGATTCAGCCCCTCTGTTTCAGCCCTTCTGATTCAGCCCCTCTGATTCAGCCCCTCTGATTCAGCCCCTCTGTTTCTCGCCCTCTGTTTCAGCCCCTCTGTTTCAGCCCCTCTGTTTCAGCCCCTCTGTTTCTCACCCTCTGTTTCAGCCAGTCTGATTCAGCCCCTCTGATTCAGCCCCTCTGATTCAGCCCCTCTGTTTTAGCGCCTCTGATTCAGACCCTCTGATTCAGCCCCTCTGTTTCTCGCCCTCTGTTTCAGCCGCTCTGTTTCAGCCCCTCTGTTTCACCTCCTCTGTTTCAGCCCCTCTGTTTCTAGCCCTCTGTTTCAGCCCCTCTGTTTCTCGCCCTCTGTTACAGCCCCTCTGTTTCTCGCCCTCTGTTTCAGCCCCTCTGTTTCAGCCCCTGTTTCAGCCCCTCTGTTTCTCGCACTCTGTTTCAGCCCCTCTGTTTCTCGCCCTCAGTTTCAGCCCCTCTGTTTCTCGCCCTCTGTTTCAGCCCCTCTGTTTCAGCCCCTCTGTTTCTCGCCCTCTGTTTCAGCCCCTCTGTTTCAGCCCCTCTGTTTCAGCCCCTCTGTTTCAGCCACTCTGTTTCTCACCCTCTGTTTCAGCCCCGCTGTTTCTCGCCCTCTGTTTCAGCCCCTCTGTTTCAGCCCCTCTGTTCAGCCACTCTGTTTCAGCGCCTCTGATTCAGCCCCTCTGATTCAGCCCCTCTGTTTCTCGCCCTCTCTTTCAGCCGCTCTGTTTCTCGCCCTCTGTTTCAGCTCCGCTGACTCAGCCCCTCTGTTTCAGCCCTCTGAATCAGCCCCTTTGATTCAGCTCCTCTGTTTCAGCCCCAGTTTTTCAGCCCCTCTGTTTCTCGCCCTCCGGTTTCAGCCCCTCTGTTTCTCACCCTCTGTTTCAGGCCCTCTGTTTCTCGCCCTCTGTTTCTGCCCCTCTGTTTCAGCCCCTCTGTTTCAGCCCCTCTGTTTCTCGCCCTCTGTTTCAGCCCCTCTGTTTCTCGCCCTCTGTTTCAGCCCCTCTGTTTCTCGCCCTCTGTTTCAGCCCCTCTGTTTCTCGCCCTCTGTTTCAGCCCCTCTGTTTTTCGCCCTCTGTTTCAGCCCCTCTGTTTCAGCCCCTCTGTTTCTCGCACTCTTTTTCAGCCCCTCTGTTTCTCGCCCTCTGTTTCAGCCCCTCTGTTTCTCGCCCTCTGTTTCAGTCCCTCTGTTTCAGCCCCTCTGTTTCTCGCCCTCTGTTTCTGCCCCTATGTATCTCACCCTCTGTTTCAGCCCCTCTGTTTCTCGCCCTCTGTATCAGACCCTCTGTTTCAGCCCCTCTGTTTCAGACCCTCTGTTTCAGCCCCTCTGTTTCTCACCCGCGGTTTCTCGCCATCTGTTTCAGCCCCTCTGTTTCTCGCCCTCTGTTTCAGCCCCTCTGTTTCGCGCCCTCTGTTTCCGCCCCTCTGTTTCAGCCCCTCTGTTTCAGCCCCTGTGTTTCTCGCCCTCTGTTTCAGCCCCTCTGTTTCTCGCCCTCTGTTTCAGCCCCTCTGTTTCAGCCCCGCTGTTTCTCGCCCTCTGTTTCAGCCCCTCCGTTTCAGCCCCTCTGTTTCAGCCTCTCTGTTTCAGCCCCTCTGTTTCTCGCCCTCTGTTTCAGCCCCTCTGTTTCTCGCCCTCTGTTCAGCATCTTAGTTTCTCGCCCTCTGTTTCAGCCCCTCTGTTTCTGCCCCCCGGTTTCTCGCACTCTGTTTCAGCCCCTCTGTTTCTCGCCCTCTGTTTCAGCCCCTCTGTTTCAACCCCTCTGTTTCAGCCCCTCTGTTTCAGCCCCTCTGTTTCTCGCCCTCTGTTTCAGCCCCTCTGTTTCTCGCCCTCTGTTTCGGGCCCTCTGTTTCTCGCCCTCTGTTTCAGCCCCTCTCTTTCAGCCCCTCTGTTTCAGCCCCTATGTTTCTCGCCCTCTGTTTCAGCCCCTCTGTTTCAGCCCCTCCGTTTTCAGCCCCTCTGTTTCTCACCCTCTGTTTCAGGCCCTCTGTTTCTCGCCCTCTGTTTCAGCCCCTCTCTTTCAGCCCCTCTGTTTCAGCCCCTATGTTTCTCGCCCTCTGTTTCAGCCCCTCTGAATCAGCCCCTCTGATTCAGCCCCTCTGTTTCATCCCCTCTGTTTCAGCCCCTCTGTTTCAGCCCCTCTGTTTCTCGCCCTCTGTTTCAGGCCCTCTGTTTCTCGCCCTCTGTTTCAGCCCCTCTCTTTCAGCCCCTCTGTTTCAGCCCCTATGTTTCTCGCCCTCTGTTTCAGCCCCACTGTTTCAGCCCCTCTGTTTCAGCCCCTCTGTTTCTCGCCCTCTGTTTCAGCCCCTCTGTTTCGCGCTCTCTGTTTCAGCCCCTCTGTTTCAGCCCCTCTGTTTCTCGCCCTCTGTTTCTGCCCCTATGTTTCCCGCCCTCTGTTTCAACCCCTCTTTTTCTCGCCCTCTGTTTCAGCCCCGCTGATTCAGCCCCTCTGTTTCAGCCCCTCTGATTCAGCCCCTCTATTTCTCGCCCTCTGTTTCAGCCCCTCTGCTTCTCGCCCTCTGTTGAAGCCCCTCTGTTTCTCGCCCTCTGTTTCAGCCCCTCTGATTCCGCCCCTCTGTTTCAGCCCCTCTGTTTCAGCGCCTCTGTTTCTCGCCCTCTGTTTCAGCCCCTCTGTTTCTAGCCCTCTGATTCAGCCCCTCTGATTCAGCCCCTCTTTTTCTCGCCCTCTGTTTCAGCCCCTCTGCTTCAGCCCTTCTGTTTCAGCCCCTCTGTTTCAGCCCCTCTGTTTCAGCCCCTCTGTTTCTCGCCCTCTGTTTCTGCCCCTCTGTTTCTCGCCCTCTGTTTCAGCTCCGCTGACTCAGTCCCTCTGTTTCAGCCCTCTGAATCAGCCCCTCTGATTCAGCTCCTCTGTTTCAGCCCCAGTTTTTCAGCCCCTCTGTTTCTCGCCCTCTGTTTCAGCCCCTCTGATTCTCGCCCTCTGTTTCAGCCCCTCTGTTTCTCGCCGTCTGTTTCAGCCCCTCTGATTCAGCCCCTCTGTTTCAGCCCTTCTGATTCAGCCCCTCTGATTCAGCCCCTCTGATTCAGCCCCTCTGTTTCTCGCCCTCTGTTTCAGCCAGTCTGATTCAGCCCCTCTGATTCAGCCCCTCTGATTCAGCCCCTCTGTTTTAGCGCCTCTGATTCAGACCCTCTGATTCAGCCCCTCTGTTTCTCGCCTTCTCTTTCAGCCGCTCTGTTTCAGCCCCTCTGTTTCACCTCCTCTGTTTCAGCCCCTCTGTTTCTAGCCCTCTGTTTCAGCCCCTCTGTTTCTCGCCCTCTGTTTCAGCCCCTCTGTTTCAGCCCCTGTTTCAGCCCCTCTGTTTCTCGCACTCTGTTTCAGCCCCTCTGTTTCTCGCCCTCAGTTTCAGCCCCTCTGTTTCTCGCCCTCTGTTTCAGCCCCTCTGTTTCAGCCCCTCTGTTTCTCGCCCTCTGTTTCAGCCCCTCTGTTTCAGCCCCTCTGTTTCAGCCCCTCTGTTTCAGCCACTCTGTTTCTCACCCTCTGTTTCAGCCCCGCTGTTTCTCGCCCTCTGTTTCAGCCCCTCTGTTTCAGCCCCTCTGTTCAGCCACTCTGTTTCAGCGCCTCTGATTCAGCCCCTCTGATTCAGCCCCTCTGTTTCTCGCCCTCTCTTTCAGCCGCTCTGTTTCTCGCCCTCTGTTTCAGCCCCTCTGTTTCTCGCCCTCTGTTTCAGCCCCTCTGTTTCAGCCTCTCTGTTTCAGCACCTCTGTTTCAGCCCTTCTGTTTCTCGCCCTCTGTTTCAGCCCCTCTGTTTCAGCCCCTCTGTTTCAGCCCCTCTGTTTCAGCCCCTCTGTTTCTCACCCTCTGTTTCAGCCCCTCTGTTTCTCGCCCTCTGTTTCAGCCCCTCTGTTTCTCGCCCTCTGTTTCAGCCCCTCTGTTTCAGCTCCTCTGTTTCTCGCCCTCTGTTTCAGCCCCTCTCTTTCAGCCCCTCTGTTTCAGCCCCTATGTTTCTCGCCCTCTGTTTCAGTCCCTCTGTTTCAGCCCCTCTGTTTCAGCCCCTCTGTTTCTCACCCTCTGTTTCAGCCCCTCTGTTTCGCGCTCTCTGTTTCAGCCCCTCTGTTTCAGCCCCTCTGTTTCTCGCCCTCTGTTTCTGCCCCTATGTTTCCCGCCCTCTGTTTCAACCCCTCTTTTTCTCGCCCTCTGTTTCAGCCCCGCTGATTCAGCCCCTCTGTTTCAGCCCCTCTGATTCAGCCCCTCTATTTCTCGCCCTCTGTTTCAGCCCCTCTGCTTCTCGCCCTCTGTTGAAGCCCCTCTGTTTCTCGCCCTCTGTTTCAGCCCCTCTGATTCCGCCCCTCTGTTTCAGCCCCTCTGTTTCAGCGCCTCTGTTTCTCGCCCTCTGTTTCAGCCCCTCTGTTTCTAGCCCTCTGATTCAGCCCCTCTGATTCAGCCCCTCTTTTTCTCGCCCTCTGTTTCAGCCCCTCTGCTTCAGCCCTTCTGTTTCAGCCCCTCTGTTTCAGCCCCTCTGTTTCAGCCCCTCTGTTTCTCGCCCTCTGTTTCTGCCCCTCTGTTTCTCGCCATCTGTTTCAGCTCCGCTGACTCAGCCCCTCTGTTTCAGCCCTCTGAATCAGCCCCTCTGATTCAGCTCCTCTGTTTCAGCCCCAGTTTTTCAGCCCCTCTGTTTCTCGCCCTCTGTTTCAGCCCCTCTGATTCTCGCCCTCTGTTTCAGCCCCTCTGTTTCTCGCCGTCTGTTTCAGCCCCTCTGATTCAGCCCCTCTGTTTCAGCCCTTCTGATTCAGCCCCTCTGATTCAGCCCCTCTGATTCAGCCCCTCTGTTTCTCGCCCTCTGTTTCAGCCCCTCTGTTTCAGCCCCTCTGTTTCAGCCCCTCTGTTTCTCACCCTCTGTTTCAGCCAGTCTGATTCAGCCCCTCTGATTCAGCCCCTCTGATTCAGCCCCTCTGTTTTAGCGCCTCTGATTCAGACCCTCTGATTCAGCCCCTCTGTTTCTCGCCCTCTGTTTCAGCCGCTCTGTTTCAGCCCCTCTGTTTCACCTCCTCTGTTTCAGCCCCTCTGTTTCTAGCCCTCTGTTTCAGCCCCTCTGTTTCTCGCCCTCTGTTCCAGCCCCTCTGTTTCTCGCCCTCTGTTTCAGCCCCTCTGTTTCAGCCCCTGTTTCAGCCCCTCTGTTTCTCGCACTCTGTTTCAGCCCCTCTGTTTCTCGCCCTCAGTTTCAGCCCCTCTGTTTCTCGCCCTCTGTTTCAGCCCCTCTGTTTCAGCCCCTCTGTTTCTCGCCCTCTGTTTCAGCCCCTCTGTTTCAGCCCCTCTGTTTCAGCCCCTCTGTTTCAGCCACTCTGTTTCTCACCCTCTGTTTCAGCCCCGCTGTTTCTCGCCCTCTGTTTCAGCCCCTCTGTTTCAGCCCCTCTGTTCAGCCACTCTGTTTCAGCGCCTCTGATTCAGCCCCTCTGATTCAGCCCCTCTGTTTCTCGCCCTCTCTTTCAGCCGCTCTGTTTCTCGCCCTCTGTTTCAGCCCCTCTGTTTCTCGCCCTCTGTTTCAGCCCCTCTGTTTCAGCCTCTCTGTTTCAGCCCCTCTGTTTCAGCCCTTCTGTTTCTCGCCCTCTGTTTCAGCCCCTCTGTTTCAGCCCCTCTGTTTCAGCCCCTCTGTTTCAGCCCCTCTGTTTCTCACCCTCTGTTTCAGCCCCTCTGTTTCTCGCCCTCTGTTTCAGCCCCTCTGTTTCTCGCCCTCTGTTTCAGCCCCTCTGTTTCAGCTCCTCTGTTTCTCGCCCTCTGTTTCAGCCCCTCTCTTTCAGCCCCTCTGTTTCAGCCCCTATGTTTCTCGCCCTCTGTTTCAGCCCCTCTGTTTCAGCCCCTCTGTTTCAGCCCCTCTGTTTCTCACCCTCTGTTTCAGCCCCTCTGTTTCGCGCTCTCTGTTTCAGCCCCTCTGTTTCAGCCCCTCTGTTTCTCGCCCTCTGTTTCTGCCCCTATGTTTCCCGCCCTCTGTTTCAACCCCTCTTTTTCTCGCCCTCTGTTTCAGCCCCGCTGATTCAGCCCCTCTGTTTCAGCCCCTCTGATTCAGCCCCTCTATTTCTCGCCCTCTGTTTCAGCCCCTCTGCTTCTCGCCCTCTGTTGAAGCCCCTCTGTTTCTCGCCCTCTGTTTCAGCCCCTCTGATTCCGCCCCTCTGTTTCAGCCCCTCTGTTTCAGCGCCTCTGTTTCTCGCCCTCTGTTTCAGCCCCTCTGTTTCTAGCCCTCTGATTCAGCCCCTCTGATTCAGCCCCTCTTTTTCTCGCCCTCTGTTTCAGCCCCTCTGCTTCAGCCCTTCTGTTTCAGCCCCTCTGTTTCAGCCCCTCTGTTTCAGCCCCTCTGTTTCTCGCCCTCTGTTTCTGCCCCTCTGTTTCTCGCCCTCTGTTTCAGCTCCGCTGATTCAGCCCCTCTGTTTCAGCCCTCTGAATCAGCCCCTCTGATTCAGCTCCTCTGTTTCAGCCCCAGTTTTTCAGCCCCTCTGTTTCTCGCCCTCTGTTTCAGCCCCTCTGATTCTCGCCCTCTGTTTCAGCCCCTCTGTTTCTCGCCGTCTGTTTCAGCCCCTCTGATTCAGCCCCTCTGTTTCAGCCCTTCTGATTCAGCCCCTCTGATTCAGCCCCTCTGATTCAGCCCCTCTGTTTCTCGCCCTCTGTTTCAGCCCCTCTGTTTCAGCCCCTCTGTTTCAGCCCCTCTGTTTCTCACCCTCTGTTTCAGCCAGTCTGATTCAGCCCCTCTGATTCAGCCCCTCTGATTCAGCCCCTCTGTTTTAGCGCCTCTGATTCAGACCCTCTGATTCAGCCCCTCTGTTTCTCGCCCTCTCTTTCAGCCGCTCTGTTTCAGCCCCTCTGTTTCACCTCCTCTGTTTCAGCCCCTCTGTTTCTAGCCCTCTGTTTCAGCCCCTCTGTTTCTCGCCCTCTGTTCCAGCCCCTCTGTTTCTCGCCCTCTGTTTCAGCCCCTCTGTTTCAGCCCCTGTTTCAGCCCCTCTGTTTCTCGCCCTCTGTTTCAGCCCCTCTGTTTCTCGCCCTCAGTTCCAGCCCCTCTGTTTCTCGCCCTCTGTTTCAGCCCCTCTGTTTCAGCCCCTCTGTTTCTCGCCCTCTGTTTCAGCCCCTCTGTTTCAGCCCCTCTGTTTCAGCCCCTCTGTTTCAGCCACTCTGTTTCTCACCCTCTGTTTCAGCCCCTCTGTTTCTCGCCCTCTGTTTCAGCCCCTTTGTTTCAGCCCCTCTGTTCAGCCACTCTGTTTCAGCGCCTCTGATTCAGCCCCTCTGATTCAGCCCCTCTGTTTCTCGCCCTCTCTTTCAGCCGCTCTGTTTCTCGCCCTCTGTTTCAGCCCCTCTGTTTCTCGCCCTCTGTTTCAGCCCCTCTGTTTCAGCCTCTCTGTTTCAGCCCCTCTGTTTCAGCCCTTCTGTTTCTCGCCCTCTGTTTCAGCCCCTCTGTTTCAACCCCTCTGTTTCAGCCCCTCTGTTTCAGCCCCTCTGTTTCTCACCCTCTGTTTCAGCCCCTCTGTTTCTCGCCCTCTGTTTCAGCCCCTCTGTTTCTCGCCCTCTGTTTCAGCCCCTCTGTTTCAGCTCCTCTGTTTCTCGCCCTCTGTTTCTGCCCCTCTGTTTCTCGCCCACTGTTTCAGCCCCTCTGTTTTTCGCCCTCTGTTTCAGCCCATCTGTTTCTCGCCCTCTGTATCAGACCCTCCGTTTCAGCCCCACTGTTTCAGCCCCTCTGTTTCAGCCCCTCTGTTTCTTGCCCACTGTTTCTCGCACTCTGTTTCAGCCCCTCTGTTTCTCGCCCTCTGTTTCAGCCCCTCTGTTTCATCCCCTCTGTTTCAGCCCCTCTGTTTCAGCCCCTCTGTTTCTCGCCCTCTGTTTCAGCCCCTCTGTTTCTCGCCCTCTGTTTCAGGCCCTCTGTTTCTCGCCCTCTGTTTCAGCCCCTCTCTTTCAGCCCCTCTGTTTCAGCCCCTATGTTTCTCGCCCTCTGTTTCAGCCACTCTGTTTCAGCCCCTCCGTTTTCAGCCCCTCTGTTTCTCACCCTCTGTTTCAGGCCCTCTATTTCTCGCCCTCTGTTTCAGCCCCTCTCTTTCAGCCCCTCTGTTTCAGCCCCTATGTTTCTCGCCCTCTGTTTCAGCCCCTCTGAATCAGCCCCTCTGATTCAGCCCCTCTGTTTCATCCCCTCTGTTTCAGCCCCTCTGTTTCAGCCCCTCTGTTTCTCGCCCTCTGTTTCAGCCCCTCTGTTTCTCGCCCTCTGTTTCAGGCGCTCTGTTTCTCGCCCTCTGTTTCAGCCCCTCTCTTTCAGCCCCTCTGTTTCAGCCCCTATGTTTCTCGCCCTCTGTTTCAGCCCCTCTGTTTCAGCCCCTCTGTTTCTCACCCTCTGTTTCAGCCCCTCTGTTTCGCGCTCTCTGTTTCAGCCCCTCTGTTTCAGCCCCTCTGTTTCTCGCCCTTTGTTTCTGCCCCTCTGTTTCCCGCCCTCTGTTTCAACCCCTCTTTTTCTCGCCCTCTGTTTCAGCCCCATGATTCAGCCCCTCTGTTTCAGCCCCTCTGATTCAGCCCCTCTGTTTCTCGCCCTCTGTTTCAGCCCCTCTGCTTCTCGCCCTCTGTTGCAGCCCCTCTGTTTCTCGCCCTCTGTTTCTGCCCCTCTGTTTCTCGCCCTCTGTTTCAGCCCCTCTGATTCAGCCCCTCTGATTCAGTTCCTCTGTTTCAGCCCCAGTTTTTCAGCCCCTCTATTTCTCGCCCTCTGTTTCAGCCCCTCTGATTCTCGCCCTCTGTTTCAGCCCCTCTGTTTCTCGCCGTCTCTTTCAGCCCCTCTGATTCAGCCCCTCTGTTTCAGCCCTTCTGATTCAGCCCCTCTGATTCAGCCCCTCTGATTCAGCCCCTCTGTTTCTCGCCCTCTGTTTCAGCCCCTCTGTTTCAGCCCCTCTGATTGAGCCCCTCTGTTTCTCACCCTCTGTTTCAGCCAGTCTGATTCAGCCCCTCTGATTCAGCCCCTCTGATTCAGCCCCTCTGTTTTAGCGCCTCTGATTCAGACCCTCTGATTCAGCCCCTCTGTTTCTCGCCCTCTCTTTCAGCCGCTCTGTTTCAGCCCCTCTGTTTCACCTCCTCTGTTTCAGCCCCTCTGTTTCTAGCCCTCTGTTTCAGCCCCTCTGTTTCTCGCCCTCTGTTCCAGCCCCTCTGTTTCTCGCCCTCTGTTTCAGCCCCTCTGTTTCAGCCCCTGTTTCAGCCCCTCTGTTTCTCGCCCTCTGTTTCAGCCCCTCTGTTTCTTGCCCTCAGTTTCTCGCCCTCTGTTTCTCGCCCTCTGTTTCAGCCCCTCTGTTTCAGCCCCTCTGTTTCAGCCTCTCTGTTTCAGCCCCTCTGTTTCAGCCCTTCTGTTTCTCGCCCTCTGCTTCAGCCCCTCTGTTTCAGCCCCTCTGTTTCAGCCCCTCTGTTTCAGCCCCTCTGTTTCTCACCCTCTGTTTCAGCCCCTCTGTTTCTCGCCCTCTGTTTCAGCCCCTCTGTTTCTCGCCCTCTGTTTCAGCCCCTCTGTTTCAGCGCCTCTGTTTCTCGCCCTCTGTTTCAGCCCCTCTGTTTCTAGCCCTCTGATTCAGCCACTCTGATTCAGCCCCTCTTTTTCTTACCCTCTGTTTCAGCCCCTCTGTTTCAGCCCTTCTGTTTCAGCCCCTCTGTTTCAGCCCCTCTGTTTCAGCCCCTCTGTTTCGCGCTCTCTGTTTCAGCCCCTCTGTTTCAGCCCCTCTGTTTCTCGCCCTCTGTTTCTGCCCCTCTGTTTCCCGCCCTCTGTTTCAACCCCTCTTTTTCTCGCCCTCTGTTTCCGCCCCGCTGATTCAGCCCCTCTGTTTCAGCCCCTCTGATTCAGCCCCTCTGTTTCTCGCCCTCTGTTTCAGCCCCTCTGCTTCTCGCCCTCTGTTGCAGCCCCTCTGTTTCTCGCCCTCTGTTTCAGCCCCTCTGATTCCGCCCCTCTGTTTCAGCCCCTCTGTTTCAGCGCCTCTGTTTCTCGCCCTCTGTTTCAGCCACTCTGTTTCAGCCCCTCTGTTTCAGCCCCTCTGTTTCTCACCCTCTGTTTCAGCCCGTCTGATTCAGCCCCTCTGATTCAGCCCCTCTGATTCAGCCCCTCTGTTTTAGCGCCTCTGATTCAGACCCTCTGATTCAGCCCCTCTGTTTCTCGCCCTCTCTTTCAGCCGCTCTGTTTCAGCCACTCTGTTTCACCTCCTCTGTTTCAGCCCCTCTGTTTCTAGCCCTCTGTTTCAGCCGCTCTGTTTCTCGCCCACTGTTCCAGCCCCTCTGTTTCTCGCCCTCTGTTTCAGCCCCTCTGTTTCAGCCCCTCTGTTTCAGCCCCTCTGTTTCTCGCCCTCTGTTTCAGCCCCTCTGTTTCTCGCCCTCAGTTTCAGCCCCTCTGTTTCTCGCCCTCTGTTTCTCACCCTCTGTTTCAGCCCCTCTGTTTCTCGCCCTCTGTTTCAGCCCCTCTGTTTCAGCCCCTCTGTTTCCGCCCCTCTGTTTCAGCCCCTCTGTTTCTCACCCTCTGTTTCAGCCCCTCTGTTTCTCGCCCTCTGTTTCAGCCCCTCTGTTTCAGCCCCTCTGTTCAGCCCCTCTGTTTCAGCGCCTCTGATTCAGCCCCTCTGATTCAGCCCCTCTGATTCTCGCCCTCTCTTTCAGCCGCTCTGTTTCTCGCCCTCTGTTTCAGCCCCTCTGTTTCAGACCCTCTGTTTCAGCCCCTCTGTTTCAGCCCCTCTGTTTCAGCCCCTCTGTTTCCGCCCCTCTGTTTCTCGCCCTCTGTTTCAGCCCCTCTGTTTCAGCCCATCTGTTCCAGCCCCTCTGTTTCAGCCCCTCTGTTTCTCACCCTCTGTTTCAGCCCCTCTGTTTCTCGCCCTCTGTTTCAGCCCCTCTGTTTCTCGCCCTCTGTTTCAGCCCCTCTGTTTCAGCCCCTCTGTTTCTCGCCCTCTGTTTCTGCCCCTCTGTTTCTCGCCCACTGTTTCAGCCCCTCTGTTTTTCGCCCTCTGTTTCAGCCCATCTGTTTCTCGCCCTCTGTATCAGACCCTCTGTTTCAGCCCCTCTGTTTCAGCCCCTCTGTTTCAGCCCCTATGTTTATCGCCCTCTGATTCTCACACTCTGTTTCAGCCCCTCTGATTGAGCCCCTCTGTTTCAGCCCCTCTGATTCAGCCCCTCTGATTCAGCCCCTCTGATTCAGCCCCTCTGTTTCTCGCCCTCTGTTTCAGCCCCTCTGTTTCTCGCCCTCTGTTCAGCCCCTATGTTTCTCGCCCTCTGTTTCAGACCGTCTGATTCAGCCCCTCTGATTTAGCCCCTCTGATTCAGCCCCTCTGTTTCAGCGCCTCTGATTCAGCCCCTCTGATTCAGCCCCTCTGTTTCTCGCCCTCTCTTTCAGCCGCTCTGTTTCAGCCCCTCTGTTTCACCTCCTCTGTTTCAGCCCCTCTGTTTCTAGCCCTCTGTTTCAGCCCCTCTGTTTCTCGCCCTCTGTTCCAGCCCCTCTGTTTCTCGCCCTCTGTTTCAGCCCCTCTGTTTCAGCCCCTCTGTTTCAGCCCCTCTGTTTCACCTCCTCTGTTTCAGCCCCTCTGTTTCTAGCCCTCTGTTTCAGCCAGTCTGTTTCTCACCCTCTTTTTCAGCCCCTCTGTTTCTCGCCCTCTGTTTCAGCCCCTCTGTTTCTCGCCCTCTGTTCCAGCCCCTCTGTTTCTCGCCCTCTCTTTCAGCCGCTCTGTTTCAGCCCCTCTGTTTCACCTCCTCTGTTTCAGCCCCTCTGTTTCTAGCCCTCTGTTTCAGCCCCTCTGTTTCTCGCCCTCTGTTCCAGCCCCTCTGTTTCTCGCCCTCTGTTTCAGCCCCTCTGTTTCAGCCCCTCTGTTTCAGCCCCTCTGTTTCTCGCCCTCTGTTTCAGCCCCTCTGTTTCTCGCCCTGAGTTTCAGCCCATCTGTTTCTCGCCCTCTGTTTCAGCCCCTCTGTTTCAGCCCCTCTGTTTCTCGCCCTCTGTTTCAGCCCCTCTGTTTCAGACCCTCTGTTTTAGCCCCTCTGTTTCAGCCCGTCTGTTTCTCACCCTCTTTTTCAGCCCCTCTCTTTCTCGCCCTCTGTTTCAGCCCCTATGTTTCTCGACCTCTGTTTCAGCCCCTCTGTTTCAGCCCCTCTGTTTCTCGCCCTCTGTTTCTGCCCCTATGTTTCTCGCCCTCTGTTTCAGCCCCTCTGTTTCTCATCCTCTGTATCAGACCCTCTGTTTCAGCCCCTCTGTTTCAGACCCTCTGTTTCAGCCCCTCTGTTTCTCGCCCGCGGTTTCTCGCCCTCTGTTTCAGCCCCTCTGTTTCTCGCCCTCTGTTTCAGACCCTCTGTTTCGCGCCCTCTGTTTCAGCCCCTCTGTTTCAGCCCCTCTGTTTCAGCCCCTCTGTTTCTCGCCCTCTGTTTCAGCCACTCTGTTTCTCGCCCTCTGTTTCAGACCCTCTGTTTCGCGCCCTCTGTTTCAGCCCCTCTGTTTCAGCCCCTCTGTTTCAGCCCCTCTGTTTCTCGCCCACTGTTTCAGCCCCTCTGTTTCAGCCCCGCTGTTTCTCGCCCTCTGTTTCAGCCCCTCCGTTTCAGCCCCTCTGTTTCAGCCTCTCTGTTTCAGGCCCTCTGTTTCTCGCCCTCTGTTTCAGCCCCTCTGTTTCTCGCCCTCTGTTCAGCATCTTAGTTTCTCGCCCTCTGTTTCAGCCCCTCTGTTTCTCGCCCTCTGTTTCAGCCCCTCTGTTTCTCGCCCTCTGTTTCTGCCCCCCAGTTTCTCGCACTCTGTTTCAGCCCCTCTGTTTCTCGCCCTCTGTTTCAGCCCCTCTGTTTCATCCCCTCTGTTTCAGCCCCTCTGTTTCAGCCCCTCTGTTTCTCGCCCTCTGTTTCAGCCCCTCTGTTTCTCACCCTCTGTTTCAGGCCCTCTGTTTCTCGCCCTCTGTTTCAGCCCCTCTCTTTCAGCCCCTCTGTTTCAGCCCCTATGTTTCTCGCCCTCTGTTTCAGCCCCTCTGAATCAGCCCCTCTGATTCAGCCCCTCTGTTTCATCCCCTCTGTTTCAGCCCCTCTGTTTCAGCCCCTCTGTTTCTCGCCCTCTGTTTCAGCCCCTCTGTTTCTCGCCCTCTGTTTCAGGCGCTCTGTTTCTCGCCCTCTGTTTCAGCCCCTCTCTTTCAGCCCCTCTGTTTCAGCCCCTATGTTTCTCGCCCTCTGTTTCAGCCCCTCTGTTTCAGCCCCTCTGTTTCTCACCCTCTGTTTCAGCCCCTCTGTTTCGCGCTCTCTGTTTCAGCCCCTCTGTTTCAGCCCCTCTGTTTCTCGCCCTTTGTTTCTGCCCCTCTGTTTCCCGCCCTCTGTTTCAACCCCTCTTTTTCTCGCCCTCTGTTTCAGCCCCATGATTCAGCCCCTCTGTTTCAGCCCCTCTGATTCAGCCCCTCTGTTTCTCGCCCTCTGTTTCAGCCCCTCTGCTTCTCGCCCTCTGTTGCAGCCCCTCTGTTTCTCGCCCTCTGTTTCTGCCCCTCTGTTTCTCGCCCTCTGTTTCAGCCCCTCTGATTCAGCCCCTCTGATTCAGTTCCTCTGTTTCAGCCCCAGTTTTTCAGCCCCTCTATTTCTCGCCCTCTGTTTCAGCCCCTCTGATTCTCGCCCTCTGTTTCAGCCCCTCTGTTTCTCGCCGTCTGTTTCAGCCCCTCTGATTCAGCCCCTCTGTTTCAGCCCTTCTGATTCAGCCCCTCTGATTCAGCCCCTCTGATTCAGCCCCTCTGTTTCTCGCCCTCTGTTTCAGCCCCTCTGTTTCAGCCCCTCTGATTGAGCCCCTCTGTTTCTCACCCTCTGTTTCAGCCAGTCTGATTCAGCCCCTCTGATTCAGCCCCTCTGATTCAGCCCCTCTGTTTTAGCGCCTCTGATTCAGACCCTCTGATTCAGCCCCTCTGTTTCTCGCCCTCTCTTTCAGCCGCTCTGTTTCAGCCCCTCTGTTTCACCTCCTCTGTTTCAGCCCCTCTGTTTCTAGCCCTCTGTTTCAGCCCCTCTGTTTCTCGCCCTCTGTTCCAGCCCCTCTGTTTCTCGCCCTCTGTTTCAGCCCCTCTGTTTCAGCCCCTGTTTCAGCCCCTCTGTTTCTCGCCCTCTGTTTCAGCCCCTCTGTTTCTTGCCCTCAGTTTCTCGCCCTCTGTTTCTCGCCCTCTGTTTCAGCCCCTCTGTTTCAGCCCCTCTGTTTCAGCCTCTCTGTTTCAGCCCCTCTGTTTCAGCCCTTCTGTTTCTCGCCCTCTGCTTCAGCCCCTCTGTTTCAGCCCCTCTGTTTCAGCCCCTCTGTTTCAGCCCCTCTGTTTCTCACCCTCTGTTTCAGCCCCTCTGTTTCTCGCCCTCTGTTTCAGCCCCTCTGTTTCTCACCCTCTGTTTCAGCCCCTCTGTTTCAGCGCCTCTGTTTCTCGCCCTCTGTTTCAGCCCCTCTGTTTCTAGCCCTCTGATTCAGCCCCTCTGATTCAGCCCCTCTTTTTCTTACCCTCTGTTTCAGCCCCTCTGTTTCAGCCCTTCTGTTTCAGCCCCTCTGTTTCAGCCCCTCTGTTTCAGCCCCTCTGTTTCGCGCTCTCTGTTTCAGCCCCTCTGTTTCAGCCCCTCTGTTTCTCGCCCTCTGTTTCTGCCCCTCTGTTTCCCGCCCTCTGTTTCAACCCCTCTTTTTCTCGCCCTCTGTTTCCGCCCCGCTGATTCAGCCCCTCTGTTTCAGCCCCTCTGATTCAGCCCCTCTGTTTCTCGCCCTCTGTTTCAGCCCCTCTGCTTCTCGCCCTCTGTTGCAGCCCCTCTGTTTCTCGCCCTCTGTTTCAGCCCCTCTGATTCCGCCCCTCTGTTTCAGCCCCTCTGTTTCAGCGCCTCTGTTTCTCGCCCTCTGTTTCAGCCACTCTGTTTCAGCCCCTCTGTTTCAGCCCCTCTGTTTCTCACCCTCTGTTTCAGCCCGTCTGATTCAGCCCCTCTGATTCAGCCCCTCTGATTCAGCCCCTCTGTTTTAGCGCCTCTGATTCAGACCCTCTGATTCAGCCCCTCTGTTTCTCGCCCTCTCTTTCAGCCGCTCTGTTTCAGCCACTCTGTTTCACCTCCTCTGTTTCAGCCCCTCTGTTTCTAGCCCTCTGTTTCAGCCGCTCTGTTTCTCGCCCACTGTTCCAGCCCCTCTGTTTCTCGCCCTCTGTTTCAGCCCCTCTGTTTCAGCCCCTCTGTTTCAGCCCCTCTGTTTCTCGCCCTCTGTTTCAGCCCCTCTGTTTCTCGCCCTCAGTTTCAGCCCCTCTGTTTCTCGCCCTCTGTTTCTCACCCTCTGTTTCAGCCCCTCTGTTTCTCGCCCTCTGTTTCAGCCCCTCTGTTTCAGCCCCTCTGTTTCCGCCCCTCTGTTTCAGCCCCTCTGTTTCTCACCCTCTGTTTCAGCCCCTCTGTTTCTCGCCCTCTGTTTCAGCCCCTCTGTTTCAGCCCCTCTGTTCAGCCCCTCTGTTTCAGCGCCTCTGATTCAGCCCCTCTGATTCAGCCCCTCTGATTCTCGCCCTCTCTTTCAGCCGCTCTGTTTCTCGCCCTCTGTTTCAGCCCCTCTGTTTCAGACCCTCTGTTTCAGCCCCTCTGTTTCAGCCCCTCTGTTTCAGCCCCTCTGTTTCCGCCCCTCTGTTTCTCGCCCTCTGTTTCAGCCCCTCTGTTTCAGCCCCTCTGTTCCAGCCCCTCTGTTTCAGCCCCTCTGTTTCTCACCCTCTGTTTCAGCCCCTCTGTTTCTCGCCCTCTGTTTCAGCCCCTCTGTTTCTCGCCCTCTGTTTCAGCCCCTCTGTTTCAGCCCCTCTGTTTCTCGCCCTCTGTTTCTGCCCCTCTGTTTCTCGCCCACTGTTTCAGCCCCTCTGTTTTTCGCCCTCTGTTTCAGCCCATCTGTTTCTCGCCCTCTGTATCAGACCCTCTGTTTCAGCCCCTCTGTTTCAGCCCCTCTGTTTCAGCCCCTATGTTTATCGCCCTCTGATTCTCACACTCTGTTTCAGCCCCTCTGATTGAGCCCCTCTGTTTCAGCCCCTCTGATTCAGCCCCTCTGATTCAGCCCCTCTGATTCAGCCCCTCTGTTTCTCGCCCTCTGTTTCAGCCCCTCTGTTTCTCGCCCTCTGTTCAGCCTCTATGTTTCTCGCCCTCTGTTTCAGACCGTCTGATTCAGCCCCTCTGATTTAGCCCCTCTGATTCAGCCCCTCTGTTTCAGCGCCTCTGATTCAGCCCCTCTGATTCAGCCCCTCTGTTTCTCGCCCTCTCTTTCAGCCGCTCTGTTTCAGCCCCTCTGTTTCACCTCCTCTGTTTCAGCCCCTCTGTTTCTAGCCCTCTGTTTCAGCCCCTCTGTTTCTCGCCCTCTGTTCCAGCCCCTCTGTTTCTCGCCCTCTGTTTCAGCCCCTCTGTTTCAGCCCCTCTGTTTCAGCCCCTCTGTTTCACCTCCTCTGTTTCAGCCCCTCTGTTTCTAGCCCTCTGTTTCAGCCAGTCTGTTTCTCACCCTCTTTTTCAGCCCCTCTGTTTCTCGCCCTCTGTTTCAGCCCCTCTGTTTCTCGCCCTCTGTTCCAGCCCCTCTGTTTCTCGCCCTCTCTTTCAGCCGCTCTGTTTCAGCCCCTCTGTTTCACCTCCTCTGTTTCAGCCCCTCTGTTTCTAGCCCTCTGTTTCAGCCCCTCTGTTTCTCGCCCTCTGTTCCAGCCCCTCTGTTTCTCGCCCTCTGTTTCAGCCCCTCTGTTTCAGCCCCTCTGTTTCAGCCCCTCTGTTTCTCGCCCTCTGTTTCAGCCCCTCTGTTTCTCGCCCTGAGTTTCAGCCCATCTGTTTCTCGCCCTCTGTTTCAGCCCCTCTGTTTCAGCCCCTCTGTTTCTCGCCCTCTGTTTCAGCCCCTCTGTTTCAGACCCTCTGTTTTAGCCCCTCTGTTTCAGCCCGTCTGTTTCTCACCCTCTTTTTCAGCCCCTCTCTTTCTCGCCCTCTGTTTCAGCCGCTATGTTTCTCGACCTCTGTTTCAGCCCCTCTGTTTCAGCCCCTCTGTTTCTCGCCCTCTGTTTCTGCCCCTATGTTTCTCGCCCTCTGTTTCAGCCCCTCTGTTTCTCATCCTCTGTATCAGACCCTCTGTTTCAGCCCCTCTGTTTCAGACCCTCTGTTTCAGCCCCTCTGTTTCTCGCCCGCGGTTTCTCGCCCTCTGTTTCAGCCCCTCTGTTTCTCGCCCTCTGTTTCAGACCCTCTGTTTCGCGCCCTCTGTTTCAGCCCCTCTGTTTCAGCCCCTCTGTTTCAGCCCCTCTGTTTCTCGCCCTCTGTTTCAGCCACTCTGTTTCTCGCCCTCTGTTTCAGACCCTCTGTTTCGCGCCCTCTGTTTCAGCCCCTCTGTTTCAGCCCCTCTGTTTCTCGCCCTCTGTTTCAGCCCCTCTGTTTCAGCCCCGCTGTTTCTCGCCCTCTGTTTCAGCCCCTCCGTTTCAGCCCCTCTGTTTCAGCCTCTCTGTTTCAGGCCCTCTGTTTCTCGCCCTCTGTTTCAGCCCCTCTGTTTCTCGCCCTCTGTTCAGCATCTTAGTTTCTCGCCCTCTGTTTCAGCCCCTCTGTTTCTCGCCCTCTGTTTCAGCCCCTCTGTTTCTCGCCCTCTGTTTCTGCCCCCCAGTTTCTCGCACTCTGTTTCAGCCCCTCTGTTTCTCGCCCTCTGTTTCAGCCCCTCTGTTTCATCCCCTCTGTTTCAGCCCCTCTGTTTCAGCCCCTCTGTTTCTCGCCCTCTGTTTCAGCCCCTCTGTTTCTCGCCCTCTGTTTCAGGCCCTCTGTTTCTCGCCCTCTGTTTCAGCCCCTCTCTTTCAGCCCCTCTGTTTCAGCCCCTATGTTTCTCGCCCTCTGTTTCAGCCCCTCTGTTTCAGCCCCTCCGTTTTCAGCCCCTCTGTTTCTCACCCTCTGTTTCAGGCCCTCTGTTTCTCGCCCTCTGTTTCAGCCCCTCTCTTTCAGCCCCTCTGTTTCAGCCCCTCTGTTTCTTGCCCTCTGTTTCAGCCCCTCTGTTTCTCGCCCTCTGTTTCAGCCCCTCTGTTTCTCGCCCTCTGTTTCAGCCCCTATGTTTCTCGCCCTCTGTTTCAGCCCCTCTGTTTTTCGCCCTCTGTTTCAGCCCCTCTGTTTCAGCCCCTCTGTTTCTCGCCCTCTGTTTCTGCCACTCTGTTTCTCGCCCTCTGTTTCAGCCCCGCTGATTCAGCCCCTCTGTTTCAGCCCCTCTGAATCAGCCCCTCTGATTCAGCCCCTCCGTTTCAGCCCCTCTGTTTCAGCCCCTCTGTTTCTCGCTCTCTGTTTCAGCCCATCTGATTCTCGCCCTCTGTTTCCGCCCCTCTGATTCTCACCCTCTGTTTCAGCCCCTCTGATTGAGCCCCTTTGTTTCAGCCCCTCTGATTCAGCCCCTCTGATTCAGCCCCTCTGTTTCTCGCCCGCTGTTTCAGCCCCTCTGCTTCTCGCCCTCTGATTCAGCCCCTCTGTTTCTCGCCCTCTCTTTCAGCCGCTCTGTTTCAGCCCCTCTGTTTCACCTCCTCTGTTTCAGCCCCTCTGTTTCTAGCCCTCTGTTTCAGCCAGTCTGTTTCTCACCCTCTTTTTCAGCCCCTCTGTTTCTCGCCCTCTGTTTCAGCCCCTCTGTTTCTCGCCCTCTGTTTCAGCCCCTCTGTTTCAGCCCCTCTGTTTCTCGCCCTCTGTTTCTGCCCCTGTGTTTCCCGCCCTCTGTTTCAGCCCCTCTGTTTATCGCCCTCTGTATCAGACCCTCTGTTTCAGCCCCTCTGTTTCTCGCCCTCTGTTTCAGCCCCTCTGTTTCAGCCCCTCTGTTTCTCGCCCTCTGTTCAGCCCCTATGTTTCTCGCCCTCTGTTTCAGCCCTTCTGTTTCAGCCCCTCTGTTTCTCGCCCTCTGTTTCTGCCCCCCGGTTTCTCGCACTCTGTTTCAGCCCCTCTGTTTCTCGCTCTCTGTTTCAGCCCCTCTGTTTCAGCCTCTCTGTTTCAGCCCCTCTGTTTCTCGCCCTCTGTTTCTCGCCCTCTGTTCAGCATCTTAGTTTCTCGCCCTCTGTTTCAGCCCCTCTGTTTCTCCCCCTCTGTTTCAGCCCCTCTGTTTCAGCCCCTCTGTTTCTCGCCCTCTGTTTCTGCCCCCCGGTTTCTCGCACTCTGTTTCAGCCCCTCTGTTTCTCGCCCTCTGTTTCAGCCCCTCTGTTTCATCCCCTCTGTTTCAGCCCCTCTGTTTCAGCCCCTCTGTTTCTCGCCCTCTGTTTCAGCCCCTCTGTTTCTCGCCCTCTGTTTCAGGCCCTCTGTTTCTCGCCCTCTGTTTCAGCCCCTCTCTTTCAGCCCCTCTGTTTCAGCCCCTATGTTTCTCGCCCTCTGTTTCAGCCCCTCTGTTTCAGCCCCTCCGTTTTCAGCCCCTCTGTTTCTCACCCTCTGTTTCAGGCCCTCTGCTTCTCGCCCTCTGTTTCAGCCCCTCTGTTTCAGCCCCTCTGTTTCAGACCCTCTGTTTCTCGCCCTCTGTTTCAGCCCCTCTGTTTCTCGCCCTCTGTTTCAGCCCCTCTGTTTCTCGCCCTCTGTTTCAGCCCCTCTGTTTCTCGCCCTCTGTTTCAGCCCCTCTGTTTTTCGCCCTCTGTTTCAGCCCCTCTGTTTCAGACCCTCTGTTTCTCGCCCTCTTTTTCAGCCCCTCTGTTTCTCGCCCTCTGTTTCAGCCCCTCTGTTTCTCGCCCTCTGTTTCAGCCCCTCTGTTTCAGTCCCTCTGTTTCTCGCCCTCTGTTTCTGCCCCTATGTTTCTCGCCCTCTGTTTCAGCCCCTCTGTTTCTCGCCCTCTGTATCAGACCCTCTGTTTCAGCCCCTCTGTTTCAGACCCTCTGTTTCAGCCCCTCTGTTTCTCGCCCGCGGTTTCTCGCCCTCTGTTTCAGCCCCTCTGTTTCTCGCCCTCTGTTTCAGCCCCTCTGTTTCGCGCCCTCTGTTTCCGCCCCTCTGTTTCAGCCCCTCTGTTTCAGCTCCTCTGTTTCTCGCCCTCTGTTTCAGCCCCTCTGTTTCTCGCCCTCTGTTTCAGCCCCTCTGTTTCAGCCCCGCTGTTTCTCGCCCTCTGTTTCAGCCCCTCCATTTCAGCCCCTCTGTTTCAGCCTCTCTGTTTCAGCCCCTATGTTTCTCGCCCTCTGTTTCACCCCGTCTGATTCAGCCCCTCTGACTTAGCCCCTCTGATTCAGCCCCTCTGTTTCAGCGTCTCTGATTCAGCCCCTCTGATTCAGCCCCTCTGTTTCTCGCCCTCTCTTTCAGCCGCTCTGTTTCAGCCCCTCTGTTTCACCTCCTCTGTTTCAGCCCCTCTGTTTCTAGCCCTCTGTTTCAGCCAGTCTGTTTCTCACCCTCTTTTTCAGCCCCTCTGTTTCTCGCCCTCTGTTTCAGCCCCTCTGTTTCTCGCCCTCTGTTTCAGCCCCTCTGTTTCAGCCCCTCTGTTTCTCGCCCTCTGTTTCTGCCCCTATGTTTCTCGCCCTCTGTTTCAGCCCCTCTGTTTCTCGCCCTCTGTATCAGACCCTCTGTTTCAGCCCCTCTGTTTCTCGCCCTCTGTTTCAGCCCCTCTGTTTCAGCCCCTCTGTTTCTCGCCCTCTGTTCAGCCCCTATGTTTCTCGCCCTCTGTTTCAGCCCTTCTCTTTCAACCCCTCTGTTTCTCGCCCTCTGTTTCTGCCCCCCGGTTTCTCGCACGCTGTTTCAGCCCCTCTGTTTCTCGCCCTCTGTTTCAGCCCCTCTGTTTCAGCCTCTCTGTTTCAGCCCCTCTGTTTCTCGCCCTCTGTTTCTCGCCCTCTGTTCAGCATCTTAGTTTCTCGCCCTCTGTTTCAGCCCCTCTGTTTCTCGCCCTCTGTTTCAGCCCCTCTGTTTCTCGCCCTCTGTTTCTGCCCCCCGGTTTCTCGCACTCTGTTTCAGCCCCTCTGTTTCTCGCCCTCTGTTTCAGCCCCTCTGTTTCATCCCCTCTGTTTCAGCCCCTCTGTTTCAGCCCCACTGTTTCTCGCCCTCTGTTTCAGCCCCTCTGTTTCTCGCCCTCTGTTTCAGCCCCTCTGTTTCTCGCCCTCTGTTTCAGCCCCTATGTTTCTCGCCCTCTGTTTCAGCCCCTCTGTTTTTCGCCCTCTGTTTCAGCCCCTCTGTTTCAGCCCCTCTGTTTCTCGCCCTCTGTTTCTGCCACTCTGTTTCTCGCCCTCTGTTTCAGCCCCGCTGATTCAGCCCCTCTGTTTCAGCCCCTCTGAATCAGCCCCTCTGATTCAGCCCCTCCGTTTCAGCCCCTCTGTTTCAGCCCCTCTGTTTCTCGCTCTCTGTTTCAGCCCATCTGATTCTCGCCCTCTGTTTCCGCCCCTCTGATTCTCACCCTCTGTTTCAGCCCCTCTGATTGAGCCCCTCTGTTTCAGCCCCTCTGATTCAGCCCCTCTGATTCAGCCCCTCTGTTTCTCGCCCGCTGTTTCAGCCCCTCTGTTTCTCGCCCTCTGATTCAGCCCCTCTGTTTCTCGCCCTCTCTTTCAGCCGCTCTGTTTCAGCCCCTCTGTTTCACCTCCTCTGTTTCAGCCCCTCTGTTTCTAGCCCTCTGTTTCAGCCAGTCTGTTTCTCACCCTCTTTTTCAGCCCCTCTGTTTCTCGCCCTCTGTTTCAGCCCCTCTGTTTCTCGCCCTCTGTTTCAGCCCCTCTGTTTCAGCCCCTCTGTTTCTCGCCCTCTGTTTCTGCCCCTGTGTTTCCCGCCCTCTGTTTCAGCCCCTCTGTTTATCGTCCTCTGTATCAGACCCTCTGTTTCAGCCCCTCTGTTTCTCGCCCTCTGTTTCAGCCCCTCTGTTTCAGCCCCTCTGTTTCTCGCCCTCTGTTCAGCCCCTATGTTTCTCGCCCTCTGTTTCAGCCCTTCTGTTTCAGCCCCTCTGTTTCTCGCCCTCTGTTTCTGCCCCCCGGTTTCTCGCACTCTGTTTCAGCCCCTCTGTTTCTCGCTCTCTGTTTCAGCCCCTCTGTTTCAGCCTCTCTGTTTCAGCCCCTCTGTTTCTCGCCCTCTGTTTCTCGCCCTCTGTTCAGCATCTTAGTTTCTCGCCCTCTGTTTCAGCCCCTCTGTTTCTCCCCCTCTGTTTCAGCCCCTCTGTTTCAGCCCCTCTGTTTCTCGCCCTCTGTTTCTGCCCCCCGGTTTCTCGCACTCTGTTTCAGCCCCTCTGTTTCTCGCCCTCTGTTTCAGCCCCTCTGTTTCATCCCCTCTGTTTCAGCCCCTCTGTTTCAGCCCCTCTGTTTCTCGCCCTCTGTTTCAGCCCCTCTGTTTCTCGCCCTCTGTTTCAGGCCCTCTGTTTCTCGCCCTCTGTTTCAGCCCCTCTCTTTCAGCCCCTCTGTTTCAGCCCCTATGTTTCTCGCCCTCTGTTTCAGCCCCTCTGTTTCAGCCCCTCCGTTTTCAGCCCCTCTGTTTCTCACCCTCTGTTTCAGGCCCTCTGCTTCTCGCCCTCTGTTTCAGCCCCTCTGTTTCAGCCCCTCTGTTTCAGACCCTCTGTTTCTCGCCCTCTGTTTCAGCCCCTCTGTTTCTCGCCCTCTGTTTCAGCCCCTCTGTTTCTCGCCCTCTGTTTCAGCCCCTCTGTTTCTCGCCCTCTGTTTCAGCCCCTCTGTTTTTCGCCCTCTGTTTCAGCCCCTCTGTTTCAGCCCCTCTGTTTCTCGTCCTCTTTTTCAGCCCCTCTGTTTCTCGCCCTCTGTTTCAGCCCCTCTGTTTCTCGCCCTCTGTTTCAGCCCCTCTGTTTCAGTCCCTCTGTTTCTCGCCCTCTGTTTCTGCCCCTATGTTTCTCGCCCTCTGTTTCAGCCCCTCTGTTTCTCGCCCTCTGTATCAGACCCTCTGTTTCAGCCCCTCTGTTTCAGACCCTCTGTTTCAGCCCCTCTGTTTCTCGCCCGCGGTTTCTCGCCCTCTGTTTCTGCCCCTCTGTTTCTCGCCCTCTGTTTCAGCCCCTCTGTTTCGCGCCCTCTGTTTCCGCCCCTCTGTTTCAGCCCCTCTGTTTCAGCTCCTCTGTTTCTCGCCCTCTGTTTCAGCCCCTCTGTTTCTCGCCCTCTGTTTCAGCCCCTCTGTTTCAGCCCCGCTGTTTCTCGCCCTCTGTTTCAGCCCCTCCATTTCAGCCCCTCTGTTTCAGCCTCTCTGTTTCAGCCCCTATGTTTCTCGCCCTCTGTTTCACCCCGTCTGATTCAGCCCCTCTGACTTAGCCCCTCTGATTCAGCCCCTCTGTTTCAGCGTCTCTGATTCAGCCCCTCTGATTCAGCCCCTCTGTTTCTCGCCCTCTCTTTCAGCCGCTCTGTTTCAGCCCCTCTGTTTCACCTCCTCTGTTTCAGCCCCTCTGTTTCTAGCCCTCTGTTTCAGCCAGTCTGTTTCTCACCCTCTTTTTCAGCCCCTCTGTTTCTCGCCCTCTGTTTCAGCCCCTCTGTTTCTCGCCCTCTGTTTCAGCCCCTCTGTTTCAGCCCCTCTGTTTCTCGCCCTCTGTTTCTGCCCCTATGTTTCTCGCCCTCTGTTTCAGCCCCTCTGTTTCTCGCCCTCTGTATCAGACCCTCTGTTTCAGCCCCTCTGTTTCTCGCCCTCTGTTTCAGCCCCTCTGTTTCAGCCCCTCTGTTTCTCGCCCTCTGTTCAGCCCCTATGTTTCTCGCCCTCTGTTTCAGCCCTTCTCTTTCAACCCCTCTGTTTCTCGCCCTCTGTTTCTGCCCCCCGGTTTCTCGCACGCTGTTTCAGCCCCTCTGTTTCTCGCCCTCTGTTTCAGCCCCTCTGTTTCAGCCTCTCTGTTTCAGCCCCTCTGTTTCTCGCCCTCTGTTTCTCGCCCTCTGTTCAGCATCTTAGTTTCTCGCCCTCTGTTTCAGCCCCTCTGTTTCTCGCCCTCTGTTTCAGCCCCTCTGTTTCAGCCCCTCTGTTTCTCGCCCTCTGTTTCTGCCCCCCGGTTTCTCGCACTCTGTTTCAGCCCCTCTGTTTCTCGCCCTCTGTTTCAGCCCCTCTGTTTCATCCCCTCTGTTTCAGCCCCTCTGTTTCAGCCCCACTGTTTCTCGCCCTCTGTTTCAGCCCCTCTGTTTCTCGCCCTCTGTTTCATGCACTCTGTTTCTCGCCCTCTGTTTCAGCCCCTCTCTTTCAGCCCCTCTGTTTCAGCCCCTATGTTTCTCGCCCTCTGTTTCAGCCCCTCTGTTTCAGCCCCTCCGGTTTCAGCCCCTCTGTTTCTCACCCTCTGTTTCAGGCCCTCTGTTTCTCGCCCTCTGTTTCAGCCCCTCTGTTTCAGCCCCTCTGTTTCAGCCCCTCTGTTTCTCGCCCTCTGTTTCAGCCCCTCTGTTTCTCGCCCTCTGTTTCAGCCCCTCTGTTTCTCGCCCTCTGTTTCAGCCCCTCTGTTTCTCGCCCTCTGTTTCAGCCCCTCTGTTTTTCGCCCTCTGTTTCAGCCCCTCTGTTTCAGCCCCTCTGTTTCTCGCCCTCTTTTTCAGCCCCTCTGTTTCTCGCCCTCTGTTTCAGCCCCTCTGTTTCTCGCCCTCTGTTTCAGCCCCTCTGTTTCAGCCCCTCTGTTTCTCGCCCTCTGTTTCTGCCCCTATGTTTCTCGCCCTCTGTTTCAGCCCCTCTGTTTCTCGCCCTCTGTATCAGACCCTCTGTTTCAGCCCCTCTGTTTCAGACCCTCTGTTTCAGCCCCTCTGTTTCTCACCCGCGGTTTCTCGCCCTCTGTTTCAGCCCCTCTGTTTCTCGCCCTCTGTTTCAGCCCCTCTGTTTCGCGCCCTCTGTTTCCGCCCCTCCTTTTCAGCCCCTCTGTTTCAGCCCCTCTGTTTCTCGCCCTCTGTTTCAGCCCCTCTGTTTCTCGCCCTCTGTTTCAGCCCCTCTGTTTCAGCCCCGCTGTTTCTCGCCCTCTGTTTCAGCCCCTCCGTTTCAGCCCCTCTGTTTCAGCCTCTCTGTTTCAGCCCCTCTGTTTCTCGCCCTCTGTTTCAGCCCCTCTGTTTCTCGCCCTCTGTTCAGCATCTTAGTTTCTCGCCCTCTGTTTCAGCCCCTCTGTTTCTGCCCCCCGGTTTCTCGCACTCTGTTTCAGCCCCTCTGTTTCTCGCCCTCTGTTTCAGCCCCTCTGTTTCAACCCCTCTGTTTCAGCCCCTCTGTTTCAGCCCCTCTGTTTCTCGCCCTCTGTTTCAGCCCCTCTGTTTCTCGCCCTCTGTTTCAGGCCCTCTGTTTCTCGCCCTCTGTTTCAGCCCCTCTCTTTCAGCCCCTCTGTTTCAGCCCCTATGTTTCTCGCCCTCTGTTTCAGCCCCTCTGTTTCAGCCCCTCCGTTTTCAGCCCCTCTGTTTCTCACCCTCTGTTTCAGGCCCTTTGTTTCTCGCCCTCTGTTTCAGCCCCTCTCTTTCAGCCCCTCTGTTTCAGCCCCTATGTTTCTCGCCCTCTGTTTCAGCCCCTCTGAATCAGCCCCTCTGATTCAGCCCCTCTGTTTCATCCCCTCTGTTTCAGCCCCTCTGTTTCAGCCCCTCTGTTTCTCGCCCTCTGTTTCAGCCCCTCTGTTTCTCGCCCTCTGTTTCAGGCCCTCTGTTTCTCGCCCTCTGTTTCAGCCCCTCTCTTTCAGCCCCTCTGTTTCAGCCCCTATGTTTCTCGCCCTCTGTTTCAGCCCCTCTGTTTCAGCCCCTCTGTTTCTCACCCTCTGTTTCAGCCCCTCTGTTTCGCGCTCCCTGTTTCAGCCCCTCTGTTTCAGCCCCTCTGTTTCTCGCCCTCTGTTTCTGCCCCTATGTTTCCCGCCCTCTGTTTCAACCCCTCTTTTTCTCGCCCTCTGTTTCAGCCCCGCTGATTCAGCCCCTCTGTTTCAGCCCCTCTGATTCAGCCCCTCTATTTCTCGCCCTCAGTTTCAGCCCCTCTGCTTCTCGCCCTCTGTTGAAGCCCCTCTGTTTCTCGCCCTCTGTTTCAGCCCCTCTGATTCCGCCCCTCTGTTTCAGCCCCTCTGTTTCAGCGCCTCTGTTTCTCGCCCTCTGTTTCAGCCCCTCTGTTTCTAGCCCTCTGATTCAGCCCCTCTGATTCAGCCCCTCTTTTTCTCGCCCTCTGTTTCAGCCCCTCTGCTTCAGCCCTTCTGTTTCAGCCCCTCTGTTTCAGCCCCTCTGTTTCAGCCCCTCTGTTTCTCGCCCTCTGTTTCTGCCCCTCTGTTTCTCGCCCTCTGTTTCAGCCCCGCTGATTCAGCCCCTCTGTTTCAGCCCTCTGAATCAGCCCCTCTGATTCAGCTCCTCTGTTTCAGCCCCAGTTTTTCAGCCCCTCTGTTTCTCGCCCTCTGTTTCAGCCCCTCTGATTCTCGCCCTCTGTTTCAGCCCCTCTGTTTCTCGCCGTCTGTTTCAGCCCCTCTGATTCAGCCCCTCTGTTTCAGCCCTTCTGATTCAGCCCCTCTGATTCAGCCCCTCTGATTCACCCCCTCTGTTTCTCGCCCTCTGTTTCAGCCCCTCTGTTTCAGCCCCTCTGTTTCAGCCCCTCTGTTTCTCACCCTCTGTTTCAGCCAGTCTGATTCAGCCCCTCTGATTCAGCCCCTCTGATTCAGCCCCTCTGTTTTAGCGCCTCTGATTCAGACCCTCTGATTCAGCCCCTCTGTTTCTCGCCCTCTCTTTCAGCCGCTCTGTTTCAGCCCCTCTGTTTCACCTCCTCTGTTTCAGCCCCTCTGTTTCTAGCCCTCTGTTTCAGCCCCTCTGTTTCTCGCCCTCTGTTCCAGCCCCTCTGTTTCTTGCCCTCTGTTTCAGCCCCTCTGTTTCAGCCCCTGTTTCAGCCCCTCTGTTTCTCGCCCTCTGTTTCAGCCCCTCTGTTTCTCGCCCTCAGTTTCAGCCCCTCTGTTTCTCGCCCTCTGTTTCAGCCCCTCTGTTTCAGCCCCTCTGTTTCTCGCCCTCTGTTTCAGCCCCTCTGTTTCAGCCCCTCTGTTTCAGCCCCTCTGTTTCAGCCACTCTGTTTCTCACCCTCTGTTTCAGCCCCTCTGTTTCTCGCCCTCTGTTTCAGCCCCTCTGTTTCAGCCCCTCTGTTCAGCCACTCTGTTTCAGCGCCTCTGATTCAGCCCCTCTGATTCAGCCCCTCTGTTTCTCGCCCTCTCTTTCAGCCGCTCTGTTTTTCGCCCTCTGTTTCAGCCCATCTGTTTCTAGCCCTCTGTATCAGACCCTCTGTTTCAGCCCCTCTGTTTCAGCCCCTCTGTTTCAGCCCCTATGTTTATCGCCCTCTGATTCTCACACTCTGTTTCAGCCCCTCTGATTGAGCCCCTCTGTTTCAGCCCCTCTGATTCAGCCCCTCTGATTCAGCCCCTCTGATTCAGCCCCTCTGTTTCTCGCCCTCTGTTTCAGCCCCTCTGTTTCTCGCCCTCTGTTCAGCCCCTATGTTTCTCGCCCTCTGTTTCAGACCGTCTGATTCAGCCCCTCTGATTTAGCCCCTCTGATTCAGCCCCTCTGTTTCAGCGCCTCTGATTCAGCCCCTCTGATTCAGCCCCTCTGTTTCTCGCCCTCTCTTTCAGCCGCTCTGTTTCAGCCCCTCTGTTTCACCTCCTCTGTTTCAGCCCCTCTGTTTCTAGCCCTCTGTTTCAGCCCCTCTGTTTCTCGCCCTCTGTTCCAGCCCCTCTGTTTCTCGCCCTCTGTTTCAGCCCCTCTGTTTCAGCCCCTCTGTTTCAGCCCCTCTGTTTCTCGCCCGCTGTTTCAGCCCCTCTGTTTCTCGCCCTGAGTTTCAGCCCATCTGTTTCTCGCCCTCTGTTTCAGCCCCTCTGTTTCAGCCCCTCTGTTTCTCGCCCTCTGTTTCAGCCCCTCTGTTTCAGACCCTCTGTTTTAGCCCCTCTGTTTCAGCCCGTCTGTTTCTCACCCTCTTTTTCAGCCCCTCTCTTTCTCGCCCTCTGTTTCAGCCCCTATGTTTCTCGACCTCTGTTTCAGCCCCTCTGTTTCAGCCCCTCTGTTTCTCGCCCTCTGTTTCTGCCCCTATGTTTCTCGCCCTCTGTTTCAGCCCCTCTGTTTCTCACCCTCTGTATCAGACCCTCTGTTTCAGCCCCTCTGTTTCAGACCCTCTGTTTCAGCCCCTCTGTTTCTCGCCCGCGGTTTCTCGCCCTCTGTTTCAGCCCCTCTGTTTCTCGCCCTCTGTTTCAGACCCTCTGTTTCGCGCCCTCTGTTTCAGCCCCTCTGTTTCAGCCCCTCTGTTTCAGCCCCTCTGTTTCTCGCCCTCTGTTTCAGCCACTCTGTTTCTCGCCCTCTGTTTCAGACCCTCTGTTTCGCGCCCTCTGTTTCAGCCCCTCTGTTTCAGCCCCTCTGTTTCAGCCCCTCTGTTTCTCGCCCTCTGTTTCAGCCCCTCTGTTTCAGCCCCGCTGTTTCTCGCCCTCTGTTTCAGCCCCTCCGTTTCAGCCCCTCTGTTTCAGCCTCTCTGTTTCAGCCCCTCTGTTTCTCGCCCTCTGTTTCAGCCCCTCTGTTTCTCGCCCTCTGTTCAGCATCTTAGTTTCTCGCCCTCTGTTTCAGCCCCACTGTTTCTCGCCCTCTGTTTCAGCCCCTCTGTTTCTCGCCCTCTGTTTCTGCCCCCCAGTTTCTCGCACTCTGTTTCAGCCCCTCTGTTTCTCGCCCTCTGTTTCAGCCCCTCTGTTTCATCCCCTCTGTTTCAGCCCCTCTGTTTCTCGCCCTCTGTTTCAGCCCCTCTGTTTCTCGCCCTCTGTTTCAGTCCCTCTGTTTCTCGCCCTCTGTTTCAGCCCCTCTCTTTCAGCCCCTCTGTTTCAGCCCCTATGTTTCTCGCCCTCTGTTTCAGCCCCTCTGTTTCAGCCCCTCCGTTTTCAGCCCCTCTGTTTCTCACCCTCTGTTTCAGGCCCTCTGTTTCTCGCCCTCTGTTTCAGCCCCTCTCTTTCAGCCCCTCTGTTTCAGCCCCTCTGTTTCTCGCCCTCTGTTTCAGCCCCTCTGTTTCTCGCCCTCTGTTTCAGCCCCTCTGTTTCTCGCCCTCTGTTTCAGCCCCTATGTTTCTCGCCCTCTGTTTCAGCCCCTCTGTTTTTCTCCCTCTGTTTCAGCCCCTCTGTTTCAGCCCCTCTGTTTCTCGCCCTCTGTTTCTGCCACTCTGTTTCTCGCCCTCTGTTTCAGCCCCGCTGATTCAGCCCCTCTGTTTCAGCCCCTCTGAATCAGCCCCTCTGATTCAGCCCCTCCGTTTCAGCCCCTCTGTTTCAGCCCCTCTGTTTCTCGCTCTCTGTTTCAGCCCATCTGATTCTCGCCCTCTGTTTCCGCCCCTCTGATTCTCACCCTCTGTTTCAGCCCCTCTGATTGAGCCCCTCTGTTTCAGCCCCTCTGATTCAGCCCCTCTGATTCAGCCCCTCTGTTTCTCGCCCGCTGTTTCAGCCCCTCTGTTTCTCGCCCTCTGATTCAGCCCCTCTGTTTCTCGCCCTCTCTTTCAGCCGCTCTGTTTCAGCCCCTCTGTTTCACCTCCTCTGTTTCAGCCCCTCTGTTTCTAGCCCTCTGTTTCAGCCAGTCTGTTTCTCACCCTCTTTTTCAGCCCCTCTGTTTCTCGCCCTCTGTTTCAGCCCCTCTGTTTCTCGCCCTCTGTTTCAGCCCCTCTGTTTCAGCCCCTCTGTTTCTCGCCCTCTGTTTCTGCCCCTGTGTTTCTCGCCCTCTGTTTCAGCCCCTCTGTTTATCGCCCTCTGTATCAGACCCTCTGTTTCAGCCCCTCTGTTTCTCGCCCTCTGTTTCAGCCCCTCTGTTTCAGCCCCTCTGTTTCTCGCCCTCTGTTCAGCCCCTATGTTTCTCGCCCTCTGTTTCAGCCCTTCTGTTTCAGCCCCTCTGTTTCTCGCCCTCTGTTTCTGCCCCCCGGTTTCTCGCACTCTGTTTCAGCCCCTCTGTTTCTCGCCCTCTGTTTCAGCCCCTCTGTTTCAGCCTCTCTGTTTCAGCCCCTCTGTTTCTCGCCCTCTGTTTCTCGCCCTCTGTTCAGCATCTTAGTTTCTCGCCCTCTGTTTCAGCCCCTCTGTTTCTCCCCCTCTGTTTCAGCCCCTCTGTTTCAGCCCCTCTGTTTCTCGCCCTCTGTTTCTGCCCCCCGGTTTCTCGCACTCTGTTTCAGCCTCTCTGTTTCTCGCCCTCTGTTTCAGCCCCTCTGTTTCATCCCCTCTGTTTCAGCCCCTCTGTTTCAGCCCCTCTGTTTCTCGCCCTCTGTTTCAGCCCCTCTGTTTCTCGCCCTCTGTTTCAGGCCCTCTGTTTCTCGCCCTCTGTTTCAGCCCCTCTCTTTCAGCCCCTCTGTTTCAGCCCCTATGTTTCTCGCCCTCTGTTTCAGCCCCTCTGTTTCAGCCCCTCCGTTTTCAGCCCCTCTGTTTCTCACCCTCTGTTTCAGGCCCTCTGCTTCTCGCCCTCTGTTTCAGCCCCTCTGTTTCAGCCCCTCTGTTTCAGCCCCTCTGTTTCTCGCCCTCTGTTTCAGCCCCTCTGTTTCTCGCCCTCTGTTTCAGCCCCTCTGTTTCTCGCCCTCTGTTTCAGCCCTCTGTTTCTCGCCCTCTGTTTCAGCCCCTCTGTTTTTCGCCCTCTGTTTCAGCCCCTCTGTTTCAGCCCCTCTGTTTCTCGCCCTCTTTTTCAGCCCCTCTGTTTCTCGCCCTCTGTTTCAGCCCCTCTGTTTCTCGCCCTCTGTTTCAGCCCCTCTGTTTCAGTCCCTCTGTTTCTCGCCCTCTGTTTCTGCCCCTATGTTTCTCGCCCTCTGTTTCAGCCCCTCTGTTTCTCGCCCTCTGTATCAGACCCTCTGTTTCAGCCCCTCTGTTTCAGACCCTCTGTTTCAGCCCCTCTGTTTCTCGCCCGCGGTTTCTCGCCCTCTGTTTCAGCCCCTCTGTTTCTCGCCCTCTGTTTCAGCCCCTCTGTTTCCGCCCCTCTGTTTCCGCCCCTCTGTTTCAGCCCCTCTGTTTCAGCTCCTCTGTTTCTCGCCCTCTGTTTCAGCCCCTCTGTTTCTCGCCCTCTGTTTCAGCCCCTCTGTTTCAGCCCCGCTGTTTCTCGCCCTCTGTTTCAGCCCCTCCGTTTCAGCCCCTCTGTTTCAGCCTCTCTGTTTCAGCCCCTATGTTTCTCGCCCTCTGTTTCACCCCGTCTGATTCAGCCCCTCTGATTTAGCCCCTCTGATTCAGCCCCTCTGTTTCAGCGTCTCTGATTCAGCCCCTCTGATTCAGCCCCTCTGTTTCTCGCCCTCTCTTTCAGCCGCTCTGTTTCAGCCCCTCTGTTTCACCTCCTCTGTTTCAGCCCCTCTGTTTCTAGCCCTCTGTTTCAGCCAGTCTGTTTCTCACCCTCTTTTTCAGCCCCTCTGTTTCTCGCCCTCTGTTTCAGCCCCTCTGTTTCTCGCCCTCTGTTTCAGCCCCTCTGTTTCAGCCCCTCTGTTTCTCGCCCTCTGTTTCTGCCCCTATGTTTCTCGCCCTCTGTTTCAGCCCCTCTGTTTCTCGCCCTCTGTATCAGACCCTCTGTTTCAGCCCCTCTGTTTCTCGCCCTCTGTTTCAGCCCCTCTGTTTCAGCCCCTCTGTTTCTCGCCCTCTGTTCAGCCCCTATGTTTCTCGCCCTCTGTTTCAGCCCTTCTGTTTCAGCCCCTCTGTTTCTCGCCCTCTGTTTCTGCCCCCCGGTTTCTCGCACGCTGTTTCAGCCCCTCTGTTTCTCGCCCTCTGTTTCAGCCCCTCTGTTTCAGCCTCTCTGTTTCAGCCCCTCTGTTTCTCGCCCTCTGTTTCTCGCCCTCTGTTCAGCATCTTAGTTTCTCGCCCTCTGTTTCAGCCCCTCTGTTTCTCGCCCTCTGTTTCAGCCCCTCTGTTTCAGCCCCTCTGTTTCTCGCCCTCTGTTTCTGCCCCCCGGTTTCTCGCACTCTGTTTCAGCCCCTCTGTTTCTCGCCCTCTGTTTCAGCCCCTCTGTTTCATCCCCTCTGTTTCAGCCCCTCTGTTTCAGCCCCACTGTTTCTCGCCCTCTGTTTCAGCCCCTCTGTTTCTCGCCCTCTGTTTCATGCCCTCTGTTTCTCGCCCTCTGTTTCAGCCCCTCTCTTTCAGCCCCTCTGTTTCAGCCCCTATGTTTCTCGCCCTCTGTTTCAGCTCCTCTGTTTCAGCCCCTCCGGTTTCAGCCCCTCTGTTTCTCACCCTCTGTTTCAGGCCCTCTGTTTCTCGCCCTCTGTTTCAGCCCCTCTGTTTGAGCCCCTCTGTTTCAGCCCCTCTGTTTCTCGCCCTCTGTTTCAGCCCCTCTGTTTCTCGCCCTCTGTTTCAGCCCCTCTGTTTCTCGCCCTCTGTTTCAGCCCCTCTCCTTTTCGCCCTCTGTTTCAGCCCCTCTGTTTCAGCCCCTCTGTTTCTCGCCCTCTTTTTCAGCCCCTCTGTTTCTCGCCCCCTGTCTCAGCCCCTCTGTTTCTCGCCCTCTGTTTCAGCCCCTCTGTTTCTCGCCCTCTGTTTCTGCCCCTATGTTTCTCGCCCTCTGTTTCAGCCCCTCTGTTTCTCGCCCTCTGTATCAGACCCTCTGTTTCAGCCCCTCTGTTTCAGACCCTCTGTTTCAGCCCCTCTGTTTCTCACCCGCGGTTTCTCGCCCTCTGTTTCAGCCCCTCTGTTTCTCGCCCTCTGTTTCAGCCCCTCTGTTTCGCGCCCTCTGTTTCCGCCCCTCTGTTTCAGCCTCTCTGTTTCAGCCCCTCTGTTTCTCGCCCTCTGTTTCAGCCCCTCTGTTTCTCGCCCTCTGTTTCAGCCCCTCTGTTTCAGCCCCGCTGTTTCTCGCCCTCTGTTTCAGCCCCTCCGTTTCAGCCCCTCTGTTTCAGCCTCTCTGTTTCAGCCCCTCTGTTTCTCGCCCTCTGTTTCAGCCCCTCTGTTTCTCGCCCTCTGTTCAGCATCTTAGTTTCTCGCCCTCTGTTTCAGCCCCTCTGTTTCTGCCCCCCGGTTTCTCGCACTCTGTTTCAGCCCCTCTGTTTCTCGCCCTCTGTTTCAGCCCCTCTGTTTCAACCCCTCTGTTTCAGCCCCTCTGTTTCAGCCCCTCTGTTTCTCGCCCTCTGTTTCAGCCCCTCTGTTTCTCGCCCTCTGTTTCAGGCCCTCTGTTTCTCGCCCTCTGTTTCAGCCCCTCTCTTTCAGCCCCTCTGTTTCAGCCCCTATGTTTCTCGCCCTCTGTTTCAGCCCCTCTGTTTCAGCCCCTCCGTTTTCAGCCCCTCTGTTTCTCACCCTCTGTTTCAGGCCCTCTGTTTCTCGCCCTCTGTTTCAGCCCCTCTCTTTCAGCCCCTCTGTTTCAGCCCCTATGTTTCTCGCCCTCTGTTTCAGCCCCTCTGAATCAAACCCTCTGATTCAGCCCCTCTGTTTCATCCCCTCTGTTTCAGCCCCTCTGTTTCAGCCCCTCTGTTTCTCGCCCTCTGTTTCAGCCCCTCTGTTTCTCGCCCTCTGTTTCAGGCCCTCTGTTTCTCGCCCTCTGTTTCAGCCCCTCTCTTTCAGCCCCTCTGTTTCAGCCCCTATGTTTCTCGCCCTCTGTTTCAGCCCCTCTGTTTCAGCCCCTCTGTTTCTCACCCTCTGTTTCAGCCCCTCTGTTTCGCGCTCTCTGTTTCAGCCCCTCTGTTTCAGCCCCTCTGTTTCTCGCCCTCTGTTTCTGCCCCTATGTTTCCCGCCCTCTGTTTCAACCCCTCTTCTTCTCGCCCTCTGTTTCAGCCCCGCTGATTCAGCCCCTCTGTTTCAGCCCCTCTGATTCAGCCCCTCTATTTCTCGCCCTCTGTTTCAGCCCCTCTGCTTCTCGCCCTCTGTTGAAGCCCCTCTGTTTCTCGCCCTCTGTTTCAGCCCCTCTGATTCCGCCCCTCTGTTTCAGCCCCTCTGTTTCAGCGCCTCTGTTTCTCGCCCTCTGTTTCAGCCCCTCTGTTTCTAGCCCTCTGATTCAGCCCCTCTGATTCAGCCCCTCTTTTTCTCGCCCTCTGTTTCAGCCCCTCTGCTTCAGCCCTTCTGTTTCAGCCCCTCTGTTTCAGCCCCTCTGTTTCAGCCCCTCTGTTTCTCGCCCTCTGTTTCTGCCCCTCTGTTTCTCGCCCTCTGTTTCAGCCCCGCTGATTCAGCCCCTCTGTTTCAGCCCTCTGAATCAGCCCCTCTGATTCAGCTCCTCTGTTTCAGCCCCAGTTTTTCAGCCCCTCTGTTTCTCGCCCTCTGTTTCAGCCCCTCTGATTCTCGCCCTCTGTTTCAGCCCCTCTGTTTCTCGCCGTCTGTTTCAGCCCCTCTGATTCAGCCCCTCTGTTTCAGCCCTTCTGATTCAGCCCCTCTGATTCAGCCCCTCTGATTCAGCCCCTCTGTTTCTCGCCCTCTGTTTCAGCCCCTCTGTTTCAGCCCCTCTGTTTCAGCCCCTCTGTTTCTCACCCTCTGTTTCAGCCAGTCTGATTCAGCCCCTCTGATTCAGCCCCTCTGATTCAGCCCCTCTGTTTTAGCGCCTCTGATTCAGACCCTCTGATTCAGCCCCTCTGTTTCTCGCCCTCTCTTTCAGCCGCTCTGTTTCAGCCCCTCTGTTTCACCTCCTCTGTTTCAGCCCCTCTGTTTCTAGCCCTCTGTTTCAGCCCCTCTGTTTCTCGCCCTCTGTTCCAGCCCCTCTGTTTCTCGCCCTCTGTTTCAGCCCCTCTGTTTCAGCCCCTGTTTCAACCCCTCTGTTTCTCGCCCTCTGTTTCAGCCCCTCTGTTTCTCGCCCTCAGTTTCAGCCCCTCTGTTTCTCGCCCTCTGTTTCAGCCCCTCTGTTTCAGCCCCTCTGTTTCTCGCCCTCTGTTTCAGCCCCTCTGTTTCAGCCCCTCTGTTTCAGCCCCTCTGTTTCAGCCACTCTGTTTCTCACCCTCTGTTTCAGCCCCTCTGTTTCTCGCCCTCTGTTTCAGCCCCTCTGTTTCAGCCACTCTGTTTCTCACCCTCTGTTTCAGCCCCTCTGTTCAGCCACTCTGTTTCAGCGCCTCTGATTCAGCCCCTCTGATTCAGCCCCTCTGTTTCTCGCCCTCTCTTTCAGCCGCTCTGTTTTTCGCCCTCTGTTTCAGCCCATCTGTTTCTCGCCCTCTGTATCAGACCCTCTGTTTCAGCCCCTCTGTTTCAGCCCCTCTGTTTCAGCCCCTATGTTTATCGCCCTCTGATTCTCACACTCTGTTTCAGCCCCTCTGATTGAGCCCCTCTGTTTCAGCCCCTCTGATTCAGCCCCTCTGATTCAGCCCCTCTGATTCAGCCCCTCTGTTTCTCGCCCTCTGTTTCAGCCCCTCTGTTTCTCGCCCTCTGTTCAGCCCCTATGTTTCTCGCCCTCTGTTTCAGACCGTCTGATTCAGCCCCTCTGATTTAGCCCCTCTGATTCAGCCCCTCTGTTTCAGCGCCTCTGATTCAGCCCCTCTGATTCAGCCCCTCTGTTTCTCGCCCTCTCTTTCAGCCGCTCTGTTTCAGCCCCTCTGTTTCACCTCCTCTGTTTCAGCCCCTCTGTTTCTAGCCCTCTGTTTCAGCCCCTCTGTTTCTCGCCCTCTGTTCCAGCCCCTCTGTTTCTCGCCCTCTGTTTCAGCCCCTCTGTTTCAGCCCCTCTGTTTCAGCCCCTCTGTTTCTCGCCCGCTGTTTCAGCCCCTCTGTTTCTCGCCCTGAGTTTCAGCCCATCTGTTTCTCGCCCTCTGTTTCAGCCCCTCTGTTCCAGACCCTCTGTTTCTCGCCCTCTGTTTCAGCCCCTCTGTTTCAGACCCTCTGTTTTAGCCCCTCTGTTTCAGCCCGTCTGTTTCTCACCCTCTTTTTCAGCCCCTCTCTTTCTCGCCCTCTGTTTCAGCCCCTATGTTTCTCGACCTCTGTTTCAGCCCCTCTGTTTCAGCCCCTCTGTTTCTCGCCCTCTGTTTCTGCCCCTATGTTTCTCGCCCTCTGTTTCAGCCCCTCTGTTTCTCACCCTCTGTATCAGACCCTCTGTTTCAGCCCCTCTGTTTCAGACCCTCTGTTTCAGCCCCTCTGTTTCTCGCCCGCGGTTTCTCGCCCTCTGTTTCAGCCCCTCTGTTTCTCGCCCTCTGTTTCAGACCCTCTGTTTCGCGCCCTCTGTTTCAGCCCCTCTGTTTCAGCCCCTCTGTTTCAGCCCCTCTGTTTCTCGCCCTCTGTTTCAGCCACTCTGTTTCTCGCCCTCTGTTTCAGACCCTCTGTTTCGCGCCCTCTGTTTCAGCCCCTCTGTTTCAGCCCCTCTGTTTCTCGCCCTCTGTTTCAGCCCCTCTGTTTCAGCCCCGCTGTTTCTCACCCTCTGTTTCAGCCCCTCCGTTTCAGCCCCTCTGTTTCAGCCTCTCTGTTTCAGCCCCTCTGTTTCTCGCCCTCTGTTTCAGCCCCTCTGTTTCTCGCCCTCTGTTCAGCATCTTAGTTTCTCGCCCTCTGTTTCAGCCCCTCTGTTTCTCGCCCTCTGTTTCAGCCCCTCTGTTTCTCGCCCTCTGTTTCTGCCCCCCAGGTTCTCGCACTCTGTTTCAGCCCCTCTGTTTCTCGCCCTCTGTTTCAGCCCCTCTGTTTCATCCCCTCTGTTTCAGCCCCTCTGTTTCTCGCCCTCTGTTTCAGCCCCTCTGTTTCTCGCCCTCTGTTTCAGGCCCTCTGTTTCTCGCCCTCTGTTTCAGCCCCTCTCTTTCAGCCCCTCTGTTTCAGCCCCTATGTTTCTCGCCCTCTGTTTCAGCCCCTCTGTTTCAGCCCCTCCGTTTTCAGCCCCTCTGTTTCTCACCCTCTGTTTCAGGCCCTCTGTTTCTCGCCCTCTGTTTCAGCCCCTCTCTTTCAGCCCCTCTGTTTCAGCCCCTCTGTTTCTCGCCCTCTGTTTCAGCCCCTCTGTTTCTCGCCCTCTGTTTCAGCCCCTCTGTTTCTCGCCCTCTGTTTCAGCCCCTATGTTTCTCGCCCTCTGTTTCAGCCCCTCTGTTTTTCGCCCTCTGTTTCAGCCCCTCTGTTTCTCGCCCTCTGTTTCTGCCACTCTGTTTCTCGCCCTCTGTTTCAGCCCCGCTGATTCAGCCCCTCTGTTTCAGCCCCTCTGAATCAGCCCCTCTGATTCAGCCCCTCCGTTTCAGCCCCTCTGTTTCAGCCCCTCTGTTTCTCGCTCTCTGTTTCAGCCCATCTGATTCTCGCCCTCTGTTTCCGCCCCTCTGATTCTCACCCTCTGTTTCAGCGCCTCTGATTGAGCCCCTCTGTTTCAGCCCCTCTGATTCAGCCCCTCTGATTCAGCCCCTCTGTTTCTCGCCCGCTGTTTCAGCCCCTCTGTTTCACCTCCTCTGTTTCAGCCCCTCTGTTTCTAGCCCTCTGTTTCAGCCAGTCTGTTTCTCACCCTCTTTTTCAGCCCCTCTGTTTCTCGCCCTCTGTTTCAGCCCCTCTGTTTCTCGCCCTCTGTTTCAGCCCCTCTGTTTCAGCCCCTCTGTTTCTCGCCCTCTGTTTCTGCCCCTGTGTTTCTCGCCCTCTGTTTCAGCCCCTCTGTTTATCGCCCTCTGTATCAGACCCTCTGTTTCAGCCCCTCTGTTTCTCGCCCTCTGTTTCAGCCCCTCTGTTTCAGCCCCTCTGTTTCTCGCCCTCTGTTCAGCCCCTATGTTTCTCGCCCTCTGTTTCAGCCCTTCTGTTTCAGCCCCTCTGTTTCTCGCCCTCTGTTTCTGCCCCCCGGTTTCTCGCACTCTGTTTCAGCCCCTCTGTTTCTCGCCCTCTGTTTCAGCCCCTCTGTTTCAGCCTCTCTGTTTCAGCCCCTCTGTTTCTCGCCCTCTGTTTCTCGCCCTCTGTTCAGCATCTTAGTTTCTCGCCCTCTGTTTCAGCCCCTCTGTTTCTCCCCCTCTGTTTCAGCCCCTCTGTTTCAGCCCCTCTGTTTCTCGCCCTCTGTTTCTGCCCCCCGGTTTCTCGCACTCTGTTTCAGCCCCTCTGTTTCTCGCCCTCTGTTTCAGCCCCTCTGTTTCATCCCCTCTGTTTCAGCCCCTCTGTTTCAGCCCCTCTGTTTCTCGCCCTCTGTTTCAGCCCCTCTGTTTCTCGCCCTCTGTTTCAGGCCCTCTGTTTCTCGCCCTCTGTTTCAGCCCCTCTCTTTCAGCCCCTCTGTTTCAGCCCCTATGTTTCTCGCCCTCTGTTTCAGCCCCTCTGTTTCAGCCCCTCCGTTTTCAGCCCCTCTGTTTCTCACCCTCTGTTTCAGGCCCTCTGCTTCTCGCCCTCTGTTTCAGCCCCTCTGTTTCAGCCCCTCTGTTTCAGCCCCTCTGTTTCTCGCCCTCTGTTTCAGCCCCTCTGTTTCTCGCCCTCTGTTTCAGCCCCTCTGTTTCAGGCCCTCTGTTTCAGCCCCTCTGTTTCTCGCCCTCTGTTTCAGCCCCTCTGTTTTTCGCCCTCTGTTTCAGCCCCTCTGTTTCAGCCCCTCTGTTTCTCGCCCTCTTTTTCAGCCCCTCTGTTTCTCGCCCTCTGTTTCAGCCCCTCTGTTTCTCGCCCTCTGTTTCAGCCCCTCTGTTTCAGTCCCTCTGTTTCTCGCCCTCTGTTTCTGCCCCTATGTTTCTCGCCCTCTGTTTCAGCCCCTCTGTTTCTCGCCCTCTGTATCAGACCCTCTGTTTCAGCCCCTCTGTTTCAGACCCTCTGTTTCAGCCCCTCTGTTTCTCGCCCGCGGTTTCTCGCCCTCTGTTTCAGCCCCTCTGTTTCTCGCCCTCTGTTTCAGCCCCTCTGTTTCGCGCCCTCTGTTTCCGCCCCTCTGTTTCAGCCCCTCTGTTTCAGCTCCTCTGTTTCTCGCCCTCTGTTTCAGCCCCTCAGTTTCTCGCCCTCTGTTTCAGCCCCTCTGTTTCAGCCCCGCTGTTTCTCGCCCTCTGTTTCAGCCCCTCCGTTTCAGCCCCTCTGTTTCAGCCTCTCTGTTTCAGCCCCTATGTTTCTCGCCCACTGTTTCACCCCGTCTGATTCAGCCCCTCTGATTTAGCCCCTCTGATTCAGCCCCTCTGTTTCAGCGTCTCTGATTCAGCCCCTCTGATTCAGCCCCTCTGTTTCTCGCCCTCTCTTTCAGCCGCTCTGTTTCAGCCCCTCTGTTTCACCTCCTCTGTTTCAGCCCCTCTGTTTCTAGCCCTCTGTTTCAGCCAGTCTGTTTCTCACCCTCTTTTTCAGCCCCTCTGTTTCTCGCCCTCTGTTTCAGCCCCTCTGTTTCTCGCCCTCTGTTTCAGGCCCTCTGTTTCAGCCCCTCTGTTTCTCGCCCTCTGTTTCTGCCCCTATGTTTCTCGCCCTCTGTTTCAGCCCCTCTGTTTCTCGCCCTCTGTATCAGACCCTCTGTTTCAGCCCCTCTGTTTCTCGCCCTCTGTTTCAGCCCCTCTGTTTCAGCCCCTCTGTTTCTCGCCCTCTGTTCAGCCCCTATGTTTCTCGCCCTCTGTTTCAGCCCTTCTGTTTCAGCCCCTCTGTTTCTCGCCCTCTGTTTCTGCCCCCCGGTTTCTCGCACGCTGTTTCAGCCCCTCTGTTTCTCGCCCTCTGTTTCAGCCCCTCTGTTTCAGCCTCTCTGTTTCAGCCCCTCTGTTTCTCGCCCACTGTTTCTCGCCCTCTGTTCAGCATCTTAGTTTCTCGCCCTCTGTTTCAGCCCCTCTGTTTCTCGCCCTCTGTTTCAGCCCCTCTGTTTCAGCCCCTCTGTTTCTCGCCCTCTGTTTCTGCCCCCCGGTTTCTCGCACTCTGTTTCAGCCCCTCTGTTTCTCGCCCTCTGTTTCAGCCCCTCTGTTTCATCCCCTCTGTTTCAGCCCCTCTGTTTCAGCCCCTCTGTTTCATCCCCTCTGTTTCAGCCCCTCTGTTTCTCGCCCTCTGTTTCAGCCCCTCTGTTTCTCGCCCTCTGTTTCAGGCCCTCTGTTTCTCGCCCTCTGTTTCAGCCCCTCTCTTTCAGCCCCTCTGTTTCAGCCCCTATGTTTCTCGCCCTCTGTTTCAGCCCCTCTGTTTCAGCCCCTCCGTTTTCAGCCCCTCTGTTTCTCACCCTCTGTTTCAGGCCCTCTGTTTCTCGCCCTCTGTTTCAGCCCCTCTCTTTCAGCCCCTCTGTTTCAGCCCCTCTGTTTCTCGCCCTCTGTTTCAGCCCCTCTGTTTCTCGCCCTCTGTTTCAGCCCCTCTGTTTCTCGCCCTCTGTTTCAGCCCCTATGTTTCTCGCCCTCTGTTTCAGCCCCTCTGTTTTTCGCCCTCTGTTTCAGCCCCTCTGTTTCAGCCCCTCTGTTTCTCGCCCTCTGTTTCTGCCACTCTGTTTCTCGCCCTCTGTTTCAGCCCCGCTGATTCAGCCCCTCTGTTTCAGCCCCTCTGAATCAGCCCCTCTGATTCAGCCCCTCCGTTTCAGCCCCTCTGTTTCAGCCCCTCTGTTTCTCGCTCTCTGTTTCAGCCCATCTGATTCTCGCCCTCTGTTTCCGCCCCTCTGATTCTCACCCTCTGTTTCAGCCCCTCTGATTGAGCCCCTCTGTTTCAGCCCCTCTGATTCAGCCCCTCTGATTCAGCCCCTCTGTTTCTCGCCCGCTGTTTCAGCCCCTCTGTTTCTCGCCCTCTGATTCAGCCCCTCTGTTTCTCGCCCTCTCTTTCAGCCGCTCTGTTTCAGCCCCTCTGTTTCACCTCCTCTGTTTCAGCCCCTCTGTTTCTAGCCCTCTGTTTCAGCCAGTCTGTTTCTCACCCTCTTTTTCAGCCCCTCTGTTTCTCGCCCTCTGTTTCAGCCCCTCTGTTTCTCGCCCTCTGTTTCAGCCCCTCTGTTTCAGCCCCTCTGTTTCTCGCCCTCTGTTTCTGCCCCTGTGTTTCTCGCCCTCTGTTTCAGCCCCTCTGTTTATCGCCCTCTGTATCAGACCCTCTGTTTCAGCCCCTCTGTTTCTCGCCCTCTGTTTCAGCCCCTCTGTTTCAGCCCCTCTGTTTCTCGCCCTCTGTTCAGCCCCTATGTTTCTCGCCCTCTGTTTCAGCCCTTCTGTTTCAGCCCCTCTGTTTCTCGCCCTCTGTTTCTGCCCCCCGGTTTCTCGCACTCTGTTTCAGCCCCTCTGTTTCTCGCCCTCTGTTTCAGCCCCTCTGTTTCAGCCTCTCTGTTTCAGCCCCTCTGTTTCTCGCCCTCTGTTTCTCGCCCTCTGTTCAGCATCTTAGTTTCTCGCCCTCTGTTTCAGCCCCTCTGTTTCTCCCCCTCTGTTTCAGCCCCTCTGTTTCAGCCCCTCTGTTTCTCGCCCTCTGTTTCTGCCCCCCGGTTTCTCGCACTCTGTTTCAGCCCCTCTGTTTCTCGCCCTCTGTTTCAGCCCCTCTGTTTCATCCCCTCTGTTTCAGCCCCTCTGTTTCAGCCCCTCTGTTTCTCGCCCTCTGTTTCAGCCCCTCTGTTTCTCGCCCTCTGTTTCAGGCCCTCTGTTTCTCGCCCTCTGTTTCAGCCCCTCTCTTTCAGCCCCTCTGTTTCAGCCCCTATGTTTCTCGCCCTCTGTTTCAGCCCCTCTGTTTCAGCCCCTCCGTTTTCAGCCCCTCTGTTTCTCACCCTCTGTTTCAGGCCCTCTGCTTCTCGCCCTCTGTTTCAGCCCCTCTGTTTCAGCCCCTCTGTTTCAGCCCCTCTGTTTCTCGCCCTCTGTTTCAGCCCCTCTGTTTCTCGCCCTCTGTTTCAGCCCCTCTGTTTCTCGCCCTCTGTTTCAGCCCCTCTGTTTCTCGCCCTCTGTTTCAGCCCCTCTGTTTTTCGCCCTCTGTTTCAGCCCCTCTGTTTCAGCCCCTATGTTTCTCGCCCTCTGTTTCAGCCCCTCTGTTTCTCGCCCTCTGTTTCAGCCCCTCTGTTTCTCGCCCTCTGTTTCAGCCCCTCTGTTTCAGTCCCTCTGTTTCTCGCCCTCTGTTTCTGCCCCTATGTTTCTCGCCCTCTGTTTCAGCCCCTCTGTTTCTCGCCCTCTGTATCAGACCCTCTGTTTCAGCCCCTCTGTTTCAGACCCTCTGTTTCAGCCCCTCTGTTTCTCGCCCGCGGTTTCTCGCCATCTGTTTCAGCCCCTCTGTTTCTCGCCCTCTGTTTCAGCCCCTCTGTTTCGCGCCCTCTGTTTCCGCCCCTCTGTTTCAGCCCCTCTGTTTCAGCTCCTCTGTTTCTCGCCCTCTGTTTCAGCCCCTCTGTTTCTCGCCCTCTGTTTCAGCCCCTCTGTTTCAGCCCCGCTGTTTCTCGCCCTCTGTTTCAGCCCCTCCGTTTCAGCCCCTCTGTTTCAGCCTCTCTGTTTCAGCCCCTATGTTTCTCGCCCTCTGTTTCACCCCGTCTGATTCAGCCCCTCTGATTTAGCCCCTCTGATTCAGCCCCTCTGTTTCAGCGTCTCTGATTCAGCCCCTCTGATTCAGCCCCTCTGTTTCTCGCCCTCTCTTTCAGCCGCTCTGTTTCAGCCCCTCTGTTTCACCTCCTCTGTTTCAGCCCCTCTGTTTCTAGCCCTCTGTTTCAGCCAGTCTGTTTCTCACCCTCTTTTTCAGCCCCTCTGTTTCTCGCCCTCTGTTTCAGCCCCTCTGTTTCTCGCCCTCTGTTTCAGCCCCTCTGTTTCAGCCCCTCTGTTTCTCGCCCTCTGTTTCTGCCCCTATGTTTCTCGCCCTCTGTTTCAGCCCCTCTGTTTCTCGCCCTCTGTATCAGACCCTCTGTTTCAGCCCCTCTGTTTCTCGCCCTCTGTTTCAGCCCCTCTGTTTCAGCCCCTCTGTTTCTCGCCCTCTGTTCAGCCCCTATGTTTCTCGCCCTCTGTTTCAGCCCTTCTGTTTCAGCCCCTCTGTTTCTCGCCCTCTGTTTCTGCCCCCCGGTTTCTCGCACGCTGTTTCAGCCCCTCTGTTTCTCGCCCTCTGTTTCAGCCCCTCTGTTTCAGCCTCTCTGTTTCAGCCCCTCTGTTTCTCGCCCTCTGTTTCTCGCCCTCTGTTCAGCATCTTAGTTTCTCGCCCTCTGTTTCAGCCCCTCTGTTTCTCGCCCTCTGTTTCTGTCCCCCGGTTTCTCGCACTCTGTTTCAGCCCCTCTGTTTCTCGCCCTCTCTTTCAGCCCCTCTGTTTCATCCCCTCTGTTTCAGCCCCTCTGTTTCAGCCCCACTGTTTCTCGCCCTCTGTTTCAGCCCCTCTGTTTCTCGCCCTCTGTTTCATGCCCTCTGTTTCTCGCCCTCTGTTTCAGCCCCTCTCTTTCAGCCCCTCTGTTTCAGCCCCTATGTTTCTCGCCCTCTGTTTCAGCCCCTCTGTTTCAGCCCCTCCGGTTTCAGCCCCTCTGTTTCTCACCCTCTGTTTCAGGCCCTCTGTTTCTCGCCCTCTGTTTCAGCCCCTCTGTTTGAGCCCCTCTGTTTCAGCCCCTCTGTTTCTCGCCCTCTGTTTCAGCCCCTCTGTTTCTCGCCCTCTGTTTCAGCCCCTCTGTTTCTCGCCCTCTGTTTCAGCCCCTCTGTTTCTCGCCCTCTGTTTCAGCCCCTCTGTTTTTCGCCCTCTGTTTCAGCCCCTCTGTTTCAGCCCCTCTGTTTCTCGCCCTCTTTTTCAGCCCCTCTGTTTCTCGCCCTCTGTTTCAGCCCCTCTGTTTCTCGCCCTCTGTTTCAGCCCCTCTGTTTCAGCCCCTCTGTTTCTCGCCCTCTGTTTCTGCCCCTATGTTTCTCGCCCTCTGTTTCAGCCCCTCTGCTTCTCGCCCTCTGTATCAGACCCTCTGTTTCAGCCCCTCTGTTTCAGACCCTCTGTTTCAGCCCCTCTGTTTCTCACCCGCGGTTTCTCGCCCTCTGTTTCAGCCCCTCTGTTTCTCGCCCTCTGTTTCAGCCCCTCTGTTTCGCGCCCTCTGTTTCCGCCCCTCTGTTTCAGCCTCTCTGTTTCAGCCCCTCTGTTTCTCGCCCTCTGTTTCAGCCCCTCTGTTTCTCGCCCTCTGTTTCAGCCCCTCTGTTTCAGCCCCGCTGTTTCTCGCCCTCTGTTTCAGCCCCTCCGTTTCAGCCCCTCTGTTTCAGCCTCTCTGTTTCAGCCCCTCTGTTTCTCGCCCTCTGTTCCAGCCCCTCTGTTTCTCGCCCTCTGTTCAGCATCTTAGTTTCTCGCCCTCTGTTTCAGCCCCTCTGTTTCTGCCCCCCGGTTTCTCGCACTCTGTTTCAGCCCCTCTGTTTCTCGCCCTCTGTTTCAGCCCCTCTGTTTCAACCCCTCTGTTTCAGCCCCTCTGTTTCAGCCCCTCTGTTTCTCGCCCTCTGTTTCAGCCCCTCTGTTTCTCGCCCTCTGTTTCAGGCCCTCTGTTTCTCGCCCTCTGTTTCAGCCCCTCTCTTTCAGCCCCTCTGTTTCAGCCCCTATGTTTCTCGCCCTCTGTTTCAGCCCCTCTGTTTCAGCCCCTCCGTTTTCAGCCCCTCTGTTTCTCACCCTCTGTTTCAGGCCCTCTGTTTCTCGCCCTCTGTTTCAGCCCCTCTCTTTCAGCCCCTCTGTTTCAGCCCCTATGTTTCTCGCCCTCTGTTTCAGCCCCTCTGAATCAGCCCCTCTGATTCAGCCCCTCTGTTTCATCCCCTCTGTTTCAGCCCCTCTGTTTCAGCCCCTTTGTTTCTCGCCCTCTGTTTCAGCCCCTCTGTTTCTCGCCCTCTGTTTCAGGCCCTCTGTTTCTCGCCCTCTGTTTCAGCCCCTCTCTTTCAGCCCCTCTGTTTCAGCCCCTATGTTTCTCGCCCTCTGTTTCAGCCCCTCTGTTTCAGCCCCTCTGTTTCTCACCCTCTGTTTCAGCCACTCTGTTTCGCGCTCTCTGTTTCAGCCCCTCTGTTTCAGCCCCTCTGTTTCTCGCCCTCTGTTTCTGCCCCTATGTTTCCCGCCCTCTGTTTCAACCCCTCTTTTTCTCGCCCTCTGTTTCAGCCCCTCTGATTCCGCCCCTCTGTTTCAGCCCCTCTGTTTCAGCGCCTCTGTTTCTCGCCCTCTGTTTCAGCCCCTCTGTTTCTAGCCCTCTGATTCAGCCCCTCTGATTCAGCCCCTCTTTTTCTCGCCCTCTGTTTCAGCCCCTCTGCTTCAGCCCTTCTGTTTCAGCCCCTCTGTTTCAGCCCCTCTGTTTCAGCCCCTCTGTTTCTCGCCCTCTGTTTCTGCCCCTCTGTTTCTCGCCCTCTGTTTCAGCCCCGCTGATTCAGCCCCTCTGTTTCAGCCCTCTGAATCAGCCCCTCTGATTCAGCTCCTCCGTTTCAGCCCCAGTTTTTCAGCCCCTCTGTTTCTCGCCCTCTGTTTCAGCCCCTCTGATTCTCGCCCTCTGTTTCAGCCCCTCTGTTTCTCGCCGTCTGTTTCAGCCCCTCTGATTCAGCCCCTCTGTTTCAGCCCTTCTGATTCAGCCCCTCTGATTCAGCCCCTCTGATTCAGCCCCTCTGTTTCTCGCCCTCTGTTTCAGCCCCTCTGTTTCAGCCCCTCTGTTTCAGCCCCTCTGTTTCTCACCCTCTGTTTCAGCCAGTCTGATTCAGCCCCTCTGATTCAGCCCCTCTGATTCAGCCCCTCTGTTTTAGCGCCTCTGATTCAGACCCTCTGATTCAGCCCCTCTGTTTCTCGCCCTCTCTTTCAGCCGCTCTGTTTCAGCCCCTCTGTTTCACCTCCTCTGTTTCAGCCCCTCTGTTTCTAGCCCTCTGTTTCAGCCCCTCTGTTTCTCGCCCTCTGTTCCAGCCCCTCTGTTTCTCGCCCTCTGTTTCAGCCCCTCTGTTTCAGCCCCTGTTTCAGCCACTCTGTTTCTCGCCCTCTGTTTCAGCCCCTCTGTTTCTCGCCCTCAGTTTCAGCCCCTCTGTTTCTCGCCCTCTGTTTCAGCCCCTCTGTTTCAGCCCCTCTGTTTCTCGCCCTCTGTTTCAGCCCCTCTGTTTCAGCCCCTCTGTTTCAGCCCCTCTGTTTCAGCCACTCTGTTTCTCACCCTCTGTTTCAGCCCCTCTGTTTCTCGCCCTCTGTTTCAGCCCCTCTGTTTCAGCCCCTCTGTTCAGCCACTCTGTTTCAGCGCCTCTGATTCAGCCCCTCTGATTCAGCCCCTCTGTTTCTCGCCCTCTCTTTCAGCCGCTCTGTTTTTCGCCCTCTGTTTCAGCCCCTCTGTTTCTCGCCCTCTGTTTCAGCCCCTCTGTTTCAGCCTCTCTGTTTCAGCCCCTCTGTTTCAGCCCTTCTGTTTCTCGCCCTCTGTTTCAGCCCCTCTGTTTCAGCCCCTCTGTTTCAGCCCCTCTGTTTCAGCCCCTCTGTTTCTCACCCTCTGTTTCAGCCCCTCTGTTTCTCGCCCTCTGTTTCAGCCCCTCTGTTTCTCGCCCTCTGTTTCAGCCCCTCTGTTTCAGCTCCTCTGTTTCTCGCCCTCTGTTTCTGCCCCTCTGTTTCTCGCCCACTGTTTCAGCCCCTCTGTTTTTCGCCCTCTGTTTCAGCCCATCTGTTTCTCGCCCTCTGTATCAGACCCTCCGTTTCAGCCCCTCTGTTTCAGCCCCTCTGTTTCAGCCCCTCTGTTTCTTGCCCACTGTTTCTCGCACTCTGTTTCAGCACCTCTGTTTCTCGCCCTCTGTTTCAGCCCCTCTGTTTCATCCCCTCTGTTTCAGCCCCTCTGTTTCAGCCCCTCTGTTTCTCGCCCTCTGTTTCAGCCCCTCTGTTTCTCGCCCTCTGTTTCAGGCCCTCTGTTTCTCGCCCTCTGTTTCAGCCCCTCTCTTTCAGCCCCTCTGTTTCAGCCCCTATGTTTCTCGCCCTCTGTTTCAGCCTCTCTGTTTCAGCCCCTCCGTTTTCAGCCCCTCTGTTTCTCACCCTCTGTTTCAGGCCCTCTGTTTCTCGCCCTCTGTTTCAGCCCCTCTCTTTCAGCCCCTCTGTTTCAGCCCCTATGTTTCTCGCCCTCTGTTTCAGCGCCTCTGAATCAGCCCCTCTGATTCAGCCCCTCTGTTTCATCCCCTCTGTTTCAGCCCCTCTGTTTCAGCCCCTCTGTTTCTCGCCCTCTGTTTCAGCCCCTCTGTTTCTCGCCCTCTGTTTCAGGCGCTCTGTTTCTCGCCCTCTGTTTCAGCCCCTCTCTTTCAGCCCCTCTGTTTCAGCCCCTATGTTTCTCGCCCTCTGTTTCAGCCCCTCTGTTTCAGCCCCTCTGTTTCTCACCCTCTGTTTCAGCCCCTCTGTTTCGCGCTCTCTGTTTCAGCCCCTCTGTTTCAGCCCCTCTGTTTCTCGCCCTCTGTTTCTGCCCCTCTGTTTCCCGCCCTCTGTTTCAACCCCTCTTTTTATCGCCCTCTGTTTCAGCCCCATGATTCAGCCCCTCTGTTTCAGCCCCTCTGATTCAGCCCCTCTGTTTCTCGCCCTCTGTTTCAGCCCCTCTGCTTCTCGCCCTCTGTTGCAGCCCCTCTGTTTCTCGCCCTCTGTTTCAGCCCCTCTGATTCCGCCCCTCTGTTTCAGCCCCTCTGTTTCAGCGCCTCTGTTTCTCGCCCTCTGTTTCAGCCCCTCTGTTTCTAGCCGTCTGATTCAGCCCCTCTGATTCAGCCCCTCTTTTTCTCGCCCTCTGTTTCAGCCCCTCTGTTTCAGCCCTTCTGTTTCAGCCCCTCTGTTTCAGCCCCTCTGTTTCAGCCCCTCTGTTTCGCGCTCTCTGTTTCAGCCCCTCTGTTTCAGCCCCTCTGTTTCTCGCCCTCTGTTTCTGCCCCTCTGTTTCCCGCCCTGTGTTTCAACCCCTCTTTTTCTCGCCCTCTGTTTCCGCCCCGCTGATTCAGCCCCTCTGTTTCAGCCCCTCTGATTCAGCCCCTCTGTTTCTCGCCCTCTGTTTCAGCCCCTCTGCTTCTCGCCCTCTGTTGCAGCCCCTCTGATTCCGCCCCTCTGTTTCAGCCCCTCTGTTTCAGCGCCTCTGTTTCTCGCCCTCTGTTTCAGACACTCTGTTTCAGCCCCTCTGTTTCAGCCCCTCTGTTTCTCACCCTCTGTTTCAGCCCGTCTGAATCAGCCCCTCTGATTCAGCCCCTCTGATTCAGCCCCTCTGTTTTAGCGCCTCTGATTCAGACCCTCTGATTCAGCCCCTCTGTTTCTCGCCCTCTCTTTCAGCCGCTCTGTTTCAGCCACTCTGTTTCACCTCCTCTGTTTCAGCCCCTCTGTTTCTAGCCCTCTGTTTCAGCCGCTCTTTTTCTCGCCCACTGTTCCAGCCCCTCTGTTTCTCGCCCTCTGTTTCAGCCCCTCTGTTTCAGCCCCTCTGTTTCAGCCCCTCTGTTTCTCGCCCTCTGTTTCAGCCCCTCTGTTTCTCGCCCTCAGTTTCAGCCCCTCTGTTTCTCGCCCTCTGTTTCAGCCCCTCTGTTTCAGCCCCTCTGTTTCTCGCCCTCTGTTTCAGCCCCTCTGTTTCAGCCCCTCTGTTTCCGCCACTCTGTTTCAGCCCCTCTGTTTCTCACCCTCTGTTTCAGCCGTCTGTTTCTCGCCCTCTGTTTCAGCCCCTCTGTTTCAGCCCCTCTGTTCAGCCCCTCTGTTTCAGCGCCTCTGATTCAGCCCCTCTGATTCAGCCCCTCTGTTTCTCGCCCTCTGTTTCAGCCGCTCTGTTTCTCGCCCTCTGTTTCAGCCCCTCTGTTTCTCGCCCTATGTTTCAGCCCCTCTGTTTCAGCCCCTCTGTTTCAGCCCCTCTGTTTCCGCCCCTCTGTTTCTCGCCCTCTGTTTCAGCCCCTCTGTTTCAGCCCCTCTGTTTCAGCCCCTCTGTTTCAGCCCCTCTGTTTCAGCCCCTCTGTTTCTCGCCCTCTGTTTCTGCCCCTCTGTTTCTCGCCCACTGTTTCAGCCCCTCTGTTTTTCGCCCTCTGTTTCAGCCCATCTGTTTCTCGCCCTCTGTATCAGACCCTCTGTTTCAGCCCCTCTGTTTCAGCCCCTCTGTTTCAGCCCCTCTGTTTATCGCCCTCTGATTCTCACACTCTGTTTCAGCCCCTCTGATTGAGCCCCTCTGTTTCAGCCCCTCTGATTCAGCCCCTCTTATTCAGCCCCTCTGATTCAGCCCCTCTGTTTCTCGCCCTCTGTTTCAGCCCCTCTGTTTCTCGCCCTCTGTTCAGCCCCTATGTTTCTCGCCCTCTGTTTCAGACCGTCTGATTCAGCCCCTCTGATTTAGCCCCTCTGATTCAGCCCCTCTGTTTCAGCGCCTCTGATTCAGCCCCTCTGATTCAGCCCCTCTGTTTCTCGCCCTCTCTTTCAGCCGCTCTGTTTCAGCCCCTCTGTTTCACCTCCTCTGTTTCAGCCCCTCTGTTTCTAGCCCTCTGTTTCAGCCCCTCTGTTTCTCGCCCTCTGTTCCAGCCCCTCTGTTTCTCGCCCTCTGTTTCAGCCCCTCTGTTTCAGCCCCTCTGTTTCAGCCCCTCTGTTTCTCGCCCTCTGTTTCAGCCCCTCTGTTTCTCGCCCTGAGTTTCAGCCCATCTGTTTCTCGCCCTCTGTTTCAGCCCCTCTGTTTCAGCCCCTCTGTTTCTCGCCCTCTGTTTCAGCCCCTCTGTTTCAGACCCTCTGTTTTAGCCCCTCTGTTTCAGCCCGTCTGTTTCTCACCCTCTTTTTCAGCCCCTCTCTTTCTCGCCCTCTGTTTCAGCCCCTATGTTTCTCGACCTCTGTTTCAGCCCCTCTGTTTCAGCCCCTCTGTTTCTCGCCCTCTGTTTCTGCCCCTATGTTTCTCGCCCTCTGTTTCAGCCCCTCTGTTTCTCACCCTCTGTATCAGACCCTCTGTTTCAGCCCCTCTGTTTCAGACCCTCTGTTTCAGCCCCTCTGTTTCTCGCATGCGGTTTCTCGCCCTCTGTTTCAGCCCCTCTGTTTCTCGCCCTCTGTTTCAGACCCTCTGTTTCGCGCCCTCTGTTTCAGCCCCTCTGTTTCAGCCCCTCTGTTTCCGCCCCTCTGTTTCTCGCCCTCTGTTTCAGCCCCTCTGTTTCAGCCCCTCTGTTTCAGCCCCTCTGTTTCAGCCCCTCTGTTTCAGCCCCTCTGTTTCAGCCCCTCTGTTTCTCGCCCTCTGTTTCTGCCCCTCTGTTTCTCGCCCACTGTTTCAGCCCCTCTGTTTTTCGCCCTCTGTTTCAGCCCATCTGTTTCTCGCCCTCTGTATCAGACCCTCTGTTTCAGCCCCTCTGTTTCAGCCCCTCTGTTTCAGCCCCTCTGTTTATCGCCCTCTGATTCTCACACTCTGTTTCAGCCCCTCTGATTGACCCCCTCTGTTTCAGCCCCTCTGATTCAGCCCCTCTTATTCAGCCCCTCTGATTCAGCCCCTCTGTTTCTCGCCCTCTGTTTCAGCCCCTCTGTTTCTCGCCCTCTGTTCAGCCCCTATGTTTCTCGCCCTCTGTTTCAGACCGTCTGATTCAGCCCCTCTGATTTAGCCCCTCTGATTCAGCCCCTCTGTTTCTCACCCTCTGTTTCAGCCCCTCTGATTCAGCCCCTCTGTTTCTCGCCCTCTCTTTCAGCCGCTCTGTTTCAGCCCCTCTGTTTCACCTCCTCTGTTTCAGCCCCTCTGTTTCTAGCCCTCTGTTTCAGCCCCTCTGTTTCTCGCCCTCTGTTCCAGCCCCTCTGTTTCTCGCCCTCTGTTTCAGCCCCTCTGTTTCAGCCCCTCTGTTTCAGCCCCTCTGTTTCTCGCCCTCTGTTTCAGCCCCTCTGTTTCTCGCCCTGAGTTTCAGCCCATCTGTTTCTCGCCCTCTGTTTCAGCCCCTCTGTTTCAGACCCTCTGTTTCTCGCCCTCTGTTTCAGCCCCTCTGTTTCAGACCCTCTGTTTTAGCCCCTCTGTTTCAGCCCGTCTGTTTCTCACCCTCTTTTTCAGCCCCTCTCTTTCTCGCCCTCTGTTTCAGCCCCTATGTTTCTCGACCTCTGTTTCAGCCCCTCTGTTTCAGCCCCTCTGTTTCTCGCCCTCTGTTTCTGCCCCTATGTTTCTCGCCCTCTGTTTCAGCCCCTCTGTTTCTCACCCTCTGTATCAGACCCTCTGTTTCAGCCCCTCTGTTTCAGACCCTCTGTTTCAGCCCCTCTGTTTCTCGCACGCGGTTTCTCGCCCTCTGTTTCAGCCCCTCTGTTTCTCGCCCTCTGTTTCAGACCCTCTGTTTCGCGCCCTCTGTTTCAGCCCCTCTGTTTCAGCCCCTCTGTTTCAGCCCCTCTGTTTCTCGCCCTCTGTTTCAGCCACTCTGTTTCTCGCCCTCTGTTTCAGCCCCTCTGTTTCAGCCCCTCCGTTTCAGCCCCTCTGTTTCAGCCTCTCTGTTTCAGCCCCTCTGTTTCTCGCCCTCTGTTTCAGCCCCTCTGTTTCTCGCCCTCTGTTCAGCATCTTAGTTTCTCGCCCTCTGTTTCAGCCCCTCTGTTTCTCGCCCTCTGTTTCAGCCCCTCTGTTTCAGCCCCTCTGTTTCTCGCCCTCTGTTTCTGTCCCCCAGTTTCTCGCACTCTGTTTCAGCCCCTCTGTTTCTCGCCCTCTGTTTCAGCCCCTCTGTTTCATCCCCTCTGTTTCAGCCCCTCTGTTTCAGCCCCTCTGTTTCTCGCCCTCTGTTTCAGCCCCTCTGTTTCTCGCCCTCTGTTTCAGGCCCTCTGTTTCTCGCCCTCTGTTTCAGCCCCTCTCTTTCAGCCCCTCTGTTTCAGCCCCTATGTTTCTCGCCCTCTGTTTCAGCCCCTCTGTTTCAGCCCCTGTTTCAGCCACTCTGTTTCTCGCCCTCTGTTTCAGCCCCTCTGTTTCTCGCCCTCAGTTTCAGCCCCTCTGTTTCTCGCCCTCTGTTTCAGCCCCTCTGTTTCAGCCCCTCTGTTTCTCGCCCTCTGTTTCAGCCCCTCTGTTTCAGCCCCTCTGTTTCAGCCCCTCTGTTTCAGCCACTCTGTTTCTCACCCTCTGTTTCAGCCCCTCTGTTTCTCGCCCTCTGTTTCAGCCCCTCTGTTTCAGCCCCTCTGTTCAGCCACTCTGTTTCAGCGCCTCTGATTCAGCCCCTCTGATTCAGCCCCTCTGTTTCTCGCCCTCTCTTTCAGCCGCTCTGTTTTTCGCCCTCTGTTTCAGCCCCTCTGTTTCTCACCCTCTGTTTCAGCCCCTCTGTTTCAGCCTCTCTGTTTCAGCCCCTCTGTTTCAGCCCTTCTGTTTCTCGCCCTCTGTTTCAGCCCCTCTGTTTCAGCCCCTCTGTTTCAGCCCCTCTGTTTCAGCCCCTCTGTTTCTCACCCTCTGTTTCAGCCCCTCTGTTTCTCGCCCTCTGTTTCAGCCCCTCTGTTTCTCGCCCTCTGTTTCAGCCCCTCTGTTTCAGCTCCTCTGTTTCTCGCCCTCTGTTTCTGCGCCTCTGTTTCTCGCCCACTGTTTCAGCCCCTCTGTTTTTCGCCCTCTGTTTCAGCCCATCTGTTTCTCGCCCTCTGTATCAGACCCTCCGTTTCAGCCCCTCTGTTTCAGCCCCTCTGTTTCAGCCCCTCTGTTTCTTGCCCACTGTTTCTCGCACTCTGTTTCAGCACCTCTGTTTCTCGCCCTCTGTTTCAGCCCCTCTGTTTCATCCCCTCTGTTTCAGCCCCTCTGTTTCAGCCCCTCTGTTTCTCGCCCTCTGTTTCAGCCCCTCTGTTTCTCGCCCTCTGTTTCAGGCCCTCTGTTTCTCGCCCTCTGTTTCAGCCCCTCTCTTTCAGCCCCTCTGTTTCAGCCCCTATGTTTCTCGCCCTCTGTTTCAGCCCCTCTGTTTCAGCCCCTCCGTTTTCAGCCCCTCTGTTTCTCACCCTCTGTTTCAGGCCCTCTGTTTCTCGCCCTCTGTTTCAGCCCCTCTCTTTCAGCCCCTCTGTTTCAGCCCCTATGTTTCTCGCCCTCTGTTTCAGCGCCTCTGAATCAGCCCCTCTGATTCAGCCCCTCTGTTTCATCCCCTCTGTTTCAGCCCCTCTGTTTCAGCCCCTGTGTTTCTCGCCCTCTGTTTCAGCCCCTCTGTTTCTCGCCCTCTGTTTCAGGCGCTCTGTTTCTCGCCCTCTGTTTCAGCCCCTCTCTTTCAGCCCCTCTGTTTCAGCCCCTATGTTTCTCGCCCTCTGTTTCAGCCCCTCTGTTTCAGCCCCTCTGTTTCTCACCCTCTGTTTCAGCCCCTCTGTTTCGCGCTCTCTGTTTCAGCCCCTCTGTTTCAGCCCCTCTGTTTCTCGCCCTCTGTTTCTGCCCCTCTGTTTCCCGCCCTCTGTTTCAACCCCTCTTTTTATCGCCCTCTGTTTCAGCCCCATGATTCAGCCCCTCTGTTTCAGCCCCTCTGATTCAGCCCCTCTGTTTCTCGCCCTCTGTTTCAGCCCCTCTGCTTCTCGCCCTCTGTTGCAGCCCCTCTGTTTCTCGCCCTCTGTTTCAGCCCCTCTGATTCCGCCCCTCTGTTTCAGCCCCTCTGTTTCAGCGCCTCTGTTTCTCGCCCTCTGTTTCAGCCCCTCTGTTTCTAGCCCTCTGATTCAGCCCCTCTGATTCAGCCCCTCTTTTTCTCGCCCTCTGTTTCAGCCCCTCTGTTTCAGCCCTTCTGTTTCAGCCCCTCTGTTTCAGCCCCTCTGTTTCAGCCCCTCTGTTTCGCGCTCTCTGTTTCAGCCCCTCTGTTTCAGCCCCTCTGTTTCTCGCCCTCTGTTTCTGCCCCTCTGTTTCCCGCCCTCTGTTTCAACCCCTCTTTTTCTCGCCCTCTGTTTCCGCCCCGCTGATTCAGCCCCTCTGTTTCAGCCCCTCTGATTCAGCCCCTCTGTTTCTCGCCCTCTGTTTCAGCCCCTCTGCTTCTCGCCCTCTGTTGCAGCCCCTCTGTTTCTCGCCCTCTGTTTCAGCCCCTCTGATTCCGCCCCTCTGTTTCAGCCCCTCTGTTTCAGCGCCTCTGTTTCTCGCCCTCTGTTTCAGCCACTCTGTTTCAGCCCCTCTGTTTCAGCCCCTCTGTTTCTCACCCTCTGTTTCAGCCCGTCTGAATCAGCCCCTCTGATTCAGCCCCTCTGATTCAGCCCCTCTGTTTTAGCGCCTCTGATTCAGACCCTCTGATTCAGCCCCTCTGTTTCTCGCCCTCTCTTTCAGCCGCTCTGTTTCAGCCACTCTGTTTCACCTCCTCTGTTTCAGCCCCTCTGTTTCTAGCCCTCTGTTTCAGCCGCTCTTTTTCTCGCCCACTGTTCCAGCCCCTCTGTTTCTCGCCCTCTGTTTCAGCCCCTCTGTTTCAGCCCCTCTGTTTCAGCCCCTCTGTTTCTCGCCCTCTGTTTCAGCCCCTCTGTTTCTCGCCCTCAGTTTCAGCCCCTCTGTTTCTCGCCCTCTGTTTCAGCCCCTCTGTTTCAGCCCCTCTGTTTCTCGCCCTCTGTTTCAGCCCCTCTGTTTCAGCCCCTCTGTTTCCGCCACTCTGTTTCAGCCCCTCTGTTTCTCACCCTCTGTTTCAGCCGTCTGTTTCTCGCCCTCTGTTTCAGCCCCTCTGTTTCAGCCCCTCTGTTCAGCCCCTCTGTTTCAGCGCCTCTGATTCAGCCCCTCTGTTTCAGCCCATCTGTTTCTCGCCCTCTGTATCAGACCCTCCGTTTCAGCCCCTCTGTTTCAGCCCCTCTGTTTCAGCCCCTCTGTTTCTTGCCCACTGTTTCTCGCACTCTGTTTCAGCACCTCTGTTTCTCGCCCTCTGTTTCAGCCCCTCTGTTTCATCCCCTCTGTTTCAGCCCCTCTGTTTCAGCCCCTCTGTTTCTCGCCCTCTGTTTCAGCCCCTCTGTTTCTCGCCCTCTGTTTCAGGCCCTCTGTTTCTCGCCCTCTGTTTCAGCCCCTCTCTTTCAGCCCCTCTGTTTCAGCCCCTATGTTTCTCGCCCTCTGTTTCAGCCCCTCTGTTTCAGCCCCTCCGTTTTCAGCCCCTCTGTTTCTCACCCTCTGTTTCAGGCCCTCTGTTTCTCGCCCTCTGTTTCAGCCCCTCTCTTTCAGCCCCTCTGTTTCAGCCCCTATGTTTCTCGCCCTCTGTTTCAGCGCCTCTGAATCAGCCCCTCTGATTCAGCCCCTCTGTTTCATCCCCTCTGTTTCAGCCCCTCTGTTTCAGCCCCTCTGTTTCTCGCCCTCTGTTTCAGCCCCTCTGTTTCTCGCCCTCTGTTTCAGGCGCTCTGTTTCTCGCCCTCTGTTTCAGCCCCTCTCTTTCAGCCCCTCTGTTTCAGCCCCTATGTTTCTCGCCCTCTGTTTCAGCCCCTCTGTTTCAGCCCCTCTGTTTCTCACCCTCTGTTTCAGCCCCTCTGTTTCGCGCTCTTTGTTTCAGCCCCTCTGTTTCAGCCCCTCTGTTTCTCGCCCTCTGTTTCTGCCCCTCTGTTTCCCGCCCTCTGTTTCAACCCCTCTTTTTATCGCCCTCTGTTTCAGCCCCATGATTCAGCCCCTCTGTTTCAGCCCCTCTGATTCAGCCCCTCTGTTTCTCGCCCTCTGTTTCAGCCCCTCTGCTTCTCGCCCTCTGTTGCAGCCCCTCTGTTTCTCGCCCTCTGTTTCAGCCCCTCTGATTCCGCCCCTCTGTTTCAGCCCCTCTGTTTCAGCGCCTCTGTTTCTCGCCCTCTGTTTCAGCCCCTCTGTTTCTAGCCCTCTGATTCAGCCCCTCTGATTCAGCCCCTCTTTTTCTCGCCCTCTGTTTCAGCCCCTCTGTTTCAGCCCTTCTGTTTCAGCCCCTCTGTTTCAGCCCCTCTGTTTCAGCCCCTCTGTTTCGCGCTCTCTGTTTCAGCCCCTCTGATTCAGCCCCTCTGTTTCTCGCCCTCTGTTTCAGCCCCTCTGCTTCTCGCCCTCTGTTGCAGCCCCTCTGTTTCTCGCCCTCTGTTTCAGCCCCTCTGATTCCGCCCCTCTGTTTCAGCCCCTCTGTTTCAGCGCCTCTGTTTCTCGCCCTCTGTTTCAGCCACTCTGTTTCAGCCCCTCTGTTTCAGCCCCTCTGTTTCTCACCCTCTGTTTCAGCCCGTCTGAATCAGCCCCTCTGATTCAGCCCCTCTGATTCAGCCCCTCTGTTTTAGCGCCTCTGATTCAGACCCTCTGATTCAGCCCCTCTGTTTCTCGCCCTCTCTTTCAGCCGCTCTGTTTCAGCCACTCTGTTTCACCTCCTCTGTTTCAGCCCCTCTGTTTCTAGCCCTCTGTTTCAGCCGCTCTTTTTCTCGCCCACTGTTCCAGCCCCTCTGTTTCTCGCCCTCTGTTTCAGCCCCTCTGTTTCAGCCCCTCTGTTTCAGCCCCTCTGTTTCTCGCCCTCTGTTTCAGCCCCTCTGTTTCTCGCCCTCAGTTTCAGCCCCTCTGTTTCTCGCCCTCTGTTTCAGCCCCTCTGTTTCAGCCCCTCTGTTTCTCGCCCTCTGTTTCAGCCCTTCTGTTTCAGCCCCTCTGTTTCCGCCACTCTGTTTCAGCCCCTCTGTTTCTCACCCTCTGTTTCAGCCGTCTGTTTCTCGCCCTCTGTTTCAGCCCCTCTGTTTCAGCCCCTCTGTTCAGCCCCTCTGTTTCAGCGCCTCTGATTCAGCCCCTCTGATTCAGCCCCTCTGATTCTCGCCCTCTCTTTCAGCCGCTCTGTTTCTCGCCCTCTGTTTCAGCCCCTCTGTTTCTCGCCCTCTGTTTCAGCCCCTCTGTTTCAGCCCCTCTGTTTCAGCCCCTCTGTTTCCGCCCCTCTGTTTCTCGCCCTCTGTTTCAGCCCCTCTGTTTCAGCCCCTCTGTTTCAGCCCCTCTGTTTCAGCCCCTCTGTTTCAGCCCCTCTGTTTCTCGCCCTCTGTTTCTGCCCCTCTGTTTCTCGCCCACTGTTTCAGCCCCTCTGTTTTTCGCCCTCTGTTTCAGCCCATCTGTTTCTCGCCCTCTGTATCAGACCCTCTGTTTCAGCCCCTCTGTTTCAGCCCCTCTGTTTCAGCCCCTCTGTTTATCGCCCTCTGATTCTCACACTCTGTTTCAGCCCCTCTGATTGAGCCCCTCTGTTTCAGCCCCTCTGATTCAGCCCCTCTTATTCAGCCCCTCTGATTCAGCCCCTCTGTTTCTCGCCCTCTGTTTCAGCCCCTCTGTTTCTCGCCCTCTGTTCAGCCCCTATGTTTCTCGCCCTCTGTTTCAGACCGTCTGATTCAGCCCCTCTGATTTAGCCCCTCTGATTCAGCCCCTCTGTTTCAGCGCCTCTGATTCAGCCCCTCTGATTCAGCCCCTCTGTTTCTCGCCCTCTCTTTCAGCCGCTCTGTTTCAGCCCCTCTGTTTCACCTCCTCTGTTTCAGCCCCTCTGTTTCTAGCCCTCTGTTTCAGCCCCTCTGTTTCTCGCCCTCTGTTCCAGCCCCTCTGTTTCTCGCCCTCTGTTTCAGCCCCTCTGTTTCAGCCCCTCTGTTTCAGCCCCTCTGTTTCTCGCCCTCTGTTTCAGCCCCTCTGTTTCTCGCCCTGAGTTTCAGCCCATCTGTTTCTCGCCCTCTGTTTCAGCCCCTCTGTTTCAGCCCCTCTGTTTCTCGCCCTCTGTTTCAGCCCCTCTGTTTCAGACCCTCTGTTTTAGCCCCTCTGTTTCAGCCCGTCTGTTTCTCACCCTCTTTTTCAGCCCCTCTCTTTCTCGCCCTCTGTTTCAGCCCCTATGTTTCTCGACCTCTGTTTCAGCCCCTCTGTTTCAGCCCCTCTGTTTCTCGCCCTCTGTTTCTGCCCCTATGTTTCTCGCCCTCTGTTTCAGCCCCTCTGTTTCTCACCCTCTGTATCAGACCCTCTGTTTCAGCCCCTCTGTTTCAGACCCTCTGTTTCAGCCCCTCTGTTTCTCGCACGCGGTTTCTCGCCCTCTGTTTCAGCCCCTCTGTTTCTCGCCCTCTGTTTCAGACCCTCTGTTTCGCGCCCTCTGTTTCAGCCCCTCTGTTTCAGCCCCTCTGTTTCCGCCCCTCTGTTTCAGCCCCTCTGTTTCAGCCCCTCTGTTTCAGCCCCTCTGTTTCAGCCCCTCTGTTTCTCGCCCTCTGTTTCTGCCCCTCTGTTTCTCGCCCACTGTTTCAGCCACTCTGTTTTTCGCCCTCTGTTTCAGCCCATCTGTTTCTCGCCCTCTGTATCAGACCCTCTGTTTCAGCCCCTCTGTTTCAGCCCCTCTGTTTCAGCCCCTCTGTTTATCGCCCTCTGATTCTCACACTCTGTTTCAGCCCCTCTGATTGACCCCCTCTGTTTCAGCCCCTCTGATTCAGCCCCTCTTATTCAGCCCCTCTGATTCAGCCCCTCTGTTTCTCGCCCTCTGTTTCAGCCCCTCTGTTTCTCGCCCTCTGTTCAGCCCCTATGTTTCTCGCCCTCTGTTTCAGACCGTCTGATTCAGCCCCTCTGATTTAGCCCCTCTGATTCAGCCCCTCTGTTTCTCACCCTCTGTTTCAGCCCCTCTGATTCAGCCCCTCTGTTTCTCGCCCTCTCTTTCAGCCGCTCTGTTTCAGCCCCTCTGTTTCACCTCCTCTGTTTCAGCCCCTCTGTTTCTAGCCCTCTGTTTCAGCCCCTCTGTTTCTCGCCCTCTGTTCCAGCCCCTCTGTTTCTCGCCCTCTGTTTCAGCCCCTCTGTTTCAGCCCCTCTGTTTCAGCCCCTCTGTTTCTCGCCCTCTGTTTCAGCCCCTCTGTTTCTCGCCCTGAGTTTCAGCCCATCTGTTTCTCGCCCTCTGTTTCAGCCCCTCTGTTTCAGCCCCTCTGTTTCTCGCCCTCTGTTTCAGCCCCTCTGTTTCAGACCCTCTGTTTTAGCCCCTCTGTTTCAGCCCGTCTGTTTCTCACCCTCTTTTTCAGCCCCTCTCTTTCTCGCCCTCTGTTTCAGCCCCTATGTTTCTCGACCTCTGTTTCAGCCCCTCTGTTTCAGCCCCTCTGTTTCTCGCCCTCTGTTTCTGCCCCTCTGTTTCTCGCCCTCTGTTCAGCCCCTATGTTTCTCGCCCTCTGTTTCAGACCGTCTGATTCAGCCCCTCTGATTTAGCCCCTCTGATTCAGCCCCTCTGTTTCTCACCCTCTGTTTCAGCCCCTCTGATTCAGCCCCTCTGTTTCTCGCCCTCTCTTTCAGCCGCTCTGTTTCAGCCCCTCTGTTTCACCTCCTCTGTTTCAGCCCCTCTGTTTCTAGCCCTCTGTTTCAGCCCCTCTGTTTCTCGCCCTCTGTTCCAGCCCCTCTGTTTCTCGCCCTCTGTTTCAGCCCCTCTGTTTCAGCCCCTCTGTTTCAGCCCCTCTGTTTCTCGCCCTCTGTTTCAGCCCCTCTGTTTCTCGCCCTGAGTTTCAGCCCATCTGTTTCTCGCCCTCTGTTTCAGCCCCTCTGTTTCAGCCCCTCTGTTTCTCGCCCTCTGTTTCAGCCCCTCTGTTTCAGACCCTCTGTTTTAGCCCCTCTGTTTCAGCCCGTCTGTTTCTCACCCTCTTTTTCAGCCCCTCTCTTTCTCGCCCTCTGTTTCAGCCCCTATGTTTCTCGACCTCTGTTTCAGCCCCTCTGTTTCAGCCCCTCTGTTTCTCGCCCTCTGTTTCTGCCCCTATGTTTCTCGCCCGCTGTTTCAGCCCCTCTGTTTCTCACCCTCTGTATCAGACCCTCTGTTTCAGCCCCTCTGTTTCAGACCCTCTGTTTCAGCCCCTCTGTTTCTCGCACGCGGTTTCTCGCCCTCTGTTTCAGCCCCTCTGTTTCTCGCCCTCTGTTTCAGACCCTCTGTTTCGCGCCCTCTGTTTCAGCCCCTCTGTTTCAGCCCCTCTGTTTCAGCCCCTCTGTTTCTCGCCCTCTGTTTCAGCCACTCTGTTTCTCGCCCTCTGTTTCAGCCCCTCTGTTTCAGCCCCTCCGTTTCAGCCCCTCTGTTTCAGCCTCTCTGTTTCAGCCCCTCTGTTTCTCGCCCTCTGTTTCAGCCCCTCTGTTTCTCGCCCTCTGTTCAGCATCTTAGTTTCTCGCCCTCTGTTTCAGCCCCTCTGTTTCTCGCCCTCTGTTTCAGCCCCTCTGTTTCAGCCCCTCTGTTTCTCGCCCTCTGTTTCTGTCCCCCAGTTTCTCGCACTCTGTTTCAGCCCCTCTGTTTCTCGCCCTCTGTTTCAGCCCCTCTGTTTCATCCCCTCTGTTTCAGCCCCTCTGTTTCAGCCCCTCTGTTTCTCGCCCTCTGTTTCAGCCCCTCTGTTTCTCGCCCTCTGTTTCAGGCCCTCTGTTTCTCGCCCTCTGTTTCAGCCCCTCTCTTTCAGCCCCTCTGTTTCAGCCCCTATGTTTCTCGCCCTCTGTTTCAGCCCCTCTGTTTCAGCCCCTCCGTTTTCAGCCCCTCTGTTTCTCACCCTCTGTTTCAGGCCCTCTGTTTCTCGCCCTCTGTTTCAGCCCCTCTCTTTCAGCCCCTCTGTTTCAGCCCCTCTGTTTCTCGCCCTCTGTTTCAGCCCCTCTGTTTCTCGCCCTCTGTTTCAGCCCCTCTGTTTCTCGCCCTCTGTTTCAGCCCCTATGTTTCTCGCCCTCTGTTTCAGCCCCTCTGTTTTTCGCCCTCTGTTTCAGCCCCTCTGTTTCAGCCCCTCTGTTTCTCGCCCTCTGTTTCTGCCACTCTGTTTCTCGCCCTCTGTTTCAGCCCCGCTGATTCAGCCCCTCTGTTTCAGCCCCTCTGAATCAGCCCCTCTGATTCAGCCCCTCCGTTTCAGCCCCTCTGTTTCAGCCCCTCTGTTTCTCGCTCTCTGTTTCAGCCCATCTGATTCTCGCCCTCTGTTTCCGCCCCTCTGATTCTCACCCTCTGTTTCAGCCCCTCTGATTGAGCCCCTCTGTTTCAGCCCCTCTGATTCAGCCCCTCTGATTCAGCCCCTCTGATTCAGCCCCTCTGTTTCTCGCCCGCTGTTTCAGCCCCTCTGTTTCTCGCCCTCTGTTCAGCCCCTATGTTTCTCGCCCTCTGTTTCACCCCGTCTGATTCAGCCCCTCTGATTTAGCCCCTCTGATTCAGCCCCTCTGTTTCAGCGCCTCTGATTCAGCCCCTCTGATTCAGCCCCTCTGTTTCTCGCCCTCTCTTTCAGCCGCTCTGTTTCAGCCCCTCTGTTTCACCTCCTCTGTTTCAGCCCCTCTGTTTCTAGCCCTCTGTTTCAGCCAGTCTGTTTCTCACCCTCTTTTTCAGCCCCTCTGTTTCTCGCCCTCTGTTTCAGCCCCTCTGTTTCTCGCCCTCTGTTTCAGCCCCTCTGTTTCAGCCCCTCTGTTTCTCGCCCTCTGTTTCTGCCCCTATGTTTCTCGCCCTCTGTTTCAGCCCCTCTGTTTCTCGCCCTCTGTATCAGACCCTCTGTTTCAGCCCCTCTGTTTCTCGCCCTCTGTTTCAGCCCCTCTGTTTCAGCCCCTCTGTTTCTCGCCCTCTGTTCAGCCCCTATGTTTCTCGCCCTCTGTTTCAGCCCTTCTGTTTCAGCCCCTCTGTTTCTCGCCCTCTGTTTCTGCCCCCCGGTTTCTCGCACTCTGTTTCAGCCCCTCTGTTTCTCGCCCTCTGTTTCAGCCCCTCTGTTTCAGCCTCTCTGTTTCAGCCCCTCTGTTTCTCGCCCTCTGTTTCTCGCCCTCTGTTCAGCATCTTAGTTTCTCGCCCTCTGTTTCAGCCCCTCTGTTTCTCCCCCTCTGTTTCAGCCCCTCTGTTTCAGCCCCTCTGTTTCTCGCCCTCTGTTTCTGCCCCCCGGTTTCTCGCACTCTGTTTCAGCCCCTCTGTTTCTCGCCCTCTGTTTCAGCCCCTCTGTTTCATCCCCTCTGTTTCAGCCCCTCTGTTTCAGGCCCTCTGTTTCTCGCCCTATGTTTCAGCCCCTCTCTTTCAGCCCCTCTGTTTCAGCCCCTATGTTTCTCGCCCTCTGTTTCAGCCCCTCTGTTTCAGCCCCTCCGTTTTCAGCCCCTCTGTTTCTCACCCTCTGTTTCAGGCCCTCTGTTTCTCGCCCTCTGTTTCAGCCCCTCTGTTTCAGCCCCTCTGTTTCAGACCCTCTGTTTCTCGCCCTCTGTTTCAGCCCCTCTGTTTCTCGCCCTCTGTTTCAGCCCCTCTGTTTCTCGCCCTCTGTTTCAGCCCCTCTGTTTTTCGCCCTCTGTTTCAGCCCCTCTGTTTCAGCCCCTCTGTTTCTCGCCCTCTGTTTCAGCCCCTCTGTTTCTCGCCCTCAGTTTCAGCCCCTCTGTTTCTCGCCCTCTGTTTCAGCCCCTCTGTTTCTCGCCCTATGTTTCTCGCCCTCTGTTTCTGCCCCTATGTTTCTCGCCCTCTGTTTCAGCCCCTCTGTTTCTCGCCCTCTGTATCAGACCCTCTGTTTCAGCCCCTCTGTTTCAGACCCTCTGTTTCAGCCCCTCTGTTTCTCGCCCGCGGTTTCTCGCCCTCTGTTTCAGCCCCTCTGTTTCTCGCCCTCTGTTTCAGCCCCTCTGCTTCTCGCCCTCTGTTGCAGCCCCTCTGTTTCTCGCCCTCTGTTTCAGACCCTCTGATTCCGCCCCTCTGTTTCAGCCCCTCTGTTTCAGCGCCTCTGTTTCTCGCCCTCTGTTTCAGCCCCTCTGTTTCTAGCCCTCTGATTCAGCCCCTCTGATTCAGCCCCTCTTTTTCTCGCCCTCTGTTTCAGCCCCTCTGCTTCAGCCCTTCTGTGTCAGCCCCTCTGTTTCAGCCCCTCTGTTTCAGCCCCTCTGTTTCTCGCCCTCTGTTTCTGCCCCTCTGTTTCTCGCCCTCTGTTTCAGCCCCGCTGATTCAGCCCCTCTGTTTCAGCCCTCTGAATCAGCCCCTCTGATTCAGCTCCTCTGTTTCAGCCCCAGTTTTTCAGCCCCTCTGTTTCTCGCCCTCTGTTTCAGCCCCTCTGATTCTCGCCCTCTGTTTCAGCCCCTCTGTTTCTCGCCGTCTGTTTCAGCCCCTCTGATTCAGCCCCTCTGTTTCAGCCCTTCTGATTCAGCCCCTCTGATTCAGCCCCTCTGATTCAGCCCCTCTGTTTCTCGCCCTCTGTTTCAGCCCCTCTGTTTCAGCCCCACTGTTTCTCGCCCTCTCTTTCAGCCCCTCTGATTCTCGCCCTCTGTTTCAGCCCCTCTGTTTCTCGCCGTCTGTTTCAGCCCCTCTGATTCAGCCCCTCTGTTTCAGCCCTTCTGATTCAGCCCCTCTGATTCAGCCCCTCTGATTCAGCCCCTCTGTTTCTCGCCCTCTGTTTCAGCCCCTCTGATTCAGCCTCTCTGATTCAGCCCCTCTGTTTTAGCGCCTCTGATTCAGACCCTCTGATTCAGCCCCTCTGTTTCTCGCCCTCTCTTTCAGCCGCTCTGTTTCAGCCCCTCTGTTTCACCTCCTCTGTTTCAGCCCCTCTGTTTCTAGCCCTCTGTTTCAGCCCCTCTGTTTCTCGCCCTCTGTTCCAGCCCCTCTGTTTCTCGCCCTCTGTTTCAGCCCCTCTGTTTCAGCCCCTCTGTTTCAGCCCCTCTGTTTCTCGCCCTCGGTTTCAGCCCCTCTGTTTCTCGCCCTCTGTTTCAGCCCCTCTGTTTCTCGCCCTCTGTTTCAGCCCCTCTGTTTCAGCCCCTCTGTTTCTCACCCTCTGTTTCAGCCCCTCTGTTTCAGCCCCTCTGTTTCAGCCCCTCTGTTTCAGCCACTCTGTTTCTCACCCTCTGTTTCAGCCCCTCTGTTTCTCGCCCTCTGTTTCAGCCCCTCTGTTTCAGCCCCTCTGTTCAGCCACTCTGTTTCAGCGCCTCTGATTCAGCCCCTCTGATTCAGCCCCTCTGTTTCTCGCCCTCTCTTTCAGCCGCTCTGTTTCTCGCCCTCTGTTTCAGCCCCTCTGTTTCTCGCCCCCTGTGTCAGCCCCTCTGTTTCAGCCTCTCTGTTTCAGCCCCTCTGTTTCAGCCCCTCTGCTTCTCGCCCTCTGTTTCAGCCCCTCTGTTTCAGCCCCTCTGTTTCAGCCCCTCTGTTTCAGCCCCTCTGTTTCTCACCCTCTGTTTCAGCCCCTCTGTTTCTCGCCGTCTGTTTCAGCCCCTCTGTTTCTCGCCCTCTGTTTCAGCCCTTCTGTTTCAGCTCCTCTGTTTCTCGCCCTCTGTTTCTGCCCCTCTGTTTCTCGCCCACTGTTTCAGCCCCTCTGTTTTTCGCCCTCTGTTTCAGCCCATCTGTTTCTCGCCCTCTGTATCAGACCCTCCGTTTCAGCCCCTCTGTTTCAGCCCCTCTGTTTCAGCCCCTCTGTTTCTTGCCCACTGTTTCTCGCACTCTGTTTCAGCCCCTCTGTTTCTCGCCCTCTGTTTCAGCCCCTCTGTTTCATCCCCTCTGTTTCAGCCCCTCTGTTTCAGCCCCTCTGTTTCTCGCCCTCTGTTTCAGCCCCTCTGTTTCTCGCCCTCTGTTTCAGGCCCTCTGTTTCTCGCCCTCTGTTTCAGCCCCTCTCTTTCAGCCCCTCTGTTTCAGCCCCTATGTTTCTCGCCCTCTGTTTCAGCCCCTCTGTTTCAGCCCCTCCGTTTTCAGCCCCTCTGTTTCTCACCCTCTGTTTCAGGCCCTCTGTTTCTCGCCCTCTGTTTCAGCCCCTCTCTTTCAGCCCCTCTGTTTCAGCCCCTATGTTTCTCGCCCTCTGTTTCAGCGCCTCTGAATCAGCCCCTCTGATTCAGCCCCTCTGTTTCATCCCCTCTGTTTCAGCCCCTCTGTTTCAGCCCCTCTGTTTCTCGCCCTCTGTTTCAGCCCCTCTGTTTCTCGCCCTCTGTTTCAGGCGCTCTGTTTCTCGCCCTCTGTTTCAGCCCCTCTCTTTCAGCCCCTCTTTTTCAGCCCCTATGTTTCTCGCCCTCTGTTTCAGCCCCTCTGTTTCAGCCCCTCTGTTTCAGCCCCTCTGTTTCTCACCCTCTGTTTCAGCCCCTCTGTTTCGCGCTCTCTGTTTCAGCCCCTCTGTTTCAGCCCCTCTGTTTCTCGCCCTCTGTTTCTGCCCCTCTGTTTCCCGCCCTCTGTTTCAACCCCTCTTTTTCTCGCCCTCTGTTTCAGCCCCATGATTCAGCCCCTCTGTTTCAGCCCCTCTGATTCAGCCCCTCTGGTTCTCGCCCTCTGTTTCAGCCCCTCTGCTTCTCACCCTCTGTTGCAGCCCCTCTGTTTCTCGCCCTCTGTTTCAGCCCCTCTGATTCCGCCCCTCTGTTTCAGCCCCTCTGTTTCAGCGCCTCTGTTTCTCGCCCTCTGTTTCAGCCCCTCTGTTTCTAGCCCTCTGATTCAGCCCCTCTGATTCAGCCCCTCTTTTTCTCGCCCTCTGTTTCAGCCCCTCTGTTTCAGCCCTTCTGTTTCAGCCCCTCTGTTTCAGCCCCTCTGTTTCAGCCCCTCTGTTTCGCGCTCTCTGTTTCAGCCCCTCTGTTTCAGCCCCTCTGTTTCTCGCCCTCTGTTTCTGCCCCTCTGTTTCCCGCCCTCTGTTTCAACCCCTCTTTTTCTCGCCCTCTGTTTCCGCCCCGCTGATTCAGCCCCTCTGTTTCAGCCCCTCTGATTCAGCCCCTCTGTTTCTCGCCCTCTGTTTCAGCCCCTCTGCTTCTCGCCCTCTGTTGCAGCCCCTCTGTTTCTCGCCCTCTGTTTCAGCCCCTCTGATTCCGCCCCTCTGTTTCAGCCCCTCTGTTTTAGCGCCTCTGTTTCTCGCCCTCTGTTTCAGCCACTCTGTTTCAGCCCCTCTGTTTCAGCCCCTCTGTTTCTCACCCTCTGTTTCAGCCCGTCTGATTCAGCCCCTCTGATTCAGCCCCTCTGATTCAGCCCCTCTGTTTTAGCGCCTCTGATTCAGACCCTCTGATTCAGCCCCTCTGTTTCTCGCCCTCTCTTTCAGCCGCTCTGTTTCAGCCACTCTGTTTCACCTCCTCTGTTTCAGCCCCTCTGTTTCTAGCCCTCTGTTTCAGCCGCTCTGTTTCTCGCCCACTGTTCCAGCCCCTCTGTTTCTCGCCCTCTGTTTCAGCCCCTCTGTTTCAGCCCCTCTGTTTCAGCCCCTCTGTTTCTCGCCCTCTGTTTCAGCCCCTCTGTTTCTCGCCCTCAGTTTCAGCCCCTCTGTTTCTCGCCCTCTGTTTCAGCCCCTCTGTTTCAGCCCCTCTGTTTCTCGCCCTCTGTTTCAGCCCCTCTGTTTCAGCCCCTCTGTTTCCGCCCCTCTGTTTCAGCCCCTCTGTTTCTCACCCTCTGTTTCAGCCCCTCTGTTTCTCGCCCTCTGTTTCAGCCCCTCTGTTTCAGCCCCTCTGTTCAGCCCCTCTGTTTCAGCGCCTCTGATTCAGCCCCTCTGATTCAGCCCCTCTGATTCTCGCCCTCTCTTTCAGCCGCTCTGTTTCTCGCCCTCTGTTTCAGCCCCTCTGTTTCTCGCCCTCTGTTTCAGCCCCTCTGTTTCAGCCCCTCTGTTTCAGCCCCTCTGTTTCAGCCCCTCTGTTTCTCGCCCTCTGTTTCAGCCCCTCTGTTTCAGCCCCTCTGTTTCAGCCCCTCTGTTTCAGCCCCTCTGTTTCTCGCCCTCTGTTTCAGCCCCTCTGTTTCAGCCCCTCTGTTTCTCGCCCTCTGTTTCTGCCCCTCTGTTTCTCGCCCACTGTTTCAGCCCCTCTGTTTTTCGCCCTCTGTTTCAGTCCATCTGTTTCTCGCCCTCTGTATCAGACCCTCTGTTTCAGCCCCTCTGTTTCAGCCCCTCTGTTTCAGCCCCTCTGTTTATCGCCCTCTGTTTCTCGCCCTCTGTTTCAGCCCCTCTGTTTCTCGCCCTCTGTTTCAGCCCCTCTGTTTCGCGCTCTCTGTTTCAGCCCCTCTGTTTCAGCCCCACTGTTTCTCGCCCTCTGTTTCTGCCTCTCTGTTTCTCGCCCTCTGTTTCAACCCCTCTGTTTCTCGCCCTCTGTTTGAGCCCCGCTGATTCAGCCCATCTTTTTCAGCCCCTCTGATTCAGCCCCTCTGTTTCAGCCCCTCTGTTTCTCGCCCTCTGTTTCTGCCCCTCTGTTTCTCGCCCACTGTTTCAGCCCCTCTGTTTTTCGCCCTCTGTTTCAGTCCATCTGTTTCTCGCCCTCTGTATCAGACCCTCTGTTTCAGCCCCTCTGTTTCAGCCCCTCTGTTTATCGCCCTCTGTTTCTCGCCCTCTGTTTCAGCCCCTCTGTTTCTCGCCCTCTGTTTCAGCCCCTCTGTTTCGCGCTCTCTGTTTCAGCCCCTCTGTTTCAGCCCCACTGTTTCTCGCCCTCTGTTTCTGCCTCTCTGTTTCTCGCCCTCTGTTTCAACCCCTCTGTTTCTCGCCCTCTGTTTGAGCCCCGCTGATTCAGCCCATCTTTTTCAGCCCCTCTGATTCAGCCCCTCTGTTTCAGCCCCTCTGTTTCTCGCCCTCTGTTTCTGCCCCTCTGTTTCTCGCCCACTGTTTCAGCCCCTCTGTTTTTCGCCCTCTGTTTCAGTCCATCTGTTTCTCGCCCTCTGTATCAGACCCTCTGTTTCAGCCCCTCTGTTTCAGCCCCTCTGTTTCAGCCCCTCTGTTTATCGCCCTCTGTTTCTCGCCCTCTGTTTCAGCCCCTCTGTTTCTCGCCCTCTGTTTCAGCCCCTCTGTTTCGCGCTCTCTGTTTCAGCCCCTCTGTTTCAGCCCCACTGTTTCTCGCCCTCTGTTTCTGCCTCTCTGTTTCTCGCCCTCTGTTTCAACCCCTCTGTTTCTCGCCCTCTGTTTGAGCCCCGCTGATTCAGCCCATCTTTTTCAGCCCCTCTGATTCAGCCCCTCTGTTTCTCGCCCTCTGTTTCAGCCCGTCTGCTTCTCGCCCTCTGTTGCAGCCCCTCTGTTTCAGACCCTCTGTTTCAGCCCCTCTGTTTCAGCCGCTCTGTTTCTCGCCCTCTGTTTCAGCCCCTCTGTTTCTCGCCCTCAGGTTCAGCCCCTCTGTTTCTCGCCCTCTGTTTCAGCCCCTCTGTTTCAGCCCCTCGTATTCAGCCCCTCTGTTTCTCGCCCTCTGTTTCAGCCCCTCTGTTTCAGCCCCTCTGTTTCTCGCCCTCTGTTTCAGCCCCTCTGTTTCTCGCCCTCTGTTTCAGCCCCTCTGTTTCAGCCCCTCTGTTTCTCGCCCTCTGTTTCTGCCCCTCTGTTTCTCGCCCTCTGTTTCAGCCCCTCTGTTTTTCGCCCTCTGTTTCAGCCCCTCTGTTTCTCGCCCTCTGTATCAGACCCTCTGTTTCAGCCGCTCTGTTTCAGCCCCTCTCTTTCAGCCCCTCTGTTTATCGCCCTCTGTTTCTCGCCATCTGTTTCAGCCCCTCTGTTTCTCGCCCTCTGTTTCAGCCCCTCTGTTTCGCGCTCTCTGTTTCAGCCCCTCTGTTTCAGCCCCTCTGTTTCTCGCCCTCTGTGTCTGCCCCTCTGTTTCTCGCCCTCTGTTTCAACCCCTATGTTTCTCGCCCTCTGTTTCAGCCCCGCTGATTCAGCCCCTCTGATTCAGCCCCTCTGTTTCTCGCCCTCTGTTTCAGACCCTCTGCTTCTCGCCCTCTGTTGCAGCCCCTCTATTTCTCGCCCTCTGTTTCAGCCCCTCTGATTCAGCCCCTCTGTTTCAGCCCCTCTGTTTCAGCGCCTCTGTTTCTCGCCCTCTGTATCAGCCCCTCTGTTTCTAGCCCTCTGATTCAGCCCCTCTGATTCAGCCCCTCTTTTTCTCGCCCTCTGTTTCAGCCCCTCTGTTTCAGCCCTTCTGTTTCAGCCCCTCTGTTTCAGCCCCTCTGTTTCAGCCCCTCTGTTTCTCGCCCTCTGTCTCTGCCCCTCTGTTTCTCGCCCTCTGTTTCAGCCCTGCTGATTCAGTCCCTCTGTTTCAGCCCCTCTGAATCAGCCCCTCTGATTCAGCTCCTCTGTTTGAGCCCCACTTTTTCAGCCCCTCTGTTTCTCGCCCTCTGTTTCAGCCCCTCTGATTCTCGCCCTCTGTTTCAGCCCCTCTGTTTCGCGCCGTCTGTTTCAGCCCCTCTGATTCAGCCCCTCTGTTTCAGACCTTCTGATTCAGCCCCTCTAATTCAGCCCCTCTGATTCAGCCCCTCTGTTTCTCGCCCTCTGTTTCAGCACCTCTGTTTCAGCCCCTCTGTTTCAGCCCCTCTGTTTCTCACCCACTGTTACAGCCCGTCTGATTCAGCCCCTCTGATTCAGCCCCTCTGTTTCTCGCCCTCTGTTTCAGCCACTCTGTTTCAGCCCCTCTGTTTCTTGCCCTCTGTTTCAGCCACTATGTTTCACACCCTCCGTTTCAGCCCCTCTGTTTCAGCCCCTCTGTTTCTAGCCCTCTGATTCAGCCCCTCTGATTCAGCCCCTCTTTTTCTCGCCCTCTGTTTCAGCCCCTCTGTTTCAGCCCTTCTGTTTCAGCCCCTCTGTTTCAGCCCCTCTGTTTCAGCCCCTCTGTTTCGCGCTCTCTGTTTCAGCCCCTCTGTTTCAGCCCCTCTGTTTCTCGCCCTCTGTTTCTGCCCCTCTGTTTCCCGCCCTCTGTTTCAACCCCTCTTTTTCTCGCCCTCTGTTTCCGCCCCGCTGATTCAGCCCCTCTGTTTCAGCCCCTCTGATTCAGCCCCTCTGTTTCTCGCCCTCTGTTTCAGCCCCTCTGCTTCTCGCCCTCTGTTGCAGCCCCTCTGTTTCTCGCCCTCTGTTTCAGCCCCTCTGATTCCGCCCCTCTGTTTCAGCCCCTCTGTTTCAGCGCCTCTGTTTCTCGCCCTCTGTTTCAGCCCGTCTGATTCAGCCCCTCTGATTCAGCCCCTCTGATTCAGCCCCTCTGTTTTAGCGCCTCTGATTCAGACCCTCTGATTCACCCCCTCTGTTTCTCGCCCTCTCTTTCAGCCGCTCTGTTTCAGCCACTCTGTTTCACCTCCTCTGTTTCAGCCCCTCTGTTTCTAGCCCTCTGTTTCAGCCGCTCTGTTTCTCGCCCACTGTTCCAGCCCCTCTGTTTCTCGCCCTCTGTTTCAGCCCCTCTGTTTCAGCCCCTCTGTTTCAGCCCCTCTGTTTCTCGCCCTCTGTTTCAGCCCCTCTGTTTCTCGCCCTCAGTTTCAGCCCCTCTGTTTCTCGCCCTCTGTTTCAGCCCCTCTGTTTCAGCCCCTCTGTTTCTCGCCCTCTGTTTCAGCCCCTCTGTTTCAGCCCCTCTGTTTCCGCCCCTCTGTTTCAGCCCCTCTGTTTCTCACCCTCTGTTTCAGCCCCTCTGTTTCTCGCCCTCTGTTTCAGCCCCTCTGTTTCAGCCCCTCTGTTCAGCCCCTCTGTTTCAGCGCCTCTGATTCAGCCCCTCTGATTCAGCCCCTCTGATTCTCGTCCTCTCTTTCAGCCGCTCTGTTTCTCGCCCTCTGTTTCAGCCCCTCTGTTTCAGCCCCTCTGTTTCAGCCCCTCTGTTTCAGCCCCTCTGTTTCTGCCCCTCTGTTTCAGCCCCTCTGTTTCAGCCCCTCTGTTTCAGCCCCTCTGTTTCTCGCCCTCTGTTTCTGCCCCTCTGTTTCCCGCCCTCTGTTTCAACCCCTCTTTTTCTCGCCCTCTGTTTCAGCCCCATGATTCAGCCCCTCTGTTTCAGCCCCTCTGATTCAGCCCCTCTGTTTCTCGCCCTCTGTTTCAGCCCCTCTGCTTCTCACCCTCTGTTGCAGCCCCTCTGTTTCTCGCCCTCTGTTTCAGCCCCTCTGATTCCGCCCCTCTGTTTCAGCCCCTCTGTTTCAGCGCCTCTGTTTCTCGCCCTCTGTTTCAGCCCCTCTGTTTCTAGCCCTCTGATTCAGCCCCTCTGATTCAGCCCCTCTTTTTCTCGCGCTCTGTTTCAGCCCCTCTGTTTCTCGCCCTCTGTTTCAGCCCCTCTGTTTCTCGCCCTCTGTTTCAGCCCCTCTGTTTCAGCCCCTCTGTTTCAGCCCCTCTGTTTCTCGCCCTCTGTTTCAACCCCTATGTTTCTCGCCCTCTGTTTCAGCCCCGCTGATTCAGCCCCTCTGATTCAGCCCCTCTGTTTCTCGCCCTCTGTTTCAGACCCTCTGCTTCTCGCCCTCTGTTGCAGCCCCTCTATTTCTCGCCCTCTGTTTCAGCCCCTCTGATTCAGCCCCTCTGTTTCAGCCCCTCTGTTTCAGCGCCTCTGTTTCTCGCCCTCTGTATCAGCCCCTCTGTTTCTAGCCCTCTGATTCAGCCCCTCTGATTCAGCCCCTCTTTTTCTCGCCCTCTGTTTCAGCCCCTCTGTTTCAGCCCTTCTGTTTCAGCCCCTCTGTTTCAGCCCCTCTGTTTCAGCCCCTCTGTTTCTCGCCCTCTGTCTCTGCCCCTCTGTTTCTCGCCCTCTGTTTCAGCCCTGCTGATTCAGTCCCTCTGTTTCAGCCCCTCTGAATCAGCCCCTCTGATTCAGCTCCTCTGTTTGAGCCCCACTTTTTCAGCCCCTCTGTTTCTCGCCCTCTGTTTCAGCCCCTCTGATTCTCGCCCTCTGTTTCGGCCCCTCTGTTTCGCGCCGTCTGTTTCAGCCCCTCTGATTCAGCCCCTCTGTTTCAGACCTTCTGATTCAGCCCCTCTAATTCAGCCCCTCTGATTCAGCCCCTCTGTTTCTCGCCCTCTGTTTCAGCACCTCTGTTTCAGCCCCTCTGTTTCAGCCCCTCTGTTTCTCACCCACTGTTACAGCCCGTCTGATTCAGCCCCTCTGATTCAGCCCCTCTAATTCAGCCCCTCTGTTTCAGCGCCTCTGATTCAGCCCCTCTGATTCAGCCCCTCTGTTTCCTGCCCTCTCTTTCATCCGCTCTGTTTCAGCCCCTCTGTTTCACCTCCTCTGTTTCAGCTCCTCTGTTTCTAGCCCTCTGTTTCAGCCCCTCTGTTTCTCGCCCTCTGTTCCAGCCCCTCTGTTTCTCGCCCTCTGTTTCAGCCCCTCTGTTTCAGCCCCTCTGTTTCTCGCCCTCTGTTTCAGCGCCTCTGTTTCTCGCCCTCAGTTTCAGCCCATCTGTTTCTCGTTCTCTGTTTCAGCGCCTCTGTTTCTCGCCCTCAGTTTCAGCCCATCTGTTTCTCGTTCTCTGTTTCAGCCCGTCTGTTTCAGCCCCTCTGTTTCTCGCCCTCTGTTTCAGCCCCTCTGTTTCAGCCCCTCTGTTTCAGCCCCTCTGTTTCAGCCCGTCTGTTTCTCACCCTCTGTTTCAGCCCCTCTGTTTCTCACCCACTTTTTCAGCCCCTCTGTTTCTCGCCCTCTGTTTCAGCCCCTCTGTTTCTCGCCCTCTGTTTCAGCCCCTCTGTTTCAGCCCCTCTGTTTCTCGCCCTCTGTCTCTGCCCCTCTGTTTCTCGCCCTCTGTTTCAGCCCTGCTGATTCAGTCCCTCTGTTTCAGCCCCTCTGAATCAGCCCCTCTGATTCAGCTCCTCTGTTTCAGCCCCACTTTTTCAGCCCCTCTGTTTCTCGCCCTCTGTTTCAGCCCCTCTGATTCTCGCCCTCTGTTTCAGCCCCTCTGTTTCGCGCCGTCTGTTTCAGCCCCTCTGATTCAGCCCCTCTGTTTCAGCCCTTCTGATTCAGCCCCTCTAATTCAGCCCCTCTGATTCAGCCCCTCTGTTTCTCGCCCTCTGTTTCAGCACCTCTGTTTCAGCCCCTCTGTTTCAGCCCCTCTGTTTCTCACCCACTGTTACAGCCCGTCTGATTCAGCCCCTCTGATTCAGCCCCTCTGATTCAGCCCCTCTGTTTCAGCGCCTCTGATTCAGCCCCTCTGATTCAGCCCCTCTGTTTCTCGCCCTCTCTTTCATCCGCTCTGTTTCAGCCCCTCTGTTTCACCTCCTCTGTTTCAGCTCCTCTGTTTCTAGCCCTCTGTTTCAGCCCCTCTGTTTCTCGCCCTCTGTTCCAGCCCCTCTGTTTCTCGCCCTCTGTTTCAGCCCCTCTGTTTCAGCCCCTCTGTTTCAGCCCCTCTGTTTCTCGCCCTCTGTTTCAGCGCCTCTGTTTCTCGCCCTCAGTTTCAGCCCATCTGTTTCTCGTTCTCTGTTTCAGCGCCTCTGTTTCTCGCCCTCAGTTTCAGCCCATCTTTTCTCGTTCTCTGTTTCAGCCCCTCTGTTTCAGCCCCTCTGTTTCTCGCCCTCTGTTTCAGCCCCTCTGTTTCAGCCCCTCTGTTTCAGCCCCTCTGTTTCAGCCCGTCTGTTTCTCACCCTCTGTTTCAGCCCCTCCGTTTCTCACCCTCTTTTTCAGCCCCTCTGTTTCTCGCCCTCTGTTTCAGCCCCTCTGTTTCTCGCCCTCTGTTTCAGCCCCTCTGTTTCAGCCCCTCTGTTTCAGCCCCTCTTTTTCAGCCCCTCTGTTTCAGCCCCTCTGTTTCAGCCCGTCTGTTTCTCGCCCTCTGTTTCAGCGCCTCTGTTTCTCGCCCTCAGTTTCACCCCATCTGTTTCTCCTTCTCTGTTTCAGCCCCTCTGTTTCAGCCCCTCTGTTTCTCGCCCTCTGTTTCAGCCCCTCTGTTTCAGCCCCTCTGTTTCAGCCCCTCTGTTTCAGCCCGTCTGTTTCTCACCCTCTTTTTCAGCCCCTCTGTTTCTCGCCCTCTGTTTCAGCCCCTCTGTTTCTCGCCCTCTGTTTCAGCCCCTCTGTTTCAGCCCCTCTGTTTCAGCCCCTCTGTTTCAGACCCTCTGTTTCAGCCCCTCTGTTTCAGCACCTCTGTTTCTCGCCCTCTGTTTCAGCCCCTCTGTTTCTCGCCCTCTGTTTCAGCCCTTCTGTTTCAGCCCCTCTGTTTCTCGCCCTCTGTTTCTGCCCCTCTGTTTCTCGCCCTCTATTTCAGCCCCGCTGTTTCTCGCCCTCTGCTTCAGCCCCGCTGATTGAGCCCCTCTGTTTCAGCCCCTCTGAATCAGCCCCTCTGATTCAGCCCCTCTGTTTCAGCCCCTCTGTTTCAGCCCCTCTGTTTCTCGCCCTCTGTTTCAGCCCCTCTGTTTCTCGCCCTCTGTTTCAGCCCCTCTGTTTCTCGCCCTCTGTTCAGCCCCTATGTTTCTCGCCCACTGTTTCAGCCCGTCTGATTCAGCCCCTCTGATTCAGCCCCTCTGATTCAGCCCCTCTGTTTCAGCGCCTCTGATTCAGCCCCTCTGATTCAGCCCCTCTGTTTCTCGCCCTCTCTTTCAGCCGCTCTGTTTCAGCCCCTCTGTTTCACCTCCTCTGTTTCAGCCCCTCTGTTTCTAGCCCTCTGTTTCAGCCCCTCTGTTTCTCGCCCTCTGTTCCAGCCCCTCTGTTTCTCGCCCTCTGTTTCAGCCCCTCTGTTTCAGCCCCTCTGTTTCAGCCCCTCTGTTTCTCGCCCTCTGTTTCTGCCCCTCTGTTTCTCGCCCTCAGTTTCAGCCCATCTGTTTCTCGCCCTCTGTTTCAGCCCCTCTGTTTCAGCCCCTCTGTTTCTCGCCCTCTGTTTCAGCCCCTCTGTTTCAGCCCCTCTGTTTCAGCCCCTCTGTTTCAGCCCGTCTGTTTCTCACCCTCTTTTTCAACCCCTCTGTTTCTCGCCCTCTGTTTCAGCCCCTCTGTTTCTCGCCCTCTGTTTCAGCCCCTCTGTTTCAGCCCCTCTGTTTCTCGCCCTCTGTTTCTGCCCCTATGTTTCTCGCCCTCTGTTTCAGCCACTCTGTTTTTCGCCCTCTGTTTCAGCCCCTCTGTTTCTCGCCCTCTGTATCAGACCCTCTGTTTCAGCCCCTCTGTTTCAGACCCTCTGTTTCAGCCCCTCTGTTTCTCGCCCGCGGTTTCTCGCCCTCTGTTTCAGCCCCTCTGTTTCTCGCCCTCTGTTTCAGCCCCTCTGTTTCTCGCCCTCTGTTTCAGCCCCTCTGTTTCTCGCCCTCTGTTTCAGCCCCTCTGTTTCTCGCCCACTGCTTCAGCCCCTCTGTTTTTCGCCCTCTGTTTCAGCCCATCTGTTTCTCGCCCTCTGTATCAGACCCTCTGTTTCAGCCCCTCTGTTTCAGCCCCTTTGTTTCAGCCCCTCTGTTTCTCGCCCTCTGTTTCTCGCCCTCTGTTTCAGCCCCTCTGTTTCTCGCCCTCTGATTCAGCCCCTCTGTTTCGCGCTCTCTGTTTCAGCCCCTCTGTTTCAGCCCCTCTGTTTCTCGCCCTCTGTTTCTGCCCCTCTGTTTCTCGCCCTCTGTTTCAACCCCTCTGTTTCTCGCCCTCTGTTTCAGCCCCGCTGATTCAGCCCATCTGTTTCAGCCCCTCTGATTCAGCCCCTCTGTTTCTCGCCCTCTGTTTCAGCCCGTCTGCTTCTCGCCCTCTGTTGCAGCCCCTCTGTGTCAGACCCTCTGTTTCAGCCCCTCTGTTTCTCGCCCTCTTTTTCAGCCCCTCTGTTTCTCGCCCTCAGGTTCAGCCCCTCTGTTTCTCGCCCTCTGTTTCAGCCCCTCTGTTTCAGCCCCTCGTATTCAGCCCCTCTGTTTCTCGCCCTCTGTTTCAGCCCCTCTGTTTCAGCCCCTCTGTTTCAGCCCCTCTGTTTCTCACCCTCTGTTTCAGCCCCTCTGTTTCTCGCCCTCTGTTTCAGCCCCTCTGTTTCTCGCCCTCTGTTTCAGCCCCTCTGTTTCAGCCCCTCTGTTTCTCGCCCTCTGTTTCTGCCCCTATGTTTCTCGCCCTCTGTTTCAGCCCCTCTGTTTTTCGCCCTCTGTTTCAGCCCCTCTGTTTCTCGCCATCTGTATCAGACCCTCTGTTTCAGCCCCTCTCTTTCAGCCCCTCTGTTTATCGCCCTCTGTTTCTCGCCATCTGTTTCAGCCCCTCTTTTTCTCGCCCTCTGTTTCAGCCCCTCTGTTTCGCGCTCTCTGTTTCAGCCCCTCTGTTTCAGCCCCTCTGTTTCTCGCCCTCTGTGTCTGCCCCTCTGTTTCTCGCCCTCTGTTTCAACCCCTATGTTTCTCGCCCTCTGTTTCAGCCCCGCTGATTCAGCCCCTCTGTTTCAGCCCCTATGATTCAGCCCCTCTGTTTCTCGCCCTCTGTTTCAGCCCCTCTGCTTCTCGCCCTCTGTTGCAGCCCCTCTATTTCTCGCCCTCTGTTTCAGCCCCTCTGATTCAGCCCCTCTGTTTCAGCCCCTCTGTTTCAGCGCCTCTGTTTCTCGCCCTCTGTTTCAGCCCCTCTGTTTCTAGCCCTCTGATTCAGCCCCTCTGATTCAGCCCCTCTTTTTCACGGCCTCTGTTTCAGCCCCTCTGTTTCAGCCCTTCTGTTTCAGCCCCTCTGTTTCAGCCCCTCTGTTTCAGCCCCTCTGTTTCTCGCCCTCTGTCTCTGCCCCTCTGTTTCTCGCCCTCTGTTTCAGCCCCGCTGATTCAGTCCCTCTGTTTCAGCCCCTCTGAATCAGCCCTTCTGATTCAGCTCCTCTGTTTGAGCCCCACTTTTTCAGCCCCTCTGTTTCTCGCCCTCTGTTTCAGCCCCTCTGATTCTCGCCCTCTGTTTCAGCCCCTCTCTTTCGCGCCGTCTGTTTCAGCCCCTCTGATTCAGCCCCTCTGTTTCAGCCCTTCTGATTCAGCCCCTCTGATTCAGCCCCTCTGATTCAACCCCTCTGTTTCTCGCCCTCTGTTTCAGCACCACTGTTTCAGCCCCTCTGTTTCAGCCCCTCTGTTTCTCACCCACTGTTACAGCCCGTCTGATTCAGCCCCTCTGATTCATCCCTCTGATTCAGCCCCTCTGTTTCAGCGCCTCTGATTCAGCCCCTCTGATTCAGCCCCTCTGTTTCTCGCCCTCTCTTTCAGCCGCTCTGTTTCAGCCCCTCTGTTTCACCTCCTCTGTTTCAGCTCCTCTGTTTCTAGCCCTCTGTTTCAGCCCCTCTGTTTCTCGCCCTCTGTTCCAGCCCCTCTGTTTCTCGCCCTCTGTTTCAGCCCCTCTGTTTCAGCCCCTCTGTTTCAGCCCCTCTGTTTCTCGCCCTCTGTTTCAGCGCCTCTGTTTCTCGCCCTCAGTTTCAGCCCATCTGTTTCTCGTTCTCTGTTTCAGACCCTCTGTTTCAGCCCCTCTGTTTCTCGCCCTATGTTTCAGCCCCTCTGTTTCAGCCCCTCTGTTTCAGCCCCTCTGTTTCAGCCCGTCTGTTTCTCACCCTCTTTTTCAGCCCCTCTGTTTCTCGCCCTCTGTTTCAGCCCCTCTGTTTCTTGCCCTCTGTTTCAGCCCCTCTGTTTCAGCCCCTCTGTTTCAGCCCCTCTGTTTCAGCCCCTCTGTTTCTCACCCTCTGTTTCAGCCCCTCTGTTTCTCGCCCTCTGTTTCAGCCCCTCTGTTTCTCGCCCTCTGTTTCAGCCCTTCTGTTTCAGCCCCTCTGTTTCTCGCCCACTGTTTCTGCCCCTCTGTTTCTCGCCCTCTGTTTCAGCCCCGCTGTTTCTCGCCCTCTGCTTCAGCCCCTCTGATTGAGCCCCTCTGTTTCAGCCCCTCTGAATCAGCCCCTCTGATTCAGCCCCTCTGTTTCAGCCCCTCTGTTTCAGCCCCTCTGTTTCTCGCCCTCTGTTTCAGCCCCTCTGTTTCTCGCCCTCTGTTTCAGCCCCTCTGTTTCTCGCCCTCTGTTTCAGCCCCTCTGTTTCTCGCCCTCTGTTCAGCCCCTATGTTTCTCGCCCACTGTTTCAGCCCGTCTGATTCAGCCCCTCTGATTCAGCCCCTCTGATTCAGCCCCTCTGTTTCAGCGCTCTGATTCAGCCCCTCTGATTCAGCCCCTCTGTTTCTTGCCCTCTCTTTCAGCCGCTCTGTTTCAGCCCCTCTGTTTCACCTCCTCTGTTTCAGCCCCTCTGTTTCTAGCCCTCTGTTTCAGCCCCTCTGTTTCTCGCCCTCTGTTTCAGCCCCTCTGTTTCAGCCCCTCTGTTTCAGCCCCTCTGTTTCTCGCCCTCTGTTTCAGCCCCTCTGTTTCTCGCCCTCAGTTTCAGCCCATCTGTTTCTCGCCCTCTGTTTCAGCCCCTCTGTTTCAGCCCCTCTGTTTCTCGCCCTCTGTTTCTCGCCCTCTGTTTCAGCCCCTCTGTTTCAGCCCCTCTGTTTCAGCCCGTCTGTTTCTCACCCTCTTTTTCAGCCCCTCTGTTTCTCGCCCTCTGTTTCAGCCCCTCTGTTTCTCGCCCTCTGTTTCAGCCCCTCTGTTTCAGCCCCTCTATTTCTCGCCCTCTGTTTCTGCCCCTATGTTTCTCGCCCTCTGTTTCAGCCACTCTGTTTTTCGCCCTCTGTTTCAGCCCCTCTGTTTCTCGCCCTCTGTATCAGACCCTCTGTTTCAGCCCCTCTGTTTCAGACCCTCTGTTTCAGCCCCTCTGTTTCTCGCCCGCGGTTTCTCGCCCTCTGTTTCAGCCCCTCTGTTTCTCGCCCTCTGTTTCAGCACCTCTGTTTCTCGCCCTCTGTTTCAGCCCCTCTGTTTCTCGCCCTCTGTTTCAGCCCCTCTGTTTCAGCCCCGCTGTTTCTCGCCCTCTGTTTCAGCCCCTCCGTTTCAGCCCCTCTGTTTCAGCCTCTCTGTTTCAGCCCCTCTGTTTCTCGCCCTCTGTTTCAGCCCCTCTGTTTCTTGCCCTCTGTTCAGCACCTTAGTTTCTCGCCCTCTTTTTCAGCCCCTCTGTTTCTCGCCCTCTGTTTCAGCCCCTCTGTATCAGCCCCTCTGTTTCTCGCCCTCTGTTTCTGTCCCTCTGTTTCTCGCCCTCTGTTTCAGCCCCTCTGTTTCTCGCCCTCTGTTTCGGCCCCTCTGTTTCATCCCCTCTGTTTCAGCCCCTCTGTTTCAGCACCTCTGTTTCTCGCCCTCTGTTTCAGCCCCGCTGTTTCTCGCCCTCTGTTCCAGCCCCTCTGTTTCTCGCCCTCTGTTTCAGCCCCTCTGTTTCAGCCCATCTGTTTCAGCCCCTCTGTTTCTCGCCCTCTGTTTCAGCGCCTCTGTTTCTCGCCCTCAGTTTCAGCCCCTCTGTTTCTCGCCCTCTGTTTCAGCCCCTCTGTTTCAGCCCCTCTGTTTCAGCCCCTCTGTTTCTCGCCCTCTGTTTCAGCCCCTCTGTTTCTTGCCCTCAGTTTCAGCCCATCTGTTTCTCGCCCTCTGTTTCAGCCCCTCTGTTTCAGCCCCTCTGTTTCTCGCCCTCTGTTTCTCGCCCTCTGTTTCAGCCCCTCTGTTTCAGCCCCTCTGTTTCAGCCCGTCTGTTTCTCACCCTCTTTTTCAACCCCTCTGTTTCTCGCCCTCTGTTTCAGCCCCTCTGTTTCTCGCCCTCTGTTTCAGCCCCTCTGTTTCAGCCCCTCTATTTCTCGCCCTCTGTTTCTGCCCCTATGTTTCTCGCCCTCTGTTTCAGCCACTCTGTTTTTCGCCCTCTGTTTCAGCCCCTCTGTTTCTCGCCCTCTGTATCAGACCCTCTGTTTCAGCCCCTCTGTTTCAGACCCTCTGTTTCAGCCCCTCTGTTTCTCGCCCGCGGTTTCTCGCCCTCTGTTTCAGCCCCTCTGTTTCTCGCCCTCTGTTTCAGCACCTCTGTTTCTCGCCCTCTGTTTCAGCCCCTCTGTTTCTCGCCCTCTGTTTCAGCCCCTCTGTTTCAGCCCCGCTGTTTCTCGCCCTCTGTTTCAGCCCCTCCGTTTCAGCCCCTCTGTTTCAGCCTCTCTGTTTCAGCCCCTCTGTTTCTCGCCCTCTGTTTCAGCCCCTCTGTTTCTTGCCCTCTGTTCAGCACCTTAGTTTCTCGCCCTCTTTTTCAGCCCCTCTGTTTCTCGCCCTCTGTTTCAGCCCCTCTGTATCAGCCCCTCTGTTTCTCGCCCTCTGTTTCTGTCCCTCTGTTTCTCGCCCTCTGTTTCAGCCCCTCTGTTTCTCGCCCTCTGTTTCGGCCCCTCTGTTTCATCCCCTCTGTTTCAGCCCCTCTGTTTCAGCACCTCTGTTTCTCGCCCTCTGTTTCAGCCCCGCTGTTTCTCGCCCTCTGTTCCAGCCCCTCTGTTTCTCGCCCTCTGTTTCAGCCCCTCTGTTTCAGCCCCTCTGTTTCAGCCCCTCTGTTTCTCGCCCTCTGTTTCAGCGCCTCTGTTTCTCGCCCTCAGTTTCAGCCCATCTGTTTCTCGTTCTCTGTTTCAGCCCCTCTGTTTCAGCCCCTCTGTTTCTCGCCCTCTGTTTCAGCCCCTCTGTTTCAGCCCCTCTGTTTCAGCCCCTCTGTTTCAGCCCGTCTGTTTCTCACCCTCTTTTTCAGCCCCTCTGTTTCTCGCCCTCTGTTTCAGCCCCTCTGTTTCTTACCCTCTGTTTCAGCTCCTCTGTTTCAGCCCCTCTGTTTCAGCCCCTCTGTTTCAGCCCCTCTGTTTCTCACCCTCTGTTTCAGCCCCTCTGTTTCTCGCCCTCTGTTTCAGCCCCTCTGTTTCTCGCCCTCTGTTTCAGCCCTTCTGTTTCAGCCCCTCTGTTTCTCGCCCTCTGTTTCTGCCCCTCTGTTTCTCGCCCTCTGTTTCAGCCCCGCTGTTTCTCGCCCTCTGCTTCAGCCCCGCTGATTGAGCCCCTCTGTTTCAGCCCCTCTGAATCAGCCCCTCTGATTCAGCCCCTCTGTTTCAGCCCCTCTGTTTCAGCCCCTCTGTTTCTCGCCCTCTGTTTCAGCCCCTCTGTTTCTCGCCCTCTGTTTCAGCCCCTCTGTTTCTCGCCCTCTGTTTCAGCCCCTCTGTTTCTCGCCCTCTGTTCAGCCCCTATGTTTCTCGCCCACTGTTTCAGCCCGTCTGATTCAGCCCCTCTGATTCAGCCCCTCTGATTCAGCCCCACTGTTTCAGCGCCTCTGATTCAGCCCCTCTGAATCTCACCCACTGTTACAGCCCGTCTGATTCAGCCCCTCTGATTCATCCCTCTGATTCAGCCCCTCTGTTTCAGCGCCTCTGATTCAGCCCCTCTGATTCAGCGCCTCTGTTTCTCGCCCTCTCTTTCAGCCGCTCTGTTTCAGCCCCTCTGTTTCACCTCCTCTGTTTCAGCTCCTCTGATTCTAGCCCTCTGTTTCAGCCCCTCTGTTTCTCGCCCTCTGTTCCAGCCCCTCTGTTTCTCGCCCTCTGTTTCAGCCCCTCTGTTTCAGCCCCTCTGTTTCAGCCCCTCTGTTTCTCGCCCTCTGTTTCAGCGCCTCTGTTTCTCGCCCTCAGTTTCAGCCCATCTGTTTCTCGTTCTCTGTTTCAGACCCTCTGTTTCAGCCCCTCTGTTTCTCGCCCTATGTTTCAGCCCCTTTGTTTCAGCACCTCTGTTTCAGCCCCTCTGTTTCAGCCCGTCTGTTTCTCACCCTCTTTTTCAGCCCCTCTGTTTCTCGCCCTCTGTTTCAGCCCCTCTGTTTCTTGCCCTCTGTTTCAGCCCCTCTGTTTCAGCCCCTCTGTTTCAGCCCCTCTGTTTCAGCCCCTCTGTTTCTCACCCTCTGTTTCAGCCCCTCTGTTTCTCGCCCTCTGTTTCAGCCCCTCTGTTTCTCGCCCTCTGTTTCAGCCCTTCTGTTTCAGCCCCTCTGTTTCTCGCCCACTGTTTCTGCCCCTCTGTTTCTCGCCCTCTGTTTCAGCCCCGCTGTTTCTCGCCCTCTGCTTCAGCCCCGCTGATTGAGCCCCTCTGTTTCAGCCCCTCTGAATCAGCCCCTCTGATTCAGCCCCTCTGTTTCAGCCCCTCTGTTTCAGCCCCTCTGTTTCTCGCCCTCTGTTTCAGCCCCTCTGTTTCTCGCCCTCTGTTTCAGCCCCTCTGTTTCTCGCCCTCTGTTTCAGCCCCTCTGTTTCTCGCCCTCTGTTCAGCCCCTATGTTTCTCGCCCACTGTTTCAGCCCGTCTGATTCAGCCCCTCTGATTCAGCCCCTCTGATTCAGCCCCTCTGTTTCAGCGCTCTGATTCAGCCCCTCTGATTCAGCCCCTCTGTTTCTCGCCCTCTCTTTCAGCCGCTCTGTTTCAGCCCCTCTGTTTCACCTCCTCTGTTTCAGCCCCTCTGTTTCTAGCCCTCTGTTTCAGCCCCTCTGTTTCTCGCCCTCTGTTCCAGCCCCTCTGTTTCTCGCCCTCTGTTTCAGCCCCTCTGTTTCAGCCCCTCTGTTTCAGCCCCTCTGTTTCTCGCCCTCTGTTTCAGCCCCTCTGTTTCTCGCCCTCAGTTTCAGCCCATCTGTTTCTCGCCCTCTGTTTCAGCCCCTCTGTTTCAGCCCCTCTGTTTCTCGCCCTCTGTTTCTCGCCCTCTGTTTCAGCCCCTCTGTTTCAGCCCCTCTGTTTCAGCCCGTCTGTTTCTCACCCTCTTTTTCAGCCCCTCTGTTTCTCGCCCTCTGTTTCAGCCCCTCTGTTTCTCGCCCTCTGTTTCAGCCCCTCTGTTTCAGCCCCTCTATTTCTCGCCCTCTGTTTCTGCCCCTATGTTTCTCGCCCTCTGTTTCAGCCACTCTGTTTTTCGCCCTCTGTTTCAGCCCCTCTGTTTCTCACCCTCTGTTTCAGACCCTCTGTTTCTCGCCCTCTGTTTCAGCCCCTCTGTTTCTCGCCCTCTGTTTCAGCCCTTCTGTTTCAGCCCCTCTGTTTCTCGCCCACTGTTTCTGCCCCTCTGTTTCTCGCCCTCTGTTTCAGCCCCGCTGTTTCTCGCCCTCTGCTTCAGCCCCGCTGATTGAGCCCCTCTGTTTCAGCCCCTCTGAATCAGCCCCTCTGATTCAGCCCCTCTGTTTCAGCCCCTCTGTTTCAGCCCCTCTGTTTCTCGCCCTCTGTTTCAGCCCCTCTGTTTCTCGCCCTCTGTTTCAGCCTCTCTGTTTCTCGCCCTCTGTTTCAGCCCCTCTGTTTCTCGCCCTCTGTTCAGCCCCTATGTTTCTTTGCCCACTGTTTCAGCCCGTCTGATTCAGCCCCTCTGATTCAGCCCCTCTGATTCAGCCCCTCTGTTTCAGCGCTCTGATTCAGCCCCTCTGATTCAGCCCCTCTGTTTCTCGCCCTCTCTTTCAGCCGCTCTGTTTCAGCCCCTCTGTTTCACCTCCTCTGTTTCAGCCCCTCTGTTTCTAGCCCTCTGTTTCAGCCCCTCTGTTTCTCGCCCTCTGTTCCAGCCCCTCTGTTTCTCGCCCTCTGTTTCAGCCCCTCTGTTTCAGCCTCTCTGTTTCAGCCCCTCTGTTTCTCGCCCTCTGTTTCAGCCCCTCTGTTTCTTGCCCTCTGTTCAGCACCTTAGTTTCTCGCCCTCTTTTTCAGCCCCTCTGTTTCTCGCCCTCTGTTTCAGCCCCTCTGTATCAGCCCCTCTGTTTCTCGCCCTCTGTTTCTGTCCCTCTGTTTCTCGCCCTCTGTTTCAGCCCCTCTGTTTCTCGCCCTCTGTTTCGGCCCCTCTGTTTCATCCCCTCTGTTTCAGCCCCTCTGTTTCAGCACCTCTGTTTCTCGCCCTCTGTTTCAGCCCCGCTGTTTCTCGCCCTCTGTTCCAGCCCCTCTGTTTCTCGCCCTCTGTTTCAGCCCCTCTGTTTCAGCCCATCTGTTTCAGCCCCTCTGTTTCTCGCCCTCTGTTTCAGCGCCTCTGTTTCTCGCCCTCAGTTTCAGCCCCTCTGTTTCTCGCCCTCTGTTTCAGCCCCTCTGTTTCAGCCCCTCTGTTTCAGCCCCTCTGTTTCTCGCCCTCTGTTTCAGCCCCTCTGTTTCTTGCCCTCAGTTTCAGCCCATCTGTTTCTCGCCCTCTGTTTCAGCCCCTCTGTTTCAGCCCCTCTGTTTCTCGCCCTCTGTTTCTCGCCCTCTGTTTCAGCCCCTCTGTTTCAGCCCCTCTGTTTCAGCCCGTCTGTTTCTCACCCTCTTTTTCAACCCCTCTGTTTCTCGCCCTCTGTTTCAGCCCCTCTGTTTCTCGCCCTCTGTTTCAGCCCCTCTGTTTCAGCCCCTCTATTTCTCGCCCTCTGTTTCTGCCCCTATGTTTCTCGCCCTCTGTTTCAGCCACTCTGTTTTTCGCCCTCTGTTTCAGCCCCTCTGTTTCTCGCCCTCTGTATCAGACCCTCTGTTTCAGCCCCTCTGTTTCAGACCCTCTGTTTCAGCCCCTCTGTTTCTCGCCCGCGGTTTCTCGCCCTCTGTTTCAGCCCCTCTGTTTCTCGCCCTCTGTTTCAGCACCTCTGTTTCTCGCCCTCTGTTTCAGCCCCTCTGTTTCTCGCCCTCTGTTTCAGCCCCTCTGTTTCAGCCCCGCTGTTTCTCGCCCTCTGTTTCAGCCCCTCCGTTTCAGCCCCTCTGTTTCAGCCTCTCTGTTTCAGCCCCTCTGTTTCTCGCCCTCTGTTTCAGCCCCTCTGTTTCTTGCCCTCTGTTCAGCACCTTAGTTTCTCGCCCTCTTTTTCAGCCCCTCTGTTTCTCGCCCTCTGTTTCAGCCCCTCTGTATCAGCCCCTCTGTTTCTCGCCCTCTGTTTCTGTCCCTCTGTTTCTCGCCCTCTGTTTCAGCCCCTCTGTTTCTCGCCCTCTGTTTCGGCCCCTCTGTTTCATCCCCTCTGTTTCAGCCCCTCTGTTTCAGCACCTCTGTTTCTCGCCCTCTGTTTCAGCCCCGCTGTTTCTCGCCCTCTGTTCCAGCCCCTCTGTTTCTCGCCCTCTGTTTCAGCCCCTCTGTTTCAGCCCCTCTGTTTCAGCCCCTCTGTTTCTCGCCCTCTGTTTCAGCGCCTCTGTTTCTCGCCCTCAGTTTCAGCCCATCTGTTTCTCGTTCTCTGTTTCAGCCCCTCTGTTTCAGCCCCTCTGTTTCTCGCCCTCTGTTTCAGCCCCTCTGTTTCAGCCCCTCTGTTTCAGCCCCTCTGTTTCAGCCCGTCTGTTTCTCACCCTCTTTTTCAGCCCCTCTGTTTCTCGCCCTCTGTTTCAGCCCCTCTGTTTCTTACCCTCTGTTTCAGCTCCTCTGTTTCAGCCCCTCTGTTTCAGCCCCTCTGTTTCAGCCCCTCTGTTTCTCACCCTCTGTTTCAGCCCCTCTGTTTCTCGCCCTCTGTTTCAGCCCCTCTGTTTCTCGCCCTCTGTTTCAGCCCTTCTGTTTCAGCCCCTCTGTTTCTCGCCCTCTGTTTCTGCCCCTCTGTTTCTCGCCCTCTGTTTCAGCCCCGCTGTTTCTCGCCCTCTGCTTCAGCCCCGCTGATTGAGCCCCTCTGTTTCAGCCCCTCTGAATCAGCCCCTCTGATTCAGCCCCTCTGTTTCAGCCCCTCTGTTTCAGCCCCTCTGTTTCTCGCCCTCTGTTTCAGCCCCTCTGTTTCTCGCCCTCTGTTTCAGCCCCTCTGTTTCTCGCCCTCTGTTTCAGCCCCTCTGTTTCTCGCCCTCTGTTCAGCCCCTATGTTTCTCGCCCACTGTTTCAGCCCGTCTGATTCAGCCCCTCTGATTCAGCCCCTCTGATTCAGCCCCACTGTTTCAGCGCCTCTGATTCAGCCCCTCTGAATCTCACCCACTGTTACAGCCCGTCTGATTCAGCCCCTCTGATTCATCCCTCTGATTCAGCCCCTCTGTTTCAGCGCCTCTGATTCAGCCCCTCTGATTCAGCGCCTCTGTTTCTCGCCCTCTCTTTCAGCCGCTCTGTTTCAGCCCCTCTGTTTCACCTCCTCTGTTTCAGCTCCTCTGATTCTAGCCCTCTGTTTCAGCCCCTCTGTTTCTCGCCCTCTGTTCCAGCCCCTCTGTTTCTCGCCCTCTGTTTCAGCCCCTCTGTTTCAGCCCCTCTGTTTCAGCCCCTCTGTTTCTCGCCCTCTGTTTCAGCGCCTCTGTTTCTCGCCCTCAGTTTCAGCCCATCTGTTTCTCGTTCTCTGTTTCAGACCCTCTGTTTCAGCCCCTCTGTTTCTCGCCCTATGTTTCAGCCCCTCTGTTTCAGCACCTCTGTTTCAGCCCCTCTGTTTCAGCCCGTCTGTTTCTCACCCTCTTTTTCAGCCCCTCTGTTTCTCGCCCTCTGTTTCAGCCCCTCTGTTTCTTGCCCTCTGTTTCAGCCCCTCTGTTTCAGCCCCTCTGTTTCAGCCCCTCTGTTTCAGCCCCTCTGTTTCTCACCCTCTGTTTCAGCCCCTCTGTTTCTCGCCCTCTGTTTCAGCCCCTCTGTTTCTCGCCCTCTGTTTCAGCCCTTCTGTTTCAGCCCCTCTGTTTCTCGCCCACTGTTTCTGCCCCTCTGTTTCTCGCCCTCTGTTTCAGCCCCGCTGTTTCTCGCCCTCTGCTTCAGCCCCGCTGATTGAGCCCCTCTGTTTCAGCCCCTCTGAATCAGCCCCTCTGATTCAGCCCCTCTGTTTCAGCCCCTCTGTTTCAGCCCCTCTGTTTCTCGCCCTCTGTTTCAGCCCCTCTGTTTCTCGCCCTCTGTTTCAGCCCCTCTGTTTCTCGCCCTCTGTTTCAGCCCCTCTGTTTCTCGCCCTCTGTTCAGCCCCTATGTTTCTCGCCCACTGTTTCAGCCCGTCTGATTCAGCCCCTCTGATTCAGCCCCTCTGATTCAGCCCCTCTGTTTCAGCGCTCTGATTCAGCCCCTCTGATTCAGCCCCTCTGTTTCTCGCCCTCTCTTTCAGCCGCTCTGTTTCAGCCCCTCTGTTTCACCTCCTCTGTTTCAGCCCCTCTGTTTCTAGCCCTCTGTTTCAGCCCCTCTGTTTCTCGCCCTCTGTTCCAGCCCCTCTGTTTCTCGCCCTCTGTTTCAGCCCCTCTGTTTCAGCCCCTCTGTTTCAGCCCCTCTGTTTCTCGCCCTCTGTTTCAGCCCCTCTGTTTCTCGCCCTCAGTTTCAGCCCATCTGTTTCTCGCCCTCTGTTTCAGCCCCTCTGTTTCAGCCCCTCTGTTTCTCGCCCTCTGTTTCTCGCCCTCTGTTTCAGCCCCTCTGTTTCAGCCCCTCTGTTTCAGCCCGTCTGTTTCTCACCCTCTTTTTCAGCCCCTCTGTTTCTCGCCCTCTGTTTCAGCCCCTCTGTTTCTCGCCCTCTGTTTCAGCCCCTCTGTTTCAGCCCCTCTATTTCTCGCCCTCTGTTTCTGCCCCTATGTTTCTCGCCCTCTGTTTCAGCCACTCTGTTTTTCGCCCTCTGTTTCAGCCCCTCTGTTTCTCACCCTCTGTTTCAGACCCTCTGTTTCTCGCCCTCTGTTTCAGCCCCTCTGTTTCTCGCCCTCTGTTTCAGCCCTTCTGTTTCAGCCCCTCTGTTTCTCGCCCACTGTTTCTGCCCCTCTGTTTCTCGCCCTCTGTTTCAGCCCCGCTGTTTCTCGCCCTCTGCTTCAGCCCCGCTGATTGAGCCCCTCTGTTTCAGCCCCTCTGAATCAGCCCCTCTGATTCAGCCCCTCTGTTTCAGCCCCTCTGTTTCAGCCCCTCTGTTTCTCGCCCTCTGTTTCAGCCCCTCTGTTTCTCGCCCTCTGTTTCAGCCTCTCTGTTTCTCGCCCTCTGTTTCAGCCCCTCTGTTTCTCGCCCTCTGTTCAGCCCCTATGTTTCTCGCCCACTGTTTCAGCCCGTCTGATTCAGCCCCTCTGATTCAGCCCCTCTGATTCAGCCCCTCTGTTTCAGCGCTCTGATTCAGCCCCTCTGATTCAGCCCCTCTGTTTCTCGCCCTCTCTTTCAGCCGCTCTGTTTCAGCCCCTCTGTTTCACCTCCTCTGTTTCAGCCCCTCTGTTTCTAGCCCTCTGTTTCAGCCCCTCTGTTTCTCGCCCTCTGTTCCAGCCCCTCTGTTTCTCGCCCTCTGTTTCAGCCCCTCTGTTTCAGCCCCTCTGTTTCAGCCCCTCTGTTTCTCGCCCTCTGTTTCAGCCCCTCTGTTTCTCGCCCTCAGTTTCAGCCCATCTGTTTCTCGCCCTCTGTTTCAGCCCCTCTGTTTCAGCCCCTCTGTTTCTCGCCCTCTGTTTCTCGCCCTCTGTTTCAGCCCCTCTGTTTCAGCCCCTCTGTTTCAGCCCGTCTGTTTCTCACCCTCTTTTTCAGCCCCTCTGTTTCTCGCCCTCTGTTTCAGCCCCTCTGTTTCTCGCCCTCTGTTTCAGCCCCTCTGTTTCAGCCCCTCTGTTTCTCGCCCTCTGTATCAGACCCTCTGTTTCAGCCCCTCTGTTTCAGACCCTCTGTTTCAGCCCCTCTGTTTCTCGCCCGCGGTTTCTCGCCCTCTGTTTCAGCCCCTCTGTTTCTCGCCCTCTGTTTCAGCCCCTCTGTTTCTCGCCCTCTGTTTCAGCCCCTCTGTTTCTCGCCCTCTGTTTCAGCCCCTCTGTTTCAGCCCCGCTGTTTCTCGCCCTCTGTTTCAGCCCCTCCGTTTCAGCCCCTCTGTTTCAGCCTCTCTGTTTCAGCCCCTCTGTTTCTCGCCCTCTGTTTCAGCCCCTCTGTTTCTCGCCCTCTGTTTCAGCCCCTCTGTTTCAGCCCCGCTGTTTCTCGCCCTCTGTTTCAGCCCCTCCGTTTCAGCCCCTCTGTTTCAGCCTCTCTGTTTCAGCCCCTCTGTTTCTCGCCCTCTGTTTCAGCCCCTCTGTTTCTTGCCCTCTGTTCAGCACCTTAGTTTCTCGCCCTCTTTTTCAGCCCCTCTGTTTCTCGCCCTCTGTTTCAGCCCCTCTGTATCAGCCCCTCTGTTTCTCGCCCTCTGTTTCTGCCCCTCTGTTTCTCGCCCTCTGTTTCAGCCCCTCTGTTTCTCGCCCTCTGTTTCGGCCCCTCTGTTTCATCCCCTCTGTTTCAGCCCCTCTGTTTCAGCACCTCTGTTTCTCGCCCTCTGTTTCAGCCCCTCTGTTTCTCGCCCTCTGTTCCAGCCCCTCTGTTTCTCGCCCTCTGTTTCAGCCCCTCTGTTTCAGCCCCTCTGTTTCAGCCCCTCTGTTTCTCACCCTCTGTTTCAGCGCCTCTGTTTCTCGCACTCAGTTTCAGCCCATCTGTTTCTCGTTCTCTGTTTCAGCCCCTCTGTTTCAGCCCCTCTGTTTCTCGCCCTCTGTTTCAGCCCCTCTGTTTCAGCCCCTCTGTTTCATCCCCTCTGTTTCAGCCCGTCTGTTTCTCACCCTCTTTTTCAGCCCCTCTGTTTCTCGCCCTCTGTTTCAGCCCCTCTGTTTCTTGCCCTCTGTTTCAGCCCCTCTGTTTCAGCCCCTCTGTTTCAGCCCCTCTGTTTCAGCCCCTCTGTTTCTCACCCTCTGTTTCAGCCCCTCTGTTTCTCGCCCTCTGTTTCAGCCCCTCTGTTTCTCGCCCTCTGTTTCAGCCCTTCTGTTTCAGCCCCTCTGTTTCTCGCCCTCTGTTTCTGCCCCTCTGTTTCTCGCCCTCTGTTTCAGCCCCGCTGTTTCTCGCCCTCTGCTTCAGCCCCGCTTTTTGAGCCCCTCTGTTTCAGCCCCTCTGAATCAGCCCCTCTGATTCAGCCCCTCTGTTTCAGCCCCTCTGTTTCAGCCCCTCTGTTTCTCGCCCTCTGTTTCAGCCCCTCTGTTTCTCGCCCTCGGTTTCAGCCCCTCTGTTTCTCGCCCTCTGTTTCAGCCCCTCTGTTTCTCGCCCTCTGTTCAGCCCCTATGTTTCTCGCCCACTGTTTCAGCCCGTCTGATTCAGCCCCTCTGATTCAGCCCCTCTGATTCAGCCCCTCTGTTTCAGCGCCTCTGATTCAGCCCCTCTGATTCAGCCCCTCTGTTTCTCGCCCTCTCTTTCAGCCGCTCTGTTTCAGCCCCTCTGTTTCACCTCCTCTGTTTCAGCCCCTCTGTTTCTAGCCCTCTGTTTCAGCCCCTCTGTTTCTCGCCCTCTGTTCCAGCCCCTCTGTTTCTCGCCCTCTGTTTCAGCCTCTCTGTTTCAGCCCCTCTGTTTCAGCCCCTCTGTTTCTCGCCCTCTGTATCAGCCCCTCTGTTTCTCGCCCTCAGTTTCAGCCCAACTGTTTCTCGCCCTCTGTTTCAGCCCCTCTGTTTCAGCCCCTCTGTTTCTCGCCCTCTGTTTCTCGCCCTCTGTTTCAGCCCCTCTGTTTCAGCCCCTCTGTTTCTCGCCCTCTGTTTCAGCCCCTCTGTTTCTCGCCCTCTGTTTCAGCCCCTCTGTTTCAGCCCCTCTATTTCTCGCCCTCTGTTTCTGCCCCTATGTTTCTCGCCCTCTGTTTCAGCCACTCTGTTTTTCGCCCTCTGTTTCAGCCCCTCTGTTTCTCGCCCTCTGTATCAGACCCTCTGTTTCAGCCCCTCTGTTTCAGACCCTCTGTTTAAGCCCCTCTGTTTCTCGCCCGCGGTTTCTCGCCCTCTGTTTCAGCCCCTCTGTTTCTCGCCCTCTGTTTCAGCCCCTCTGTTTCTCGCCCTCTGTTTCAGCCCCTCTGTTTCTCGCCCTCTGTTTCAGCCCCTCTGTTTCAGCCCCGCTGTTTCTCGCCCTCTGTTTCAGCCCCTCCGTTTCAGCCCCTCTGTTTCAGCCTCTCTGTTTCAGCCCCTCTGTTTCTCGCCCTCTGTTTCAGCCCCTCTGTTTCTCGCCCTCTGTTCAGCACCTTAGTTTCTCGCCCTCTTTTTCAGCCCCTCTGTTTCTCGCCCTCTGTTTCAGCCCCTCTGTATCAGCCCCTCTGTTTCTCGCCCTCTGTTTCTGCCCCTCTGTTTCTCGCCCTCTGTTTCAGCCCCTCTGTTTCTCGCCCTCTGTTTCGGCCCCTCTGTTTCATCCCCTCTGTTTCAGCCCCTCTGTTTCAGCACCTCTGTTTCTCGCCCTCTGTTTCAGCCCCTCTGTTTCTCGCCCTCTGTTTCAGGCCCTCTGTTTCTCGCCCTCTGTTTCAGCCCCTCTCTTTCAGCCCCTCTGTTTCAGCCCCTCTGTTTCTCGCCCTCTGTTTCAGCCCCTCTGAATCAGCCCCTCTGATTCAGCCCCTCTGTTTCAGCCCCTCTGTTTCAGCCCCTCTGTTTCTCGCCCTCTGTTTCAGCCCCTCTGTTTCTCGCCCTCTGTTTCAGCCCCTCTGTTTCTCGCCCTCTGTTCAGCCCCTATGTTTCTCGCCCTCTGTTTCAGCCCCTCTGTTTTTCGCCCTCTGTTTCAGCCCCTCTGTTTCAGCCCCTCTGTTTCTCGCCCTCTGTTTCTGCCACTCTGTTTCTCGCCCTCTGTTTCAGCCCAGCTGATTCAGCCCCTCTGTTTCAGCCCCTCTGAATCAGCCCCTCTGATTCAGCCCCTCCGTTTCAGCCCCTCTGTTTCAGCCCCTCTGTTTCTCGCCCTCTGTTTCAGCCCATCTGATTCTCGCCCTCTGTTTCCGCCCCTCTGATTCTCACCCTCTGTTTCAGCCCCTCTGATTGAGCCCCTCTGTTTCAGCCCCTCTGATTCAGCCCCTCTGATTCAGCCATTCTGATTCAGCCCCTCAGTTTCTCGCCCTCTGTTTCAGCCCCTCTGTTTCAGCCCCTCTGTTTCATCCCCTCTGTTTCAGCCCCTCTGTTTCAGCCCCTCTGTTTCTCGCCCTCTGTTTCAGCCCCTCTGTTTCTCGCCCTCTGTTTCAGGCCCTCTGTTTCTCGCCCTCTGTTTCAGCCCCTCTCTTTCAGCCCCTCTGTTTCAGCCCCTCTGATTCTCGCCCTCTGTTTCAGCCCCTCTGTTTCACCCCTCTGTTTCAGCCCCTCTCTTTCAGCCCCTCTGTTTCAGCCCCTCTGTTTCTCGCCCTCTGTTTCAGCCCCTCTGAATCAGCCCCTCTGATTCAGCCCCTCTGTTTCAGCCCCTCTGTTTCAGCCCCTCTGTTTCTCGCCCTCTGTTTCAGCCCCTCTGTTTCTCGCCCTCTGTTTCAGCCCCTCTGTTTCTCGCCCTCTGTTCAGCCCCTATGTTTCTCGCCCTCTGTTTCAGCCCCTCTGTTTTTCGCCCTCTGTTTCAGCCCCTCTGTTTCAGCCCCTCTGTTTCTCGCCCTCTGTTTCTGCCACTCTGTTTCTCGCCCTCTGTTTCAGCCCAGCTGATTCAGCCCCTCTGTTTCAGCCCCTCTGAATCAGCCCCTCTGATTCAGCCCCTCCGTTTCAGCCCCTCTGTTTCAGCCCCTCTGTTTCTCGCCCTCTGTTTCAGCCCATCTGATTCTCGCCCTCTGTTTCCGCCCCTCTGATTCTCACCCTCTGTTTCAGCCCCTCTGATTGAGCCCCTCTGTTTCAGCCCCTCTGATTCAGCCCCTCTGATTCAGCCATTCTGATTCAGCCCCTCAGTTTCTCGCCCTCTGTTTCAGCCCCTCTGTTTCAGCCCCTCTGTTTCATCCCCTCTGTTTCAGCCCCTCTGTTTCAGCCCCTCTGTTTCTCGCCCTCTGTTTCAGCCCCTCTGTTTCTCGCCCTCTGTTTCAGGCCCTCTGTTTCTCGCCCTCTGTTTCAGCCCCTCTCTTTCAGCCCCTCTGTTTCAGCCCCTCTGATTCTCGCCCTCTGTTTCAGCCCCTCTGTTTCACCCCTCTGTTTCAGCCCCTCTGTTTCAGCCCCTCTGTTTCAGCTCCTCTGTTTCTCGCCCTCTGTTTCAGCCCCTCTGTTTCTCGCCCTCTGTTTCATCCCTTCTGTTTCAGCCCCTCTGTTTCTCGCCCTCTGTTTCTGCCCCTCTGTTTCAGCCCCTCTGTTTCAGACCCTCTGTTTCAGCCCCTCTGTTTCTCGCCCGCGGTTTCTCGCCCTCTGTTTCAGCCCCTCTGTTTCTCGCCCTCTGTTTCAGCCCCTCTGTTTCTCGCCCTCTGTTTCAGCCCCTCTGTTTCTCGCCCTCTGTTTCAGCCCCTCTGTTTCAGCCCCGCTGTTTCTCGCCCTCTGTTTCAGCCCCTCCGTTTCAGCCCCTCTGTTTCAGCCTCTCTGTTTCAGCCCCTCTGTTTCTCGCCCTCTGTTTCAGCCCCTCTGTTTCTTGCCCTCTGTTCAGCACCTTAGTTTCTCGCCCTCTTTTTCAGCCCCTCTGTTTCTCGCCCTCTGTTTCAGCCCCTCTGTATCAGCCCCTCTGTTTCTCGCCCTCTGTTTCTGTCCCTCTGTTTCTCGCCCTCTGTTTCAGCCCCTCTGTTTCTCGCCCTCTGTTTCGGCCCCTCTGTTTCATCCCCTCTGTTTCAGCCCCTCTGTTTCAGCACCTCTGTTTCTCGCCCTCTGTTTCAGCCCCTCTGTTTCTCGCCCTCTGTTCCAGCCCCTCTGTTTCTCGCCCTCTGTTTCAGCCCCTCTGTTTCAGCCCCTCTGTTTCAGCCCCTCTGTTTCTCGCCCTCTGTTTCAGCGCCTCTGTTTCTCGCCCTAAGTTTCAGCCCATCTGTTTCTCGTTCTCTGTTTCAGCCCCTCTGTTTCAGCCCCTCTGTTTCTCGCCCTCTGTTTCAGCCCCTCTGTTTCAGCCCCTCTGTTTCAGCCCCTCTGTTTCAGCCCGTCTGTTTCTCACCCTCTTTTTCAGCCCCTCTGTTTCTCGCCCTCTGTTTCAGCCCCTCTGTTTCTTACCCTCTGTTTCAGCCCCTCTGTTTCAGCCCCTCTGTTTCAGCCCCTCTGTTTCAGCCCCTCTGTTTCTCACCCTCTGTTTCAGCCCCTCTGTTTCTCGCCCTCTGTTTCAGCCCCTCTGTTTCTCGCCCTCTGTTTCAGCCCTTCTGTTTCAGCCCCTCTGTTTCTCGCCCTCTGTTTCTGCCCCTCTGTTTCTCGCCCTCTGTTTCAGCCCCGCTGTTTCTCGCCCTCTGCTTCAGCCCCGCTGATTGAGCCCCTCTGTTTCAGCCCCTCTGAATCAGCCCCTCTGATTCAGCCCCTCTGTTTCAGCCCCTCTGTTTCAGCCCCTCTGTTTCTCGCCCTCTGTTTCAGCCCCTCTGTTTCTCGCCCTCTGTTTCAGCCCCTCTGTTTCTCGCCCTCTGTTTCAGCCCCTCTGTTTCTCGCCCTCTGTTCAGCCCCTATGTTTCTCGCCCACTGTTTCAGCCCGTCTGATTCAGCCCCTCTGATTCAGCCCCTCTGATTCAGCCCCTCTGTTTCAGCGCCTCTGATTCAGCCCCTCTGTTTCTCACCCACTGTTACAGCCCGTCTGATTCAGCCCCTCTGATTCATCCCTCTGATTCAGCCCCTCTGTTTCAGCGCCTCTGATTCAGCCCCTCTGATTCAGCCCCTCTGTTTCTCGCCCTCTCTTTCAGCCGCTCTGTTTCAGCCCCTCTGTTTCACCTCCTCTGTTTCAGCTCCTCTGTTTCTAGCCCTCTGTTTCAGCCCCTCTGTTTCTCGCCCTCTGTTCCAGCCCCTCTGTTTCTCGCCCTCTGTTTCAGCCCCTCTGTTTCAGCCCCTCTGTTTCAGCCCCTCTGCTTCTCGCCCTCTGTTTCAGCGCCTCTGTTTCTCGCCCTCAGTTTCAGCCCATCTGTTTCTCGTTCTCTGTTTCAGACCCTCTGTTTCAGGCCCTCTGTTTCTCGCCCTATGTTTCAGCCCCTCTGTTTCAGCCCCTCTGTTTCAGCCCCTCTGTTTCAGCCCGTCTGTTTCTCACCCTCTTTTTCAGCCCCTCTGTTTCTCGCCCTCTGTTTCAGCCCCTCTGTTTCTTGCCTTCTGTTTCAGCCCCTCTGTTTCAGCCCCTCTGTTTCAGCCCCTCTGTTTCAGCCCCTCTGTTTCTCACCCTCTGTTTCAGCCCCTCTGTTTCTCGCCCTCTGTTTCAGCCCCTCTGTTTCTCGCCCTCTGTTTCAGCCCTTCTGTTTCAGCCCCTCTGTTTCTCGCCCACTGTTTCTGCCCCTCTGTTTCTCGCCCTCTGTTTCAGCCCCGCTGTTTCTCGCCCTCTGCTTCAGCCCCGCTGATTGAGCCCCTCTGTTTCAGCCCCTCTGAATCAGCCCCTCTGATTCAGCCCCTCTGTTTCAGCCCCTCTGTTTCAGCCCCTCTGTTTCTCGCCCTCTGTTTCAGCCCCTCTGTTTCTCGCCCTCTGTTTCAGCCCCTCTGTTTCTCGCCCTCTGTTTCAGCCCCTCTGTTTCTCGCCCTCTGTTCAGCCCCTATGTTTCTCGCCCACTGTTTCAGCCCGTCTGATTCAGCCCCTCTGATTCAGCCCCTCTGATTCAGCCCCTCTGTTTCAGCGCTCTGATTCAGCCCCTCTGATTCAGCCCCTCTGTTTCTCGCCCTCTCTTTCAGCCGCTCTGATTCAGCCCCTCTGTTTCACCTCCTCTGTTTCAGCCCCTCTGTTTCTAGCCCTCTGTTTCAGCCCCTCTGTTTCTCGCCCTCTGTTCCAGCCCCTCTGTTTCTCGCCCTCTGTTTCAGCCCCTCTGTTTCAGCCCCTCTGTTTCAGCCCCTCTGTTTCTCGCCCTCTGTTTCAGCCCCTCTGTTTCTCGCCCTCAGTTTCAGCCCATCTGTTTCTCGCCCTCTGTTTCAGCCCCTCTGTTTCAGCCCCTCTGTTTCTCGCCCTCTGTTTCTCGCCCTCTGTTTCAGCCCCTCTGTTTCAGCCCCTCTGTTTCAGCCCGTCTGTTTCTCACCCTCTTTTTCAGCCCCTCTGTTTCTCGCCCTCTGTTTCAGCCCCTCTGTTTCTCGCCCTCTGTTTCAGCCCCTCTGTTTCAGCCCCTCTATTTCTCGCCCTCTGTTTCTGCCCCTATGTTTCTCGCCCTCTGTTTCAGCCACTCTGTTTTTCGCCCTCTGTTTCAGCCCCTCTGTTTCTCGCCCTCTGTATCAGACCCTCTGTTTCAGCCCCTCTGTTTCAGACCCTCTGTTTCAGCCCCTCTGTTTCTCGCCCGCGGTTTCTCGCCCTCTGTTTCAGCCCCTCTGTTTCTCGCCCTCTGTTTCAGCCCCTCTGTTTCTCGCCCTCTGTTTCAGCCCCTCTGTTTCTCGCCCTCTGTTTCAGCCCCTCTGTTTCAGCCCCGCTGTTTCTCGCCCTCTGTTTCAGCCCCTCCGTTTCAGCCCCTCTGTTTCAGCCTCTCTGTTTCAGCCCCTCTGTTTCTCGCCCTCTGTTTCAGCCCCTCTGTTTCTTGCCCTCTGTTCAGCACCTTAGTTTCTCGCCCTCTTTTTCAGCCCCTCTGTTTCTCGCCCTCTGTTTCAGCCCCTCTGTATCAGCCCCTCTGTTTCTCGCCCTCTGTTTCTGCCCCTCTGTTTCTCGCCCTCTGTTTCAGCCCCTCTGTTTCTCGCCCTCTGTTTCGGCCCCTCTGTTTCATCCCCTCTGTTTCAGCCCCTCTGTTTCAGCACCTCTGTTTCTCGCCCTCTGTTTCAGCCCCTCTGTTTCTCGCCCTCTGTTCCAGCCCCTCTGTTTCTCGCCCTCTGTTTCAGCCCCTCTGTTTCAGCCCCTCTGTTTCAGCCCCTCTGTTTCTCGCCCTCTGTTTCAGCGCCTCTGTTTCTCGCCCTCAGTTTCAGCCCATCTGTTTCTCGTTCTCTGTTTCAGCCCCTCTGTTTCAGCCCCTCTGTTTCTCGCCCTCTGTTTCAGCCCCTCTGTTTCAGCCCCTCTGTTTCATCCCCTCTGTTTCAGCCCGTCTGTTTCTCACCCTCTTTTTCAGCCCCTCTGTTTCTCGCCCTCTGTTTCAGCCCCTCTGTTTCTTGCCCTCTGTTTCAGCCCCTCTGTTTCAGCCCCTCAGTTTCAGCCCCTCTGTTTCAGCCCCTCTGTTTCTCACCCTCTGTTTCAGCCCCTCTGTTTCTCGCCCTCTGTTTCAGCCCCTCTGTTTCTCGCCCTCTGTTTCAGCCCCTCTGTTTCAGCCCCGCTGTTTCTCGCCCTCTGTTTCAGCCCCTCCGTTTCAGCCCCTCTGTTTCAGCCTCTCTGTTTCAGCCCCTCTGTTTCTCGCCCTCTGTTTCAGCCCCTCTGTTTCTTGCCCTCTGTTCAGCACCTTAGTTTCTCGCCCTCTTTTTCAGCCCCTCTGTTTCTCGCCCTCTGTTTCAGCCCCTCTGTATCAGCCCCTCTGTTTCTCGCCCTCTGTTTCTGCCCCTCTGTTTCTCGCCCTCTGTTTCAGCCCCTCTGTTTCTCGCCCTCTGTTTCGGCCCCTCTGTTTCATCCCCTCTGTTTCAGCCCCTCTGTTTCAGCACCTCTGTTTCACGCCCTCTGTTTCAGCCCCTCTGTTTCTCGCCCTCTGTTCCAGCCCCTCTGTTTCTCGCCCTCTGTTTCAGCCCCTCTGTTTCAGCCCCTCTGTTTCAGCCCCTCTGTTTCTCGCCCTCTGTTTCAGCGCCTCTGTTTCTCGCCCTCAGTTTCAGCCCATCTGTTTCTCGTTCTCTGTTTCAGCCCCTCTGTTTCAGCCCCTCTGTTTCTCGCCCTCTGTTTCAGCCCCTCTGTTTCAGCCCCTCTGTTTCATCCCCTCTGTTTCAGCCCGTCTGTTTCTCACCCTCTTTTTCAGCCCCTCTGTTTCTCGCCCTCTGTTTCAGCCCCTCTGTTTCTTGCCCTCTGTTTCAGCCCCTCTGTTTCAGCCCCTCTGTTTCAGCCCCTCTGTTTCTCACCCTCTGTTTCAGCCCCTCTGTTTCTCGCCCTCTGTTTCAGCCCCTCTGTTTCTCGCCCTCTGTTTCAGCCCTACTGTTTCAGCCCCTCTGTTTCTCGCCCTCTGTTTCTGCCCCTCTGTTTCTCGCCCTCTGTTTCAGCCCCGCTGTTTCTCGCCCTCTGCTTCAGCCCCGCTGATTGAGCCCCTCTGTTTCAGCCCCTCTGAATCAGCCCCTCTGATTCAGCCCCTCTGTTTCAGCCCCTCTGTTTCAGCCCCTCTGTTTCTCGCCCTCTGTTTCAGCCCCTCTGTTTCTCGCCCTCTGTTTCAGCCCCTCTGTTTCTCGCCCTCTGTTTCAGCCCCTCTGTTTCTCGCCCTCTGTTCAGCCCCTATGTTTCTCGCCCACTGTTTCAGCCCGTCTGATTCAGCCCCTCTGATTCAGCCCCTCTGATTCAGCCCCTCTGTTTCAGCGCCTCTGATTCAGCCCCTCTGATTCAGCCCCTCTGTTTCTCGCCCTCTCTTTCAGCCGCTCTGTTTCAGCCCCTCTGTTTCACCTCCTCTGTTTCAGCCCCTCTGTTTCTAGCCCTCTGTTTCAGCCCCTCTGTTTCTCGCCCTCTGTTCCAGCCCCTCTGTTTCTCGCCCTCTGTTTCAGCCTCTCTGTTTCAGCCCCTCTGTTTCAGCCCCTCTGTTTCTCGCCCTCTGTTTCAGCCCCTCTGTTTCTCGCCCTCAGTTTCAGCCCATCTGTTTCTCGCCCTCTGTTTCAGCCCCTCTGTTTCAGCCCCTCTGTTTCTCGCCCTCTGTTTCTCGCCCTCTGTTTCAGCCCCTCTGTTTCAGCCCCTTTGTTTCAGCCCGTCTGTTTCTCACCCTCTTTTTCAGCCCCTCTGTTTCTCGCCCTCTGTTTCAGCCCCTCTGTTTCTCGCCCTCTGTTTCAGCCCCTCTGTTTCAGCCCCTCTATTTCTCGCCCTCTGTTTCTGCCCCTATGTTTCTCGCCCTCTGTTTCAGCCACTCTGTTTTTCGCCCTCTGTTTCAGCCCCTCTGTTTCTCGCCCTCTGTATCAGACCCTCTGTTTCAGCCCCTCTGTTTCAGACCCTCTGTTTAAGCCCCTCTGTTTCTCGCCCGCGGTTTCTCGCCCTCTGTTTCAGCCCCTCTGTTTCTCGCCCTCTGTTTCAGCCCCTCTGTTTCTCGCCCTCTGTTTCAGCCCCTCTGTTTTTCGCCCTCTGTTTCAGCCCCTCTGTTTCAGCCCCGCTGTTTCTCGCCCTCTGTTTCAGCCCCTCCGTTTCAGCCCCTCTGTTTCAGCCTCTCTGTTTCAGCCCCTCTGTTTCTCGCCCTCTGTTTCAGCCCCTCTGTTTCTCGCCCTCTGTTCAGCACCTTAGTTTCTCGCCCTCTTTTTCAGCCCCTCTGTTTCTCGCCCTCTGTTTCAGCCCCTCTGTATCAGCCCCTCTGTTTCTCGCCCTCTATTTCTGCCCCTCTGTTTCTCGCCCTCTGTTTCGGCCCCTCTGTTTCATCCCCTCTGTTTCAGCCCCTCTGTTTCAGCACCTCTGTTTCTCGCCCTCTGTTTCAGCCCCTCTGTTTCTCGCCCTCTGTTTCAGGCCCTCTGTTTCTCGCCCTCTGTTTCAGCCCCTCTCTTTCAGCCCCTCTGTTTCAGCCCCTCTGTTTCTCGCCCTCTGTTTCAGCCCCTCTGAATCAGCCCCTCTGATTCAGCCCCTCTGTTTCAGCCCCTCTGTTTCAGCCCCTCTGTTTCTCGCCCTCTGTTTCATCCCCTCTGTTTCTCGCCCTCTGTTTCAGCCCCTCTGTTTCTCGCCCTCTGTTCAGCCCCTATGTTTCTCGCCCTCAGTTTCAGCCCATCTGTTTCTCGTTCTCTGTTTCAGCCCCTCTGTTTCAGCCCCTCTGTTTCTCGCCCTCTGTTTCAGCCCCTCTGTTTCAGCCCCTCTGTTTCATCCCCTCTGTTTCAGCCCGTCTGTTTCTCACCCTCTTTTTCAGCCCCTCTGTTTCTCGCCCTCTGTTTCAGCCCCTCTGTTTCTTGCCCTCTGTTTCAGCCCCTCTGTTTCAGCCCCTCAGTTTCAGCCCCTCTGTTTCAGCCCCTCTGTTTCTCACCCTCTGTTTCAGCCCCTCTGTTTCTCGCCCTCTGTTTCAGCCCCTCTGTTTCTCGCCCTCTGTTTCAGCCCCTCTGTTTCAGCCCCGCTGTTTCTCGCCCTCTGTTTCAGCCCCTCCGTTTCAGCCCCTCTGTTTCAGCCTCTCTGTTTCAGCCCCTCTGTTTCTCGCCCTCTGTTTCAGCCCCTCTGTTTCTTGCCCTCTGTTCAGCACCTTAGTTTCTCGCCCTCTTTTTCAGCCCCTCTGTTTCTCGCCCTCTGTTTCAGCCCCTCTGTATCAGCCCCTCTGTTTCTCGCCCTCTGTTTCTGCCCCTCTGTTTCTCGCCCTCTGTTTCAGCCCCTCTGTTTCTCGCCCTCTGTTTCGGCCCCTCTGTTTCATCCCCTCTGTTTCAGCCCCTCTGTTTCAGCACCTCTGTTTCACGCCCTCTGTTTCAGCCCCTCTGTTTCTCGCCCTCTGTTCCAGCCCCTCTGTTTCTCGCCCTCTGTTTCAGCCCCTCTGTTTCAGCCCCTCTGTTTCAGCCCCTCTGTTTCTCGCCCTCTGTTTCAGCGCCTCTGTTTCTCGCCCTCAGTTTCAGCCCATCTGTTTCTCGTTCTCTGTTTCAGCCCCTCTGTTTCAGCCCCTCTGTTTCTCGCCCTCTGTTTCAGCCCCTCTGTTTCAGCCCCTCTGTTTCATCCCCTCTGTTTCAGCCCGTCTGTTTCTCACCCTCTTTTTCAGCCCCTCTGTTTCTCGCCCTCTGTTTCAGCCCCTCTGTTTCTTGCCCTCTGTTTCAGCCCCTCTGTTTCAGCCCCTCTGTTTCAGCCCCTCTGTTTCTCACCCTCTGTTTCAGCCCCTCTGTTTCTCGCCCTCTGTTTCAGCCCCTCTGTTTCTCGCCCTCTGTTTCAGCCCTACTGTTTCAGCCCCTCTGTTTCTCGCCCTCTGTTTCTGCCCCTCTGTTTCTCGCCCTCTGTTTCAGCCCCGCTGTTTCTCGCCCTCTGCTTCAGCCCCGCTGATTGAGCCCCTCTGTTTCAGCCCCTCTGAATCAGCCCCTCTGATTCAGCCCCTCTGTTTCAGCCCCTCTGTTTCAGCCCCTCTGTTTCTCGCCCTCTGTTTCAGCCCCTCTGTTTCTCGCCCTCTGTTTCAGCCCCTCTGTTTCTCGCCCTCTGTTTCAGCCCCTCTGTTTCTCGCCCTCTGTTCAGCCCCTATGTTTCTCGCCCACTGTTTCAGCCCGTCTGATTCAGCCCCTCTGATTCAGCCCCTCTGATTCAGCCCCTCTGTTTCAGCGCCTCTGATTCAGCCCCTCTGATTCAGCCCCTCTGTTTCTCGCCCTCTCTTTCAGCCGCTCTGTTTCAGCCCCTCTGTTTCACCTCCTCTGTTTCAGCCCCTCTGTTTCTAGCCCTCTGTTTCAGCCCCTCTGTTTCTCGCCCTCTGTTCCAGCCCCTCTGTTTCTCGCCCTCTGTTTCAGCCTCTCTGTTTCAGCCCCTCTGTTTCAGCCCCTCTGTTTCTCGCCCTCTGTTTCAGCCCCTCTGTTTCTCGCCCTCAGTTTCAGCCCATCTGTTTCTCGCCCTCTGTTTCAGCCCCTCTGTTTCAGCCCCTCTGTTTCTCGCCCTCTGTTTCTCGCCCTCTGTTTCAGCCCCTCTGTTTCAGCCCCTTTGTTTCAGCCCGTCTGTTTCTCACCCTCTTTTTCAGCCCCTCTGTTTCTCGCCCTCTGTTTCAGCCCCTCTGTTTCTCGCCCTCTGTTTCAGCCCCTCTGTTTCAGCCCCTCTATTTCTCGCCCTCTGTTTCTGCCCCTATGTTTCTCGCCCTCTGTTTCAGCCACTCTGTTTTTCGCCCTCTGTTTCAGCCCCTCTGTTTCTCGCCCTCTGTATCAGACCCTCTGTTTCAGCCCCTCTGTTTCAGACCCTCTGTTTAAGCCCCTCTGTTTCTCGCCCGCGGTTTCTCGCCCTCTGTTTCAGCCCCTCTGTTTCTCGCCCTCTGTTTCAGCCCCTCTGTTTCTCGCCCTCTGTTTCAGCCCCTCTGTTTTTCGCCCTCTGTTTCAGCCCCTCTGTTTCAGCCCCGCTGTTTCTCGCCCTCTGTTTCAGCCCCTCCGTTTCAGCCCCTCTGTTTCAGCCTCTCTGTTTCAGCCCCTCTGTTTCTCGCCCTCTGTTTCAGCCCCTCTGTTTCTCGCCCTCTGTTCAGCACCTTAGTTTCTCGCCCTCTTTTTCAGCCCCTCTGTTTCTCGCCCTCTGTTTCAGCCCCTCTGTATCAGCCCCTCTGTTTCTCGCCCTCTATTTCTGCCCCTCTGTTTCTCGCCCTCTGTTTCGGCCCCTCTGTTTCATCCCCTCTGTTTCAGCCCCTCTGTTTCAGCACCTCTGTTTCTCGCCCTCTGTTTCAGCCCCTCTGTTTCTCGCCCTCTGTTTCAGGCCCTCTGTTTCTCGCCCTCTGTTTCAGCCCCTCTCTTTCAGCCCCTCTGTTTCAGCCCCTCTGTTTCTCGCCCTCTGTTTCAGCCCCTCTGAATCAGCCCCTCTGATTCAGCCCCTCTGTTTCAGCCCCTCTGTTTCAGCCCCTCTGTTTCTCGCCCTCTGTTTCATCCCCTCTGTTTCTCGCCCTCTGTTTCAGCCCCTCTGTTTCTCGCCCTCTGTTCAGCCCCTATGTTTCTCGCCCTCTGTTTCAGCCCCTCTGTTTTTCGCCCTCTGTTTCAGCCCCTCTGTTTCAGCCCCTCTGTTTCTGCCACTCTGTTTCTCGCCCTCTGTTTCAGCCCAGCTGATTCAGCCCCTCTGTTTCAGCCCCTCTGAATCAGCCCCTCTGATTCAGCCCCTCCGTTTCAGCCCCTCTGTTTCAGCCCCTCTGTTTCTCGCCCTCTGTTTCAGCCCATCTGATTCTCGCCCTCTGTTTCCGCCCCTCTGATTCTCACCCTCTGTTTCAGCCCCTCTGATTGAGCCCCTCTGTTTCAGCCCCTCTGATTCAGCCCCTCTGATTCAGCCATTCTGATTCAGCCCCTCAGTTTCTCGCCCTCTGTTTCAGCCCCTCTGTTTCAGCCCCTCTGTTTCATCCCCTCTGTTTCAGCCCCTCTGTTTCAGCCCCTCTGTTTCTCGCCCTCTGTTTCAGCCCCTCTGTTTCTCGCCCTCTGTTTCAGGCCCTCTGTTTCTCGCCCTCTGTTTCAGCCCCTCTCTTTCAGCCCCTCTGTTTCAGCCCCTCTGATTCTCGCCCTCTGTTTCAGCCCCTCTGTTTCAGCCCCTCTGTTTCAGCCCCTCTGTTTCAGCCCCTCTGTTTCAGCTCCTCTGTTTCTCGCCCTCTGTTTCAGCCCCTCTGTTTCTCGCCCTCTGTTTCATCCCTTCTGTTTCAGCCCCTCTGTTTCTCGCCCTCTGTTTCTGCCCCTCTGTTTCTCGCCCTCTGTTTCAGCCCCGCTGTTTCTCGCCCTCAGCTTCAGCCCCGCTGATTCAGCCCCTCTGTTTCAGCCCCTCTGTTTCAGCCCCTCTGTTTCTCACCCTCTGTTTCAGCCCCTCTGTTTCTCGCCCTCTGTTTCAGCCCCTCTGTTTCTCGCCCTCTGTTCAGCCCCTATGTTTCTCGCCCTCTGTTTCAGCCCCTCTGTTTTTCGCCCTCTGTTTCAGCCCCTCTGTTTCAGCCCCTCTGTTTCTCGCCCTCTGTTTCTGCCACTCTGTTTCTCGCCCTCTGTTTCAGCCCCGCTGATTCAGCCCCTCTGTTTCAGCCCCTCTGAATCAGCCCCTCTTATTCAGCCCCTCCGTTTCAGCCCCTCTATTTCAGCCCCTCTGTTTCTCGCCCTCTGTTTCAGCCCATCTGATTCTCGCCCTCTGTTTCCGCCCCTCTGATTCTCACCCTCTGTTTCAGCCCCTCTGATTGAGCCCCTCTGTTTCAGCCCCTCTGTTTCAGCCCCTCTGTTTCAGCCCCTCTGTTTCAGCTCCTCTGTTTCTCGCCCTCTGTTTCAGCCCCTCTGTTTCTCGCCCTCTGTTCAGCCCCTATGTTTCTCGCCCACTGTTTCAGCCCGTCTGATTCAGCCCCTCTGATTCAGCCCCTCTGATTCAGCCCCTCTGTTTCAGCGCCTCTGATTCAGCCCCTCTGATTCAGCCCCTCTGTTTCTCGCCCTCTCTTTCAGCCGCTCTGTTTCAGCCCCTCTGTTTCACCTCCTCTGTTTCAGCCCCTCTGTTTCTAGCCCTCTGTTTCAGCCCCTCTGTTTCTCGCCCTCTGTTCCAGCCCCTCTGTTTCTCGCCCTCTGTTTCAGCCTCTCTGTTTCAGCCCCTCTGTTTCAGCCCCTCTGTTTCTCGCCCTCTGTTTCAGCCCCTCTGTTTCTCGCCCTCAGTTTCAGCCCATCTGTTTCTCGCCCTCTGTTTCAGCCCCTCTGTTTCAGCCCCTCTGTTTCTCGCCCTCTGTTTCTCGCCCTCTGTTTCAGCCCCTCTGTTTCAGCCCCTTTGTTTCAGCCCGTCTGTTTCTCACCCTCTTTTTCAGCCCCTCTGTTTCTCGCCCTCTGTTTCAGCCCCTCTGTTTCTCGCCCTCTGTTTCAGCCCCTCTGTTTCAGCCCCTCTATTTCTCGCCCTCTGTTTCTGCCCCTATGTTTCTCGCCCTCTGTTTCAGCCACTCTGTATTTCGCCCTCTGTTTCAGCCCCTCTGTTTCTCGCCCTCTGTATCAGACCCTCTGTTTCAGCCCCTCTGTTTCAGACCCTCTGTTTAAGCCCCTCTGTTTCTCGCCCGCGGTTTCTCGCCCTCTGTTTCAGCCCCTCTGTTTCTCGCCCTCTGTTTCAGCCCCTCTGTTTCTCGCCCTCTGTTTCAGCCCCTCTGTTTCTCGCCCTCTGTTTCAGCCCCTCTGTTTCAGCCCCGCTGTTTCTCGCCCTCTGTTTCAGCCCCTCCGTTTCAGCCCCTCTGTTTCAGCCTCTCTGTTTCAGCCCCTCTGTTTCTCGCCCTCTGTTTCAGCCCCTCTGTTTCTCGCCCTCTGTTCAGCACCTTAGTTTCTCGCCCTCTTTTTCAGCCCCTCTGTTTCTCGCCCTCTGTTTCAGCCCCTCTCTATCAGCCCCTCTGTTTCTCGCCCTCTATTTCTGCCCCTCTGTTTCTCGCCCTCTGTTTCAGCCCCTCTGTTTCTCGCCCTCTGTTTCGGCCCCTCTGTTTCATCCCCTCTGTTTCAGCCCCTCTGTTTCAGCACCTCTGTTTCTCGCCCTCTGTTTCAGCCCCTCTGTTTCTCGCCCTCTGTTTCAGGCCCTCTGTTTCTCGCCCTCTGTTTCAGCCCCTCTCTTTCAGCCCCTCTGTTTCAGCCCCTCTGTTTCTCGCCCTCTGTTTCAGAACCTCTGAATCAGCCCCTCTGATTCAGCCCCTCTGTTTCAGCCCCTCTGTTTCAGCCCCTCTGTTTCTCGCCCTCTGTTTCAGCCCCTCTGTTTCTCGCCCTCTGTTTCAGCCCCTCTGTTTCTCGCCCTCTGTTCAGCCCCTATGTTTCTCGCCCTCTGTTTCAGCCCCTCTGTTTTTCGCCCTCTGTTTCAGCCCCTCTGTTTCAGCCCCTCTGTTTCTCGCCCTCTGTTTCTGCCACTCTGTTTCTCGCCCTCTGTTTCAGCCCAGCTGATTCAGCCCCTCTGTTTCAGCCCCTCTGAATCAGCCCCTCTGATTCAGCCCCTCCGTTTCAGCCCCTCTGTTTCAGCCCCTCTGTTTCTCGCCCTCTGTTTCAGCCCATCTGATTCTCGCCCTCTGTTTCCGCCCCTCTGATTCTCACCCTCTGTTTCAGCCCCTCTGATTGAGCCCCTCTGTTTCAGCCCCTCTGATTCAGCCCCTCTGATTCAGCCATTCTGATTCAGCCCCTCAGTTTCTCGCCCTCTGTTTCAGCCCCTCTGTTTCAGCCCCTCTGTTTCATCCCCTCTGTTTCAGCCCCTCTGTTTCAGCCCCTCTGTTTCTCGCCCTCTGTTTCAGCCCCTCTGTTTCTCGCCCTCTGTTTCAGGCCCTCTGTTTCTCGCCCTCTGTTTCAGCCCCTCTCTTTCAGCCCCTCTGTTTCAGCCCCTCTGATTCTCGCCCTCTGTTTCAGCCCCTCTGTTTCAGCCCCTCTGTTTCAGCCCCTCTGTTTCAGCCCCTCTGTTTCAGCTCCTCTGTTTCTCGCCCTCTGTTTCAGCCCCTCTGTTTCTCGCCCTCTGTTTCATCCCTTCTGTTTCAGCCCCTCTGTTTCTCGCCCTCTGTTTCTGCCCCTCTGTTTCTCGCCCTCTGTTTCAGCCCCGCTGTTTCTCGCCCTCAGCTTCAGCCCCGCTGATTCAGCCCCTCTGTTTCAGCCCCTCTGTTTCAGCCCCTCTGTTTCTCACCCTCTGTTTCAGCCCCTCTGTTTCTCGCCCTCTGTTTCAGCCCCTCTGTTTCTCGCCCTCTGTTCAGCCCCTATGTTTCTCGCCCTCTGTTTCAGCCCCTCTGTTTTTCGCCCTCTGTTTCAGCCCCTCTGTTTCAGCCCCTCTGTTTCTCGCCCTCTGTTTCTGCCACTCTGTTTCTCGCCCTCTGTTTCAGCCCCGCTGATTCAGCCCCTCTGTTTCAGCCCCTCTGAATCAGCCCCTCTTATTCAGCCCCTCCGTTTCAGCCCCTCTGTTTCAGCCCCTCTGTTTCTCGCCCTCTGTTTCAGCCCATCTGATTCTCGCCCTCTGTTTCCGCCCCTCTGATTCTAACCCTCTGTTTCAGCCCCTCTGATTGAGCCCCTCTGTTTCAGCCCCTCTGTTTCAGCCCCTCTGTTTCAGCCCCTCTGTTTCAGCTCCTCTGTTTCTCGCCCTCTGTTTCAGCCCCTCTGTTTCTCGCCCTCTGTTTCATCCCTTCTGTTTCAGCCCCTCTGTTTCTCGCCCTCTGTTTCTGCCCCTCTGTTTCTCGCCCTCTGTTTCAGCCCCGCTGTTTCTCGCCCTCTGCTTCAGCCCCGCTGATTCAGCCCCTCTGTTTCAGCCCCTCTGAATCAGCACCTCTGTTTCATCCCCTCTGTTTCAGCCCCTCTGTTTCAGCCCCTCTGTTTCTCGCCCTCTGTTTCAGCCCCTCTGTTTCTCGCCCTCTGTTTCAGCCCCTCTGTTTCTCGCCCTCTGTTCAGCCCCTATGTTTCTCGCCCTCTGTTTCAGCCCCTCTGTTTTTCGCCCTCTGTTTCAGCCCCTCTGTTTCAGCCCCTCTGTTTCTCGCCCTCTGTTTCTGCCACTCTGTTTCTCGCCCTCTGTTTCAGCCCCGCTGATTCAGCCCCTCTGTTTCAGCCCCTCTGAATCAGCCCCTCTTATTCAGCCCATCCGTTTCAGCACCTCTGTTTCAGCCCCTCTGTTTCTCGCCCTCTGTTTCAGCCCATCTGATTCTCGCCCTCTGTTTCCGCCCCTCTGATTCTCACCCTCTGTTTCAGCCCCTCTGATTGAGCCCCTCTGTTTCAGCCCCTCTGATTCAGCCCCTCTGATTCAGCCCCTCTGATTCAGCCCCTCTGTTTCTCCCCCTCTTTTTCAGCCCCTCTGTTTCAGCCCCTCTGTTTCAGCCCCTCTGTTTCTCACCCTCTGTTTCAGCCCCTCTGACACAGCCCCTCTGATTCAGCTCCTCTCTTTCAGCCCCACTTTTTCAGCCCCTTTGTTTCTCGCCCTCTGTTTCAGCCCCTCTGATTCTCGCCCTCTGTTTCAGCCCCTCTGTTTCTCGCCGTCTGTTTCAGCCCCTCTGATTCAGCCCCTCTGTTTCAGCCCTTCTGATTCAGCCCCTCTGATTCAGCCCCCCTGATTCAGCCCCTCTGTTTCTCGCCCTCTGTTTCAGCCCCTCTGTTTCAGCCCCTCTGTTTCAGCCCCTCTGTTTCTCACCCTCTGTTTCAGCCCGTCTGATTCAGCCCCTCTGATTCAGCCCCTCTGATTCAGCCCCTCTGTTTCAGCGCCTCTGATTCAGCCTCTCTGATTCAGCCCCTCTGTTTCTCGCCCTCTCTTTCAGCCGCTCTGTTTCAGCCCCTCTGTTTCACATCCTCTGTTTCAGCCCCTCTGTTTCTAGCCCTCTGTTTCAGCCCCTCTGTTTCTCGCCCTCTGTTCCAGCCCCACTGTTTCTCGCCCTCTGTTTCAGCCCCTCTGTTTTAGCCCCTCTGTATCAGCCCCTCTGTTACAGCCCCTCTGTTTCAGCCCCTCTGTTTCAGCCCCTCAGTTTCTCGCCCTCTGTTTCAGCCCCTCTGTTTCTCGCCCTCTGTTTCAGCCCCTCTGTTTCAGCCCCTCTGTTTCTCGCCCTCTGTTTCAGCCCCTCTGTTTCTCGCCCTCTGTATCAGTCCCTCTGTTTCAGCCCCTCTGTTTCAGACCCTCTGTTTCAGCCTCTCTGTTTCTCGCCCTCGGTTTCTCGCCCTCTGTTTCAGCCCCTCTGTTTCTCGCCATCTGTTTCAGCCCCTCTGTTTCGCGCCCTCTGTTTCAGCCCGTCTGTTTCAGCCCCTCTGTTTCAGCCCCTCTGTTTCTCGCCCTCTGTTTCAGCCCCTCTGTTTCTCACCCTCTGTTTCAGCCCCTCTGTTTCAGCCCCGCTGTTTTTCGCTCTCTGATTCAGCCCCTCTGTTTCAGCCCCTCTGTTTCAGCCTCTCTGTTTCAGCCCCTCTGTTTCTAGCCCTCTGTTTCAGCCCCTCTGTTTCTCGTCCTCTGTTCCAGCCCCTCTGTTTCTCGCCCTCTGTTTCAGCCCCTCTGTTTTAGCCCCTCTGTTTCAGCCCCTCTGTTTCAGCCCCTCTGTTTCAGCCCCTCTGTTTCAGCCCCTCAGTTTCTCGCCCTCTGTTTCAGCCCCTCTGTTTCTCGCCCTCTGTTTCAGCCCCTCTGTTTCAGCCCCTCTGTTTCTCGCCCTCTGTTTCTGCCCATCTGTTTCTCGCCCTCTGTTTCAGCCACTCTGTTTTTCGCCCTCTGTTTCAGCCCCTCTGTTTCTCCCCCTCTGTATCAGTCCCTCTGTTTCAGCCCCTCTGTTTCAGACCCTCTGTTTCAGCCTCTCTGTTTCTCGCCCTCGGTTTCTCGCCCTCTGTTTCAGCCCCTCTGTTTCTCACCCTCTGTTTCAGCCCCTCTGTTTCGCGCCCTCTGTTTCAGCCCGTCTGTTTCAGCCCCTCTGTTTCAGCCCCTCTGTTTCTCGCCCTCTGTTTCAGCCCCTCTGTTACTCACCCTCTGTTTCAGCCCCTCTGTTTCAGCCCCGCTGTTTTTCGCTCTATGTTTCAGCCCCTCTGTTTCAGCCCCTCTGTTTCAGCCTCTCTGTTTCAGCCCCTCTGTTTCTCGCCCTCTGTTTCAGCCCCTCTGTTTCTCGCCCTCTGTTTCAGCCCCTCTGTTTCTCGCCCTCTGTTTCAGCCCCTCTGTTTCAGCCCCTCTGTTTCTCGCCCTCTGTTTCTGCCCCTCTGTTTCTCGCCCTCTGTTTCAGCCCCTCTGTTTCATCCCCTCTGTTTCAGCCCCTCTGTTTCAGTCCCTCTGTTTCTCGCCCTCTGTTTCAGCCCCTCTGTTTCTCGCCCTCTGTTACAGGCCCTCTGTTTCTCGCCCTCTGTTTCAGCCCCTCTGTTTCAGACCCTCTGTTTCAGCCCCTCCGTTTCTCACTCTCTGTTTCAGCCCCTCTGTTTCAGCCCCTCTGTTTCTCACCCTCTGTTTCAGCCCCTCTGTTTCTCGCCCTCTGTTTCAGCCCTTCTGTTTCAGCCCCTCTGTTTCTCGCCCTCTGTTTCTGCCCCTCTGTTTCTCGCCCTCTGTTTCAGCCCCGCTGTTTCTCGCCCTCTGTTTCAGCCCAGCTGATTCAGCCCCTCTGTTTCAGCCCCTCTGAATCAGCCCCTCTGATTCAGACCCTGTGTTTCAGCCCCTCTGTTTCAGCCCCACTGTTTCTCGCCCTCAGTTTCAGCCCCTCTGTTTCTCGCCCTCTGTTTCAGCCCCTCTGTTTCTCGCCCTCTGTTCAGCCCCTATGTTTCTCGCCCTCTGTTTCAGCCCCTCTGTTTTTCGCCCTCTGTTTCAGTCCCTCTGTTGCAGCCCCTCTGTTTCTCGCCCTCTGTTTCTGCCACTCTGTTTCTCGCCCTCTGTTTCAGCCCCGCTGATTCAGCCCCTCTGTTTCAGCCCCCCTGAATCAGCCCCTCTGATTCAGCCCCTCCGTTTCAGCCCCACTGTTTCAGCCCCTCTGTTTCTCGCCCTCTGTTTCAGCCCATCTGATTCTCGCCCTCTGTTTCCGCCCCTCTGATTCTCACCCTCTGTTTCAGCCCCTCTGATTGAGCCCCTCTGTTTCAGCCCCTCTGATTCAGCCCCTCTGATTCAGCCCCTCTGATTCAGCCCCTCTGTTTCTCGCCCTCTGTTTCAGCCCCTCTGTTTCAGCCCCTCTGTTTCAGCCCCTCTGTTTCTCACCCTCTGTTTCAGCCCCACTGATTCAGCACCTCTGATTCAGCCCCTCTGATTCAGCCGCTCTGTTTCAACGCCTCTGATTCAGCCCCTCTGATTCAGCCCCTCTGTTTCTCGCCCTCTGTTTCAGCCCCGCTGTTTCAGCCCCTCTGTTTCTCCTCCTCTGTTTCAGCCCCTCTGTTTCTAGCACTCTGTTTCAGCCCCTCTGTTTCTCGCCCTCTGTTTCAGCCCCTCTCTTTCTCGCCCTCTGTTTCAGCCCCTCTGTTTCAGTCCCTCTAATTCAGCCCCTCTGTTTCTCACCCTCTGTTTCAGCCCCTCTGTTTCTCGCCCTCTGTTTCAGCCCTTCTGTTTCAGCCCCTCTGTTTCTCGCCCTCTGTTTCTGCCCCTCTGTTTCTCGCCCTCTGTTTCAGCCCCGCTGTTTCTCGCCCTCTGTTTCAGCCCCGCTGATTCAGCCCCTCTGTTTCAGCCCCTCTGAATCAGCCCCTCTGATTCAGCCCCTCTGTTTCAGCCCCTCTGTTTCAGCCCCACTGTTTCTCGCCCTCAGTTTCAGCCCCTCTGTTTCTCGCCCTCTGTTTCAGCCCCTCTGTTTCTCGCCCTCTGTTCAGCCCCTATGTTTCTCGCCCTCTGTTTCAGCCCCTCTGTTTTTCGCCCTCTGTTTCAGCCCCTCTGTTGCAGCCCCTCTGTTTCTCGCCCTCTGTTTCTGCCACTCTGTTTCTCGCCCTCTGTTTCAGCCCCGCTGATTCAGCCCCTCTGTTTCAGCCCCCCTGAATCAGCCCCTCTGATTCAGCCCCTCCGTTTCAGCCCCTCTGTTTCACCCCCTCTGTTTCTCGCCCTCTTTTTCAGCCCATCTGATTCTCGCCCTCTGTTTCCGCCCCTCTGATTCTCACCCTCTGTTTCAGCCCCTCTGATTGAGCCCCTCTGTTTCAGCCCCTCTGATTCAGCCCCTCTGATTCAGCCCCTCTGATTCAGCCCCTCTGATTCAGCCCCTCTGTTTCAACGCCTCTGATTCAGCCCCTCTGATTCAGCCCCTCTGTTTCTCGCCCTCTGTTTCAGCCCCGCTGTTTCAGCCCCTCTGTTTCTCCTCCTCTGTTTCAGCCCCTCTGTTTCTAGCACTCTGTTTCAGCCCCTCTGTATCTCGCCCTCTGTTTCAGCCCCTCTCTTTCTCGCCCTCTGTTTCAGCCCCTCTGTTTCAGTCCCTCTAATTCAGCCCCTCTGTTTCAGCCCCTCTGTTTCTCGCCCTCTTTTTCAGCCCCTCTGTTTCTCGCCCTCATATTCAGCCCCTCTGTTTCTCGCCCTCTGTTTCAGCCCCTCTGTTTCAGCCCCTCTGTTTCAGCCCCTCTGTTTCTCGCCCTCTGTTTCAGCCCCTCTGTTTCTCGCCCTCTGTTTCAGCCCCTCTGTTTCTCGCCCTCTGTTTCAGCCCCTCTGTTTCTCGCCCTCTGTTCAGCCCCTATGTTTCTCGCCCACTGTTTCAGCCCGTCTGATTCAGCCCCTCTGATTCAGCCCCTCTGATTCAGCCCCTCTGTTTCAGCGCCTCTGATTCAGCCCCTCTGATTCAGCCCCTCTGTTTCTCGCCCTCTCTTTCAGCCGCTCTGTTTCAGCCCCTCTGTTTCACCTCCTCTGTTTCAGCCCCTCTGTTTCTAGCCCTCTGTTTCAGCCCCTCTGTTTCTCGCCCTCTGTTCCAGCCCCTCTGTTTCTCGCCCTCTGTTTCAGCCTCTCTGTTTCAGCCCCTCTGTTTCAGCCCCTCTGTTTCTCGCCCTCTGTTTCAGCCCCTCTGTTTCTCGCCCTCAGTTTCAGCCCATCTGTTTCTCGCCCTCTGTTTCAGCCCCTCTGTTTCAGCCCCTCTGTTTCTCGCCCTCTGTTTCTCGCCCTCTGTTTCAGCCCCTCTGTTTCAGCCCCTTTGTTTCAGCCCGTCTGTTTCTCACCCTCTTTTTCAGCCCCTCTGTTTCTCGCCCTCTGTTTCAGCCCCTCTGTTTCTCGCCCTCTGTTTCAGCCCCTCTGTTTCAGCCCCTCTATTTCTCGCCCTCTGTTTCTGCCCCTATGTTTCTCGCCCTCTGTTTCAGCCACTCTGTTTTTCGCCCTCTGTTTCAGCCCCTCTGTTTCTCGCCCTCTGTATCAGACCCTCTGTTTCAGCCCCTCTGTTTCAGACCCTCTGTTTAAGCCCCTCTGTTTCTCGCCCGCGGTTTCTCGCCCTCTGTTTCAGCCCCTCTGTTTCTCGCCCTCTGTTTCAGCCCCTCTGTTTCTCGCCCTCTGTTTCAGCCCCTCTGTTTCTCGCCCTCTGTTTCAGCCCCTCTGTTTCAGCCCCGCTGTTTCTCGCCCTCTGTTTCAGCCCCTCCGTTTCAGCCCCTCTGTTTCAGCCTCTCTGTTTCAGCCCCTCTGTTTCTCGCCCTCTGTTTCAGCCCCTCTGTTTCTCGCCCTCTGTTCAGCACCTTAGTTTCTCGCCCTCTTTTTCAGCCCCTCTGTTTCTCGCCCTCTGTTTCAGCCCCTCTGTATCAGCCCCTCTGTTTCTCGCCCTCTATTTCTGCCCCTCTGTTTCTCGCCCTCTGTTTCGGCCCCTCTGTTTCATCCCCTCTGTTTCAGCCCCTCTGTTTCAGCACCTCTGTTTCTCGCCCTCTGTTTCAGCCCCTCTGTTTCTCGCCCTCTGTTTCAGGCCCTCTGTTTCTCGCCCTCTGTTTCAGCCCCTCTCTTTCAGCCCCTCTGTTTCAGCCCCTCTGTTTCTCGCCCTCTGTTTCAGCCCCTCTGAATCAGCCCCTCTGATTCAGCCCCTCTGTTTCAGCCCCTCTGTTTCAGCCCCTCTGTTTCTCGCCCTCTGTTTCAGCCCCTCTGTTTCTCGCCCTCTGTTTCAGCCCCTCTGTTTCTCGCCCTCTGTTCAGCCCCTATGTTTCTCGCCCTCTGTTTCAGCCCCTCTGTTTTTCGCCCTCTGTTTCAGCCCCTCTGTTTCAGCCCCTCTGTTTCTGCCACTCTGTTTCTCGCCCTCTGTTTCAGCCCAGCTGATTCAGCCCCTCTGTTTCAGCCCCTCTGAATCAGCCCCTCTGATTCAGCCCCTCCGTTTCAGCCCCTCTGTTTCAGCCCCTCTGTTTCTCGCCCTCTGTTTCAGCCCATCTGATTCTCGCCCTCTGTTTCCGCCCCTCTGATTCTCACCCTCTGTTTCAGCCCCTCTGATTGAGCCCCTCTGTTTCAGCCCCTCTGATTCAGCCCCTCTGATTCAGCCATTCTGATTCAGCCCCTCAGTTTCTCGCCCTCTGTTTCAGCCCCTCTGTTTCAGCCCCTCTGTTTCATCCCCTCTGTTTCAGCCCCTCTGTTTCAGCCCCTCTGTTTCTCGCCCTCTGTTTCAGCCCCTCTGTTTCTCGCCCTCTGTTTCAGGCCCTCTGTTTCTCGCCCTCTGTTTCAGCCCCTCTCTTTCAGCCCCTCTGTTTCAGCCCCTCTGATTCTCGCCCTCTGTTTCAGCCCCTCTGTTTCAGCCCCTCTGTTTCAGCCCCTCTGTTTCAGCCCCTCTGTTTCAGCTCCTCTGTTTCTCGCCCTCTGTTTCAGCCCCTCTGTTTCTCGCCCTCTGTTTCATCCCTTCTGTTTCAGCCCCTCTGTTTCTCGCCCTCTGTTTCTGCCCCTCTGTTTCTCGCCCTCTGTTTCAGCCCCGCTGTTTCTCGCCCTCAGCTTCAGCCCCGCTGATTCAGCCCCTCTGTTTCAGCCCCTCTGTTTCAGCCCCTCTGTTTCTCACCCTCTGTTTCAGCCCCTCTGTTTCTCGCCCTCTGTTTCAGCCCCTCTGTTTCTCGCCCTCTGTTCAGCCCCTATGTTTCTCGCCCTCTGTTTCAGCCCCTCTGTTTTTCGCCCTCTGTTTCAGCCCCTCTGTTTCAGCCCCTCTGTTTCTCGCCCTCTGTTTCTGCCACTCTGTTTCTCGCCCTCTGTTTCAGCCCCGCTGATTCAGCCCCTCTGTTTCAGCCCCTCTGAATCAGCCCCTCTTATTCAGCCCCTCCGTTTCAGCCCCTCTGTTTCAGCCCCTCTGTTTCTCGCCCTCTGTTTCAGCCCATCTGATTCTCGCCCTCTGTTTCCGCCCCTCTGATTCTCACCCTCTGTTTCAGCCCCTCTGATTGAGCCCCTCTGTTTCAGCCCCTCTGTTTCAGCCCCTCTGTTTCAGCTCCTCTGTTTCAGCTCCTCTGTTTCTCGCCCTCTGTTTCAGCCCCTCTGTTTCTCGCCCTCTGTTCAGCCCCTATGTTTCTCGCCCACTGTTTCAGCCCGTCTGATTCAGCCCCTCTGATTCAGCCCCTCTGATTCAGCCCCTCTGTTTCAGCGCCTCTGATTCAGCCCCTCTGATTCAGCCCCTCTGTTTCTCGCCCTCTCTTTCAGCCGCTCTGTTTCAGCCCCTCTGTTTCACCTCCTCTGTTTCAGCCCCTCTGTTTCTAGCCCTCTGTTTCAGCCCCTCTGTTTCTCGCCCTCTGTTCCAGCCCCTCTGTTTCTCGCCCTCTGTTTCAGCCTCTCTGTTTCAGCCCCTCTGTTTCAGCCCCTCTGTTTCTCGCCCTCTGTTTCAGCCCCTCTGTTTCTCGCCCTCAGTTTCAGCCCCTCTGTTTCTCGCCCTCTATTTCTGCCCCTCTGTTTCTCGCCCTCTGTTTCAGCCCCTCTGTTTCTCGCCCTCTGTTTCGGCCCCTCTGTTTCATCCCCTCTGTTTCAGCCCCTCTGTTTCAGCACCTCTGTTTCTCGCCCTCTGTTTCAGCCCCTCTGTTTCTCGCCCTCTGTTTCAGGCCCTCTGTTTCTCGCCCTCTGTTTCAGCCCCTCTCTTTCAGCCCCTCTGTTTCAGCCCCTCTGTTTCTCGCCCTCTGTTTCAGCCCCTCTGAATCAGCCCCTCTGATTCAGCCCCTCTGTTTCAGCCCCTCTGTTTCAGCCCCTCTGTTTCTCGCCCTCTGTTTCAGCCCCTCTGTTTCTCGCCCTCTGTTTCAGCCCCTCTGTTTCTCGCCCTCTGTTCAGCCCCTATGTTTCTCGCCCTCTGTTTCAGCCCCTCTGTTTTTCGCCCTCTGTTTCAGCCCCTCTGTTTCAGCCCCTCTGTTTCTCGCCCTCTGTTTCTGCCACTCTGTTTCTCGCCCTCTGTTTCAGCCCAGCTGATTCAGCCCCTCTGTTTCAGCCCCTCTGAATCAGCCCCTCTGATTCAGCCCCTCCGTTTCAGCCCCTCTGTTTCAGCCCCTCTGTTTCTCGCCCTCTGTTTCAGCCCATCTGATTCTCGCCCTCTGTTTCCGCCCCTCTGATTCTCACCCTCTGTTTCAGCCCCTCTGATTGAGCCCCTCTGTTTCAGCCCCTCTGATTCAGCCCCTCTGATTCAGCCATTCTGATTCAGCCCCTCAGTTTCTCGCCCTCTGTTTCAGCCCCTCTGTTTCAGCCCCTCTGTTTCATCCCCTCTGTTTCAGCCCCTCTGTTTCAGCCCCTCTGTTTCTCGCCCTCTGTTTCAGCCCCTCTGTTTCTCGCCCTCTGTTTCAGGCCCTCTGTTTCTCGCCCTCTGTTTCAGCCCCTCTCTTTCAGCCCCTCTGTTTCAGCCCCTCTGATTCTCGCCCTCTGTTTCAGCCCCTCTGTTTCAGCCCCTCTGTTTCAGCCCCTCTGTTTCAGCCCCTCTGTTTCAGCTCCTCTGTTTCTCGCCCTCTGTTTCAGCCCCTCTGTTTCTCGCCCTCTGTTTCATCCCTTCTGTTTCAGCCCCTCTGTTTCTCGCCCTCTGTTTCTGCCCCTCTGTTTCTCGCCCTCTGTTTCAGCCCCGCTGTTTCTCGCCCTCAGCTTCAGCCCCGCTGATTCAGCCCCTCTGTTTCAGCCCCTCTGTTTCAGCCCCTCTGTTTCTCACCCTCTGTTTCAGCCCCTCTGTTTCTCGCCCTCTGTTTCAGCCCCTCTGTTTCTCGCCCTCTGTTCAGCCCCTATGTTTCTCGCCCTCTGTTTCAGCCCCTCTGTTTTTCGCCCTCTGTTTCAGCCCCTCTGTTTCAGCCCCTCTGTTTCTCGCCCTCTGTTTCTGCCACTCTGTTTCTCGCCCTCTGTTTCAGCCCCGCTGATTCAGCCCCTCTGTTTCAGCCCCTCTGAATCAGCCCCTCTTATTCAGCCCCTCCGTTTCAGCCCCTCTGTTTCAGCCCCTCTGTTTCTCGCCCTCTGTTTCAGCCCATCTGATTCTCGCCCTCTGTTTCCGCCCCTCTGATTCTAACCCTCTGTTTCAGCCCCTCTGATTGAGCCCCTCTGTTTCAGCCCCTCTGTTTCAGCCCCTCTGTTTCAGCCCCTCTGTTTCAGCTCCTCTGTTTCTCGCCCTCTGTTTCAGCCCCTCTGTTTCTCGCCCTCTGTTTCATCCCTTCTGTTTCAGCCCCTCTGTTTCTCGCCCTCTGTTTCTGCCCCTCTGTTTCTCGCCCTCTGTTTCAGCCCCGCTGTTTCTCGCCCTCTGCTTCAGCCCCGCTGATTCAGCCCCTCTGTTTCAGCCCCTCTGAATCAGCACCTCTGTTTCATCCCCTCTGTTTCAGCCCCTCTGTTTCAGCCCCTCTGTTTCTCGCCCTCTGTTTCAGCCCCTCTGTTTCTCGCCCTCTGTTTCAGCCCCTCTGTTTCTCGCCCTCTGTTCAGCCCCTATGTTTCTCGCCCTCTGTTTCAGCCCCTCTGTTTTTCGCCCTCTGTTTCAGCCCCTCTGTTTCAGCCCCTCTGTTTCTCGCCCTCTGTTTCTGCCACTCTGTTTCTCGCCCTCTGTTTCAGCCCCGCTGATTCAGCCCCTCTGTTTCAGCCCCTCTGAATCAGCCCCTCTTATTCAGCCCATCCGTTTCAGCACCTCTGTTTCAGCCCCTCTGTTTCTCGCCCTCTGTTTCAGCCCATCTGATTCTCGCCCTCTGTTTCCGCCCCTCTGATTCTCACCCTCTGTTTCAGCCCCTCTGATTGAGCCCCTCTGTTTCAGCCCCTCTGATTCAGCCCCTCTGATTCAGCCCCTCTGATTCAGCCCCTCTGTTTCTCCCCCTCTTTTTCAGCCCCTCTGTTTCAGCCCCTCTGTTTCAGCCCCTCTGTTTCTCACCCTCTGTTTCAGCCCCTCTGACACAGCCCCTCTGATTCAGCTCCTCTCTTTCAGCCCCACTTTTTCAGCCCCTTTGTTTCTCGCCCTCTGTTTCAGCCCCTCTGATTCTCGCCCTCTGTTTCAGCCCCTCTGTTTCTCGCCGTCTGTTTCAGCCCCTCTGATTCAGCCCCTCTGTTTCAGCCCTTCTGATTCAGCCCCTCTGATTCAGCCCCCCTGATTCAGCCCCTCTGTTTCTCGCCCTCTGTTTCAGCCCCTCTGTTTCAGCCCCTCTGTTTCAGCCCCTCTGTTTCTCACCCTCTGTTTCAGCCCGTCTGATTCAGCCCCTCTGATTCAGCCCCTCTGATTCAGCCCCTCTGTTTCAGCGCCTCTGATTCAGCCTCTCTGATTCAGCCCCTCTGTTTCTCGCCCTCTCTTTCAGCCGCTCTGTTTCAGCCCCTCTGTTTCACATCCTCTGTTTCAGCCCCTCTGTTTCTAGCCCTCTGTTTCAGCCCCTCTGTTTCTCGCCCTCTGTTCCAGCCCCACTGTTTCTCGCCCTCTGTTTCAGCCCCTCTGTTTTAGCCCCTCTGTATCAGCCCCTCTGTTACAGCCCCTCTGTTTCAGCCCCTCTGTTTCAGCCCCTCAGTTTCTCGCCCTCTGTTTCAGCCCCTCTGTTTCTCGCCTTCTGTTTCAGCCCCTCTGTTTCAGCCCCTCTGTTTCTCGCCCTCTGTTTCAGCCCCTCTGTTTCTCGCCCTCTGTATCAGTCCCTCTGTTTCAGCCCCTCTGTTTCAGACCCTCTGTTTCAGCCTCTCTGTTTCTCGCCCTCGGTTTCTCGCCCTCTGTTTCAGCCCCTCTGTTTCTCGCCATCTGTTTCAGCCCCTCTGTTTCGCGCCCTCTGTTTCAGCCCGTCTGTTTCAGCCCCTCTGTTTCAGCCCCTCTGTTTCTCGCCCTCTGTTTCAGCCCCTCTGTTTCTCACCCTCTGTTTCAGCCCCTCTGTTTCAGCCCCGCTGTTTTTCGCTCTCTGTTTCAGCCCCTCTGTTTCAGCCCCTCTGTTTCAGCCTCTCTGTTTCAGCCCCTCTGTTTCTAGCCCTCTGTTTCAGCCCCTCTGTTTCTCGTCCTCTGTTCCAGCCCCTCTGTTTCTCGCCCTCTGTTTCAGCCCCTCTGTTTTAGCCCCTCTGTTTCAGCCCCTCTGTTTCAGCCCCTCTGTTTCAGCCCCTCTGTTTCAGCCCCTCAGTTTCTCGCCCTCTGTTTCAGCCCCTCTGTTTCTCGCCCTCTGTTTCAGCCCCTCTGTTTCAGCCCCTCTGTTTCTCGCCCTCTGTTTCTGCCCGTCTGTTTCTCGCCCTCTGTTTCAGCCACTCTGTTTTTCGCCCTCTGTTTCAGCCCCTCTGTTTCTCCCCCTCTGTATCAGTCCCTCTGTTTCAGCCCCTCTGTTTCAGACCCTCTGTTTCAGCCTCTCTGTTTCTCGCCCTCGGTTTCTCGCCCTCTGTTTCAGCCCCTCTGTTTCTCGCCCTCTGTTTCAGCCCCTCTGTTTCGCGCCCTCTGTTTCAGCCCGTCTGTTTCAGCCCCTCTGTTTCAGCCCCTCTGTTTCTCGCCCTCTGTTTCAGCCCCTCTGTTACTCACCCTCTGTTTCAGCCCCTCTGTTTCAGCCCCGCTGTTTTTCGCTCTATGTTTCAGCCCCTCTGTTTCAGCCCCTCTGTTTCAGCCTCTCTGTTTCAGCCCCTCTGTTTCTCGCCCTCTGTTTCAGCCCCTCTGTTTCTCGCCCTCTGTTTCAGCCCCTCTGTTTCTCGCCCTCTGTTTCAGCCCCTCTGTTTCAGCCCCTCTGTTTCTCGCCCTCTGTTTCTGCCCCTCTGTTTCTCGCCCTCTGTTTCAGCCCCTCTGTTTCATCCCCTCTGTTTCAGCCCCTCTGTTTCAGTCCCTCTGTTTCTCGCCCTCTGTTTCAGCCCCTCTGTTTCTCGCCCTCTGTTTCAGGCCCTCTGTTTCTCGCCCTCTGTTTCAGCCCCTCTGTTTCAGACCCTCTGTTTCAGCCCCTCCGTTTCTCACTCTCTGTTTCAGCCCCTCTGTTTCAGCCCCTCTGTTTCTCACCCTCTGTTTCAGCCCCTCTGTTTCTCGCCCTCTGTTTCAGCCCTTCTGTTTCAGCCCCTCTGTTTCTCGCCCTCTGTTTCTGCCCCTCTGTTTCTCGCCCTCTGTTTCAGCCCCGCTGTTTCTCGCCCTCTGTTTCAGCCCAGCTGATTCAGCCCCTCTGTTTCAGCCCCTCTGAATCAGCCCCTCTGATTCAGACCCTGTGTTTCAGCCCCTCTGTTTCAGCCCCACTGTTTCTCGCCCTCAGTTTCAGCCCCTCTGTTTCTCGCCCTCTGTTTCAGCCCCTCTGTTTCTCGCCCTCTGTTCAGCCCCTATGTTTCTCGCCCTCTGTTTCAGCCCCTCTGTTTTTCGCCCTCTGTTTCAGTCCCTCTGTTGCAGCCCCTCTGTTTCTCGCCCTCTGTTTCTGCCACTCTGTTTCTCGCCCTCTGTTTCAGCCCCGCTGATTCAGCCCCTCTGTTTCAGCCCCCCTGAATCAGCCCCTCTGATTCAGCCCCTCCGTTTCAGCCCCTCTGTTTCAGCCCCTCTGTTTCTCGCCCTCTGTTTCAGCCCATCTGATTCTCGCCCTCTGTTTCCGCCCCTCTGATTCTCACCCTCTGTTTCAGCCCCTCTGATTGAGCCCCTCTGTTTCAGCCCCTCTGATTCAGCCCCTCTGATTCAGCCCCTCTGATTCAGCCCCTCTGTTTCTCGCCCTCTGTTTCAGCCCCTCTGTTTCAGCCCCTCTGTTTCAGCCCCTCTGTTTCTCACCCTCTGTTTCAGCCCCACTGATTCAGCACCTCTGATTCAGCCCCTCTGATTCAGCCGCTCTGTTTCAACGCCTCTGATTCAGCCCCTCTGATTCAGCCCCTCTGTTTCTCGCCCTCTGTTTCAGCCCCGCTGTTTCAGCCCCTCTGTTTCTCCTCCTCTGTTTCAGCCCCTCTGTTTCTAGCACTCTGTTTCAGCCCCTCTGTTTCTCGCCCTCTGTTTCAGCCCCTCTCTTTCTCGCCCTCTGTTTCAGCCCCTCTGTTTCAGTCCCTCTAATTCAGCCCCTCTGTTTCTCACCCTCTGTTTCAGCCCCTCTGTTTCTCGCCCTCTGTTTCAGCCCTTCTGTTTCAGCCCCTCTGTTTCTCGCCCTCTGTTTCTGCCCCTCTGTTTCTCGCCCTCTGTTTCAGCCCCGCTGTTTCTCGCCCTCTGTTTCAGCCCCGCTGATTCAGCCCCTCTGTTTCAGCCCCTCTGAATCAGCCCCTCTGATTCAGCCCCTCTGTTTCAGCCCCTCTGTTTCAGCCCCACTGTTTCTCGCCCTCAGTTTCAGCCCCTCTGTTTCTCGCCCTCTGTTTCAGCCCCTCTGTTTCTCGCCCTCTGTTCAGCCCCTATGTTTCTCGCCCTCTGTTTCAGCCCCTCTGTTTTTCGCCCTCTGTTTCAGCCCCTCTGTTGCAGCCCCTCTGTTTCTCGCCCTCTGTTTCTGCCACTCTGTTTCTCGCCCTCTGTTTCAGCCCCGCTGATTCAGCCCCTCTGTTTCAGCCCCCCTGAATCAGCCCCTCTGATTCAGCCCCTCCGTTTCAGCCCCTCTGTTTCACCCCCTCTGTTTCTCGCCCTCTTTTTCAGCCCATCTGATTCTCGCCCTCTGTTTCCGCCCCTCTGATTCTCACCCTCTGTTTCAGCCCCTCTGATTGAGCCCCTCTGTTTCAGCCCCTCTGATTCAGCCCCTCTGATTCAGCCCCTCTGATTCAGCCCCTCTGTTTCTCGCCCTCTGTTTCAGCCCCTCTGTTTCAGCCCCTCTGTTTCAGCCCCTCTGTTTCTCACCCTCTGTTTCAGCCCCTCTGATTCAGCCCCTCTGATTCAGCCCCTCTGATTCAGCCCCTCTGTTTCAACGCCTCTGATTCAGCCCCTCTGATTCAGCCCCTCTGTTTCTCGCCCTCTGTTTCAGCCCCGCTGTTTCAGCCCCTCTGTTTCTCCTCCTCTGTTTCAGCCCCTCTGTTTCTAGCACTCTGTTTCAGCCCCTCTGTATCTCGCCCTCTGTTTCAGCCCCTCTCTTTCTCGCCCTCTGTTTCAGCCCCTCTGTTTCAGTCCCTCTAATTCAGCCCCTCTGTTTCAGCCCCTCTGTTTCTCGCCCTCTGTTTCAGCCCCTCTGTTTCTCGCCCTCATATTCAGCCCCTCTGTTTCTCGCCCTCTGTTTCAGCCCCTCTGTTTCAGCCCCTCTGTTTCAGCCCCTCTGTTTCTCGCCCTCTGTTTCAGCCCCTCTGTTTCAGCCCCTCTGTTTCAGCCCCTCTGTTTCTCACCCTCTGTTTCAGCCCCTCTGTTTCTCGCCCTCTGTTTCAGCCCTTCTGTTTCTCGCCCTCTATTTCAGCCCCTCTGTTTCAGCCCCTCTGTTTCTCGCCCACTGTTTCTGCCCCTCTGTTTCTCGCCCTCCGTTTCAGCCCCTCTGTTTTTCGCCCTCTGTTTCAGCCCCTCTGTTTCTCGCCCTCTGTATCAGACCCTCTGTTTCCGCCCCTCTGTTTCAGCCCCTCTGTTTCAGCCCCTCTGTTTCTCGCCCTCTGTTTCTCGCCCTCTGTTTCAGCCCCTCTGTTTCTCGCCCTCTGTTTCAGCTCCTCTGTTTCGCGCTCTCTGTTTCAGCCCCTCTGTTTTAGCACCTCTGTTTCTCGCCCTCTGTTTCTGCCCCTCTGTTTCTCGCCCTCTTTTTCAACCCCTCTGTTTCTCGCCCTCTGTTTCAGCCCCGCTGATTCAGCCCCTCTGTTTCAGCCCCTCTGATTCAGCCCCTCTGTTTCTCGCCCTCTGTTTCAGCCCCTCTGTTTCTCGCCCTCTGTTTCAGCCCCTCTGATTCAGCCCCTCTGTTTCAGCCCCTCTGTTTCTCCCCCTCTGTTCCAGCCCCTCTGTTTCAGCCCCTCTGTTTCAGCCACTCTGTTTCAGCCCCTCTGTTTCAGCCCCTCTGTTTCTCGCCCTCTGTTTCAGCCCCTCTGTTTCTCGCCCTCCGATTCAGCCCGTCTGTTTCAGCCCGTCTGTTTCAGCCCCTCTGTTTCACGCCCTCTGTTTCAGCCCCTCTGTTTCTCAACCTCTGTTTCAGCCCCTCTGATTCAGCCCCTCTGTTTCTCGCCCTCTGTTTCAGCCCCTCTGTTTCTCGCCCTCCGATTCAGCCCCTCTGTTTCAGCCCGTCTGTTTCAGCCACTCTGTTTCTCGCCCTCTGTTTCAGCCCCTCTGTTCCTCGCCCTCTGTTTCAGCCCCTCTGTTTCTCGCCCTCTGTTTCAGCCCCTCTGTTTCAGCCCCTCTGTTTCTCGCCCTCTGTTTCTGCCCCTCTGTTTCTCGCCCTGTGTTTCAGCCCCTCTGTTTTTCGCCCTCTGTTTCAGCCCCTCTGTTTCTCGCCCTCTGTATCAGACCCTCTGTTTCAGCCCCTCTGTTTCAGCCCCTCTGTTTCAGCCCCTCTGTATATCGCCCTCTGTTTCTCGCCCTCTGTTTCAGCCCCTCTGTTTCTCGCCCTCTGTTTCAGCCCCTCTGTTTCGCGCTCTCTGTTTCAGCCCCTCTGTTTCAGCCCCTCTGTTTCTCGCACTCTGTTTCTGCCCTTCTGTTTCTTGCCCTCTGTTTCAACCCCTCTGTTTCTCGCCCTCTGTTTCAGCCCGGCTGATTCAGCCCCTCTGTTTCAGCCCCTCTGATTCAGCCCCTCTGTTTCTCGCCCTCTGTTTCAGCCCCTCTGCTTCTCGCCCTCTGTTGCAGCCCCTCTGTTTCTCGCCCTCTGTTTCAGCCCCTCTGATTCAGCCCCTCTGTTTCAGACCCTCTGTTTCAGCACCTCTGTTTCTCGCCCTCTGTTTCAGCCCCTCTGTTTCTAGCCCTCTGATTCAGCCCCTCTGATTCAGCCCCTCTTTTTCTCGCCCTCTGTTTCAGCCCCTCTGTTTCAGCCCTTCTGTTTCAGCCCCTCTGTTTCAGCCCCTCTGTTTCAGCCCCTCTGTTTCTCGCCCTATGTTTCTGGCCCTCTGTTTCTCGCCCTCTGTTTCAGCCCCGCTGATTCAGCCCCTCTGTTTCAGACCCTCTGAATCAGCCCCTCTGATTCAGCTCCTCTGTTTCAGACCCACCTTTTCAGCCCCTCTGTTTCTCGCCCTCTGTTTCAGCCCCTCTGATTCTCGCCCTCTGTTTCAGCCCCTCTTTTTCTCGCCGTCTGTTTCAGCCCCTCTGATTCAGCCCCTCTGTTTCAGCCCTTCTGATTCAGCCCCTCTGATTCAGCCCCTCTGATTCAGCCCCTCTGTTTCTCACCCTCTGTTTCAGCCCGTCTGATTCAGCCCCTCTGATTCAGCCCCTCAGATTCAGCCCCTCTGTTTCAGCGCCTCTGATTCAGCCCCTCTGATTCAGCCCCTCTGTTTCTCGCCCTCTCTTTCAGCCGCTCTGTTTCAGCCGCTCTGTTTCACCTTCTCTGTTTCACCCCCTCTGTTTCTAGCTCTCTGTTTCAGCCCCTCTGTTTCTCGCCCTCTGTTCCAGCCCCTCTGTTTCTCGCCCTCTGTTTCAGCCCCTCTGTTTCAGCCCCTCTGTTTCAGCCCCTCTGTTTCTCGCCCTCTGTTTCAGCCCCTCTGTTTCTCGCCCTCAGTTTCAGCCCCACTGTTTCTCGCCCTCTGTTTCAGCCCCTCGGTTTCAGCCCCTCTGTTTCTCGCCGTCTGTTTCAGCCCCTCTGTTTCAGCCCCTCTGTTTCAGACCCTCTGTTTCTCACCCTCTATTTCAGCCCCTCTGTTTCTCGCCCTCTGTTTCAGCCCCTCTGTTTCTCGCCCTCTGTTTCTGCCCCTCTGTTTCTCGCCCTCTGTTTCAGCCCCTCTGTTTCAGCCCCTCTGTTTCAGCCCCTCTGTTTCAGCCCCTCTGTTTCTCACCCTCTGTATCAGACCCTCTGTTTCAGCCCTTCAGTTTCAGACCCGCTGTTTCAGCTCCTCTGTTTCTCGCCCACGGTTTCAGCCCCTCTGATTCAGCCCCTCTGTTCCAGCCCCTCTGATTCAGCCCCTCTGATTCAGCCCCTCTGATTCAGCCCCTCTGTTTCTCACCATCTGTTTCAGCCCCTCTTTTTCAGCCCCTCTGTTTCTCACCCTCTGTTTCAGCCCCTCTGTTTCTCGCCCTCTGTTTCAGCCCCTCTGTTTCTCACCCTCTGTTTCAGCCCCTCTGATTCAGCCCCTCTGTTTCTCGCCCTCTGTTTCAGCCCCTCTGTTTCTCGCCCTCTGTTTCAGCCCCTCTGTTTCAGCCCCTCTGTTTCAGCCCCTCTGATTCTCGCCCTCTGTTTCAGCCCCTCTGTTTCTCGCCCTCTGTTTCAGGCCCTCTGTTTCTCGCTCTCTGTTTCAGCCCCTCTGATTCAGCCCCTCTGTTTCAGCCCCTCTGTTTCTCGCCATCTATTTCTCACCCTCTGTTTCTCGCCCTCTGTTTCAGCCCTTAGTTTTTCGCCCTCTGTTTCAGCCCCTCTGTTTATCGCCCTCTGTTTCAGGCTCTCTGTTTCAGCCCGTCTGTTTCAGCCCCTCTGTTTCAGCCCCTCTGTTTCTCGCACTCTGTTTCTCGCCCGCTGTTTCAGCCCCTTTGTTTCTCGCCCTCTGTTTCAGCCCCACTGTTTCAGCCCCTCTGATTCAGCCCCTCTGATTCAGCCCCTCTGTTTCTCGCCCTCTGTTTCAGCCCCTCTGTTTCAGCCACTCTGCTTCAGCCCCTCTGTTTCTCGCCCTCTGTTTCAGCCCCTCTGTTTCTCGCCCTCTGTTTCAGCCCCTCTGTTTCTCGCCCTCTGTTTCAGCACCGCTGATTCAGCCCCTCTGTTTCAGCCCCTCTGATTCAGCCCCTCTGTTTCAGACCCTCTGTTTCAGCCCCTCTGTTTCAGCCCCTCTGTTTCTCGCCCTCTGTTTCAGCCCCTCTGATTCTCGCCCTCAGTTTTAGCCCCTCTGTTTCTCGCCCAGGGTTTCAGCCCCTCTGATTCAGCCCCTCTGTTCCAGCCCCTCTGATTCAGCCCCTCTGATTCAGCCCCTCTGATTCAGCCCCTCTGTTTCTCACCATCTGTTTCAGCCCCTCTGTTTCAGCCCCTCTGTTTCTCACCCTCTGTTTCAGCCCCTCTGATTCATCCCCTCTGATTCAGCCCCTCTGATTCAGCCCCTCTGTTTCAGCCCCTCTGTTTCAGCGCCTCTGTTTCTCGCCCTCTGTTTCAGCCCCTCTGATTCAGCCCCTCTGTTTCAGCCCCTCTGTTTCTCCCCCTCTGTTCCAGCCACTCTGTTTCAGCCCCTCTGTTTCAGCCTCTCTGTTTCAGCCCCTCTGTTTCAGCCCCTCTGTTTCTCGCCCTCTGTTTCAGCCCCTCTGTTTCTCGCCCTCTGTTTCAGCCCCTCTGTTTCAGCCCGTCTGTTTCGGGCACTCTGTTTCTCGCCCTCTGTTTCAGCGCCTCTGTTTCTCACCCTCTGTTTCAGCCCCTCTGATTCAGCCCCTCTGTTTCTCGCACTCTGTTTCAGCGCCTCTGTTTCTCACCCTCTGTTTCAGCCCCTCTGATTCTCGCCCTCTGTTTCAGCCCCTCTGTTTCTCGCCCTCTGTTTCAGCCCCTCTGTTTCTCGCCCTCTGTTTCAGCCCCTCTGATTCAGCCCCTCTGTTTCTCGCCCTCTGCTTCAGCCGCTCTGTTTCAGCCCCTCTGATTCTCGCCCTCTGTTTCAGCCCCTCTGTTTCAGCCCCTCTGTTTCACGCCCTCTGTTTCTGCCCCTCTGTTTCTCGCCCTCTGTTTCAGCCCCTCTGATTCTCGCCCTCTATTTCAGCCCCGCTGATTCAGCCCCTCTGTTTCAGCCCCTCTGAATCAGCCCCTCTGATTCAGCCCCTCTGTTTCCGCCCCTCTGTTTCAGCCCCACTGTTTCAGCCCCTTTGTTTCAGCCCCTCTGTTTCAGCGCCTCTGTTTCTCGCCCTCTGTTTCAGCCCCTCTGTTTCTCGCCCTCTGTTTCAGCCCCTCTGATTCAGCCCCTCTGTTTCAACCCCTCTGTTTCTCCGCCTCTGTTCCAGGCCCTCTGTTTCAGCCCCTCTGTTTCAGCCCCTCTGTTTCTCGCCCTCAGGTTCAGCCCCTCTGTTTATCGCCCTCTGTTTCAGCCCCTCTGTTTTTGCCCCTCGTATTCAGCCCCTCTGTTTCTCGCCCTCTGTTTCAGCCCCTCTGTTTCAGCCCCTCTGTTTCAGCCCCTCTGTTTCAGCCCCTCTGTTTCTCACCCTCTGTTTCAGCCCCTCTGTTTCTCGCCCTCTGTTTCAGCCTCTCTGTTTCTCGCCCTCTGTTTCAGCCCCTCTGTTTCAGCCTCTCTGTTTCTCGCCCTCTGTTGCTGCCCCTCTGTTTCTCGCCCTCTGTTTCAGCCCCTCTGTTTTTCGCCCTCTGTTTCAGCCCCTCTGTTTCTCGCCCTCTGTATCAGACCCTCTGTTTCAGCCCCTCTGTTTCAGCCCCTCTGTTTATCGCCCTCTGTTTCTCGCCATCTGTTTCAGCCCCTCTGTTTCTCGCCCTCTGTTTCAGCCCCTCTGTTTCGCGCTCTCTGTTTCAGCCCCTCTGTTTCAGCCCCTCTGTTTCTCGCCCTCTGTGTCTGCCCCTCTGTTTCTCGCCCTCTGTTTCAACCCCTCTGTTTCTCGCCCTCTGTTTCAGCCCCGCTGATTCAGCCCCTCTGTTTCAGCCCCTCTGATTCAGCCCCTCTGTTTCTCGCCCTCTGTTTCAGCCCCTCTGCTTCTCGCCCTCTGTTGCAGCCCCTCTATTTCTCGCCCTCTGTTTCAGCCCCTCTGATTCAGCCCCTCTGTTTCTCGCCCTCTGTTTCAGCCCCTCTGTTTCTCGCCCTCTGTTTCAGCCCCTCTGTTTCTCGCCCTCTGTTTCAGCCCCTCTGTTTCTCGCCCTCTGTTTCAGCCCCTCTGTTTCAGCCCCTCTGTTTCTCGCCCTCTGTTTCAGCCCCGCTGTTTCTCGCCCTCTGTTTCAGCACCGCTGATTCAGCCCCTCTGTTTCAGCCCCTCTGAATCAGCCCCTCTGATTCAGCCCCTCTGTTTCAGACCCTCTGTTTCAGCGCCTCTGTTTCTCACCCTCTGTTTCAGCCCCTCTGATTCAGCCCCTCTGTTTCTCGCACTCTGTTTCAGCCCCTCTGTTTCTCGCACTCTGTTTCAGCCCCTCTGTTTCAGCCCCTCTGATTCAGCCCCTCTGTTTCTCGCCCTCTGTTTCAGCCCCTCTGTTTCTCGCCCTCTGTTTCAGCCCCTCTGATTCAGCCCCTCTGTTTCTCGCCCTCTGCTTCAGCCGCTCTGTTTCAGCCCCTCTGTTTCACGCCCTCTGTTTCTGCCCCTCTGTTTCTCGCCCTCTGTTTCAGCCCCTCTGATTCTCGCCCTCTATTTCAGCGCCGCTGATTCAGCCCCTCTGTTTCAGCCCCTCTGAATCAGCCCCTCTGATTCAGCCCATCTGTTTCTGCCCCTCTGTTTCTCGCCCTCTATTTCAGCGCCGCTGATTCAGCCCCTCTGTTTCAGCCCCTCTGAATCAGCCCCTCTGATTCAGCCCCTCTGTTTCCGCCCCTCTGTTTCAGCCCCACTGTTACAGCCCCTTTGTTTCAGCCCCTCTGTTTCAGCGCCTCTGTTTCTCGCCCTCTGTTTCAGCCCCTCTGTTGCTGGCCCTCTGTTTCAGCCCCTCTGATTCAGCCCCTCTGTTTCAACCCCTCTGTTTCTCCGCCTCTGTTCCAGGCCCTCTGTTCCAGGCCCTCTGTATCAGACCCTCTGTTTCAGCCCCTCTGTTTCTCGCCCTCAGGTTCAGCCCCTCTGTTTATCGCCCTCTGTTTCTCGCCATCTGTTTCAGCCCCTCAGTTTCTCGCCCTCTGTTTCAGCCCCTCTGTTTCGCGCTCTCTGTTTCAGCCCCTCTGTTTCAGCCCCTCTGTTTCTCGCCCTCTGTGTCTGCCCCTCTGTTTCTCGCCCTCTGTTTCAACCCCTCTGTTTCTCGCCCTCTGTTTCAGCCCCGCTGATTCAGCCCCTCTGTTTCAGCCCCTCTGATTCAGCCCCTCTGTTTCTCGCCCTCTGTTTCAGCTCCTCTGTTTCGCGCTCTCTGTTTCAGCCCCTCTGTTTTAGCCCCTCTGTTTCTCGCCCTCTGTTTCTGCCCCTCTGTTTCTCGCCCTCTTTTTCAACCCCTCTGTTTCTCGCCCTCTGTTTCAGCCCCGCTGATTCAGCCCCTCTGTTTCAGCCCCTCTGATTCAGCCCCTCTGTTTCTCGCCCTCTGTTTCAGCCCCTCTGATTCAGCCCCTCTGTTTCAGCCCCTCTGTTTCTCCCCCTCTGTTCCAGCCCCTCTGTTTCAGCCCCTCTGTTTCAGCCACTCTGTTTCAGCCCCTCTGTTTCAGCCCCTCTGTTTCTCGCCCTCCGATTCAGCCCGTCTGTTTCAGCCCGTCTGTTTCAGCCCCTCTGTTTCACGCCCTCTGTTTCAGCCCCTCTGTTTCTCAACCTCTGTTTCAGCCCCTCTGTTTCAGCCCCTCTGTTTCTCGCCCTCTGTTTCTGCCCCTCTGTTTCTCGCCCTCTGTTTCAGCCCCTCTGTTTTTCGCCCTCTGTTTCAGCCCCTCTGTTTCTCGCCCTCTGTATCAGACCCTCTGTTTCAGCCCCTCTGTTTCAGCCCCTCTGTTTCAGCCCCTCTGTATATCGCCCTCTGTTTCTCGCCCTCTGTTTCAGCCCCTCTGTTTCTCGCCCTCTGTTTCAGCCCCTCTGTTTCGCGCTCTCTGTTTCAGCCCCTCTGTTTCAGCCCCTCTGTTTCTCGCACTCTGTTTCTGCCCCTCTGTTTCTTGCCCTCTGTTTCAACCCCTCTGTTTCTCGCCCTCTGTTTCAGCCCGGCTGATTCAGCCCCTCTGTTTCAGCCCCTCTGATTCAGCCCCTCTGTTTCTCGCCCTCTGTTTCAGCCCCTCTGCTTCTCGCCCTCTGTTGCAGCCCCTCTGTTTCTCGCCCTCTGTTTCAGCCCCTCTGATTCAGCCCCTCTGTTTCAGACCCTCTGTTTCAGCACCTCTGTTTCTCGCCCTCTGTTTCAGCCCCTCTGTTTCTAGCCCTCTGATTCAGCCCCTCTGATTCAGCCCCTCTTTTTCTCGCCCTCTGTTTCAGCCCCTCTGTTTCAGCCCTTCTGTTTCAGCCCCTCTGTTTCAGCCCCTCTGTTTCAGCCCCTCTGTTTCTCGCCCTATGTTTCTGGCCCTCTGTTTCTCGCCCTCTGTTTCAGCCCCGCTGATTCAGCCCCTCTGTTTCAGACCCTCTGAATCAGCCCCTCTGATTCAGCTCCTCTGTTTCAGCCCCACTTTTTCAGCCCCTCTGTTTCTCGCCCTCTGTTTCAGCCCCTCTGATTCTCGCCCTCTGTTTCAGCCCCTCTTTTTCTCGCCGTCTGTTTCAGCCCCTCTGATTCAGCCCCTCTGTTTCAGCCCTTCTGATTCAGCCCCTCTGATTCAGCCCCTCTGATTCAGCCCCTCTGTTTCTCACCCTCTGTTTCAGCCCGTCTGATTCAGCCCCTCTGATTCAGCCCCTCAGATTCAGCCCCTCTGTTTCAGCGCCTCTGATTCAGCCCCTCTGATTCAGCCCCTCTGTTTCTCGCCCTCTCTTTCAGCCGCTCTGTTTCAGCCGCTCTGTTTCACCTTCTCTGTTTCACCCCCTCTGTTTCTAGCTCTCTGTTTCAGCCCCTCTGTTTCTCGCCCTCTGTTCCAGCCCCTCTGTTTCTCGCCCTCTGTTTCAGCCCCTCTGTTTCAGCCCCTCTGTTTCAGCCCCTCTGTTTCTCGCCCTCTGTTTCAGCCCCTCTGTTTCTCGCCCTCAGTTTCAGCCCCTCTGTTTCTCGCCCTCTGTTTCAGGCCCTCTGTTTCTCGCTCTCTGTTTCAGCCCCTCTGATTCAGCCCCTCTGTTTCAGCCCCTCTGTTTTTCGCCATCTATTTCTCACCCTCTGTTTCTCGCCCTCTGTTTCAGCCCTTAGTTTTTCGCCCTCTGTTTCAGCCCCTCTGTTTATCGCCCTCTGTTTCAGGCTCTCTGTTTCAGCCCGTCTGTTTCAGCCCCTCTGTTTCAGCCCCTCTGTTTCTCGCACTCTGTTTCTCGCCCGCTGTTTCAGCCCCTTTGTTTCTCGCCCTCTGTTTCAGCCCCACTGTTTCAGCCCCTCTGATTCAGCCCCTCTGATTCAGCCCCTCTGTTTCTCGCCCTCTGTTTCAGCCCCTCTGTTTCAGCCACTCTGCTTCAGCCCCTCTGTTTCTCGCCCTCTGTTTCAGCCCCTCTGTTTCTCGCCCTCTGTTTCAGCCCCTCTGTTTCTCGCCCTCTGTTTCAGCACCGCTGATTCAGCCCCTCTGTTTCAGCCCCTCTGATTCAGCCCCTCTGTTTCAGACCCTCTGTTTCAGCCCCTCTGTTTCAGCCCCTCTGTTTCTCGCCCTCTGTTTCAGCCCCTCTGATTCTCGCCCTCAGTTTTAGCCCCTCTGTTTCTCGCCCACGGTTTCAGCCCCTCTGATTCAGCCCCTCTGTTCCAGCCCCTCTGATTCAGCCCCTCTGATTCAGCCCCTCTGATTCAGCCCCTCTGTTTCTCACCATCTGTTTCAGCCCCTCTGTTTCAGCCCCTCTGTTTCTCACCCTCTGTTTCAGCCCCTCTGATTCATCCCCTCTGATTCAGCCCCTCTGATTCAGCCCCTCTGTTTCAGCCCCTCTGTTTCAGCGCCTCTGTTTCTCGCCCTCTGTTTCAGCCCCTCTGATTCAGCCCCTCTGTTTCAGCCCCTCTGTTTCTCCCCCTCTGTTCCAGCCACTCTGTTTCAGCCCCTCTGTTTCAGCCTCTCTGTTTCAGCCCCTCTGTTTCAGCCCCTCTGTTTCTCGCCCTCTGTTTCAGCCCCTCTGTTTCTCGCCCTCTGTTTCAGCCCCTCTGTTTCAGCCCGTCTGTTTCGGGCACTCTGTTTCTCGCCCTCTGTTTCAGCGCCTCTGTTTCTCACCCTCTGTTTCAGCCCCTCTGATTCAGCCCCTCTGTTTCTCGCACTCTGTTTCAGCGCCTCTGTTTCTCACCCTCTGTTTCAGCCCCTCTGATTCTCGCCCTCTGTTTCAGCCCCTCTGTTTCTCGCCCTCTGTTTCAGCCCCTCTGTTTCTCGCCCTCTGTTTCAGCCCCTCTGATTCAGCCCCTCTGTTTCTCGCCCTCTGCTTCAGCCGCTCTGTTTCAGCCCCTCTGATTCTCGCCCTCTGTTTCAGCCCCTCTGTTTCAGCCCCTCTGTTTCACGCCCTCTGTTTCTGCCCCTCTGTTTCTCGCCCTCTGTTTCAGCCCCTCTGATTCTCGCCCTCTATTTCAGCCCCGCTGATTCAGCCCCTCTGTTTCAGCCCCTCTGAATCAGCCCCTCTGATTCAGCCCCTCTGTTTCCGCCCCTCTGTTTCAGCCCCACTGTTTCAGCCCCTTTGTTTCAGCCCCTCTGTTTCAGCGCCTCTGTTTCTCGCCCTCTGTTTCAGCCCCTCTGTTTCTCGCCCTCTGTTTCAGCCCCTCTGATTCAGCCCCTCTGTTTCAACCCCTCTGTTTCTCCGCCTCTGTTCCAGGCCCTCTGTTTCAGCCCCTCTGTTTCAGCCCCTCTGTTTCTCGCCCTCAGGTTCAGCCCCTCTGTTTATCGCCCTCTGTTTCAGCCCCTCTGTTTTTGCCCCTCGTATTCAGCCCCTCTGTTTCTCGCCCTCTGTTTCAGCCCCTCTGTTTCAGCCCCTCTGTTTCAGCCCCTCTGTTTCAGCCCCTCTGTTTCTCACCCTCTGTTTCAGCCCCTCTGTTTCTCGCCCTCTGTTTCAGCCTCTCTGTTTCTCGCCCTCTGTTTCAGCCCCTCTGTTTCAGCCTCTCTGTTTCTCGCCCTCTGTTGCTGCCCCTCTGTTTCTCGCCCTCTGTTTCAGCCCCTCTGTTTTTCGCCCTCTGTTTCAGCCCCTCTGTTTCTCGCCCTCTGTATCAGACCCTCTGTTTCAGCCCCTCTGTTTCAGCCCCTCTGTTTATCGCCCTCTGTTTCTCGCCATCTGTTTCAGCCCCTCTGTTTCTCGCCCTCTGTTTCAGCCCCTCTGTTTCGCGCTCTCTGTTTCAGCCCCTCTGTTTCAGCCCCTCTGTTTCTCGCCCTCTGTGTCTGCCCCTCTGTTTCTCGCCCTCTGTTTCAACCCCTCTGTTTCTCGCCCTCTGTTTCAGCCCCGCTGATTCAGCCCCTCTGTTTCAGCCCCTCTGATTCAGCCCCTCTGTTTCTCGCCCTCTGTTTCAGCCCCTCTGCTTCTCGCCCTCTGTTGCAGCCCCTCTATTTCTCGCCCTCTGTTTCAGCCCCTCTGATTCAGCCCCTCTGTTTCTCGCCCTCTGTTTCAGCCCCTCTGTTTCTCGCCCTCTGTTTCAGCCCCTCTGTTTCTCGCCCTCTGTTTCAGCCCCTCTGTTTCTCGCCCTCTGTTTCAGCCCCTCTGTTTCAGCCCCTCTGTTTCTCGCCCTCTGTTTCAGCCCCGCTGTTTCTCGCCCTCTGTTTCAGCACCGCTGATTCAGCCCCTCTGTTTCAGCCCCTCTGAATCAGCCCCTCTGATTCAGCCCCTCTGTTTCAGACCCTCTGTTTCAGCGCCTCTGTTTCTCACCCTCTGTTTCAGCCCCTCTGATTCAGCCCCTCTGTTTCTCGCACTCTGTTTCAGCCCCTCTGTTTCTCGCACTCTGTTTCAGCCCCTCTGTTTCAGCCCCTCTGATTCAGCCCCTCTGTTTCTCGCCCTCTGTTTCAGCCCCTCTGTTTCTCGCCCTCTGTTTCAGCCCCTCTGATTCAGCCCCTCTGTTTCTCGCCCTCTGCTTCAGCCGCTCTGTTTCAGCCCCTCTGTTTCACGCCCTCTGTTTCTGCCCCTCTGTTTCTCGCCCTCTGTTTCAGCCCCTCTGATTCTCGCCCTCTATTTCAGCGCCGCTGATTCAGCCCCTCTGTTTCAGCCCCTCTGAATCAGCCCCTCTGATTCAGCCCATCTGTTTCTGCCCCTCTGTTTCTCGCCCTCTATTTCAGCGCCGCTGATTCAGCCCCTCTGTTTCAGCCCCTCTGAATCAGCCCCTCTGATTCAGCCCCTCTGTTTCCGCCCCTCTGTTTCAGCCCCACTGTTACAGCCCCTTTGTTTCAGCCCCTCTGTTTCAGCGCCTCTGTTTCTCGCCCTCTGTTTCAGCCCCTCTGTTGCTGGCCCTCTGTTTCAGCCCCTCTGATTCAGCCCCTCTGTTTCAACCCCTCTGTTTCTCCGCCTCTGTTCCAGGCCCTCTGTTTCAGCCCCTATGTTTCAGCCCCTCTGTTTCAGCCCCTCTGTTTCTCGCCCTCAGGTTCAGCCCCTCTGTTTATCGCCCTCTGTTTCAGCCCCTCTGTTTTAGCCCCTCGTATTCAGCCCCTCTGTTTCTCGCCCTCTGTTTCAGCCCCTCTGTTTCAGCCCCTCTGTTTCAGCCCCTCTGTTTCAGCCCCTCTGTTTCTCACCCTCTGTTTCAGCCCCTCTGTTTCTCGCCCTCTGTTTCAGCCCCTCTGTTTCTCGCCCATTGTTTCAGCCCCTCTGTTTCAGCCCCTCTGTTTCTCGCCCTCTGTTTCTGCCCCTCTGTTTCTCGCCCTCTGTTTCAGCCCCTCTGTTTTTCGCCCTCTGTTTCAGCCCCTCTGTTTCTCGCCCTCTGTATCAGACCCTCTGTTTCAGCCCCTCTGTTTCAGCCCCTCTGTTTCAGCCCCTCTGTTTATCGCCCTCTGTTTCTCGCCATCTGTTTCAGCCCCTCAGTTTCTCGCCCTCTGTTTCAGCCCCTCTGTTTCGCGCTCTCTGTTTCAGCCCCTCTGTTTCAGCCCCTCTGTTTCTCGCCCTCTGTGTCTGCCCCTCTGTTTCTCGCCCTCTGTTTCAACCCCTCTGTTTCTCGCCCTCTGTTTCAGCCCCGCTGATTCAGCCCCTCTGTTTCAGCCCCTCTGATTCAGCCCCTCTGTTTCTCGCCCTCTGTTTCAGCTCCTCTGTTTCGCGCTCTCTGTTTCAGCCCCTCTGTTTTAGCCCCTCTGTTTCTCGCCCTCTGTTTCTGCCCCTCTGTTTCTCGCCCTCTTTTTCAACCCCTCTGTTTCTCGCCCTCTGTTTCAGCCCCGCTGATTCAGCCCCTCTGTTTCAGCCCCTCTGATTCAGCCCCTCTGTTTCTCGCCCTCTGTTTCAGCCCCTCTGATTCAGACCCTCTGTTTCAGCCCCTCTGTTTCTCCCCCTCTGTTCCAGCCCCTCTGTTTCAGCCCCTCTGTTTCAGCCACTCTGTTTCAGCCCCTCTGTTTCAGCCCCTCTGTTTCTCGCCCTCTGTTTCAGCCCCTCTGTTTCTCGCCCTCCGATTCAGCCCGTCTGTTTCAGCCCGTCTGTTTCAGCCCCTCTGTTTCACGCCCTCTGTTTCAGCCCCTCTGTTTCTCAACCTCTGTTTCAGCCCCTCTGTTTCAGCCCCTCTGTTTCTCGCCCTCTGTTTCTGCCCCTCTGTTTCTCGCCCTCTGTTTCAGCCCCTCTGTTTTTCGCCCTCTGTTTCAGCCCCTCTGTTTCTCGCCCTCTGTATCAGACCCTCTGTTTCAGCCCCTCTGTTTCAGCCCCTCTGTTTCAGCCCCTCTGTATATCGCCCTCTGTTTCTCGCCCTCTGTTTCAGCCCCTCTGTTTCTCGCCCTCTGTTTCAGCCCCTCTGTTTCGCGCTCTCTGTTTCAGCCCCTCTGTTTCAGCCCCTCTGTTTCTCGCACTCTGTTTCTGCCCCTCTGTTTCTTGCCCTCTGTTTCAACCCCTCTGTTTCTCGCCCTCTGTTTCAGCCCGGCTGATTCAGCCCCTCTGTTTCAGCCCCTCTGATTCAGCCCCTCTGTTTCTCGCCCTCTGTTTCAGCCCCTCTGCTTCTCGCCCTCTGTTGCAGCCCCTCTGTTTCTCGCCCTCTGTTTCAGCCCCTCTGATTCAGCCCCTCTGTTTCAGACCCTCTGTTTCAGCACCTCTGTTTCTCGCCCTCTGTTTCAGCCCCTCTGTTTCTAGCCCTCTGATTCAGCCCCTCTGATTCAGCCCCTCTTTTTCTCGCCCTCTGTTTCAGCCCCTCTGTTTCAGCCCTTCTGTTTCAGCCCCTCTGTTTCAGCCCCTCTGTTTCAGCCCCTCTGTTTCTCGCCCTATGTTTCTGGCCCTCTGTTTCTCGCCCTCTGTTTCAGCCCCGCTGATTCAGCCCCTCTGTTTCAGACCCTCTGAATCAGCCCCTCTGATTCAGCTCCTCTGTTTCAGCCCCACTTTTTCAGCCCCTCTGTTTCTCGCCCTCTGTTTCAGCCCCTCTGATTCTCGCCCTCTGTTTCAGCCCCTCTTTTTCTCGCCGTCTGTTTCAGCCCCTCTGATTCAGCCCCTCTGTTTCAGCCCTTCTGATTCAGCCCCTCTGATTCAGCCCCTCTGATTCAGCCCCTCTGTTTCTCACCCTCTGTTTCAGCCCGTCTGATTCAGCCCCTCTGATTCAGCCCCTCAGATTCAGCCCCTCTGTTTCAGCGCCTCTGATTCAGCCCCTCTGATTCAGCCCCTCTGTTTCTCGCCCTCTCTTTCAGCCGCTCTGTTTCAGCTCCTCTGTTTCACCTTCTCTGTTTCACCCCCTCTGTTTCTAGCTCTCTGTTTCAGCCCCTCTGTTTCTCGCCCTCTGTTCCAGCCCCTCTGTTTCTCGCCCTCTGTTTCAGCCCCTCTGTTTCAGCCCCTCTGTTTCAGCCCCTCTGTTTCTCGCCCTCTGTTTCAGCCCCTCTGTTTCTCGCCCTCAGTTTCAGCCCCTCTGTTTCTCGCCCTCTGTTTCAGCCCCTCGGTTTCAGCCCCTCTGTTTCTCGCCGTCTGTTTCAGCCCCTCTGTTTCAGCCCCTCTGTTTCAGCCCCTCTGTTTCTCACCCTCTATTTCAGCCCCTCTGTTTCTCGCCCTCTGTTTCAGCCCCTCTGTTTCTCGCCCTCTGTTTCTGCCCCTCTGTTTCTCGCCCTCTGTTTCAGCCCCTCTGTTTCAGCCCCTCTGTTTCAGCCCCTCTGTTTCAGCCCCTCTGTTTCTCACCCTCTGTATCAGACCCTCTGTTTCAGCCCTTCTGTTTCAGACCCGCTGTTTCAGCTCCTCTGTTTCTCGCCCACGGTTTCAGCCCCTCTGATTCAGCCCCTCTGTTCCAGCCCCTCTGATTCAGCCCCTCTGATTCAGCCCCTCTGTTTCTCACCATCTGTTTCAGCCCCTCTTTTTCAGCCCCTCTGTTTCTCACCCTCTGTTTCAGCCCCTCTGTTTCTCGCCCTCTGTTTCAGCCCCTCTGTTTCTCACCCTCTGTTTCAGCCCCTCTGATTCAGCCCCTCTGTTTCTCGCCCTCTGTTTCAGCCCCTCTGTATCTCGCCCTCTGTTTCAGCCCCTCTGTTTCAGCCCCTCTGTTTCAGCCCCTCTGATTCTCGCCCTCTGTTCCAGCCCCTCGGTTTCTCGCCCTCTGTTTCAGGCCCTCTGTTTCTCGCTCTCTGTTTCAGCCCCTCTGATTCAGCCCCTCTGTTTCAGCCCCTCTGTTTTTCGCCATCTATTTCTCACCCTCTGTTTCTCGCCCTCTGTTTCAGCCCTTAGTTTTTCGCCCTCTGTTTCAGCCCCTCTGTTTATCGCCCTCTGTTTCAGGCTCTCTGTTTCAGCCCGTCTGTTTCAGCCCCTCTGTTTCAGCCCCTCTGTTTCTCGCACTCTGTTTCTCGCCCGCTGTTTCAGCCCCTTTGTTTCTCGCCCTCTGTTTCAGCCCCACTGTTTCAGCCCCTCTGATTCAGCCCCTCTGATTCAGCCCCTCTGTTTCTCGCCCTCTGTTTCAGCCCCTCTGTTTCAGCCCCTCTGCTTCAGCCCCTCTGTTTCTCGCCCTCTGTTTCAGCCCCTCTGTTTCTCGCCCTCTGTTTCAGCCCCTCTGTTTCTCGCCCTCTGTTTCAGCCCCTCTGTTTCAGCCCCTCTGTTTCTCGCCCTCTGTTTCAGCCCCGCTGTTTCTCGCCCTCTGTTTCAGCACCGCTGATTCAGCCCCTCTGTTTCAGCCCCTCTGATTCAGCCTCTCTGTTTCAGACCCTCTGTTTCAGCCCCTCTGTTTCAGCCCCTCTGTTTCTCGCCCTCTGTTTCAGCCCCTCTGATTCTCGCCCTCAGTTTTAGCCCCTCTGTTTCTCGCCCACGGTTTCAGCCCCTCTGATTCAGCCCCTCTGTTCCAGCCCCTCTGATTCAGCCCCTCTGATTCAGCCCCTCTGATTCAGCCCCTCTGTTTCGCACCATCTGTTTCAGCCCCTCTGTTTCAGCCCCTCTGTTTCTCACCCTCTGTTTCAGCCCCTCTGATTCATCCCCTCTGATTCAGCCCCTCTGATTCAGCCCCTCTGTTTCAGCCCCTCTGTTTCAGCGCCTCTGTTTCTCGCCCTCTGTTTCAGCCCCTCTGATTCAGCCCCTCTGTTTCAGCCCTTCTGTTTCTCCCCCTCTGTTCCAGCCACTCTGTTTCAGCCCCTCTGTTTCAGCCTCTCTGTTTCAGCCCCTCTGTTTCAGCCCCTCTGTTTCTCGCCCTCTGTTTCAGCCCCTCTGTTTCTCGCCCTCTGTTTCAGCCCCTCTGTTTCAGCCCGTCTGTTTCGGGCACTCTGTTTCTCGCCCTCTGTTTCAGCGCCTCTGTTTCTCACCCTCTGTTTCAGCCCCTCTGATTCAGCCCCTCTGTTTCTCGCACTCTGTTTCAGCGCCTCTGTTTCTCACCCTCTGTTTCAGCCCCTCTGATTCTCGCCCTCTGTTTCAGCCCCTCTGTTTCTCGCCCTCTGTTTCAGCCCCTCTGTTTCTCGCCCTCTGTTTCAGCCCATCTGATTCAGCCCCTCTGTTTCTCGCCCTCTGCTTCAGCCGCTCTGTTTCAGCCCCTCTGTTTCTCGCCCTCTGTTTCAGCCCCTCTGTTTCAGCCCCTCTGTTTCACGCCCTCTGTTTCTGCCCCTCTGTTTCTCGCCCTCTGTTTCAGCCCCTCTGATTCTCGCCCTCTATTTCAGCCCCGCTGATTCAGCCCCTCTGTTTCAGCCCCTCTGAATCAGCCCCTCTGATTCAGCCCCTCTGTTTCCGCCCCTCTGTTTCAGCCCCACTGTTTCAGCCCCTTTGTTTCAGCCCCTCTGTTTCAGCGCCTCTGTTTCTCGCCCTCTGTTTCAGACCCTCTGTTTCTCGCCCTCTGTTTCAGCCCCTCTGATTCAGCCCCTCTGTTTCAACCCCTCTGTTTCTCCGCCTCTGTTCCAGGCCCTCTGTTTCAGCCCCTCTGTTTCAGCCCCTCTGTTTCTCGCCCTCAGGTTCAGCCCCTCTGTTTATCGCCCTCTGTTTCAGCCCCTCTGTTTTTGCCCCTCGTATTCAGCCCCTCTGTTTCTCGCCCTCTGTTTCAGCCCCTCTTTTTCAGCCCCTCTGTTTCAGCCCCTCTGTTTCAGCCCCTCTGTTTCTCACCCTCTGTTTCAGCCCCTCTGTTTCTCGCCCTCTGTTTCAGCCTCTCTGTTTCTCGCCCTCTGTTTCAGCCCCTCTGTTTCAGCCTCTCTGTTTCTCGCCCTCTGTTTCTGCCCCTCTGTTTCTCGCCCTCTGTTTCAGCCCCTCTGTTTTTCGCCCTCTGTTTCAGCCCCTCTGTTTCTCGCCCTCTGTATCAGACCCTCTGTTTCAGCCCCTCTGTTTCAGCCCCTCTGTTTATCGCCCTCTGTTTCTCGCCATCTGTTTCAGCCCCTCTGTTTCTCGCCCTCTGTTTCAGCCCCTCTGTTTCGCGCTCTCTGTTTCAGCCCCTCTGTTTCAGCCCCTCTGTTTCTCGCCCTCTGTGTCTGCCCCTCTGTTTCTCGCCCTCTGTTTCAACCCCTCTGTTTCTCGCCCTCTGTTTCAGCCCCGCTGATTCAGCCCCTCTGTTTCAGCCCCTCTGATTCAGCCCCTCTGTTTCTCGCCCTCTGTTTCAGCCCCTCTGCTTCTCGCCCTCTGTTGCAGCCCCTCTATTTCTCGCCCTCTGTTTCAGCCCCTCTGATTCAGCCCCTCTGTTTCTCGCCCTCTGTTTCAGCCCCTCTGTTTCTCGCCCTCTGTTTCAGCCCCTCTGTTTCTCGCCCTCTGTTTCAGCCCCTCTGTTTCTCGTCCTCTGTTTCAGCCCCTCTGTTTCAGCCCCTCTGTTTCTCGCCCTCTGTTTCAGCCCCGCTGTTTCTCGCCCTCTGTTTCAGCACCGCTGATTCAGCCCCTCTGTTTCAGCCCCTCTGAATCAGCCCCTCTGATTCAGCCCCTCTGTTTCAGACCCTCTGTTTCAGCGCCTCTGTTTCTCACCCTCTGTTTCAGCCCCTCTGATTCAGCCCCCCTGTTTCTCGCACTCTGTTTCAGCCCCTCTGTTTCAGCCCCTCTGATTCAGCCCCTCTGTTTCTCGCACTCTGTTTCAGCCCCTCTGTTTCAGCCCCTCTGATTCAGCCCCTCTGTTTCTCGCCCTCTGTTTCAGCCCCTCTGTTTCTCGCCCTCTGTTTCAGCCCCTCTGATTCAGCCCCTCTGTTTCTCGCCCTCTGCTTCAGCCACTCTGTTTCAGCCCCTCTGTTTCACGCCCTCTGTTTCTGCCCCTCTGTTTCTCGCCCACTGTTTCAGCCCCTCTGATTCTCGCCCTCTATTTCAGCGCCGCTGATTCAGCCCCTCTGTTTCAGCCCCTCTGAATCAGCCCCTCTGATTCAGCCCCTCTGTTTCCGCCCCTCTGTTTCTCGCCCTCTATTTCAGCGCCGCTGATTCAGCCCCTCTGTTTCAGCCCCTCTGAATCAGCCCCTCTGATTCAGCCCCTCTGTTTCCGCCCCTCTGTTTCAGCCCCACTGTTACAGCCCCTTTGTTTCAGCCCCTCTGTTTCAGCGCCTCTGTTTCTCGCCCTCTGTTTCAGCCCCTCTGTTTCTGGCCCTCTGTTTCAGCCCCTCTGATTCAGCCCCTCTGTTTCAACCCCTCTGTTTCTCCGCCTCTGTTCCAGGCCCTCTGTTTCAGCCCCTCTGTTTCAGCCCCTCTGTTTCAGCCCCTCTGTTTCTCGCCCTCAGGTTCAGCCCCTCTGTTTATCGCCCTCTGTTTCAGCCCCTCTGTTTTAGCCCCTCGTATTCAGCCCCTCTGTTTCTCGCCCTCTGTTTCAGCCCCTCTGTTTCAGCCCCTCTGTTTCAGCCCCTCTGTTTCTCACCCTCTGTTTCAGCCCCTCTGTTTCTCGCCCTCTGTTTCAGCCCCTCTGTTTCTCGCCCATTGTTTCAGCCCCTCTGTTTCAGCCCCTCTGTTTCTCGCCCTCTGTTTCTGCCCCTCTGTTTCTCGCCCTCTGTTTCAGCCCCTCTGTTTTTCGCCCTCTGTTTCAGCCCCTCTGTTTCTCGCCCTCTGTATCAGACCCTCTGTTTCAGCCCCTCTGTTTCAGCCCCTCTGTTTCAGCCCCTCTGTTTATCGCCCTCTGTTTCTCGCCATCTGTTTCAGCCCCTCAGTTTCTCGCCCTCTGTTTCAGCCCCTCTGTTTCGCGCTCTCTGTTTCAGCCCCTCTGTTTCAGCCCCTCTGTTTCTCGCCCTCTGTGTCTGCCCCTCTGTTTCTCGCCCTCTGTTTCAACCCCTCTGTTTCTCGCCCTCTGTTTCAGCCCCGCTGATTCAGCCCCTCTGTTTCAGCCCCTCTGATTCAGCCCCTCTGTTTCTCGCCCTCTGTTTCAGCCCCTCTGTTTCTCGCCCTCTGTTGCAGCCCCTCTATTTCTCGCCCTCTGTTTCAGCCCCTCTGATTCAGCCCCTCTGTTTCAGCCCCTCTGTTTCAGCGCCTCTGTTTCTCGCCCTCTGTTTCAGCCCCTCTGTTTCTAGCCCTCTGATTCAGCCCCTCTGATTCAGCCCCTCTTTTTCTCGCCCTCTGTTTCAGCCCCTCTGTTTCAGCCCTTCTGTTTCAGCCCCTCTGTTTCAGCCCCTCTGTTTCAGCCCCTCTGTTTCTCGCCCTCTGTCTCTGCCCCTCTGTTTCTCGCCCTCTGTTTCAGCCCCGCTGATTCAGCCCCTCTGTTTCAGCCCCTCTGAATCAGCCCCTCTGATTCAGCTCCTCTGTTTCAGCCCCACTTTTTCAGCCCCTCTGTTTCTCGCCCTCTGTTTCAGCCCCTCTGATTCTCGCCCTCTGTTTCAGCCCCTCTGTTTCTCGCCGTCTGTTTCAGCCCCTCTGATTCAGCCCCTCTGTTTCAGCCCTTCTGATTCAGCCCCTCTGATTCAGCCCCTCTGATTCAGCCCCTCTGTTTCTCGCCCTCTGTTTCAGCACCTCTGTTTCTCGCCCTCTGTTTCAGCCCCTCTGTTTCTCGCCCTCTGTTTCAGCCCCTCTGTTTCTCACCCTCTGTTTCAGCCCCTCTGATTCAGCCCCTCTGTTTCTCGCCCTCTGTTTCAGCCCCTCTGTTTCTCGCCCACTGTTTCAGCCCCTCTGTTTCAGCCCCTCTGTTTCAGCCCCTCTGATTCTCGCCCTCTGTTTCAGCCCCTCTGTTTCTCGCCCTCTGTTTCAGGCCCTCTGTTTCTCGCTCTCTGTTTCAGCCCCTCTGATTCAGCCCCTCTGTTTCAGCCCCTCTGTTTTTCGCCATCTATTTCTCACCCTCTGTTTCTCGCCCTCGGTTTCAGCCCTTAGTTTTTCGCACTCTGTTTCAGCCCCTCTGTTTATCGCCTCTGTTTCAGGCTCTCTGTTTCAGCCCTTCGGTTTCAGCCCCTCTGTTTCAGCCCCTCTGTTTCTCGCACTCTGTTACACGCCCGCTGTTTCAGCCCCTTTGTTTCTCGCCCTCTGTTTCAGCCCCACTGTTTCAGCCCCTCTGATTCAGCCCCTCTGATTCAGCCCCTCTGTTTCTCGCCCTCTGTTTCAGCCCCTCTGTTTCAGCCCCTCTGTTTCAGCCCCTCTGTTTCTCGCCCTCTGTTTCAGCCCCTCTGTTTCTCGCCCTCTGTTTCAGCCCCTCTGTTTCTCGCCCTCTGTTTCAGCCCCTCTGTTTCTCGCCCTCTGTTTCAGCCCCTCTGTTTCAGCCCCTCTGTTTCTCGCCCTCTGTTTCAGCCCCGCTGTTTCTCGCCCTCTTTTTCAGCACCGCTGATTCAGCCCCTATGTTTCAGCCCCTCTGAATCAGCCCCTCTGATTCAGCCCCTCTGTTTCAGACCCTCTGTTTCAGCCCCTCTGTTTCAGCCCCTCTGTTTCTCGCCCTCTGTTTCAGCCCCTCTGATTCTCGCCCACGGTTTCAGCCCCTCTGATTCAGCCCCTCTGTTCCAGCCCCTCTGATTCAGCCCCTCTGATTCAGCCCCTCTGATTCAGCCCCTCTGTTTCTCACCCTCTGTTTCAGCCCCTCTGTTTCAGCCCCTCTGTTTTTCACCCTCTGTTTCAGCCCCTCTGATTCATCCCCTCTGATTCAGCCCCTCTGATTCAGCCCCTCTGTTTCTCGCCCTCTGTTTCAGCCCCTCTGTTTCTCGCCCTCTGTTTCAGCCCCTCTGTTTCAGCCCCTCTGTTTCAGCCCCTCTGTTTCAGCGCCTCTGTTTCTCGCCCTCTGTTTCAGCACCTCTGATTCAGCCCCTCTGTTTCAGCCCTTCTGTTTCTCCCCCTCTGTTCCAGCCACTCTGTTTCTCGCCCTCTGTTTCAGCCCCTCTGTTTCTCGCCCTCTGTTTCAGGCCCTCTGTTTCTCGCTCTCTGTTTCAGCCCCTCTGATTCAGCCCCTCTGTTTCAGCCCCTCTGTTTTTCGCCATCTATTTCTCACCCTCTGTTTCTCGCCCTCTGTTTCAGCCCTTAGTTTTTCGCACTCTGTTTCAGCCCCTCTGTTTATCGCCTCTGTTTCAGGCTCTCTGTTTCAGCCCTTCGGTTTCAGCCCCTCTGTTTCAGCCCCTCTGTTTCTCGCACTCTGTTACACGCCCGCTGTTTCAGCCCCTTTGTTTCTCGCCCTCTGTTTCAGCCCCACTGTTTCAGCCCCTCTGATTCAGCCCCTCTGATTCAGCCCCTCTGTTTCTCGCCCTCTGTTTCAGCCCCTCTGTTTCAGCCCCTCTGTTTCAGCCCCTCTGTTTCTCGCCCTCTGTTTCAGCCCCTCTGTTTCTCGCCCTCTGTTTCAGCCCCTCTGTTTCTCGCCCTCTGTTTCAGCCCCTCTGTTTCTCGCCCTCTGTTTCAGCCCCTCTGTTTCAGCCCCTCTGTTTCTCGCCCTCTGTTTCAGCCCCGCTGTTTCTCGCCCTCTTTTTCAGCACCGCTGATTCAGCCCCTATGTTTCAGCCCCTCTGAATCAGCCCCTCTGATTCAGCCCCTCTGTTTCAGACCCTCTGTTTCAGCCCCTCTGTTTCAGCCCCTCTGTTTCTCGCCCTCTGTTTCAGCCCCTCTGATTCTCGCCCACGGTTTCAGCCCCTCTGATTCAGCCCCTCTGTTCCAGCCCCTCTGATTCAGCCCCTCTGATTCAGCCCCTCTGATTCAGCCCCTCTGTTTCTCACCCTCTGTTTCAGCCCCTCTGTTTCAGCCCCTCTGTTTTTCACCCTCTGTTTCAGCCCCTCTGATTCATCCCCTCTGATTCAGCCCCTCTGATTCAGCCCCTCTGTTTCTCGCCCTCTGTTTCAGCCCCTCTGTTTCTCGCCCTCTGTTTCAGCCCCTCTGTTTCAGCCCCTCTGTTTCAGCCCCTCTGTTTCAGCGCCTCTGTTTCTCGCCCTCTGTTTCAGCCCCTCTGATTCAGCCCCTCTGTTTCAGCCCCTCTGTTTCTCCCCCTCTGTTCCAGCCACTCTGTTTCAGCCCCTCTGTTTCAGCCTCTCTGTTTCAGTCCCTCTGTTTCAGCCCCTCTGTTTCTCGCCCTCTGTTTCAGCCCCTCTGTTTCTCGCCCTCTGTTTCAGCCCCTCTGTTTCAGCCCGTCTGTTTCGGGCACTCTGTTTCTCGCCCTCTGTTTCAGCGCCTCTGTTTCTCACCCTCTGTTTCAGCCCCTCTGATTCAGCCCCTCTGTTTCTCGCCCTCTGTTTCAGCCCCTCTGTTTCTCACCCTCTGTTTCAGCCCCTCTGTTTCTCGCCCTCTGTTTCAGCCCCTCTGATTCAGCCCCTCTGTTTCTCGCCCTCTGCTTCAGCCGCTCTGTTTCAGACCCTCTGTTTCAGCCCCTCTGTTTCAGCCCCTCTGTTTCTCGCCCTCTGTTTCAGCCCCTCTGATTCTCGCCCTCAGTTTTAGCCCCTCTGTTTCTCGCCCACGGTTTCATCCCCTCTGATTCAGCCCCTCTGTTCCAGCCCCTCTGATTCAGCCCCTCTGATTCAGCCCCTCTGATTCAGACCCTCTGTTTCTCACGCTCTGTTTCAGCCCCTCTGTTTCAGCCCCTCTGTTTCTCACCCTCTGTTTCAGCCCCTCTGATTCATCCCCTCTGATTCAGCCCCTCTGTTTCTCGCCCTCTGTTTCAGCCCCTCTGTTTCTCGCCCTCTGTTTCAGCCCCTCTGTTTCAGCCCCTCTGTTTCAGCCCCTCTGTTTCAGCGCCTCTGTTTCTCGCCCTCTGTTTCAGCCCCTCTGATTCAGCCCCTCTGTTTCAGCCCCTCTGTTTCTCCCCCTCTGTTCCAGCCTCTCTGTTTCAGCCCATCTGTTTCAGCCCCTCTGTTTCTCGCCCTCTGTTTCAGCCCCTCTGTTTCTCGCCCTCTGTTTCAGCCCCTCTGTTTCAGCCCGTCTGTTTCGGGCACTCTGTTTCTCGCCCTCTGTTTCAGCGCCTCTGTTTCTCACCCTCTGTTTCAGCCCCTCTGATTCAGCCCCTCTGTTTCTCGCACTCTGTTTCAGCCCCTCTGTTTCAGCCCCTCTGATTCAGCCCCTCTGTTTCTCGCCCTCTGTTTCAGCCCCTCTGTTTCTCGCCCTCTGTTTCAGCCCCTCTGTTTCTCGCCGTCTGTTTCAGCCCCTCTGATTCAGCCCCTCTGTTTCAGCCCTTCTGATTCAGCCCCTCTGATTCAGCCCCTCTGATTCAGCCCCTCTGTTTCTCGCCCTCTGTTTCAGCACCTCTGTTTCTCGCCCTCTGTTTCAGCCCCTCTGTTTCTCGCCCTCTGTTTCAGCCCCTCTGTTTCTCACCCTCTGTTTCAGCCCCTCTGATTCAGCCCCTCTGTTTCTCGCCCTCTGTTTCAGCCCCTCTGTTTCTCGCCCACTGTTTCAGCCCCTCTGTTTCAGCCCCTCTGTTTCAGCCCCTCTGATTCTCGCCCTCTGTTTCAGCCCCTCTGTTTCTCGCCCTCTGTTTCAGGCCCTCTGTTTCTCGCTCTCTGTTTCAGCCCCTCTGATTCAGCCCCTCTGTTTCAGCCCCTCTGTTTTTCGCCATCTATTTCTCACCCTCTGTTTCTCGCCCTCGGTTTCAGCCCTTAGTTTTTCGCACTCTGTTTCAGCCCCTCTGTTTATCGCCTCTGTTTCAGGCTCTCTGTTTCAGCCCTTCGGTTTCAGCCCCTCTGTTTCAGCCCCTCTGTTTCTCGCACTCTGTTACACGCCCGCTGTTTCAGCCCCTTTGTTTCTCGCCCTCTGTTTCAGCCCCACTGTTTCAGCCCCTCTGATTCAGCCCCTCTGATTCAGCCCCTCTGTTTCTCGCCCTCTGTTTCAGCCCCTCTGTTTCAGCCCCTCTGTTTCAGCCCCTCTGTTTCTCGCCCTCTGTTTCAGCCCCTCTGTTTCTCGCCCTCTGTTTCAGCCCCTCTGTTTCTCGCCCTCTGTTTCAGCCCCTCTGTTTCTCGCCCTCTGTTTCAGCCCCTCTGTTTCAGCCCCTCTGTTTCTCGCCCTCTGTTTCAGCCCCGCTGTTTCTCGCCCTCTTTTTCAGCACCGCTGATTCAGCCCCTATGTTTCAGCCCCTCTGAATCAGCCCCTCTGATTCAGCCCCTCTGTTTCAGACCCTCTGTTTCAGCCCCTCTGTTTCAGCCCCTCTGTTTCTCGCCCTCTGTTTCAGCCCCTCTGATTCTCGCCCACGGTTTCAGCCCCTCTGATTCAGCCCCTCTGTTCCAGCCCCTCTGATTCAGCCCCTCTGATTCAGCCCCTCTGATTCAGCCCCTCTGTTTCTCACCCTCTGTTTCAGCCCCTCTGTTTCAGCCCCTCTGTTTTTCACCCTCTGTTTCAGCCCCTCTGATTCATCCCCTCTGATTCAGCCCCTCTGATTCAGCCCCTCTGTTTCTCGCCCTCTGTTTCAGCCCCTCTGTTTCTCGCCCTCTGTTTCAGCCCCTCTGTTTCAGCCCCTCTGTTTCAGCGCCTCTGTTTCTCGCCCTCTGTTTCAGCCCCTCTGATTCAGCCCCTCTGTTTCTCGCCCTCTGTTTCAGGCCCTCTGTTTCTCGCTCTCTGTTTCAGCCCCTCTGATTCAGCCGCTCTGTTTCAACGCCTCTGATTCAGCCCCTCTGATTCAGCCCCTCTGTTTCTCGCCCTCTGTTTCAGCCCCGCTGTTTCAGCCCCTCTGTTTCTCCTCCTCTGTTTCAGCCCCTCTGTTTCTAGCACTCTGTTTCAGCCCCTCTGTTTCTCGCCCTCTGTTTCAGCCCCTCTCTTTCTCGCCCTCTGTTTCAGCCCCTCTGTTTCAGTCCCTCTAATTCAGCCCCTCTGTTTCTCACCCTCTGTTTCAGCCCCTCTGTTTCTCGCCCTCTGTTTCAGCCCTTCTGTTTCAGCCCCTCTGTTTCTCGCCCTCTGTTTCTGCCCCTCTGTTTCTCGCCCTCTGTTTCAGCCCCGCTGTTTCTCGCCCTCTGTTTCAGCCCCGCTGATTCAGCCCCTCTGTTTCAGCCCCTCTGAATCAGCCCCTCTGATTCAGCCCCTCTGTTTCAGCCCCTCTGTTTCAGCCCCACTGTTTCTCGCCCTCAGTTTCAGCCCCTCTGTTTCTCGCCCTCTGTTTCAGCCCCTCTGTTTCTCGCCCTCTGTTCAGCCCCTATGTTTCTCGCCCTCTGTTTCAGCCCCTCTGTTTTTCGCCCTCTGTTTCAGCCCCTCTGTTGCAGCCCCTCTGTTTCTCGCCCTCTGTTTCTGCCACTCTGTTTCTCGCCCTCTGTTTCAGCCCCGCTGATTCAGCCCCTCTGTTTCAGCCCCCCTGAATCAGCCCCTCTGATTCAGCCCCTCCGTTTCAGCCCCTCTGTTTCACCCCCTCTGTTTCTCGCCCTCTTTTTCAGCCCATCTGATTCTCGCCCTCTGTTTCCGCCCCTCTGATTCTCACCCTCTGTTTCAGCCCCTCTGATTGAGCCCCTCTGTTTCAGCCCCTCTGATTCAGCCCCTCTGATTCAGCCCCTCTGATTCAGCCCCTCTGTTTCTCGCCCTCTGTTTCAGCCCCTCTGTTTCAGCCCCTCTGTTTCAGCCCCTCTGTTTCTCACCCTCTGTTTCAGCCCCTCTGATTCAGCCCCTCTGATTCAGCCCCTCTGATTCAGCCCCTCTGTTTCAACGCCTCTGATTCAGCCCCTCTGATTCAGCCCCTCTGTTTCTCGCCCTCTGTTTCAGCCCCGCTGTTTCAGCCCCTCTGTTTCTCCTCCTCTGTTTCAGCCCCTCTGTTTCTAGCACTCTGTTTCAGCCCCTCTGTATCTCGCCCTCTGTTTCAGCCCCTCTCTTTCTCGCCCTCTGTTTCAGCCCCTCTGTTTCAGTCCCTCTAATTCAGCCCCTCTGTTTCAGCCCCTCTGTTTCTCGCCCTCTGTTTCAGCCCCTCTGTTTCTCGCCCTCATATTCAGCCCCTCTGTTTCTCGCCCTCTGTTTCAGCCCCTCTGTTTCAGCCCCTCTGTTTCAGCCCCTCTGTTTCTCGCCCTCTGTTTCAGCCCCTCTGTTTCTCGCCCTCTGTTTCAGCCCCTCTGTTTCTCGCCCTCTGTTTCAGCCCCTCTGTTTCTCGCCCTCTGTTCAGCCCCTATGTTTCTCGCCCACTGTTTCAGCCCGTCTGATTCAGCCCCTCTGATTCAGCCCCTCTGATTCAGCCCCTCTGTTTCAGCGCCTCTGATTCAGCCCCTCTGATTCAGCCCCTCTGTTTCTCGCCCTCTCTTTCAGCCGCTCTGTTTCAGCCCCTCTGTTTCACCTCCTCTGTTTCAGCCCCTCTGTTTCTAGCCCTCTGTTTCAGCCCCTCTGTTTCTCGCCCTCTGTTCCAGCCCCTCTGTTTCTCGCCCTCTGTTTCAGCCTCTCTGTTTCAGCCCCTCTGTTTCAGCCCCTCTGTTTCTCGCCCTCTGTTTCAGCCCCTCTGTTTCTCGCCCTCAGTTTCAGCCCATCTGTTTCTCGCCCTCTGTTTCAGCCCCTCTGTTTCAGCCCCTCTGTTTCTCGCCCTCTGTTTCTCGCCCTCTGTTTCAGCCCCTCTGTTTCAGCCCCTTTGTTTCAGCCCGTCTGTTTCTCACCCTCTTTTTCAGCCCCTCTGTTTCTCGCCCTCTGTTTCAGCCCCTCTGTTTCTCGCCCTCTGTTTCAGCCCCTCTGTTTCAGCCCCTCTATTTCTCGCCCTCTGTTTCTGCCCCTATGTTTCTCGCCCTCTGTTTCAGCCACTCTGTTTTTCGCCCTCTGTTTCAGCCCCTCTGTTTCTCGCCCTCTGTATCAGACCCTCTGTTTCAGCCCCTCTGTTTCAGACCCTCTGTTTAAGCCCCTCTGTTTCTCGCCCGCGGTTTCTCGCCCTCTGTTTCAGCCCCTCTGTTTCTCGCCCTCTGTTTCAGCCCCTCTGTTTCTCGCCCTCTGTTTCAGCCCCTCTGTTTCTCGCCCTCTGTTTCAGCCCCTCTGTTTCAGCCCCGCTGTTTCTCGCCCTCTGTTTCAGCCCCTCCGTTTCAGCCCCTCTGTTTCAGCCTCTCTGTTTCAGCCCCTCTGTTTCTCGCCCTCTGTTTCAGCCCCTCTGTTTCTCGCCCTCTGTTCAGCACCTTAGTTTCTCGCCCTCTTTTTCAGCCCCTCTGTTTCTCGCCCTCTGTTTCAGCCCCTCTGTATCAGCCCCTCTGTTTCTCGCCCTCTATTTCTGCCCCTCTGTTTCTCGCCCTCTGTTTCGGCCCCTCTGTTTCATCCCCTCTGTTTCAGCCCCTCTGTTTCAGCACCTCTGTTTCTCGCCCTCTGTTTCAGCCCCTCTGTTTCTCGCCCTCTGTTTCAGGCCCTCTGTTTCTCGCCCTCTGTTTCAGCCCCTCTCTTTCAGCCCCTCTGTTTCAGCCCCTCTGTTTCTCGCCCTCTGTTTCAGCCCCTCTGAATCAGCCCCTCTGATTCAGCCCCTCTGTTTCAGCCCCTCTGTTTCAGCCCCTCTGTTTCTCGCCCTCTGTTTCAGCCCCTCTGTTTCTCGCCCTCTGTTTCAGCCCCTCTGTTTCTCGCCCTCTGTTCAGCCCCTATGTTTCTCGCCCTCTGTTTCAGCCCCTCTGTTTTTCGCCCTCTGTTTCAGCCCCTCTGTTTCAGCCCCTCTGTTTCTGCCACTCTGTTTCTCGCCCTCTGTTTCAGCCCAGCTGATTCAGCCCCTCTGTTTCAGCCCCTCTGAATCAGCCCCTCTGATTCAGCCCCTCCGTTTCAGCCCCTCTGTTTCAGCCCCTCTGTTTCTCGCCCTCTGTTTCAGCCCATCTGATTCTCGCCCTCTGTTTCCGCCCCTCTGATTCTCACCCTCTGTTTCAGCCCCTCTGATTGAGCCCCTCTGTTTCAGCCCCTCTGATTCAGCCCCTCTGATTCAGCCATTCTGATTCAGCCCCTCAGTTTCTCGCCCTCTGTTTCAGCCCCTCTGTTTCAGCCCCTCTGTTTCATCCCCTCTGTTTCAGCCCCTCTGTTTCAGCCCCTCTGTTTCTCGCCCTCTGTTTCAGCCCCTCTGTTTCTCGCCCTCTGTTTCAGGCCCTCTGTTTCTCGCCCTCTGTTTCAGCCCCTCTCTTTCAGCCCCTCTGTTTCAGCCCCTCTGATTCTCGCCCTCTGTTTCAGCCCCTCTGTTTCAGCCCCTCTGTTTCAGCCCCTCTGTTTCAGCCCCTCTGTTTCAGCTCCTCTGTTTCTCGCCCTCTGTTTCAGCCCCTCTGTTTCTCGCCCTCTGTTTCATCCCTTCTGTTTCAGCCCCTCTGTTTCTCGCCCTCTGTTTCTGCCCCTCTGTTTCTCGCCCTCTGTTTCAGCCCCGCTGTTTCTCGCCCTCAGCTTCAGCCCCGCTGATTCAGCCCCTCTGTTTCAGCCCCTCTGTTTCAGCCCCTCTGTTTCTCACCCTCTGTTTCAGCCCCTCTGTTTCTCGCCCTCTGTTTCAGCCCCTCTGTTTCTCGCCCTCTGTTCAGCCCCTATGTTTCTCGCCCTCTGTTTCAGCCCCTCTGTTTTTCGCCCTCTGTTTCAGCCCCTCTGTTTCAGCCCCTCTGTTTCTCGCCCTCTGTTTCTGCCACTCTGTTTCTCGCCCTCTGTTTCAGCCCCGCTGATTCAGCCCCTCTGTTTCAGCCCCTCTGAATCAGCCCCTCTTATTCAGCCCCTCCGTTTCAGCCCCTCTGTTTCAGCCCCTCTGTTTCTCGCCCTCTGTTTCAGCCCATCTGATTCTCGCCCTCTGTTTCCGCCCCTCTGATTCTCACCCTCTGTTTCAGCCCCTCTGATTGAGCCCCTCTGTTTCAGCCCCTCTGTTTCAGCCCCTCTGTTTCAGCTCCTCTGTTTCAGCTCCTCTGTTTCTCGCCCTCTGTTTCAGCCCCTCTGTTTCTCGCCCTCTGTTCAGCCCCTATGTTTCTCGCCCACTGTTTCAGCCCGTCTGATTCAGCCCCTCTGATTCAGCCCCTCTGATTCAGCCCCTCTGTTTCAGCGCCTCTGATTCAGCCCCTCTGATTCAGCCCCTCTGTTTCTCGCCCTCTCTTTCAGCCGCTCTGTTTCAGCCCCTCTGTTTCACCTCCTCTGTTTCAGCCCCTCTGTTTCTAGCCCTCTGTTTCAGCCCCTCTGTTTCTCGCCCTCTGTTCCAGCCCCTCTGTTTCTCGCCCTCTGTTTCAGCCTCTCTGTTTCAGCCCCTCTGTTTCAGCCCCTCTGTTTCTCGCCCTCTGTTTCAGCCCCTCTGTTTCTCGCCCTCAGTTTCAGCCCCTCTGTTTCTCGCCCTCTATTTCTGCCCCTCTGTTTCTCGCCCTCTGTTTCAGCCCCTCTGTTTCTCGCCCTCTGTTTCGGCCCCTCTGTTTCATCCCCTCTGTTTCAGCCCCTCTGTTTCAGCACCTCTGTTTCTCGCCCTCTGTTTCAGCCCCTCTGTTTCTCGCCCTCTGTTTCAGGCCCTCTGTTTCTCGCCCTCTGTTTCAGCCCCTCTCTTTCAGCCCCTCTGTTTCAGCCCCTCTGTTTCTCGCCCTCTGTTTCAGCCCCTCTGAATCAGCCCCTCTGATTCAGCCCCTCTGTTTCAGCCCCTCTGTTTCAGCCCCTCTGTTTCTCGCCCTCTGTTTCAGCCCCTCTGTTTCTCGCCCTCTGTTTCAGCCCCTCTGTTTCTCGCCCTCTGTTCAGCCCCTATGTTTCTCGCCCTCTGTTTCAGCCCCTCTGTTTTTCGCCCTCTGTTTCAGCCCCTCTGTTTCAGCCCCTCTGTTTCTCGCCCTCTGTTTCTGCCACTCTGTTTCTCGCCCTCTGTTTCAGCCCAGCTGATTCAGCCCCTCTGTTTCAGCCCCTCTGAATCAGCCCCTCTGATTCAGCCCCTCCGTTTCAGCCCCTCTGTTTCAGCCCCTCTGTTTCTCGCCCTCTGTTTCAGCCCATCTGATTCTCGCCCTCTGTTTCCGCCCCTCTGATTCTCACCCTCTGTTTCAGCCCCTCTGATTGAGCCCCTCTGTTTCAGCCCCTCTGATTCAGCCCCTCTGATTCAGCCATTCTGATTCAGCCCCTCAGTTTCTCGCCCTCTGTTTCAGCCCCTCTGTTTCAGCCCCTCTGTTTCATCCCCTCTGTTTCAGCCCCTCTGTTTCAGCCCCTCTGTTTCTCGCCCTCTGTTTCAGCCCCTCTGTTTCTCGCCCTCTGTTTCAGGCCCTCTGTTTCTCGCCCTCTGTTTCAGCCCCTCTCTTTCAGCCCCTCTGTTTCAGCCCCTCTGATTCTCGCCCTCTGTTTCAGCCCCTCTGTTTCAGCCCCTCTGTTTCAGCCCCTCTGTTTCAGCCCCTCTGTTTCAGCTCCTCTGTTTCTCGCCCTCTGTTTCAGCCCCTCTGTTTCTCGCCCTCTGTTTCATCCCTTCTGTTTCAGCCCCTCTGTTTCTCGCCCTCTGTTTCTGCCCCTCTGTTTCTCGCCCTCTGTTTCAGCCCCGCTGTTTCTCGCCCTCAGCTTCAGCCCCGCTGATTCAGCCCCTCTGTTTCAGCCCCTCTGTTTCAGCCCCTCTGTTTCTCACCCTCTGTTTCAGCCCCTCTGTTTCTCGCCCTCTGTTTCAGCCCCTCTGTTTCTCGCCCTCTGTTCAGCCCCTATGTTTCTCGCCCTCTGTTTCAGCCCCTCTGTTTTTCGCCCTCTGTTTCAGCCCCTCTGTTTCAGCCCCTCTGTTTCTCGCCCTCTGTTTCTGCCACTCTGTTTCTCGCCCTCTGTTTCAGCCCCGCTGATTCAGCCCCTCTGTTTCAGCCCCTCTGAATCAGCCCCTCTTATTCAGCCCCTCCGTTTCAGCCCCTCTGTTTCAGCCCCTCTGTTTCTCGCCCTCTGTTTCAGCCCATCTGATTCTCGCCCTCTGTTTCCGCCCCTCTGATTCTAACCCTCTGTTTCAGCCCCTCTGATTGAGCCCCTCTGTTTCAGCCCCTCTGTTTCAGCCCCTCTGTTTCAGCCCCTCTGTTTCAGCTCCTCTGTTTCTCGCCCTCTGTTTCAGCCCCTCTGTTTCTCGCCCTCTGTTTCATCCCTTCTGTTTCAGCCCCTCTGTTTCTCGCCCTCTGTTTCTGCCCCTCTGTTTCTCGCCCTCTGTTTCAGCCCCGCTGTTTCTCGCCCTCTGCTTCAGCCCCGCTGATTCAGCCCCTCTGTTTCAGCCCCTCTGAATCAGCACCTCTGTTTCATCCCCTCTGTTTCAGCCCCTCTGTTTCAGCCCCTCTGTTTCTCGCCCTCTGTTTCAGCCCCTCTGTTTCTCGCCCTCTGTTTCAGCCCCTCTGTTTCTCGCCCTCTGTTCAGCCCCTATGTTTCTCGCCCTCTGTTTCAGCCCCTCTGTTTTTCGCCCTCTGTTTCAGCCCCTCTGTTTCAGCCCCTCTGTTTCTCGCCCTCTGTTTCTGCCACTCTGTTTCTCGCCCTCTGTTTCAGCCCCGCTGATTCAGCCCCTCTGTTTCAGCCCCTCTGAATCAGCCCCTCTTATTCAGCCCATCCGTTTCAGCACCTCTGTTTCAGCCCCTCTGTTTCTCGCCCTCTGTTTCAGCCCATCTGATTCTCGCCCTCTGTTTCCGCCCCTCTGATTCTCACCCTCTGTTTCAGCCCCTCTGATTGAGCCCCTCTGTTTCAGCCCCTCTGATTCAGCCCCTCTGATTCAGCCCCTCTGATTCAGCCCCTCTGTTTCTCCCCCTCTTTTTCAGCCCCTCTGTTTCAGCCCCTCTGTTTCAGCCCCTCTGTTTCTCACCCTCTGTTTCAGCCCCTCTGACACAGCCCCTCTGATTCAGCTCCTCTCTTTCAGCCCCACTTTTTCAGCCCCTTTGTTTCTCGCCCTCTGTTTCAGCCCCTCTGATTCTCGCCCTCTGTTTCAGCCCCTCTGTTTCTCGCCGTCTGTTTCAGCCCCTCTGATTCAGCCCCTCTGTTTCAGCCCTTCTGATTCAGCCCCTCTGATTCAGCCCCCCTGATTCAGCCCCTCTGTTTCTCGCCCTCTGTTTCAGCCCCTCTGTTTCAGCCCCTCTGTTTCAGCCCCTCTGTTTCTCACCCTCTGTTTCAGCCCGTCTGATTCAGCCCCTCTGATTCAGCCCCTCTGATTCAGCCCCTCTGTTTCAGCGCCTCTGATTCAGCCTCTCTGATTCAGCCCCTCTGTTTCTCGCCCTCTCTTTCAGCCGCTCTGTTTCAGCCCCTCTGTTTCACATCCTCTGTTTCAGCCCCTCTGTTTCTAGCCCTCTGTTTCAGCCCCTCTGTTTCTCGCCCTCTGTTCCAGCCCCACTGTTTCTCGCCCTCTGTTTCAGCCCCTCTGTTTTAGCCCCTCTGTATCAGCCCCTCTGTTACAGCCCCTCTGTTTCAGCCCCTCTGTTTCAGCCCCTCAGTTTCTCGCCCTCTGTTTCAGCCCCTCTGTTTCTCGCCTTCTGTTTCAGCCCCTCTGTTTCAGCCCCTCTGTTTCTCGCCCTCTGTTTCAGCCCCTCTGTTTCTCGCCCTCTGTATCAGTCCCTCTGTTTCAGCCCCTCTGTTTCAGACCCTCTGTTTCAGCCTCTCTGTTTCTCGCCCTCGGTTTCTCGCCCTCTGTTTCAGCCCCTCTGTTTCTCGCCATCTGTTTCAGCCCCTCTGTTTCGCGCCCTCTGTTTCAGCCCGTCTGTTTCAGCCCCTCTGTTTCAGCCCCTCTGTTTCTCGCCCTCTGTTTCAGCCCCTCTGTTTCTCACCCTCTGTTTCAGCCCCTCTGTTTCAGCCCCGCTGTTTTTCGCTCTCTGTTTCAGCCCCTCTGTTTCAGCCCCTCTGTTTCAGCCTCTCTGTTTCAGCCCCTCTGTTTCTAGCCCTCTGTTTCAGCCCCTCTGTTTCTCGTCCTCTGTTCCAGCCCCTCTGTTTCTCGCCCTCTGTTTCAGCCCCTCTGTTTTAGCCCCTCTGTTTCAGCCCCTCTGTTTCAGCCCCTCTGTTTCAGCCCCTCTGTTTCAGCCCCTCAGTTTCTCGCCCTCTGTTTCAGCCCCTCTGTTTCTCGCCCTCTGTTTCAGCCCCTCTGTTTCAGCCCCTCTGTTTCTCGCCCTCTGTTTCTGCCCGTCTGTTTCTCGCCCTCTGTTTCAGCCACTCTGTTTTTCGCCCTCTGTTTCAGCCCCTCTGTTTCTCCCCCTCTGTATCAGTCCCTCTGTTTCAGCCCCTCTGTTTCAGACCCTCTGTTTCAGCCTCTCTGTTTCTCGCCCTCGGTTTCTCGCCCTCTGTTTCAGCCCCTCTGTTTCTCGCCCTCTGTTTCAGCCCCTCTGTTTCGCGCCCTCTGTTTCAGCCCGTCTGTTTCAGCCCCTCTGTTTCAGCCCCTCTGTTTCTCGCCCTCTGTTTCAGCCCCTCTGTTACTCACCCTCTGTTTCAGCCCCTCTGTTTCAGCCCCGCTGTTTTTCGCTCTATGTTTCAGCCCCTCTGTTTCAGCCCCTCTGTTTCAGCCTCTCTGTTTCAGCCCCTCTGTTTCTCGCCCTCTGTTTCAGCCCCTCTGTTTCTCGCCCTCTGTTTCAGCCCCTCTGTTTCTCGCCCTCTGTTTCAGCCCCTCTGTTTCAGCCCCTCTGTTTCTCGCCCTCTGTTTCTGCCCCTCTGTTTCTCGCCCTCTGTTTCAGCCCCTCTGTTTCATCCCCTCTGTTTCAGCCCCTCTGTTTCAGTCCCTCTGTTTCTCGCCCTCTGTTTCAGCCCCTCTGTTTCTCGCCCTCTGTTTCAGGCCCTCTGTTTCTCGCCCTCTGTTTCAGCCCCTCTGTTTCAGACCCTCTGTTTCAGCCCCTCCGTTTCTCACTCTCTGTTTCAGCCCCTCTGTTTCAGCCCCTCTGTTTCTCACCCTCTGTTTCAGCCCCTCTGTTTCTCGCCCTCTGTTTCAGCCCTTCTGTTTCAGCCCCTCTGTTTCTCGCCCTCTGTTTCTGCCCCTCTGTTTCTCGCCCTCTGTTTCAGCCCCGCTGTTTCTCGCCCTCTGTTTCAGCCCAGCTGATTCAGCCCCTCTGTTTCAGCCCCTCTGAATCAGCCCCTCTGATTCAGACCCTGTGTTTCAGCCCCTCTGTTTCAGCCCCACTGTTTCTCGCCCTCAGTTTCAGCCCCTCTGTTTCTCGCCCTCTGTTTCAGCCCCTCTGTTTCTCGCCCTCTGTTCAGCCCCTATGTTTCTCGCCCTCTGTTTCAGCCCCTCTGTTTTTCGCCCTCTGTTTCAGTCCCTCTGTTGCAGCCCCTCTGTTTCTCGCCCTCTGTTTCTGCCACTCTGTTTCTCGCCCTCTGTTTCAGCCCCGCTGATTCAGCCCCTCTGTTTCAGCCCCCCTGAATCAGCCCCTCTGATTCAGCCCCTCCGTTTCAGCCCCTCTGTTTCAGCCCCTCTGTTTCTCGCCCTCTGTTTCAGCCCATCTGATTCTCGCCCTCTGTTTCCGCCCCTCTGATTCTCACCCTCTGTTTCAGCCCCTCTGATTGAGCCCCTCTGTTTCAGCCCCTCTGATTCAGCCCCTCTGATTCAGCCCCTCTGATTCAGCCCCTCTGTTTCTCGCCCTCTGTTTCAGCCCCTCTGTTTCAGCCCCTCTGTTTCAGCCCCTCTGTTTCTCACCCTCTGTTTCAGCCCCACTGATTCAGCACCTCTGATTCAGCCCCTCTGATTCAGCCGCTCTGTTTCAACGCCTCTGATTCAGCCCCTCTGATTCAGCCCCTCTGTTTCTCGCCCTCTGTTTCAGCCCCGCTGTTTCAGCCCCTCTGTTTCTCCTCCTCTGTTTCAGCCCCTCTGTTTCTAGCACTCTGTTTCAGCCCCTCTGTTTCTCGCCCTCTGTTTCAGCCCCTCTCTTTCTCGCCCTCTGTTTCAGCCCCTCTGTTTCAGTCCCTCTAATTCAGCCCCTCTGTTTCTCACCCTCTGTTTCAGCCCCTCTGTTTCTCGCCCTCTGTTTCAGCCCTTCTGTTTCAGCCCCTCTGTTTCTCGCCCTCTGTTTCTGCCCCTCTGTTTCTCGCCCTCTGTTTCAGCCCCGCTGTTTCTCGCCCTCTGTTTCAGCCCCGCTGATTCAGCCCCTCTGTTTCAGCCCCTCTGAATCAGCCCCTCTGATTCAGCCCCTCTGTTTCAGCCCCTCTGTTTCAGCCCCACTGTTTCTCGCCCTCAGTTTCAGCCCCTCTGTTTCTCGCCCTCTGTTTCAGCCCCTCTGTTTCTCGCCCTCTGTTCAGCCCCTATGTTTCTCGCCCTCTGTTTCAGCCCCTCTGTTTTTCGCCCTCTGTTTCAGCCCCTCTGTTGCAGCCCCTCTGTTTCTCGCCCTCTGTTTCTGCCACTCTGTTTCTCGCCCTCTGTTTCAGCCCCGCTGATTCAGCCCCTCTGTTTCAGCCCCCCTGAATCAGCCCCTCTGATTCAGCCCCTCCGTTTCAGCCCCTCTGTTTCACCCCCTCTGTTTCTCGCCCTCTTTTTCAGCCCATCTGATTCTCGCCCTCTGTTTCCGCCCCTCTGATTCTCACCCTCTGTTTCAGCCCCTCTGATTGAGCCCCTCTGTTTCAGCCCCTCTGATTCAGCCCCTCTGATTCAGCCCCTCTGATTCAGCCCCTCTGTTTCTCGCCCTCTGTTTCAGCCCCTCTGTTTCAGCCCCTCTGTTTCAGCCCCTCTGTTTCTCACCCTCTGTTTCAGCCCCTCTGATTCAGCCCCTCTGATTCAGCCCCTCTGATTCAGCCCCTCTGTTTCAACGCCTCTGATTCAGCCCCTCTGATTCAGCCCCTCTGTTTCTCGCCCTCTGTTTCAGCCCCGCTGTTTCAGCCCCTCTGTTTCTCCTCCTCTGTTTCAGCCCCTCTGTTTCTAGCACTCTGTTTCAGCCCCTCTGTATCTCGCCCTCTGTTTCAGCCCCTCTCTTTCTCGCCCTCTGTTTCAGCCCCTCTGTTTCAGTCCCTCTAATTCAGCCCCTCTGTTTCAGCCCCTCTGTTTCTCGCCCTCTGTTTCAGCCCCTCTGTTTCTCGCCCTCATATTCAGCCCCTCTGTTTCTCGCCCTCTGTTTCAGCCCCTCTGTTTCAGCCCCTCTGTTTCAGCCCCTCTGTTTCTCGCCCTCTGTTTCAGCCCCTCTGTTTCAGCCCCTCTGTTTCAGCCCCTCTGTTTCTCACCCTCTGTTTCAGCCCCTCTGTTTCTCGCCCTCTGTTTCAGCCCTTCTGTTTCTCGCCCTCTATTTCAGCCCCTCTGTTTCAGCCCCTCTGTTTCTCGCCCACTGTTTCTGCCCCTCTGTTTCTCGCCCTCCGTTTCAGCCCCTCTGTTTTTCGCCCTCTGTTTCAGCCCCTCTGTTTCTCGCCCTCTGTATCAGACCCTCTGTTTCCGCCCCTCTGTTTCAGCCCCTCTGTTTCAGCCCCTCTGTTTCTCGCCCTCTGTTTCTCGCCCTCTGTTTCAGCCCCTCTGTTTCTCGCCCTCTGTTTCAGCTCCTCTGTTTCGCGCTCTCTGTTTCAGCCCCTCTGTTTTAGCACCTCTGTTTCTCGCCCTCTGTTTCTGCCCCTCTGTTTCTCGCCCTCTTTTTCAACCCCTCTGTTTCTCGCCCTCTGTTTCAGCCCCGCTGATTCAGCCCCTCTGTTTCAGCCCCTCTGATTCAGCCCCTCTGTTTCTCGCCCTCTGTTTCAGCCCCTCTGTTTCTCGCCCTCTGTTTCAGCCCCTCTGATTCAGCCCCTCTGTTTCAGCCCCTCTGTTTCTCCCCCTCTGTTCCAGCCCCTCTGTTTCAGCCCCTCTGTTTCAGCCACTCTGTTTCAGCCCCTCTGTTTCAGCCCCTCTGTTTCTCGCCCTCTGTTTCAGCCCCTCTGTTTCTCGCCCTCCGATTCAGCCCGTCTGTTTCAGCCCGTCTGTTTCAGCCCCTCTGTTTCACGCCCTCTGTTTCAGCCCCTCTGTTTCTCAACCTCTGTTTCAGCCCCTCTGATTCAGCCCCTCTGTTTCTCGCCCTCTGTTTCAGCCCCTCTGTTTCTCGCCCTCCGATTCAGCCCCTCTGTTTCAGCCCGTCTGTTTCAGCCACTCTGTTTCTCGCCCTCTGTTTCAGCCCCTCTGTTCCTCGCCCTCTGTTTCAGCCCCTCTGTTTCTCGCCCTCTGTTTCAGCCCCTCTGTTTCAGCCCCTCTGTTTCTCGCCCTCTGTTTCTGCCCCTCTGTTTCTCGCCCTGTGTTTCAGCCCCTCTGTTTTTCGCCCTCTGTTTCAGCCCCTCTGTTTCTCGCCCTCTGTATCAGACCCTCTGTTTCAGCCCCTCTGTTTCAGCCCCTCTGTTTCAGCCCCTCTGTATATCGCCCTCTGTTTCTCGCCCTCTGTTTCAGCCCCTCTGTTTCTCGCCCTCTGTTTCAGCCCCTCTGTTTCGCGCTCTCTGTTTCAGCCCCTCTGTTTCAGCCCCTCTGTTTCTCGCACTCTGTTTCTGCCCTTCTGTTTCTTGCCCTCTGTTTCAACCCCTCTGTTTCTCGCCCTCTGTTTCAGCCCGGCTGATTCAGCCCCTCTGTTTCAGCCCCTCTGATTCAGCCCCTCTGTTTCTCGCCCTCTGTTTCAGCCCCTCTGCTTCTCGCCCTCTGTTGCAGCCCCTCTGTTTCTCGCCCTCTGTTTCAGCCCCTCTGATTCAGCCCCTCTGTTTCAGACCCTCTGTTTCAGCACCTCTGTTTCTCGCCCTCTGTTTCAGCCCCTCTGTTTCTAGCCCTCTGATTCAGCCCCTCTGATTCAGCCCCTCTTTTTCTCGCCCTCTGTTTCAGCCCCTCTGTTTCAGCCCTTCTGTTTCAGCCCCTCTGTTTCAGCCCCTCTGTTTCAGCCCCTCTGTTTCTCGCCCTATGTTTCTGGCCCTCTGTTTCTCGCCCTCTGTTTCAGCCCCGCTGATTCAGCCCCTCTGTTTCAGACCCTCTGAATCAGCCCCTCTGATTCAGCTCCTCTGTTTCAGACCCACCTTTTCAGCCCCTCTGTTTCTCGCCCTCTGTTTCAGCCCCTCTGATTCTCGCCCTCTGTTTCAGCCCCTCTTTTTCTCGCCGTCTGTTTCAGCCCCTCTGATTCAGCCCCTCTGTTTCAGCCCTTCTGATTCAGCCCCTCTGATTCAGCCCCTCTGATTCAGCCCCTCTGTTTCTCACCCTCTGTTTCAGCCCGTCTGATTCAGCCCCTCTGATTCAGCCCCTCAGATTCAGCCCCTCTGTTTCAGCGCCTCTGATTCAGCCCCTCTGATTCAGCCCCTCTGTTTCTCGCCCTCTCTTTCAGCCGCTCTGTTTCAGCCGCTCTGTTTCACCTTCTCTGTTTCACCCCCTCTGTTTCTAGCTCTCTGTTTCAGCCCCTCTGTTTCTCGCCCTCTGTTCCAGCCCCTCTGTTTCTCGCCCTCTGTTTCAGCCCCTCTGTTTCAGCCCCTCTGTTTCAGCCCCTCTGTTTCTCGCCCTCTGTTTCAGCCCCTCTGTTTCTCGCCCTCAGTTTCAGCCCCACTGTTTCTCGCCCTCTGTTTCAGCCCCTCGGTTTCAGCCCCTCTGTTTCTCGCCGTCTGTTTCAGCCCCTCTGTTTCAGCCCCTCTGTTTCAGACCCTCTGTTTCTCACCCTCTATTTCAGCCCCTCTGTTTCTCGCCCTCTGTTTCAGCCCCTCTGTTTCTCGCCCTCTGTTTCTGCCCCTCTGTTTCTCGCCCTCTGTTTCAGCCCCTCTGTTTCAGCCCCTCTGTTTCAGCCCCTCTGTTTCAGCCCCTCTGTTTCTCACCCTCTGTATCAGACCCTCTGTTTCAGCCCTTCAGTTTCAGACCCGCTGTTTCAGCTCCTCTGTTTCTCGCCCACGGTTTCAGCCCCTCTGATTCAGCCCCTCTGTTCCAGCCCCTCTGATTCAGCCCCTCTGATTCAGCCCCTCTGATTCAGCCCCTCTGTTTCTCACCATCTGTTTCAGCCCCTCTTTTTCAGCCCCTCTGTTTCTCACCCTCTGTTTCAGCCCCTCTGTTTCTCGCCCTCTGTTTCAGCCCCTCTGTTTCTCACCCTCTGTTTCAGCCCCTCTGATTCAGCCCCTCTGTTTCTCGCCCTCTGTTTCAGCCCCTCTGTTTCTCGCCCTCTGTTTCAGCCCCTCTGTTTCAGCCCCTCTGTTTCAGCCCCTCTGATTCTCGCCCTCTGTTTCAGCCCCTCTGTTTCTCGCCCTCTGTTTCAGGCCCTCTGTTTCTCGCTCTCTGTTTCAGCCCCTCTGATTCAGCCCCTCTGTTTCAGCCCCTCTGTTTCTCGCCATCTATTTCTCACCCTCTGTTTCTCGCCCTCTGTTTCAGCCCTTAGTTTTTCGCCCTCTGTTTCAGCCCCTCTGTTTATCGCCCTCTGTTTCAGGCTCTCTGTTTCAGCCCGTCTGTTTCAGCCCCTCTGTTTCAGCCCCTCTGTTTCTCGCACTCTGTTTCTCGCCCGCTGTTTCAGCCCCTTTGTTTCTCGCCCTCTGTTTCAGCCCCACTGTTTCAGCCCCTCTGATTCAGCCCCTCTGATTCAGCCCCTCTGTTTCTCGCCCTCTGTTTCAGCCCCTCTGTTTCAGCCACTCTGCTTCAGCCCCTCTGTTTCTCGCCCTCTGTTTCAGCCCCTCTGTTTCTCGCCCTCTGTTTCAGCCCCTCTGTTTCTCGCCCTCTGTTTCAGCACCGCTGATTCAGCCCCTCTGTTTCAGCCCCTCTGATTCAGCCCCTCTGTTTCAGACCCTCTGTTTCAGCCCCTCTGTTTCAGCCCCTCTGTTTCTCGCCCTCTGTTTCAGCCCCTCTGATTCTCGCCCTCAGTTTTAGCCCCTCTGTTTCTCGCCCAGGGTTTCAGCCCCTCTGATTCAGCCCCTCTGTTCCAGCCCCTCTGATTCAGCCCCTCTGATTCAGCCCCTCTGATTCAGCCCCTCTGTTTCTCACCATCTGTTTCAGCCCCTCTGTTTCAGCCCCTCTGTTTCTCACCCTCTGTTTCAGCCCCTCTGATTCATCCCCTCTGATTCAGCCCCTCTGATTCAGCCCCTCTGTTTCAGCCCCTCTGTTTCAGCGCCTCTGTTTCTCGCCCTCTGTTTCAGCCCCTCTGATTCAGCCCCTCTGTTTCAGCCCCTCTGTTTCTCCCCCTCTGTTCCAGCCACTCTGTTTCAGCCCCTCTGTTTCAGCCTCTCTGTTTCAGCCCCTCTGTTTCAGCCCCTCTGTTTCTCGCCCTCTGTTTCAGCCCCTCTGTTTCTCGCCCTCTGTTTCAGCCCCTCTGTTTCAGCCCGTCTGTTTCGGGCACTCTGTTTCTCGCCCTCTGTTTCAGCGCCTCTGTTTCTCACCCTCTGTTTCAGCCCCTCTGATTCAGCCCCTCTGTTTCTCGCACTCTGTTTCAGCGCCTCTGTTTCTCACCCTCTGTTTCAGCCCCTCTGATTCTCGCCCTCTGTTTCAGCCCCTCTGTTTCTCGCCCTCTGTTTCAGCCCCTCTGTTTCTCGCCCTCTGTTTCAGCCCCTCTGATTCAGCCCCTCTGTTTCTCGCCCTCTGCTTCAGCCGCTCTGTTTCAGCCCCTCTGATTCTCGCCCTCTGTTTCAGCCCCTCTGTTTCAGCCCCTCTGTTTCACGCCCTCTGTTTCTGCCCCTCTGTTTCTCGCCCTCTGTTTCAGCCCCTCTGATTCTCGCCCTCTATTTCAGCCCCGCTGATTCAGCCCCTCTGTTTCAGCCCCTCTGAATCAGCCCCTCTGATTCAGCCCCTCTGTTTCCGCCCCTCTGTTTCAGCCCCACTGTTTCAGCCCCTTTGTTTCAGCCCCTCTGTTTCAGCGCCTCTGTTTCTCGCCCTCTGTTTCAGCCCCTCTGTTTCTCGCCCTCTGTTTCAGCCCCTCTGATTCAGCCCCTCTGTTTCAACCCCTCTGTTTCTCCGCCTCTGTTCCAGGCCCTCTGTTTCAGCCCCTCTGTTTCAGCCCCTCTGTTTCTCGCCCTCAGGTTCAGCCCCTCTGTTTATCGCCCTCTGTTTCAGCCCCTCTGTTTTTGCCCCTCGTATTCAGCCCCTCTGTTTCTCGCCCTCTGTTTCAGCCCCTCTGTTTCAGCCCCTCTGTTTCAGCCCCTCTGTTTCAGCCCCTCTGTTTCTCACCCTCTGTTTCAGCCCCTCTGTTTCTCGCCCTCTGTTTCAGCCTCTCTGTTTCTCGCCCTCTGTTTCAGCCCCTCTGTTTCAGCCTCTCTGTTTCTCGCCCTCTGTTGCTGCCCCTCTGTTTCTCGCCCTCTGTTTCAGCCCCTCTGTTTTTCGCCCTCTGTTTCAGCCCCTCTGTTTCTCGCCCTCTGTATCAGACCCTCTGTTTCAGCCCCTCTGTTTCAGCCCCTCTGTTTATCGCCCTCTGTTTCTCGCCATCTGTTTCAGCCCCTCTGTTTCTCGCCCTCTGTTTCAGCCCCTCTGTTTCGCGCTCTCTGTTTCAGCCCCTCTGTTTCAGCCCCTCTGTTTCTCGCCCTCTGTGTCTGCCCCTCTGTTTCTCGCCCTCTGTTTCAACCCCTCTGTTTCTCGCCCTCTGTTTCAGCCCCGCTGATTCAGCCCCTCTGTTTCAGCCCCTCTGATTCAGCCCCTCTGTTTCTCGCCCTCTGTTTCAGCCCCTCTGCTTCTCGCCCTCTGTTGCAGCCCCTCTATTTCTCGCCCTCTGTTTCAGCCCCTCTGATTCAGCCCCTCTGTTTCTCGCCCTCTGTTTCAGCCCCTCTGTTTCTCGCCCTCTGTTTCAGCCCCTCTGTTTCTCGCCCTCTGTTTCAGCCCCTCTGTTTCTCGCCCTCTGTTTCAGCCCCTCTGTTTCAGCCCCTCTGTTTCTCGCCCTCTGTTTCAGCCCCGCTGTTTCTCGCCCTCTGTTTCAGCACCGCTGATTCAGCCCCTCTGTTTCAGCCCCTCTGAATCAGCCCCTCTGATTCAGCCCCTCTGTTTCAGACCCTCTGTTTCAGCGCCTCTGTTTCTCACCCTCTGTTTCAGCCCCTCTGATTCAGCCCCTCTGTTTCTCGCACTCTGTTTCAGCCCCTCTGTTTCTCGCACTCTGTTTCAGCCCCTCTGTTTCAGCCCCTCTGATTCAGCCCCTCTGTTTCTCGCCCTCTGTTTCAGCCCCTCTGTTTCTCGCCCTCTGTTTCAGCCCCTCTGATTCAGCCCCTCTGTTTCTCGCCCTCTGCTTCAGCCGCTCTGTTTCAGCCCCTCTGTTTCACGCCCTCTGTTTCTGCCCCTCTGTTTCTCGCCCTCTGTTTCAGCCCCTCTGATTCTCGCCCTCTATTTCAGCGCCGCTGATTCAGCCCCTCTGTTTCAGCCCCTCTGAATCAGCCCCTCTGATTCAGCCCATCTGTTTCTGCCCCTCTGTTTCTCGCCCTCTATTTCAGCGCCGCTGATTCAGCCCCTCTGTTTCAGCCCCTCTGAATCAGCCCCTCTGATTCAGCCCCTCTGTTTCCGCCCCTCTGTTTCAGCCCCACTGTTACAGCCCCTTTGTTTCAGCCCCTCTGTTTCAGCGCCTCTGTTTCTCGCCCTCTGTTTCAGCCCCTCTGTTGCTGGCCCTCTGTTTCAGCCCCTCTGATTCAGCCCCTCTGTTTCAACCCCTCTGTTTCTCCGCCTCTGTTCCAGGCCCTCTGTTCCAGGCCCTCTGTATCAGACCCTCTGTTTCAGCCCCTCTGTTTCTCGCCCTCAGGTTCAGCCCCTCTGTTTATCGCCCTCTGTTTCTCGCCATCTGTTTCAGCCCCTCAGTTTCTCGCCCTCTGTTTCAGCCCCTCTGTTTCGCGCTCTCTGTTTCAGCCCCTCTGTTTCAGCCCCTCTGTTTCTCGCCCTCTGTGTCTGCCCCTCTGTTTCTCGCCCTCTGTTTCAACCCCTCTGTTTCTCGCCCTCTGTTTCAGCCCCGCTGATTCAGCCCCTCTGTTTCAGCCCCTCTGATTCAGCCCCTCTGTTTCTCGCCCTCTGTTTCAGCTCCTCTGTTTCGCGCTCTCTGTTTCAGCCCCTCTGTTTTAGCCCCTCTGTTTCTCGCCCTCTGTTTCTGCCCCTCTGTTTCTCGCCCTCTTTTTCAACCCCTCTGTTTCTCGCCCTCTGTTTCAGCCCCGCTGATTCAGCCCCTCTGTTTCAGCCCCTCTGATTCAGCCCCTCTGTTTCTCGCCCTCTGTTTCAGCCCCTCTGATTCAGCCCCTCTGTTTCAGCCCCTCTGTTTCTCCCCCTCTGTTCCAGCCCCTCTGTTTCAGCCCCTCTGTTTCAGCCACTCTGTTTCAGCCCCTCTGTTTCAGCCCCTCTGTTTCTCGCCCTCCGATTCAGCCCGTCTGTTTCAGCCCGTCTGTTTCAGCCCCTCTGTTTCACGCCCTCTGTTTCAGCCCCTCTGTTTCTCAACCTCTGTTTCAGCCCCTCTGTTTCAGCCCCTCTGTTTCTCGCCCTCTGTTTCTGCCCCTCTGTTTCTCGCCCTCTGTTTCAGCCCCTCTGTTTTTCGCCCTCTGTTTCAGCCCCTCTGTTTCTCGCCCTCTGTATCAGACCCTCTGTTTCAGCCCCTCTGTTTCAGCCCCTCTGTTTCAGCCCCTCTGTATATCGCCCTCTGTTTCTCGCCCTCTGTTTCAGCCCCTCTGTTTCTCGCCCTCTGTTTCAGCCCCTCTGTTTCGCGCTCTCTGTTTCAGCCCCTCTGTTTCAGCCCCTCTGTTTCTCGCACTCTGTTTCTGCCCCTCTGTTTCTTGCCCTCTGTTTCAACCCCTCTGTTTCTCGCCCTCTGTTTCAGCCCGGCTGATTCAGCCCCTCTGTTTCAGCCCCTCTGATTCAGCCCCTCTGTTTCTCGCCCTCTGTTTCAGCCCCTCTGCTTCTCGCCCTCTGTTGCAGCCCCTCTGTTTCTCGCCCTCTGTTTCAGCCCCTCTGATTCAGCCCCTCTGTTTCAGACCCTCTGTTTCAGCACCTCTGTTTCTCGCCCTCTGTTTCAGCCCCTCTGTTTCTAGCCCTCTGATTCAGCCCCTCTGATTCAGCCCCTCTTTTTCTCGCCCTCTGTTTCAGCCCCTCTGTTTCAGCCCTTCTGTTTCAGCCCCTCTGTTTCAGCCCCTCTGTTTCAGCCCCTCTGTTTCTCGCCCTATGTTTCTGGCCCTCTGTTTCTCGCCCTCTGTTTCAGCCCCGCTGATTCAGCCCCTCTGTTTCAGACCCTCTGAATCAGCCCCTCTGATTCAGCTCCTCTGTTTCAGCCCCACTTTTTCAGCCCCTCTGTTTCTCGCCCTCTGTTTCAGCCCCTCTGATTCTCGCCCTCTGTTTCAGCCCCTCTTTTTCTCGCCGTCTGTTTCAGCCCCTCTGATTCAGCCCCTCTGTTTCAGCCCTTCTGATTCAGCCCCTCTGATTCAGCCCCTCTGATTCAGCCCCTCTGTTTCTCACCCTCTGTTTCAGCCCGTCTGATTCAGCCCCTCTGATTCAGCCCCTCAGATTCAGCCCCTCTGTTTCAGCGCCTCTGATTCAGCCCCTCTGATTCAGCCCCTCTGTTTCTCGCCCTCTCTTTCAGCCGCTCTGTTTCAGCCGCTCTGTTTCACCTTCTCTGTTTCACCCCCTCTGTTTCTAGCTCTCTGTTTCAGCCCCTCTGTTTCTCGCCCTCTGTTCCAGCCCCTCTGTTTCTCGCCCTCTGTTTCAGCCCCTCTGTTTCAGCCCCTCTGTTTCAGCCCCTCTGTTTCTCGCCCTCTGTTTCAGCCCCTCTGTTTCTCGCCCTCAGTTTCAGCCCCTCTGTTTCTCGCCCTCTGTTTCAGGCCCTCTGTTTCTCGCTCTCTGTTTCAGCCCCTCTGATTCAGCCCCTCTGTTTCAGCCCCTCTGTTTTTCGCCATCTATTTCTCACCCTCTGTTTCTCGCCCTCTGTTTCAGCCCTTAGTTTTTCGCCCTCTGTTTCAGCCCCTCTGTTTATCGCCCTCTGTTTCAGGCTCTCTGTTTCAGCCCGTCTGTTTCAGCCCCTCTGTTTCAGCCCCTCTGTTTCTCGCACTCTGTTTCTCGCCCGCTGTTTCAGCCCCTTTGTTTCTCGCCCTCTGTTTCAGCCCCACTGTTTCAGCCCCTCTGATTCAGCCCCTCTGATTCAGCCCCTCTGTTTCTCGCCCTCTGTTTCAGCCCCTCTGTTTCAGCCACTCTGCTTCAGCCCCTCTGTTTCTCGCCCTCTGTTTCAGCCCCTCTGTTTCTCGCCCTCTGTTTCAGCCCCTCTGTTTCTCGCCCTCTGTTTCAGCACCGCTGATTCAGCCCCTCTGTTTCAGCCCCTCTGATTCAGCCCCTCTGTTTCAGACCCTCTGTTTCAGCCCCTCTGTTTCAGCCCCTCTGTTTCTCGCCCTCTGTTTCAGCCCCTCTGATTCTCGCCCTCAGTTTTAGCCCCTCTGTTTCTCGCCCACGGTTTCAGCCCCTCTGATTCAGCCCCTCTGTTCCAGCCCCTCTGATTCAGCCCCTCTGATTCAGCCCCTCTGATTCAGCCCCTCTGTTTCTCACCATCTGTTTCAGCCCCTCTGTTTCAGCCCCTCTGTTTCTCACCCTCTGTTTCAGCCCCTCTGATTCATCCCCTCTGATTCAGCCCCTCTGATTCAGCCCCTCTGTTTCAGCCCCTCTGTTTCAGCGCCTCTGTTTCTCGCCCTCTGTTTCAGCCCCTCTGATTCAGCCCCTCTGTTTCAGCCCCTCTGTTTCTCCCCCTCTGTTCCAGCCACTCTGTTTCAGCCCCTCTGTTTCAGCCTCTCTGTTTCAGCCCCTCTGTTTCAGCCCCTCTGTTTCTCGCCCTCTGTTTCAGCCCCTCTGTTTCTCGCCCTCTGTTTCAGCCCCTCTGTTTCAGCCCGTCTGTTTCGGGCACTCTGTTTCTCGCCCTCTGTTTCAGCGCCTCTGTTTCTCACCCTCTGTTTCAGCCCCTCTGATTCAGCCCCTCTGTTTCTCGCACTCTGTTTCAGCGCCTCTGTTTCTCACCCTCTGTTTCAGCCCCTCTGATTCTCGCCCTCTGTTTCAGCCCCTCTGTTTCTCGCCCTCTGTTTCAGCCCCTCTGTTTCTCGCCCTCTGTTTCAGCCCCTCTGATTCAGCCCCTCTGTTTCTCGCCCTCTGCTTCAGCCGCTCTGTTTCAGCCCCTCTGATTCTCGCCCTCTGTTTCAGCCCCTCTGTTTCAGCCCCTCTGTTTCACGCCCTCTGTTTCTGCCCCTCTGTTTCTCGCCCTCTGTTTCAGCCCCTCTGATTCTCGCCCTCTATTTCAGCCCCGCTGATTCAGCCCCTCTGTTTCAGCCCCTCTGAATCAGCCCCTCTGATTCAGCCCCTCTGTTTCCGCCCCTCTGTTTCAGCCCCACTGTTTCAGCCCCTTTGTTTCAGCCCCTCTGTTTCAGCGCCTCTGTTTCTCGCCCTCTGTTTCAGCCCCTCTGTTTCTCGCCCTCTGTTTCAGCCCCTCTGATTCAGCCCCTCTGTTTCAACCCCTCTGTTTCTCCGCCTCTGTTCCAGGCCCTCTGTTTCAGCCCCTCTGTTTCAGCCCCTCTGTTTCTCGCCCTCAGGTTCAGCCCCTCTGTTTATCGCCCTCTGTTTCAGCCCCTCTGTTTTTGCCCCTCGTATTCAGCCCCTCTGTTTCTCGCCCTCTGTTTCAGCCCCTCTGTTTCAGCCCCTCTGTTTCAGCCCCTCTGTTTCAGCCCCTCTGTTTCTCACCCTCTGTTTCAGCCCCTCTGTTTCTCGCCCTCTGTTTCAGCCTCTCTGTTTCTCGCCCTCTGTTTCAGCCCCTCTGTTTCAGCCTCTCTGTTTCTCGCCCTCTGTTGCTGCCCCTCTGTTTCTCGCCCTCTGTTTCAGCCCCTCTGTTTTTCGCCCTCTGTTTCAGCCCCTCTGTTTCTCGCCCTCTGTATCAGACCCTCTGTTTCAGCCCCTCTGTTTCAGCCCCTCTGTTTATCGCCCTCTGTTTCTCGCCATCTGTTTCAGCCCCTCTGTTTCTCGCCCTCTGTTTCAGCCCCTCTGTTTCGCGCTCTCTGTTTCAGCCCCTCTGTTTCAGCCCCTCTGTTTCTCGCCCTCTGTGTCTGCCCCTCTGTTTCTCGCCCTCTGTTTCAACCCCTCTGTTTCTCGCCCTCTGTTTCAGCCCCGCTGATTCAGCCCCTCTGTTTCAGCCCCTCTGATTCAGCCCCTCTGTTTCTCGCCCTCTGTTTCAGCCCCTCTGCTTCTCGCCCTCTGTTGCAGCCCCTCTATTTCTCGCCCTCTGTTTCAGCCCCTCTGATTCAGCCCCTCTGTTTCTCGCCCTCTGTTTCAGCCCCTCTGTTTCTCGCCCTCTGTTTCAGCCCCTCTGTTTCTCGCCCTCTGTTTCAGCCCCTCTGTTTCTCGCCCTCTGTTTCAGCCCCTCTGTTTCAGCCCCTCTGTTTCTCGCCCTCTGTTTCAGCCCCGCTGTTTCTCGCCCTCTGTTTCAGCACCGCTGATTCAGCCCCTCTGTTTCAGCCCCTCTGAATCAGCCCCTCTGATTCAGCCCCTCTGTTTCAGACCCTCTGTTTCAGCGCCTCTGTTTCTCACCCTCTGTTTCAGCCCCTCTGATTCAGCCCCTCTGTTTCTCGCACTCTGTTTCAGCCCCTCTGTTTCTCGCACTCTGTTTCAGCCCCTCTGTTTCAGCCCCTCTGATTCAGCCCCTCTGTTTCTCGCCCTCTGTTTCAGCCCCTCTGTTTCTCGCCCTCTGTTTCAGCCCCTCTGATTCAGCCCCTCTGTTTCTCGCCCTCTGCTTCAGCCGCTCTGTTTCAGCCCCTCTGTTTCACGCCCTCTGTTTCTGCCCCTCTGTTTCTCGCCCTCTGTTTCAGCCCCTCTGATTCTCGCCCTCTATTTCAGCGCCGCTGATTCAGCCCCTCTGTTTCAGCCCCTCTGAATCAGCCCCTCTGATTCAGCCCATCTGTTTCTGCCCCTCTGTTTCTCGCCCTCTATTTCAGCGCCGCTGATTCAGCCCCTCTGTTTCAGCCCCTCTGAATCAGCCCCTCTGATTCAGCCCCTCTGTTTCCGCCCCTCTGTTTCAGCCCCACTGTTACAGCCCCTTTGTTTCAGCCCCTCTGTTTCAGCGCCTCTGTTTCTCGCCCTCTGTTTCAGCCCCTCTGTTGCTGGCCCTCTGTTTCAGCCCCTCTGATTCAGCCCCTCTGTTTCAACCCCTCTGTTTCTCCGCCTCTGTTCCAGGCCCTCTGTTTCAGCCCCTATGTTTCAGCCCCTCTGTTTCAGCCCCTCTGTTTCTCGCCCTCAGGTTCAGCCCCTCTGTTTATCGCCCTCTGTTTCAGCCCCTCTGTTTTAGCCCCTCGTATTCAGCCCCTCTGTTTCTCGCCCTCTGTTTCAGCCCCTCTGTTTCAGCCCCTCTGTTTCAGCCCCTCTGTTTCAGCCCCTCTGTTTCTCACCCTCTGTTTCAGCCCCTCTGTTTCTCGCCCTCTGTTTCAGCCCCTCTGTTTCTCGCCCATTGTTTCAGCCCCTCTGTTTCAGCCCCTCTGTTTCTCGCCCTCTGTTTCTGCCCCTCTGTTTCTCGCCCTCTGTTTCAGCCCCTCTGTTTTTCGCCCTCTGTTTCAGCCCCTCTGTTTCTCGCCCTCTGTATCAGACCCTCTGTTTCAGCCCCTCTGTTTCAGCCCCTCTGTTTCAGCCCCTCTGTTTATCGCCCTCTGTTTCTCGCCATCTGTTTCAGCCCCTCAGTTTCTCGCCCTCTGTTTCAGCCCCTCTGTTTCGCGCTCTCTGTTTCAGCCCCTCTGTTTCAGCCCCTCTGTTTCTCGCCCTCTGTGTCTGCCCCTCTGTTTCTCGCCCTCTGTTTCAACCCCTCTGTTTCTCGCCCTCTGTTTCAGCCCCGCTGATTCAGCCCCTCTGTTTCAGCCCCTCTGATTCAGCCCCTCTGTTTCTCGCCCTCTGTTTCAGCTCCTCTGTTTCGCGCTCTCTGTTTCAGCCCCTCTGTTTTAGCCCCTCTGTTTCTCGCCCTCTGTTTCTGCCCCTCTGTTTCTCGCCCTCTTTTTCAACCCCTCTGTTTCTCGCCCTCTGTTTCAGCCCCGCTGATTCAGCCCCTCTGTTTCAGCCCCTCTGATTCAGCCCCTCTGTTTCTCGCCCTCTGTTTCAGCCCCTCTGATTCAGACCCTCTGTTTCAGCCCCTCTGTTTCTCCCCCTCTGTTCCAGCCCCTCTGTTTCAGCCCCTCTGTTTCAGCCACTCTGTTTCAGCCCCTCTGTTTCAGCCCCTCTGTTTCTCGCCCTCTGTTTCAGCCCCTCTGTTTCTCGCCCTCCGATTCAGCCCGTCTGTTTCAGCCCGTCTGTTTCAGCCCCTCTGTTTCACGCCCTCTGTTTCAGCCCCTCTGTTTCTCAACCTCTGTTTCAGCCCCTCTGTTTCAGCCCCTCTGTTTCTCGCCCTCTGTTTCTGCCCCTCTGTTTCTCGCCCTCTGTTTCAGCCCCTCTGTTTTTCGCCCTCTGTTTCAGCCCCTCTGTTTCTCGCCCTCTGTATCAGACCCTCTGTTTCAGCCCCTCTGTTTCAGCCCCTCTGTTTCAGCCCCTCTGTATATCGCCCTCTGTTTCTCGCCCTCTGTTTCAGCCCCTCTGTTTCTCGCCCTCTGTTTCAGCCCCTCTGTTTCGCGCTCTCTGTTTCAGCCCCTCTGTTTCAGCCCCTCTGTTTCTCGCACTCTGTTTCTGCCCCTCTGTTTCTTGCCCTCTGTTTCAACCCCTCTGTTTCTCGCCCTCTGTTTCAGCCCGGCTGATTCAGCCCCTCTGTTTCAGCCCCTCTGATTCAGCCCCTCTGTTTCTCGCCCTCTGTTTCAGCCCCTCTGCTTCTCGCCCTCTGTTGCAGCCCCTCTGTTTCTCGCCCTCTGTTTCAGCCCCTCTGATTCAGCCCCTCTGTTTCAGACCCTCTGTTTCAGCACCTCTGTTTCTCGCCCTCTGTTTCAGCCCCTCTGTTTCTAGCCCTCTGATTCAGCCCCTCTGATTCAGCCCCTCTTTTTCTCGCCCTCTGTTTCAGCCCCTCTGTTTCAGCCCTTCTGTTTCAGCCCCTCTGTTTCAGCCCCTCTGTTTCAGCCCCTCTGTTTCTCGCCCTATGTTTCTGGCCCTCTGTTTCTCGCCCTCTGTTTCAGCCCCGCTGATTCAGCCCCTCTGTTTCAGACCCTCTGAATCAGCCCCTCTGATTCAGCTCCTCTGTTTCAGCCCCACTTTTTCAGCCCCTCTGTTTCTCGCCCTCTGTTTCAGCCCCTCTGATTCTCGCCCTCTGTTTCAGCCCCTCTTTTTCTCGCCGTCTGTTTCAGCCCCTCTGATTCAGCCCCTCTGTTTCAGCCCTTCTGATTCAGCCCCTCTGATTCAGCCCCTCTGATTCAGCCCCTCTGTTTCTCACCCTCTGTTTCAGCCCGTCTGATTCAGCCCCTCTGATTCAGCCCCTCAGATTCAGCCCCTCTGTTTCAGCGCCTCTGATTCAGCCCCTCTGATTCAGCCCCTCTGTTTCTCGCCCTCTCTTTCAGCCGCTCTGTTTCAGCTCCTCTGTTTCACCTTCTCTGTTTCACCCCCTCTGTTTCTAGCTCTCTGTTTCAGCCCCTCTGTTTCTCGCCCTCTGTTCCAGCCCCTCTGTTTCTCGCCCTCTGTTTCAGCCCCTCTGTTTCAGCCCCTCTGTTTCAGCCCCTCTGTTTCTCGCCCTCTGTTTCAGCCCCTCTGTTTCTCGCCCTCAGTTTCAGCCCCTCTGTTTCTCGCCCTCTGTTTCAGCCCCTCGGTTTCAGCCCCTCTGTTTCTCGCCGTCTGTTTCAGCCCCTCTGTTTCAGCCCCTCTGTTTCAGCCCCTCTGTTTCTCACCCTCTATTTCAGCCCCTCTGTTTCTCGCCCTCTGTTTCAGCCCCTCTGTTTCTCGCCCTCTGTTTCTGCCCCTCTGTTTCTCGCCCTCTGTTTCAGCCCCTCTGTTTCAGCCCCTCTGTTTCAGCCCCTCTGTTTCAGCCCCTCTGTTTCTCACCCTCTGTATCAGACCCTCTGTTTCAGCCCTTCTGTTTCAGACCCGCTGTTTCAGCTCCTCTGTTTCTCGCCCACGGTTTCAGCCCCTCTGATTCAGCCCCTCTGTTCCAGCCCCTCTGATTCAGCCCCTCTGATTCAGCCCCTCTGTTTCTCACCATCTGTTTCAGCCCCTCTTTTTCAGCCCCTCTGTTTCTCACCCTCTGTTTCAGCCCCTCTGTTTCTCGCCCTCTGTTTCAGCCCCTCTGTTTCTCACCCTCTGTTTCAGCCCCTCTGATTCAGCCCCTCTGTTTCTCGCCCTCTGTTTCAGCCCCTCTGTATCTCGCCCTCTGTTTCAGCCCCTCTGTTTCAGCCCCTCTGTTTCAGCCCCTCTGATTCTCGCCCTCTGTTCCAGCCCCTCGGTTTCTCGCCCTCTGTTTCAGGCCCTCTGTTTCTCGCTCTCTGTTTCAGCCCCTCTGATTCAGCCCCTCTGTTTCAGCCCCTCTGTTTTTCGCCATCTATTTCTCACCCTCTGTTTCTCGCCCTCTGTTTCAGCCCTTAGTTTTTCGCCCTCTGTTTCAGCCCCTCTGTTTATCGCCCTCTGTTTCAGGCTCTCTGTTTCAGCCCGTCTGTTTCAGCCCCTCTGTTTCAGCCCCTCTGTTTCTCGCACTCTGTTTCTCGCCCGCTGTTTCAGCCCCTTTGTTTCTCGCCCTCTGTTTCAGCCCCACTGTTTCAGCCCCTCTGATTCAGCCCCTCTGATTCAGCCCCTCTGTTTCTCGCCCTCTGTTTCAGCCCCTCTGTTTCAGCCCCTCTGCTTCAGCCCCTCTGTTTCTCGCCCTCTGTTTCAGCCCCTCTGTTTCTCGCCCTCTGTTTCAGCCCCTCTGTTTCTCGCCCTCTGTTTCAGCCCCTCTGTTTCAGCCCCTCTGTTTCTCGCCCTCTGTTTCAGCCCCGCTGTTTCTCGCCCTCTGTTTCAGCACCGCTGATTCAGCCCCTCTGTTTCAGCCCCTCTGATTCAGCCTCTCTGTTTCAGACCCTCTGTTTCAGCCCCTCTGTTTCAGCCCCTCTGTTTCTCGCCCTCTGTTTCAGCCCCTCTGATTCTCGCCCTCAGTTTTAGCCCCTCTGTTTCTCGCCCACGGTTTCAGCCCCTCTGATTCAGCCCCTCTGTTCCAGCCCCTCTGATTCAGCCCCTCTGATTCAGCCCCTCTGATTCAGCCCCTCTGTTTCGCACCATCTGTTTCAGCCCCTCTGTTTCAGCCCCTCTGTTTCTCACCCTCTGTTTCAGCCCCTCTGATTCATCCCCTCTGATTCAGCCCCTCTGATTCAGCCCCTCTGTTTCAGCCCCTCTGTTTCAGCGCCTCTGTTTCTCGCCCTCTGTTTCAGCCCCTCTGATTCAGCCCCTCTGTTTCAGCCCTTCTGTTTCTCCCCCTCTGTTCCAGCCACTCTGTTTCAGCCCCTCTGTTTCAGCCTCTCTGTTTCAGCCCCTCTGTTTCAGCCCCTCTGTTTCTCGCCCTCTGTTTCAGCCCCTCTGTTTCTCGCCCTCTGTTTCAGCCCCTCTGTTTCAGCCCGTCTGTTTCGGGCACTCTGTTTCTCGCCCTCTGTTTCAGCGCCTCTGTTTCTCACCCTCTGTTTCAGCCCCTCTGATTCAGCCCCTCTGTTTCTCGCACTCTGTTTCAGCGCCTCTGTTTCTCACCCTCTGTTTCAGCCCCTCTGATTCTCGCCCTCTGTTTCAGCCCCTCTGTTTCTCGCCCTCTGTTTCAGCCCCTCTGTTTCTCGCCCTCTGTTTCAGCCCATCTGATTCAGCCCCTCTGTTTCTCGCCCTCTGCTTCAGCCGCTCTGTTTCAGCCCCTCTGTTTCTCGCCCTCTGTTTCAGCCCCTCTGTTTCAGCCCCTCTGTTTCACGCCCTCTGTTTCTGCCCCTCTGTTTCTCGCCCTCTGTTTCAGCCCCTCTGATTCTCGCCCTCTATTTCAGCCCCGCTGATTCAGCCCCTCTGTTTCAGCCCCTCTGAATCAGCCCCTCTGATTCAGCCCCTCTGTTTCCGCCCCTCTGTTTCAGCCCCACTGTTTCAGCCCCTTTGTTTCAGCCCCTCTGTTTCAGCGCCTCTGTTTCTCGCCCTCTGTTTCAGACCCTCTGTTTCTCGCCCTCTGTTTCAGCCCCTCTGATTCAGCCCCTCTGTTTCAACCCCTCTGTTTCTCCGCCTCTGTTCCAGGCCCTCTGTTTCAGCCCCTCTGTTTCAGCCCCTCTGTTTCTCGCCCTCAGGTTCAGCCCCTCTGTTTATCGCCCTCTGTTTCAGCCCCTCTGTTTTTGCCCCTCGTATTCAGCCCCTCTGTTTCTCGCCCTCTGTTTCAGCCCCTCTTTTTCAGCCCCTCTGTTTCAGCCCCTCTGTTTCAGCCCCTCTGTTTCTCACCCTCTGTTTCAGCCCCTCTGTTTCTCGCCCTCTGTTTCAGCCTCTCTGTTTCTCGCCCTCTGTTTCAGCCCCTCTGTTTCAGCCTCTCTGTTTCTCGCCCTCTGTTTCTGCCCCTCTGTTTCTCGCCCTCTGTTTCAGCCCCTCTGTTTTTCGCCCTCTGTTTCAGCCCCTCTGTTTCTCGCCCTCTGTATCAGACCCTCTGTTTCAGCCCCTCTGTTTCAGCCCCTCTGTTTATCGCCCTCTGTTTCTCGCCATCTGTTTCAGCCCCTCTGTTTCTCGCCCTCTGTTTCAGCCCCTCTGTTTCGCGCTCTCTGTTTCAGCCCCTCTGTTTCAGCCCCTCTGTTTCTCGCCCTCTGTGTCTGCCCCTCTGTTTCTCGCCCTCTGTTTCAACCCCTCTGTTTCTCGCCCTCTGTTTCAGCCCCGCTGATTCAGCCCCTCTGTTTCAGCCCCTCTGATTCAGCCCCTCTGTTTCTCGCCCTCTGTTTCAGCCCCTCTGCTTCTCGCCCTCTGTTGCAGCCCCTCTATTTCTCGCCCTCTGTTTCAGCCCCTCTGATTCAGCCCCTCTGTTTCTCGCCCTCTGTTTCAGCCCCTCTGTTTCTCGCCCTCTGTTTCAGCCCCTCTGTTTCTCGCCCTCTGTTTCAGCCCCTCTGTTTCTCGTCCTCTGTTTCAGCCCCTCTGTTTCAGCCCCTCTGTTTCTCGCCCTCTGTTTCAGCCCCGCTGTTTCTCGCCCTCTGTTTCAGCACCGCTGATTCAGCCCCTCTGTTTCAGCCCCTCTGAATCAGCCCCTCTGATTCAGCCCCTCTGTTTCAGACCCTCTGTTTCAGCGCCTCTGTTTCTCACCCTCTGTTTCAGCCCCTCTGATTCAGCCCCCCTGTTTCTCGCACTCTGTTTCAGCCCCTCTGTTTCAGCCCCTCTGATTCAGCCCCTCTGTTTCTCGCACTCTGTTTCAGCCCCTCTGTTTCAGCCCCTCTGATTCAGCCCCTCTGTTTCTCGCCCTCTGTTTCAGCCCCTCTGTTTCTCGCCCTCTGTTTCAGCCCCTCTGATTCAGCCCCTCTGTTTCTCGCCCTCTGCTTCAGCCACTCTGTTTCAGCCCCTCTGTTTCACGCCCTCTGTTTCTGCCCCTCTGTTTCTCGCCCACTGTTTCAGCCCCTCTGATTCTCGCCCTCTATTTCAGCGCCGCTGATTCAGCCCCTCTGTTTCAGCCCCTCTGAATCAGCCCCTCTGATTCAGCCCCTCTGTTTCCGCCCCTCTGTTTCTCGCCCTCTATTTCAGCGCCGCTGATTCAGCCCCTCTGTTTCAGCCCCTCTGAATCAGCCCCTCTGATTCAGCCCCTCTGTTTCCGCCCCTCTGTTTCAGCCCCACTGTTACAGCCCCTTTGTTTCAGCCCCTCTGTTTCAGCGCCTCTGTTTCTCGCCCTCTGTTTCAGCCCCTCTGTTTCTGGCCCTCTGTTTCAGCCCCTCTGATTCAGCCCCTCTGTTTCAACCCCTCTGTTTCTCCGCCTCTGTTCCAGGCCCTCTGTTTCAGCCCCTCTGTTTCAGCCCCTCTGTTTCAGCCCCTCTGTTTCTCGCCCTCAGGTTCAGCCCCTCTGTTTATCGCCCTCTGTTTCAGCCCCTCTGTTTTAGCCCCTCGTATTCAGCCCCTCTGTTTCTCGCCCTCTGTTTCAGCCCCTCTGTTTCAGCCCCTCTGTTTCAGCCCCTCTGTTTCTCACCCTCTGTTTCAGCCCCTCTGTTTCTCGCCCTCTGTTTCAGCCCCTCTGTTTCTCGCCCATTGTTTCAGCCCCTCTGTTTCAGCCCCTCTGTTTCTCGCCCTCTGTTTCTGCCCCTCTGTTTCTCGCCCTCTGTTTCAGCCCCTCTGTTTTTCGCCCTCTGTTTCAGCCCCTCTGTTTCTCGCCCTCTGTATCAGACCCTCTGTTTCAGCCCCTCTGTTTCAGCCCCTCTGTTTCAGCCCCTCTGTTTATCGCCCTCTGTTTCTCGCCATCTGTTTCAGCCCCTCAGTTTCTCGCCCTCTGTTTCAGCCCCTCTGTTTCGCGCTCTCTGTTTCAGCCCCTCTGTTTCAGCCCCTCTGTTTCTCGCCCTCTGTGTCTGCCCCTCTGTTTCTCGCCCTCTGTTTCAACCCCTCTGTTTCTCGCCCTCTGTTTCAGCCCCGCTGATTCAGCCCCTCTGTTTCAGCCCCTCTGATTCAGCCCCTCTGTTTCTCGCCCTCTGTTTCAGCCCCTCTGTTTCTCGCCCTCTGTTGCAGCCCCTCTATTTCTCGCCCTCTGTTTCAGCCCCTCTGATTCAGCCCCTCTGTTTCAGCCCCTCTGTTTCAGCGCCTCTGTTTCTCGCCCTCTGTTTCAGCCCCTCTGTTTCTAGCCCTCTGATTCAGCCCCTCTGATTCAGCCCCTCTTTTTCTCGCCCTCTGTTTCAGCCCCTCTGTTTCAGCCCTTCTGTTTCAGCCCCTCTGTTTCAGCCCCTCTGTTTCAGCCCCTCTGTTTCTCGCCCTCTGTCTCTGCCCCTCTGTTTCTCGCCCTCTGTTTCAGCCCCGCTGATTCAGCCCCTCTGTTTCAGCCCCTCTGAATCAGCCCCTCTGATTCAGCTCCTCTGTTTCAGCCCCACTTTTTCAGCCCCTCTGTTTCTCGCCCTCTGTTTCAGCCCCTCTGATTCTCGCCCTCTGTTTCAGCCCCTCTGTTTCTCGCCGTCTGTTTCAGCCCCTCTGATTCAGCCCCTCTGTTTCAGCCCTTCTGATTCAGCCCCTCTGATTCAGCCCCTCTGATTCAGCCCCTCTGTTTCTCGCCCTCTGTTTCAGCACCTCTGTTTCTCGCCCTCTGTTTCAGCCCCTCTGTTTCTCGCCCTCTGTTTCAGCCCCTCTGTTTCTCACCCTCTGTTTCAGCCCCTCTGATTCAGCCCCTCTGTTTCTCGCCCTCTGTTTCAGCCCCTCTGTTTCTCGCCCACTGTTTCAGCCCCTCTGTTTCAGCCCCTCTGTTTCAGCCCCTCTGATTCTCGCCCTCTGTTTCAGCCCCTCTGTTTCTCGCCCTCTGTTTCAGGCCCTCTGTTTCTCGCTCTCTGTTTCAGCCCCTCTGATTCAGCCCCTCTGTTTCAGCCCCTCTGTTTTTCGCCATCTATTTCTCACCCTCTGTTTCTCGCCCTCGGTTTCAGCCCTTAGTTTTTCGCACTCTGTTTCAGCCCCTCTGTTTATCGCCTCTGTTTCAGGCTCTCTGTTTCAGCCCTTCGGTTTCAGCCCCTCTGTTTCAGCCCCTCTGTTTCTCGCACTCTGTTACACGCCCGCTGTTTCAGCCCCTTTGTTTCTCGCCCTCTGTTTCAGCCCCACTGTTTCAGCCCCTCTGATTCAGCCCCTCTGATTCAGCCCCTCTGTTTCTCGCCCTCTGTTTCAGCCCCTCTGTTTCAGCCCCTCTGTTTCAGCCCCTCTGTTTCTCGCCCTCTGTTTCAGCCCCTCTGTTTCTCGCCCTCTGTTTCAGCCCCTCTGTTTCTCGCCCTCTGTTTCAGCCCCTCTGTTTCTCGCCCTCTGTTTCAGCCCCTCTGTTTCAGCCCCTCTGTTTCTCGCCCTCTGTTTCAGCCCCGCTGTTTCTCGCCCTCTTTTTCAGCACCGCTGATTCAGCCCCTATGTTTCAGCCCCTCTGAATCAGCCCCTCTGATTCAGCCCCTCTGTTTCAGACCCTCTGTTTCAGCCCCTCTGTTTCAGCCCCTCTGTTTCTCGCCCTCTGTTTCAGCCCCTCTGATTCTCGCCCACGGTTTCAGCCCCTCTGATTCAGCCCCTCTGTTCCAGCCCCTCTGATTCAGCCCCTCTGATTCAGCCCCTCTGATTCAGCCCCTCTGTTTCTCACCCTCTGTTTCAGCCCCTCTGTTTCAGCCCCTCTGTTTTTCACCCTCTGTTTCAGCCCCTCTGATTCATCCCCTCTGATTCAGCCCCTCTGATTCAGCCCCTCTGTTTCTCGCCCTCTGTTTCAGCCCCTCTGTTTCTCGCCCTCTGTTTCAGCCCCTCTGTTTCAGCCCCTCTGTTTCAGCCCCTCTGTTTCAGCGCCTCTGTTTCTCGCCCTCTGTTTCAGCACCTCTGATTCAGCCCCTCTGTTTCAGCCCTTCTGTTTCTCCCCCTCTGTTCCAGCCACTCTGTTTCTCGCCCTCTGTTTCAGCCCCTCTGTTTCTCGCCCTCTGTTTCAGGCCCTCTGTTTCTCGCTCTCTGTTTCAGCCCCTCTGATTCAGCCCCTCTGTTTCAGCCCCTCTGTTTTTCGCCATCTATTTCTCACCCTCTGTTTCTCGCCCTCTGTTTCAGCCCTTAGTTTTTCGCACTCTGTTTCAGCCCCTCTGTTTATCGCCTCTGTTTCAGGCTCTCTGTTTCAGCCCTTCGGTTTCAGCCCCTCTGTTTCAGCCCCTCTGTTTCTCGCACTCTGTTACACGCCCGCTGTTTCAGCCCCTTTGTTTCTCGCCCTCTGTTTCAGCCCCACTGTTTCAGCCCCTCTGATTCAGCCCCTCTGATTCAGCCCCTCTGTTTCTCGCCCTCTGTTTCAGCCCCTCTGTTTCAGCCCCTCTGTTTCAGCCCCTCTGTTTCTCGCCCTCTGTTTCAGCCCCTCTGTTTCTCGCCCTCTGTTTCAGCCCCTCTGTTTCTCGCCCTCTGTTTCAGCCCCTCTGTTTCTCGCCCTCTGTTTCAGCCCCTCTGTTTCAGCCCCTCTGTTTCTCGCCCTCTGTTTCAGCCCCGCTGTTTCTCGCCCTCTTTTTCAGCACCGCTGATTCAGCCCCTATGTTTCAGCCCCTCTGAATCAGCCCCTCTGATTCAGCCCCTCTGTTTCAGACCCTCTGTTTCAGCCCCTCTGTTTCAGCCCCTCTGTTTCTCGCCCTCTGTTTCAGCCCCTCTGATTCTCGCCCACGGTTTCAGCCCCTCTGATTCAGCCCCTCTGTTCCAGCCCCTCTGATTCAGCCCCTCTGATTCAGCCCCTCTGATTCAGCCCCTCTGTTTCTCACCCTCTGTTTCAGCCCCTCTGTTTCAGCCCCTCTGTTTTTCACCCTCTGTTTCAGCCCCTCTGATTCATCCCCTCTGATTCAGCCCCTCTGATTCAGCCCCTCTGTTTCTCGCCCTCTGTTTCAGCCCCTCTGTTTCTCGCCCTCTGTTTCAGCCCCTCTGTTTCAGCCCCTCTGTTTCAGCCCCTCTGTTTCAGCGCCTCTGTTTCTCGCCCTCTGTTTCAGCCCCTCTGATTCAGCCCCTCTGTTTCAGCCCCTCTGTTTCTCCCCCTCTGTTCCAGCCACTCTGTTTCAGCCCCTCTGTTTCAGCCTCTCTGTTTCAGTCCCTCTGTTTCAGCCCCTCTGTTTCTCGCCCTCTGTTTCAGCCCCTCTGTTTCTCGCCCTCTGTTTCAGCCCCTCTGTTTCAGCCCGTCTGTTTCGGGCACTCTGTTTCTCGCCCTCTGTTTCAGCGCCTCTGTTTCTCACCCTCTGTTTCAGCCCCTCTGATTCAGCCCCTCTGTTTCTCGCCCTCTGTTTCAGCCCCTCTGTTTCTCACCCTCTGTTTCAGCCCCTCTGTTTCTCGCCCTCTGTTTCAGCCCCTCTGATTCAGCCCCTCTGTTTCTCGCCCTCTGCTTCAGCCGCTCTGTTTCAGACCCTCTGTTTCAGCCCCTCTGTTTCAGCCCCTCTGTTTCTCGCCCTCTGTTTCAGCCCCTCTGATTCTCGCCCTCAGTTTTAGCCCCTCTGTTTCTCGCCCACGGTTTCATCCCCTCTGATTCAGCCCCTCTGTTCCAGCCCCTCTGATTCAGCCCCTCTGATTCAGCCCCTCTGATTCAGACCCTCTGTTTCTCACGCTCTGTTTCAGCCCCTCTGTTTCAGCCCCTCTGTTTCTCACCCTCTGTTTCAGCCCCTCTGATTCATCCCCTCTGATTCAGCCCCTCTGTTTCTCGCCCTCTGTTTCAGCCCCTCTGTTTCTCGCCCTCTGTTTCAGCCCCTCTGTTTCAGCCCCTCTGTTTCAGCCCCTCTGTTTCAGCGCCTCTGTTTCTCGCCCTCTGTTTCAGCCCCTCTGATTCAGCCCCTCTGTTTCAGCCCCTCTGTTTCTCCCCCTCTGTTCCAGCCTCTCTGTTTCAGCCCATCTGTTTCAGCCCCTCTGTTTCTCGCCCTCTGTTTCAGCCCCTCTGTTTCTCGCCCTCTGTTTCAGCCCCTCTGTTTCAGCCCGTCTGTTTCGGGCACTCTGTTTCTCGCCCTCTGTTTCAGCGCCTCTGTTTCTCACCCTCTGTTTCAGCCCCTCTGATTCAGCCCCTCTGTTTCTCGCACTCTGTTTCAGCCCCTCTGTTTCAGCCCCTCTGATTCAGCCCCTCTGTTTCTCGCCCTCTGTTTCAGCCCCTCTGTTTCTCGCCCTCTGTTTCAGCCCCTCTGTTTCTCGCCGTCTGTTTCAGCCCCTCTGATTCAGCCCCTCTGTTTCAGCCCTTCTGATTCAGCCCCTCTGATTCAGCCCCTCTGATTCAGCCCCTCTGTTTCTCGCCCTCTGTTTCAGCACCTCTGTTTCTCGCCCTCTGTTTCAGCCCCTCTGTTTCTCGCCCTCTGTTTCAGCCCCTCTGTTTCTCACCCTCTGTTTCAGCCCCTCTGATTCAGCCCCTCTGTTTCTCGCCCTCTGTTTCAGCCCCTCTGTTTCTCGCCCACTGTTTCAGCCCCTCTGTTTCAGCCCCTCTGTTTCAGCCCCTCTGATTCTCGCCCTCTGTTTCAGCCCCTCTGTTTCTCGCCCTCTGTTTCAGGCCCTCTGTTTCTCGCTCTCTGTTTCAGCCCCTCTGATTCAGCCCCTCTGTTTCAGCCCCTCTGTTTTTCGCCATCTATTTCTCACCCTCTGTTTCTCGCCCTCGGTTTCAGCCCTTAGTTTTTCGCACTCTGTTTCAGCCCCTCTGTTTATCGCCTCTGTTTCAGGCTCTCTGTTTCAGCCCTTCGGTTTCAGCCCCTCTGTTTCAGCCCCTCTGTTTCTCGCACTCTGTTACACGCCCGCTGTTTCAGCCCCTTTGTTTCTCGCCCTCTGTTTCAGCCCCACTGTTTCAGCCCCTCTGATTCAGCCCCTCTGATTCAGCCCCTCTGTTTCTCGCCCTCTGTTTCAGCCCCTCTGTTTCAGCCCCTCTGTTTCAGCCCCTCTGTTTCTCGCCCTCTGTTTCAGCCCCTCTGTTTCTCGCCCTCTGTTTCAGCCCCTCTGTTTCTCGCCCTCTGTTTCAGCCCCTCTGTTTCTCGCCCTCTGTTTCAGCCCCTCTGTTTCAGCCCCTCTGTTTCTCGCCCTCTGTTTCAGCCCCGCTGTTTCTCGCCCTCTTTTTCAGCACCGCTGATTCAGCCCCTATGTTTCAGCCCCTCTGAATCAGCCCCTCTGATTCAGCCCCTCTGTTTCAGACCCTCTGTTTCAGCCCCTCTGTTTCAGCCCCTCTGTTTCTCGCCCTCTGTTTCAGCCCCTCTGATTCTCGCCCACGGTTTCAGCCCCTCTGATTCAGCCCCTCTGTTCCAGCCCCTCTGATTCAGCCCCTCTGATTCAGCCCCTCTGATTCAGCCCCTCTGTTTCTCACCCTCTGTTTCAGCCCCTCTGTTTCAGCCCCTCTGTTTTTCACCCTCTGTTTCAGCCCCTCTGATTCATCCCCTCTGATTCAGCCCCTCTGATTCAGCCCCTCTGTTTCTCGCCCTCTGTTTCAGCCCCTCTGTTTCTCGCCCTCTGTTTCAGCCCCTCTGTTTCAGCCCCTCTGTTTCAGCGCCTCTGTTTCTCGCCCTCTGTTTCAGCCCCTCTGATTCAGCCCCTCTGTTTCTCGCCCTCTGTTTCAGGCCCTCTGTTTCTCGCTCTCTGTTTCAGCCCCTCTGATTCAGCCGCTCTGTTTCAACGCCTCTGATTCAGCCCCTCTGATTCAGCCCCTCTGTTTCTCGCCCTCTGTTTCAGCCCCGCTGTTTCAGCCCCTCTGTTTCTCCTCCTCTGTTTCAGCCCCTCTGTTTCTAGCACTCTGTTTCAGCCCCTCTGTTTCTCGCCCTCTGTTTCAGCCCCTCTCTTTCTCGCCCTCTGTTTCAGCCCCTCTGTTTCAGTCCCTCTAATTCAGCCCCTCTGTTTCTCACCCTCTGTTTCAGCCCCTCTGTTTCTCGCCCTCTGTTTCAGCCCTTCTGTTTCAGCCCCTCTGTTTCTCGCCCTCTGTTTCTGCCCCTCTGTTTCTCGCCCTCTGTTTCAGCCCCGCTGTTTCTCGCCCTCTGTTTCAGCCCCGCTGATTCAGCCCCTCTGTTTCAGCCCCTCTGAATCAGCCCCTCTGATTCAGCCCCTCTGTTTCAGCCCCTCTGTTTCAGCCCCACTGTTTCTCGCCCTCAGTTTCAGCCCCTCTGTTTCTCGCCCTCTGTTTCAGCCCCTCTGTTTCTCGCCCTCTGTTCAGCCCCTATGTTTCTCGCCCTCTGTTTCAGCCCCTCTGTTTTTCGCCCTCTGTTTCAGCCCCTCTGTTGCAGCCCCTCTGTTTCTCGCCCTCTGTTTCTGCCACTCTGTTTCTCGCCCTCTGTTTCAGCCCCGCTGATTCAGCCCCTCTGTTTCAGCCCCCCTGAATCAGCCCCTCTGATTCAGCCCCTCCGTTTCAGCCCCTCTGTTTCACCCCCTCTGTTTCTCGCCCTCTTTTTCAGCCCATCTGATTCTCGCCCTCTGTTTCCGCCCCTCTGATTCTCACCCTCTGTTTCAGCCCCTCTGATTGAGCCCCTCTGTTTCAGCCCCTCTGATTCAGCCCCTCTGATTCAGCCCCTCTGATTCAGCCCCTCTGTTTCTCGCCCTCTGTTTCAGCCCCTCTGTTTCAGCCCCTCTGTTTCAGCCCCTCTGTTTCTCACCCTCTGTTTCAGCCCCTCTGATTCAGCCCCTCTGATTCAGCCCCTCTGATTCAGCCCCTCTGTTTCAACGCCTCTGATTCAGCCCCTCTGATTCAGCCCCTCTGTTTCTCGCCCTCTGTTTCAGCCCCGCTGTTTCAGCCCCTCTGTTTCTCCTCCTCTGTTTCAGCCCCTCTGTTTCTAGCACTCTGTTTCAGCCCCTCTGTATCTCGCCCTCTGTTTCAGCCCCTCTCTTTCTCGCCCTCTGTTTCAGCCCCTCTGTTTCAGTCCCTCTAATTCAGCCCCTCTGTTTCAGCCCCTCTGTTTCTCGCCCTCTGTTTCAGCCCCTCTGTTTCTCGCCCTCATATTCAGCCCCTCTGTTTCTCGCCCTCTGTTTCAGCCCCTCTGTTTCAGCCCCTCTGTTTCAGCCCCTCTGTTTCTCGCCCTCTGTTTCAGCCCCTCTGTTTCTCGCCCTCTGTTTCAGCCCCTCTGTTTCTCGCCCTCTGTTTCAGCCCCTCTGTTTCTCGCCCTCTGTTCAGCCCCTATGTTTCTCGCCCACTGTTTCAGCCCGTCTGATTCAGCCCCTCTGATTCAGCCCCTCTGATTCAGCCCCTCTGTTTCAGCGCCTCTGATTCAGCCCCTCTGATTCAGCCCCTCTGTTTCTCGCCCTCTCTTTCAGCCGCTCTGTTTCAGCCCCTCTGTTTCACCTCCTCTGTTTCAGCCCCTCTGTTTCTAGCCCTCTGTTTCAGCCCCTCTGTTTCTCGCCCTCTGTTCCAGCCCCTCTGTTTCTCGCCCTCTGTTTCAGCCTCTCTGTTTCAGCCCCTCTGTTTCAGCCCCTCTGTTTCTCGCCCTCTGTTTCAGCCCCTCTGTTTCTCGCCCTCAGTTTCAGCCCATCTGTTTCTCGCCCTCTGTTTCAGCCCCTCTGTTTCAGCCCCTCTGTTTCTCGCCCTCTGTTTCTCGCCCTCTGTTTCAGCCCCTCTGTTTCAGCCCCTTTGTTTCAGCCCGTCTGTTTCTCACCCTCTTTTTCAGCCCCTCTGTTTCTCGCCCTCTGTTTCAGCCCCTCTGTTTCTCGCCCTCTGTTTCAGCCCCTCTGTTTCAGCCCCTCTATTTCTCGCCCTCTGTTTCTGCCCCTATGTTTCTCGCCCTCTGTTTCAGCCACTCTGTTTTTCGCCCTCTGTTTCAGCCCCTCTGTTTCTCGCCCTCTGTATCAGACCCTCTGTTTCAGCCCCTCTGTTTCAGACCCTCTGTTTAAGCCCCTCTGTTTCTCGCCCGCGGTTTCTCGCCCTCTGTTTCAGCCCCTCTGTTTCTCGCCCTCTGTTTCAGCCCCTCTGTTTCTCGCCCTCTGTTTCAGCCCCTCTGTTTCTCGCCCTCTGTTTCAGCCCCTCTGTTTCAGCCCCGCTGTTTCTCGCCCTCTGTTTCAGCCCCTCCGTTTCAGCCCCTCTGTTTCAGCCTCTCTGTTTCAGCCCCTCTGTTTCTCGCCCTCTGTTTCAGCCCCTCTGTTTCTCGCCCTCTGTTCAGCACCTTAGTTTCTCGCCCTCTTTTTCAGCCCCTCTGTTTCTCGCCCTCTGTTTCAGCCCCTCTGTATCAGCCCCTCTGTTTCTCGCCCTCTATTTCTGCCCCTCTGTTTCTCGCCCTCTGTTTCGGCCCCTCTGTTTCATCCCCTCTGTTTCAGCCCCTCTGTTTCAGCACCTCTGTTTCTCGCCCTCTGTTTCAGCCCCTCTGTTTCTCGCCCTCTGTTTCAGGCCCTCTGTTTCTCGCCCTCTGTTTCAGCCCCTCTCTTTCAGCCCCTCTGTTTCAGCCCCTCTGTTTCTCGCCCTCTGTTTCAGCCCCTCTGAATCAGCCCCTCTGATTCAGCCCCTCTGTTTCAGCCCCTCTGTTTCAGCCCCTCTGTTTCTCGCCCTCTGTTTCAGCCCCTCTGTTTCTCGCCCTCTGTTTCAGCCCCTCTGTTTCTCGCCCTCTGTTCAGCCCCTATGTTTCTCGCCCTCTGTTTCAGCCCCTCTGTTTTTCGCCCTCTGTTTCAGCCCCTCTGTTTCAGCCCCTCTGTTTCTGCCACTCTGTTTCTCGCCCTCTGTTTCAGCCCAGCTGATTCAGCCCCTCTGTTTCAGCCCCTCTGAATCAGCCCCTCTGATTCAGCCCCTCCGTTTCAGCCCCTCTGTTTCAGCCCCTCTGTTTCTCGCCCTCTGTTTCAGCCCATCTGATTCTCGCCCTCTGTTTCCGCCCCTCTGATTCTCACCCTCTGTTTCAGCCCCTCTGATTGAGCCCCTCTGTTTCAGCCCCTCTGATTCAGCCCCTCTGATTCAGCCATTCTGATTCAGCCCCTCAGTTTCTCGCCCTCTGTTTCAGCCCCTCTGTTTCAGCCCCTCTGTTTCATCCCCTCTGTTTCAGCCCCTCTGTTTCAGCCCCTCTGTTTCTCGCCCTCTGTTTCAGCCCCTCTGTTTCTCGCCCTCTGTTTCAGGCCCTCTGTTTCTCGCCCTCTGTTTCAGCCCCTCTCTTTCAGCCCCTCTGTTTCAGCCCCTCTGATTCTCGCCCTCTGTTTCAGCCCCTCTGTTTCAGCCCCTCTGTTTCAGCCCCTCTGTTTCAGCCCCTCTGTTTCAGCTCCTCTGTTTCTCGCCCTCTGTTTCAGCCCCTCTGTTTCTCGCCCTCTGTTTCATCCCTTCTGTTTCAGCCCCTCTGTTTCTCGCCCTCTGTTTCTGCCCCTCTGTTTCTCGCCCTCTGTTTCAGCCCCGCTGTTTCTCGCCCTCAGCTTCAGCCCCGCTGATTCAGCCCCTCTGTTTCAGCCCCTCTGTTTCAGCCCCTCTGTTTCTCACCCTCTGTTTCAGCCCCTCTGTTTCTCGCCCTCTGTTTCAGCCCCTCTGTTTCTCGCCCTCTGTTCAGCCCCTATGTTTCTCGCCCTCTGTTTCAGCCCCTCTGTTTTTCGCCCTCTGTTTCAGCCCCTCTGTTTCAGCCCCTCTGTTTCTCGCCCTCTGTTTCTGCCACTCTGTTTCTCGCCCTCTGTTTCAGCCCCGCTGATTCAGCCCCTCTGTTTCAGCCCCTCTGAATCAGCCCCTCTTATTCAGCCCCTCCGTTTCAGCCCCTCTGTTTCAGCCCCTCTGTTTCTCGCCCTCTGTTTCAGCCCATCTGATTCTCGCCCTCTGTTTCCGCCCCTCTGATTCTCACCCTCTGTTTCAGCCCCTCTGATTGAGCCCCTCTGTTTCAGCCCCTCTGTTTCAGCCCCTCTGTTTCAGCTCCTCTGTTTCAGCTCCTCTGTTTCTCGCCCTCTGTTTCAGCCCCTCTGTTTCTCGCCCTCTGTTCAGCCCCTATGTTTCTCGCCCACTGTTTCAGCCCGTCTGATTCAGCCCCTCTGATTCAGCCCCTCTGATTCAGCCCCTCTGTTTCAGCGCCTCTGATTCAGCCCCTCTGATTCAGCCCCTCTGTTTCTCGCCCTCTCTTTCAGCCGCTCTGTTTCAGCCCCTCTGTTTCACCTCCTCTGTTTCAGCCCCTCTGTTTCTAGCCCTCTGTTTCAGCCCCTCTGTTTCTCGCCCTCTGTTCCAGCCCCTCTGTTTCTCGCCCTCTGTTTCAGCCTCTCTGTTTCAGCCCCTCTGTTTCAGCCCCTCTGTTTCTCGCCCTCTGTTTCAGCCCCTCTGTTTCTCGCCCTCAGTTTCAGCCCCTCTGTTTCTCGCCCTCTATTTCTGCCCCTCTGTTTCTCGCCCTCTGTTTCAGCCCCTCTGTTTCTCGCCCTCTGTTTCGGCCCCTCTGTTTCATCCCCTCTGTTTCAGCCCCTCTGTTTCAGCACCTCTGTTTCTCGCCCTCTGTTTCAGCCCCTCTGTTTCTCGCCCTCTGTTTCAGGCCCTCTGTTTCTCGCCCTCTGTTTCAGCCCCTCTCTTTCAGCCCCTCTGTTTCAGCCCCTCTGTTTCTCGCCCTCTGTTTCAGCCCCTCTGAATCAGCCCCTCTGATTCAGCCCCTCTGTTTCAGCCCCTCTGTTTCAGCCCCTCTGTTTCTCGCCCTCTGTTTCAGCCCCTCTGTTTCTCGCCCTCTGTTTCAGCCCCTCTGTTTCTCGCCCTCTGTTCAGCCCCTATGTTTCTCGCCCTCTGTTTCAGCCCCTCTGTTTTTCGCCCTCTGTTTCAGCCCCTCTGTTTCAGCCCCTCTGTTTCTCGCCCTCTGTTTCTGCCACTCTGTTTCTCGCCCTCTGTTTCAGCCCAGCTGATTCAGCCCCTCTGTTTCAGCCCCTCTGAATCAGCCCCTCTGATTCAGCCCCTCCGTTTCAGCCCCTCTGTTTCAGCCCCTCTGTTTCTCGCCCTCTGTTTCAGCCCATCTGATTCTCGCCCTCTGTTTCCGCCCCTCTGATTCTCACCCTCTGTTTCAGCCCCTCTGATTGAGCCCCTCTGTTTCAGCCCCTCTGATTCAGCCCCTCTGATTCAGCCATTCTGATTCAGCCCCTCAGTTTCTCGCCCTCTGTTTCAGCCCCTCTGTTTCAGCCCCTCTGTTTCATCCCCTCTGTTTCAGCCCCTCTGTTTCAGCCCCTCTGTTTCTCGCCCTCTGTTTCAGCCCCTCTGTTTCTCGCCCTCTGTTTCAGGCCCTCTGTTTCTCGCCCTCTGTTTCAGCCCCTCTCTTTCAGCCCCTCTGTTTCAGCCCCTCTGATTCTCGCCCTCTGTTTCAGCCCCTCTGTTTCAGCCCCTCTGTTTCAGCCCCTCTGTTTCAGCCCCTCTGTTTCAGCTCCTCTGTTTCTCGCCCTCTGTTTCAGCCCCTCTGTTTCTCGCCCTCTGTTTCATCCCTTCTGTTTCAGCCCCTCTGTTTCTCGCCCTCTGTTTCTGCCCCTCTGTTTCTCGCCCTCTGTTTCAGCCCCGCTGTTTCTCGCCCTCAGCTTCAGCCCCGCTGATTCAGCCCCTCTGTTTCAGCCCCTCTGTTTCAGCCCCTCTGTTTCTCACCCTCTGTTTCAGCCCCTCTGTTTCTCGCCCTCTGTTTCAGCCCCTCTGTTTCTCGCCCTCTGTTCAGCCCCTATGTTTCTCGCCCTCTGTTTCAGCCCCTCTGTTTTTCGCCCTCTGTTTCAGCCCCTCTGTTTCAGCCCCTCTGTTTCTCGCCCTCTGTTTCTGCCACTCTGTTTCTCGCCCTCTGTTTCAGCCCCGCTGATTCAGCCCCTCTGTTTCAGCCCCTCTGAATCAGCCCCTCTTATTCAGCCCCTCCGTTTCAGCCCCTCTGTTTCAGCCCCTCTGTTTCTCGCCCTCTGTTTCAGCCCATCTGATTCTCGCCCTCTGTTTCCGCCCCTCTGATTCTAACCCTCTGTTTCAGCCCCTCTGATTGAGCCCCTCTGTTTCAGCCCCTCTGTTTCAGCCCCTCTGTTTCAGCCCCTCTGTTTCAGCTCCTCTGTTTCTCGCCCTCTGTTTCAGCCCCTCTGTTTCTCGCCCTCTGTTTCATCCCTTCTGTTTCAGCCCCTCTGTTTCTCGCCCTCTGTTTCTGCCCCTCTGTTTCTCGCCCTCTGTTTCAGCCCCGCTGTTTCTCGCCCTCTGCTTCAGCCCCGCTGATTCAGCCCCTCTGTTTCAGCCCCTCTGAATCAGCACCTCTGTTTCATCCCCTCTGTTTCAGCCCCTCTGTTTCAGCCCCTCTGTTTCTCGCCCTCTGTTTCAGCCCCTCTGTTTCTCGCCCTCTGTTTCAGCCCCTCTGTTTCTCGCCCTCTGTTCAGCCCCTATGTTTCTCGCCCTCTGTTTCAGCCCCTCTGTTTTTCGCCCTCTGTTTCAGCCCCTCTGTTTCAGCCCCTCTGTTTCTCGCCCTCTGTTTCTGCCACTCTGTTTCTCGCCCTCTGTTTCAGCCCCGCTGATTCAGCCCCTCTGTTTCAGCCCCTCTGAATCAGCCCCTCTTATTCAGCCCATCCGTTTCAGCACCTCTGTTTCAGCCCCTCTGTTTCTCGCCCTCTGTTTCAGCCCATCTGATTCTCGCCCTCTGTTTCCGCCCCTCTGATTCTCACCCTCTGTTTCAGCCCCTCTGATTGAGCCCCTCTGTTTCAGCCCCTCTGATTCAGCCCCTCTGATTCAGCCCCTCTGATTCAGCCCCTCTGTTTCTCCCCCTCTTTTTCAGCCCCTCTGTTTCAGCCCCTCTGTTTCAGCCCCTCTGTTTCTCACCCTCTGTTTCAGCCCCTCTGACACAGCCCCTCTGATTCAGCTCCTCTCTTTCAGCCCCACTTTTTCAGCCCCTTTGTTTCTCGCCCTCTGTTTCAGCCCCTCTGATTCTCGCCCTCTGTTTCAGCCCCTCTGTTTCTCGCCGTCTGTTTCAGCCCCTCTGATTCAGCCCCTCTGTTTCAGCCCTTCTGATTCAGCCCCTCTGATTCAGCCCCCCTGATTCAGCCCCTCTGTTTCTCGCCCTCTGTTTCAGCCCCTCTGTTTCAGCCCCTCTGTTTCAGCCCCTCTGTTTCTCACCCTCTGTTTCAGCCCGTCTGATTCAGCCCCTCTGATTCAGCCCCTCTGATTCAGCCCCTCTGTTTCAGCGCCTCTGATTCAGCCTCTCTGATTCAGCCCCTCTGTTTCTCGCCCTCTCTTTCAGCCGCTCTGTTTCAGCCCCTCTGTTTCACATCCTCTGTTTCAGCCCCTCTGTTTCTAGCCCTCTGTTTCAGCCCCTCTGTTTCTCGCCCTCTGTTCCAGCCCCACTGTTTCTCGCCCTCTGTTTCAGCCCCTCTGTTTTAGCCCCTCTGTATCAGCCCCTCTGTTACAGCCCCTCTGTTTCAGCCCCTCTGTTTCAGCCCCTCAGTTTCTCGCCCTCTGTTTCAGCCCCTCTGTTTCTCGCCTTCTGTTTCAGCCCCTCTGTTTCAGCCCCTCTGTTTCTCGCCCTCTGTTTCAGCCCCTCTGTTTCTCGCCCTCTGTATCAGTCCCTCTGTTTCAGCCCCTCTGTTTCAGACCCTCTGTTTCAGCCTCTCTGTTTCTCGCCCTCGGTTTCTCGCCCTCTGTTTCAGCCCCTCTGTTTCTCGCCATCTGTTTCAGCCCCTCTGTTTCGCGCCCTCTGTTTCAGCCCGTCTGTTTCAGCCCCTCTGTTTCAGCCCCTCTGTTTCTCGCCCTCTGTTTCAGCCCCTCTGTTTCTCACCCTCTGTTTCAGCCCCTCTGTTTCAGCCCCGCTGTTTTTCGCTCTCTGTTTCAGCCCCTCTGTTTCAGCCCCTCTGTTTCAGCCTCTCTGTTTCAGCCCCTCTGTTTCTAGCCCTCTGTTTCAGCCCCTCTGTTTCTCGTCCTCTGTTCCAGCCCCTCTGTTTCTCGCCCTCTGTTTCAGCCCCTCTGTTTTAGCCCCTCTGTTTCAGCCCCTCTGTTTCAGCCCCTCTGTTTCAGCCCCTCTGTTTCAGCCCCTCAGTTTCTCGCCCTCTGTTTCAGCCCCTCTGTTTCTCGCCCTCTGTTTCAGCCCCTCTGTTTCAGCCCCTCTGTTTCTCGCCCTCTGTTTCTGCCCGTCTGTTTCTCGCCCTCTGTTTCAGCCACTCTGTTTTTCGCCCTCTGTTTCAGCCCCTCTGTTTCTCCCCCTCTGTATCAGTCCCTCTGTTTCAGCCCCTCTGTTTCAGACCCTCTGTTTCAGCCTCTCTGTTTCTCGCCCTCGGTTTCTCGCCCTCTGTTTCAGCCCCTCTGTTTCTCGCCCTCTGTTTCAGCCCCTCTGTTTCGCGCCCTCTGTTTCAGCCCGTCTGTTTCAGCCCCTCTGTTTCAGCCCCTCTGTTTCTCGCCCTCTGTTTCAGCCCCTCTGTTACTCACCCTCTGTTTCAGCCCCTCTGTTTCAGCCCCGCTGTTTTTCGCTCTATGTTTCAGCCCCTCTGTTTCAGCCCCTCTGTTTCAGCCTCTCTGTTTCAGCCCCTCTGTTTCTCGCCCTCTGTTTCAGCCCCTCTGTTTCTCGCCCTCTGTTTCAGCCCCTCTGTTTCTCGCCCTCTGTTTCAGCCCCTCTGTTTCAGCCCCTCTGTTTCTCGCCCTCTGTTTCTGCCCCTCTGTTTCTCGCCCTCTGTTTCAGCCCCTCTGTTTCATCCCCTCTGTTTCAGCCCCTCTGTTTCAGTCCCTCTGTTTCTCGCCCTCTGTTTCAGCCCCTCTGTTTCTCGCCCTCTGTTTCAGGCCCTCTGTTTCTCGCCCTCTGTTTCAGCCCCTCTGTTTCAGACCCTCTGTTTCAGCCCCTCCGTTTCTCACTCTCTGTTTCAGCCCCTCTGTTTCAGCCCCTCTGTTTCTCACCCTCTGTTTCAGCCCCTCTGTTTCTCGCCCTCTGTTTCAGCCCTTCTGTTTCAGCCCCTCTGTTTCTCGCCCTCTGTTTCTGCCCCTCTGTTTCTCGCCCTCTGTTTCAGCCCCGCTGTTTCTCGCCCTCTGTTTCAGCCCAGCTGATTCAGCCCCTCTGTTTCAGCCCCTCTGAATCAGCCCCTCTGATTCAGACCCTGTGTTTCAGCCCCTCTGTTTCAGCCCCACTGTTTCTCGCCCTCAGTTTCAGCCCCTCTGTTTCTCGCCCTCTGTTTCAGCCCCTCTGTTTCTCGCCCTCTGTTCAGCCCCTATGTTTCTCGCCCTCTGTTTCAGCCCCTCTGTTTTTCGCCCTCTGTTTCAGTCCCTCTGTTGCAGCCCCTCTGTTTCTCGCCCTCTGTTTCTGCCACTCTGTTTCTCGCCCTCTGTTTCAGCCCCGCTGATTCAGCCCCTCTGTTTCAGCCCCCCTGAATCAGCCCCTCTGATTCAGCCCCTCCGTTTCAGCCCCTCTGTTTCAGCCCCTCTGTTTCTCGCCCTCTGTTTCAGCCCATCTGATTCTCGCCCTCTGTTTCCGCCCCTCTGATTCTCACCCTCTGTTTCAGCCCCTCTGATTGAGCCCCTCTGTTTCAGCCCCTCTGATTCAGCCCCTCTGATTCAGCCCCTCTGATTCAGCCCCTCTGTTTCTCGCCCTCTGTTTCAGCCCCTCTGTTTCAGCCCCTCTGTTTCAGCCCCTCTGTTTCTCACCCTCTGTTTCAGCCCCACTGATTCAGCACCTCTGATTCAGCCCCTCTGATTCAGCCGCTCTGTTTCAACGCCTCTGATTCAGCCCCTCTGATTCAGCCCCTCTGTTTCTCGCCCTCTGTTTCAGCCCCGCTGTTTCAGCCCCTCTGTTTCTCCTCCTCTGTTTCAGCCCCTCTGTTTCTAGCACTCTGTTTCAGCCCCTCTGTTTCTCGCCCTCTGTTTCAGCCCCTCTCTTTCTCGCCCTCTGTTTCAGCCCCTCTGTTTCAGTCCCTCTAATTCAGCCCCTCTGTTTCTCACCCTCTGTTTCAGCCCCTCTGTTTCTCGCCCTCTGTTTCAGCCCTTCTGTTTCAGCCCCTCTGTTTCTCGCCCTCTGTTTCTGCCCCTCTGTTTCTCGCCCTCTGTTTCAGCCCCGCTGTTTCTCGCCCTCTGTTTCAGCCCCGCTGATTCAGCCCCTCTGTTTCAGCCCCTCTGAATCAGCCCCTCTGATTCAGCCCCTCTGTTTCAGCCCCTCTGTTTCAGCCCCACTGTTTCTCGCCCTCAGTTTCAGCCCCTCTGTTTCTCGCCCTCTGTTTCAGCCCCTCTGTTTCTCGCCCTCTGTTCAGCCCCTATGTTTCTCGCCCTCTGTTTCAGCCCCTCTGTTTTTCGCCCTCTGTTTCAGCCCCTCTGTTGCAGCCCCTCTGTTTCTCGCCCTCTGTTTCTGCCACTCTGTTTCTCGCCCTCTGTTTCAGCCCCGCTGATTCAGCCCCTCTGTTTCAGCCCCCCTGAATCAGCCCCTCTGATTCAGCCCCTCCGTTTCAGCCCCTCTGTTTCACCCCCTCTGTTTCTCGCCCTCTTTTTCAGCCCATCTGATTCTCGCCCTCTGTTTCCGCCCCTCTGATTCTCACCCTCTGTTTCAGCCCCTCTGATTGAGCCCCTCTGTTTCAGCCCCTCTGATTCAGCCCCTCTGATTCAGCCCCTCTGATTCAGCCCCTCTGTTTCTCGCCCTCTGTTTCAGCCCCTCTGTTTCAGCCCCTCTGTTTCAGCCCCTCTGTTTCTCACCCTCTGTTTCAGCCCCTCTGATTCAGCCCCTCTGATTCAGCCCCTCTGATTCAGCCCCTCTGTTTCAACGCCTCTGATTCAGCCCCTCTGATTCAGCCCCTCTGTTTCTCGCCCTCTGTTTCAGCCCCGCTGTTTCAGCCCCTCTGTTTCTCCTCCTCTGTTTCAGCCCCTCTGTTTCTAGCACTCTGTTTCAGCCCCTCTGTATCTCGCCCTCTGTTTCAGCCCCTCTCTTTCTCGCCCTCTGTTTCAGCCCCTCTGTTTCAGTCCCTCTAATTCAGCCCCTCTGTTTCAGCCCCTCTGTTTCTCGCCCTCTGTTTCAGCCCCTCTGTTTCTCGCCCTCATATTCAGCCCCTCTGTTTCTCGCCCTCTGTTTCAGCCCCTCTGTTTCAGCCCCTCTGTTTCAGCCCCTCTGTTTCTCGCCCTCTGTTTCAGCCCCTCTGTTTCAGCCCCTCTGTTTCAGCCCCTCTGTTTCTCACCCTCTGTTTCAGCCCCTCTGTTTCTCGCCCTCTGTTTCAGCCCTTCTGTTTCTCGCCCTCTATTTCAGCCCCTCTGTTTCAGCCCCTCTGTTTCTCGCCCACTGTTTCTGCCCCTCTGTTTCTCGCCCTCCGTTTCAGCCCCTCTGTTTTTCGCCCTCTGTTTCAGCCCCTCTGTTTCTCGCCCTCTGTATCAGACCCTCTGTTTCCGCCCCTCTGTTTCAGCCCCTCTGTTTCAGCCCCTCTGTTTCTCGCCCTCTGTTTCTCGCCCTCTGTTTCAGCCCCTCTGTTTCTCGCCCTCTGTTTCAGCTCCTCTGTTTCGCGCTCTCTGTTTCAGCCCCTCTGTTTTAGCACCTCTGTTTCTCGCCCTCTGTTTCTGCCCCTCTGTTTCTCGCCCTCTTTTTCAACCCCTCTGTTTCTCGCCCTCTGTTTCAGCCCCGCTGATTCAGCCCCTCTGTTTCAGCCCCTCTGATTCAGCCCCTCTGTTTCTCGCCCTCTGTTTCAGCCCCTCTGTTTCTCGCCCTCTGTTTCAGCCCCTCTGATTCAGCCCCTCTGTTTCAGCCCCTCTGTTTCTCCCCCTCTGTTCCAGCCCCTCTGTTTCAGCCCCTCTGTTTCAGCCACTCTGTTTCAGCCCCTCTGTTTCAGCCCCTCTGTTTCTCGCCCTCTGTTTCAGCCCCTCTGTTTCTCGCCCTCCGATTCAGCCCGTCTGTTTCAGCCCGTCTGTTTCAGCCCCTCTGTTTCACGCCCTCTGTTTCAGCCCCTCTGTTTCTCAACCTCTGTTTCAGCCCCTCTGATTCAGCCCCTCTGTTTCTCGCCCTCTGTTTCAGCCCCTCTGTTTCTCGCCCTCCGATTCAGCCCCTCTGTTTCAGCCCGTCTGTTTCAGCCACTCTGTTTCTCGCCCTCTGTTTCAGCCCCTCTGTTCCTCGCCCTCTGTTTCAGCCCCTCTGTTTCTCGCCCTCTGTTTCAGCCCCTCTGTTTCAGCCCCTCTGTTTCTCGCCCTCTGTTTCTGCCCCTCTGTTTCTCGCCCTGTGTTTCAGCCCCTCTGTTTTTCGCCCTCTGTTTCAGCCCCTCTGTTTCTCGCCCTCTGTATCAGACCCTCTGTTTCAGCCCCTCTGTTTCAGCCCCTCTGTTTCAGCCCCTCTGTATATCGCCCTCTGTTTCTCGCCCTCTGTTTCAGCCCCTCTGTTTCTCGCCCTCTGTTTCAGCCCCTCTGTTTCGCGCTCTCTGTTTCAGCCCCTCTGTTTCAGCCCCTCTGTTTCTCGCACTCTGTTTCTGCCCCTCTGTTTCTTGCCCTCTGTTTCAACCCCTCTGTTTCTCGCCCTCTGTTTCAGCCCGGCTGATTCAGCCCCTCTGTTTCAGCCCCTCTGATTCAGCCCCTCTGTTTCTCGCCCTCTGTTTCAGCCCCTCTGCTTCTCGCCCTCTGTTGCAGCCCCTCTGTTTCTCGCCCTCTGTTTCAGCCCCTCTGATTCAGCCCCTCTGTTTCAGACCCTCTGTTTCAGCACCTCTGTTTCTCGCCCTCTGTTTCAGCCCCTCTGTTTCTAGCCCTCTGATTCAGCCCCTCTGATTCAGCCCCTCTTTTTCTCGCCCTCTGTTTCAGCCCCTCTGTTTCAGCCCTTCTGTTTCAGCCCCTCTGTTTCAGCCCCTCTGTTTCAGCCCCTCTGTTTCTCGCCCTATGTTTCTGGCCCTCTGTTTCTCGCCCTCTGTTTCAGCCCCGCTGATTCAGCCCCTCTGTTTCAGACCCTCTGAATCAGCCCCTCTGATTCAGCTCCTCTGTTTCAGACCCACCTTTTCAGCCCCTCTGTTTCTCGCCCTCTGTTTCAGCCCCTCTGATTCTCGCCCTCTGTTTCAGCCCCTCTTTTTCTCGCCGTCTGTTTCAGCCCCTCTGATTCAGCCCCTCTGTTTCAGCCCTTCTGATTCAGCCCCTCTGATTCAGCCCCTCTGATTCAGCCCCTCTGTTTCTCACCCTCTGTTTCAGCCCGTCTGATTCAGCCCCTCTGATTCAGCCCCTCAGATTCAGCCCCTCTGTTTCAGCGCCTCTGATTCAGCCCCTCTGATTCAGCCCCTCTGTTTCTCGCCCTCTCTTTCAGCCGCTCTGTTTCAGCCGCTCTGTTTCACCTTCTCTGTTTCACCCCCTCTGTTTCTAGCTCTCTGTTTCAGCCCCTCTGTTTCTCGCCCTCTGTTCCAGCCCCTCTGTTTCACGCCCTCTTTTTCAGCCCCTCTGTTTCTCGCCCTCTGTTTCAGCCCCTCTGTTTCAGCCCCTCTGTTTCAGCCCCTCTGTTTCAGCCCCTCTGTTTCAGCCCCTCTGTTTCTCGCCCTCTGTTTCAGCCCCTCTGTTTCTCGCCCTCAGTTTCAGCCCCACTGTTTCTCGCCCTCTGTTTCAGCCCCTCGGTTTCAGCCCCTCTGTTTCTCGCCGTCTGTTTCAGCCCCTCTGTTTCAGCCCCTCTGTTTCAGACCCTCTGTTTCTCACCCTCTATTTCAGCCCCTCTGTTTCTCGCCCTCTGTTTCAGCCCCTCTGTTTCTCGCCCTCTGTTTCTGCCCCTCTGTTTCTCGCCCTCTGTTTCAGCCCCTCTGTTTCAGCCCCTCTGTTTCAGCCCCTCTGTTTCAGCCCCTCTGTTTCTCACCCTCTGTATCAGACCCTCTGTTTCAGCCCTTCAGTTTCAGACCCGCTGTTTCAGCTCCTCTGTTTCTCGCCCACGGTTTCAGCCCCTCTGATTCAGCCCCTCTGTTCCAGCCCCTCTGATTCAGCCCCTCTGATTCAGCCCCTCTGATTCAGCCCCTCTGTTTCTCACCATCTGTTTCAGCCCCTCTTTTTCAGCCCCTCTGTTTCTCACCCTCTGTTTCAGCCCCTCTGTTTCTCGCCCTCTGTTTCAGCCCCTCTGTTTCTCACCCTCTGTTTCAGCCCCTCTGATTCAGCCCCTCTGTTTCTCGCCCTCTGTTTCAGCCCCTCTGTTTCTCGCCCTCTGTTTCAGCCCCTCTGTTTCAGCCCCTCTGTTTCAGCCCCTCTGATTCTCGCCCTCTGTTTCAGCCCCTCTGTTTCTCGCCCTCTGTTTCAGGCCCTCTGTTTCTCGCTCTCTGTTTCAGCCCCTCTGATTCAGCCCCTCTGTTTCAGCCCCTCTGTTTCTCGCCATCTATTTCTCACCCTCTGTTTCTCGCCCTCTGTTTCAGCCCTTAGTTTTTCGCCCTCTGTTTCAGCCCCTCTGTTTATCGCCCTCTGTTTCAGGCTCTCTGTTTCAGCCCGTCTGTTTCAGCCCCTCTGTTTCAGCCCCTCTGTTTCTCGCACTCTGTTTCTCGCCCGCTGTTTCAGCCCCTTTGTTTCTCGCCCTCTGTTTCAGCCCCACTGTTTCAGCCCCTCTGATTCAGCCCCTCTGATTCAGCCCCTCTGTTTCTCGCCCTCTGTTTCAGCCCCTCTGTTTCAGCCACTCTGCTTCAGCCCCTCTGTTTCTCGCCCTCTGTTTCAGCCCCTCTGTTTCTCGCCCTCTGTTTCAGCCCCTCTGTTTCTCGCCCTCTGTTTCAGCACCGCTGATTCAGCCCCTCTGTTTCAGCCCCTCTGATTCAGCCCCTCTGTTTCAGACCCTCTGTTTCAGCCCCTCTGTTTCAGCCCCTCTGTTTCTCGCCCTCTGTTTCAGCCCCTCTGATTCTCGCCCTCAGTTTTAGCCCCTCTGTTTCTCGCCCAGGGTTTCAGCCCCTCTGATTCAGCCCCTCTGTTCCAGCCCCTCTGATTCAGCCCCTCTGATTCAGCCCCTCTGATTCAGCCCCTCTGTTTCTCACCATCTGTTTCAGCCCCTCTGTTTCAGCCCCTCTGTTTCTCACCCTCTGTTTCAGCCCCTCTGATTCATCCCCTCTGATTCAGCCCCTCTGATTCAGCCCCTCTGTTTCAGCCCCTCTGTTTCAGCGCCTCTGTTTCTCGCCCTCTGTTTCAGCCCCTCTGATTCAGCCCCTCTGTTTCAGCCCCTCTGTTTCTCCCCCTCTGTTCCAGCCACTCTGTTTCAGCCCCTCTGTTTCAGCCTCTCTGTTTCAGCCCCTCTGTTTCAGCCCCTCTGTTTCTCGCCCTCTGTTTCAGCCCCTCTGTTTCTCGCCCTCTGTTTCAGCCCCTCTGTTTCAGCCCGTCTGTTTCGGGCACTCTGTTTCTCGCCCTCTGTTTCAGCGCCTCTGTTTCTCACCCTCTGTTTCAGCCCCTCTGATTCAGCCCCTCTGTTTCTCGCACTCTGTTTCAGCGCCTCTGTTTCTCACCCTCTGTTTCAGCCCCTCTGATTCTCGCCCTCTGTTTCAGCCCCTCTGTTTCTCGCCCTCTGTTTCAGCCCCTCTGTTTCTCGCCCTCTGTTTCAGCCCCTCTGATTCAGCCCCTCTGTTTCTCGCCCTCTGCTTCAGCCGCTCTGTTTCAGCCCCTCTGATTCTCGCCCTCTGTTTCAGCCCCTCTGTTTCAGCCCCTCTGTTTCACGCCCTCTGTTTCTGCCCCTCTGTTTCTCGCCCTCTGTTTCAGCCCCTCTGATTCTCGCCCTCTATTTCAGCCCCGCTGATTCAGCCCCTCTGTTTCAGCCCCTCTGAATCAGCCCCTCTGATTCAGCCCCTCTGTTTCCGCCCCTCTGTTTCAGCCCCACTGTTTCAGCCCCTTTGTTTCAGCCCCTCTGTTTCAGCGCCTCTGTTTCTCGCCCTCTGTTTCAGCCCCTCTGTTTCTCGCCCTCTGTTTCAGCCCCTCTGATTCAGCCCCTCTGTTTCAACCCCTCTGTTTCTCCGCCTCTGTTCCAGGCCCTCTGTTTCAGCCCCTCTGTTTCAGCCCCTCTGTTTCTCGCCCTCAGGTTCAGCCCCTCTGTTTATCGCCCTCTGTTTCAGCCCCTCTGTTTTTGCCCCTCGTATTCAGCCCCTCTGTTTCTCGCCCTCTGTTTCAGCCCCTCTGTTTCAGCCCCTCTGTTTCAGCCCCTCTGTTTCAGCCCCTCTGTTTCTCACCCTCTGTTTCAGCCCCTCTGTTTCTCGCCCTCTGTTTCAGCCTCTCTGTTTCTCGCCCTCTGTTTCAGCCCCTCTGTTTCAGCCTCTCTGTTTCTCGCCCTCTGTTGCTGCCCCTCTGTTTCTCGCCCTCTGTTTCAGCCCCTCTGTTTTTCGCCCTCTGTTTCAGCCCCTCTGTTTCTCGCCCTCTGTATCAGACCCTCTGTTTCAGCCCCTCTGTTTCAGCCCCTCTGTTTATCGCCCTCTGTTTCTCGCCATCTGTTTCAGCCCCTCTGTTTCTCGCCCTCTGTTTCAGCCCCTCTGTTTCGCGCTCTCTGTTTCAGCCCCTCTGTTTCAGCCCCTCTGTTTCTCGCCCTCTGTGTCTGCCCCTCTGTTTCTCGCCCTCTGTTTCAACCCCTCTGTTTCTCGCCCTCTGTTTCAGCCCCGCTGATTCAGCCCCTCTGTTTCAGCCCCTCTGATTCAGCCCCTCTGTTTCTCGCCCTCTGTTTCAGCCCCTCTGCTTCTCGCCCTCTGTTGCAGCCCCTCTATTTCTCGCCCTCTGTTTCAGCCCCTCTGATTCAGCCCCTCTGTTTCTCGCCCTCTGTTTCAGCCCCTCTGTTTCTCGCCCTCTGTTTCAGCCCCTCTGTTTCTCGCCCTCTGTTTCAGCCCCTCTGTTTCTCGCCCTCTGTTTCAGCCCCTCTGTTTCAGCCCCTCTGTTTCTCGCCCTCTGTTTCAGCCCCGCTGTTTCTCGCCCTCTGTTTCAGCACCGCTGATTCAGCCCCTCTGTTTCAGCCCCTCTGAATCAGCCCCTCTGATTCAGCCCCTCTGTTTCAGACCCTCTGTTTCAGCGCCTCTGTTTCTCACCCTCTGTTTCAGCCCCTCTGATTCAGCCCCTCTGTTTCTCGCACTCTGTTTCAGCCCCTCTGTTTCTCGCACTCTGTTTCAGCCCCTCTGTTTCAGCCCCTCTGATTCAGCCCCTCTGTTTCTCGCCCTCTGTTTCAGCCCCTCTGTTTCTCGCCCTCTGTTTCAGCCCCTCTGATTCAGCCCCTCTGTTTCTCGCCCTCTGCTTCAGCCGCTCTGTTTCAGCCCCTCTGTTTCACGCCCTCTGTTTCTGCCCCTCTGTTTCTCGCCCTCTGTTTCAGCCCCTCTGATTCTCGCCCTCTATTTCAGCGCCGCTGATTCAGCCCCTCTGTTTCAGCCCCTCTGAATCAGCCCCTCTGATTCAGCCCATCTGTTTCTGCCCCTCTGTTTCTCGCCCTCTATTTCAGCGCCGCTGATTCAGCCCCTCTGTTTCAGCCCCTCTGAATCAGCCCCTCTGATTCAGCCCCTCTGTTTCCGCCCCTCTGTTTCAGCCCCACTGTTACAGCCCCTTTGTTTCAGCCCCTCTGTTTCAGCGCCTCTGTTTCTCGCCCTCTGTTTCAGCCCCTCTGTTGCTGGCCCTCTGTTTCAGCCCCTCTGATTCAGCCCCTCTGTTTCAACCCCTCTGTTTCTCCGCCTCTGTTCCAGGCCCTCTGTTCCAGGCCCTCTGTATCAGACCCTCTGTTTCAGCCCCTCTGTTTCTCGCCCTCAGGTTCAGCCCCTCTGTTTATCGCCCTCTGTTTCTCGCCATCTGTTTCAGCCCCTCAGTTTCTCGCCCTCTGTTTCAGCCCCTCTGTTTCGCGCTCTCTGTTTCAGCCCCTCTGTTTCAGCCCCTCTGTTTCTCGCCCTCTGTGTCTGCCCCTCTGTTTCTCGCCCTCTGTTTCAACCCCTCTGTTTCTCGCCCTCTGTTTCAGCCCCGCTGATTCAGCCCCTCTGTTTCAGCCCCTCTGATTCAGCCCCTCTGTTTCTCGCCCTCTGTTTCAGCTCCTCTGTTTCGCGCTCTCTGTTTCAGCCCCTCTGTTTTAGCCCCTCTGTTTCTCGCCCTCTGTTTCTGCCCCTCTGTTTCTCGCCCTCTTTTTCAACCCCTCTGTTTCTCGCCCTCTGTTTCAGCCCCGCTGATTCAGCCCCTCTGTTTCAGCCCCTCTGATTCAGCCCCTCTGTTTCTCGCCCTCTGTTTCAGCCCCTCTGATTCAGCCCCTCTGTTTCAGCCCCTCTGTTTCTCCCCCTCTGTTCCAGCCCCTCTGTTTCAGCCCCTCTGTTTCAGCCACTCTGTTTCAGCCCCTCTGTTTCAGCCCCTCTGTTTCTCGCCCTCCGATTCAGCCCGTCTGTTTCAGCCCGTCTGTTTCAGCCCCTCTGTTTCACGCCCTCTGTTTCAGCCCCTCTGTTTCTCAACCTCTGTTTCAGCCCCTCTGTTTCAGCCCCTCTGTTTCTCGCCCTCTGTTTCTGCCCCTCTGTTTCTCGCCCTCTGTTTCAGCCCCTCTGTTTTTCGCCCTCTGTTTCAGCCCCTCTGTTTCTCGCCCTCTGTATCAGACCCTCTGTTTCAGCCCCTCTGTTTCAGCCCCTCTGTTTCAGCCCCTCTGTATATCGCCCTCTGTTTCTCGCCCTCTGTTTCAGCCCCTCTGTTTCTCGCCCTCTGTTTCAGCCCCTCTGTTTCGCGCTCTCTGTTTCAGCCCCTCTGTTTCAGCCCCTCTGTTTCTCGCACTCTGTTTCTGCCCCTCTGTTTCTTGCCCTCTGTTTCAACCCCTCTGTTTCTCGCCCTCTGTTTCAGCCCGGCTGATTCAGCCCCTCTGTTTCAGCCCCTCTGATTCAGCCCCTCTGTTTCTCGCCCTCTGTTTCAGCCCCTCTGCTTCTCGCCCTCTGTTGCAGCCCCTCTGTTTCTCGCCCTCTGTTTCAGCCCCTCTGATTCAGCCCCTCTGTTTCAGACCCTCTGTTTCAGCACCTCTGTTTCTCGCCCTCTGTTTCAGCCCCTCTGTTTCTAGCCCTCTGATTCAGCCCCTCTGATTCAGCCCCTCTTTTTCTCGCCCTCTGTTTCAGCCCCTCTGTTTCAGCCCTTCTGTTTCAGCCCCTCTGTTTCAGCCCCTCTGTTTCAGCCCCTCTGTTTCTCGCCCTATGTTTCTGGCCCTCTGTTTCTCGCCCTCTGTTTCAGCCCCGCTGATTCAGCCCCTCTGTTTCAGACCCTCTGAATCAGCCCCTCTGATTCAGCTCCTCTGTTTCAGCCCCACTTTTTCAGCCCCTCTGTTTCTCGCCCTCTGTTTCAGCCCCTCTGATTCTCGCCCTCTGTTTCAGCCCCTCTTTTTCTCGCCGTCTGTTTCAGCCCCTCTGATTCAGCCCCTCTGTTTCAGCCCTTCTGATTCAGCCCCTCTGATTCAGCCCCTCTGATTCAGCCCCTCTGTTTCTCACCCTCTGTTTCAGCCCGTCTGATTCAGCCCCTCTGATTCAGCCCCTCAGATTCAGCCCCTCTGTTTCAGCGCCTCTGATTCAGCCCCTCTGATTCAGCCCCTCTGTTTCTCGCCCTCTCTTTCAGCCGCTCTGTTTCAGCCGCTCTGTTTCACCTTCTCTGTTTCACCCCCTCTGTTTCTAGCTCTCTGTTTCAGCCCCTCTGTTTCTCGCCCTCTGTTCCAGCCCCTCTGTTTCTCGCCCTCTGTTTCAGCCCCTCTGTTTCAGCCCCTCTGTTTCAGCCCCTCTGTTTCTCGCCCTCTGTTTCAGCCCCTCTGTTTCTCGCCCTCAGTTTCAGCCCCTCTGTTTCTCGCCCTCTGTTTCAGGCCCTCTGTTTCTCGCTCTCTGTTTCAGCCCCTCTGATTCAGCCCCTCTGTTTCAGCCCCTCTGTTTTTCGCCATCTATTTCTCACCCTCTGTTTCTCGCCCTCTGTTTCAGCCCTTAGTTTTTCGCCCTCTGTTTCAGCCCCTCTGTTTATCGCCCTCTGTTTCAGGCTCTCTGTTTCAGCCCGTCTGTTTCAGCCCCTCTGTTTCAGCCCCTCTGTTTCTCGCACTCTGTTTCTCGCCCGCTGTTTCAGCCCCTTTGTTTCTCGCCCTCTGTTTCAGCCCCACTGTTTCAGCCCCTCTGATTCAGCCCCTCTGATTCAGCCCCTCTGTTTCTCGCCCTCTGTTTCAGCCCCTCTGTTTCAGCCACTCTGCTTCAGCCCCTCTGTTTCTCGCCCTCTGTTTCAGCCCCTCTGTTTCTCGCCCTCTGTTTCAGCCCCTCTGTTTCTCGCCCTCTGTTTCAGCACCGCTGATTCAGCCCCTCTGTTTCAGCCCCTCTGATTCAGCCCCTCTGTTTCAGACCCTCTGTTTCAGCCCCTCTGTTTCAGCCCCTCTGTTTCTCGCCCTCTGTTTCAGCCCCTCTGATTCTCGCCCTCAGTTTTAGCCCCTCTGTTTCTCGCCCACGGTTTCAGCCCCTCTGATTCAGCCCCTCTGTTCCAGCCCCTCTGATTCAGCCCCTCTGATTCAGCCCCTCTGATTCAGCCCCTCTGTTTCTCACCATCTGTTTCAGCCCCTCTGTTTCAGCCCCTCTGTTTCTCACCCTCTGTTTCAGCCCCTCTGATTCATCCCCTCTGATTCAGCCCCTCTGATTCAGCCCCTCTGTTTCAGCCCCTCTGTTTCAGCGCCTCTGTTTCTCGCCCTCTGTTTCAGCCCCTCTGATTCAGCCCCTCTGTTTCAGCCCCTCTGTTTCTCCCCCTCTGTTCCAGCCACTCTGTTTCAGCCCCTCTGTTTCAGCCTCTCTGTTTCAGCCCCTCTGTTTCAGCCCCTCTGTTTCTCGCCCTCTGTTTCAGCCCCTCTGTTTCTCGCCCTCTGTTTCAGCCCCTCTGTTTCAGCCCGTCTGTTTCGGGCACTCTGTTTCTCGCCCTCTGTTTCAGCGCCTCTGTTTCTCACCCTCTGTTTCAGCCCCTCTGATTCAGCCCCTCTGTTTCTCGCACTCTGTTTCAGCGCCTCTGTTTCTCACCCTCTGTTTCAGCCCCTCTGATTCTCGCCCTCTGTTTCAGCCCCTCTGTTTCTCGCCCTCTGTTTCAGCCCCTCTGTTTCTCGCCCTCTGTTTCAGCCCCTCTGATTCAGCCCCTCTGTTTCTCGCCCTCTGCTTCAGCCGCTCTGTTTCAGCCCCTCTGATTCTCGCCCTCTGTTTCAGCCCCTCTGTTTCAGCCCCTCTGTTTCACGCCCTCTGTTTCTGCCCCTCTGTTTCTCGCCCTCTGTTTCAGCCCCTCTGATTCTCGCCCTCTATTTCAGCCCCGCTGATTCAGCCCCTCTGTTTCAGCCCCTCTGAATCAGCCCCTCTGATTCAGCCCCTCTGTTTCCGCCCCTCTGTTTCAGCCCCACTGTTTCAGCCCCTTTGTTTCAGCCCCTCTGTTTCAGCGCCTCTGTTTCTCGCCCTCTGTTTCAGCCCCTCTGTTTCTCGCCCTCTGTTTCAGCCCCTCTGATTCAGCCCCTCTGTTTCAACCCCTCTGTTTCTCCGCCTCTGTTCCAGGCCCTCTGTTTCAGCCCCTCTGTTTCAGCCCCTCTGTTTCTCGCCCTCAGGTTCAGCCCCTCTGTTTATCGCCCTCTGTTTCAGCCCCTCTGTTTTTGCCCCTCGTATTCAGCCCCTCTGTTTCTCGCCCTCTGTTTCAGCCCCTCTGTTTCAGCCCCTCTGTTTCAGCCCCTCTGTTTCAGCCCCTCTGTTTCTCACCCTCTGTTTCAGCCCCTCTGTTTCTCGCCCTCTGTTTCAGCCTCTCTGTTTCTCGCCCTCTGTTTCAGCCCCTCTGTTTCAGCCTCTCTGTTTCTCGCCCTCTGTTGCTGCCCCTCTGTTTCTCGCCCTCTGTTTCAGCCCCTCTGTTTTTCGCCCTCTGTTTCAGCCCCTCTGTTTCTCGCCCTCTGTATCAGACCCTCTGTTTCAGCCCCTCTGTTTCAGCCCCTCTGTTTATCGCCCTCTGTTTCTCGCCATCTGTTTCAGCCCCTCTGTTTCTCGCCCTCTGTTTCAGCCCCTCTGTTTCGCGCTCTCTGTTTCAGCCCCTCTGTTTCAGCCCCTCTGTTTCTCGCCCTCTGTGTCTGCCCCTCTGTTTCTCGCCCTCTGTTTCAACCCCTCTGTTTCTCGCCCTCTGTTTCAGCCCCGCTGATTCAGCCCCTCTGTTTCAGCCCCTCTGATTCAGCCCCTCTGTTTCTCGCCCTCTGTTTCAGCCCCTCTGCTTCTCGCCCTCTGTTGCAGCCCCTCTATTTCTCGCCCTCTGTTTCAGCCCCTCTGATTCAGCCCCTCTGTTTCTCGCCCTCTGTTTCAGCCCCTCTGTTTCTCGCCCTCTGTTTCAGCCCCTCTGTTTCTCGCCCTCTGTTTCAGCCCCTCTGTTTCTCGCCCTCTGTTTCAGCCCCTCTGTTTCAGCCCCTCTGTTTCTCGCCCTCTGTTTCAGCCCCGCTGTTTCTCGCCCTCTGTTTCAGCACCGCTGATTCAGCCCCTCTGTTTCAGCCCCTCTGAATCAGCCCCTCTGATTCAGCCCCTCTGTTTCAGACCCTCTGTTTCAGCGCCTCTGTTTCTCACCCTCTGTTTCAGCCCCTCTGATTCAGCCCCTCTGTTTCTCGCACTCTGTTTCAGCCCCTCTGTTTCTCGCACTCTGTTTCAGCCCCTCTGTTTCTCGCCCTCTGTTTCAGCCCCTCTGATTCAGCCCCTTTGTTTCTCGCCCTCTGTTTCAGCCCCTCTGTTTCAGACCCTCTGTTTCAGCACCTCTGTTTCTCGCCCTCTGTTTCAGCCCCTCTGTTTCTAGCCCTCTGATTCAGCCCCTCTGATTCAGCCCCTCTTTTTCTCGCCCTCTGTTTCAGCCCCTCTGTTTCAGCCCTTCTGTTTCAGCCCCTCTGTTTCAGCCCCTCTGTTTCAGCCCCTCTGTTTCTCGCCCTATGTTTCTGGCCCTCTGTTTCTCGCCCTCTGTTTCAGCCCCGCTGATTCAGCCCCTCTGTTTCAGACCCTCTGAATCAGCCCCTCTGATTCAGCTCCTCTGTTTCAGCCCCACTTTTTCAGCCCCTCTGTTTCTCGCCCTCTGTTTCAGCCCCTCTGATTCTCGCCCTCTGTTTCAGCCCCTCTTTTTCTCGCCGTCTGTTTCAGCCCCTCTGATTCAGCCCCTCTGTTTCAGCCCTTCTGATTCAGCCCCTCTGATTCAGCCCCTCTGATTCAGCCCCTCTGTTTCTCACCCTCTGTTTCAGCCCGTCTGATTCAGCCCCTCTGATTCAGCCCCTCAGATTCAGCCCCTCTGTTTCAGCGCCTCTGATTCAGCCCCTCTGATTCAGCCCCTCTGTTTCTCGCCCTCTCTTTCAGCCGCTCTGTTTCAGCCGCTCTGTTTCACCTTCTCTGTTTCACCCCCTCTGTTTCTAGCTCTCTGTTTCAGCCCCTCTGTTTCTCGCCCTCTGTTCCAGCCCCTCTGTTTCTCGCCCTCTGTTTCAGCCCCTCTGTTTCAGCCCCTCTGTTTCAGCCCCTCTGTTTCTCGCCCTCTGTTTCAGCCCCTCTGTTTCTCGCCCTCAGTTTCAGCCCCTCTGTTTCTCGCCCTCTGTTTCAGGCCCTCTGTTTCTCGCTCTCTGTTTCAGCCCCTCTGATTCAGCCCCTCTGTTTCAGCCCCTCTGTTTTTCGCCATCTATTTCTCACCCTCTGTTTCTCGCCCTCTGTTTCAGCCCTTAGTTTTTCGCCCTCTGTTTCAGCCCCTCTGTTTATCGCCCTCTGTTTCAGGCTCTCTGTTTCAGCCCGTCTGTTTCAGCCCCTCTGTTTCAGCCCCTCTGTTTCTCGCACTCTGTTTCTCGCCCGCTGTTTCAGCCCCTTTGTTTCTCGCCCTCTGTTTCAGCCCCACTGTTTCAGCCCCTCTGATTCAGCCCCTCTGATTCAGCCCCTCTGTTTCTCGCCCTCTGTTTCAGCCCCTCTGTTTCAGCCACTCTGCTTCAGCCCCTCTGTTTCTCGCCCTCTGTTTCAGCCCCTCTGTTTCTCGCCCTCTGTTTCAGCCCCTCTGTTTCTCGCCCTCTGTTTCAGCACCGCTGATTCAGCCCCTCTGTTTCAGCCCCTCTGATTCAGCCCCTCTGTTTCAGACCCTCTGTTTCAGCCCCTCTGTTTCAGCCCCTCTGTTTCTCGCCCTCTGTTTCAGCCCCTCTGATTCTCGCCCTCAGTTTTAGCCCCTCTGTTTCTCGCCCACGGTTTCAGCCCCTCTGATTCAGCCCCTCTGTTCCAGCCCCTCTGATTCAGCCCCTCTGATTCAGCCCCTCTGATTCAGCCCCTCTGTTTCTCACCATCTGTTTCAGCCCCTCTGTTTCAGCCCCTCTGTTTCTCACCCTCTGTTTCAGCCCCTCTGATTCATCCCCTCTGATTCAGCCCCTCTGATTCAGCCCCTCTGTTTCAGCCCCTCTGTTTCAGCGCCTCTGTTTCTCGCCCTCTGTTTCAGCCCCTCTGATTCAGCCCCTCTGTTTCAGCCCCTCTGTTTCTCCCCCTCTGTTCCAGCCACTCTGTTTCAGCCCCTCTGTTTCAGCCTCTCTGTTTCAGCCCCTCTGTTTCAGCCCCTCTGTTTCTCGCCCTCTGTTTCAGCCCCTCTGTTTCTCGCCCTCTGTTTCAGCCCCTCTGTTTCAGCCCGTCTGTTTCGGGCACTCTGTTTCTCGCCCTCTGTTTCAGCGCCTCTGTTTCTCACCCTCTGTTTCAGCCCCTCTGATTCAGCCCCTCTGTTTCTCGCACTCTGTTTCAGCGCCTCTGTTTCTCACCCTCTGTTTCAGCCCCTCTGATTCTCGCCCTCTGTTTCAGCCCCTCTGTTTCTCGCCCTCTGTTTCAGCCCCTCTGTTTCTCGCCCTCTGTTTCAGCCCCTCTGATTCAGCCCCTCTGTTTCTCGCCCTCTGCTTCAGCCGCTCTGTTTCAGCCCCTCTGATTCTCGCCCTCTGTTTCAGCCCCTCTGTTTCAGCCCCTCTGTTTCACGCCCTCTGTTTCTGCCCCTCTGTTTCTCGCCCTCTGTTTCAGCCCCTCTGATTCTCGCCCTCTATTTCAGCCCCGCTGATTCAGCCCCTCTGTTTCAGCCCCTCTGAATCAGCCCCTCTGATTCAGCCCCTCTGTTTCCGCCCCTCTGTTTCAGCCCCACTGTTTCAGCCCCTTTGTTTCAGCCCCTCTGTTTCAGCGCCTCTGTTTCTCGCCCTCTGTTTCAGCCCCTCTGTTTCTCGCCCTCTGTTTCAGCCCCTCTGATTCAGCCCCTCTGTTTCAACCCCTCTGTTTCTCCGCCTCTGTTCCAGGCCCTCTGTTTCAGCCCCTCTGTTTCAGCCCCTCTGTTTCTCGCCCTCAGGTTCAGCCCCTCTGTTTATCGCCCTCTGTTTCAGCCCCTCTGTTTTTGCCCCTCGTATTCAGCCCCTCTGTTTCTCGCCCTCTGTTTCAGCCCCTCTGTTTCAGCCCCTCTGTTTCAGCCCCTCTGTTTCAGCCCCTCTGTTTCTCACCCTCTGTTTCAGCCCCTCTGTTTCTCGCCCTCTGTTTCAGCCTCTCTGTTTCTCGCCCTCTGTTTCAGCCCCTCTGTTTCAGCCTCTCTGTTTCTCGCCCTCTGTTGCTGCCCCTCTGTTTCTCGCCCTCTGTTTCAGCCCCTCTGTTTTTCGCCCTCTGTTTCAGCCCCTCTGTTTCTCGCCCTCTGTATCAGACCCTCTGTTTCAGCCCCTCTGTTTCAGCCCCTCTGTTTATCGCCCTCTGTTTCTCGCCATCTGTTTCAGCCCCTCTGTTTCTCGCCCTCTGTTTCAGCCCCTCTGTTTCGCGCTCTCTGTTTCAGCCCCTCTGTTTCAGCCCCTCTGTTTCTCGCCCTCTGTGTCTGCCCCTCTGTTTCTCGCCCTCTGTTTCAACCCCTCTGTTTCTCGCCCTCTGTTTCAGCCCCGCTGATTCAGCCCCTCTGTTTCAGCCCCTCTGATTCAGCCCCTCTGTTTCTCGCCCTCTGTTTCAGCCCCTCTGCTTCTCGCCCTCTGTTGCAGCCCCTCTATTTCTCGCCCTCTGTTTCAGCCCCTCTGATTCAGCCCCTCTGTTTCTCGCCCTCTGTTTCAGCCCCTCTGTTTCTCGCCCTCTGTTTCAGCCCCTCTGTTTCTCGCCCTCTGTTTCAGCCTCTCTGTTTCTCGCCCTCTGTTTCAGCCCCTCTGTTTCAGCCCCTCTGTTTCTCGCCCTCTGTTTCAGCCCCGCTGTTTCTCGCCCTCTGTTTCAGCACCGCTGATTCAGCCCCTCTGTTTCAGCCCCTCTGAATCAGCCCCTCTGATTCAGCCCCTCTGTTTCAGACCCTCTGTTTCAGCGCCTCTGTTTCTCACCCTCTGTTTCAGCCCCTCTGATTCAGCCCCTCTGTTTCTCGCACTCTGTTTCAGCCCCTCTGTTTCTCGCACTCTGTTTCAGCCCCTCTGTTTCAGCCCCTCTGATTCAGCCCCTCTGTTTCTCGCCCTCTGTTTCAGCCCCTCTGTTTCTCGCCCTCTGTTTCAGCCCCTCTGATTCAGCCCCTCTGTTTCTCGCCCTCTGCTTCAGCCGCTCTGTTTCAGCCCCTCTGTTTCACGCCCTCTGTTTCTGCCCCTCTGTTTCTCGCCCTCTGTTTCAGCCCCTCTGATTCTCGCCCTCTATTTCAGCGCCGCTGATTCAGCCCCTCTGTTTCAGCCCCTCTGAATCAGCCCCTCTGATTCAGCCCATCTGTTTCTGCCCCTCTGTTTCTCGCCCTCTATTTCAGCGCCGCTGATTCAGCCCCTCTGTTTCAGCCCCTCTGAATCAGCCCCTCTGATTCAGCCCCTCTGTTTCCGCCCCTCTGTTTCAGCCCCACTGTTACAGCCCCTTTGTTTCAGCCCCTCTGTTTCAGCGCCTCTGTTTCTCGCCCTCTGTTTCAGCCCCTCTGTTGCTGGCCCTCTGTTTCAGCCCCTCTGATTCAGCCCCTCTGTTTCAACCCCTCTGTTTCTCCGCCTCTGTTCCAGGCCCTCTGTTTCAGCCCCTATGTTTCAGCCCCTCTGTTTCAGCCCCTCTGTTTCTCGCCCTCAGGTTCAGCCCCTCTGTTTATCGCCCTCTGTTTCAGCCCCTCTGTTTTAGCCCCTCGTATTCAGCCCCTCTGTTTCTCGCCCTCTGTTTCAGCCCCTCTGTTTCAGCCCCTCTGTTTCAGCCCCTCTGTTTCAGCCCCTCTGTTTCTCACCCTCTGTTTCAGCCCCTCTGTTTCTCGCCCTCTGTTTCAGCCCCTCTGTTTCTCGCCCATTGTTTCAGCCCCTCTGTTTCAGCCCCTCTGTTTCTCGCCCTCTGTTTCTGCCCCTCTGTTTCTCGCCCTCTGTTTCAGCCCCTCTGTTTTTCGCCCTCTGTTTCAGCCCCTCTGTTTCTCGCCCTCTGTATCAGACCCTCTGTTTCAGCCCCTCTGTTTCAGCCCCTCTGTTTCAGCCCCTCTGTTTATCGCCCTCTGTTTCTCGCCATCTGTTTCAGCCCCTCAGTTTCTCGCCCTCTGTTTCAGCCCCTCTGTTTCGCGCTCTCTGTTTCAGCCCCTCTGTTTCAGCCCCTCTGTTTCTCGCCCTCTGTGTCTGCCCCTCTGTTTCTCGCCCTCTGTTTCAACCCCTCTGTTTCTCGCCCTCTGTTTCAGCCCCGCTGATTCAGCCCCTCTGTTTCAGCCCCTCTGATTCAGCCCCTCTGTTTCTCGCCCTCTGTTTCAGCTCCTCTGTTTCGCGCTCTCTGTTTCAGCCCCTCTGTTTTAGCCCCTCTGTTTCTCGCCCTCTGTTTCTGCCCCTCTGTTTCTCGCCCTCTTTTTCAACCCCTCTGTTTCTCGCCCTCTGTTTCAGCCCCGCTGATTCAGCCCCTCTGTTTCAGCCCCTCTGATTCAGCCCCTCTGTTTCTCGCCCTCTGTTTCAGCCCCTCTGATTCAGCCCCTCTGTTTCAGCCCCTCTGTTTCTCCCCCTCTGTTCCAGCCCCTCTGTTTCAGCCCCTCTGTTTCAGCCACTCTGTTTCAGCCCCTCTGTTTCAGCCCCTCTGTTTCTCGCCCTCTGTTTCAGCCCCTCTGTTTCTCGCCCTCCGATTCAGCCCGTCTGTTTCAGCCCGTCTGTTTCAGCCCCTCTGTTTCACGCCCTCTGTTTCAGCCCCTCTGTTTCTCAACCTCTGTTTCAGCCCCTCTGTTTCAGCCCCTCTGTTTCTCGCCCTCTGTTTCTGCCCCTCTGTTTCTCGCCCTCTGTTTCAGCCCCTCTGTTTTTCGCCCTCTGTTTCAGCCCCTCTGTTTCTCGCCCTCTGTATCAGACCCTCTGTTTCAGCCCCTCTGTTTCAGCCCCTCTGTTTCAGCCCCTCTGTATATCGCCCTCTGTTTCTCGCCCTCTGTTTCAGCCCCTCTGTTTCTCGCCCTCTGTTTCAGCCCCTCTGTTTCGCGCTCTCTGTTTCAGCCCCTCTGTTTCAGCCCCTCTGTTTCTCGCACTCTGTTTCTGCCCCTCTGTTTCTTGCCCTCTGTTTCAACCCCTCTGTTTCTCGCCCTCTGTTTCAGCCCGGCTGATTCAGCCCCTCTGTTTCAGCCCCTCTGATTCAGCCCCTCTGTTTCTCGCCCTCTGTTTCAGCCCCTCTGCTTCTCGCCCTCTGTTGCAGCCCCTCTGTTTCTCGCCCTCTGTTTCAGCCCCTCTGATTCAGCCCCTCTGTTTCAGACCCTCTGTTTCAGCACCTCTGTTTCTCGCCCTCTGTTTCAGCCCCTCTGTTTCTAGCCCTCTGATTCAGCCCCTCTGATTCAGCCCCTCTTTTTCTCGCCCTCTGTTTCAGCCCCTCTGTTTCAGCCCTTCTGTTTCAGCCCCTCTGTTTCAGCCCCTCTGTTTCAGCCCCTCTGTTTCTCGCCCTATGTTTCTGGCCCTCTGTTTCTCGCCCTCTGTTTCAGCCCCGCTGATTCAGCCCCTCTGTTTCAGACCCTCTGAATCAGCCCCTCTGATTCAGCTCCTCTGTTTCAGCCCCACTTTTTCAGCCCCTCTGTTTCTCGCCCTCTGTTTCAGCCCCTCTGATTCTCGCCCTCTGTTTCAGCCCCTCTTTTTCTCGCCGTCTGTTTCAGCCCCTCTGATTCAGCCCCTCTGTTTCAGCCCTTCTGATTCAGCCCCTCTGATTCAGCCCCTCTGATTCAGCCCCTCTGTTTCTCACCCTCTGTTTCAGCCCGTCTGATTCAGCCCCTCTGATTCAGCCCCTCAGATTCAGCCCCTCTGTTTCAGCGCCTCTGATTCAGCCCCTCTGATTCAGCCCCTCTGTTTCTCGCGCTCTCTTTCAGCCGCTCTGTTTCAGCTCCTCTGTTTCACCTTCTCTGTTTCACCCCCTCTGTTTCTAGCTCTCTGTTTCAGCCCCTCTGTTTCTCGCCCTCTGTTCCAGCCCCTCTGTTTCTCGCCCTCTGTTTCAGCCCCTCTGTTTCAGCCCCTCTGTTTCAGCCCCTCTGTTTCTCGCCCTCTGTTTCAGCCCCTCTGTTTCTCGCCCTCAGTTTCAGCCCCTCTGTTTCTCGCCCTCTGTTTCAGCCCCTCGGTTTCAGCCCCTCTGTTTCTCGCCGTCTGTTTCAGCCCCTCTGTTTCAGCCCCTCTGTTTCAGCCCCTCTGTTTCTCACCCTCTATTTCAGCCCCTCTGTTTCTCGCCCTCTGTTTCAGCCCCTCTGTTTCTCGCCCTCTGTTTCTGCCCCTCTGTTTCTCGCCCTCTGTTTCAGCCCCTCTGTTTCAGCCCCTCTGTTTCAGCCCCTCTGTTTCAGCCCCTCTGTTTCTCACCCTCTGTATCAGACCCTCTGTTTCAGCCCTTCTGTTTCAGACCCGCTGTTTCAGCTCCTCTGTTTCTCGCCCACGGTTTCAGCCCCTCTGATTCAGCCCCTCTGTTCCAGCCCCTCTGATTCAGCCCCTCTGATTCAGCCCCTCTGTTTCTCACCATCTGTTTCAGCCCCTCTTTTTCAGCCCCTCTGTTTCTCACCCTCTGTTTCAGCCCCTCTGTTTCTCGCCCTCTGTTTCAGCCCCTCTGTTTCTCACCCTCTGTTTCAGCCCCTCTGATTCAGCCCCTCTGTTTCTCGCCCTCTGTTTCAGCCCCTCTGTATCTCGCCCTCTGTTTCAGCCCCTCTGTTTCAGCCCCTCTGTTTCAGCCCCTCTGATTCTCGCCCTCTGTTCCAGCCCCTCGGTTTCTCGCCCTCTGTTTCAGGCCCTCTGTTTCTCGCTCTCTGTTTCAGCCCCTCTGATTCAGCCCCTCTGTTTCAGCCCCTCTGTTTTTCGCCATCTATTTCTCACCCTCTGTTTCTCGCCCTCTGTTTCAGCCCTTAGTTTTTCGCCCTCTGTTTCAGCCCCTCTGTTTATCGCCCTCTGTTTCAGGCTCTCTGTTTCAGCCCGTCTGTTTCAGCCCCTCTGTTTCAGCCCCTCTGTTTCTCGCACTCTGTTTCTCGCCCGCTGTTTCAGCCCCTTTGTTTCTCGCCCTCTGTTTCAGCCCCACTGTTTCAGCCCCTCTGATTCAGCCCCTCTGATTCAGCCCCTCTGTTTCTCGCCCTCTGTTTCAGCCCCTCTGTTTCAGCCCCTCTGCTTCAGCCCCTCTGTTTCTCGCCCTCTGTTTCAGCCCCTCTGTTTCTCGCCCTCTGTTTCAGCCCCTCTGTTTCTCGCCCTCTGTTTCAGCCCCTCTGTTTCAGCCCCTCTGTTTCTCGCCCTCTGTTTCAGCCCCGCTGTTTCTCGCCCTCTGTTTCAGCACCGCTGATTCAGCCCCTCTGTTTCAGCCCCTCTGATTCAGCCTCTCTGTTTCAGACCCTCTGTTTCAGCCCCTCTGTTTCAGCCCCTCTGTTTCTCGCCCTCTGTTTCAGCCCCTCTGATTCTCGCCCTCAGTTTTAGCCCCTCTGTTTCTCGCCCACGGTTTCAGCCCCTCTGATTCAGCCCCTCTGTTCCAGCCCCTCTGATTCAGCCCCTCTGATTCAGCCCCTCTGATTCAGCCCCTCTGTTTCGCACCATCTGTTTCAGCCCCTCTGTTTCAGCCCCTCTGTTTCTCACCCTCTGTTTCAGCCCCTCTGATTCATCCCCTCTGATTCAGCCCCTCTGATTCAGCCCCTCTGTTTCAGCCCCTCTGTTTCAGCGCCTCTGTTTCTCGCCCTCTGTTTCAGCCCCTCTGATTCAGCCCCTCTGTTTCAGCCCTTCTGTTTCTCCCCCTCTGTTCCAGCCACTCTGTTTCAGCCCCTCTGTTTCAGCCTCTCTGTTTCAGCCCCTCTGTTTCAGCCCCTCTGTTTCTCGCCCTCTGTTTCAGCCCCTCTGTTTCTCGCCCTCTGTTTCAGCCCCTCTGTTTCAGCCCGTCTGTTTCGGGCACTCTGTTTCTCGCCCTCTGTTTCAGCGCCTCTGTTTCTCACCCTCTGTTTCAGCCCCTCTGATTCAGCCCCTCTGTTTCTCGCACTCTGTTTCAGCGCCTCTGTTTCTCACCCTCTGTTTCAGCCCCTCTGATTCTCGCCCTCTGTTTCAGCCCCTCTGTTTCTCGCCCTCTGTTTCAGCCCCTCTGTTTCTCGCCCTCTGTTTCAGCCCATCTGATTCAGCCCCTCTGTTTCTCGCCCTCTGCTTCAGCCGCTCTGTTTCAGCCCCTCTGTTTCTCGCCCTCTGTTTCAGCCCCTCTGTTTCAGCCCCTCTGTTTCACGCCCTCTGTTTCTGCCCCTCTGTTTCTCGCCCTCTGTTTCAGCCCCTCTGATTCTCGCCCTCTATTTCAGCCCCGCTGATTCAGCCCCTCTGTTTCAGCCCCTCTGAATCAGCCCCTCTGATTCAGCCCCTCTGTTTCCGCCCCTCTGTTTCAGCCCCACTGTTTCAGCCCCTTTGTTTCAGCCCCTCTGTTTCAGCGCCTCTGTTTCTCGCCCTCTGTTTCAGACCCTCTGTTTCTCGCCCTCTGTTTCAGCCCCTCTGATTCAGCCCCTCTGTTTCAACCCCTCTGTTTCTCCGCCTCTGTTCCAGGCCCTCTGTTTCAGCCCCTCTGTTTCAGCCCCTCTGTTTCTCGCCCTCAGGTTCAGCCCCTCTGTTTATCGCCCTCTGTTTCAGCCCCTCTGTTTTTGCCCCTCGTATTCAGCCCCTCTGTTTCTCGCCCTCTGTTTCAGCCCCTCTTTTTCAGCCCCTCTGTTTCAGCCCCTCTGTTTCAGCCCCTCTGTTTCTCACCCTCTGTTTCAGCCCCTCTGTTTCTCGCCCTCTGTTTCAGCCTCTCTGTTTCTCGCCCTCTGTTTCAGCCCCTCTGTTTCAGCCTCTCTGTTTCTCGCCCTCTGTTTCTGCCCCTCTGTTTCTCGCCCTCTGTTTCAGCCCCTCTGTTTTTCGCCCTCTGTTTCAGCCCCTCTGTTTCTCGCCCTCTGTATCAGACCCTCTGTTTCAGCCCCTCTGTTTCAGCCCCTCTGTTTATCGCCCTCTGTTTCTCGCCATCTGTTTCAGCCCCTCTGTTTCTCGCCCTCTGTTTCAGCCCCTCTGTTTCGCGCTCTCTGTTTCAGCCCCTCTGTTTCAGCCCCTCTGTTTCTCGCCCTCTGTGTCTGCCCCTCTGTTTCTCGCCCTCTGTTTCAACCCCTCTGTTTCTCGCCCTCTGTTTCAGCCCCGCTGATTCAGCCCCTCTGTTTCAGCCCCTCTGATTCAGCCCCTCTGTTTCTCGCCCTCTGTTTCAGCCCCTCTGCTTCTCGCCCTCTGTTGCAGCCCCTCTATTTCTCGCCCTCTGTTTCAGCCCCTCTGATTCAGCCCCTCTGTTTCTCGCCCTCTGTTTCAGCCCCTCTGTTTCTCGCCCTCTGTTTCAGCCCCTCTGTTTCTCGCCCTCTGTTTCAGCCCCTCTGTTTCTCGCCCTCTGTTTCAGCCCCTCTGTTTCAGCCCCTCTGTTTCTCGCCCTCTGTTTCAGCCCCGCTGTTTCTCGCCCTCTGTTTCAGCACCGCTGATTCAGCCCCTCTGTTTCAGCCCCTCTGAATCAGCCCCTCTGATTCAGCCCCTCTGTTTCAGACCCTCTGTTTCAGCGCCTCTGTTTCTCACCCTCTGTTTCAGCCCCTCTGATTCAGCCCCCCTGTTTCTCGCACTCTGTTTCAGCCCCTCTGTTTCAGCCCCTCTGATTCAGCCCCTCTGTTTCTCGCACTCTGTTTCAGCCCCTCTGTTTCAGCCCCTCTGATTCAGCCCCTCTGTTTCTCGCCCTCTGTTTCAGCCCCTCTGTTTCTCGCCCTCTGTTTCAGCCCCTCTGATTCAGCCCCTCTGTTTCTCGCCCTCTGCTTCAGCCACTCTGTTTCAGCCCCTCTGTTTCACGCCCTCTGTTTCTGCCCCTCTGTTTCTCGCCCACTGTTTCAGCCCCTCTGATTCTCGCCCTCTATTTCAGCGCCGCTGATTCAGCCCCTCTGTTTCAGCCCCTCTGAATCAGCCCCTCTGATTCAGCCCCTCTGTTTCCGCCCCTCTGTTTCTCGCCCTCTATTTCAGCGCCGCTGATTCAGCCCCTCTGTTTCAGCCCCTCTGAATCAGCCCCTCTGATTCAGCCCCTCTGTTTCCGCCCCTCTGTTTCAGCCCCACTGTTACAGCCCCTTTGTTTCAGCCCCTCTGTTTCAGCGCCTCTGTTTCTCGCCCTCTGTTTCAGCCCCTCTGTTTCTGGCCCTCTGTTTCAGCCCCTCTGATTCAGCCCCTCTGTTTCAACCCCTCTGTTTCTCCGCCTCTGTTCCAGGCCCTCTGTTTCAGCCCCTCTGTTTCAGCCCCTCTGTTTCAGCCCCTCTGTTTCTCGCCCTCAGGTTCAGCCCCTCTGTTTATCGCCCTCTGTTTCAGCCCCTCTGTTTTAGCCCCTCGTATTCAGCCCCTCTGTTTCTCGCCCTCTGTTTCAGCCCCTCTGTTTCAGCCCCTCTGTTTCAGCCCCTCTGTTTCTCACCCTCTGTTTCAGCCCCTCTGTTTCTCGCCCTCTGTTTCAGCCCCTCTGTTTCTCGCCCATTGTTTCAGCCCCTCTGTTTCAGCCCCTCTGTTTCTCGCCCTCTGTTTCTGCCCCTCTGTTTCTCGCCCTCTGTTTCAGCCCCTCTGTTTTTCGCCCTCTGTTTCAGCCCCTCTGTTTCTCGCCCTCTGTATCAGACCCTCTGTTTCAGCCCCTCTGTTTCAGCCCCTCTGTTTCAGCCCCTCTGTTTATCGCCCTCTGTTTCTCGCCATCTGTTTCAGCCCCTCAGTTTCTCGCCCTCTGTTTCAGCCCCTCTGTTTCGCGCTCTCTGTTTCAGCCCCTCTGTTTCAGCCCCTCTGTTTCTCGCCCTCTGTGTCTGCCCCTCTGTTTCTCGCCCTCTGTTTCAACCCCTCTGTTTCTCGCCCTCTGTTTCAGCCCCGCTGATTCAGCCCCTCTGTTTCAGCCCCTCTGATTCAGCCCCTCTGTTTCTCGCCCTCTGTTTCAGCCCCTCTGTTTCTCGCCCTCTGTTGCAGCCCCTCTATTTCTCGCCCTCTGTTTCAGCCCCTCTGATTCAGCCCCTCTGTTTCAGCCCCTCTGTTTCAGCGCCTCTGTTTCTCGCCCTCTGTTTCAGCCCCTCTGTTTCTAGCCCTCTGATTCAGCCCCTCTGATTCAGCCCCTCTTTTTCTCGCCCTCTGTTTCAGCCCCTCTGTTTCAGCCCTTCTGTTTCAGCCCCTCTGTTTCAGCCCCTCTGTTTCAGCCCCTCTGTTTCTCGCCCTCTGTCTCTGCCCCTCTGTTTCTCGCCCTCTGTTTCAGCCCCGCTGATTCAGCCCCTCTGTTTCAGCCCCTCTGAATCAGCCCCTCTGATTCAGCTCCTCTGTTTCAGCCCCACTTTTTCAGCCCCTCTGTTTCTCGCCCTCTGTTTCAGCCCCTCTGATTCTCGCCCACTGTTTCAGCCCCTCTGTTTCTCGCCGTCTGTTTCAGCCCCTCTGATTCAGCCCCTCTGTTTCAGCCCTTCTGATTCAGCCCCTCTGATTCAGCCCCTCTGATTCAGCCCCTCTGTTTCTCGCCCTCTGTTTCAGCACCTCTGTTTCTCGCCCTCTGTTTCAGCCCCTCTGTTTCTCGCCCTCTGTTTCAGCCCCTCTGTTTCTCACCCTCTGTTTCAGCCCCTCTGATTCAGCCCCTCTGTTTCTCGCCCTCTGTTTCAGCCCCTCTGTTTCTCGCCCACTGTTTCAGCCCCTCTGTTTCAGCCCCTCTGTTTCAGCCCCTCTGATTCTCGCCCTCTGTTTCAGCCCCTCTGTTTCTCGCCCTCTGTTTCAGGCCCTCTGTTTCTCGCTCTCTGTTTCAGCCCCTCTGATTCAGCCCCTCTGTTTCAGCCCCTCTGTTTTTCGCCATCTATTTCTCACCCTCTGTTTCTCGCCCTCGGTTTCAGCCCTTAGTTTTTCGCACTCTGTTTCAGCCCCTCTGTTTATCGCCTCTGTTTCAGGCTCTCTGTTTCAGCCCTTCGGTTTCAGCCCCTCTGTTTCAGCCCCTCTGTTTCTCGCACTCTGTTACACGCCCGCTGTTTCAGCCCCTTTGTTTCTCGCCCTCTGTTTCAGCCCCACTGTTTCAGCCCCTCTGATTCAGCCCCTCTGATTCAGCCCCTCTGTTTCTCGCCCTCTGTTTCAGCCCCTCTGTTTCAGCCCCTCTGTTTCAGCCCCTCTGTTTCTCGCCCTCTGTTTCAGCCCCTCTGTTTCTCGCCCTCTGTTTCAGCCCCTCTGTTTCTCGCCCTCTGTTTCAGCCCCTCTGTTTCTCGCCCTCTGTTTCAGCCCCTCTGTTTCAGCCCCTCTGTTTCTCGCCCTCTGTTTCAGCCCCGCTGTTTCTCGCCCTCTTTTTCAGCACCGCTGATTCAGCCCCTATGTTTCAGCCCCTCTGAATCAGCCCCTCTGATTCAGCCCCTCTGTTTCAGACCCTCTGTTTCAGCCCCTCTGTTTCAGCCCCTCTGTTTCTCGCCCTCTGTTTCAGCCCCTCTGATTCTCGCCCACGGTTTCAGCCCCTCTGATTCAGCCCCTCTGTTCCAGCCCCTCTGATTCAGCCCCTCTGATTCAGCCCCTCTGATTCAGCCCCTCTGTTTCTCACCCTCTGTTTCAGCCCCTCTGTTTCAGCCCCTCTGTTTTTCACCCTCTGTTTCAGCCCCTCTGATTCATCCCCTCTGATTCAGCCCCTCTGATTCAGCCCCTCTGTTTCTCGCCCTCTGTTTCAGCCCCTCTGTTTCTCGCCCTCTGTTTCAGCCCCTCTGTTTCAGCCCCTCTGTTTCAGCCCCTCTGTTTCAGCGCCTCTGTTTCTCGCCCTCTGTTTCAGCACCTCTGATTCAGCCCCTCTGTTTCAGCCCTTCTGTTTCTCCCCCTCTGTTCCAGCCACTCTGTTTCTCGCCCTCTGTTTCAGCCCCTCTGTTTCTCGCCCTCTGTTTCAGGCCCTCTGTTTCTCGCTCTCTGTTTCAGCCCCTCTGATTCAGCCCCTCTGTTTCAGCCCCTCTGTTTTTCGCCATCTATTTCTCACCCTCTGTTTCTCGCCCTCTGTTTCAGCCCTTAGTTTTTCGCACTCTGTTTCAGCCCCTCTGTTTATCGCCTCTGTTTCAGGCTCTCTGTTTCAGCCCTTCGGTTTCAGCCCCTCTGTTTCAGCCCCTCTGTTTCTCGCACTCTGTTACACGCCCGCTGTTTCAGCCCCTTTGTTTCTCGCCCTCTGTTTCAGCCCCACTGTTTCAGCCCCTCTGATTCAGCCCCTCTGATTCAGCCCCTCTGTTTCTCGCCCTCTGTTTCAGCCCCTCTGTTTCAGCCCCTCTGTTTCAGCCCCTCTGTTTCTCGCCCTCTGTTTCAGCCCCTCTGTTTCTCGCCCTCTGTTTCAGCCCCTCTGTTTCTCGCCCTCTGTTTCAGCCCCTCTGTTTCTCGCCCTCTGTTTCAGCCCCTCTGTTTCAGCCCCTCTGTTTCTCGCCCTCTGTTTCAGCCCCGCTGTTTCTCGCCCTCTTTTTCAGCACCGCTGATTCAGCCCCTATGTTTCAGCCCCTCTGAATCAGCCCCTCTGATTCAGCCCCTCTGTTTCAGACCCTCTGTTTCAGCCCCTCTGTTTCAGCCCCTCTGTTTCTCGCCCTCTGTTTCAGCCCCTCTGATTCTCGCCCACGGTTTCAGCCCCTCTGATTCAGCCCCTCTGTTCCAGCCCCTCTGATTCAGCCCCTCTGATTCAGCCCCTCTGATTCAGCCCCTCTGTTTCTCACCCTCTGTTTCAGCCCCTCTGTTTCAGCCCCTCTGTTTTTCACCCTCTGTTTCAGCCCCTCTGATTCATCCCCTCTGATTCAGCCCCTCTGATTCAGCCCCTCTGTTTCTCGCCCTCTGTTTCAGCCCCTCTGTTTCTCGCCCTCTGTTTCAGCCCCTCTGTTTCAGCCCCTCTGTTTCAGCCCCTCTGTTTCAGCGCCTCTGTTTCTCGCCCTCTGTTTCAGCCCCTCTGATTCAGCCCCTCTGTTTCAGCCCCTCTGTTTCTCCCCCTCTGTTCCAGCCACTCTGTTTCAGCCCCTCTGTTTCAGCCTCTCTGTTTCAGTCCCTCTGTTTCAGCCCCTCTGTTTCTCGCCCTCTGTTTCAGCCCCTCTGTTTCTCGCCCTCTGTTTCAGCCCCTCTGTTTCAGCCCGTCTGTTTCGGGCACTCTGTTTCTCGCCCTCTGTTTCAGCGCCTCTGTTTCTCACCCTCTGTTTCAGCCCCTCTGATTCAGCCCCTCTGTTTCTCGCCCTCTGTTTCAGCCCCTCTGTTTCTCACCCTCTGTTTCAGCCCCTCTGTTTCTCGCCCTCTGTTTCAGCCCCTCTGATTCAGCCCCTCTGTTTCTCGCCCTCTGCTTCAGCCGCTCTGTTTCAGACCCTCTGTTTCAGCCCCTCTGTTTCAGCCCCTCTGTTTCTCGCCCTCTGTTTCAGCCCCTCTGATTCTCGCCCTCAGTTTTAGCCCCTCTGTTTCTCGCCCACGGTTTCATCCCCTCTGATTCAGCCCCTCTGTTCCAGCCCCTCTGATTCAGCCCCTCTGATTCAGCCCCTCTGATTCAGACCCTCTGTTTCTCACGCTCTGTTTCAGCCCCTCTGTTTCAGCCCCTCTGTTTCTCACCCTCTGTTTCAGCCCCTCTGATTCATCCCCTCTGATTCAGCCCCTCTGTTTCTCGCCCTCTGTTTCAGCCCCTCTGTTTCTCGCCCTCTGTTTCAGCCCCTCTGTTTCAGCCCCTCTGTTTCAGCCCCTCTGTTTCAGCGCCTCTGTTTCTCGCCCTCTGTTTCAGCCCCTCTGATTCAGCCCCTCTGTTTCAGCCCCTCTGTTTCTCCCCCTCTGTTCCAGCCTCTCTGTTTCAGCCCATCTGTTTCAGCCCCTCTGTTTCTCGCCCTCTGTTTCAGCCCCTCTGTTTCTCGCCCTCTGTTTCAGCCCCTCTGTTTCAGCCCGTCTGTTTCGGGCACTCTGTTTCTCGCCCTCTGTTTCAGCGCCTCTGTTTCTCACCCTCTGTTTCAGCCCCTCTGATTCAGCCCCTCTGTTTCTCGCACTCTGTTTCAGCCCCTCTGTTTCAGCCCCTCTGATTCAGCCCCTCTGTTTCTCGCCCTCTGTTTCAGCCCCTCTGTTTCTCGCCCTCTGTTTCAGCCCCTCTGTTTCTCGCCGTCTGTTTCAGCCCCTCTGATTCAGCCCCTCTGTTTCAGCCCTTCTGATTCAGCCCCTCTGATTCAGCCCCTCTGATTCAGCCCCTCTGTTTCTCGCCCTCTGTTTCAGCACCTCTGTTTCTCGCCCTCTGTTTCAGCCCCTCTGTTTCTCGCCCTCTGTTTCAGCCCCTCTGTTTCTCACCCTCTGTTTCAGCCCCTCTGATTCAGCCCCTCTGTTTCTCGCCCTCTGTTTCAGCCCCTCTGTTTCTCGCCCACTGTTTCAGCCCCTCTGTTTCAGCCCCTCTGTTTCAGCCCCTCTGATTCTCGCCCTCTGTTTCAGCCCCTCTGTTTCTCGCCCTCTGTTTCAGGCCCTCTGTTTCTCGCTCTCTGTTTCAGCCCCTCTGATTCAGCCCCTCTGTTTCAGCCCCTCTGTTTTTCGCCATCTATTTCTCACCCTCTGTTTCTCGCCCTCGGTTTCAGCCCTTAGTTTTTCGCACTCTGTTTCAGCCCCTCTGTTTATCGCCTCTGTTTCAGGCTCTCTGTTTCAGCCCTTCGGTTTCAGCCCCTCTGTTTCAGCCCCTCTGTTTCTCGCACTCTGTTACACGCCCGCTGTTTCAGCCCCTTTGTTTCTCGCCCTCTGTTTCAGCCCCACTGTTTCAGCCCCTCTGATTCAGCCCCTCTGATTCAGCCCCTCTGTTTCTCGCCCTCTGTTTCAGCCCCTCTGTTTCAGCCCCTCTGTTTCAGCCCCTCTGTTTCTCGCCCTCTGTTTCAGCCCCTCTGTTTCTCGCCCTCTGTTTCAGCCCCTCTGTTTCTCGCCCTCTGTTTCAGCCCCTCTGTTTCTCGCCCTCTGTTTCAGCCCCTCTGTTTCAGCCCCTCTGTTTCTCGCCCTCTGTTTCAGCCCCGCTGTTTCTCGCCCTCTTTTTCAGCACCGCTGATTCAGCCCCTATGTTTCAGCCCCTCTGAATCAGCCCCTCTGATTCAGCCCCTCTGTTTCAGACCCTCTGTTTCAGCCCCTCTGTTTCAGCCCCTCTGTTTCTCGCCCTCTGTTTCAGCCCCTCTGATTCTCGCCCACGGTTTCAGCCCCTCTGATTCAGCCCCTCTGTTCCAGCCCCTCTGATTCAGCCCCTCTGATTCAGCCCCTCTGATTCAGCCCCTCTGTTTCTCACCCTCTGTTTCAGCCCCTCTGTTTCAGCCCCTCTGTTTTTCACCCTCTGTTTCAGCCCCTCTGATTCATCCCCTCTGATTCAGCCCCTCTGATTCAGCCCCTCTGTTTCTCGCCCTCTGTTTCAGCCCCTCTGTTTCTCGCCCTCTGTTTCAGCCCCTCTGTTTCAGCCCCTCTGTTTCAGCGCCTCTGTTTCTCGCCCTCTGTTTCAGCCCCTCTGATTCAGCCCCTCTGTTTCTCGCCCTCTGTTTCAGGCCCTCTGTTTCTCGCTCTCTGTTTCAGCCCCTCTGATTCAGCCCCTCTGTTTCAGCCCCTCTGTTTTTCGCCATCTATTTCTCACCCTCTGTTTCTCGCCCTCTGTTTCAGCCCTTAGTTTTTCGCACTCTGTTTCAGCCCCTCTGTTTATCGCCTCTGTTTCAGGCTCTCTGTTTCAGCCCTTCGGTTTCAGCCCCTCTGTTTCAGCCCCTCTGTTTCTCGCACTCTGTTACACGCCCGCTGTTTCAGCCCCTTTGTTTCTCGCCCTCTGTTTCAGCCCCACTGTTTCTGCCCCTCTGATTCAGCCCCTCTGATTCAGCCCCTCTGTTTCTCGCCCTCTGTTTCAGCCCCTCTGTTTCAGCCCCTCTGTTTCAGCCCCTCTGTTTCTCGCCCTCTGTTTCAGCCCCTCTGTTTCTCGCCCTCTGTTTCAGCCCCTCTGTTTCTCGCCCTCTGTTTCAGCCCCTCTGTTTCTCGCCCTCTGTTTCAGCCCCTCTGTTTCAGCCCCTCTGTTTCTCGCCCTCTGTTTCAGCCCCGCTGTTTCTCGCCCTCTTTTTCAGCACCGCTGATTCAGCCCCTATGTTTCAGCCCCTCTGAATCAGCCCCTCTGATTCAGCCCCTCTGTTTCAGACCCTCTGTTTCAGCCCCTCTGTTTCAGCCCCTCTGTTTCTCGCCCTCTGTTTCAGCCCCTCTGATTCTCGCCCACGGTTTCAGCCCCTCTGATTCAGCCCCTCTGTTCCAGCCCCTCTGATTCAGCCCCTCTGATTCAGCCCCTCTGATTCAGCCCCTCTGTTTCTCACCCTCTGTTTCAGCCCCTCTGTTTCAGCCCCTCTGTTTTTCACCCTCTGTTTCAGCCCCTCTGATTCATCCCCTCTGATTCAGCCCCTCTGATTCAGCCCCTCTGTTTCTCGCCCTCTGTTTCAGCCCCTCTGTTTCTCGCCCTCTGTTTCAGCCCCTCTGTTTCAGCCCCTCTGTTTCAGCCCCTCTGTTTCAGCGCCTCTGTTTCTCGCCCTCTGTTTCAGCCCCTCTGATTCAGCCCCTCTGTTTCAGCCCCTCTGTTTCTCCCCCTCTGTTCCAGCCACTCTGTTTCAGCCCCTCTGTTTCAGCCTCTCTGTTTCAGCCCCTCTGTTTCAGCCCCTCTGTTTCTCGCCCTCTGTTTCAGCCCCTCTGTTTCTCGCCCTCTGTTTCAGCCCCTCTGTTTCAGCCCGTCTGTTTCGGGCACTCTGTTTCTCGCCCTCTGTTTCAGTGCCTCTGTTTCTCACCCTCTGTTTCAGCCCCTCTGATTCAGCCCCTCTGTTTCTCGCCCTCTGTTTCAGCCCCTCTGTCTCTCGCCCTCTGATTCAGCCCCTCTGTTTCTCGCCCTCTGTTTCAGCCCCTCTGATTCAGCCCCTCTGTTTCTCGCCCTCTGCTTCAGCCGCTCTGTTTCAGACCCTCTGTTTCAGCCCCTCTGTTTCAGCCCCTCTGTTTCTCGCCCTCTGTTTCAGCCCCTCTGATTCAGCCCCTATGTTTTAGCCCCTCTGTTTCTCCCCCTCTGTTCCAGCCTCTCTGTTTCAGCCCCTCTGTTTCAGCCCCTCTGTTTCTCGCCCTCTGTTTCAGCCCCTCTGTTTCTCGCCCTCTGTTTCAGCCCCTCTGTTTCAGCCCGTCTGTTTCGGGCACTCTGTTTCTCGCCCTCTGTTTCAGCGCCTCTGTTTCTCACCCTCTGTTTCAGCCCTTCTGATTCAGCCCCTCTGTTTCTCGCACTCTGTTTCAGCCCCTCTGTTTCAGCCCCTCTGATTCAGCCCCTCTGTTTCTCGCCCTCTGTTTCAGCCCCTCTGTTTCTCGCCCTCTGTTTCTGCCCCTCTGATTCAGCCCCTCTGTTTCTCGCCCTCTGCTTCAGCCGCTCTGTTTCAGCCCCTCTGTTTCTCGCCCTCTGTTTCAGCCCCTCTGTTTCAGCCCCTCTGTTTCACGCCCTCTGTTTCTGCCCCTCTGTTTCTCGCCCTCTGTTTCAGCCCCTCTGATTCTCGCCCTCTATTTCAGCCCCGCTGATTCAGCCCCTCTGTTTCAGCCCCTCTGAATCAGCCCCTCTGATTCAGCCCCTCTGTTTCCGCCCCTCTGTTTCTCGCCCTCTGTATCAGACCCTCTGTTTCAGCCCCTCTGTTTCAGCCCCTCTGTTTCAGCCCCTCTGTTTATCGCCCTCTGTTTCTCGCCATCTGTTTCAGCCCCTCTGTTTCTCGCCCTCTGTTTCAGCCCCTCTGTTTCGCGCTCTCTGTTTCAGCCCCTCTGTTTCAGCCCCTCTGTTTCTCGCCCTCTGTGTCTGCCCCTCTGTTTCTCGCCCTCTGTTTCAACCCCTCTGTTTCTCGCCCTCTGTTTCAGCACCGCTGATTCAGCCCCTCTGTTTCAGCCCCTCTGATTCTGCCCCTCTGTTTCTCGCCCTCTGTTTCAGCCCCTCTGCTTCTCGCCCTCTGTTGCAGCCCCTCTATTTCTCGCCCTCTGTTTCAGCCCGTCTGATTCAGCCCCTCTGTTTCAGCCCCTCTGTTTCAGTTCCTCTGTTTCTCGCCCTCTGTTTCAGCCCCTCTGTTTCTAGCCCTCTGATTCAGCCCCTCTGATTCAGCCCCTCTTTTTCTCGCCCTCTGTTTCAGCCCCTCTGTTTCAGCCCTTCTGTTTCAGCCCCTCTGTTTCAGCCCCTCTGTTTCAGCCCCTCTGTTTCTCACCCTCTGTCTCTGCCCCTCTGTTTCTCGCCCTCTGTTTCAGCACGGTGATTCAGCCCCTCTGTTTCAGCCCCTTTGAATCAGCCCCTCTGATTCAGCTCCTCTGTTTCAGCCCCACTTTTTCAGCCCCTCTGTTTCTCGCCCTCTGTTTCAGCCCCTCTGTTTCTCGCCCTCTGTTTCAGCCCCTCTGTTTCGCGCCGTCTGTTTCAGCCCCTCTGATTCAGCCCCTCTGTTTCAGCCCTTCTGATTCAGCCCCTCTGATTCAGCCCCTCTGATTCAGCCCCTCTGTTTCTCGCCCTCTGTTTCAGCACCTCTGTTTCTCGCCCTCTGTTTCAGCCCCTCTGTTTCTCGCCCTCTGTTTCAGCCCCTCTGTTTCTCACCCTCTGTTTCAGCCCCTCTGATTCAGCCCCTCTTTTTCTCGCCCTCTGTTTCAGCCCCTCTGTTTCAGCCCTTCTGTTTCAGCCCCTCTGTTTCAGCCCCTCTGTTTCAGCCCCTCTGTTTCTCGCCCTCTGTCTCTGCCCCTCTGTTTCTCGCCCTCTGTTTCAGCCCCGCTGATTCAGCCCCTCTGTTTCAGCCCCTCTGAATCAGCCCCTCTGATTCAGCTCCTCTGTTTCAGCCCCACTTTTTCAGCCCCTCTGTTTCTCGCCCTCTGTTTCAGCCCCTCTGATTCTCGCCCTCTGTTTCAGCCCCTCTGTTTCGCGCCGTCTGTTTCAGCCCCTCTGATTCAGCCCCTCAGTTTCAGCCCTTCTGATTCAGCCCCTCTGATTCAGCCCCTCTGATTCAGCCCCTCTGTTTCTCGCCCTCTGTTTCAGCACCTCTGTTTCTCGCCCTCTGTTTCAGCCCCTCTGTTTCTCGCCCTCTGTTTCAGCCCCTCTGTTTCTCACCCTCTGTTTCAGCCCCTCTGATTCAGCCCCTCTGTTTCTCGCCCTCTGTTTCAGCCCCTCTGTTTCTCGCCCTCTGTTTCAGCCCCTCTGTTTCAGCCCCTCTGTTTCAGCCCCTCTGATTCTCGCCCTCTGTTTCAGCCCCTCTGTTTCTCGCCCTCTGTTTCAAGCCCTCTGTTTCTCGCTCTCTGTTTCAGCCCCTCTGATTCAGCCCCTCTGTTTCAGCCCCTCTGTTTTTCGCCATCTATTTCTCACCCTCTGTTTCTCGCCCTCTGTTTCAGCCCTTAGTTTTTCGCACTCTGTTTCAGCCCCTCTGTTTATCGCCCTCTGTTTCAGGCTCTCTGTTTCAGCCCTTCTGTTTCAGCCCCTCTGTTTCAGCCCCTCTGTTTCTCGCACTCTGTTTCTCGCCCGCTGTTTCAGCCCCTTTGTTTCTCGCCCTCTGTTTCAGCCCCACTGTTTCAGCCCCTCTGATTCAGCCCCTCTGATTCAGCCCCTCTGTTTCTCGCCCTCTGTTTCAGCCCCTCTGTTTCAGCCCCTCTGTTTCAGCCCCTCTGTTTCTCGCCCTCTGTTTCAGCCCCTCTGTTTCTCGCCCTCTGTTTCAGCCCCTCTGTTTCTCGCCCTCTGTTTCAGCCCCTCTGTTTCTCGCCCTCTGTTTCAGCCCCTCTATTTCAGCCCCTCTGTTTCTCGCCCTCTTTTTCAGCCCCGCTGTTTCTCGCACTCTGTTTCAGCACCGCTGATTCAGCCCCTCTGTTTCAGCCCCTCTGAATCAGCCCCTCTGATTCAGCCCCTCTGTTTCAGACCCTCAGTTTCAGCCCCTCTGTTTCAGCCCCTCTGTTTCTCGCCCTCTGTTTCAGCCCCTCTGATTCTCGCCCACGGTTTCAGCCCCTCTGATTCAGCCCCTCTGTTCCAGCCCCTCTGATTCAGACCCTCTGATTCAGCCCCTCTGATTCAGCCCCTCTGTTTCTCACCCTCTGTTTCAGCCCCTCTGTTTCAGCCCCTCTGTTTTTCACCCTCTGTTTCAGCCCCTCTGTTTCAGCCCCTCTGTTTCTCACCCTCTGTTTCAGCCCCTCTGTTTCAGCCCCTCTGTTTTTCACCCTCTGTTTCAGCCCCTCTGATTCATCCCCTCTGATTCAGCCCCTCTGATTCAGCCCCTCTGTTTCAGCCCCTCTGAATCAGCCCCTCTGATTCAGCTCCTCTGTTTCAGCCCCACTTTTTCAGCCCCTCTGTTTCTCGCCCTCTGTTTCAGCCCCTCTGATTCTCGCCCTCTGTTTCAGCCCCTCTGTTTCGCGCCGTCTGTTTCAGCCCCTCTGATTCAGCCCCTCTGTTTCAGCCCTTCTGATTCAGCCCCTCTGATTCAGCCCCTCTGATTCAGCCCCTCTGTTTCTCGCCCTCTGTTTCAGCACCTCTGTTTCTCGCCCTCTGTTTCAGCCCCTCTGTTTCTCGCCCTCTGTTTCAGCCCCTCTGTTTCTCACCCTCTGTTTCAGCCCCTCTGATTCAGCCCCTCTGTTTCTCGCCCTCTGTTTCAGCCCCTCTGTTTCTCGCCCTCTGTTTCAGCCCCTCTGTTTCAGCCCCTCTGTTTCAGCCCCTCTGATTCTCGCCCTCTGTTTCAGCCCCTCTGTTTCTCGCCCTCTGTTTCTCGCCCTCTGTTTCTCGCTCTCTGTTTCAGCCCCTCTGATTCAGCCCCTTTGTTTCAGCCCCTCTGTTTTTCGCCATCTATTTCTCACCCTCTGTTTCTCGCCCTCTGTTTCAGCCCTTAGTTTTTCGCACTCTGTTTCAGCCCCTCTGTTTATCGCCCTCTGTTTCAGGCTCTCTGTTTCAGCCCTTCTGTTTCAGCCCCTCTGTTTCAGCCCCTCTGTTTCTCGCACTCTGTTTCTCGCCCGCTGTTTCAGCCCCTTTGTTTCTCGCCCTCTGTTTCAGCCCCACTGTTTCAGCCCCTCTGATTCAGCCCCTCTGATTCAGCCCCTCTGTTTCTCGCCCTCTGTTTCAGCCCCTCTGTTTCAGCCCCTCTGTTTCAGCTCCTCTGTTTCTCGCCCTCTGTTTCAGCCCCTCTGTTTCTCGCCCTCTGTTTCAGCCCCTCTGTTTCTCGCCCTCTGTTTCAGCCCCTCTGTTTCAGCCCCTCTGTTTCTCGCCCTCTGTTTCAGCACCGCTGATTCAGCCCCTCTGTTTCAGCCCCTCTGAATCAGCCCCTCTGATTCAGCCACTCTGTTTCAGACCCTCAGTTTCAGCCCCTCTGATTCAGCCCCTCTGTTTCTCGCCCTCTGTTTCAGCCCCTCTGTTTCAGCCCCTCTGTTTCAGCCCCTCTGTTTCTCGCCCTCTGTTTCAGCCCCTCTGTTTCTCGCCCTCTGTTTCAGCCCCTCTGTTTCTCGCCCTCTGTTTCAGCCCCTCTGTTTCAGCCCCTCTGTTTCTCGCCCTCTGTTTCAGCCCCGCTGTTTCTCGCCCTCTTTTTCAGCACCGCTGATTCAGCCCCTATGTTTCAGCCCCTCTGAATCAGCCCCTCTGATTCAGCCCCTCTGTTTCAGACCCTCTGTTTCAGCCCCTCTGTTTCAGCCCCTCTGTTTCTCGCCCTCTGTTTCAGCCCCTCTGATTCTCGCCCACGGTTTCAGCCCCTCTGATTCAGCCCCTCTGTTCCAGCCCCTCTGATTCAGCCCCTCTGATTCAGCCCCTCTGATTCAGCCCCTCTGTTTCTCACCCTCTGTTTCAGCCCCTCTGTTTCAGCCCCTCTGTTTTTCACCCTCTGTTTCAGCCCCTCTGATTCATCCCCTCTGATTCAGCCCCTCTGATTCAGCCCCTCTGTTTCTCGCCCTCTGTTTCAGCCCCTCTGTTTCTCGCCCTCTGTTTCAGCCCCTCTGTTTCAGCCCCTCTGTTTCAGCCCCTCTGTTTCAGCGCCTCTGTTTCTCGCCCTCTGTTTCAGCCCCTCTGATTCAGCCCCTCTGTTTCAGCCCCTCTGTTTCTCCCCCTCTGTTCCAGCCACTCTGTTTCAGCCCCTCTGTTTCAGCCTCTCTGTTTCAGCCCCTCTGTTTCAGCCCCTCTGTTTCTCGCCCTCTGTTTCAGCCCCTCTGTTTCTCGCCCTCTGTTTCAGCCCCTCTGTTTCAGCCCGTCTGTTTCGGGCACTCTGTTTCTCGCCCTCTGTTTCAGCGCCTCTGTTTCTCACCCTCTGTTTCAGCCCCTCTGATTCAGCCCCTCTGTTTCTCGCCCTCTGTTTCAGCCCCTCTGTTTCTCGCCCTCTGGTTCAGCCCCTCTGTTTCTCGCCCTCTGTTTCAGCCCCTCTGATTCAGCCCCTCTGTTTCTCGCCCTCTGCTTCAGCCGCTCTGTTTCAGACCCTCTGTTTCAGCCCCTCTGTTTCAGCCCCTCTGTTTCTCGCCCTCTGTTTCAGCCCCTCTGATTCTCGCCCTCAGTTTTAGCCCCTCTGTTTCTCGCCCACGGTTTCAGCCCCTCTGATTCAGCCCCTCTGTTCCAGCCCCTCTGATTCAGCCCCTCTGATTCAGCCCCTCTGATTCAGACCCTCTGTTTCTCACGCTCTGTTTCAGCCCCTCTGTTTCAGCCCCTCTGTTTCTCACCCTCTGTTTCAGCCCCTCTGATTCATCCCCTCTGATTCAGCCCCTCTGTTTCTCGCCCTCTGTTTCAGCCCCTCTGTTTCTCGCCCTCTGTTTCAGCCCCTCTGTTTCAGCCCCTCTGTTTCAGCCCCTCTGTTTCAGCGCCTCTGTTTCTCGCCCTCTGTTTCAGCCCCTCTGATTCAGCCCCTCTGTTTCAGCCCCTCTGTTTCTCCCCCTCTGTTCCAGCCTCTCTGTTTCAGCCCCTCTGTTTCAGCCCCTCTGTTTCTCGCCCTCTGTTTCAGCCCCTCTGTTTCTCGCCCTCTGTTTCAGCCCCTCTGTTTCAGCCCGTCTGTTTCGGGCACTCTGTTTCTCGCCCTCTGTTTCAGCGCCTCTGTTTCTCACCCTCTGTTTCAGCCCCTCTGATTCAGCCCCTCTGTTTCTCGCACTCTGTTTCAGCCCCTCTGTTTCAGCCCCTCTGATTCAGCCCCTCTGTTTCTCGCCCTCTGTTTCAGCCCCTCTGTTTCTCGCCCTCTGTTTCAGCCCCTCTGATTCAGCCCCTCTGTTTCTCGCCCTCTGCTTCAGCCGCTCTGTTTCAGCCCCTCTGTTTCTCGCCCTCTGTTTCAGCCCCTCTGTTTCAGCCCCTCTGTTTCACGCCCTCTGTTTCTGCCCCTCTGTTTCTCGCCCTCTGTTTCAGCCCCTCTGATTCTCGCCCTCTATTTCAGCCCCGCTGATTCAGCCCCTCTGTTTCAGCCCCTCTGAATCAGCCCCTCTGATTCAGCCCCTCTGTTTCCGCCCCTCTGTTTCTCGCCCTCTGTATCAGACCCTCTGTTTCAGCCCCTCTGTTTCAGCCCCTCTGTTTCAGCCCCTCTGTTTATCGCCCTCTGTTTCTCGCCATCTGTTTCAGCCCCTCTGTTTCTCGCCCTCTGTTTCAGCCCCTCTGTTTCGCGCTCTCTGTTTCAGCCCCTCTGTTTCAGCCCCTCTGTTTCTCGCCCTCTGTGTCTGCCCCTCTGTTTCTCGCCCTCTGTTTCAACCCCTCTGTTTCTCGCCCTCTGTTTCAGCACCGCTGATTCAGCCCCTCTGTTTCAGCCCCTCTGATTCAGCCCCTCTGTTTCTCGCCCTCTGTTTCAGCCCCTCTGCTTCTCGCCCTCTGTTGCAGCCCCTCTATTTCTCGCCCTCTGTTTCAGCCCCTCTGATTCAGCCCCTCTGTTTCAGCCCCTCTGTTTCAGTTCCTCTGTTTCTCGCCCTCTGTTTCAGCCCCTCTGTTTCTAGCCCTCTGATTCAGCCCCTCTGATTCAGCCCCTCTTTTTCTCGCCCTCTGTTTCAGCCCCTCTGTTTCAGCCCTTCTGTTTCAGCCCCTCTGTTTCAGCCCCTCTGTTTCAGCCCCTCTGTTTCTCACCCTCTGTCTCTGCCCCTCTGTTTCTCGCCCTCTGTTTCAGCACGGTGATTCAGCCCCTCTGTTTCAGCCCCTCTGAATCAGCCCCTCTGATTCAGCTCCTCTGTTTCAGCCCCACTTTTTCAGCCCCTCTGTTTCTCGCCCTCTGTTTCAGCCCCTCTGATTCTCGCCCTCTGTTTCAGCCCCTCTGTTTCGCGCCGTCTGTTTCAGCCCCTCTGATTCAGCCCCTCTGTTTCAGCCCTTCTGATTCAGCCCCTCTGATTCAGCCCCTCTGATTCAGCCCCTCTGTTTCTCGCCCTCTGTTTCAGCACCTCTGTTTCTCGCCCTCTGTTTCAGCCCCTCTGTTTCTCGCCCTCTGTTTCAGCCCCTCTGTTTCTCACCCTCTGTTTCAGCCCCTCTGATTCAGCCCCTCTTTTTCTCGCCCTCTGTTTCAGCCCCTCTGTTTCAGCCCTTCTGTTTCAGCCCCTCTGTTTCAGCCCCTCTGTTTCAGCCCCTCTGTTTCTCGCCCTCTGTCTCTGCCCCTCTGTTTCTCGCCCTCTGTTTCAGCCCCGGTGATTCAGCCCCTCTGTTTCAGCCCCTCTGAATCAGCCCCTCTGATTCAGCTCCTCTGTTTCAGCCCCACTTTTTCAGCCCCTCTGTTTCTCGCCCTCTGTTTCAGCCCCTCTGATTCTCGCCCTCTGTTTCAGCCCCTCTGTTTCGCGCCGTCTGTTTCAGCCCCTCTGATTCAGCCCCTCTGTTTCAGCCCTTCTGATTCAGCCCCTCTGATTCAGCCCCTCTGATTCAGCCCCTCTGTTTCTCGCCCTCTGTTTCAGCACCTCTGTTTCTCGCCCTCTGTTTCAGCCCCTCTGTTTCTCGCCCTCTGTTTCAGCCCCTCTGTTTCTCACCCTCTGTTTCAGCCCCTCTGATTCAGCCCCTCTGTTTCTCGCCCTCTGTTTCAGCCCCTCTGTTTCTCGCCCTCTGTTTCAGCCCCTCTGTTTCAGCCCCTCTGTTTCAGCCCCTCTGATTCTCGCCCTCTGTTTCAGCCCCTCTGTTTCTCGCCCTCTGTTTCAAGCCCTCTGTTTCTCGCTCTCTGTTTCAGCCCCTCTGATTCAGCCCCTCTGTTTCAGCCCCTCTGTTTTTCGCCATCTATTTCTCACCCTCTGTTTCTCGCCCTCTGTTTCAGCCCTTAGTTTTTCGCACTCTGTTTCAGCCCCTCTGTTTATCGCCCTCTGTTTCAGGCTCTCTGTTTCAGCCCTTCTGTTTCAGCCCCTCTGTTTCAGCCCCTCTGTTTCTCGCACTCTGTTTCTCGCCCGCTGTTTCAGCCCCTTTGTTTCTCGCCCTCTGTTTCAGCCCCACTGTTTCAGCCCCTCTGATTCAGCCCCTCTGATTCAGCCCCTCTGTTTCTCGCCCTCTGTTTCAGCCCCTCTGTTTCAGCCCCTCTGTTTCAGCCCCTCTGTTTCTCGCCCTCTGTTTCAGCCCCTCTGTTTCTCGCCCTCTGTTTCAGCCCCTCTGTTTCTCGCCCTCTGTTTCAGCCCCTCTGTTTCTCGCCCTCTGTTTCAGCCCCTCTGTTTCAGCCCCTCTGTTTCTCGCCCTCTTTTTCAGCCCCGCTGTTTCTCGCACTCTGTTTCAGCACCGCTGATTCAGCCCCTCTGTTTCAGCCCCTCTGAATCAGCCCCTCTGATTCAGCCCCTCTGTTTCAGACCCTCAGTTTCAGCCCCTCTGTTTCAGCCCCTCTGTTTCTCGCCCTCTGTTTCAGCCCCTCTGATTCTCGCCCACGGTTTCAGCCCCTCTGATTCAGCCCCTCTGTTCCAGCCCCTCTGATTCAGCCCCTCTGATTCAGCCCCTCTGATTCAGCCCCTCTGTTTCTCACCCTCTGTTTCAGCCCCTCTGTTTCAGCCCCTCTGTTTTTCACCCTCTGTTTCAGCCCCTCTGATTCATCCCCTCTGATTCAGCCCCTCTGATTCAGCCCATCTGTTTCAGCCCCTCTGAATCAGCCCCTCTGATTCAGCTCCTCTGTTTCAGCCCCACTTTTTCAGCCCCTCTGTTTCTCGCCCTCTGTTTCAGCCCCTCTGATTCTCGCCCTCTGTTTCAGCCCCTCTGTTTCGCGCCGTCTGTTTCAGCCCCTCTGATTCAGCCCCTCTGTTTCAGCCCTTCTGATTCAGCCCCTCTGATTCAGCCCCTCTGATTCAGCCCCTCTGTTTCTCGCCCTCTGTTTCAGCACCTCTGTTTCTCGCCCTCTGTTTCAGCCCTTCTGTTTCTCGCCCTCTGTTTCAGCCCCTCTGTTTCTCACCCTCTGTTTCAGCCCCTCTGATTCAGCCCCTCTGTTTCTCGCCCTCTGTTTCAGCCCCTCTGTTTCTCGCCTTCTGTTTCAGCCCCTCTGTTTCAGCCCCTCTGTTTCAGCCCCTCTGATTCTCGCCCTCTGTTTCAGCCCCTCTCTTTCTCGCCCTCTGTTTCAAGCCCTCTGTTTCTCGCTCTCTGTTTCAGCCCCTCTGATTCAGCCCCTCTGTTTCAGCCCCTCTGTTTTTCGCCATCTATTTCTCACCCTCTGTTTCTCGCCCTCTGTTTCAGCCCTTAGTTTTTCGCACTCTGTTTCAGCCCCTCTGTTTATCGCCCTCTGTTTCAGGCTCTCTGTTTCAGCCCTTCTGTTTCAGCCCCTCTGTTTCAGCCCCTCTGTTTCTCGCACTCTGTTTCTCGCCCGCTGTTTCAGCCCCTTTGTTTCTCGCCCTCTGTTTCAGCCCCACTGTTTCAGCCCCTCTGATTCAGCCCCTCTGATTCAGCCCCTCTGTTTCTCGCCCTCTGTTTCAGCCCCTCTGTTTCAGCCCCTCTGTTTCAGCCCCTCTGTTTCTCGCCCTCTGTTTCAGCCCCTCTGTTTCTCGCCCTCTGTTTCAGCCCCTCTGTTTCTCGCCCTCTGTTTCAGCCCCTCTGTTTCTCGCCCTCTGTTTCAGCCCCTCTGTTTCAGCCCCTCTGTTTCTCGCCCTCTGTTTCAGCACCGCTGATTCAGCCCCTCTGTTTCAGCCCCTCTGAATCAGCCCCTCTGATTCAGCCCCTCTGTTTCAGACCCTCAGTTTCAGCCCCTCTGTTTCAGCCCCTCTGTTTCTCGCCCTCTGTTTCAGCCCCTCTGATTCTCGCCCACGGTTTCAGCCCCTCTGATTCAGCCCCTCTGTTCCAGCCCCTCTGATTCAGCCCCTCTGATTCAGCCCCTCTGATTCAGCCCCTCTGTTTCTCACCCTCTGTTTCAGCCCCTCTGTTTTTCACCCTCTGTTTCAGCGCCTCTGTTTCTCGCCCTCTGTTTCAGCCCCTCTGATTCAGCCCCTCTGTTTCAGCCCCTCTGTTTCTCCCCCTCTGATTCAGCCCCTCTGTTTCTCGCCCTCTGTTTCAGCGCCTCTGTTTCTCACCCTCTGTTTCAGCCCCTCTGATTCAGCCCCTCTGTTTCTCGCACTCTGATTCAGCCCCTCTGTTTCTCGCCCTCTGTTTCAGCCCCTCTGTTTCACGCCCTCTGTTTCAGCCCCTCTGTTTCTCGCCTTCTGTTTCAGCCCCTCTGATTCAGCCCCTCTGTTTCTCGCCCGCTGCTTCAGCCGCTCTGTTTCAGACCCTCTGTTTCAGCCCCTCTGTTTCAGCCCCTCTGTTTCTCGCCCTCTGCTTCAGCCCCTCTGATTCTCGCCCTCAGTTTTAGCCCCTCTGTTTCTCGCCCACGGTTTCAGCCCCTCTGATTCAGCCCCTCTGTTCTAGCCCCTCTGATTCAGCCCCTCTGATTCAGCCCCTCTGATTCAGACCCTCTGTTTCTCACGCTCTGTTTCAGCCCCTCTGGTTCAGCCCCTCTGTTTCTCACCCTCTGTTTCAGCCCCTCTGATTCATCCCCTCTGATTCAGCCCCTCTGTTTCTCGCCCTCTGTTTCAGCCCCTCTGTTTCTCGCCCTCTGTTTCAGCCCCTCTGTTTCAGCCCCTCTGTTTCAGCCCCTCTGTTTCAGCGCCTCTGTTTCTCGCCCTCTGAATCAGCCCCTCTGATTCAGCCCCTCTGTTTCAGCCCCTCTGTTTCTCCCCCTCTGTTCCAGCCTCTCTGTTTCAGCCCCTCTGTTTCAGCCCCTCTGTTTCTCGCCCTCTGTTTCAGCCCCTCTGTTTCAGCCCGTCTGTTTCGGGCACTCTGTTTCTCGCCCTCTGTTTCAGCGCCTCTGTTTCTCACCCTCTGTTTCAGCCCCTCTGATTCAGCCCCTCTGTTTCTCGCACTCTGTTTCAGCCCCTCTGTTTCAGCCCCTCTGATTCAGCCCCTCTGTTTCTCGCCCTCTGTTTCAGCCCCTCTGTTTCTCGCCCTCTGTTTCAGCCCCGCTGATTCAGCCCCTCTGTTTCTCGCCCTCTGCTTCAGCCGCTCTGTTTCAGCCCCTCTGTTTCTCGCCCCCTGTTTCAGCCCCTCTGTTTCAGCCCCTCTGTTTCACGCCCTCTGTTTCTGCCCCTCTGTTTCTCGCCCTCTGTTTCAGCCCCTCTGATTCTCGCCCTCTATTTCAGCCCCGCTGATTCAGCCCCTCTGTTTCAGCCCCTCTGAATCAGCCCCTCTGATTCAGCCCCTCTGTTTCCGCCCCTCTGTTTCAGCCCCACTGTTTCAGCCCCTTTGTTTCAGCCCCTCTGTTTCAGCGGCTCTGTTTCTCGCTCTCTGTTTCAGCCCCTCTGTTTCTCGCCCTCTGTTTCAGCCCCTCTGATTCAGCCCCTCTGTTTCAACCCCTCTGTTTCTCCGCCTCTGTTCCAGGCCCTCTGTTTCAGCCCCTCTGTTTCAGCCCCTCTGTTTCAGCCCCTCTGTTTCTCGCCCTCAGGTTCAGCCCCTCTGTTTATCGCCCTCTGTTTCAGCCCCTCTGTTTTAGCCCCTCGTATTCAGCCCCTCTGTTTCTCGCCCTCTGTTTCAGCCCCTCTGTTTCAGCCCCTCTGTTTCAGCCCCTCTGTTTCAGCCCCACTGTTTCAGCCCCTCTGATTCAGCCCCTCTGATTCAGCCCCTCTGTTTCTCGCCCTCTGTTTCAGCCCCTCTGTTTCAGCCCCTCTGTTTCAGCCCCTCTGTTTCTCGCCCTCTGTTTCAGCCCCTCTGTTTCTCGCCCTCTGTTTCAGCCCCTCTGTTTCTCGCCCTCTGTTTCAGCCCCTCTGTTTCTCGCCCTCTGTTTCAGCCCCTCTGTTTCAGCCCCTCTGTTCCTCGCCCTCTGTTTCAGCCCCGCTGTTTCTCGCCCTCTGTTTCAGCACCGCTGATTCAGCCCCTCTGTTTCAGCCCCTCTGAATCAGCCCCTCTGATTCAGCCCCTCTGTTTCAGACCCTCAGTTTCAGCCCCTCTGTTTCAGCCCCTCTGTTTCTCGCCCTCTGTTTCAGCCCCTCTGATTCTCGCCCACGGTTTCAGCCCCTCTGATTCAGCCCCTCTGTTCCAGCCCCTCTGATTCAGCCCCTCTGATTCAGCCCCTCTGATTCAGCCCCTCTGTTTCTCACCCTCTGTTTCAGCCCCTCTGTTTCAGCCCCTCTGTTTTTCACCCTCTGTTTCAGCCCCTCTGATTCATCCCCTCTGATTCAGCCCCTCTGATTCAGCCCCTCTGTTTCTCGCCCTCTGTTTCAGCCCCTCTGTTTCTCGCCCTCTGTTTCAGCCCCTCTGTTTCAGCCCCTCTGTTTCAGCCCCTCTGTTTCAGCGCCTCTGTTTCTCGCCCTCTGTTTCAGCCCCTCTGATTCAGCCCCTCTGTTTCAGCCCCTCTGTTTCTCCCCCTCTGTTCCAGCCACTCTGTTTCAGCCCCTCTGTTTCAGCCTCTCTGTTTCAGCCCCTCTGTTTCAGCCCCTCTGTTTCTCGCCCTCTGTTTCAGCCCCTCTGTTTCTCGCCCTCTGTTTCAGCCCCTCTGTTTCAGCCCGTCTGTTTCGGGCACTCTGTTTCTCGTCCTCTGTTTCAGCGCCTCTGTTTCTCACCCTCTGTTTCAGCCCCTCTGATTCAGCCCCTCTGTTTCTCGCACTCTGTTTCAGCCCCTCTGTTTCAGCCCCTCTGATTCAGCCCCTCTGTTTCTCGCCCTCTGTTTCAGCCCCTCTGTTTCTCGCCCTCTGTTTCAGCCCCTCTGTTTCTCGCCCTCTGTTTCAGCCCCTCTGATTCAGCCCCTCTGTTTCTCGCCCTCTGCTTCAGCCGCTCTGTTTCAGACCCTCTGTTTCAGCCCCTCTGTTTCAGCCCCTCTGTTTCTCGCCCTCTGTTTCAGCCCCTCTGATTCTCGCCCTCAGTTTTAGCCCCTCTGTTTCTCGCCCACGGTTTCAGCCCCTCTGATTCAGCCCCTCTGTTCCAGCCCCTCTGATTCAGCCCCTCTGATTCAGCCCCTCTGATTCAGACCCTCTGTTTCTCACGCTCTGTTTCAGCCCCTCTGTTTCTCACCCTCTGTTTCTCACCCTCTGTTTCAGCCCCTCTGATTCATCCCCTCTGATTCAGCCCCTCTGTTTCTCGCCCTCTGTTTCAGCCCCTCTGTTTCTCGCCCTCTGTTTCAGCCCCTCTGTTTCAGCCCCTCTGTTTCAGCCCCTCTGTTTCAGCGCCTCTGTTTCTCGCCCTCTGTTTCAGCCCCTCTGATTCAGCCCCTCTGTTTCAGCCCCTCTGTTTCTCCCCCTCTGTTCCAGCCTCTCTGTTTCAGCCCCTCTGTTTCAGCCCCTCTGTTTCTCGCCCTCTGTTTCTGCCCCTCTGTTTCTCGCCCTCTGTTTCAGCCCCTCTGTTTCAGCCCGTCTGTTTCGGGCACTCTGTTTCTCGCCCTCTGTTTCAGCGCCTCTGTTTCTCACCCTCTGTTTCAGCCCCTCTGATTCAGCGCCTCTGTTTCTCGCCCTCTGTTTCAGCCCCTCTGATTCAGCCCCTCTGTTTCAGCCCCTCTGTTTCTCCCCCTCTGATTCAGCCCCTCTGTTTCTCGCCCTCTGTTTCAGCCCCTCTGTTTCAGCCCGTCTGTTTCGGGCACTCTGTTTCTCGCCCTCTGTTTCAGCGCCTCTGTTTCTCACCCTCTGTTTCAGCCCCTCTGTTTCAGCGCCTCTGTTTCTCGCCCTCTGTTTCAGCCCCTCTGATTCAGCCCCTCTGTTTCAGCCCCTCTGTTTCTCCCCCTCTGATTCAGCCCCTCTGTTTCTCGCCCTCTGTTTCAGCGCCTCTGTTTCTCACCCTCTGTTTCAGCCCCTCTGATTCAGCCCCTCTGTTTCTCGCACTCTGATTCAGCCCCTCTGTTTCTCGCCCTCTGTTTCAGCCCCTCTGTTTCACGCCCTCTGTTTCAGCCCCTCTGTTTCTCGCCCTCTGTTTCAGCCCCTCTGATTCAGCCCCTCTGTTTCTCGCCCGCTGCTTCAGCCGCTCTGTTTCAGACCCTCTGTTTCAGCCCCTCTGTTTCAGCCCCTCTGTTTCTCGCCCTCTGCTTCAGCCCCTCTGATTCTCGCCCTCAGTTTTAGCCCCTCTGTTTCTCGCCCACGGTTTCAGCCCCTCTGATTCAGCCCCTCTGTTCTAGCCCCTCTGATTCAGCCCCTCTGATTCAGCCCCTCTGATTCAGACCCTCTGTTTCTCACGCTCTGTTTCAGCCCCTCTGGTTCAGCCCCTCTGTTTCTCACCCTCTGTTTCAGCCCCTCTGATTCATCCCCTCTGATTCAGCCCCTCTGTTTCTCGCCCTCTGTTTCAGCCCCTCTGTTTCTCGCCCTCTGTTTCAGCCCCTCTGTTTCAGCCCCTCTGTTTCAGCGCCTCTGTTTCTCGCCCTCTGAATCAGCCCCTCTGATTCAGCCCCTCTGTTTCAGCCCCTCTGTTTCTCCCCCTCTGTTCCAGCCTCTCTGTTTCAGCCCCTCTGTTTCAGCCCCTCTGTTTCTCGCCCTCTGTTTCAGCCCCTCTGTTTCAGCCCGTCTGTTTCGGGCACTCTGTTTCTCGCCCTCTGTTTCAGCGCCTCTGTTTCTCACCCTCTGTTTCAGCCCCTCTGATTCAGCCCCTCTGTTTCTCGCACTCTGTTTCAGCCCCTCTGTTTCAGCCCCTCTGATTCAGCCCCTCTGTTTCTCGCCCTCTGTTTCAGCCCCTCTGTTTCTCGCCCTCTGTTTCAGCCCCGCTGATTCAGCCCCTCTGTTTCTCGCCCTCTGCTTCAGCCGCTCTGTTTCAGCCCCTCTGTTTCTCGCCCCCTGTTTCAGCCCCTCTGTTTCAGCCCCTCTGTTTCACGCCCTCTGTTTCTGCCCCTCTGTTTCTCGCCCTCTGTTTCAGCCCCTCTGATTCTCGCCCTCTATTTCAGCCCCGCTGATTCAGCCCCTCTGTTTCAGCCCCTCTGAATCAGCCCCTCTGATTCAGCCCCTCTGTTTCCGCCCCTCTGTTTCAGCCCCACTGTTTCAGCCCCTTTGTTTCAGCGGCTCTGTTTCTCGCTCTCTGTTTCAGCCCCTCTGTTTCTCGCCCTCTGTTTCAGCCCCTCTGATTCAGCCCCTCTGTTTCAACCCCTCTGTTTCTCCGCCTCTGTTCCAGGCCCTCTGTTTCAGCCCCTCTGTTTCAGCCCCTCTGTTTCTCGCCCTCAGGTTCAGCCCCTCTGTTTATCGCCCTCTGTTTCAGCCCCTCTGTTTTAGCCCCTCGTATTCAGCCCCTCTGTTTCTCGCCCTCTGTTTCAGCCCCTCTGTTTCAGCCCCTCTGTTTCAGCCCCTCTGTTTCAGCCCCACTGTTTCAGCCCCTCTGATTCAGCCCCTCTGATTCAGCCCCTCTGTTTCTCGCCCTCTGTTTCAGCCCCTCTGTTTCAGCCCCTCTGTTTCAGCCCCTCTGTTTCTCGCCCTCTGTTTCAGCCCCTCTGTTTCTCGCCCTCTGTTTCAGCCCCTCTGTTTCTCGCCCTCTGTTTCAGCCCCTCTGTTTCTCGCCCTCTGTTTCAGCCCCTCTGTTTCAGCCCCTCTGTTGCTCGCCCTCTGTTTCAGCCCCGCTGTTTCTCGCCCTCTGTTTCAGCACCGCTGATTCAGCCCCTCTGTTTCAGCCCCTCTGAATCAGCCCCTCTGATTCAGCCCCTCTGTTTCAGACCCTCAGTTTCAGCCCCTCTGTTTCAGCCCCTCTGTTTCTCGCCCTCTGTTTCAGCCCCTCTGATTCTCGCCCACGGTTTCAGCCCCTCTGATTCAGCCCCTCTGTTCCAGCCCCTCTGATTCAGCCCCTCTGATTCAGCCCCTCTGATTCAGCCCCTCTGTTTCTCACCCTCTGTTTCAGCCCCTCTGTTTCAGCCCCTCTGTTTTTCACCCTCTGTTTCAGCCCCTCTGATTCATCCCCTCTGATTCAGCCCCTCTGATTCAGCCCCTCTGTTTCTCGCCCTCTGTTTCAGCCCCTCTGTTTCTCGCCCTCTGTTTCAGCCCCTCTGTTTCAGCCCCTCTGTTTCAGCCCCTCTGTTTCAGCGCCTCTGTTTCTCGCCCTCTGTTTCAGCCCCTCTGATTCAGCCCCTCTGTTTCAGCCCCTCTGTTTCTCCCCCTCTGTTCCAGCCACTCTGTTTCAGCCCCTCTGTTTCAGCCTCTCTGTTTCAGCCCCTCTGTTTCAGCCCCTCTGTTTCTCGCCCTCTGTTTCAGCCCCTCTGTTTCTCGCCCTCTGTTTCAGCCCCTCTGTTTCAGCCCGTCTGTTTCGGGCACTCTGTTTCTCGCCCTCTGTTTCAGCGCCTCTGTTTCTCACCCTCTGTTTCAGCCCCTCTGATTCAGCCCCTCTGTTTCTCGCACTCTGTTTCAGCCCCTCTGTTTCAGCCCCTCTGATTCAGCCCCTCTGTTTCTCGCCCTCTGTTTCAGCCCCTCTGTTTCTCGCCCTCTGTTTCAGCCCCTCTGTTTCTCGCCCTCTGTTTCAGCCCCTCTGATTCAGCCCCTCTGTTTCTCGCCCTCTGCTTCAGCCGCTCTGTTTCAGACCCTCTGTTTCAGCCCCTCTCTTTCAGCCCCTCTGTTTCTCGCCCTCTGTTTCAGCCCCTCTGATTCTCGCCCTCAGTTTTAGCCCCTCTGTTTCTCGCCCACGGTTTCAGCCCCTCTGATTCAGCCCCTCTGTTCCAGCCCCTCTGATTCAGCCCCTCTGATTCAGCCCCTCTGATTCAGACCCTCTGTTTCTCACGCTCTGTTTCAGCCCCTCTGTTTCTCACCCTCTGTTTCTCACCCTCTGTTTCAGCCCCTCTGATTCATCCCCTCTGATTCAGCCCCTCTGTTTCTCGCCCTCTGTTTCAGCCCCTCTGTTTCTCGCCCTCTGTTTCAGCCCCTCTGTTTCAGCCCCTCTGTTTCAGCCCCTCTGTTTCAGCGCCTCTGTTTCTCGCCCTCTGTTTCAGCCCCTCTGATTCAGCCCCTCTGTTTCAGCCCCTCTGTTTCTCCCCCTCTGTTCCAGCCTCTCTGTTTCAGCCCCTCTGTTTCAGCCCCTCTGTTTCTCGCCCTCTGTTTCTGCCCCTCTGTTTCTCGCCCTCTGTTTCAGCCCCTCTGTTTCAGCCCGTCTGTTTCGGGCACTCTGTTTCTCGCCCTCTGTTTCAGCGCCTCTGTTTCTCACCCTCTGTTTCAGCCCCTCTGATTCAGCCCCTCTGTTTCTCGCACTCTGTTTCAGCCTCTCTGTTTCAGCCCCTCTGATTCAGCCCCTCTGTTTCTAGCCCTCTGTTTCAGCCCCTCTGTTTCTCGCCCTCTGTTTCAGCCCCTCTGATTCAGCCCCTCTGTTTCTCGCCCTCTGCTTCAGCCGCTCTGTTTCAGCCCCTCTGTTTCTCGCCCTCTGTTTCAGCCCCTCTGTTTCAGCCCCTCTGTTTCACGCCCTCTGTTTCTGCCCCTCTGTTTCTCGCCCTCTGTTTCAGCCCCTCTGATTCTCGCCCTCTATTTCAGCCCCGCTGATTCAGCCCCTCTGTTTCAGCCCCTCTGAATCAGCCCCTCTGATTCAGCCCCTCTGTTTCCGCCCCTCTGTTTCAGCCCCACTGTTTCAGCCCCTTTGTTTCAGCCCCTCTGTTTCAGCGGCTCTGTTTCTCGCCCTCTGTTTCAGCCCCTCTGTTTCTCGCCCTCTGTTTCAACCCCTCTGATTCAGCCCCTCTGTTTCAACCCCTCTGTTTCTCCGCCTCTGTTCCAGGCCCTCTGTTTCAGCCCCTCTGTTTCAGCCCCTCTGTTTCAGCCCCTCTGTTTCTCGCCCTCAGGTTCAGCCCCTCTGTTTATCGCCCTCTGTTTCAGCCCCTCTGTTTTAGCCCCTCGTATTCAGCCCCTCTGTTTCTCGCCCTCTGTTTCAGCCCCTCTGTTTCAGCCCCTCTGTTTCAGCACCTCAGTTTCAGCCCCTCTGTTTCTCACCCTCTGTTTCAGCCCCTCTGTTTCTCGCCCTCTGTTTCAGCCCCTCTGTTTCTCGCCCTCTGTTTCAGCCCCTCTGTTTCAGCCCCTCTGTTTCTCGCCCTCTGTTTCTGCTCCTCTTTTTCTCGCCCTCTGTTTCAGCCCCTCTGTTTTTCGCCCTCTGTTTCAGCCCCTCTGTTTCTCGCCCTCTGTATCAGACCCTCTGATTCAGCCCCTCTGTTTCAGCCCCTCTGTTTCAGCCCCTCTGTTTATCGCCCTCTGTTTCTCGCCATCTGTTTCAGCCCCTCTGTTTCTCGCCCTCTGTTTCAGCCCCTCTGTTTCGCGCTCTCTGTTTCAGCCCCTCTGTTTCAGCCCCTCTGTTTCTCGCCCTCTGTGTCTGCCCCTCTGTTTCTCGCCCTCTGTTTCAACCCCTCTGTTTCTCGCCCTCTGTTTCAGCCCCGCTGATTCAGCCCCTCTGTTTCAGCCCCTCTGATTCAGCCCCTCTGTTTCTCGCCCTCTGTTTCAGCCCCTCTGCTTCTCGCCCTCTGTTGCAGCCCCTCTATTTCTCGCCCTCTGTTTCAGCCCCTCTGATTCAGCCCCTCTGTTTCAGCCCCTCTGTTTCAGCGCCTCTGTTTCTCGCCCTCTGTTTCAGCCCCTCTGTTTCTAGCCCTCTGATTCAGCCCCTCTGATTCAGCCCCTCTTTTTCTCGCCCTCTGTTTCAGCCCCTCTGTTTCAGCCCTTCTGTTTCAGCCCCTCTGTTTCAGCCCCTCTGTTTCAGCCCCTCTGTTTCTCGCCCTCTGTCTCTGCCCTTCTGTTTCTCGCCCTCTGTTTCAGCCCCGCTGATTCAGCCCCTCTGTTTCAGCCCCTCTGAATCAGCCCTTCTGATTCAGCTCCTCTGTTTCAGCCCCACTTTTTCAGCCCCTCTGTTTCTCGCCCTCTGTTTCAGCCCCTCTGATTCTCGCCCACTGTTTCAGCCCCTCTGTTTCGCGCCGTCTGTTTCAGCCCCTCTGATTCAGCCCCTCTGTTTCAGCCCTTCTGATTCAGCCCCTCTGATTCAGCCCCTCTGATTCAGCCCCTCTGTTTCTCGCCCTCTGTTTCAGCACCTCTGTTTCAGCCCCTCTGTTTCAGCCTCTCTGTTTCTCACCTACTGTTTCAGCCCGTCTGATTCAGCCCCTCTGATTCAGCCCCTCTGATTCAGCCCCTCTGTTTCAGCGCCTCTTATTCAGCCCCTCTGTTTCAGCCCCTCTGTTTCACCTCCTCTGTTTCAGCTCCTCTGTTTCTAGCCCTCTGTTTCAGCCCCTCTATTTCTCGCCCTCTGTTCCAGCCCCTCTGTTTCTCGCCCTCTGTTTCAGCCCCTCTGTTTCAGACCGTCTGTTTCAGCCCCTCTGTTTCTCGCCCTCTGTTTCAGCCCCTCTGTTTCTCGCCCTCAGTTTCAGCCCATCTGTTTCTCGTTCTCTGTTTCAGCCCCTCTGTTTCAGCCCCTCTGTTTCTCGCCCTCTGTTTCCGCCCCTCTGTTTCAGCCCCTCTGTTTCAGCCCCTCTGTTTCAGCCCGTCTGTTTCTCACCCTCTTTTTCAGCCCCTCTGTTTCTCGCCCTCTGTTTCAGCCACTCTGTTTCTCGCCCTCTGTTTCAGCCCCTCTGTTTCAGCCCCTCTGTTTCAGCCCCTCTGTTTCAGCCCCTCTGTTTCTCACCCTCTGTTTCAGCCCCTCTGTTTCTCGCCCTCTGTTTCAGCCCCTCTGTTTCTCGCCCTCTGTTTCAGCCCTTCTGTATCAGCCCCTCTGTTTCTCGCCCTCTGTTTCTGCCCCTCTGTTTCTCGCCCTCTGTTTCAGCCCCGCTGTTTCTTGCCCTCTGCTTCAGCCCCGCTGATTCAGCCCCTCTGTTTCAGACCCTCTGAATCAGCCCCTCTGATTCAGCCCCTCTGTTTCAGCCCCTCTGTTTCAGCCCCTCTGTTTCTCGCCCTCTGTTTCAGCCCCTCTGTTTCTCGCCGTCTGTTTCAGCCCCACTGTTTCTCGCCCTCTGTTCAGCCCCTATGTTTCTCGCCCACTGTTTCAGCCCGTCTGATTCAGCCCCTCTGATTCAGCCCCTCTGATTCAGCCCCTCTGTTTCAGCGCCTCTGATTCAGCCCCTCTGATTCAGCCCCTCTGTTTCTCGCCCTCTCTTTCAGCCGCTCTGTTTCAGCCCCTCTGTTTCACCTCCTCTGTTTCAGCCCCTCTGTTTCTAGCCCTCTGTTTCAGCCCCTCTATTTCTCGCCCTCTGTTCCAGCCCCTCTGTTTCTCGCCCTCTGTTTCAGCCCCTCTGTTTCTAGCCCTCTGATTCAGCCCCTCTGATTCAGCCCCTCTTTTTCTCGCCCTCTGTTTCAGCCCCTCTGTTTCATCCCTTCTGTTTCTCGCCCTCTGTTTCAGCCCCTCTGTTTCAGCCCCTCTGTTTCTCGCCCTCTGTCTCTGCCCCTCTGTTTCTCGCCCTCTGTTTCAGCCCCGCTGATTCAGCCCCTCTGTTTCAGCCCCTCTGAATCAGCCCTTCTGATTCAGCTCCTCTGTTTCAGCCCCACTTTTTCAGCCCCTCTGTTTCTCGCCCTCTGTTTCAGCCCCTCTGATTCTCGCCCACTGTTTCAGCCCCTCTGTTTTGCGCCGTCTGTTTCAGCCCCGCTGATTCAGCCCCTCTGTTTCAGCCCTTCTGATTCAGCCCCTCTGATTCAGCCCCTCTGATTCAGCCCCTCTGTTTCTCGCCCTCTGTTTCAGCACCTCTGTTTCAGCCCCTCTGTTTCAGCCTCTCTGTTTCTCACCTACTGTTTCAGCCCGTCTGATTCAGCCCCTCTGATTCAGCCCCTCTGATTCAGCCCCTCTGTTTCAGCGCCTCTGATTCAGCCCCTCTGTTTCAGCCCCTCTGTTTCACCTCCTCTGTTTCAGCTCCTCTGTTTCTAGCCCTCTGTTTCAGCCCCTCTATTTCTCGCCCTCTGTTCCAGCCCCTCAGTTTCTCGCCCTCTGTTTCAGCCCCTCTGTTTCAGACCGTCTGTTTCAGCCCCTCTGTTTCAGCCCCTCTGATTCAGCCCCTCTGTTTCTCGCACTCTGTTTCAGCCTCTCTGTTTCAGCCCCTCTGATTCAGCCCCTCTGTTTCTCGCCCTCTGTTTCAGCCCCTCTGTTTCTCGCCCTCTGTTTCAGCCCCTCTGATTCAGCCCCTCTGTTTCTCGCTCTCTGCTTCAGCCGCTCTGTTTCAGCCCCTCTGTTTCTCGCCCTCTGTTTCAGCCCCTCTGTTTCAGCCCCTCTGTTTCACGCCCTGTGTTTCTGCCCCTCTGTTTCTCGCCCTCTGTTTCAGCCCCTCTGATTCTCGCCCTCTATTTCAGCCCCGCTGATTCAGCCCCTCTGTTTCAGCCCCTCTGAATCAGCCCCTCTGATTCAGCCCCTCTGTTTCCGCCCCTCTGTTTCAGCCCCACTGTTTCAGCCCCTTTGTTTCAGCCCCTCTGTTTCAGCGGCTCTGTTTCTCGCCCTCTGTTTCAGCCCCTCTGATTCTCGCCCTCTGTTTCAGCCCCTCAGATTCAGCCCCTATGTTTCATCCCCTCTGTTTCTCCGCCTCTGTTCCAGGCCCTCTGTTTCAGCCCCTCTGTTTCAGCCCCTCTGTTTCTCGCCCTCAGGTTCAGCCACTCTGTTTATCGCCCTCTGTTTCAGCCCCTCTGTTTTAGCCCCTCGTATTCAGCCCCTCTGTTTCTCGCCCTCTGTTTCAGCCCCTCTGTTTCAGCCCCTCTGTTTCAGCCCCTCAGTTTCAGCCCCTCTGTTTCTCACCCTCTGTTTCAGCCCCTCTGTTTCTCGCCCTCTGTTTCAGCCCCTCTGTTTCTCGCCCTCTGTTTCAGCCCCTCTGTTTCAGCCCCTCTGTTTCTCGCCCTCTGTTTCTGCTCCTCTGTTTCTCGCCCTCTGTTTCAGCCCCTCTGTTTTTCGCCCTCTGTTTCAGCCCCTCTGTTTCTCGCCCTCTGTATCAGACCCTCTGATTCAGCCCCTCTGTTTCAGCCCCTCTGTTTCAGCCCCTCTGTTTATCGCCCTCTGTTTCTCGCCATCTGTTTCAGCCCCTCTGTTTCTCGCCCTCTGTTTCAGCCCCTCTGTTTCGCGCTCTCTGTTTCAGCCCCTCTGTTTCAGCCCCTCTGTTTCTCGCCCTCTGTGTCTGCCCCTCTGTTTCTCGCCCTCTGTTTCAACCCCTCTGTTTCTCGCCCTCTGTTTCAGCCCCGCTGATTCAGCCCCTCTGTTTCAGCCCCTCTGATTCAGCCCCTCTGTTTCTCGCCCTCTGTTTCAGCCCCTCTGCTTCTCGCCCTCTGTTGCAGCCCCTCTATTTCTCGCCCTCTGTTTCAGCCCCTCTGATTCAGCCCCTCTGTTTCAGCCCCTCTGTTTCAGCGCCTCTGTTTCTCGCCCTCTGTTTCAGCCCCTCTGTTTCTAGCCCTCTGATTCAGCCCCTCTGATTCAGCCCCTCTTTTTCTCGCCCTCTGTTTCAGCCCCTCTGATTCAGCCCCTCTGTTTCTCGCCATCTGTTTCAGCCCCTCTGCTTCTCGCCCTCTGTTGCAGCCCCTCTATTTCTCGACCTCTGTTTCAGCCCCTCTGATTCAGCCCCTCTGTTTCAGCCCCTCTGTTTCAGCGCCTCTGTTTCTCGCCCTCTGTTTCAGCCCCTCTGTTTCTAGCCCTCTGATTCAGCCCCTCTGATTCAGCCCCTCTTTTTCTCGCCCTCTGTTTCAGCCCCTCTGTTTCAGCCCTTCTGTTTCAGCCCCTCTGTTTCAGCCCCTCTGTTTCAGCCCCTCTGTTTCTCGCCCTCTGTCTCTGCCCTTCTGTTTCTCGCCCTCTGTTTCAGCCCCGCTGATTCAGCCCCTCTGTTTCAGCCCCTCTGAATCAGCCCTTCTGATTCAGCTCCTCTGTTTCAGCCCCACTTTTTCAGCCCCTCTGTTTCTCGCCCTCTTTTTCAGCCCCTCTGATTCTCGCCCACTGTTTCAGCCCCTCTGTTTCGCGCCGTCTGTTTCAGCCCCTCTGATTCAGCCCCTCTGTTTCAGCCCTTCTGATTCAGCCCCTCTGATTCAGCCCCTCTGATTCAGCCCCTCTGTTTCTCGCCCTCTGTTTCAGCACCTCTGTTTCAGCCCCTCTGTTTCAGCCTCTCTGTTTCTCACCTACTGTTTCAGCCCGTCTGATTCAGCCCCTCTGATTCAGCCCCTCTGATTCAGCCCCTCTGTTTCAGCGCCTCTTATTCAGCCCCTCTGTTTCAGCCCCTCTGTTTCACCTCCTCTGTTTCAGCTCCTCTGTTTCTAGCCCTCTGTTTCAGCCCCTCTATTTCTCGCCCTCTGTTCCAGCCCCTCTGTTTCTCGCCCTCTGTTTCAGCCCCTCTGTTTCAGACCGTCTGTTTCAGCCCCTCTGTTTCTCGCCCTCTGTTTCAGCCCCTCTGTTTCTCGCCCTCAGTTTCAGCCCATCTGTTTCTCGTTCTCTGTTTCAGCCCCTCTGTTTCAGCCCCTCTGTTTCTCGCCCTCTGTTTCCGCCCCTCTGTTTCAGCCCCTCTGTTTCAGCCCCTCTGTTTCAGCCCGTCTGTTTCTCACCCTCTTTTTCAGCCCCTCTGTTTCTCGCCCTCTGTTTCAGCCACTCTGTTTCTCGCCCTCTGTTTCAGCCCCTCTGTTTCAGCCCCTCTGTTTCAGCCCCTCTGTTTCAGCCCCTCTGTTTCTCACCCTCTGTTTCAGCCCCTCTGTTTCTCGCCCTCTGTTTCAGCCCCTCTGTTTCTCGCCCTCTGTTTCAGCCCTTCTGTATCAGCCCCTCTGTTTCTCGCCCTCTGTTTCTGCCCCTCTGTTTCTCGCCCTCTGTTTCAGCCCCGCTGTTTCTTGCCCTCTGCTTCAGCCCCGCTGATTCAGCCCCTCTGTTTCAGACCCTCTGAATCAGCCCCTCTGATTCAGCCCCTCTGTTTCAGCCCCTCTGTTTCAGCCCCTCTGTTTCTCGCCCTCTGTTTCAGCCCCTCTGTTTCTCGCCGTCTGTTTCAGCCCCACTGTTTCTCGCCCTCTGTTCAGCCCCTATGTTTCTCGCCCACTGTTTCAGCCCGTCTGATTCAGCCCCTCTGATTCAGCCCCTCTGATTCAGCCCCTCTGTTTCAGCGCCTCTGATTCAGCCCCTCTGATTCAGCCCCTCTGTTTCTCGCCCTCTCTTTCAGCCGCTCTGTTTCAGCCCCTCTGTTTCACCTCCTCTGTTTCAGCCCCTCTGTTTCTAGCCCTCTGTTTCAGCCCCTCTATTTCTCGCCCTCTGTTCCAGCCCCTCTGTTTCTCGCCCTCTGTTTCAGCCCCTCTGTTTCTAGCCCTCTGATTCAGCCCCTCTGATTCAGCCCCTCTTTTTCTCGCCCTCTGTTTCAGCCCCTCTGTTTCATCCCTTCTGTTTCTCGCCCTCTGTTTCAGCCCCTCTGTTTCAGCCCCTCTGTTTCTCGCCCTCTGTCTCTGCCCCTCTGTTTCTCGCCCTCTGTTTCAGCCCCGCTGATTCAGCCCCTCTGTTTCAGCCCCTCTGAATCAGCCCTTCTGATTCAGCTCCTCTGTTTCAGCCCCACTTTTTCAGCCCCTCTGTTTCTCGCCCTCTGTTTCAGCCCCTCTGATTCTCGCCCACTGTTTCAGCCCCTCTGTTTTGCGCCGTCTGTTTCAGCCCCTCTGATTCAGCCCCTCTGTTTCAGCCCTTCTGATTCAGCCCCTCTGATTCAGCCCCTCTGATTCAGCCCCTCTGTTTCTCGCCCTCTGTTTCAGCACCTCTGTTTCAGCCCCTCTGTTTCAGCCTCTCTGTTTCTCACCTACTGTTTCAGCCCATCTGATTCAGCCCCTCTGATTCAGCCCCTCTGATTCAGCCCCTCTGTTTCAGCGCCTCTGATTCAGCCCCTCTGTTTCAGCCCCTCTGTTTCACCTCCTCTGTTTCAGCTCCTCTGTTTCTAGCCCTCTGTTTCAGCCCCTCTATTTCTCGCCCTCTGTTCCAGCCCCTCAGTTTCTCGCCCTCTGTTTCAGCCCCTCTGTTTCAGACCGTCTGTTTCAGCCCCTCTGTTTCAGCCCCTCTGATTCAGCCCCTCTGTTTCTCGCACTCTGTTTCAGCCTCTCTGTTTCAGCCCCTCTGATTCAGCCCCTCTGTTTCTCGCCCTCTGTTTCAGCCCCTCTGTTTCTCGCCCTCTGTTTCAGCCCCTCTGATTCAGCCCCTCTGTTTCTCGCTCTCTGCTTCAGCCGCTCTGTTTCAGCCCCTCTGTTTCTCGCCCTCTGTTTCAGCCCCTCTGTTTCAGCCCCTCTGTTTCACGCCCTGTGTTTCTGCCCCTCTGTTTCTCGCCCTCTGTTTCAGCCCCTCTGATTCTCGCCCTCTATTTCAGCCCCGCTGATTCAGCCCCTCTGTTTCAGCCCCTCTGAATCAGCCCCTCTGATTCAGCCCCTCTGTTTCCGCCCCTCTGTTTCAGCCCCACTGTTTCAGCCCCTTTGTTTCAGCCCCTCTGTTTCAGCGGCTCTGTTTCTCGCCCTCTGTTTCAGCCCCTCTGTTTCTCGCCCTCTGTTTCAGCCCCTCAGATTCAGCCCCTATGTTTCAACCCCTCTGTTTCTCGGCCTCTGTTCCAGGCCCTCTGTTTCAGCCCCTCTGTTTCAGCCCCTCTGTTTCTCGCCCTCAGGTTCAGCCACTCTGTTTATCGCCCTCTGTTTCAGCCCCTCTGTTTTAGCCCCTCGTATTCAGCCCCTCTGTTTCTCGCCCTCTGTTTCAGCCCCTCTGTTTCAGCCCCTCTGTTTCAGCCCCTCAGTTTCAGCCCCTCTGTTTCTCACCCTCTGTTTCAGCCCCTCTGTTTCTCGCCCTCTGTTTCAGCCCCTCTGTTTCTCGCCCTCTGTTTCAGCCCCTCTGTTTCAGCCCCTCTGTTTCTCGCCCTCTGTTTCTGCTCCTCTGTTTCTCGCCCTCTGTTTCAGCCCCTCTGTTTTTCGCCCTCTGTTTCAGCCCCTCTGTTTCTCGCCCTCTGTATCAGACCCTCTGATTCAGCCCCTCTGTTTCAGCCCCTCTGTTTCAGCCCCTCTGTTTATCGCCCTCTGTTTCTCGCCATCTGTTTCAGCCCCTCTGTTTCTCGCCCTCTGTTTCAGCCCCTCTGTTTCGCGCTCTCTGTTTCAGCCCCTCTGTTTCAGCCCCTCTGTTTCTCGCCCTCTGTGTCTGCCCATCTGTTTCTCGCCCTCTGTTTCAACCCCTCTGTTTCTCGCCCTCTGTTTCAGCCCCGCTGATTCAGCCCCTCTGTTTCAGCCCCTCTGATTCAGCCCCTCTGTTTCTCGCCCTCTGTTTCAGCCCCTCTGCTTCTCGCCCTCTGTTGCAGCCCCTCTATTTCTCGCCCTCTGTTTCAGCCCCTCTGATTCAGCCCCTCTGTTTCAGCCCCTCTGTTTCAGCGCCTCTGTTTCTCGCCCTCTGTTTCAGCCCCTCTGTTTCTAGCCCTCTGATTCAGCCCCTCTGATTCAGCCCCTCTTTTTCTCGCCCTCTGTTTCAGCCCCTCTGTTTCAGCCCTTCTGTTTCAGCCCCTCTGTTTCAGCCCCTCTGTTTCAGCCCCTCTGTTTCTCGCCCTCTGTCTCTGCCCTTCTGTTGCTCGCCCTCTGTTTCAGCCCCGCTGATTCAGCCCCTCTGTTTCAGCCCCTCTGAATCAGCCCTTCTGATTCAGCTCCTCTGTTTCAGCCCCACTTTTTCAGCCCCTCTGTTTCTCGCCCTCTGTTTCAGCCCCTCTGATTCTCGCCCACTGTTTCAGACCCTCTGTTTCGCGCCGTCTGTTTCAGCCCCTCTGATTCAGCCCCTCTGTTTCAGCCCTTCTGATTCAGCCCCTCTGATTCAGCCCCTCTGATTCAGCCCCTCTGTTTCTCGCCCTCTGTTTCAGCACCTCTGTTTCAGCCCCTCTGTTTCAGCCTCTCTGTTTCTCACCTACTGTTTCAGCCCGTCTGATTCAGCCCCTCTGATTCAGCCCCTCTGATTCAGCCCCTCTGTTTCAGCGCCTCTGATTCAGCCCCTCTGTTTCAGCCCCTCTGTTTCACCTCCTGTGTTTCAGCTCCTCTGTTTCTAGCCCTCTGTTTCAGCCCCTCTATTTCTCGCCCTCTGTTCCAGCCCCTCTGTTTCTCGCCCTCTGTTTCAGCCCCTCTGTTTCAGACCGTCTGTTTCAGCCCCTCTGTTTCTCGCCCTCTGTTTCAGCCCCTCTGTTTCTCGCCCTCAGTTTCAGCCCATCTGTTTCTCGTTCTCTGTTTCAGCCCGTCTGTTTCAGCCCCTCTGTTTCTCGCCCTCTGTTTCAGCCCCTCTGTTTCAGCCCCTCTGTTTCAGCCCCTCTGTTTCAGCCCGTCTGTTTCTCACCCTCTTTTTCAGCCCCTCTGTTTCTCGCCCTCTGTTTCAGCCACTCTGTTTCTCGCCCTCTGTTTCAGCCCCTCTGTTTCAGCCCCTCTGTTTCAGCCCCTCTGTTTCAGCCCCTCTGTTTCTCACCCTCTGTTTCAGCCCCTCTGTTTCTCGCCCTCTGTTTCAGCCCCTCTGTTTCTCGCCCTCTGTTTCAGCCCTTCTGTTTCAGCCCCTCTGTTTCTCGCCCTCTGTTTCTGCCCCTCTGTTTCTCGCCCTCTGTTTCAGCCCCGCTGTTTCTTGCCCTCTGCTTCAGCCCCGCTGATTCAGCCCCTCTGTTTCAGACCCTCTGAATCAGGCCCTCTGATTCAGCCCCTCTGTTTCAGCCCCTCTGTTTCAGCCCCTCTGTTTCTCGCCCTCTGTTTCAGCCCCTCTGTTTCTCGCCGTCTGTTTCAGCCCCAGTGTTTCTCGCCCTCTGTTCAGCCCCTATGTTTCTCGCCCACTGTTTCAGCCCGTCTGATTCAGCCCCTCTGATTCAGCCCCTCTGATTCAGCCCCTCTGTTTCAGCGCCTCTGATTCAGCCCCTCTGATTCAGCCCCTCTGTTTCTCGCCCTCTCTTTCAGCCGCTCTGTTTCAGCCCCTCTGTTTCACCTCCTCTGTTTCAGCCCCTCTGTTTCTAGCCCTCTGTTTCAGCCCCTCTATTTCTCGCCCTCTGTTCCAGCCCCTCTGTTTCTCGCCCTCTGTTTCAGCCCCTCTGTTTCTAGCCCTCTGATTCAGCCCCTCTGATTCAGCCCCTCTTTTTCTCGCCCTCTGTTTCAGCCCCTCTGTTTCATCCCTTCTGTTTCTCGCCCTCTGTTTCAGCCCCTCTGTTTCAGCCCCTCTGTTTCTCGCCCTCTGTCTCTGCCCCTCTGTTTCTCGCCCTCTGTTTCAGCCCCGCTGATTCAGCCCCTCTGTTTCAGCCCCTCTGAATCAGCCCTTCTGATTCAGCTCCTCTGTTTCAGCCCCACTTTTTCAGCCCCTCTGTTTCTCGCCCTCTGTTTCAGCCCCTCTGATTCTCGCCCACTGTTTCAGCCCCTCTGTTTCGCGCCGTCTGTTTCAGCCCCTCTGATTCAGCCCCTCTGTTTCAGCCTTTCTGATTCAGCCCCTCTGATTCAGCCCCTCTGTTTCAGCCCCTCTGTTTCTCGCCCTCTGTTTCAGCACCTCTGTTTCAGCCCCTCTGTTTCAGCCTCTCTGTTTCTCACCTACTGTTTCAGCCCATCTGATTCAGCCCCTCTGATTCAGCCCCTCTGATTCAGCCCCTCTGTTTCAGCGCCTCTGATTCAGCCCCTCTGTTTCAGCCCCTCTGTTTCACCTCCTCTGTTTCAGCTCCTCTGTTTCTAGCCCTCTGTTTCAGCCCCTCTATTTCTCGCCCTCTGTTCCAGCCCCTCTGTTTCTCGCCCTCTGTTTCAGCCCCTCTGTTTCAGACCGTCTGTTTCAGCCCCTCTGTTTCTCGCCCTCTGTTTCAGCCCCTCTGTTTCTCGCCCTCAGTTTCAGCCCATCTGTTTCTCGTTCTCTGTTTCAGCCCCTCTGTTTCAGCCCCTCTGTTTCTCGCCCTCTGTTTCAGCCCCTCTGTTTCAGCCCCTCTGTTTCAGCCCCTCTGTTTCAGCCCGTCTGTTTCTCACCCTCTTTTTCAGCCCCTCTGTTTCTCGCCCTCTGTTTCAGCCACTCTGTTTCTCGCCCTCTGTTTCAGCCCCTCTGTTTCAGCCCCTCTGTTTCAGCCCCTCTGTTTCAGCCCCTCTGTTTCTCACCCTCTGTTTCAGCCCCTCTGTTTCTCGCCCTCTGTTTCAGCCCCTCTGTTTCTCGCCCTCTGTTTCAGCCCATCTGTTTCAGCCCCTCTGTTTCTCGCCCTCTGTTTCAGCCCCTCTGTTTCTCGCCCTCTGTTTCAGCCCCGCTGTTTCTTGCCCTCTGCTTCAGCCCCGCTGATTCAGCCCCTCTGTTTCAGACCCCCTGAATCAGCCCCTCTGATTCAGCCCCTCTGTTTCAGCCCCTCTGTTTCAGCCCCTCTGTTTCTCGCCCTCTGTTTCAGCCCCTCTGTCTCTCGCCCTCTGTTTCAGCCCCACTGTTTCTCGCCCTCTGCTCAGCCCCTATGTTTCTCGCCCACTGTTTCAGCCCGTCTGATTCAGCCCCTCTGATTCAGCCCCTCTGATTCAGCCCCTCTGTTTCAGCGCCTCTGATTCAGCCCCTCTGATTCAGCCCCTCTGTTTCTCGCCCTCTCTTTCAGCCGCTCTGTTTCAGCCCCTCTGTTTCACCTCCTCTGTTTCAGCCCCTCTGTTTCTAGCCCTCTGTTTCAGCCCCTCTATTTCTCGCCCTCTGTTCCAGCCCCTCTGTTTCTCGCCCTCTGTTTCAGCCACTCTGTTTCTCGCCCTCTCTTTCAGCCCCTCTGTTTCGCGCTCTCTGTTTCAGCCCCTCTGTTTCAGCCCCTCTGTTTCTCGCCCTCTGTGTCTGCCCCTCTGTTTCTCGCCCTCTGTTTCAACCACTCTGTTTCTCGCCCTCTGTTTCAGCCCCGCTGATTTAGCCCCTCTGTTTCAGCCCCTCTGATTCAGCCCCTCTGTTTCTCGCCCTCTGTTTCAGCCCCTCTGCTTCTCGCCCTCTGTTGCAGCCCCTCTATTTTTCGCCCTCTGTTTCAGCCCCTCTGATTCAGCCCCTCTGTTTCAGCCCCTCTGTTTCAGCGCCTCTGTTTCTCGCCCTCTGTTTCAGCCCCTCTGTTTCTAGCCCTTTGATTCAGCCCCTCTGATTCAGCCCCTCTTTTTCTCGCCCTCTGTTTCAGCCCCTCTGTTTCAGCCCTTCTGTTTCAGCCCCTCTGTTTCAGCCCCTCTGTTTCAGCCCCTCTGTTTCTCGCCCTCTGTCTCTGCCCCTCTGTTTCTCGCCCTCTGTTTCAGCCTCGCTGATTCAGCCCCTCTGTTTCAGCCCCTCTGAATCAGCCCTTCTGATTTAGCTCCTCTGTTTCAGCCCCACTTTTTCAGCCCCTCTGTTTTTCGCCCTCTGTTTCAGCCCCTCTGATTCTCGCCCTCTGTTTCAGCCCCTCTGTTTCGCGCCGTCTGTTTCAGCCCCTCTGATTCAGCCCCTCTGTTTCAGCCCTTCTGATTCAGCCCCTCTGATTCAGCCCCTCTGATTCAGCCCCTCTGTTTCTCGCCCTCTGTTTCAGCACCTCTGTTTCAGCCCCTCTGTTTCAGCCTCTCTGTTTCTCACCCACTGTTTCAGCCCGTCTGATTCAGCCCCTCTGATTCAGCCCCTCTGATTCAGCCCCTCTGTTTCAGCGCCTCTGATTCAGCCCCTCTGATTCAGCCCCTCTGTTTCTCGCCCTCTCTTTCAGCCGCTCTGTTTCAGCCCCTCTGTTTCACCTCCTCTGTTTCAGCTCCTCTGTTTCTAGCCCTCTGTTTCAGCCCCTCTGTTTCTCGCCCTCTGTTCCAGACCCTCTGTTTCTCGCCCTCTGTTTCAGCCCCTCTGTTTCAGCCCCTCGGTTTCAGCCCCTCTGTTTCTCGCCCTCTGTTTCAGCCCCTCTGTTTCTCGCCCTCAGTTTCAGCCCATCTGTTTCTCGTTCTCTTTTTCAGCCCCTCTGTTTCAGCCCCTCTGTTTCTCGCCCTCTGTTTCAGCCCCTCTGTTTCAGCCCCTCTGTTTCAGCCCCTCTGTTTCAGCCCGTCTGTTTCTCACCCTCTTTTTCAGCCCCTCTGTTTCTCGCCCTCTGTTTCAGCCACTCTGTTTCTCGCCCTCTGTTTCAGCCCCTCTGTTTCAGCCCCTCTGTTTCAGCCCCTCTGTTTCAGCCCCTCTGTTTCTCACCCTCTGTTTCAGCCCCTCTGTTTCTCGCCCTCTGTTTCAGCCCCTCTGTTTCTCGCCCTCTGTTTCAGCCCTTCTGTTTCAGCCCCTCTGTTTCTCGCCCTCTGTTTCTGCCCCTCTGTTTCTCGCCCTCTGTTTCAGCCCCGCTGTTTCTTGCCCTCTGCTTCAGCCCCGCTGATTCAGCCCCTCTGTTTCAGCCCCTCTGAATCAGCCCCTCTGATTCAGCCCCTCTGTTTCAGCCCCTCTATTTCAGCCCCTCTGTTTCTCGCCCTCTGTTTCAGCCCCTCTGTCTCTCGCCCTCTGTTTCAGCCCCACTGTTTCTCGCCCTCTGTTCAGCCCCTATGTTTCTCGCCCACTGTTCCAGCCCGTCTGATTCAGCCCCTCTGATTCAGCCCCTCTGATTCAGCCCCTCTGTTTCAGCGCCTCTGATTCAGCCCCTCTGATTCAGCCCCTCTGTTTCTCGCCCTCTCTTTCAGCCGCTCTGTTTCAGCCCCTCTGTTTCACCTCCTCTGTTTCAGCCCCTCTGTTTCTAGCCCTCTGTTTCAGCCCCTCTGTTTCTCGCCTTCTGTTCCAGCCCCTCTGTTTCTCGCCCTCTGTTTCAGCCCCTCTGTTTCAGCCCCTCTGTTTCAGCCCCTCTGTTTCTCGCCCTCTGTTTCAGCCCCTCTGTTTTTCGCCCTCAGTTTCAGCCCATCTGTTTCTCGCCCTCTGTTTCAGCCCCTCTGTTTCAGCCCCTCTGTTTCTCGCCCTCTGTTTCAGCCCCTCTGTTTCAGCCCCTCTGTTTCAGCCCGTCTGTTTCTCACCCTCTTTTTCAGCCCCTCTGTTTCTCGTCCTCTGTTTCAGCCCCTCTGTTTCTCGCCCTCTGTTTCAGCCCCTCTGTTTCAGCCCCTCTGTTTCTCGCCCTCTGTTTCTGCCCCTATGTTTCTCGCCCTCTGTTTCAGCGACTTTGTTTTTCGCCCTCTGTTTCAGCCCCTCTGTTTCTCGCCCTCCGTATCAGACCCTCTGTTTCAGCCGCTCTGTTTCAGACCCTCTGTTTCAGCCCCTCTGTTTCTCGCCCGCGGTTTCTCGCCCTCTGTTTCAGCCCCTCTGTTTCTCGCCCTCTGTTTCAGCCACTCTGTTTCTCGCCCTCTGTTTCAGCCCCCCTGTTTCTCGCCCTCTGTTTCAGCCCCTCTGTTTCAGCCCCGCTGTTTCTCGCCCTCTGTTTCAGCCCCTCCGTTTCAGCCCCTCTGTTTCAGCCTCTCTGTTTCAGCCCCTCTGTTTCTCGCCCTCTGTTTCAGCCCCTCTGTTTCTCGCCCTCTGTTCAGCACCTTAGTTTCTCGCCCTCTGTTTCAGCCCCTCTGTTTCTCGCCCTCTGTTTCAGCCCCTCTGTTTCAGCCCCTCTGTTTCTCGGCCTCTGTTTCTGGCCCTCTGTTTCTCGCCCTCTGTTTCTCGCCCTCTGTTTCAGCCCCTCTGTTTCATCCCCTCTGTTTCAGCCCCTCTGTTTCAGCCCCTCTGTTTCTCGCCCTCTGTTCAGCACCTTAGTTTCTCGCCCTCTGTTTCAGCCCCTCTGTTTCTCGCCCTCTGTTTCAGCCCCTCTGTTTCAGCCCCTCTGTTTCTCGCCCTCTGTTTCAGGCCCTCTGTTTCTCGCCCTCTGTTTCAGCCCCTCTCTTTCAGCCCCTCTGATTCTCGCCCTCTGTTTCAGCCCCTCTGTTTCGCGCCGTCTGTTTCAGCCCCTCTGATTCAGCCCCTCTGTTTCAGCCCTTCTGATTCAGCCCCTCTGATTCAGCCCCTCTGTTTCTCGCCCTCTGTTTCAGCACCTCTGTTTCAGCCCCTCTGTTTCAGCCTCTCTGTTTCTCACCCACTGTTTCAGCCCGTCTGATTCAGCCCCTCTGATTCAGCCCCTCTGTTTCAGCCGCTCTGTTTCAGCCCCTCTGTTTCACCTCCTCTGTTTCAGCTCCTCTGTTTCTAGCCCTCTGTTTCAGCCCCTCTGTTTCTCGCCCTCTGTTCCAGACCCTCTGTTTCTCACCCTCTGTTTCAGCCCCTCTGTTTCAGCCCCTCGGTTTCAGCCCCTCTGTTTCTCGCCCTCTGTTTCAGCCCCTCTGTTTCTCGCCCTCAGTTTCAGCCCATCTGTTTCTCGTTCTCTTTTTCAGCCCCTCTGTTTCAGCCCCTCTGTTTCTCGCCCTCTGTTTCAGCCCCTCTGTTTCAGCCCCTCTGTTTCAGCCCGTCTGTTTCTCACCCTCTTTTTCAGCCCCTCTGTTTCTCGCCCTCTGTTTCAGCCACTCTGTTTCTCGCCCTCTGTTTCAGCCCCTCTGTTTCAGCCCCTCTGTTTCAGCCCCTCTGTTTCAGCCCCTCTGTTTCTCACCCTCTGTTTCAGCCCCTCTGTTTCTCGCCCTCTGTTTCAGCCCCTCTGTTTCTCGCACTCTGTTTCAGCCCTTCTGTTTCAGCCCCTCTGTTTCTCGCCCTCTGTTTCTGCCCCTCTGTTTCTCGCCCTCTGTTTCAGCCCCGCTGTTTCTTGCCCTCTGCTTCAGCCCCGCTGATTCAGCCCCTCTGTTTCAGCCCCTCTGAATCAGCCCCTCTGATTCAGCCCCTCTGTTTCAGCCCCTCTATTTCAGCCCCTCTGTTTCTCGCCCTCTGTTTCAGCCCCTCTGTCTCTCGCCCTCTGTTTCAGCCCCACTGTTTCTCGCCCTTTGTCAGCCCCTATGTTTCTCGCCCACTGTTCCAGCCCGTCTGATTCAGCCCCTCTGATTCAGCCCCTCTGATTCAGCCCCTCTGTTTCAGCGCCTCTGATTCAGCCCCTCTGATTCAGCCCCTCTGTTTCTCGCCCTCTCTTTCAGCCGCTCTGTTTCAGCCCCTCTGTTTCACCTCCTCTGTTTCAGCCCCTCTGTTTCTAGCCCTCTGTTTCCGCCCCTCTGTTTCTCGCCTTCTGTTCCAGCCCCTCTGTTTCTCGCCCTCTGTTTCAGCCCCTCTGTTTCAGCCCCTCTGTTTCTCGCCCTCTGTTTCAGCCCCTCTGTTTCTCGCCCTCAGTTTCAGCCCATCTGTTTCTCGCCCTCTGTTTCAGCCCCTCTGTTTCAGCCCCTCTGTTTCTCGCCCTCTGTTTCAGCCCCTCTGTTTCAGCCCCTCTGTTTCAGCCCCTCTGTTTCAGCCCGTCTGTTTCTCACCCTCTTTTTCAGCCCCTCTGTTTCTCGTCCTCTGTTTCAGCCCCTCTGTTTCTCGCCCTCTGTTTCAGCCCCTCTGTTTCAGCCCCTCTGTTTCTCGCCCTCTGTTTCTGCCCCTATGTTTCTCGCCCTCTGTTTCAGCCACTTTGTTTTTCGCCCTCTGTTTCAGCCCCTCTGTTTCTCGCCCTCCGTATCAGACCCTCTGTTTCAGCCGCTCTGTTTCAGACCCTCTGTTTCAGCCCCTCTGTTTCTCGCCGCGGTTTCTCGCCCTCTGTTACAGCCCCTCTGTTTGTCGCCCTCTGTTTCAGCCACTCTGTTTCTCGCCCTCTGTTTCAGCCCCCCTGTTTCTCGCCCTCTGTTTCAGCCCCTCTGTTTCAGCCCCGCTGTTTCTCGCCCTCTGTTTCAGCCCCTCCGTTTCAGCCCCTCTGTTTCAGCCTCTCTGTTTCAGCCCCTCTGTTTCTCGCCCTCTGTTTCAGCCCCTCTGTTTCTCGCCCTCTGTTCAGCACCTTAGTTTCTCGCCCTCTGTTTCAGCCCCTCTGTTTCTCGCCCTCTGTTCAGCACCTTAGTTTCTCGCCCTCTGTTTCAGCCCCTCTGTTTCTCGCCCTCTGTTTCAGCCCCTCTGTTTCAGCCCCTCTGTTTCTCGCCCTCTGTTTCAGGCCCTCTGTTTCTCGCCCTCTGTTTCAGCCCCTCTCTTTCAGCCCCTCTGATTCTCGCCCTCTGTTTCAGCCCCTCTGTTTCGCGCCGTCTGTTTCAGCCCCTCTGATTCAGCCCCTCTGTTTCAGCCCTTCTGATTCAGCCCCTCTGATTCAGCCCCTCTGATTCAGCCCCTCTGTTTCTCGCCCTCTGTTTCAGCACCTCTGTTTCAGCCCCTCTGTTTCAGCCTCTCTGTTTCTCACCCACTGTTTCAGCCCGTCTGATTCAGCCCCTCTGATTCAGCCCCTCTGATTCAGCCCCTCTGTTTCAGCGCCTCTGATTCAGCCCCTCTGATTCAGCCCCTCTGTTTCTCGCCCTCTCTTTCAGCCGCTCTGTTTCAGCCCCTCTGTTTCACCTCCTCTGTTTCAGCTCCTCTGTTTCTAGCCCTCTGTTTCAGCCCCTCTGTTTCTCGCCCGCGGTTTCTCGCCCTCTGTTTCAGCCCCTCTGTTTCTCGCCCTCTGTTTCAGCCACTCTGTTTCTCGCCCTCTGTTTCAGCCCCCCTGTTTCTCGCCCTCTGTTTCAGCCCCTCTGTTTCAGCCCCGCTGTTTCTCGCCCTCTGTTTCAGCCCCTCCGTTTCAGCCCCTCTGTTTCAGCCTCTCTGTTTCAGCCCCTCTGTTTCTCGCCCTCTGTTTCAGCCCCTCTGTTTCTCGCCCTCTGTTCAGCACCTTAGTTTCTCGCCCTCTGTTTCAGCCCCTCTGTTTCTCGCCCTCTGTTTCAGCCCCTCTGTTTCAGCCCCTCTGTTTCTCGGCCTCTGTTTCTGGCCCTCTGTTTCTCGCCCTCTGTTTCTCGCCCTCTGTTTCAGCCCCTCTGTTTCATCCCCTCTGTTTCAGCCCCTCTGTTTCAGCCCCTCTGTTTCTCGCCCTCTGTTCAGCACCTTAGTTTCTCGCCCTCTGTTTCAGCCCCTCTGTTTCTCGCCCTCTGTTTCAGCCCCTCTGTTTCAGCCCCTCTGTTTCTCGCCCTCTGTTTCAGGCCCTCTGTTTCTCGCCCTCTGTTTCAGCCCCTCTCTTTCAGCCCCTCTGATTCTCGCCCTCTGTTTCAGCCCCTCTGTTTCGCGCCGTCTGTTTCAGCCCCTCTGATTCAGCCCCTCTGTTTCAGCCCTTCTGATTCAGCCCCTCTGATTCAGCCCCTCTGTTTCTCGCCCTCTGTTTCAGCACCTCTGTTTCAGCCCCTCTGTTTCAGCCTCTCTGTTTCTCACCCACTGTTTCAGCCCGTCTGATTCAGCCCCTCTGATTCAGCCCCTCTGTTTCAGCCGCTCTGTTTCAGCCCCTCTGTTTCACCTCCTCTGTTTCAGCTCCTCTGTTTCTAGCCCTCTGTTTCAGCCCCTCTGTTTCTCGCCCTCTGTTCCAGACCCTCTGTTTCTCGCCCTCTGTTTCAGCCCCTCTGTTTCAGCCCCTCGGTTTCAGCCCCTCTGTTTCTCGCCCTCTGTTTCAGCCCCTCTGTTTCTCGCCCTCAGTTTCAGCCCATCTGTTTCTCGTTCTCTTTTTCAGCCCCTCTGTTTCAGCCCCTCTGTTTCTCGCCCTCTGTTTCAGCCCCTCTGTTTCAGCCCCTCTGTTTCAGCCCCTCTGTTTCTCGCCCTCTGTTTCTGCCCCTCTGTTTCTCGCCCTCTGTTTCAGCCCCGCTGTTTCTTGCCCTCTGCTTCAGCCCCGCTGATTCAGCCCCTCTGTTTCAGCCCCTCTGAATCAGCCCCTCTGATTCAGCCCCTCTGTTTCAGCCCCTCTATTTCAGCCCCTCTGTTTCTCGCCCTCTGTTTCAGCCCCTCTGTCTCTCGCCCTCTGTTTCAGCCCCACTGTTTCTCGCCCTTTGTCAGCCCCTATGTTTCTCGCCCACTGTTCCAGCCCGTCTGATTCAGCCCCTCTGATTCAGCCCCTCTGATTCAGCCCCTCTGTTTCAGCGCCTCAGATTCAGCCCCTCTGATTCAGCCCCTCTGTTTCTCGCCCTCTCTTTCAGCCGCTCTGTTTCAGCCCCTCTGTTTCACCTCCTCTGTTTCAGCCCCTCTGTTTCTAGCCCTCTGTTTCCGCCCCTCTGTTTCTCGCCTTCTGTTCCAGCCCCTCTGTTTCTCGCCCTCTGTTTCAGCCCCTCTGTTTCAGCCCCTCTGTTTCTCGCCCTCTGTTTCAGCCCCTCTGTTTCTCGCCCTCAGTTTCAGCCCATCTGTTTCTCGCCCTCTGTTTCAGCCCCTCTGTTTCAGCCCCTCTGTTTCTCGCCCTCTGTTTCAGCCCCTCTGTTTCAGCCCCTCTGTTTCAGCCCCTCTGTTTCAGCCCGTCTGTTTCTCACCCTCTTTTTCAGCCCCTCTGTTTCTCGTCCTCTGTTTCAGCCCCTCTGTTTCTCGCCCTCTGTTTCAGCCCCTCTGTTTCAGCCCCTCTGTTTCTCGCCCTCTGTTTCTGCCCCTATGTTTCTCGCCCTCTGTTTCAGCCACTTTGTTTTTCGCCCTCTGTTTCAGCCCCTCTGTTTCTCGCCCTCCGTATCAGACCCTCTGTTTCAGCCGCTCTGTTTCAGACCCTCTGTTTCAGCCCCTCTGTTTCTCGCCGCGGTTTCTCGCCCTCTGTTACAGCCCCTCTGTTTCTCGCCCTCTGTTTCAGCCACTCTGTTTCTCGCCCTCTGTTTCAGCCCCCCTGTTTCTCGCCCTCTGTTTCAGCCCCTCTGTTTCAGCCCCGCTGTTTCTCGCCCTCTGTTTCAGCCCCTCCGTTTCAGCCCCTCTGTTTCAGCCTCTCTGTTTCAGCCCCTCTGTTTCTCGCCCTCTGTTTCAGCCCCTCTGTTTCTCGCCCTCTGTTCAGCACCTTAGTTTCTCGCCCTCTGTTTCAGCCCCTCTGTTTCTCGCCCTCTGTTCAGCACCTTAGTTTCTCGCCCTCTGTTTCAGCCCCTCTGTTTCTCGCCCTCTGTTTCAGCCCCTCTGTTTCAGCCCCTCTGTTTCTCGCCCTCTGTTTCAGGCCCTCTGTTTCTCGCCCTCTGTTTCAGCCCCTCTCTTTCAGCCCCTCTGATTCTCGCCCTCTGTTTCAGCCCCTCTGTTTCGCGCCGTCTGTTTCAGCCCCTCTGATTCAGCCCCTCTGTTTCAGCCCTTCTGATTCAGCCCCTCTGATTCAGCCCCTCTGATTCAGCCCCTCTGTTTCTCGCCCTCTGTTTCAGCACCTCTGTTTCAGCCCCTCTGTTTCAGCCTCTCTGTTTCTCACCCACTGTTTCAGCCCGTCTGATTCAGCCCCTCTGATTCAGCCCCTCTGATTCAGCCCCTCTGTTTCAGCGCCTCTGATTCAGCCCCTCTGATTCAGCCCCTCTGTTTCTCGCCCTCTCTTTCAGCCGCTCTGTTTCAGCCCCTCTGTTTCACCTCCTCTGTTTCAGCTCCTCTGTTTCTAGCCCTCTGTTTCAGCCCCTCTGTTTCTCGCCCTCTGTTCCAGACCCTCTGTTTCTCGCCCTCTGTTTCAGCCCCTCTGTTTCAGCCCCTCGGTTTCAGCCCCTCTGTTTCTCGCCCTCTGTTTCAGCCCCTCTGTTTCTCGCCCTCAGTTTCAGCCCATCTGTTTCTCGTTCTCTTTTTCAGCCCCTCTGTTTCAGCCCCTCTGTTTCTCGCCCTCTGTTTCAGCCCCTCTGTTTCAGCCCCTCTGTTTCAGCCCCTCTGTTTCAGCCCGTCTGTTTCTCACCCTCTTTTTCAGCCCCTCTGTTTCTCGCCCTCTGTTTCAGCCACTCTGTTTCTCGCCCTCTGTTTCAGCCCCTCTGTTTCAGCCCCTCTGTTTCAGCCCCTCTGTTTCAGCCCCTCTGTTTCTCACCCTCTGTTTCAGCCCCTCTGTTTCTCGCCCTCTGTTTCAGCCCCTCTGTTTCTCGCCCTCTGTTTCAGCCCTTCTGTTTCAGCCCCTCTGTTTCTCGCCCTCTGTTTCTGCCCCTCTGTTTCTCGCCCTCTGTTTCAGCCCCGCTGTTTCTTGCCCTCTGCTTCAGCCCCGCTGATTCAGCCCCTCTGTTTCAGCCCCTCTGAATCAGCCCCTCTGATTCAGCCCCTCTGTTTCAGCCCCTCTATTTCAGCCCCTCTGTTTCTCGCCCTCTGTTTCAGCCCCTCTGTCTCTCGCCCTCTGTTTCAGCCCCACTGTTTCTCGCCCTCTGTTCAGCCCCTATGTTTCTCGCCCACTGTTCCAGCCCGTCTGATTCAGCCCCTCTGATTCAGCCCCTCTGATTCAGCCCCTCTGTTTCAGCGCCTCTGATTCAGCCCCTCTGATTCAGCCCCTCTGTTTCTCGCCCTCTCTTTCAGCCGCTCTGTTTCAGCCCCTCTGTTTCACCTCCTCTGTTTCAGCCCCTCTGTTTCTAGCCCTCTGTTTCAGCCCCTCTGTTTCTCGCCTCCTGTTCCAGCCCCTCTGTTTCTCGCCCTCTGTTTCAGCCCCTCTGTTTCAGCCCCTCTGTTTCAGCCCCTCTGTTTCTCGCCCTCTGTTTCAGCCCCTCTGTTTCTCGCCCTCAGTTTCAGCCCATCTGTGTCTCGCCCTCTGTTTCAGCCCCTCTGTTTCAGCCCCTCTGTTTCTCGCCCTCTGTTTCAGCCCCTCTGTTTCAGCCCCTCTGTTTCAGCCCCTCTGTTTCAGCCCCTCTGTTTCTCGCCCTCTGTTTCAGCCCCTCTGTTTCAGCCCCTCTGTTTCTCGCCCTCTGTTTCTGCCCCTATGTTTCTCGCCCTCTGTTTCAGCCACTTTGTTTTTCGCCCTCTGTTTCAGCCCCTCTGTTTCTCGCCCTCCGTATCAGACCCTCTGTTTCAGCCGCTCTGTTTCAGACCCTCTGTTTCAGCCCCTCTGTTTCTCGCCCGCGGTTTCTCGCCCTCTGTTTCAGCCCCTCTGTTTCTCGCCCTCTGTTTCAGCCACTCTGTTTCTCGCCCTCTGTTTCAGCCCCCCTGTTTCTCGCCCTCTGTTTCAGCCCCTCTCTTTCAGCCCCGCTGTTTCTCGCCCTCTGTTTCAGCCCCTCCGTTTCAGCCCCTCTGTTTCAGCCTCTCTGTTTCAGCCCCTCTGTTTCTCGCCCTCTGTTTCAGCCCCTCTGTTTCTCGCCCTCTGTTCAGCACCTTAGTTTCTCGCCCTCTGTTTCAGCCCCTCTGTTTCTCGCCCTCTGTTTCAGCCCCTCTGTTTCAGCTCCTCTGTTTCTCGGCCTCTGTTTCTGGCCCTCTGTTTCTCGCCCTCTGTTTCTCGCCCTCTGTTTCAGCCCCACTGTTTCATCCCCTCTGTTTCAGCCCCTCTGTTTCAGCCCCTCTGTTTCTCGCCCTCTGTTCAGCACCTTAGTTTCTCGCCCTCTGTTTCAGCCCCTCTGTTTCTCGCCCTCTGTTTCAGCCCCTCTGTTTCAGCCCCTCTGTTTCTCGCCCTCTGTTTCAGGCCCTCTGTTTCTCGCCCTCTGTTTCAGCCCCTCTCTTTCAGCCCCTCTGTTTTTGCCCCTCTGTTTCTCGCCCTCTGTTTCAGCCCCTCTGTTTCAGCCCCTCTGTTTCAGCCCCTCTGTTTCAGCCCCTCTGTTTCTCACCCTCTGTTTCAGCCCTTCTGTTTCTCGCCCTCTGTTTCAGCCCTTCTGTTTCAGCCCCCCTGTTTCTCGCCCTCTGTTTCTGCCCCTCTGTTTCTCGCCCTCTGTTTCAGCCCCGCTGTTTCTCGCCCTTTGCTTCAGCCCCGCTGATTGAGCCCCTCTGTTTCAGCCCCTCTGAATCAGCCCCTCCGTTTCAGCCCCTCTGTTTCAGCCTCTCTGTTTCAGCCCCTCTGTTTCTCGCCCTCTGTTTCAGCCCCTCTGTTTCTCGCCCTCTGTTCAGCACCTTAGTTTCTCGCCCTCTGTTTCAGCCCCTCTGTTTCTCGCCCTCTGTTTCAGCCCCTCTGTTTCAGCCCCTCTGTTTCTCGGCCTCTGTTTCTGGCCCTCTGTTTCTCGCCCTCTGTTTCTCGCCCTCTGTTTCAGCCCCTCTGTTTCATCCCCTCTGTTTCAGCCCCTCTGTTTCAGCCCCTCTGTTTCTCGCCCTCTGTTCAGCACCTTAGTTTCTCGCCCTCTGTTTCAGCCCCTCTGTTTCTCGCCCTCTGTTTCAGCCCATCTGTTTCAGCCCCTTTGTTTCTCGCCCTCTGTTTCAGGCCCTCTGTTTCTCGCCCTCTGTTTCAGCCCCTCTCTTTCAGCCCCTCTGATTCTCGCCCTCTGTTTCAGCCCCTCTGTTTCGCGCCATCTGTTTCAGCCCCTCTGATTCAGCCCCTCTGTTTCAGCCCTTCTGATTCAGCCCCTCTGATTCAGCCCCTCTGTTTCTCGCCCTCTGTTTCAGCACCTCTGTTTCAGCCCCTCTGTTTCAGCCTCTCTGTTTCTCACCCACTGTTTCAGCCCGTCTGATTCAGCCCCTCTGATTCAGCCCCTCTGATTCAGCCCCTCTGTTTCAGCGCCTCTGATTCAGCCCCTCTGATTCAGCCCCTCTGTTTCTCGCCCTCTCTTTCAGCCGCTCTGTTTCAGCCCCTCTGTTTCACCTCCTCTGTTTCAGCTCCTCTGTTTCTAGCCCTCTGTTTCAGCCCCTCTGTTTCTCGCCCTCTGTTCCAGACCCTCTGTTTCTCGCCCTCTGTTTCAGCCCCTCTGTTTCAGCCCCTCGGTTTCAGCCCCTCTGTTTCTCGCCCTCTGTTTCAGCCCCTCTGTTTCTCGCCCTCAGTTTCAGCCCATCTGTTTCTCGTTCTCTTTTTCAGCCCCTCTGTTTCAGCCCCTCTGTTTCTCGCCCTCTGTTTCAGCCCCTCTGTTTCAGCCCCTCTGTTTCAGCCCGTCTGTTTCTCACCCTCTTTTTCAGCCCCTCTGTTTCTCGCCCTCTGTTTCAGCCACTCTGTTTCTCGCCCTCTGTTTCAGCCCCTCTGTTTCAGCCCCTCTGTTTCAGCCCCTCTGTTTCAGCCCCTCTGTTTCTCACCCTCTGTTTCAGCCCCTCTGTTTCTCGCCCTCTGTTTCAGCCCCTCTGTTTCTCGCCCTCTGTTTCAGCCCTTCTGTTTCAGCCCCTCTGTTTCTCGCCCTCTGTTTCTGCCCCTCTGTTTCTCGCCCTCTGTTTCAGCCCCGCTGTTTCTTGCCCTCTGCTTCAGCCCCGCTGATTCAGCCCCTCTGTTTCAGCCCCTCTGAATCAGCCCCTCTGATTCAGCCCCTCTGTTTCAGCCCCTCTATTTCAGCCCCTCTGTTTCTCGCCCTCTGTTTCAGCCCCTCTGTCTCTCGCCCTCTGTTTCAGCCCCACTGTTTCTCGCCCTCTGTTCAGCCCCTATGTTTCTCGCCCACTGTTCCAGCCCGTCTGATTCAGCCCCTCTGATTCAGCCCCTCTGATTCAGCCCCTCTGTTTCAGCGCCTCTGATTCAGCCCCTCTGATTCAGCCCCTCTGTTTCTCGCCCTCTCTTTCAGCCGCTCTGTTTCAGCCCCTCTGTTTCACCTCCTCTGTTTCAGCCCCTCTGTTTCTAGCCCTCTGTTTCAGCCCCTCTGTTTCTCGCCTTCTGTTCCAGCCCCTCTGTTTCTCGCCCTCTGTTTCATCCCCTCTGTTTCAGCCCCTCTGTTTCTCGCCCTCTGTTTCAGCCCCTCTGTTTCTCGCCCTCAGTTTCAGCCCATCTGTTTCTCGCCCTCTGTTTCAGCCCCTCTGTTTCAGCCCCTCTGTTTCTCGCCCTCTGTTTCAGCCCCTCTGTTTCAGCCCCTCTGTTTCAGCCCCTCTGTTTCAGCCCGTCTGTTTCTCACCCTCTTTTTCAGCCCCTCTGTTTCTCGTCCTCTGTTTCAGCCCCTCTGTTTCTCGCCCTCTGTTTCAGCCCCTCTGTTTCAGCCCCTCTGTTTCTCGCCCTCTGTTTCTGCCCCTATGTTTCTCGCCCTCTGTTTCAGCCACTTTGTTTTTCGCCCTCTGTTTCAGCCCCTCTGTTTCTCGCCCTCCGTATCAGACCCTCTGTTTCAGCCGCTCTGTTTCAGACCCTCTGTTTCAGCCCCTCTGTTTCTCGCCGCGGTTTCTCGCCCTCTGTTTCAGCCCCTCTGTTTCTCGCCCTCTGTTTCAGCCACTCTGTTTCTCGCCCTCTGTTTCAGCCCCCCTGTTTCTCGCCCTCTGTTTCAGCCCCTCTGTTTCAGCCCCGCTGTTTCTCGCCCTCTGTTTCAGCCCCTCCGTTTCAGCCCCTCTGTTTCAGCCTCTCTGTTTCAGCCCCTCTGTTTCTCGCCCTCTGTTTCAGCCCCTCTGTTTCTCGCCCTCTGTTCAGCACCTTAGTTTCTCGCCCTCTGTTTCAGCCCCTCTGTTTCTCGCCCTCTGTTTCAGCCCCTCTGTTTCAGCCCCTCTGTTTCTCGGCCTCTGTTTCTGGCCCTCTGTTTCTCGCCCTCTGTTTCTCGCCCTCTGTTTCAGCCCCTCTGTTTCATCCCCTCTGTTTCAGCCCCTCTGTTTCAGCCCCTCTGTTTCTCGCCCTCTGTTCAGCACCTTAGTTTCTCGCCCTCTGTTTCAGCCCCTCTGTTTCTCGCCCTCTGTTTCAGCCCCTCTGTTTCAGCCCCTCTGTTTCTCGCCCTCTGTTTCAGGCCCTCTGTTTCTCGCCCTCTGTTTCAGCCCCTCTCTTTCAGCCCCTCTGATTCTCGCCCTCTGTTTCAGCCCCTCTGTTTCGCGCCGTCTGTTTCAGCCCCTCTGATTCAGCCCCTCTGTTTCAGCCCTTCTGATTCAGCCCCTCTGATTCAGCCCCTCTGATTCAGCCCCTCTGTTTCTCGCCCTCTGTTTCAGCACCTCTGTTTCAGCCCCTCTGTTTCAGCCTCTCTGTTTCTCACCCACTGTTTCAGCCCGTCTGATTCAGCCCCTCTGATTCAGCCCCTCTGATTCAGCCCCTCTGTTTCAGCGCCTCTGATTCAGCCCCTCTGATTCAGCCCCTCTGTTTCTCGCCCTCTCTTTCAGCCGCTCTGTTTCAGCCCCTCTGTTTCACCTCCTCTGTTTCAGCTCCTCTGTTTCTAGCCCTCTGTTTCAGCCCCTCTGTTTCTCGCCCTCTGTTCCAGACCCTCTGTTTCTCGGCCTCTGTTTCAGCCCCTCTGTTTCAGCCCCTCGGTTTCAGCCCCTCTGTTTCAGCCCCTCTGTTTCTCGCCCTCAGTTTCAGCCCATCTGTTTCTCGTTCTCTTTTTCAGCCCCTCTGTTTCAGCCCCTCTGTTTCTCGCCCTCTGTTTCAGCCCCTCTGTTTCAGCCCCTCTGTTTCAGCCCCTCTGTTTCAGCCCGTCTGTTTCTCACCCTCTTTTTCAGCCCCTCTGTTTCTCGCCCTCTGTTTCAGCCACTCTGTTTCTCGCCCTCTGTTTCAGCCCCTCTGTTTCAGCCCCTCTATTTCAGCCCCTCTGTTTCAGCTCCTCTGTTTCTCACCCTCTGTTTCAGCCCCTCTGTTTCTCGCCCTCTGTTTCAGCCCCTCTGTTTCTCGCCCTCTGTTTCAGCCCTTCTGTTTCAGCCCCTCTGTTTCTCGCCCTCTGTTTCTGCCCCTCTGTTTCTCGCCCTCTGTTTCAGCCCCGCTGTTTCTTGCCCTCTGCTTCAGCCCCGCTGATTCAGCCCCTCTGTTTCAGCCCCTCTGAATCAGCCCCTCTGATTCAGCCCCTCTGTTTCAGCCCCTCTATTTCAGCCCCTCTGTTTCTCGCCCTCTGTTTCAGCCCCTCTGTCTCTCGCCCTCTGTTTCAGCCCCACTGTTTCTCGCCCTCTGTTCAGCCCCTATGTTTCTCGCCCACTGTTCCAGCCCGTCTGATTCAGCCCCTCTGATTCAGCCCCTCTGATTCAGCCCCTCTGTTTCAGCGCCTCTGATTCAGCCCCTCTGATTCAGCCCCTCTGTTTCTCGCCCTCTCTTTCAGCCGCTCTGTTTCAGCCCCTCTGTTTCACCTCCTCTGTTTCAGCCCCTCTGTTTCTAGCCCTCTGTTTCAGCCCCTCTGTTTCTCGCCTTCTGTTCCAGCCCCTCTGTTTCTCGCCCTCTGTTTCAGCCCGTCTGTTTCAGCCCCTCTGTTTCAGCCCCTCTGTTTCTCGCCCTCTGTTTCAGCCCCTCTGTTTCTCGCCCTCAGTTTCAGCCCATCTGTTTCTCGCCCTCTGTTTCAGCCCCTCTGTTTCAGCCCCTCTGTTTCTCGCCCTCTGTTTCAGCCCCTCTGTTTCTCGCCCTCAGTTTCAGCCCATCTGTTTCTCGCCCTCTGTTTCAGCCCCTCTGTTTCAGCCCCTCTGTTTCTCGCCCTCTGTTTCAGCCCCTCTGTTTCAGCCCCTCTGTTTCAGCCCCTCTGTTTCAGCCCGTCTGTTTCTCACCCTCTTTTTCAGCCCCTCTGTTTCTCGTCCTCTGTTTCAGCCCCTCTGTTTCTCGCCCTCTGTTTCAGCCCCTCTGTTTCAGCCCCTCTGTTTCTCGCCCTCTGTTTCTGCCCCTATGTTTCTCGCCCTCTGTTTCAGCCACTTTGTTTTTCGCCCTCTGTTTCAGCCCCTCTGTTTCTCGCCCTCCGTATCAGACCCTCTGTTTCAGCCGCTCTGTTTCAGACCCTCTGTTTCAGCCCCTCTGTTTCTCGCCCGCGGTTTCTCGCCCTCTGTTTCAGCCCCTCTGTTTCTCGCCCTCTGTTTCAGCCACTCTGTTTCTCGCCCTCTGTTTCAGCCCCCCTGTTTCTCGCCCTCTGTTTCAGCCCCTCTCTTTCAGCCCCGCTGTTTCTCGCCCTCTGTTTCAGCCCCTCCGTTTCAGCCCCTCTGTTTCAGCCTCTCTGTTTCAGCCCCTCTGTTTCTCGCCCTCTGTTTCAGCCCCTCTGTTTCTCGCCCTCTGTTCAGCACCTTAGTTTCTCGCCCTCTGTTTCAGCCCCTCTGTTTCTCGCCCTCTGTTTCAGCCCCTCTGTTTCAGCCCCTCTGTTTCTCGGCCTCTGTTTCTGGCCCTCTGTTTCTCGCCCTCTGTTTCTCGCCCTCTGTTTCAGCCCCACTGTTTCATCCCCTCTGTTTCAGCCCCTCTGTTTCAGCCCCTCTGTTTCTCGCCCTCTGTTCAGCACCTTAGTTTCTCGCCCTCTGTTTCAGCCCCTCTGTTTCTCGCCCTCTGTTTCAGCCCCTCTGTTTCAGCCCCTCTGTTTCTCGCCCTCTGTTTCAGGCCCTCTGTTTCTCGCCCTCTGTTTCAGCCCCTCTCTTTCAGCCCCTCTGTTTTTGCCCCTCTGTTTCTCGCCCTCTGTTTCAGCCCCTCTGTTTCAGCCCCTCTGTTTCAGCCCTTCTGTTTCTCGCCCTCTGTTTCAGCCCCTCTGTTTCTCGCCCTCTGTTTCAGCCCTTCTGTTTCAGCCCCCCTGTTTCTCGCCCTCTGTTTCTGCCCCTCTGTTTCTCGCCCTCTGTTTCAGCCCCGCTGTTTCTCGCCCTCTGCTTCAGCCCCGCTGATTGAGCCCCTCTGTTTCAGCCCCTCTGAATCAGCCCCTCCGTTTCAGCCCCTCTGTTTCAGCCTCTCTGTTTCAGCCCCGCTGTTTCTCGCCCTCTGTTTCAGCCCCTCTGTTTCTCGCCCTCTGTTCAGCACCTTAGTTTCTCGCCCTCTGTTTCAGCCCCTCTGTTTCTCGCCCTCTGTTTCAGCCCCTCTGTTTCAGCCCCTCTGTTTCTCGGCCTCTGTTTCTGGCCCTCTGTTTCTCGCCCTCTGTTTCTCGCCCTCTGTTTCAGCCCCTCTGTTTCATCCCCTCTGTTTCAGCCCCTCTGTTTCAGCCCCTCTGTTTCTCGCCCTCTGTTCAGCACCTTAGTTTCTCGCCCTCTGTTTCAGCCCCTCTGTTTCTCGCCCTCTGTTTCAGCCCCTCTGTTTCAGCCCCTTTGTTTCTCGCCCTCTGTTTCAGGCCCTCTGTTTCTCGCCTTCTGTTTCAGCCCCTCTCTTTCAGCCCCTCTGATTCTCGCCCTCTGTTTCAGCCCCTCTGTTTCGCGCCGTCTGTTTCAGCCCCTCTGATTCAGCCCCTCTGTTTCAGCCCTTCTGATTCAGCCCCTCTGATTCAGCCCCTCTGTTTCTCGCCCTCTGTTTCAGCACCTCTGTTTCAGCCCCTCTGTTTCAGCCTCTCTGTTTCTCACCCACTGTTTCAGCCCGTCTGATTCAGCCCCTCTGATTCAGCCCCTCTGATTCAGCCCCTCTGTTTCAGCGCCTCTGATTCAGCCCCTCTGATTCAGCCCCTCTGTTTCTCGCCCTCTCTTTCAGCCGCTCTGTTTCAGCCCCTCTGTTTCACCTCCTCTGTTTCAGCTCCTCTGTTTCTAGCCCTCTGTTTCAGCCCCTCTGTTTCTCGCCCTCTGTTCCAGACCCTCTGTTTCTCGCCCTCTGTTTCAGCCCCTCTGTTTCAGCCCCTCGGTTTCAGCCCCTCTGTTTCTCGCCCTCTGTTTCAGCCCCTCTGTTTCTCGCCCTCAGTTTCAGCCCATCTGTTTCTCGTTCTCTTTTTCAGCCCCTCTGTTTCAGCCCCTCTGTTTCTCGCCCTCTGTTTCAGCCCCTCTGTTTCAGCCCCTCTGTTTCAGCCCGTCTGTTTCTCACCCTCTTTTTCAGCCCCTCTGTTTCTCGCCCTCTGTTTCAGCCACTCTGTTTCTCGCCCTCTGTTTCAGCCCCTCTGTTTCAGCCCCTCTGTTTCAGCCCCTCTGTTTCAGCCCCTCTGTTTCTCACCCTCTGTTTCAGCCCCTCTGTTTCTCGCCCTCTGTTTCAGCCCCTCTGTTTCTCGCCCTCTGTTTCAGCCCTTCTGTTTCAGCCCCTCTGTTTCTCGCCCTCTGTTTCTGCCCCTCTGTTTCTCGCCCTCTGTTTCAGCCCCGCTGTTTCTTGCCCTCTGCTTCAGCCCCGCTGATTCAGCCCCTCTGTTTCAGCCCCTCTGAATCAGCCCCTCTGATTCAGCCCCTCTGTTTCAGCCCCTCTATTTCAGCCCCTCTGTTTCTCGCCCTCTGTTTCAGCCCCTCTGTCTCTCGCCCTCTGTTTCAGCCCCACTGTTTCTCGCCCTCTGTTCAGCCCCTATGTTTCTCGCCCACTGTTCCAGCCCGTCTGATTCAGCCCCTCTGATTCAGCCCCTCTGATTCAGCCCCTCTGTTTCAGCGCCTCTGATTCAGCCCCTCTGATTCAGCCCCTCTGTTTCTCGCCCTCTCTTTCAGCCGCTCTGTTTCAGCCCCTCTGTTTCACCTCCTCTGTTTCAGCCCCTCTGTTTCTAGCCCTCTGTTTCAGCCCCTCTGTTTCTCGCCTTCTGTTCCAGCCCCTCTGTTTCTCGCCCTCTGTTTCATCCCCTCTGTTTCAGCCCCTCTGTTTCTCGCCCTCTGTTTCAGCCCCTCTGTTTCTCGCCCTCAGTTTCAGCCCATCTGTTTCTCGCCCTCTGTTTCAGCCCCTCTGTTTCAGCCCCTCTGTTTCTCGCCCTCTGTTTCAGCCCCTCTGTTTCAGCCCCTCTGTTTCAGCCCCTCTGTTTCAGCCCGTCTGTTTCTCACCCTCTTTTTCAGCCCCTCTGTTTCTCGTCCTCTGTTTCAGCCCCTCTGTTTCTCGCCCTCTGTTTCAGCCCCTCTGTTTCAGCCCCTCTGTTTCTCGCCCTCTGTTTCTGCCCCTATGTTTCTCGCCCTCTGTTTCAGCCACTTTGTTTTTCGCCCTCTGTTTCAGCCCCTCTGTTTCTCGCCCTCCGTATCAGACCCTCTGTTTCAGCCGCTCTGTTTCAGACCCTCTGTTTCAGCCCCTCTGTTTCTCGCCGCGGTTTCTCGCCCTCTGTTTCAGCCCCTCTGTTTCTCGCCCTCTGTTTCAGCCACTCTGTTTCTCGCCCTCTGTTTCAGCCCCCCTGTTTCTCGCCCTCTGTTTCAGCCCCTCTGTTTCAGCCCCGCTGTTTCTCGCCCTCTGTTTCAGCCCCTCCGTTTCAGCCCCTCTGTTTCAGCCTCTCTGTTTCAGCCCCTCTGTTTCTCGCCCTCTGTTTCAGCCCCTCTGTTTCTCGCCCTCTGTTCAGCACCTTAGTTTCTCGCCCTCTGTTTCAGCCCCTCTGTTTCTCGCCCTCTGTTTCAGCCCCTCTGTTTCAGCCCCTCTGTTTCTCGGCCTCTGTTTCTGGCCCTCTGTTTCTCGCCCTCTGTTTCTCGCCCTCTGTTTCAGCCCCTCTGTTTCATCCCCTCTGTTTCAGCCCCTCTGTTTCAGCCCCTCTGTTTCTCGCCCTCTGTTCAGCACCTTAGTTTCTCGCCCTCTGTTTCAGCCCCTCTGTTTCTCGCCCTCTGTTTCAGCCCCTCTGTTTCAGCCCCTCTGTTTCTCGCCCTCTGTTTCAGGCCCTCTGTTTCTCGCCCTCTGTTTCAGCCCCTCTCTATCAGCCCCTCTGATTCTCGCCCTCTGTTTCAGCCCCTCTGTTTCGCGCCGTCTGTTTCAGCCCCTCTGATTCAGCCCCTCTGTTTCAGCCCTTCTGATTCAGCCCCTCTGATTCAGCCCCTCTGATTCAGCCCCTCTGTTTCTCGCCCTCTGTTTCAGCACCTCTGTTTCAGCCCCTCTGTTTCAGCCTCTCTGTTTCTCACCCACTGTTTCAGCCCGTCTGATTCAGCCCCTCTGATTCAGCCCCTCTGATTCAGCCCCTCTGTTTCAGCGCCTCTGATTCAGCCCCTCTGATTCAGCCCCTCTGTTTCTCGCCCTCTCTTTCAGCCGCTCTGTTTCAGCCCCTCTGTTTCACCTCCTCTGTTTCAGCTCCTCTGTTTCTAGCCCTCTGTTTCAGCCCCTCTGTTTCTCGCCCTCTGTTCCAGACCCTCTGTTTCTCGGCCTCTGTTTCAGCCCCTCTGTTTCAGCCCCTCGGTTTCAGCCCCTCTGTTTCAGCCCCTCTGTTTCTCGCCCTCAGTTTCAGCCCATCTGTTTCTCGTTCTCTTTTTCAGCCCCTCTGTTTCAGCCCCTCTGTTTCTCGCCCTCTGTTTCAGCCCCTCTGTTTCAGCCCCTCTGTTTCAGCCCCTCTGTTTCAGCCCGTCTGTTTCTCACCCTCTTTTTCAGCCCCTCTGTTTCTCGCCCTCTGTTTCAGCCACTCTGTTTCTCGCCCTCTGTTTCAGCCCCTCTGTTTCAGCCCCTCTATTTCAGCCCCTCTGTTTCAGCTCCTCTGTTTCTCACCCTCTGTTTCAGCCCCTCTGTTTCTCGCCCTCTGTTTCAGCCCCTCTGTTTCTCGCCCTCTGTTTCAGCCCTTCTGTTTCAGCCCCTCTGTTTCTCGCCCTCTGTTTCTGCCCCTCTGTTTCTCGCCCTCTGTTTCAGCCCCGCTGTTTCTTGCCCTCTGCTTCAGCCCCGCTGATTCAGCCCCTCTGTTTCAGCCCCTCTGAATCAGCCCCTCTGATTCAGCCCCTCTGTTTCAGCCCCTCTATTTCAGCCCCTCTGTTTCTCGCCCTCTGTTTCAGCCCCTCTGTCTCTCGCCCTCTGTTTCAGCCCCACTGTTTCTCGCCCTCTGTTCAGCCCCTATGTTTCTCGCCCACTGTTCCAGCCCGTCTGATTCAGCCCCTCTGATTCAGCCCCTCTGATTCAGCCCCTCTGTTTCAGCGCCTCTGATTCAGCCCCTCTGATTCAGCCCCTCTGTTTCTCGCCCTCTCTTTCAGCCGCTCTGTTTCAGCCCCTCTGTTTCACCTCCTCTGTTTCAGCCCCTCTGTTTCTAGCCCTCTGTTTCAGCCCCTCTGTTTCTCGCCTTCTGTTCCAGCCCCTCTGTTTCTCGCCCTCTGTTTCAGCCCGTCTGTTTCAGCCCCTCTGTTTCAGCCCCTCTGTTTCTCGCCCTCTGTTTCAGCCCCTCTGTTTCTCGCCCTCAGTTTCAGCCCATCTGTTTCTCGCCCTCTGTTTCAGCCCCTCTGTTTCAGCCCCTCTGTTTCTCGCCCTCTGTTTCAGCCCCTCTGTTTCAGCCCCTCTGTTTCAGCCCCTCTGTTTCAGCCCGTCTGTTTCTCACCCTCTTTTTCAGCCCCTCTGTTTCTCGTCCTCTGTTTCAGCCCCTCTGTTTCTCGCCCTCTGTTTCAGCCCCTCTGTTTCAGCCCCTCTGTTTCTCGCCCTCTGTTTCTGCCCCTATGTTTCTCGCCCTCTGTTTCAGCCACTTTGTTTTTCGCCCTCTGTTTCAGCCCCTCTGTTTCTCGCCCTCCGTATCAGACCCTCTGTTTCAGCCGCTCTGTTTCAGACCCTCTGTTTCAGCCCCTCTGTTTCTCGCCCGCGGTTTCTCGCCCTCTGTTTCAGCCCCTCTGTTTCTCGCCCTCTGTTTCAGCCACTCTGTTTCTCGCCCTCTGTTTCAGCCCCCCTGTTTCTCGCCCTCTGTTTCAGCCCCTCTGTTTCAGCCCCGCTGTTTCTCGCCCTCTGTTTCAGCCCCTCCGTTTCAGCCCCTCTGTTTCAGCCTCTCTGTTTCAGCCCCTCTGTTTCTCGCCCTCTGTTTCAGCCCCTCTGTTTCTCGCCCTCTGTTCAGCACCTTAGTTTCTCGCCCTCTGTTTCAGCCCCTCTGTTTCTCGCCCTCTGTTTCAGCCCCTCTGTTTCAGCCCCTCTGTTTCTCGGCCTCTGTTTCTGGCCCTCTGTTTCTCGCCCTCTGTTTCTCGCCCTCTGTTTCAGCCCCACTGTTTCATCCCCTCTGTTTCAGCCCCTCTGTTTCAGCCCCTCTGTTTCTCGCCCTCTGTTCAGCACCTTATTTTCTCGCCCTCTGTTTCAGCCCCTCTGTTTCTCGCCCTCTGTTTCAGCCCCTCTGTTTCAGCCCCTCTGTTTCTCGCCCTCTGTTTCAGGCCCTCTGTTTCTCGCCCTCTGTTTCAGCCCCTCTCTTTCAGCCCCTCTGTTTTTGCCCCTCTGTTTCTCGCCCTCTGTTTCAGCCCCTCTGTTTCAGCCCCTCTGTTTCAGCCCCTCTGTTTCTCACCCTCTGTTTCAGCCCTTCTGTTTCTCGCCCTCTGTTTCAGCCCCTCTGTTTCTCGCCCTCTGTTTCAGCCCTTCTGTTTCAGCCCCCCTGTTTCTCGCCCTCTGTTTCTGCCCCTCTGTTTCTCGCCCTCTGTTTCAGCCCCGCTGTTTCTCGCCCTCTGCTTCAGCCCCGCTGATTGAGCCCCTCTGTTTCAGCCCCTCTGAATCAGCCCCTCTGATTCAGCCGCTCTGTTTCAGCCCCTCTGTTTCACCTCCTCTGTTTCAGCTCCTCTGTTTCTAGCCCTCTGTTTCAGCCCCTCTGTTTCTCGCCCTCTGTTCCAGACCCTCTGTTTCTCGGCCTCTGTTTCAGCCCCTCTGTTTCAGCCCCTCGGTTTCAGCCCCTCTGTTTCAGCCCCTCTGTTTCTCGCCCTCAGTTTCAGCCCATCTGTTTCTCGTTCTCTTTTTCAGCCCCTCTGTTTCAGCCCCTCTGTTTCTCGCCCTCTGTTTCAGCCCCTCTGTTTCAGCCCCTCTGTTTCAGCCCCTCTGTTTCAGCCCGTCTGTTTCTCACCCTCTTTTTCAGCCCCTCTGTTTCTCGCCCTCTGTTTCAGCCACTCTGTTTCTCGCCCTCTGTTTCAGCCCCTCTGTTTCAGCCCCTCTATTTCAGCCCCTCTGTTTCAGCTCCTCTGTTTCTCACCCTCTGTTTCAGCCCCTCTGTTTCTCGCCCTCTGTTTCAGCCCCTCTGTTTCTCGCCCTCTGTTTCAGCCCTTCTGTTTCAGCCCCTCTGTTTCTCGCCCTCTGTTTCTGCCCCTCTGTTTCTCGCCCTCTGTTTCAGCCCCGCTGTTTCTTGCCCTCTGCTTCAGCCCCGCTGATTCAGCCCCTCTGTTTCAGCCCCTCTGAATCAGCCCCTCTGATTCAGCCCCTCTGTTTCAGCCCCTCTATTTCAGCCCCTCTGTTTCTCGCCCTCTGTTTCAGCCCCTCTGTCTCTCGCCCTCTGTTTCAGCCCCACTGTTTCTCGCCCTCTGTTCAGCCCCTATGTTTCTCGCCCACTGTTCCAGCCCGTCTGATTCAGCCCCTCTGATTCAGCCCCTCTGATTCAGCCCCTCTGTTTCAGCGCCTCTGATTCAGCCCCTCTGATTCAGCCCCTCTGTTTCTCGCCCTCTCTTTCAGCCGCTCTGTTTCAGCCCCTCTGTTTCACCTCCTCTGTTTCAGCCCCTCTGTTTCTAGCCCTCTGTTTCAGCCCCTCTGTTTCTCGCCTTCTGTTCCAGCCCCTCTGTTTCTCGCCCTCTGTTTCAGCCCGTCTGTTTCAGCCCCTCTGTTTCAGCCCCTCTGTTTCTCGCCCTCTGTTTCAGCCCCTCTGTTTCTCGCCCTCAGTTTCAGCCCATCTGTTTCTCGCCCTCTGTTTCAGCCCCTCTGTTTCAGCCCCTCTGTTTCTCGCCCTCTGTTTCAGCCCCTCTGTTTCAGCCCCTCTGTTTCAGCCCCTCTGTTTCAGCCCGTCTGTTTCTCACCCTCTTTTTCAGCCCCTCTGTTTCTCGTCCTCTGTTTCAGCCCCTCTGTTTCTCGCCCTCTGTTTCAGCCCCTCTGTTTCAGCCCCTCTGTTTCTCGCCCTCTGTTTCTGCCCCTATGTTTCTCGCCCTCTGTTTCAGCCACTTTGTTTTTCGCCCTCTGTTTCAGCCCCTCTGTTTCTCGCCCTCCGTATCAGACCCTCTGTTTCAGCCGCTCTGTTTCAGACCCTCTGTTTCAGCCCCTCTGTTTCTCGCCCGCGGTTTCTCGCCCTCTGTTTCAGCCCCTCTGTTTCTCGCCCTCTGTTTCAGCCACTCTGTTTCTCGCCCTCTGTTTCAGCCCCCCTGTTTCTCGCCCTCTGTTTCAGCCCCTCTGTTTCAGCCCCGCTGTTTCTCGCCCTCTGTTTCAGCCCCTCCGTTTCAGCCCCTCTGTTTCAGCCTCTCTGTTTCAGCCCCTCTGTTTCTCGCCCTCTGTTTCAGCCCCTCTGTTTCTCGCCCTCTGTTCAGCACCTTAGTTTCTCGCCCTCTGTTTCAGCCCCTCTGTTTCTCGCCCTCTGTTTCAGCCCCTCTGTTTCAGCCCCTCTGTTTCTCGGCCTCTGTTTCTGGCCCTCTGTTTCTCGCCCTCTGTTTCTCGCCCTCTGTTTCAGCCCCACTGTTTCATCCCCTCTGTTTCAGCCCCTCTGTTTCAGCCCCTCTGTTTCTCGCCCTCTGTTCAGCACCTTATTTTCTCGCCCTCTGTTTCAGCCCCTCTGTTTCTCGCCCTCTGTTTCAGCCCCTCTGTTTCAGCCCCTCTGTTTCTCGCCCTCTGTTTCAGGCCCTCTGTTTCTCGCCCTCTGTTTCAGCCCCTCTCTTTCAGCCCCTCTGTTTTTGCCCCTCTGTTTCTCGCCCTCTGTTTCAGCCCCTCTGTTTCAGCCCCTCTGTTTCAGCCCCTCTGTTTCTCACCCTCTGTTTCAGCCCTTCTGTTTCTCGCCCTCTGTTTCAGCCCCTCTGTTTCTCGCCCTCTGTTTCAGCCCTTCTGTTTCAGCCCCCCTGTTTCTCGCCCTCTGTTTCTGCCCCTCTGTTTCTCGCCCTCTGTTTCAGCCCCGCTGTTTCTCGCCCTCTGCTTCAGCCCCGCTGATTGAGCCCCTCTGTTTCAGCCCCTCTGAATCAGCCCCTCTGATTCAGCCCCTCTGTTTCAGCCCCTCTGTTTCAGCCCCTCTGTTTCTCGCCCTCTGTTTCAGCCCCTCTGTTTCTCGCCCTCTGTTTCAGCCCCTTTGTTTCTCGCCCTCTGTTCAGCCCCTATGTTTCTCGCCCTCTGTTTCAGCCCGTCTGTTTTTCGCCCTCTGTTTCAGCCCCTCTGTTTCAGCCCCTCTGTTTCTCGCCCTCTGTTCAGCCCCTCTGTTTCTCGCCCTCTGTTTCAGCCCCGCTGATTCAGCCCCTCTGATTCAGCCCCTCCGTTTCAGCCCCTCTGTTTCAGCCCCTCTGTTTCTCGCCCTCTGTTTCAGCCCCTCTGTTTCATCCCCTCTGTTTCAGCCCCTCTGTTTCAGTCCCTCTGTTTCTCGCCCTCTGTTTCAGCCCATCTGATTCTCGCCCTCTGTTTCCGCCCCTCTGATTCTCACCCTGTGTTTCAGCCCCTCTGATTGAGCCCCTCTATTTCAGCCCCTCTGATTCAGCCCCTCTGATTCAGCCCCTCTGATTCAGCCCCTCTGTTTCTCGCCCTCTGTTTCAGCCCCTCTGTTTCTCGCCCTCTGTTTCAGGCCCTCTGTTTCTCGCCCTCTGTTTCAGCCCCTCTCTTTCAGCCCCTCTGTTTCAGCCCCTCTGTTTCTCGCCCTCTGTTTCAGCCCCTCTGTTTCAGCCCCTCTGTTTCAGCCCCTCTGTTTCTCACCCTCTGTTTCAGCCCCTCTGTTTCTCGCCCTCTGTTTCAGCCCCTCTGTTTCTCGCCCTCTGTTTCAGCCCTTCTGTTTCAGTCCCTCTGTTTCTCGCCCTCTGTTTCAGCCCCTCTGTTTCTCGCCCTCTGTTCAGCCCCTATGTTTCTCGCCCTCTGTTTCAGCCCCTCTGTTTTTCGCCCTCTGTTTCAGCCCCTCTGTTTCAGCCTCTCTGTTTCTCGCCCTCTGTTTCTGCCACTCTGTTTCTCGCCCTCTGTTTCAGCCCCGCTGATTCAGCCCCTCTGTTTCAGCCCCTCTGAATCAGCCCCTCTGATTCAGCCCCTCCGTTTCAGCCCCTCTGTTTCAGCCCCTCTGTTTCTCGCCCTCTGTTTCAGACCATCTGATTCTCGCCCTCTGTTTCCGCCCCTCTGATTCTCACCCTCTGTTTCAGCCCCTCTGATTGAGCCCCTCTATTTCAGCCCCTCTGATTCAGCCCCTCTGATTCAGCCCCTCTGATTCAGCCCCTCTGTTTCTCGCCCTCTGTTTCAGCCCCTCTGTTTCTCGCCCTCTGTTTCAGGAACTCTGTTTCTCGCCCTCTGTTTCAGCCCCTCTCTTTCAGCCCCTCTGTTTCAGCCCCTCTGTTTCTCGCCCATGTTTCAGCCCCTCTGTTTCAGCCCCTCTGTTTCAGCCCCTCTGTTTCTCACCCTCTGTTTCAGCCCCTCTGTTTCTCGCCCTCTGTTTCAGCCCCTCTGTTTCTCGCCCTCTGTTTCAGCCCTTCTGTTTCAGCCCCTCTGTTTCTCGCCCTCTGTTTCTGCCCCTCTGTTTCTCGCCCTCTGTTTCAGCCCCGCTGTTTCTCGCCCTCTGCTTCAGCCCGCTGATTCAGCCCTTCTGTTTCAGCCCCTCTGAATCAGCCCCTCTGATTCAGCCCCTGTTTCTCGCCCTCTGTTTCAGGCCCTCTGTTTCTCGCCCTCTGTTTCAGCCCCTCTCTTTCAGCCCCTCTGATTCAGCCCCTCTGTTTCTCGCCCTCTGTTTCAGCCCCTCTGTTTCAGCCCCTCTGTTTCAGCCCCTCTGTTTCTCACCCTCTGTTTCAGCCCCTCTGTTTCTCGCCCTCTGTTTCAGCCCCTCTGTTTCTCGCCCTCTGTTTCAGTCCTTCTGTTTCAGCCCCTCTGTTTCTCGCCCACTGTTTCTGCCCCTCTGTTTCTCGCCCTCTGTTTCAGCCCCGCTGTTTCTCGCCCTCTGCTTCAGCCCCGCTGATTCAGCCCCTCTGTTTCAGCCCCTCTGAATCAGCCCCTTTGATTCAGCCCCTCTGTTTCAGCCCCTCTGTTTCAGCCCCTCTGTTTCTCGCCCTCTGTTTCAGCCCTCTGTTTCTCGCCCTCTGTTTCAGCCCCTCTGTTTCTCGCCCTCTGTTCAGCCCCTATGTTTCTCGCCCTCTGTTTCAGCCCCTCTGTTTTTCGCCCTCTGTTTCAGCCCCTCTGTTTCAGCCCCTCTGTTTCTCGCCCTCTGTTTCAGCGCCTCTGTTTCTCGCCCTCTGTTTCAGCCCCGCTGATTCAGCCCCTCTGTTTCAGCCCCTCTGAATCAGCCCCTCTGATTCAGCCCCTCTGTTTCAGCCCCTCTGTTTCTCGCCCTCTGTTTCAGCCCATCTGATTCTCGCCCTCTGTTTCCGCCCCTCTGATTCTCACCCTCTGTTTCAGCCCCTCTGATTGAGCCCCTCTATTTCAGCCCCTCTGATTCAGCCCCTCTGATTCAGCCCCTCTGATTCAGCCCCTCTGTTTCTCGCCCTCTGTTTCAGCCCCTCTGTTTCAGCCCCTCTGTTTAATCCCCTCTGTTTCAGCCCCTCTGTTTCAGCCCCTCTGTTTCTCGCCCTCTGTTTCAGCCCCTCTGTTTCTCGTCCTCTGTTTCAGGCCCTCTGTTTCTCGCCCTCTGTTTCAGCCCCTCTCTTTCAGCCCCTCTGTTTCAGCCCCTCTGTTTCTCGCCCTCTGTTTCAGCCCCTCTGTTTCGGCCCCTCTGTTTCAGCCCCTCTGTTTCTCACCCTCTGTTTCAGCCCCTCTGTTTCTCGCCCTCTGTTTCTCGCCCTCTGTTTCAGCCCTTTAGTTTCAGCCCCTCTGTTTCTCGCCCTCTGTTTCTGCCCCTCTGTTTCTCGCCCTCTGTTTCAGCCCCGCTGTTTCTCGCCCTCTGCTTCAGCCCCGCTGATTCAGCCCCTCTGTTTCAGCCCCTCTGAATCAGCCCCTCTGATTCAGCCCCTCTGTTTCAGCCCCTCTGTTTCAGCCCCTCTGTTTCTCGCCCTCTGTTTCAGCCCCTCTGTTTCTCGCCCTCTGTTTCAGCCCCTCTGTTTCTCGCCCTCTGTTCAGCCCCTATGTTTCTCGCCCTCTGTTTCAGCCCCTCTGTTTTTCGCCCTCTGTTTCAGCCCCTCTGTTTCAGCCCCTCTGTTTCTCGCCTTCTGTTTCTGCCACTCTGTTTCTCGCCCTCTGTTTCAGCCCATCTGATTCTCGCCCTCTGTTTCCGCCCCTCTGATTCTCACCCTCTGTTTCAGCCCCTCTGATTGAGCCCCTCTGTTTCAGCCCCTCTGATTCAGCCCCTCTGATTCAGCCCCTCTGATTCAGCCCCTCTGTTTCTCGCCCTCTGTTTCAGCCCCTCTGTTTCAGCCCCTCTGTTTCAGCCCCTCTGTTTCTCACCCTCTGTTTCAGTCCCTCTGATACAGCCCCTCTGATTCAGCTCCTCTCTTTCAGCCCCACTTTTTCAGCCCCTTTGTTTCTCGCCCTCTGTTTCAGCCCCTCTGATTCAGCCCCTCTGTTTCAGCCCTTCTGATTCAGCCCCTCTGATTCAGCCCCTCTGATTCAGCCCCTCTGTTTCTCGCCCTCTGTTTCAGCCCCTCTGTTTCAGCCCCTCTGTTTCAGCCCCTCTGTTTCTCGCCCTCTCTTTCAGCCGCTCTGTTTCAGACCCTCTGTTTCACATCCTCTGTTTCAGCCCCTCTGTTTCTAGCCCTCTGTTTCAGCCCCTCTGTTTCTCGCCCTCTGTTCCAGCCCCTCTGTTTCTCGCCCTCTGTTTCAGCCCCTCTGTTTTAGCCCCTCTGTTTCAGCCCCTCTGTTTCTCGCCCTCTGTTTCAGCCCCTCTGTTTCTCGACCTCAGTTTCAGCCCCACTGTTTCTCGCCCTCTGTTTCAGCCCCTCTGTTTCAGCCCCTCTCTTTCTCGCCCTCTGTTTAAGCCCCTCTGTTTCAGCCCCTCTGTTTCAGCCCCTCTGTTTCAGCCCCTCAGTTTCTCGCCCTCTGTTTCAGCCCCTCTGTTTCTCGCACTCTGTTTCAGCCCCTCTGTTTCAGCCCCTCTGTTTCTCGCCCTCTGTTTCAGCCACTCTGTTTTTCGCCCTCTGTTTCAGCCCCTCTGTTTCTCGCCCTCTGTATCAGACCCTCTGTTTCAGTCCCTCTGTTTCTCGCCCTCTGTTTCAGCCCCTCTGTTTCGCGCCCTCTGTTTCAGCCCCTCTGTTTCAGCCCCTCTGTTTCAGCCCCTCTGTTTCTCGCCCTCTGTTTGAGCCCCTCTGTTTCTCACCCTCTGTTTCAGCCCCTCTGTTTCAGCCCCGCTGTTTTTCGCCATCTGTTTCAGCCCCTCTGTTTCAGCCCCTCTGTTTCAGCCTCTCTGTTTCAGCCGCTCTGTTTCTCGCCCTCTGTTTCAGCCCGTCTGTTTCTCACCCTCTGTTTCAGCCCCTCTGTTTCTCGCCCTCTGTTTCAGCCCCTCTGTTTCAGCCCCTCTGTTTCTCGCCCTCTGTTTCTGCCCCTCTGTTTCTCGCCCTCTGTTTCAGCCCCTCTGTTTCTCGCCCTCTGTTTCAGCCCCTCTGTTTCATCCCCTCTGTTTCAGCCCCTCTGTTTCAGCCCCTCTGTTTCTCGCCCTCTGTTTAAGCCCCTCTGTTTCTCGCCCTCTGTTTCAGGCCCTCTGTTTCTCGCCCTCTGTTTCAGCCCCTCTGTTTCAGCCCCTCTGTTTCAGCCGCTCCGTTTCTCGCCCTCTGTTTCAGCCCCTCTGTTTCAGCCCCTCTGTTTCTCAACCTCTGTTTCAGCCCCTCTGTTTCTCGCCCTCTGTTTCAGCCCCTCTGTTTCTCGCCCTCTGTTTCAGCCCTTCTGTTTCAGCCCCTCTGTTTCTCGCCCTCTGTTTCTGCACCTCTGTTTCTCGCCCTCTGTTTCAGCCCCGCTGTTTCTTGCCCTCTGTTTCAGCCCCGCTGATTCAGCCCCTCTGTTTCAGCCCCTCTGAATCAGCCCCTCTGATTCAGCCCCTCTGTTTCAGCCCCTCTGTTTCAGCCCCTCTGTTTCTCGCCCTCTGTTTCAGCCCCTCTGTTTCTCGCCCTCTGTTCAGCCCCTATGTTTCTCGCCCTCTGTTTCTGCCCCTCTGTTTTTCGCCCTCTGTTTCAGCCCCTCTGTTTCAGCCCCTCTGTTTCTCGCCCTCTGTTTCTGCCACTCTGTTTCTCGCCCTCTGTTTCAGCCCCGCTGATTCAACCCCTCTGTTTCAGCCCCTCTGAATCAGCCCCTCTGATTCAGCCCCTCCGTTTCAGCCCCTCTGTTTCAGCCCCTCTGTATCTCACCCTCTGTTTCAGCCCATCTGATTCTCGCCCTCTGTTTCCGCCCCTCCGATTCTCACCCTCTGCTTCAGCCCCTCTGATTGAGCCCCTCTGTTTCAGCCCCTCTGATTCAGCCCCTCTGATTCAGCCCCTCTGATTCAGCCCCTCTGTTTCTCGCCCTCTGTTTCAGCCCCTCTTTTTCAGCCCCTCTGTTTCAGCCCCTCTGTTTCTCACCCTCTGTTTCAGCCCCTCTGATTCAGCCCCTCTGATTCAGCCCCTCTGATTCAGCCCCTCTGTTTCAACGCCTCAGATTCAGCCCCTCTGATTCAGCCCCTCTGTTTCTCGCCCTCTCTTTCAGCCGCTCTGTTTCAGCCCCTCTGTTTCTCCTCCTCTGTTTCAGCCCCTCTGTTTCTCGCCCTCTGTTTCAGCCCCTCTGTTTCTCGCCCTCTGTTTCAGCCCCTCTGTTAAAGGCCCTCTAATTCAGTCCCTCTGTTTCAGCCCCTCTGTTTCTCGCCCTCTGTTTCAGCCCCTCTGTTTCAGCCCCTCTGTTTCAGCCCCTCTGTTTCTAGCCCTCTGATTCAGCCCCTCTGATTCAGCCCCTCTTTTTCTCGCCCTCTGTTTCAGCCCCTCTGTTTCAGCCCTTCTGTTTCAGCCCCTCTGTTTCAGCCCCTCTGTTTCAGCCCCTCTGTGTCTCGCCCTCTGTTTCTGCCCCTCTGTTTCTCGCCCTCTGTTTCAGCCCCGCTGATTCAGCCCCTCTGTTTCAGACACTCTGAATCAGCCCCTCTGATTCAGCTCCTCTGTTTCAGCCCCACTTTTTCAGCCCCTCTGTTTCTCGCCCTCTGTTTCAGCCCCTCTGATTCTCGCCCTCTGTTTCAGCCCCTCTGTTTCTCGCCGTCTGTTTCAGCCCCTCTGATTCAGCCACTCTGTTTCAGCCCTTCTGATTCAGCCCCTCTGTTTCTCGCCCTCTGTTTAAGCCCCTCTGTTTCAGCCCCTCTGTTTCAGCCCCTCTGTTTCAGCCCCTCAGTTTCTCGCCCTCTGTTTCAGCCCCTCTGTTTCTCGCCCTCTGTTTCAGCCCCTCTGTTTCAGCCCCTCTGTTTCTCGCCCTCTGTTTCAGCCCCTCTGTTTCTCGCCCTCTGTTTCAGCCACACTGTTTTTCGCCCTCTGTTTCAGCCCCTCTGTTTCTCGCCCTCTGTATCAGACCCTCTGTTTCAGCCCCTCTGTTTCAGACCCTCTGTTTCAGCCTCTCTGTTTCTTGCCCTCGGTTTCTCGCCCTCTGTTTCAGCCCCTCTGTTTCTCGCCCTCTGTTTCAGCCCCTCTGTTTCGCGCCCTCTGTTTCAGCCCCTCTGTTTCAGCCCCTCTGTTTCAGCCCCTCTGTTTCTCGCCCTCTGTTTCAGCCCCTCTGTTTCTCACCCTCTGTTTCAGCCCCTCTGTTTCAGCCCCGCTGTTTTTCGCCATCTGTTTCAGCCCCTATGTTTCAGCCCCTCTGTTTCAGCCTCTCTGTTTCAGCCCCTCTGTTTCTCGCCCTCTGTTTCAGCCCCTCTGTTTCTCACCCTCTGTTTCAGCCCCTCTGTTTCTCGCCCTCTGTTTCAGCCCCTCTGTTTCAGCCCCTCTGTTTCTCGCCCTCTGTTTCTGCCCCTCTGTTTCTCGCCCTCTGTTTCAGCCCCTCTGTTTCTCGCCCTCTGTTTCAGCCCCTCTGTTTCATCCCCTCTGTTTCAGCCCCTCTGTTTCAGCCCCTCTGTTTCTCGCCCTCTGTTTCAGCCCCTCTGTTTCTCGCCCTCTGTTTCAGGCCCTCTGTTTCTCGCCCTCTGTTTCAGCCCCTCTGTTTCAGCCCCTCTGTTTCAGCCGCTCCGTTTCTCGCCCTCTGTTTCAGCCCCTCTGTTTCAGCCCCTCTGTTTCTCAACCTCTGTTTCAGCCCCTCTGTTTCTCGCCCTCTGTTTCAGCCCCTCTGTTTCTCGCCCTCTGTTTCAGCCCTTCTGTTTCAGCCCCTCTGTTTCTCGCCCTCTGTTTCTGCCCCTCTGTTTCTCGCCCTCTGTTTCAGCCCCGCTGTTTCTCGCCCTCTGTTTCAGCCCCGCTGATTCAGCCCCTCTGTTTCAGCCCCTCTGAATCAGCCCCTCTGATTCAGCCCCTCTGTTTCAGCCCCTCTGTTTCAGCCCCTCTGTTTCTCGCCCTGTGTTTCAGCCCCTCTGTTTCTCGCCCTCTGTTCAGCCCCTATGTTTCTCGCCCTCTGTTTCAGCCCCTCTGTTTTTCGCCCTCTGTTTCAGCCCCTCTGTTTCAGCCCCTCTGTTTCTCGCCCTCTGTTTCTGCCACTCTGTTTCTCGCCCTCTGTTTCAGCCCCGCTGATTCAGCCCCTCTGTTTCAGCCCCTCTGAATCAGCCCCTCTGATTCAGCCCCTCCGTTTCAGCCCCTCTGTTTCAGCCCCTCTGTATCTCGCCCTCTGTTTCAGCCCATCTGATTCTCGCCCTCTGTTTCCGCCCCTCCGATTCTCACCCTCTGCTTCAGCCCCTCTGATTGAGCCCCTCTGTTTCAGCCCCTCTGATTCAGCCCCTCTGATTCAGCCCCTCTGATTCAGCCCCTCTGTTTCTCGCCCTCTGTTTCAGCCCCTCTGTTTCAGCCCCTCTGTTTCAGCCCCTCTGTTTCTCACCCTCTGTTTCAGCCCCTCTGATTCAGCCCCTCTGATTCAGCCCCTCTGATTCAGCCCCTCTGTTTCAACGCCTCAGATTCAGCCCCTCTGATTCAGCCCCTCTGTTTCTCGCCCTCTCTTTCAGCCACTCTGTTTCAGCCCCTCTGTTTCTCCTCCTCTGTTTCAGCCCCTCTGTTTCTCGCCCTCTGTTTCAGCCCCTCTGTTTCTCGCCCTCTGTTTCAGCCCCTCTGTTAAAGCCCTCTAATTCAGTCCCTCTGTTTCAGCCCCTCTGTTTCTCGCCCTCTGTTTCAGCCCCTCTGTTTCAGCCCCTCTGTTTCAGCCCCTCTGTTTCTCGCCCTCTGTTTCAGCCCCTCTGTTTCAGCCCCTCTGTTTCAGCCCCTCTGTTTCTCGCCCTCTGTTTCAGCCCCTCTGTTTCAGCCCCTCTGTTTCAGTACCTCTGTTTCTCGCCCTCTGTTTCAGCCCCTCTGTTTCTCGCCCTCTGTTTCAGCCCCTCTGTTTCTCGCCCTCTATTTCAGCCCCTCTGTTTCAGCCCCTCTGTTTCTCGCCCTCTGTTTCTGCCCCTCTGTTTCTCTCCCTCCGTTTCACCCCCTCTGTTTTTCGCCCTCTGTTTCAGCCCCTCTGTTTCTCGCCCTCTGTATCAGACCCTCTGTTTCAGCCCCTCTGTTTCAGCCCCTCTGTTTTAGCCCCTCTGTTTCTCGCCCTCTGTTTCTCGCCCTCTGTTTCAGCCCCTCTGTTTCTCGCCTCTGTTTCAGCTCCTCTGTTTCGCGCTCTCTGTTTCAGCCCCTCTGTTTCAGCCCCTCTGTTTCTCGCCCTCTGTTTCTGCCCCTCTGTTTCTCGCCCTCTGTTTCAACCCCTCTGTTTCTCGCCCTCTGTTTCAGCCCCGCTGATTCAGCCCCTCTGATTCAGCCCCTCTGTTTCTCGCCCTCTGTTTCAGCCCCTCTGTTTCTCGCCCTCTGTTTCAGCCCCTCTGATTCAGCCCCTCTGTTTCAGCCCCTCTGTTTCTCCCCCTCCGTTCCAGCCCCTCTGTTTCAGCCCCTCTGTTTCTCGCCCTCAGTTTCAGCCCCTCTGTTTCTCGCCCTCTGTTTCAGCCCCTCTGTTTCTCGCCCTCTGTTCAGCCCCTATGTTTCTCGCCCTCTGTTTCAGCCCCTCTGTTTTTCGCCCTCTGTTTCAGCCCCTCTGTTTCAGCCCCTCTGTTTCTCGCCCTCTGTTTCTGCCACTCTGTTTCTCGCCCTCTGTTTCAGCCCCGCTGATTCAGCCCCTCTGTTTCAGCCCCTCTGAATCAGCCCCTCTGATTCAGCCCCTCCGTTTCAGCCCCTCTGTTTCAGCCCCTCTGTATCTCGCCCTCTGTTTCAGCCCATCTGATTCTCGCCCTCTGTTTCCGCCCCTCCGATTCTCACCCTCTGCTTCAGCCCCTCTGATTGAGCCCCTCTGTTTCAGCCACTCTGATTCAGCCCCTCTGATTCAGCACCTCTGATTCAGCCCCTCTGTTTCTCGCCCTCTGTTTCAGCCCCTCTGTTTCAGCCCCTCTGTTTCAGCCCCTCTGTTTCTCACCCTCTGTTTCAGCCCCTCTGATTCAGCCCCTCTGATTCAGCCCCTCTGATTCAGCCCCTCTGTTTCAGCACCTCTGTTTCTCGCCCTCTGTTTCAGCCCCTCTGTTTCTAGCCCTCTGATTCAGCCCCTCTGATTCAGCCCCTCTTTTTCTCGCCCTCTGTTTCAGCCCCTCTGTTTCAGCCCTTCTGTTTCAGCCCCTCTGTTTCAGCCCCTCTGTTTCAGCCCCTCTGTGTCTCGCCCTCTGTTTCTGCCCCTCTGTTTCTCGCCCTCTGTTTCAGCCCCGCTGATTCAGCCCCTCTGTTTCAGACCCTCTGAATCAGCCCCTCTGATTCAGCTCCTCTGTTTCAGCCCCACTTTTTCAGCCCCTCTGTTTCTCGCCCTCTGTTTCAGCCCCTCTGATTCTCGCCCTCTGTTTCAGCCCCTCTGTTTCTCGCCGTCTGTTTCAGCCCCTCTGATTCAGCCCCTCTGTTTCAGCCCTTCTGATTCAGCCCCTCTGATTCAGCCCCTCTGATTCAGCCCCTCTGATTCAGCCCCTCTGTTTCAGCGCCTCTGATTCAGCCCCTCTGATTCAGCCCCTCTGTTTCTCGCCCTCTCTTTCAGCCGCTCTGTTTCAGCCCCTCTGTTTCACCTCCTCTGTTTCACCCCCTCTGTTTCTAGCTCTCTGTTTCAGCCCCTCTGTTTCTCGCCCTCTGTTCCAGCCACTCTGTTTCTCGCCCTCTGTTTCAGCCCCTCTGTTTCAGCCCCTCTGTTTCTCGCCCTCTGTTTCAGCCCCTCTGTTTCTCGCCCTCAGTTTCAGCCCCTCTGTTTCTTGCCCTCTGTTTCAGCCCCTCTGTTTCAGCCCCTCTGTTTCTCGCCGTCTGTTTCAGCCCCTCTGTTTCAGCCCCTCTGTTTCAGCCCCTCTGTTTCTCACCCTCTATTTCAGCCCCTCTGTTTCTCGCCCTCTGTTTCAGCCCCTCTGTTTCTCGCCCTCTGTTTCTGCCCCTCTGTTTCTCGCCCTCTGTTTCAGCCCCTCTGTTTCAGCCCCTCTGTTTAAGCCCCTCTGTTTCTCGCCCTCTGTATCAGACCCTCTGTTTCAGCCCCTCTGTTTCAGACCCTCTGTTTCAGCCCCTCTGTTTCTCACCCTCGGTTTCTCGCCCTCTGTTTCAGCCCCTCTGTTTCTCGCCCTCTGTTTCAGCCCCTCTGTTTCGCGCCCTCTGTTTCAGCCCCTCTGTTTCAGCCCCTCTGTTTCAGCCCCTCTGTTTCTCGCCCTCTGTTTCAGCCCCTCTGTTTCTCGCCCTCTGTTTCAGCCCCTCTGTTTCAGCCCCGCTGTTTCTCGCCCTCTGTTTCAGCCCCTCTGTTTCTCGCCGTCTGTTTCAGCCCCTCTGATTCAGCCCCTCTGTTTCAGCCCTTCTGATTCAGCCCCTCTGATTCAGCCCCTCTGATTCAGCCCCTCTGATTCAGCCCCTCTGTTTCAGCGCCTCTGATTCAGCCCCTCTGATTCAGCCCCTCTGTTTCTCGCCCTCTCTTTCAGCCGCTCTGTTTCAGCCCCTCTGTTTCACCTCCTCTGTTTCACCCCCTCTGTTTCTAGCTCTCTGTTTCAGCCCCTCTGTTTCTCGCCCTCTGTTCCAGCCACTCTGTTTCTCGCCCTCTGTTTCAGCCCCTCTGTTTCAGCCCCTCTGTTTCTCGCCCTCTGTTTCAGCCCCTCTGTTTCTCGCCCTCAGTTTCAGCCCCTCTGTTTCTTGCCCTCTGTTTCAGCCCCTCTGTTTCAGCCCCTCTGTTTCTCGCCGTCTGTTTCAGCCCCTCTGTTTCAGCCCCTCTGTTTCAGCCCCTCTGTTTCTCACCCTCTATTTCAGCCCCTCTGTTTCTCGCCCTCTGTTTCAGCCCCTCTGTTTCTCGCCCTCTGTTTCTGCCCCTCTGTTTCTCGCCCTCTGTTTCAGCCCCTCTGTTTCAGCCCCTCTGTTTAAGCCCCTCTGTTTCTCGCCCTCTGTATCAGACCCTCTGTTTCAGCCCCTCTGTTTCAGACCCTCTGTTTCAGCCCCTCTGTTTCTCACCCTCGGTTTCTCGCCCTCTGTTTCAGCCCCTCTGTTTCTCGCCCTCTGTTTCAGCCCCTCTGTTTCGCGCCCTCTGTTTCAGCCCCTCTGTTTCAGCCCCTCTGTTTCAGCCCCTCTGTTTCTCGCCCTCTGTTTCAGCCCCTCTGTTTCTCGCCCTCTGTTTCAGCCCCTCTGTTTCAGCCCCGCTGTTTCTCGCCCTCTGTTTCAGCCCCTCTGTTTCAGCCCCTCTGTTTCAGCTTCTGTGTTTCAGCCCCTCTGTTTCAGCCCCTCTGTTTCTCGCACTCTGTTTCTGCCCCTCTGTTTCTCGCCCTCTGGTTCAACCCCTCTGTTTCTCGCCCTCTGTTTCAGCCCCGCTGATTCAGCCCCTCTGTTTCAGCCCCTCTGATTCAGCCCCTCTGTTTCTCGCCCTCTGTTTCAGCCCCTCTGCTTCTCGCCCTCTGTTGCAGCCCCTCTGTTTCTCGCCCTCTGTTTTAGCCCCTCTGATTCCTCCCCTCTGTTTCAGCCCCTCTGTTTCAGCGCCTCTGTTTCTCGCCCTCTGTTTCAGCCCCTCTGTTTCTAGCCCTCTGATTCAGCCCCTCTGATTCAGCCCCTCTTTTTCTCGCCCTCTGTTTCAGCCCCTCTGTTTCAGCCCTTCTGTTTCAGCCCCTCTGTTTCAGCCTCTCTGTTTCAGCCCCTCTGTTTCGCGCTCTCTGTTTCAGCCCCTCTGTTTCAGCCCCTCTGTTTCTTGCACTCTGTTTCTGCCCCTCTGTTTCTCGCCCTCTGTTTCAACCCCTCTGTTTCTCGCCCTCTGTTTCAGCCCGGCTGATTCAGCCCCTCTGTTTCAGCCCCTCTGATTCAGCCCCTCTGTTTCTCGCCCTCTGTTTCAGCCCCTCTGCTTCTCGCCCTCTGTTGCAGCCCCTCTGTTTCTCGCCCTCTGTTTCAGCGCCTCTGATTCAGCCCCTCTGTTTCAGCCCCTCTGTTTCAGCACCTCTGTTTCTCGCCCTCTGTTTCAGCCCCTCTGTTTCTAGCCCTCTGATTCAGCCCCTCTGATTCAGCCACTCTTTTTCTCGCCCTCTGTTTCAGCCCCTCTGTTTCAGCACCTCTGTTTCAGCCCCTCTGTGTCTCGCCCTCTGTTTCTGCCCCTCTGTTTCTCGCCCTCTGTTTCAGCCCCGCTGATTCAGCCCCTCTGTTTCAGACCCTCTGAATCAGCCCCTCTGATTCAGCTCCTCTGTTTCAGCCCCACTTTTTCAGCCCCTCTGTTTCTCGCCCTCTGTTTCAGCCCCTCTGATTCTCGCCCTCTGTTTCAGCCCCTCTGTTTCTCGCCGTCTGTTTCAGCCCCTCTGATTCAGCCCCTCTGTTTCAGCCCTTCTGATTCAGCCCCTCTGATTCAGCCCCTCTGATTCAGCCCCTCTGATTCAGCCCCTCTGTTTCAGCGCCTCTGATTCAGCCCCTCTGATTCAGCCCCTCTGTTTCTCGCCCTCTCTTTCAGCCGCTCTGTTTCAGCCCCTCTGTTTCACCTCCTCTGTTTCACCCCCTCTGTTTCTAGCTCTCTGTTTCAGCCCCTCTGTTTCTCGCCCTCTGTTCCAGCCCCTCTGTTTCTCGCCCTCTGTTTCAGCCCCTCTGTTTCAGCCCCTCTGTTTCAGCCCCTCTGTTTCTCGCCCTCTGTTTCAGGCCCTCTGTTTCTCGCCCTCAGTTTCAGCCCCTCTGTTTCTCGCCCTCTGTATCAGCCCCTCTGTTTCAGCCCCTCTGTTTCTCGCCGTCTGTTTCAGCCCCTCTGTTTCAGCCCCTCTGTTTCAGCCCCTCTGTTTCTCACCCTCTATTTCAGCCCCGCTGTTTCTCGCCCTCTGTTTCAGCCCCTCTGTTTCTCGCCCTCTGTTTCTGCCCCTCTGTTTTTCGCCCTCTGTTTCAGCCCCTCTGTTTCTCGCCCTCTGTATCAGACCCTCTGTTTCAGCCCCTCTGTTTCAGCCCCTCTGTTTCAGCCCCTCTGTTTCTCGCCCTCTGTTTCTCGCCCTCTGTTTCAGCCCCTCTGTTTCTCGCCCTCTGTTTCAGCTCCTCTGTTTCGCGCTCTCTGTTTCAGCCCCTCTGTTTCAGCCCCTCTGTTTCTCGCCCTCTGTTTCTGCCCCTCTGTTTCTCGCCCTCTGTTTCAACCCCTCTGTTTCTCGCCCTCTGTTTCAGCCCCGCTGATTCAGCCCCTCTGATTCAGCCCCTCTGTTTCTCGCCCTCTGTTTCAGCCCCTCTGTTTCTCGCCCTCTGTTTCAGCCCCTCTGATTCAGCCCCTCTGTTTAAGCCCCTCTGTTTCTCCCCCTCTGTTCCAGCCCCTCAGTTTCAGCCCCTCTGTTTCAGCCACTCTGTGTCAGTCCCTCTGTTTCAGCCCCTCTGTTTCTCGCCCTCTGTTTCAGCCCCTCTGTTTCTCGCCCTCCGATTCAGCCCCTCTGTTTCAGCCCGTCTGTTTCAGCCCCTCTGTTTCTCGCCCTCTGTTTCAGCCCCTCTGTTTCTCAACCTCTGTTTCAGCCCCTCTGATTCAGCCCCTCTGTTTCTCGCCCTCTGTTTCAGCCCCTCTGTTTCTCGCCCGCCGATTCACCCCCTCTGTTTCAGCCCGTCTGTTTCAGCCACTGTGTTTCTCGCCCTCTGTTTCAGCCCCTCTGTTCCTCGCCCTCTGTTTCAGCCCCTCTGTTTCTCGCCCTCTCTTTCAGCCCCTCTGTTTCAGCCCATCTGTTTCTCGCCCTCTGTTTCTGCCCCTCTGTTTCTCGCCCTCTGTTTCAGCCCCTCTGTTTTTCGCCCTCTGTTTCAGCCCCTCTGTTTCTCGCCCTCTGTATCAGACCCTCTGTTTCAGCCCCTCTGTTTATCGCCCTCTGTTTCTCGCCCTCTGTTTCAGCCCCTCTGATTCAGCCCCTCTGTTTCAGCCCCTCTGTTTCTCCCCGTCTGTTCCAGCCCCTCTGTTTCAGCCCCTCTGTTTCAGCCACTCTGTGTCAGTCCCTCTGTTTCAGCCCCTCTGTTTCTCGCCCTCTGTTTCAGCCCCTCTGTTTCTCGCCCTCCGATTCAGCCCCTCTGTTTCAGCCCGTCTGTTTCAGCCCCTCTGTTTCTCGCCCTCTGTTTCAGCCCCTCTGTTTCTCAACCTCTGTTTCAGCCCCTCTGATTCAGCCCCTCTGTTTCTCGCCCTCTGTTTCAGCCCCTCTGTTTCTCGCTCTCCGATTCACCCCCTCTGTTTCAGCCCGTCTGTTTCAGCCACTGTGTTTCTCGCCCTCTGTTTCAGCCCCTCTGTTCCTCGCCCTTTGTTTCAGCCCCTCTGTTTCTCGCCCTCTGTTTCAGCCCCTCTGTTTCAGCCCATCTGTTTCTCGCCCTCTGTTTCTGCCCCTCTGTTTCTCGCCCTCTGATTCAGCCCCTCTGTTTTTCGCCCTCTGTTTCAGCCCCTCTGTTTCTCGCCCTCTGTATCAGACCCTCTGTTTCAGCCCCTCTGTTTATCGCCCTCTGTTTCTCGCCCTCTGTTTCAGCCCCTCTGTTTCGCGCTCTCTGTTTCAGCCCCTCTGTTTCAGCCCCTCTGTTTCTCGCACTCTGTTTCTGCCCCTCTGTTTCTCGCCCTCTGTTTCAACCCCTCTGTTTCTCGCCCTCTGTTTCAGCCCGGCTGATTCAGCCCCTCTGTTTCAGCCCCTCTGATTCAGCCCCTCTGTTTCTCGCCCTCTGTTTCAGCCCCTCTGCTTCTCGCCCTCTGTTGCAGCCCCTCTGTTTCTCGCCCTCTGTTTCAGCCCCTCTGATTCAGCCCCTCTGTTTCAGCCCCTCTGTTTCAGCACCTCTGTTTCTCGCCCTCTGTTTCAGCCCCTCTGTTTCTAGCCCTCTGATTCAGCCCCTCTGATTCAGCCCCTCTTTTTCTCGCCCTCTGTTTCAGCCCCTCTGTTTCAGCCCATCTGTTTCAGCCCCTCTGTTTCAGCCCCTCTGTTTCAGCCCCTCTGTGTCTCGCCCTCTGTTTCTGCCCCTCTGTTTCTTGCCCTCTGTTTCAGCCCCTCTGTTTCAGCCCCTCTGTTTCTCGCCGTCTGTTTCAGCCCCTCTGATTCAGCCCCTCTGTTTCAGCCCCTCTGTTTCAGCCCCTCTGTTTCAGCCCCTCTGTTTCTCACCCTCTATTTCAGCCCCTCTGTTTCTCGCCCTCTGTTTCAGCCCCTCTGTTTCTCGCCCTCTGTTTCTGCCCCTCTGTTTCTCGCCCTCTGTTTCAGCCCCTCTGTTTCAGCCCCTCTGTTTAAGCCCCTCTGTTTCTCGCCCTCTGTATCAGACCCTCTGTTTCAGCCCCTCTGTTTCAGACCCTCTGTTTCAGCCCCTCTGTTTCTCACCCTCGGTTTCTCGCCCTCTGTTTCAGCCCCTCTGTTTCTCGCCCTCTGTTTCAGCCCCTCTGTTTCGCGCCCTCTGTTTCAGCCCCTCTGTTTCAGCCCCTCTGTTTCAGCCCCTCTGTTTCTCGCCCTCTGTTTCAGCCCCTCTGTTTCTCGCCCTCTGTTTCAGCCCCTCTGTTTCAGCCCCGCTGTTTCTCGCCCTCTGTTTCAGCCCCTCTGTTTCTCGCCGTCTGTTTCAGCCCCTCTGATTCAGCCCCTCTGTTTCAGCCCTTCTGATTCAGCCCCTCTGATTCAGCCCCTCTGATTCAGCCCCTCTGATTCAGCCCCTCTGTTTCAGCGCCTCTGATTCAGCCCCTCTGATTCAGCCCCTCTGTTTCTCGCCCTCTCTTTCAGCCGCTCTGTTTCAGCCCCTCTGTTTCACCTCCTCTGTTTCACCCCCTCTGTTTCTAGCTCTCTGTTTCAGCCCCTCTGTTTCTCGCCCTCTGTTCCAGCCACTCTGTTTCTCGCCCTCTGTTTCAGCCCCTCTGTTTCAGCCCCTCTGTTTCTCGCCCTCTGTTTCAGCCCCTCTGTTTCTCGCCCTCAGTTTCAGCCCCTCTGTTTCTTGCCCTCTGTTTCAGCCCCTCTGTTTCAGCCCCTCTGTTTCTCGCCGTCTGTTTCAGCCCCTCTGTTTCAGCCCCTCTGTTTCAGCCCCTCTGTTTCTCACCCTCTATTTCAGCCCCTCTGTTTCTCGCCCTCTGTTTCAGCCCCTCTGTTTCTCGCCCTCTGTTTCTGCCCCTCTGTTTCTCGCCCTCTGTTTCAGCCCCTCTGTTTCAGCCCCTCTGTTTAAGCCCCTCTGTTTCTCGCCCTCTGTATCAGACCCTCTGTTTCAGCCCCTCTGTTTCAGACCCTCTGTTTCAGCCCCTCTGTTTCTCACCCTCGGTTTCTCGCCCTCTGTTTCAGCCCCTCTGTTTCTCGCCCTCTGTTTCAGCCCCTCTGTTTCGCGCCCTCTGTTTCAGCCCCTCTGTTTCAGCCCCTCTGTTTCTCGCCCTCTGTTTCAGCCCCTCTGTTTCTCGCCCTCTGTTTCAGCCCCTCTGTTTCAGCCCCGCTGTTTCTCGCCCTCTGTTTCAGCCCCTCTGTTTCAGCCCCTCTGTTTCAGCTTCTGTGTTTCAGCCCCTCTGTTTCAGCCCCTCTGTTTCTCGCACTCTGTTTCTGCCCCTCTGTTTCTCGCCCTCTGGTTCAACCCCTCTGTTTCTCGCCCTCTGTTTCAGCCCCGCTGATTCAGCCCCTCTGTTTCAGCCCCTCTGATTCAGCCCCTCTGTTTCTCGCCCTCTGTTTCAGCCCCTCTGCTTCTCGCCCTCTGTTGCAGCCCCTCTGTTTCTCGCCCTCTGTATCAGCCCCTCTGATTCCTCCCCTCTGTTTCAGCCCCTCTGTTTCAGCGCCTCTGTTTCTCGCGCTCTGTTTCAGCCCCTCTGTTTCTAGCCCTCTGATTCAGCCCCTCTGATTCAGCCCCTCTTTTTCTCGCCCTCTGTTTCAGCCCCTCTGTTTCAGCCCTTCTGTTTCAGCCCCTCTGTTTCAGCCTCTCTGTTTCAGCCCCTCTGTTTCACGCTCTCTGTTTCAGCCCCTCTGTTTCAGCCCCTCTGTTTCTTGCACTCTGTTTCTGCCCCTCTGTTTCTCGCCCTCTGTTTCAACCCCTCTGTTTCTCGCCCTCTGTTTCAGCCCGGCTGATTCAGCCCCTCTGTTTCAGCCCCTCTGATTCAGCCCCTCTGTTTCTCGCCCTCTGTTTCAGCCCCTCTGCTTCTCGCCCTCTGTTGCAGCCCCTCTGTTTCTCGCCCTCTGTTTCAGCGCCTCTGATTCAGCCCCTCTGTTTCAGCCCCTCTGTTTCAGCACCTCTGTTTCTCGCCCTCTGTTTCAGCCCCTCTGTTTCTCGCCCTCTGTTTCTGCCCCTCTGTTTCTCGCCCTCTGTTTCAGCCCCTCTGTTTCAGCCCCTCTGTTTAAGCCCCTCTGTTTCTCGCCCTCTGTATCAGACCCTCTGTTTCAGCCCCTCTGTTTCAGACCCTCTGTTTCAGCCCCTCTGTTTCTCACCCTCGGTTTCTCGCCCTCTGTTTCAGCCCCTCTGTTTCTCGCCCTCTGTTTCAGCCCCTCTGTTTCGCGCCCTCTGTTTCAGCCCCTCTGTTTCAGCCCCTCTGTTTCAGCCCCTCTGTTTCTCGCCCTCTGTTTCAGCCCCTCTGTTTCTCGCCCTCTGTTTCAGCCCCTCTGTTTCAGCCCCGCTGTTTCTCGCCCTCTGTTTCAGCCCCTCTGTTTCTCGCCGTCTGTTTCAGCCCCTCTGATTCAGCCCCTCTGTTTCAGCCCTTCTGATTCAGCCCCTCTGATTCAGCCCCTCTGATTCAGCCCCTCTGATTCAGCCCCTCTGTTTCAGCGCCTCTGATTCAGCCCCTCTGATTCAGCCCCTCTGTTTCTCGCCCTCTCTTTCAGCCGCTCTGTTTCAGCCCCTCTGTTTCACCTCCTCTGTTTCACCCCCTCTGTTTCTAGCTCTCTGTTTCAGCCCCTCTGTTTCTCGCCCTCTGTTCCAGCCACTCTGTTTCTCGCCCTCTGTTTCAGCCCCTCTGTTTCAGCCCCTCTGTTTCTCGCCCTCTGTTTCAGCCCCTCTGTTTCTCGCCCTCAGTTTCAGCCCCTCTGTTTCTTGCCCTCTGTTTCAGCCCCTCTGTTTCAGCCCCTCTGTTTCTCGCCGTCTGTTTCAGCCCCTCTGTTTCAGCCCCTCTGTTTCAGCCCCTCTGTTTCTCACCCTCTATTTCAGCCCCTCTGTTTCTCGCCCTCTGTTTCAGCCCCTCTGTTTCTCGCCCTCTGTTTCTGCCCCTCTGTTTCTCGCCCTCTGTTTCAGCCCCTCTGTTTCAGCCCCTCTGTTTAAGCCCCTCTGTTTCTCGCCCTCTGTATCAGACCCTCTGTTTCAGCCCCTCTGTTTCAGACCCTCTGTTTCAGCCCCTCTGTTTCTCACCCTCGGTTTCTCGCCCTCTGTTTCAGCCCCTCTGTTTCTCGCCCTCTGTTTCAGCCCCTCTGTTTCGCGCCCTCTGTTTCAGCCCCTCTGTTTCAGCCCCTCTGTTTCTCGCCCTCTGTTTCAGCCCCTCTGTTTCTCGCCCTCTGTTTCAGCCCCTCTGTTTCAGCCCCGCTGTTTCTCGCCCTCTGTTTCAGCCCCTCTGTTTCAGCCCCTCTGTTTCAGCTTCTGTGTTTCAGCCCCTCTGTTTCAGCCCCTCTGTTTCTCGCACTCTGTTTCTGCCCCTCTGTTTCTCGCCCTCTGGTTCAACCCCTCTGTTTCTCGCCCTCTGTTTCAGCCCCGCTGATTCAGCCCCTCTGTTTCAGCCCCTCTGATTCAGCCCCTCTGTTTCTCGCCCTCTGTTTCAGCCCCTCTGCTTCTCGCCCTCTGTTGCAGCCCCTCTGTTTCTCGCCCTCTGTATCAGCCCCTCTGATTCCTCCCCTCTGTTTCAGCCCCTCTGTTTCAGCGCCTCTGTTTCTCGCGCTCTGTTTCAGCCCCTCTGTTTCTAGCCCTCTGATTCAGCCCCTCTGATTCAGCCCCTCTTTTTCTCGCCCTCTGTTTCAGCCCCTCTGTTTCAGCCCTTCTGTTTCAGCCCCTCTGTTTCAGCCTCTCTGTTTCAGCCCCTCTGTTTCACGCTCTCTGTTTCAGCCCCTCTGTTTCAGCCCCTCTGTTTCTTGCACTCTGTTTCTGCCCCTCTGTTTCTCGCCCTCTGTTTCAACCCCTCTGTTTCTCGCCCTCTGTTTCAGCCCGGCTGATTCAGCCCCTCTGTTTCAGCCCCTCTGATTCAGCCCCTCTGTTTCTCGCCCTCTGTTTCAGCCCCTCTGCTTCTCGCCCTCTGTTGCAGCCCCTCTGTTTCTCGCCCTCTGTTTCAGCGCCTCTGATTCAGCCCCTCTGTTTCAGCCCCTCTGTTTCAGCACCTCTGTTTCTCGCCCTCTGTTTCAGCCCCTCTGTTTCTAGCCCTCTGATTCAGCCCCTCTGATTCAGCCCCTCTTTTTCTCGCCCTCTGTTTCAGCCCCTCTGTTTCAGCCCTTCTGTTTCAGCCCCTCTGTTTCAGCCCCTCTGTTTCAGCCCCTCTGTGTCTCGTCCTCTGTTTCTGCCCCTCTGTTTCTCGCCCTCTGTTTCAGCCCCGCTGATTCAGCCCCTCTGTTTCAGACCCTCTGAATCAGCCCCTCTGATTCAGCTCCTCTGTTTCAGCCCCACTTTTTCAGCCCCTCTGTTTCTCGCCCTCTGTTTCAGCCCCTCTGATTCTCGCCCTCTGTTTCAGCCCCTCTGTTTCTCGCCGTCTGTTTCAGCCCCTCTGATTCAGCCCCTCTGTTTCAGCCCTTCTGATTCAGCCCCTCTGATTCAGCCTCTCTGATTCAGCCCCTCTGATTCAGCCCCTCTGTTTCAGCGCCTCTGATTCAGCCCCTCTGATTCAGCCCCTCTGTTTCTCGCCCTCTCTTTCAGCCGCTCTGTTTCAGCCCCTCTGTTTCACCTCCTCTGTTTCACCCCCTCTGTTTCTAGCTCTCTGTTTCAGCCCCTCTGTTTCTCGCCCTCTGTTCCAGCCCCTCTGTTTCTCGCCCTCTGTTTCAGCCCCTCTGTTTCAGCCCCTCTGTTTCAGCCCCTCTGTTTCTCGCCCTCTGTTTCAGGCCCTCTGTTTCTCGCCCTCAGTTTCAGCCCCTCTGTTTCTCGCCCTCTGTATCAGCCCCTCTGTTTCAGCCCCTCTGTTTCTCGCCGTCTGTTTCAGCCCCTCTGTTTCAGCCCCTCTGTTTCAGCCCCTCTGTTTCTCACCCTCTATTTCAGCCCCGCTGTTTCTCGCCCTCTGTTTCAGCCCCTCTGTTTCTCGCCCTCTGTTTCTGCCCCTCTGTTTTTCGCCCTCTGTTTCAGCCCCTCTGTTTCTCGCCCTCTGTATCAGACCCTCTGTTTCAGCCCCTCTGTTTCAGCCCCTCTGTTTCAGCCCCTCTGTTTCTCGCCCTCTGTTTCTCGCCCTCTGTTTCAGCCCCTCTGTTTCTCGCCCTCTGTTTCAGCTCCTCTGTTTCGCGCTCTCTGTTTCAGCCCCTCTGTTTCAGCCCCTCTGTTTCTCGCCCTCTGTTTCTGCCCCTCTGTTTCTCGCCCTCTGTTTCAACCCCTCTGTTTCTCGCCCTCTGTTTCAGCCCCGCTGATTCAGCCCCTCTGATTCAGCCCCTCTGTTTCTCGCCCTCTGTTTCAGCCCCTCTGTTTCTCGCCCTCTGTTTCAGCCCCTCTGATTCAGCCCCTCTGTTTAAGCCCCTCTGTTTCTCCCCCTCTGTTCCAGCCCCTCTGTTTCAGCCCCTCTGTTTCAGCCACTCTGTGTCAGTCCCTCTGTTTCAGCCCCTCTGTTTCTCGCCCTCTGTTTCAGCCCCTCTGTTTCTCGCCCTCCGATTCAGCCCCTCTGTTTCAGCCCGTCTGTTTCAGCCCCTCTGTTTCTCGCCCTCTGTTTCAGCCCCTCTGTTTCTCAACCTCTGTTTCAGCCCCTCTGATTCAGCCCCTCTGTTTCTCGCCCTCTGTTTCAGCCCCTCTGTTTCTCGCCCGCCGATTCACCCCCTCTGTTTCAGCCCGTCTGTTTCAGCCACTGTGTTTCTCGCCCTCTGTTTCAGCCCCTCTGTTCCTCGCCCTCTGTTTCAGCCCCTCTGTTTCTCGCCCTCTGTTTCAGCCCCTCTGTTTCAGCCCATCTGTTTCTCGCCCTCTGTTTCTGCCCCTCTGTTTCTCGCCCTCTGTTTCAGCCCCTCTGTTTTTCGCCCTCTGTTTCAGCCCCTCTGTTTCTCGCCCTCTGTATCAGACCCTCTGTTTCAGCCCCTCTGTTTATCGCCCTCTGTTTCTCGCCCTCTGTTTCAGCCCCTCTGATTCAGCCCCTCTGTTTCAGCCCCTCTGTTTCTCCCCGTCTGTTCCAGCCCCTCTGTTTCAGCCCCTCTGTTTCAGCCACTCTGTGTCAGTCCCTCTGTTTCAGCCCCTCTGTTTCTCGCCCTCTGTTTCAGCCCCTCTGTTTCTCGCCCACCGATTCAGCCCCTCTGTTTCAGCCCGTCTGTTTCAGCCCCTCTGTTTCTCGCCCTCTGTTTCAGCCCCTCTGTTTCTCAACCTCTGTTTCAGCCCCTCTGATTCAGCCCCTCTGTTTCTCGCCCTCTGTTTCAGCCCCTCTGTTTCTCGCTCTCCGATTCACCCCCTCTGTTTCAGCCCGTCTGTTTCAGCCACTGTGTTTCTCGCCCTCTGTTTCAGCCCCTCTGTTCCTCGCCCTCTGTTTCAGCCCCTCTGTTTCTCGCCCTCTGTTTCAGCCCCTCTGTTTCAGCCCATCTGTTTCTCGCCCTCTGTTTCTGCCCCTCTGTTTCTCGCCCTCTGATTCAGCCCCTCTGTTTTTCGCCCTCTGTTTCAGCCCCTCTGTTTCTCGCCCTCTGTATCAGACCCTCTGTTTCAGCCCCTCTGTTTATCGCCCTCTGTTTCTCGCCCTCTGTTTCAGCCCCTCTGTTTCGCGCTCTCTGTTTCAGCCCCTCTGTTTCAGCCCCTCTGTTTCTCGCACTCTGTTTCTGCCCCTCTGTTTCTCGCCCTCTGTTTCAACCCCTCTGTTTCTCGCCCTCTGTTTCAGCCCGGCTGATTCAGCCCCTCTGTTTCAGCCCCTCTGATTCAGCCCCTCTGATTCTCGCCCTCTGTTTCAGCCCCTCTGCTTCTCGCCCTCTGTTGCAGCCCCTCTGTTTCTCGCCCTCTGTTTCAGCCCCTCTGATTCAGCCCCTCTGTTTCAGCCCTTCTGTTTCAGCACCTCTGTTTCTCGCCCTCTGTTTCAGCCCCTCTGTTTCTAGCCCTCTGATTCAGCCCCTCTGATTCAGCCCCTCTTTTTCTCGCCCTCTGTTTCAGCCCCTCTGTTTCAGCCCATCTGTTTCAGCCCCTCTGTTTCAGCCCCTCTGTTTCAGCCCCTCTGTGTCTCGCCCTCTGTTTCTGCCCCTCTGTTTCTCGCCCTCTGTTTCAGCCCCGCTGATTCAGCCCCTCTGTTTCAGACGCTCTGAATCAGCCCCTCTGATTCAGCTCCTCTGTTTCAGCCCCACTTTTTAAGCCCCTCTGTTTCTCGCCCTCTGTTTCAGCCCCTCTGATTCTCGCCCTCTGTTTCAGCCCCTCTGTTTCTCGCCGTCTGTTTCAGCCCCTCTGATTCAGCCCCTCTGTTTCAGCCCTTCTGATTCAGCCCCTCTGATTCAGCCCCTCTGATTCAGCCCCTCTGATTCAGCCCCTCTGTTTCAGCGCCTCTGATTCAGCCCCTCTGATTCAGCCCCTCTGTTTCTCGCCCTCTCTTTCAGCCGCTCTGTTTCAGCCCCTCTGTTTCACCTCCTCTGTTTCACCCCCGCTGTTTCTAGCTCTCTGTTTCAGCCCCTCTGTTTCTCGCCCTCTGTTCCAGCCACTCTGTTTCTCGCCCTCTGTTTCAGCCCCTCTGTTTCAGCCCCTCTGTTTCTCGCCCTCTGTTTCAGCCCCTCTGTTTCTCGCCCTCAGTTTCAGCCCCTCTGTTTCTTGCCCTCTGTTTCAGCCCCTCTGTTTCAGCCCCTCTGTTTCTCGCCGTCTGTTTCAGCCCCTCTGTTTTAGCCCCTCTGTTTCAGCCCCTCTGTTTCTCACCCTCTATTTCAGCCCCTCTGTTTCTCGCCCTCTGTTTCAGCCCCTCTGTTTCTCGCCCTCTGTTTCTGCCCCTCTGTTTCTCGCCCTCTATTTCAGCCCCTCTGTTTCAGCCCCTCTGTTTCAGCCCCTCTGTTTCTCGCCCTCTGTTTCAGCCCCTCTGATTCAGCCCCTCTGTTTCAGCCCCTCTGTTTCAGTTCCTCTGTTTCTCGCCCTCTGTTTCAGCCCCTCTGTTTCTAGCCCTCTGATTCAGCCCCTCTGATTCAGCCCCTCTTTTTCTCGCCCTCTGTTTCAGCCCCTCTGTTTCAGCCCTTCTGTTTCAGCCCCTCTGTTTCAGCCTCTCAGTTTCAGCCCCTCTGTTTCGCGCTCTCTGTTTCAGCCCCTCTGTTTCAGCCCCTCTGTTTCTCGCACTCTGTTTCTGCCCCTCTGTTTCTCGCCCTCTGTTTCAACCCCTCTGTTTCTCGCCCTCTGTTTCGGCCCGGCTGATTCAGCCCCTCTGTTTCAGCCCCTCTGATTCAGCCCCTCTGTTTCTCGCCCTCTGTTTCAGCCCCTCTGCTTCTCGCCCTCTGTTGCAGCCCCTCTGTTTCTCGCCCTCTGTTTCAGCGCCTCTGATTCAGCCCCTCTGTTTCAGCCCCTCTGTTTCAGCACCTCTGTTTCTCGCCCTCTGTTTCAGCCCCTCTGTTTCTAGCCCTCTGATTCAGCCCCTCTGATTCAGCCCCTCTTTTTCTCGCCCTCTGTTTCAGCCCCTCTGTTTCAGCCCTTCTGTTTCAGCCCCTCTGTTTCAGCTCCTCTGTTTCAGCCCCTCTGTGTCTCGCCCTCTGTTTCTGCCCCTCTGTTTCTCGCCCTCTGTTTCAGCCCCGCTGATTCAGCCCCTCTGTTTCAGACCCTCTGAATCAGCCCCTCTGATTCAGCTCCTCTGTTTCAGCCCCACTTTTTCAGCCCCTCTGTTTCTCGCCCTCTGTTTCAGCCCCTCTGATTCTCGCCCTCTGTTTCAGCCCCTCTGTTTCTCGCCGTCTGTTTCAGCACCTCTGATTCAGCCCCTCTGTTTCAGCCCTTCTGATTCAGCCCCTCTGATTCAGCCCCTCTGATTCAGCCCCTCTGATTCAGCCCCTCTGATTCAGCCCCTCTGTTTCAGCGCCTCTGATTCAGCCCCTCTGATTCAGCCCCTCTGTTTCTCGCCCTCTCTTTCAGCCGCTCTGTTTCAGCCCCTCTGTTTCACCTCCTCTGTTTCACCCCCTCTGTTTCTAGCTCTCTGTTTCAGCCCCTCTGTTTCTCGCCCTCTGTTCCAGCCCCTCTGTTTCTCGCCCTCTGTTTCAGCCCCTCTGTTTCAGCCCCTCTGTTTCAGCCCCTCTGTTTCTCGCCCTCTGTTTCAGCCCCTCTGTTTCTCGCCCTCAGTTTCAGCCCCTCTGTTTCTCGCCCTCTGTATCAGCCCGTCTGTTTCAGCCCCTCTGTTTCTCGCCGTCTGTTTCAGCCCCTCTGTTTCAGCCCCTCTGTTTCAGCCCCTCTATTTCTCACCCTCTATTTCAGCCCCGCTGTTTCTCGCCCTCTGTTTCAGCCCCTCTGTTTCTCGCCCTCTGTTTCTGCCCCTCTGTTTCTCGCCCTCTGTTTCAGCCCCTCTGTTTCAGCCCCTCTGTTTCAGCCCCTCTGTTTCTCGCCCTCTGTATCAGACCCTCTCTTTCAGCCCCTCTGTTTCAGACCCTCTGTTTCAGCCCCTCTGTTTCTCACCCTCGGTTTCTCGCCCTCTCTTTCAGCCCCTCTGTTTCTCGCCCTCTGTTTCAGCCCCTCTGTTTCGCGCCCTCTGTTTCAGCCCCTCTGTTTCAGCCCCTCTGTTTCAGCCCCTCTGTTTCTCGCCCTCTGTTTCAGCCCCGCTGTTTCTCGCCCTCTGTTTCAGCCCCTCTGTTTCAGCCCCTCTGTTTCAGCTTCTGTGTTTCAGCCCCTCTGTTTCAGCCCCTCTGTTTCTCGCACTCTGTTTCTGCCCCTCTGTTTCTCGCCCTCTGTTTCAGCCCCTCTGTTTCAGCCCCTCTGTTTCAGCCCCTCTGTTTCTCGCCCTCTGTTTCAGCCCCTCTGTTTCTCGCCCTCAGTTTCAGCCCCTCTGTTTCTCGCCCTCTGTTTCAGCCCCTCTGTTTCAGCCCCTCTGTTTCAGCCCCTCTGTTTCTCGCCCTCTGTTTCAGCCCCTCTGTTTCAGCCCCTCTGTTTCAGCCCCTCTGATTCTCACCCTCTGTTTCAGCCCCTCTGTTTCTCGCCCTCTGTTTCAGCCCCTCTGTTTCAGCCCCTCTGTTTCTCGCCCTCTGTTTCTGCCCCTCTGTTTCTCGCCCTCTGTTTCAGCCACTCTGTTTTTCACCCTCTGTTTCAGCCCCTCTGTTTCTCGCCCTCTGTATCAGACCCTCTGTTTCAGCCCCTCTGTTTCAGACCCTCTGTTTCAGCCCCTCTGATTCTCGCCCTCGGTTTCTCGCCCTCTGTTTCAGCCCCTCTGTTTCTCGCCCTCTGTTTCAGCCCCTCTGTTTCGCGCCCTCTGTTTCAGCCCCTCTGTTTCAGCCCCTCTGTTTCAGCCCCTCTGTTTCAGCGCCTCTGTTTCTCGCCCTCTGTTTCAGCCCCTCTGTTTCGAGCCCTCCGATTCAGCCCCTCTGATTCAGCCCCTCTTTTTCTCGCCCTCTGTTTCAGCCCCTCTGTTTCAGACCTTCTGTTTCAGCCCCTCTGTTTCTCGCCCTCTGTTTCTGCCCCTCTGTTTCTCGCCCTCTGTTTCAGCCCCGCTGATTCAGCCCCTCTGTTTCAGCCCCTCTGAATCAGCCCCTCTGATTGAGCTCCTCTGTTTCAGCTCCACTTTTTCAGCCCCTCTGTTTCTCGCCCTCTGTTTCAGCCCCTCTGATTCTCGCCCTCTGTTTCAGCCCCTCTGTTTCTCGCCGTCTGTTTCAGCACCTCTGATTCAGCCTCTCTATTTCAGCCCTTCTGATTCAGCCCCTCTGATTCAGCCCCTCTGTTTCAGCCCCTCTGTTTCTCACCCTCTGTTTCAGCCTCTCTGATTCAGCCCCTCTGATTCAGCCCCTCTGATTCAGCCCCTCTGTTTCAGCGCCTCTGATTCAGCCCCTCTGATTCAGCCCCTCTGTTTCTCGCCCTCTCTTTCAGCCGCTCTGTTTCAGCCCCGCTGTTTCACCTCCTCTGTTTCAGCCCCTCTGTTTCTAGCCCACTGTTTCAGCCCCTCTGTTTCTCGCCCTCTGTTTCAGCCCCTCTGTTTCAGCCCCTCTGTTTCAGCCCCTCTGTTTCTCGCCCTCTGTTTCAGCCCCTCTGTTTCTCGCCCTCAGTTTCAGCCCCTCTGTTTCTCGCCCTCTGTTTCAGCCCCTCTGTTTCAGCCCCTCTGTTTCAGCCCCTCTGTTTCTCGCCCTCTGTTTCAGCCCCTCTGTTTCAGCCCCTCTGTTTCAGCCCCTCTGATTCTCACCCTCTGTTTCAGCCCCTCTGTTTCTCGCCCTCTGTTTCAGCCCCTCTGTTTCAGCCCCTCTGTTTCTCGCCCTCTGTTTCTGCCCCTCTGTTTCTCGCCCTCTGTTTCAGCCACTCTGTTTTTCACCCTCTGTTTCAGCCCCTCTGTTTCTCGCCCTCTGTATCAGACCCTCTGTTTCAGCCCCTCTGTTTCAGACCCTCTGTTTCAGCCCCTCTGTTTCTCACCCTCGGTTTCTCGCCCTCTGTTTCAGCCCCTCTGTTTCTTGCCCTCTGTTTCAGCCCCTCTGTTTCAGCCCCTCTGTTTCAGCCCCTCTGTTTCTCGCCCTCTGTTTCAGCCCCTCTGTTTCTCGCCCTCTGTTTCTGCCCCTCTGTTTCTCGCCCTCTTTTTCATCCCCTCTGTTTCAGCCCCTCTGTTTCAGCCCCTCTGTTTCTCGCCTCTGTTTCAGCCCCTCTGTTTCTCGCCCTCTGTTTCAGGCCCTCTGTTTCTCGCCCTCTGTTTCAGCCCCTCTGTTTCAGCCGCTCTGTTTCAGCCCCTCTGTTTCTCGCCCTCTGTTTCAGCCCCTCTGTTTCAGCCCCTCTGTTTCAGCCCCTCTGTTTCCCACCCGCTGTTTCAGTCCCTCTGTTTCTCGCCCTCTGTTTCAGCCCCTCTGTTTCTCGCCCTCTGTTTCAGCCCTTCTGTTTCAGCCCCTCTGTTTCTCGCCCTCTGTTTCTGCCCCTCTGTTTCTCGCCCTCCGTTTCAGCCCCGCTGTTTATCGCCCTCTGTTTTAGCCCCGCTGATTCAGCCCCTCTGTTTCAGCCCCTCTGAATCAGCCCCTCTGATTCAGCCCCTCTGTTTCAGCCCCTCTGTTTCTCGCCCTCTGTTTCAGCCCCTCTGTTTCTCGCCCTCTGTTTCAGCCCCTCTGTTTCTCGCCCTCTGTTCAGCCCCTATGTTTCTCGCCCTCTGTTTCAGCCCCTCTGTTTTTCGCCCTCTGTTTCAGCCCCTCTGTTTCAGCCCCTCTGTCTCTCGCCCTCTGTTTCTGCCCCGCTGATTCAGCCCCTCTGTTTCAGCCCCTCTGAATCAGCCCCTCTGATTCAGCACCTCCATTTCAGCCCCTCTGTTTCAGCCCCTCTGTTTCTCGCCCTCTGTTTCAGCCCATCTGATTCACGCCCTCTGTTTCCGCCCCTCTGATTCTCACCCTCTGTTTCAGCCCCTCTGATTGAGCCCCTCTGTTTCAGCCCCTCTGATTCAGCCCCTCTGATTCAGCCCCTCTGATTCAGCCCCTCTGTTTCAGCGCCTCTGATTCAGCCCCTCGGATTCAGCCCCTCTGTTTCTCGCCCTCTCTTTCAGCCGCTCTGTTTCAGCCCCTCTGTTTCACCTCCTCTGTTTCAGCCCCTCTGTTTCTAGCACTCTGTTTCAGCCCCTCTGTTTCTCGCCCTCTGTTTCAGCCCCTCTGTTTCTCGCCCTCTGTTTCAGCCCCACTGTTTCAGCCCCTCTATTTCAGCCCCTCTGTTTCAGCCCCTCTGTTTCTCGACCTCTGTTTCAGCCCCTCTGTTTCTCGCCCTCAGTTTCAGCTCCTCTGTTTCTCGCCCTCTGTTTCAGCCCCTCTGTTTCAGCCCCTCTGTTTCAGCCCCTCTGTTTCTCGCCCTCTGTTTCAGCCCCTCTGTTTCAGCCCCTCTGTTTCAGCCCCTCTGTTTCTCACCCTCTGTTTCAGCCCCTCTGTTTCTCGCCCTCTGTTTCAGCCCCTCTGTTTCTCGTCCTCTATTTCAGCCCCTCTGTTTCAGCCCCTCTGTTTCTCGCACTCTGTTTCTGCCCCTCTGTTTCTCGCCCTCTGTTTCAGCCCCTCTGTTTTTCGCCCTCTGTTTCAGCCCCTCTGTTTCTCGCCCTCTGTATCAGACCCTCTGTTTCAGCCCCTCTGTTTCAGCCCCTCTGTTTCTCGCCCTCTGTTTCTCGCCCTCTGTTTCAGCCCCTCTGTTTCTCGCTCTCTGTTTCAGCTCCTCTGTTTCACGCTCTCTGTTTCAGCCCCTCTGTTTCAGCCCCGCTGTTTCTCGCCCTCTGTTTCTGCCCCTCTGTTTCTCGCCCTCTGTTTCAACCCCTCGGTTTCTCGCCCTCTGTTTCAGCCCCGCTGATTCAGCCCCTCTGTTTCAGCCCCTCTGATTCAGCCCCTCTGTTTCTCGCCCTCTGTTTCTGCCCCTCTGTTTCTCGCCCTCTGTTTCAGCCCCTCTGATTCAGCCCCTCTGTTTCAGCCCCTCTGTTTCTCGCCCTCTGTTCCACCCCCTCTCTTTCAGCCCCTCTGTTTAAGCCACTCTGTTTCAGCCCCTCTGTTTCAGCCCCTCTGTTTCTCGCCCTCTGTTTCAGCCCCTCTGTTTCTCGCCCACCGATTCAGCCCCTCTGTTTCAGCCCGTCTGTTTCAGCCCCTCTGTTTCTCACCCTCTGTTTCAGCCCCTCTGTTTCTCAACCTCTGTTTCAGCCCCTCTGATTCAGCCCCTCTGTTTCTCGTCCTCTGTTTCTGCCCCACTGTTTCTCGCCCTCTGTATCAGCCCCGCTGTTTCTCGCCCTCTGTTTCTGCCCCTCTGTTTCTCGCCCTCTGTTTCAGCCCCTCTGTTTCTCGCCCTCTGTTTCTGCCCCTCTGTTTCTCGCCCTCTGTTTCAGCCACTCTGTTTCTCGCCCTCTGTTTCAGCCCCTCTGTTTCTCAACCTCTGTTTCAGCCCCTCTGATTCAGCCCCTCTGTTTCTCGCCCTCTGTTTCAGCCCCTCTGTTTCAGCCCCTCTGTTTCAGCCCCTCTGTTTCTCGCCCTCTGTTTCAGCCCCTCTGTTTCTCGCCCTCTGTTTCAGCCCCTCTGTTTCAGCCCCTCTGTTTCAGCCCCTCTGTTTCTCGCCCTCTGTTTCAGCCCCTCTGTTTCTCGCCCTCTGTTTCAGGCCCTCTGTTTCTCGCCCACTGTTTCAGCCCCTCTGATTCAGCCCCTCTGTTTCAGCCCCTGTGATTCAGCCCTCTGTTTCTGCCCCTCTGTTTCAGCCCCTCTGTTTCAGCCCCTCTGTTTCTCGCCCTCTATTTCTCACCCACTGTTTCTCGCCCTCTGTTTCAGCCCCTCTGTTTTTCGCCCTCTGTTTCAGCCCCTCTGTTTCTTGCCCTCTGTTTCAGCCCCTCTGTTTCAGCCCCTCTGTTTCTCGCCCTCTGTTTCTCGCCCTCTGTTTCAGCCCCACTGTTTCGGCCCCTCTGTTTCTCGCCCTCTGATTCAGCCCCTCTGTTTCTCGCCCTCTGTTTCAGCCCCTCTGTTTCAGCCCCTCTGTTTCAGCCCCTCTGTTTCTCGCCCTCTGTTTCAGCCCCTCTGTTTCTGGCCCTCTGTTTCAGCCCCTCTGTTTCTCGCCCTCTGTTTCAGCCCCTCTGTTTCAGCCCCTCTGTTTCACGCCCTCTGTTTCTGCCCCTCTGCTTCTCGCCCTCTGTATCAGCCCCACTGTTTCTCGCCCTCTGTTTCAGCCCCGCTGATTCAGCCCCTCTGTTTCAGCCCCTCTGAATCAGCCCCTCTGATTCAGCCCCTCTGTTTCAGCCCCTCTGTTTCAGCCCCTCTGTTTCAGCCCCTCTGTTTCTCGCACTCTGTTTCAGCCCCTCTGATTCAGCCCCTCTGTTTCAGCCCCTCTGTTTCTCGCCCTCTGTTTCAGCCCCTCTGATTCAGCCCCTCTGATTCAGCCCCTCTGTTTCTTGCCCTCTGTTTCAGCCCCTCTGTTTCAGCCCCTCTGTTTCAGCCCCTCTGTTTCTCACCCTCTGATTCAGCCCCTCTGATTCAGCCCCTCTGATTCAGCCCCTCTATATCCCACCCCTCTGTTTCAGCGCCTCTGTTTCTCGCCCTCTGTTTCAGCCCCTCTGTTTCAGCCCCTCTGTTTCAGCACCTCTGTTTCAGCGCCTCTGTTTCGCTCTCTGTTTCAGCCCCTCTGTTTCTCGCCCTCTGTTTCAGCCCCTCTGATTCAGCCCCTCTGTTTCAGCCCCTCTGTTTATCCCCCTCTGTTCCAGCCCCTCTGTTTCAGACCCTCTGTTTCTGCCACTCTGTTTCAGCCCCTCTGTTGCAGCCCCTCTGTTTCAGCCCGTCTGTTGCTCGCCCTCTGTTTCAGCCCGTCTGTTTCTCGCCCTCTGTTTCAGCCCCTCTGTTTCAACCCATCTGTTACAGCCACTCTGTTTCTCGCCCTCTGTTTCAGCCCCTCTGTTTCTCACCCTCTGTTTCAGCCCCTCTGATTCAGCCCCTCTGTTTCTCGCCCTCTGTTTCAGCCCCTCTGTTTCTCGCCCTCTGTTTCAGCCCCTCTGTTTCTCGCCCTCTGTTTCAGCCCCTCTGTTTCAGCCCCTCTGATTCAGCCCCTCTGTTTCTAGCCCTCTGTTTCAGCCCCTCTGTTTCCCCCCCTCTGATTCAGCCCCTCTGTTTCTCGCCCTCTGTTTCAGCCCCTCTGTTTCAGCCCGTCTGTTTCTCGCCCTCTGTTTCAGCCCCTCTGTTTCAGCCCCTCTGTTTCAGCCCCTCTGTTTCTCGCACTCTGTTTCAGCCCCTCTATTTCTGGCCCTCTGTTTCAGCCCCTCTGTTTCTCGCCCTCTGTTTCAGCCCCTCTGTTTCAGCCCCTCTGTTTCACGCCCTCTGTTTCTGCCCCTCTGCTTCTCGCCCTCTGTATCAGCCCCGCTGTTTCTCGCCCTCTGTTTCAGCCCCGCTAATTCAGCCCCTCTGTTTCAGCCACTCTGAATCAGCCCCCCGATTCAGCACCTCTGTTTCAGCCCCTCTGTTTCAGCCCTTCTGTTTCAGCCCCTCTGTTTCTCGCACTCTGTTTCAGCCCCTCTGATTCTCGCCCTCTGTTTCAGCCCCTCTGTTTCTCGCCCTTTGTTTCAGCCCCTCTGATTCAGCCCCTCTGTTTCAGCCCCTCTGTTTCAGCCCCTCTGTTTCTCGCCCTCTGTTTCAGCCCCTCTGATTCAGCCCCTCTGATTCAGCCCCTCTGTTTCTTGCCCTCTGTTTCAGCCCCTCTGTTTCAGCCCCTCTGTTTCTCACCCTCTGATTCAGCCCCTCTGATTCAGCCCCTCTGATTCAGCCCCTCTGATTCAGCCCCTCTATATCCCACCCCTCTGTTTCAGCGCCTCTGTTTCTCGCCCTCTGTTTCAGCCCCTCTGTTTCTCGCCCTCTGTTTCAGCCCCTCTGTTTCAGCCCCTCTGTTTCAGCACCTTCTGTTTCAGCGCCTCTGTTTCGCCCTCTGTTTCAGCCCCTCTGTTTCTCGCCCTCTGTTTCAGCCCCTCTGATTCAGCCCCTCTGTTTCAGCCCCTCTGTTTATCCCCCTCTGTTCCAGCCCCTCTGTTTCAGACCCTCTGTTTCTGCCACTCTGTTTCAGCCCCTCTGTTACAGCCCCTCTGTTTCAGCCCCTCTGTTGCTCGCCCTCTGTTTCAGCCCCTCTGTTTCTCGCCCTCTGTTTCAGCCCCTCTGTTTCAGCCCATCTGTTACTGCCACTCTGTTTCTCGCCCTCTGTTTCAGCCCCTCTGTTTCGCACCCTCTGTTTCAGCCCCTCTGTTTCAGCCCCTCTGTTTCAGCCCCTCTGTTTCAGCCCCTCTGTTTCTCGCCCTCTGTTTCAGCCCCTCTGTTTCTGGCCCTCTGTTTCAGCCCCTCTGTTTCTCGCCCTCTGTTTCAGCCCCTCTGTTTCAGCCCCTCTGTTTCACGCCCTCTGTTTCTGCCCCTCTGCTTCTCGCCCTCTGTATCAGCCCCACTGTTTCTCGCCCTCTGTTTCAGCCCCGCTGATTCAGCCCCTCTGTTTCAGCCCCTCTGAATCAGCCCCTCTGATTCAGCCCCTCTGTTTCAGCCCCTCTGTTTCAGCCCCTCTGTTTCAGCCCCTCTGTTTCTCGCACTCTGTTTCAGCCCCTCTGATTCAGCCCCTCTGTTTCAGCCCCTCTGTTTCTCGCCCTCTGTTTCAGCCCCTCTGATTCAGCCCCTCTGATTCAGCCCCTCTGTTTCTTGCCCTCTGTTTCAGCCCCTCTGTTTCAGCCCCTCTGTTTCAGCCCCTCTGTTTCTCACCCTCTGATTCAGCCCCTCTGATTCAGCCCCTCTGATTCAGCCCCTCTATATCCCACCCCTCTGTTTCAGCGCCTCTGTTTCTCGCCCTCTGTTTCAGCCCCTCTGTTTCTCGCCCTCTGTTTCAGCCCCTCTGTTTCAGCCCCTCTGTTTCAGCACCTCTGTTTCAGCGCCTCTGTTTCGCTCTCTGTTTCAGCCCCTCTGTTTCTCGCCCTCTGTTTCAGCCCCTCTGATTCAGCCCCTCTGTTTCAGCCCCTCTGTTTATCCCCCTCTGTTCCAGCCCCTCTGTTTCAGACCCTCTGTTTCTGCCACTCTGTTTCAGCCCGTCTGTTGCTCGCCCTCTGTTTCAGCCCGTCTGTTTCTCGCCCTCTGTTTCAGCCCCTCTGTTTCAACCCATCTGTTACAGCCACTCTGTTTCTCGCCCTCTGTTTCAGCCCCTCTGTTTCTCACCCTCTGTTTCAGCCCCTCTGATTCAGCCCCTCTGTTTCTCGCCCTCTGTTTCAGCCCCTCTGTTTCTCGCCCTCTGTTTCAGCCCCTCTGTTTCTCGCCCTCTGTTTCAGCCCCTCTGTTTCAGCCCCTCTGATTCAGCCCCTCTGTTTCTCGCCCTCTGTTTCAGCCCCTCTGTTTCCCCCCCTCTGATTCAGCCCCTCTGTTTCTCGCCCTCTGTTTCAGCCCCTCTGTTTCAGCCCGTCTGTTTCTCGCCCTCTGTTTCAGCCCCTCTGTTTCAGCCCCTCTGTTTCAGCCCCTCTGTTTCTCGCACTCTGTTTCAGCCCCTCTATTTCTGGCCCTCTGTTTCAGCCCCTCTGTTTCTCGCCCTCTGTTTCAGCCCCTCTGTTTCAGCCCCTCTGTTTCACGCCCTCTGTTTCTGCCCCTCTGCTTCTCGCCCTCTGTATCAGCCCCGCTGTTTCTCGCCCTCTGTTTCAGCCCCGCTGATTCAGCCCCTCTGTTTCAGCCACTCTGAATCAGCCCCTCTGATTCAGCACCTCTGTTTCAGCCCCTCTGTTTCAGCCCCTCTGTTTCAGCCCCTCTGTTTCTCGCACTCTGTTTCAGCCCCTCTGATTCTCGCCCTCTGTTTCAGCCCCTCTGTTTCTCGCCCTTTGTTTCAGCCCCTCTGATTCAGCCCCTCTGTTTCAGCCCCTCTGTTTCAGCCCCTCTGTTTCTCGCCCTCTGTTTCAGCCCCTCTGATTCAGCCCCTCTGATTCAGCCCCTCTGTTTCTTGCCCTCTGTTTCAGCCCCTCTGTTTCAGCCCCTCTGTTTCAGCCCCTCTGTTTCTCACCCTCTGATTCAGCCCCTCTGATTCAGCCCCTCTGATTCAGCCCCTCTGATTCAGCCCCTCTATATCCCACCCCTCTGTTTCAGCGCCTCTGTTTCTCGCCCTCTGTTTCAGCCCCTCTGTTTCAGCCCCTCTGTTTCAGCACCTTCTGTTTCAGCGCCTCTGTTTCGCCCTCTGTTTCAGCCCCTCTGTTTCTCGCCCTCTGTTTCAGCCCCTCTGATTCAGCCCCTCTGTTTCAGCCCCTCTGTTTATCCCCCTCTGTTCCAGCCCCTCTGTTTCAGACCCTCTGTTTCTGCCACTCTGTTTCAGCCCCTCTGTTACAGCCCCTCTGTTTCAGCCCCTCTGTTGCTCGCCCTCTGTTTCAGCCCCTCTGTTTCTCGCCCTCTGTTTCAGCCCCTCTGTTTCAGCCCATCTGTTACTGCCACTCTGTTTCTCGCCCTCTGTTTCAGCCCCTCTGTTTCGCACCCTCTGTTTCAGCCCCTCTGATTCAGCCCCTCTGTTTCTCGCCCTCTGTTTCAGCCCCTCTGTTTCTCGCCCTCTGTTTCAGCCCCTCTGTTTCAGCCCCTCTGATTCAGCCCCTCTGTTTCTCGCCCTCTGTTTCAGCCCCTCTGTTTCCCCCCCTCTGTTTCAGCCCCTCTGTTTCTCGCCCTCTGTTTCAGCCCCTCTGTTTCAGCCCGTCTGTTTCAACCCGTCTGTTTCAGCCCCTCTGTTTCTCACCCTCTGTTTCTCGCCCTCTGTTTCAGCTCCTCTGTTTTTCGCCCTCTGGTTCAGCCCCCTGTTTCTCGCCCTCTGTTTCAGGCTCTCTGTTTCCGCCCCTCTGTTTCTCGCCCTCTGTTTCTCGCCCGCTGTTTCAGCCCCTTTGTTTCTCGCCCTCAGTTTCAGCCACTCTGTTTCAGCCCCTCTGATTCAGCCCCTCTGATTCAGCCCCTCTGTTTCTCGCCCTCTGTTTCAGACCCTCTGATTCAGGCCCTCTGTTTCAGCTCCTCTGTTTCAGCCCCTCTGTTTCTCACCCTCTGTTTCAGCCCCTCTGTTTCTCGCCCTCTGTTTCAGCCCCTCTGTTTCTCGCCCTCTATTTCTGCCCCTCTGTTTCTCGCCCTCTGTTTCAGCCCCGCTGTTTCTCGCACTCTGTTTCAGCCCCGCTGATTCAGCCCCTCTGTTTCAGCCCCTCTGTTTCAGCCCCTCTGTTTCTCGCCCTCAGTTTCAGCCCCTCTGTTTCTCCCCCTCTGTTTCTCGCCCTCTGTTTCAGCCCCTCTGTTTCTCGCCCTCTCTTTCAGCCCCTCTGTTTCAGCCCCTCTGTTTCTCGCCCTCTGTTTCAGCCCCTCTGTTTCTCGCCCTCTGTTTCAGCCCCTCTGTTTCTCGCCCTCTGTTTCAGCCCCTCTGTTTCAGCCCCTCTGATTCAGCCCCTCTGTTTCTCGCCCTCTGTTTCAGCCCCTCTGTTTCCCCCCCTCTGTTTCAGCCCCTCTGTTTCTCGCCCTCTGTTTCAGCCCCTCTGTTTCAGCCCGTCTGTTTCAGCCCGTCTGTTTCAGCCCCTCTGTTTCTCACCCTCTGTTTCTCGCCCTCTGTTTCAGCTCCTCTGTTTTTCGCCCTCTGGTTTAGCCCCCTGTTTCTCGCCCTCTGTTTCAGGCTCTCAGTTTCCGCCCCTCTGTTTCTCGCCCTCTGTTTCTCGCCCGCTGTTTCAGCCCCTTTGTTTCTCGCCCTCAGTTTCAGCCACTCTGTTTCAGCCCCTCTGATTCAGCCCCTCTGATTCAGCCCCTCTGTTTCTCGCCCTCTGTTTCAGACCCTCTGATTCAGGCCCTCTGTTTCAGCTCCTCTGTTTCAGCCCCTCTGTTTCTCACCCTCTGTTTCAGCCCCTGTGTTTCTCGCCCTCTGTTTCAGCCCCTCTGTTTCTCGCCCTCTATTTCTGCCCCTCTGTTTCTCGCCCTCTGTTTCAGCCCCGCTGTTTCTCGCACTCTGTTTCAGCCCCGCTGATTCAGCCCCTCTGTTTCAGCCCCTCTGTTTCAGCCCCTCTGTTTCTCGCCCTCTGTTTCAGCCCCTCTGTTTCTCCCCCTCTGTTTCTCGCCCTCTGTTTCAGCCACTCTGTTTCTCGCCCTCTCTTTCAGCCCCTCTGTTTCAGCCCCTCTGTTTCTCGCCCTCTGTTTCAGCCCGGCTGTTTCTCGCCCTCTGTTTCAGCCCCTCTATTTCTGCCCCTCTGTTTCTCACCCTCTGTTCCAGCCCCGCTGTTTCTCGCCCTCTGTTTCAGCCCCGCTGGATCAGCCCCTCTGTTTCAGTCCCCTGTTTCAGCCCCTCTGTTTCTCGCCCTCTGTTTCAGCCCCTCTGTTTCTCCCCCTCTGTTTCTCGCCCTCTGTTTCAGCCCCTCTGTTTCAGCCCCTCTTTTTCTCGCCCTCTGTTTCTGCCCCTCTGTTTCTCGCCCTCTGTTTCAGCCCCGCTGTTTCTCGCCCTCTGTTTCAGCCCCGCTGATTCAGCCCCTCTGTTTCAGCCCCTCTGAATCAGCCCCTCTGATTCAGCCCCTCTGTTTCAGCCCCTCTGTTTCAGCCCCTTTGTTTCAGCCCCTCTGTTTCTCGCCCTCTGTTTCAGCCCCTCTGTTTCAGCCCCTCTGTTTCTCGCCCTCCGTTTCTGCCCCTCTGTTTCTCGCCCTCTCTTTCAGCCCCTCTGTTTCAGCACCTCTGTTTCAGCTCCTCTGTTTCAGCCCCTGTGTTTCTCGCCCTCTGTTTCAGCCCCTCTGTTTCTCGCCCTCTGTTTCAGCCCCTGTGTTTCTCGCCCTCTGTTTCAGCCCCTCTGTTTCAGCTCCTCTGTTTCAACCCAGTGTTTCTCGCCCTCTGTTTCAGCCCCTCTGTTTCAGCCCCTCTGTTTCAGCCCCTCTGTTTCAGCCACTCTGTTTCTCGCCCTCTGTTTCAGCCCCTCTGTTTCTCGCCCTCTGTTTCAGCCCCTCTGTTTCAGCCCCGCTATTTCTCGCCCTCTGTTTCAGCCCCGCTGACTCAGCCCCTCTGTTTCAGCCCCTCTGAATCAGCCCCTCTGATTCAGCCCCTCTGTTTCAGCCCCTCTGTTTCAGCCCCTCTGTTTCAGCCCCTCTGTTTCTCGCCCTCTGTTTCAGCCCCTCTGATTCTCGCCCTCTGTTTCTCACCCTCTGTTTCAGCCCTTAGTTTTTCGCATTCTGTTTCAGCCCCTCTGTTTATCGCCCTCTGTTTCAGGCTCTCTGTTTCAGCCCGTCTGTTTCAGCCCCTCTGTTTCAGCCCCTCTGTTTCTCGCCCTCTGTTTCTCGCCCGCTGTTTCAGCCCCATTGTTTCTCGCCCTCTGTTTCAGCCCCACTGTTTCAGCCCCTCTGTTTCAGCCCCTCTGGTTCAGCCCCTCTGTTTCTCGACCTCTGTTTCAGCCCCTCTGTTTCAGCCCCTCTGTTTCAGCCCCTCTGTTTCTCGCCCTCTGTTTCTGCACCTCTGTTTCTCGCCCTCTGTTTCAGCCCCTCTGTTTCTCGCCCTCTGTTTCAGCCCCTCTGTTTCAGCCCCTCTGTTTCAGCCCCTCTGTTTCAGCCCCTCTGTTTCTCGCCCTCTGTTTCAGCCCCGCTGTTTCTCGCCCTCTGTTTCAGCCCCGCTGATTCAGCCCCTCTGTTTCAGCCCCTCTGAATCAGCCCCTCTGATTCAGCCCCTCTGTTTCAGACCCTCTGTTTCAGCCCCTCTGTTTCAGCCCCTCTGTTTCTCGCCCTCTGTTTCAGCCCCTCTGATTCTCGCCCTCTGTTTCAGCCCCTCTGTTTCTCGCCCACGGTTTCAGCCACTCTGATTCAGCCCCTCTGTTCCAGCCCCTCTGATTCAGCCCCTCTGATTCAGCCCCTCTGATTCAGCCCCTCTGTTTCTCGCCCTCTGTTTCAGCCCCTCTGTTTCAGCCCCTCTGTTTCAGCCCCTCTGTTTCTCACCCTCTGTTTCAGCCCCTCTGATTCAGCCCCTCTGATTCAGCCCCTCTGATTCAACCCCTCTGTTTCTCTCCCTCTGTTTCAGCCCCTCTGTTTCTCGCCCTCTGTTTCAGCCCCTCTGTTTCAGCCCCTCTGTTTCAGCACATCTGTTTCAGCGCCTCTGTTTCTCGCCCTCTGTTTCAGCCCCTCTGATTCAGCCTCTCTGTTTCAGCCCCTCTGTTTCTCCCCCTCTGTTCCAGCCCCTCTGTTTCAGCCCCTCTGATTCAGCCCCTCTGCTTCAGCCCCTCTGATTCAGCCCCTCTGTTTCAGCCCCTCTGTTTCAGCCCCTCTGTTTCAGCCCCTCTGTTTCGCACCCTCTCTTTCAGCCCATCTGATTCAGCCCCTCTGATTCAGCCCCTCTGATTCAGCCCCTCTGTTTCCCGCCCCTCTGTTTCAGCCCCACTGTTTCAGCCCCTCTGTTTCAGCCCCTCTGTTTCAGCGCCTCTGTTTCTCGCCCTCTGTTTCAGCCCCTCTGTTTCTCGTCCTCAGTTTCAGCCCCTCTGATTCAGCCCCGCTGTTTCAGCCCCTCTGTTTCTCCCCCTCTGTTCCAGCCCCTCTTTTACAGCCCCTCTGTTTCAGCCACTCTGTTTTAGCCCCTCTGTTTCAGCCCCTCTCTTTCAGCCCCTCTGTTTCTCGCCCTCTGTTTCAGCCCCTCTGTTTCTCGCCCTCTGTTTCAGGCCCTCTGTTTCTCGCCCTCTGTTTCAGCCCCTCTGTTTCAGACCGTCTGTTTCAGCCACTCTGTTTCTCGACCTCTGTTTCAGCCACTCTGTTTCTCGCCCTCTGATTCAGCCCCTCTGTTTCTCGCCCTCTGTTTCAGCGCCTCTGTTTCAGCCCCTCTGTTTCTCGCCCTCTGTTTCTGCCCCTCTGTTTCTCGCCCTCTGTTTCAGCCCGGCTGTTTCTCGCCCTCTGTTTCAGCACCGCTGATTCAGCCCCTCTGTTTCAGCCCCTCTGAATCAGCCCCTCTGATTCAGCCCCTCTGTTTCAGACCCTCTGTTTCAGCCCCTCTGTTTCAGCCCCTCTGTTTCTCGCCCTCTGTTTCAGCCCCTCTGATTCTCGCCCTCAGTTTTAGCCCCTCTGTTTCTCGCCCACGGTTTCAGCCCCTCTGATTCAGCCCCTCTGTTCCAGCCCCTCTGATTCAGCCACTCTGATTCAGCCCCTCTGATTCAGCCCCTCTGTTTCTCACCCTCTGTTTCAGCCCCTCTGTTTCAGCCCCTCTGTTTCTCACCCTCTGTTTCAGCCCCTCTGATTCAGCCCCTCTGATTCAGCCCCTCTGATTCAGCCCCTCTGTTTCTCGCCCACTGTTTCCGCCCATCTGTTTCTCGCCCTCTGTTTCAGCCCCTCTGTTTCAGCCCCTCTGTTTCAGCCCCTCTGTTTCAGCGCCTCTGTTTCTCGCCCTCTGTTTCAGCCCCTCTGATTCAGCCCTTCTGTTTCAGCCCCTCTGTTTCTCCACCTCTGTTCCAGCCCCTCTGTTTCAGCCCGTCTGTTTCAACCCGTCTGTTTCGGGCACTCTGTTTCTCGCCCTCTGTTTCAGCGCCTCTGTTTCTCACCCTCTGTTTCAGCCCCTCTGATTCAGCCCCTCTGTTTCTCGCACTCTGTTTCAGCCCCTCTGTTTCTCGCCCTCTGTTTCAGCCCCTCTGTTTCAGCCCCTCTGATTCAGCCCCTCTGTTTCTCGCCCTCTGTTTCAGCCCCTCTGTTTCTCGCCCTCTGTTTCAGCCCCTCTGTTTCTCGCCCTCTGTTTCAGCCCCTCTGATTCAGCCCCTCTGTTTCTCGCCCTCTGCTTCAGCCGCTCTGTTTCAGCCCCTCTGTTTCTCGCCCTCTGTTTCAGCCCCTCTGTTTCAGCCCCTCTGTTTCTCGCCCTCTGTTTCTGCCCCTCTGTTTCTCGCCCTCTTTTTCAGCCCCTCTGTTTCTCGCCCTCTGTTTCAGCCCCTCTGTTTCAGCCCCTCTGTTTCTCGCCCTCAGTTTCTGCCCCTCTGTTTCTCGCCCTCTGTTTCAGCCCCGCTGTTTCTCGCCCTCTGTTTCAGCCCCTCTGTTTCAGCCCCTCTGTTTCTCGCCCTCAGTTTCTGCCCCTCTGTTTCTCGCCCTCTGTTTCAGCCCCGCTGTTTCTCGCCCTCTGTTTCAGTCCGCTGATTCAGCCCCTCTGTTTCAGCCCCTCTGTTTCTCGCCTTCTGTTTCTCGCCCTCTGTTATAGCCCCTCTGATTCTCGCCCTCTTTTTCAGCCCCTCTGTTTCTCGCCCTCTGTTTCAGCCCCTCTGATTCAGCCCCTCTGTTTCAGCCCCTCTGATTCAGCCCCTCTGATTCAGCCCCTCTGTTTCATACCCTCTCTTTCTCACCCTCTGTTTCAGCCCCTCTGATTCAGCCACTCTGATTCAGCCCCTCTGATTCAGCCCCTCTGTTTTCCTCCCCTCTGTTTCAGCCCCTCTGTTTCTCGCCCTCTGTTTCAGCCCCTCTGATTCAGCCCCTCTGATTCAGCCCCTCTGATTCAGCCCCTCTGTTTCCGGCCCCTCTGTTTCAGCCCCTCTGTTTCTCGCCCTATGTTACAGCCCCTCTGTTTCTCGCCCTCTGTTTCAGCCCCACTGTTTCAGACCCTCTGCTTCTCGCCCTCTGTTTCAGCCCCTCTGTTTTAGCCCCTCTGTTTCAGCCCCTCTGTTTCTCGCCCTCTGTTTCAGCCCCTCTGATTCAGCCCCTCTGATTCAGCCCCTCTGATTCAGCCCCTCTGTTTCCCGCGCCTCTGTTTCAGCCCCTCTGTTTCTCGCCCTCTGTTTCAGCCCCTCTGTTTCTCGCCCTCTGTTTCAGCCCCATTGTTTCAGCCCCTCTGTTTCAGCCCCTCTGTTTCAGCGCCTCTGTTTCTCGCCCTCTGTTTCAGCCCCTCTGTTTCTCGCCCTCTGTTTCAGCCCCTCTGATTCAGCCCCGCTGTTTCAGCACCTCTGTTTCTCCACCTCTGTTCCAGCCCCTCTTGTTCAGCCCCTCTGTTTCTCACCCTCTGTTTCAGCCCCTCTGTTTCTCGCCCTCTGTTTCAGCCCCTCTGTTTCAGCCCATCTGTTTCAGCAACTCTGTTTCTCACCCTCTGTTTCAGCCCCTCTGTTTCTCACCCTCTGTTTCTGCCCCTCTGATTCAGCCCCTCTGTTTCTCGCCCTCTGTTTCAGCCCCTCTGTTTCTCGCCCTCTGTTTCAGCCCCTCTGTTTCTCGCCCTCTGTTTCAGCCCCTCTGTTTCAGCCCCTCTGATTCAGCCCCCCGTTTTCTCGCCCTCTGTTTCAGACCCTCTGTTTCCCCCCCTCTGTTTCAGCCGCTCTGTTTCTCGCCCTCTGTTTCAGCCCGTCTGTTTCAGCCCGTCTGTTTCAGCCCCTCTGTTTCAGCCCCTCTGTTTCTCACCCTCTGTTTCTTGCACTCTGTTTCAGCCCCTCTGTTTTTCGCCCTCTGGTTCAGCCCCCTGTTTCTCGCCCTCTGTTTCAGGCTCTCTGTTTCCGCCCCTCTGTTTCTCGCCCTCTGTTTCTCGCCCGCTGTTTCAGCCCCTCTGTTTCAGCCCCTCTGATTCAGCCCCTCTGATTCAGCCCCTCTGTTTCTCGCCCTGTGTTTCAGACCCTCGGTTTCAGACCCTCTGTTTCAGCTCCTCTGTTTCAGCCCCTCTGTTTCTCGCCCTCTGTTTCAGCCCCTCTGTTTCTCGCCCTCTTTTTCAGCCCCTCTGTTTCTCGCCCTCTGTTTCAGCCCCTCTGTTTCAGCCCCTCTGTTTCTCGCCCTCAGTTTCTGCCCCTCTGTTTCTCGCCCTCTGTTTCAGCCCCTCTGATTCAGCCCCTCTGTTTCTCGCCCTCTGTTTCAGCCCCTCTGTTTCAGCCCCTCTGTTTCTCGCCCTCCGTTTCTGCCCCTCTGTTTCTTGCCCTCTGTTTCAGCCCCGCTGTTTCTCGCCCTCTGTTTCAGCCCCGCTGATTCAGCCCCTCTGTTTCAGCCCCTCTGAATCAGCCCCTCTGATTCAGCCCCTCTGTTTCAGCCCCTCTGTTTCAGCCCCTCTGTTTCTCGCCCTCTGTTTCTGCCCCTCTGTTTCTCGCCCTCTGTTTCATCCCCTCTGATTCAGCCCCTCTGCTTCAGCCCCTCTGATTCAGCCCCTCTGATTCAGCCCCTCTGATTCAGCCCCTCCGTTTCTCGCCCTCTGTTTCAGCCCCTCTGTTTCAGCCCCTCTGTTTCTCACCCTCTGTTTCAGCCCATCTGATTCAGCCCCGCTGATTCAGCCCCTCTGATTCAGCCCCTCTGTTTCCCGCCCCTCTGTTTCAGCCCCACTGTTTCTCGCCCTCTGTTTCAGCCCCTCTGTTTCTCGCCCTCTGTTTCAGCCCCACTGTTTCAGCCCCTCTCTTTCAGCCCCTCTGTTTCAGCCCCTCTGTTTCTCGCCCTCTGTTTCAGCCCCTTTGTTTCAGCCCATCTGTTTCAGCCACTCTGTTTCTCACCCTCTGTTTCAGCCCCTCTGTTTCTCAACCTCTGTTTCTGCCCCTCTGATTCAGCCCCTCTGTTTCTCGCCCTCTGTTTCAGCCCCTCTGTTTCTCGCCCTCTGTTTCAGCCCCTCTGTTTCAGCCCGTCTGTTTCAGCCCCTCTGTTTCAGCCCCTCTGTTTCAGCCCCTCTGTTTTTCGCCCTCTGGTTCAGCCCCCTGTTTCTCGCCCTCTGTTTCAGGCTCTCTGTTTCCGCCCCTCTGTTTCTCGCCCTCTGTTTCTTGCCCGCTGTTTCAGCCCCTTTGTTTCTCGCCCTCTGTTTCAGCCCCTCTGTTTCAGCCCCTCTGATTCAGCCGCTCTGATTCAGCCCCTCTGTTTCTCGCCCTGTGTTTCAGACCCTCTGTTTCAGACCCTGTTTCAGCTCCTCTGTTTCAGCCCCTCTGTTTCTCGCCCTCTGTTTCAGCCCCTCTGTTTCTCGCCCTCTTTTTCAGCCCCTCTGTTTCATCCCCTCTGTTTCAGCCCCTCTGTTTCAGCCCCTCTGTTTCTCGCCCTCAGTTTCTGCCCCTCTGTTTCTCGCCCTCTGTTTCAGCCACGCTGTTTCTCGCCCTCTGTTTCAGCCCCGCTGATGCAGCCCCTCTGTTTCAGCCCGTCTGAATCAGCCCCTCTGATTCAGCCCCTCTGTTTCAGCCCCTTTGTTTCAGCCCCTCTGTTTCTCGCCCTCTGTTTCTGCCCCTCTGTTTCTCGCCCTCTGTTTCATCCCCTCTGATTCAGCCCCTCTGCCTCAGCCCCTCTGATTCAGCCCCTCTGTTTCTCCCCCTCTGTTTCAGCCCCTCTGTTTCAGCCCCTCTGTTTCAGCCCCTCTGTTACTCACCCTCTGGTTCAGCCCATCTGATTCAGCCCCTCTGATTCAGCCCCTCTGATTCAGCCCCTCTGTTTCCCGCCCCTCTGTTTCAGACCCTCTGTTTCTCGCCCTCTGTTTCAGCCCCTCTGTTTCTCGCCCTCTGTTTCAGCCCCACTGTTTCAGCCCCTCTGTTTCAGCCCCTCTGTTTCAGCGCCTCTGTTTCTCGCCCTCTGTTTCAGCCCCTCTGTTTCTCGCCCTCTGTTTCAGCCCCTCTGATTCAGCCCCACTGTTTCAGCCCCTCTGTTTCTCCCCCTCTGTTCCAGCCCCTCTTTTACAGCCCCTCTGTTTCAGCCACTCTGTTTTAGCCCCTCTGTTTCAGCCCCTCTGTTTCAGCCCCTCTGTTTCTCGCCCTCTGTTTCAGCCCCTCTGTTTCTCGCCCTATGTTTCTGCCCCTCTGTTTCTCGCCCTCTGTTTCAGCCCCACTGTTTCAGCCCCTCTGCTTCTCGCCCTCTGTTTCAGCCCCTCTGTTTCAGCCCCTCTGTTTCAGCCCCTCTGTTTCTCGCCCTGTGTTTCAGCCCCTCTGATTCAGCCCCTCTGATTCAGCCCCTCTGATTCAGCCCCTCTGTTTCCCGCGCCTCTGTTTCAGCCCCTCTGTTTCTCGCCCTCTGTTTCAGCCCCTCTGTTTCTCGCCCTCTGTTTCAGCCCCACTGTTTCAGCCCCTCTGTTTCAGCCCCTCTGTTTCAGCGCCTCTGTTTCTCGCCCTCTGTTTCAGCCCCTTTGTTTCTCGCCCTCTGTTTCAGCCCCTCTGATTCAGCCCTGCTGTTTCAGCCCCTCTGTTTCTCCCCCTCTGTTCCAGCCCCTCTTGTTCAGCCCCTCTGTTTCTCACCCTCTGTTTCAGCCCCTCTGTTTCAGCCCCTCTGATTCAGCCCCTCTGATTCAGCCCCTCTGTTTCCCGCCCCTCTGTTTCAGCCCCTCTGTTTCTCGCCATCTGTTTCAGCCCCTCTGTTTCTCGCCCTCTGTTTCAGCCCCTCTGTTTCTCGCCCTCTGTTTCAGCCCCTCTGTTTCAGCCCCTCTGTTTCAGCGCCTCTGTTTCGCCCTCTGTTTCAGCCCCTCTGTTTCTCGCCCTCTGTTTCAGCCCCTCTGATTCAGCCCCTCTGTTTCAGCCCCTCTGTTTCTCCGCCTTTGTTCCAGCACCTCTGTTTCAGCCCCTCTGTTTCAGCCACTCTGTTTCAGCCCCTCTGTTTCAGCCCCTCTGTTTCAGCCCCTCTGTTTCTCACCCTCTGTTTCAGCCCCTCTGTTTCTCGCCCTCTGTTTCAGCCCATCTTTTTCCAGCAACTCTGTTTCTCGCCCTCTGTTTCAGCCCCTCTGTTTCAGCGCCTCTGTTTCTCGCCCTCTGTTTCAGCCCCTCTGTTTCTCGCCCTCTGTTTCAGCCCCTCTGATTCAGCCCTGCTGTTTCAGCCCCTCTGTTTCTCCCCCTCTGTTCCAGCCCCTCTTGTTCAGCCCCTCTGTTTCTCACCCTCTGTTTCAGCCCCTCTGTTTCAGCCCCTCTGATTCAGCCCCTCTGATTCAGCCCCTCTGTTTCCCGCCCCTCTGTTTCAGCCCCTCTGTTTCTCGCCATCTGTTTCAGCCCCTCTGTTTCTCGCCCTCTGTTTCAGCCCCTCTGTTTCTCGCCCTCTGTTTCAGCCCCTCTGTTTCAGCCCCTCTGTTTCAGCCCCTCTGTTTCAGCGCCTCTGTTTCGCCCTCTGTTTCAGCCCCTCTGTTTCTCGCCCTCTGTTTCAGCCCCTCTGATTCAGCCCCTCTGTTTCAGCCCCTCTGTTTCTCCGCCTTTGTTCCAGCACCTCTGTTTCAGCCCCTCTGCTTCAGCCACTCTGTTTCAGCCCCTCTGTTTCAGCCCCTCTGTTTCAGCCCCTCTGTTTCTCACCCTCTGTTTCAGCCCCTCTGTTTCTCGCCCTCTGTTTCAGCCCCTCTGTTTCAGCCCATCTTTTTCCAGCAACTCTGTTTCTCGCCCTCTGTTTCAGCCCCTCTGTTTCTCACCCTCTGTTTCAGCCCCTCTGATTCAGCCCCTCTGTTTCTCGCCCTCTGTTTCAGCCCCTCTGTTTCTCGCCCTCTGTTTCAGCCCCTCTGTTTCAGCCCCTCTGATTCAGCCCCTCTGTTTCTCGCCCTCTGTTTCAGCCCCTCTGGTTCCCCCCCTCTGTTTCAGCCCCTCTGTTTCTCGCCCTCAGTTTCAGCCCCTCTGTTTCAGCCCGTCTGTTGCAGCCCCTTTGTTTCAACCCCTCTGTTTCTCACCCTCTGTTTCTCGCCCTCTGTTTCAGCCCCTCTGTTTTTCGCCCTCTGGTTTAGCCCCCTGTTTCTCGCCCTCTGTTTCAGGCTCTCTGTTTCCGCCCCTCTGTTTCTCGCCCTCTGTTTCTCGCCCGCTGTTTCAGCCCCTTTGTTTCTCGCCCTCTGTTTCAGCCCCTCTGTTTCAGCCCCTCTGATTCAGACCCTCTGATTCAGCCCCTCTGTTTCTCGCCCTCTGTTTCAGACCCTCTGTTCCAGCCCCTCTGTTTCAGCTCCTCTGTTTCAGCCCCTCTGTTTCTCGCCCTCTGTTTCAGCCCCTCTGTTTCTCGCCCTCTGTTTCAGCTCCTCTGTTTCTCGCCCTCTTTTTCAGCCCCTCTGTTTCTCGCCCTCTGTTTCAGCCCCGCTGTTTCTCGCCCTCTGTTTCAGTCCGCTGATTCAGCCCCTCTGTTTCAGCCCCTCTGAATCAGCCCCTCTGATTCAGCCCCTCTGTTTCAGCCCCTCTGTTTCTCGCCTTCTGTTTCTCGCCCTCTGTTATAGCCCCTCTGATTCTCGCCCTCTTTTTCAGCCCCTCTGTTTCTCGCCCTCTGTTTCAGCCCCTCTGATTCAGCCCCTCTGTTTCAGCCCCTCTGATTCAGCCCCTCTGATTCAGCCCCTCTGTTTCATACCCTCTGTTTCTCACCCTCTGTTTCAGCCCCTCTGATTCAGCCACTCTGATTCAGCACCTCTGATTCAGCCCCTCTGTTTTCCTCCCCTCTGTTTCAGCCCCTCTGTTTCTCGCCCTCTGTTTCAGCCCCATTGTTTCAGCCCCTCTGTTTCAGCCCCTCTGTTTCAGCGCCTCTGTTTCTCGCCCTCTGTTTCAGCCCCTCTGTTTCTCGCCCTCTGTTTCATCCCCTCTGTTTCTCGCCCTCTGTTTCAGCCCCTCTGTTTCAGCCCCTCTGTTCCAGCCCCTCTTGTTCAGCCCCTCTGTTTCTCACCCTCTGTTTCAGCCCCTCTGTTTCTCGCCCTGTGTTTCAGCCCCTCTGTTTCAGCCCATCTGTTTCAGCAACTCTGTTTCTCACCCTCTGTTTCAGCCCCTCTGTTTCTCACCCTCTGTTTCTGCCCCTCTGATTCAGCCCCTCTGTTTCTCGCCCTCTGTTTCAGCCCCTCTGTTTCTCGCCCTCTGTTTCAGCCCCTCTGTTTCTCGCCCTCTGTTCCAGCCCCTCTGTTTCAGCCCCTCTGATTCAGCCCCCCGTTTTCTCGCCCTGTGTTTCAGCCCATCTGATTCAGCCCCTCTGATTCAGCCCCTCTGTTTCTCGCCCTCTGTTTCAGCCCCACTGTTTCAGCCCCTCTGCTTCTCTCCCTCTGTTTCAGCCCCTCTGTTTCAGCCCCTCTGTTTCAGCCCCTCTGTTTCTCGCCCTGTGTTTCAGCCCCTCTGATTCAGCCCCTCTGATTCAGCCCCTCTGATTCAGCCCCTCTGTTTCCCGCGCCTCTGTTTCAGCCCCTCTGTTTCTCGCCCTCTGTTTCAGCCCCTCTGTTTCTCGCCCTCTGTTTCAGCGCCACTGTTTCAGCCCCTCTGTTTCAGCCCCTCTGTTTCAGCGCCTCTGTTTCTCGCCCTCTGTTTCAGCCCCTCTGTTTCTCGCCCTCTGTTTCAGCCCCTCTGATTCAGCCCTGCTGTTTCAGCCCCTCTGTTTCTCCCCCTCTGTTCCAGCCCCTCTTGTTCAGCCCCTCTGTTTCTCACCCTCTGTTTCAGCCCCTCTGTTTCAGCCTCTCTGATTCAGCCCCTCTGATTCAGCCCCTCTGTTTCCCGCCCCTCTGTTTCAGCCCCTCTGTTTCTCGCCATCTGTTTCAGCCCCTCTGTTTCTCGCCATCTGTTTCAGCCCCTCTGTTTCTCGCCCTCTGTTTCAGCCCCTCTGTTTCAGCCCCTCTGTTTCAGCCCCTCTGTTTCAGCGCCTCTGTTTCGCCCTCTGTTTCAGCCCCTCTGTTTCTCGCCCTCTGTTTCAGCCCCTCTGATTCAGCCCCTCTGTTTCAGCCCCTCTGTTTCTCCGCCTTTGTTCCAGCACCTCTGTTTCAGCCCCTCTGTTTCAGCCACTCTGTTTCAGCCCCTCTGTTTCAGCCCCTCTGTTTCAGCCCCTCTGTTTCTCACCCTCTGTTTCAGCCTCTCTGTTTCTCGCCCTCTGTTTCATCCCCTCTGTTTCAGCCCATCTTTTTCCAGCAACTCTGTTTCCCGCCCTCTGTTTCAGCCCCTCTGTTTCTCACCCTCTGTTTCAGCCCCTCTGATTCAGCCCCTCTGTTTCTCGCCCTCTGTTTCAGCCCCTCTGTTTCTCGCCCTCTGTTTCAGCCCCTCTGTTTCAGCCCCTCTGATTCAGCCCCTCTGTTTCTCGCCCTCTGTTTCAGCCCCTCTGGTTCCCCCCCTCTGTTTCAGCCCCTCTGTTTCTCGCCCTCAGTTTCAGCCCCTCTGTTTCAGCCCGTCTGTTGCAGCACCTCTGTTTCAACCCCTCTGTTTCTCACCCTCTGTTTCTTGCCCTCTGTTTCAGCGCCTCTGTTTTTCGCCCTCTGGTTTAGCCCCCTGTTTCTCGCCCTCTGTTTCAGGCTCTCTGTTTCCGCCCCTCTGTTTCACGCCCTCTGTTTCTCGCCCGCTGTTTCAGCCCCTTTGTTTCTCGCCCTCTGTTTCAGCCCCTCTGTTTCAGCCCCTCTGATTCAGACCCTCTGATTCAGCCCCTCTGTTTCTCACCCTCTGTTTCTCTCACTCTGTTTCAGCCCCTTTGTTTCTCGCCCTCTGTTTCAGGCTCTCTGTTTCAGCCCGTCTGTTTCCCGCCCTCTGTTTCAGCCCCTCTGTTTCTCGCCCTCTGTTTCAGCCCCTCTGTTTCTCGCCCTTTGTTTCAGCCCCTCTGTATCAGCCCCTCTGTTACAGCCCCTCTGTTTAAGCCCATCTGTGTCAGCCCCTCTGTATCAGCCCCTCTGTTTCTCACCCTCTGTTTCTCGCCCTCTGTTTCGCCCCCTCTGTTTCTCACCCTCTGTTTCAGGCTCTCTGTTTCAGCCGTCTGATTCAGCCCCTCTGTTTCAGCCCCTCTGTTTCTCGCCCGCTGTTTCTCGCCCGCTGTTTCAGCTCCTCTCTTTCTCGCCCACTGTTTCAGCCCCTCTCTTTCAGCCCCTCTGTTTCAGCCCCTCTGTTTCTCGCCCTCTGTTTCAGCCCCTCTGTTTCTCACCCTCTGTTTCAGCCCCTCTGATTCAGCCCCTCTGTTTCTCGCCCTCTGTTTCAGCCCCTCTGTTTCTCGCCCTCTGTTTCAGCCCCTCTGTTTCAGCCCCTCTGATTCAGCCCCTCTGTTTCTCGCCCTCTGTTTCAGCCCCTCTGGTTCCCCCCCTCTGTTTCAGCCCCTCTGTTTCTCGCCCTCAGTTTCAGCCCCTCTGTTTCAGCCCGTCTGTTGCAGCCCCTCTGTTTCAACCCCTCTGTTTCTCACCCTCTGTTTCTCGCCCTCTGTTTCAGCCCCTCTGTTTTTCGCCCTCTGGTTTAGCCCCCTGTTTCTCGCCCTCTGTTTCAGGCTCTCTGTTTCCGCCCCTCTGTTTCTCGCCCTCTGTTTCTCGCCCTCTGTTTCAGCCCCTCTGTTTCTCGCCCTCTGTTTCAGCTCCTCTGTTACTCGCCCTCTTTTTCAGCCCCTCTGTTTCTCGCCCTCTGTTTCAGCCCCTCCGTTTCAGCCCCTCTGTTTCTCGCCCTCAGTTTCTGCCCCTCTGTTTCTCGCCCTCTGTTTCAGCCCCGCTGTTTCTCGCCCTCTGTTTCAGTCCGCTGATTCAGCCCCTCTGTTTCAGCCCCTCTGAATCAGCCCCTCTGATTCAGCCCCTCTGTTTCAGCCCCTCTGTTTCTCGCCTTCTGTTTCTCGCCCTCTGTTATAGCCCCTCTGATTCTCGCCCTCTTTTTCAGCCCCTCTGTTTCTCGCCCTCTGTTTCAGCCCCTCTGATTCAGCCCCTCTGTTTCAGCCCCTCTGATTCAGCCCCTCTGATTCAGCTCCTCTGTTTCATACCCTCTGTTTCTCACCCTCTGTTTCAGCCCCTCTGATTCAGCCACTCTAATTCAGCACCTCTGATTCAGCCCCTCTGTTTTCCTCCCCTCTGTTTCAGCCCCTCTGTTTCTCGCCCTCTGTTTCAGCCCCTCTGATTCAGCCCCTCTGATTTAGCCCCTCTGATTCAGCCCCTCTGTTTCCCGCCCCTCCGTTTCAGCCCCTCTGTTTCTCGCCCTATGTTTCAGCCCCTCTGTTTCTCGCCCTCTGTTTCAGCCCCACTGTTTCAGCCCCTCTGCTTCTCGCCCTCTGTTTCAGCCCCTCTGTTTTAGCCCCTCTGTTTCAGCCCCTCTGTTTCTCGCCCTCTGTTTCAGCCCCTCTGATTCAGCCCCTCTGATTCAGCACCTCTGATTCAGCCCCTCTGTTTCCCGCGCCTCTGTTTCAGCCCCTCTGTTTCTCGCCCTCTGTTTCAGCCCCTCTGTTTCTCGCCCTCTGTTTCAGCCCCATTGTTTCAGCCCCTCTGTTTCAGCCCCTCTGTTTCAGCGCCTCTGTTTCTCGCCCTCTGTTTCAGCCCCTCTGTTTCTCGCCCTCTGTTTCAGCGCCTCTGTTTCTCGCCCTCTGTTTCAGCCCCTCTGTTTCTCGCCCTCTGTTTCAGCCCCTCTGTTTCAGCCCCTCTGTTCCAGCCCCTCTTGTTCAGCCCCTCTGTTTCTCACCCTCTGTTTCAGCCCCTCTGTTTCTCGCCCTCTGTTTCAGCCCCTCTGTTTCAGCCCATCTGTTTCAGCAACTCTGTTTCTCACCCTCTGTTTCAGCCCCTCTGTTTCTCACCCTCTGTTTCTGGCCCTCTGATTCAGCCCCTCTGTTTCTCGCCCTCTGTTTCAGCCCCTCTGTTTCTCGCCCTCTGTTTCAGCCCCTCTGTTTCTCTCCCTCTGTTTAGCCCCTATGTTTCTCGCCCTCTGTTTCAGCCCCTCTGTTTCTCGCCCTCTGTTTCAGCCCCTCTGTTTCTCGCCCTCTGTTTCAGCCCCTCTGTTTCAGCCCCTCTGTTTCAGCCCCTCTGTTTCAGCGCCTCTGTTTCGCCCTCTGTTTCAGCCCCTCTGTTTCTCGCCCTCTGTTTCAGCCCCTCTGATTCAGCCCCTCTGTTTCAGCCCCTCTGTTTCTCCGCCTTTGTTCCAGCACCTCTGTTTCAGCCCCTCTGTTTCAGCCACTCTGTTTCAGCCCCTCTGTTTCAGCCCCTCTGTTTCAGCCCCTCTGTTTCTCACCCTCTGTTTCAGCCCCTCTCTTTCTCGCCCACTGTTTCAGCCCCTCTCTTTCAGCCCCTCTGTTTCAGCCCCTCTGTTTCTCGCCCTCTGTTTCAGCCCCCTCTGTTTCTCACCCTCTGTTTCAGCCCCTCTGATTCAGCCCCTCTGTTTCTCGCCCTCTGTTTCAGCCCCTCTGTTTCTCTTCTCTGTTTCAGCCCCTCTGTTTCAGCCCCTCTGATTCAGCCCCTCTGTTTCTCGCCCTCTGTTTCAGCCCCTCTGGTTCCCCCCCTCTGTTTCAGCCCCTCTGTTTCTCGCCCTCAGTTTCAGCCCCTCTGTTTCAGCCCGTCTGTTGCAGCCCCTCTGTTTCAACCCCTCTGTTTCTCACCCTCTGTTTCTCGCCCTCTGTTTCAGCCCCTCTGTTTTTCGCCCTCTGGTTTAGCCCCCTGTTTCTCGCCCTCTGTTTCAGGCTCTCTGTTTCCGCCCCTCTGTTTCTCGCCCTCTGTTTCTCCCCCGCTGTTTCAGCCCCTTTGTTTCTCGCCCTCTGTTTCAGCCCCTCTGTTTCAGCCCCTCTGATTCAGACCCTCTGATTCAGCGCCTCTGTTTCTCGCCCTCTGTTTCAGACCCTCTGTTCCAGCCCCTCTGTTTCAGCTCCTCTGTTTCAGCCCCTCTGTTTCTCGCCCTCTGTTTCAGCCCCTCTGTTTCTCCCCCTCTGTTTCAGCTCCTCTGTTTCTCGCCCTCTTTTTCAGCCCCTCTGTTTCTCGCCCTCTGTTTCAGCCCCTCTGTTTCAGCCACTCTGTTTCTCGCCCTCAGTTTCTGCCCCTCTGTTTCTCGCCCTCTGTTTCAGCCCCGCTGTTTCTCGCCCTCTGTTTCAGTCCGCTGATTCAGCCCCTCTGTTTCAGCCCCTCTGAATCAGCCCCTCTGATTCAGCCCCTCTGTTTCAGCCCCTCTGTTTCTCGCCTTCTGTTCCTCGCCCTCTGTTATAGCCCCTCTGATTCTCGCCCTCTTTTTCAGCCCCTCTGTTTCTCGCCCTCTGTTTCAGCCCCTCTGATTCAGCCCCTCTGTTTCAGCCCCTCTGATTCAGCCCCTCTGATTCAGCCCCTCTGTTTCATACCCTCTGTTTCTCACCCTCGGTTTCAGCCCCTCTGATTCAGCCACTCTGATTCAGCACCTCTGATTCAGCCCCTCTGTTTTCCTCCCCTCTGTTTCAGCCCCTCTGTTTCTCGCCCTCTGTTTCAGCCCCACTGTTTCAGCCCCTATGCTTCTCGCCCTCTGTTTCAGCCCCTCTGTTTCAGCCCCTCTGTTTCAGCCCCTCTGTTTCTCGCCCTGTGTTTCAGCCCCTCTGATTCAGCCCCTCTGATTCAGCCCCTCTGATTCAGCCCCTCTGTTTCCCGCGCCTCTGTTTCAGCCCCTCTGTTTCTCGCCCTCTGTTTCAGCCCCTCTGTTTCTCGCCCTCTGTTTCAGCCCCACTGTTTCAGCCCCTCTGTTTCAGCCCCTCTGTTTCAGCGCCTCTGTTTCTCGCCCTCTGTTTCAGCCCCTCTGTTTCTCGCCCTCTGTTTCAGCCCCTCTGATTCAGCCCTGCTGTTTCAGCCCCTCTGTTTCTCCCCCTCTGTTCCAGCCCCTCTTGTTCAGCCCCTCTGTTTCTCACCCTCTGTTTCAGCCCCTCTGTTTCAGCCCCTCTGATTCAGCCCCTCTGATTCAGCCCCTCTGTTTCCCGCCCCTCTGTTTCAGCCCCTCTGTTTCTCGCCATCTGTTTCAGCCCCTCTGTTTCTCGCCCTCTGTTTCAGCCCCTCTGTTTCTTGCCCTCTGTTTCAGCCCCTCTGTTTCAGCCCCTCTGTTTCAGCCCCTCTGTTTCAGCGCCTCTGTTTCGCCCTCTGTTTCAGCCCCTCTGTTTCTCGCCCTCTGTTTCAGCCCCTCTGATTCAGCCCCTCTGTTTCAGCCCCTCTGTTTCTCCGCCTTTGTTCCAGCACCTCTGTTTCAGCCCCTCTGTTTCAGCCACTCTGTTTCAGCCCCTCTGTTTCAGCCCCTCTGTTTCAGCCCCTCTGTTTCTCACCCTCTGTTTCAGCCTCTCTGTTTCTCGCCCTCTGTTTCAGCCCCTCTGTTTCAGCCCATCTTTTTCCAGCAACTCTGTTTCCCGCCCTCTGTTTCAGCCCCTCTGTTTCTCACCCTCTGTTTCAGCCCCTCTGATTCAGCCCCTCTGTTTCTCGCCCTCTGTTTCAGCCCCTCTGTTTCTCGCCCTCTGTTTCAGCCCCTCTGTTTCAGCCCCTCTGATTCAGCCCCTCTGTTTCTCGCCCTCTGTTTCAGCCCCTCTGGTTCCCCCCCTCTGTTTCAGCCCCTCTGTTTCTCGCCCTCAGTTTCAGCCCCTCTGTTTCAGCCCGTCTGTTGCAGCCCCTCTGTTTCAACCCCTCTGTTTCTCACCCTCTGTTTCTTGCCCTCTGTTTCAGCGCCTCTGTTTTTCGCCCTCTGGTTTAGCCCCCTGTTTCTCGCCCTCTGTTTCAGGCTCTCTGTTTCCGCCCCTCTGTTTCACGCCCTCTGTTTCTCGCCCGCTGTTTCAGCCCCTTTGTTTCTCGCCCTCTGTTTCAGCCCCTCTGTTTCAGCCCCTCTGATTCAGACCCTCTGATTCAGCCTCTCTGTTTCTCACCCTCTGTTTCTCGCACTCTGTTTCAGCCCCTTTGTTTCTCGCCCTCTGTTTCAGGCTCTCTGTTTCAGCCCGTCTGTTTCTCGCCCTCTGTTTCAGCCCCTCTGTTTCTCGCCCTCTGTTTCAGCCCCTCTGTTTCTCGCCCTTTGTTTCAGCCCCTCTGTATCAGCCCCTCTGTTTCAGCCCCTCTGTTTAAGCCCATCTGTGTCAGCCCCTCTGTATCAGCCCCTCTGTTTCTCACCCTCTATTTCTCGCCCTCTCTTTCGCCCCCTCTGTTTCTCACCCTCTGTTTCAGGCTCTCTGTTTCAGCCGTCTGATTCAGCCCCTCTGTTTCAGCCCCTCTGTTTCTCGCCCTCTGTTTCTCGCCCGCTGTTTCAGCTCCTCTCTTTCTCGCCCACTGTTTCAGCCCCTCTCTTTCAGCCCCTCTGTTTCAGCCCCTCTGTTTCTCACCCTCTGTTTCAACCCCTCTGATTCAGCCCCTCTGTTTCTCGCCCTCTGTTTCAGCCCCTCTGTTTCTCGCCCTCTGTTTCAGCCCCTCTGTTTCAGCCCCTCTGATTCAGCCCCTCTGTTTCTCGCCCTCTGTTTCAGCCCCTCTGGTTCCCCCCCTCTGTTTCAGCCCCTCTGTTTCTCGCCCTCAGTTTCAGCCCCTCTGTTTCAGCCCGTCTGTTGCAGCCCCTCTGTTTCAACCCCTCTGTTTCTCACCCTCTGTTTCTCGCCCTCTGTTTCAGCCCCTCTGTTTTTCGCCCTCTGGTTTAGCCCCCTGTTTCTCGCCCTCTGTTTCAGGCTCTCTGTTTCCGCCCCTCTGTTTCTCGCCCTCTGTTTCTCGCCCGCTGTTTCAGCCCCTTTGTTTCTCGCCCTCTGTTTCAGCCCCTCTGTTTCAGCCCCTCTGATTCAGACCCTCTGAATCAGCCCCTCTGTTTCTCGCCCTCTGTTTCAGACCCTCTGTTCCAGCCCCTCTGTTTCAGCTCCTCTGTTTCAGCCCCTCTGTTTCTCGCCCTCTGTTTCAGCCCCTCTGTTTCTCGCCCTCTGTTTCAGCTCCTCTGTTTCTCGCCCTCTTTTTCAGCCCCTCTGTTTCTCGCCCTCTGTTTCAGCCCCTCTGTTTCAGCCCCTCTGTTTCTCGCCCTCAGTTTCTGCCCCTCTGTTTCTCGCCCTCTGTTTCAGCCCCGCTGTTTCTCGCCCTCTGTTTCAGTCCGCTGATTCAGCCCCTCTGTTTCAGCCCCTCTGAATCAGCCCCTCTGATTCAGCCCCTCTGTTTCAGCCCCTCTGTTTCTCGCCTTCTGTTTCTCGCCCTCTGTTATAGCCCCTCTGATTCTCGCCCTCTTTTTCAGCCCCTCTGTTTCTCGCCCTCTGTTTCAGCCCCTCTGATTCAGCCCCTCTGTTTCAGCCCCTCTGATTCAGCCCCTCTGATTCAGCCCCTCTGTTTCATACCCTCTGTTTCTCACCCTCTGTTTCAGCCCCTCTGATTCAGCCACTCTGATTCAGCACCTCTGATTCAGCGCCTCTGTTTTCCTCCCCTCTGTTTCAGCCCCTCTGTTTCTCGCCCTCTGTTTCAGCCCCTCTGATTCAGCCCCTCTGATTCAGCCCCTCTGTTTCCCGCCCCTCCGTTTCAGCCCCACTGTTTCTCGCCCTATGTTTCAGCCCCTCTGTTTCTCGGCCTCTGTTTCAGCCCCACTGTTTCAGCCCCTCTGCTTCTCGCCCTCTGTTTCAGCCCCTCTGTTTTAGCCCCTCTGTTTCAGCCCCTCTGTTTCTCGCCCTCTGTTTCAGCCCCTCTGATTCAGCCCCTCTGATTCAGCACCTTTGATTCAGCCCCTCCGTTTCCCGCGCCTCTGTTTCAGCCCCTCTGTTTCTCGCCCTCAGTTTCAGCCCCTCTGTTTCTCGCCCTCTGTTTCAGCCCCATTTTTTCAGCCCCTCTGTTTCAGCCCCTCTGTTTCAGCGCCTCTGTTTCTCGCCCTCTGTTTCAGCCCCTCTGTTTCTCGCCCTCTGTTTCAGCCCCTCTGTTTCTCGCCCTCTGTTTCAGCCCCTCTGTTTCAGCCCCTCTGTTCCAGCCCCTCTTGTTCAGCCCCTCTGTTTCTCACCCTCTGTTTCAGCCCCTCTGTTTCTCGCCCTCTGTTTCAGCCCCTCTGTTTCAGCCCATCTGTTTCAGCAACTCTGTTTCTCACCCTCTGTTTCAGCCCCTCTGTTTCTCACCCTCTGTTTCTGCCCCTCTGATTCAGCCCCTCTGTTTCTCGCCCTCTGTTTCAGCCCCTCTGTTTCTCGCCCTCTGTTTCAGCCCCTCTGTTTCTCGCCCTCTGTTTCAGCCCCTCTGTTTCAGCCCCTCTGATTCAGCCCCCCGTTTTCTCGCCCTCTGTTTCAGCCCCTCTGTTTCTCCCCCTCTGTTTCAGCCGCTCTGTTTCTCGCCCTCTGTTTCAGCCCCTCTGTTTCAGCCCGTCTGTTTCAGCCCCTCTGTTTCAGCCCCTCTGTTTCTCACCCTCTGTTTCTTGCACTCTGTTTCAGCCCCTCTGTTTTTCGCCCTCTGGTTCAGCCCCCTGTTTCTCGCCCTCTGTTTCAGGCTCTCTGTTTCCGCCCCTCTGTTTCTCGCCCTCTGTTTCTCGCCCGCTGTTTCAGCCCCTTTGTTTCTCGCCCTCTGTTTCAGCCCCTCTGTTTCAGCCCCTCTGATTCAGCCCCTCTGATTCAGCCCCTCTGTTTCTCGCCCTGTGTTTCAGACCCTCGGTTTCAGACCCTCTGTTTCAGCTCCTCTGTTTCAGCCCCTCTGTTTCTCGCCCTCTGTTTCAGCCCCTCTGTTTCTCGCCCTTTTTTTCAGCCCCTCTGTTTCTCGTCCTCTGTTTCAGCCCCTCTGTTTCAGCCCCTCTGTTTCTCGCCCTCAGTTTCTGCCCCTCTGTTTCTCGCCCTCTGTTTCAGCCCCTCTGATTCAGCCCCTCTGTTTCTCGCCCTCTCTTTCAGCCCCTCTGTTTCAGCCCCTCTGTTTCTCGCCCTCAGTTTCTGCCCCTCTGTTTCTCGCCCTCTGTTTGAGCCCCGCTGTTTCACGCCCTCTGTTTCAGCCCCGCTGATTCAGCCCCTCTGTTTCAGCCCCTCTGAATCAGCCCCTCTGATTCAGCCCCTCTGTTTCAGCCCCTCTGTTTCAGCCCCTCTGTTTCTCGCCCTCAGTTTCTGCCCCTCTGTTTCTCGCCCTCTGTTTCATCCCCTCTGATTCAGCCCCTCTGCTTCAGCCCCTCTGATTCAGCCCCTCTGATTCAGCCCCTCTGATTCAGCCCATCCGTTTCTCGCCCTCTGTTTCAGCCCCTCTGTTTCAGCCCCTCTGTTTCAGCCCCTCTCTTTCTCGCCCACTGTTTCAGCCCCTCTCTTTCAGCCCCTCTGTTTCAGCCCCTCTGTTTCTCGCCCTCTGTTTCAGCCCCTCTGTTTCTCACCCTCTGTTTCAGCCCCTCTGATTCAGCCCCTCTGTTTCTCGCCCTCTGTTTCAGCCCCTCTGTTTCTCGCCCTCTGTTTCAGCCCCTCTGTTTCAGCCCCTCTGATTCAGCCCCTCTGTTTCTCGCCCTCTGTTTCAGCCCCTCTGGTTCCCCCCCTCTGTTTCAGCCCCTCTGTTTCTCGCCCTCAGTTTCAGCCCCTCTGTTTCAGCCCGTCTGTTGCAGCCCCTCTGTTTCATCCCCTCTGTTTCTCACCCTCTGTTTCTCGCCCTCTGTTTCAGCCCCTCTGTTTTTCGCCCTCTGGTTTAGCCCCCTGTTTCTCGCCCTCTGTTTCAGGCTCTCTGTTTCCGCCCCTCTGTTTCTCGCCCTCTGTTTCTCGCCCGCTGTTTCAGCCCCTTTGTTTCTCGCACTCTGTTTCAGCCCCTCTGTTTCAGCCCCTCTGATTCAGACCCTCTGATTCAGCCCCTCTGTTTCTCGCCCACTGTTTCAGACCCTCTGTTCCAGCCCCTCTGTTTCAGCTCCTCTGTTTCAGCCCCTCTGTTTCTCGCCCTCTGTTTCAGCCCCTCTGTTTCTCGCCCTCTGTTTCAGCTCCTCTGTTTCTCGCCCTCTTTTTCAGCCCCTCTGTTTCTCGCCCTCTGTTTCAGCCCCTCTGTTTCAGCCCCTCTGTTTCTCGCCCTCAGTTTCTGCCCCTCTGTTTCTCGCCCTCTGTTTCAGCCCCGCTGTTTCTCGCCCTCTGTTTCAGTCCGCTGATTCAGCCCCTCTGTTTCAGCCCCTCTGAATCAGCCCCTCTGATTCAGCCCCTCTGTTTCAGCCCCTCTGTTTCTCGCCTTCTGTTTCTCGCCCTCTGTTATAGCCCCTCTGATTCTCGCCCTCTTTTTCAGCCCCTCTGTTTCTCGCCCTCTGTTTCAGCCCCTCTGATTCAGCCCCTCTGTTTCAGCCCCTCTGATTCAGCCCCTCTGATTCAGCCCCTCTGTTTCATACCCTCTGTTTCTCACCCTCTGTTTCAGCCCCTCTGATTCAGCCACTCTGATTCAGCACCTCTGATTCAGCCCCTCTGTTTTCCTCCCCTCTGTTTCAGCCCCTCTGTTTCTCGCCCTCTGTTTCAGCCCCTCTGATTCAGCCCCTCTGATTCAGCCCCTCTGATTCAGCCCCTCTGTTTCCCGCCCCTCCGTTTCAGCCCCTCTGTTTCTCGCCCTATGTTTCAGCCCCTCTGTTTCTCGCCCTCTGTTTCAGCCCAACTGTTTCAGCCCCTCTGCTTCTCGCCCTCTGTTTCAGCCCCTCTGTTTTAGCCCCTCTGTTTCAGCCCCTCTGTTTCTCGCCCTCTGTTTCAGCCCCTCTGATTCAGCCCCGCTGATTCAGCACCTCTGATTCAGCCCCTCTGTTTCCCGCGCCTCTGTTTCAGCCCCTCTGTTTCTCACCCTCTGTTTCAGCCCCTCTGTTTCTCGCCCTCTGTTTCAGCCCCTCTGTTTCAGCCCATCTGTTTCAGCAACTCTGTTTCTCACCCTCTGTTTCAGCCCCTCTGTTTCTCACCCTCTGTTTCTGCCCCTCTGATTCAGCCCCTCTGTTTCTCGCCCTCTGTTTCAGCCCCTCTGTTTCTCGCCCTCTGTTTCAGCCCCTCTGTTTCAGCCCCTCTGATTCAGCCCCCCGTTTTCTCGCCCTCTGTTTCAGACCCTCTGTTTCTCCCCCTCTGTTTCAGCCGCTCTGTTTCTCGCCCTCTGTTTCAGCCCCTCTGTTTCAGCCCGTCTGTTTCAGCCCCTCTGTTTCAGCCCCTCTGTTTCTCACCCTCTGTTTCTTGCACTCTGTTTCAGCCCCTCTGTTTTTCGCCCTCTGGTTCAGCCCCCTGTTTCTCGCCCTCTGTTTCAGGCTCTCTGTTTCCGCCCCTCTGTTTCTCGCCCTCTGTTTCTCGCCCGCTGTTTCAGCCCCTTTGTTTCTCGCCCTCTGTTTCAGCCCCTCTGTTTCAGCCCCTCTGATTCAGCCCCTCTGATTCAGCCCCTCTGTTTCTCGCCCTGTGTTTCAGACCCTCGGTTTCAGACCTTCTGTTTCAGCTCCTCTGTTTCAGCCCCTCTGTTTCTCGCCCTCTGTTTCAGCCCCTCTGTTTCTCGCCCTTTTTTTCAGCCCCTCTGTTTCTCGCCCTCTGTTTCAGCCCCTCTGTTTCAGCCCCTCTGTTTCTCGCCCTCAGTTTCTGCCCCTCTGTTTCTCGCCCTCTGTTTCAGCCCCTCTGATTCAGCCCCTCTGTTTCTCGCCCTCTGTTTCAGCCCCTCTGTTTCAGCCCCTCTGTTTCTCGCCCTCAGTTTCTGCCCCTCTGTTTCTCGCCCTCTGTTTCAGCCCCGCTGTTTCTCGCCCTCTGTTTCAGCCCCGCTGATTCAGCCCCTCTGTTTCAGCCCCTCTGAATCAGCCCCTCTGATTCAGCCCGTCTGTTTCAGCCCCTCTGTTTCAGCCCCTCTGTTTCAGCCCCTCTGTTTCTCGCCCTCTGTTTCTCGCCCTCTGTTTCATCCCCTCTGATTCAGCCCCTCTGCTTCAGCCCCTCTGATTCAGCCCCTCTGATTCAGCCCCTCTGATTCAGCCCCTCCGTTTCTCGCCCTCTGTTTCAGCCCCTCTGTTTCAGCCCCTCTGTTTCAGCCCCTCTGTTTCTCACCCTCTGTTTCAGCCCATCTGATTCAGCCCCTCTGATTCAGCCCCTCTGATTCAGCCCCTCTGTTTCCCGCCCCTCTGTTTCAGCCCCTCTGTTTCTCGCCCTCTGTTTCAGCCCCTCTGTTTCTCGCCCTCTGTTTCAGCCCCACAGTTTCAGCCCCTCTGTTTCAGCCCCTCTGTTTCAGCGCCTCTGTTTCTCGCCCTCTGTTTCAGCCTCTCTGTTTCTCGCCCTCTGTTTCAGCCCCTCTGATTCAGCCCCGCTGTTTCAGCCCCTCTGTTTCTCCCCCTCTGTTCCAGCCCCTCTTTTACAGCCCCTCTGTTTCAGCCACTCTGTTTTAGCCCCTCTGTTTCAGCCCCTCTGTTTCAGCCCCTCTGTTTCAGCCCCTCTGTTACTCGCCCTCAGTTTCTGCCCCTCTGTTTCTCGCCCTCTGTTTCAGCCCCGCTGTTTCTCGCCCTCTGTTTCAGTCCGCTGATTCAGCCCCTCTGTTTCAGCCCCTCTGAATCAGCCCCTCTGATTCAGCCCCTCTGTTTCAGCCCCTCTGTTTCTCGCCTTCTGTTTCTCGCCCTCTGTTATAGCCCCTCTGATTCTCGCCCTCTTTTTCAGCCCCTCTGTTTCTCGCCCTCTGTTTCAGCCCCTCTGATTCAGCCCCTCTGTTTCAGCCCCTCTGATTCAGCCCCTCTGATTCAGCCCCTCTGTTTCATACCCTCTGTTTCTCACCCTCTGTTTCAGCCCCTCTGATTCAGCCACTCTGATTCAGCACCTCTGATTCAGCCCCTCTGTTTTCCTCCCCTCTGTTTCAGCCCCTCTGTTTCTCGCCCTCTGTTTCAGCCCCTCTGATTCAGCCCCTCTGATTCAGCCCCTCTGTTTCCCGCCCCTCCGTTTCAGCCCCTCTGTTTCTCGCCCTATGTTTCAGCCCCTCTGTTTCTCGCCCTCTGTTTCAGCCCAACTGTTTCAGCCCCTCTGCTTCTCGCCCTCTGTTTCAGCCCCTCTGTTTTAGCCCCTCTGTTTCAGCCCCTCTGTTTCTCGCCCTCTGTTTCAGCCCCTCTGATTCAGCCCCGCTGATTCAGCACCTCTGATTCAGCCCCTCTGTTTCCCGCGCCTCTGTTTCAGCCCCTCTGTTTCTCACCCTCTGTTTCAGCCCCTCTGTTTCTCGCCCTCTGTTTCAGCCCCTCTGTTTCAGCCCATCTGTTTCAGCAACTCTGTTTCTCACCCTCTGTTTCAGCCCCTCTGTTTCTCACCCTCTGTTTCTGCCCCTCTGATTCAGCCCCACTGTTTCTCGCCCTCTGTTTCAGCCCCTCTGTTTCTCGCCCTCTGTTTCAGCCCCTCTGTTTCTCGCCCTCTGTTTCAGCCCCTCTGTTTCAGCCCCTCTGATTCAGCCCCCCGTTTTCTCGCCCTCTGTTTCAGACCCTCTGTTTCTCCCCCTCTGTTTCAGCCGCTCTGTTTCTCGCCCTCTGTTTCAGCCCCTCTGTTTCAGCCCGTCTGTTTCAGCCCCTCTGTTTCAGCCCCTCTGTTTCTCACCCTCTGTTTCTTGCACTCTGTTTCAGCCCCTCTGTTTTTCGCCCTGTGGTTCAGCCCCCTGTTTCTCGCCCTCTGTTTCAGGCTCTCTGTTTCCGCCCCTCTGTTTCTCGCCCTCTGTTTCTCGCCCGCTGTTTCAGCCCCTTTGTTTCTCGCCCTCTGTTTCAGCCCCTCTGTTTCAGCCCCTCTGATTCAGCCCCTCTGATTCAGCCCCTCTGTTTCTCGCCCTGTGTTTCAGACCCTCGGTTTCAGACCTTCTGTTTCAGCTCCTCTGTTTCAGCCCCTCTGTTTCTCGCCCTCTGTTTCAGCCCCTCTGTTTCTCGCCCTTTTTTTCAGCCCCTCTGTTTCTCGCCCTCTGTTTCAGCCCCTCTGTTTCAGCCCCTCTGTTTCTCGCCCTCAGTTTCTGCCCCTCTGTTTCTCGCCCTCTGTTTCAGCCCCTCTGATTCAGCCCCTCTGTTTCTCGCCCTCTGTTTCAGCCCCTCTGTTTCAGCCCCTCTGTTTCTCGCCCTCAGTTTCTGCCCCTCTGTTTCTCGCCCTCTGTTTCAGCCCCGCTGTTTCTCGCCCTCTGTTTCAGCCCCGCTGATTCAGCCCCTCTGTTTCAGCCCCTCTGAATCAGCCCCTCTGATTCAGCCCGTCTGTTTCAGCCCCTCTGTTTCAGCCCCTCTGTTTCAGCCCCTCTGTTTCTCGCCCTCTGTTTCTCGCCCTCTGTTTCATCCCCTCTGATTCAGCCCCTCTGCTTCAGCCCCTCTGATTCAGCCCCTCTGATTCAGCCCCTCTGATTCAGCCCCTCCGTTTCTCGCCCTCTGTTTCAGCCCCTCTGTTTCAGCCCCTCTGTTTCAGCCCCTCTGTTTCTCACCCTCTGTTTCAGCCCATCTGATTCAGCCCCTCTGATTCAGCCCCTCTGATTCAGCCCCTCTGTTTCCCGCCCCTCTGTTTCAGCCCCTCTGTTTCTCGCCCTCTGTTTCAGCCCCTCTGTTTCTCGCCCTCTGTTTCAGCCCCACTGTTTCAGCCCCTCTGTTTCAGCCCCTCTGTTTCAGCGCCTCTGTTTCTCGCCCTCTGTTTCAGCCTCTCTGTTTCTCGCCCTCTGTTTCAGCCCCTCTGATTCAGCCCCGCTGTTTCAGCCCCTCTGTTTCTCCCCCTCTGTTCCAGCCCCTCTTTTACAGCCCCTCTGTTTCAGCCACTCTGTTTTAGCCCCTCTGTTTCAGCCCCTCTGTTTCAGCCCCTCTGTTTCTCGCCCTTTGTTTCAGCCCCTCTGTTTCTCGCCCTATGTTTCAGCCCCTCTGTTTCTCGCCCTCTGTTTCAGCCCCACTGTTTCAGCCCCTCTGCTTCTCGCCCTCTGTTTCAGCCCCTCTGTTTCAGACCCTCTGTTTCAGCCCCTCTGTTTCTCGCCCTCTGTTTCAGCCCCTCTGATTCAGCCCCTCTGATTCAGCCCCTCTGATACAGCCCCTCTGTTTCCCGCGCCTCTGTTTCAGCCCCTCTGTTTCTCGCCCTCTGTTTCAGCCCCTCTGTTTCTCGCCCTCTGTTTCAGCCCCACTGTTTCAGCCCCTCTGTTTCAGCCCCTCTGTTTCAGCGCCTCTGTTTCTCGCCCTCTGTTTCTCGCCCTCTGTTTCAGCCCCTCTGATTCAGCCCCGCTGTTTCAGACCCTCTGTTTCTCCCCCACTGTTCCAGCCCCTCTTGTTCAGCTCCTCTGTTTCTCACCCTCTGTTTCAGCCCCTCTGTTTCAGCCCCTCTGATTCAGCCCCTCTGATTCAGACCCTCTGTTTCCCGCCCCTCTGTTTCAGCCCCTCTGTTTCTCGCCCTCTGTTTCAGCCCCTCTGTTTCTCGCCCTCTGTTTCAGCCCCTCTGTTTCAGCCCCTCTGTTTCAGCCCCTCTGTTTCAGCGCCTCTGTTTCTCGCCCTCTGTTTCAGCCCCTCTGTTTCTCGCCCTCTGTTTCAGCCCCTCTGATTCAGCCCCTCTGTTTCAGCCCCTCTGTTTCTCCCCCTGTGTTCCAGCCACTCTGTTTCAGCCCCTCTGTTTCAGCCACTCTGTTTCAGCCCCTCTCTTTCAGCCCCTCTGTTTCTCACCCTCTGTTTCAGCCCCTCTGTTTCTCACCCTCTGTTTCTGCCCCTCTGATTCAGCCCCTCTGTTTCTCGCCCTCTGTTTCAGCCCCTCTGTTTCTCGCCCTCTGTTTCAGCCCCTCTGTTTCAGCCCCTCTGATTCAGCCCCCCGTTTTCTCGCCCTCTGTTTCAGCCCCTCTGTTCCACCCCTCTGATTCAGCCCCTCTGATTCAGCCCCTCTGTTTCTCGCCCTGTGTTTCAGACCCTCGGTTTCAGACCCTCTGTTTCAGCTCCTCTGTTTCAGCCCCTCTGTTTCTCGCCCTCTGTTTCAGCCCCTCTGTTTCTCGCCCTCTTTTTCAGCCCCTCTGTTTCTCGCCCTCTGTTTCAGCCCCTCTGTTTCAGCCCCTCTGTTTCTCGCCCTCAGTTTCTGCCCCTCTGTTTCTCGCCCTCTGTTTCAGCCCCTCTGATTCAGCCCCTCTGTTTCTCGCCCTCTGTTTCAGCCCCTCTGTTTCAGCCCCTCTGTTTCTCGCCCTCTGTTTCAGCCCCTCTCTTTCAGCCCCTCTGTTTCTCGCCCTCTGTTTCTGCCCCTCTGTTTCTCGCCCTCTGTTTCATCCCCTCTGATTCAGCCCCTCTGCTTCAGCCCCTCTGATTCAGCCACTCTGTTTCCCGCCCCTCTGTTTCAGCCCCTCTGTTTCTCGCCCTCTGTTTCAACCCCTCTGTTTCTCGCCCTCTGTTTCAGCCCCACTGTTTCAGCCCCTCTATTTCAGCCCCTCTGTTTCAGCGCCTCTGTTTCTCGCCCTCTGTTTCAGCCCCTCTGATTCTCGCCCTCTGTTTCAGCCCCTCTGATTCAGCCCCGCTGTTTCAGCCCCTCTGTTTCTCCCCCTCTGTTCCAGCCCCTCTTTTACAGCCCCTCTGTTTCAGCCACTCTGTTTTAGCCCCTCTGTTTCAGCCCCTCTGTTTCAGCCCCTCTGTTTCTCGCCCTCTGTTTCAGCCCCTCTGTTTCTCGCCCTATGTTTCAGCCCCTCTGTTTCTCGCCCTCTGTTTCAGCCCCACTGTTTCAGCCCCTCTGCTTCTCGCCCTCTGTTTCAGCCCCTCTGTTTCAGACCCTCTGTTTCAGCCCCTCTGTTTCTCGCCCTCTGTTTCAGCCCCTTTGATTCAGCCCCTCTGATTCAGCCCCTCTGATTCAGCCCCTCTGTTTACCGTGCCTCTGTTTCAGCCCCTCTGTTTCTCGCCCTCTGTTTCAGCTCCTCTGTTTCTCGCCCTCTGTTTCAGCCCCACTGTTTCAGCCCCTCTGTTTCAGCCCCTCTGTTTCAGCGCCTCTGTTTCTCGCCCTCTGTTCCTCGCCCTCTGTTTCAGCCCCTCTGATTCAGCCCCGCTGTTTCAGACCCTCTGTTTCTCCCCCTCTGTTCCAGCCCCTCTCATTCAGCCCCTCTGTTTCTCACCCTCTGTTTCAGCCCCTCTGTTTCAGCCCCTCTGATTCAGCCCCTCTGATTCAGCCCCTCTGTTTCCCGCCCCTCTGTTTAAGCCCCTCTGTTTCTCGCCCTCTGTTTCAGCCCCTCTGTTTCTCGCCCTCTGTTTCAGCCCCTCTGTTTCAGCCCCTCTTTTTCAGCCCCTCTGTTTCTCGCCCTCTGTTTCAGCCCCTCTGTTTCAGCCCCTCTGTTTCTCGCCCTCAGTTTCTGCCCCTCTGTTTCTCGCCCTCTGTTTCAGCCCCTCTGATTCAGCCCCTCTGTTTCTCGCCCTCTGTTTCAGTCCCTCTGTTTCAGCCCCTCTGTTTCTCGCCCTCAGTTTCTGCCCCTCTGTTTCGCGCCCTCTGTTTCAGCCCCGCTGTTTCTCGCCCTCTGTTTCAGCCCCACTGATTCAGCCCCTCTGTTTCAGCCCCTCTGAATCAGCCCCTCTGATTCAGCCCCTCTGTTTCAGCCCCTCTGTTTCAGCCCCTCTGTTTCTCGCCCTCTGTTTCTGCCCCTCTGTTTCTCGCCCTCTGTTTCATCCCCTCTGATTCAACTCCTCTGCTTCAGCCCCTCTGATTCAGCCCCTCTGATTCAGCCCCTCTGATTCAGCCCCTCCGTTTCTCGCCCTATGTTTCAGCCCCTCTGTTTCAGCCCCTCTGTTTCTCACCCTCTGTTTCAGCCCATCTGATTCAGCCCCTCTGATTCAGCCCCTCTGATTCAGCCCCTCTGTTTCCCGCCCCTCTGTTTCAGCCCCTCTGTTTCTCGCCCTCTGTTTCAGCCCCTCTGTTTCTCGCCCTCTGTTTCAGCCCCACTGTTTCAGCCCCTCTGTTTCAGCCCCTCTGTTTCAGCGCCTCTGTTTCTCGCCCTCTTTTCAGCCCCTCTGTTTCTCGCCCTCTGTTTCAGCCCCTCTGATTCAGCCCCGCTGTTTCAGCCCCTCTGTTTCTCCCCCTCTGTTCCAGCCCCTCTTTTACAGCCCCTCTGTTTAAGCCACTCTGTTTTAGCCCCTCTGTTTCAGCCCCTCTGTTTCAGCCCCTCTGTTTCTCGCCCTCTGTTTCAGCCCCTCTGTTTCTCGCCCTATGTTTCAGCCCCTCTGTTTCAGCCCCTCTGTTTCTCACCCTCTGTTTCAGCCCATCTGATTCAGCCCCTCTGATTCAGCCCCTCTGATTCAGCCCCTCTGTTTCCCGCCCCTCTGTTTCAGCCCCTCTGTTTCTCGCCCTCTGTTTCAGCCCCTCTGTTTCTCGCCCTCTGTTTCAGCCCCACTGTTTCAGCCCCTCTGTTTCAGCCCCTCTGTTTCAGCGCCTCTGTTTCTCGCCCTCTTTTCAGCCCCTCTGTTTCTCGCACTCTGTTTCAGCCCCTCTGATTCAGCCCCGCTGTTTCAGCCCCTCTGTTTCTCCCCCTCTGTTCCAGCCCCTCTTTTACAGCCCCTCTGTTTAAGCCACTCTGTTTTAGCCCCTCTGTTTCAGCCCCTCTGTTTCAGCCCCTCTGTTTCTCGCCCTCTGTTTCAGCCCCTCTGTTTCTCGCCCTCTGTTTCAGCCCCTCTGATTCAGCCCCTCTGATTCAGCCCCTCTGATACAGCCCCTCTGTTTCCCGCGCCTCTGTTTCAGCCCCTCTGTTTCTCGCCCTCTGTTTCAGCCCCTCTGTTTCTCGCCCTCTGTTTCAGCCCCACTGTTTCAGCCCCTCTGTTTCAGCCCCTCTGTTTCAGCGCCTCTGTTTCTCGCCCTCTGTTTCTCGCCCTCTGTTTCAGCCCCTCTGATTCAGCCCCGCTGTTTCAGACCCTCTGTTTCTCCCCCTCTGTTCCAGCCCCTCTTGTTCAGCCCCTATGTTTCTCACCCTCTCTTTCAGCCCCTCTGTTTCAGCCCCTCTGATTCAGCCCCTCTGATTCAGCCCCTCTGTTTCCCGCCCCTCTGTTTCAGCCCCTCTGTTTCTCGCCCTCTGTTTCAGCCCCTCTGTTTCTCGCCCTCTGTTTCAGCCCCTCTGTTTCAGCCCCTCTGTTTCAGCCCCTCTGTTTCAGCGCCTCTGTTTCTCGCCCTCTGTTTCAGCCCCTCTGTTTCTCGCCCTCTGTTTCAGCCCCTCTGATTCAGCCCCTCTGTTTCAGCCCCTCTGTTTCTCCCCCTGTGTTCCAGCCACTCTGTTTCAGCCCCTCTGTTTCAGCCACTCTGTTTCAGCCCCTCTCTTTCAGCCCCTCTGTTTCTCACCCTCTGTTTCAGCCCCTGTGTTTCTCACCCTCTGTTTCTGCCCCTCTGATTCAGCCCCTCTGTTTCTCGCCCTCTGTTTCAGCCCCTCTGTTTCTCGCCCTCTGTTTCAGCCCCTCTGTTTCAGCCCCTCTGATTCAGCCCCCCGTTTTCTCGCCCTCTGTTTCAGCCCCTCTGTTTCAGCCCCTCTGATTCAGCCCCTCTGATTCAGCCCCTCTGTTTCTCGCCCTGTGTTTCAGACCCTCGGTTTCAGACCCTCTGTTTCAGCTCCTCTGTTTCAGCCCCTCTGTTTCTCGACCTCTGTTTCAGCCCCTCATGCTTCTCGCCCTCTTTTTCAGCCCCTCTGTTTCTCGCCCTCTGTTTCAGCCCCTCTGTTTCAGCCCCTCTGTTTCTCGCCCTCAGTTTCTGCCCCTCTGTTTCTCGCCCTCTGTTTCAGCCCCTCTGATTCAGCCCCTCTGTTTCTCGCCCTCTGTTTCAGCCCCTCTGTTTCTCGCCCTCAGTTTCTGCCCCTCTGTTTCTCGCCCTCTGTTTCAGCCCCGCTGTTTCTCGCCCTCTGTTTCAGCCCCGCTGATTCAGCCCCTCTGTTTCAGCCCCTCTGAATCAGCCCCTCTGATTCAGCCCCTCTGTTTCAGCCCCTCTGTTTCAGCCCCTCTGTTTCTCGCCCTCTGTTTCTGCCCCTCTGTTTCTCGCCCTCTGTTTCATCCCCTCTGATTCAGCCCCTCTGCTTCAGCCCCTCTGATTCAGCCCCTCTGATTCAGCCCCTCTGATTCAGCCCCTCCGTTTCTCGCCCTCTGTTTCAGCCCCTCTGTTTCAGCCCCTCTGTTTCTCACCCTCTGTTTCAGCCCATCTGATGCAGCCCCTCTGATTCAGCCCCTCTGATTCAGCCCCTCTGTTTCCCGCCCCTCTGTTTCAGCCCCTCTGTTTCTCGCCCTCTGTTTCAGCCCCTCTGTTTCACGCCCTCTGTTTCAGCCCCACTGGTTCAGCCCCTCTGTTTCAGCCCCTCTGTTTCAGCGCCTCTGTTTCTCGCCCTCTGTTTCAGCCCCTCTGTTTCTCGCCCTCTGTTTCAGCCCCTCTGATTCAGCCCCGCTGTTTAAGCCCCTCTGTTTCTCCCCCTCTGTTCCAGCCCCTCTTTTACAGCCCCTCTGTTTCAGCCACTCTGTTTTAGCCCCTCTGTTTCAGCCCCTCTGTTTCAGCCCCTCTGTTTCTCGCCCTCTGTTTCAGCCCCTCTGTTTCTCGCCCTATGTTTCAGCCCCTCTGTTTCTCGCCCTCTGTTTCAGCCCCACTGTTTCAGCCCCTCTGCTTCTCGCCCTCTGTTTCAGCCCCTCTATTTCAGCCCCTCTGTTTCAGCCCCTCTGTTTCTCGCCCTCTGTTTCAACCCCTCTGATTCAGCCCCTCTGATTCAGCCCCTCTGATTCAGCCCCTCTGTTTCCCGCGCCTCTGTTTCAGCCCCTCTGTTTCTCGCCCTCTGTTTCAGCCCCTCTGTTTCTCGCCCTCTGTTTCAGCCCCACTGTTTCAGCCCCTCTGTTTCAGCCCCTCTGTTTCAGCGCCTCTGTTTCTCGCCCTCTGTTTCTCGCCCTCTGTTTCAGCCCCTCTGATTCAGCCCCGCTGTTTCAGACCCTCTGTTTCGCCCCCTCTGTTCCAGCCCCTCTTGTTCAGCCCCTCTGTTTCTCACCCTCTGTTTCAGCCCCTCTGTTTCAGCCCCTCTGATTCAGCCCCTCTGATTCAGCCCCTCTGTTTCCCGCCCCTCTGTTTCAGCCCCTCTGTTTCTCGCCCTCTGTTTCAGCCCCTCTGTTTCTCGCCCTCTGTTTCAGCCCCTCTGTTTCAGCCCCTCTGTTTCAGCCCCTCTGTTTCAGCGCCTCTGTTTCTCGCCCTCTGTTTCAGCCCCTCTGTTTCTCGCCCTCTGTTTCAGCCCCTCTGATTCAGCCCCTCTGTTTCAGCCCCTCTGTTTCTCCCCCTGTGTTCCAGCCACTCTGTTTCAGCCCCTCTGTTTCAGCCACTCTGTTTCAGCCCCTCTCTTTCAGCCCCTCTGTTTCTCACCCTCTGTTTCAGCCTATCTGTTTCTCACCCTCTGTTTCTGCCCCTCTGATTCAGCCCCTCTGTTTCTCGCCCTCTGTTTCAGCCCCTCTGTTTCTCGCCCTCTGTTTCAGCCCCTCTGTTTCAGCCCCTCTGATTCAGCCCCCCGTTTTCTCGCCCTCTGTTTCAGACCCTCTGTTTCCCCCCCTCTGTTTCAGCCGCTCTGTTTCTCGCCCTCTGTTTCAGCCCCATTCTTTCAGCCCGTCTGTTTCAGCCCCTCTGTTTCAGCCCCTCTGTTTCTCACCCTCTGTTTCTCGCACTCCGTTTCAGCCCCTCTGTTTTTCGCCCTCTGGTTCAGCCCCCTGTTTCTCGCCCTCTGTTTCAGGCTCTCTGTTTCCGCCCCTCTGTTTCTCGCCCTCTGTTTCTCGCCCTCTGTTTCAGCCCCTCTGTTTCAGCCCCTCTGATTCAGCCCCCCGTTTTCTCGCCCTCTGTTTCAGACCCTCTGTTTCCCCCCCTCTGTTTCAGCCGCTCTGTTTCTCGCCCTCTGTTTCAGCCCCTCTGTTTCAGCCCGTCTGTTTCAGCCCCTCTGTTTCAGCCCCTCTGTTTCAGCCCCTCTGATTCAGCCCCCCGTTTTCTCGCCCTCTGTTTCAGACCCTCTGTTTCCCCCCCTCTGTTTCAGCCGCTCTGTTTCTCGCCCTCTGTTTCAGCCCCTCTGTTTCAGCCCCTCTGTTTCAGCCCCTCTGTTTCAGCCCCTCTGTTTCTCACCCTCTGTTTCTTGCACTCTGTTTCAGCCCCTCTGTTTTTCGCCCTCTGGTTCAGCCCCCTGTTTCTCGCCCTCTGTTTCAGGCTCTCTGTTTCCGCCCCTCTGTTTCTCGCCCTCTGTTTCTCGCCCGCTGTTTCAGCCCCTTTGTTTCTCGCCCTCTGTTTCAGCCCCTCTCTTTCAGCCCCTCTGATTCAGCTCCTCTGTTTCAGCCCCTCTGTTTCTCGCCCTCTGTTTCAGCCCCTCTGTTTCTCACCCTCTTTTTCAGCCCCTCTGTTTCTCGCCCTCTGTTTCAGCCCCTCTGTTTCAGCCCCTCTGTTTCCGCCCTCAGTTTCTGCCCCTCTGTTTCTCGCCCTCTGTTTCAGCCCCGCTGTTTCTCGCCCTCTGTTTCAGCCCCGCTGATTCAGCCCCTCTGTTTCAGCCCCTCTGAATCAGCCCCTCTGATTCAGCCCCTCTGATTCAGCCCCTTTGTTTCAGCGCCTCTGTTTCTCGCCCTCTGTTTCTGCCCCTCTGTTTCTCGCCCTCTGTTTCATCCCCTCTGATTAAGCCCCTCTGCTTCAGCCCCTCTGATTCAGCCACTCTGATTCAGCCCCTCTGATTCAGCCCCTCTGTTTCTCGCCCTCTGTTTCAGCCCCTCTGTTTCAGCCCCTCTGTTTCAGCCCCTCTGTTTCTCGCCCTCTGTTTCAGCCCCTCTGTTTCTCGCCCTCTGTTTCAGCCCATCTGTTTCTCACCCTCTGTTTCTGCCCCTCTGATTCAGCCCCTCTGTTTCTCGCCCTCTGTTTCAGCCCCTCTGTTTCTCGCCCTCTGTTTCAGCCCCTCTGTTTCAGCCCCTCTGATTCAGCCCCCCGTTTTCTCGCCCTCTGTTTCAGACCCTCTGTTTCCCCCCCTCTGTTTCAGCCGCTCTGTTTCTCGCCTTCTGTTTCAGCCCCATTGTTTCAGCCCGTCTGTTTCAGCCCCTCTGTTTCAGCCCCTCTGTTTCTCACCCTCTGTTTCTCGCACTCCGTTTCAGCCCCTCTGTTTTTCGCCCTCTGGTTCAGCCCCCTGTTTCTCGCCCTCTGTTTCAGGCTCTCTGTTTCCGCCCCTCTGTTTCTCGCCCTCTGTTTCTCGCCCTCTGTTTCAGCCCCTCTGTTTCAGCCCCTCTGATTCAGCCCCCCGTTTTCTCGCCCTCTGTTTCAGACCATCTGTTTCCCCCCCTCTGTTTCAGCCGCTCTGTTTCTCGCCCTCTGTTTCAGCCCCTCTGTTTCAGCCCGTCTGTTTCAGCCCCTCTGTTTCAGCCCCTCTGTTTCAGCCCCTCTGATTCAGCCCCCCGTTTTCTCGCCCTCTGTTTCAGACCCTCTGTTTCCCCCCCTCTGTTTCAGCCGCTCTGTTTCTCGCCCTCTGTTTCAGCCCCTCTGTTTCAGCCCCTCTGTTTCAGCCCCTCTGTTTCTCACCCTCTGTTTCTTGCACTCTGTTTCAGCCCCTCTGTTTTTCGCCCTCTGGTTCAGCCCCCTGTTTCTCGCCCTCTGTTTCAGGCTCTCTGTTTCCGCCCCTCTGTTTCTCGCCCGCTGTTTCAGCCCCTTTGTTTCTCGCCCTCTGTTTCAGCCCCTCTCTTTCAGCCCCTCTGATTCAGCTCCTCTGTTTCAGCCCCTCTGTTTCTCGCCCTCTGTTTCAGCCCCTCTGTTTCTCACCCTCTTTTTCAGCCCCTCTGTTTCTCGCCCTCTGTTTCAGCCCCTCTGTTTCAGCCCCTCTGTTTCCGCCCTCAGTTTCTGCCACTCTGTTTCTCGCCCTCTGTTTCAGCCCCGCTGTTTCTCGCCCTCTGTTTCAGCCCCGCTGATTCAGCCCCTCTGTTTCAGCCCCTCTGAATCAGCCCCTCTGATTCAGCCCCTCTGTTTCAGCCCCTCTGTTTCAGCGCCTCTGTTTCTCGCCCTCTGTTTCTGCCCCTCTGTTTCTCGCCCTCTGTTTCATCCCCTCTGATTAAGCCCCTCTGCTTCAGCCCCTCTGATTCAGCCACTCTGATTCAGCCCCTCTGATTCAGCCCCTCTGTTTCTCGCCCTCTGTTTCAGCCCCTCTGTTTCAGCCCCTCTGTTTCAGCCCCTCTGTTTATCACCCTCTGTTTCAGCCCATCTGATTCAGCCCCTCTGATTCAGCCCCTCTGATTCAGCCCCTCTGTTTCCCGCCCCTCTGTTTCAGCCCCTCTGTTTCTCGCCCTCTGTTTCAGCCCCTCTGTTTCTCGCCCTCTGTTTCAGCCCCACTGTTTCAGCCCCTCTGTTTCAGCCCCTCTGTTTCAGCCCCTCTGTTTCTCGCCCTCTGTTTCAGCCCCTCTGTTTCTCGCCCTCTGTTTCAGCCCCTCTGTTTCAGCCCCTCTGATTCAGCCCCCCGTTTTCTCGCCCTCTGTTTCAGACCCTCTGTTTCCCCCCCTCTGTTTCAGCCGCTCTGTTTCTCGCCCTCTGTTTCAGCCCCATTGTTTCAGCCCGTCTGTTTCAGCCCCTCTGTTTCAGCCCCTCTGTTTCTCACCCTCTGTTTCTCGCACTCCGTTTCAGCCCCTCTGTTTTTCGCCCTCTGGTTCAGCCCCCTGTTTCTCGCCCTCTGTTTCAGGCTCTCTGTTTCCGCCCCTCTGTTTCTCGCCCTCTGTTTCTCGCCCTCTGTTTCAGCCCCTCTGTTTCAGCCCCTCTGATTCAGCCCCCCGTTTTCTCGCCCTCTGTTTCAGACCCTCTGTTTCCCCCCCTCTGTTTCAGCCGCTCTGTTTCTCGCCCTCTGTTTCAGCCCCTCTGTTTCAGCCCGTCTGTTTCAGCCCCTCTGTTTCAGCCCCTCTGTTTCAGCCCCTCTGATTCAGCCCCCCGTTTTCTCGCCCTCTGTTTCAGACCCTCTGTTTCCCCCCCTCTGTTTCAGCCGCTCTGTTTCTCGCCCTCTGTTTCAGCCCCTCTGTTTCAGCCCCTCTGTTTCAGCCCCTCTGTTTCAGCCCCTCTGTTTCTCACCCTCTGTTTCTTGCACTCTGTTTCAGCCCCTCTGTTTTTCGCCCTCTGGTTCAGCCCCCTGTTTCTCGCCCTCTGTTTCAGGCTCTCTGTTTCCGCCCCTCTGTTTCTCGCCCTCTGTTTCTCGCCCGCTGTTTCAGCCCCTTTGTTTCTCGCCCTCTGTTTCAGCCCCTCTCTTTCAGCCCCTCTGATTCAGCTCCTCTGTTTCAGCCCCTCTGTTTCTCGCCCTCTGTTTCAGCCCCTCTGTTTCTCACCCTCTTTTTCAGCCCCTCTGTTTCTCGCCCTCTGTTTCAGCCCCTCTGTTTCAGCCCCACTGTTTCCGCCCTCAGTTTCTGCCCCTCTGTTTCTCGCCCTCTGTTTCAGCCCCGCTGTTTCTCGCCCTCTGTTTCAGCCCCGCTGATTCAGCCCCTCTGTTTCAGCCCCTCTGAATCAGCCCCTCTGATTCAGCCCCTCTGTTTCAGCCCCTCTGTTTCAGCGCCTCTGTTTCTCGCCCTCTGTTTCTGCCCCTCTGTTTCTCGCCCTCTGTTTCATCCCCTCTGATTAAGCCCCTCTGCTTCAGCCCCTCTGATTCAGCCACTCTGATTCAGCCCCTCTGATTCAGCCCCTCTGTTTCTCGCCCTCTGTTTCAGCCCCTCTGTTTCAGCCCCTCTGTTTCAGCCCCTCTGTTTCTCACCCTCTGTTTCAGCCCATCTGATTCAGCCCCTCTGATTCAGCCCCTCTGATTCAGCCCCTCTGTTTCCCGCCCCTCTGTTTCAGCCCCTCTGTTTCTCGCCCTCTGTTTCAGCCCCTCTGTTTCTCGCCCTCTGTTTCAGCCCATCTGTTTCTCACCCTCTGTTTCTGCCCCTCTGATTCAGCCCCTCTGTTTCTCGCCCTCTGTTTCAGCCCCTCTGTTTCTCGCCCTCTGTTTCAGCCCCTCTGTTTCAGCCCCTCTGATTCAGCCCCCCGTTTTCTCGCCCTCTGTTTCAGACCCTCTGTTTCCCCCCCTCTGTTTCAGCCGCTCTGTTTCTCGCCCTCTGTTTCAGCCCCATTGTTTCAGCCCGTCTGTTTCAGCCCCTCTGTTTCAGCCCCTCTGTTTCTCACCCTCTGTTTCTCGCACTCCGTTTCAGCCCCTCTGTTTTTCGCCCTCTGGTTCAGCCCCCTGTTTCTCGCCCTCTGTTTCAGGCTCTCTGTTTCCGCCCCTCTGTTTCTCGCCCTCTGTTTCTCGCCCTCTGTTTCAGCCCCTCTGTTTCAGCCCCTCTGATTCAGCCCCCCGTTTTCTCGCCCTCTGTTTCAGACCCTCTGTTTCCCCCCCTCTGTTTCAGCCGCTCTGTTTCTCGCCCTCTGTTTCAGCCCCTCTGTTTCAGCCCGTCTGTTTCAGCCCCTCTGTTTCAGCCCCTCTGTTTCAGCCCCTCTGATTCAGCCCCCCGTTTTCTCGCCCTCTGTTTCAGACCCTCTGTTTCCCCCCCTCTGTTTCAGCCCGTCTGTTTCAGCCCCTCTGTTTCAGCCCCTCTGTTTCAGCCCCTCTGATTCAGCCCCCCGTTTTCTCGCCCTCTGTTTCAGACCCTCTGTTTCCCCCCCTCTGTTTCAGCCGCTCTGTTTCTCGCCCTCTGTTTCAGCCCCTCTGTTTCAGCCCCTCTGTTTCAGCCCCTCTGTTTCAGCACCTCTGTTTCTCACCCTCTGTTTCTTGCACTCTGTTTCAGCCCCTCTGTTTTTCGCCCTCTGGTTCAGCCCCCTGTTTCTCGCCCTCTGTTTCAGGCTCTCTGTTTCCGCCCCTCTGTTTCTCGCCCTCTGTTTCTCGCCCGCTGTTTCAGCCCCTTTGTTTCTCGCCCTCTGTTTCAGCCCCTCTCTTTCAGCCCCTCTGATTCAGCTCCTCTGTTTCAGCCCCTCTGTTTCTCGCCCTCTGTTTCAGCCCCTCTGTTTCTCACCCTCTTTTTCAGCCCCTCTGTTTCTCGCCCTCTGTTTCAGCCCCTCTGTTTCAGCCCCTCTGTTTCCGCCCTCAGTTTCTGCCCCTCTGTTTCTCGCCCTCTGTTTCAGCCCCGCTGTTTCTCGCCCTCTGTTTCAGCCCCGCAGATTCAGCCCCTCTGTTTCAGCCCCTCTGAATCAGCCCCTCTGATTCAGCCCCTCTGTTTCAGCCCCTCTGTTTCAGCGCCTCTGTTTCTCGCCCTCTGTTTCTGCCCCTCTGTTTCTCGCCCTCTGTTTCATCCCCTCTGATTAAGCCCCTCTGCTTCAGCCCCTCTGATTCAGCCACTCTGATTCAGCCCCTCTGATTCAGCCCCTCTGTTTCTCGCCCTCTGTTTCAGCCCCTCTGTTTCAGCCCCTCTGTTTCAGCCCCTCTGTTTCTCACCCTCTGTTTCAGCCCATCTGATTCAGCCCCTCTGATTCAGCCCCTCTGATTCAGCCCCTCTGTTTCCCGCCCCTCTGTTTCAGCCCCTCTGTTTCTCGCCCTCTGTTTCAGCCCCTCTGTTTCTCGCCCTCTGTTTCAGCCCCACTGTTTCAGCCCCTCTATTTCAGCCCCTCTGTTTCAGCGCCTCTGTTTCTCGCCCTCTGTTTCAGCCCTTCTGTTTCTCGCCCTCTGTTTCAGCCCCTCTGATTCAGCCCCGCTGTTTCAGCCCCTCTGTTTCTCCCCCTCTGTTCCAGCCCCTCTTTTACAGCCCCTCTGTTTCAGCCACTCTGTTTTAGCCCCTCTGTTTCAGCCCCTCTGTTTCAGCCCCTCTGCTTCTCGCCCTCTGTTTCAGCCCCTCTGTTTCAGCCCCTCTGTTTCAGCCCCTCTGTTTCTCTCCCTCTGTTTCAGCCCCTCTGATTCAGCCCCTCTGATTCAGCCCCTCTGTTTCTCGCCCTCTGTTTCAGCCCCTCTGTTTCTCGCCCTATGTTTCAGCCCCCCTGTTTCAGACCCTCTGTTTCAGCCCCTCTGTTTCTCGCCCTCTGTTTCAGCCCCTCTGATTCAGCCCCTCTGATTCAGCCCCTCTGATACAGCCCCTCTGTTTCCCGCGCCTCTGTTTCAGCCCCTCTGTTTCTCGCCCTCTGTTTCAGCCCCTCTGTTTCTCGCCCTCTGTTTCAGCCCCACTGTTTCAGCCCCTCTGTTTCAGCCCCTCTGTTTCAGCGCCTCTGTTTCTCGCCCTCTGTTTCTCGCCCTCTGTTTCAGCCCCTCTGATTCAGCCCCGCTGTTTCAGACCCTCTGTTTCTCCCCCTCTGTTCCAGCCCCTCTTGTTCAGCCCCTCTGTTTCTCACCCTCTGTTTCAGCCCCTCTGTTTCAGCCCCTCTGATTCAGCCCCTCTGATTCAGCCCCTCTGTTTCCCGCCCCTCTGTTTCAGCCCCTCTGTTTCTCGCCCTCTGTTTCAGCCCCTCTGTTTCTCGCCCTCTGTTTCAGCCCCTCTGTTTCAGCCCCTCTGTTTCAGCCCCTCTGTTTCAGCGCCTCTGTTTCTCGCCCTCTGTTTCAGCCCCTCTGTTTCTCGCCCTCTGTTTCAGCCCCTCTGATTCAGCCCCTCTGTTTCAGCCCCTCTGTTTCTCCCCCTGTGTTCCAGCCACTCTGTCTCAGCCCCTCTGTTTCAGCCACTCTGTTTCAGCCCCTCTCTTTCAGCCCCTCTGTATCTCACCCTCTGTTTCAGCCCCTCTGTTTCTCACCCTCTGTTTCTGCCCCTCTGATTCAGCCCCTCTGTTTCTCGCCCTCTGTTTCAGCCCCTCTGTTTCTCGCCCTCTGTTTCAGCCCCTCTGTTTCAGCCCCTCTGTTTCAGCCCCTCTGATTCTCGCCCTCTGTTTCAGCCCCTCTGTTTCAGCCCCTCTGATTCAGCCCCTCTGATTCAGCCCCTCTGTTTCTCGCCCTGTGTTTCAGACCCTCGGTTTCAGACCCTCTGTTTCAGCTCCTCTGTTTCAGCCCCTCTGTTTCTCGACCTCTGTTTCAGCCCCTCTGTTTCTCGCCCTCTTTTTCAGCCCCTCTGTTTCTCGCCCTCTGTTTCAGCCCCGCTGTTTCTCGCCCTCTGTTTCAGCCCCGCTGATTTAGCCCCTCTGTTTCAGCCCCTCTGAATCAGCCCCTCTGATTCAGCCCCTCTGTTTCAGCCCCTCTGTTTCAGCGCCTCTGTTTCTCGCCCTCTGTTTCTGCCCCTCTGTTTCAGCCCCTCTGTTTCAGCCCCTCTGTTTCTCACCCTCTGTTTCAGCCCATCTGATTCAGCCCCTCTGATTCAGCCCCTCTGATTCAGCCCCTCTGTTTCCCGCCCCTCTGTTTCAGCCCCTCTGTTTCTCGCCCTCTGTTTCAGCCCCTCTGTTTCTCGCCCTCTGTTTCAGCCCCACTGTTTCAGCCCCTCTATTTCAGCCCCTCTGTTTCAGCGCCTCTGTTTCTCGCCCTCTGTTTCAGCCCCTCTGTTTCTCGCCCTCTGTTTCAGCCCCTCTGATTCAGCCCCGCTGTTTCAGCCCCTCTGTTTCTCCCCCTCTGTTCCAGCCCCTCTTTTACAGCCCCTCTGTTTCAGCCACTCTGTTTTAGCCCCTCTGTTTCAGCCCCTCTGTTTCAGCCCCTCTGCTTCTCGCCCTCTGTTTCAGCCCCTCTGTTTCAGCCCCTCTGTTTCAGCCCCTCTGTTTCTCTCCCTCTGTTTCAGCCCCTCTGATTCAGCCCCTCTGATTCAGCCCCTCTGATTCAGCCCCTCTGTTTCTCGCCCTCTGTTTCAGCCCCTCTGTTTCTCGCCCTATGTTTCAGCCCCCCTGTTTCAGACCCTCTGTTTCAGCCCCTCTGTTTCTCGCCCTCTGTTTCAGCCCCTCTGATTCAGCCCCTCTGATTCAGCCCCTCTGATACAGCCCCTCTGTTTCCCGCGCCTCTGTTTCAGCCCCTCTGTTTCTCGCCCTCTGTTTCAGCCCCTCTGTTTCTCGCCCTCTGTTTCAGCCCCACTGTTTCAGCCCCTCTGTTTCAGCCCCTCTGTTTCAGCGCCTCTGTTTCTCGCCCTCTGTTTCTCGCCCTCTGTTTCAGCCCCTCTGATTCAGCCCCGCTGTTTCAGACCCTCTGTTTCTCCCCCTCTGTTCCAGCCCCTCTTGTTCAGCCCCTCTGTTTCTCACCCTCTGTTTCAGCCCCTCTGTTTCAGCCCCTCTGATTCAGCCCCTCTGATTCAGCCCCTCTGTTTCCCGCCCCTCTGTTTCAGCCCCTCTGTTTCTCGCCCTCTGTTTCAGCCCCTCTGTTTCTCGCCCTCTGTTTCAGCCCCTCTGTTTCAGCCCCTCTGTTTCAGCCCCTCTGTTTCAGCGCCTCTGTTTCTCGCCCTCTGTTTCAGCCCCTCTGTTTCTCGCCCTCTGTTTCAGCCCCTCTGATTCAGCCCCTCTGTTTCAGCCCCTCTGTTTCTCCCCCTGTGTTCCAGCCACTCTGTCTCAGCCCCTCTGTTTCAGCCACTCTGTTTCAGCCCCTCTCTTTCAGCCCCTCTGTTTCTCACCCTCTGTTTCAGCCCCTCTGTTTCTCACCCTCTGTTTCTGCCCCTCTGATTCAGCCCCTCTGTTTCTCGCCCTCTGTTTCAGCCCCTCTGTTTCTCGCCCTCTGTTTCAGCCCCTCTGTTTCAGCCCCTCTGATTCAGCCCCCCGTTTTCTCGCCCTCTGTTTCAGCCCCTCTGTTTCAGCCCCTCTGATTCAGCCCCTCTGTTTCAGCCCCTCTGTTTCTCACCCTCTGTTTCAGCCCATCTGATTCAGCCCCTCTGAATCAGCCCCTCTGATTCAGCCCCTCTGTTTCCCGCCCCTCTGTTTCAGCCCCTCTGTTTCTCAACCTCTGTTTCAGCCCCTCTGATTCAGCCCCTCTGTTTCTCGTCCTCTGTTTCTGCCCCACTGTTTCTCGCCCTCTGTATCAGCGCCTCTGTTTCTCGCCCTCTGTTTCAGCCCCTCTGTTTCTCGCCCTCTGTTTCAGCCCCTCTGATTCAGCCCCGCTGTTTCAGCCCCTCTGTTTCTCCCCCTCTGTTCCAGCCCCTCTTTTACAGCCCCTCTGTTTCAGCCACTCTGTTTTAGCCCCTCTGTTTCAGCCCCTCTGTTTCAGCCCCTCTGCTTCTCGCCCTCTGTTTCAGCCCCTCTGTTTCAGCCCCTCTGTTTCAGCCCCTCTGTTTCTCTCCCTCTGTTTCAGCCCCTCTGATTCAGCCCCTCTGATTCAGCCCCTCTGATTCAGCCCCTCTGTTTCTCGCCCTCTGTTTCAGCCCCTCTGTTTCTCGCCCTATGTTTCAGCCCCCCTGTTTCAGACCCTCTGTTTCAGCCCCTCTGTTTCTCGCCCTCTGTTTCAGCCCCTCTGATTCAGCCCCTCTGATTCAGCCCCTCTGATACAGCCCCTCTGTTTCCCGCGCCTCTGTTTCAGCCCGTCTGTTTCTCGCCCTCTGTTTCAGCCCCTCTGTTTCTCGCCCTCTGTTTCAGCCCCACTGTTTCAGCCCCTCTGTTTCAGCCCCTCTGTTTCAGCGCCTCTGTTTCTCGCCCTCTGTTTCTCGCCCTCTGTTTCAGCCCCTCTGATTCAGCCCCGCTGTTTCAGACCCTCTGTTTCTCCCCCTCTGTTCCAGCCCCTCTTGTTCAGCCCCTCTGTTTCTCACCCTCTGTTTCAGCCCCTCTGTTTCAGCCCCTCTGATTCAGCCCCTCTGATTCAGCCCCTCTGTTTCCCGCCCCTCTGTTTCAGCCCCTCTGTTTCTCGCCCTCTGTTTCAGCCCCTCTGTTTCTCGCCCTCTGTTTCAGCCCCTCTGTTTCAGCCCCTCTGTTTCAGCCCCTCTGTTTCAGCGCCTCTGTTTCTCGCCCTCTGTTTCAGCCCCTCTGTTTCTCGCCCTCTGTTTCAGCCCCTCTGATTCAGCCCCTCTGTTTCAGCCCCTCTGTTTCTCCCCCTGTGTTGCAGCCACTCTGTCTCAGCCCCTCTGTTTCAGCCACTCTGTTTCAGCCCCTCTCTTTCAGCCCCTCTGTTTCTCACCATCTGTTTCAGCCCCTCTGTTTCTCACCCTCTGTTTCTGCCCCTCTGATTCAGCCCCTCTGTTTCTCGCCCTCTGTTTCAGCCCCTCTGTTTCTCGCCCTCTGTTTCAGCCCCTCTGTTTCAGCCCCTCTGATTCAGCCCCCCGTTTTCTCGCCCTCTGTTTCAGCCCCTCTGTTTCAGCCCCTCTGATTCAGCCCCTCTGATTCAGCCCCTCTGTTTCTCGCCCTGTGTTTCAGACCCTCGGTTTCAGACCCTCTGTTTCAGCTCCTCTGTTTCAGCCCCTCTGTTTCTCGACCTCTGTTTCAGCCCCTCTGTTTCTCGCCCTCTTTTTCAGCCCCTCTGTTTCTCGCCCTCTGTTTCAGCCCCTCTGTTTCTCGCCCTCAGTTTCTGCCCCTCTGTTTCTCGCCCTCTGTTTCAGCCCCTCTGATTCAGCCCCTCTGTTTCTCGCCCTCTGTTTCAGCCCCTCTGTTTCAGCCCCTCTGTTTCTCGCCCTCAGTTTCTGCCCCTCTGTTTCTCGCCCTCTGTTTCAGCCCCGCTGTTTCTCGACCTCTGTTTCAGCCCCGCTGATTCAGCCCCTCTGTTTCAGCCCCTCTGAATCAGCCCCTCTGATTCAGCCCCTCTGTTTCAGCCCCTCTGTTTCAGCCCCTCTGTTTCTCGCCCTCTGTTTCTGCCCCTCTGTTTCTCGCCCTCTGTTTCATCCCCTCTGATTCAGCCCCTCTGCTTCAGCCCCTCTGATTCAGCCCCTCTGATTCAGCCCCTCTGATTCAGCCCCTCCGTTTCTCGCCCTCTGTTTCAGCGCCTCTGTTTCAGCCCCTCTGTTTCAGCCCCTCTGTTTCTCACCCTCTGTTTCAGCCCATCTGATTCAGCCCCTCTGATTCAGCCCCTCTGATTCAGCCCCTCTGTTTCCCGCCCCTCTGTTTCAGCCCCTCTGTTTCTCGCCCTCTGTTTCAGCCCCTCTGTTTCTCGCCCTCTGTTTCAGCCCCACTGTTTCAGCCCCTCTGTTTCAGCCCCTCTGTTTCAGCGCCTCTGTTTCTCGCCCTCTGTTTCAGCCCCTCTGTTTCTCGCCCTCTGTTTCAGCCCCTCTGATTCAGCCCCGCTGTTTCAGCCCCTCTGTTTCTCGCCCTCTGTTCCAGCCCCTCTTTTACAGCCCCTCTGTTTCAGCCACTCTGTTTTAGCCCCTCTGTTTCAGCCCCTCTGTTTCAGCCCCTCTGTTTCTCGCCCTCTGTTTCAGCCCCTCTGTTTCTCGCCCTATGTTTCAGCCCATCTGATTCAGCCCCTCTGATTCAGCCCCTCTGATTCAGCCCCTCTGTTTCCCGCCCCTCTGTTTCAGCCCCTCTGTTTCTCGCCCTCTGTTTCAGCCCCTCTGTTTCTCGCCCTCTGTTTCAGCCCCACTGTTTCAGCCCCTCTATTTCAGCCCCTCTGTTTCAGCGCCTCTGTTTCTCTCCCTCTGTTTCAGCCCCTCTGTTTCTCGCCCTCTGTTTCAGCCCGTCTGATTCAGCCCCGCTGTTTCAGCCCCTCTGTTTCTCCCCCTCTGTTCCAGCCCCTCTTTTACAGCCCCTCTGTTTCAGCCACTCTGTTTTAGCCCCTCTGTTTCAGCCCCTCTGTTTCAGCCCCTCTGCTTCTCGCCCTCTGTTTCAGCCCCTCTGTTTCAGCCCCTCTGTTTCAGCCCCTCTGTTTCTCTCCCTCTGTTTCAGCCCCTCTGATTCAGCCCCTCTGATTCAGCCCCTCTGATTCAGCCCCTCTGTTTCTCGCCCTCTGTTTCAGCCCCTCTGTTTCTCGCCCTATGTTTCAGCCCCCCTGTTTCAGACCCTCTGTTTCAGCCCCTCTGTTTCTCGCCCTCTGTTTCAGCCCCTCTGATTCAGCCCCTCTGATTCAGCCCCTCTGATACAGCCCCTCTGTTTCCCGCGCCTCTGTTTCAGCCCCTCTGTTTCTCGCCCTCTGTTTCAGCCCCTCTGTTTCTCGCCCTCTGTTTCAGCCCCACTGTTTCAGCCCCTCTGTTTCAGCCCCTCTGTTTCAGCGCCTCTGTTTCTCGCCCTCTGTTTCTCGCCCTCTGTTTCAGCCCCTCTGATTCAGCCCCGCTGTTTCAGACCCTCTGTTTCTCCCCCTCTGTTCCAGCCCCTCTTGTTCAGCCCCTCTGTTTCTCACCCTCTGTTTCAGCCCCTCTGTTTCAGCCCCTCTGATTCAGCCCCTCTGATTCAGCCCCTCTGTTTCCCGCCCCTCTGTTTCAGCCCCTCTGTTTCTCGCCCTCTGTTTCAGCCCCTCTGTTTCTCGCCCTCTGTTTCAGCCCCTCTGTTTCAGCCCCTCTGTTTCAGCCCCTCTGTTTCAGCGCCTCTGTTTCTCGCCCTCTGTTTCAGCCCCTCTGTTTCTCGCCCTCTGTTTCAGCCCCTCTGATTCAGCCCCTCTGTTTCAGCCCCTCTGTTTCTCCCCCTGTGTTCCAGCCACTCTGTCTCAGCCCCTCTGTTTCAGCCACTCTGTTTCAGCCCCTCTCTTTCAGCCCCTCTGTTTCTCACCCTCTGTTTCAGCCCCTCTGTTTCTCACCCTCTGTTTCTGCCCCTCTGATTCAGCCCCTCTGTTTCTCGCCCTCTGTTTCAGCCCCTCTGTTTCTCGCCCTCTGTTTCAGCCCCTCTGTTTCAGCCCCTCTGATTCAGCCCCCCGTTTTCTCGCCCTCTGTTTCAGCCCCTCTGTTTCAGCCCCTCTGATTCAGCCCCTCTGTTTCTCGGCCTGTGTTTCAGACCCTCGGTTTCAGACCCTCTGTTTCAGCTCCTCTGTTTCAGCCCCTCTGTTTCTCGACCTCTGTTTCAGCCCCTCTGTTTCACGCCCTCTTTTTCAGCCCCTCTGTTTCTCGCCCTCTGTTTCAGCCCCTCTGTTTCAGCCCCTCTGTTTCAGCCCCTCTGTTTCTCGCCCTCAGTTTCTGCCCCTCTGTTTCTCGCCCTCTGTTTCAGCCCCTCTGATTCAGCCCCTCTGTTTCTCGCCCTCTGTTTCAGCCCCTCTGTTTCAGCCCCTCTGATTCAGCCCCTCTGATTCAGCCCCTCTGTTTCTCGCCCTGTGTTTCAGACCCTCGGTTTCAGACCCTCTGTTTCAGCTCCTCTGTTTCAGCCCCTCTGTTTCTCGACCTCTGTTTCAGCCCCTCTGTTTCACGCCCTCTTTTTCAGCCCCTCTGTTTCTCGCCCTCTGTTTCAGCCCCTCTGTTTCAGCCCCTCTGTTTCTCGCCCTCAGTTTCTGCCCCTCTGTTTCTCGCCCTCTGTTTCAGCCCCTCTGATTCAGCCCCTCTGTTTCTCGCCCTCTGTTTCAGCCCCTCTGTTTCAGCCCCTCTGTTTCTCGCCCTCAGTTTCTGCCCCTCTGTTTCTCGCCCTCTGTTTCAGCCCCGCTGTTTCTCGCCCTCTGTTTCAGCCCCGCTGATTCAGCCCCTCTGTTTCAGCCCCTCTGAATCAGCCCCTCTGTTTCAGCCCCTCTGAATCAGCCCCTCTGTTTCATCCCCTCTGATTCAGCCCCTCTGCTTCAGCCCCTCTGATTCAGCCCCTCTGATTCAGCCCCTCTGATTCAGCCCCTCCGTTTCTCGCCCTCTGTTTCAGCCCCTCTGTTTCAGCCCCTCTGTTTCTCACCCTCTGTTTCAGCCCATCTGATTCAGCCCCTCTGATTCAGCCCCTCTGATTCAGCCCCTCTGTTTCCCGCCCCTCTGTTTCAGCCCCTCTGTTTCTCGCCCTCTGTTTCAGCCCCTCTGTTTCTCGCCCTCTGTTTCAGCCCCACTGTTTCAGCCCCTCTGTTTCAGCCCCTCTGTTTCAGCGCCTCTGTTTCTCGCCCTCTGTTTCAGCCCCTCTGTTTCTCGCCCTCTGTTTCAGCCCCTCTGATTCAGCCCCGCTGTTTCAGCCCCTCTGTTTCTCGCCCTCTGTTCCAGCCCCTCTTTTACAGCCCCTCTGTTTCAGCCACTCTGTTTTAGCCCCTCTGTTTCAGCCCCTCTGTTTCAGCCCCTCTGTTTCTCGCCCTCTGTTTCAGCCCCTCTGTTTCTCGCCCTATGTTTCAGCCCCTCTGTTTCTCGCCCTCTGTTTCAGCCCCACTGTTTCAGCCCCTCTGCTTCTCGCCCTCTGTTTCAGCCCCTCTATTTCAGCCCCTCTGTTTCAGCCCCTCTGTTTCTCGCCCTCTGTTTCAGCCCCTTTGATTCAGCCCCTCTGATTCAGCCCCTCTGATTCAGCCCCTCTGTTTACCGCGCCTCCGTTTCAGCCCCTCTGTTTCTCGCCCTCTGTTTCAGCCCCTCTGTTTCTCGCCCTCTGTTTCAGCCCCACTGTTTCAGCCCCTCTGTTTCAGCCCCTCTGTTTCAGCGCCTCTGTTTCTCGCCCTCTGTTTCTCGCCCTCTGTTTCAGCCCCTCTGATTCAGCCCCGCTGTTTCAGACCCTCTGTTTCTCCCCCTCTGTTCCAGCCCCTCTTGTTCAGCCCCTCTGTTTCTCACCCTCTGTTTCAGCCCCTCTGTTTCAGCCCCTCTGATTCAGCCCCTCTGATTCAGCCCCTCTGTTTCCCGCCCCTCTGTTTCAGCCCCTCTGTTTCTCGCCCTCTGTTTCAGCCCCTCTGTTTCTCGCCCTCTGTTTCAGCCCCTCTGTTTCAGCCCCTCTGTTTCAGCCCCTCTGTTTCTCCCCCTCTGATTCAGCCCCCCGATTTCTCGCCCTCTGTTTCAGACCCTCTGTTTCCCCCCCTCTGTTTCAGCCGCTCTGTTTCTCGCCCTCTGTTTCAGCCCCTCTGTTTCAGCCCGTCTGTTTCAGCCCCTCTGTTTCAGCCCGTCTGTTTCGGCCCCTCTGATTCAGTCCCCCGTTTTCTCGCCCTCTGTTTCAGACCCTCTGTTTCCCCCCCTCTGTTTCAGCCGCTCTGTTTCTCGCCCTCTGTTTCAGCCCCTCTGTTTCACCCCCTCTGTTTCAGCCCCTCTGTTTCAGCCCCTCTGTTTCTCACCCTCTGTTTCTTGCACTCTGTTTCAGCCCCTCTGTTTTTCGCCCTCTGGTTCAGCCCCCTGTTTCTCGCCCTCTGTTTCAGGCTCTCTGTTTCCGCCCCTCTGTTTCTCGCCCTCTGTTTCTCGCCCGCTGTTTCAGCCCCTTTGTTTCTCGCCCTCTGTTTCAGCCCCTCTCTTTCAGCCCCTCTGATTCAGCTCCTCTGTTTCAGCCCCTCTGTTTCTCGCCCTCTTTTTCAGCCCCTCTGTTTCTCGCCCTCTGTTTCAGCCCCTCTGTTTCAGCCCCTCTGTTTCCGCCCTCAGTTTCTGCCCCTCTGTTTCTCGCCCTCTGTTTCAGCCCCGCTGTTTCTCGCCCTCTGTTTCAGCCCCGCTGATGCAGCCCCTCTGTTTCAGCCCCTCTGAATCAGCTCCTCTGATTCAGCCCCTCTGTTTCAGCCCCTCTGTTTCAGCGCCTCTGTTTCTCGCCCTCTGTTTCTGCGTCTCTGTTTCTCGCCCTCTGTTTCATCCCCTCTGATTAAGCCCCTCTGCTTCAGCCCCTCTGATTCAGCCACTCTGATTCAGCCCCTCTGATTCAGCCCCTCTGTTTCTCGCCCTCTGTTTCAGCCCCTCTGTTTCAGCCCCTCTGTTTCAGCCCCTCTGTTTCTCACCCTCTGTTTCAGCCCATCTGATTCAGCCCCTCTGATTCAGCCCCTCTGTTTCCCGCCCCTCTGTTTCAGCCCCTCTGTTTCTCGCCCTCTGTTTCAGCCCCTCTGTTTCTCGCCCTCTGTTTCAGCCCCACTGTTTCAGCCCCTCTGTTTCACCCCTCTGTTTCAGCGCCTCTGTTTCTCGCCCTCTGTTTCAGCCCCTCTGTTTCTCGCACTCTGTTTCAGCCCCTCTGATTCAGCCCCGCTGTTTCAGCCCCTCTGTTTCTCCCCCTCTGTTCCAGCCCCTCTTTTACAGCCCCTCTGTTTCAGCCACTCTGTTTTAGCCCCTCTGTTTCAGCCCCTCTGTGTCAGCCCCTCTGCTTCTTGCCCTCTGTTTCAGCCCCTCTGTTTCAGCCCCTCTGTTTCAGCCCCTCTGTTACTCTCCCTCTGTTTCAGCCCCTCTGATTCAGCCCCTCTGATTCAGCCCCTCTGATTCAGCCCCTCTGTTTCCCGCGCCTCTGTTTCAGCCCCTCTGTTTCTCGCCCTCTGTTTCAGCCCCTCTGTTTCTCGCCCTCTGTTTCAGCCCCACTGTTTCAGCCCCTCTGTTTCAGCCCCTCTGTTTCAGCACCTCTGTTTCTCGCCCGCTGTTTCAGCCCCTCTGTTTCTCGCCCTCTGATTCAGCCCCTCTGATTCAGCCCCGCTGTTTTAGCACCTCTGTTTCTCCCCCTCTGTTCCAGCCCCTCTTGTTCAGCCCCTCTGTTTCTCACCCTCTGTTTCAGCCCCTCTGTTTCTCGCCCTCTGTTTCAGCTCCTCTGTTTCAGCCCATCTGTTTCAGCCACTCTGTTTCTCACCCTCTGTTTCAGCCCCTCTGTTTCTCACCCTCTGTTTCTGCCCCTCTGATTCAGACCCTCTGTTTCTCGCCCTCTGTTTCAGCCCCTCTGTTTCTCGCCCTCTGTTTCTCGCCTTCTGTTTCAGCCCCTCTGTTTCAGCCCCTCTGATTCAGCCCCCCGTTTTCTCGCCCTCTGTTTCAGACCCTCTGTTTCCCCCCCTCTGTTTCAGCCGCTCTGTTTCTCGCCCTCTGTTTCAGCCCCTCTGTTTCAGCCCGTCTGTTTCAGCCCCTCTGTTTCAGCCCCTCTGTTTCTCACCCTCTGTTTCTCGCACTCTGTTTCAGCCCCTCTGTTTTTCGCCCTCTGGTTCAGCCCCTCTGTTTCTCGCCCTCTGTTCCAGCCCCTCTTTTACAGCCCCTCTGTTTCAGCCACTCTGTTTTAGCCCCTCTGTTTCAGCCCCTCTGTTTCAGCCCCTCTGTTTCTCGCCCTCTGTTTCAGCCCCTCTGTTTCTCGCCCTATGTTTCAGCCCCTCTGTTTCTCGCCCTCTGTTTCAGCCCCACTGTTTCAGCCCCTCTGCTTCTCGCCCTCTGTTTCAGCCCCTCTATTTCAGCCCCTCTGTTTCAGCCCCTCTGTTTCTCGCCCTCTGTTTCAGCCCCTCTGATTCAGCCCCTCTGATTCAGCCCCTCTGATTCAGCCCCTCTGTTTACCGCGCCTCTGTTTCAGCCCCTCTGTTTCTCGCCCTCTGTTTCAGCCCCTCTGTTTCTCGCCCTCTGTTTCAGCCCCACTGTTTCAGCCCCTCTGTTTCAGCCCCTCTGTTTCAGCGCCTCTGTTTCTCGCCCTCTGTTTCTCGCCCTCTGTTTCAGCCCCTCTGATTCAGCCCCGCTGTTTCAGACCCTCTGTTTCTCCCCCTCTGTTCCAGCCCCTCTTGTTCAGCCCCTCTGTTTCTCACCCTCTGTTTCAGCCCCTCTGTTTCAGCCCCTCTGATTCAGCCCCTCTGATTCAGCCCCTCTGTTTCCCGCCCCTCTGTTTCAGCCCCTCTGTTTCTCGCCCTCTGTTTCAGCCCCTCTGTTTCTCGCCCTCTGTTTCAGCCCCTCTGTTTCAGCCCCTCTGTTTCAGCCCCTCTGTTTCTCCCCCTCTGATTCAGCCCCCCGATTTCTCGCCCTCTGTTTCAGACCCTCTGTTTCCCCCCCTCTGTTTCAGCCGCTCTGTTTCTCGCCCTCTGTTTCAGCCCCTCTGTTTCAGCCCGTCTGTTTCAGCCCCTCTGTTTCAGCCCGTCTGTTTCGGCCCCTCTGATTCAGTCCCCCGTTTTCTCGCCCTCTGTTTCAGACCCTCTGTTTCCCCCCCTCTGTTTCAGCCGCTCTGTTTCTCGCCCTCTGTTTCAGCCCCTCTGTTTCACCCCCACTGTTTCAGCCCCTCTGTTTCAGCCCCTCTGTTTCTCACCCTCTGTTTCTTGCACTCTGTTTCAGCCCCTCTGTTTTTCGCCCTCTGGTTCAGCCCCCTGTTTCTCGCCCTCTGTTTCAGGCTCTCTGTTTCCGCCCCTCTGTTTCTCGCCCTCTGTTTCTCGCCCGCTGTTTCAGCCCCTTTGTTTCTCGCCCTCTGTTTCAGCCCCTCTCTTTCAGCCCCTCTGATTCAGCCCCTCTGTTTCAGCCCCTCTGTTTCCGCCCTCAGTTTCTGCCCCTCTGTTTCTCGCCCTCTGTTTCAGCCCCGCTGTTTCTCGCCCTCTGTTTCAGCCCCGCTGATGCAGCCCCTCTGTTTCAGCCCCTCTGAATCAGCTCCTCTGATTCAGCCCCTCTGTTTCAGCCCCTCTGTTTCAGCGCCTCTGTTTCTCGCCCTCTGTTTCTGCGTCTCTGTTTCTCGCCCTCTGTTTCATCCCCTCTGATTAAGCCCCTCTGCTTCAGCCCCTCTGATTCAGCCACTCTGATTCAGCCCCTCTGATTCAGCCCCTCTGTTTCTCGCCCTCTGTTTCAGCCCCTCTGTTTCAGCCCCTCTGTTTCAGCCCCTCTGTTTCTCACCCTCTGTTTCAGCCCATCTGATTCAGCCCCTCTGATTCAGCCCCTCTGTTTCCCGCCCCTCTGTTTCAGCCCCTCTGTTTCTCGCCCTCTGTTTCAGCCCCTCTGTTTCTCGCCCTCTGTTTCAGCCCCACTGTTTCAGCCCCTCTGTTTCAGCCCCTCTGTTTCAGCGCCTCTGTTTCTCGCCCTCTGTTTCAGCCCCTCTGTTTCTCGCACTCTGTTTCAGCCCCTCTGATTCAGCCCCGCTGTTTCAGCCCCTCTGTTTCTCCCCCTCTGTTCCAGCCCCTCTTTTACAGCCCCTCTGTTTCAGCCACTCTGTTTTAGCCCCTCTGTTTCAGCCCCTCTGTGTCAGCCCCTCTGCTTCTTGCCCTCTGTTTCAGCCCCTCTGTTTCAGCCCCTCTGTTTCAGCCCCTCTGTTACTCTCCCTCTGTTTCAGCCCCTCTGATTCAGCCCCTCTGATTCAGCCCCTCTGATTCAGCCCCTCTGTTTCCCGCGCCTCTGTTTCAGCCCCTCTGTTTCTCGCCCTCTGTTTCAGCCCCTCTGTTTCTCGCCCTCTGTTTCAGCCCCACTGTTTCAGCCCCTCTGTTTCAGCCCCTCTGTTTCAGCACCTCTGTTTCTCGCCCGCTGTTTCAGCCCCTCTGTTTCTCGCCCTCTGATTCAGCCCCTCTGATTCAGCCCCGCTGTTTTAGCACCTCTGTTTCTCCCCCTCTGTTCCAGCCCCTCTTGTTCAGCCCCTCTGTTTCTCACCCTCTGTTTCAGCCCCTCTGTTTCTCGCCCTCTGTTTCAGCTCCTCTGTTTCAGCCCATCTGTTTCAGCCACTCTGTTTCTCACCCTCTGTTTCAGCCCCTCTGTTTCTCACCCTCTGTTTCTGCCCCTCTGATTCAGACCCTCTGTTTCTCGCCCTCTGTTTCAGCCCCTCTGTTTCTCGCCCTCTGTTTCTCGCCTTCTGTTTCAGCCCCTCTGTTTCAGCCCCTCTGATTCAGCCCCCCGTTTTCTCGCCCTCTGTTTCAGACCCTCTGTTTCCCCCCCTCTGTTTCAGCCGCTCTGTTTCTCGCCCTCTGTTTCAGCCCCTCTGTTTCAGCCCGTCTGTTTCAGCCCCTCTGTTTCAGCCCCTCTGTTTCTCACCCTCTGTTTCTCGCACTCTGTTTCAGCCCCTCTGTTTCTCGCCCTCTGGTTCAGCCCCCTGTTTCTCGCCCTCTGTTTCAGGCTCTCTGTTTCCGCCCCTCTGTTTCTCGCCCTCTGTTTCTCGCCCTCTGTTTCAGCCCCTTTGTTTCTCGCCCTCTGTTTCAGCCCCTCTGTTTCAGCCCCTCTGATTCAGCCCCTCTGATTCAGCCCCTCTGTTTCTCGCCCTGTGTTTCAGACCCTCTGTTTCAGACCCTCTGTTTCAGCTCCTCTGTTTCAGCCCCTCTGTTTCTCGCCCTCTGTTTCAGCCCCTCTGTTTCTCGCCCTCTTTTTCAGCCCCTCTGTTTCTCGCCCTCTGTTTCAGCCCCTCTGTTTCAGCCCCTCTGTTTCTCGCCCTCAGTTTCTGCCCCTCTGTTTCTCGCCCTCTGTTTCAGCCCCGCTGTTTCTCGCCCTCTGTTTCAGCCCCGCTGATTCAGCCCCTCTGTTTCAGCCCCTCTGAATCAGCCCCTCTGATTCAGCCCCTCTGTTTCAGCCCCTCTGTTTCAGCGCCTCTGTTTCTCGCCCTCTGTTTCTGCCCCTCTGTTTCTCACCCTCTGTTTCATCCCCTCTGATTCAGCCCCTCTGCTTCAGCCCCTCTGATTCAGCCCCTCTGATTCAGCCTCTCTGTTTCTCGCCCTCTGTTTCAGCCCCCCTGTTTCAGCCCCTCTGTTTCAGCCCCTCTGTTTCTCACCCTCTGTTTCAGCCCATCTGATTCAGCCCCTCTGATTCAGCCCCTCTGATTCAGCCCCTCTGTTTCCCGCCCCTCTGTTTCAGCCCCTCTGTTTCTCGCCCTCTGTTTCAGCCCCACTGTTTCAGCCCCTCTGTTTCAGCCCCTCTGTTTCAGCGCCTCTGTTTCTCGCCCTCTGTTTCAGCCCCTCTGTTTCTCGCCCTCTGTTTCAGGCCCTCTGTTTCTCGCCCTCTGTTTCAGCCCCTCTTTTTCTCCCCCTCTGTTCCAGCCCCTCTTTTACAGCCCCTCTGTTTCAGCCCCTCTGTTTCTCACCCTCTGTTTCAGCCCCTCTGATTCAGCCCCTCTGTTTCTCGCCCTCTGTTTCAGGCCCTCTGTTTCTCGCCCTCTGTTTCAGCCCCTCTGTTTCAGACCCTCTGTTTCAGCCACTCTGTTTCTCGCCCTCTGTTTCAGCCTCTCTGTTTCTCGCCCTCTGTTTCAGGCCCTCTGTTTCTCGCCCTCTGTTTCAGCCCCTCTGATTCAGCCCCTCTGTTTCTGCTCCTCTGATTCAGCCCCTCTGTTTCAGCCCCTCTGTTTCAGCCCCTCTGTTTCTCGCCCTCTATTTCTCACCCTCTGTTTCTCGCCCTCTGTTTCAGCCCCTCTGTTTCAGCCCCTCTGTTTCTTGCCCTCTGTTTCAGGCTCTCTGTTTCAGCCCGTCTGTTTCAGCCCCTCTGTTTCAGCCCCTCTGTTTCTCGCCCTCTGTTTCAGCCCCTCTGATTCTCGCCCTCTGTTTCAGCCCCTCTGTGTCTCGCCCTCTGTTTCAGCCCCTCTGATTCAGCCCCTCTGTTTCAGCCCCTCTGATTCAGCCGCTCTGATTCAGCCCCTCTGATTCAGCCCCTCTGTTTCTCGCCTTCTGTTTCAGCCCCTCTGTTTCAGCCCCTCTGTGTCAGCCCCTCTGTTTCTCACCCTCTGTTTCAGCCCCTCTGATTCAGCCCCTCTAATTCAGCCCCTACTGATTCAACCACTCTGTTTCCCGCCACTCTGTTTCAGCCCCTCTGTTTCTCGCCCTCTGTTTCAGCCCCTCTGTTTCTCGCCCTCTGTTTCAGCCCCACTGTTTCAGCCCCTCTGTTTCAGCCCCTCTGTTTCAGCGCCTCTGTTTCTCGCCCTCTGTTTCAGCACCTCTTTTTCTCGCCCACTGTTTCAGCCCCGCTGATTCAGCCCCTCTGTTCCAGCCCCTCTGTTTCTCCGCCTCTGTTCCAGCACCTCTGTTTCAGCCCCTCTGTTTCAGCCACTCTGTTTCAGCCCCACTGTTTCAGCCCCTCTGTTTCAGCCCCTCTGTTTCTCGCCCTCTGTTTCAGCCCCTCTGTTTCTCGCCCTCTGTTTCAGCCCCTCTGTTTCAGCCCGTCTGTTTCAGCCACTCTGTTTCTCACCCTCTGTTTCAGCCCCTCTGTTTCTCACCCTCTGTTTCAGCCCCTCTGATTCAGCCCCTCTGTTTCTCGCCCTCTGTTTCAGCCCCTCTGTTTCAGTCCCTCTGTTTCAGCCCCTCTGTTTCTCGCCCTCTGTTTCAGCCCCTCTGTTTCTCGCTCTCTGTTTCAGGCCCTCTGTTTCTCGCTCTCTGTTTCAGCCCCTCTGATTCAGCCCCTCTGTTTCAGCCCCTCTGATTCAGCCCCTCTGTTTCAGCCCCTCTGATTCAGCCCCTCTGTTTCAGCCCCTCTGTTTTTCGCCATCTATTTCTCACCCTCTGTTTCTCGCCCTCTGTTTCAGCCCTTAGTTTTTCGCCCTCTGTTTCAGCCCCTCTGTTTATCGCCCTCTGTTTCAGGCTCTCTGTTTCAGCCCGTCTGTTTCAGCCCCACTGTTTCAGCCCCTCTGTTTCTCGCCCTCTGTTTCTCGCCCGCTGTTTCAGCCCCTTTGTTTCTCGCCCTCTGTTTCAGCCCCACTGTTTCAGCCCCTCTGATTCAGCCCCTCTGATTCAGCCCCTCTGTTTCTCGCCCTCTGTTTCAGCCCCTGTTTCAGCCCCTCTGTTTCAGCCCCTCTGTTTCTCGCCCTCTGTTTCTGCCCCTCTGTTTCTCACCCTCTGTTTCAGCCCCTCTGTTTCTGGCCCTCTGTTTCAGCCCCGCTGATTCAGCCCTTCTGTTTCTCGCCCTCTGTTTCTGCCCCTCTGTTTCTCGCCCTCTGTTTCAGCCCCGCTGATTCTCGCCCTCTGTTTCAGCCCCTCTGTTTCAGCCCGTCTGTTTCAGCCCCTCTGTTTCAGCCCCTCTGTTTCAGCCCCTCTGTTTCTCGCCCTCTATTTCTCACCCTCTGTTTCTCGCCCTCTGTTTCAGCCCCTCTGTTTCAGCCCCTCTGTTTCAGCCACTCTGTTTCTTGCCCTCTGTTTCAGGCTCTCTGTTTCAGCCCGTCTGATTCAGCCCCTCTGTTTCAGCCCCTCTGTTTCTCGCCCTCTGTTTCAGCCCCTCTGATTCTCGCCCTCTGTTTCAGGCCCTCTGTTTCTCGCTCTCTGTTTCAGCCCCTCTGATTCAGCCCCTCTGTTTCAGCCCCTCTGATTCAGCCCCTCTGTTTCAGCCCCTCTGATTCAGCCCCTCTGTTTCAGCCCCTCTGTTTTTCGCCATCTATTTCTCACCCTCTGTTTCTCGCCCTCTGTTTCAGCCCTTAGTTTTTCGCCCTCTGTTTCAGCCCCTCTGTTTATCGCCCTCTGTTTCAGGCTCTCTGTTTCAGCCCGTCTGTTTCAGCCCCTCTGTTTCAGCCCCTCTGTTTCAGCCCCTCTGTTTCTCGCCCTCTATTTCTCACCCTCTGTTTCTCGCCCTCTGTTTCAGCCCCTCTGTTTCAGCCCCTCTGTTTCAGCCCCTCTGTTTCTTGCCCTCTGTTTCAGGCTCTCTGTTTCAGCCCGTCTGATTCAGCCCCTCTGTTTCAGCCCCTCTGTTTCTCGCCCTCTGTTTCAGCCCCTCTGATTCTCGCCCTCTGTTTGAGCCCCTCTGTGTCTCGCCCTCTGTTTCAGCCCCTCTGATTCAGCCCCTCTATTTCAGCCCCTCTGATTCAGCCGCTCTGATTCAGCCCCTCTGATTCAGCCCCTCTGTTTCTCGCCTTCTGTTTCAGCCCCTCTGTTTCAGCCCCTCTGTGTCAGCCCCTCTGTTTCTCACCCTCTGTTTCAGCCCCTCTGATTCAGCCCCTGTAATTCAGCCCCTACTGATTCAACAACTCTGTTTCCCGCCACTCTGTTTCAGCCCCTCTGTTTCTCGCCCTCTGTTTCAGCCCCTCTGTTTCTCGCCCTCTGTTTCAGCCCCACTGTTTCAGCCACTCTGTTTCTCGCCCTCTGTTTCAGCCCCTCTGTTTCTCACCCTCTGTTTCAGCCCCTCTGATTCAGCCACTCTGTTTCTCGCCCTCTGTTTCAGCCCCTCTGTTTCAGTCCCTCTGTTTCAGCCCCTCTGTTTCTCGCCCTCTGTTTCAGCCCCTCTGTTTCTCGCTCTCTGTTTCAGCCCCTCTGATTCAGCCCCTCTGTTTCAGCCCCTCTGATTCAGCCCCTCTGTTTCAGCCCCTATGTTTTTCGCCATCTATTTCTCACCCTCTGTTTCTCGCCCTCTGTTTCAGCCCTTAGTTTTTCGCCCTCTGTTTCAGCCCCTCTATTTATCGCCCTCTGTTTCAGGCTCTCTGTTTCAGCCCGTCTGTTTCAGCCCCTCTGTTTCAGCCCCTCTGTTTCTCGCCCTCTGTTTCTCGCCCGCTGTTTCAGTCCCTTTGTTTCTCGCCCTCTGTTTCAGCCCCACTGTTTCAGCCCCTCTGATTCAGCCCCTCTGATTCAGCCCCTCTGTTTCTCGCCCTCTGTTTCAGCCCCTGTTTCAGCCCCTCTGTTTCAGCCCCTCTGTTTCTCGCCCTCTGTTTCTGCACCTCTGTTTCTCACCCTCTGTTTCAGCCCCTCTGTTTCTCGCCCTCTGTTTCAGCCCCTCTGTTTCAGCCCCTCTGTTTCTCGCCCTCTGTTTCTGCCCCTCTGTTTCTCGCCCTCTGTTTCAGCCCCGCTGATTCTCGCCCTCTGTTTCAGCCCCTCTGTTTCAGCCCGTCTGTTTCAGCCACTCTGTTTCTCGCCCTCTGTTTCAGCCCCTCTGTTTCTCACCCTCTGTTTCAGCCCCTCTGATTCAGCCCCTCTGTTTCTCGCCCTCTGTTTCAGCCCCTCTGTTTCAGTCCCTCTGTTTCAGCCCCTCTGTTTCTCGCCCTCTGTTTCAGCCCCTCTGTTTCTCGCTCTCTGTTTCAGGCCCTCTGTTTCTCGCTCTCTGTTTCAGCCCCTCTGATTCAGCCCCTCTGTTTCAGCCCCTCTGTTTCTCGCCCTCTGTTTCAGCCCCTCTGATTCAGCCCCTCTGTTTCAGCCCCTCTGTTTTTCGCCATCTATTTCTCACCCTCTGTTTCTCGCCCTCTGTTTCAGCCCTTAGTTTTTCGCCCTCTGTTTCAGCCCCTCTGTTTATCGCCCTCTGTTTCAGGCTCTCTGTTTCAGCCCGTTGTTTCAGCCCCTCTGTTTCAGCCCCTCTGTTTCTCGCCCTCTGTTTCTCGCCCGCTGTTTCAGCCCCTTTGTTTCTCGCCCTCTGTTTCAGCCCCACTGTTACAGCCCCTCTGATTCAGCCTCTCTGATTCAGCCCCTCTGTTTCTCGCCCTCTGTTTCAGCCCCTGTTTCAGCCCCTCTGTTTCAGCCGCTCTGTTTCTCGCCCCCTGTTTCTGCCCCTCTGTTTCTCACCCTCTGTTTCAGCCCCTCTGTTTCTCGCCCTCTGTTTCAGCCCCTCTGTTTCAGCCCCTCTGTTTCTCGCCCTCTGTTTCTGCCCCTCTGTTTCTCGCCCTCTGTTTCAGCCCCGCTGATTCTCGCCCTCTGTTTCAGCGCCGCTGATTCAGCCCCTCTGTTTCAGCCCCTCTGAATCAGCCCCTCTGATTCAGCCCCTCTGTTTCAGACCCTCTGTTTCAGCCCCTCTGTTTCAGCCCCTCTGTTTCTCGCCCTCTGTTTCAGCCCCTATGATTCTCGCCCTCTGTTTCAGCCCCTCTGTTTCTCGCCCACGGTTTCAGCCCCTCTGATTCAGCCCCTCTGTTCCAGCCCCTCTGATTCAGCCCCTCTGATTCAGCCCCTCTGATTCAGCACCTCTGTTTCTCACCCTCTGTTTCAGCCCCTCTGTTTCTCGCCCTCTGTTTCAGCCCCTCTGTTTCTCGCCCTCTGTTTCAGCCCCTCTGATTCAGCCCCTCTGTTTCAGCCCCTCTGTTTCTCCCCCTGTGTTCCAGCCAATCTGTTTCAGCCCCTCTGTTTCAGCCACTCTGTTTCTGCCCCTCTCTTTCAGCCCCTCTGTTTCTCACCCTCTGTTTCAGCCCCTCTGTTTCTCACCCTCTGTTTCAGCCCCTCTGTTTCTCGCCCTCTGTTTCAGCCCCTCTGTTTCTCACCCTCTGTTTCAGCCCCTCTGATTCAGCCCCTCTGATTCAGCCCCTCTGATTCAGCCCCTCTGTTTCTCGCCCTCTGTTTCAGCCCCTCTGTTTCTCGCCCTCTGTTTCTGCCCCTCTGTTTCAGCCCCTCTGTTTCAGCACCTCTGTTTCAGCGCCTCTGTTTCTCGCCCTCTGTTTCAGCCCCTCTGATTCAGCCCCTATGTTTCAGCCCCTCTGTTTCTCCCCCTCTGTTCCAGCCCCTCTGTTTCAGCCCCTCTGATTCAGCCCCTCTGCTTCAGCCCCTCTGATTCAGCCCCTCTGTTTCAGCCCCTCTGTTTCAGCCCCTCTGTTTCAGCCCCTCTGTTTCTCACCCTCTGTTTCAGCCCATCTGATTCAGCCCCTCTGATTCAGCCCCTCTGATTCAGCCCCTCTGTTTCCCGCTCCTCTGTTTCAGCCCCTCTGTTTCTCGCCCTCTGTTTCAGCCCCTCTGTTTCTCGCCCTCTGTTTCAGCCCCACTGTTTCAGCCCCTCTGTTTCAGCCCCTCTGTTTCAGCGCCTCTGTTTCTCGCCCTCTGTTTCAGCCTCTCTGTTTCTCGTCCTCTGTTTCAGCCCCTCTGATTCAGCCCCGCTGTTTCAGCCCCTCTGTTTCTCCCCCTCTGTTCCAGCCCCTCTTTTACAGCCCCTCTGTTTCAGCCACTCTGTTTTAGCCCCTCTGTTTCAGCCCCTCTGTTTCAGCCCCACTGTTTCTCGCCCTCTGTTTCAGCCCCTCTGTTTCTCGCCCTCTGTTTCAGGCCCTCTGTTTCTCGTCCTCTGTTTCAGCCCCTCTGTTTCAGACCGTCTGTTTCAGCCACTCTGTTTCTCGACCTCTGTTTCAGCCCCTCTGTTTCTCGCCCTCTGTTTCAGCCCCTCTGATTCAGCCCCTCTGATTCAGCCCCTCTGTTTCTCACCCTCTCTTTCAGCCCCTCTGTTTCTCGCCCTCTGTTTCAGCCCCTCTGTTAAAGACCCTCTGTTTCAGCCCCTCTGTTTCTCGCCCTCTGTTTCAGCCCCTCTGTTTCTTGCCCTATGTTTCAGGCCCTCTGTTTCTCGCCCACTGTTTCAGCCCCTCTGATTTAGCCCCTCTGTTTCTGCCCCTCTGATTCAGCCCCTCTCTTTCAGCCCCTCTGTTTCAGCCCCTCTGTTTCAGCCCCTCTGTTTCTCGCCCTCTATTTCTCACCCTCTGTTTCTCGCCCTCTGTTTCAGCCCCTCTGTTTCAGCCCCTCTGTTTCAGCCCCTCTGTTTCTTGCCCTCTGTTTCAGGCTCTCTGTTTCAGCCCGTCTGATTCAGCCCCTCTGTTTCAGCCCCTCTGTTTCTCGCCCTCTGTTTCAGCCCCTCTGATTCTCGCCCTCTGTTTCAGCCCCTCTGTGTCTCGCCCTCTGTTTCAGCCCCTCTGATTCAGCCCCTCTATTTCAGCCCCTCTGATTCAGCCGCTCTGATTCAGCCCCTCTGATTCAGCCCCTCTGTTTCTCGCCTTCTGTTTCAGCCCCTCTGTTTCAGCCCCTCTGTGTCAGCCCCTCTGTTTCTCACCCTCTGTTTCAGCCCCTCTGATTCAGCCCCTCTAATTCAGACCCTACTGATTCAACAACTCTGTTTCCCGCCACTCTGTTTCAGCCCCTCTGTTTCTCGCCCTCTGTTTCAGCGCCTCTGTTTCTCCCCCTCTGTTCCAGCCCCTCTGTTTCAGCCCCACTGATTCAGCCCCTCTGCTTCAGCCCCTCTGATTCAGCCCCTCTGTTTCAGCCCCTCTGTTTCAGCTCCTCTGTTTCACCCCCTCTGTTTCTCACCCTCTGTTTCAGCCCATCTGATTCAGCCCCTCTGATTCAGACCCTCTGATTCAGCCCCTCTGTTTCCCGCCCCTCTGTTTCAGCCCCTTTGTTTCTCGCCTTCTCTGTTTAGCCCCTCTGTTTCTCGCCCTCTGTTTTAGCCCCACTGTTTCAGCCCCTCTGTTTCAGCCCCTCTGTTTCAGCGCCTCTGTTTCTCGCCCTCTGTTTCAGCCCCTCCTTTTCTCGTCCTCTGTTTCAGCCCCTCTGATTCAGCCCCGCTGTTTCAGCCCCTCTGATTCAGCCCCTCTGTTTCAGCCACTCTGTTTTAGCCCCTCTGTTTCAGCCCCTCTGTTTCAGCCCCTCTGTTTCTCGCCCTCTGTTTCAGCCCCTCTGTTTCTCGCCCTCTGTTTCAGGCCCTCTGTTTCTCGCCCTCTGTTTCAGCCCCTCTGTTTCAGACAGTCTGTTTCAGCCACTCTGTTTCTCGACCTCTGTTTCAGCCACTCTGTTTCTCACCCTCTGTTTCAGCCTCTCTGATTCAGCCCCTATGTTTCTCGCCCTCTGTTTCAGCCCCTCTGTTTCTCGCCCTCTGTTTCAGCCCCTCTGTTTCAGACCCTCTGTTTCTCACCCTCTGTTTCAGCCCATCTGATTCAGCCCCTCTGATTCAGCCCCTCTGATTCAGCCCCTCTGTTTCCCGCCCCTCTGTTTCAGCCCCTCTGTTGCTCGCCCTCTGTTTCAGCCCCTCTGTTTCTTGCCCTCTGTTTCAGCCCCACTGTTTCAGCCCCTCTGTTTCAGCCCCTCTGTTTCAGCGCCTCTGTTTCTCGCCCTCTGTTTCAGCCCCTCTGTTTCTCGTCCTCTGTTTCAGCCCCTCTGTTTCAGCCCCTCTGTTTCAGACCCTCTGTTTCTCACCCTCTGTTTCAGCCCATCTGATTCAGCCCCTCTGATTCAGCCCCTCTGATTCAGCCCCTCTGTTTCCCGCCCCTCTGTTTCAGCCCCTCTGTTGCTCGCCCTCTGTTTCAGCGCCTCTGTTTCTCGCCCTCTGTTTCAGCCCCTCTGATTCAGCCCCTATGTTTCAGCCCCTCTGTTTCTCCCCCTCTGTTCCAGCCCCTCTGTTTCAGCCCCTCTGATTCAGCCCCTCTGCTTCAGCCCCTCTGATTCAGCCCCTCTGTTTCAGCCCCTCTGTTTCAGCCCCTCTGTTTCAGCCCCTCTGTTTCTCACCCTCTGTTTCAGCCCATCTGATTCAGCCCCTCTGATTCAGCCCCTCTGATTCAGCCCCTCTGTTTCCCGCTCCTCTGTTTCAGCCCCTCTGTTTCTCGCCCTCTGTTTCAGCCCCTCTGTTTCTCGCCCTCTGTTTCAGCGCCTCTGTTTCTCGCCCTCTGTTTCAGCCCCTCTGATTCAGCCCCTATGTTTCAGCCCCTCTGTTTCTCACCCTCTGTTTCAGCCCATCTGATTCAGCCCCTCTGATTCAGCCCCTCTGATTCAGCCCCTCTGTTTCCCGCTCCTCTGTTTCAGCGCCTCTGTTTCTCGCCCTCTGTTTCAGCCTCTCTGTTTCTCGTCCTCTGTTTCAGCCCCTCTGATTCAGCCCCGCTGTTTCAGCCCCTCTGTTTCTCCCCCTCTGTTCCAGCCCCTCTTTTACAGCCCCTCTGTTTCAGCCACTCTGTTTTAGCCCCTCTGTTTCAGCCCCTCTGTTTCAGCCCCACTGTTTCTCGCCCTCTGTTTCAGCCCCTCTGTTTCTCGCCCTCTGTTTCAGGCCCTCTGTTTCTCGTCCTCTGTTTCAGCCCCTCTGTTTCAGACCGTCTGTTTCAGCCACTCTGTTTCTCGACCTCTGTTTCAGCCCCTCTGTTTCTCGCCCTCTGTTTCAGCCCCTCTGATTCAGCCCCTCTGATTCAGCCCCTCTGTTTCTCACCCTCTCTTTCAGCCCCTCTGTTTCTCGCCCTCTGTTTCAGCCCCTCTGTTAAAGACCCTCTGTTTCAGCCCCTCTGTTTCTCGCCCTCTGTTTCAGCCCCTCTGTTTCTTGCCCTATGTTTCAGGCCCTCTGTTTCTCGCCCACTGTTTCAGCCCCTCTGATTTAGCCCCTCTGTTTCTGCCCCTCTGATTCAGCCCCTCTCTTTCAGCCCCTCTGTTTCAGCCCCTCTGTTTCAGCCCCTCTGTTTCTCGCCCTCTATTTCTCACCCTCTGTTTCTCGCCCTCTGTTTCAGCCCCTCTGTTTCAGCCCCTCTGTTTCAGCCCCTCTGTTTCTTGCCCTCTGTTTCAGGCTCTCTGTTTCAGCCCGTCTGATTCAGCCCCTCTGTTTCAGCCCCTCTGTTTCTCGCCCTCTGTTTCAGCCCCTCTGATTCTCGCCCTCTGTTTCAGCCCCTCTGTGTCTCGCCCTCTGTTTCAGCCCCTCTGATTCAGCCCCTCTATTTCAGCCCCTCTGATTCAGCCGCTCTGATTCAGCCCCTCTGATTCAGCCCCTCTGTTTCTCGCCTTCTGTTTCAGCCCCTCTGTTTCAGCCCCTCTGTGTAAGCCCCTCTGTTTCTCACCCTCTGTTTCAGCCCCTCTGATTCAGCCCCTCTAATTCAGACCCTACTGATTCAACAACTCTGTTTCCCGCCACTCTGTTTCAGCCCCTCTGTTTCTCGCCCTCTGTTTCAGCGCCTCTGTTTCTCCCCCTCTGTTCCAGCCCCTCTGTTTCAGCCCCACTGATTCAGCCCCTCTGCTTCAGCCCCTCTGATTCAGCCCCTCTGTTTCAGCCCCTCTGTTTCAGCTCCTCTGTTTCACCCCCTCTGTTTCTCACCCTCTGTTTCAGCCCATCTGATTCAGCCCCTCTGATTCAGACCCTCTGATTCAGCCCCTCTGTTTCCCGCCCCTCTGTTTCAGCCCCTTTGTTTCTCGCCTTCTCTGTTTAGCCCCTCTGTTTCTCGCCCTCTGTTTTAGCCCCACTGTTTCAGCCCCTCTGTTTCAGCCCCTCTGTTTCAGCGCCTCTGTTTCTCGCCCTCTGTTTCAGCCCCTCCTTTTCTCGTCCTCTGTTTCAGCCCCTCTGATTCAGCCCCGCTGTTTCAGCCCCTCTGATTCAGCCCCTCTGTTTCAGCCACTCTGTTTTAGCCCCTCTGTTTCAGCCCCTCTGTTTCAGCCCCTCTGTTTCTCGCCCTCTGTTTCAGCCCCTCTGTTTCTCGCCCTCTGTTTCAGGCCCTCTGTTTCTCGCCCTCTGTTTCAGCCCCTCTGTTTCAGACAGTCTGTTTCAGCCACTCTGTTTCTCGACCTCTGTTTCAGCCACTCTGTTTCTCACCCTCTGTTTCAGCCTCTCTGATTCAGCCCCTCTGTTTCTCGCCCTCTGTTTCAGCCCCTCTGTTTCTCGCCCTCTGTTTCAGCCCCTCTGTTTCAGACCCTCTGTTTCTCACCCTCTGTTTCAGCCCATCTGATTCAGCCCCTCTGATTCAGCCCCTCTGATTCAGCCCCTCTGTTTCCCGCCCCTCTGTTTCAGCCCCTCTGTTGCTCGCCCTCTGTTTCAGCCCCTCTGTTTCTTGCCCTCTGTTTCAGCCCCACTGTTTCAGCCCCTCTGTTTCAGCCCCTCTGTTTCAGCGCCTCTGTTTCTCGCCCTCTGTTTCAGCCCCTCTGTTTCTCGTCCTCTGTTTCAGCCCCTCTGATTCAGCCCCGCTGTTTCAGCCCCTCTGTTTCTCCCCCTCTGTTCCAGCCCCTCTTTTACAGCCCCTCTGTTTCAGCCACTCTGTTTTCGCCCCTCTGTTTCTCGCCCTCTGTTTCAGCCCCTCTGTTTCTCGCCCTCTGTTTCAGCCCCTCTGTTTCAGCCAGTCTGTTTCAGCCACTCTGTTTCTCGCCCTCTGTTTCAGCCCTCTGTTTCTCACCCTCTGTTTCAGCCACTCTGATTCAGCCCCTCTGTTTCTCGCCCTCTGTTTCAGCCCCTCTGTTTCTCGCCCTCTGTTTCAGCCCCTCTGTTTCAGCCCCTCTGTTTCAGCCCCTCTGTTTCTCGCCCTCTGTTTCAGCCCCTCTGTTTCTCGCCCTCTGTTTCAGGCCCTCTGTTTCTCGCTCTCTGTTTCAGCCCCTCTGATTCAGCCCCTCTGTTTCAGCCCCTCTGATTCAGCCCCTCTGTTCCAGCCACTCTGATTCAGCCCCTCTGTTTCAGCTCTCTGTGTATCGCCATCTATTTCTCACCCTCTGTTTCAGCCCCTCTGTTTCAGCCAGTCTGTTTCAGCCACTCTGTTTCTCACCCTCTGTTTCAGCCCCTCTGATTCAGCCCCTCTGTTTCTCGCCCTCTGTTTCAGCCCCTCTGTTTCTCGCCCTCTGTTTCAGCCCCGCTGTTTCAGACCCTCTGTTTCTCACCCTCTGTTTCAGCCCATCTGATTCAGCCCCTCTGATTCAGCCCCTCTGATTCAGCCCCTCTGTTTCAGCGCCTCTGTTTCTCGCCCTCTGTTTCAGCCCCTCTGTTTCTCGTCCTCTGTTTCAGCCCCTCTGATTCAGCCCCGCTGTTTCAGCCCCTCTGTTTCTCCCCCTCTGTTCCAGCCCCTCTTTTACAGCCCCTCTGTTTCAGCCACTCTGTTTTAGCCCCTCTGCTTCTCGCCCTCTGTTTCAGCCCCTCTGTTTCTCGCCCTCTGTTTCAGCCCCTCTGTTTCTCGCCCTCTGTTTCAGCCCCTCTGTTTCAGCCAGTCTATTTCAGCCACTCTGTTGCTCGCCCTCTGTTTCAGCCCCTCTGTTTCTCACCCTCTGTTTCAGCCACTCTGATTCAGCCCCTCTGTTTCTCGCCCTCTGTTTCAGCCCCTCTGTTTCTCGCCCTCTGTTTCAGCCCCTCTGTTTCAGCCCCTCTGTTTCAGCCCCTCTGTTTCTCGCCCTCTGTTTCAGCCCCTCTGTTTCTCGCCCTCTGTTTCAGGCCCTCTGTTTCTCGCTCTCTGTTTCAGCCCCTCTGATTCAGCCCCTCTGTTGCAGCCCCTCTGATTCAGCCCCTCTGTTCCAGCCAAACTGATTCAGCCCCTCTGTTTCAGCCCCTCTGTTTATCGCCATCTATTTCTCACCCTCTGTTTCAGCACCTCTGTTTTTCGCCCTCTGGTTCAGCCCACTGTTTCTCGCCCTCTGTTTCAGCCCCTCTGTTTCTCGCCCTCTGTTTCAGGCCCTCTGTTTCTCGCCCTCTGTTTCAGCCCCTCTGTTTCAGACCGTCTGTTACAGCCACTCTGTTTCTCACCCTCTGTTTCAGCCCCTCTGTTTCTCACCCTCTGTTTCAGACCCTCTGATTCAGCCCCTCTGTTTCTCGCCCTCTGTTTCAGCCCCTCTGTTTCTCGCCCTCTGTTTCAGCCCCTCTGTTTCTCGCCCTCTGTTTCAGCCCCTCTGTTTCAGCCCCTCTGATTCAGCCCCTCTGTTTCCCCCCCTCTTTGTCAGCCCCTCTGTTTCTCGCCCTCTGTTTCAGCCCCTCTGTTTCAGCCCGTCTGTTTCAGCCCCTCTGTTTCAGCCCCTCTGTTTCTCGCCCTCTGTTTCAGCCCCTCTGTTTCAGCCCCTCTGATTCAGCCCCTCTGTTCCAGCCCCTCTGATTCAGCCCCTCTGATTCAGCCCCTCTGTTTCCCGCCCCTCTGTTTCAGCCCCTCTGTTGCTCGCCCTCTGTTTCAGCCCCTCTGTATCTCGCCCTCTGTTTCAGCCCCTCTGTTTCAGCCCCTCTGTTTCAGCCCCTCTCTTTCTCGCCCTCTGTTTCAGCCCCTCTGTTTCTCGCCCTCTGTTTCAGCCCCTCTGTTTCTCGCCCTCTGTTTCAGCCCCTCTGATTCAGCCCCTCTGATTCACCACCTCTGATTCAGCCCCTCTGTTTCAGCCCCTCTGTTTCTCGCCCTCTGTTTCAGCCCCTCTGTTTCTCGCCCTCTGTTTCAGCCCCTCTGATTCGGCAACTCTGTTTCAGCCCTTCTTTTTCTCCCCCTCTGTTCTAGCCCCTCTCTTCCAGCCCCTCTGTTTCAGCCCCTCTGTTTCAGCCCCTCTGTTTCAGCCCCTCTGTTTCTCGCCCTCTGTTGCAGCCCCTCTGTTTTTCGCCCTCTTTTTCAGCCCCGCTGTTTCAGCCACTCTGTTTCTCGCCCTTTGTTTCAGCCCCTCTGTTTCTCACCCTCTGTTTCAGCCCCTCTGATTCAGCCCCTCTGTTTCTCGCCCTCTGTTTCAGCCCCTCTGTTTCTCGCCCTCTGTTTCAGCCCCTCTGTTTCTCGCCCTTTATTTCAGCCCCACTGTTTTAGCCCCTCCGTTTCAGCCCCTCTGTTTCAACCCCTCTGTTTCAGCCCCTCTGTTTCCCGCCCTCTGTTTCAGCCCCGCTGATTCAGCCCCTCTGTTTCAGCCCCTCTGATTCAGCCCCTCTGTTTCAGACCCTCTGTTTCAGCCCCTCAGTTTCAGCCCCTCTGTTTCTCGCCCTCTGTTTCAGCCCCTCTGTTTCTCGCCCACTGTTTCATCCCCTCTGATTCAGCCCCTCTGTTTCAGCCCCTCTGATTCAGCCCCTCTGATTTAGCCCCTCTGATTCAGACCCTCTGTTTCTCGCCCTCTGTTTCAGCCCATCTGTTTCAGCCCCTCTGTTTCAGCCCCTCTGTTTCTCACCCTCTGATTCAGCCCCTCTATTCAGCCCCTCTGATTCAGCCCCACTCATTCAGCCCCTCTGATTCAGCCCCTCTGTTTCCCGCACGTCTGTTTCAGCCCCTCTGTTTCTCGCCCTCGGTTTCAGCCCCTCTGTTTCAGCCCCTCTGTTTCAGCCCCTATGTTTCAGCCCCTCTGTTTCTCGCCCTCTGTTTCAGCCCCTCTGTTTCTCGCCCTCTGTTTCAGCCCCTCTGTTTCTCGCCCTCTGTTTCAGCCCCTCTGTTTCTCGCCCTCTGTTTCAGCCCCTCTGTTTCAGCCAGTCTATTTCAGCCACTCTGTTTCTCGCCCTCTGTTTCAGCCCCTCTGTTTCTCACCCTCTGTTTCAGCCACTCTGATTCAGCCCCTCTGTTTCTCGCCCTCTGTTTCAGCCCCTCTGTTTCTCGCCCTCTGTTTCAGCCCCTCTGTTTCAGCCCCTCTATTTCAGCCCCTCTGTTTCTCGCCCTCTGTTTCAGCCCCTCTGTTTCTCGCCCTCTGTTTCAGGCCCTCTGTTTCTCGCTCTCTGTTTCAGCCCCTCTGATTCAGCCCCTCTGTTTCAGCCCCTCTGATTCAGCCCCTCTGTTCCAGCCAAACTGATTCAGCCCCTCTGTTTCAGCCCCTCTGTTTATCGCCATCTATTTCTCACCCTCTGTTTCAGCACCTCTGTTTTTCGCCCTCTGGTTCAGCCCACTGTTTCTCGCCCTCTGTTTCAGCCCCTCTGTTTCTCGCCCACTGTTTCAGGCCCTCTGTTTCTCGCCCTCTGTTTCAGCCCCTCTGTTTCAGACCGTCTGTTACAGCCACTCTGTTTCTCACCCTCTGTTTCAGCCCCTCTGTTTCTCACCCTCTGTTTCAGCCCCTCTGATTCAGCCCCTCTGTTTCTCGCCCTCTGTTTCAGCCCCTCTGTTTCTCGCCCTCTGTTTCAGCCCCTCTGTTTCTCGCCCTCTGTTTCAGCCCCTCTGTTTCAGCCCCTCTGATTCAGCCCCTCTGTTTCCCCCTCTCTGTTTCAGCCCCTCTGTTTCTCGCCCTCTGTTTCAGCCCCTCTGTTTCAGCCCGTCTGTTTCAGCCCCTCTGTTTCAGCCCCTCTGTTTCTCGCCCTCTGTTTCAGCCCCTCTGTTTCAGCCCCTCTGATTCAGCCCCTCTGTTCCAGCCCCTCTGATTCAGCCCCTCTGATTCAGCCCCTCTGTTTCCCGCCCCTCTGTTTCAGCCCCTCTGTTGCTCGCCCTCTGTTTCAGCCCCTCTGTATCTCGCCCTCTGTTTCAGCCCCTCTGTTTCAGCCCCTCTGTTTCAGCCCCTCTCTTTCTCGCCCTCTGTTTCAGCCCCTCTGTTCCTCGCCCTCTCTTTCAGCCCCTCTGTTTCTCGCCCTCTGTTTCAGCCCCTCTGATTCAGCCCCTCTGATTCACCACCTCTGATTCAGCCCCTCTGTTTCAGCCCCTCTGTTTCTCGCCCTCTGTTTCAGCCCCTCTGTTTCTCGCCCTCTGTTTCAGCCCCTCTGATTCGGCAACTCTGTTACAGCCCTTCTTTTTCTCCCCCTCTGTTCTAGCCCCTCTCTTCCAGCCCCTCTGTTTCAGCCCCTCTGTTTCAGCCCCTCTGTTTCAGCCCCTCTGTTTCTCGCCCTCTGTTGCAGCCCCTCTGTTTTTCGCCCTCTTTTTCAGCCCCGCTGTTTCAGCCACTCTGTTTCGCGCCCTTTGTTTCAGCCCCTCTGTTTCTCACCCTCTGTTTCAGCCCCTCTGATTCAGCCCCTCTGTTTCTCGCCCTCTGTTTCAGCCCCTCTGTTTCTCGCCCTCTGTTTCAGCCCCTCTGTTTCTCGCCCTTTATTTCAGCCCCACTGTTTTAGCCCCTCCGTTTCAGCCCCTCTGTTTCAACCCCTCTGTTTCAGCCCCTCTGTTTCCCGCCCTCTGTTTCAGCCCCGCTGATTCAGCCCCTCTGTTTCAGCCCCTGAGTCTTCAGCCCCTCTGTTTCAGCCCCTCTGTTTCAGCCCCTCAGTTTCAGCCCCTCTGTTTCTCGCCCTCTGTTTCAGCCCCTCTGTTTCTCGCCCACTGTTTCATCCCCTCTGATTCAGCCCCTCTGTTTCAGCCCCTCTGATTCAGCCCCTCTGATTTAGCCCCTCTGATTCAGACCCTCTGTTTCTCGCCCTCTGTTTCAGCCCATCTGTTTCAGCCCCTCTGTTTCAGCCCCTCTGTTTCTCACCCTCTGATTCAGCCCCTCTATTCAGCCCCTCTGATTCAGCCCCACTCATTCAGCCCCTCTGATTCAGCCCCTCTGTTTCCCGCACGTCTGTTTCAGCCCCTCTGTTTCTCGCCCTCTGTTTCAGCCCCTCTGTTTCAGCCCCTCTGTTTCAGCCCCTATGTGTCAGCCCCTCTGTTTCTCGCCCTCTGTTTCAGCCCCTCTGTTTCTCGCCCTCTGTTTCAGCCCCTCTGTTTCTAGCCCTCTGTTTCAGCCCCTCTGTTTCTCGCCCTCTGCTTCATCCCCTCTGTTTCTCGCCCTCTGTTTCAGCCCCTCTGTTTTAGCCCCTCTGTTTCAGCCCCTCTGTTTCAGCCCCACTGTTTCAGCCCCTCTGTTTCTCGCCATCTTTGTCAGCCCCTCAGGTTCAGCCCCTCTGTTTCAGCCCCTCTGTTTCTCGCCCTCTGGTTCAGCCCCTCTGATTCAGCCCCTCTGTTTCAGCCCCTCTGATTCAGACCCTCTGTTTCAGCCACTCTGTTTCAGCCCCTCTGTTTCAGCCCCTCTGTTTCTCGCCCTTTGTTTCTCACCCTCTGTTTCTCGCCCTCTGTTTCAGCCACTCTGTTTTTCGCCCTCTGTTTCAGCCCCTCCGTTTCTCGCCCTCTGTATCAGACCCTCTGTTTCAGCCCCTCTGTTTCAGCCCCTCTGTTTCTCGCCCTCTGTTTCTCGCCCTCTGTTTCAGCCCCTCTGTTTCTCGCCCTCTGTTTCAGCCCCTCTGTTTCGCGCTCTCTGTTTCAGCCCCTCTGTTTCAGCCCCTCTGTTTCTCGCCCTCTGTTTCAACCTCTCTGTTTCTCGTCCTCTGTTTCAGCCCCGCTGAGTCAGCGCCTCTGTTTCAGCCCCTCTGATTCAGCCCCTCTGTTTCTCGCACTCTGTTTCAGCCCCTCTGTTTCTCGCCCTCTGTTGCATCCCCTCTGTTTCTCGCCCTCTGTTTCAGCCCCTCTGATTCAGCCCCTCTGTTTCAGCCCCTCTGTTTGAGCCCCTCTGCTTCTCGCCCTCTGTTTCAGCCCCTCTGTTTCTCGCCCACTGTTTCGGCCCCTCTGTTTCTAGCCCTCTGTTTCAGCCCCGCTGTTTCAGCCCTTCTGTTTCAGCCCCTCTGTTTCAGCCCCTCTCTTTCTCGCCCTGTGTTTCAGCCCCTCTGTTTCTCGCCCTCTGTTTCAGCCCCTCTGTTTCAACTGCTCTGTTTCAGCCCCTCTGTTTCTCGCCCTCTGTTTCAGCGCCTCTGTTTCTCACCCTCTGTTTCTCGCCCTCTGTTTCAGCCCCTCTGTTTCTCGCCCTCTGTTTCAGCCCTTCTGTTTCTCGCCCTCTGTTTCAGCCCCTCTATTTCTCGCCCTCTGTTTCATCCCCTCTGTTTCAGCCCCTCTGTTTCTCGCCCTCTGTTTCAGCCCCTCTGTTTCTCGCCCTCTGATTCAGCCCCTCTGTTTCAGCCCCTCTGTTTCAGTCCCTCTGTTTCTCGCCCTCTGTTTCTCGCCCTCTGATTCAGCCCCTCTGTTTCTCGCCCTCTGTTTCAGCCCCTCTGTTTCTCGCCCTCTGCTTCAGCCACTATGTTTCAGCCCCTCTGTTTCAGCCCCTCTGTTTCAGCCCCTCTGTTTCTCGCCCTCTGTTTCAGCCCCTCTGTTTCTCGCCCTCTGTTTCATCCCCTCTGTTTCTCGCCCTCTCTTTCAGCCCCTCTGGTTCTCGCCCTCTGTTTCAGCCCCTCTGTTTCAGCCCCTCTGCTTCAGCCCCTCTGTTTCTCGCCCTCTGTTTCAGCCCCTCTGATTCAGCCCCTCTGTTTCAGCCGCTCTGTTTCAGCCCCTCTGGTTCAGCCCCTCTTTTTCATCCCCTCTGTTTCTCGCCCTCTATTCCTCACCCTCTGTTTCTCGCCCTCTGTTTCAGCCCCTCTGTTTTTCGCCCTCTGTTTCAGCCCCTCTGTTTCTCGACCTCTGTTTCAGGCTCTCTGTTTCAGCCCGTCTGTTTCAGCCCCTCTGTTTCAGCCCCTCTGTTTCTCGCCCTCTGTTTCTCGCCCGCTGTTTCAGCCCCTTTGTTTCTCGCCCTCTGTTTCAGCCCCTCTGTTTCAGCCCCTCTGATTCGGCTCCTCTGATTCAGCCCCACTGTTTCTCGCCATCTGTTTCAGCCGCTCTGTTTCAGCCACTCTGTTTCTCGCTGTCTGTTTCAGCCCCTCTGTTTCTCGCCCTCTGTTTCAGCCCCTCTGTTACAGCCCCTCTGTTTCTCGCCCTCTGTTTCTGCCCCTCTGTATCTTGCCCTCTGTTTCAGCCCCTCTGTTTCTCGCCCTCTGTTTCAGCCCCGCTGATTCAGCCCCTCTGTTTCAGCCCCTCTGAATCAGCCCCTCTGATTCAGCCCCTCTCTTTCAGCCCCTCTCATTCAGCCCCTCTGTTTCTCGCACTCTGTTTCAGCCCATCTGATTCTCGCCCTCTTTTTCAGCCCCTCTGATTCTCGCCCTCTGTTTCAGACCCTCTGATTCTCGCCCTCTGTTTCAGACCCTCTGATTCAGCCCCTCTGATTCAGCCCCTCTGATTCAGCCCCTCTGTTTCTCGCCCTCTGTTTCAGCCCCTCTGTTTGAGCCCCTCTGATTCAGCCCCTCTGTTTCTCACCCTCTGTTTCAGCCCCTCTGATTCAGCCCCTCTGATTCAGCCCCTCTGATTCAGCCCCTCTGTTTCAGCGCATCTGATTCAGCCCCTCTGTTTCAGCCCCTCTGTTTCTCGCCCTCTGTTTCAGCCCCTCTGTTTCTCGCCCTCTGTTTCAGCCCTTCTGTTTTTCGCCCTCTTTTTCAGCCCCTCTCTTTCAGCCACTCTGTTTCTTGCCCTCTGTTTCAGCCCCTCTGTTTCTCACCCTCTGTTTCAGCCCCTCAGATTCATCCCCTCTGTTTCTCGCCCTCTGTTTCAGCCCCTCTGTTTCTCGCCCTCTGTTTCAGCCTCTCTGTTTCTCGCCCTTTATTTCAGCCCCACTGTTTTAGCCCCTCCGTTTCAGTCCCCCTGTTTCAGCCACTCTGATTCAGCCCCTCTGTTTCAGCCCCTCTGTTTCTCGCCCTTTGTTTCTCACCCTCTGTTTCTCGCCCTCTGTTTCAGCCCCTCTGTTTTTCGCCCTCTGTTTCAGCCCCTCCGTTTCTCGCCCTCTGTATCAGGCCCTCTGTTTCAGCCCCTCTGTTTCAGCCCCTCTGTTTCTTGCCCTCTGTTTCTCGCCCTCTGTTTCAGCCCCTCTGTTTGTCGCCCTCTCTTTCAGCCCCTCTGTTTCACGCTCTCTGTTTCAGCCCCTCTGTTTCAGCCCCTCTATTTCTCGCCCTCTGTTTCAACCTCTCTGTTTCTCGTCCTCTGTTTCAGCCCCGCTGAGTCAGCCCCTCTGTTTCAGCCCCTCTGATTCAGCCCCTCTGTTTCTCGCACTCTGTTTCAGCCCCTCTGTTTCTCGCCCTCTGTTGCATCCCCTCTGTTTCTCGCCCTCTGTTTCAGCCCCTCTGAATCAGCCCCTCTGTTTCAGCCCCTCTGTTTGAGCCCCTCTGCTTCTCGCCCTCTGTTTCAGCCCCTCTGTTTCTCGCCCACTGTTTCAGCCCCTCTGTTTCTAGCCCTCTGTTTCAGCCCCTCTGTTTCTCGCCCTCTGTTTCAGCCCCGCTGTTTCAGCCCTTCTGTTTCAGCCCCTCTGTTTCAGCCCCTCTCTTTCTCGCCCTGTGTTTCAGCCCCTCTGTTTCTCGCCCTCTGTTTCAGCCCCTCTGTTTCAACCGCTCTGTTTCAGCCCCTTTGTTTCAGCCCCTCTGTTTCAGCCCCTCTGTTTCTCGCCCTCTGTTTCAGCCCCTCTGTTTCTCACCCTCTGTTTCTCGCCCTCTGTTCCAGCCCCTCTGTTTCTCGCCCTCTGTTTCAGCCCTTCTGTTTCTCGCCCTCTGTTTCAGCCCCTCTATTTCTCGCCCTCTGTTTCATCCCCTCTGTTTCAGCCCCTCTGTTTCTTGCCCTCTGTTTCAGCCCCTCTGTTTCTCACCCTCTGTTTCAGCCCCTCAGATTCATCCCCTCTGTTTCTCGCCCTCTGTTTCAGCCCCTCTGTTTCTCGCCCTCTGTTTCAGCCTCTCTGTTTCTCGCCCTTTATTTCAGCCCCACTGTTTTAGCCCCTCCGTTTCAGCCCCCCTGTTTCAGCCACTCTGATTCAGCCCCTCTGTTTCAGCCCCTCTGTTTCTCGCCCTTTGTTTCTCACCCTCTGTTTCTCGCCCTCTGTTTCAGCCCCTCTGTTTTTCGCCCTCTGTTTCAGCCCCTCCGTTTCTCGCCCTCTGTATCAGGCCCTCTGTTTCAGCCCCTCTGTTTCAGCCCCTCTGTTTCTTGCCCTCTGTTTCTCGCCCTCTGTTTCAGCCCCTCTGTTTGTCGCCCTCTGTTTCAGCCCCTCTGTTTCACGCTCTCTGTTTCAGCCCCTCTGTTTCAGCCCCTCTATTTCTCGACCTCTGTTTCAACCTCTCTGTTTCTCGTCCTCTGTTTCAGCCCCGCTGAGTCAGCCCCTCTGTTTCAGCCCCTCTGATTCAGCCCCTCTGTTTCTCGCACTCTGTTTCAGCCCCTCTGTTTCTCGCCCTCTGTTGCATCCCCTCTGTTTCTCGCCCTCTGTTTCAGCCCCTCTGAATCAGCCCCTCTGTTTCAGCCCCTCTGTTTGAGCCCCTCTGCTTCTCGCCCTCTGTTTCAGCCCCTCTGTTTCTCGCCCACTGTTTCAGCCCCTCTGTTTCTAGCCCTCTATTTCAGCCCCTCTGTTTCTCGCCCTCTGTTTCAGCCCCGCTGTTTCAGCCCTTCTGTTTCAGCCCCTCTGTTTCAGCCCCTCTCTTTCTCGCCCTGTGTTTCAGCCCCTCTGTTTCTCGCCCTCTGTTTCAGCCCCTCTGTTTCAACCGCTCTGTTTCAGCCCCTTTGTTTCAGCCCCTCTGTTTCAGCCCCTCTGTTTCTCGCCCTCTGTTTCAGCCCCTCTGTTTCTCACCCTCTGTTTCTCGCCCTCTGTTCCAGCCCCTCTGTTTCTCGCCCTCTGTTTCAGCCCTTCTGTTTCTCGCCCTCTGTTTCAGCCCCTCTATTTCTCGCCCTCTGTTTCATCCCCTCTGTTTCAGCCCCTCTGTTTCTCGCCCTCTGTTTCAGCCCCTCTGTTTCTCGCCCTCTGTTTCAACCCCTCTGTTTCAGCACCTCTGTTTCAGTCCCTCTGTTTCTCGCCCTCTGTTTCTCGCCCTCTGATTCAGCCCCTCTGTTTCTCGCCCTCTGTTTCAGCCCCTCTGTTTCACGCCCTCTGCTTCAGCCACTCTGTTTCAGCCCCTCTGTTTCAGCCCCTCTGTTTCAGCCCCTCTGTTTCTCGCCCTCTGTTTCAGCCCCTCTGTTTCTCGCCCTCTGTTTCATCCCCTCTGTTTCTCGCCCTCTCTTTCAGCCCCTCCGGTTCTCGCCCTCTGTTTCAGCCCCTCTGTTTCAGCCCCTCTGCTTCAGCCCCTCTGTTTCTCGCCCTCTGTTTCAGCCCCTCTGATTCAAACCCTCTGTTTCAGCCGCTCTGTTTCAGCCCCTCTGGTTCAGCACCTCTTTTTCATCCCCTCTGTTTCTCGCCCTCTATTCCTCACCCTCTGTTTCTCGCCCTCTGTTTCAGCCCCTCTGTTTTTTGCCCTCTGTTTCAGCCCCTCTGTTTCTCGACCTCTGTTTCAGGCTCTCTGTTTCAGCCCGTCTGTTTCAGCCCCTCTGTTTCAGCCCCTCTGTTTCTCGCCCTCTGTTTCAGCCCCTCTGTTTCAGCCCCTCTGATTCGGCCCCTCTGATTCAGCCACACTGTTTCTCGCCATCTGTTTCAGCCGCTCTGTTTCAGCCCCTCTGTTTCTCGCTGTCTGTTTCAGCCCCTCTGTTTCTCGCCCTCTGTTTCAGCCCCTCTGTTTCAGCCCCTCTGTTTCTCGCCCTCTGTTTCTGCCCCTCTGTATCTCGCCCTCTGTTTCTCGCCCTCTGTTTCAGCCCCTCTGTTTCTCGCCCTCTGTTTCAGCCCCTCTGAATCAGCCCCTCTGATTCAGCCCCTCTGTTTCAGCCCCTCTGTTTCAGCCCCTCTGTTTCTCGCCCTCTGTTTCAACCCATCTGATTCTCGCCCTCTGTTTCAGCCCCTGATTCTCGCCCTCTGTGTCAGACCCTCTGATTCAGCCCCTCTGATTCAGCCCCTCTGATTCAGCCCCTCTGTTTCTCGCCCTCTGTTTCAGCCCCTCTGTTTCAGCCCCTCTGTTTCAGCCCCTCTGTTTCTCACCCTCTGTTTCAGCCCCTCTGATTCAGCCCCTCTGATTCAGCCCCTCTGATTCAGCCCCTCTGATTCAGCCCCTCTGTTTCAGCGCATCTGATTCAGCCCCTCTGTTTCAGCCCCTCTGTTTCTCGCCCTCTGTTTCAGCCCCTCTGTTTCTCGCCCTCTGTTTCAGCCCCTCTCTTTTTCGCCCTCTTTTTCAGCCCCTCTCTTTCAGCCACTCTGTTTCTTGCCCTCTGTTTCAGCCCCTCTGTTTCTCACCCTCTGTTTCAGCCCCTCAGATTCATCCCCTCTGTTTCTCGCCCTCTGTTTCAGCCCCTCTGTTTCTCGCCCTCTGTTTCAGCCTCTCTGTTTCTCGCCCTTTATTTCAGCCCCACTGTTTTAGCCCCTCCGTTTCAGCCCCTCTGTTTCAGCCCCTCTGATTCAGCCCCTCTGTTTCTCGCCCTCTGTTTCAGCCCCTCTGTTACTCGCCCTCTGATTCGCGCGCTCTGTTTCACCCCCTCTGTTTCTCGCCCTCTGTTTCAGCCCCGCTGATTCATCCCCTCTGTTTCAGCCCCTCTGAATCAGCCCCTCTGATTCAGCCCCTCAGCCTCAGCCCCTCTGTTTCAGCCCCTCTGTTTCAACCCCTCTGTTTCTCGCCCTCTGTTTCAGCACCTCTGTTTCTCGCCCTCTGTTTCAACCCCTCTGATTCAGCCCCTCTGTTTCAGCCCCTCTGATTAAGCCACTCTGATTTAGCCCCTCTGATTCAGCCCCTCTGTTTCTCGCCCTCTGTTTCAGCCCCTCTGTTTCAGCCCCTCTGTTTCTCACCCTCTGATTCAGTCCCTCTATTCAGCCCCTCTGATTCAGCCACACTCATTCAGCCCCTCTGATTCAGCCCCTCTGTTTCTCGCCCTCTGCATCAGCCCCTCTGTTTCTCGCCCTCTGTTTCAGCCCCTCTGATTCAGCCCCTCTGATTCAGCCCCTCTGTTTCAGCCCCTCTGTTTCAGCTCCTCTGTTTCTCGCCCTCTGTATTTCACCCTCTGTTTTTCGCCCTCTGTTTCAGCCCCTCTGTTTCTCGCCCACTGTTACAAGCCCCTCAGTTTCTCGCCCTCTGCTTCAGCCCCTCTGTTTCTCGCCCTCTGTTTCAGCCCCTCTGTTTTAGCCCCTCTGTTTCAGCCCCTCTGTTTCAGCCCCACTGTTTCAGCCCCTCTGTTTCTCGCCCTCTTTGTCAGCCCCTCAGTTTCAGCCACTCTGTTTCAGCCCCTCTGTTTCTCGCCCTCTAGTTCAGCCCCTCTGATTCAGCCCCTCTGTTTCAGCCCCTCTGATTCAGCCCCTCTGTTTCAGCCACTCTGTTTCAGCCCCTCTGTTTCAGTCCCACTGTATCAGCCCCTCTGTTTCTCGCCCTCTGTTTCTCACCCTCTGTTTCTCGCCCTCTGTATCAGCACCTCTGTTTTTCGCCCTCTGTTTCAGCCACTCTGTTTCTTGCCCTCTGTTTCAGCCCCTCTGTTTCTCACCCTCTGTTTCAGCCCCTCAGATTCATCCCCTCTGTTTCTCGCCCTCTGTTTCAGCCCCTCTGTTTCTCGCCCTCTGTTTCAGCCCCTCTGTTTCTCGCCCTTTATTTCAGCCCCACTGTTTTAGCCCCTCCGTTTCAGCCCCTCTGTTTCAGCCCCTCTGATTCAGCCCCTCTGTTTCAGCCCCTCTGATTCAGCCCCTCTGATTCAGCCCCTCTGTTTCAGCGCATCTGATTCAGCCCCTCTGTTTCAGCCCCTCTGTTTCTCGCCCTCTGTTTCAGCCCCTCTGTTTCTCGCCCTCTGTTTCAGCCCCTCTCTTTTTCGCCCTCTTTTTCAGCCCCTCTCTTTCAGCCACTCTGTTTCTTGCCCTCTGTTTCAGCCCCTCTGTTTCTCACCCTCTGTTTCAGCCCCTCAGATTCATCCCCTCTGTTTCTCGCCCTCTGTTTCAGCCCCTCTGTTTCTCGCCCTCTGTTTCAGCCTCTCTGTTTCTCGCCCTTTATTTCAGCCCCACTGTTTTAGCCCCTCCGTTTCAGCCCCTCTGTTTCAGCCCCTCTGATTCAGCCCCTCTGTTTCTCGCACTCTGTTTCAGCCCCTCTGTTACTCGCCCTCTGATTCGCGCGCTCTGTTTCACCCCCTCTGTTTCTCGCCCTCTGTTTCAGCCCCGCTGATTCATCCCCTCTGTTTCAGCCCCTCTGAATCAGCCCCTCTGATTCAGCCCCTCAGCCTCAGCCCCTCTGTTTCAGCCCCTCTGTTTCAACCCCTCTGTTTCTCGCCCTCTGTTTCAGCACCTCTGTTTCTCGCCCTCTGTTTCAGCACCTCTGTTTCTCGCCCTCTGTTTCAACCCCTCTGATTCAGCCCCTCTGTTTCAGCCCCTCTGATTCAGCCACTCTGATTTAGCCCCTCTGATTCAGCCCCTCTGTTTCTCGCCCTCTGTTTCAGCCCCTCTGTTTCAGCCCCTCTGTTTCTCACCCTCTGATTCAGCCCCTCTATTCAGCCCCTCTGATTCAGCCACACTCATTCAGCCCCTCTGATTCAGCCCCTCTGTTTCCCGCCCCTCTGTTTCAGCCCCTCTGTTTCTCGCCCTCTGTTTCAGCCCCTCTGTTTCTCGCCCTCTGTTTCAGCCCCTCTGATTCAGCCCCTCTGATTCAGCCCCTCTGTTTCAGCCCCTCTGTTTCAGCTCCTCTGTTTCTCGCCCACTGTTTCAAGCCCCTCTGTTTCTCGCCCTCTGCTTCATTCCCTCTGTTTCTCGCCCTCTGTTTCAGCCCCTCTGTTTCTCGCCCACTGTTTCAAGCCCCTCTGTTTCTCGCCCTCTGCTTCATTCCCTCTGTTTCTCGCCCTCTGTTTCAGCCCCTCTGTTTTAGCCCCTCTGTTTCAGCCCCTCTGTTTCAGCCCCACTGTTTCAGCCCCTCTGTTTCTCGCCCTCTTTGTCAGCCCCTCAGTTTCAGCCACTCTGTTTCAGCTCCTCTGTTTCTCGCCCTCTAGTTCAGCCCCTCTGATTCAGCCCCTCTGTTTCAGCGCCTCTGATTCAGCCCCTCTGTTTCAGCCACTCTGTTTCAGCCCCTCTGTTTCATTCCCTCTGTTTCAGCCCCTCTGTTTCTCGCCCTCTGTTTCTCGCCCTCTGTTTCTCGCCCTCTGTATCAGCACCTCTGTTTTTCGCCCTCTGTTTCAGCCCTTCTGTTTCTCGCCCTCTGTATCAGACCCTCTGTTTCTCGCCCTCTGTATCTCGCCCTCTGTTTCAGCCCCTCTGTTTCTCGCCCTCTGTTTCAGACCCTCTGTTTCGCGCTCTCTGTTTCAGCCCCTGTGTTTCAGCCCCTCTGTTTCTCGCCCTCTGTTTCTGCCCCTCTGTTTATCGCCCTCTGTTTCAACCCCTCGTTTCTCGTCCTCTGTTTCAGACCCGCTGATTCAGCCCCTCTGTTTCAGCCCCTCTGATTCAGCCCCTCTGCTTCTCGCCCTCTGTTTCAGCCCCTCTGCTTCTCGCCCACTGTTGCAGCCCCTCTGTTTCTCGCCCTCTGTTTCAGCCCCTCTGATTCAGCCCCTCTGTTTCAGCCCCTCTGTTTCAGCCCCTCTGTTTCTCGCCCTCTGTTTCAGCCCCTCTGTTTCTCGCCCTCTGTTTCAGCCCCTCTGTTTCTAGCCCTCTGTTTCAGCCCCTCTGATTCAGCCCCTCTTTTTCTCGCCCTCTGTTTCAGCCCCTCTGTTTCAGCCCCTCTGTTTCTCGCCCTCTGTTTCAGCCACTCTGTTTCTCGCCCTCTGTTTCAGCCACTCTGTTTCTCGCCCTCTGTTTCAGCCCCTCTGATTCAGCCCCTCTGTTTCAGCCCCTCTGTTTCAGCCCCTCTGTTTCAGCCCCTCTGTTTCATCCCCTCTGTTTCTCGCACTCTATTTCTCACCCTCTGTTTATCGCCCTCTGTTTCAGCCCCTCTGTTTTTCGCCCACTGTTTCCGCCCCGCTGTTTCTCGACCTCTGTTTCAGGCTCTCTGTTTCAGCCCGTCTGTTTCAGCCCCTCTGTTTCAGCCCCTCTGTTTCTCGCCCTCTGTTTCTCACCCGCTGTTTCAGCCCCTTTGTTTCTCGCCCTCTGTTTCAGCCCCTCTGTTTCAGCCCCTCTGATTCAGCCCCTCTGATTCAGCCCCTCTGTTTCTCGCGATCTGTTTCAGCCGCTCTGTTTCAGCCCCTCTGTTTCAGCTCCTCTGTTTCAGCCCCTCTGTTTCTCGCCCTCTGTATCAGCCCCTCTGTTTCTCGCCCTCTGTTTCAGCCCCTCTGTATCTCGCCCTCTGTTTCAGCCCCTCTGATTCAGCCCCTCTGTTTCAGCACCTCTGTTTCTCGCCCTCTGTTTCAGCCCCTCTGTTTCTCCCCCTCTGTTTCAGCCCCGCTGTTTCAGCCCCTCTGTTTCAGCCCCTCTGTTTCTCGCCCTCTGTTTCAGCCCCTCTGTTTCAGCCCCTCTGTTTCAGCCCCTCTGTTTCAGCCCCTCTGTTTCTCGCCCTCTGTTTCAGCCCCTCTGTTTCTCGCCCTCTGTTCAGCCCCTATGTTTCTCGCCCTCTGTTTCGGCCCCTCTGTCTCTCGCCCTCTGTTTCAGCCCCTCTGTTTCAGCCCCTCTGATTCAGCCCCTCTGTTTGAGCCCCTATGTTTCAGCCCCTCTGTTTCTCGCCCTCTGTTTCAGCCCCTCTGTTTCAGCCCCTCTGTTTCTTCCCTCTGTTTCTCACCCTCTGTTTCAGCCCCTCTGATTCAGCCCCTCTGATTCAGCCCGTCTGATTCAGCCCCTCTGTTTCAGCGCCTCTGATTCAGCCCCTCTGATTCAGCCCCTCTGTTTCTCGCCCTCTCTTTCAGCCACTCTATTTCAGCCCCTCTGTTTCAGCTCCTCTGTTTCAGCCCCTCTGTTTCTCCCCCTCTGTTTCAGCCCCTCTGTTTCTCGCCCTCTGTTTCATCCCCTCTGTTTCAGCCACTCTGTTTCAGCCCCTCTGTTTCAGCCCCTCTGTTTCAGCCCCTCTGTTTCCCGCCCTCTGTTTCAACCCCTCTGTTTCAGCCCCTCTGTTTCAGCACCTCTGTTTCAGCCCCTCTGTTTCTCGCACTCTGTTTCAGCCCCTCTGTTTCTCGCCCTCTGTTTCAGGCCCTCTGTTTCTCGCCCTCTGTTTAAGCCCCTCTGTTTCAGCCCCTCTGTTTCAGCCCCTCTGTTTCTCGCCCTCTGTTTCAGCCCCTCTGTTTCAGCCCCTCTGTTTCTCGCCCTCTGTTTCAGCCCCTCTGTTTCACCCCCTCTGTTTCTCGCACTCTGTTTCTGCCCCTCTGTTTCTCGCCCTCTGTTTCAGCCCCGCTGTTTCTCGCCCTCTGTTTCAGCCCCGCTGATTCAGCCCCTCTGTTTCAGCCCCTCTGAATCAGCTCCTCTGATTCAGACCCTCTGTTTCAGCCCCTCTGTTTCAGCCCCTCTGTATCAGCCCCTCTGTTTCAGCCCCTCTGTTTCATCCCCTCTGTTTCACGCACTCTATTTCTCACCCTCTGTTTATCGCCCTCTGTTTCAGCCCCTCTGTTTTTCGCCCACTGTTTCCGCCCCGCTGTTTCTCGACCTCTGTTTCAGGCTCTCTGTTTCAGCCCGTCTGTTTCAGCCCCTCTGTTTCAGCCCCTCTGTTTCTCGCCCTCTGTTTCTCACCCGCTGTTTCAGCCCCTTTGTTTCTCGCCCTCTGTTTCAGCCCCTCTGTTTCAGCCCCTCTGATTCAGCCCCTCTGATTCAGCCCCTCTGTTTCTCGCGATCTGTTTCAGCCGCTCTGTTTCAGCCCCTCTGTTTCAGCTCCTCTGTTTCAGCCCCTCTGTTTCTCGCCCTCTGTATCAGCCCCTCTGTTTCTCGCCCTCTGTTTCAGCCCCTCTGTATCTCGCCCTCTGTTTCAGCCCCTCTGATTCAGCCCCTCTGTTTCAGCACCTCTGTTTCTCGCCCTCTGTTTCAGCCCCTCTGTTTCTCCCCCTCTGTTTCAGCCCCGCTGTTTCAGCCCCTCTGTTTCAGCCCCTCTGTTTCTCGCCCTCTGTTTCAGCCCCTCTGTTTCAGCCCCTCTGTTTCAGCCCCTCTGTTTCAGCCCCTCTGTTTCTCGCCCTCTGTTTCAGCCCCTCTGTTACTCGCCCTCTGTTCAGCCCCTATGTTTCTTGCCCTCTGTTTCGGCCCCTCTGTCTCTCGCCCTCTGTTTCAGCCCCTCTGTTTCAGCCCCTCTGATTCAGCCCCTCTGTTTGAGCCCCTATGTTTCAGCCCCTCTGTTTCTCGCCCTCTGTTTCAGCCCCTCTGTTTCAGCCCCTCTGTTTCTTCCCTCTGTTTCTCACCCTCTGTTTCAGCCCCTCTGATTCAGCCCCTCTGATTCAGCCCGTCTGATTCAGCCCCTCTGTTTCAGCGCCTCTGATTCAGCCCCTCTGATTCAGCCCCTCTGTTTCTCGCCCTCTCTTTCAGCCACTCTATTTCAGCCCCTCTGTTTCAGCTCCTCTGTTTCAGCCCCTCTGTTTCTCCCCCTCTGTTTCAGCCCCTCTGTTTCTCGCCCTCTGTTTCATCCCCTCTGTTTCAGCCACTCTGTTTCAGCCCCTCTGTTTCAGCCCCTCTGTTTCAGCCCCTCTGTTTCCCGCCCTCTGTTTCAACCCCTCTGTTTCAGCCCCTCTGTTTCAGCACCTCTGTTTCAGCCCCTCTGTTTCTCGCACTCTGTTTCAGCCCCTCTGTTTCTCGCCCTCTGTTTCAGGCTCTCTGTTTCTCGCCCTCTGTTTAAGCCCCTCTGTTTCAGCCCCTCTGTTTCAGCCCCTCTGTTTCTCGCCCTCTGTTTCAGCCCCTCTGTTTCAGCCCCTCTGTTTCAGCCCCTCTGTTTCTCACCCTCTGTTTCAGCCCCTCTGTTTCTCGCCCTCTGTTTCAGCCCCTCTGTTTCACCCCCTCTGTTTCTCGCACTCTGTTTCTGCCCCTCTGTTTCTCGCCCTCTGTTTCAGCCCCGCTGTTTCTCGCCCTCTGTTTCAGCCCCGCTGATTCAGCCCCTCTGTTTCAGCCCCTCTGAATCAGCTCCTCTGATTCAGACCCTCTGTTTCAGCCCCTCTGTTTCTCGCCCTCTGTTTCAGCCCCTCTGATTCTCGCCCTCTGTTTCAGCCCCTCTGTTTCTCGCCCTCTGTTCAGCCTCTCTGTTTCTCGCCCTCTGTTTCAGCCCCGCTGTTTCTCGCCCTCTGTTTCAGCCCCGCTGATTCAGCCCTTCTGTTTCAGCCCCTCTGAATCAGCCGCTCTGATTCAGCCCCTCTGTTTCAGCCCCACTGTTTCAGCCCCTCTGTTTCTCGCCCTTTGTTTCAGCCCATCTGATTCTCGCCCTCTGTTTCAGCCCCTCTGTTTAAGCCCCTCTGTTTCAGCCCCTCTGATTCAGCCCCTCTGTTTCAGCCCCTCCGTTTCTCGCCCTCTGTATCAGACCCACTGTTTCAGCCCCTCTGTTTCAGCCCCTCTGTTTCTCGCCCTCTGTTTCTCGCCCTCTGTTTCAGCCCCTCTGTTTCTCGCCCTCTGTTTCAACCTCTCTGTTTCTCGTCCTCTGTTTCAGCCCCGCTGAGTCAGCCCCTCTGTTTCAACCCCTCTGATTCAGCCCCTCTGTTTCTCGCACTCTGTTTCAGCCCCTCTGTTTCTCGCCCTCTGTTGCATCCCCTCTGTTTCTCGCCCTCTGTTTCAGCCCCTCTGATTCAGCCCCTCTGTTTCAGCCCCTCTGTTTGAGCCCCTCTGCTTCTCGCCCTCTGTTTCAGCCCCTCTGTTTATCGCCCACTGTTTCAGCCCCTCTGTTTCTAGCCCTCTGTTTCAGCCCCTCTGTTTCTCGCCCTCTGTTTCAGCCCCGCTGTTTCAGCCCTTCTGTTTCAGCCCCTCTGTTTCAGCCCCTCTCTTTCTCGCCCTGTGTTTCAGCTACTCTGTTTCTCGCCCTCTGTTTCAGCCCCTCTGTTTCAACCGCTCTGTTTCAGCCCCTCTGTTTCTCGCCCTCTGTTTCAGCGCCTCTGTTTCTCACCCTCTGTTTCTCGCCCTCTGTTCCAGCCCCTCTGTTTCTCGCCCTCTGTTTCAGCCCTTCTGTTTCTCGCCCTCTGTTTCAGCCCCTCTATTTCTCGCCCTCTGTTTCATCCCCTCTGTTTCAGCCCCTATGTTTCTCGCCCTCTGTTTCAGCCCCTCTGTTTCTCGCCCTCTGTTTCAGCCCCTCTGTTTCAGCCCCTCTGTTTCAGTCCCTCTGTTTCTCGCCCTCTGTTTCTCGCCCTCTGATTCAGCCCCTCTGTTTCATGCCCTCTGCTTCAGCCACTCTGTTTCAGCCCCTCTGTTTCAGCCCCTCTGTTTCAGCCCCTCTGTTTCTCGCCCTCTGTTTCAGCCCCTCTGTTTCTCGCCCTCTGTTTCATCCCCTCTGTTTCTCGCCCTCTCTTTCAGCCCCTCTGGTTCTCGCCCTCTGTTTCAGCCCCTCTGTTTCAGCCCCTCTGCTTCAGCCCCTCTGTTTCTCGCCCTCTGTTTCAGCCCCTCTGATTCAGCCCCTCTGTTTCAGCCGCTCTGTTTCAGCCCCTCTGGTTCAGCCCCTCTTTTTCATCCCCTCTGTTTCTCGCCCTCTATTCCTCACCCTCTGTTTCTCGCCCTCTGTTTCAGCCCCTCTGTTTTTCGCCCTCTGTTTCAGCCCCTCTGTTTCTCGACCTCTGTTTCAGGCTCTCTGTTTCAGCCCGTCTGTTTCAGCCCCTCTGTTTCAGCCCCTCTGTTTCTCGTCCTCTGTTTCTCGCCCGCTGTTTCAGCCCCTTTGTTTCTCGCCCTCTGTTTCAGCCCCTCTGTTTCAGCCCCTCTGATTCGGCCCCTCTGATTCAGCCCCACTGTTTCTCGCCATCTGTTTCAGCCGCTCTGTTTCAGCCACTCTGTTTCTCGCTGTCTGTTTCAGCCCCTCTGTTTCTCGCCCTCTGTTTCAGCCCCTCTGTTTCAGCCCCTCTGTTTCTCGCCCTCTGTTTCTGCCCCTCTGTATCGCGCCCTCTGTTTCAGCCCCTCTGTTTCTCGCCCTCTGTTTCAGCCCCGCTGATTCAGCCCCTCTGTTTCAGCCCCTCTGAATCAGCCCCTCTGATTCAGCCCCTCTCTTTCAGCCCCTCTCTTTCAGCCCCTCTGTTTCTCGCCCTCTGTTTCAGCCCATCTGATTCTCGCCCTCTTTTTCAGCCCCTCTGATTCTCGCCCTCTGTTTCAGACCCTCTGATTCTCGCCCTCTGTTTCAGACCCTCTGATTCAGCCCCTCTGATTCAGCCCCTCTGATTCAGCCCATCTGTTTCTCGCCCTCTGTTTCAGCCCCTCTGTTTGAGCCCCTCTGATTCAGCCCCTCTGTTTCTCACCCTCTGTTTCAGCCCCTCTGATTCAGCCCCTCTGATTCAGCCCCTCTGATTCAGCCCCTCTGTTTCAGCGCATCTGATTCAGCCCCTCTGTTTCAGCCACTCTGTTTCTCGCCCTCTGTTTCAGCCCCTCTGTTTCTCGCCCTCTGTTTCAGCCCCTCTGTTTTTCGCCCTCTTTTACAGCCCCTCTCTTTCAGCCACTCTGTTTCTTGCCCTCTGTTTCAGCCCCTCTGTTTCTCACCCTCTGTTTCAGCCCCTCAGATTCATCCCCTCTGTTTCTCGCCCTCTGTTTCAGCCCCTCTGTTTCTCGCCCTCTGTTTCAGCCTCTCTGTTTCTCGCCCTTTATTTCAGCCCCACTGTTTTAGCCTCTCCGTTTCAGCCCCTCTGGTTCAGCCACTCTGATTCAGCCCCTCTGTTTCAGCCCCTCTGTTTCTCGCCCTTTGTTTCTCACCCTCTGTTTCTCGCCCTCTGTTTCAGCCCCTCTGTTTTTCGCCCTCTGTTTCAGCCCCTCCGTTTCTCGCCCTCTGTATCAGACCCTCTGTTTCAGCCCCTCTGTTTCAGCCCCTCTGTTTCTCGCCCTCTGTTTCTCGCCCTCTGTTTCAGCCCCTCTGTTTCTCGCCCTCTGTTTCAGCCCCTCTGTTTCGCGCTCTCTGTTTCAGCCCCTCTGTTTCAGCCCCTCTATTTCTCGCCCTCTGTTTCAACCTCTCTGTTTCTCGTCCTCTGTTTCAGCCCCGCTGAGTCAGCCCCTCTGTTTCAGCCCCTCTGATTCAGCCCCTCTGTTTCTCGCACTCTGTTTCAGCCCCTCTGTTTCTCGCCCTCTGTTGCATCCCTCTGTTTCTCGCCCTCTGTTTCAGCCCCTCTGATTCAGCCCCTCTGTTTCAGCCCCTCTGTTTGAGCCCCTCTGCTTCTCGCCCTCTGTTTCAGCCCCTCTGTTTCTCGCCCACTGTTTCAGCCCCTCTGTTTCTAGCCCTCTGTTTCAGCCCCTCTGTTTCTCGCCCTCTGTTTCAGCCCCGCTGTTTCAGCCCTTCTGTTTCAGCCCCTCTGTTTCAGCCCCTCTCTTTCTCGCCCTGTGTTTCAGCCCCTCTGTTTCTCGCCCTCTGTTTCAGCCCCTCTGTTTCAACCGCTCTGTTTCAGCCCCTTTGTTTCAGCCCCTCTGTTTCAGCCCCTCTGTTTCTCGCCCTCTGTTTCAGCCCCTCTGTTTCTCACCCTCTGTTTCTCGCCCTCTGTTCCAGCCCCTCTGTTTCTCGCCCTCTGTTTCAGCCCTTCTGTTTCTCGCCCTCTGTTTCAGCCCCTCTATTTCTCGCCCTCTGTTTCTCGCCCTCTGTTTCAGCCCCTCTGTTTCTCGCCCTCTGTTTCAGCCCCTCTGTTTCTCGCCCTCTGTTTCAACCCCTCTGTTTCAGCACCTCTGTTTCAGTCCCTCTGTTTCTCGCCTTCTGTTTCTCGCCCTCTGATTCAGCCCCTCTGTTTCTCGCCCTCTGTTTCAGCCCCTCTGTTTCTCGCCCTCTGCTTCAGCCACTCTGTTTCAGCCCCTCTGTTTCAGCCCCTCTGTTTCAGCCCCTCTGTTTCTCGCCTCTGTTTCAGCCCCTCTGTTTCTCGCCCTCTGTTTCATCCCCTCTGTTTCTCGCCCTCTCTTTCAGCCCCTCTGGTTCTCGCCCTCTGTTTCAGCCCCTCTGTTTCAGCCCCTCTGTTTCAGCCCCTCGGTTTTTCGCCCTCTGTTTAAGCCCCTCTGTTTCTCGACCTCTGTTTCAGGCTCTCTGTTTCAGCCCGTCTGTTTCAGCCCCTCTGTTTCAGCCCCTCTGTTTCTCGCCCTCTGTTTCTCGCCCACTGTTTCAGCCCCTTTGTTTCTCGCCCTCTGTTTCAGCCCCTCTGTTTCAGCCCCTCTGATTCGGCACCTCTGATTCAGCCCCACTGTTTCTCGCCATCTGTTTCAGCCGCTCTGTTTCAGCCCCTCTGTTTCTCGCTGTCTGTTTCAGCCCCTCTGTTTCTCGCCCTCTGTTTCAGCCCCTCTGTTTCAGCCCCTCTGTTTCTCGCCCTCTGTTTCTGCCCCTCTGTATCTCGCCCTCTGTTTCAGCCCCTCTGTTTCTCGCCCTCTGTTTCAGCCCCGCTGATTCAGCCCCTCTGTTTCAGCCCCTCTGAATCAGCCCCTCTGATTCAGCCCCTCTGTTTCAGCCCCTCTGTTTCAGCCCCTCTGTTTCTCGCCCTCTGTTTCAACCCATCTGATTCTCGCCCTCTGTTTCAGCCCCTCTGATTCTCGCCCTCTGTGTCAGACCCTCTGATTCAGCCCCTCTGATTCAGCCCCTCTGATTCAGCCCCTCTGTTTCTCGCCCTCTGTTTCAGCCCCTCTGTTTCAGCCCCTCTGTTTCAGCCCCTCTGTTTCTCACCCTCTGTTTCAGCCCCTCTGATTCAGCCCCTCTGATTCAGCCCCTCTGATTCAGCCCCTCTGATTCAGCCCCTCTGTTTCAGCGCATCTGATTCAGCCCCTCTGTTTCAGCCCCTCTGTTTCTCGCCCTCTGTTTCAGCCCCTCTGTTTCTCGCCCTCTGGTTCAGCCCCTCTGTTTTTCGCCCTCTTTTTCAGCCCCTCTGTTTCAGCCACTCTGTTTCTTGCCCTCTGTTTCAGCCCCTCTGTTTCTCACCCTCTGTTTCAGCCCCTCAGATTCATCCCCTCTGTTTCTCGCCCTCTGTTTCAGCTCCTCTGTTTCTCGCCCTCTGTTTCAGCCCCTCTGTTTCTCGCCCTTTATTTCAGCCCCACTGTTTTAGCCCCTCCGTTTCAGCCCCTCTGTTTCAGCCCCTCTGATTCAGCCCCTCTGTTTCTCGCCCTCTGTTTCAGCCCCTCTGTTTCTCGCCCTCTGATTCGCGCGCTCTGTTTCACCCCCTCTGTTTCTCGCCCTCTGTTTTAGCCCCGCTGATTCATCCCCTCTGTTTCAGCCCCTCTGAATCAGCCCCTCTGATTCAGCCCCTCAGCCTCAGCCCCTCTGTTTCAGCCCCTCTGTTTCAACCCCTCTGTTTCTCGCCCTCTGTTTCAGCACCTCTGTTTCTCGCCCTCTGTTTCAACCCCTCTGATTCAGCCCCTCTGTTTCAGCCCCTCTGATTAAGCCACTCTGATTTAGCCCCTCTGATTCAGCCCCTCTGTTTCTCGCCCTCTGTTTCAGCCCCTCTGTTTCAGCCCCTCTGTTTCTCACCCTCTGATTCAGTCCCTCTATTCAGCCCCTCTGATTCAGCCACACTCATTCAGCTCCTCTGATTCAGCCCCTCTGTTTCCCGCCCCTCTGTTTCAGCCCCTCTGTTTCTCGCCCTCTGTTTCAGCCCCTCTGTTTCTCGCCCTCTGTTTCAGCCCCTCTGATTCAGCCCCTCTGATTCAGCCCCTCTGTTTCAGCCCCTCTGTTTCTCGCCCACTGTTTCAAGCCCCTCAGTTTCTCGCCCTCTGCTTCAGCCCCTCTGTTTCTCGCCCTCTGTTTCAGCCCCTCTGTTTTAGCCCCTCTGTTTCAGCCCCTCTGTTTCAGCCCCACTGTTTCAGCCCCTCTGTTTCTCGCCCTCTTTGTCAGCCCCTCAGTTTCAGCCACTCTGTTTCAGCCCCTCTGTTTCTCGCCCTCTAGTTCAGCCCCTCTGATTCAGCCCCTCTGTTTCAGCCCCTCTGATTCAGCCCCTCTGTTTCAGCCACTCTGTTTCAGCCCCTCTGTTTCAGTCCCACTGTATCAGCCCCTCTGTTTCTCGCCCTCTGTTTCTCACCCTCTGTTTCTCGCCCTCTGTATCAGCACCTCTGTTTTTCGCCCTCTGTTTCAGCCCCTCTGTTTCAGCCACTCTGTTTCTTGCCCTCTGTTTCAGCCCCTCTGTTTCTCACCCTCTGTTTCAGCCCCACAGATTCATCCCCTCTGTTTCTCGCCCTCTGTTTCAGCCCCTCTGTTTCTCGCCCTCTGTTTCAGCCCCTCTGTTTCTCGCCCTTTATTTCAGCCCCACTGTTTTAGCCCCTCCGTTTCAGCCCCTCTGTTTCAGGCCCTCTGATTCAGCCCCTCTGTTTCTCGCCCTCTGTTTCAGCCCCTCTGTTTCTCGCCCTCTGATTCGCGCGCTCTGTTTCACCCCCTCTGTTTCTCGCCCTCTGTTTCAGCCCCGCTGATTCATCCCCTCTGTTTCAGCCCCTCTGAATCAGCCCCTCTGATTCAGCCCCTCAGCCTCAGCCCCTCTGTTTCAGCCCCTCTGTTTCAACCCCTCTGTTTCTCGCCCTCTGTTTCAGCCCCTCTGTTTCTCGCCCACTGTTTCAAGCCCCTCTGTTTCTCGCCCTCTGCTTCATTCCCTCTGTTTCTCGCCCTCTGTTTCAGCCCCTCTGTTTTAGCCCCTCTGTTTCAGCCCCTCTGTTTCAGCCCAACTGTTTCAGCCCCTCTGTTTCTCGCCCTCTTTGTCAGCCCCTCAGTTTCAGCCACTCTGTTTCAGCCCCTCTGTTTCTCGCCCTCTAGTTCAGCCCCTCTGATTCAGCCCCTCTGTTTCAGCCCCTCTGATTCAGCCCCTCTGTTTCAGCCACTCTGTTTCAGCCCCTCTGTTTCAGTCCCTCTGTTTCAGCCCCTCTGTTTCTCGCCCTCTGTTTGTCACCCTCTGTATCTCGCCCTCTGTTTCAGCCCCTCTGTTTCTCGCCCTCTGTTTCAGACCCTCTGTTTCGCGCTCTCTGTTTCAGCCCCTCTGTTTCAGCCCCTCTGTTTCTCGCCCTCTGTTTCTGCCCCTCTGTTTATCGCCCTCTGTTTCAACCCCTCTGTTTCTCGTCCTCTGTTTCAGACCCGCTGATTCAGCCCCTCTGTTTCAGCCCCTCTGATTCAGCCCCTCTGCTTCTCGCCCTCTGTTTCAGCCCCTCTGCTTCTCGCCCTCTGTTGCAGCCCCTCTGTTTCTCGCCCTCTGTTTCAGCCCCTCTGATTCAGCCCCTCTGTTTCAGCCCCTCTGTTTCAGCCCCTCTGTTTCTCGCCCTCTGTTTCAGCCCCTCTGTTTCTCGCCCTCTGTTTCAGCCCCTCTGTTTCTAGCCCTCTGTTTCAGCCCCTCTGATTCAGCCCCTCTTTTTCTCGCCCTCTGTTTCAGCCCCTCTGTTTCAGTCCCTCTGTTTCTCGCCCTCTGTTTCAGCCACTCTGTTTCTCGCCCTCTGTTTCAGCCCCGCTGTTTCTCGCCCTCTGTTTCAGCCCCTCTGATTCAGCCCCTCTGTTTGAGCCCCTCTGTTTCAGCCCCTCTGTTTCTCGCCCTCTGTTTCAGCCCCTCTGTTTCAGCCCCTCTGTTTCTTCCCTCTGTTTCTCACCCTCTGTTTCAGCCCCTCTGATTCAGCCCCTCTGATTCAGCCCGTCTGATTCAGCCCCTCTGTTTCAGCGCCTCTGATTCAGCCCCTCTGATTCAGCCCCTCTGTTTCTCGCCCTCTCTTTCAGCCACTCTATTTCAGCCCCTCTGTTTCAGCTCCTCTGTTTCAGCCCCTCTGTTTCTCCCCCTGTGTTTCAGCCCCTCTGTTTCTCGCCCTCTGTTTCAGCCCCTCTGTTTCAGCCACTCTGTTTTAGCCCCTCTGTTTCAGCCCCTCTGTTTCAGCCCCTCTGTTTACCGCCCTCTGTTTCAACCCCTCTGTTTCAGCCCCTCTGTTTCAGCACCTCTGTTTCAGCCCCTCTGTTTCTCGCACTCTGTTTCAGCCCCTCTGTTTCTCGCCCTCTGTTTCAGCCCCTCTGTTTCAGCCACTCTGTTTAAGCCCCTCTGTTTCAGCCCCTCTGTTTCAGCCCCTCTGTTTCTCGCCCTCTGTTTCAGCCCCTCTGTTTCAGCCCCTCTGTTTCAGCCCCTCTGTTTCTCACCCTCTGTTTCAGCCCCTCTGTTTCTCGCCCTCTGTTTCAGCCCCTCTGTTTCACCCCCTCTGTTTCTCGCACTCTGTTTCTGCCCCTCTGTTTCTCGCTCTCTGTTTCAGCCCCGCTGTTTCTCGCCCTCTGTTTCAGCCCCGCTGATTCAGCCCCTCTGTTTCAGCCCCTCTGAATCAGCTCCTCTGATTCAGACCCTCTGTTTCAGCCCCTCTGTTTCTCGCCCTCTGTTTCAGCCCCTCTGATTCTCGCCCTCTGTTTCAGCCCCTCTGTTTCTCGCCCTCTGTTCAGCCCCTCTGTTTCTCGCCCTCTGTTTCAGCCCAGCTGATTCAGCCCTTCTGTTTCAGCCCCTCTGAATCAGCCGCTCTGATTCAGCCCCTCTGTTTCAGCCCCACTGTTTCAGCCCCTCTGTTTCTCGCCCTCTGTTTCAGCCCATCTGATTCTCGCCCTCTGTTTCAGCCCCTCTGTTTAAGCCCCTCTGTTTCAGCCCCTCTGATTCAGCCCCTCTGTTTCAGCCCATCTGATTCAGCCCCTCTGATTCAGCCCCTCTGATTCAGCCCCTCTGTTTCTCGCCCTCTGTTTCAGCCCCTCTGTTTCAGCCCCTCTGTTTCAGCCCCTCTGTTTCTCACCCTCTGTTTCAACCTCTCTGATTCAGCCCCTCTGATTCAGCACCTCTGATTCAGCCCCTCTGTTTCAGCGCCTCTGATTCAGCCCCTCTGATTTGCCCCTCTGTTTCTCGCCCTCTCTTTCAGCCGCTCTGTTTCTCGCCCTCTGTTTCAGCCCCTCTGTTTCTCGCCCTCTGTTTCAGCCCCTCTGTTTCAGCCCCTCTGTTTCAGCCCCTCTGTTTCTCGCCCTCTGTTTCAGCCCCTCTGTTTCAGCCCCTCTGTTTCAGCCCCTCTGTTTCTCACCCTCTGTTTCAGCCCCTCTGTTTCTCGCCCTCTGTTTCAGCCCCTCTGTTTCTCGCCCTCTGTTTCAGCCCCTCTGTTTCAGCCCCTCTGTTTCTCGCCCTCTGTTTCTGCCCCTCTGTTTCTCGCCCACTGTTTCAGCCCCTCTGTTTTTCGCCCTCTGTTTCAGCCCCTCTGTTTCTCGCCCTCTGTATCAGACCCTCTGTTTCAGCCCCTCTGTTTCAGCCCCTCTGTTTCAGACCCTCTGTTTCTCGCCCTCTGTTTCTCACCCTCTGTTTCAGCCCCTCTGTTTCTCGCGCTCAGTTTCAGCCCCTCTGTTTCACGCTCTCTGTTTCAGCCCCTCTGTTTCTCGCCCTCTGTTTCTGCCCCTCTGTTTCTCGCCCTCTGTTTCAACCCCTCTGTTTCTCGCCCTCTGTTTCAGCCCCGCTGATACAGCCCGTCTGTTTCAGCCCCTCTGATTCAGCCCCTCTGTTTCTCGCCCTCTGTTTCAGCCCCTCTGCTTCTCGCCCTCTGTTGCAGCCCCTCTGTTTCAGCCCCTCTGTTTCAGCCCCTCTGTTTCAGCCCCTCTGTTTCTCGCCCTCTGTTTCAGCCCCTCTGTTTCTCGCCCTCAGGTTCAGCCCCTCTGTTTCTCGCCCTCTGTTTCAGCCCCTCTGTTTCAGCCCCTCTGTTTCAGCCCCTCTGTTTCTCGCCCTCTGTTTCAGCCCCTCTGTTTCAGCCCCTCTGTTTCAGCCCCTCTGTTTCTCACCCTCTGTTTCAGCCCCTCTGTTTCTCGCCCTCTGTTCCAGCCCCTCTGTTTCTCGCCCTCTGTTGCAGCCCCTCTGTTTCAGCCCCTCTGTTTCTCGCCCTCTGTTTCTGCCCCTCTGATTCTCGCCCTCTGTTTCAGCCACTCTGATTTTCGCCGTCTGTTTCAGCCCCTCTGTTTCTCGCCCTCTGTATCAGACCCTCTGTTTCAGCCCCTCTGTTTTAGCCCCTCTGTTTCAGCCCCTCTGTTTATCGCCCTCTGTTTCTCGCCCTCTGTTTCAGCCCCTCTGTTTCTCGCCCTCTGTTTCAACCCCTCTGTTTCGCGCTCTCTGTTTCAGCCCCTCTGTTTCAGCCCCTCTGTTTCTCGCCCTCTGTTTCTGCCCCTCTGTTTCCCGCCCTCTGTTTCAACCCCTCTTTTTCTCGCCCTCTGTTTCAGCCCCGCGGATTCAGCCCCTCTGTTTCAGCCCCGCTGATTCAGCCCCTCTGTTTCTCGCCCTCTGTTTCAGCCCGTCTGCTTCTCGCCCTCTGTTGCAGCCCCTCTGTTTCTCGCCCTCTGTTTCAGCCCCACTGTTGCAGCCCCTCTGTTTCTCGCCCTCTGTTTCAGCCCCTCTGATTCAGCCCCTCTGTTTCAGCCCCACTGTTTCAGCCCCTCTGTTTCTAGCCCTCTGATTCAGCCCCTCTGATTCAGCCCCTCTTTTTCTCGCCCTCTGTTTCAGCCCCTCTGTTTCAGCCCTTCTGTTTCAGCCCCTCTGTTTCAGCCCCTCTGTTTCAGCCCCTCTGTTTCTCGCCCTCTGTTTCTGCCCCTCTGTTTCTCGCCCTCTGTTTCAGCCCCGCTGATTCAGCCCCTCTGATTCAGCTCCCTGAATCAGCCCCTCTGATTCAGCTCCTCTGTTTCAGCCCCACTTTTTCAGCCCCTCTGTTTCTCGCCCTTTGTTTCAGCCCCTCTGATTCTCGCCCTCTGTTTCAGCCCCTCTGTTTCTCGCCGTCTGTTTCAGCCCCTCTGATTCAGCCCCTCTGTTTCAGTCCTTCTGATTCAGCCCCTCTGATTCAGCCCCTCTGATTCAGCCCCTCTGTTTCTCGCCCTCTGTTTCAGCCCCTCTGTTTCAGCCCCTCTGTTTCAGCCCCTCTGTTTCTCACCCTCTGTTTCAGACCGTCTGATTCAGCCCCTCTGATTCAGCCCCTCTGATTCAGCCCCTCTGTTTTAGCGCCTCTGATTCAGACCCTCTGATTCAGCCCCTCTGTTTCTCGCCCTCTCTTTCAGCCGCTCTGTTTCAGCCCCTCTGTTTCACCTCCTCTGTTTCAGCCCCTCTGTTTCTCGCCCTCTCTTTCAGCCCCTCTGATTCAGCCCCTCTGATTCAGCCCCTCTGTTTCAGCGCCTCTGATTCAGCCCCTCTGATTCAGACCCTCTGTTTCTCGCCCTCTCTTTCAGCCGCTCTGTTTCTCGCCCTCTGTTTCAGCCCCTCTGTTTCTCGCCCTCTGTTTCAGCCCCTCTGTTTCAGCCCCTCTGTTTCAGCCCGTCTGTTTCAGCCCCTCTGTTTCTCGCCCTCTGTTTCAGCCCCTCTGTTTCAGCCCCTCTGTTTCAGCCCCTCTGTTTCAGCCCCTCTGTTTCTCACCCTCTGTTTCAGCCCCTCTGTTTTTCGCCCTCTGTTTCAGCCCCTCTGTTTCTCGCCCTCTGTATCAGACCCTCTGTTTCAGCCCCTCTGTTTCAGCCCCTCTGTTTCTCGCCCTCTGTATCACACCCTCTGTTTCAGCCCCTCTGTTTCAGCCCCTCTGTTTCAGCCCCTCTGTTTCTCGCCCTCTGTTTCTCGCCCTCTGTTTCAGCCGCTCTGTTTCTCGCGCTCTCTGTTTCAGCCCCTCTGTTTCTCGCCCTCTGTTTCTGCCCCTCTGTTTCTCGCCCTCTGTTTAAGCCCCTCTGTTTCAGCCCCTCTGTTTCAGCCCCTCTGTTTCTCGCCCTCTGTTTCAGCCCCTCTGTTTCAGCCCCTCTGTTTCAGCCCCTCTGTTTCTCACCCTCTGTTTCAGCCCCTCTGTTTCTCGCCCTCTGTTTCAGCCCCTCTGTTTCAGCCCCTCTGTTTCTCGCACTCTGTTTCTGCCCCTCTGTTTCTCGCCCTCTGTTTCAGCCCCGCTGTTTCTCGCCCTCTGTTTCAGCCCCGCTGAATCAGCTCCTCTGTTTCTCGCCCTCTGTTTCTGCCCCTCTGTTTCTCGCCCACTGTTTCAGCCCCTCTGTTTTTCGCCCTCTGTTTCAGCCCCTCTGTTTCTCGCCCTCTGTATCAGACCCTCTGTTTCATCCCCTCTGTTTCAGCCCCTCTGTTTCAGACCCTCTGTTTCTCGCCCTCTGTTTCTCGCCCTCTGTTTCAGCCCCTCTGTTTCTCGCGCTCATTTTCAGACCCTCTGTTTCGCGCTCTCTGTTTCTGCCCCTCTGTTTATCGCCCTCTGTTTCAACCCCTCTGTTTCTCGTCCTCTGTTTCAGACCCGCTGATTCAGCCCCTCTGTTTCAGCCCCTCTGATTCAGCCCCTCTTTTTCTCGCCCTCTGTTTCAGCCCCTCTGTTTCAGCCCCTCTGTTTCTCGCCCTCTGTTTCAGCCACTCTGTTTCTCGCCCTCTGTTTCAGCCCCTCTGTTTCTCGCCCTCTGTTTCAGCCCCTCTGATTCAGCCCCTCTGTTTGAGCCCCTCTGTTTCAGCCCCTCTGTTTCTCGCCCTCTGTTTCAGCCCCTCTGTTTCAGCCCCTCTGTTTCTTCCCTCTGTTTCTCACCCTCTGTTTCAGCCCCTCTGATTCAGCCCCTCTGATTCAGCCCGTCTGATTCAGCCCCTCTGTTTCAGCGCCTCTGATTCAGCCCCTCTGATTCAGCCCCTCTGTTTCTCGCCCTCTCTTTCAGCCACTCTATTTCAGCCCCTCTGTTTCAGCTCCTCTGTTTCAGCCCCTCTGTTTCTCCCCCTCTGTTTCAGCCCCTCTGTTTCTCGCCCTCTGTTTCATCCCCTCTGTTTCAGCCCCTCTGTTTTAGCCCCTCTGTTTCAGCCCCTCTGTTTCAGCCCCGCTGTTTCCCGCCCTCTGTTTCAACCCCTCTGTTTCAGCCCCTCTGTTTCAGCACCTCTGTTTCAGCCCCTCTGTTTCTCGCACTCTGTTTCAGCCCCTCTGTTTCTCGCCCTCTGTTTCAGGCCCTCTGTTTCTCGCCCTCTGTTTAAGCCCCTCTGTTTCAGCCCCTCTGTTTCAGCCCCTCTGTTTCTCGCCCTCTGTTTCAGCCCCTCTGTTTCAGCCCCTCTGTTTCAGCCCCTCTGTTTCTCACCCTCTGTTTCAGCCCCTCTGTTTCTCGCCCTCTGTTTCAGCCCCTCTGTTTCACCCCCTCTGTTTCTCGCACTCTGTTTCTGCCCCTCTGTTTCTCGCCCTCTGTTTCAGCCCCGCTGTTTCTCGCCCTCTGTTTCAGCCCCGCTGATTCAGCCCCTCTGTTTCAGCCCCTCTGAATCAGCTCCTCTGATTCAGACCCTCTGTTTCAGCCCCTCTGTTTCTCGCCCTCTGTTTCAGCCCCTCTGATTCTCGCCCTCTGTTTCAGCCCCTCTGTTTCTCGCCCTCTGTTCAGCCCCTCTGTTTCTCGCCCTCTGTTTCAGCCCAGCTGATTCAGCCCTTCTGTTTCAGCCCCTCTGAATCAGCCGCTCTGATTCAGCCCCTCTGTTTCAGCCCCACTGTTTCAGCCCCTCTGTTTCTCGCCCTCTGTTTCAGCCCATCTGATTCTCGCCCTCTGTTTCAGCCCCTCTGTTTAAGCCCCTCTGTTTCAGCCCCTCTGATTCAGCCCCTCTGTTTCAGCCCATCTGATTCAGCCCCTCTGATTCAGCCCCTCTGATTCAGCCCCTCTGTTTCTCGCCCTCTGTTTCAGCCCCTCTGTTTCAGCCCCTCTGTTTCAGCCCCTCTGTTTCTCACCCTCTGTTTCAGCCTCTCTGATTCAGCCCCTCTGATTCAGCCCCTCTGATTCAGCCCCTCTGTTTCAGCGCCTCTGATTCAGCCCCTCTGATTTGCCCCTCTGTTTCTCGCCCTCTCTTTCAGCCGCTCTGTTTCTCGCCCTCTGTTTCAGCCCCTCTGTTTCTCGCCCTCTGTTTCAGCCCCTCTGTTTCAGCCCCTCTGTTTCAGCCCCTCTGTTTCAGCCCCTCTGTTTCTCGCCCTCTGTTTCAGCCCCTCTGTTTCAGCCCCTCTGTTTCAGCCCCTCTGTTTCTCACCCTCTGTTTCAGCCCCTCTGTTTCTCGCCCTCTGTTTCAGCCCCTCTGTTTCTCGCCCTCTGTTTCAGCCCCTCTGTTTCAGCCCCTCTGTTTCTCGCCCTCTGTTTCTGCCCCTCTGTTTCTCGCCCACTGTTTCAGCCCCTCTGTTTTTCGCCCTCTGTTTCAGCCCCTCTGTTTCTCGCCCTCTGTATCAGACCCTCTGTTTCAGCCCCTCTGTTTCAGCCCCTCTGTTTCAGACCCTCTGTTTCTCGCCCTCTGTTTCTCGCCCTCTGTTTCAGCCCCTCTGTTTCTCGCGCTCAGTTTCAGCCCCTCTGTTTCGCGCTCTCTGTTTCAGCCCCTCTGTTTCTCGCCCTCTGTTTCTGCCCCTCTGTTTCTCGCCCTCTGTTTCAACCCCTCTGTTTCTCGCCCTCTGTTTCAGCCCCGCTGATACAGCCCGTCTGTTTCAGCCCCTCTGATTCAGCCCCTCTGTTTCTCGCCCTCTGTTTCAGCCACTCTGCTTCTCGCCCTCTGTTGCAGCCCCTCTGTTTCAGCCCCTCTGTTTCAGCCCCTCTGTTTCAGCCCCTCTGTTTCTCGCCCTCTGTTTCAGCCCCTGTGTTTCTCGCCCTCAGGTTCAGCCCCTCTGTTTCTCGCCCTCTGTTTCAGCCCCTCTGTTTCAGCCCCTCTGTTTCAGCCCCTCTGTTTCTCGCCCTCTGTTTCAGCCCCTCTGTTTCAGCCCCTCTGTTTCAGCCCCTCTGTTTCAGCCCCTCTGTTTCTCACCCTCTGTTTCAGCCCCTCTGTTTCTCGCCCTCTGTTCCAGCCCCTCTGTTTCTCGCCCTCTGTTGCAGCCCCTCTGTTTCAGCCCCTCTGTTTCTCGCCCTCTGTTTCTGCCCCTCTGATTCTCGCCCTCTGTTTCAGCCACTCTGTTTTTCGCCGTCTGTTTCAGCCCCTCTGTTTCTCGCCCTCTGTATCAGACCCTCTGTTTCAGCCCCTCTGTTTCAGCCCCTCTGTTTCAGCCCCTCTGTTTATCGCCCTCTGTTTCTCGCCCTCTGTTTCAGCCCCTCTGTTTCAGCCCCTCTGTTTCTCGCCCTCTGTTTCTGCCCCTCTGTTTCCCGCCCTCTGTTTCAACCCCTCTTTTTCTCGCCCTCTGTTTCAGCCCCGCGGATTCAGCCCCTCTGTTTCAGCCCCGCTGATTCAGCCCCTCTGTTTCTCGCCCTCTGTTTCAGCCCGTCTGCTTCTCGCCCTCTGTTGCAGCCCCTCTGTTTCTCGCCCTCTGTTTCAGCCCCACTGTTGCAGCCCCTCTGTTTCTCGCCCTCTGTTTCAGCCCCTCTGATTCAGCCCCTCTGTTTCAGCCCCACTGTTTCAGCCCCTCTGTTTCTAGCCCTCTGATTCAGCCCCTCTGATTCAGCCCCTCTTTTTCTCGCCCTCTGTTTCAGCCCCTCTGTTTCAGCCCTTCTGTTTCAGCCCCTCTGTTTCAGCCCCTCTGTTTCAGCCCCTCTGTTTCTCGCCCTCTGTTTCTGCCCCTCTGTTTCTCGCCCTCTGTTTCAGCCCCGCTGATTCAGCCCCTCTGATTCAGCTCTCTGAATCAGCCCCTCTGATTCAGCTCCTCTGTTTCAGCCCCACTTTTTCAGCCCCTCTGTTTCTCGCCCTTTGTTTCAGCCCCTCTGATTCTCGCCCTCTGTTTCAGCCCCTCTGTTTCTCGCCGTCTGTTTCAGCCCCTCTGATTCAGCCCCTCTGTTTCAGTCCTTCTGATTCAGCCCCTCTGATTCAGCCCCTCTGATTCAGCCCCTCTGTTTCTCGCCCTCTGTTTCAGCCCCTCTGTTTCAGCCCCTCTGTTTCAGCCCCTCTGTTTCTCACCCTCTGTTTCAGACCGTCTGATTCAGCCCCTCTGATTCAGCCCCTCTGATTCAGCCCCTCTGTTTTAGCGCCTCTGATTCAGACCCTCTGATTCAGCCCCTCTGTTTCTCGCCCTCTCTTTCAGCCGCTCTGTTTCAGCCCCTCTGTTTCACCTCCTCTGTTTCAGCCCCTCTGTTTCTCGCCCTCTCTTTCAGCCCCTCTGATTCAGCCCCTCTGATTCAGCCCCTCTGTTTCAGCGCCTCTGATTCAGCCCCTCTGATTCAGACCCTCTGTTTCTCGCCCTCTCTTTCAGCCGCTCTGTTTCTCGCCCTCTGTTTCAGCCCCTCTGTTTCTCGCCCTCTGTTTCAGCCCCTCTGTTTCAGCCCCTCTGTTTCAGCCCCTCTGTTTCAGCCCCTCTGTTTCTCGCCCTCTGTTTCAGCCCCTCTGTTTCAGCCCCTCTGTTTCAGCCCCTCTGTTTCAGCCCCTCTGTTTCTCACCCTCTGTTTCAGCCCCTCTGTTTCTCGCCCTCTGTTTCAGCCCCTCTGTTTCTCGCCCTCTGTTTCAGCCCCTCTGTTTCAGCCCCTCTGTTTCTCGCCCTCTGTTTCTGCCCCTCTGTTTCTCGCTCACTGTTTCAGCCCCTCTGTCTTTCGCCCTCTGTTTCAGCCCCTCTGTTTCTCGCCCTCTGTATCAGACCCTCTGTTTCAGCCCCTCTGTTTCAGCCCCTATGTTTCTCGCCCTCTGTATCAGACCCTCTGTTTCAGCCCCTCTGTTTCAGCCCCTCTGTTTCAGCCCCTCTGTTTCTCGCCCTCTGTTTCTCGCCCTCTGTTTCAGCCGCTCTGTTTCTCGCGCTCTGTTTCAGCCCCTCTGTTTCGCGCTCTCTGTTTCAGCCCCTCTGTTTCTCGCACTCTGTTTCTGCCCCTCTGTTTCTCGCCCTCTGTTTCAGCCCCGCTGTTTCTCGCCCTCTGTTTCAGCCCCGCTGAATCAGCTCCTCTGTTTCTCGCCCTCTGTTTCTGCCCCTCTGTTTCTCGCCCACTGTTTCAGCCCCTCTGTTTTTCGCCCTCTGTTTCAGCCCCTCTGTTTCTCGCCCTCTGTATCAGACCCCCTGTTTCAGCCCCTCTGTTTCAGCACCTCTGTTTCAGACCCTCTGTTTCTCGCCCTCTGTTTCTCGCCCTCTGTTTCAGCCCCTCTGTTTCTCGCGCTCATTTTCATCCCCTCTGTTTCGCGCTCTCTGTTTCAGCCCCTCTGTTTCTCGCCCTCTGTTTCTGCCCCTCTGTTTCTCGCCCTCTGTTTCAACCCCTCTGTTTCTCGCACTCTGTTTCAGCCCCGCTGATTCAGCCCGTCTGTTTCAACTCCTCTGATTCAGCCCCTCTGTTTCTCGCCCTCTGTTTCAGCCCCTCTGCTTCTCGCCCTCTGTTGCAGCCCCTCTGTTTCAGCCCCTCTGTTTCAGCCCCTCTGTTTCAGCCCCTCTGTTTCTCGCCCTCTGTTTCAGCCCCTCTGTTTCTCGCCCTCAGGTTCAGCCCCTCTGTTTCTCGCCCTCTGTTTCAGCCCCTCTGTTTCAGCCCCTCTGTTTCAGCCCCTCTGTTTCTCGCCCTCTGTTTCTCGCCCTCTGTTTCAGCCCCTCTGTTTCAGCCCCTCTGTTTCAGCCCCTCTGTTTCTCACCCTCTGTTTCAGCCCCTCTGTTTCTCGCCCTCTGTTCCAGCCCCTCTGTTTCTCGCCCCCTGTTGCAGCCCCTCTGTTTCAGCCCCTCTGTTTCTCGCCCTCTGTTTCTGCCCCTCTGTTTCTCGCCCTCTGTTTCAGCCACTCTGTTTTTCGCCGTCTGTTTCAGCCCCTCTGTTTCTCGCCCTCTGTATCAGACCCTCTGTTTCAGCCCCTCTGTTTCAGCCCCTCTGTTTCAGCCCCTCTGTTTATCGCCCTCTGTTTCTCGCCCTCTGTTTCAGCCCCTCTGTTTCTCGCCCTCTGTTTCAACCCCTCTGTTTCGCGCTCTCTGTTTCAGCCCCTCTGTTTCAGCCCCTCTGTTTCTCGCCCTCTCTTTCTGCCCCTCTGTTTCCCGCCCTCTGTTGCAGCCCCTCTGTTTCTCGCCCTCTGTTTCAGCCCCACTGTTGCAGCCCCTCTGTTTCTCGCCCTCTGTTTCAGCCCCTCTGATTCAGCCCCTCTGTTTCAGCCCCACTGTTTCAGCCCCTCTGTTTCTAGCCCTCTGATTCAGCCCCTCTGATTCAGCCCCTCTTTTTCTCGCCCTCTGTTTCAGCCCCTCTGTTTCAGCCCTTCTGTTTCAGCCCCTCTGTTTCAGCCCCTCTGTTTCAGCCCCTCTGTTTCTCGCCCTCTGTTTCTGCCCCTCTGTTTCTCGCCCTCTGTTTCAGCCCCGCTGATTCAGCCCCTCTGATTCAGCTCTCTGAATCAGCCCCTCTGATTCAGCTCCTCTGTTTCAGCCCCACTTTTTCAGCCCCTCTGTTTCTCGCCCTTTGTTTCAGCCCCTCTGATTCTCGCCCTCTGTTTCAGCCCCTCTGTTTCTCGCCGTCTGTTTCAGCCCCTCTGATTCAGCCCCTCTGTTTCAGTCCTTCTGATTCAGCCCCTCTGATTCAGCCCCTCTGATTCAGCCCCTCTGTTTCTCGCCCTCTGTTTCAGCCCCTCTGTTTCAGCCCCTTTGTTTCAGCCCCTCTGTTTCTCACCCTCTGTTTCAGACCGTCTGATTCAGCCCCTCTGATTCAGCCCCTCTGATTCAGCCCCTCTGTTTTAGCGCCTCTAATTCAGACCCTCTGATTCAGCCCCTCTGTTTCTCGCCCTCTCTTTCAGCCGCTCTGTTTCAGCCCCTCTGTTTCACCTCCTCTGTTTCAGCCCCTCTGTTTCTCGCCCTCTCTTTCAGCCCCTCTGATTCAGCCCCTCTGATTCAGCCCCTCTGTTTCAGCGCCTCTGATTCAGCCCCTCTGATTCAGACCCTCTGTTTCTCGCCCTCTCTTTCAGCCGCTCTGTTTCTCGCCCTCTGTTTCAGCCCCTCTGTTTCTCGCCCTCTGTTTCAGCCCCTCTGTTTCAGCCCCTCTGTTTCAGCCCCTCTGTTTCAGCCCCTCTGTTTCTCGCCCTCTGTTTCAGCCCCTCTGTTTCAGCCCCTCTGTTTCAGCCCCTCTGTTTCAGCCCCTCTGTTTCTCACCCTCTGTTTCAGCCCCTCTGTTTCTCGCCCTCTGTTTCAGCCCCTCTGTTTCTCGCCCTCTGTTTCAGCCCCTCTGTTTCAGCCCCTCTGTTTCTCGCCCTCTGTTTCTGCCCCTCGGTTTCTCGCCCACTGTTTCAGCCCCTCTGTTTTTCGCCCTCTGTTTCAGCCCCTCTGTTTCTCGCCCTCTGTATCAGACCCTCTGTTTCAGCCCCTCTGTTTCAGCCCCTCTGTTTCTCGCCCTCTGTATCAGACCCTCTGTTTCAGCCCCTCTGTTTCAGCCCCTCTGTTTCAGCCCCTCTGTTTCTCGCCCTCTGTTTCTCGCCCTCTGTTTCAGCCGCTCTGTTTCTCGCGCTCTGTTTCAGCCGCTCTGTTTCGCGCTCTCTGTTTCAGCCCCTCTGTTTCTCGCCCTCTGTTTCAGCCCCTCTGTTTCAGCCCCTCTGTTTCAGCCCCTCTGTTTCTCGCCCTCTGTTTCAGCCCCTCTGTTTCAGCCCCTCTGTTTCAGCCCCTCTGTTTCTCACCCTCTGTTTCAGCCCCTCTGTTTCTCGCCCTCTGTTTCAGCCCCTCTGTTTCAGCCCCTCTGTTTCTCGCACTCTGTTTCTGCCCCTCTGTTTCTCGCCCTCTGTTTCAGCCCCGCTGTTTCTCGCCCTCTGTTTCAGCCCCGCTGATTCAGCCCCTCTGTTTCAGCCCCTCTGAATCAGCTCCTCTGATTCAGACCCTCTGTTTCAGCCCCTCTGTTTCTCGCCCTCTGTTTCAGCCCCTCTGATTCTCGCCCTCTGTTTCAGCCCCTCTGTTTGTCGCCCTCTGTTCAGCCCCTCTGTTTCTCGCCCTCTGTTTCAGCCCAGCTGATTCAGCCCTTCTGTTTCAGCCCCTCTGAATCAGCCGCTCTGATTCAGCCCCTCTGTTTCAGCCCCACTGTTTCAGCCCCTCTGTTTCTCGCCCTCTGTTTCAGCCCATCTGATTCTCGCCCTCTGTTTCAGCCCCTCTGTTTAAGCCCCTCTGTTTCAGCCCATCTGATTCAGCCCCTCTGATTCAGCCCCTCTGATTCAGCCCCTCTGTTTCTCGCCCTCTGTTTCAGCCCCTCTGTTTCAGCCCCTCTGTTTCAGCCCCTCTGAATCAGCCGCTCTGATTCAGCCCCTCTGTTTCACCCCCACTGTTTCAGCCCCTCTGTTTCTCGCCCTCTGTTTCAGCCCATCTGATTCTCGCCCTCTGTTTCAGCCCCTCTGATTCAGCCCCTCTGTTTCAGTCCTTCTGATTCAGCCCCTCTGATTCAGCCCCTCTGATTCAGCCCCTCTGTTTCTCGCCCTCTGTTTCAGCCCCTCTGTTTCAGCCCCTCTGTTTCAGCCCCTCTGTTTCTCACCCTCTGTTTCAGACCGTCTGATTCAGCCCCTCTGATTCAGCCCCTCTGATTCAGCCCCTCTGTTTTAGCGCCTCTAATTCAGACCCTCTGATTCAGCCCCTCTGTTTCTCGCCCTCTGTTTCTCGCTCACTGTTTCAGCCCCTCTGTCTTTCGCCCTCTGTTTCAGCCCCTCTGTTTCTCGCCCTCTGTATCAGCCCCTCTGTTTCTCGCCCTCTCTTTCAGCCCCTCTGATTCAGCCCCTCTGATTCAGCCCCTCTGTTTCAGCACCTCTGATTCAGCCCCTCTGATTCAGACCCTCTGTTTCTCGCCCTCTCTTTCAGCCGCTCTGTTTCTCGCCCTCTGTTTCAGCCCCTCTGTTTCTCGCCCTCTGTTTCAGCCCCTCTGTTTCAGCCCCTCTGTTTCAGCCCCGCTGTTTCTCGCCCTCTGTTTCAGCCCCTCTGTTTCAGCCCCTCTGTTTCAGCCCCTCTGTTTCAGCCCCTCTGTTTCTCACCCTCTGTTTCAGCCCCTCTGTTTCTCGCCCTCTGTTTCAGCCCCTCTGTTTCTCGCCCTCTGTTTCAGCCCCTCTATTTCAGCCCCTCTGTTTCTCGCCCTCTGTTTCTGCCCCTCGGTTTCTCGCCCACTGTTTCAGCCCCTCTGTTTTTCGCCCTCTGTTTCAGCCCCTCTGTTTCTCGCCCTCTGTATCAGACCCTCTGTTTCAGCCCCTCTGTTTCAGCCCCTCTGTTTCTCGCCCTCTGTATCAGACCCTCTGTTTCAGCCCCTCTGTTTCAGCCCCTCTGTTTCAGCCCCTCTGTTTCAGCCCCACTGTTGCAGCCCCTCTGTTTCTCGCCCTCTGTTTCAGCCCCTCTGATTCAGCCCCTCTGTTTCAGCCCCACTGTTTCAGCCCCTCTGTTTCTAGCCCTCTGATTCAGCCCCTCTGATTCAGCCCCTCTTTTTCTCGCCCTCTGTTTCAGCCCCTCTGTTTCAGCCCTTCTGTTTCAGCCCCTCTGTTTCAGCCCCTCTGTTTCAGCCCCTCTGTTTCTCGCCCTCTGTTTCAGCCCCTCTGTTTCAGCCCCTCTGTTTCAGCCCCTCTGTTTCTCACCCTCTGTTTCAGCCTCTCTGATTCAGCCCCTCTGATTCAGCCCCTCTGATTCAGCCCCTCTGTTTCAGCGCCTCTGATTCAGCCCCTCTGATTCAGCCCCTCTGTTTCTCGCCCTCTCTTTCAGCCGCTCTGTTTCTCGCCCTCTGTTTCAGCCCCTCTGTTTCTCGCCCTCTGTTTCAGCCCCTCTGTTTCAGCCCCTCTGTTTCAGCCCCTCTGCTTCAGCCCCTCTGTTTCTCGCCCTCTGTTTCAGCCCCTCTGTTTCAGCCCCTCTGTTTCATCCCTCTGTTTCTCACCCTCTGTTTCAGCCACTCTGATTCAGCCCCTCTGATTCAGCCCGTCTGATTCAGCCCCTCTGTTTCAGCGCCTCTGATTCAGCCCCTCTGATTCAGCCCCTCTGTTTCTCGCCCTCTCTTTCAGCCACTCTATTTCAGCCCCTCTGTTTCAGCTCCTCTGTTTCAGCCCCTCTGTTTCTCCCCCTCTGTTTCAGCCCCTCTGTTTCTCGCCCTCTGTTTCAGCCCCTCTGTTTCAGCCCCTCTGTTTTAGCCCCTCTGTTTCAGCCCCTCTGTTTCAGCCCCTCTGTTTCCCGCCCTCTGTTTCAACCCCTCTGTTTCAGCCCCTCTGTTTCAGCACCTCTGTTTCAGCCCCTCTGTTTCTCGCACTCTGTTTCAGCCCCTCTGTTTCTCGCCCTCTGTTTCAGGCCCTCTGTTTCTCGCCCTCTGTTTAAGCCCCTCTGTTTCAGCCCCTCTGTTTCAGCACCTCTGTTTCTCGCCCTCTGTTTAAGCCCCTCTGTTTCAGCCCCTCTGTTTCAGCCCTTCTGTTTCTCACCCTCTGTTTCAGCCCCTCTGTTTCTCGCCCTCTGTTTCAGCCCCTCTGTTTCACCCCCTCTGTTTCTCGCACTCTGTTTCTGCCCCTCTGTTTCTCGCCCTCTGTTTCAGCCCCGCTGTTTCTCGCCCTCTGTTTCAGCCCCGCTGATTTAGCCCCTCTGTTTCAGCCCCTCTGAATCAGCTCCTCTGATTCAGACCCTCTGTTTCAGCCCCTCTGTTTCTCGCCCTCTGTTTCAGCCCCTCTGATTCTCGCCCTCTGTTTCAGCCCCTCTGTTTGTCGCCCTCTGTTCAGCCCCTCTGTTTCTCGCCCTCTGTTTCAGCCCAGCTGATTCAGCCCTTCTGTTTCAGCCCCTCTGAATCAGCCGCTCTGATTCAGCCCCTCTGTTTCAGCCCCACTGTTTCAGCCCCTCTGTTTCTCGCCCTCTGTTTCAGCCCATCTGATTCTCGCCCTCTGTTTCAGCCCCTCTGTTTAAGCCCCTCTGTTTCAGCCCCTCTGATTCAGCCCCTCTGTTTCAGCCCATCTGATTCAGCCCCTCTGATTCAGCCCCTCTGATTCAGCCCCTCTGTTTCTCGCCCTCTGTTTCAGCCCCTCTGTTTCAGCCCCTCTGTTTCAGCCCCTCTGTTTCTCACCCTCTGTTTCAGCCTCTCTGATTCAGCCCCTCTGATTCAGCCCCTCTGATTCAGCCCCTCTGTTTCAGCGCCTCTGATTCAGCCCCTCTGATTTGCCCCTCTGTTTCTCGCCCTCTCTTTCAACCGCTCTGTTTCTCGCCCTCTGTTTCAGCCCCTCTGTTTCTCGCCCTCTGTTTCAGCCCCTCTGTTTCAGCCCCTCTGTTTCAGCCCCTCTGTTTCAGCCCCTCTGTTTCTCGCCCTCTGTTTCAGCCCCTCTGTTTCAGCCCCTCTGTTTCAGCCCCTCTGTTTCTCACCCTTTGTTTCAGCCCCTCTGTTTCTCGCCCTCTGTTTCAGCCCCTCTGTTTCTCGCCCTCTGTTTCAGCCCCTCTGTTTCAGCCCCTCTGTTTCTCGCCCTCTGTTTCTGCCCCTCTGTTTCTCGCCCACTGTTTCAGCCCCTCTGTTTTTCGCCCTCTGTTTCAGCCCCTCTGTTTCTCGCCCTCTGTATCAGACCCTCTGTTTCAGCCCCTCTGTTTCAGCCCCTCTGTTTCAGACCCTCTGTTTCTCGCCCTCTGTTTCTCGCCCTCTGTTTCAGCCCCTCTGTTTCTCGCGCTCAGTTTCAGCCCCTCTGTTTCGCGCTCTCTGTTTCAGCCCCTCTGTTTCTCGCCCTCTGTTTCTGCCCCTCTGTTTCTCGCCCTCTGTTTCAACCCCTCTGTTTCTCGCCCTCTGTTTCAGCCCCGCTGATACAGCCCGTCTGTTTCAGCCCCTCTGATTCAGCCCCTCTGTTTCTCGCCCTCTGTTTCAGCCCCTCTGCTTCTCGCCCTCTGTTGCAGCCCCTCTGTTTCAGCCCCTCTGTTTCAGCCCCTCTGTTTCAGCCCCTCCGTTTCTCGCCCTCTGTTTCAGCCCCTGTGTTTCTCGCCCTCAGGTTCAGCCCCTCTGTTTCTCGCCCTCTGTTTCAGCCCCTCTGTTTCAGCCCCTCTGTTTCAGCCCCTCTGTTTCTCGCCCTCTGTTTCAGCCCCTCTGTTTCAGCCCCTCTGTTTCAGCCCCTCTGTTTCAGCCCCTCTGTTTCTCACCCTCTGTTTCAGCCCCTCTGTTTCTCGCCCTCTGTTCCAGCCCCTCTGTTTCTCGCCCTCTGTTGCAGCCCCTCTGTTTCAGCCCCTCTGTTTCTCGCCCTCTGTTTCTGCCCCTCTGATTCTCGCCCTCTGTTTCAGCCACTCTGTTTTTCGCCGTCTGTTTCAGCCCCTCTGTTTCTCGCCCTCTGTATCAGACCCTCTGTTTCAGCCCCTCTGTTTCAGCCCCTCTGTTTCTCGCCCTCTGTTTCTGCCCCTCTGATTCTCGCCCTCTGTTTCAGCCACTCTGTTTTTCGCCGTCTGTTTCAGCCCCTCTGTTTCTCGCCCTCTGTATCAGACCCTCTGTTTCAGCCCCTCTGTTTCAGCCCCTCTGTTTCAGCCCCTCTGTTTATCGCCCTCTGTTTCTCGCCCTCTGTTTCAGCCCCTCTGTTTCAGCCCCTCTGTTTCTCGCCCTCTGTTTCTGCCCCTCTGTTTCCCGCCCTCTGTTTCAACCCCTCTTTTTCTCGCCCTCTGTTTCAGCCCCGCGGATTCAGCCCCTCTGTTTCAGCCCCGCTGATTCAGCCCCTCTGTTTCTCGCCCTCTGTTTCAGCCCGTCTGCTTCTCGCCCTCTGTTGCAGCCCCTCTGTTTCTCGCCCTCTGTTTCAGCCCCACTGTTGCAGCCCCTCTGTTTCTCGCCCTCTGTTTCAGCCCCTCTGATTCAGCCCCTCTGTTTCAGCCCCACTGTTTCAGCCCCTCTGTTTCTAGCCCTCTGATTCAGCCCCTCTGATTCAGCCCCTCTTTTTCTCGCCCTCTGTTTCAGCCCCTCTGTTTCAGCCCTTCTGTTTCAGCCCCTCTGTTTCAGCCCCTCTGTTTCAGCCCCTCTGTTTCTCGCCCTCTGTTTCTGCCCCTCTGTTTCTCGCCCTCTGTTTCAGCCCCGCTGATTCAGCCCCTCTGATTCAGCTCTCTGAATCAGCCCCTCTGATTCAGCTCCTCTGTTTCAGCCCCACTTTTTCAGCCCCTCTGTTTCTCGCCCTTTGTTTCAGCCCCTCTGATTCTCGCCATCTGTTTCAGCCCCTCTGTTTCTCGCCGTCTGTTTCAGCCCCTCTGATTCAGCCCCTCTGTTTCAGTCCTTCTGATTCAGCCCCTCTGATTCAGCCCCTCTGATTCAGCCCCTCTGTTTCTCGCCCTCTGTTTCAGCCCCTCTGTTTCAGCCCCTCTGTTTCAGCCCCTCTGTTTCTCACCCTCTGTTTCAGACCGTCTGATTCAGCCCCTCTGATTCAGCCCCTCTGATTCAGCCCCTCTGTTTTAGCGCCTCTGATTCAGACCCTCTGATTCAGCCCCTCTGTTTCTCGCCCTCTCTTTCAGCCGCTCTGTCTCATGCCCCTCTGTTTCACCTCCTCTGTTTCAGCCCCTCTGTTTCTCGCCCTCTCTTTCAGCCCCTCTGATTCAGCCCCTCTGATTCAGCCCCTCTGTTTCAGCGCCTCTGATTCAGCCCCTCTGATTCAGACCCTCTGTTTCTCGCCCTCTCTTTCAGCCGCTCTGTTTCTCGCCCTCTGTTTCAGCCCCTCTGTTTCTCGCCCTCTGTTTCAGCCCCTCTGTTTCAGCCCCTCTGTTTCAGCCCCTCTGTTTCAGCCCCTCTGTTTCTCGCCCTCTGTTTCAGCCCCTCTGTTTCAGCCCCTCTGTTTCAGCCCCTCTGTTTCAGCCCCTCTGTTTCTCACCCTCTGTTTCAGCCCCTCTGTTTCTCGCCCTCTGTTTCAGCCCCTCTGTTTCTCGCCCTCTGTTTCAGCCCCTCTGTTTCAGCCCCTCTGTTTCTCGCCCTCTGTTTCTGCCCCTCGGTTTCTCGCCCACTGTTTCAGCCCCTCTGTTTTTCGCCCTCTGTTTCAGCCCCTCTGTTTCTCGCCCTCTGTATCAGACCCTCTGTTTCAGCCCCTCTGTTTCAGCCCCTCTGTTTCTCGCCCTCTGTATCAGACCCTCTGTTTCAGCCCCTCTGTTTCAGCCCCTCTGTTTCAGCCCCTCTGTTTCTCGCCCTCTGTTTCTCGCCCTCTGTTTCAGCCGCTCTGTTTCTCGAGCTCTGTTTCAGCCCCTCTGTTTCGCGCTCTCTGTTTCAGCCCCTCTGTTTCTCGCCCTCTGTTTCTGCCCCTCTGTTTCTCGCCCTCTGTTTAAGCCCCTCTGTTTCAGCCCCTCTGTTTCAGCCCCTCTGTTTCTCGCCCTCTGTTTCAGCCCCTCTGTTTCAGCCCCTCTGTTTCAGCCCCTCTGTTTCTCACCCTCTGTTTCAGCCCCTCTGTTTCTCGCCCTCTGTTTCAGCCCCTCTGTTTCAGCCCCTCTGTTTCTCGCACTCTGTTTCTGCCCCTCTGTTTCTCGCCCTCTGTTTCAGCCCCGCTGTTTCTCGCCCTCTGTTTCAGCCCCGCTGAATCAGCTCCTCTGTTTCTCGCCCTCTGTTTCTGCCCCTCTGTTTCTCGCCCACTGTTTCAGCCCCTCTGTTTTTCGCCCTCTGTTTCAGGCCCTCTGTTTCTCGCCCTCTGTATCAGACCCTCTGTTTCAGCCCCTCTGTTTCAGCCCCTCTGTTTCAGACCCTCTGTTTCTCGCCCTCTGTTTCTCGCCCTCTGTTTCAGCCCCTCTGTTTCTCGCGCTCATTTTCATCCCCTCTGTTTCGCGCTCTCTGTTTCAGCCCCTCTGTTTCTCGCCCTCTGTTTCTGCCCCTCTGTTTCTCGCCCTCTGTTTCAACCCCTCTGTTTCTCGCCCTCTGTTTCAGCCCCGCTGATTCAGCCCGTCTGTTTCAGCCCCTCTGATTCAGCCCCTCTGTTTCTCGCCCTCTGTTTCAGCCCCTCTGCTTCTCGCCCTCTGTTGCAGCCCCTCTGTTTCAGCCCCTCTGTTTCAGCCCCTCTGTTTCAGCCCCTCTGTTTCTCGCCCTCTGTTTCAGCCCCTCTGTTTCTCGCCCTCAGGTTCAGCCCCTCTGTTTCTCGCCCTCTGTTTCAGCCCCTCTGTTTCAGCCCCTCTGTTTCAGCCCCTCTGTTTCTCGCCCTCTGTTTCAGCCCCTCTGTTTCAGCCCCTCTGTTTCAGCCCCTCTGTTTCAGCCCCTCTGTTTCTCACCCTCTGTTTCAGCCCCTCTGTTTCTCGCCCTCTGTTCCAGCCCCTCTGTTTCTCGCCCCCTGTTGCAGCCCCTCTGTTTCAGCCCCTCTGTTTCTCGCCCTCTGTTTCTGCCCCTCTGTTTCTCGCCCTCTGTTTCAGCCACTCTGTTTTTCGCCGTCTGTTTCAGCCCCTCTGTTTCTCGCCCTCTGTATCAGACCCTCTGTTTCAGCCCCTCTGTTTCAGCCCCTCTGTTTCAGCCCCTCTGTTTATCGCCCTCTGTTTCTCGCCCTCTGTTTCAGCCCCTCTGTTTCTCGCCCTCTGTTTCAACCCCTCTGTTTCGCGCTCTCTGTTTCAGCCCCTCTGTTTCAGCCCCTCTGTTTCTCGCCCTCTCTTTCTGCCCCTCTGTTTCCCGCCCTCTGTTTCAACCCCTCTTTTTCTCGCCCTCTGTTTCAGCCCCGCGGATTCAGCCCCTCTGTTTCAGCCCCGCTGATTCAGCCCCTCTGTTTCTCGCCCTCTGTTTCAGCCCGTCTGCTTCTCGCCCTCTGTTGCAGCCCCTCTCTTTCTCGCCCTCTGTTTCAGCCCCACTGTTGCAGCCCCTCTGTTTCTCGCCCTCTGTTTCAGCCCCTCTGATTCAGCCCCTCTGTTTCAGCCCCACTGTTTCAGCCCCTCTGTTTCTAGCCCTCTGATTCAGCCCCTCTGATTCAGCCCCTCTTTTTCTCGCCCTCTGTTTCAGCCCCTCTGTTTCAGCCCTTCTGTTTCAGCCCCTCTGTTTCAGCCCCTCTGTTTCAGCCCCTCTGTTTCTCGCCCTCTGTTTCTGCCCCTCTGTTTCTCGCCCTCTGTTTCAGCCCCGCTGATTCAGCCCCTCTGATTCAGCTCTCTGAATCAGCCCCTCTGATTCAGCTCCTCTGTTTCAGCCCCACTTTTTCAGCCCCTCTGTTTCTCGCCCTTTGTTTCAGCCCCTCTGATTCTCGCCCTCTGTTTCAGCCCCTCTGTTTCTCGCCGTCTGTTTCAGCCCCTCTGATTCAGCCCCTCTGTTTCAGTCCTTCTGATTCAGCCCCTCTGATTCAGCCCCTCTGATTCAGCCCCTCTGTTTCTCGCCCTCGGTTTCAGCCCCTCTGTTTCAGCCCCTCTGTTTCAGCCCCTCTGTTTCTCACCCTCTGTTTCAGACCGTCTGATTCAGCCCCTCTGATTCAGCCCCTCTGATTCAGCCCCTCTGTTTTAGCGCCTCTAATTCAGACCCTCTGATTCAGCCCCTCTGTTTCTCGCCCTCTCTTTCAGCCGCTCTGTTTCAGCCCCTCTGTTTCACCTCCTCTGTTTCAGCCCCTCTGTTTCTCGCCCTCTCTTTCAGCCCCTCTGATTCAGCCCCTCTGATTCAGCCCCTCTGTTTCAGCGCCTCTGATTCAGCCCCTCTGATTCAGACCCTCTGTTTCTCGCCCTCTCTTTCAGCCGCTCTGTTTCTCGCCCTCTGTTTCAGCCCCTCTGTTTCTCGCCCTCTGTTTCAGCCCCTCTGTTTCAGCCCCTCTGTTTCAGCCCCTCTGTTTCAGCCCCTCTGTTTCTCGCCCTCTGTTTCAGCCCCTCTGTTTCAGCCCCTCTGTTTCAGCCCCTCTGTTTCAGCCCCTCTGTTTCTCACCCTCTGTTTCAGCCCCTCTGTTTCTCGCCCTCTGTTTCAGCCCCTCTGTTTCTCGCCCTCTGTTTCAGCCCCTCTGTTTCAGCCCCTCTGTTTCTCGCCCTCTGTTTCTGCCCCTCGGTTTCTCGCCCACTGTTTCAGCCCCTCTGTTTTTCGCCCTCTGTTTCAGCCCCTCTGTTTCTCGCCCTCTGTATCAGACCCTCTGTTTCAGCCCCTCTGTTTCAGCCCCTCTGTTTCTCGCCCTCTGTATCAGACCCTCTGTTTCAGCCCCTCTGTTTCAGCCCCTCTGTTTCAGCCCCTCTGTTTCTCGCCCTCTGTTTCTCGCCCTCTGTTTCAGCCGCTCTGTTTCTCGCGCTCTGTTTCAGCCCCTCTGTTTCGCGCTCTCTGTTTCAGCCCCTCTGTTTCTCGCCCTCTGTTTAAGCCCCTCTGTTTCAGCCCCTCTGTTTCAGCCCCTCTGTTTCTCGCCCTCTGTTTCAGCCCCTCTGTTTCAGCCCCTCTGTTTCAGCCCCTCTGTTTCTCACCCTCTGTTTCAGCCCCTCTGTTTCTCGCCCTCTGTTTCAGCCCCTCTGTTTCAGCCCCTCTGTTTCTCGCACTCTGTTTCTGCCCCTCTGTTTCTCGCCCTCTGTTTCAGCCCCGCTGTTTCTCGCCCTCTGTTTCAGCCCCGCTGATTCAGCCCCTCTGTTTCAGCCCCTCTGAATCAGCTCCTCTGATTCAGACCCTCTGTTTCAGCCCCTCTGTTTCTCGCCCTCTGTTTCAGCCCCTCTGATTCTCGCCCTCTGTTTCAGCCCCTCTGTTTCTCGCCCTCTGTTCAGCCCCTCTGTTTCTCGCCCTCTGTTTCAGCCCAGCTGATTCAGCCCTTCTGTTTCAGCCCCTCTGAATCAGCCGCTCTGATTCAGCACCTCTGTTTCAGCCCCACTGTTTCAGCCCCTCTGTTTCTCGCCCTCTGTTTCAGCCCATCTGATTCTCGCCCTCTGTTTCAGCCCCTCTGTTTAAGCCCCTCTGTTTCAGCCCATCTGATTCAGCCCCTCTGATTCAGCCCCTCTGATTCAGCCCCTCTGTTTCTCGCCCTCTGTTTCAGCCCCTCTGTTTCAGCCCCTCTGTTTCAGCCCCTCTGAATCAGCCGCTCTGATTCAGCCCCTCTGTTTCAGCCCCACTGTTTCAGCCCCTCTGTTTCTCGCCCTCTGTTTCAGCCCATCTGATTCTCGCCGTCTGTTTCAGCCCCTCTGATTCAGCCCCTCTGTTTCAGTCCTTCTGATTCAGCCCCTCTGATTCAGCCCCTCTGATTCAGCCCCTCTGTTTCTCGCCCTCTGTTTCAGCCCCTCTGTTTCAGCCCCTCTGTTTCAGCCCCTCTGTTTCTCACCCTCTGTTTCAGACCGTCTGATTCAGCCCCTCTGATTCAGCCCCTCTGATTCAGCCCCTCTGTTTTAGCGCCTCTAATTCAGACCCTCTGATTCAGCCCCTCTGTTTCTCGCCCTCTCTTTCAGCCGCTCTGTTTCAGCCCCTCTGTTTCACCTCCTCTGTTTCAGCCCCTCTGTTTCTCGCCCTCTCTTTCAGCCCCTCTGATTCAGCCCCTCTGATTCAGCCCCTCTGTTTCAGCGCCTCTGATTCAGCCCCTCTGATTCAGACCCTCTGTTTCTCGCCCTCTCTTTCAGCCGCTCTGTTTCTCGCCCTCTGTTTCAGCCCCTCTGTTTCTCGCCCTCTGTTTCAGCCCCTCTGTTTCAGCCCCTCTGTTTCAGCCCCTCTGTTTCAGCCCCTCTGTTTCTCGCCCTCTGTTTCAGCCCCTCTGTTTCAGCCCCTCTGTTTCAGCCCCTCTGTTTCTCACCCTCTGTTTCAGCCCCTCTGTTTCTCGCCCTCTGTTTCAGCCCCTCTGTTTCTCGCCCTCTGTTTCAGCCCCTCTGTTTCAGCCCCTCTGTTTCTCGCCCTCTGTTTCTGCCCCTCGGTTTCTCGCCCACTGTTTCAGCCCCTCTGTTTTTCGCCCTCTGTTTCAGCCCCTCTGTTTCTCGCCCTCTGTATCAGACCCTCTGTTTCAGCCCCTCTGTTTCAGCCCCTCTGTTTCTCGCCCTCTGTATCAGACCCTCTGTTTCAGCCCCTCTGTTTCAGCCCCTCTGTTTCAGCCCCTCTGTTTCTCGCCCTCTGTTTCTCGCCCTCTGTTTCAGCCGCTCTGTTTCTCGCGCTCTGTTTCAGCCCCTCTGTTTCGCGCTCTCTGTTTCAGCCCCTCTGTTTCTCGCCCTCTGTTTAAGCCCCTCTGTTTCAGCCCCTCTGTTTCAGCCCCTCTGTTTCTCGCCCTCTGTTTCAGCCCCTCTGTTTCAGCCCCTCTGTTTCAGCCCCTCTGATTCTCACCCTCTGTTTCAGCCCCTCTGTTTCTCGCCCTCTGTTTCAGCCCCTCTGTTTCAGCCCCTCTGTTTCTCGCACTCTGTTTCTGCCCCTCTGTTTCTCGCCCTCTGTTTCAGCCCCGCTGTTTCTCGCCCTCTGTTTCAGCCCCGCTGATTCAGCCCCTCTGTTTCAGCCCCTCTGAATCAGCTCCTCTGATTCAGACCCTCTGTTTCAGCCCCTCTGTTTCTCGCCCTCTGTTTCAGCCCCTCTGATTCTCGCCCTCTGTTTCAGCCCCTCTGTTTCTCGCCCTCTGTTCAGCCCCTCTGTTTCTCGCCCTCTGTTTCAGCCCAGCTGATTCAGCCCTTCTGTTTCAGCCCCTCTGAATCAGCCGCTCTGATTCAGCCCCTCTGTTTCAGCCCCACTGTTTCAGCCCCTCTGTTTCTCGCCCTCTGTTTCAGCCCATCTGATTCTCGCCCTCTGTTTCAGCCCCTCTGTTTAAGCCCCTCTGTTTCAGCCCATCTGATTCAGCCCCTCTGATTCAGCCCCTCTGATTCAGCCCCTCTGTTTCTCGCCCTCTGTTTCAGCCCCTCTGTTTCAGCCCCTCTGTTTCAGCCCCTCTGAATCAGCCGCTCTGATTCAGCCCCTCTGTTTCAGCCCCACTGTTTCAGCCCCTCTGTTTCTCGCCCTCTGTTTCAGCCCATCTGATTCTCGCCCTCTGTTTCAGCCCCTCTGTTTAAGCCCCTCTGTTTCAGCCCATCTGATTCAGCCCCTCTGATTCAGCCCCTCTGATTCAGCCCCTCTGTTTCTCGCCCTCTGTTTCAGCCCCTCTGTTTCAGCCCCTCTGTTTCAGCCCCTCTGTTTCTCACCCTCTGTTTCAGCCTCTCTGATTCTGCCCCTCTGATTCAGCCCCTCTGATTCAGCCCCTCTGTTTCAGCGCCTCTGATTCAGCCCCTCTGTTTCTCGCCCTCTGTTTCAGCCCCTCTGTTTCTCGCCCTCTGTTTCAGCCCCTCTGTTTCTCGCCCTCTGTTTCAGCCCCTCTGTTTCAGCCCCTCTGTTTCTCGCCCTCTGTTTCTGCCCCTCGGTTTCTCGCCCACTGTTTCAGCCCCTCTGTTTTTCGCCCTCTGTTTCAGCCCCTCTGTTTCACGCCCTCTGTATCAGACCCTCTGTTTCAGCCCCTCTGTTTCAGCCCCTCTGTTTCTCGCCCTCTGTATCAGACCCTCTGTTTCAGCCCCTCTGTTTCAGCCCCTCTTTTTCAGCCCCTCTGTTTCTCGCCCTCTGTTTCTCGCCGTCTGTTTCAGCCGCTCTGTTTCTCGCGCTCTGTTTCAGCCCCTCTGTTTCGCGCTCTCTGTTTCAGCCCCTCTGTTTCTCGCCCTCTGTTTCTGCCCCTCTGTTTCTCGCCCTCTGTTTAAGCCCCTCTGTTTCAGCCCCTCTGTTTCAGCCCCTCTGTTTCTCGCCCTCTGTTTCAGCCCCTCTGTTTCAGCCCCTCTGTTTCAGCCCCTCTGTTTCTCACCCTCTGTTTCAGCCCCTCTGTTTCTCGCCCTCTGTTTCAGCCCCTCTATTTCAGCCCCTCTGTTTCTCGCACTCTGTTTCTGCCCCTCTGTTTCTCGCCCTCTGTTTCAGCCCCGCTGTTTCTCGCCCTCGGTTTCAGCCCCGCTGATTCAGCCCCTCTGTTTCAGCCCCTCTGAATCAGCTCCTCTGATTCAGACCCTCTGTTTCAGCCCCTCTGTTTCTCGCCCTCTGTTTCAGCCCCTCTGATTCTCGCCCTCTGTTTCAGCCCCTCTGTTTCTCGCCCTCTGTTCAGCCCCTCTGTTTCTCGCCCTCTGTTTCAGCCCAGCTGATTCAGCCCTTCTGTTTCAGCCCCTCTGAATCAGCCGCTCTGATTCAGCCCCTCTGTTTCAGCCCCACTGTTTCAGCCCCTCTGTTTCTCGCCCTCTGTTTCAGCCCATCTGGTTCTCGCCCTCTGTTTCAGCCCCTCTGTTTAAGCCCCTCTGTTTCAGCCCATCTGATTCAGCCCCTCTGATTCAGCCCCTCTGATTCAGCCCCTCTGTTTCTCGCCCTCTGTTTCAGCCCCTCTGTTTCAGCCCCTCTGTTTCAGCCCCTCTGAATCAGCCGCTCTGATTCAGCCCCTCTGTTTCAGCCCCACTGTTTCAGCCCCTCTGTTTCTCGCCCTCTGTTTCAGCCCATCTGATTCTCGCCCTCTGTTTCAGCCCCTCTGTTTAAGCCCCTCTGTTTCAGCCCATCTGATTCAGCCCCTCTGATTCAGCCCCTCTGATTCAGCCCCTCTGTTTCTCGCCCTCTGTTTCAGCCCCTCTGTTTCAGCCCCTCTGTTTCAGCCCCTCTGTTTCTCACCCTCTGTTTCAGCCTCTCTGATTCAGCCCCTCTGATTCAGCCCCTCTGATTCAGCCCCTCTGTTTCAGCGCCTCTGATTCAGCCCCTCTGATTCAGCCCCTCTGTTTCTCGCCCTCTCTTTCAGCCGCTCTGTTTCTCGCCCTCTGTTTCAGCCCCTCTGTTTCTCGCTCTCTGTTTCAGCCCCTCTGTTTCAGCCCCTCTGTTTCAGCCCCTCTGTTTCAGCCCCTCAGTTTCTCGCCCACTGTTTCAGCCCCTCTGTTTCAGCCCCTCTGTTTCAGCCCCTCTGTTTCTCACCCTCTGTTTCAGCCCCTCTGTTTCACGCCCTCTGTTTCAGCCACTCTGTTTCTCGCCCTCTGTTTCAGCCCCTCTGTTTCAGCCCCTCTGTTTCTCGCCCTCTGTTTCTGCCCCTCTGTTTCTCGCCCACTGTTTCAGCCCCTCTGTTTTTCGCCCTCTGTTTCAGCCCCTCTGTTTCTCGCCCTCTGTATCAGACCCTCTGTTTCAGCCCCTCTGTTTCAGCCCCTCTGTTTCAGACCCTCTGTTTCTCGCCCTCTGTTTCTCGCACTCTGTTTCAGCCCCTCTGTTTCTCGCGCTCAGTTTCAGCCCCTCTGTTTCGCGCTCTCTGTTTCAGCCCCTCTGTTTCTCGCCCTCTGTTTCTGCCCCTCTGTTTCTCGCCCTCTGTTTCAACCCCTCTGTTTCTCGCCCTCTGTTTCAGCCCCGCTGATTCAGCCCGTCTGTTTCAGCCCCTCTGATTCAGCCCCTCTGTTTCTCGCCCTCTGTTTCAGCCCCTCTGCTTCTCGCCCTCTGTTGCAGCCCCTCTGTTTCAGCCCCTCTGTTTCAGCCCCTCTGTTTCAGCCCCTCTGTTTCTCGCCCTCTGTTTCAGCCCCTCTGTTTCAGCCCCTCTGTTTCAGCCCCTCTGTTTCTCGCCCTCCGTTTCAGCCCCTCTGTTTCAGCCCCTCTGTTTCAGCCCCTCTGTTTCAGCCCCTCTGTTTCTCACCCTCTGTTTCAGCCCCTCTGTTTCTCGCCCTCTGTTCCAGCCCCTCTGTTTCTCGCCCTCTGTTGCAGCCCCTCTGTTTCTCGCCCTCTGTTTCTGCCCCTCTGTTTCTCGCCCTCTGTTTCAGCCACTCTGTTTTTCGCCGTCTGTTTCAGCCCCTCTGTTTCTCGCCCTCTGTATCAGACCCTCTGTTTCAGCCCCTCTGTTTCAGCCCCTCTGTTTCAGCCCCTCTGTTTATCGCCCTCTGTTTCTCGCCCTCTGTTTCAGCCCCTCTGTTTCTCGCCCTCTGTTTCAACCCCTCTGTTTCGCGCTCTCTGTTTCAGCCCCTCTGTTTCAGCCCCTCTGTTTCTCGCCCTCTGTTTCTGCCCCTCTGTTTCCCGCCCTCTGTTGCAGCCCCTCTGTTTCTCGCCCTCTGTTTCAGCCCCTCTGATTCAGCCCCTCTGTTTCAGCCCCACTGTTGCAGCCCCTCTGTTTCTCGCCCTCTGTTTCAGCCCCGCGGATTCAGCCCCTCTGTTTCAGCCCCGCTGATTCAGCCCCTCTGTTTCTCGCCCTCTGTTTCAGCCCGTCTGCTTCTCGCCCTCTGTTGCAGCCCCTCTGTTTCTCGCCCTCTGTTTCAGCCCCTCTGATTCAGCCCCTCTGTTTCAGCCCCACTGTTGCAGCCCCTCTGTTTCTCGCCCTCTGTTTCAGCCCCTCTGATTCAGCCCCTCTGTTTCAGCCCCACTGTTTCTGCCCCTCTGTTTCTAGCCCTCTGATTCAGCCCCTCTGATTCAGCCCCTCTTTTTCTCGCCCTCTGTTTCAGCCCCTCTGTTTCAGCCCTTCTGTTTCAGCCCCTATGTTTCAGCCCCTCTGTTTCAGCCCCTCTGTTTCTCGCCCTCTGTTTCTGCCCCTCTGTTTCTCGCCCTCTGTTTCAGCCCCGCTGATTCAGCCCCTCTGAATCAGCTCCTCTGATTCAGACCCTCTGTTTCAGCCCCTCTGTTTCTCGCCCTCTGTTTCAGCCCCTCTGATTCTCGCCCTCTGTTTCAGCCCCTCTGTTTCTCGCCCTCTGTTCAGCCCCTCTGTTTCTCGCCCTCTGTTTCAGCCCAGCTGATTCAGCCCTTCTGTTTCAGCCCCTCTGAATCAGCCGCTCTGATTCAGCCCCTCTGTTTCAGCCCCACTGTTTCAGCCCCTCTGTTTCTCGCCCTCTGTTTCAGCCCATCTGATTCTCGACCTCTGTTTCAGCCCCTCTGTTTAAGCCCCTCTGTTACAGCCCATCTGATTCAGCCCCTCTGATTCAGCCCCTCTGATTCAGCCCCTCTGTTTCTCGCCCTCTGTTTCAGCCCCTCTGTTTCAGCCCCTCTGTTTCAGCCCCTCTGAATCAGCTGCTCTGATTCAGCCCCTCTGTTTCAGCCCCACTGTTTCAGCCCCTCTGTTTCTCGCCCTCTGTTTCAGCCCATCTGATTCTCGCCCTCTGTTTCAGCCCCTCTGGTTAAGCCCCTCTGTTTCAGCCCATCTGATTCAGCCCCTCTGATTCAGCCCCTCTGATTCAGCCCCTCTGTTTCTCGCCCTCTGTTTCAGCCCCTCTGTTTCAGCCCCTCTGTTTCAGCCCCTCTGTTTCTCACCCTCTGTTTCAGCCTCTCTGATTCAGCCCCTCTGATTCAGCCCCTCTGATTCAGCCCCTCTGTTTCAGCGCCTCTGATTCAGCCCCTCTGATTCAGCCCCTCTGTTTCTCGCCCTCTCTTTCAGCCGCTCTGTTTCTCGCCCTCTGTTTCAGCCCCTCTGTTTCTCGCCCTCTGTTTCAGCCCCTCTGTTTCAGCCCCTCTGTTTCAGCCCCTCTGTTTCAGCCCCTCTGTTTCTCGCCCTCTGTTTCAGCCCCTCTGTTTCAGCCCCTCTGTTTCAGCCCCTCTGTTTCTCACCCTCTGTTTCAGCCCCTCTGTTTCTCGCCCTCTGTTTCAGCCACTCTGTTTCTCGCCCTCTGTTTCAGCCCCTCTGTTTCAGCCCCTCTGTTTCTCGCCCTCTGTTTCTGCCCCTCTGTTTCTCGCCCACTGTTTCAGCCCCTCTGTTTTTCGCCCTCTGTTTCAGCCCCTCTGTTTCTCGCCCTCTGTATCAGACCCTCTGTTTCAGCCCCTCTGTTTCAGCCCCTCTGTTTCAGACCCTCTGTTTCTCGCCCTCTGTTTCTCGCCCACTGTTTCAGCCCCTCTGTTTTTCGCCCTCTGTTTCAGCCCCTCTGTTTCTCGCCCTCTGTATCAGACCCTCTGTTTCAGCGCCTCTGATTCAGCCCCTCTGATTCAGACCCTCTGTTTCTCGCCCTCTCTTTCAGCCGCTCTGTTTCTCGCCCTCTGTTTCAGCCCCTCTGTTTCTCGCCCTCTGTTTCAGCCCCTCTGTTTCAGCCCCTCTGTTTCAGCCCCTCTGTTTCAGCCCCTCTGTTTCTCGCCCTCTGTTTCAGCCCCTCTGTTTCAGCCCCTCTGTTTCAGCCCCTCTGTTTCAGCCCCTCTGTTTCTCACCCTCTGTTTCAGCCCCTCTGTTTCTCGCCCTCTGTTTCAGCCCCTCTGTTTCTCGCCCTCTGTTTCAGCCCCTCTGTTTCAGCCCCTCTGTTTCTCGCCCTCTGTTTCTGCCCCTCGGTTTCTCGCCCACTGTTTCAGCCCCTCTGTTTTTCGCCCTCTGTTTCAGCCCCTCTGTTTCTCGCCCTCTGTATCAGACCCTCTGTTTCAGCCCCTCTGTTTCAGCCCCTCTGTTTCTCGCCCTCTGTATCAGACCCTCTGTTTCAGCCCCTCTGTTTCAGCCCCTCTGTTTCAGCCCCTCTGTTTCTCGCCCTCTGTTTCTCGCCCTCTGTTTCAGCCGCTCTGTTTCTCGCGCTCTGTTTCAGCCCCTCTGTTTCGCGCTCTCTGTTTCAGCCCCTCTGTTTCTCGCCCTCTGTTTAAGCCCCTCTGTTTCAGCCCCTCTGTTTCAGCCCCTCTGTTTCTCGCCCTCTGTTTCAGCCCCTCTGTTTCAGCCCCTCTGTTTCAGCCCCTCTGTTTCTCACCCTCTGTTTCAGCCCCTCTGTTTCTCGCCCTCTGTTTCAGCCCCTCTGTTTCAGCCCCTCTGTTTCTCGCACTCTGTTTCTGCCCCTCTGTTTCTCGCCCTCTGTTTCAGCCCCGCTGTTTCTCGCCCTCTGTTTCAGCCCCGCTGATTCAGCCCCTCTGTTTCAGCCCCTCTGAATCAGCTCCTCTGATTCAGACCCTCTGTTTCAGCCCCTCTGTTTCTCGCCCTCTGTTTCAGCCCCTCTGATTCTCGCCCTCTGTTTCAGCCCCTCTGTTTCTCGCCCTCTGTTCAGCCCCTCTGTTTCTCGCCCTCTGTTTCAGCCCAGCTGATTCAGCCCTTCTGTTTCAGCCCCTCTGAATCAGCCGCTCTGATTCAGCACCTCTGTTTCAGCCCCACTGTTTCAGCCCCTCTGTTTCTCGCCCTCTGTTTCAGCCCATCTGATTCTCGCCCTCTGTTTCAGCCCCTCTGTTTAAGCCCCTCTGTTTCAGCCCATCTGATTCAGCCCCTCTGATTCAGCCCCTCTGATTCAGCCCCTCTGTTTCTCGCCCTCTGTTTCAGCCCCTCTGTTTCAGCCCCTCTGTTTCAGCCCCTCTGAATCAGCCGCTCTGATTCAGCCCCTCTGTTTCAGCCCCACTGTTTCAGCCCCTCTGTTTCTCGCCCTCTGTTTCAGCCCATCTGATTCTCGCCGTCTGTTTCAGCCCCTCTGATTCAGCCCCTCTGTTTCAGTCCTTCTGATTCAGCCCCTCTGATTCAGCCCCTCTGATTCAGCCCCTCTGTTTCTCGCCCTCTGTTTCAGCCCCTCTGTTTCAGCCCCTCTGTTTCAGCCCCTCTGTTTCTCACCCTCTGTTTCAGACCGTCTGATTCAGCCCCTCTGATTCAGCCCCTCTGATTCAGCCCCTCTGTTTTAGCGCCTCTAATTCAGACCCTCTGATTCAGCCCCTCTGTTTCTCGCCCTCTCTTTCAGCCGCTCTGTTTCAACCCCTCTGTTTCACCTCCTCTGTTTCAGCCCCTCTGTTTCTCGCCCTCTCTTTCAGCCCCTCTGATTCAGCCCCTCTGATTCAGCCCCTCTGTTTCAGCGCCTCTGATTCAGCCCCTCTGATTCAGACCCTCTGTTTCTCGCCCTCTCTTTCAGCCGCTCTGTTTCTCGCCCTCTGTTTCAGCCCCTCTGTTTCTCGCCCTCTGTTTCAGCCCCTCTGTTTCAGCCCCTCTGTTTCAGCCCCTCTGTTTCAGCCCCTCTGTTTCTCGCCCTCTGTTTCAGCCCCTCTGTTTCAGCCCCTCTGTTTCAGCCCCTCTGTTTCAGCCCCTCTGTTTCTCACCCTCTGTTTCAGCCCCTCTGTTTCTCGCCCTCTGTTTCAGCCCCTCTGTTTCTCGCCCTCTGTTTCAGCCCCTCTGTTTCAGCCCCTCTGTTTCTCGCCCTCTGTTTCTGCCCCTCGGTTTCTCGCCCACTGTTTCAGCCCCTCTGTTTTTCGCCCTCTGTTTCAGCCCCTCTGTTTCTCGCCCTCTGTATCAGACCCTCTGTTTCAGCCCCTCTGTTTCAGCCCCTCTGTTTCTCGCCCTCTGTATCAGACCCTCTGTTTCAGCCCCTCTGTTTCAGCCCCTCTGTTTCAGCCCCTCTGTTTCTCGCCCTCTGTTTCTCGCCCTCTGTTTCAGCCGCTCTGTTTCTCGCGCTCTGTTTCAGCCCCTCTGTTTCGCGCTCTCTGTTTCAGCCCCTCTGTTTCTCGCCCTCTGTTTAAGCCCCTCTGTTTCAGCCCCTCTGTTTCAGCCCCTCTGTTTCTCGCCCTCTGTTTCAGCCCCTCTGTTTCAGCCCCTCTGTTTCAGCCCCTCTGATTCTCACCCTCTGTTTCAGCCCCTCTGTTTCTCGCCCTCTGTTTCAGCCCCTCTGTTTCAGCCCCTCTGTTTCTCGCACTCTGTTTCTGCCCCTCTGTTTCTCGCCCTCTGTTTCAGCCCCGCTGTTTCTCGCCCTCTGTTTCAGCCCCGCTGATTCAGCCCCTCTGTTTCAGCCCCTCTGAATCAGCTCCTCTGATTCAGACCCTCTGTTTCAGCCCCTCTGTTTCTCGCCCTCTGTTTCAGCCCCTCTGATTCTCGCCCTCTGTTTCAGCCCCTCTGTTTCTCGCCCTCTGTTCAGCCCCTCTGTTTCTCGCCCTCTGTTTCAGCCCAGCTGATTCAGCCCTTCTGTTTCAGCCCCTCTGAATCAGCCGCTCTGATTCAGCCCCTCTGTTTCAGCCCCACTGTTTCAGCCCCTCTGTTTCTCGCCCTCTGTTTCAGCCCATCTGATTCTCGCCCTCTGTTTCAGCCCCTCTGTTTAAGCCCCTCTGTTTCAGCCCATCTGATTCAGCCCCTCTGATTCAGCCCCTCTGATTCAGCCCCTCTGTTTCTCGCCCTCTGTTTCAGCCCCTCTGTTTCAGCCCCTCTGTTTCAGCCCCTCTGAATCAGCCGCTCTGATTCAGCCCCTCTGTTTCAGCCCCACTGTTTCAGCCCCTCTGTTTCTCGCCCTCTGTTTCAGCCCATCTGATTCTCGCCCTCTGTTTCAGCCCCTCTGTTTAAGCCCCTCTGTTTCAGCCCATCTGATTCAGCCCCTCTGATTCAGCCCCTCTGATTCAGCCCCTCTGTTTCTCGCCCTCTGTTTCAGCCCCTCTGTTTCAGCCCCTCTGTTTCAGCCCCTCTGTTTCTCACCCTCTGTTTCAGCCTCTCTGATTCTGCCCCTCTGATTCAGCCCCTCTGATTCAGCCCCTCTGTTTCAGCGCCTCTGATTCAGCCCCTCTGTTTCTCGCCCTCTGTTTCAGCCCCTCTGTTTCTCGCCCTCTGTTTCAGCCCCTCTGTTTCTCGCCCTCTGTTTCAGCCCCTCTGTTTCAGCCCCTCTGTTTCTCGCCCTCTGTTTCTGCCCCTCGGTTTCTCGCCCACTGTTTCAGCCCCTCTGTTTTTCGCCCTCTGTTTCAGCCCCTCTGTTTCACGCCCTCTGTATCAGACCCTCTGTTTCAGCCCCTCTGTTTCAGCCCCTCTGTTTCTCGCCCTCTGTATCAGACCCTCTGTTTCAGCCCCTCTGTTTCAGCCCCTCTGTTTCAGCCCCTCTGTTTCTCGCCCTCTGTTTCTCGCCGTCTGTTTCAGCCGCTCTGTTTCTCGCGCTCTGTTTCAGCCCCTCTGTTTCGCGCTCTCTGTTTCAGCCCCTCTGTTTCTCGCCCTCTGTTTCTGCCCCTCTGTTTCTCGCCCTCTGTTTAAGCCCCTCTGTTTCAGCCCCTCTGTTTCAGCCCCTCTGTTTCTCGCCCTCTGTTTCAGCCCCTCTGTTTCAGCCCCTCTGTTTCAGCCCCTCTGTTTCTCACCCTCTGTTTCAGCCCCTCTGTTTCTCGCCCTCTGTTTCAGCCCCTCTATTTCAGCCCCTCTGTTTCTCGCACTCTGTTTCTGCCCCTCTGTTTCTCGCCCTCTGTTTCAGCCCCGCTGTTTCTCGCCCTCTGTTTCAGCCCCGCTGATTCAGCCCCTCTGTTTCAGCCCCTCTGAATCAGCTCCTCTGATTCAGACCCTCTGTTTCAGCCCCTCTGTTTCTCGCCCTCTGTTTCAGCCCCTCTGATTCTCGCCCTCTGTTTCAGCCCCTCTGTTTCTCGCCCTCTGTTCAGCCCCTCTGTTTCTCGCCCTCTGTTTCAGCCCAGCTGATTCAGCCCTTCTGTTTCAGCCCCTCTGATTCTCGCCCTCTGTTTCAGCCCCTCTGTTTCTCGCCCTCTGTTCAGCCCCTCTGTTTTTCGCCCTCTGATTCAGCCCCTCTGTTTCAGCCCCACTGTTTCAGCCCCTCTGTTTCTCGCCCTCTGTTTCAGCCCATCTGGTTCTCGCCCTCTGTTTCAGCCCCTCTGTTTAAGCCCCTCTGTTTCAGCCCATCTGATTCAGCCCCTCTGATTCAGCCCCTCTGATTCAGCCCCTCTGTTTCTCGCCCTCTGTTTCAGCCCCTCTGTTTCAGCCCCTCTGTTTCAGCCCCTCTGAATCAGCCGCTCTGATTCAGCCCCTCTGTTTCAGCCCCACTGTTTCAGCCCCTCTGTTTCTCGCCCTCTGTTTCAGCCCATCTGATTCTCGCCCTCTGTTTCAGCCCCTCTGTTTAAGCCCCTCTGTTTCAGCCCATCTGATTCAGCCCCTCTGATTCAGCCCCTCTGATTCAGCCCCTCTGTTTCTCGCCCTCTGTTTCAGCCCCTCTGTTTCAGCCCCTCTGTTTCAGCCCCTCTGTTTCTCACCCTCTGTTTCAGCCTCTCTGATTCAGCCCCTCTGATTCAGCCCCTCTGATTCAGCCCCTCTGTTTCAGCGCCTCTGATTCAGCCCCTCTGATTCAGCCCCTCTGTTTCTCGCCCTCTCTTTCAGCCGCTCTGTTTCTCGCCCTCTGTTTCAGCCCCTCTGTTTCTCGCTCTCTGTTTCAGCCCCTCTGTTTCAGCCCCTCTGTTTCAGCCCCTCTGTTTCAGCCCCTCAGTTTCTCGCCCACTGTTTCAGCCCCTCTGTTTCAGCCCCTCTGTTTCAGCCCCTCTGTTTCTCACCCTCTGTTTCAGCCCCTCTGTTTCTCGCCCTCTGTTTCAGCCACTCTGTTTCTCGCCCTCTGTTTCAGCCCCTCTGTTTCAGCCCCTCTGTTTCTCGCCCTCTGTTTCTGCCCCTCTGTTTCTCGCCCACTGTTTCAGCCCCTCTGTTTTTCGCCCTCTGTTTCAGCCCCTCTGTTTCTCGCCCTCTGTATCAGACCCTCTGTTTCAGCCCCTCTGTTTCAGCCCCTCTGTTTCAGACCCTCTGTTTCTCGCCCTCTGTTTCTCGCCCTCTGTTTCAGCCCCTCTGTTTCTCGCGCTCAGTTTCAGCCCCTCTGTTTCGCGCTCTCTGTTTCAGCCCCTCTGTTTCTCGCCCTCTGTTTCTGCCCCTCTGTTTCTCGCCCTCTGTTTCAACCCCTCTGTTTCTCGCCCTCTGTTTCAGCCCCGCTGATTCAGCCCGTCTGTTTCAGCCCCTCTGATTCAGCCCCTCTGTTTCTCGCCCTCTGTTTCAGCCCCTCTGCTTCTCGCCCTCTGTTGCAGCCCCTCTGTTTCAGCCCCTCTGTTTCAGCCCCTCTGTTTCAGCCCCTCTGTTTCTCGCCCTCTGTTTCAGCCCCTCTGTTTCAGCCCCTCTGTTTCAGCCCCTCTGTTTCTCGCCCTCTGTTTCAGCCCCTCTGTTTCAGCCCCTCTGTTTCAGCCCCTCTGTTTCAGCCCCTCTGTTTCTCACCCTCTGTTTCAGCCCCTCTGTTTCTCGCCCTCTGTTCCAGCCCCTCTGTTTCTCGCCCTCTGTTGCAGCCCCTCTGTTTCTCGCCCTCTGTTTCTGCCCCTCTGTTTCTCGCCCTCTGTTTCAGCCACTCTGTTTTTCGCCGTCTGTTTCAGCCCCTCTGTTTCTCGCCCTCTGTATCAGACCCTCTGTTTCAGCCCCTCTGTTTCAGCCCCTCTGTTTCAGCCCCTCTGTTTATCGCCCTCTGTTTCTCGCCCTCTGTTTCAGCCCCTCTGTTTCTCGCCCTCTGTTTCAACCCCTCTGTTTCGCGCTCTCTGTTTCAGCCCCTCTGTTTCAGCCCCTCTGTTTCTCGCCCTCTGTTTCTGCCCCTCTGTTTCCCGCCCTCTGTTTCAACCCCTCTTTTTCTCGCCCTCTGTTTCAGCCCCGCGGATTCAGCCCCTCTGTTTCAGCCCCGCTGATTCAGCCCCTCTGTTTCTCGCCCTCTGTTTCAGCCCGTCTGCTTCTCGCCCTCTGTTGCAGCCCCTCTGTTTCTCGCCCTCTGTTTCAGCCCCTCTGATTCAGCCCCTCTGTTTCAGCCCCACTGTTGCAGCCCCTCTGTTTCTCGCCCTCTGTTTCAGCCCCTCTGATTCAGCCCCTCTGTTTCAGCCCCACTGTTTCTGCCCCTCTGTTTCTAGCCCTCTGATTCAGCCCCTCTGATTCAGCCCCTCTTTTTCTCGCCCTCTGTTTCAGCCCCTCTGTTTCAGCCCTTCTGTTTCAGCCCCTCTGTTTCAGCCCCTCTGTTTCAGCCCCTCTGTTTCTCGCCCTCTGTTTCTGCCCCTCTGTTTCTCGCCCTCTGTTTCAGCCCCGCTGATTCAGCCCCTCTGAATCAGCTCCTCTGATTCAGACCCTCTGTTTCAGCCCCTCTGTTTCTCGCCCTCTGTTTCAGCCCCTCTGATTCTCGCCCTCTGTTTCAGCCCCTCTGTTTCTCGCCCTCTGTTCAGCCCCTCTGTTTCTCGCCCTCTGTTTCAGCCCAGCTGATTCAGCCCTTCTGTTTCAGCCCCTCTGAATCAGCCGCTCTGATTCAGCCCCTCTGTTTCAGCCCCACTGTTTCAGCCCCTCTGTTTCTCGCCCTCTGTTTCAGCCCATCTGATTCTCGACCTCTGTTTCAGCCCCTCTGTTTAAGCCCCTCTGTTACAGCCCATCTGATTCAGCCCCTCTGATTCAGCCCCTCTGATTCAGCCCCTCTGTTTCTCGCCCTCTGTTTCAGCCCCTCTGTTTCAGCCCCTCTGTTTCAGCCCCTCTGAATCAGCTGCTCTGATTCAGCCCCTCTGTTTCAGCCCCACTGTTTCAGCCCCTCTGTTTCTCGCCCTCTGTTTCAGCCCATCTGATTCTCGCCCTCTGTTTCAGCCCCTCTGGTTAAGCCCCTCTGTTTCAGCCCATCTGATTCAGCCCCTCTGATTCAGCCCCTCTGATTCAGCCCCTCTGTTTCTCGCCCTCTGTTTCAGCCCCTCTGTTTCAGCCCCTCTGTTTCAGCCCCTCTGTTTCTCACCCTCTGTTTCAGCCTCTCTGATTCAGCCCCTCTGATTCAGCCCCTCTGATTCAGCCCCTCTGTTTCAGCGCCTCTGATTCAGCCCCTCTGATTCAGCCCCTCTGTTTCTCGCCCTCTCTTTCAGCCGCTCTGTTTCTCGCCCTCTGTTTCAGCCCCTCTGTTTCTCGCCCTCTGTTTCAGCCCCTCTGTTTCAGCCCCTCTGTTTCAGCCCCTCTGTTTCAGCCCCTCTGTTTCTCGCCCTCTGTTTCAGCCCCTCTGTTTCAGCCCCTCTGTTTCAGCCCCTCTGTTTCTCACCCTCTGTTTCAGCCCCTCTGTTTCTCGCCCTCTGTTTCAGCCACTCTGTTTCTCGCCCTCTGTTTCAGCCCCTCTGTTTCAGCCCCTCTGTTTCTCGCCCTCTGTTTCTGCCCCTCTGTTTCTCGCCCACTGTTTCAGCCCCTCTGTTTTTCGCCCTCTGTTTCAGCCCCTCTGTTTCTCGCCCTCTGTATCAGACCCTCTGTTTCAGCCCCTCTGTTTCAGCCCCTCTGTTTCAGACCCTCTGTTTCTCGCCCTCTGTTTCTCGCCCTCTGTTTCAGCCCCTCTGTTTCTCGCGCTCAGTTTCAGCCCCTCTGTTTCGCGCTCTCTGTTTCAGCCCCTCTGTTTCTCGCCCTCTGTTTCTGCCCCTCTGTTTCTCGCCCTCTGTTTCAACCCCTCTGTTTCTCGCCGTCTGTTTCAGCCCCGCTGATTCAGCCCGTCTGTTTCAGCCCCTCTGATTCAGCCCCTCTGTTTCTCGCCCTCTGTTTCAGCCCCTCTGCTTCTCGCCCTCTGTTGCAGCCCCTCTGTTTCAGCCCCTCTGTTTCAGCCCCTCTGTTTCAGCCCCTCTGTTTCTCGCCCTCTGTTTCAGCCCCTCTGTTTCATCCCCTCTGTTTCAGCCCCTCTGTTTCTTGCCCTCTGTTTCAGCCCCTCTGTTTCAGCCCCTCTGTTTCAGCCCCTCTGTTTCAGCCCCTCTGTTTCTCACCCTCTGTTTCAGCCCCTCTGTTTCTCGCCCTCTGTTCCAGCCCCTCTGTTTCTCGCCCTCTGTTGCAGCCCCTCTGTTTCAGCCCCTCTGTTTCTCGCCCTCTGTTTCTGCCCCTCTGTTTCTCGCCCTCTGTTTCAGCCACTCTGTTTTTCGCCGTCTGTTTCAGCCCCTCTGTTTCTCGCCCTCTGTATCAGACCCTCTGTTTCAGCCCCTCTGTTTCAGCCCCTCTGTTTCAGCCCCTCTGTTTATCGCCCTCTGTTTCTCGCCCTCTGTTTCAGCCCCTCTGTTTCTCGCCCTCTGTTTCAACCCCTCTGTTTCGCGCTCTCTGTTTCAGCCCCTCTGTTTCAGCCCCTCTGTTTCTCGCCCTCTGTTTCTGCCCCTCTGTTTCCCGCCCTCTGTTTCAACCCCTCTTTTTCTCGCCCTCTGTTTCAGCCCCGCGGATTCAGCCCCTCTGTTTCAGCCCCGCTGATTCAGCCCCTCTGTTTCTCGCCCTCTGTTTCAGCCCGTCTGCTTCTCGCCCTCTGTTGCAGCCCCTCTGTTTCTCGCCCTCTGTTTCAGCCCCTCTGATTCAGCCCCTCTGTTTCAGCCCCACTGTTGCAGCCCCTCTGTTTCTCGCCCTCTGTTTCAGCCCCTCTGATTCAGCCCCTCTGTTTCAGCCCCACTGTTTCAGCCCCTCTGTTTCTAGCCCTCTGATTCAGCCCCACTGATTCAGCCCCTCTTTTTCTCGCCCTCTGTTTCAGCACCTCTGTTTCAGCCCTTCTGTTTCAGCCCCTCTGTTTCAGCCCCTCTGTTTCAGCCCCTCTGTTTCTCGCCCTCTGTTTCTGCCCCTCTGTTTCTCGCCCTCTGTTTCAGCCCCGCTGATTCAGCCCCTCTGATTCAGCTCTCTGAATCAGCCCCTCTGATTCAGCTCCTCTGTTTCAGCCCCACTTTTTCAGCCCCTCTGTTTCTCGCCCTTTGTTTCAGCCCCTCTGATTCTCGCCCTCTGTTTCAGCCCCTCTGTTTCTCGCCGTCTGTTTCAGCCCCTCTGATTCAGCCCCTCAGTTTCAGTCCTTCTGATTCAGCCCCTCTGATTCAGCCCCTCTGATTCAGCCCCTCTGTTTCTCGCCCTCTGTTTCTGCCCCTCTGTTTCAGCCCCTCTGTTTCAGCCCCTCTGTTTCTCACCCTCTGTTTCAGACCGTCTGATTCAGCCCCTCTGATTCAGCCCCTCTGATTCAGCCCCTCTGTTTTAGCGCCTCTGATTCAGACCGTCTGATTCAGCCCCTCTGTTTCTCGCCCTCTCTTTCAGCCGCTCTGTTTCAGCCCCTCTGTTTCACCTCCTCTGTTTCAGCCCCTCTGTTTCTCGCCCTCTCTTTCAGCCCCTCTGATTCAGCCCCTCTGATTCAGCCCCTCTGTTTCAGCGCCTCTGATTCAGCCCCTCTGATTCAGCACCTCTGTTTCTCGCCCTCTCTTTCAGCCGCTCTGTTTCTCGCCCTCTGTTTCAGCCCCTCTGTTTCTCGCCCTCTGTTTCAGCCCCTCTGTTTCAGCCCCTCTGTTTCAGCCCCTCTGTTTCAGACCCTCTGTTTCAGCCCCTCTGTTTCAGCCCCTCTGTTTCAGCCCCTCTGTTTCAGCCCCTCTGTTTCTCACCCTCTGTTTCAGCCCCTCTGTTTCTCGCCCTCTGTTTCAGCCCCTCTGTTTCAGCCCCTCTGTTTCTCGCCCTCTGTTTCTGCCCCTCGGTTTCTCGCCCACTGTTTCAGCCCCTCTGTTTTTCGCCCTCTGTTTCAGCCCCTCTGTTTCTCGCCCTCTGTATCAGACCCACTGTTTCAGCCCCTCTGTTTCAGACCCTCTGTTTCTCGCCCTCTGTATCAGACCCTCTGTTTCAGCCCCTCTGTTTCAGCCCCTCTGTTTCAGCCCCTCTGTTTCTCGCCCTCTGTTTCTCGCCCTCTGTTTCAGCCGCTCTGTTTCTCGCGCTCTGTTTCAGCCCCTCTGTTTCGCGCTCTCTGTTTCAGCCCCTCTGTTTCTCGCCCTCTGTTTCTGCCCCTCTGTTTCTCGCCCTCTGTTTCAACCCCTCTGTTTCTCGCCCTCTGTTTCAGCACCGCTGATTCAGCCCGTCTGTTTCAGCCCCTCTGATTAAGCCCCTCTGTTTCAGCCCCTCTGCTTCTCGCCCTCTGTTGCAGCCCCTCTGTTTCAGCCCCTCTGTTTCAGCCCCTCTGTTTCAGCCCCTCTGTTTCTCGCCCTCTGTTTCAGCCCCTCTGTTTCTCGCCCTCAGGTTCAGCCCCTTTGTTTCTCGCCCTCTGTTTCAGCCCCTCTGTTTCAGCCCCTCTGTTTCAGCCCCTCTGTTTCTCGCCCTCTGTTTCAGCCCCTCTGTTCAGCCCCTCTGTTTCAGCCCCTCTGTTTCAGCCCCTCTGTTTATCACCCTCTGTTTCAGCCCCTCTGTTTCTCGCCCTCTGTTCCAGCCCCTCTGTTTCTCGCCCTCTGTTGCAGCCCCTCTGTTTCAGCCCCTCTGTTTCTCGCCCTCTGTTTCTGCCCCTCTGTATCCCGCCCTCTGTTTCAGCCACTCTGTTTTTCGCCGTCTGTTTCAGCCCCTCTGTTTCTCGCCCTCTGTATCAGACCCTCTGTTTCAGCCCCTCTGTTTCAGCCCCTCTGTTTCAGCCCCTCTGTTTATCGCCCTCTGTTTCTCGCCCTCTGTTTCAGCCCCTCTGTTTCTCGCCCTCTGTTTCAACCCCTCTGTTTCGCGCTCTCTGTTTCAGCCCCTCTGTTTCAGCCCCTCTGTTTCTCGCCCTCTGTTTCTGCCCCTCTGTTTCCCGCCCTCTGTTTCAACCCCTCTTTTTCTCGCCCTCTGTTTCAGCCCCGCTGATTCAGCCCCTCTGTTTCAGCCCCTCTGATTCAGCCCCTCTGTTTCTCGCCCTCTGTTTCAGCCCGTCTGCTTCTCGCCCTCTGTTGCAGCCCCTCTGTTTCTCGCCCTCTGTTTCAGCCCCTCTGATTCAGCCCCTCTGTTTCAGCCCCACTGTTTCAGCGCCTCTGTTTCTCGCCCTCTGTTTCAGCCCCTCTGTTTCTAGCCCTCTGATTCAGCCCCTCTGATTCAGCCCCTCTTTTTCTCGCCCTCTGTTTCAGCCCCTCTGTTTCAGCCCTTCTGTTTCAGCCCCTCTGTTTCAGCCCCTCTGTTTCAGCCCCTCTGTTTCTCGCCCTCTGTTTCTGCCCCTCTGTTTCTCGCCCTCTGTTTCAGCCCCGCTGATTCAGCCCCTCTGTTTCAGCCCTCTGAATCAGCCCCTCGGATTCAGCTCCTCTGTTTCAGCCCCACTTTTTCAGCCCCTCTGTTTCTCGCCCTTTGTTTCAGCCCCTCTGATTCTCGCCCTCTGTTTCAGCCCCTCTGTTTCTCGCCGTCTGTTTCAGCCCCTCTGATTCAGCCCCTCTGTTTCAGCCCTTCTGATTCAGCCCCTCGGATTCAGCCCCTCTGATTCAGCCCCTCTGTTTCTCGCCCTCTGTTTCAGCCCCTCTGTTTCAGCCCCTCTGTTTCAGCCCCTCTGTTTCTCACCCTCTGTTTCAGCCCGTCTGATTCAGCCCCTCTGATTCAGCCCCTCTGATTCAGCCCCTCTGTTTTAGCGCCTCTGATTCAGACCCTCTGATTCAGCCCCTCTGTTTCTCGCCCTCTCTTTCAGCCGCTCTGTTTCAGCCCCTCTGTTTCACCTCCTCTGTTTCAGCTCCTCTGTTTCTCGCCCTCTGTTTCAGCCCCTCTGTTTCTCGCCCACAGTTTCAGCCCCTGTGTTTCTCGCCCTCTGTTTCAGCCCCTCTGTTTCAGCCCCTCTGTTTCTCGCCCTCTGTTTCAGCCCCTCTGTTTCAGCCCCTCTGTTTCAGCCCCTCTGTTTCAGCCCGTCTGTTTCTCAGCCTCTGTTTCAGCCCCTCTCTTTATCGCCCTCTGTTTCAGCCCCTCTGTTTCAGCCCCTCTGTTCTGCCCCTCTGTTTCAGCGCCTCTGATTCAGCCCCTCTGATTCAGCCCCTCTGTTTCTCGCACTCTCTTTCAGCCCCTCTGTTTCTCGCCCTCTGTTTCAGCCCCTCTGTTCAGCCCCTCTGTTTCAGCCCCTCTGTTTCAGCCCCTCTGTTTCTCACCCTCTGTTTCAGCCCCTCTGTTTCTCGCCCTCTGTTCCAGCCCCTCTGTTTCTCGCCCTCTGTTGCAGCCCCTCTGTTTCAGCCCCTCTGTTTCTCGCTCTCTGTTTCTGCCCCTCTGTTTCTCGCCCTCTGTTTCAGCCACTCTGTTTTTCGCCGTCTGTTTCAGCCCCTCTGTTTCTCGCCCTCTGTATCAGACCCTCTGTTTCAGCCCCTCTGATTCAGCCCCTCTGTTTCAGCCCCTCTGTTTATCGCCCTCTGTTTCTCGCCCTCTGTTTCAGCCCCTCTGTTTCTCGCCCTCTGTTTCAACCCCTCTGTTTCGCGCTCTCTGTTTCAGCCCCTCTGTTTCAGCCCCTCTGTTTCTCGCCCTCTGTTTCTGCCCCTCTGTTTCCCGCCCTCTGTTTCAACCCCTCTTTTTCTCGCCCTCTGTTTCAGCCCCGCTGATTCAGCCCCTCTGTTTCAGCCCCTCTGATTCAGCCCCTCTGTTTCTCGCCCTCTGTTTCAGCCCGTCTGCTTCTCGCCCTCTGTTGCAGCCCCTCTGTTTCTCGCCCTCTGTTTCAGCCCCTCTGATTCAGCCCCTCTGTTTCAGCCCCACTGTTTCAGCGCCTCTGTTTCTCGCCCTCTGTTTCAGCCCCTCTGTTTCTAGCCCTCTGATTCAGCCCCTCTGATTCAGCCCCTCTTTTTCTCGCCCTCTGTTTCAGCCCCTCTGTTTCAGCCCTTCTGTTTCAGCCCCTCTGTTTCAGCCCCTCTGTTTCAGCCCCTCTGTTTCTCGCCCTCTGTTTCTGCCCCTCTGTTTCTCGCCCTCTGTTTCAGCCCCGCTGATTCAGCCCCTCTGTTTCAGCCCTCTGAATCAGCCCCTCGGATTCAGCTCCTCTGTTTCAGCCCCACTTTTTAAGCCCCTCTGTTTCTCGCCCTTTGTTTCAGCCCCTCTGATTCTCGCCCTCTGTTTCAGCCCCTCTGTTTCTCGCCGTCTGTTTCAGCCCCTCTGATTCAGCCCTTCTGATTCAGCCCCTCTGATTCAGCCCCTCTGATTCAGCCCCTCTGTTTCTCGCCCTCTGTTTCAGCCCCTCTGTTTCAGCCCCTCTGTTTCAGCCCCTCTGTTTCTCACCCTCTGTTTCAGCCCGTCTGATTCAGCCCCTCTGATTCAGCCCCTCTGATTCAGCCCCTCTGTTTTAGCGCCTCTGATTCAGACCCTCTGATTCAGCCCCTCTGTTTCTCGCCCTCTCTTTCAGCCGCTCTGTTTCAGCCCCTCTGTTTCACCTCCTCTGTTTCAGCTCCTCTGTTTCTCGCCCTCTGTTTCAGCCCCTCTGTTTCTCGCCCTCAGTTTCAGCCCCTGTGTTTCTCGCCCTCTGTTTCAGCCCCTCTGTTTCAGCCCCTCTGTTTCTCGCCCTCTGTTTCAGCCCCTCTGTTTCAGCCTCTCTGTTTCAGCCCCTCTGTTTCAGCCCGTCTGTTTCTCACCCTCTGTTTCAGCCCCTCTCTTTCTCGCCCTCTGTTTCAGCCCCTCTGTTTCAGCCCCTCTGTTCTGCCCCTCTGTTTCAGCGCCTCTGATTCAGCCCCTCTGATTCAGCCCCTCTGTTTCTCGCCCTCTCTTTCAGCCGCTCTGTTTCTCGCCCTCTGTTTCAGCCCCTCTGTTTCTCGCCCTCTGTTTCAGCCCCTCTGTTTCAGCCCCTCTGTTTCAGCCCCTCTGTTTCTCGCCCTCTGTTTCAGCCCCTCTGTTTCAGCCCCTCTGTTTCAGCCTCTCTGTTTCAGCCCCTCTGTTTCTCACCCTCTGTTTCAGCCCCTCTGTTTCTCGCCCTCTGTTTCAGCCCCTCTGTTTCTCGCCCTCTGTTTCAGCCCCTCTGTTTCAGCCCCTCTGTTTCTCGCCCTCTGTTTCTGCCCCTCTGTTTCTCGCCCACTGTTTCAGCCCCTCTGTTTTTCGCCCTCTGTTTCAGCCCCTCTGTTTCTCGCCCTCTGTATGAGAGCCTCTGTTTCAGCCCCTCTGTTTCAGCCCCTCTGTTTCAGCCCCTCTGTTTCTCCCCCTCTGTTTCTCGCCCTCTGTTACAGCCCCTCTGTTTCTCGCCCTCTGTTTCAGCCCCACTGTTACGCGCTCTCAGTTTCAGCCCCTCTGTTTCAGCCCCTCTGTTTCTCGCCCTCTGTTTCAACCCCTCTGTTTCTCGCCCTCTGTTTCAGCCCCGCTGATTCAGCCCATCTGTTTCAGCCCCTCTGATTCAGCCCCTCTGTTTCTCGCCCTCTGTTGCAGCCCGTCTGCTTCTCGCCCTCTGTTGCAGCCCCTCTGTTTCAGCCCCTCTGTTTCAGCCCCTCTGTTTCAGCCCCTCTGTTTCTCGCCCACTGTTTCAGCCACTCTGTTTCTCGCCCTCAGGTTCAGCCCCTCTGTTTCTCGCCCTCTGTTTCAGCCCCTCTGTTTCAGCCCCTCGTATTCAGCCCCTCTGTTTCCCGCCCTCTGTTTCAGCCCCTCTGTTTCAGCCCCTCTGTTTCAGCCCCTCTGTTTCAGCCCCTCTGTTTCTCACCCTCTGTTTCAGCCCCTCTGTTTCTCGCCCTCTGTTTCAGCCCCTCTGTTTCTCGCCCTCTGTTTCAGCCCCTCTGTTTCAGCCCCTCTGTTTCTCGCCCTCTGTTTCTGCCCCTCTGTTTCTCGCCCTCTGTTTCTGCCCCTCTGTTTTTCGCCCTCTGTTTCAGCCCCTCTGTTTCTCGCCCTCTGTATCAGACCCTCTTTTTCAGCCCCTCTGTTTCAGCCCCTCTCTTTCAGCCCCTCTGTTTATCGCCCTCTGTTTCTCGCCATCTGTTTCAGCCCCTATGTTTCTCGCCCTCTGTTTCAGCCCCTCTGTTTCGCGCTCTCTGTTTCAGCCCCTCTGTTTCAGCCGCTCTGTTTCTCGCCCTCTGTGTCTGCCCCTCTGTTTCTCGCCCTCTGTTTCAACCCGTCTGTTTCTCGCCCTCTGTTTCAGCCCCGCTGATTCAGCCCCTCTGTTTCAGCCCCTCAGATTCAGCCCCTCTGTTTCTCGCCCTATATTTCAGCCCCACTGTTTTAGCCCCTCCGTTTCAGCCCCTCTGTTTCAGCCCCTCTGATTCAGCCCCTCTGTTTCTCGCCCTCTGTTTCAGCCCCTCTGTTTCTCGCCCTCTGATTCGCGCGCTCTGTTTCACCCCCTCTGTTTCTCGCCCTCTGTTTCAGCCCCGCTGATTCATCCCCTCTGTTTCAGCCCCTCTGAATCAGCCCCTCTGATTCAGCCCCTCAGCCTCAGCCCCTCTGTTTCAGCCCCTCTGTTTCAACCCCTCTGTTTCTCGCCCTCTGTTTCAGCACCTCTGTTTCTCGCCCTCTGTTTCAACCCCTCTGATTCAGCCCCTCTGTTTCAGCCCCTCTGATTCAGCCCCTCTGATTCAGCCCCTCTGTTTCTCGCCCTCTGTTTCAGCCCCTCTGTTTCAGCCCCTCTGTTTCTCACCCTCTGATTCAGCCCCTCTATTCAGCCCCTCTAATTCAGCCACACTCATTCAGCCCCTCTGATTCAGCCCCTCTGTTTCCCGCCCCTCTGTTTCAGCCCCTCTGTTTCAGCTCCTCTGTTTCTCGCTCGCTGTATTTCACCCTCTGTTTTTCGCCCTCTGTTTCAGCCCCTCTGTTTCTCGCCCACTGTTTCAAGCCCCTCTGTTTCTCGCCCTCTGCTTCATTCCCTCTGTTTCTCGCCCTCTGTTTCAGCCCCTCTGTTTTCGCCCCTCTGTTTCAGCCCCTCTGTTTCAGCCCCACTGTTTCAGCCCCTCTGTTTCTCGCCCTCTTTGTCAGCCCCTCTGTTTCAGCCTCTCTGTTTCAGCCCCTCTGTTTCTCGCCCTCTAGTTCAGCCCCGCTGATTCAGCCCCTCTGTTTCAGCCCCTCTGATTCAGCCCCTCTGTTTCAGCCACTCTGTTTCAGCCCCTCTGTTTCAGTCCCTCTGTTTCAGCCCCTCTGTTTCTCGCCCTCTGTTTCAGCCCCTCTGTTTCAGCCCCTCTGTTTCTCGCCCTCTGTTTCTGCCCCTCTGTTTCTCGCCCTCTGTTTCAGCCCCTCTGTTTCAGCCCCTCTGTTTCAGCCCCTCTCTTTCAGCCCCTCTGTTTATCGCCCTCTGTTTCTCGCCATCTGTTTCAGCCCCTATGTTTCTCGCCCTCTGTTTCAGCCCCTCTGTTTCACGCTCTCTGTTTCAGCCCCTCTGTTTCAGCCGCTCTGTTTCTCGCCCTCTGTGTCTGCCCCTCTGTTTCTCGCCCTCTGTTTCAACCCGTCTGTTTCTCGCCCTCTGTTTCAGCCCCGCTGATTCAGCCCCTCTGTTTCAGCCCCTCTGATTCAGCCCCTCTGTTTCTCGCCCTATATTTCAGCCCCACTGTTTTAGCCCCTCCGTTTCAGCCCCTCTGTTTCAGCCCCTCTGATTCAGCCCCTCTGTTTCTCGCCCTCTGTTTCAGCCCCTCTGTTTCTCGCCCTCTGATTCGCGCGCTCTGTTTCACCCCCTCTGTTTCTCGCCCTCTGTTTCAGCTCCGCTGATTCATCCCCTCTGTTTCAGCCCCTCTGAATCAGCCCCTCTGATTCAGCCCCTCAGCCTCAGCCCCTCTGTTTCAACCCCTCTGATTCAGCCCCTCTGTTTCAGCCACTCTGATTCAGCCACTCTGATTTAGCCCCTCTGATTCAGCCCCTCTGTTTCTCGCCCTCTGTTTCTCGCCCTCTGTTTCAGCCCCTCTGTTTCTCGCCCTCTGATTCGCGCGCTCTGTTTCACCCCCTCTGTTTCTCGCCCTCTGTTTCAGCCCCGCTGATTCATCCCCTCTGTTTCAGCCCCTCTGAATCAGCCCCTCTGATTCAGCCCCTCAGCCTCAGCCCCTCTGTTTCAACCCCTCTGATTCAGCCCCTCTGTTTCAGCCCCTCTGATTCAGCCACTCTGATTTAGCCCCTCTGTTTCAGCCCCTCTGTTTCTCGCCCTCTGTTTCAGCCCCTCTGTTTCTCACCCTCTGTTTCAGCCCCTCTGATTCAGCCCCTCTGATTCAGCCCCTCTGTTTCAGCCCCTCTGTTTCAGCTCCTCTGTTTCTCGCTCGCTGTATTTCACCCTCTGTTTTTCGCCCTCTGTTTCAGCCCCTCTGTTTCTCGCCCACTGTTTCAAGCCCCTCTGTTTCTCGCCCTCTGCTTCATTCCCTCTGTTTCTCGCCCTCTGTTTCAGCCCCTCTGTTTTAGCCCCTCTGTTTCAGCCCCTCTGTTTCAGCCCCACTGTTTCAGCCCCTCTGTTTCTCGCCCTCTTTGTCAGCCCCTCTGTTTCAGCCACTCTGTTTCAGCCCCTCTGTTTCTCGCCCTCTAGTTCAGCCCCTCTGATTCAGCCCCTCTGTTTCAGCCCCTCTGTTTCAGCCCCTCATATTCAGCCCCTCTGTTTCTCGCCCTCTGTTTCAGCCCCTCTGTTTCAGCCCCTCTGTTTCAGCCCCTCTGTTTCAGCCCCTCTGTTTCTCACCCTCTGTTTCAGCCCCTCTGTTTCTCGCCCTCTGTTTCAGCCCCTCTGTTTCTCGCCCTCTGTTTCAGCCCCTCTGTTTCAGCCCCTCTGTTTCTCGCCCTCTGTTTCTGCCCCTCTGTTTCTCGCCCTCTGTTTCAGCCCCTCTGTTTTTCGCCCTCTGTTTCAGCCCCTCTGTTTCTCGCCCTCTGTATCAGACCCTCTGTTTCAGCCCCTCTGTTTCAGCCTCTCTCTTTCAGCCCCTCTGTTTCTCGCCCTCTGTTTCTCGCCCTCTGTTTCAGCCCCTATGTTTCTCGCCCTCTGTTTCAGCCCCTCTGTTTCGCGCTCTCTGTTTCAGCCCCTCTGTTTCAGCCGCTCTGTTTCTCGCCCTCTGTGTCTGCCCCTCTGTTTCTCGCCCTCTGTTTCAACCCGTCTGTTTCTCGCCCTCTGTTTCAGCCCCGCTGATTCAGCCCCTCTGTTTCAGCCCCTCTGATTCAGCCCCTCTGTTTCTCGCCCTATATTTCAGCCCCACTGTTTTAGCCCCTCCGTTTCAGCCCCTCTGTTTCAGCCCCTCTGATTCAGCCCCTCTGTTTCTCGCCCTCTGTTTCAGCCCCTCTGTTTCTCGCCCTCTGATTCGCGCGCTCTGTTTCACCCCCTCTGTTTCTCGCCCTCTGTTTCAGCCCCGCTGATTCATCCCCTCTGTTTCAGCCCCTCTGAATCAGCCCCTCTGATTCAGCCCCTCAGCCTCAGCCCCTCTGTTTCAGCCCCTCTGTTTCAACCCCTCTGTTTCTCACCCTCTGTTTCAGCACCTCTGTTTCTCGCACTCTGTTTCAACCCCTCTGATTCAGCCCCTCTGTTTCAGCCCCTCTGATTCAGCCACTCTGATTTAGCCCCTCTGATTCAGCCCCTCTGTTTCTCGCCCTCTGTTTCAGCCCCTCTGTTTCAGCCCCTCTGTTTCTCACCCTCTGATTCAGCCCCTCTATTCAGCCCCTCTAATTCAGCCACACTCATTCAGCCCCTCTGATTCAGCCCCTCTGATTCCCGCCCCTCTGTTTCAGCCCCTCTGTTTCTCGCCCTCTGTTTCAGCCCCTCTGTTTCTCACCCTCTGTTTCAGCCCCTCTGATTCAGCCCCTCTGATTCAGCCCCTCTGTTTCAGCCCCTCTGTTTCAGCTCCTCTGTTTCTCGCTCGCTGTATTTCACCCTCTGTTTTTCGCCCTCTGTTTCAGCCCCTCTGTTTCTCGCCCACTGTTTCAAGCCCCTCTGTTTCTCGCCCTCTGCTTCATTCCCTCTGTTTCTCGCCCTCTGTTTCAGCCCCTCTGTTTTCGCCCCTCTGTTTCAGCCCCTCTGTTTCAGCCCCACTGTTTCAGCCCCTCTGTTTCTCGCCCTCTTTGTCAGCCCCTCTGTTTCAGCCTCTCTGTTTCAGCCCCTCTGTTTCTCGCCCTCTAGTTCAGCCCCTCTGATTCAGCCCCTCTGTTTCAGCCCCTCTGATTCAGCCCCTCTGTTTCAGCCACTCTGTTTCAGCCCCTCTGTTTCAGTCCCTCTGTTTCAGCCCCTCTGTTTCTCGCCCTCTGTTTCAGCCCCTCTGTTTCAGCCCCACTGTTTCTCGCCCTCTGTTTCTGCCCCTCTGTTTCTCGCCCTCTGTTTCAGCCCCTCTGTTTCAGCCCCTCTGTTTCAGCCCCTCTGTTTCAGCCCGTCTGTTTCTCACCCTCTGTTTCAGCCCCTCTCTTTCTCGCCCTCTGTTTCAGCCCCTCTGTTTTTGCCCCTCTGTGCTGCCCCTCTGTTTCAGCGCCTCTGATTCAGCCCCTCTGATTCAGCCCCTCTGTTTCTCGCCCTCTCTTTCAGCCCCTCTGTTTCTCGCCCTCTGTTTCAGCCCCTCTGTTCAGCCCCTCTGTTTCAGCCCCTCTGTTTCAGCCCCTCTGTTTATCACCCTCTGTTTCAGCCCCTCTGTTTCTCGCCCTCTGTTCCAGCCCCTCTGTTTCTCGCCCTCTGTTGCAGCCCCTCTGTTTCAGCCCCTCTGTTTCTCGCCCTCTGTTTCTGCCCCTCTGTTTCTCGCCCTCTGTTTCAGCCACTCTGTTTCTCGCCCTCTGTTTCAGCCCGTCTGTTTCAGCCCCTCGTATTCAGCCCCTCTGTTTCTCGCCCTCTGTTTCAGCCCCTCTGTTTCAGCCCCTCTGTTTCAGCCCCTCTGTTTCAGCCCCTCTGTTTCTCACCCTCTGTTTCAGCCCCTCTGTTTCTCGCCCTCTGTTTCAGCCCCTCTGTTTCTCGCCCTCTGTTTCAGCCCCTCTGTTTCTCGCCCTCTGTTTCTGCCCCTCTGTTTCTCGCCCTCTGTTTCTGCCCCTCTGTTTTTCGCCCTCTGTTTCAGCCCCTCTGTTTCTCGCCCTCTGTATCAGACCCTCTGTTTCAGCCCCTCTGTTTCAGCCCCTCTCTTTCAGCCCCTCTGTTTATCGCCCTCTGTTTCTCGCCATCTGTTTCAGCCCCTATGTTTCTCGCCCTCTGTTTCAGCCCCTCTGTTTCGCGCTCTCTGTTTCAGCCCCTCTGTTTCAGCCGCTCTGTTTCTCGCCCTCTGTGTCTGCCCCTCTGTTTCTCGCCCTCTGTTTCAACCCGTCTGTTTCTCGCCCTCTGTTTCAGCCCCGCTGATTCAGCCCCTCTGTTTCAGCCCCTCTGATTCAGCCCCTCTGTTTCTCGCCCTCTGTTTCAGCCCCTCTGTTTCTCGCCCTCTGATTCGCGCGCTCTGTTTCACCCCCTCTGTTTCTCGCCCTCTGTTTCAGCCCCGCTGATTCATCCCCTCTGTTTCAGCCCCTCTGAATCAGCCCCTCTGATTCAGCCCCTCAGCCTCAGCCCCTCTGTTTCAGCCCCTCTGTTTCAACCCCTCTGTTTCTCGCCCTCTGTTTCAGCACCTCTGTTTCTCGCCCTCTGTTTCAACCCCTCTGATTCAGCCCCTCTGTTTCAGCCCCTCTGATTCAGCCACTCTGATTTAGCCCCTCTGATTCAGCCCCTCTGTTTCTCGCCCTCTGTTTCAGCCCCTCTGTTTCAGCCCCTCTGTTTCTCACCCTCTGATTCAGCCCCTCTATTCAGCCCCTCTAATTCAGCCACACTCATTCAGCCCCTCTGATTCAGCCCCTCTGTTTCCCGCCCCTCTGTTTCAGCCCCTCTGTTTCAGCTCCTCTGTTTCTCGCTCGCTGTATTTCACCCTCTGTTTTTCGCCCTCTGTTTCAGCCCCTCTGTTTCTCGCCCACTGTTTCAAGCCCCTCTGTTTCTCGCCCTCTGCTTCATTCCCTCTGTTTCTCGCCCTCTGTTTCAGCCCCTCTGTTTTCGCCCCTCTGTTTCAGCCCCTCTGTTTCAGCCCCACTGTTTCAGCCCCTCTGTTTCTCGCCCTCTTTGTCAGCCCCTCTGTTTCAGCCTCTCTGTTTCAGCCCCTCTGTTTCTCGCCCTCTAGTTCAGCCCCTCTGTTTCTCGCCCTCTGTTTCAGCCCCTCTGTTTCAGCCCCTCTGTTTCTCGCCCTCTGTTTCTGCCCCTCTGTTTCAGCCCCTCTGTTTTTCGCCCTCTGTTTCAGCCCCTCTGTTTCTCGCCCTCTGTATCAGACCGTCTGTTTCAGCCCCTCTGTTTCAGCCCCTCTCTTTCAGCCCCTCTGTTTATCGCCCTCTGTTTCTCGCCATCTGTTTCAGCCCCTATGTTTCTCGCCCTCTGTTTCAGCCCCTCTGTTTCACGCTCTCTGTTTCAGCCCCTCTGTTTCAGCCGCTCTGTTTCTCGCCCTCTGTGTCTGCCCCTCTGTTTCTCGCCCTCTGTTTCAACCCGTCTGTTTCTCGCCCTCTGTTTCAGCCCCGCTGATTCAGCCCCTCTGTTTCAGCCCCTCTGATTCAGCCCCTCTGTTTCTCGCCCTATATTTCAGCCCCACTGTTTTAGCCCCTCCGTTTCAGCCCCTCTGTTTCAGCCCCTCTGATTCAGCCCCTCTGTTTCTCGCCCTCTGTTTCAGCCCCTCTGTTTCTCGCCCTCTGATTCGCGCGCTCTGTTTCACCCCCTCTGTTTCTCGCCCTCTGTTTCAGCCCCGCTGATTCATCCCCTCTGTTTCAGCCCCTCTGAATCAGCCCCTCTGATTCAGCCCCTCAGCCTCAGCCCCTCTGTTTCAACCCCTCTGATTCAGCCCCTCTGTTTCAGCCCCTCTGATTCAGCCACTCTGATTTAGCCCCTCTGATTCAGCCCCTCTGTTTCTCGCCCTCTGTTTCTCGCCCTCTGTTTCAGCCCCTCTGTTTCTCGCCCTCTGATTCGCGCGCTCTGTTTCACCCCCTCTGTTTCTCGCCCTCTGTTTCAGCCCCGCTGATTCATCCCCTCTGTTTCAGCCCCTCTGAATCAGCCCCTCTGATTCAGCCCCTCAGCCTCAGCCCCTCTGTTTCAACCCCTCTGATTCAGCCCCTCTGTTTCAGCGCCTCTGATTCAGCCACTCTGATTTAGCCCCTCTGTTTCAGCCCCTCTGTTTCTCGCCCTCTGTTTCAGCCCCTCTGTTTCTCACCCTCTGTTTCAGCCCCTCTGATTCAGCCCCTCTGATTCAGCCCCTCTGTTTCAGCCACTCTGTTTCAGCTCCTCTGTTTCTCGCTCGCTGTATTTCACCCTCTGTTTTTCGCCCTCTGTTTCAGCCCCTCTGTTTCTCGCCCACTGTTTCAAGCCCCTCTGTTTCTCGCCCTCTGCTTCATTCCCTCTGTTTCTCGCCCTCTGTTTCAGCCCCTCTGTTTTAGCCCCTCTGTTTCAGCCCCTCTGTTTCAGCCCCACTGTTTCAGCCCCTCTGTTTCTCGCCCTCTTTGTCAGCCCCTCTGTTTCAGCCACTCTGTTTCAGCCCCTCTGTTTCTCGCCCTCTAGTTCAGCCCCTCTGATTCAGCCCCTCTGTTTCAGCCCCTCTGTTTCAGCCCCTCGTATTCAGCCCCTCTGTTTCTCGCCCTCTGTTTCAGCCCCTCTGTTTCAGCCCCTCTGTTTCAGCCCCTCTGTTTCAGCCCCTCTGTTTCTCACCCTCTGTTTCAGCCCCTCTGTTTCTCGCCCTCTGTTTCAGCCCCTCTGTTTCTCGCCCTCTGTTTCAGCCCCTCTGTTTGAGCCCCTCTGTTTCTCGCCCTCTGTTTCTGCCCCTCTGTTTCTCGCCCTCTGTTTCAGCCCCTCTGTTTTTCGCCCTCTGTTTCAGCCCCTCTGTTTCTCGCCCTCTGTATCAGACCCTCTGTTTCAGCCTCTCTCTTTCAGCCCCTCTGTTTCTCGCCCTCTGTTTCTCGCCCTCTGTTTCAGCCCCTATGTTTCTCGCCCTCTGTTTCAGCCCCTCTGTTTCGCGCTCTCTGTTTCAGCCCCTCTGTTTCAGCCGCTCTGTTTCTCGCCCTCTGTGTCTGCCCCTCTGTTTCTCGCCCTCTGTTTCAACCCGTCTGTTTCTCGCCCTCTGTTTCAGCCCCGCTGATTCAGCCCCTCTGTTTCAGCCCCTCTGATTCAGCCCCTCTGTTTCTCGCCCTATATTTCAGCCCCACTGTTTTAGCCCCTCCGTTTCAGCCCCTCTGTTTCAGCCCCTCTGATTCAGCCCCTCTGTTTCTCGCCCTCTGTTTCAGCCCCTCTGTTTCTCGCCCTCTGATTCGCGCGCTCTGTTTCACCCCCTCTGTTTCTCGCCCTCTGTTTCAGCCCCGCTGATTCATCCCCTCTGTTTCAGCCCCTCTGAATCAGCCCCTCTGATTCAGCCCCTCAGCCTCAGCCCCTCTGTTTCAGCCCCTCTGTTTCAACCCCTCTGTTTCTCGCCCTCTGTTTCAGCACCTCTGTTTCTCGCCCTCTGTTTCAACCCCTCTGATTCAGCCCCTCTGTTTCAGCCCCTCTGATTCAGCCACTCTGATTTAGCCCCTCTGATTCAGCCCCTCTGTTTCTCGCCCTCTGTTTCAGCCCCTCTGTTTCAGCCCCTCTGTTTCTCACCCTCTGATTCAGCCCCTCTATTCAGCCCCTCTAATTCAGCCACACTCATTCAGCCCCTCTGATTCAGCCCCTCTGTTTCCCGCCCCTCTGTTTCAGCCCCTCTGTTTCTCGCCCTCTGTTTCAGCCCCTCTGTTTCTCACCCTCTGTTTCAGCCCCTCTGATTCAGCCCCTCTGATTCAGCCCCTCTGTTTCAGCCCCTCTGTTTCAGCTCCTCTGTTTCTCGCTCGCTGTATTTCACCCTCTGTTTTTCGCCCTCTGTTTCAGCCCCTCTGTTTCTCGCCCACTGTTTCAAGCCCCTCTGTTTCTCGCCCTCTGCTTCATTCCCTCTGTTTCTCGCCCTCTGTTTCAGCCCCTCTGTTTTCGCCCCTCTGTTTCAGCCCCTCTGTTTCAGCCCCACTGTTTCAGCCCCTCTGTTTCTCGCCCTCTTTGTCAGCCCCTCTGTTTCAGCCTCTCTGTTTCAGCCCCTCTGTTTCTCGCCCTCTAGTTCAGCCCCTCTGATTCAGCCCCTCTGTTTCAGCCCCTATGATTCAGCCCCTCTGTTTCAGCCACTCTGTTTCAGCCCCTCTGTTTCAGTCCCTCTGTTTCAGCCCCTCTGTTTCTCGCCCTCTGTTTCAGCCCCTCTGTTTCAGCCCCTCTGTTTCTCGCCCTCTGTTTCTGCCCCTCTGTTTCTCGCCCTCTGTTTCAGCCCCTCTGTTTCAGCCCCTCTGTTTCAGCCCCTCTGTTTCAGCCCGTCTGTTTCTCACCCTCTGTTTCAGCCCCTCTCTTTCTCGCCCTCTGTTTCAGCCCCTCTGTTTCAGCCCCTCTGTTCTGCCCCTCTGTTTCAGCGCCTCTGATTCAGCCCCTCTGATTCAGCCCCTCTGTTTCTCGCCCTCTCTTTCAGCCCCTCTGTTTCTCGCCCTCTGTTTCAGCCCCTCTGTTCAGCCCCTCTGTTTCAGCCCCTCTGTTTCAGCCCCTCTGTTTATCACCCTCTGTTTCAGCCCCTCTGTTTCTCGCCCTCTGTTCCAGCCCCTCTGTTTCTCGCCCTCTGTTGCAGCCCCTCTGTTTCAGCCCCTCTGTTTCTCGCCCTCTGTTTCTGCCCCTCTGTTTCTCGCCCTCTGTTTCAGCCACTCTGTTTTTCGCCGTCTGTTTCAGCCCCTCTGTTTCTCGCCCTCTGTATCAGACCCTCTGTTTCAGCCCCTCTGTTTCAGCCCCTCTGTTTCAGCCCCTCTGTTTATCGCCCTCTGTTTCTCGCCCTCTGTTTCAGCCCCTCTGTTTCTCGCCCTCTGTTTCAACCCCTCTGTTTCGCGCTCTCTGTTTCAGCCCCTCTGTTTCAGCCCCTCTGTTTCTCGCCCTCTGTTTCTGCCCCTCTGTTTCCCGCCCTCTGTTTCAACCCCTCTTTTTCTCGCCCTCTGTTTCAGCCCCGCTGATTCAGCCCCTCTGTTTCAGCCCCTCTGATTCAGCCCCTCTGTTTCTCGCCCTCTGTTTCAGCCCGTCTGCTTCTCGCCCTCTGTTGCAGCCCCTCTGTTTCTCGCCCTCTGTTTCAGCCCGTCTGCTTCTCGCCCTCTGTTGCAGCCCCTCTGTTTCTCGCCCTCTGTTTCAGCCCCTCTGATTCAGCCCCTCTGTTTCAGCCCCACTGTTTCAGCGCCTCTGTTTCTCGCCCTCTGTTTCAGCCCCTCTGTTTCTAGCCCTCTGATTCAGCCCCTCTGATTCAGCCCCTCTTTTTCTCGCCCTCTGTTTCAGCCCCTCTGTTTCAGCCCTTCTGTTTCAGCCCCTCTGTTTCAGCCCCTCTGTTTCAGCCCCTCTGTTTCTCGCCCTCTGTTTCTGCCCCTCTGTTTCTCGCCCTCTGTTTCAGCCCCGCTGATTCAGCCCCTCTGTTTCAGCCCTCTGAATCAGCCCCTCGGATTCAGCTCCTCTGTTTCAGCCCCACTTTTTAAGCCCCTCTGTTTCTCGCCCTTTGTTTCAGCCCCTCTGATTCTCGCCCTCTGTTTCAGCCCCTCTGTTTCTCGCCGTCTGTTTCAGCCCCTCTGATTCAGCCCCTCTGTTTCAGCCCTTCTGATTCAGCCCCTCTGATTCAGCCCCTCTGATTCAGCCCCTCTGTTTCTCGCCCTCTGTTTCAGCCCCTCTGTTTCAGCCCCTCTGTTTCAGCCCCTCTGTTTCTCACCCTCTGTTTCAGCCCGTCTGATTCAGCCCCTCTGATTCAGCCCCTCTGATTCAGCCCCTCTGTTTTAGCGCCTCTGATTCAGACCCTCTGATTCAGCCCCTCTGTTTCTCGCCCTCTCTTTCAGCCGCTCTGTTTCAGCCCCTCTGTTTCACCTCCTCTGTTTCAGCTCCTCTGTTTCTCGCCCTCTGTTTCAGCCCCTCTGTTTCTCGCCCTCAGTTTCAGCCCCTGTGTTTCTCGCCCTCTGTTTCAGCCCCTCTGTTTCAGCCCCTCTGTTTCTCGCCCTCTGTTTCAGCCCCTCTGTTTCAGCCCCTCTGTTTCAGCCCCTCTGTTTCTCGCCCTCTGTTTCAGCCCCTCTGTTTCAGCCCCTCTGTTTCAGCCTCTCTGTTTCAGCCCCTCTGTTTCTCACCCTCTGTTTCAGCCCCTCTGTTTCTCGCCCTCTGTTTCAGCCCCTCTGTTTCTCGCCCTCTGTTTCAGCCCCTCTGTTTCAGCCCCTCTGTTTCTCGCCCTCTGTTTCTGCCCCTCTGTTTCTCGCCCACTGTTTCAGCCCCTCTGTTTTTCGCCCTCTGTTTCAGCCCCTCTGTTTCTCGCCCTCTGTATGAGAGCCTCTGTTTCAGCCCCTCTGTTTCAGCCCCTCTGTTTCAGCCCCTCTGTTTCTCGCCCTCTGTTTCTCGCCCTCTGTTACAGCCCCTCTGTTTCTCGCCCTCTGTTTCAGCCCCACTGTTTCGCGCTCTCAGTTTCAGCCCCTCTGTTTCAGCCCCTCTGTTTCTCGCCCTCTGTTTCAACCCCTCTGTTTCTCGCCCTCTGTTTCAGCCCCGCTGATTCAGCCCATCTGTTTCAGCCCCTCTGATTCAGCCCCTCTGTTTCTCGCCCTCTGTTGCAGCCCGTCTGCTTCTCGCCCTCTGTTGCAGCCCCTCTGTTTCAGCCCCTCTGTTTCAGCCCCTCTGTTTCAGCCCCTCTGTTTCTCGCCCACTGTTTCAGCCACTCTGTTTCTCGCCCTCAGGTTCAGCCCCTCTGTTTCTCGCCCTCTGTTTCAGCCCCTCTGTTTCAGCCCCTCGTATTCAGCCCCTCTGTTTCTCGCCCTCTGTTTCAGCCCCTCTGTTTCACCCGCTCTGTTTCAGCCCCTCTGTTTCAGCCCCTCTGTTTCTCACCCTCTGTTTCAGCCCCTCTGTTTCTCGCCCTCTGTTTCAGCCCCTCTGTTTCTCGCCCTCTGTTTCAGCCCCTCTGTTTCAGCCCCTCTGTTTCTCGCCCTCTGTTTCTGCCCCTCTGTTTCTCGCCCTCTGTTTCTGCCCCTCTGTTTTTCCCCCTCTGTTTCAGCCCCTCTGTTTCTCGCCCTCTGTATCAGACCCTCTGTTTCAGCCCTCTGTTTCAGCCCCTCTCTTTCAGCCCCTCTGTTTATCGCCCTCTGTTTCTCGCCATCTGTTTCAGCCCCTATGTTTCTCGCCCTCTGTTTCAGCCCCTCTGTTTCGCGCTCTCTGTTTCAGCCCCTCTGTTTCAGCCGCTCTGTTTCTCGCCCTCTGTGTCTGCCCCTCTGTTTCTCGCCCTCTGTTTCAACCCGTCTGTTTCTCGCCCTCTGTTTCAGCCCCGCTGATTCAGCCCCTCTGTTTCAGCCCCTCTGATTCAGCCCCTCTGTTTCTCGCCCTATATTTCAGCCCCACTGTTTTAGCCCCTCCGTTTCAGCCCCTCTGTTTCAGCCCCTCTGATTCAGCCCCTCTGTTTCTCGCCCTCTGTTTCAGCCCCTCTGTTTCTCGCCCTCTGATTCGCGCGCTCTGTTTCACCCCCTCTGTTTCTCGCCCTCTGTTTCAGCCCCGCTGATTCATCCCCTCTGTTTCAGCCCCTCTGAATCAGCCCCTCTGATTCAGCCCCTCAGCCTCAGCCCCTCTGTTTCAGCCCCTGTGTTTCAACCCCTCTGTTTCTCGCCCTCTGTTTCAGCACCTCTGTTTCTCGCCCTCTGTTTCAACCCCTCTGATTCAGCCCCTCTGTTTCAGCCCCTCTGATTCAGCCACTCTGATTTAGCCCCTCTGATTCAGCCCCTCTGTTTCTCGCCCTCTGTTTCAGCCCCTCTGTTTCAGCCCCTCTGTTTCTCACCCTCTGATTCAGCCCCTCTATTCAGCCCCTCTAATTCAGCCACACTCATTCAGCCCCTCTGATTCAGCCCCTCTGTTTCCCGCCCCTCTGTTTCAGCCCCTCTGTTTCAGCTCCTCTGTTTCTCGCTCGCTGTATTTCACCTTCTGTTTTTCGCCCTCTGTTTCAGCCCCTCTGTTTCTCGCCCACTGTTTCAAGCCCCTCTGTTTCTCGCCCTCTGCTTCATTCCCTCTGTTTCTCGCCCTCTGTTTCAGCCCCTCTGTTTTCGCCCCTCTGTTTCAGCCCCTCTGTTTCAGCCCCACTGTTTCAGCCCCTCTGTTTCTCGCCCTCTTTGTCAGCCCCTCTGTTTCAGCCTCTCTGTTTCAGCCCCTCTGTTTCTCGCCCTCTAGTTCAGCCCCTCTGATTCAGCCCCTCTGTTTCAGCCCCTCTGATTCAGCCCCTCTGTTTCAGCCACTCTGTTTCAGCCCCTCTGTTTCAGTCCCTCTGTTTCAGCCCCTCTGTTTCTCGCACTCTGTTTCAGCCCCTCTGTTTCAGCCCCTCTGTTTCTCGCCCTCTGTTTCTGCCCCTCTGTTTCTCGCCCTCTGTTTCAGCCCCTCTGTTTTTCGCCCTCTGTTTCAGCCCCTCTGTTTCTCGCCCTCTGTATCAGACCGTCTGTTTCAGCCCCTCTCTTTCAGCCCCTCTGTTTATCGCCCTCTGTTTCTCGCCATCTGTTTCAGACCCTATGTTTCTCGCCCTCTGTTTCAGCCCCTCTGTTTCACGCTCTCTGTTTCAGCCCCTCTGTTTCAGCCGCTCTGTTTCTCGCCCTCTGTGTCTGCCCCTCTGTTTCTCGCCCTCTGTTTCAACCCGTCTGTTTCTCGCCCTCTGTTTCAGCCCCGCTGATTCAGCCCCTCTGTTTCAGCCCCTCTGATTCAGCCCCTCTGTTTCTCGCCCTATATTTCAGCCCCACTGTTTTAGCCCCTCCGTTTCAGCCCCTCTGTTTCAGCCCCTCTGATTCAGCCCCTCTGTTTCTCGCCCTCTGTTTCAGCCCCTCTGTTTCTCGCCCTCTGATTCGCGCGCTCTGTTTCACCCCCTCTGTTTCTCGCCCTCTGTTTCAGCCCCGCTGATTCATCCCCTCTGTTTCAGCCCCTCTGAATCAGCCCCTCTGATTCAGCCCCTCAGCCTCAGCCCCTCTGTTTCAACCCCTCTGATTCAGCCCCTCTGTTTCAGCCCCTCTGATTCAGCCACTCTGATTTAGCCCCTCTGATTCAGCCCCTCTGTTTCTCGCCCTCTGTTTCAGCCCCTCTGTTTCAGCCCCTCTGTTTCTCACCCTCTGATTCAGCCCCTCTATTCAGCCCCTCTAATTCAGCCACACTCATTCAGCCCCTCTGATTCAGCCCCTCTGTTTCCCGCCCCTCTGTTTCAGCCCCTCTGTTTCTCGCCCTCTGTTTCAGCCCCTCTGTTTCTCACCCTCTGTTTCAGCCCCTCTGATTCAGCCCCTCTGATTCAGCCCCTCTGTTTCAGCCCCTCTGTTTCAGCTCCTCTGTTTCTCGCTCGCTGTATTTCACCCTCTGTTTTTCGCCCTCTGTTTCAGCCCCTCTGTTTCTCGCCCACTGTTTCAAGCCCCTCTGTTTCTCGCCCTCTGCTTCATTCCCTCTGTTTCTCGCCCTCTGTTTCAGCCCCTCTGTTTTAGCCCCTCTGTTTCAGCCCCTCTGTTTCAGCCCCACTGTTTCAGCCCCTCTGTTTCTCGCCCTCTTTGTCAGCCCCTCTGTTTCAGCCACTCTGTTTCAGCCCCTCTGTTTCTCGCCCTCTAGTTCAGCCCCTCTGATTCAGCCCCTCTGTTTCAGCCCCTCTGTTTCAGCCCCTCGTATTCAGCCCCTCTGTTTCTCGCCCTCTGTTTCAGCCCCTCTGTTTCAGCCCCTCTGTTTCAGCCCCTCTGTTTCAGCCCCTCTGTTTCTCACCCTCTGTTTCAGCCCCTCTGTTTCTCGCCCTCTGTTTCAGCCCCTCTGTTTCTCGCCCTCTGTTTCAGCCCTTCTGTTTCAGCCCCTCTGTTTCTCGCCCTCTGTTTCTGCCCCTCTGTTTCTCGCCCTCTGTTTCAGCCCCTCTGTTTTTCGCCCTCTGTTTCAGCCCCTCTGTTTCTCGCCCTCTGTATCAGACCCTCTGTTTCAGCCCCTCTGTTTCAGCCCCTCTCTTTCAGCCCCTCTGTTTATCGCCCTCTGTTTCTCGCCATCTGTTTCAGCCCCTATGTTTCTCGCCCTCTGTTTCAGCCCCTCTGTTTCGCGCTCTCTGTTTCAGCCCCTCTGTTTCAGCCGCTCTGTTTCTCGCCCTCTGTGTCTGCCCCTCTGTTTCTCGCCCTCTGTTTCAACCCGTCTGTTTCTCGCCCTCTGTTTCAGCCCCGCTGATTCAGCCCCTCTGTTTCAGCCCCTCTGATTCAGCCCCTCTGTTTCTCGCCCTATATTTCAGCCCCACTGTTTTAGCCCCTCCGTTTCAGCCCCTCTGTTTCAGCCCCTCTGATTCAGCCCCTCTGTTTCTCGCCCTCTGTTTCAGCCCCTCTGTTTCTCGCCCTCTGATTCGCGCGCTCTGTTTCACCCCCTCTGTTTCTCGCCCTCTGTTTCAGCCCCGCTGATTCATCCCCTCTGTTTCAGGCCCTCTGAATCAGCCCCTCTGATTCAGCCCCTCAGCCTCAGCCCCTCTGTTTCAGCCCCTCTGTTTCAACCCCTCTGTTTCTCGCCCTCTGTTTCAGCACCTCTGTTTCTCGCCCTCTGTTTCAACCCCTCTGATTCAGCCCCTCTGTTTCAGCCCCTCTGATTCAGCCACTCTGATTTAGCCCCTCTGATTCAGCCCCTCTGTTTCTCGCCCTCTGTTTCAGCCCCTCTGTTTCAGCCCCTCTGTTTCTCACCCTCTGATTCAGCCCCTCTATTCAGCCCCTCTAATTCAGCCACACTCATTCAGCCCCTCTGATTCAGCCCCTCTGTTTCCCGCCCCTCTGTTTCAGCCCCTCTGTTTCTCGCCCTCTGTTTCAGCCCCTCTGTTTCTCACCCTCTGTTTCAGCCCCTCTGATTCAGCCCCTCTGATTCAGCCCCTCTGTTTCAGCCCCTCTGTTTCAGCTCCTCTGTTTCTCGCTCGCTGTATTTCACCCTCTGTTTTTCGCCCTCTGTTTCAGCCCCTCTGTTTCTCGCCCACTGTTTCAAGCCCCTCTGTTTCTCGCCCTCTGCTTCATTCCCTCTGTTTCTCGCCCTCTGTTTCAGCCCCTCTGTTTTCGCCCCTCTGTTTCAGCCCCTCTGTTTCAGCCCCACTGTTTCAGCCCCTCTGTTTCTCGCCCTCTTTGTCAGCCCCTCTGTTTCAGCCTCTCTGTTTCAGCCCCTCTGTTTCTCGCCCTCTAGTTCAGCCCCTCTGATTCAGCCCCTCTGTTTCAGCCCCTCTGATTCAGCCCCTCTGTTTCAGCCACTCTGTTTCAGCCCCTCTGTTTCAGTCCCTCTGTTTCAGCCCCTCTGTTTCTCGCCCTCTGTTTCAGCCCCTCTGTTTCAGCCCCACTGTTTCTCGCCCTCTGTTTCTGCCCCTCTGTTTCTCGCCCTCTGTTTCAGCCCCTCTGTTTTTCGCCCTCTGTTTCAGCCCCTCTGTTTCTCGCCCTCTGTATCAGACCGTCTGTTTCAGCCCCTCTGTTTCAGCCCCTCTCTTTCAGCCCCTCTGTTTATCGCCCTCTGTTTCTCGCCATCTGTTTCAGCCCCTATGTTTCTCGCCCTCTGTTTCAGCCCCTCTGTTTCACGCTCTCTGTTTCAGCCCCTCTGTTTCAGCCGCTCTGTTTCTCGCCCTCTGTGTCTGCCCCTCTGTTTCTCGCCCTCTGTTTCAACCCGTCTGTTTCTCGCCCTCTGTTTCAGCCCCGCTGATTCAGCCCCTCTGTTTCAGCCCCTCTGATTCAGCCCCTCTGTTTCTCGCCCTATATTTCAGCCCCACTGTTTTAGCGCCTCCGTTTCAGCCCCTCTGTTTCAGCCCCTCTGATTCAGCCCCTCTGTTTCTCGCCCTCTGTTTCAGCCCCTCTGTTTCTCGCCCTCTGATTCGCGCGCTCTGTTTCACCCCCTCTGTTTCAGCCCCGCTGATTCATCCCCTCTGTTTCAGCCCCTCTGAATCAGCCCCTCTGATTCAGCCCCTCAGCCTCAGCCCCTCTGTTTCAACCCCTCTGATTCAGCCCCTCTGTTTCAGCCCCTCTGATTCGGCCACTCTGATTTAGCCCCTCTGATTCAGCCCCTCTGTTTCTCGCCCTCTGTTTCAGCCCCTCTGTTTCAGCCCCTCTGTTTCTCACCCTCTGATTCAGCCCCTCTATTCAGCCCCTCTAATTCAGCCACACTCATTCAGCCCCTCTGATTCAGCCCCTCGGTTTCCCGCCCCTCTGTTTCAGCCCCTCTGTTTCTCGCCCTCTGTTTCAGCCCCTCTGTTTCTCACCCTCTGTTTCAGCCCCTCTGATTCAGCCCCTCTGATTCAGCCCCTCTGTTTCAGCCCCTCTGTTTCAGCTCCTCTGTTTCTCGCTCGCTGTATTTCACCCTCTGTTTTTCGCCCACTGTTTCAGCCCCTCTGTTTCTCGCCCACTGTTTCAAGCCCCTCTGTTTCTCGCCCTCTGCTTCATTCCCTCTGTTTCTCGCCCTCTGTTTCAGCCCCTCTGTTTTAGCCCCTCTGTTTCAGCCCCTCTGTTTCAGCCCCACTGTTTCAGCCCCTCTGTTTCTCGCCCTCTTTGTCAGCCCCTCTGTTTCAGCCACTCTGTTTCAGCCCCTCTGTTTCTCGCCCTCTAGTTCAGCCCCTCTGATTCAGCCCCTCTGTTTCAGCCCCTCTGATTCAGCCCCTCTGTTTCAGCCACTCTGTTTCAGCCCCTCTGTTTCAGTCCCTCTGTTTCAGCCCCTCTGTTTCTCGCCCTCTGTTTCAGCCCCTCTGTTTCAGCCCCTCTGTTTCTCGCCCTCTGTTTCTGCCCCTCTGTTTCTCGCCCTCTGTTTCAGCCCCTCTGTTTTTCGCCCTCTGTTTCAGCCCCTCTGTTTCTCGACCTCTGTATCAGACCCTCTGTTTCAGCCCCTCTGTTTCAGCCCCTCACTTTCAGCCCCTCTGTTTATCGCCCTCTGTTTCAGCCCCTATGTTTCTCGCCCTCTGTTTCAGCCCCTCTGTTTCACGCTCTCTGTTTCAGCCCCTCTGTTTCAGCCGCTCTGTTTCTCGCCCTCTGTGTCTGCCCCTCTGTTTCTCGCCCTCTGTTTCAACCCGTCTGTTTCTCGCCCTCTGTTTCAGCCCCGCTGATTCAGCCCCTCTGTTTCAGCCCCTCAGATTCAGCCCCTCTGATTCTCGCCCTATATTTCAGCCCCACTGTTTTAGCCCCTCCGTTTCAGCCCCTCTGTTTCAGCCCCTCTGATTCAGCCCCTCTGTTTCTCGCCCTCTGTTTCAGCCCCTCTGTTTCTCGCCCTCTGATTCGCGCGCTCTGTTTCACCCCCTCTGTTTCTCGCCCTCTGTTTCAGCCCCGCTGATTCATCCCCTCTGTTTCAGCCCCTCTGAATCAGCCCCTCTGATTCAGCCCCTCAGCCTCAGCCCCTCTGTTTCAGCCCCTCTGTTTCAACCCCTCTGTTTCTCGCCCTCTGTTTCAGCACCTCTGTTTCTCGCCCTCTGTTTCAACCCCTCTGATTCAGCCCCTCTGTTTCAGCCCCTCTGATTCAGCCACTCTGATTTAGCCCCTCTGATTCAGCCCTCTGTTTCTCGCCCTCTGTTTCAGCCCCTCTGTTTCAGCCCCTCTGTTTCTCACCCTCTGATTCAGCCCCTCTATTCAGCCCCTCTGATTCAGCCACACTCATTCAGCCACTCTGATTCAGCCCCTCTGTTTCCCGCCCCTCTGTTTCAGCCCCTCTGTTTCTCGCCCTCTGTTTCAGCCCCTCTGTTTCTCGCCCTCTGTTTCAGCCCCTCTGATTCAGCCCCTCTGATTCAGCCCCTCTGTTTCAGCCCCTCTGTTTCAGCTCCTCTGTTTCTCGCCCGCTGTATTTCACCCTCTGTTTTTCGCCCTCTGTTTCAGCCCCTCTGTTTCTCGCCCACTGTTTCAAGCCCCTCTGTTTCTCGCCCTCTGCTTCATTCCCTCTGTTTCTCGCCCTCTGTTTCAGCCCCTCTGTTTTAGCCCCTCTGTTTCAGCCCCTCTGTTTCAGCCCCACTGTTTCAGCCCCTCTGTTTCTCGCCCTCTTTGTCAGCCCCTCAGTTTCAGCCACTCTGTTTCAGCCCCTCTGTTTCTCGCCCTCTAGTTCAGCCCCTCTGATTCAGCCCCTCTGTTTCAGCCCCTCTGATTCAGCCCCTCTGTTTCAGCCACTCTGTTTCAGCCCCTCTGTTTCAGCCCCTCTGTTTCTCGCCCTCTGTATCAGACCCTCTGTTTCTCGCCCTCTGTATCTCGCCCTCTGTTTCAGCCCCACTGTTTCTCGCCCTCTGTTTCAGACCCTCTGTTTCGCGCTCTCTGTTTCAGCCCCTCTGTTTCAGCCCCTCTGTTTCTCGCCCTCTGTTTCTGCCCCTCTGTTTATCGCCCTCTGTTTCAACCCCTCTGTTTCTCGTCCTCTGTTTCAGACCCGCTGATTCAGCCCCTCTGTTTCAGCCTCTCTGATTCAGCCCCTCTGCTTCTCGCCCTCTGTTTCAGCCCCTCTGCTTCTCGCCCTCTGTTGCAGCCCCTCTGTTTCTCGCCCTCTGTTTCAGCCCCTCTGATTCAGCCCCTCTGTTTCAGCCCCTCTGTTTCAGCCCCTCTATTTCTCGCCCTCTGTTTCAGCCCCTCTGTTTCTCGCCCTCTGTTTCAGCCCCTCTGTTTCAAGCCCTCTGTTTCAGCCCCTCTGATTCAGCCCCTCTTTTTCTCGCCCTCTGTTTCAGCCCCTCTGTTTCAGCCCCTCTGTTTCTCGCCCTCTGTTTCAGCCACTCTGTTTCTCGCCCTCTGTTTCAGCCCCTCTGTTTCTCGCCCTCTGTTTCAGCCCCTCTGATTCAGCCCCTCTGTTTCAGCCCCTCTGTTTCAGCCCCTCTGTTTCAGCCCCTCTGTTTCAGCCCCTCTGTTTCTCGCCCTCTGTTTCAGCCCCTCTGTTTCTCGCCCTCTGTTCAGCCCCTATGTTTCTCGCCCTCTGTTTCGGCCCCTCTGTCTCTCGCCCTCTGTTTCAGCCCCTCTGTTTCAGCCCCTCTGTTTCAGCCCCTCTGAATCAGCCCCTCTGATTCAGCCCCTCTGTTTCAGCCCCTCTGTTTCAGCCCCTCTGTTTCTCGCCCTCTGTTTCAGCCCCTCTGTTTCAGCCCCTCTGTTTCTTCCCTCTGTTTCTCACCCTCTGTTTCAGCCCCTCTGATTCAGCCCCTCTGATTCAGCCCGTCTGATTCAGCCCCTCTGTTTCAGCGCTTCTGATTCAGCCCCTCTGATTCAGCCCCTCTGTTTCTCGCCCTCTCTTTCATCCACTCTATTTCAGCCCCTCTGTTTCAGCTCCTCTGTTTCAGCCCCTCTGTTTCTCCCCCTCTGTTTCAGCCCCTCTGTTTCTCGCCCTCTGTTTCAGCCCCTCTGTTTCAGCCACTCTGTTTCAGCCCCTCTGTTTCAGCCCCTCTGTTTCAGCCCCTCTGTTTCTCGCCCTCTGTTTCAACCCCTCTGTTTCAGCCCCTCTGTTTCAGCACCTCTGTTTCAGCCCCTCTGTTTCTCGCACTCTGTTTCAGCCCCTCTGTTTCTCGCCCTCTGTTTCAGGCCCTCTGTTTCTCGCCCTCTGTTTAAGCCCCTCTGTTTCAGCCCCTCTGTTTCAGCCCCTCTGTTTGTCGCCCTCTGTTTCAGCCCCTCTGTTTCAGCCCCTCTGTTTCAGCCCCTCTCTTTCTCGCCCTCTGTTTCTGCCCCTCTGTTTCTCGCCCACTGTTTCAGCCCCTCTGTTTTTCGCCCTCTGTTTCAGCCCCTCTGTTTCTCGCCCTCTGTATCAGACCCTCTGTTTCAGCCCCTCTGTTTCAGCCCCTCTGTTTCTCGCCCTCTGTTTCTCGCCCTCTGTTTCAGCCCCTCTGTTTCTCGCGCTCAGTTTCAGCCCCTCTGTTTCGCGCTCTCTGTTTCAGCCCCTCTGTTTCAGCCCCTCTGTTTCTCGCCCTCTGTTTCAACCCCTCTGTTTCTCGCCCTCTGTTTCAGCCCCGCTGATTCAGCCCGTCTGTTTCAGCCCCTCTGATTCAGCCCCTCTGTTTCTCGCCCTCTGTTTCAGCCCCTCTGCTTCTCGCCCTCTGTTGCAGCCCCTCTGTTTCTCGCCCTCAGGTTCAGCCCCTCTGTTTCTCGCCCTCTGTTTCAGCCCCTCTGTTTCAGCCCCTCTGTTTCAGCCCCTCTGTTTCTCGCCCTCTGTTTCAGCCCCTCTGTTTCAGCCCCTCTGTTTCAGCCCCTCTGTTTCTCGCCCTCTGTTTCTCGCCCTCTGTTTCAGCCCCTCTGTTTCTCGCGCTCAGTTTCAGCCCCTCTGTTTCGCGCTCTCTGTTTCAGCCCCTCTGTTTCAGCCCCTCTGTTTCTCGCCCTCTGTTTCAACCCCTCTGTTTCTCGCCCTCTGTTTCAGCCCCGCTGATTCAGCCCCTCTGTTTCAGCCCCTCTGTTTCAGCCCCTCTGTTTCTCGCCCTCTGTTTCAGCCCCTCTGTTTCTCGCCCTCAGGTTCAGCCCCTCTGTTTCTCGCCCTCTGTTTCAGCCCCTCTGTTTCAGCCCCTCTGTTTCAGCCCCTCTGTTTCTCGCCCTCTGTTTCAGCCCCTCTGTTTCAGCCCCTCTGTTTCAGCCCCTCTGTTTCAGCCCCTCTGTTTCTCACCCTCTGTTTCAGCCCCTCTGTTTCTCGCCCTCTGTTCCAGCCCCTCTGTTTCTCGCCCTCTGTTGCAGCCCCTCTGTTTCAGCCCCTCTGTTTCTCGCCCTCTGTTTCTGCCCCTCTGTTTCTCGCCCTCTGTTTCAGCCACACTGTTTTTCGCCGTCTGTTTCAGCCCCTCTGTTTCTCGCCCTCTGTATCAGACCCTCTGTTTCAGCCCCTCTGTTTCAGCCCCTCTGTTTCAGCCCCTCTGTTTATCGCCCTCTGTTTCTCGCCCTCTGTTTCAGCCCCTCTGTTTCTCGCCCTCTGTTTCAACCCCTCTGTTTCGCGCTCTCTGTTTCAGCCCCTCTGTTTCAGCCCCTCTGTTTCTCGCCCTCTGTTTCTGCCCCTCTGTTTCCCGCCCTCTGTTTCAACCCCTCTTTTTCTCGCCCTCTGTTTCAGCCCCGCTGATTCAGCCCCTCTGTTTCAGCCCCGCTGATTCAGCCCCTCTGTTTCTCGCCCTCTGTTTCAGCCCGTCTGCTTCTCGCCCTCTGTTGCAGCCCCTCTGTTTCTCGCCCTCTGTTTCAGCCCCTCTTATTCAGCCCCTCTGTTTCAGCCCCACTGTTGCAGCCCCTCTGTTTCTCGCCCTCTGTTTCAGCCCCTCTGATTCAGCCCCTCTGTTTCAGCCCCACTGTTTCAGCCCCTCTGTTTCTAGCCCTCTGATTCAGCCCCTCTGATTCAGCCCCTCTTTTTCTCGCCCTCTGTTTCAGCCCCTCTGTTTCAGCCCTTCTGTTTCAGCCCCTCTGTTTCAGCCCCTCTGTTTCAGCCCCTTTGTTTCTCGCCCTCTGTTTCTGCCCCTCTGTTTCTCGCCCTCTGTTTCAGCCCCGCTGATTCAGCCCCTCTGTTTCAGCCCTCTGAATCAGCCCCTCTGATTCAGCTCCTCTGTTTCAGCCCCACTTTTTCAGCCCCTCTGTTTCTCGCCCTTTGTTTCAGCCCCTCTGTTTCTCGCCGTCTGTTTCAGCCCCTCTGATTCAGCCCCTCTGTTTCAGTCCTTCTGATTCAGCCCCTCTGTTTCAGCCCCTCTGTTTCTCGCCCTCTGTTCAGCCCCTATGTTTCTCGCCCTCTGTTTCGGCCCCTCTGTCTCTCGCCCTCTGTTTCAGCCCCTCTGTTTCAACCCCTCTGAATCAGCCCCTCTGATTCAGCCCCTCTGTTTCAGCCCCTCTGTTTCAGCCCCTCTGTTTCTCGCCCTCTGTTTTAGCCCCTCTGTTTCAGCCCCTCTGATTCAGCCCCTCTGTTTCAGCGCCTCTGATTCAGCCCCTCTGATTCAGCCCCTCTGTTTCTCGCCCTCTCTTTCAGCCACTCTATTTCAGCCCCTCTGTTTCAGCTCCTCTGTTTCAGCCCCTCTGTTTCTCCCCCTCTGTTTCAGCCCCTCTGTTTCTCGCCCTCTGTATCAGCCCCTCTGTTTCAGCCACTCTGTTTCAGCCCCTCTGTTTCAGCCCCTCTGTTTCAGCCCCTCTGTTTCTCGCCCTCTGTTTCAACCCCTCTGTTTCAGCCCCTCTGTTTCAGCACCTCTGTTTCAGCCCCTCTGTTTCTCGCACTCTGTTTCAGCCCCTCTGTTTCTCGCCCTCTGTTTCAGGCCCTCTGTTTCTCGCCCTCTGTTTAAGCCCCTCTGTTTCAGCCCCTCTGTTTCAGCCCCTCTGTTTGTCGCCCTCTGTTTCAGCCCCTCTGTTTCAGCCCCTCTGTTTCAGCCCCTCTCTTTCTCGCCCTCTGTTTCTGCCCCTCTGTTTCTCGCCCACTGTTTCAGCCCCTCTGTTTTTCGCCCTCTGTTTCAGCCCCTCTGTTTCTCGCCCTCTGTATCAGACCCTCTGTTTCAGCCCCTCTGTTTCAGCCCCTCTGTTTCTCGCCCTCTGTTTCTCGCCCTCTGTTTCAGCCCCTCTGTTTCTCGCGCTCAGTTTCAGCCCCTCTGTTTCGCGCTCTCTGTTTCAGCCCCTCTGTTTCAGCCCCTCTGATTCTCGCCCTCTGTTTCAACCCCTCTGTTTCTCGCCCTCTGTTTCAGCCCCGCTGATTCAGCCCGTCTGTTTCAGCCCCTCTGATTCAGCCCCTCTGTTTCTCGCCCTCTGTTTCAGCCCCTCTGCTTCTCGCCCTCTGTTGCAGCCCCTCTGTTTCAGCCCCTCTGTTTCAGCCCCTCTGTTTCAGCCCCTCTGTTTCTCGCCCTCTGTTTCAGCCCCTCTGTTTCTCGCCCTCAGGTTCAGCCCCTCTGTTTCTCGCCCTCTGTTTCAGCCCCTCTGTTTCAGCCCCTCTGTTTCAGCCCCTCTGTTTCTCGCCCTCTGTTTCAGCCCCTCTGTTTCAGCCCCTCTGTTTCAGCCCCTCTGTTTCTCACCCTCTGTTTCAGCCCCTCTGTTTCTCGCCCTCTGTTCCAGCCCCTCTGTTTCTCGCCCTCTGTTGCAGCCCCTCTGTTTCATTTCCTCTGTTTCTCGCCCTCTGTTTCTGCCCCTCTGTTTCTCGCCCTCTGTTTCAGCCACACTGTTTTTCGCCGTCTGTTTCAGCCCCTCTGTTTCTCGCCCTCTGTATCAGACCCTCTGTTTCAGCCCCTCTGTTTCAGCCCCTCTGTTTCAGCCCCTCTGTTTATCGCCCTCTGTTTCTCGCCCTCTGTTTCAGCCCCTCTGTTTCTCGCCCTCTGTTTCAACCCCTCTGTTTCGCGCTCTCTGTTTCAGCCCCTCTGTTTCAGCCCCTCTGTTTCTCGCCCTCTCTTTCTGCCCCTCTGTTTCCCGCCCTCTGTTTCAACCCCTCTTTTTCTCGCCCTCTGTTTCAGCCCCGCTGATTCAGCCCCTCTGTTTCAGCCCCGCTGATTCAGCCCCTCTTTTTCTCGCCCTCTGTTTCAGCCCGTCTGCTTCTCGCCCTCTGTTGCAGCCCCTCTGTTTCTCGCCCTCTGTTTCAGCCCCTCTGATTCAGCCCCTCTGTTTCAGCCCCACTGTTGCAGCCCCTCTGTTTCTCGCCCTCTGTTTCAGCCCCTCTGATTCAGCCCCTCTGTTTCAGCCCCACTGTTTCAGCCCCTCTGTTTCTAGCCCTCTGATTCAGCCCCTCTGATTCAGCCCCTCTTTTTCTCGCCCTCTGTTTCAGCCCCTCTGTTTCAGCCCTTCTGTTTCAGCCCCTCTGTTTCAGCCCCTCTGTTTCAGCCCCTTTGTTTCTCGCCCTCTGTTTCTGCCCCTCTGTTTCTCGCCCTCTGTTTCAGCCCCGCTGATTCAGCCCCTCTGTTTCAGCCCTCTGAATCAGCCCCTCTGATTCAGCTCCTCTGTTTCAGCCCCACTTTTTCAGCCCCTCTGTTTCTCGCCCTTTGTTTCAGCCCCTCTGATTCTCGCCCTCTGTTTCAGCCCCTCTGTTTCTCGCCGTCTGTTTCAGCCCCTCTGATTCAGCCCCTCTGTTTCAGTCCTTCTGATTCAGCCCCTCTGATTCAGCCCCTCTGATTCAGCCCCTCTGTTTCTCGCCCTCTGTTTCAGCCACTCTGTTTCAGCCCCTCTGTTTCAGCCCCTCTGTTTCTCACCCTCTGTTTCAGACCGTCTGATTCAGCCCCTCTGATTCAGCCCCTCTGATTCAGCCACTCTGTTTTAGCGCCTCTGATTCAGACCCTCTGATTCAGCCCCTCTGTTTCTCGCCCTCTATTTCAGCCGCTCTGTTTCAGCCCCTCTGTTTCACCTCCTCTGATTCAGCCCCTCTGTTTCTCGCCCTCTCTTTCAGCCGCTCTGTTTCTCGCCCTCTGTTTCAGCCCCTCTGTTTCAGCCCCTCTGTTTCAGCCCCACTGTTTCAGCCCCTCTGTTTCTCGCCCTCTGTTTCAGCCCCTCTGTTTCAGCCCCTCTGTTTTAGCGCCTCTGATTCAGACCCTCTGATTCAGCCCCTCTGTTTCTCGCCCTCTCTTTCAGCCGCTCTGTTTCAGCCCCTCTGTTTCACCTCCTCTGATTCAGCCCCTCTGTTTCTCGCCCTCTCTTTCAGCCCCTCTGATTCAGCCCCTCTGATTCAGCCCCTCTGTTTCTCGCCCTCTCTTTCAGCCGCTCTGTTTCTCGCCCTCTGTTTCAGCCCCTCTGTTTCTCGCCCTCTGTTTCAGCCCCTCTGTTTCAGCCCCTCTGTTTCAGACCCTCTGTTTCAGCCCCTCTTTTTCTCGCCCTCTGTTTCAGCCCCTCTGTTTCAGCCCCTCTGTTTCAGCCCCTCTGTTTCAGCCCCTCTGTTTCTCACCCTCTGTTTCAGCCCCTCTGTTTCTCGCCCTCTGTTTCAGCCCCTCTGTTTCTCGCCCTCTGTTTCAGCTCCTCTGTTTCAGCCCCTCTGTTTCTCGCCCTCTGTTTCTGCCCCTCGGTTTCTCGCCCACTGTTTCAGCCACTCTGTTTTTCGCCCTCTGTTTCAGCCCCTCTGTTTCTCGCCCTCTGTATCAGACCCTCTGTTTCAGCCCCTCTGTTTCAGCCCCTCTGTTTCTCGCCCTCTGTATCAGACCCTCTGTTTCAGCCCCTCTGTTTCAGCCCCTCTGTTTCAGCCCCTCTGTTTCTCGCCCTCTGTTTCTAGCCCTCTGTTTCAGCCGCTCTGTTTCTCGCGCTCTGTTTCAGCCCCTCTGTTTCGCGCTCTCTGTTTCAGCCCCTCTGTTTCTCGCCCTCTGTTTCTGCCCCTCTGTTTCTCGCCCTCTGTTTCAACCCATTTGTTTCTCGCCCTCTGTTTCAGCCCCGCTGATTCAGCCCGTCTGTTTCAGCCCCTCTGATTCAGCCCCTCTGTTTCTCGCCCTCTGTTTCAGCCCCTCTGCTTCTCGCCCTCTGTTGCAGCCCCTCTGTTTCAGCCCCTCTGTTTCAGCCCCTCTGTTTCAGCCACACTGTTTATCGCCCTCTGTTTGCGCCCTCTGTTTCAGCCCCTCTGTTTCTCGCCCTCTGTTTCAACCCCTCTGTTTCGCGCTCTCTGTTTCAGCCCCTCTGTTTCAGCCCCTCTGTTTCTCGCCCTCTGTTTCTGCCCCTCTGTTTCCCGCCCTCTGTTTCAACCCCTCTTTTTCTCGCCCTCTGTTTCAGCCCCGCTGATTCAGCCCCTCTGTTTCAGCCCCGCTGATTCAGCCCCTCTGTTTCTCGCCCTCTGTTTCAGCCCGTCTGCTTCTCGCCCTCTGTTGCAGCCCCTCTGTTTCTCGCCCTCTGTTTCAGCCCCTCTGATTCAGCCCCTCTGTTTCAGCCCCACTGTTGCAGCCCCTCTGTTTCTCGCCCTCTGTTTCAGCCCCTCTGATTCAGCCCCTCTGTTTCAGCCCCACTGTTTCAGCCCCTCTGTTTCTAGCCCTCTGATTCAGCCCCTCTGATTCAGCCCCTCTTTTTCTCGCCCTCTGTTTCAGCCCCTCTGTTTCAGCACCTCTGTTTCAGCCCCTCTGTTTCTCGCACTCTGTTTCAGCCCCTCTGTTTCTCGCCCTCTGTTTCAGGCCCTCTGTTTCTCGCCCTCTGTTTAAGCCCCTCTGTTTCAGCCCCTCTGTTTCAGCCCCTCTGTTTGTCGCCCTCTGTTTCAGCCCCTCTGTTTCAGCCCCTCTGTTTCAGCCCCTCTCTTTCTCGCCCTCTGTTTCTGCCCCTCTGTTTCTCGCCCACTGTTTCAGCCCCTCTGTTTTTCGCCCTCTGTTTCAGCCCCTCTGTTTCTCGCCCTCTGTATCAGACCCTCTGTTTCAGCCCCTCTGTTTCAGCCCCTCTGTTTCTCGCCCTCTGTTTCTCGCCCTCTGTTTCAGCCCCTCTGTTTCTCGCGCTCAGTTTCAGCCCCTCTGTTTCGCGCTCTCTGTTTCAGCCCCTCTGTTTCAGCCCCTCTGTTTCTCGCCCTCTGTTTCAACCCATCTGTTTCTCGCCCTCTGTTTCAGCCCCGCTGATTCAGCCCGTCTGTTTCAGCCCCTCTGATTCAGCCCCTCTGTTTCTCGCCCTCTGTTTCAGCCCCTCTGCTTCTCGCCCTCTGTTGCAGCCCCTCTGTTTCAGCCCCTCTGTTTCAGCTCCTCTGTTTCAGCCCCTCTGTTTCTCGCCCTCTGTTTCAGCCCCTCTGTTTCTCGCCCTCAGGTTCAGCCCCTCTGTTTCTCGCCCTCTGTTTCAGCCCCTCTGTTTCAGCCCCTCTGTTTCAGCCCCTCTGTTTCTCGCCCTCTGTTTCAGCCCCTCTGTTTCAGCCCCTCTGTTTCAGCCCCTCTGTTTCTCACCCTCTGTTTCAGCCCCTCTGTTTCTCGCCCTCTGTTCCAGCCCCTCTGTTTCTCGCCCTCTGTTTCAGCCCCTCTGCTTCTCGCCCTCTGTTGCAGCCCCTCTGTTTCAGCCCCTCTGTTTCAGCCCCTCTGTTTCAGCCCCTCTGTTTCTCGCCCTCTGTTTCAGCCCCTCTGTTTCTCGCCCTCAGGTTCAGCCCCTCTGTTTCTCGCCCTCTGTTTCAGCCCCTCTGTTTCAGCCCCTCTGTTTCAGCCCCTCTGTTTCTCGCCCTCTGTTTCAGCCCCTCTGTTTCAGCCCCTCTGTTTCAGCCCCTCTGTTTCTCACCCTCTGTTTCAGCCCCTCTGTTTCTCGCCCTCTGTTTCTGCCCCTCTGTTTCTCGCCCTCTGTTTCAGCCACACTGTTTTTCGCCGTCTGTTTCAGCCCCTCTGTTTCTCGCCCTCTGTATCAGACCCTCTGTTTCAGCCCCTCTGTTTCAGCCCCTCTGTTTCAGCCCCTCTGTTTATCGCCCTCTGTTTCTCGCCCTCTGTTTCAGCCCCTCTGTTTCTCGCCCTCTGTTTCAACCCCTCTGTTTCGCGCTCTCTGTTTCAGCCCCTCTGTTTCAGCCCCTCTGTTTCTCGCCCTCTGTTTCTGCCCCTCTGTTTCCCGCCCTCTGTTTCAACCCCTCTTTTTCTCGCCCTCTGTTTCAGCCCCGCTGATTCAGCCCCTCTGTTTCAGCCCCGCTGATTCAGCCCCTCTTTTTCTCGCCCTCTGTTTCAGCCCGTCTGCTTCTCGCCCTCTGTTGCAGCCCCTCTGTTTCTCGCCCTCTGTTTCAGCCCCTCTGATTCAGCCCCTCTGTTTCAGCCCCACTGTTGCAGCCCCTCTGTTTCTCGCCCTCTGTTTCAGCCCCTCTGATTCAGCCCCTCTGTTTCAGCCCCACTGTTTCAGCCCCTCTGTTTCTAGCCCTCTGATTCAGCCCCTCTGATTCAGCCCCTCTTTTTCTCGCCCTCTGTTTCAGCCCCTCTGTTTCAGCCCTTCTGTTTCAGCCCCTCTGTTTCAGCCCCTCTGTTTCAGCCCCTTTGTTTCTCGCCCTCGGTTTCTGCCCCTCTGTTTCTCGCCCTCTGTTTCAGCCCCGCTGATTCAGCCCCTCTGTTTCAGCCCTCTGAATCAGCCCCTCTGATTCAGCTCCTCTGTTTCAGCCCCACTTTTTCAGCCCCTCTGTTTCTCGCCCTTTGTTTCAGCCCCTCTGATTCTCGCCCTCTGTTTCAGCCCCTCTGTTTCTCGCCGTCTGTTTCAGCCCCTCTGATTCAGCCCCTCTGTTTCAGCCCTCTGAATCAGCCCCTCTGATTCAGCTCCTCTGTTTCAGCCCCACTTTTTCAGCCCCTCTGTTTCGCGCTCTCTGTTTCAGCCCCTCTGTTTCTCGCCCTCTGTTTCAGCCCCTCTGTTTTTCGCCCTCTGTTTCAGCCCGTCTGTTTCTCGCCCTCTGTATCAGACCCTCTGTTTCAGCCCCTCTGTTTCAGCCCCTCTGTTTCTCGCCCTCTGTTTCTCGCCCTCTGTTTCAGCCCCTCTGTTTCTCGCGCTCAGTTTCAGCCCCTCTGTTTCGCGCTCTCTGTTTCAGCCCCTCTGTTTCAGCCCCTCTGTTTCTCGCCCTCTGTTTCAACCCCTCTGTTTCTCGCCCTCTGTTTCAGCCCCGCTGATTCAGCCCGTCTGTTTCAGCCCCTCTGATTCAGCCCCTCTGTTTCTCGCCCTCTGTTTCAGCCCCTCTGCTTCTCGCCCTCTGTTGCAGCCCCTCTGTTTCAGCCCCTCTGTTTCAGCCCCTCTGTTTCAGCCCCTCTGTTTCTCGCCCTCTGTTTCAGCCCCTCTGTTTCTCGCCCTCAGGTTCAGCCCCTCTGTTTCTCGCCCTCTGTTTCAGCCCCTCTGTTTCAGCCCCTCTGTTTCAGCCCCTCTGTTTCTCGCCCTCTGTTTCAGCCCCTCTGTTTCAGCCCCTCTGTTTCAGCCCCTCTGTTTCAGCCCCTCTGTTTCTCACCCTCTGTTTCAGCCCCTCTGTTTCTCGCCCTCTGTTCCAGCCCCTCTGTTTCTCGCCCTCTTTTGCAGCCCCTCTGTTTCAGCCCCTCTGTTTCTCGCCCTCTGTTTCTGCCCCTCTGTTTCTCGCCCTCTGTTTCAGCCACACTGTTTTTCGCCGTCTGTTTCAGCCCCTCTGTTTCTCGCCCTCTGTATCAGACCCTCTGTTTCAGCCCCTCTGTTTCAACCCCTCTGTTTCAGCCCCTCTGTTTATCGCCCTCTGTTTCTCGCCCTCTGTTTCAGCCCCTCTGTTTCTCGCCCTCTGTTTCAACCCCTCTGTTTCGCGCTCTCTGTTTCAGCCCCTCTGTTTCAGCCCCTCTGTTTCTCGCCCTCTGTTTCTGCCCCTCTGTTTCCCGCCCTCTGTTTCAACCCCTCTTTTTCTCGCCCTCTGTTTCAGCCCCGCTGATTCAGCCCCTCTGTTTCAGCCCCGCTGATTCAGCCCCTCTGTTTCTCGCCCTCTGTTTCAGCCCGTCTGCTTCTCGCCCTCTGTTGCAGCCCCTCTGTTTCTCGCCCTCTGTTTCAGCCCCTCTTATTCAGCCCCTCTGTTTCAGCCCCACTGTTGCAGCCCCTCTGTTTCTCGCCCTCTGTTTCAGCCCCTCTGATTCAGCCCCTCTGTTTCAGCCCCACTGTTTCAGCCCCTCTGTTTCTAGCCCTCTGATTCAGCCCCTCTGATTCAGCCCCTCTTTTTCTCGCCCTCTGTTTCAGCCCCTCTGTTTCAGCCCTTCTGTTTCAGCCCCTCTGTTTCAGCCCCTCTGTTTCAGCCCCTTTGTTTCTCGCCCTCTGTTTCTGCCCCTCTGTTTCTCGCCCTCTGTTTCAGCCCCGCTGATTCAGCCCCTCTGTTTCAGCCCTCTGAATCAGCCCCTCTGATTCAGCTCCTCTGTTTCAGCCCCACTTTTTCAGCCCCTCTGTTTCTCGCCCTTTGTTTCAGCCCCTCTGTTTCTCGCCGTCTGTTTCAGCCCCTCTGATTCAGCCCCTCTGTTTCAGTCCTTCTGATTCAGCCCCTCTGTTTCAGCCCCTCTGTTTCTCGCCCTCTGTTCAGCCCCTATGTTTCTCGCCCTCTGTTTCGGCCCCTCTGTCTCTCGCCTTCTGTTTCAGCCCCTCTGTTTCAACCCCTCTGAATCAGCCCCTCTGATTCAGCCCCTCTGTTTCAGCCCCTCTGTTTCAGCCCCTCTGTTTCTCGCCCTCTGTTTTAGCCCCTCTGTTTCAGCCCCACTGTTTCTTCCCTCTGTTTCTCACCCTCTGTTTCAGCCCCTCTGATTCAGCCCCTCTGATTCAGCCCGTCTGATTCAGCCCCTCTGTTTCAGCGCCTCTGATTCAGCCCCTCTGATTCAGCCCCTCTGTTTCTCGCCCTCTCTTTCAGCCACTCTATTTCAGCCCCTCTGTTTCAGCTCCTCTGTTTCAGCCCCTCTGTTTCTCCCCCTCTGTTTCAGCCCCTCTGTTTCTCGCCCTCTGTATCAGCCCCTCTGTTTCAGCCACTCTGTTTCAGCCCCTCTGTTTCAGCCCCTCTGTTTCAGCCCCTCTGTTTCTCGCCCTCTGTTTCAACCCCTCTGTTTCAGCCCCTCTGTTTCAGCACCTCTGTTTCAGCCCCTCTGTTTCTCGCACTCTGTTTCAGCCCCTCTGTTTCTCGCCCTCTGTTTCAGGCCCTCTGTTTCTCGCCCTCTGTTTAAGCCCCTCTGTTTCAGCCCCTCTGTTTCAGCCCCTCTGTTTGTCGCCCTCTGTTTCAGCCCCTCTGTTTCAGCCCCTCTGTTTCAGCCCCTCTCTTTCTCGCCCTCTGTTTCTGCCCCTCTGTTTCTCGCCCACTGTTTCAGCCCCTCTGTTTTTCGCCCTCTGTTTCAGCCCCTCTGTTTCTCGCCCTCTGTATCAGACCCTCTGTTTCAGCCCCTCTGTTTCAGCCCCTCTGTTTCTCGCCCTCTGTTTCTCGCCCTCTGTTTCAGCCCCTCTGTTTCTCGCGCTCAGTTTCAGCCCCTCTGTTTCGCGCTCTCTGTTTCAGCCCCTCTGTTTCAGCCCCTCTGATTCTCGCCCTCTGTTTCAACCCCTCTGTTTCTCGCCCTCTGTTTCAGCCCCGCTGATTCAGCCCGTCTGTTTCAGCCCCTCTGATTCAGCCCCTCTGTTTCTCGCCCTCTGTTTCAGCCCCTCTGCTTCTCGCCCTCTGTTGCAGCCCCTCTGTTTCAGCCCCTCTTTTTCAGCCCCTCTGTTTCAGCCCCTCTGTTTCTCGCCCTCTGTTTCAGCCCCTCTGTTTCTCGCCCTCAGGTTCAGCCCCTCTGTTTCTCGCCCTCTGTTTCAGCCCCTCTGTTTCAGCCCCTCTGTTTCAGCCCCTCTGTTTCAGCCCCTCTGTTTCAGCCCCTCTGTTTCTCACCCTCTGTTTCAGCCCCTCTGTTTCTCGCCCTCTGTTCCAGCCCCTCTGTTTCTCGCCCTCTGTTGCAGCCCCTCTGTTTCATTTCCTCTGTTTCTCGCCCTCTGTTTCTGCCCCTCTGTTTCTCGCCCTCTGTTTCAGCCACACTGTTTTTCGCCGTCTGTTTCAGCCCCTCTGTTTCTCGCCCTCTGTATCAGACCCTCTGTTTCAGCCCCTCTGTTTCAGCCCCTCTGTTTCAGCCCCTCTGTTTATCGCCCTCTGTTTCTCGCCCTCTGTTTCAGCCCCTCTGTTTCTCGCCCTCTGTTTCAACCCCTCTGTTTCGCGCTCTCTGTTTCAGCCCCTCTGTTTCAGCCCCTCTGTTTCTCGCCCTCTGTTTCTGCCCCTCTGTTTCCCGCCCTCTGTTTCAACCCCTCTTTTTCTCGCCCTCTGTTTCAGCCCCGCTGATTCAGCCCCTCTGTTTCAGCCCCGCTGATTCAGCCCCTCTTTTTCTCGCCCTCTGTTTCAGCCCGTCTGATTCTCGCCCTCTGTTGCAGCCCCTCTGTTTCTCGCCCTCTGTTTCAGCCCCTCTGATTCAGCCCCTCTGTTTCAGCCCCACTGTTGCAGCCCCTCTGTTTCTCGCCCTCTGTTTCAGCCCCTCTGATTCAGCCCCTCTGTTTCAGCCCCACTGTTTCAGCCCCTCTGTTTCTAGCCCTCTGATTCAGCCCCTCTGATTCAGCCCCTCTTTTTCTCGCCCTCTGTTTCAGCCCCTCTGTTTCAGCCCTTCTGTTTCAGCCCCTCTGTTTCAGCCCCTCTGTTTCAGCCCCTTTGTTTCTCGCCCTCTGTTTCTGCCCCTCTGTTTCTCGCCCTCTGTTTCAGCCCCGCTGATTCAGCCCCTCTGTTTCAGCCCTCTGAATCAGCCCCTCTGATTCAGCTCCTCTGTTTCAGCCCCACTTTTTCAGCCCCTCTGTTTCTCGCCCTTTGTTTCAGCCCCTCTGATTCTCGCCCTCTGTTTCAGCCCCTCTGTTTCTCGCCGTCTGTTTCAGCCCCTCTGATTCAGCCCCTCTGTTTCAGTCCTTCTGATTCAGCCCCTCTGATTCAGCCCCTCTGATTCAGCCCCTCTGTTTCTCGCCCTCTGTTTCAGCCACTCTGTTTCAGCCCCTCTGTTTCAGCCCCTCTGTTTCTCACCCTCTGTTTCAGACCGTCTGATTCAGCCCCTCTGATTCAGCCCCTCTGATTCAGCCACTCTGTTTTAGCGCCTCTGATTCAGACCCTCTGATTCAGCCCCTCTGTTTCTCGCCCTCTATTTCAGCCGCTCTGTTTCAGCCCCTCTGTTTCACCTCCTCTGATTCAGCCCCTCTGTTTCTCGCCCTCTCTTTCAGCCGCTCTGTTTCTCGCCCTCTGTTTCAGCCCCTCTGTTTCTCGCCCTCTGTTTCAGCCCCTCTGTTTCAGCCCCTCTGTTTCAGCCCCTCTGTTTCAGCCCCTCTGTTTCAGCCCCTCTGTTTCAGCCCCTCTGTTTCAGCCCCTCTGTTTTAGCGCCTCTGATTCAGACCCTCTGATTCAGCCCCTCTGTTTCTCGCCCTCTCTTTCAGCCGCTCTGTTTCAGCCCCTCTGTTTCACCTCCTCTGATTCAGCCCCTCTGTTTCTCGCCCTCTCTTTCAGCCCCTCTGATTCAGCCCCTCTGATTCAGCCCCTCTGTTTCTCGCCCTCTCTTTCAGCCGCTCTGTTTCTCGCCCTCTGTTTCAGCCCCTCTGTTTCTCGCCCTCTGTTTCAGCCCCTCTGTTTCAGCCCCTCTGTTTCAGACCCTCTGTTTCAGCCCCTCTTTTTCTCGCCCTCTGTTTCAGCCCCTCTGTTTCAGCCCCTCTGTTTCAGCCCCTCTGTTTCAGCCCCTCTGTTTCTCACCCTCTGTTTCAGCCCCTCTGTTTCTCGCCCTCTGTTTCAGCCCCTCTGTTTCTCGCCCTCTGTTTCAGCTCCTCTGTTTCAGCCCCTCTGTTTCTCGCCCTCTGTTTCTGCCCCTCGGTTTCTCGCCCACTGTTTCAGCCACTCTGTTTTTCGCCCTCTGTTTCAGCCCCTCTGTTTCTCGCCCTCTGTATCAGACCCTCTGTTTCAGCCCCTCTGTTTCAGCCCCTCTGTTTCTCGCCCTCTGTATCAGACCCTCTGTTTCAGCCCCTCTGTTTCAGCCCCTCTGTTTCAGCCCCTCTGTTTCTCGCCCTCTGTTTCTAGCCCTCTGTTTCAGCCGCTCTGTTTCTCGCGCTCTGTTTCAGCCCCTCTGTTTCGCGCTCTCTGTTTCAGCCCCTCTGTTTCTCGCCCTCTGTTTCTGCCCCTCTGTTTCTCGCCCTCTGTTTCAACCCATTTGTTTCTCGCCCTCTGTTTCAGCCCCGCTGATTCAGCCCGTCTGTTTCAGCCCCTCTGATTCAGCCCCTCTGTTTCTCGCCCTCTATTTCAGCCCCTCTGCTTCTCGCCCTCTGTTGCAGCCCCTCTGTTTCAGCCCCTCTGTTTCAGCCCCTCTGTTTCAGCCACACTGTTTATCGCCCTCTGTTTGCGCCCTCTGTTTCAGCCCCTCTGTTTCTCGCCCTCTGTTTCAACCCCTCTGTTTCGCGCTCTCTGTTTCAGCCCCTCTGTTTCAGCCCCTCTGTTTCTCGCCCTCTGTTTCTGCCCCTCTGTTTCCCGCCCTCTGTTTCAACCCCTCTTTTTCTCGCCCTCTGTTTCAGCCCCGCTGATTCAGCCCCTCTGTTTCAGCCCCGCTGATTCAGCCCCTCTGTTTCTCGCCCTCTGTTTCAGCCCGTCTGCTTCTCGCCCTCTGTTGCAGCCCCTCTGTTTCTCGCCCTCTGTTTCAGCCCCTCTGATTCAGCCCCTCTGTTTCAGCCCCACTGTTGCAACCCCTCTGTTTCTCGCCCTCTGTTTCAGCCCCTCTGATTCAGCCCCTCTGTTTCAGCCCCACTGTTTCAGCCCCTCTGTTTCTAGCCCTCTGATTCAGCCCCTCTGATTCAGCCCCTCTTTTTCTCGCCCTCTGTTTCAGCCCCTCTGTTTCAGCACCTCTGTTTCAGCCCCTCTGTTTCTCGCACTCTGTTTCAGCCCCTCTGTTTCTCGCCCTCTGTTTCAGGCCCTCTGTTTCTCGCCCTCTGTTTAAGCCCCTCTGTTTCAGCCCCTCTGTTTCAGCCCCTCTGTTTGTCGCCCTCTGTTTCAGCCCCTCTGTTTCAGCCCCTCTGTTTCAGCCCCTCTCTTTCTCGCCCTCTGTTTCTGCCCCTCTGTTTGTCGCCCACTGTTTCAGCCCCTCTGTTTTTCGCCCTCTGTTTCAGCCCCTCTGTTTCTCGCCCTCTGTATCAGACCCTCTGTTTCAGCCCCTCTGTTTCAGCCCCTCTGTTTCTCGCCCTCTGTTTCTCGCCCTCTGTTTCAGCCCCTCTGTTTCTCGCGCTCAGTTTCAGCCCCTCTGTTTCGCGCTCTCTGTTTCAGCCCCTCTGTTTCAGCCCCTCTGTTTCTCGCCCTCTGTTTCAACCCATCTGTTTCTCGCCCTCTGTTTCAGCCCCGCTGATTCAGCCCGTCTGTTTCAGCCCCTCTGATTCAGCCCCTCTGTTTCTCGCCCTCTGTTTCAGCCCCTCTGCTTCTCGCCCTCTGTTGCAGCCCCTCTGTTTCAGCCCCTCTGTTTCAGCCCCTCTGTTTCAGCCCCTCTGTTTCTCGCCCTCTGTTTCAGCCCCTCTGTTTCTCGCCCTCAGGTTCAGCCCCTCTGTTTCTCGCCCTCTGTTTCAGCCCCTCTGTTTCAGCCCCTCTGTTTCAGCCCCTCTGTTTCTCGCCCTCTGTTTCAGCCCCTCTGTTTCAGCCCCTCTGTTTCAGCCCCTCTGTTTCTCACCCTCTGTTTCAGCCCCTCTGTTTCTCGCCCTCTGTTCCAGCCCCTCTGTTTCTCGCCCTCTGTTTCAGCCCCTCTGCTTCTCGCCCTCTGTTGCAGCCCCTCTGTTTCAGCCCCTCTGTTTCAGCCCCTCTGTTTCAGCCCCTCTGTTTCTCGCCCTCTGTTTCAGCCCCTCTGTTTCTCGCCCTCAGGTTCAGCCCCTCTGTTTCTCGCCCTCTGTTTCAGCCCCTCTGTTTCAGCCCCTCTGTTTCAGCCCCTCTGTTTCTCGCCCTCTGTTTCAGCCCCTCTGTTTCAGCCCCTCTGTTTCAGCCCCTCTGTTTCTCACCCTCTGTTTCAGCCCCTCTGTTTCTCGCCCTCTGTTTCTGCCCCTCTGTTTCTCGCCCTCTGTTTCAGCCACACTGTTTTTCGCCGTCTGTTTCAGCCCCTCTGTTTCTCGCCCTCTGTATCAGACCCTCTGTTTCAGCCCCTCTGTTTCAGCCCCTCTGTTTCAGCCCCTCTGTTTATCGCCCTCTGTTTCTCGCCCTCTGTTTCAGCCCCTCTGTTTCTCGCCCTCTGTTTCAACCCCTCTGTTTCGCGCTCTCTGTTTCAGCCCCTCTGTTTCAGCCCCTCTGTTTCTCGCCCTCTGTTTCTGCCCCTCTGTTTCCCGCCCTCTGTTTCAACCCCTCTTTTTCTCGCCCTCTGTTTCAGCCCCGCTGATTCAGCCCCTCTGTTTCAGCCCCGCTGATTCAGCCCCTCTTTTTCTCGCCCTCTGTTTCAGCCCGTCTGCTTCTCGCCCTCTGTTGCAGCCCCTCTGTTTCTCGCCCTCTGTTTCAGCCCCTCTGATTCAGCCCCTCTGTTTCAGCCCCACTGTTGCAGCCCCTCTGTTTCTCGCCCTCTGTTTCAGCCCCTCTGATTCAGCCCCTCTGTTTCAGCCCCACTGTTTCAGCCCCTCTGTTTCTAGCCCTCTGATTCAGCCCCTCTGATTCAGCCCCTCTTTTTCTCGCCCTCTGTTTCAGCCCCTCTGTTTCAGCCCTTCTGTTTCAGCCCCTCTGTTTCAGCCCCTCTGTTTCAGCCCCTTTGTTTCTCGCCCTCTGTTTCTGCCCCTCTGTTTCTCGCCCTCTGTTTCAGCCCCGCTGATTCAGCCCCTCTGTTTCAGCCCTCTGAATCAGCCCCTCTGATTCAGCTCCTCTGTTTCAGCCCCACTTTTTCAGCCCCTCTGTTTCTCGCCCTTTGTTTCAGCCCCTCTGATTCTCGCCCTCTGTTTCAGCCCCTCTGTTTCTCGCCGTCTGTTTCAGCCCCTCTGATTCAGCCCCTCTGTTTCAGTCCTTCTGATTCAGCCCCTCTGATTCAGCCCCTCTGATTCAGCCCCTCTGTTTCTCGCCCTCTGTTTCAGCCACTCTGTTTCAGCCCCTCTGTTTCAGCCCCTCTGTTTCTCACCCTCTGTTTCAGACCGTCTGATTCAGCCCCTCTGATTCAGCCCCTCTGATTCAGCCCCTCTGTTTCAGCCCCTCTGATTCAGCCCCTCTGTTTCTCGCCCTCTGTTTCAGCCCCTCTGCTTCTCGCCCTCTGTTGCAGCCCCTCTGTTTCAGCCCCTCTGTTTCAGCCCCTCTGTTTCAGCCACACTGTTTATCGCCCTCTGTTTGCGCCCTCTGTTTCAGCCCCTCTGTTTCTCGCCCTCTGTTTCAACCCCTCTGTTTCGCGCTCTCTGTTTCAGCCCCTCTGTTTCGGCCCTCAGTTTCTCGCCCTCTATTTCAGCCGCACTGTTTCAGCCCCTCTGTTTCACCTCCTCTGATTCAGCCCCTCTGTTTCTCGCCCTCTCTTTCAGCCCCTCTGATTCAGCCCCTCTGATTCAGACCCTCTGTTTCAGCGCCTCTGATTCAGCCCCTCTGATTCAGCCCCTCTGTTTCTCGCCCTCTCTTTCAGCCGCTCTGTTTCTCGCCCTCTGTTTCAGCCCCTCTGTTTCTCGCCCTTTGTTTCAGCCCCTCTGTTTCAGCCCCTCTGTTTCAGCCCCTCTGTTTCAGCCCCTCTGTTTCTCGCCCTCTGTTTCAGCCCCTCTGTTTCAGCCCCTCTGTTTTAGCGCCTCTGATTCAGACCCTCTGATTCAGCCCCTCTGTTTCTCGCCCTCTCTTTCAGCCGCTCTGTTTCAGCCCCTCTGTTTCACCTCCTCTGATTCAGCCCCTCTGTTTCTCGCCCTCTCTTTCAGCCCCTCTGATTCAGCCCCTCTGTTTCTCGCCCTCTCTTTCAGCCGCTCTGTTTCTCGCCCTCTGTTTCAGCCCCTCTGTTTCTCGCCCTCTGTTTCAGCCCCTCTGTTTCAGCCCCTCTGTTTCAGACCCTCTGTTTCAGCCCCTCTGTTTCTCGCCCTCTGTTTCAGCCCCTCTGTTTCAGCCCCTCTGTTTCAGCCCCTCTGTTTCAGCCCCTCTGTTTCTCACCCTCTGTTTCAGCCCCTCTGTTTCTCGCCCTCTGTTTCAGCCCCTCTGTTTCTCGCCCTCTGTTTCAGCCCCTCTGTTTCAGCCCCTCTGTTTCTCGCCCTCTGTTTCTGCCCCTCGGTTTCTCGCCCACTGTTTCAGCCCCTCTGTTTTTCGCCCTCTGTTTCAGCCCCTCTGTTTCTCGCCCTCTGTATCAGACCCTCTGTTTCAGCCCCTCTGTTTCAGCCGCTCTGTTTCTCGCCCTCTGTATCAGACCCTCTGTTTCAGCCCCTCTGTTTCAGCCCCTCTGTTTCAGCCCCTCTGTTTCTCGCCCTCTGTTTCTCGCCCTCTGTTTCAGCCGCTCTGTTTCTCGCGCTCTGTTTCAGCCCCTCTGTTTCGCGCTCTCTGTTTCAGCCCCTCTGTTTCTCGCCCTCTGTTTCTGCCCCTCTGTTTCTCGCCCTCTGTTTCAACCCATCTGTTTCTCGCCCTCTGTTTCAGCCCCGCTGATTCAGCCCGTCTGTTTCAGCCCCTCTGATTCAGCCCCTCTGTTTCTCGCCCTCTGTTTCAGCCCCTCTGCTTCTCGCCCTCTGTTGCAGCCCCTCTGTTTCAGCCCCTCTGTTTCAGCCCCTCTGTTTCAGCCACACTGTTTATCGCCCTCTGTTTGCGCCCTCTGTTTCAGCCCCTCTGTTTCTCGCCCTCTGTTTCAACCCCTCTGTTTCGCGCTCTCTGTTTCAGCCCCTCTGTTTCAGCCCCTCTGTTTCTCGCCCTCTGTTTCTGCCCCTCTGTTTCCCGCCCTCTGTTTCAACCCCTCTTTTTCTCGCCCTCTGTTTCAGCCCCGCTGATTCAGCCCCTCTGTTTCAGCCCCGCTGATTCAGCCCCTCTGTTTCTCGCCCTCTGTTTCAGCCCGTCTGCTTCTCGCCCTCTGTTGCAGCCCCTCTGTTTCTCGCCCTCTGTTTCAGCCCCTCTGATTCAGCCCCTCTGTTTCAGCCCCACTGTTGCAGCCCCTCTGTTTCTCGCCCTCTGTTTCAGCCCCTCTGATTCAGCCCCTCTGTTTCAGCCCCACTGTTTCAGCCCCTCTGTTTCTAGCCCTCTGATTCAGCCCCTCTGATTCAGCCCCTCTTTTTCTCGCCCTCTGTTTCAGCCCCTCTGTTTCAGCCCTTCTGTTTCAGCCCCTCTGTTTCAGCCCCTCTGTTTCAGCCCCTTTGTTTCTCGCCCTCTGTTTCTGCCCCTCTGTTTCTCGCCCTCTGTTTCAGCCCCGCTGATTCAGCCCCTCTGTTTCAGCCCTCTGAATCAGCCCCTCTGATTCAGCTCCTCTGTTTCAGCCCCACTTTTTCAGCCCCTCTGTTTCTCGCCCTTTGTTTCAGCCCCTCTGATTCTCGCCCTCTGTTTCAGCCCCTCTGTTTCTCGCCGTCTGTTTCAGCCCCTCTGATTCAGCCCCTCTGTTTCAGTCCTTCTGATTCAGCCCCTCTGATTCAGCCCCTCTGATTCAGCCCCTCTGTTTCTCGCCCTCTGTTTCAGCCCCTCTGTTTCAGCCCCTCTGTTTCAGCCCCTCTGTTTCTCACCCTCTGTTTCAGACCGTCTGATTCAGCCCCTCTGATTCAGCCCCTCTGATTCAGCCCCTCTGTTTTAGCGCCTCTGATTCAGACCCTCTGATTCAGCCCCTCTGTTTCTCGCCCTCTCTTTCAGCCGCTCTGTTTCAGCCCCTCTGTTTCACCTCCTCTGATTCAGCCCCTCTGTTTCTCGCCCTCTCTTTCAGCCCCTCTGATTCAGCCCCTCTGATTCAGCCCCTCTGTTTCAGCGCCTCTGTATCAGACCCTCTGTTTCAGCCCCTCTGTTTCTCGCCCTCTCTTTCAGCCGCTCTGTTTCTCGCCCTCTGTTTCAGCCCCTCTGTTTCTCGCCCTCTGTTTCAGCCCCTCTGTTTCAGCCCCTCTGTTTCAGCCCCTCTGTTTCAGCCCCTCTGTTTCTCGCCCTCTGTTTCAGCCGCTCTGTTTCAGCCCCTCTGTTTTAGCGCCTCTGATTCAGACCCTCTGATTCAGCCCCTCTGTTTCTCGCCCTCTCTTTCAGCCGCTCTGTTTCAGCCCCTCTGTTTCACCTCCTCTGATTCAGCCCCTCTGTTTCTCGCCCTCTCTTTCAGCCCCTCTGATTCAGCCCCTCTGATTCAGCCCCTCTGTTTCTCGCCCTCTCTTTCAGCCGCTCTGTTTCAGACCCTCTGTTTCAGCCCCTCTGTTTATCGCCCTCTGTTTCAGCCCCTCTGTTTCAGCCCCTCTGTTTCAGCCCCTCTGTTTCAGCCCCTCTGTTTCTCACCCTCTGTTTCAGCCCCTCTGTTTCTCGCCCTCTGTTTCAGCCCCTCTGTTTCTCGCCCTCTGTTTCAGCCCCTCTGTTTCAGCCCCTCTGTTTCTCGCCCTCTGTTTCTGACCCTCGGTTTCTCGCCCACTGTTTCAGCCCCTCTGTTTTTCGCCCTCTGTTTCAGCCCCTCTGTTTCTCGCCCTCTGTATCAGACCCTCTGTTTCAGCCCCTCTGTTTCAGCCCCTCTGTTTCTCGCCCTCTGTATCAGACCCTCTGTTTCAGCCGCTCTGTTTCGCGCTCTCTGTTTCAGCCCCTCTGTTTCTCGCCCTCTGTTTCTGCCCCTCTGTTTCTCGCCCTCTGTTTCAACCCCTCTGTTTCTCGCCCTCTGTTTCAGCCCCGCTGATTCAGCCCGTCTGTTTCAGCCCCTCTGATTCAGCCCCTCTGTTTCTCGCCCTCTGTTTCAGCCCCTCTGCTTCTCGCCCTCTGTTGCAGCCCCTCTGTTTCAGCCCCTCTGTTTCAGCCCCTCTGTTTCAGCCCCTCTGTTTCTCGCCCTCTGTTTCAGCCCCTCTGTTTCTCGCCCTCAGGTTCAGCCCCTTTGTTTCTCGCCCTCTGTTTCAGCCCCTCTGTTTCAGCCCCTCTGTTTCAGCCCCTCTGTTTCTCGCCCTCTGTTTCAGCCCCTCTGTTTCAGCCTCTCTGTTTCAGCCCCTCTGTTTCAGCCCCTCTGTTTCTCACCATCTGTTTCAGCCCCTCTGTTTCTCGCCCTCGGTTCCAGCCCCTCTGTTTCTCGCCCTCTGTTGCAGCCCCTCTGTTTCAGCCCCTCTGTTTCTCGCCCTCTGTTTCTGCCCCTCTGTTTCTCGCCCTCTGTTTCAGCCACTCTGTTTTTCGCCGTCTGTTTCAGCCCCTCTGTTTCTCGCCCTCTGTATCAGACCCTCTGTTTCAGCCCCTCTGTTTCAGCCCCTCTGTTTCAGCCCCTCTGTTTATCGCCCTCTGTTTCTCGCCCTCTGTTTCAGCCCCTCTGTTTCTCGCCCTCTGTTTCAAACCCTCTGTTTCGCGCTCTCTGTTTCAGCCCCTCTGTTTCAGCCCCTCTGTTTCTCGCCCTCTGTTTCAGCTCCTCTGTTTCTCGCCCTCTGTTTCAACCCCTCTGTTTCGCGCTCTCTGTTTCAGCCCCTCTGTTTCAGCCCCTCTGTTTCTCGCCCTCTGTTTCAGCCCCGCTGATTCAGCCCGTCTGTTTCAGCCCCTCTGATTCAGCCCCTCTGTTTCTCGCCCTCTGTTTCAGCCCCTCTGCTTCTCGCCCTCTGTTGCAGCCCCTCTGTTTCAGCCCCTCTGTTTCAGCCCCTCTGTTTCTCGCCCTCTGTTTCAGCCCCTCTGTTTCTCGCCCTCAGGTTCAGCCCCTTTGTTTCTCGCCCTCTGTTTCAGCCCCTCTGTTTCAGCCCCTCTGTTTCAGCCCCTCTGTTTCTCGCCCTCTCTTTCAGCCCCTCTGTTTCAGCCTCTCTGTTTCAGCCCCTCTGTTTCAGCCCCTCTGTTTCTCACCATCTGTTTCAGCCCCTCTGTTTCTCGCCCTCGGTTCCAGCCCCTCTGTTTCTCGCCCTCTGTTGCAGCCCCTCTGTTTCAGCCCCTCTGTTTCTCGCCCTCTGTTTCTGCCCCTCTGTTTCTCGCCCTCTGTTTCAGCCACTCTGTTTCTCGCCGTCTGTTTCAGCCCCTCTGTTTCTCGCCCTCTGTATCAGACCCTCTGTTTCAGCCCCTCTGTTTCAGCCCCTCTGTTTCAGCCCCTCTGTTTCTCGCCCTCTGTTTCAAACCCTCTGTTTCGCGCTCTCTGTTTCAGCCCCTCTGTTTCAGCCCCTCTGTTTCTCGCCCTCTGTTTCAGCTCCTCTGTTTCTCGCCCTCTGTTTCAACCCCTCTGTTTCGCGCTCTCTGTTTCAGCCCCTCTGTTTCAGCCCCTCTGTTTCTCGCCCTCTGTTTCTGCCCCTCTGTTTCCCGCCCTCTGTTTCAACCCCTCTTTTTCTCGCCCTCTGTTTCAGCCCCGCTGATTCAGCCCCTCTGTTTCAGCCCCTCTGATTCAGCCCCTCTGTTTCTCGCCCTCTGTTTCAGCCCGTCTGCTTCTCGCCCTCTGTTGCAGCCCCTCTGTTTCTCGCCCTCTGTTTCAGCCCCTCTGATTCAGCCCCTCTGTTTCAGCCCCCCTGTTTCAGCGCCTCTGTTTCTCGCCCTCTGTTTCAGCCCCTCTGTTTCTAGCCCTCTGATTCAGCCCCTCTGATTCAGCCCCTCTTTTTCTCGCCCTCTGTTTCAGCCCCTCTGTTTCAGCCCTTCTGTTTCAGCCCCTCTGTTTCAGCCCCTCTGTTTCAGCCCCTCTGTTTCTCGCCCTCTGTTTCTGCCCCTCTGTTTCTCGCCCTCTGTTTCAGCCCCGCTGATTCAGCCCCTCTGTTTCAGCCCTCTGAATCAGCCCCTCTGATTCAGCTCCTCTGTTTCAGCCCCACTTTTTAAGCCCCTCTGTTTCTCGCCCTTTGTTTCAGCCCCTCTGTTTCAGTCCCTCTGTTTCAGCCCCTCTGTTTCTCACCCTCTGTTTCAGCCCCTCTGTTTCTCACCCTCTGTTTCAGCCCGTCTGATTCAGCCCCTCTGATTCAGCCCCTCTGATTCAGCCCCTCTGTTTTAGCGCCTCTGATTCAGACCCTCTGATTCAGCCCCTCTGTTTCTCGCCCTCTCTTTCAGCCGCTCTGTTTCAGCCCCTCTGTTTCACCTCCTCTGTTTCAGCTCCTCTGTTTCTCGCCCTCTGTTTCAGCCCCTCAGTTTCTCGCCCTCAGTTTCAGCCCCTCTGTTTCTCGCCCTCTGTTTCAGCCCCTCTGTTTCAGCCCCTCTGTTTCTCGCCCTCTGTTTCAGCCCCTCTGTTTCAGCCCCTCTGTTTCAGCCCCTCTGTTTCAGCCCGTCTGTTTCTCACCCTCTGTTTCAGCCCCTCTCTTTCTCGCCCTCTGTTTCAGCCCCTCTGTTTCAGCCCCTCTGTTCTGCCCCTCTGTTTCAGCGCCTCTGATTCAGCCCCTCTGATTCAGCCCCTCTGTTTCTCGCCCTCTCTTTCAGCCGCTCTGTTTCTCGCCCTCTGTTTCAGCCCCTCTGTTTCTCGCCCTCTGTTTCAGCCCCTCTGTTTCAGCCCCTTTGTTTCTCGCCCTCTGTTTCAGCCCCTCTGTTTCAGCCCCTCTGTTTCAGCCCCTCTGTTTCAGCCCCTCTGTTTCTCACCCTCTGTTTCAGCCCCTCTGTTTCTCGCCCTCTGTTTCAGCCCCTCTGTTTCTCACCCTCTGTTTCAGCCCCTCTGTTTCAGCCCCTCTGTTTATCGCCCTCTGTTTCTGCCCCTCTGTTTCTCGCCCACTGTTTCAGCCCCTCTGTTTTTTCGCCCTCTGTTTCAGCCCCTCTGTTTCTCGCCCTCTGTATGAGACCCTCTGTTTCAGCCCCTCTGTTTCAGCCCCTCTGTTTCAGCCCCTCTGTTTCTCGCCCTCTGTTTCTCGCCCTCTGTTACAGCCCCTCTGTTTCTCGCCCTCTGTTTCAGCCCCACTGTTTCGCGCTCTCTGTTTCAGCCCCTCTGTTTCAGCCCCTCTGTTTCTCGCCCTCTGTTTCAACCCCTCTGTTTCTCGCCCTCTGTTTCAGCCCCTCTGTTTCTCGCCCTCTGTTTCAGCCCCTCTGTTTCAGCCCCTCTGTTTCAGACCCTCTGTTTCAGCCCCTCTGTTTCACCTCCTCTGATTCAGCCCCTCTGTTTCTCGCCCTCTCTTTCAGCCCCTCTGATTCAGCCCCTCTGATTCAGACCCTCTGTTTCAGCGCCTCTGATTCAGCCCCTCTGATTCAGCCCCTCTGTTTCTCGCCCTCTCTTTCAGCCGCTCTGTTGCTCGCCCTCTGTTTCAGCCCCTCTGTTTCTCGCCCTCTGTTTCAGCCCCTCTGTTTCAGCCCCTCTGTTTCAGCCCCTCTGTTTCAGCCCCTCTGTTTCTCGCCCTCTGTTTCAGCCCCTCTGTTTCAGCCCCTCTGTTTTAGCGCCTCTGATTCAGACCCTCTGATTCAGCCCCTCTGTTTCTCGCCCTCTCTTTCAGCCGCTCTGTTTCAGCCCCTCTGTTTCACCTCCTCTGATTCAGCCCCTCTGTTTCTCGCCCTCTCTTTCAGCCCCTCTGATTCAGCCCCTCTGATTCAGCCCCTCTGTTTCTCGCCCTCTCTTTCAGCCGCTCTGTTTCTCGCCCTCTGTTTCAGCCCCTCTGTTTCTCGCCCTCTGTTTCAGCCCCTCTGTTTCAGCCCCTCTGTTTCAGACCCTCTGTTTCAGCCCCTCTGTTTCTCGCCCTCTGTTTCAGCCCCTCTGTTTCAGCCCCTCTGTTTCAGCCCCTCTCTTTCAGCCCCTCTGTTTCTCACCCTCTGTTTCAGCCCCTCTGTTTCTCGCCCTCTGTTTCAGCCCCTCTGTTTCTCGCCCTCTGTTTCAGCCCCTCTGTTTCAGCCCCTCTGTTTCTCGCCCTCTGTTTCTGCCCCTCGGTTTCTCGCCCACTGTTTCAGCCCCTCTGTTTTTCGCCCTCTGTTTCAGCCCCTCTTTTTCTCGCCCTCTGTATCAGACCCTCTGTTTCAGCCCCTCAGTTTCAGCCCCTCTGTTTCTCGCCCTCCGTATCAGACCCTCTGTTTCAGCCCCTCTGTTTCAGCCCCTCTGTTTCAGCCCCTCTGTTTCTCGCCCTCTGTTTCTCGCCCTCTGTTTCAGCCGCTCTGTTTCTCGCGCTCTGTTTCAGCCCCTCTGTTTCGCGCTCTCTGTTTCAGCCCCTCTGTTTCTCGCCCTCTGTTTCTGCCCCTCTGTTTCTCGCCCTCTGTTTCAACCCATCTGTTTCTCGCCCTCTGTTTCAGCCCCGCTGATTCAGCCCGTCTGTTTCAGCCCCTCTGATTCAGCCCCTCTGTTTCTCGCCCTCTGTTTCAGCCCCTCTGCTTCTCGCCCTCTGTTGCAGCCCCTCTGTTTCAGCCCCTCTGTTTCAGCCCCTCTGTTTCAGCCACACTGTTTATCGCCCTCTGTTTGCGCCCTCTGTTTCAGCCCCTCTGTTTCTCGCCCTCTGTTTCAACCCCTCTGTTTCGCGCTCTCTGTTTCAGCCCCTCTGTTTCAGCCCCTCTGTTTCTCGCCCTCTGTTTCTGCCCCTCTGTTTCCCGCCCTCTGTTTCAACCCCTCTTTTTCTCTCCCTCTGTTTCAGCCCCGCTGATTCAGCCCCTCTGTTTCAGCCCCGCTGATTCAGCCCCTCTGTTTCTCGCCCTCTGTTTCAGCCCGTCTGCTTCTCGCCCTCTGTTGCAGCCCCTCTGTTTCTCGCCCTCTGTTTCAGCCCCTCTGATTCAGCCCCTCTGTTTCAGCCCCACTGTTGCAGCCCCTCTGTTTCTCGCCCTCTGTTTCAGCCCCTCTGATTCAGCCCCTCTGTTTCAGCACCACTGTTTCAGCCCCTCTGTTTCTAGCCCTCTGATTCAGCCCCTCTGATTCAGCCCCTCTTTTTCTCGCCCTCTGTTTCAGCCCCTCTGTTTCAGCCCTTCTGTTTCAGCCCCTCTGTTTCAGCCCCTCTGTTTCAGCCCCTTTGTTTCTCGCCCTCTGTTTCTGCCCCTCTGTTTCTCGCCCTCTGTTTCAGCCCCGCTGATTCAGCCCCTCTGCTTCAGCCCTCTGAATCAGCCCCTCTGATTCAGCTCCTCTGTTTCAGCCCCACTTTTTCAGCCCCTCTGTTTCTCGCCCTTTGTTTCAGCCCCTCTGATTCTCGCCCTCTGTTTCAGCCCCTCTGTTTCTCGCCGTCTGTTTCAGCCCCTCTGATTCAGCCCCTCTGTTTCAGTCCTTCTGATTCAGCCCCTCTGATTCAGCCCCTCTGATTCAGCCCCTCTGTTTCTCGCCCTCTGTTTCAGCCCCTCTGTTTCAGCCCCTCTGTTTCAGCCCCTCTGTTTCTCACCCTCTGTTTCAGACCGTCTGATTCAGCCCCTCTGATTCAGCCCCTCTGATTCAGCCCCTCTGTTTTAGCGCCTCTGATTCAGACCCTCTGATTCAGCCCCTCTGTTTCTCGCCCTCTATTTCAGCCGCTCTGTTTCAGCCCCTCTGTTTCACCTCCTCTGATTCAGCCCCTCTGTTTCTCGCCCTCTCTTTCAGCCCCTCTGATTCAGCCCCTCTGATTCAGCCCCTCTGTTTCAGCGCCTCTGTTTCAGACCCTCTGTTTCAGCCCCTCTGTTTCTCGCCCTCTCTTTCAGCCGCTCTGTTTCTCGCCCTCTGTTTCAGCCCCTCTGTTTCTCGCCCTCTGTTTCAGCCCCTCTGTTTCAGCCCCTCTGTTTCAGCCCCTCTGTTTCAGCCCCTCTGTTTCTCGCCCTCTGTTTCAGCCGCTCTGTTTCAGCCCCTCTGTTTTAGCGCCTCTGATTCAGACCCTCTGATTCAGCCCCTCTGTTTCTCGCCCTCTCTTTCAGCCGCTCAGTTTCAGCCCCTCTGTTTCACCTCCTCTGATTCAGCCCCTCTGTTTCTCGCCCTCTCTTTCAGCCCCTCTGATTCAGCCCCTCTGATTCAGCCCCTCTGTTTCTCGCCCTCTCTTTCAGCCGCTCTGTTTCTCGCCCTCTGTTTCAGCCCCTCTGTTTCTCGCCCTCTGTTTCAGCCCCTCTGTTTCAGCCCCTCTGTTTCAGACCCTCTGTTTCAGCCCCTCTGTTTCTCGCCCTCTGTTTCAGCCCCTCTGTTTCAGCCCCTCTGTTTCAGCCCCTCTGTTTCAGCCCCTCTGTTTCTCACCCTCTGTTTCAGCCCCTCTGTTTCTCGCCCTCTGTTTCAGCCCCTCTGTTTCTCGCCCTCTGTTTCAGCCCCTCTGTTTCAGCCCCTCTGTTTCTCGCCATCTGTTTCTGCCCCTCGGTTTCTCGCCCACTGTTTCAGCCGCTCTGTTTTTCGCCCTCTGTTTCAGCCCCTCTGTTTCTCGCCCTCTGTATCAGACCCTCTGTTTCAGCCCCTCTGTTTCAGCCCCTCTGTTTCTCGCCCTCTGTATCAGACCCTCTGTTTCAGCCCCTCTGTTTCAGTCCCTCTGTTTCAGCCCCTCTGTTTCTCGCCCTCTGTTTCTCGCTCTCTGTTTCAGCCCCTCTGTTTCTCGCCCTCTGTTTCTGCCCCTCTGTTTCTCGCCCTCTGTTTCAACCCCTCTGTTTCTCGCCCTCTGTTTCAGCCCCGCTGATTCAGCCCGTCTGTTTCAGCCCCTCTGATGCAGCCCCTCTGTTTCTCGCCCTCTGTTTCAGCCCCTCTGCTTCTCGCCCTCTGTTGCAGCCCCTCTGTTTCAGCCCCTCTGTTTCAGCCCCTCTGTTTCAGCCCCTCTGTTTCTCGCCCTCTGTTTCAGCCCCTCTGTTTCTCGCCCTCAGGTTCAGCCCCTTTGTTTCTCGCCCTCTGTTTCAGCCCCTCTGTTTCAGCCCCTCTGTTTCAGCCCCTCTGTTTCTCGCCCTCTGTTTCAGCCCCTCTGTTTCAGCCTCTCTGTTTCAGCCCCTCTGTTTCAGCCCCTCTGTTTCTCACCCTCTGTTTCAGCCCCTCTGTTTCTCGCCCTCTGTTCCAGCCCCTCTGTTTCTCGCCCTCTGTTGCAGCCCCTCTGTTTCAGCCCCTCTGTTTCTCGCCCTCTGTTTCTGCCCCTCTGTTTCTCGCCCTCTGTTTCAGCCACTCTGTTTTTCGCCGTCTGTTTCAGCCCCTCTGTTTCTCGCCCTCTGTATCAGACCCTCTGTTTCAGCCCCTCTGTTTCAGCCCCTCTGTTTCAGCCCCTCTGTTTATCGCCCTCTGTTTCTCGCCCTCTGTTTCAGCCCCTCTGTTTCTCGCCCTCTGTTTCAAACCCGCTGTTTCGCGCTCTCTGTTTCAGCCCCTCTGTTTCAGCCCCTCTGTTTCTCGCCCTCTGTTTCAGCTCCTCTGTTTCTCGCCCTCTGTTTCAACCCCTCTGTTTCGCGCTCTCTGTTTCAGCCCCTCTGTTTCAGCCCCTCTGTTTCTCGCCCTCTGTTTCTGCCCCTCTGTTTCCCGCCCTCTGTTTCAACCCCTCTTTTTCTCGCCCTCTGTTTCAGCCCCGCTGATTCAGCCCCTCTGTTTCAGCCCCTCTGATTCAGCCCCTCTGTTTCTCGCCCTCTGTTTCAGCCCGTCTGCTTCTCGCCCTCTGTTGCAGCCCCTCTGTTTCTCGCCCTCTGTTTCAGCCCCTCTGATTCAGCCCCTCTGTTTCAGCCCCACTGTTTCAGCGCCTCTGTTTCTCGCCCTCTGTTTCAGCCCCTCTGTTTCTAGCCCTCTGATTCAGCCCCTCTGATTCAGCCCCTCTTTTTCTCGCCCTCTGTTTCAGCCCCTCTGTTTCAGCCCTTCTGTTTCAGCCCCTCTGTTTCAGCCCCTCTGTTTCAGCCCCTCTGTTTCTCGCCCTCTGTTTCTGCCCCTCTGTTTCTCGCCCTCTGTTTCAGCCCCGCTGATTCAGCCCCTCTGTTTCAGCCCTCTGAATCAGCCCCTCTGATTCAGCTCCTCTGTTTCAGCCCCACTTTTTAAGCCCCTCTGTTTCTCGCCCTTTGTTTCAGCCCCTCTGATTCTCGCCCTCTGTTTCAGCCCCTCTGTTTCTCGCGGTCTGTTTCAGCCCCTCTGATTCAGCCCCTCTGTTTCAGCCCTTCTGATTCAGCCCCTCGGATTCAGCCCCTCTGATTCAGCCCCTCTGTTTCTCGCCCTCTGTTTCAGCCCCTCTGTTTCAGTCCCTCTGTTTCAGCCCCTCTGTTTCTCACCCTCTGTTTCAGCCCGTCTGATTCAGCCCCTCTGATTCAGCCCCTCTGTTTTAGCGCCTCTGATTCAGACCCTCTGATTCAGCCCCTCTGTTTCTCGCCCTCCGTTTCAGGCCCTCTGTTTCTCGCCCTATGTTTCAGCCCCTCTCTTTCAGCCCCTCTGTTTCAGCCCCTCTGTTTCTCGCCCTCTGTTTCAGCCCCTCTGTTTCAGCCCCTCTGTTTCAGCCCCTCTGTTTCAGCCCCTCTGTTTCTCACCCTCTGTTTCAGCCCCTCTGTTTCTCGCCCTCTGTTCCAGCCCCTCTGTTTCTCGCCCTCTGTTGCAGCCCCTCTGTTTCAGCCCCTCTGTTTCTCGCCCTCTGTTTCTGCCCCTCTGTTTCTCGCCCTCTGTTTCAGCCCCTCTGTTTTTCGCCGTCTGTTTCAGCCCCTCTGTTTCTCGCCCTCTGTATCAGACCCTCTGTTTCAGCCCCTCTGTTTCAGCCCCTCTGTTTCAGCCCCTCTGTTTATCGCCCTCTGTTTCTCGCCCTCTGTTTCAGCCCCTCTGTTTATCGCCCTCTGTTTCAAACCCTCTGTTTCGCGCTCTCTGTTTCAGCCCCTCTGTTTCAGCCCCTCTGTTTCTCGCCCTCTGTTTCAGCTCCTCTGTTTCTCGCCCTCTGTTTCAACCCCTCTGTTTCGCGCTCTCTGTTTCAGCCCCTCTGTTTCAGCCCCTCTGTTTCTCGCCCTCTGTTTCTGCCCCTCTGTTTCCCGCCCTCTGTTTCAACCCCTCTTTTTCTCGCCCTCTGTTTCAGCCCCGCTGATTCAGCCCCTCTGTTTCAGCCCCTCTGATTCAGCCCCTCTGTTTCTCGCCCTCTGTTTCAGCCCGTCTGCTTCTCGCCCTCTGTTGCAGCCCCTCTGTTTCTCGCCCTCTGTTTCAGCCCCTCTGATTCAGCCCCTCTGTTTCAGCCCCACTGTTTCAGCGCCTCTGTTTCTCGCCCTCTGTTTCAGCCCCTCTGTTTCTAGCCCTCTGATTCAGCCCCTCTGATTCAGCCCCTCTTTTTCTCGCCCTCTGTTTCAGCCCCTCTGTTTCAGCCCTTCTGTTTCAGCCCCTCTGTTTCAGCCCCTCTGTTTCAGCCCCTCTGTTTCTCGCCCTCTGTTTCTGCCCCTCTGTTTCTCGCCCTCTGTTTCAGCCCCGCTGATTCAGCCCCTCTGTTTCAGCCCTCTGAATCAGCCCCTCTGATTCAGCTCCTCTGTTTCAGCCCCACTTTTTAAGCCCCTCTGTTTCTCGCCCTTTGTTTCAGCCCCTCTGATTCTCGCCCTCTGTTTCAGCCCCTCTGTTTCTCGCCGTCTGTTTCAGCCCCTCTGATTCAGCCCCTCTGTTTCAGCCCTTCTGATTCAGCCCCTCGGATTCAGCCCCTCTGATTCAGCCCCTCTGTTTCTCGCCCTCTGTTTCAGCCCCTCTGTTTCAGTCCCTCTGTTTCAGCCCCTCTGTTTCTCACCCTCTGTTTCAGCCCGTCTGATTCAGCCCCTCTGATTCAGCCCCTCTGATTCAGCCCCTCTGTTTTAGCGCCTCTGATTCAGACCCTCTGATTCAGCCCCTTTGTTTCTCGCCCTCCGTTTCAGGCCCTCTGTTTCTCGCCCTATGTTTCAGCCCCTCTCTTTCAGCCCCTCTGTTTCAGCCCCTCTGTTTCTCGCCCTCTGTTTCAGCCCCTCTGTTTCAGCCCCTCTGTTTCAGCCCCTCTGTTTCAGCCCGTCTGTTTCTCACCCTCTGTTTCAGCCCCTCTCTTTCTCGCCCTCTGTTTCAGCCCCTCTGTTTCAGCCCCTCTGTTCTGCCCCTCTGTTTCAGCGCCTCTGATTCAGCCCCTCTGATTCAGCCCCTCTGTTTCTCGCCCTCTCTTTCAGCCGCTCTGTTTCTCGCCCTCTGTTTCAGCCCCTCTGTTTCTCGCCCTCTGTTTCAGCCCCTCTGTTTCAGCCCCTCTGTTTCAGCCCCTTTGTTTCTCGCCCTCTGTTTCAGCCCCTCTGTTTCAGCCCCTCTGTTTCAGCCCCTCTGTTTCAGCCCCTCTGTTTCTCACCCTCTGTTTCAGCCCCTCTGTTTCTCGCCCTCTGTTTCAGCCCCTCTGTTTCTCGCCCTCTGTTTCAGCCCCTCTGTTTCAGCCCCTCTGTTTCTCGCCCTCTGTTTCTGCCCCTCTGTTTCTCGCCCACTGTTTCAGCCCCTCTGTTTTTTCGCCCTCTGTTTCAGCCCCTCTGTTTCTCGCCCTCTGTATGAGACCCTCTGTTTCAGCCCCTCTGTTTCAGCCCCTCTGTTTCAGCCCCTCTGTTTCTCGCCCTCTGTTTCTCGCCCTCTGTTACAGCCCCTCTGTTTCTCGCCCTCTGTTTCAGCCCCACTGTTTCGCGCTCTCTGTTTCAGCCCCTCTGTTTCAGCCCCTCTGTTTCTCGCCCTCTGTTTCAACCCCTCTGTTTCTCGCCCTCTGTTTCAGCCCCGCTGATTCAGCCCATCTGTTTCAGCCCCTCTGATTCAGCCCCTCTGTTTCTCGCCCTCTGTTGCAGCCCGTCTGCTTCTCGCCCTCTGTTGCAGCCCCTCTGTTTCAGCCCCTCTGTTTCAGCCCCTCTGTTTCAGCCCCTCTGTTTCTCGCCCTCTGTTTCAGCCACTCTGTTTCTCGCCCTCAGGTTCAGCCCCTCTGTTGCTCGCCCTCTGTTTCAGCCCCTCTGTTTCAGCCCCTCTGTTTCAGTCCCTCTGATTCAGCCCCTCTGTTTTAGCGCCTCTGATTCAGACCCTCTGATTCAGCCCCTCTGTTTCTCGCCCTCTCTTTCAGCCGCTCTGTTTCAGCCCCTCTGTTTCACCTCCTCTGTTTCAGCTCCTCTGTTTCTCGCCCTCTGTTTCAGCCCCTCTGTTTCTCGCCCTCAGTTTCAGCCCCTCTGTTTCTCGCCCTCTGTTTCAGCCCCTCTGTTTCTCGCCCTCTGTTTCAGCCCCTCTGTTTCAGCCCCTCTGTTTCAGCCCCTCTGTTTCAGCCCGTCTGTTTCTCACCCTCTGTTTCAGCCCCTCTCTTTCTCGCCCTCTGTTTCAGCCCCTCTGTTTCAGCCCCTCTGTTCTGCCCCTCTGTTTCAGCGCCTCTGATTCAGCCCCTCTGATTCAGCCCCTCTGTTTCTCGCACTCTCTTTCAGCCGCTCTGTTTCTCGCCCTCTGTTTCAGCCCCTCTGTTTCTCGCCCTCTGTTTCAGACCCTCTGTTTCAGCCCCTCTGTTTCTCGCCCTCTCTTTCAGCCGCTCTGTTTCTCGCCCTCTGTTTCAGCCCCTCTGTTTCTCGCCCTCTGTTTCAGCCCCTCTGTTTCAGCCCCTCTGTTTCAGCCCCTCTGTTTCAGCCCCTCTGTTTCTCGCCCTCTGTTTCAGCCGCTCTGTTTCAGCCCCTCTGTTTTAGCGCCTCTGATTCAGACCCTCTGATTCAGCCCCTCTGTTTCTCGCCCTCTCTTTCAGCCGCTCTGTTTCAGCCCCTCTGTTCCACCTCCTCTGAGTCAGCCCCTCTGTTTCTCGCCCTCTCTTTCAGCCCCTCTGATTCAGCCCCTCTGATTCAGACCCTCTGTTTCTCGCCCTCTCTTTCAGCCGCTCTGTTTCTCGCCCTCTGTTTCAGCCCCTCTGTTTCTCGCCCTCTGTTTCAGCCCCTCTGTTTCAGCCCCTCTGTTTCAGACCCTCTGTTTCAGCCCCTCTGTTTCTCGCCCTCTGTTTCAGCCCCTCTGTTTCAGCCCCTCTGTTTCAGCCCCTCTGTTTCAGCCCCTCTGTTTCTCACCCTCTGTTTCAGCCCCTCTGTTTCTCGCCCTCTGTTTCAGCCCCTCTGTTTCTCGCCCTCTGTTTCAGCCCCTCTGTTTCAGCCCCTCTGTTTCTCGCCATCTGTTTCTGCCCCTCGGTTTCTCGCCCTCTGTATCAGACCCTCTGTTTCAGCCCCTCTGTTTCAGCCCCTCTGTTTCTCGCCCTCTGTATCAGACACTCTGTTTCAGCCCCTCTGTTTCAGCCCCTCTGTTTCTCGCCCTCTGTATCAGACCCTCTGTTTCAGCCCCTCTGTTTCAGTCCCTCTGTTTCAGCCCCTCTGTTTCTCGCCCTCTGTTTCTCGCCCTCTGTTTCAGCCGCTCTGTTTCTCGCGCTCTGTTTCAGCCCCTCTGTTTCGCGCTCTCTGTTTCAGCCCCTCTGTTTCTCGCCCTCTGTTTCTGCCCCTCTGTTTCTCGCCCTCTGTTTCAACCCCTCTGTTTCTCGCCCTCTGTTTCAGCCCCGCTGATTCAGCCCGTCTGTTTCAGCCCCTCTGATTCAGCCCCTCTGTTTCTCGCCCTCTGTTTCAGCCTCTCTGCTTCTCGCCCTCTGTTGCAGCCCCTCTGTTTCAGCCCCTCTGTTTCAGCCCCTCTGTTTCAGCCCCTCTGTTTCTCGCCCTCTGTTTCAGCCCCTCTGTTTCTCGCCCTCAGGTTCAGCCCCTTTGTTTCTCGCCCTCTGTTTCAGCCCCTCTGTTTCAGCCCCTCTGTTTCAGCCCCTCTGTTTCTCGCCCTCTGTTTCAGCCCCTCTGTTTCAGCCTCTCTGTTTCAGCCCCTCTGTTTCAGCCCCTCTGTTTCTCACCCTCTGTTTCAGCCCCTCTGTTTCTCGCCCTCTGTTCCAGCCCCTCTGTTTCTCGCCCTCTGTTGCAGCCCCTCTGTTTCAGCCCCTCTGTTTCTCGCCCTCTGTTTCTGCCCCTCTGTTTCTCGCCCTCTGTTTCAGCCACTCTGTTTTTCGCCGTCTGTTTCAGCCCCTCTGTTTCTCGCCCTCTGTATCAGACCCTCTGTTTCAGCCCCTCTGTTTCAGCCCCTCTGTTTCAGCCCCTCTGTTTATCGCCCTCTGTTTCTCGCCCTCTGTTTCAGCCCCTCTGTTTCTCGCCCTCTGTTTCAAACCCTCTGTTTCGCGCTCTCTGTTTCAGCCCCTCTGTTTCAGCCCCTCTGTTTCTCGCCCTCTGTTTCAGCTCCTCTGTTTCTCGCCCTCTGTTTCAACCCCTCTGTTTCGCGCTCTCTGTTTCAGCCCCTCTGTTTCAGCCCCTCTGTTTCTCGCCCTCTGTTTCTGCCCCTCTGTTTCGCGCCCTCTGTTTCAACCCCTCTTTTTCTCGCCCTCTGTTTCAGCCCCGCTGATTCAGCCCCTCTGTTTCAGCCCCTCTGATTCAGCCCCTCTGTTTCTCGCCCTCTGTTTCAGCCCGTCTGCTTCTCGCCCTCTGTTGCAGCCCCTCTGTTTCTCGCCCTCTGTTTCAGCCCCTCTGATTCAGCCCCTCTGTTTCAGCCCCACTGTTTCAGCGCCTCTGTTTCTCGCCCTCTGTTTCAGCCCCTCTGTTTCTAGCCCTCTGATTCAGCCCCTCTGATTCAGCCCCTCTGTTTCAGCCCCTCTGTTTCAGCCCCTCTGTTTCTCGCCCTCTGTTTCAGCCACTCTGTTTCTCGCCCTCTGGTTCAGCCCCTCTGTTTCTCGCCCTCTGTTTCAGCCCCTCTGTTTCAGCCCCTCTGTTTCAGCCCCTCTGATTCAGCCCCTCTGTTTTAGCGCCTCTGATTCAGACCCTCTGATTCAGCCCCTCTGTTTCTCGCCCTCTCTTTCAGCCGCTCTGTTTCAGCCCCTCTGTTTCACCTCCTCTGTTTCAGCTCCTCTGTTTCTCGCCCTCTGTTTCAGCCCCTCTGTTTCTCGCCCTCAGTTTCAGCCCCTCTGTTTCTCGCCCTCTGTTTCAGCCCCTCTGTTTCTCGCCCTCTGTTTCAGCCCCTCTGTTTCAGCCCCTCTGTTTCAGCCCCTCTGTTTCAGCCCGTCTGTTTCTCACCCTCTGTTTCAGCCCCTCTCTTTCTCGCCCTCTGTTTCAGCCCCTCTGTTTCAGCCCCTCTGTTCTGCCCCTCTGTTTCAGCGCCTCTGATTCAGCCCCTCTGATTCAGCCCCTCTGTTTCTCGCCCTCTCTTTCAGCCGCTCTGTTTCTCGCCCTCTGTTTCAGCCCCTCTGTTTCTCGCACTCTGTTTCAGCCCCTCTGTTTCAGCCCCTCTGTTTCAGCCCCTCTGTTTCAGCCCCTCTGTTTCTCGCCCTCTGTTTCAGCCCCTCTGTTTCAGCCCCTCTGTTTCAGCCCCTCTGTTTCAGCCCCTCTGTTTCTCACCCTCTGTTTCAGCCCCTCTGTTTCTCGCCCTCTGTTTCAGCACCTCTGTTTCTCGCCCTCTGTTTCAGCCCCTCTGTTTCAGCCCTTCTGTTTCTCGCCCTCTGTTTCTGCCCCTCTGTTTCTCGCCCACTGTTTCAGCCCCTCTGTTTTTCGCCCTCTGTTTCAGCCCCTCTGTTTCTCGCCCTCTGTATGAGACCCTTTGTTTCAGCCCCTCTGTTTCAGCCCCTCTGTTTCAGCCCCTCTGTTTCTCGCCCTCTGTTTCTCGCCCTCTGTTACAGCCCCTCTGTTTCTCGCCCTCTGTTTCAGCCCCACTGTTTCGCGCTCTCTGTTTCAGCCCCTCTGTTTCAGCCCCTCTGTTTCTCGCCCTCTGTTTCAACCCCTCTGTTTCTCGCCCTCTGTTTCAGCCCCGCTGATTCAGCCCATCTGTTTCAGCCCCTCTGATTCAGCCCCTCTGTTTCTCGCCCTCTGTTGCAGCCCGTCTGCTTCTCGCCCTCTGTTGCAGCCCCTCTGTTTCAGCCCCTCTGTTTCACCCCCTCTGTTTCAGCCCCTCTGTTTCTCGCCCTCTGTTTCAGCCACTCTGTTTCTCGCCCTCAAGTTCAGCCCCTCTGTTTCTCGCCCTCTGTTTCAGCCCCTCTGTTTCAGCCCCTCGTATTCAGCCCCTCTGTTTCTCGCCCTCTGTTTCAGCCCCTCAGTTTCAGCCCCTCTGTTTCTCGCCCTCTGTTTCAGCCCCTCTGTTTCTCGCCCTCTGTTTCAGCCCCTCTGTTTCAGCCCCTCTGTTTCAGCCCCTCTGTTTCAGCCCGTCTGTTTCTCACCCTCTGTTTCAGCCCCTCTCTTTCTCGCCCTCTGTTTCAGCCCCTCTGTTTCAGCCCCTCTGTTCTGCCCCTCTGTTTCAGCGCCTCTGATTCAGCCCCTCTGATTCAGCCCCTCTGTTTCTCGCCCTCTCTTTCAGCCGCTCTGTTTCTCGCCCTCTGTTTCAGCCCCTCTGTTTCTCGCACTCTGTTTCAGCCCCTCTGTTTCAGCCCCTCTGTTTCAGCCCCTCTGTTTCTCGCCCTCTGTTTCAGCCCCTCTGTTTCAGCCCCTCTGTTTCAGCCCCTCTGTTTCAGCCCCTCTGTTTCTCACCCTCTGTTTCAGCTCCTCTGTTTCTCGCCCTCTGTTTCAGCCCCTCTGTTTCTCGCCCTCTGTTTCAGCCCCTCTGTTTCAGCCCTTCTGTTTCTCGCCCTCTGTTTCTGCCCCTCTGTTTCTCGCCCACTGTTTCAGCCCCTCTGTTTTTCGCCCTCTGTTTCAGCCCCTCTGTTTCTCGCCCTCTGTATGAGACCCTTTGTTTCAGCCCCTCTGTTTCAGCCCCTCTGTTTCAGCCCCTCTGTTTCTCGCCCTCTGTTTCTCGCCCTCTGTTACAGCCCCTCTGTTTCTCGCCCTCTGTTTCAGCCCCACTGTTTCGCGCTCTCTGTTTCAGCCCCTCTGTTTCAGCCCCTCTGTTTCTCGCCCTCTGTTTCAACCCCTCTGTTTCTCGCCCTCTGTTTCAGCCCCGCTGATTCAGCCCATCTGTTTCAGCCCCTCTGATTCAGCCCCTCTGTTTCTCGCCCTCTGTTGCAGCCCGTCTGCTTCTCGCCCTCTGTTGCAGCCCCTCTGTTTCAGCCCCTCTGTTTCACCCCCTCTGTTTCAGCCCCTCTGTTTCTCGCCCTCTGTTTCAGCCACTCTGTTTCTCGCCCTCAGGTTCAGCCCCTCTGTTTCTCGCCCTCTGTTTCAGCCCCTCTGTTTCAGCCCCTCGTATTCAGCCCCTCTGTTTCTCGCCCTCTGTTTCAGCCCCTCAGTTTCAGCCCCTCTGTTTCTCGCCCTCTGTTTCAGCCCCTCTGTTTCTCGCCCTCTGTTTCAGCCCCTCTGTTTCAGCCCCTCTGTTTCAGCCCCTCTGTTTCAGCCCGTCTGTTTCTCACCCTCTGTTTCAGCCCCTCTCTTTCTCGCCCTCTGTTTCAGCCCCTCTGTTTCAGCCCCTCTGTTCTGCCCCTCTGTTTCAGCGCCTCTGATTCAGCCCCTCTGATTCAGCCCCTCTGTTTCTCGCCCTCTCTTTCAGCCGCTCTGTTTCTCGCCCTCTGTTTCAGCCCCTCTGTTTCTCGCACTCTGTTTCAGCCCCTCTGTTTCAGCCCCTCTGTTTCAGCCCCTCTGTTTCAGCCCCTCTGTTTCTCGCCCTCTGTTTCAGCCCCTCTGTTTCAGCCCCTCTGTTTCAGCCCCTCTGTTTCAGCCCCTCTGTTTCTCACCCTCTGTTTCAGCCCCTCTGTTTCTCGCCCTCTGTTTCAGCCCCTCTGTTTCTCGCCCTCTGTTTCAGCCCCTCTGTTTCAGCCCTTCTGTTTCTCGCCCTCTGTTTCTGCCCCTCTGTTTCTCGCCCACTGTTTCAGCCCCTCTGTTTTTCGCCCTCTGTTTCAGCCCCTCTGTTTCTCGCCCTCTGTATGAGACCCTTTGTTTCAGCCCCTCTGTTTCAGCCCCTCTGTTTCAGCCCCTCTGTTTCTCGCCCTCTGTTTCTCGCCCTCTGTTACAGCCCCTCTGTTTCTCGCCCTCTGTTTCAGCCCCACTGTTTCGCGCTCTCTGTTTCAGCCCCTCTGTTTCAGCCCCTCTGTTTCTCGCCCTCTGTTTCAACCCCTCTGTTTCTCGCCCTCTGTTTCATCCCCGCTGATTCAGCCCATCTGTTTCAGCCCCTCTGATTCAGCCCCTCTGTTTCTCGCCCTCTGTTGCAGCCCGTCTGCTTCTCGCCCTCTGTTGCAGCCCCTCTGTTTCAGCCCCTCTGTTTCACCCCCTCTGTTTCAGCCCCTCTGTTTCTCGCCCTCTGTTTCAGCCACTCTGTTTCTCGCCCTCAGGTTCAGCCCCTCTGTTTCTCGCCCTCTGTTTCAGCCCCTCTGTTTCAGCCCCTCGTATTCAGCCCCTCTGTTTCTCGCCCTCTGTTTCAGCCCCTCTGTTTCAGCCCCTCTGTTTCAGCCCCTCTGTTTCAGCCCCTCTGTTTCTCACCCTCTGTTTCAGCCCCTCTGTTTCTCGCCCTCTGTTTCAGCCCCTCTGTTTCTCGCCCTCTGTTTCAGCCCCTCTGTTTCAGCCCCTCTGTTTCTCGCCCTCTGTTTCTGCCCCTCTGTTTCTCGCCCTCTGTTTCAGCCCCTCTGTTTTTCGACCTCTGTTTCAGCCCCTCTGTTTCTCGCCCTCTGTATCAGACCCTCTGTTTCAGCCCCTCTGTTTCAGCCCCTTTCTTTCAGCCCCTCTGTTTATCGCCCTCTGTTTCTCGCCATCTGTTTCAGCCCCTATGTTTCTCGCCCTCTGTTTCAGCCCCTCTGTTTCGCGCTCTCTGTTTCAGCCCCTCTGTTTCAGCCCCTCTGTTTCTCGCCCTCTGTGTCTGCCCCTCTGTTTCTCGCACTCTGTTTCAACCCGTCTGTTTCTCGCCCTCTGTTTCAGCCCCGCTGATTCAGCCCCTCTGTTTCAGCCCCTCTGTTTCAGCCCCTCTGTTTCTCGCCCTCTGTGTCTGCCCCTCTGTTTCTCGCCCTCTGTTTCAACCCCTCCGTTTCTCGCCCTCTGTTTCAGCCCGTCTGCTTCTCGCCCTCTGTTGCAGCCCCTCTGTTTCTCGCCCTCTGTTTCAGCCCCTCTGATTCAGCCCCTCTGTTTCAGCCCCACTGTTTCAGCGCCTCTGTTTCTCGCCCTCTGTTTCAGCCCCTCTGTTTCTAGCCCTCTGATTCAGCCCCTCTGATTCAGCCCCTCTTTTTCTCGCCCTCTGTTTCAGCCCCTCTGTTTCAGCCCTTCTGTTTCAGCCCCTCTGTTTCAGCCCCTCTGTTTCAGCCCCTCTGTTTCTCGCCCTCTGTTTCTGCCCCTCTGTTTCTCGCCCTCTGTTTCAGCCCCGCTGATTCAGCCCCTCTGTTTCAGCCCTCTGAATCAGCCCCTCTGATTCAGCTCCTCTGTTTCAGCCCCACTTTTTAAGCCCCTCTGTTTCTCGCCCTTTGTTTCAGCCCCTCTGATTCTCGCCCTCTGTTTCAGCCCCTCTGTTTCTCGCCGTCTGTTTCAGCCCCTCTGATTCAGCCCCTCTGTTTCAGCCCTTCTGATTCAGCCCCTCGGATTCAGCCCCTCTGATTCAGCCCCTCTGTTTCTCGCCCTCTGTTTCAGCCCCTCTGTTTCAGTCCTCCTGTTTCAGCCCCTCTGTTTCTCACCCTCTGTTTCAGCCCGTCTGATTCAGCCCCTCTGATTCAGCCCCTCTGATTCAGCCCCTCTGTTTTAGCGCCTCTGATTCAGACCCTCTGATTCAGCCCCTCTGTTTCTCGCCCTCTCTTTCAGCCGCTCTGTTTCAGCCCCTCTGTTTCACCTCCTCTGTTTCAGCTCCTCTGTTTCTCGCCCTCTGTTTCAGCCCCTCTGTTTCTCGCCCTCAGTTTCAGCCCCTCTGTTTCTCGCCCTCTGTTTCAGCCCCTCTGTTTCAGCCCCTCTGTTTCTCGCCCTCTGTTTCAGCCCCTCTGTTTCAGCCCCTCTGTTTCAGCCCCTCTGTTTCAGCCCGTCTGTTTCTCACCCTCTGTTTCAGCCCCTCTCTTTCTCGCCCTCTGTTTCAGCCCCTCTGTTTCAGCCCCTCTGTTCTGCCCCTCTGTTTCAGCGCCTCTGATTCAGCCCCTCTGATTCAGCCCCTCTGTTTCTCGCCCTCTCTTTCAGCCGCTCTGTTTCTCGCCCTCTGTTTCAGCCCCTCTGTTTCTCGCCCTCTGTTTCAGCCCCTCTGTTTCAGCCCCTCTGTTTCAGCCCCTCTGTTTCAGCCCCTTTGTTTCTCGCCCTCTGTTTCAGCCCCTCTGTTTCAGCCCCTCTGTTTCAGCCCCTCTGTTTCTCACCCTCTGTTTCAGCCCCTCTGTTTCTCGCCCTCTGTTTCAGCCCCTCTGTTTCTCGCCCTCTGTTTCAGCCCCTCTGTTTCAGCCCCTCTGTTTCTCGCCCTCTGTTTCTGCCCCTCTGTTTCTCGCCCACTGTTTCAGCCCCTCTGTTTTTCGCCCTCTGTTTCAGCCCCTCTGTTTCTCGCCCTCTGTATGAGACCCTCTGTTTCAGCCCCTCTGTTTCAGCCCCTCTGTTTCAGCCCCTCTGTTTCTCGCCCTCTGTTTCTCGCCCTCTGTTACAGCCCCTCTGTTTCTCGCCCTCTGTTTCAGCCCCACTGTTTCGCGCTCTCTGTTTCAGCCCCTCTGTTTCAGCCCCTCTGTTTCTCGCCCTCTGTTTCAACCCCTCTGTTTCTCGCCCTCTCTTTCAGCCCCGCTGATTCAGCCCATCTGTTTCAGCCCCTCTGATTCAGCCCCTCTGTTTCTCGCCCTCTGTTGCAGCCCGTCTGCTTCTCGCCCTCTGTTGCAGCCCCTCTGTTTCAGCCCCTCTGTTTCAGCCCCTCTGTTTCAGCCCCTCTGTTTCTCGCCCTCTGTTTCAGCCACTCTGTTTCTCGCCCTCAGGTTCAGCCCCTCTGTTTCTCGCCCTCTGTTTCAGCCCCTCTGTTTCAGCCCCTCTGTTTCAGCCCCTCTGATTCAGCCCCTATGTTTTAGCGCCTCTGATTCAGACCCTCTGATTCAGCCCCTCTGTTTCTCGCCCTCTCTTTCAGCCGCTCTGTTTCAGCCCCTCTGTTTCACCTCCTCTGTTTCAGCTCCTCTGTTTCTCGCCCTCTGTTTCAGCCCCTCTGTTTCTCGCCCTCAGTTTCAGCCCCTCTGTTTCTCGCCCTCTGTTTCAGCCCCTCTGTTTCAGCCCCTCTGTTTCTCGCCCTCTGTTTCAGCCCCTCTGTTTCAGCCCCTCTGTTTCAGCCCCTCTGTTTCAGCCCGTCTGTTTCTCACCCTCTGTTTCAGCCCCTCTCTTTCTCGCCCTCTGTTTCAGCCCCTCTGTTTCAGCCCCTCTGTTCTGCCCCTCTGTTTCAGCGCCTCTGATAGAGCCCCTCTGATTCAGCCCCTCTGTTTCTCGCCCTCTCTTTCAGCCGCTCTGTTTCTCGCCCTCTGTTTCAGCCCCTCTGTTTCTCGTCCTCTGTTTCAGCCCCTCTGTTTCAGCCCCTCTGTTTCAGCCCCTCTGTTTCAGCCCCTCTGTTTCTCGCCCTCTGTTTCAGCCCCTCTGTTTCAGCCCCTCTGTTTCAGCCCCTCTGTTTCAGCCCCTCTGTTTCAGCCCCTCTGTTTCAGCCCCTCTGTTTCTCGCCCTCTGTTTCAGCCCCTCTGTTTCAGCCCCTCTGTTTCAGCCCCTCTGTTTCAGCCCCTCTGTTTCTCACCCTCTGTTTCAGCCCCTCTGTTTCTCGCCCTCTGTTTCAGCCCCTCTGTTTCTCGCCCTCTGTTTCAGCCCCTCTGTTTCAGCCCCTCTGTTTCTCGCCCTCTGTTTCTGCCCCTCTGTTTCTCGCCCACTGTTTCAGCCCCTCTGTTTTTCGCCCTCTGTTTCAGCCCCTCTGTTTCTCGCCCTCCGTATGAGACCCTCTGTTTCAGCCCCTCTGTTTCAGCCCCTCTGTTTCAGCCCCTCTGTTTCTCGCCCTCTGTTACAGCCCCTCTGTTTCTCGCCCTCTGTTTCAGCCCCACTGTTTCGCGCTCTCTGTTTCAGCCCCTTCTGTTTCAGCCCCTCTGTTTCTCGCCCTCTGTTTCAACCCCTCTGTTTCTCGCCCTCTGTTTCAGCCCCGCTGATTCAGCCCATCTGTTTCTCGCCCTCTGTTGCAGCCCGTCTGCTTCTCGCCCTCTTTTGCAGCCCCTCTGTTTCAGCCCCTCTGTTTCACCCCCTCTGTTTCAGCCCCTCTGTTTCTCGCCCTCTGTTTCAGCCACTCTGTTTCTCGCCCTCAGGTTCAGCCCCTCTGTTTCTCGCCCTCTGTTTCAGCCCCTCGTATTCAGCCCCTCTGTTTCTCGCCCTCTGTTTCAGCCCCTCTGTTTCAGCCCCTCTGTTTCAGCCCCTCTGTTTCAGCCCCTCTGTTTCTCACCCTCTGTTTCAGCCCCTCTGTTTCTCGCCCTCTGTTTCAGCCCCTCTGTTTCTCGCCCTCTGTTTCAGCCCCTCTGTTTCAGCCCCTCTGTTTCTCGCCCTCTGTTTCTGCCCCTCTGTTTCTCGCCCTCTGTTTCAGCCCCTCTGTTTTTCGCCCTCTGTTTCAGCCCCTCTGTTTCTCGCCCTCTGTTTCTGCCCCTCTGTTTCTCGCCCTCTGTTTCAGCCCCTCTGTTTTTCGCCCTCTGTTTCAGCCCCTCTGTTTCTCGCCCTCTGTATCAGACCCTCTGTTTCAGCCCCTCTGTTTCAGCCCCTCTGTTTATCGCCCTCTGTTTCTCGCCATCTGTTTCAGCCCCTATGTTTCTCGCCCTCTGTTTCAGCCCCTCTGTTTCGCGCTCTCTGTTTCAGCCCCTCTGTTTCAGCCCCTCTGTTTCTCGCCCTCTGTGTCTGCCCCTCTGTTTCTCGCCCTCTGTTTCAACCCGTCTGTTTCTCGCCCTCTGTTTCAGCCCCGCTGATTCAGCCCCTCTGTTTCAGCCCCTCTGTTTCAGCCCCTCTGTTTCTCGCCCTCTGTGTCTGCCCCTCTGTTTCTCGCCCTCTGTTTCAACCCGTCTGTTTCTCGCCCTCTGTTTCAGCCCCTCTGCTTCTCGCCCTCTGTTGCAGCCCCTCTGTTTCTCGCCCTCTGTTTCAGCCCCTCTGTTTCTCGCCCTCTGTTTCAGCCCCTCTGATTCAGCCCCTCTGTTTCAGCCCCTCTGTTTCAGCGCCTCTGTTTCTCGCCCTCTGTTTCAGCCCCTCTGTTTCTAGCCCTCTGATTCAGCCGCTCTGATTCAGCCCCTCTTTTTCTCGCCCTCTATTTCAGCCCCTCTGTTTCAGCCCTTCTGTTTCAGCCCCTCTGTTTCAGCCCCTCTGTTTCAGCCCCTCTGTTTCTCGCCCTCTGTTTCTGCCCCTCTGTTTCTCGCCCTCTGTTTCAGTCCCGCTGATTCAGCCCCTCTGTTTCAGCCCCTCTGAATCAGCCCCTCTGATTCAGCTCCTATGTTTCAGCCCCACTTTTTCAGCCCCTCTGTTTCTCGCCCTCTGTTTCAGCCCCTCTGATTCTCGCCCTCTGTTTCAGCCCCTCTGTTTCGCGCCGTCTGTTTCAGCCCCTCTGATTCAGCCCCTCTGTTTCAGCCCTTCTGATTCAGCCCCTCTGATTCAGCTCCTCTGATTCAGCCCCTCTGTTTCTCGCCCTCTGTTTCAGCCCCTCTGTTTCAGCCACTCTGTTTCAGCCCCTCTGTTTCTCACCCTCTGTTTCAGCCCGTCTGATTCAGCCCCTCTGATTCAGCCCCTCTGATTCAGCCCCTCTGTTTCAGCGCCTCTGATTCAGCCCCTCTGATTCAGCCCCTCTGTTTCTCGCCCTCTCTTTCAGCCGCTCTGCTTCAGCCCCTCTGTTTCACCTCCTCTGTTTCAGCCCCTCTGTTTCTAGCCCTCTGTTTCAGCCCCTCTGTTTCTCGCCCTCTGTTCCAGCCCCTCTGTTTCTCGCCCTCTGTTTCAGCCCCTCTGTTTCAGCCCCTCTGTTTCAGCCCCTCTGTTTCTCGCCCTCTGTTTCAGCCCCTCTGTTTCTCGCCCTCAGTTTCAGCCCATCTGTTTCTCGTTCTCTGTTTCAGCCCCTCTGTTTCAGCCCCTCTGTTTCTCGCCCTCTGTTTCAGCCCCTCTGTTTCAGCCCCTCTGTTTCAGCCCCTCTGTTTCAGCCGGTCTGTTTCTCACCCTCTTTTTCATCCCCTCTGTTTCTCGCCCTCTGTTTCAGACCCTCTGTTTCTCGCCCTCTGTTTCAGCCCCTCTGTTTCAGCCCCTCTGTTTCAGCCCCTCTGTTTCAGCCCGTCTGTTTCTCACCCTCTGTTTCAGCCCCTCTCTTTCTCGCCCTCTGTTTCAGCCCCTCTGTTTCAGCCCCTCTGTTCTGCCCCTCTGTTTCAGCGCCTCTGATTCAGCCCCTCTGATTCAGCCCCTCTGTTTCTCGCCCTCTCTTTCAGCCGCTCTGTTTCTCGCCCTCTGTTTCAGCCCCTCTGTTTCTCGTCCTCTGTTTCAGCCCCTCTGTTTCAGCCCCTCTGTTTCAGCCCCTCTGTTTCAGCCCCTCTGTTTCTCGCCCTCTGTTTCAGCCCCTCTGTTTCAGCCCCTCTGTTTCAGCCCCTCTGTTTCAGCCCCTCTGTTTCAGCCCCTCTGTTTCAGCCCCTCTGTTTCTCGCCCTCTGTTTCAGCCCCTCTGTTTCAGCCCCTCTGTTTCAGCCCCTCTGTTTCAGCCCCTCTGTTTCTCACCCTCTGTTTCAGCCCCTCTGTTTCTCGCCCTCTGTTTCAGCCCCTCTGTTTCTCGCCCTCTGTTTCAGCCCCTCTGTTTCAGCCCCTCTGTTTCTCGCCCTCTGTTTCTGCCCCTCTGTTTCTCGCCCACTGTTTCAGCCCCTCTGTTTTTCGCCCTCTGTTTCAGCCCCTCTGTTTCTCGCCCTCCGTATGAGACCCTCTGTTTCAGCCCCTCTGTTTCAGCCCCTCTGTTTCAGCCCCTCTGTTTCTCGCCCTCTGTTACAGCCCCTCTGTTTCTCGCCCTCTGTTTCAGCCCCACTGTTTCGCGCTCTCTGTTTCAGCCCCTCTGTTTCAGCCCCTCTGTTTCTCGCCCTCTGTTTCAACCCCTCTGTTTCTCGCCCTCTGTTTCAGCCCCGCTGATTCAGCCCATCTGTTTCTCGCCCTCTGTTGCAGCCCGTCTGCTTCTCGCCCTCTGTTGCAGCCCCTCTGTTTCAGCCCCTCTGTTTCACCCCCTCTGTTTCAGCCCCTCTGTTTCTCGCCCTCTGTTTCAGCCACTCTGTTTCTCGCCCTCAGGTTCAGCCCCTCTGTTTCTCGCCCTCTGTTTCAGCCCCTCGTATTCAGCCCCTCTGTTTCTCGCCCTCTGTTTCAGCCCCTCTGTTTCAGCCCCTCTGTTTCAGCCCCTCTGTTTCAGCCCCTCTGTTTCTCACCCTCTGTTTCAGCCCCTCTGTTTCTCGCCCTCTGTTTCAGCCCCTCTGTTTCTCGCCCTCTGTTTCAGCCCCTCTGTTTCAGCCCCTCTGTTTCTCGCCCTCTGTTTCTGCCCCTCTGTTTCTCGCCCTCTGTTTCAGCCCCTCTGTTTTTCGCCCTCTGTTTCAGCCCCTCTGTTTCTCGCCCTCTGTTTCTGCCCCTCTGTTTCTCGCCCTCTGTTTCAGCCCCTCTGTTTTTCGCCCTCTGTTTCAGCCCCTCTGTTTCTCGCCCTCTGTATCAGACCCTCTGTTTCAGCCCCTCTGTTTCAGCCCCTCTGTCTATCGCCCTCTGTTTCTCGCCATCTGTTTCAGCCCCTATGTTTCTCGCCCTCTGTTTCAGCCCCTCTGTTTCGCGCTCTCTGTTTCAGCCCCTCTGTTTCAGCCCCTCTGTTTCTCGCCCTCTGTGTCTGCCCCTCTGTTTCTCGCCCTCTGTTTCAACCCGTCTGTTTCTCGCCCTCTGTTTCAGCCCCGCTGATTCAGCCCCTCTGTTTCCGCCCCTCTGTTTCAGCCCCTCTGTTTCTCGCCCTCTGTGTCTGCCCCTCTGTTTCTCGCCCTCTGTTTCAACCCGTCTGTTTCTCGCCCTCTGTTTCAGCCCCTCTGCTTCTCGCCCTCTGTTGCAGCCCCTCTGTTTCTCGCCCTCTGTTTCAGCCCCTCTGTTTCTCGCCCTCTGTTTCAGCCCCTCTGATTCAGCCCCTCTGTTTCAGCCCCTCTGTTTCAGCGCCTCTGTTTCTCGCCCTCTGTTTCAGCCCCTCTGTTTCTAGCCCTCTGATTCAGCCGCTCTGATTCAGCCCCTCTTTTTCTCGCCCTCTATTTCAGCCCCTCTGTTTCAGCCCTTCTGTTTCAGCCCCTCTGTTTCAGCCCCTCTGTTTCAGCCCCTCTGTTTCTCGCCCTCTGTTTCTGCCCCTCTGTTTCTCGCCCTCTGTTTCAGTCCCGCTGATTCAGCCCCTCTGTTTCAGCCCCTCTGAATCAGCCCCTCTGATTCAGCTCCTATGTTTTAGCCCCACTTTTTCAGCCCCTCTGTTTCTCGCCCTCTGTTTCAGCCCCTCTGATTCTCGCCCTCTGTTTCAGCCCCTCTGTTTCGCGCCGTCTGTTTCAGCCCCTCTGATTCAGCCCCTCGGTTTCAGCCCTTCTGATTCAGCCCCTCTGATTCAGCTCCTCTGATTCAGCCCCTCTGTTTCTCGCCCTCTGTTTCAGCCCCTCTGTTTCAGCCACTCTGTTTCAGCCCCTCTGTTTCTCACCCTCTGTTTCAGCCCGTCTGATTCAGCCCCTCTGATTCAGCCCCTCTGATTCAGCCCCTCTGTTTCAGCGCCTCTGATTCAGCCCCTCTGATTCAGCCCCTCTGTTTCTCGCCCTCTCTTTCAGCCGCTCTGTTTCAGCCCCTCTGTTTCACCTCCTCTGTTTCAGCCCCTCTGTTTCTAGCCCTCTGTTTCAGCCCCTCTGTTTCTCGCCCTCTGTTCCAGCCCCTCTGTTTCTCGCCCTCTGTTTCAGCCCCTCTGTTTCAGCCCCTCTGTTTCAGCCCCTCTGTTTCTCGCCCTCTGTTTCAGCCCCTCTGTTTCTCGCCCTCAGTTTCAGCCCATGTGTTTCTCGTTCTCTGTTTCAGCCCCTCTGTTTCAGCCCCTCTGTTTCTCGCCCTCTGTTTCAGCCCCTCTGTTTCAGCCCCTCTGTTTCAGCCCCTCTGTTTCAGCCGGTCTGTTTCTCACCCTCTTTTTCATCCCCTCTGTTTCTCGCCCTCTGTTTCAGACCCTCTGTTTCTCGCCCTCTGTTTCAGCCCCTCTGTTTCAGCCCCTCTGTTTCTCGCCCTCTGTTTCTTACCCTATGTTTCTCGCCCTCTGTTTCAGCCACTCTGTTTTTCGCCCTCTGTTTCAGCCACTCTGTTTCTCGCCCTCTGTATCAGACCCTCTGTTTCAGCCCCTCTGTTTCAGACCCTCTGTTTCAGCCCCTCTGTTTCTCGCCCGCGGTTTCTCTCCCTCTGTTTCAGCCCCTCTGTTTCTGGCCCTCTCTTTCAGCCCCTCTGTTTCGCGCCCTCTGTTTCAGCCCCTCTGTTTCAGCCCCTCTGTTTCATCCCCTCTGTTTCTCGCCCTCTGTTTCAGCCCCTCTGTTTCGCGCCCTCTGTTTCAGCCCCTCTGTTTCGGCCCCTCTGTTTCAGCCCCTCTGTTTCTCGCCCTCTGTTTCAGCCCCTCTGTTTCTCACCCTCTGTTTCAGCCCGTCTGATTCAGCCCCTCTGATTCAGCCCCTCTGATTCAGCCCCTCTGTTTTAGCGCCTCTGATTCAGACCCTCTGATTCAGCCCCTCTGTTTCTCGCCCTCTCTTTCAGCCGCTCTGTTTCAGCCCCTCTGTTTCACCTCCTCTGTTTCAGCTCCTCTGTTTCTCGCCCTCAGTTTCAGCCCCTCTGTTTCTCGCCCTCTGTTTCAGCCCCTCTGTTTCAGCCCCTCTGTTTCTCGCCCTCTGTTTCAGCCCCTCTGTTTCAGCCCCTCTGTTTCAGCCCCTCTGTTTCAGCCCCTCTGTTTCTCGCCCTCTGTTTCTGCCCCGCTGTTTCTCGCCCTCTGTTTCAGCCCAGCTGATTCAGCCCCTCTGTTTCAGCCCTCTGAATCAGCCCCTCTGATTCAGCTCCTCTGTTTCAGCCCCACTTTTTAAGCCCCTCTGTTTCTCGCCCTTTGTTTCAGCCCCTCTGATTCTCGGACTCTGTTTCAGCCCCTCTGTTTCTCGCCGTCTGTTTCAGCCCCTCTGATTCAGCCCCTCTGTTTCAGCCCTTCTGATTCAGCCCCTCGGATTCAGCCCCTCTGATTCAGCCCCTCTGTTTCTCGCCCTCTGTTTCAGCCCCTCTGTTTCAGTCCCTCTGTTTCAGCCCCTCTGTTTCTAACCCTCTGTTTCAGCCCGTCTGATTCAGCCCCTCTGATTCAGCCCCTCTGATTCAGCCCCTCTGTTTTAGCGCCTCTGATTCAGACCCTCTGATTCAGCCCCTCTGTTTCTCGCCCTCTCTTTCAGCCGCTCTGTTTCAGCCCCTCTGTTTCACCTCCTCTGTTTCAGCTCCTCTGTTTCTCGCCCTCTGTTTCAGCCCCTCTGTTTCTCGCCCTCAGTTTCAGCCCCTCTGTTTCTCGCCCTCTGTTTCAGCCACTCTGTTTCAGCCCCTCTGTTTCAGCCCCTCTGAATCAGCCCCTCTGATTCAGCTCCTATGTTTCAGCCCCACTTTTTCAGCCCCTCTGTTTCTCGCCCTCTGTTTCAGCCCCTCTGATTCTCGCCCTCTGTTTCAGCCCCTCTGTTTCGCGCCGTCTGTTTCAGCCCCTCGGATTCAGCCCCTCTGTTTCAGCCCTTCTGATTCAGCCCCTCTGATTCAGCTCCTCTGATTCAGCCCCTCTGTTTCTCGCCCTCTGTTTCAGCCCCTCTGTTTCAGCCACTCTGTTTCAGCCCCTCTGTTTCTCACCCTCTGTTTCAGCCCGTCTGATTCAGCCGCTCTGATTCAGCCCCTCTGATTCAGCCCCTCTGTTTCAGCGCCTCTGATTCAGCCCCTCTGATTCAGCCCCTCTGTTTCTCGCCCTCTCTTTCAGCCGCTCTGTTTCAGCCCCTCTGTTTCACCTCCTCTGTTTCAGCCCCTCTGTTTCTAGCCCTCTGTTTCAGCCCCTCTGTTTCTCGCCCTCTGTTCCAGCCCCTCTGTTTCTCGCCCTCTGTTTCAGCCCCTCTGTTTCAGCCCCTCTGTTTCAGCCCCTCTGTTTCTCGCCCTCTGTTTCAGCCCCTCTGTTTCTCGCCCTCAGTTTCAGCCCATCTGTTTCTCGTTCTCTGTTTCAGCCCCTCTGTTTCAGCCCCTCTGTTTCTCGCCCTCTGTTTCAGCCCCTCTGTTTCAGCCCCTCTGTTTCAGCCCCTCTGTTTCAGCCCGTCTGTTTCTCACCCTCTTTTTCATCCCCTCTGTTTCTCGCCCTCTGTTTCAGCCCCTCTGTTTCTCGCCCTCTGTTTCAGCACCTCTGTTTCAGCCCCTCTGTTTATCGCCCTCTGTTTCTTACCCTATGTTTCTCGCCCTCTGTTTCAGCCACTCTGTTTTTCGCCCTCTGTTTCAGCCACTCTGTTTCTCGCCCTCTGTATCAGACCCTCTGTTTCAGCCCCTCTGTTTCAGACGCTCTGTTTCAGCCCCTCTGTTTCTCGCCCGCGGTTTCTCTCCCTCTGTTTCAGCCCCTCTGTTTCTGGCCCTCGGTTTCAGCCCCTCTGTTTCGCGCACTCTGTTTCAGCCCCTCTGTTTCAGCCCCTCTGTTTCAGCCCCTCTGTTTCTCGCCCTCTGTTTCAGCCCCTCTGTTTCGCGCCCTCTGTTTCAGCCCCTCTGTTTCAGCCCCTCTGTTTCAGCCCCTCTGTTTCTCGCCCTCTGTTTCAGCCCCTCTGTTTCTCACCCTCTGTTTCAGCCCGTCTGATTCAGCCCCTCTGATTCAGCCCCTCTGCTTCAGCCCCTCTGTTTTAGCGCCTCTGATTCAGACCCTCTGATTCAGCCCCTCTGTTTCTCGCCCTCTCTTTCAGCCGCTCTGTTTCAGCCCCTCTGTTTCACCTCCTCTGTTTCAGCTCCTCTGTTTCTCGCCCTCAGTTTCAGCCCCTCTGTTTCTCGCCCTCTGTTTCAGCCCCTCTGTTTCAGCCCCTCTGTTTCTCGCCCTCTGTTTCAGCCCCTCTGTTTCAGCCCCTCTGTTTCAGCCCCTCTGTTTCAGCCCGTCTGTTTCTCAACCTCTGTTTCAGCCCCTCTCTTTCTCGCCCTCTGTTTCAGCCCCTCTGTTTCAGCCCCTCTGTTCTGCCCCTCTGTTTCAGCGCCTCTGATTCAGCCCCTCTGATTCAGCCCCTCTGTTTCTCGCCCTCTCTTTCAGCCGCTCTGTTTCTCGCCCTCTGTTTCAGCCCCTCTGTTTCTCGCCCTCTGTTTCAGCCCCTCTGTTTCATCCCCTCTGTTTCAGCCCCTCTCTTTCAGCCATTCTGTTTCTCGCCCTCTGTTTCAGCCCCTCTGTTTCAGCCCCTCAGTTTCAGCCCCTCTGTTTCAGCCCCTCTGTTTCTCACCCTCTGTTTCAGCCCCTCTGTTTCTCGCCCTCTGTTTCAGCCCCTCTGTTTCTCGCCCTCTGTTTCAGCCCCTCAGTTTCAGCCCCTCTGTTTCTCGCCCTCTGTTTCTGCCCCTCTGTTTCTCGCCCACTGTTTCAGCCCCTCTGTTTCAGCCCCTCTGTTTCTCGCCCTCTGTATGAGACCCTCTGTTTCAGACCCTCTGTTTCAGCCCCTCTGTTTCAGCCCCTCTGTTTCAGCCCCTCTGTTTATCGCCCTCTGTTTCAAACCCTCTGTTTCAGCCGCTCTGTTTCTCGCCCTCTGTTTCAGCCCCTCTGTTCCTCGCCCTCTGTTTCAGCTCCTCTGTTTCTCGCCCTCTGTTTCAACCCCTCTGTTTCGCGCTCTCTGTTTCAGCCCCTCTGTTTCAGCCCCTCTGTTTCTCGCCCTCTGTTTCTGCCCCTCTGTTTCCCGCCCTCTGTTTCAACCCCTCTTTTTCTCGCCCTCTGTTTCAGCCCCGCTGATTCAGCCCCTCTGTTTCAGCCCCTCTGATTCAGCCCCTCTGTTTCTCGCCCTCTGTTTCAGCCCGTCTGCTTCTCGCCCTCTGTTGCAGCCCCTCTGTTTCTCGCCCTCTGTTTCAGCCCCTCTGATTCAGCCCCTCTGTTTCAGCCCCACTGTTTCAGCGCCTCTGTTTCTCGCCCTCTGTTCCAGCCCCTCTGTTTCTAGCCCTCTGATTCAGCCCCTCTTTTTCTCGCCCTCTGTTTCAGCCCCTCTGTTTCAGCCCTTCTGTTTCAGCCCCTCTGTTTCAGCCCCTCTGTTTCAGCCCCTCTGTTTCTCGCCCTCTGTTTCTGCCCCTCTGTTTCTCGCCCTCTGTTTCAGCCCCGCTGATTCAGCCCCTCTGTTTCAGCCCTCTGAATCAGCCCCTCTGATTCAGCTCCTCTGTTTCAGCCCCACTTTTTAAGCCCCTCTGTTTCTCGCCCTTTGTTTCAGCCCCTCTGATTCTCGGACTCTGTTTCAGCCCCTCTGTTTCTCGCCGTCTGTTTCAGCCCCTCTGATTCAGCCCCTCTGTTTCAGCCCTTCTGATTCAGCCCCTCGGATTCAGCCCCTCTGATTCAGCCCCTCTGTTTCTCGCCCTCTGTTTCAGCCCCTCTGTTTCAGTCCCTCTGTTTCAGCCCCTCTGTTTCTAACCCTCTGTTTCAGCCCGTCTGATTCAGCCCCTCTGATTCAGCCCCTCTGATTCAGCCCCTCTGTTTTAGCGCCTCTGATTCAGACCCTCTGATTCAGCCCCTCTGTTTCTCGCCCTCTCTTTCAGCCGCTCTGTTTCAGCCCCTCTGTTTCACCTCCTCTGTTTCAGCTCCTCTGTTTCTCGCCCTCTGTTTCAGCCCCTCTGTTTCTCGCCCTCAGTTTCAGCCCCTCTGTTTCTCGCCCTCTGTTTCAGCCCCTCTGTTTCAGCCCCTCTGTTTCTCGCCCTCTGTTTCAGCCCCTCTGTTTCAGCCCCTCTGTTTCAGCCCCTCTGTTTCAGCCCGTCTGTTTCTCACCCTCTGTTTCAGCCCCTCTCTTTCTCGCCCCATGTTTCAGCCCCTCTGTTTCAGCCCCTCTGTTCTGCCCCTCTGTTTCAGCGCCTCTGATTCCGCCCCTCTGATTCAGCCCCTCTGTTTCTCGCCCTCTCTTTCAGCCGCACTGTTTCTCGCCCTCTGTTTCAGCCCCTCTGTTTCTCGCCTTCTGTTTCAGCCCCTCTGTTTCAGCCCCTCTGTTTCAGCCCCTCTGTTTCAGCCCCTCTGTTTCTCGCCCTCTGTTTCAGCCCCTCTGTTTCAGCCCCTCTGTTTCAGCCCCTCTGTTTCAGCCCCTCTGTTTCTCACCCTCTGTTTCAGCCCCTCTGTTTCTCGCCCTCTGTTTCAGCCCCTCTGTTTCTCGCCCTCTGTTTCAGCCCCTCTGTTTCAGCCCCTCTGTTTCTCGCCCTCTGTTTCTGCCCCTCTGTTTCTCGCCCACTGTTTCAGCCCCTCTGTTTTTCGCCCTCTGTTTCAGCCCCTCTGTTTCTCGCCCTCTGTATGAGACCCTCTGTTTCAGCCCCTCTGTTTCAGCCCCTCTGTTTCAGCCCCTCTGTTTCTCGCCCTCTGTTTCTCGCCCTCTGTTACAGCCCCTCTGTTTCTCGCCCTCTGTTTCAGCCCCACTGTTTCGCGCTCTCTGTTTCAGCCCCTCTGTTTCTCGCCCTCTGTTTCAACCCCTCTGTTTCTCGCCCTCTGTTTCAGCCCCGCTGATTCAGCCCATCTGTTTCAGCCCCTCTGATTCAGCCCCTCTGTTTCTCGCCCTCTGTTGCAGCCCGTCTGCTTCTCGCCCTCTGTTGCAGCCCCTCTGTTTCAGCCCCTCTGTTTCAGCCCCTCTGTTTCAGCCCCTCTGTTTCTCGCCCTCTGTTTCAGCCACTCTGTTTCTCGCCCTCAGGTTCAGCCGCTCTGTTTCTCGCCCTCTGTTTCAGCCCCTCTGTTTCAGCCCCTCGTATTCAGCCCCTCTGTTTCTCGCCCTCTGTTTCAGCCCCTCTGTTTCAGCCCCTCTGTTTCAGCCCCTCTGTTTCTCACCCTCTGTTTCAGCCCCTCTGTTTCTCGCCCTCTGTTTCAGCCCCTCTGTTTCTCGCCCTCTGTTTCAGCCCCTCTGTTTCAGCCCCTCTGTTTCTCGCCCTCTGTTTCTGCCCCTCTGTTTCTCGCCCTCTGTTTCAGCCCCTCTGTTTTTCGCCCTCTGTTTCAGCCCCTCTGTTTCTCGCCCTCTGTATCAGACCCTCTGTTTCAGCCCCTCTGTTTCAGCCCCTCTCTTTCAGCCCCTCTGTTTATCGCCCTCTGTTTCTCGCCATCTGTTTCAGCCCCTATGTTTCTCGCCCTCTGTTTCAGCCCCTCTGTTTCGCGCTCTCTGTTTCAGCCCCTCTGTTTCAGCCCCTCTGTTTCTCGCCCTCTGTGTCTGCCCCTCTGTTTCTCGCCCTCTGTTTCAACCCGTCTGTTTCTCGCCCTCTGTTTCAGCCCCGCTGATTCAGCCCCTCTGTTTCAGCCCCTCTGATTCAGCCCCTCTGTTTCTCGCCCTCTGTCTCAGCCCCTCTGCTTCTCGCCCTCTGTTGCAGCCCCTCTGTTTCTCGCCCTCTGTTTCAGCCCCTCTGTTTCTCGCCCTCTGTTTCAGCCCCTCTGATTCAGCCCCTCTGTTTCAGCCCCTCTGTTTCAGCGCCTCTGTTTCTCGCCCTCTGTTTCAGCCCCTCTGTTTCTAGCCCTCTGATTCAGCCGCTCTGATTCAGCCCCTCTTTTTCTCGCCCTCTATTTCAGCCCCTCTGTTTCAGCCCTTCTGTTTCAGCCCCTCTGTTTCAGCCCCTCTGTTTCAGCCCCTCAGTTTCTCGCCCTCTGTTTCTGCCCCTTTGTTTCTCGCCCTCTGTTTCAGTCCCGCTGATTCAGCCCCTCTGTTTCAGCCCCTCTGAATCAGCCCCTCTGATTCAGCTCCTATGTTTCAGCCCCTCTGTTTCAGCCCCTCTGTTTCTCGCCCTCTGTTTCAGCCCCTCTGATTCTCGCCCTCTGTTTCAGCCCCTCTGTTTCGCGCCGTCTGTTTCAGCCCCTCTGATTCAGCCCCTCTGTTTCAGCCCTTCTGATTCAGCCCCTCTGATTCAGCTCCTCTGATTCTCGCCCTCTGTTCCAGCCCCTCTGTTTCTCGCCCTCTGTTTCAGCCCCTCTGTTTCAGCCCCTCTGTTTCAGCCCCTCTGTTTCTCGCCCTCTGTTTCAGCCCCTCTGTTTCTCGCCCTCAGTTTCAGCCCATCTGTTTCTCGTTCTCTGTTTCAGCCCCTCTGTTTCAGCCCCTCTGTTTCTCGCCCTCTGTTTCAGCCCCTCTGTTTCAGCCCCTCTGTTTCAGCCCCTCTGTTTCAGCCCGTCTGTTTCTCACCCTCTTTTTCAGCCCCTCTGTTTCTCGCCCTCTGTTTCAGCCCCTCTGTTTCTCGCCCTCTGATTCAGCCCCTCTGTTTCAGCCCCTCTGTTTCTCGCCCTCTGTTTCTGCCCCTATGTTTCTCGCCCTCTGTTTCAGCCACTCTGTTTTTCGCCCTCTGTTTCAGCCCCTCTGTTTCTCGCCCTCTGTATCAGACCCTCTGTTTCAGCCCCTCTGTTTCAGACCCTCTGTTTCAGCCCCTCTGTTTCTCGCACGCGGTTTCTCTCCCTCTGTTTCAGCCCCTCTGTTTCTGGCCCTCTCTTTCAGCCCCTCTGTTTCGCGCCCTCTGTTTCAGCCCCTCTGTTTCAGCCCCTCTGTTTCAGCCCCTCTGTTTCTCGCCCTCTGTTTCAGCCCCTCTGTTTCGCGCCCTCTGTTTCAGCCCCTCTGTTTCAGCCCTTCTGTTTCAGCCCCTCTGTTTCTCGCCCTCTGTTTCAGCCCCTCTGTTTCTCACCCTCTGTTTCAGCCCGTCTGATTCAGCCCCTCTGATTCAGCCCCTCTGATTCAGCCCCTCTGTTTTAGCGCCTCTGATTCAGACCCTCTGTTTCAGCCCCTCTGTTTCACCTCCTCTGTTTCAGCTCCTCTGTTTCTCGCCCTCAGTTTCAGCCACTCTGTTTCTCGCCCTCTGTTTCAGCCCCTCTGTTTCAGCCCCTCTGTTTCTCGCCCTCTGTTTCAGCCCCTCTGTTTCAGCCCCTCTGTTTCAGCCCCTCTGTTTCAGCCCGTCTGTTTCTCACCCTCTGTTTCAGCCCCTCTCTTTCTCGCCCTCTGTTTCAGCCCCTCTGTTTCAGCCCCTCTGTTCTGCCCCTCTGTTTCAGCGCCTCTGATTCAGCCCCTCTGATTCAGCCCCTCTGTTTCTCGCCCTCTCTTTCAGCCGCTCTGTTTCTCGCCCTCTGTTTCAGCCCCTCTGTTTCTCGCCCTCTGTTTCAGCCCCTCTGTTTCAGCCCCTCTGTTTCTCACCCTCTGTTTCAGCCCCTCTGTTTCTCGCCCTCTGTTTCAGCCCCTCTGTTTCAGCCCCTCTGTTTCAGCCCCTCTGTTTCTCACCCTCTGTTTCAGCCCCTCTGTTTCTCGCCCTCTGTTTCAGCCCCTCTGTTTCTCGCCCTCTGTTTCAGCCCCTCTGTTTCAGCCCCTCTGTTTCTCGCCGTCTGTTTCTGCCCCTCTGTTTCTCGCCCACTGTTTCAGCCCCTCTGTTTCAGCCCCTCTGTTTCTCGCCCTCTGTATCAGACCCTCTGTTTCAGCCCCTCTGTTTCAGCCCCTCTGTTTCAGCCCCTCTGTTTCTCGCCCTCTGTTTCTCGCCCTCTGTTACAGCCCCTCTGTTTCTCGCCCTCTGTTTCAGCCCCACTGTTTCGCGCTCTCTGTTTCAGCCCCTCTGTTTCAGCCCCTCTGTTTCTCGCCCTCTGTTTCAACCCCTCTGTTTCTCGCCCTCTGTTTCAGCCCCGCTGATTCAGCCCATCTGTTTCAGCCCCTCTGATTCAGCCCCTCTGTTTCTCGCCCTCTGTTGCAGCCCGTCTGCTTCTCGCCCTCTGTTGCAGCCCCTCTGTTTCAGCCCCTCTGTTTCAGCCCCTCTGTTTCAGCCCCTCTGTTTCTCGCCCTCTGTTTCAGCCACTCTGTTTCTCGCCCTCAGGTTCAGCCCCTCTGTTTCTCGCCCTCTGTTTCAGCCCCTCTGTTTCACCCCCTCGTATTCAGCCCCTCTGTTTCTCGCCCTCTGTTTCAGCCCCTCTGTTTCAGCCCCTCTGTTTCAGCCCCTCTGTTTCTCACCCTCTGTTTCAGCCCCTCTGTTTCTCGCCCTCTGTTTCAGCCCCTCTGTTTCTCGCCCTCTGTTTCAGCCCCTCTGATTCAGCCCCTCTGTTTCTCGCCCTCTGTTTCAGCCCCTCTGCTTCTCGCCCTCTGTTGCAGCCCCTCTGTTTCTCGCCCTCTGTTTCAGCCCCTCTGTTTCTCGCCCTCTGTTTCAGCCCCTCTGATTCAGCCCCTCTGTTTCAGCCCCTCTGTTTCAGCGCCTCTGTTTCTCGCCCTCTGTTTCAGCCCCTCTTTTTCTAGCCCTCTGATTCAGCCGCTCTGATTCAGCCCCTCTTTTTCTCGCCCTCTATTTCAGCCCCTCTGTTTCAGCCCTTCTGTTTCAGCCCCTCTGTTTCAGCCCCTCTGTTTCAGCCCCTCAGTTTCTCGCCCTCTGTGTCTGCCCCTCTGTTTCTCGCCCTCTGTTTCAGTCCCGCTGATTCAGCCCCTCTGTTTCAGCCCCTCTGAATCAGCCCCTCTGATTCAGCTCCTATGTTTCAGCCCCACGTTTTCAGCCCCTCTGTTTCTCGCCCTCTGTTTCAGCCCCTCTGATTCTCGCCCTCTGTTTCAGCCCCTCTGTTTCGCGCCGTCTGTTTCAGCCCCCCTGATTCAGCCCCTCTGTTTCAGCCCTTCTGATTCAGCCCCTCTGATTCAGCCCCTCTGATTCAACCCCTCTGTTTCTCGCCCTCTGTTTCAGCCCCTCTGTTTCAGCCCCTCTGTTTCTCGCCCTCTGTTTCAGCCCCTCTGTTTCAGCCCGTCTGATTCAGCCCCTCTGATTCAGCCCCTCTGATTCAGCCCCTCTGTTTCAGCGCCTCTGATTCAGACCCTCTGATTCAGCCCCTCTGTTTCTCGCCCTCTCTTTCAGCCGCTCTGTTTCAGCCCCTCTGTTTCTCGCCCTCTGTTCCAGCCCCTCTGTTTCTCGCCCTCTGTTTCAGCCCCTCTGTTTCAGCCCCTCTGTTTCAGCCCCTCTGTTTCTCGCCCTCTGATTCAGCCCCTCTGTTTCTCGCCCTCTGTTTCAGCCCCTCTGCTTCTCGCCCTCTGTTGCAGCCCCTCTGTTTCTCGCCATCTGTTTCAGCCCCTCTGATTCTGCCCCTCTGTTTCAGCCCCTCTGTTTCAGCGCCTCTGTTTCTCGCCCTCTGTTTCAGCCCCTCTGTTTCTAGCCCTCTGATTCAGCCCATCTGATTCAGCCCCTCTTTTTCTCGCCCTCTGTTTCAGCCCCTCTGTTTCAGCCCTTCTGTTTCAGCCCCTCTGTTTCAGCCCCTCTGTTTCAGCCCCTCTGTTTCTCGCCCTCTGTTTCTGCCCCTCTGATTCTCGCCCTCTGTTTCAGCCCCGCTGATTCAGCACCTCTGTTTCAGCCCTCTGAATCAGCCCCTCTGATTCAGCTCCTCTGTTTCAGCCCCACTTTTTCAGCCCCTCTGTTTCTCGCCCTCTGTTTCAGCCCCTCTGATTCTCGCCCTCTGTTTCAGCCCCTCTGTTTCTCGCCGTCTGTTTCAGCCCCTCTGATTCAGCCCCTCTGATTCAGCACCTCTGATTCAGCCCCTCTGTTTCTCGCCCTCTGTTCCAGCCCCTCTGTTTCTCGCCCTCTGTTTCAGCCCCTCTGTTTCGCGCTCTCTGTTTCAGCCCCTCTGATTCAGCCCCTCTTTTTCTCGCCCTCTGTTTCAGCCCCTCTGTTTCAGCCCTTCTGTTTCAGCCCCTCTGTTTCAGCCGCTCTGTTTCAGCCCTTCTGTTTCACCTCCTCTGTTTCAGCCCCTCTGTTTCTAGCCCTCTGTTTCAGCCCCTCTGTTTCTCGCCCTCTGTTCCAGCCCCTCTGTTTCTCGCCCTCTGTTTCAGCCCCTCTGTTTCAGCCCCTCTGTTTCAGCCCCTCTGTTTCTCGCCCTCTGTTTCAGCCCCTCTGTTTCTCGCCCTCTGTTTCAGCCCCTCTTTTTCTCGCCCTCTGTTTCAGCTCCTCTGTTTCAGCCCTTCTGTTTCAGCCCCTCTGTTTCAGCCGCTCTGTTTCAGCCCTTCTGTTTCACCTCCTCTGTTTCAGCCCCTCTGTTTCTAGCCCTCTGTTTCAGCCCCTCTGTTTCTCGCCCTCTGTTCCAGCCCCTCTGTTTCTCGCCCTCTGTTTCAGCCCCTCTGTTTCAGCCCCTCTGTTTCAGTCCCTCTGTTTCTCGCCCTCTGTTTCAGCCCCTCTGTTTCTCGCCCTCAGTTTCAGCCCATCTGTTTCTCGTTCTCTGTTTGAGCCCCTCTGTTTCAGCCCCTCTGTTTCTCGCCCTCTGTTTCAGCCCCTCTGTTTCAGCCCCTCTGTTTCAGCCCCTCTGTTTCAGCCCGTCTGTTTCTCACCCTCTGTTTCAGCCCCTCTCTTTCTCGCCCTCTGTTTCAGCCCCTCTGTTTCAGCCCCTCTGTTCTGCCCCTCTGTTTCAGCGCCTCTGATTCAGCCCCTCTGATTCAGCCCCTCTGTTTCTCGCCCTCTCTTTCAGCCGCACTGTTTCTCGCCCTCTGTTTCAGCCCCTCTGTTTCTCGCCCTCTGTTTCAGCCCCTCTGTTTCAGCCCCTCTGTTTCAGCCCCTCTGTTTCTCACCCTCTGTTTCTGCCCCTCTGTTTCTCGCCCACTGTTTCAGCCCCTCTGTTTTTCGCCCTCTGTTTCAGCCCCTCTGTTTCTCGCCCTCTGTATGAGACCCTCTGTTTCAGCCCCTCTGTTTCAGCCCCTCTGTTTCAGCCCCTCTGTTTCTCGCCCTCTGTTTCTCGCCCTCTGTATGAGACCCTCTGTTTCAGCCCCTCTGTTTCAGCCCCTCTGTTTCAGCCCCTCTGTTTCTCGCCGTCTGTTTCAGCCCCTCTGATTCAGCCCCTCTGTTTCAGCCCTTCTGATTCAGCCCCTCTGATTCAGCACCTCTGATTCAGCCCCTCTGTTTCTCGCCCTCTGTTCCAGCCCCTCTGTTTCTCGCCCTCTGTTTCAGCCCCTCTGTTTCGCGCTCTCTGTTTCAGCCCCTCTGATTCAGCCCCTCTTTTTCTCGCCCTCTGTTTCAGCCCCTCTGTTTCAGCCCTTCTGTTTCAGCCCCTCTGTTTCAGCCGCTCTGTTTCAGCCCTTCTGTTTCACCTCCTCTGTTTCAGCCCCTCTGTTTCTAGCCCTCTGTTTCAGCCCCTCTGTTTCTCGCCCTCTGTTCCAGCCCCTCTGTTTCTCGCCCTCTGTTTCAGCCCCTCTGTTTCAGCCCCTCTGTTTCAGCCCCTCTGTTTCTCGCCCTCTGTTTCAGCCCCTCTGTTTCTCGCCCTCAGTTTCAGCCCATCTGTTTCTCGTTCTCTGTTTGAGCCCCTCTGTTTCAGCCCCTCTGTTTCTCGCCCTCTGTTTCAGCCCCTCTGTTTCAGCCCCTCTGTTTCAGCCCCTCTGTTTCAGCCCGTCTGTTTCTCACCCTCTGTTTCAGCCCCTCTCTTTCTCGCCCTCTGTTTCAGCCCCTCTGTTTCAGCCCCTCTGTTCTGCCCCTCTGTTTCAGCGCCTCTGATTCAGCCCCTCTGATTCAGCCCCTCTGTTTCTCGCCCTCTCTTTCAGCCGCTCTGTTTCTCGCCCTCTGTTTCAGCCCCTCTGTTTCTCGCCCTCTGTTTCAGCCCCTCTGTTTCATCCCCTCTGTTTCAGCCCCTCTGTTTCAGCCCCTCTGTTTCTCGCCCTCTGTTTCAGCCCCTCTGTTTCAGCCCCACTGTTTCAGCCCCTCTGTTTCAGCCCCTCTGTTTCTCACCCTCTGTTTCAGCCCCTCTGTTTCTCGCCCTCTATTTCAGCCCCTCTGTTTCTCGCCCTCTGTTTCAGCCCCTCTGTTTCAGCCCCTCTGTTTCTCGCCCTCTGTTTCTGCCCCTCTGTTTCTCGCCCACTGTTTCAGCCCATCTGTTTTTCGCCCTCTGTTTCAGCCCCTCTGTTTCTCGCCCTCTGTATGAGACCCTCTGTTTCAGCCCCTCTGTTTCAGCCCCTCTGTTTCAGCCCCTCTGTTTCTCGCCCTCTGTTTCTCGCCCTCTGTTACAGCCCCTCTGTTTCTCGCCCACTGTTTCAGCCCCACTGTTTCGCGCTCTCTGTTTCAGCCCCTCTGTTTCAGCCCCTCTGTTTCTCGCCCTCTGTTTCAACCCCTCTGTTTCTCGCCCTCTGTTTCAGCCCCGCTGATTCAGCCCATCTGTTTCAGCCCCTCTGATTCAGCCCCTCTGTTTCTCGCCCTCTGTTGCAGCCCGTCTGCTTCTCGCCCTCTGTTGCAGCCCCTCTGTTTCAGCCCCTCTGTTTCAGCCCCTCTGTTTCAGCCCCTTTGTTTCTCGCCCTCTGTTTCAGCCCCTCTGTTTCTCGCCCTCAGGTTCAGCCCCTCTGTTTCTCGCCCTCTGTTTCAGCCCCTCTGTTTCAGCCCCTCGTATTCAGCCCCTCTGTTTCTCGCCCTCTGTTTCAGCCCCTCTGTTTCAGCCCCTCTGTTTCAGCCCCTCTGTTTCAGCCCCTCTGTTTCTCACCCTCTGTTTCAGCCCCTCTGTTTCTCGCCCTCTGTTTCAGCCCCTCTGTTTCTCGCCCTCTGTTTCAGCCCCTCTGTTTCAGCCCCTCTGTTTCTCGCCCTCTGTTTCTGCCCTTCTGTTTCTCGCCCTCTGTTTCAGCCCCTCTGTTTTTCGCCCTCTGTTTCAGCCCCTCTGTTTCTCGCCCTCTGTATCAGACCCTCTGTTTCAGCCCCTCTGTTTCAGCCCCTCTCTTTCAGCCCCTCTGTTTATCGCCCTCTGTTTCTCGCCATCTGTTTCAGCCCCTATGTTTCTCGCCCTCTGTTTCAGCCCCTCTGTTTCGCGCTCTCTGTTTCAGCCCCTCTGTTTCAGCCCCTCTGTTTCTCGCCCTCTGTGTCTGCCCCTCTGTTTCTCGCCCTCTGTTTCAACCCGTCTGTTTCTCGCCCTCTGTTTCAGCCCCGCTGATTCAGCCCCTCTGTTTCAGCCCCTCTGATTCAGCCCCTCTGTTTCTCGCCCTCTGTTTCAGCCCCTCTGCTTCTCGCCCTCTGTTGCAGCCCCTCTGTTTCTCGCCCTCTGTTTCAGCCCCTCTGTTTCTCGCCTTCTGTTTCAGCCCCTCTGATTCAGCCCCTCTGTTTCAGCCCCTCTGTTTCAGCGCCTCTGTTTCTCGCCCTCTGTTTCAGCCCCTCTGTTTCTAGCCCTCTGATTCAGCCGCTCTGATTCAGCCCCTCTTTTTCTCGCCCACTATTTCAGCCCCTCTGTTTCAGCCCTTCTGTTTCAGCCCCTCTGTTTCAGCCCCTCTGTTTCAGCCCCTCAGTTTCTCGCCCTCTGTTTCTGCCCCTCTGTTTCTCGCCCTCTGTTTCAGTCCCGCTGATTCAGCCCCTCTGTTTCAGCCCCTCTGAATCAGCCCCTCTGATTCAGCTCCTATGTTTCAGCCCCACTTTTTCAGCCCCTCTGTTTCTCGCCCTCTGTTTCAGCCCCTCTGATTCTCGCCCTCTGTTTCAGCCCCTCTGTTTCGCGCCGTCTGTTTCAGCCCCTCTGATTCAGCCCCTCTGTTTCAGCCCTTCTGATTCAGCCCCTCTGATTCAGCTCCTCTGATTCTCGCCCTCTGTTCCAGCCCCTCTGTTTCTCGCCCTCTGTTTCAGCCCCTCTGTTTCAGCCCCTCTGTTTCAGCCCCTCTGTTTCTCGCCCTCTGTTTCAGCCCCTCTGTTTCAGCCCCTCGTATTCAGCCCCTCTGTTTCTCGCCCTCTGTTTCAGCCCCTCTGTTTCAGCCCCTCTGTTTCAGCCCCTCTGATTCAGCCCCTCTGTTTCTCGCCCTCTGTTTCAGCCCCTCTGCTTCTCGCCCTCTGTTGCAGCCCCTCTGTTTCTCGCCCTCTGTTTCAGCCCCTCTGTTTCTCGCCTTCTGTTTCAGCCCCTCTGATTCAGCCCCTCTGTTTCAGCCCCTCTGTTTCAGCGCCTCTGTTTCTCGCCCTCTGTTTCAGCCCCTCTGTTTCTAGCCCTCTGATTCAGCCCCTCTTTTTCTCGCCCTCTATTTCAGCCCCTCTGTTTCAGCCCTTCTGTTTCAGCCCCTCTGTTTCAGCCCCTCTGTTTCAGCCCCTCAGTTTCTCGCCCTCTGTTTCTGCCCCTCTGTTTCTCGCCCTCTGTTTCAGTCCCGCTGATTCAGCCCCTCTGTTTCAGCCCCTCTGAATCAGCCCCTCTGATTCAGCTCCTATGTTTCAGCCCCACTTTTTCAGCCCCTCTGTTTCTCGCCCTCTGTTTCAGCCCCTCTGATTCTCGCCCTCTGTTTCAGCCCCTCTGTTTCGCGCCGTCTGTTTCAGCCCCTCTGATTCAGCCCCTCTGTTTCAGCCCTTCTGATTCAGCCCCTCTGATTCAGCTCCTCTGATTCTCGCCCTCTGTTCCAGCCCCTCTGTTTCTCGCCCTCTGTTTCAGCCCCTCTGTTTCAGCCCCTCTGTTTCAGCCCATCTGTTTCTCGTTCTCTGTTTCAGCCCCTCTGTTTCAGCCCCTCTGTTTCTCGCCCTCTGTTTCAGCCCCTCTGTTTCAGCCCCTCTGTTTCAGCCCCTCTGTTTCAGCCCGTCTGTTTCTCACCCTCTTTTTCAGCCCCTCTGTTTCTCGCCCTCTGTTTCAGCCCCTCTGTTTCTCGCCCTCTGATTCAGCCCCTCTGTTTCAGCCCCTCTGTTTCTCGCCCTCTGTTTCTGCCGCTATGTTTCTCGCCCTCTGTTTCAGCCACTCTGTTTTTCGCCCTCTGTTTCAGCCCCTCTGTTTCTCGCCCTCTGTATCAGACCCTCTGTTTCAGCCCCTCTGTTTCAGACCCTCTGTTTCAGCCCCTCTGTTTCTCGCCCGCGGTTTCTCTCCCTCTGTTTCAGCCCCTCTGTTTCTGGCCCTCTCTTTCAGCCCCTCTGTTTTCGCCCTCTGTTTCAGCCCCTCTGTTTCAGCCCCTCTGTTTCTCGCCGTCTGTTTCAGCCCCTCTGATTCAGCCCCTCTGTTTCAGCCCTTCTGATTCAGCCCCTCTGATTCAGCACCTCTGATTCAGCCCCTCTGTTTCTCGCCCTCTGTTCCAGCCCCTCTGTTTCTCGCCCTCTGTTTCAGCCCCTCTGTTTCGCGCTCTCTGTTTCAGCCCCTCTGATTCAGCCCCTCTTTTTCTCGCCCTCTGTTTCAGCCCCTCTGTTTCAGCCCTTCTGTTTCAGCCCCTCTGTTTCAGCCGCTCTGTTTCAGCCCTTCTGTTTCACCTCCTCTGTTTCAGCCCCTCTGTTTCTAGCCCTCTGTTTCAGCCCCTCTGTTTCTCGCCCTCTGTTCCAGCCCCTCTGTTTCTCGCCCTCTGTTTCAGCCCCTCTGTTTCTCGCCCTCAGTTTCAGCCCCTCTGTTTCTCGCCCTCAGTTTCAGCCCATCTGTTTCTCGTTCTCTGTTTGAGCCCCTCTGTTTCAGCCCCTCTGTTTCTCGCCCTCTGTTTCAGCCCCTCTGTTTCAGCCCCTCTGTTTCTCGCCCTCAGTTTCAGCCCCTCTGTTTCTCGCCCTCTGTTTCAGCCCCTCTGTTTCAGCCCCTCTGTTTCAGCCCCTCTGTTTCAGCCCGTCTGTTTCTCACCCTCTGTTTCAGCCCCTCTCTTTCTCGCCCTCTGTTTCAGCCCCTCTGTTTCAGCCCCTCTGTTCTGCCCCTCTGTTTCAGCGCCTCTGATTCAGCCCCTCTGATTCAGCCCCTCTGTTTCTCGCCCTCTCTTTCAGCCGCTCTGTTTCTCGCCCTCTGTTTCAGCCCCTCTGTTTCTCGCCCTCTGTTTCAGCCCCTCTGTTTCATCCCCTCTGTTTCAGCCCCTCTGTTTCAGCCCCTCTGTTTCTCGCCCTCTGTTTCAGCCCCTCTGTTTCAGCCCCTCTGTTTCAGCCCCTCTGTTTCTCACCCTCTGTTTCAGCCCCTCTGTTTCTCGCCCTCTGTTTCAGCCCCTCTGTTTCTCGCCCTCTGTTTCAGCCCCTCTGTTTCAGCCCCTCTGTTTCTCGCCCTCTGTTTCTGCCCCTCTGTTTCTCGCCCACTGTTTCAGCCCATCTGTTTTTCGCCCTCTGTTTCAGCCCCTCTGTTTCTCGCCCTCTGTATGAGACCCTCTGTTTCAGCCCCTCTGTTTCAGCCCCTCTGTTTCTCGCCCTCTGTTTCTCGCCCTCTGTTACAGCCCCTCTGTTTCTCGCCCACTGTTTCAGCCCCACTGTTTCGCGCTCTCTGTTTCAGCCCCTCTGTTTCAGCCCCTCTGTTTCTCGCCCTCTGTTTCAACCCCTCTGTTTCTCGCCCTCTGTTTCAGCCCCGCTGATTCAGCCCATCTGTTTCAGCCCCTCTGATTCAGCCCCTCTGTTTCTCGCCCTCTGTTGCAGCCCGTCTGCTTCTCGCCCTCTGTTGCAGCCCCTCTGTTTCAGCCCCTCTGTTTCAGCCCCTCTGTTTCAGCCCCTCTGTTTCTCGCCCTCTGTTTCAGCCCCTCTGTTTCTCGCCCTCAGGTTCAGCCCCTCTGTTTCTCGCCCTCTGTTTCAGCCCCTCTGTTTCAGCCCCTCGTATTCAGCCCCTCTGTTTCTCGCCCTCTGTTTCAGCCCCTCTGTTTCAGCCCCTCTGTTTCAGCCCCTCTGTTTCAGCCCCTCTGTTTCTCACCCTCTGTTTCAGCCCCTCTGTTTCTCGCCCTCTGTTTCAGCCCCTCTGTTTCTCGCCCTCTGTTTCAGCCCCTCTGTTTCAGCCCCTCTGTTTCTCGCCCTCTGTTTCTGCCCTTCTGTTTCTCGCCCTCTGTTTCAGCCCCTCTGTTTTTCGCCCTCTGTTTCAGCCCCTCTGTTTCTCGCCCTCTGTATCAGACCCTCTGTTTCAGCCCCTCTGTTTCAGCCCCTCTCTTTCAGCCCCTCTGTTTATCGCCCTCTGTTTCTCGCCATCTGTTTCAGCCCCTATGTTTCTCGCCCTCTGTTTCAGCCCCTCTGTTTCGCGCTCTCTGTTTCAGCCCCTCTGTTTCAGCCCCTCTGTTTCTCGCCCTCTGTGTCTGCCCCTCTGTTTCTCGCCCTCTGTTTCAACCCGTCTGTTTCTCGCCCTCTGTTTCAGCCCCGCTGATTCAGCCCCTCTGTTTCAGCCCCTCTGATTCAGCCCCTCTGTTTCTCGCCCTCTGTTTCAGCCCCTCTGCTTCTCGCCCTCTGTTGCAGCCCCTCTGTTTCTCGCCCTCTGTTTCAGCCCCTCTGTTTCTCGCCTTCTGTTTCAGCCCCTCTGATTCAGCCCCTCTGTTTCAGCCCCTCTGTTTCAGCGCCTCTGTTTCTCGCCCTCTGTTTCAGCCCCTCTGTTTCTAGCCCTCTGATTCAGCCGCTCTGATTCAGCCCCTCTTTTTCTCGCCCTCTATTTCAGCCCCTCTGTTTCAGCCCTTCTGTTTCAGCCCCTCTGTTTCAGCCCCTCTGGTTCAGCCCCTCAGTTTCTCGCCCTCTGTTTCTGCCCCTCTGTTTCTCGCCCTCTGTTTCAGTCCCGCTGATTCAGCCCCTCTGTTTCAGCCCCTCTGAATCAGCCCCTCTGATTCAGCTCCTATGTTTCAGCCCCACTTTTTCAGCCCCTCTGTTTCTCGCCCTCTGTTTCAGCCCCTCTGATTCTCGCCCTCTGTTTCAGCCCCTCTGTTTCGCGCCGTCTGTTTCAGCCCCTCTGATTCAGCCCCTCTGTTTCAGCCCTTCTGATTCAGCCCCTCTGATTCAGCTCCTCTGATTCTCGCCCTCTGTTCCAGCCCCTCTGTTTCTCGCCCTCTGTTTCAGCCCCTCTGTTTCAGCCCCTCTGTTTCAGCCCCTCTGTTTCTCGCCCTCTGTTTCAGCCCCTCTGTTTCAGCCCCTCGTATTCAGCCCCTCTGTTTCTCGCCCTCTGTTTCAGCCCCTCTGTTTCAGCCCCTCTGTTTCAGCCCCTCTGATTCAGCCCCTCTGTTTCTCGCCCTCTGTTTCAGCCCCTCTGCTTCTCGCCCTCTGTTGCAGCCCCTCTGTTTCTCGCCCTCTGTTTCAGCCCCTCTGTTTCTCGCCTTCTGTTTCAGCCCCTCTGATTCAGCCCCTCTGTTTCAGCCCCTCTGTTTCAGCGCCTCTGTTTCTCGCCCTCTGTTTCAGCCCCTCTGTTTCTAGCCCTCTGATTCAGCCGCTCTGATTCAGCCCCTCTTTTTCTCGCCCTCTATTTCAGCCCCTCTGTTTCAGCCCTTCTGTTTCAGCCCCTCTGTTTCAGCCCCTCTGTTTCAGCCCCTCAGTTTCTCGCCCTCTGTTTCTGCCCCTCTGTTTCTCGCCCTCTGTTTCAGTCCCGCTGATTCAGCCCCTCTGTTTCAGCCCCTCTGAATCAGCCCCTCTGATTCAGCTCCTATGTTTCAGCCCCACTTTTTCAGCCCCTCTGTTTCTCGCCCTCTGTTTCAGCCCCTCTGATTCTCGCCCTCTGTTTCAGCCCCTCTGTTTCGCGCCGTCTGTTTCAGCCCCTCTGATTCAGCCCCTCTGTTTCAGCCCTTCTGATTCAGCCCCTCTGATTCAGCTCCTCTGATTCTCGCCCTCTGTTCCAGCCCCTCTGTTTCTCGCCCTCTGTTTCAGCCCCTCTGTTTCAGCCCCTCTGTTTCAGCCCATCTGTTTCTCGTTCTCTGTTTCAGCCCCTCTGTTTCAGCCCCTCTGTTTCTCGCCCTCTGTTTCAGCCCCTCTGTTTCAGCCCCTCTGTTTCAGCCCCTCTGTTTCAGCCCGTCTGTTTCTCACCCTCTTTTTCAGCCCCTCTGTTTCTCGCCCTCTGTTTCAGCCCCTCTGTTTCTCGCCCTCTGATTCAGCCCCTCTGTTTCAGCCCCTCTGTTTCTCGCCCTCTGTTTCTGCCGCTATGTTTCTCGCCCTCTGTTTCAGCCACTCTGTATTTCGCCCTCTGTTTCAGCCCCTCTGTTTCTCGCCCTCTGTATCAGACCCTCTGTTTCAGCCCCTCTGTTTCAGACCCTCTGTTTCAGCCCCTCTGTTTCTCGCCCGCGGTTTCTCTCCCTCTGTTTCAGCCCCTCTGTTTCTGGCCCTCTCTTTCAGCCCCTCTGTTTCGCGCCCTCTGTTTCAGCCCCTCTGTTTCAGCCCCTCTGTTTCAGCCCCTCTGTTTCTCGCCCTCTGTTTCAGCCCCTCTGTTTCGCGCCCTCTGTTTCAGCCCCTCTGTTTCAGCCCCTCTGTTTCTCGCCCTCTGTTTCAGCCCCTCTGTTTCTCACCCTCTGTTTCAGCCCCTCTGTTTCTCGCCCTCTGTTTCAGCCCCTCTGTTTCTCACCCTCTGTTTCAGCCCGTCTGATTCAGCCCCTCTGATTCAGCCCCTCTGATTCAGCCCCTCTGTTTTAGCGCCTCTGATTCAGACCCTCTGATTCTGCCCCTCTGTTTCTCGCCCACTGTTTCAGCCCCTCTGTTTCAGCCCCTCTGTTTCTCGCCCTCTGTATGAGACCCTCTGTTTCAGCCCCTCTGTTTCAGCCCCTCTGTTTCAGCCCCTCTGTTTCTCGCCCTCTGTTTCTCGCCCTCTGTTACAGCCCCTCTGTTTCTCGCCCTCTGTTTCAGCCCCACTGTTTCGCGCTCTCTGTTTCAGCCCCTCTGTTTCAGCCCCTCTGTTTCTCGCCCTCTGTTTCAACCCCTCTGTTTCTCGCCCTCTGTTTCAGCCCCGCTGATTCAGCCCATCTGTTTCAGCCCCTCTGATTCAGCCCCTCTGTTTCTCGCCCTCTGTTGCAGCCCGTTTGCTTCTCGCCCTCTGTTGCAGCCCCTCTGTTTCAGCCCCTCTGTTTCAGCCCCTCTGTTTCTCGCCCTCTGTTTCAGCCACTCTGTTTCTCGCCCTCAGGTTCAGCCCATCTGTTTCTCGCCCTCTGTTTCAGCCCCTCTGTTTCAGCCCCTCGTATTCAGCCCCTCTGTTTCTCGCCCTCTGTTTCAGCCCCTCTGTTTCAGCCCCTCTGTTTCAGCCCCTCTGTTTCAGCCCCTCTGTTTCTCACCCTCTGTTTCAGCCCCTCTGTTTCTCGCCCTCTGTTTCAGCCCCTCTGTTTCTCGCCCTCTGTTTCAGCCCCTCTGTTTCTCGCCCTCTGTTTCTGCCTCTCTGTTTCTCGCCCTCTGTTTCAGCCCCTCTGTTTTTCGCCCTCTGTTTCAGCCCCTCTGTTTCTCGCCCTCTGTATCAGACCCTCTGTTTCAGCCCCTCTGTTTCAGCTCCTCTCTTTCAGCCCCTCTGTTTATCGTCCTCTGTTTCTCGCCATCTGTTTCAGCCACTATGTTTCTCGCCCTCTGTTTCAGCCCCTCTGTTTCGCGCTCTCTGTTTCAGCCCCTCTGTTTCAGCCCCTCTGTTTCTCGCCCTCTGTGTCTGCCCCTCTGTTTCTCGCCCTCTGTTTCAACCCGTCTGTTTCTCGCCCTCTGTTTCAGCCCCGCTGATTCAGCCCCTCTGTTTCAGCCCCTCTGTTTCTCGCCCTCTGTTTCAGCCCCTCTGCTTCTCGCCCTCTGTTGCAGCCCCTCTGTTTCTCGCCCTCTGTTTCAGCCCCTCTGTTTCTCGCCCTCTGTTTCAGCCCCTCTGATTCAGCCCCTCTGTTTCAGCCCCTCTGTTTCAGCGCCTCTGTTTCTCGCCCTCTGTTTCAGCCCCTCTGTTTCTAGCCCTCTGATTCAGCCGCTCTGATTCAGCCCCTCTTTTTCTCGCCCTCTATTTCAGCCCCTCTGTTTCAGCCCTTCTGTTTCAGCCCCTCTGTTTCAGCCCCTCTGTTTCAGCCCCTCAGTTTCTCGCCCTCTGTTTCTGCCCCTCTGTTTCTCGCCCTCTGTTTCAGTCCCGCTGATTCAGCCCCTCTGTTTCAGCCCCTCTGAATCAGCCCCTCTGATTCAGCTCCTATGTTTCAGCCCCACTTTTTCAGCCCCTCTGTTTCTCGCCCTCTGTTTCAGCCCCTCTGATTCTCGCCCTCTGTTTCAGCCCCTCTGTTTCGCGCCGTCTGTTTCAGCCCCTCTGATTCAGCCCCTCTGTTTCAGCCCTTCTGATTCAGCCCCTCTGATTCAGCCCCTCTGATTCAGCCCCTCTGTTTCTCGCCCTCTGTTTCAGCCCCTCTGTTTCAGCCACTCTGTTTCAGCCCCTCTGTTTCTCACCCTCTGTTTCAGCCCGTATGATTCAGCCCCTCTGATTCAGCCCCTCTGATTCAGCCCCTCTGTTTCAGCGCCTCTGATTCAGCCCCTCTGATTCAGCCCCTCTGTTTCTCGCCCTCTCTTTCAGCCGCTCTGTTTCAGCCCCTCTGTTTCACCTCCTCTGTTTCAGCCCCTCTGTTTCTCGCCCTCTGTTCCAGCCCCTCTGTTTCTCGCCCTCTGTTTCAGCCCCTCTGTTTCAGCCCCTCTGTTGCAGCCCCTCTGTTTCTCGCCCTCTGATTCAGCCCCTCTGTTTCTCGCCCTCTGTTTCAGCCCCTCTGCTTCTCGCCCTCTGTTGCAGCCCCTCTGTTTCTCGCCATCTGTTTCAGCCCCTCTGATTCTGCCCCTCTGTTTCAGCCCCTCTGTTTCAGCGCCTCTGTTTCTCGCCCTCTGTTTCAGCCCCTCTGTTTCTAGCCCTCTGATTCAGCCCCTCTGATTCAGACCCTCTTTTTCTCGCCCTCTGTTTCAGCCCCTCTGTTTCAGCCCTTCTGTTTCAGCCCCTCTGTTTCAGCCCCTCTGTTTCAGCCCCTCTGTTTCTCGCCCTCTGTTTCTGCCCCTCTGTTTCTCGCCCTCTGTTTCAGCCCCGCTGATTCAGCCCCTCTGTTTCTCGCCCTCTGTTTCAGCCCCTCTGATTCTCGCCCTCTGTTTCAGCCCCTCTGTTTCTCGCCGTCTGTTTCAGCCCCTCTGATTCAGCCCCTCTGTTTCAGCCCTTCTGATTCAGCCCCTCTGATTCAGCACCTCTGATTCAGCCCCTCTGTTTCTCGCCCTCTGTTCCAGCCTCTCTGTTTCTCGCCCTCTGTTTCAGCCCCTCTGTTTCGCGCTCTCTGTTTCAGCCACTCTGATTCAGCCCCTCTTTTTCTCGCCCTCTGTTTCAGCCCCTCTGTTTCAGCCCTTCTGTTTCAGCCCCTCTGTTTCAGCCGCTCTGTTTCAGCCCCTCTGTTTCACCTCCTCTGTTTCAGCCCCTCTGTTTCTAGCCCTCTGTTTCAGCCCCTCTGTTTCTCGCCCTCTGTTCCAGCCCCTCTGTTTCTCGCCCTCTGTTTCAGCCCCTCTGTTTCAGCCCCTCTGTTTCAGCCCCTCTGTTTCTCGCCCTCTGTTTCAGCCCCTCTGTTTCGCGCCCTCAGTTTCAGCCCATCTGTTTCTCGTTCTCTGTTTGAACCCCTCTGTTTCAGCCCCTCTGTTTCAGCCCCTCTGTTTCAGCCCGTCTGTTTCTCACCCTCTTTTTCAGCCCCTCTGTTTCTCGCCCTCTGTTTCAGCCCCTCTGTTTCTCGCCCTCTGTTCCAGCCCCTCTGTTTCAGCCCCTCTGTTTCAGCCCCTCTGAACAGCCCCTCTGATTCAGCCCCTCTTTTTCTCGCCCTCTGTTTCAGCCCCTCTGTTTCAGCCCTTCTGTTTCAGCACCTCTGTTTCAGCCCCTCTGTTTCAGCCCCTCTGTTTCTCGCCCTCTGTTTCTGCCCCTCTGTTTCTCGCCCTCTGTTTCAGCCCCTCTGTTTCTCGCCCTCTGTTCCAGCCCCTCTGTTTCTCGCCCTCTGTTTCAGCCCCTCTGTTTCGCGCTCTCTGTTTCAGCCCCTCTGATTCAGCCCCTCTTTTTCTCGCCCTCTGTTTCAGCCCCTCTGTTTCAGCACTTCTGTTTCAGCCCCTCTGTTTCAGCCGCTCTGTTTCAGCACCTCTGTTTCACCTCCTCTGTTTCAGCCCCTCTGTTTCTAGCCCTCTGTTTCAGCCCCTCTGTTTCTCGCCCTCTGTTCCAGCCCCTCTGTTTCTCGCCCTCTGTTTCAGCCCCTCTCTTTCAGCCCCTCTGTTTCAGCCCCTCTGTTTCTCGCCCTCTGTTTCAGCCCCTCTGTTTCTCGCCCTCAGTTTCAGCCCATCTGTTTCTCGTTCTCTGTTTCAGCCCCTCTGTTTCAGCCCCTCTGTTTCTCGCCCTCTCTTTCAGCCCCTCTGTTTCAGCCCCTCTCTTTCAGCCCGTCTGTTTCTCACCCTCTTTTTCAGCCCCTCTGTTTCTCGCCCTCTGTTTCAGCCCCTCTGTTTCTCGCCCTCTGTTTCAGCCCCTCTGTTTCAGCCCCTCTGTTTCTCGCCCTCTGTTTCTGCCCCTATGTTTCTCGCCCTCTGTTTCAGCCACTCTGTTTTTCGCCCTCTGTTTCAGCCCCTCTGTTTCTCGCCCTCTGTATCAGACCCTCTGTTTCAGCCCCTCTGTTTCAGACCCTCTGTTTCAGCCCCTCTGTTTCTCGCCCGCGGTTTCTCTCCCTCTGTTTCAGCCCCTCTGTTTCTCGCCCTCTGTTTCAGCCCCTCTGTTTCGCGCCCTCTGTTTCAGCCCCTCTGTTTCAGCCCCTCTGTTTCAGCCCCTCTGTTTCTCGCCCTCTGTTTCAGCCCCTCTGTTTCTCACCCTCTGTTTCAGCCCCTCTGTTTCAGCCCCGCTGTTTCTCGCCCTCTGTTTCAGCCCCTCTGTTTCAGCCCCTCTGTTTCAGCCTCTCTGTTTCAGCCCCTCTGTTTCTCGCCCTCTGTTTCAGCCCCTCTGTTTCTCGCCCTCTGTTCAGCACCTTAGTTTCTCGCCCTCTGTTTCAGCCCCTCTGTTTCCCGCCCTCTGTTTCAGCCCCTCTGTTTCAGCCCCTCTGTTTCTCGCCCTCTGTTTCTGGCCCTCTGTTTCTCGCCCTCTGTTTCAGCCCCTCTGTTTCTCGCCCTCTGTTTCAGCCCCTCTGTTTCATCCCCTCTGTTTCAGCCCCTCTGTTTCAGCCCCTCTGTTTCTCGCCCTCTGTTTCTCGCCCTCTGTTTCTCGCCCTCTGTTTCAGGCCCTCTGTTTCTTGCCCTCTGTTTCAGCCCCTCTCTTTCAGCCCCTCTGTTACAGCCCCTCTGTTTCTCGCCCTCTGTTTCAGCCCCTCTGTTTCAGCCCCTCTGTTTCAGCCCCTCTGTTTCTCACCCTCTGTTTCAGCCCCTCTGTTTCTCGCCATCTGTTTCACCCCCTCTGTTTCTCGCCCTCTGTTTCAGCCCTTCTGTTTCAGCCCCTCTGTTTCTCGCCCTCTATTTCTGCCCCTCTGTTTCTCGCCCTCTGTTTCAGCCCCTCTGTTTCTCGCCCTCTGTTTCTCGCCCTCTGTTTCAGCCCCTCTGAATCAGCATCTCTGATTCAGCCCCTCTGTTTCAGCCCCTCTGTTTCAGCCCCTCTGTTTCTCGCCCTCTGTTTCAGCCCCTCTGTTTCTCGCCCTCTGTTTCAGCCCCTCTGTTTCTCGCCCTCTGTTCAGCCCCTATGTTTCTCGCCCTCTGTTTCAGCCCGTCTTATTCAGCCCCTCTGATTTAGCCCCTCTGATTCAGCCCCTCTGATTCAGCCCCTCTGTTTCTCGCCCTCTCTTTCAGCCGCTCTGTTTCAGCCCCTCTGTTTCACCTCCTCTGTTTCAGCCCCTCTGTTTCTAGCCCTCTGTTTCAGCCCCTCTGTTTCTCGCCCTCTGTTCCAGCCCCTCTGTTTCTCGCCCTCTGTTTCAGCCCCTCTGTTTCAGCCCCTCTGTTTCAGCCCCTCTGTTTCTCGCCCTCTGTTTCAGCCCCTCTGTTTCTCGCCCTGAGTTTCAGCCCATCTGTTTCTCGCCCTCTTTTTCAGCCCCTCTGTTTCTGCCCCTCTGTTTCTCGGCCTCTGTTTCAGCCCCTCTGTTACAGCCCCTCTGTTTTAGCCCCTCTGTTTCAGCCCGTCTGTTTCTCACCCTCTTTTTCAGCCCCTCTGTTTCTCGCCCTCTGTTTCAGCCCCTCTGTTTCTCGCCCTCTGTTTCAGCCCCTCTGTTTCAGCCCCTCTGTTTCTCGCCCTCTGTTTCTGCCCCTATGTTTCTCGCCCTCTGTTTCAGCCACTCTGTTTTTCGCCCTCTGTTTCAGCCCCTCTGTTTCTCGCCCTCTGCATCAGACCCTCTGTTTCAGCCCCTCTGTTTCAGACCCTCTGTTTCAGCCCCTCTGATTCTCGCCCGCGGTTTCTCGCCCTCTGTTTCAGCCCCTCTATTTCTCGCCCTCTGTTTCAGCCCCTCTGTTTCGCGCCCTCTGTTTCAGCCCCTCTATTTCTCGCCCTCTGTTTCAGCCCCTCTGTTTCTCGCCCTCTGTTTCAGCCCCTCTGTTTCAGCCCCACAGTTTCTCGCCCTCTGTTTCAGCCCCTCCGTTTCAGCCCCTCTGTTTCAGCCTCTCTGTTTCAGCCCCTCTGTTTCTCGCCCTCTGTTTCAGCCCCTCTGTTTCAGCTCCTCTGTTTCAGCTCCTCTGTTTCAGCCCCTCTGTTTCTCACCCTCTGTTTCAGCCCCTGTGTTTCTCGCCCTCTGTTTCAGCCCCTCTGTTTCAGCTCCTCTGTTTCAGCCCCTCTGTTTCTCACCCTCTGTTTCAGCCCCTCTGTTTCTCGCCCTCTGTTTCAGCCCCTCTGTTTCTCGCCCTCTGTTTCAGCCCTTTTGTTTCAGCCCCTCTGTTTCTCGCCCTCTGTTTCTGCCCCTCTGTTTCTCGCCCTCTGTTTCAGCCCCTCTGTTTCGCGCTCTCTGTTTCAGCCCCTCTGTTTCAGCCCCTCTGTTTCTCGCCCTCTGTTTCTGCACCTCTGTTTCCCGCCCTCTGTTTCAACCCCTCTTTTTCTCGCCCTCTGTTTCAGCCCCGCTGATTCAGCCCCTCTGTTTCAGCCCCTCTGATTAAGCCCCTCTGTTTCTCGCCCTCTGTTTCAGCCCCTCTGCTTCTCGCCCTCTGTTGCAGCCCCTCTGTTTCTCGCCATCTGTTTCAGCCCCTCTGATTCTGCCCCTCTGTTTCAGCCCCTCTGTTTCAGCGCCTCTGTTTCTCGCCCTCTGTTTCAGCCCCTCTGTTTCTAGCCCTCTGATTCAGCCCCTCTGATTCAGCCCCTCTTTTTCTCGCCCTCTGTTTCAGCCCCTCTGTTTCAGCCCTTGTGTTTCAGCCCCTCTGTTTCAGCCCCTCTGTTCCAGCCCCTCTGTTTCTCGCCCTCTGTTTCTGCCCCTCTGTTTCTCGCCCTCTGTTTCAGCCCCGCTGATTCAGCCACTCTGTTTCAGCCCTCTGAATCAGCCCCTCTGATTCAGCTCCTCTGTTTCAGCCCCACTTTTTCAGCCCCTCTGTTGCTCGCCCTCTGTTTCAGCCCCTCTGATTCTCGCCCCCTGTTTCAGCCCCTCTGTTTCTCGCCGTCTGTTTCAGCCCCTCTGATTCAGCCCCTCTGTTTCAGCCCTTCTGATTCAGCCCCTCTGATTCAGCCCCTCTGATTCAGCCCCTCTGTTTCTCGCCATCTGTTTCAGCCCCTCTGTTTCAGCCCCTCTGTTTCAGCCCCTCTGTTTCTCACCCTCTGTTTCAGCCCGTCTGATTCAGCCCCTCTGATTCAGCCCCTCTGATTCAGCCCCTCTGTTTTAGCGCCTCTGATTCAGACCCTCTGATTCAGCCCCTCTGTTTCTCGCCCTCTCTTTCAGCCGCTCTGTTTCAGCCCCTCTGTTTCTCGCCCTCTGTTTCAGCCCTTCTGTTTCTCGCCCTCAGTTTCAGCCCCTCTGTTTATCGCCCTCTGTTTCAGCCCCTCTGTTTCAGCCCCTCTGTTTCTCGCCCTCTGTTTCAGCCCCTCTGTTTCAGCCCCTCTGTTTCAGCCCCTCTGTTTCAGCCCCTCTGTTTCTCACCCTCTGTTTCAGCCCCACTGTTTCTCGCCCTCTGTTTCAGCCGCTCTGTTTCAGCCCCTCTGTTCAGCCCCTCTGTTTCAGCGCCTCTGATTCAGCCCCTCTGATTTAGCCCCTCTGATTCAGCCCCTCTGATTCAGCCCCTCTGTTTCTCGCCCTCTCTTTCAGCCGCTCTGTTTCTCGCCCTCTGTTTCAGCCCCTCTGTTTCTCGCCCTCTGTTTCAGCCCCTCTGTTTCTCGCCCTCTGATTCAGCCCCTCTGTTTCTGCCCCTCTGTGTCTCGCCCTCTGTTTCTGCCCCTCTGTTTCTCGCCCACTGTTTCAGCCCCTCTGTTTTTCGCCCTCTGTTTCAGCCCATCTGTTTCTCGCCCTCTGTATCAGACCCTCTGTTTCAGCCCCTCTGTTTCAGCCCCTCTGTTTCAGCCCCTCTGTTTCTCGCCCTCTGTTTCTCGCCCTCTGTTTCAGCCCCTCTGTTTCTCGCCCTCTGTTTCAGCCCCTCTGTTTCGCGCTCTCTGTTTCAGCCCCTCTGTTTCAGCCCCTCTGTTTCTCGCCCTCTGTTTCTGCCCCTCTGTTTCTCGCCCTCTGTTTCAACCCCTCTGTTTCTCGCCCTCTGTTTCAGCCCCGCTGATTCAGCCCATCTGTTTCAGCCCCTCTGATTCAGCCCCTCTGTTTCTCGCCCTCTGTTTCAGCCCCTCTGTTTTTCGCCCTCTGTTTCAGCCCCTCTGTTTCTCGCCCTCTGTATCAGACCCTCTGTTTCAGCCCCTCTGTTTCAGCCCCTCTGTTTCAGCCCCTCTGTTTATCGCCCTCTGTTTCTCGCCCTCTGTTTCAGCCCCTCTGTTTCTCGCCCTCTGTTTCAGCCCCTCTGTTTCGCGCTCTCTGTTTCAGCCCCTCTGTTTCAGCCACTCTGTTTCTCGCACTCTGTTTCTGCCCCTCTGTTTCTCGCCCTCTGTTTCAACCCCTCTGTTTCTCGCCCTCTGTTTCAGCCCGGCTGATTCAGCCCCTCTGTTTCAGCCCCTCTGATTCAGCCCCTCTGTTTCTCGCCCTCTGTTTCAGCCCCTCTGCTTCTCGCCCTCTGTTGCAGCCCCTCTGTTTCTCGCCCTCTGTTTCAGCCCCTCTGATTCAGCCCCTCTGTTTCAGACCCTCTGTTTCAGCACCTCTGTTTCTCGCCCTCTGTTTCAGCCCCTCTGTTTCTAGCCCTCTGATTCAGCCCCTCTGATTCAGCCCCTCTTTTTCTCGCCCTCTGTTTCAGCCCCTCTGTTTCAGCCCTTCTGTTTCAGCCCCTCTGTTTCAGCCCCTCTGTTTCAGCCCCTCTGTTTCTCGCCCTATGTTTCTGCCCCTCTGTTTCTCGCCCTCTGTTTCAGCCCCGCTGATTCAGCCCCTCTGTTTCAGCCCCTCTGAATCAGCCCCTCTGATTCAGCCCCTCTGTTTCTCGCCCTCTGTTTCAGCCCCTCTGTTTCAGCCCCTCTGTTTCAGCCCCTCTGTTTCTCGCCCTCTGTTTCAGCCCCTCTGTTTCAGCCCCTCTGTTTCAGCCCCTCTGTTTCAGCCCGTCTGTTTCTCACCCTCTTTTTCAGCCCCTCTGTTTCTCGCCCTCTGTTTCAGCCCCTCTGTTTCTCGCCCTCTGTTTCAGCCCCTCTGTTTCAGCCCCTCTGTTTCAGCCCCTCTGTTTCAGCCCCTCTGTTTCTCGCCCTCTGTTTCAGCCCCTCTGTTTCTCGCCCTCTGTTTCAGCCCTTCTGTTTCAGCCCCTCTGTTTCTCGCCCTCTGTTTCTGCCCCTCTGTTTCTGGCCCTCTGTTTCAGCCCCTCTGTTTCATCCCCTCTGTTTCAGCCCCTCTGTATCAGCACCTCTGTTTCATCCCCTCTGTTTCAGCCCCTCTGTTTCAGCCCCTCTGTTTCTCGCCCTCTGTTTCAGCCCCTCTGTTTCTCGCCCTCTGTTTCAGCCCCTCTGTTTCTCGCCCTCTGTTCAGCCCCTATGTTTCTCGCCCTCTGTTTCAGCCCCTCTGTTTTTCGCCCTCTGTTTCAGCCCCTCTGTTTCAGCCCCTCTGTTTCTCGCCCTCTGTTTCTGCCACTCTGTTTCTCGCCCTCTGTTTCAGCCCCGCTGATTCAGCCCCTCTGTTTCAGCCCCTCTGAATCAGCCCCTCTGATTCAGCCCCTCCGTTTCAGCCCCTCTGTTTCAGCCCCTCTGTTTCTCGCCCTCTGTTTCAGCCCATCTGATTCTCGCCCTCTGTTTCCGCCCCTCTGATTCTCACCCTCTGTTTCAGCCCCTCTGATTGAGCCCCTCTGTTTCAGCCCCTCTGATTCAGCCCCTCTGATTCAGCCCCTCTGATTCAGCCCCTCTGTTTCTCCCCCTCTTTTTCAGCCCCTCTGTTTCAGCCCCTCTGTTTCTCACCCTCTGTTTCAGCCCCTCTGATACAGCCCCTCTGATTCAGCTCCTCTCTTTCAGCCCCACTTTTTCAGCCACTTTGTTTCTCGCCCTCTGTTTCAGCCCCTCTGATTCTCGCCCTCTGTTTCAGCCCCTCTGTATCTCGCCGTCTGTTTCAGCCCCTCTGATTCAGCCCCTCTGTTTCAGCCCTTCTGATTCAGCCCCTCTGATTCAGCCCCCCTGATTCAGCCCCTCTGTTTCTCGCCCTCTGTTTCAGCCCCTCTGTTTCAGCCCCTCTGTTTCAGCCCCTCTGTTTCTCACCCTCTGTTTCAGCCCGTCTGATTCAGCCCCTCTGATTCAGCCCCTCTGATTCAGCCCCTCTGTTTCAGCGCCTCTGATTCAGCCTCTCTGATTCAGCCCCTCTGTTTCTCGCCCTCTCTTTCAGCCGCTCTGTTTCAGCCCCTCTGTTTCACATCCTCTGTTTCAGCCCCTCTGTTTCTAGCCCTCTGTTTCAGCCCCTCTGTTTCTCGCCCTCTGTTCCAGCCCCTCTGTTTCTCGCCCTCTGTTTCAGCCCCTCTGTTTTAGCCCCTCTGTTTCAGCCCCTCTGTTTCAGCCCCTCTGTTTCAGCCCCTCTGTTTCAGCCCCTCAGTTTCTCGCCCTCTGTTTCAGCCCCTCTGTTTCTCGCCCTCTGTTTCAGCCCCTCTGTTTCAGCCCCTCTGTTTCTCGCCCTCTGTTTCTGCCCCTCTGTTTCTCGCCCTCTGTTTCAGCCCCGCTGTTTCTCGCCCTCTGCTTCAGCCCCGCTGATTCAGCCCCTCTGTTTCAGCCCCTCTGTTTCTCGCCCTCTGTTTCTCGCCCTCTGTTTCAGCCCCTCTGAATCAGCATCTCTGATTCAGCCCCTCTGTTTCAGCCCCTCTGTTTCAGCCCCTCTGTTTCTCGCCCTCTGTTTCAGCCCCTCTGTTTCTCGCCCTCTGTTTCAGCCCCTCTGTTTCTCGCCCACTGTTCAGCCCCTATGTTTCTCGCCCTCTGTTTCAGCCCGTCTGATTCAGCCCCTCTGATTTAGCCCCTCTGATTCAGCCCCTCTGATTCAGCCCCTCTGTTTCTCGCCCTCTCTTTCAGCCGCTCTGTTTCAGCCCCTCTGTTTCACCTCCTCTGTTTCAGCCCCTCTGTTTCTAGCCCTCTGTTTCAGCCCCTCTGTTTCTCGCCCTCTGTTCCAGCCCCTCTGTTTCTCGCCCTCTGTTTCAGCCCCTCTGTTTCAGCCCCTCTGTTTCAGCCCCTCTGTTTCTCGCCCTCTGTTTCAGCCCCTCTGTTTCTCGCCCTGAGTTTCAGCCCATCTGTTTCTCGCCCTCTTTTTCAGCCCCTCTGTTTCTGCCCCTCTGTTTCTCGGCCTCTGTTTCAGCCCCTCTGTTACAGCCCCTCTGTTTTAGCCCCTCTGTTTCAGCCCGTCTGTTTCTCACCCTCTTTTTCAGCCCCTCTGTTTCTCGCCCTCTGTTTCAGCCCCTCTGTTTCTCGCCCTCTGTTTCAGCCCCTCTGTTTCAGCCCCTCTGTTTCTCGCCCTCTGTTTCTGCCCCTATGTTTCTCGCCCTCTGTTTCAGCCACTCTGTTTTTCGCCCTCTGTTTCAGCCCCTCTGTTTCTCGCCCTCTGCATCAGACCCTCTGTTTCAGCCCCTCTGTTTCAGACCCTCTGTTTCAGCCCCTCTGATTCTCGCCCGCGGTTTCTCGCCCTCTGTTTCAGCCCCTCTATTTCTCGCCCTCTGTTTCAGCCCCTCTGTTTCGCGCCCTCTGTTTCAGCCCCTCTGTTTCAGCCCCTCTATTTCTCGCCCTCTGTTTCAGCCCCTCTGTTTCTCGCCCTCTGTTTCAGCCCCTCTGTTTCAGCCCCACTGTTTCTCGCCCTCTGTTTCAGCCCCTCCGTTTCAGCCCCTCTGTTTCAGCCTCTCTGTTTCAGCCCCTCTGTTTCTCGCCCTCTGTTTCAGCCCCTCTGTTTCTCGCCCTCTGTTCAGCATCTTAGTTTCTCGCCCTCTGTTTCAGCCCCTCTGTTTCTCGCCCTCTGTTTCAGCCCCTCTGTTTCAGCCCCTCTGTTTCTCGCCCTCTGATTCTGCCCCCCGGTTTCTCGCACTCTGTTTCAGCCCCTCTGTTTCTCGCCCTCTGTTTTAGCCCCTCTGTTTCATCCCCTCTGTTTCAGCCCCTCTGTTTCAGCCCCTCTGTTTCTCGCCCTCTGTTTCAGCCCCTCTGTTTCTCGCCCTCTGTTTCAGGCCCTCTGTTTCTCGCCCTCTGTTTCAGCCCCTCTCTTTCAGCCCCTCTGTTTCAGCCCCTGTGTTTCTCGCCCTCTGTTTCAGCCCCTCTGTTTCAGCCCCTCTGTTTCAGCCCCTCTGTTTCTCACCCTCTGTTTCAGCCCCTCTGTTTCTCGCCCTCTGTTTCAGCCCCGCTGATTCAGCCACTCTGTTTCAGCCCTCTGAATCAGCCCCTCTGATTCAGCTCCTCTGTTTCAGCCCCACTTTTTCAGCCCCTCTGTTGCTCGCCCTCTGTTTCAGCCCCTCTGATTCTCGCCCCCTGTTTCAGCCCCTCTGTTTCTCGCCGTCTGTTTCAGCCCCTCTGATTCAGCCCCTCTGTTTCAGCCCTTCTGATTCAGCCCCTCTGATTCAGCCCCTCTGATTCAGCCCCTCTGTTTCTCGCCATCTGTTTCAGCCCCTCTGTTTCAGCCCCTCTGTTTCAGCCCCTCTGTTTCTCACCCTCTGTTTCAGCCCGTCTGATTCAGCCCCTCTGATTCAGCCCCTCTGATTCAGCCCCTCTGTTTTAGCGCCTCTGATTCAGACCCTCTGATTCAGCCCCTCTGTTTCTCGCCCTCTCTTTCAGCCGCTCTGTTTCAGCCCCTCTGTTTCTCGCCCTCTGTTTCAGCCCCTCTGTTTCTCGCCCTCAGTTTCAGCCCCTCTGTTTATCGCCCTCTGTTTCAGCCCCTCTGTTTCAGCCCCTCTGTTTCTCGCCCTCTGTTTCAGCCCCTCTGTTTCAGCCCCTCTGTTTCAGCCCCTCTGTTTCTCACCCTCTGTTTCAGCCCCACTGTTTCTCGCCCTCTGTTTCAGCCGCTCTGTTTCAGCCCCTCTGTTCAGCCCCTCTGTTTCAGCGCCTCTGATTCAGCCCCTCTGATTTAGCCCCTCTGATTCAGCCCCTCTGATTCAGCCCCTCTGTTTCTCGCCCTCTCTTTCAGCCGCTCTGTTTCTCGCCCTCTGTTTCAGCCCCTCTGTTTCTCGCCCTCTGTTTCAGCCCCTCTGTTTCTCGCCCTCTGATTCAGCCCCTCTGTTTCTGCCCCTCTGTGTCTCGCCCTCTGTTTCTGCCCCTCTGTTTCTCGCCCACTGTTTCAGCCCCTCTGTTTTTCACCCTCTGTTTCAGCCCATCTGTTTCTCGCCCTCTGTATCAGACCCTCTGTTTCAGCCCCTCTGTTTCAGCCCCTCTGCTTCAGCCCCTCTGTTTCTCGCCCTCTGTTTCTCGACCTCTGTTTCAGCCCCTCTGTTTCTCGCCCTCTGTTTCAGCCCCTCTGTTTCGCGCTCTCTGTTTCAGCCCCTCTGTTTCAGCCCCTCTGTTTCTCGCCCTCTGTTTCTGCCCCTCTGTTTCTCGCCCTCTGTTTCAACCCCTCTGTTTCTCGCCCTCTGTTTCAGCCCCGCTGATTCAGCCCATCTGTTTCAGCCCCTCTGATTCAGCCCCTCTGTTTCTCGCCCTCTGTTTCAGCTCCTCTGTTTCAGCCCCTCTGTTTCTCGCCCTCTGTTTCAGCCCCTCTGTTTTTCGCCCTCTGTTTCAGCCCCTCTGTTTCTCGCCCTCTGTATCAGACCCTCTGTTTCAGCCCCTCTGTTTCAGCCCCTCTGTTTCAGCCCCTCTGTTTATCGCCCTCTGTTTCTCGCCCTCTGTTTCAGCCCCTCTGTTTCTCGCCCTCTGTTTCAGCCCCTCTGTTTCGCGCTCTCTGTTTCAGCCCCTCTGTTTCAGCCACTCTGTTTCTCGCACTCTGTTTCTGCCCCTCTGTTTCTCGCCCTCTGTTTCAACCCCTCTGTTTCTCGCCCTCTGTTTCAGCCCGGCTGATTCAGCCCCTCTGTTTCAGCCCCTCTGATTCAGCCCCTCTGTTTCTCGCCCTCTGTTTCAGCCCCTCTGCTTCTCGCCCTCTGTTGCAGCCCCTCTGTTTCTCGCCCTCTGTTTCAGCCCCTCTGATTCAGCCCCTCTGTTTCAGACCCTCTGTTTCAGCACCTCTGTTTCTCGCCCTCTGTTTCAGCCCCTCTGTTTCTAGCCCTCTGATTCAGCCCCTCTGATTCAGCCCCTCTTTTTCTCGCCCTCTGTTTCAGCCCCTCTGTTTCAGCCCTTCTGTTTCAGCCCCTCTGTTTCAGCCCCTCTGTTTCAGCCCCTCTGTTTCTCGCCCTATGTTTCTGCCCCTCTGTTTCTCGCCCTCTGTTTCAGCCCCGCTGATTCAGCCCCTCTGTTTCAGCCCCTCTGAATCAGCCCCTCTGATTCAGCCCCTCCGTTTCAGCCCCTCTGTTTCAGCCACTCTGTTTCTCGCCCTCTGTTTCAGCCCATCTGATTCTCGCCCTCTGTTTCCGCCCCTCTGATTCTCACCCTCTGTTTCAGCCCCTCTGATTGAGCCCCTCTGTTTCAGCCCCTCTGATTCAGCCCCTCTGATTCAGCCCCTCTGATTCAGCCCCTCTGTTTCTCCCCCTCTTTTTCAGCCCCTCTGTTTCAGCCCCTCTGTTTCAGCCCCTCTGTTTCTCACCCTCTGTTTCAGCCCCTCTGATACAGCCCCTCTGATTCAGCTCCTCTCTTTCAGCCCCACTTTTTCAGCCACTTTGTTTCTCGCCCTCTGTTTCAGCCCCTCTGATTCTCGCCCTCTGTTTCAGCCCCTCTGTTTCTCGCCGTCTGTTTCAGCCCCTCTGATTCAGCCCCTCTGTTTCAGCCCTTCTGATTCAGCCCCTCTGATTCAGCCCCCCTGATTCAGCCCCTCTGTTTCTCGCCCTCTGTTTCAGCCCCTCTGTTTCAGCCCCTCTGTTTCAGCCCCTCTGTTTCTCACCCTCTGTTTCAGCCCGTCTGATTCAGCCCCTCTGATTCAGCCCCTCTGATTCAGCCCCTCTGTTTCAGCGCCTCTGATTCAGCCTCTCTGATTCAGCCCCTCTGTTTCTCGCCCTCTCTTTCAGCCGCTCTGTTTCAGCCCCTCTGTTTCACATCCTCTGTTTCAGCCCCTCTGTTTCTAGCCCTCTGTTTCAGCCCCTCTGTTTCTCGCCCTCTGTTCCAGCCCCTCTGTTTCTCGCCCTCTGTTTCAGCCCCTCTGTTTTAGCCCCTCTGTTTCAGCCCCTCTGTTTCAGCCCCTCTGTTTCAGCCCCTCTGTTTCAGCCCCTCAGTTTCTCGCCCTCTGTTTCAGCCCCTCTGTTTCTCGCCCTCTGTTTCAGCCCCTCTGTTTCAGCCCCTCTGTTTCTCGCCCTCTGTTTCTGCCCCTCTGTTTCTCGCCCTCTGTTTCAGCCCCGCTGTTTCTCGCCCTCTGCTTCAGCCCCGCTGATTCAGCCCCTCTGTTTCAGCCCCTCTGTTTCTCGCCCTCTGTTTCTCGCCCTCTGTTTCAGCCCCTCTGAATCAGCATCTCTGATTCAGCCCCTCTGTTTCAGCCCCTCTGTTTCAGCCCCTCTGTTTCTCGCCCTCTGTTTCAGCCCCTCTGTTTCTCGCCCTCTGTTTCAGCCCCTCTGTTTCTCGCCCTCTGTTCAGCCCCTATGTTTCTCGCCCTCTGTTTCAGCCCGTCTGATTCAGCCCCTCTGATTTAGCCCCTCTGATTCAGCCCCTCTGATTCAGCCCCTCTGTTTCTCGCCCTCTCTTTCAGCCGCTCTGTTTCAGCCCCTCTGTTTCACCTCCTCTGTTTCAGCCCCTCTGTTTCTAGCCCTCTGTTTCAGCCCCTCTGTTTCTCGCCCTCTGTTCCAGCCCCTCTGTTTCTCGCCCTCTGTTTCAGCCCCTCTGTTTCAGCCCCTCTGTTTCAGCCCCTCTGTTTCTCGCCCTCTGTTTCAGCCCCTCTGTTTCTCGCCCTGAGTTTCAGCCCATCCGTTTCTCGCCCTCTTTTTCAGCCCCTCTGTTTCTGCCCCTCTGTTTCTCGGCCTCTGTTTCAGCCCCTCTGTTACAGCCCCTCTGTTTTAGCCCCTCTGTTTCAGCCCGTCTGTTTCTCACCCTCTTTTTCAGCCCCTCTGTTTCTCGCCCTCTGTTTCAGCCCCTCTGTTTCTCGCCCTCTGTTTCAGCCCCTCTGTTTCAGCCCCTCTGTTTCTCGCCCTCTGTTTCTGCCCCTATGTTTCTCGCCCTCTGTTTCAGCCACTCTGTTTTTCGCCCTCTGTTTCAGCCCCTCTGTTTCTCGCCCTCTGCATCAGACCCTCTGTTTCAGCCCCTCTGTTTCAGACCCTCTGTTTCAGCCCCTCTGATTCTCGCCCGCGGTTTCTCGCCCTCTGTTTCAGCCCCTCTATTTCTCGCCCTCTGTTTCAGCCCCTCTGTTTCGCGCCCTCTGTTTCAGCCCCTCTGTTTCAGCCCCTCTATTTCTCGCCCTCTGTTTCAGCCCCTCTGTTTCTCGCCCTCTGTTTCAGCCCCTCTGTTTCAGCCCCACTGTTTCTCGCCCTCTGTTTCAGCCCCTCCGTTTCAGCCCCTCTGTTTCAGCCTCTCTGTTTCAGCCCCTCTGTTTCTCGCCCTCTGTTTCAGCCCCTCTGTTTCTCGCCCTCTGTTCAGCATCTTAGTTTCTCGCCCTCTGTTTCAGCCCCTCTGTTTCTCGCCCTCTGTTTCAGCCCCTCTGTTTCAGCCCCTCTGTTTCTCGCCCTCTGATTCTGCCCCCCGGTTTCTCGCACTCTGTTTCAGCCCCTCTGTTTCAGCCCCTCTGTTTCAGCCCCTCTGTTTCTCGCCCTCTGTTTCAGCCCCTCTGTTTCTCGCCCTCTGTTTCAGGCCCTCTGTTTCTCGCCCTCTGTTTCAGCCCCTCTCTTTCAGCCCCTCTGTTTCAGCCCCTGTGTTTCTCGCCCTCTGTTTCAGCCCCTCTGTTTCAGCTCCTCTGTTTCAGCCCCTCTGTTTCTCACCCTCTGTTTCAGCCCCTCTGTTTCTCGCCCTCTGTTTCAGCCCCTCTGTTTCTCGCCCTCTGTTTCAGCCCTTTTGTTTCAGCCCCTCTGTTTCTCGCCCTCTGTTTCTGCCCCTCTGTTTCTCGCCCTCTGTTTCAGCCCCTCTGTTTCGCGCTCTCTGTTTCAGCCCCTCTGTTTCAGCCCCTCTGTTTCTCGCCCTCTGTTTCTGCACCTCTGTTTCCCGCCCTCTGTTTCAACCCCTCTTTTTCTCGCCCTCTGTTTCAGCCCCGCTGATTCAGCCCCTCTGTTTCAGCCCCTCTGATTAAGCCCCTCTGTTTCTCGCCCTCTGTTTCAGCCCCTCTGCTTCTCGCCCTCTGTTGCAGCCCCTCTGTTTCTCGCCATCTGTTTCAGCCCCTCTGATTCTGCCCCTCTGTTTCAGCCCCTCTGTTTCAGCGCCTCTGTTTCTCGCCCTCTGTTTCAGCCCCTCTGTTTCTAGCCCTCTGATTCAGCCCCTCTGATTCAGCCACTCTTTTTCTCGCCCTCTGTTTCAGCCCCTCTGTTTCAGCCCTTGTGTTTCAGCCCCTCTGTTTCAGCCCCTCTGTTTCAGCCCCTCTGTTTCTCGCCCTCTGTTTCTGCCCCTCTGTTTCTCGCCCTCTGTTTCAGCCCCGCTGATTCAGCCACTCTGTTTCAGCCCTCTGAATCAGCCCCTCTGATTCAGCTCCTCTGTTTCAGCCCCACTTTTTCAGCCCCTCTGTTGCTCGCCCTCTGTTTCAGCCCCTCTGATTCTCGCCCCCTGTTTCAGCCCCTCTGTTTCTCGCCGTCTGTTTCAGCCCCTCTGATTCAGCCCCTCTGTTTCAGCCCTTCTGATTCAGCCCCTCTGATTCAGCCCCTCTGATTCAGCCCCTCTGTTTCTCGCCATCTGTTTCAGCCCCTCTGTTTCAGCCCCTCTGTTTCAGCCCCTCTGTTTCTCACCCTCTGTTTCAGCCCGTCTGATTCAGCCCCTCTGATTCAGCCCCTCTGATTCAGCCCCTCTGTTTTAGCGCCTCTGATTCAGACCCTCTGATTCAGCCCCTCTGTTTCTCGCCCTCTCTTTCAGCCGCTCTGTTTCAGCCCCTCTGTTTCTCGCCCTCTGTTTCAGCCCCTCTGTTTCTCGCCCTCAGTTTCAGCCCCTCTGTTTATCGCCCTCTGTTTCAGCCCCTCTGTTTCAGCCCCTCTGTTTCTCGCCCTCTGTTTCAGCCCCTCTGTTTCAGCCCCTCTGTTTCAGCCCCTCTGTTTCAGCCCCTCTGTTTCTCACCCTCTGTTTCAGCCCCACTGTTTCTCGCCCTCTGTTTCAGCCGCTCTGTTTCAGCCCCTCTGTTCAGCCCCTCTGTTTCAGCGCCTCTGATTCAGCCCCTCTGATTTAGCCCCTCTGATTCAGCCCCTCTGATTCAGCCCCTCTGTTTCTCGCCCTCTCTTTCAGCCGCTCTGTTTCTCGCCCTCTGTTTCAGCCCCTCTGTTTCTCGCCCTCTGTTTCAGCCCCTCTGTTTCTCGCCCTCTGATTCAGCCCCTCTGTTTCTGCCCCTCTGTGTCTCGCCCTCTGTTTCTGCCCCTCTGTTTCTCGCCCACTGTTTCTGCCCCTCTGTTTCTCGCCCTCTGTTTCAGCCCCTCTGTTTCTCGCCCTCTGTTTCAGGCCCTCTGTTTCTCGCCCTCTGTTTCAGCCCCTCTCTTTCAGCCCCTCTGTTTCAGCCCCTGTGTTTCTCGCCCTCTGTTTCAGCCCCTCTGTTTCAGCTCCTCTGTTTCAGCCCCTCTGTTTCTCACCCTCTGTTTCAGCCCCTCTGTTTCTCGCCCTCTGTTTCAGCCCCTCTTTTTCTCGCCCTCTGTTTCAGCCCTTTTGTTTCAGCCCCTCTGTTTCTCGCCCTCTGTTTCTGCCCCTCTGTTTCTCGCCCTCTGTTTCAGCCCCTCTGTTTCGCGCTCTCTGTTTCAGCCCCTCTGTTTCAGCCCCTCTGTTTCTCGCCCTCTGTTTCTGCACCTCTGTTTCCCGCCCTCTGTTTCAACCCCTCTTTTTCTCGCCCTCTGTTTCAGCCCCGCTGATTCAGCCCCTCTGTTTCAGCCCCTCTGATTAAGCCCCTCTGTTTCTCGCCCTCTGTTTCAGCCCCTCTGCTTCTCGCCCTCTGTTGCAGCCCCTCTGTTTCTCGCCATCTGTTTCAGCCCCTCTGATTCTGCCCCTCTGTTTCAGCCCCTCTGTTTCAGCGCCTCTGTTTCTCGCCCTCTGTTTCAGCCCCTCTGTTTCTAGCCCTCTGATTCAGCCCCTCTGATTCAGCCACTCTTTTTCTCGCCCTCTGTTTCAGCCCCTCTGTTTCAGCCCTTGTGTTTCAGCCCCTCTGTTTCAGCCCCTCTGTTTCAGCCCCTCTGTTTCTCGCCCTCTGTTTCTGCCCCTCTGTTTCTCGCCCTCTGTTTCAGCCCCGCTGATTCAGCCACTCTGTTTCAGCCCTCTGAATCAGCCCCTCTGATTCAGCTCCTCTGTTTCAGCCCCACTTTTTCAGCCCCTCTGTTGCTCGCCCTCTGTTTCAGCCCCTCTGATTCTCGCCCCCTGTTTCAGCCCCTCTGTTTCTCGCCGTCTGTTTCAGCCCCTCTGATTCAGCCCCTCTGTTTCAGCCCTTCTGATTCAGCCCCTCTGATTCAGCCCCTCTGATTCAGCCCCTCTGTTTCTCGCCATCTGTTTCAGCCCCTCTGTTTCAGCCCCTCTGTTTCAGCCCCTCTGTTTCTCACCCTCTGTTTCAGCCCGTCTGATTCAGCCCCTCTGATTCAGCCCCTCTGATTCAGCCCCTCTGTTTTAGCGCCTCTGATTCAGACCCTCTGATTCAGCCCCTCTGTTTCTCGCCCTCTCTTTCAGCCGCTCTGTTTCAGCCCCTCTGTTTCTCGCCCTCTGTTTCAGCCCCTCTGTTTCTCGCCCTCAGTTTCAGCCCCTCTGTTTATCGCCCTCTGTTTCAGCCCCTCTGTTTCAGCCCCTCTGTTTCTCGCCCTCTGTTTCAGCCCCTCTGTTTCAGCCCCTCTGTTTCAGCCCCTCTGTTTCAGCCCCTCTGTTTCTCACCCTCTGTTTCAGCCCCACTGTTTCTCGCCCTCTGTTTCAGCCGCTCTGTTTCAGCCCCTCTGTTCAGCCCCTCTGTTTCAGCGCCTCTGATTCAGCCCCTCTGATTTAGCCCCTCTGATTCAGCCCCTCTGATTCAGCCCCTCTGTTTCTCGCCCTCTCTTTCAGCCGCTCTGTTTCTCGCCCTCTGTTTCAGCCCCTCTGTTTCTCGCCCTCTGTTTCAGCCCCTCTGTTTCTCGCCCTCTGATTCAGCCCCTCTGTTTCTGCCCCTCTGTGTCTCGCCCTCTGTTTCTGCCCCTCTGTTTCTCGCCCACTGTTTCAGCCCCTCTGTTTTTCGCCCTCTGTTTCAGCCCATCTGTTTCTCGCCCTCTGTATCAGACCCTCTGTTTCAGCCCCTCTGTTTCAGCCCCTCTGCTTCAGCCCCTCTGTTTCTCGCCCTCTGTTTCTCGCCCTCTGTTTCAGCCCCTCTGTTTCTCGCCCTCTGTTTCAGCCCCTCTGTTTCGCGCTCTCTGTTTCAGCCCCTCTGTTTCAGCCCCTCTGTTTCTCGCCCTCTGTTTCTGCCCCTCTGTTTCTCGCCCTCTGTTTCAACCCCTCTGTTTCTCGCCCTCTGTTTCAGCCCCGCTGATTCAGCCCATCTGTTTCAGCCCCTCTGATTCAGCCCCTCTGTTTCTCGCCCTCTGTTTCAGCTCCTCTGTTTCAGCCCCTCTGTTTCTCGCCCTCTGTTTCAGCCCCTCTGTTTTTCGCCCTCTGTTTCAGCCCCTCTGTTTCTCGCCCTCTGTATCAGACCCTCTGTTTCAGCCCCTCTGTTTCAGCCCCTCTGTTTCAGCCCCTCTGTTTATCGCCCTCTGTTTCTCGCCCTCTGTTTCAGCCCCTCTGTTTCTCGCCCTCTGTTTCAGCCCCTCTGTTTCGCGCTCTCTGTTTCAGCCCCTCTGTTTCAGCCACTCTGTTTCTCGCACTCTGTTTCTGCCCCTCTGTTTCTCGCCCTCTGTTTCAACCCCTCTGTTTCTCGCCCTCTGTTTCAGCCCGGCTGATTCAGCCCCTCTGTTTCAGCCCCTCTGATTCAGCCCCTCTGTTTCTCGCCCTCTGTTTCAGCCCCTCTGCTTCTCGCCCTCTGTTGCAGCCCCTCTGTTTCTCGCCCTCTGTTTCAGCCCCTCTGATTCAGCCCCTCTGTTTCAGACCCTCTGTTTCAGCACCTCTGTTTCTCGCCCTCTGTTTCAGCCCCTCTGTTTCTAGCCCTCTGATTCAGCCCCTCTGATTCAGCCCCTCTTTTTCTCGCCCTCTGTTTCAGCCCCTCTGTTTCAGCCCTTCTGTTTCAGCCCCTCTGTTTCAGCCCCTCTGTTTCAGCCCCTCTGTTTCTCGCCCTATGTTTCTGCCCCTCTGTTTCTCGCCCTCTGTTTCAGCCCCGCTGATTCAGCCCCTCTGTTTCAGCCCCTCTGAATCAGCCCCTCTGATTCAGCCCCTCTGTTTCTCGCCCTCTGTTTCAGCCCCTCTGTTTCAGCCCCTCTGTTTCAGCCCCTCTGTTTCTCGCCCTCTGTTTCAGCCCCTCTGTTTCAGCCCCTCTGTTTCAGCCCCTCTGTTTCAGCCCGTCTGTTTCTCACCCTCTTTTTCAGCCCCTCTGTTTCTCGCCCTCTGTTTCAGCCCCTCTGTTTCTCGCCCTCTGTTTCAGCCCCTCTGTTTCAGCCCCTCTGTTTCAGCCCCTCTGTTTCAGCCCCTCTGTTTCTCGCCCTCTGTTTCAGCCCCTCTGTTTCTCGCCCTCTGTTTCAGCCCTTCTGTTTCAGCCCCTCTGTTTCTCGCCCTCTGTTTCTGCCCCTCTGTTTCTGGCCCTCTGTTTCAGCCCCGCTGTTTCTCGCCCTCTGCTTCAGTCCCGCTGATTCAGCCCCTCTGTTTCAGCCCCTCTGAATCAGCACCTCTGTTTCATCCCCTCTGTTTCAGCCCCTCTGTTTCAGCCCCTCTGTTTCTCGCCCTCTGTTTCAGCCCCTCTGTTTCTCGCCCTCTGTTTCAGCCCCTCTGTTTCTCGCCCTCTGTTCAGCCCCTATGTTTCTCGCCCTCTGTTTCAGCCCCTCTGTTTTTCGCCCTCTGTTTCAGCCCCTCTGTTTCAGCCCCTCTGTTTCTCGCCCTCTGTTTCTGCCACTCTGTTTCTCGCCCTCTGTTTCAGCCCCGCTGATTCAGCCCCTCTGTTTCAGCCCCTCTGAATCAGCCCCTCTGATTCAGCCCCTCCGTTTCAGCCCCTCTGTTTCAGCCCCTCTGTTTCTCGCCCTCTGTTTCAGCCCATCTGATTCTCGCCCTCTGTTTCCGCCCCTCTGATTCTCACCCTCTGTTTCAGCCCCTCTGATTGAGCCCCTCTGTTTCAGCCCCTCTGATTCAGCCCCTCTGATTCAGCCCCTCTGATTCAGCCCCTCTGTTTCTCCCCCTCTTTTTCAGCCCCTCTGTTTCAGCCCCTCTGTTTCAGCCCCTCTGTTTCTCACCCTCTGTTTCAGCCCCTCTGATACAGCCCCTCTGATTCAGCTCCTCTCTTTCAGCCCCACTTTTTCAGCCACTTTGTTTCTCGCCCTCTGTTTCAGCCCCTCTGATTCTCGCCCTCTGTTTCAGCCCCTCTGTTTCTCGCCGTCTGTTTCAGCCCCTCTGATTCAGCCCCTCTGTTTCAGCCCTTCTGATTCAGCCCCTCTGATTCAGCCCCCCTGATTCAGCCCCTCTGTTTCTCGCCCTCTGTTTCAGCCCCTCTGTTTCAGCCCCTCTGTTTCAGCCCCTCTGTTTCTCACCCTCTGTTTCAGCCCGTCTGATTCAGCCCCTCTGATTCAGCCCCTCTGATTCAGCCCCTCTGTTTCAGCGCCTCTGATTCAACCTCTCTGATTCAGCCCCTCTGTTTCTCGCCCTCTCTTTCAGCCGCTCTGTTTCAGCCCCTCTGTTTCACATCCTCTGTTTCAGCCCCTCTGTTTCTAGCCCTCTGTTTCAGCCCCTCTGTTTCTCGCCCTCTGTTCCAGCCCCTCTGTTTCTCGCCCTCTGTTTCAGCCCCTCTGTTTTAGCCCCTCTGTTTCAGCCCCTCTGTTTTAGCCCCTCTGTTTCAGCCCCTCTGTTTCAGCCCCTCAGTTTCTCGCCCTCTGTTTCAGCCCCTCTGTTTCTCGCCCTCTGTTTCAGCCCCTCTGTTTCAGCCCCTCTGTTTCTCGCCCTCTGTTTCTGCCCCTCTGTTTCTCGCCCTCTGTTTCAGCCACTCTGTTTTTCGCCCTCTGTTTCAGCCCATCTGTTTCTCGCCCTCTGTATCAGTCCCTCTGTTTCAGCCCCTCTGTTTCAGACCCTCTGTTTCAGCCTCTCTGTTTCTCGCCCTCGGTTTCTCGCCCTCTGTTTCAGCCCCTCTGTTTCTCGCCCTCTGTTTCAGCCCCTCTGTTTCGCGCCCTCTGTTTCAGCCCGTCTGTTTCAGCCCCTCTGTTTCAGCCCCTCTGTTTCTCACCCTCTGTTTCAGCCCCTCTGATACAGCCCCTCTGATTCAGCTCCTCTCTTTCAGCCCCACTTTTTCAGCCACTTTGTTTCTCGCCCTCTGTTTCAGCCCCTCTGATTCTCGCCCTCTGTTTCAGCCCCTCTGTTTCTCGCCGTCTGTTTCAGCCCCTCTGATTCAGCCCCTCTGTTTCAGCCCTTCTGATTCAGCCCCTCTGATTCAGCCCCCCTGATTCAGCCCCTCTGTTTCTCGCCCTCTGTTTCAGCCCCTCTGTTTCAGCCCCTCTGTTTCAGCCCCTCTGTTTCTCACCCTCTGTTTCAGCCCGTCTGATTCAGCCCCTCTGATTCAGCCCCTCTGATTCAGCCCCTCTGTTTCAGCGCCTCTCTTTCAGCCGCTCTGTTTCAGCCCCTCTGTTTCACATCCTCTGTTTCAGCCCCTCTGTTTCTAGCCCTCTGTTTCAGCCCCTCTGTTTCTCGCCCTCTGTTCCAGCCCCTCTGTTTCTCGCCCTCTGTTTCAGCCCCTCTGTTTTAGCCCCTCTGTTTCAGCCCCTCTGTTTCAGCCCCTCTGTTTCAGCCCCTCTGTTTCAGCCCCTCAGTTTCTCGCCCTCTGTTTCAGCCCCTCTGTTTCTCGCCCTCTGTTTCAGCCCCTCTGTTTCAGCCCCTCTGTTTCTCGCCCTCTGTTTCTGCCCCTCTGTTTCTCGCCCTCTGTTTCAGCCACTCTTTTTTTCGCCCTCTGTTTCAGCCCATCTGTTTCTCGCCCTCTGTATCAGTCCCTCTGTTTCAGCCCCTCTGTTTCAGACCCTCTGTTTCAGCCTCTCTGTTTCTCGCCCTCGGTTTCTCGCCCTCTGTTTCAGCCCCTCTGTTTCTCGCCCTCTGTTTCAGCCCCTCTGTTTCGCGCCCTCTGTTTCAGCCCGTCTGTTTCAGCCCCTCTGTTTCAGCCCCTCTGTTTCTCGCCCTCTGTTTCAGCCCCTCTGTTTCTCACCCTCTGTTTCAGCCCCTCTGTTTCAGCCCCGCTGTTTTTCGCCCTCTGTTTCAGCCCCTCTGTTTCAGCCCCTCTGTTTCAGCCTCTCTGTTTCAGCCCCTCTGTTTCTCGCCCTCTGTTTCAGCCCCTCTGTTTCTCGCCCTCTGTTTCAGCCCCTCTGTTTCTCGCCCTCTGTTTCAGCCCCTCTGTTTCTCGCCCTCTGTTTCTGCCCCTCTGTTTCTCGCCCTCTGTTTCAGCCCCTCTGTTTCTCGCCCTCTGTTTCAGCCCCTCTGTTTCATCCCCTCTGTTTCAGCCCCTCTGTTTCAGTCCCTCTGTTTCTCGCCCTCTGTTTCAGCCCCTCTGTTTCTCGCCCTCTGTTTCAGGCCCTCTGTTTCTCGCCCTCTGTTTCAGCCCCTCTGTTTCAGACCCTCTGTTTCAGCCCCTCCGTTTCTCGCCCTCTGTTTCAGCCCCTCTGTTTCAGCCCCTCTGTTTCTCACCCTCTCTTTCAGCCTCTCTGTTTCTCGCCCTCTGTTTCAGCCCCTCTGTTTCTCGCCCTCTGTTTCAGCCCTTCTGTTTCAGCCCCTCTGTTTCTCGCCCTCTGTTTCTGCCCCTCTGTTTCTCGCCCTCTGTTTCAGCCCCGCTGTTTCTCGCCCTCTGTTTCAGCCCCGCTGATTCAGCCCCTCTGTTTCAGCCCCTCTGAATCAGCCCCTCTGATTCAGCCCCTCTGTTTCAGCCCCTCTGTTTCAGCCCCACTGTTTCTCGCCCTCTGTTTCAGCCCCTCTGTTTCTCGCCCTCTGTTCAGCCCCTATGTTTCTCGCCCTCTGTTTCAGCCCCTCTGTTTTTCGCCCTCTGTTTCAGCCCCTCTGTTTCTCGCCCTCTGTTTCTGCCACTCTGTTTCTCGCCCTCTGTTTCAGCCCCGCTGATTCAGCCCCTCTGTTTCAGCCCTTCTGAATCAGCCCCTCTGATTCAGCCCCTCCGTTTCAGCCCCTCTGTTTCAGCCCCTCTGTTTCTCGCCCTCTGTTTCAGCCCATCTGATTCTCGCCCTCTGTTTCCGCCCCTCTGATTCTCACCCTCTGTTACAGCCCCTGTGATTGAGCCCCTCTGTTTCAGCCCCTCTGATTCAGCCCCTCTGATTCAGCCCCTCTGTTTCTCGCCCTCTGTTTCAGCCCCTCTGTTTCAGCCCCTCTGTTTTAGCCCCTCTGTTTCTCACCCTCTGTTTCAGCCCCTCTGATTCAGCCCTCTGAATCAGCCCCTCTGATTCAGCCCCTCTGTTTCAGCCCCTCTGTTTCAGCCCCTCTGTTTCTCGCCCTCTGTTTCAGCTCCTCTGTTTCTCGCCCTCTGTTTCAGCCCCTCTGTTTTTCGCCCTCTGTTCAGCCCCTATGTTTTTCGCCCACGGTTTCAGCCCGTCTGATTCAGCCCCTCTGATTCAGCCCCTCTGATTCAGCCCCTCTGTTTCAGCCCATCTGATTCTCGCCCTCTGTTTCCGCCCCTCTGATTCTCACCCTCTGTTACAGCCACTGTGATTGTGCCCCTCTGTTTCAGCCCCTCTGATTCAGCCCCTCTGATTCAGCCCCTCTGATTCAGCCCCTCTGTTTCTCGCCCTCTCTTCCAGCCGCTCTGTTTCAGCCCCTCTGTTTCACCTCCTCTGTTTCAGCCCCTCTGTTTCTAGCCCTCTGTTTCAGCCCCTCTGTTTCTCGCCCTCTGTTCCAGCCCCTCTGTTTCTCGCCCTCTGTTTCAGCGCCTCTGTTTCAGCTCCTCTGTTTCAGCCCCTCTGTTTCTCGCCCTCTGTTTCAGCCCCTCTGTTTCTCGCCCTCAGTTTCAGCCCATCTGTTTCTCGCCCTCTGTTTCAGCCCCTCTGTTTCAGCCCCTCTGTTTCTCGCCCTCTGTTTCAGCCCCTCTGTTTCAGCCCCTCTGTTTCAGCCCCTCTGTTTCAGCCCGTCTGTTTCTCACCCTCTTTTTCAGCCCCTCTGTTTCTCGCCCTCTGTTTCAGCCCCTCTGTTTCTCGCCCTCTGTTTCAGCCCCTCTGTTTCAGCCCCTCTATTTCTCGCCCTCTGTTTCTGCCCCTATGTTTCTCGCCCTCTGTTTCAGCCACTCTGTTTTTCGCCCTCTGTTTCAGCCCCTCTGTTTCTCGCCCTCTGTATCAGACCCTCTGTTTCAGCCCCTCTGTTTCAGACCCTCTGTTTCAGCCCCTCTGTTTCTCGCCCGCGGTTTCTCGCCCTCTGTTTCAGCACCTCTGTTTCTCGCCCTCTGTTTCAGCCCCTCTGTTTCTCGCCCTCTGTTTCAGCCACTCTGTTTCTCGCCCTCTGTTTCAGCCCCTCTGTTTCAGCCCCGCTGTTGTCGCCCTCTGTTTCAGCCCCTCCGTTTCAGCCCCTCTGTTTCAGCCTCTCTGTTTCAGCCCCTCTGTTTCTCGCCCTCTGTTTCAGCCCCTCTGTTTCTCGCCCTCTGTTCAGCACCTTAGTTTCTCGCCCTCTGTTTCAGCACCTCTGTTTCTCGCCCTCTGTTTCAGCCCCTCTGTTTCAGCCCCTCTGTTTCTCGCCCTCTGTTTCTGCCCCTCTGTTTCTCGCCCTCTGTTTCAGCCCCTCTGTTTCTCGCCCTCTGTTTCAGACCCTCTGTTTCATCCCCTCTGCTCAGCCCCTCTGTTTCAGCACCTCTGTTTCTCGCCCTCTGTTGCAGCCCCTCTGTTTCTCGCCCTCTGTTTCAGGCCCTCTGTTTCTCGCCCTCTGTTTCAGCCCCTCTCTTTCAGCCCCTCTGTTTCAGCCCCTCTGTTTCTCGCCCTCTGTTTCAGCCCCTCTGAATCAGCCCCTCTGATTCAGCCCCTCTGTTTCAGCCCCTCTGTTTCAGCCCCTCTGTTTCTCGCCCTCTGTTTCAGCCCCTCTGTTTCTCGCCCTCTGTTTCAGCCCCTCTGTTTCTCGCCCTCTGTTCAGCACCTATGTTTCTGGCCCTCTGTTTCAGCCACTCTGTTTCTCGCCCTCTGTTTCAGCGCCTCTGTTTCTCGCCCTCAGTTTCAGCCCATCTGTTTCTCGTTCTCTGTTTCAGCCCCTCTGTTTCAGCCCCTCTGTTTCTCGCCCTCTGTTTCAGCCCCTCTGTTTCAGCCCCTCTGTTTCAGCCCCTCTGTTTCAGCCCGTCTGTTTCTCACCCTCTTTTTCAGCCCCTCTGTTTCTCGCCCTCTGTTTCAGCCCCTCTGTTTCTCGCCCTCTGTTTCAGCCCCTCTGTTTCAGCCCCTCTGTTTCAGCCCCTCTGTTTCAGCCACACTGTTTCTCACCCTCTGTTTCAGCCCCTCTGTTTCTCGCCCTCTGTTTCAGCCCCTCTGTTTCTCGCCCTCTGTTTCAGCCCTTCTGTTTCAGCCCCTCTGTTTCTCGCCCTCTGTTTCTGCCCCTCTGTTTCTCGCCCTCTGTTTCAGCCCCGCTGTTTCTCGCCCTCTGCTTCAGCCCCGCTGATTCAGCCCCTCTGTTTCAGCCCCTCTGAATCAGCCCCTCTGATTCAGCCCCTCTGTTTCAGCCCCTCTGTTTCAGCCCCTCTGATTCTCGCCCTATGTTTCAGCCCCTCTGTTTCTCGCCCTCTGTTTCAGCCCCTCTGTTTCTCGCCCTCTGTTCAGCCCCTATGTTTCTCGCCCACTGTTTCAGCCCGTCTGATTCAGCCCCTCTGATTCAGCCCCTCTGATTCAGCCCCTCTGTTTCAGCGCCTCTGATTCAGCCCCTCTGATTCAGCCCCTCTGTTTCTCGCCCTCTCTTTCAGCCGCTCTGTTTCTCGCCCTCTGTTTCACCTCCTCTGTTTCAGCCCCTCTGTTTCTAGCCCTCTGTTTCAGCCCCTCTGTTTCTCGCCCTCTGTTCCAGCCCCTCTGTTTCTCGCCCTCTGTTTCAGCCCCTCTGTTTTAGCCCCTCTGTTTCAGCCCCTCTGTTTCAGCCCCTCTGTTTCAGCCCCTCTGTTTCAGCCCCTCAGTTTCTCGCCCTCTGTTTCAGCCCCTCTGTTTCTCGCCCTCTGTTTCAGCCCCTCTGTTTCAGCCCCTCTGTTTCTCGCCCTCTGTTTCTGCCCCTCTGTTTCTCGCCCTCTGTTTCAGCCACTCTGTTTTTCGCCCTCGGTTTCTCGCCCTCTGTTTCAGCCCCTCTGTTTCTCGCACTCTGTTTCAGCCCCTCTGTTTCAGCCCCTCTGTTTCAGCCCCTCTGTTTCAGCCCCTCTGTTTCTCGCACTCTGTTTCAGCCCCTCTGTTTCTCGCCCTCTGTATCAGTCCCTCTGTTTCAGCCCCTCTGTTTCAGACCCTCTGTTTCAGCCTCTCTGTTTCTCGCCCTCGGTTTCTCGCCCTCTGTTTCAGCCCCTCTGTTTCTCGCACTCTGTTTCAGCCCCTCTGTTTCGCGCCCTCTGTTTCAGCCCGTCTGTTTCAGCCCCTCTGTTTCAGCCCCTCTGTTTCTCGCCCTCTGTTTCAGCCCCTCTGTTTCTCACCCTCTGTTTCAGCCCCTCTGTTTCAGCCCCGCTGTTTTTCGCCCTCTGTTTCAGCCCCTCTGTTTCAGCCCCTCTGTTTCAGCCTCTCTGTTTCAGCCCCTCTGTTTCTCGCCCTCTGTTTCAGCCCCTCTGTTTCTCGCCCTCTGTTTCAGCCCCTCTGTTTCTCGCCCTCTGTTACAGCCCCTCTGTTTCAGCCCCTCTGTTTCTCGCCCTCTGTTTCTGCCCCTCTGTTTCTCGCCCTCTGTTTCAGCCCCTCTGTTTCTCGCCCTCTGTTTCAGCCCCTCTGTTTCATCCCCTCTGTTTCAGCCCCTCTGTTTCAGTCCCTCTGTTTCTCGCCCTCTGTTTCAGCCCCTCTGTTTCTCGCCCTCTGTTTCAGGCCCTCTGTTTCTCGCCCTCTTTTTCAGCCCCTCTGTTTCAGACCCTCTGTTTCAGCCCCTCCGTTTCTCGCCCTCTGTTTCAGCCCCTCTGTTTCAGCCCCTCTGTTTCTCACCCTCTCTTTCAGCCTCTCTGTTTCTCGCCCTCTGTTTCAGCCCCTCTGTTTCTCGCCCTCTGTTTCAGCCCTTCTGTTTCAGCCCCTCTGTTTCTCGCCCTCTGTTTCTGCCCCTCTGTTTCTCGCCCTCTGTTTCAGCCCCGCTGTTTCTCGCCCTCTGTTTCAGCCCCGCTGATTCAGCCCCTCTGTTTCAGCCCCTCTGAATCAGCCCCTCTGATTCAGCCCCTCTGTTTCAGCCCCTCTGTTTCAGCCCCACTGTTTCTCGCCCTCTGTTTCAGCCCCTCTGTTTCTCGCCCTCTGTTCAGCCCCTATGTTTCTCGCCCTCTGTTTCAGCCCCTCTGTTTTTCGCCCTCTGTTTCAGCCCCTCTGTTTCAGCCCCTCTGTTTCTCGCCCTCTGTTTCTGCCACTCTGTTTCTCGCCCTCTGTTTCAGCCCCGCTGATTCAGCCCCTCTGTTTCAGCCCCTCTGAATCAGCCCCTCTGATTCAGCCCCTCCGTTTCAGCCCCTCTGTTTCAGCCCCTCTGTTTCTCGCCCTCTGTTTCAGCCCATCTGATTCTCGCCCTCTGTTTCCGCCCCTCTGATTCTCACCCTCTGTTTCAGCCCCTCTGATTGAGCCCCTCTGTTTCAGCCCCTCTGATTCAGCCCCTCTGATTCAGCCCCTCTGATTCAGCCCCTCTGTTTCTCGCCCTCTGTTTCAGCCCCTCTGTTTCAGCCCCTCTGTTTCAGCCCCTCTGTTTCTCACCCTCTGTTTCAGCCCCTCTGATTCAGCCCCTCTGATTCAGCCCCTCTGATTCAGCCCCTCTGTTTCAACGCCTCTGATTCAGCCCCTCTGATTCAGCCCCTCTGTTTCTCGCCCTCTGTTTCAGCCCCGCTGTTTCAGCCCCTCTGTTTCTCCTCCTCTGTTTCAGCCCCTCTGTTTCTAGCACTCTGTTTCAGTCCCTCTGTTTCTCGCCCTCTGTTTCAGCCCCTCTCTTTCTCGCCCTCTGTTTCATCCCCTCTGTTTCAGTCCCTCTAATTCAGCCCCTCTGTTTCAGCCCCTCTGTTTCTCGCCCTCTGTTTCAGCCCCTCTGTTAATCGCCCTCAGTTTCAGCCCCTCTGTTTCTCGCCCTCTGTTTCAGCCCCTCTGTTTCAGCCCCTCTGTTTCAGCCCCTCTGTTTCTCGCCCTCTGTTTCAGCCCCTCTGTTTCAGCCCCTTTGTTTCAGCCCCTCTGTTTCTCACCCTCTGTTTCAGCCCCTCTGTTTCTCGCCCTCTGTTTCTCGCCCTCTGTTTCAGTCCCTCTGTTTCTCGCCCTCTGTTTCAGCTCCTCTGTTTCGCGCTCTCTGTTTCAGCCCCTCTGTTTCAGCCCCTCTGTTTCTCGCCCTCTGTTTCTGCCCCTCTGTTTCTCGCCCTCTGTTTCAACCCCTCTGTTTCTCGCCCTCTGTTTCAGCCCCGCTGATTCATCCCCTCTGTTTCAGCCCCTCTGATTCAGCCCCTCTGTTTCTCGCCCTCTGTTTCAGCCCCTCTGTTTCTCGCCCTCTGTTTCAGCCCCTCTGATTCAGCCCCTCTGTTTCAGCCCCTCTGTTTCTCCCCCTCTGTTCCAGCCCCTCTGTTTCAGCCCCTCTGTTTCAGCCACTCTGTTTCAGCCCCTCTGTTTCAGCCCCTCTGTTTCTCGCCCTCTGTTTCAGCCCCTCTGTTTCTCGCCCTCCGATTCAGCCCCTCTGTTTCAGCCCGTCTGTTTCAGCCCCTCTGTTTCACGCCCTCTGTTTCAGCCCCTCTGTTTCTCAACCTCTGTTTCAGCCCCTCTGATTCAGCCCCTCTGTTTCTCGCCCTCTGTTTCAGCCCCTCTGCTTCTCGCCCTCCGATTCAGCCCCTCTGTTTCAGCCCGTCTGTTTCAGCCACTCTGTTTCTCGCCCTCTGTTTCAGCCCCTCTGTTCCTCGCCCTCTGTTTCAGCCCCTCTGTTTCTCGCCCTCTGTTTCAGCCCCTCTGTTTCAGCCCCTCTGTTTCTCGCCCTCTGTTTCTGCCCCTCTGTTTCTCGCCCTCTGTTTCAGCCCCTCTGTTTTTCGCCCTCTGTTTCAGCCCCTCTGTTTCTCGCCCTCTGTATCAGACCCTCTGTTTCAGCCCCTCTGTTTCAGCCCCTCTGTTTCAGCCCCTCTGTTTATCGCCCTCTGTTTCTCGCCCTCTGTTTCAGCCCCTCTGTTTCTCGCCCTCTGTTTCAGCCCCTCTGTTTCGCGCTCTCTGTTTCAGCCCCTCTGTTTCAGCCACTCTGTTTCTCGCACTCTGTTTCTGCCCCTCTGTTTCTCGCCCTCTGTTTCAACCCCTCTGTTTCTCGCCCTCTGTTTCAGCCCGGCTGATTCAGCCCCTCTGTTTCAGCCCCTCTGATTCAGCCCCTCTGTTTCTCGCCCTCTGTGTCAGCCCCTCTGCTTCTCGCCCTCTGTTGCAGCCCCTCTGTTTCTCGCCTTCTGTTTCAGCCCCTCTGATTCAGCCCCTCTGTTTCAGACCCTCTGTTTCAGCACCTCTGTTTCTCGCCCTCTGTTTCAGCCCCTCTGTTTCTAGCCCTCTGATTCAGCCCCTCTGATTCAGCCCCTCTTTTTCTCGCCCTCTGTTTCAGCCCCTCTGTTTCAGCCCTTCTGTTTCAGCCCCTCTGTTTCAGCCCCTCTGTTTCAGCCCCTCTGTTTCTCGCCCTATGTTTCTGCCCCTCTGTTTCTCGCCCTCTGTTTCAGCCCCGCTGATTCAGCCCCTCTGAATCAGCCCCTCTGAATCAGCCCCTCTGATTCAGCCCCTCTGTTTCTCGCCCTCTGTTTCAGCCCCTCTGTTTCAGCCCCTCTGTTTCAGCCCCTCTGTTTCTCGCCCTCTGTTTCAGCCCCTCTGTTTCAGCCCCTCTGTTTCAGCCCCTCTGTTTCAGCCCGTCTGTTTCTCACCCTCTTTTTCAGCCCCTCTGTTTCTCGCCCTCTTTTTCAGCCCCTCTGTTTCTCGCCCTCTGTTTCAGCCCCTCTGTTTCAGCCCCTCTGTTTCAGCCCCTCTGTTTCAGCCCCTCTGTTTCTCGCCCTCTGTTTCAGCCCCTCTGTTTCTCGCCCTCTGTTTCAGCCCTTCTGTTTCAGCCCCTCTGTTTCTCGCCCTCTGTTTCTGCCCCTCTGTTTCTCGCCCTCTGTTTCAGCCCCGCTGTTTCTCGCCCTCTGCTTCAGCCCCGCTGATTCAGCCCCTCTGTTTCAGCCCCTCTGAATCAGCACCTCTGTTTCATCCCCTCTGTTTCAGCCCCTCTGTTTCAGCCCCTCTGTTTCTCGCCCTCTGTTTCAGCCCCTCTGTTTCTCGCCCTCTGTTTCAGCCCCTCTGTTTCTCGCCCTCTGTTCAGCCCCTATGTTTCTTGCCCTCTGTTTCAGCCCCTCTGTTTTTCGCCCTCTGTTTCAGCCCCTCTGTTTCAGCCCCTCTGTTTCTCGCCCTCTGTTTCTGCCACTCTGTTTCTCGCCCTCTGTTTCAGCCCCGCTGATTCAGCCCCTCTGTTTCAGCCCCTCTGAATCAGCCCCTCCGTTTCAGCCCCTCTGTTTCAGCCCCTCTGTTTCTCGCCCTCTGTTTCAGCCCATCTGATTCTCGCCCTCTGTTTCCGCCCCTCTGATTCTCACCCTCTGTTTCAGCCCCTCTGATTGAGCCCCTCTGTTTCAGCCCCTCTGATTCAGCCCCTCTGATTCAGCCCCTCTGATTCAGCCCCTCTGTTTCTCGCCCTCTGTTTCAGCCCCTCTGTTTCAGCCCCTCTGTTTCAGCCCCTCTGTTTCTCACCCTCTGTTTCAGCCCCTCTGATTCAGCCCCTCTGTTTCAGCCCCGCTGAATCAGCCCCTCCGTTTCAGCCCCTCTGTTTCAGCCCCTCTGTTTCTCGCCCTCTGTTTCAGCCCATCTGATTCTCGCCCTCTGTTTCCGCCCCTCTGATTCTCGCCCTCTGTTTCAGCCCCGCTGATTCAGCCCCTCTGTTTCAGCCCCTCTGAATCAGCCCCTCCGTTTCAGCCCCTCTGTTTCAGCCCCTCTGTTTCTCGCCCTCTGTTTCAGCCCATCTGATTCTCGCCCTCTGTTTCCGCCCCTCTGATTCTCACCCTCTGTTTCAGCCCCTCTGATTGAGCCCCTCTGATTCAGCCCCTCTGTTTCTCCCCCTCTTTTTCAGCCCCTCTGTTTCAGCCCCTCTGTTTCAGCCCCTCTGTTTCTCACCCTCTGTTTCAGCCCCTCTGTTTCTCGCCCTCTTTTTCAGCCCCTCTGATACAGCCCCTCTGATTCAGCTCCTCTCTTTCAGCCCCACTTTTTCAGCCCCTTTGTTTCTCGCCCTCTGTTTCAGCCCCTCTGATTCTCGCCCTCTGTTTCAGCCCCTCTGTTTCTCGCCGTCTGTTTCAGCCCCTCTGATTCAGCCCCTCTGTTTCAGCCCTTCTGATTCAGCCCCTCTGATTCAGCCCCCCTGATTCAGCCCCTCTGTTTCTCGCCCTCTGTTTCAGCCCCTCTGTTTCAGCCCCTCTGTTTCAGCCCCTCTGTTTCTCACCCTCTGTTTCAGCCCGTCTGATTCAGCCCCTCTGATTCAGCCCCTCTGATTCAGCCCCTCTGTTTCAGCGCCTCTGATTCAGCCTCTCTGATTCAGCCCCTCTGTTTCTCGCCCTCTCTTTCAGCCGCTCTGTTTCAGCCCCTCTGTTTCACATCCTCTGTTTCAGCCCCTCTGTTTCTAGCCCTCTGTTTCAGCCCCTCTGTTTCTCGCCCTCTGTTCCAGCCCCTCTGTTTCTCGCCCTATGTTTCAGCCCCTCTGTTTTAGCCCCTCTGTTTCAGCCCCTCTGTTTCAGCCCCTCTGTTTCAGCCCCTCTGTTTCAGCCCCTCAGTTTCTCGCCCTCTTTTTCAGCCCCTCTGTTTCTCGCCCTCTGTTTCAGCCCCTCTGTTTCAGCCCCTCTGTTTCTCGCCCTCTGTTTCTGCCCCTCTGTTTCTCGCCCTCTGTTTCAGCCACTCTGTTTTTCGCCCTCTGTTTCTGCCCCTCTGTTTCTCGCCCTCTGTTTCAGCCACTCTGTTTTTCGCCCTCTGTTTCAGCCCCTCTGTTTCTCGCCCTCTGTATCAGTCCCTCTGTTTCAGCCCCTCTGTTTCAGACCCTCTGTTTCAGCCTCTCTGTTTCTCGCCCTCGGTTTCTCGCCCTCTGTTTCAGCCCCTCTGTTTCTCGCCCTCTGTTTCAGCCCCTCTGTTTCGCGCCCTCTGTTTCAGCCCGTCTGTTTCAGCCCCTCTGTTTCAGCCCCTCTGTTTCTCGCCCTCTGTTTCAGCCCCTCTGTTTCTCACCCTCTGTTTCAGCCCCTCTGTTTCAGCCCCGCTGTTTTTCGCCCTCTGTTTCAGCCCCTCTGTTTCAGCCCCTCTGTTTCAGCCTCTCTGTTTCAGCCCCTCTGTTTCTCGCCCTCTGTTTCAGCCCCTCTGTTTCTCGCCCTCTGTTTCAGCCCCTCTGTTTCAGCCCCTCTGTTTCTCGCACTCTGTTTCAGCCCCTCTGTTTCTCGCCCTCTGTTTCAGCCCCTCTGTTTCATCCCCTCTGTTTCAGCCCCTCTGTTTCAGTCCCTCTGTTTCTCGCCCTCTGGTTCATCCCCTCTGTTTCTCGCCCTCTGTTTCAGGCCCTCTGTTTCTCGCCCTCTGTTTCAGCCCCTCTGTTTCAGACCCTCTGTTTCAGCCCCTCCGTTTCTCGCCCTCTGTTTCAGCCCCTCTGTTTCTCACCCTCTGTTTCAGCCTCTCTGTTTCTCGCCCTCTGTTTCAGCCCCTCTGTTTCTCGCCCTCTGTTTCAGCCCTTCTGTTTCAGCCCCTCTGTTTCTCGCCCTCTGTTTCTGCCCCTATGTTTCTCGCCCTCTGTTTCAGCCCCGCTGTTTCTCGCCCTCTGTTTCAGCCCCGCTGATTCAGCCCCTCTGTTTCAGCCCCTCTGAATCAGCCCCTCTGATTCAGCCCCTCTGTTTCAGCCCCTCTGTTTCAGCCCCACTGTTTCTCGCCCTCTGTTTCAGCCCCTCTGTTTCTCGCCCTCTGTTCAGCCCCTATGTTTCTCGCCCTCTGTTTCTGCCACTCTGTTTCTCGCCCTCTGTTTCAGCCCCGCTGATTCAGCCCCTCTGTTTCAGCCCCTCTGAATCAGCCCCTCTGATTCAGCCCCTCCGTTTCAGCCCCTCTGTTTCAGCCCCTCTGTTTCTCGCCCTCTGTTTCAGCCCATCTGATTCTCGCCCTCTGTTTCCGCCCCTATGATTCTCACCCTCTGTTTCAGCCCCTCTGATTGAGCCCCTCTGTTTCAGCCCCTCTGATTCAGCCCCTCTGATTCAGCCCCTCTGATTCAGCCCCTCTGTTTCTCGCCCTCTGTTTCAGCCCCTCTGTTTCAGCCCCTCTGTTTTAGCCCCTCTGTTTCTCACCCTCTGTTTCAGCCCCTCTGATTCAGCCCCTCTGATTCAGCCCCTCTGATTCAGCCCCTCTGTTTCAACGCCTCTGATTCAGCCCCTCTGATTCAGCCCCTCTGTTTCTCGCCCTCTGTTTCAGCCCCGCTGTTTCAGCCCCTCTGTTTCTCCTCCTCTGTTTCAGCCCCTCTGTTTCTAGCACTCTGTTTCAGCCCCTCTGTTTCTCGCCCTCTGTTTCAGCCCCTCTCTTTCTCGCCCTCTGTTTCAGCTCCTCTGTTTCAGTCCCTCTAATTCAGCCCCTCTGTTTCAGCCCCTCTGTTTCTCGCCCTCTGTTTCAGCCCCTCTGTTAATCGCCCTCAGTTTCAGCCCCTCTGTTTCTCGCCCTCTGTTTCAGCCCCTCTGTTTCAGCCCCTCTGTTTCAGCCCCTCTGTTTCTCGCCCTCTGATTCAGCCCCTCTGTTTCAGCCCCTCTGTTTCAGCCCCTCTGTTTCTCACCCTCTGTTTCAGCCCCTCTGTTTCTCGCCCTCTGTTTCAGCCCTTCTGTTTCTCGCCCTCTATTTCAGCCCCTCTGTTTCAGCCCCTCTGTTTCTCGCCCTCTGTTTCTGCCCCTCTGTATCTCGCCCTCCGTTTCAGCCCCTCTGTTTTTCGTCCTCTGTTTCAGCCCCTCTGTTTCTCGCCCTCTGTATCAGACCCTCTGTTTCCGCCCCTCTGTTTCAGCCACTCTGTTTCAGCCCCTCTGTTTCTCGCCCTCTGTTTATCGCCCTCTGTTTCAGCCCCTCTGTTTCTCGCCCTCTGTTTCAGCTCCTCTGTTTCGCGCTCTCTGTTTCAGCCCCTCTGTTTCAGCCCCTCTGTTTCTCGCCCTCTGTTTCTGCCCCTCTGTTTATCGCCCTCTGTTTCAACCCCTCTGTTTCTCGCCCTCTGTTTCAGCCCCGCTGATTCAGCCCCTCTGTTTCAGCCCCTCTGATTCAGCCCCTCTGTTTCTCGCCCTCTGTTTCAGCCCCTCTGTTTCTCGCCCTCTGTTTCAGCCCCTCTGATTCAGCCCCTCAGTTTCAGCCCCTCTGTTTCTCCCCCTCTGTTCCAGCCCCTCTGTTTCAGCCCCTCTGTTTCAGCCACTCTGTTTCAACCCCTCTGTTTCAGCCCCTCTGTTTCTCGCCCTCTGTTTCAGCCCCTCTGTTTCTCGCCCTCTGTTTCAGCCCCTCTGATTCAGCCCCTCAGTTTCAGCCCCTCTGTTTCTCCCCCTCTGTTCCAGCCCCTCTGTTTCAGCCCCTCTGTTTCAGCCACTCTGTTTCAACCCCTCTGTTTCAGCCCATCTGATTCTCGCCCTCTGTTTCCGCCCCTATGATTCTCACCCTCTGTTTCAGCCCCTCTGATTGAGCCCCTCTGTTTCAGCCCCTCTGATTCAGCCCCTCTGATTCAGCCCCTCTGATTCAGCCCCTCTGTTTCTCGCCCTCTGTTTCAGCCCCTCTGTTTCAGCCCCTCTGTTTTAGCCCCTCTGTTTCTCACCCTCTGTTTCAGCCCCTCTGATTCAGCCCCTCTGATTCAGCCCCTCTGATTCAGCCCCTCTGTTTCAACGCCTCTGATTCAGCCCCTCTGATTCAGCCCCTCTGTTTCTCGCCCTCTGTTTCAGCCCCGCTGTTTCAGCCCCTCTGTTTCTCCTCCTCTGTTTCAGCCCCTCTGTTTCTAGCACTCTGTTTCAGCCCCTCTGTTTCTCGCCCTCTGTTTCAGCCCCTCTCTTTCTCGCCCTCTGTTTCAGCTCCTCTGTTTCAGTCCCTCTAATTCAGCCCCTCTGTTTCAGCCCCTCTGTTTCTCGCCCTCTGTTTCAGCCCCTCTGTTAATCGCCCTCAGTTTCAGCCCCTCTGTTTCTCGCCCTCTGTTTCAGCCCCTCTGTTTCAGCCCCTCTGTTTCAGCCCCTCTGTTTCTCGCCCTCTGTTTCAGCCCCTCTGTTTCAGCCCCTCTGTTTCAGCCCCTCTGTTTCTCACCCTGTGTTTCAGCCCCTCTGTTTCTCGCCCTCTGTTTCAGCCCTTCTGTTTCTCGCCCTCTATTTCAGCCCCTCTGTTTCAGCCCCTCTGTTTCTCGCCCTCTGTTTCTGCCCCTCTGTTTCTCGCCCTCCGTTTCAGCCCCTCTGTTTTTCGTCCTCTGTTTCAGCCCCTCTGTTTCTCGCCCTCTGTATCAGACCCTCTGTTTCCGCCCCTCTGTTTCAGCCCCTCTGTTTCAGCCCCTCTGTTTCTCGCCCTCTGTTTCTCGCCCTCTGTTTCAGCCCCTCTGTTTCTCGCCCTCTGTTTCAGCTCCTCTGTTTCGCGCTCTCTGTTTCAGCCCCTCTGTTTCAGCCCCTCTGTTTCTCGCCCTCTGTTTCTGCCCCTCTGTTTATCGCCCTCTGTTTCAACCCCTCTGTTTCTCGCCCTCTGTTTCAGCCCCGCTGATTCAGCCCCTCTGTTTCAGCCCCTCTGATTCAGCCCCTCTGTTTCTCGCCCTCTGTTTCAGCCCCTCTGTTTCTCGCCCTCTGTTTCAGCCCCTCTGATTCAGCCCCTCAGTTTCAGCCCCTCTGTTTCTCCCCCTCTGTTCCAGCCCCTCTGTTTCAGCCCCTCTGTTTCAGCCACTCTGTTTCAACCCCTCTGTTTCAGCCCCTCTGTTTCTCGCCCTCTTTTTCAGCCCCTCTGTTTCTCGCCCTCCGATTCAGCCCCTCTGTTTCAGCCCGTCTGTTTCAGCCCCTCTGTTTCACGCCCTCTGTTTCAGCCCCTCTGTTTCTCAACCTCTGTTTCAGCCCCTCTGATTCAGCCCCTCTGTTTCTCGCCCTCTGTTTCAGCCCCTCTGTTTCTCGCCCTCCGATTCAGCCCCTCTGTTTCAGCCCGTCTGTTTCAGCCACTCTGTTTCTCGCCCTCTGTTTCAGCCCCTCTGTTCCTCGCCCTCTGTTTCAGCCCCTCTGTTTCTCGCCCTCTGTTTCAGCCCCTCTGTTTCAGCCCCTCTGTTTCTCGCCCTCTGTTTCTGCCCCTCTGTTTCTCGCCCTCTGTTTCAGCCCCTCTGTTTTTCGCCCTCTGTTTCAGCCCCTCTGTTTCTCGCCCTCTGTATCAGACCCTCTGTTTCAGCCCCTCTGTTTCAGCCCCTCTGTTTCAGCCCCTCTGTTTATCGCCCTCTGTTTCTCGCCCTCTGTTTCAGCCCCTCTGTTTCTCGCCCTCTGTTTCAGCCCCTCTGTTTCGCGCTCTCTGTTTCAGCCCCTCTGTTTCAGCCCCTCTGTTTCTCGCACTCTGTTTCTGCCCCTCTGTTTCTCGCCCTCTGTTTCAACCCCTCTGTTTCTCGCCCTCTGTTTCAGCCCGGCTGATTCAGCCCCTCTGTTTCAGCCCCTCTGATTCAGCCCCTCTGTTTCTCGCCCTTTGTTTCAGCCCCTCTGCTTCTCGCCCTCTGTTGCAGCCCCTCTGTTTCTCGCCCTCTGTTTCAGCCCCTCTGATTCAGCCCCTCTATTTCAGACCCTCTGTTTCAGCACCTCTGTTTCTCGCCCTCTGTTTCAGCCCCTCTGTGTCTAGCCCTCTGATTCAGCCCCTCTGATTCAGCCCCTCTTTTTCTCGCCCTCTGTTTCAGCCCCTCTGTTTCAGCCCTTCTGTTTCAGCCCCTCTGTTTAAGCCCCTCTGTTTCAGCCCCTCTGTTTCTCGCCCTATGTTTCTGCCCCTCTGTTTCTCGCCCTCTGTTTCAGCCCCGCTTATTCAGCCCCTCTGTTTCAGCCCCTCTGAATCAGCCCCTCTGATTCAGCCCCTCTGTTTCTCGCCCTCTGTTTCAGCCCCTCTATTTCAGCCCCTCTGTTTCAGCCCCTCTGTTTCTCGCCCTCTGTTTCAGCCCCTCTGTTTCAGCCCCTCTGTTTCAGCCCCTCTGTTTCAGCCCGTCTGTTTCTCACCCTCTTTTTCAGCCCCTCTGTTTCTCGCCCTCTGTTTCAGCCCCTCTGTTTCTCGCCCTCTGTTTCAGCCCCTCTGTTTCAGCCCCTCTGTTTCTCGCCCTCTGTTTCAGCCCTTCTGTTTCAGCCCCTCTGTTTCTCGCCCTCTGTTTCAGCCCCGCTGTTTCTCGCCCTCTGCTTCAGCCCCGCTGATTGAGCCCCTCTGTTTCAGCCCCTCTGAATCAGCCCCTCTGATTCAGCCCCTCTGTTTCAGCCCCTCTGTTTCAGCCCCTCTGTTTCTCGCCCTCTGTTTCAGCCCCTCTGTTTCTCGCCCTCTGTTTCAGCCCCTCTGTTTCTCGCCCTCTGTTCAGCCCCTATGTTTCTCGCCCACGGTTTCAGCCCCTCTGATTCAGCCCCTCTGATTCAGCCCCTCTGATTCAGCCCCTCTGTTTCAGCGCCTCTGATTCAGCCCCTCTGATTCAGCCCCTCTGTTTCTCGCCCTCTCTTTCAGCCGCTCTGTTTCAGCCCCTCTGTTTCACCTCCTCTGTTTCAGCCCCTCTGTTTCTAGCCCTCTGTTTCAGCCCCTCTGTTTCTCGCCCTCTGTTCCAGCCCCTCTGTTTCTCGCCCTCTGTTTCAGCGCCTCTGTTTCAGCCCCTCTGTTTCAGCCCCTCTGTTTCTCGCCCTCTGTTTCAGCCCCTCTGTTTCTCGCCCTCAGTTTCAGCCCCTCTGTTTCTAGCCCTCTGTTTCAGCCCCTCTGTTTCAGCCCCTCTGTTTCTCGCGCTCTGTTTCAGCCCCTCTGTTTCAGCCCCTCTGTTTCTCGCCCTCTGTTTCAGCCCCTCTGTTTCTCGCCCTCTGTTTCAGCCCCTCTGTTTCAGCCCCTCTATTTCTCGCCCTCTGTTTCTGCCCCTATGTTTCTCGCCCTCTGTTTCAGCCACTCTGTTTTTCGCCCTCTGTTTCAGCCCCTCTGTTTCTCGCCCTCTGTATCAGACCCTCTGTTTCAGCTCCTCTGTTTCAGACCCTCTGTTTCACCCCCTCTGTTTCTCGCCCGCGGTTTCTCGCCCTCTGTTTCAGCACCTCTGTTTCTCGCCCTCTGTTTCAGCCCCTCTGTTTATCGCCCTCTGTTTCAGCCACTCTGTTTCTCGCCCTCTGTTTCAGCTCCTCTGTTTCAGCCCCGCTGTTTCTCGCCCTCTGTTTCAGCCCCTCCGTTTCACCCCCTCTGTTTCAGCCTCTCTGTTTCAGCCCCTCTGTTTCTCGCCCTCTGTTTCAGCCCCTCTGTTTCTCGCCCTCTGTTCAGCACCTTAGTTTCTCGCCCTCTGTTTCAGCCCCTCTGTTTCTCGCCCTCTGTTTCAGCCCCTCTGTTTCAGCCCCTCTGTTTCTCGCCCTCTGTTTCTGCCCCTCTGTTTCTCGCCCTCTGTTTCAGCCCCTCTGTTTCTCGCCCTCTGTTTCAGACCCTCTGTTTCATCCCCTCTGCTCAGCCCCTCTGTTTCAGCACCTCTGTTTCTCTCCCTCTGTTTCAGCCCCTCTGTTTCTCGCCCTCTGTTTCAGGCCCTCTGTTTCTCGCCCTCTGTTTCAGCCCCTCTCTTTCAGCCCCTCTGTTTCAGCCCCTCTGTTTCTCGCCCTCTTTTTCAGCCCCTCTGAATCAGCCCCTCTGATTCAGCCCCTCTGTTTCAGCCCCTCTGTTTCAGCCCCTCTGTTTCTTGCCCTCTGTTTCAGCCCCTCTGTTTCAGCCCCTCTGTCTCAGCCCCTCTGTTTCTCGCCCTCTGTTCAGCCCCTATGTTTCTCGCCCTCTGTTTCAGCCCCTCTGTTTCTCGCCCTCTGTTTCAGCGCCTCTGTTTCTCGCCCTCAGTTTCAGCCCATCTGTTTCTCGTTCTCTGTTTCAGCCCCTCTGTTTCAGCCCCTCTGTTTCAGCCCCTCTGTTTCAGCCCGTCTGTTTCTCACCCTCTTTTTCAGCCCCTCTGTTTCTCGCCCTCTGTTTCAGCCCCTCTGTTTCTCGCCCTCTGTTTCAGCCCCTCTGTTTCAGCCCCTCTGTTTCAGCCCCTCTGTTTCAGCCCCACTGTTTCTCACCCTCTGTTTCAGCCCCTCTGTTTCTCGCCCTCTGTTTCAGCCCCTCTGTTTCTCGCCCTCTGTTTCAGCCCTTCTGTTTCAGCCCCTCTGTTTCTCGCCCTCTGTTTCTGCCCCTCTGTTTCTCGCCCTCTGTTTCAGCCCCGCTCTTTCTCGCCCTCTGCTTCAGCCCCGCTGATTCAGCCCCTCTGTTTCAGCCCCTCTGAATCAGCCCCTCTGATTCAGCCCCTCTGTTTCAGCCCCTCTGTTTCAGCCCCTCTGTTTCTCGCCCTCTGTTTCAGCCCCTCTGTTTCTCGCCCTCTGTTTCAGCCCCTCCGTTTCTCGCCCTCTGTTCAGCCCCTATGTTTCTCGCCCACTGTTTCAGCCCGTCTGATTCAGCCCCTCTGATTCAGCCCCTCTGATTCAGCCCCTCTGTTTCAGCGCCTCTGATTCAGCCCCTCTGATTCAGCCCCTCTGTTTCTCGCCCTCTCTTTCAGCCGCTCTGTTTCAGCCCCTCTGTTTCACCTCCTCTGTTTCAGCCCCTCTGTTTCTAGCCCTCTGTTTCAGCCCCTCTGTTTCTCGCCCTCTGTTCCAGCCCCTCTGTTTCTCGCCCTCTGTTTCAGCCCCTCTGTTTCAGCCCCTCTGTTTCAGCCCCTCTGTTTCTCGCCCTCTGTTTCAGCCCCTCTGTTTCTCGCCCTCAGTTTCAGCCCATCTGTTTCTCGCCCTCTGTTTCAGCCCCTCTGTTTCAGCCCCTCTGTTTCTCGCCCTCTGTTTCAGCCCCTCTGTTTCAGCCCCTCTGTTTCAGCCCCTCTGTTTCAGCCCGTCTGTTTCTCACCCTCTTTTTCAGCCCCTCTGTTTCTCGCCCTCTGTTTCAGCCCCTCTGTTTCTCGCCCTCTGTTTCAGCCCCTCTGTTTCAGCCCCTCTATTTCTCGCCCTCTGTTTCTGCCCCTATGTTTCTCGCCCTCTGTTTCAGCCACTCTGTTTTTCGCCCTCTGTTTCAGCCCCTCTGTTTCTCGCCCTCTGTATCAGACCCTCTGTTTCAGCCCCTCTGTTTCAGACCCTCTGTTTCAGCCCCTCTGTTTCTCGCCCGCGGTTTCTCGCCCTCTGTTTCAGCCCCTCTGTTTCTCGCCCTCTGTTTCAGCCCCTCTGTTTCTCGCCCTCTGTTTCAGCCCCTCTGTTTCAGCCCCGCTGTTTCTCGCCCTCTGTTTCAGCCCCTCCGTTTCAGCCCCTCTGTTTCAGCCTCTCTGTTTCAGCCCCTCTGTTTCTCGCCCTCTGTTTCAGCCCCTCTGTTTCTCGCCCTCTGTTCAGCACCTTAGTTTCTCGCCCTCTTTTTCAGCCCCTCTGTTTCTCGCCCTCTGTTTCAGCCCCTCTGTTTCAGCCCCTCTGTTTCTCGCCCTCTGTTTCTGCCCCTCTGTTTCTCGCCCTCTGTTTCAGCCCCTCTGTTTCTCGCCCTCTGTTTCAGCCCCTCTGTTTCTCGCCCTCTGTTCAGCCCCTATGTTTCGCGCCCTCTGTTTCAGCCCCTCTGTTTCTCGCCCTCTGTTTCAGCGCCTCTGTTTCTCGCCCTCAGTTTCAGCCCATCTGTTTCTCGTTCTCTGTTTCAGCCCCTCTGTTTCAGCCCCTCTGTTTCTCGCCCTCTGTTTCAGCCCCTCTGTTTCAGCCCCTCTGTTTCAGCCCCTCTGTTTCAGCCCGTCTGTTTCTCACCCTCTTTTTCAGCCCCTCTGTTTCTCGCCCTCTGTTTCAGCCCCTCTGTTTCTCGCCCTCTGTTTCAGCCCCTCTGTTTCAGCCCCTCTGTTTCAGCCCCTCTGTTTCAGCCCCACTGTTTCTCACCCTCTGTTTCAGCCCCTCTGTTTCTCGCCCTCTGTTTCAGCCCCTCTGTTTCTCGCCCTCTGTTTCAGCCCTTCTGTTTCAGCCCCTCTGTTTCTCGCCCTCTGTTTCTGCCCCTCTGTTTCTCGCCCTCTGTTTCAGCCCCGCTGTTTCTCGCCCTCTGCTTCAGCCCCGCTGATTGAGCCCCTCTGTTTCAGCCCCTCTGAATCAGCCCCTCTGATTCAGCCCCTCTGTTTCAGCCCCTCTGTTTCAGCCCCTCTGTTTCTCGCCCTCTGTTTCAGCCCCTCTGTTTCTCGCCCTCTGTTTCAGCCCCTCTGTTTCTCGCCCTCTGTTCAGCCCCTATGTTTCTCGCCCACTGTTTCAGCCCGTCTGATTCAGCCCCTCTGATTCAGCCCCTCTGATTCAGCCCCTCTGTTTCAGCGCCTCTGATTCAGCCCCTCTGATTCAGCCCCTCTGTTTCTCGCCCTCTCTTTCAGCCGCTCTGTTTCAGCCCCTCTGTTTCATCCCCTCTGTTTCTCGCCCTCTGTTTCAGCCCCTCTGTTTCAGCCCCTCTGTTTCAGCCCCTCTGTTTCAGCCCCACTGTTTCTCACCCTCTGTTTCAGCCCCTCTGTTTCTCGCCCTCTGTTTCAGCCCCTCTGTTTCAGCCCCTCTGTTTCAGCCCCTCTGTTTCTCGCCCTCTGTTTCAGCCCCTCTGTTTCGCGCCCTCAGATTCAGCCCATCTGTTTCTCGCCCTCTGTTTCAGCCCCTCTGTTTCAGCCCCTCTGTTTCTCGCCCTCTGTTTCAGCCCCTCTGTTTCAGCCCCTCTGTTTCAGCCCCTCTGTTTCAGCCCGTCTGTTTCTCACCCTCTTTTTCAGCCCCTCTGTTTCTCGCCCTCTGTTACAGCCCCTCTGTTTCTCGCCCTCTGTTTCAGCCCCTCTGTTTCAGCCCCTCTATTTCTCGCCCTCTGTTTCTGCCCCTATGTTTCTCGCCCTCTGTTTCAGCCACTCTGTTTTTCGCCCTCTGTTTCAGCCCCTCTGTTTCTCGCCCTCTGTATCAGACCCTCTGTTTCAGCCCCTCTGTTTCAGACCCTCTGTTTCAGCCCCTCTGTTTCTCGCCCGCGGTTTCTCGCCCTCTGTTTCAGTCCCTCTGTTTCTCGCCCTCTGTTTCAGCCCCTCTGTTTCTCGCCCTCTGTTTCAGCCCCTCTGTTTCTCGCCCTCTGTTTCAGCCCCTCTGTTTCAGCCCCTCTGTTTCTCGCCCTCTGTTTCAGCCCCTCTGTTTCAGCCCCTCTGTTTCAGCCCCTCTGTTTCTCGCCCTCTGTTTCAGCCCCTCTGTTTCTCGCCCTCTGTTTCAGCCCCTCTGTTTCAGCCCCTCTGTTTCAGCCCCTCTGTTTCAGCCCGTCTGTTTCTCACCCTCTTTTTCAGCCCCTCTGTTTCTCGCCCTCTGTTTCTCGCCCTCTGTTTCAGTCCCTCTGTTTCTCGCCCTCTGTTTCAGTCCCTCTGTTTCTTGCCCTCTGTTTCAGCCCCTCTGTTTCTCGCCCTCTGTTTCAGCCCCTCTGTTTCTCGCCCTCTGTTTCAGCCCCTCTGTTTCAGCCCCTCTGTTTCTCGCCCTCTGTTTCAGTCCCTCTGTTTCTCGCCCTCTGTTTCAGCCCCTCTGTTTCTCGCCCTCTGTTTCAGCCCCTCTGTTTCTCGCCCTCTGTTTCAGCCCCTCTGTTTCTCGCCCTCTGTTTCAGCCCCTCTGTTTCAGCCCCTCTGTTTCAGCCCCTCTGTTTCAGCCCGTCTGTTTCTCACCCTCTTTTTCAGCCCCTCTGTTTCTCGCCCTCTGTTTCAGCCCCTCTGTTTCTCGCCCTCTGTTTCAGCCCCTCTGTTTCAGCCCCTCTGTTTCTCGCCCTCTGTTTCAGCCCCTCTGTTTCTCGCCCTCAGTTTCAGCCCATCTGTTTCTCGCCCTCTGTTTCAGCCCCTCTGTTTCAGCCCCTCTGTTTCTCGCCCTCTGTTTCAGCCCCTCTGTTTCAGCCCCTCTGTTTCAGCCCCTCTGTTTCAGCCCGTCTGTTTCTCACCCTCTTTTTCAGCCCCTCTGTTTCTCGCCCTCTGTTTCAGCCCCTCTGTTTCTCGCCCTCTGTTTCAGCCCCTCTGTTTCAGCCACTCTATTTCTCGCCCTCTGTTTCTGCCCCTATGTTTCTCGCCCTCTGTTTCAGCCACTCTGTTTTTCGCCCTCTGTTTCAGCCCCTCTGTTTCTCGCCCTCTGTATCAGACCCTCTGTTTCAGCCCCTCTGTTTCAGACCCTCTGTTTCAGCCCCTCTGTTTCTTGCCTGCGGTTTCTCGCCCTCTGTTTCAGCCCCTCTGTTTCTCGGCCTCTGTTTCTGCCCCTCTGTTTCTCGCCCTCTGTTTCAGCCCCTCTGTTTCTCGCCCTCTGTTTCAGCCCTTCTGTTTCAGCCCCGCTGTTTCTCGCCCTCTGTTTCAGCCCCTCCGTTTCAGCCCCTCTGTTTCAGCCTCTCTGTTTCAGCCCCTCTGTTTCTCGCCCTCTGTTTCAGCCCCTCTGTTTCTCGCCCTCTGTTCAGCACCTTAGTTTCTCGCCCTCTTTTTCAGCCCCTCTGTTTCTCGCCCTCTGTTTCAGCCCCTCTGTTTCAGCCCCTCTGTTTCTCGCCCTCTGTTTCTGCCCCTCTGTTTCTCGCCCTCTGTTTCAGCCCCTCTGTTTCTCGCCCTCTGTTTCGGCCCCTCTGTTTCATCCCCTCTGTTTCAGCCCCTCTGTTTCAGCACCTCTGTTTCTCGCCCTCTGTTTCAGCCCCTCTGTTTCTCGCCCTCTCATTCAGGCCCTCTGTTTCTCGCCCTCTGTTTCAGCCCCTCTCTTTCAGCCCCTCTGTTTCAGCCCCACTGTTTCTCGCCCTATGTTTCATCCCCTCTGAATCAGCCCCTCTGATTCAGCCCCTCTGTTTCAGCCCCTCTGTTTCAGCCCCTCTGTTTCTCGCCCTCTGTTTCAGCCCCTCTGTTTCTCGCCCTCTGTTTCAGCCCCTCTGTTTCTCGCCCTCTGTTCAGCCCCTATGTTTCTCGCCCTCTGTTTCAGCCTCTCTGTTTTTCGCCCTCTGTTTCAGCCCCTCTGTTTCTGCCCCTCTGTTTCTCGCCCTCTGTTTCTGCCACTCTGTTTCTCGCCCTCTGTTTCAGCCCCGCTGATTCAGCCCCTCTGTTTCAGCCCCTCTGAATCAGCCCCTCTGATTCAGCCCCTCCGTTTCAGACCCTCTGTTTCAGCCCCTCTGTTTCTCGCCCTCTGTTTCAGCCCATCTGATTCTCGCCCTCTGTTTCCGCCCCTCTGATTCTCACCCTCTGTTTCAGCCCCTCTGATTGAGCCCCTCTGTTTCAGCCCCTCTGATTCAGCCCCTCTGATTCAGCCATTCTGATTCAGCCCCTCAGTTTCTCGCCCTCTGTTTCAGCCCCTCTGTTTCAGCCCCTTTGTTTCATCCCCTCTGTTTCAGCCCCTCTGTTTCAGCCCCTCTGTTTCTCGCCCTCTGTTTCAGCCCCTCTGTTTCTCGCCCTCTGTTTCAGGCCCTCTGTTTCTCGCCCTCTGTTTCAGCCCCTCTCTTTCAGCCCCTCTGTTTCAGCCCCTCTGATTCTCGCCCTCTGTTTCAGCCCCTCTGTTTCAGCCCCTCTGTTTCAGCCCCTCTGTTTCAGCCCCTCTGTTTCAGCCCCTCTGTTTCTCGCCCTCTGTTTCAGCCCTTCTTTTTCAGCTCCTCTGTTTCTCGCCCTCTGTTTCTGCCCCTCTGTTTCTCGCCCTCTGTTTCAGCCCCGCTGTTTCTCGCCCTCTGCTTCAGCCCCGCTGATTCAGCCCCTCTGTTTCAGCCCCTCTGAATCAGCACCTCTGCTTCATCCCCTCTGTTTCAGCCCCTCTGTTTCAGCCCCTCTGTTTCTCGCCCTCTGTTTCAGCCGCACTGTTTCTCGCCCTCTGTTTCAGCCCCTCTGTTTATCGTCCTCTGTTCAGCCCCTATGTTTCTCGCCCTCTGTTTCAGCCCCTCTGTTTTTCGCCCTCTGTTTCAGCCCCTCTGTTTCAGCCCGTCTGTTTCTCGCCCTCTGTTTCTGCCACTCTGTTTCTCGCCCTCTGTTTCAGCCCCGCTGATTCAGCCCCTCTGTTTCAGCCCCTCTGAATCAGCCCCTCTGATTCAGACCCTCCGTTTCAGCCCCTCTGTTTCAGCCCCTCTGTTTCTCGCCCTCTGTTTCAGCCCATCTGATTCTCGCCCTCTGTTTCAGCCCCTCTGTTTCTCGGCCTCTGTTTCAGCCCCTCTGTTTCTCGCCCTCTGTTTCAGCCCCTCTGTTTCTCGCCCTCTGTTTCAGCCCTTCTGTTTCAGCCCCGCTGTTTCTCGCCCTCTGTTTCAGCCCCTCCGTTTCAGCCCCTCTGTTTCAGCCTCTCTGTTTCAGCCCCTCTGTTTCTCGCCCTCTGTTTCAGCCCCTCTGTTTCTCGCCCTCTGTTCAGCACCTTAGTTTCTCGCCCTCTTTTTCAGCCCCTCTGTTTCTCGCCCTCTGTTTCAGCCCCTCTGTTTCAGCCCCTCTGTTTCTCGCCCTCTGTTTCTGCCCCTCTGTTTCTCGCCCTCTGTTTCAGCCCCTCTGTTTCTCGCCCTCTGTTTCGGCCCCTCTGTTTCATCCCCTCTGTTTCAGCCCCTCTGTTTCAGCACCTCTGTTTCTCGCCCTCTGTTTCAGCCCCTCTGTTTCTCGCCCTCTCATTCAGGCCCTCTGTTTCTCGCCCTCTGTTTCAGCCCCTCTCTTTCAGCCCCTCTGTTTCAGCCCCTCTGTTTCTCGCCCTATGTTTCATCCCCTCTGAATCAGCCCCTCTGATTCAGCCCCTCTGTTTCAGCCCCTCTGTTTCAGCCCCTCTGTTTCTCGCCCTCTGTTTCAGCCCCTCTGTTTCTCGCCCTCTGTTTCAGCCCCCCTGTTTCTCGCCCTCTGTTCAGCCCCTATGTTTCTCGCCCTCTGTTTCAGCCCCTCTGTTTTTCGCCCTCTGTTTCAGCCCCTCTGTTTCTGCCCCTCTGTTTCTCGCCCTCTCTTTCTGCCACTCTGTTTCTCGCCAACTGTTTCAGCCCCGCTGATTCAGCCCCTCTGTTTCAGCCCCTCTGAATCAGCCCCTCTGATTCAGCCCCTCCGTTTCAGACCCTCTGTTTCAGCCCCTCTGTTTCTCGCCCTCTGTTTCAGCCCATCTGTTTCTCGCCCTCTTTTTCAGCCCCTCTGTTTCAGCCCCTCTGTTTCAGCCCCTCTGTTTCTCACCCTCTGTTTCAGCCCCTCTGATACAGCCCCTCTGATTCAGCTCCTCTCTTTCAGCCCCACTTTTTCAGCCCCTTTGTTTCTCGCCCTCTGTTTCAGCCCCTCTGATTCTCGCCCTCTGTTTCAGCCCCTCTGTTTCTCGCCGTCTGTTTCAGCCCCTCTGATTCAGCCCCTCTGTTTCAGCCTTTCTGATTCAGCCCCTCTGATTCAGCCCCCCTGATTCAGCCCCTCTGTTTCTCGCCCTCTGTTTCAGCCCCTCTGTTTCAGCTCCTCTGTTTCAGCCCCTCTGTTTCTCACCCTCTGTTTCAGCCCGTCTGATTCAGCCCCTCTGATTCAGCCCCTCTGATTCAGCCCCTCTGTTTCAGCGCCTCTGATTCAGCCTCTCTGATTCAGCCCCTCTGTTTCACATCCTCTGTTTCAGCCCCTCTGTTTCTAGCCCTCTGTTTCAGCCCCTCTGTTTCTCGCCCTCTGTTCCAGCCCCTCTGTTTCTCGCCCTCTGTTTCAGCCCCTCTGTTTTAGCCCCTCTGTTTCAGCCCCTCTGTTTCAGCCCCTCTGTTTCAGCCCCTCTGTTTCAGCCCCTCAGTTTCTCCCCCTCTGTTTCAGCCCCTCTGTTTCTCGCCCTCTGTTTCAGCCCCTCTGTTTCAGCCCCTCTGTTTCTCGCCCTCTGTTTCTGCCCCTCTGTTTCTCGCCCTCTGTTTCAGCCACTCTGTTTTTCGCCCTCTGTTTCAGCCCCTCTGTTTCTCGCCCTCTGTATCAGTCCCTCTGTTTCAGCCCCTCTGTTTCAGACCCTCTGTTTCAGCCTCTCTGTTTCTCGCCCTCGGTTTCTCGCCCTCTGTTTCAGCCCCTCTGTTTCTCGCCCTCTGTTTCAGCCCGTCTGTTTCAGCCCCTCTGTTTCAGCCCCTCTGTTTCTCGCCCTCTGTTTCAGCCCCTCTGTTTCTCACCCTCTGTTTCAGCCGCTCTGTTTCAGCCCCGCTGTTTTTCGCCCTCTGTTTCAGCCCCTCTGTTTCAGCCCCTCTGTTTCAGCCTCTCTGTTTCAGCCCGTCTGTTTCTCGCACTCTGTTTCAGCCCCTCTGTTTCTCGCCCTCTGTTTCAGCCCCTCCGTTTCTCGCCCTATCTTTCAGCCCCTCTGATTCATCCCCTCTGTTTCTCGCCCTCTGTTTCTGCCCCTCTGTTTCTCGCCCTCTGTTTCAGCCCCTCTGTTTCTCGCCCTCTGTTTCAGCCCCTCTGTTTCATCCCCTCTGTTTCAGCCCCTCTGTTTCAGTCCCTCTGTTTCTCGCCCTCTGTTTCAGCCCCTCTGTTTCTCGCCCTCTGTTTCAGGCCCTCTGTTTCTCGCCCTCTGTTTCAGCCCCTCTGTTTCAGACCCTCTGTTTCAGCCCCTCCGTTTCTCGCCCTCTGTTTCAGCCCCTCTGTTTCAGCCCCTCTGTTTCTCACCCTCTGTTTCAGCCCCTCTGTTTCTCGCCCTCTGTTTCTGCCCCTCTGTTTCTCGCCCTCTGTTTCAGCCCTTCTGTTTCAACCCCTCTGTTTCTCGCACTCTGTTTCTGCCCCTCTGTTTCTCGCCCTCTGTTTCAGCCCCGCTGTTTCTCGCCCTCTGTTTCAGCCCCGCTGATTCAGCCCCTCTGTTTCAGCCCCTCTGAATCAGCCCCTCTGATTCAGCCCCTCTGTTTCAGCCCCTCTGTTTCAGCCCCACTGTTTCTCGCCCTCAGTTTCAGCCGCTCTGTTTCTCGCCCTCTGTTTCAGCCCCTCTGTTTCTCGCGCTCTGTTCAGCCCCTATGTTTCTCGCCCTCTGTTTCAGCCCCTCTGTTTTTCGCCCTCTGTTTCAGCCCCTCTGTTTCAGCCCCTCTGTTTCTCGCCCTCTGTTTCTGCCACTCTGTTTCTCGCCCTCTGTTTCAGCCCCGCTGATTCAGCCCCTCTGTTTCAGCCCCTCTGAATCAGCCCCTCTGATTCAGCCCCTCCGTTTCAGCCCCTCTGTTTCAGCCCCTCTGTTTCTCGCCCTCTGTTTCAGCCCATCTGATTCTCGCCCTTTGTTTCCGCCCCTCTGATTCTCACCCTCTGTTTCAGCCCCTCTGATTGAGCCCCTCTGTTTCAGCCCCTGTGATTCAGCCCCTCTGTTTCTCGCCCTCTGTTTCAGCCCCTCTGTTTCAGCCCCTCTGTTTCAGCCCCTCTGTTTCTCACCCTCTGTTTCAGCCCCTCTGATTCAGCCCCTCTGATTCAGCCCCTCTGATTCAGCCCCTCTGTTTCAACGCCTCTGATTCAGCCCCTCTGATTCAGCCCATCTGTTTCTCGCCCTCTGTTTCAGCCCCCTCTGTTTCAGCACCTCTGTTTCTCCTCCTCTGTTTCAGCCCCTCTGTTTCTAGCACTCTGTTTCAGCCCCTCTGTTTCTCGCCCTCTGTTTCAGCCCCTCTCTTTCTCGCCCTCTGTTTCAGCCCCTCTGTTTCAGTCCCTCTAATTCAGCCCCACTGTTTCAGCCCCTCTGTTTCTCGCCCTCTGTTTCAGCCCCTCTGTTTCTCGCCCTCAGTTTCAGCTCCTCTGTTTCTCGCCCTCTGTTTCAGCCCCTCTGTTTCAGTCCCTCTGTTTCCGCCCCTCTGTTTCTCGCCCTCTGTTTCAGCCCCTCTGTTTCAGCCCCTCTGTTTCAGCCCGTCTGTTTCTCACCCTCTGTTTCAGCCCCTCTGTTTCTCGCCCTCTGTTTCAGCCCTTCTGTTTCTCGCCCTCTATTTCAGCCCCTCTGTTTCAGCCCCTCTGTTTCTCGCCCTCTGTTTCTGCCCCTCTGTTTCTCGCCCTCCGTTTCAGCCCCTCTGTTTTTCGCCCTCTGTTTCAGCCCCTCTGTTTCTCGCCCTCTGTATCAGACCCTCTGTTTCCGCCCCTCTGTTTCAGCCCCTCTGTTTCTCGCCCTCTGTTTCTCGCCCTCTGTTTCAGCACCTCTGTTTCTCGCCCTCTGTTTCAGCTCCTCTGTTTCGCGCTCTCTGTTTCAGCCCCTCTGTTTCAGCCCCTCTGTTTCTCGCCCTCTGTTTCTGCCCCTCTGTTTCTCGCCCTCTGTTTCAACCCCTCTGTTTCTCGCCCTCTGTTTCAGCCCCGCTGATTCAGCCCCTCTGTTTCAGCCCCTCTGATTCCGCCCCTCTGTTTCTCGCCCTCTGTTTCAGCCCCTCTGTTTCGCGCCCTCTGTTTCAGCCCCTCTGATTCAGCCCCTCTGTTTCAGCCTCTCTGTTTCTCCCCCTCTGTTCCAGCCCCTCTGTTTCAGCCCCTCTGTTTCAGCCACTCTGTTTCTCGCCCTCTGTTTCAGCCCCTCTGTTTCTCGCCCTCTGTTTCAGCCCCTCTGTTTCTCGCCCTCCGATTCAGCCCCTCTGTTTCAGCCCGTCTGTTTCAGCCCCTCTGTTTCACGCCCTCTGTTTCAGCCCCTCTGTTTCTCGCCCTCCGATTCAGCCCCTCTGTTTCAGCCCGTCTGTTTCAGCCCCTCTGTTTCTCGCCCTCTGTTTCAGCCCCTCCGTTTCTCGCCCTCTGTTTCAGCCCCTCTGATTCAGCCCCTCTGTTTCTCGCCCTCTGTTTCTGCCCCTCTGTTTCTCGCCCTCTGTTTCAGCCCCTCTGTTTCTCGCCCTCTGTTTCAGCCCCTCTGTTTCATCCCCTCTGTTTCAGCCCCTCTGTTTCAGTCCCTCTGTTTCTCGCCCTCTGTTTCAGCCCCTCTGTTTCTCGCCCTCTGTTTCAGGCACTCTGTTTCTCGCCCTCTGTTTCAGCCCCTCTGTTTCAGACCCTCTGTTTCAGCCCCTCCGTTTCTCGCCCTCTGTTTCAGCCCCTCTGTTTCAGCCCCTCTGTTTCTCACCCTCTGTTTCAGCCCCTCTGTTTCTCGCCCTCTGTTTCTGCCCCTCTGTTTCTCGCCCTCTGTTTCAGCCCTTCTGTTTCAGCCCCTCTGTTTCTCGCACTCTGTTTCTGCCCCTCTGTTTCTCGCCCTCTGTTTCAGCCCCGCTGTTTCTCGCCCTCTGTTTCAGCCCCGCTGATTCAGCCCCTCTGTTTCAGCCCCTCTGAATCAGCCCCTCTGATTCAGCCCCTCTGTTTCAGCCCCTCTGTTTCAGCCCCACTGTTTCTCGCCCTCTGTTTCAGCACCTCTGTTTCTCGCCCTCTGTTTCAGCCCCTCTGTTTCTCGCCCTCTGTTCAGCCCCTATGTTTCTCGCCCTCTGTTTCAGCCCCTCTGTTTTTCGCCCTCTGTTTCAGCCCCTCTGTTTCAGCCCCTCTGTTTCTCGCCCTCTGTTTCTGCCACTCTGTTTCTCGCCCTCTGTTTCAGCCCCGCTGATTCAGCCCCTCTGTTTCAGCCCCTCTGAATCAGCCCCTCTGATTCAGCCCCTCCGTTTCAGCCCCTCTGTTTCAGCCCCTCTGTTTCTCGCCCTCTGTTTCAGCCCATCTGATTCTCGCCCTCTGTTTCCGCCCCTCTGATTCTCACCCTCTGTTTCAGCCCCTCTGATTGAGCCCCTCTGTTTCAGCCCCTCTGATTCAGCCCCTCTGTTTCTCGCCCTCTGTTTCAGCCCCTCTGTTTCAGCCCCTCTGTTTCAGCCCCTCTGTTTCTCACCCTCTGTTTCAGCCCCTCTGATTCAGCCCCTCTGATTCAGCCCCTCTGATTCAGCCCCTCTGTTTCAACGCCTCTGATTCAGCCCCTCTGATTCAGCCCCTCTGTTTCTCGCCCTCTGTTTCAGCCCCGCTGTTTCAGCACCTCTGTTTCTCCTCCTCTGTTTCAGCCCCTCTGTTTCTAGCACTCTGTTTCAGCCCCTCTGTTTCTCGCCCTCTGTTTCAGCCCCTCTCTTTCTCGCCCTCTGTTTCAGCCCCTCTGTTTCAGTCCCTCTAATTCAGCCCCTCTGTTTCAGCCCCTCTGTTTCTCGCCCTCTGTTTCAGCCCCTCTGTTTCTCGCCCTCAGTTTCAGCTCCTCTGTTTCTCGCCCTCTGTTTCAGCCCCTTTGTTTCAGCCCCTCTGTTTCCGCCCCTCTGTTTCTCGCCCTCTGTTTCAGCCCCTCTGTTTCAGCCCCTCTGTTTCAGCCCGTCTGTTTCTCACCCTCTGTTTCAGCCCCTCTGTTTCTCGCCCTCTGTTTCAGCCCTTCTGTTTCTCGCCCTCTATTTCAGCCCCTCTGTTTCAGCCCCTCTGTTTCTCGCCCTCTGTTTCTGCCCCTCTGTTTCTCGCCCTCCGTTTCAGCCCCTCTGTTTTTCGCCCTCTGTTTCAGCCCCTCTGTTTCTCGCCCTCTGTATCAGACCCTCTGTTTCAGCCCCTCTGTTTCTCGCCCTCTGTTTCAGCTCCTCTGTTTCGCGCTCTCTGTTTCAGCCCCTCTGTTTCAGCCCCTCTGTTTCTCGCCCTCTGTTTCTGCCCCTCTGTTTCTCGCCCTCTGTTTCAACCCCTCTGTTTCTCGCCCTCTGTTTCAGCCCCGCTGATTCAGCCCCTCTGTTTCAGCCCCTCTGATTCCGCCCCTCTGTTTCTCGCCCTCTGTTTCAGCCCCTCTGTTTCGCGCCCTCTGTTTCAGCCCCTCTGATTCAGCCCCTCTGTTTCAGCCTCTCTGTTTCTCCCCCTCTGTTCCAGCCCCTCTGTTTCAGCCCCTCTGTTTCAGCCACTCTGTTTCAGCCCCTCTGTTTCAGCCCCTCTGTTTCTCGCCCTCTGTTTCAGCCCCTCTGTTTCTCGCCCTCCGATTCAGCCCCTCTGTTTCAGCCCGTCTGTTTCAGCCCCTCTGTTTCACGCCCTCTGTTTCAGCCCCTCTGTTTCTCAACCTCTGTTTCAGCCCCTCTGATTCAGCCCCTCTGTTTCTCGCCCTCTGTTTCAGCCCCTCTGTTTCTCGCCCTCCGATTCAGCCCCTCTGTTTCAGCCCGTCTGTTTCAGCCACTCTGTTTCTCGCCCTCTGTTTCAGCCCCTCTGTTCCTCGCCCTCTGTTTCAGCCCCTCTGTTTCTCGCCCTCTGTTTCAGCCCCTCTGTTTCAGCCCCTCTGTTTCTCGCCCTCTGTTTCTGCCCCTCTGTTTCTCGCCCTCTGTTTCAGCCCCTCTGTTTTTCGCCCTCTTTTTCAGCCCCTCTGTTTCTCGCCCTCTGTATCGGACCCTCTGTTTCAGCCCCTCTGTTTCAGCCCCTCTGTTTCAGCCCCTCTGTTTATCGCCCTCTGTTTCTCGCCCTCTGTTTCAGCCCCTCTGTTTCTCGCCCTCTGTTTCAGCCCCTCTGTTTCGCGCTCTCTGTTTCAGCCCCTCTGTTTCAGCCACTCTGTTTCTCGCACTCTGTTTCTGCCCCTCTGTTTCTCCCCCTCTGTTTCAACCCCTCTGTTTCTCGCCCTCTGTTTCAGCCCGGCTGATTCAGCCCCTCTGTTTCAGCCCCTCTGATTCAGCCCCTCTGTTTCTCGCCCTCTCTTTCAGCCCCTCTGCTTCTCGCCCTCTGTTGCAGCCCCTCTGTTTCTCGCCCTCTGTTTCAGCCCCTCTGATTCAGCCCCTCTGTTTCAGACCCTCTGTTTCAGCACCTCTGTTTCTCGCCCTCTGTTTCAGCCCGTCTGTTTCTAGCCCTCTGATTCAGCCCCTCTGATTCAGCCCCTCTTTTTCTCGCCCTCTGTTTCAGCCCCTCTGTTTCAGCCCTTCTGTTTCAGCCCCTCTGTTTCAGCCCCTCTGTTTCAGCCCCTCTGTTTCTCGCGCTATGTTTCTGCCCCTCTGTTTCTCGCCCTCTGTTTCAGCCCCTCTGAATCAGCCCCTCTGATTCAGCTCCTCTGTTTCAGCCCCACTTTTTCAGCCCCTCTGTTTCTCGCCCTCTGTTTCAGCCCCTCTGATTCTCGCCCTCTGTTTCAGCCCCTCTGTTTCTCGCCGTTGGTTTCAGCCCCTCTGATTCAGCCCCTCTGTTTCAGCCCTTCTGATTCAGCCCCTCTGATTCAGCCCCTCTGTTTCAGCCCCTCTGTTTCTCACCCTCTGTTTCAGCCCGTCTGATTCAGCCCCTCTGATTCAGCCCCTCAGATTCAGCCCCTCTGTTTCAGCGCCTCTGATTCAGCCCCTCTGATTCAGCCCCTCTGTTTCTCGCCCTCTCTTTCAGACGCTCTGTTTCAGCCCCTCTGTTTCACCTCCTCTGTTTCACCCCCTCTGTTTCTAGCTCTCTGTTTCAGCCCTTCTGTTTCTCGCCCTCTGTTCCAGCCCCTCTGTTTCTCGCCCTCTGTTTCAGCCCCTCTGTTTCAGCCCCTCTGTTTCTCGCCCTCTGTTTCAGCCCCTCTGTTTCTCGCCCTCAGTTTCAGCCCCTCTGTTTCTCGCCCTCTGTTTCAGCCCCTCGGTTTCAGCCCCTCTGTTTCTCGCCGTCTGTTTCAGCCCCTCTGTTTCCGCCCCTCTGTTTCAGCCCCTCTGTTTCTCGCCCTCTGTTTCTCGCCCTCTGTTTCAGCCCCTCTGTTTCTCGCCCTCTGTTTCAGCTCCTCTGTTTCGCGCTCTCTGTTTCAGCCCCTCTGTTTCAGCCCCTCTGTTTCTCGCCCTCTGTTTCTGCCCCTCTGTTTCTCGCCCTCTGTTTCAACCCCTCTGTTTCTCGCCCTCTGTTTCAGCCCCGCTGATTCAGCCCCTCTGTTTCAGCCCCTCTGATTCCGCCCCTCTGTTTCTCGCCCTCTGTTTCAGCCCCTCTGTTTCGCGCCCTCTGTTTCAGCCCCTCTGATTCAGCCCCTCTGTTTCAGCCTCTCTGTTTCTCCCCCTCTGTTCCAGCCCCTCTGTTTCAGCCCCTCTGTTTCAGCCACTCTGTTTCAGCCCCTCTGTTTCAGCCCCTCTGTTTCTCGCCCTCTGTTTCAGCCCCTCTGTTTCTCGCCCTCCGATTCAGCCCCTCTGTTTCAGCCCGTCTGTTTCAGCCCCTCTGTTTCACGCCCTCTGTTTCAGCCCCTCTGTTTCTCGCCCTCCGATTCAGCCCCTCTGTTTCAGCCCGTCTGTTTCAGCCCCTCTGTTTCTCGCCCTCTGTTTCAGCCCCTCCGTTTCTCGCCCTCTGTTTCAGCCCCTCTGATTCAGCCCCTCTGTTTCTCGCCCTCTGTTTCTGCCCCTCTGTTTCTCGCCCTCTGTTTCAGCCCCTCTGTTTCTCGCCCTCTGTTTCAGCCCCTCTGTTTCATCCCCTCTGTTTCAGCCCCTCTGTTTCAGTCCCTCTGTTTCTCGCCCTCTGTTTCAGCCCCTCTGTTTCTCGCCCTCTGTTTCAGGCCCTCTGTTTCTCGCCCTCTGTTTCAGCCCCTCTGTTTCAGACCCTCTGTTTCAGCCCCTCCGTTTCTCGCCCTCTGTTTCAGCCCCTCTGTTTCAGCCCCTCTGTTTCTCACCCTCTGTTTCAGCCCCTCTGTTTCTCGCCCTCTGTTTCTGCCCCTCTGTTTCTCGCCCTCTGTTTCAGCCCTTCTGTTTCAGCCCCTCTGTTTCTCGCACTCTGTTTCTGCCCCTCTGTTCCTCGCCCTCTGTTTCAGCCCCGCTGTTTCTCGCCCTCTGTTTCAGCCCCGCTGATTCAGCCCCTCTGTTTCAGCCCCTCTGAATCAGCCCCTCTGATTCAGCCCCTCTGTTTCAGCCCCTCTGTTTCAGCCCCACTGTTTCTCGCCCTCTGTTTCAGCACCTCTGTTTCTCGCCCTCTGTTTCAGAAACCTCTGTTTCTCGCCCTCTGTTCAGCCCCTATGTTTCTCGCCCTCTGTTTCAGCCCCTCTGTTTTTCGCCCTCTGTTTCAGCCCCTCTGTTTCAGCCCCTCTGTTTCTCGCCCTCTGTTTCTGCCACTCTGTTTCTCGCCCTCTGTTTCAGCCCCGCTGATTCAGCCCCTCTGTTTCATCCCCTCTGAATCAGCCCCTCTGATTCAGCCCCTCCGTTTCAGCCCCTCTGTTTCAGCCCCTCTGTTTCTCGCCCTCTGTTTCAGCCCATCTGATTCTCGCCCTCTGTTTCCGCCCCTCTGATTCTCACCCTCTGTTTCAGCCCCTCTGATTGAGCCCCTCTGTTTCAGCCCCTCTGATTCAGCCCCTCTGTTTCTCGCCCTCTGTTTCAGCCCCTCTGTTTCAGCCCCTCTGTTTCAGCCCCTCTGTTTCTCACCCTCTGTTTCAGCCCCTCTGATTCAGCCCCTCTGATTCAGCCCCTCTGATTCAGCCCCTCTGTTTCAACGCCTCTGATTCAGCCCCTCTGATTCAGCCCCTCTGTTTCTCGCCCTCTGTTTCAGCCCCGCTGTTTCAGCACCTCTGTTTCTCCTCCTCTGTTTCAGCCCCTCTGTTTCTCGCCCTCTGTTTCAGCCCCTCTCTTTCTCGCCCTCTGTTTCAGCCCCTCTGTTTCAGTCCCTCTAATTCAGCCCCTCTGTTTCAGCCCCTCTGTTTCTCGCCCTCTGTTTCAGCCCCTCTGTTTCTCGCCCTCAGTTTCAGCTCCTCTGTTTCTCGCCCTCTGTTTCAGCCCCTCTGTTTCAGCCCCTCTGTTTCCGCCCCTCTGTTTCTCGCCCTCTGTTTCAGCCCCTCTGTTTCAGCCCCTCTGTTTCAGCCCATCTGTTTCTCACCCTCTGTTTCAGCCCCTCTGTTTCTCGCCCTCTGTTTCAGCCCTTCTGTTTCTCGCCCTCTATTTCAGCCCCTCTGTTTCAGCCTCTCTGTTTCTCGCCCTCTGTTTCTGCCCCTCTGTTTCTCGCCCTCCGTTTCAGCCCCTCTGTTTTTCGCCCTCTGTTTCAGCCCCTCTGTTTCTCGCCCTCTGTATCAGACCCTCTGTTTCCGCCCCTCTGTTTCAGCCCCTCTGTTTCTCGCCCTCTGTTTCTCGCCCTCTGTTTCAGCCCCTCTGTTTCTCGCCCTCTGTTTCAGCTCCTCTGTTTCGCGCTCTCTGTTTCAGCCCCTCTGTTTCAGCCCCTCTGTTTCTCGCCCTCTGTTTCTGCCCCTCTGTTTCTCGCCCTCTGTTTCAACCCCTCTGTTTCTCGCCCTCTGTTTCAGCCCCGCTGATTCAGCCCCTCTGTTTCAGCCCCTCTGATTCCGCCCCTCTGTTTCTCGCCCTCTGTTTCAGCCCCTCTGTTTCGCGCCCTCTGTTTCAGCCCCTCTGATTCAGCCCCTCTGTTTCAGCCTCTCTGTTTCTCCCCCTCTGTTCCAGCCCCTCTGTTTCAGCCCCTCTGTTTCAGCCACTCTGTTTCAGCCCCTCTGTTTCAGCCCCTCTGTTTCTCGCCCTCTGTTTCAGCCCCTCTGTTTCTCGCCCTCCGATTCAGCCCCTCTGTTTCAGCCCGTCTGTTTCAGCCCCTCTGTTTCACGCCCTCTGTTTCAGCCCCTCTGTTTCTCAACCTCTGTTTCAGCCCCTCTGATTCAGCCCCTCTGTTTCTCGCCCTCTGTTTCAGCCCCTCTGTTTCTCGCCCTCCGATTCAGCCCCTCTGTTTCAGCCCGTCTGTTTCAGCCACTCTGTTTCTCGCCCTCTGTTTCAGCCCCTCTGTTCCTCGCCCTCTGTTTCAGCCCCTCTGTTTCTCGCCCTCTGTTTCAGCCGCTCTGTTTCAGCCCCTCTGTTTCTCGCCCTCTGTTTCTGCCCCTCTGTTTCTCGCCCTCTGTTTCAGCCCCTCTGTTTTTGGCCCTCTTTTTCAGCCCCTCTGTTTCTCGCCCTCTGTATCGGACCCTCTGTTTCAGCCCCTCTGTTTCAGCCCCTCTGTTTCAGCCCCTCTGTTTATCGCCCTCTGTTTCTCGCCCTCTGTTTCAGCCCCTCTGTTTCTCGCCCTCTGTTTCAGCCCCTCTGTTTCGCGCTCTCTGTTTCAGCCCCTCTGTTTCAGCCACTCTGTTTCTCGCACTCTGTTTCTGCCCCTCTGTTTCTCCCCCTCTGTTTCAACCCCTCTGTTTCTCGCCCTCTGTTTCAGCCCGGCTGATTCAGCCCCTCTGTTTCAGCCCCTCTGATTCAGCCCCTCTGTTTCTCGCCCTCTCTTTCAGCCCCTCTGCTTCTCGCCCTCTGTTGCAGCTCCTCTGTTTCTCGCCCTCTGTTTCAGCCCCTCTGATTCAGCCCCTCTGTTTCAGACCCTCTGTTTCAGCACCTCTGTTTCTCGCCCTCTGTTTCAGCCCGTCTGTTTCTAGCCCTCTGATTCAGCCCCTCTGATTCAGCCCCTCTTTTTCTCGCCCTCTGTTTCAGCCCCTCTGTTTCAGCCCTTCTGTTTCAGCCCCTCTATTTCAGCCCCTCTGTTTCAGCCCCTCTGTTTCTCGCGCTATGTTTCTGCCCCTCTGTTTCTCGCCCTCTGTTTCAGCCCCTCTGAATCAGCCCCTCTGATTCAGCTCCTCTGTTTCAGCCCCACTTTTTCAGCCCCTCTGTTTCTCGCCCTCTGTTTCAGCCCCTCTGATTCTCGCCCTCTGTTTCAGCCCCTCTGTTTCTCGCCGTCGGTTTCAGCCCCTCTGATTCAGCCCCTCTGTTTCAGCCCTTCTGATTCAGCCCCTCTGATTCAGCCCCTCTGTTTCAGCCCCTCTGTTTCTCACCCTCTGTTTCAGCCCGTCTGATTCAGCCAATCTGATTCAGCCCCTCAGATTCAGCCCCTCTGTTTCAGCGCCTCTGATTCAGCCCCTCTGATTCAGCCCCTCTGTTTCTCGCCCTCTCTTTCAGACGCTCTGTTTCAGCCCCTCTGTTTCACCTCCTCTGTTTCACCCCCTCTGTTTCTAGCTCTCTGTTTCAGCCCCTCTGTTTCTCGCCCTCTGTTCCAGCCCCTCTGTTTCTCGCCCTCTGTTTCAGCCCCTCTGTTTCAGCCCCTCTGTTTCTCGCCCTCTGTTTCAGCCCCTCTGTTTCTCGCCCTCAGTTTCAGCCCCTCTGTTTCTCGCCCTCTGTTTCAGCCCCTCGGTTTCAGCCCCTCTGTTTCTCGCCGTCTGTTTCAGCCCCTCTGTTTCAGCCCCTCTGTTTCAGCACCTCTGTTTCAGCCCCTCTGTTTCTCACCCTCTATTTCAGCCCCTCTGTTTCTCGCCCTCTGTTTCAGCCCCTCTGTTTCTCGCCCTCTGTTTCTGCCCCTCTGTTTCTCGCCCTCTGTTTCAGCCCCTCTGTTTCAGCCCCTCTGTTTCAGCCCCTCTGTTTCAGCCCCTCTGTTTCTCACCCTCTGTATCAGACCCTCTGTTTCAGCCCTTCTGTTTCAGACCCTTTGTTTCAGCCCCTCTGTTTCTCGCCCTCGGTTTCTCGCCCTCTGTTTCAGCCCCTCTGTTTCTCGTCCTCTGTTTCAGCCACTCTGTTTCGCGCCCTCTGTTTCAGCCCCTCTGTTTCAGCCCCTCTGTTTCAGCCCCTCTGTTTCTCGCCCTCTGTTTCAGCCCCTCTGTTTCTCGCCCTCTGTTTCAGCCCCTCTGTTTCAGCCCCGCTGTTTCTCGCCCTCTGTTTCAGCCCCTCTGTTTCAGCCCCTCTGTTTCAGCTTCTGTGTTTCAGCCCCTCTGTTTCAGCCCCTCTGTTTCTCGCACTCTGTTTCTGCCCCTCTGTTTCTCGCCCTCTGTTTCAACCCCTCTGTTTCTCGCCCTCTTTTTCAGCCCCGCTGATTCAGCCCCTCTGTTTCAGCCCCTCTGATTCAGCCCCTCTGTTTCTCGCCCTCTGTTTCAGCCCCTCTGCTTCTCGCCCTCTGTTGCAGCCCCTCTGTTTCTCGCCCTCTGTTTCAGCCCCTCTGATTCAGCCCCTCTGTTTCAGCCCCTCTGTTTCAGCGCCTCTGTTTCTCGCCCTCTGTTTCAGCCCCTCTGTTTCTAGACCTCTGATTCAGCCCCTCTGATTCAGCCCATCTTTTTCTCGCCCTCTGTTTCAGCCCCTCTGTTTCAGCCCTTCTATTTCAGCCCCTCTGTTTCAGCCTCTCTGTTTCAGCCCCTCTGTTTCTAGCCCTCTGTTTCTGCCCCTCTGTTTCTCGCCCTCTGTTTCAGCCCCGCTGATTCATCCCCTCTGTTTCAGCCCGTCTGAATCAGCCCCTCTGATTGAGCTCCTCTGTTTCAGCTCCACTTTTTCAGCCGCTCTGTTTCTCGCTCTCTGTTTCAGCCCCTCTGATTCTCGCCCTCTGTTTCAGCCCCTCTGTTTCTCGCCGTCTGTTTCAGCACCTCTGATTCAGCCTCTCTGTTTCAGCCATTCTGATTCAGCCCCTCTGATTCAGCCCCTCTGTTTCAGCCCCTCTGTTTCTCACCCTCTGTTTCAGCCCGTCTGATTCAGCCCCTCTGATTCAGACCCTCTGATTCAGCCCCTCTGTTTCAGCGCCTCTGATTCAGCCCCTCTGATTGAGCCCCTTTGTTTCTCGCCCTCTCTTTCAGCCGCTCTGTTTCAGCCCCTCTGTTTCACCTCCTCTGTTTCAGCCCCTCTGTTTCTAGCCCACTGTTTCAGCCCCTCTGTTTCTCGCCCTCTGTTTCAGCCCCTCTGTTTCTCGCCCTCTGTTTCAGCCCCTCTGTTTCAGCCCCTCTGTTTCAGCACCTCTGTTTCTCGCCCTCTGTTTCAGCCCCTCTGTTTCTCGCCCTCAGTTTCAGCCCCTCTGTTTCTCGCCCTCTGTTTCAGCCCCTCTGTTTCACCCCCTCTGTTTCTCGCCCTCTGTTTCAGCCCCTCTGTTTCAGCCCCTCTGTTTCTCACCCTCTGTTTCAGCCCCTCTGTTTCTCGCCCTCTGTTTCAGCCCCTCTGTTTCTCGCCCTCTGTTTCAGCCCCTCTGTTTCAGCCCCTCTGTTTCTCGCCCTCTGTTTCTGCCCCTCTGTTTCTCGCCCTCTGTTTCAGCCACTCTGTTTTTCACCCTCTGTTTCAGCCCCTCTGTTTCTCGCCCTCTGTATCAGACCCTCTGTTTCAGCCCCTCTGTTTCAGACCCTCTGTTTCAGCCCCTCTGTTTCTCGCCCTCGGTTTCTCGCCCTCTGTTTCAGCCCCTCTGTTTCTCGCCCTCTGTTTCAGCCCCTCTGTTTCGCGCCCTCTGTTTCAGCCCCTCTGTTTCAGCCCCTCTGTTTCAGCCCCTCTGTTTCTCGCCCTCTGTTTCAGCCCCTCTGTTTCTCGCCCTCTGTTTCAGCCCCTCTGTTTCAGCCCCGCTGTTTCTCGCCCTCTGTTTCAGCCCCTCTGTTTCAGCCCCTCTGTTTCACCCTCTCTGTTTCAGCCCCTCTGTTTCTCGCCCTCTGTTTCAGTCCCTCTGTTTCTCGCCCTCTGTTTCAGCCCCTCTGTTTCAGCCCCGCTGTTTCTCGCCCTCTGTTTCAGCCCCTCTGTTTCAGCTCCTCTGTTTCACCCTCTCTGTTTCAGCCCCTCTGTTTCTCGCCCTCTGTTTCAGTCCCTCTGTTTCTCGCCCTCTGTTCAGCACGTTAGTTTCTCGCCTTCTGTTTCAGCCCCTCTGTTTCTCGCCCTCTGTTTCAGCCCCTCTGTTTCAGCCCCTGTGTTTCTCGCCCTCTGTTTCTACCCCTCTGTTTCTCGCCCTCTGTTTCAGCCCCTCTGTTTTTCGCCCTCTGTTTCAGCCCCTCTGTTTCTCGCCCTCTGTATCGGACCCTCTGTTTCAGCCCCTCTGTTTCAGCCCCTCTGTTTCAGCCCCTCTGTTTATCGCCCTCTGTTTCTCGCCCTCTGTTTCAGCCCCTCTGTTTCTCGCCCTCTGTTTCAGCCCCTCTGTTTCGCGCTCTCTGTTTCAGCCCCTCTGTTTCAGCCCCTCTGTTTCTCGCACTCTGTTTCTGCCCCTCTGTTTCTCGCCCTCTGTTTCTCGCCCTCTGTTTCAGCCCGGCTGATTCAGCCCCTCTGTTTCAGCCCCTCTGATTCAGCCCCTCTGTTTCTCGCCCTCTGTTTCAGCCCCTCTGCTTCTCGCCCTCTGTTGCAGCCCCTCGGTTTCTCGCCCTCTGTTTCAGCCCCTCTGATTCAGCCCCTCTGTTTCAGACCCTCTGTTTCAGCACCTCTGTTTCTCGCCCTCTGTTTCAGCCCGTCTGTTTCTAGCCCTCTGATTCAGCCCCTCTGATTCAGCCCCTCTTTTTCTCGCCCTCTGTTTCAGCCCCTCTGTTTCAGCCCTTCTGTTTCAGCCCCTCTGTTTCAGCCCCTCTGTTTCAGCCCCTCTGTTTCTCGCGCTATGTTTCTGCCCCTCTGTTTCTCGCCCTCTGTTTCAGCCCCTCTGAATCAGCCCCTCTGATTCAGCTCCTCTGTTTCAGCCCCAATTTTTCAGCCCCTCTGTTTCTCGCCCTCTGTTTCAGCCCCTCTGATTCTCGCCCTCTGTTTCAGCCCCTCTGTTTCTCGCCGTCTGTTTCAGCCCCTCTGATTCAGCCCCTCTGTTTCAGCCCTTCTGATTCAGCCCCTCTGATTCAGCCCCTCTGTTTCAGCCCCTCTGTTTCTCACCCTCTGTTTCAGCCCGTCTGATTCAGCCCCTCTGATTCAGCCCCTCAGATTCAGCCCCTCTGTTTCAGCGCCTCTGATTCAGCCCCTCTGATTCAGCCCCTCTGTTTCTCGCCCTCTCTTTCAGACGCTCTGTTTCAGCCCCTCTGTTTCACCTCCTCTGTTTCACCCCCTCTGTTTCTAGCTCTCTGTTTCAGCCCCTCTGTTTCTCGCCCTCTGTTCCAGCCCCTCTGTTTCTCGCCCTCTGTTTCAGCCCCTCTGTTTCAGCCCCTCTGTTTCAGCCCCTCTGTTTCTCGCCCTCTGTTTCAGCCCCTCTGTTTCTCGCCCTCAGTTTCAGCCCCTCTGTTTCTCGCCCTCTGTTTCAGCCCCTCGGTTTCAGCCCCTCTGTTTCTCGCCGTCTGTTTCAGCCCCTCTGTTTCAGCCCCTCTGTTTCAGCACCTCTGTTTCAGCCCCTCTGTTTCTCGCCCTCTGTTTCAGCCCCTCTGTTTCTCGCCCTCTGTTTCTGCCCCTCTGTTTCTCGCCCTCTGTTTCAGCCCCTCTGTTTCAGCCCCTCTGTTTCAGCCCCTCTGTTTCTCACCCTCTGTATCAGACCCTCTGTTTCAGCCCTTCTGTTTCAGACCCTCTGTTTCAGCCCCTCTGTTTCTCGCCCTCGGTTTCTCGCCCTCTGTTTCAGCCCCTCTGTTTCTCGTCCTCTGTTTCAGCCCCTCTGTTTCGCGCCATCTGTTTCAGCCCCTCTGTTTCAGCCCCTCTGTTTCAGCCCCTCTGTTTCTCGCCCTCTGTTTCAGCCCCTCTGTTTCTCGCCCTCTGTTTCAGCCCCTCTGTTTCAGCCCCGCTGTTTCTCGCCCTCTGTTTCAGCCCCTCTGTTTCAGCCCCTCTGTTTCAGCTTCTGTGTTTCAGCCCCTCTGTTTCAGCCCCTCTGTTTCTCGCACTCTGTTTCTGCCCCTCTGTTTCTCGCCCTCTGTTTCAACCCCTCTGTTTCTCGCCCTCTTTTTCAGCCCCGCTGATTCAGCCCCTCTGTTTCAGCCCCTCTGATTCAGCCCCTCTGTTTCTCGCCCTCTGTTTCAGCCCCTCTGCTTCTCGCCCTCTGTTGCAGCCCCTCTGTTTCTCGCCCTCTGTTTCAGCCCCTCTGATTCAGCCCCTCTGTTTCAGCCCCTCTGTTTCAGCGCCTCTGTTTCTCGCCCTCTGTTTCAGCCCCTCTGTTTCTAGACCTCTGATTCAGCCCCTCTGATTCAGCCCCTCTTTTTGTCGCCCTCTGTTTCAGCCGCTCTGTTTCAGCCCTTCTGTTTCAGCCCCTCTGCTTCAGCCTCTCTGTTTCAGCCCCTCTGTTTCTAGCCCTCTGTTTCTGCCCCTCTGTTTCTCGCCCTCTGTTTCAGCCCCGCTGATTCATCCCCTCTGTTTCAGCCCGTCTGAATCAGCCCCTCTGATTGAGCTCCTCTGTTTCAGCTCCACTTTTTCAGCCCCTCTGTTTCTCGCTCTCTGTTTCAGCCCCTCTGATTCTCGCCGTCTGTTTCAGCCCCTCTGTTTCTCGCCGTCTGTTTCAGCACCTCTGATTCAGCCTCTCTGTTTCAGCCATTCTGATTCAGCCCCTCCGATTCAGCCCCTCTGTTTCAGCCCCTCTGTTTCTCACCCTCTGTTTCAGCCCGTCTGATTCAGCCCCTCTGATTCAGACCCTCTGATTCAGCCCCTCTGTTTGAGCGCCTCTGATTCAGCCCCTCTGATTCAGCCCCTTTGTTTCTCGCCCTCTCTTTCAGCCGCTCTGTTTCAGCCCCTCTGTTTCACCTCCTCTGTTTCAGCCCCTCTGTTTCTAGCCCACTGTTTCAGCCCCTCTGTTTCTCGCCCTCTGTTTCAGCCCCTCTGTTTCTCGCCCTCTGTTTTAGCCCCTCTGTTTCAGCCCCTCTGTTTCTCGCCCTCTGTTTCAGCCCCTCTGTTTCTCGCCCTCAGTTTCAGCCCCTCTGTTTCTCGCCCTCTGTTTCAGCCCCTCTGTTTCACCCCCTCTGTTTCTCGCCCTCTGTTTCAGCCCCTCTGTTTCAGCCCTACTGTTTCAGCCCCTCTGTTTCAGCCCCTCTGTTTCTCACCCTCTGTTTCAGCCCCTCTGTTTCGCGCCCTCTGTTTCAGCCCCTCTGTTTCTCGCCCTCTGTTTCAGCCCCTCTGTTTCAGCCCCTCTGTTTCTCGCCCTCTGTTTCTGCCCCTCTGTTTCTCGCCCTCTGTTTCAGCCCGTCTGATTCAGCCCCTCTGATTCAGACCCTCTGATTCAGCCCCTCTGTTTCAGCGCCTCTGATTCAGCCCCTCTGATTCAGCCCCTTTGTTTCTCGCCCTCTCTTTCAGCCGCTCTGTTTCAGCCCCTCTGTTTCACCTCCTCTGTTTCAGCCCCTCTGTTTCTAGCCCACTGTTTCAGCCCCTCTGTTTCTCGCCCTCTGTTTCAGCCCCTCTGTTTCTCGCCCTCTGTTTCAGCCCCTCTGTTTCAGCCCCTCTGTTTCAGCCCCTCTGTTTCTCGCCCTCTGTTTCAGCCCCTCTGTTTCTCGCCCTCAGTTTCAGCCCCTCTGTTTCTCGCCCTCGGTTTCAGCCCCTCTGTTTCACCCCCTCTGTTTCTCGCCCTCTGTTTCAGCCCCTCTGTTTCAGCCCTACTGTTTCAGCCCCTCTGTTTCAGCCCCTCTGTTTCTCACCCTCTGTTTCAGCCCCTCTGTTTCTCGCCCTCTGTTTCAGCCCCTCTGTTTCTCGCCCTCTGTTTCAGCCCCTCTGTTTCAGCCCCTCTGTTTCTCGCCCTCTGTTTCTGCCCCTCTGTTTCTCGCCCTCTGTTTCAGCCACTCTGTTTTTCACCCTCTGTTTCAGCCCCTCTGTTTCTCGCCCTCTGTATCAGACCCTCTGTTTCAGCCCCTCTGTTTCAGACCCTCTGTTTCAGCCCCTCTGTTTCTCGCCCTCGGTTTCTCGCCCTCTGTTTCAGCCCCTCTGTTTCTCGCCCTCTGTTTCAGCCCCTCTGTTTCGCGCCCTCTGTTTCAGCCCCTCTGTTTCAGCCCCTCTGTTTCAGCCCCTCTGTTTCTCGGCCTCTGTTTCAGCCCCTCTGTTTCTCGCCCTCTGTTTCAGCCCCTCTGTTTCAGCCCCGCTGTTTCTCGCCCTCTGTTTCAGCCCCTCTGTTTCAGCCCCTCTGTTTCACCCTCTCTGTTTCAGCCCCTCTGTTTCTCGCCCTCTGTTTCAGTCCCTCTGTTTCTCGCCCTCTGTTCAGCACGTTAGTTTCTCGCCCTCTGTTTCAGCCCCTCTGTTTCTCGCCTTCTGTTTCGGCCCCTCTGTTTTTCGCCCTCTTTTTCATCCCCTCTGTTTCAGCCCCTCTGTTTCAGCCCCTCTGTTTCTCGCCCTCTGTTTCAGCCCCTCTGTTTCTCGCCCTCTGTTTCAGGCCCTCTGCTTCTCGCCCTCTGTTTCAGCCCCTCTGTTTCAGCCGCTCTGTTTCAGCCCCTCTGTTTCTCGCCCTCTGTTTCAGCCCCTCTGTTTCAGCCCCTCTGTTTCAGCCCCTCTGTTTCCCACCCGCTGTTTCAGTCCCTCTGTTTCTCGCCCTCTGTTTCAGCCCCTCTGTTTCTCGAACTCTGTTTCAGCCCCTCTGTTTCAGCCACTCTGTTTCTCGCCCTCTGTTTCTGCCCCTCTGTTTCTCGCCCTCTGTTTCAGCCCCGCTGTTTCTCGCCCTCTGTTTCAGCCCCGCTGATTCAGCCCCTCTGTTCCAGCCCCTCTGAATCAGCCCCTCTGATTCAGCCCCTCTGTTTCTGCCCCTCTGTTTCTCGCCCTCTGTTTCAGCCCCTCTGTTTCTCGCCCTCTGTTTCAGCCCCTCTGTTTCTCGCCCTCTGTTCAGCCCCGATGTTTCTCGCCCTCTGTTTCAGCCCCTCTGTTTTTCGCCCTCTGTTTCAGCCCCTCTGTTTCAGCCCCTCTGTTTCTCGCCCTCTGTTTCTGCCACTCTGTTTCTCGCCCTCTGTTTCAGCCCCGCTGATTCAGCCCCTCTGTTTCAGCCCCTCTGAATCAGCCCCTCTGATTCAGCCCCTCCATTTCAGCCCCTCTGTTTCAGCCCCTCTGTTTCTCGCCCTCTGTTTTTTTGCCCATCTGATTCTCGCCCTCTGTTTCCGCCCCTCTGATTCTCACCCTCTGTTTCAGCCCCTCTGATTGAGCCCCTCTGTTTCAGCCCCTCTGATTCAGCCCCTCTGATTCAGCCCCTCTGAATCAGCCCCTCTGTTTCAGCCCCTCTGTTTCAGCCCCTATGTTTCAGCCCCTCTGTTTCTCACCCTCTTTTTCAGCCCCTCTGATTCAGCCCTTCTGATTCAGCCCCTCTGATTCAGCCCCTCTGTTTCAGCGCCTCTGATTCAGCCCCTCTGATTCAGCCCCTCTGTTTCTCGCCCTCTCTTTCAGCCGCTCTGTTTCAGCCCCTCTGTTTCACCTCCTCTGTTTCAGCCCCTCTGTTTCTAGCACTCTGTTTCAGCCCCTCTGTTTCTCGCCCTCTGTTTCAGCCCCTCTGTTTCTCGCCCTCTGTTTCAGCCCCTCTGTTTCAGCCCCTCTATTTCAGCCCCTCTGTTTCAGCCCCTCTGTTTCTCGCCCTCTGTTTCAGCCCCTCTGTTTCTAGCCCTCAGTTTCAGCCCCTCTGTTTCTCGCCCTCTGTTTCAGCCCCTCTGTTTCACCCCATCTGTTTCAACCCCTCTGTTTCTCGCCCTCTGTTTCAGCCCGTCTGTTTCAGCCCCTCTGTTTCAGCCCCTCTGTTTCTCACCCTCTGTTCCAGCCCCTCTGTTTCTCGCCCTCTGTTTCAGCCCCTCTGTTTCTCGCCCTCTATTTCAGACACTCTGTTTCAGCCCCTCTGTTTCGCGCCCTCTGTTTCTGCCCCTCTGTTTCTCGCCCTCTGTTTCAGCCCCTCTGTTTTTCGCCCTCTGTTTCAGCCCCTCTGTTTCTCGCCGTCTGTATCAGACCCTCTGTTTCAGCCCCTCTGTTTCAGCCCCTCTGTTTCAGCCCCTCTGGTTCTCGCCCTCTGTTTCTCGCCCTCTGTTTCAGCCCCTCTGTTTCTCGCTCTCTGTTTCAGCTCCTCTGTTTCGCGCTCTCTGTTTCAGCCCCTGTTTCAGCCCCTCTGTTTCTCGCCCTCTGTTTCTGCCCCTCTGTTTCTCGCCCTCTGTTTCAACCCCTTTGTTTCTCGCCCTCTGTTTCAGCCCCGCTGATTCAGCCCCTCTGTTTCAGCCCCTCTGATTCAGCCCCTCTGTTTCTCGCCCTCTGTTTCAGCCCCTCTGTTTCTCGCCCTCTGTTTCAGCCCCTCAGATTCAGCCCCTCTGTTTCAGCCCCTCTGTTTCTCCCCCTCTGTTCCAGCCCCTCTGTTTCAGCCCCTCTGTTTCAGCCACTCTGTTTCAGCCCCTCTGTTTCAGCCCCTCTGTTTCTCGCCCTCTGTTTCTCGCCCACCGATTCAGCCCCTCTGTTTCAGACCGTCTGTTTCAGCCCCTCTGTTTCTCACCCTCTGTTTCAGCCCCTCTGTTTCTCAACCTCTGTTTCAGCCCCTCTGATTCAGCCCCTCTGTTTCTCGCCCTCTGTTTCTGCCCCTCTGTTTCTCGCCCTCTGTATCAGCCCCGCTGTTTCTCGCCCTCTGTTTCTGCCCCTCTGTTTCTCGCCCTCTGTTTGAGCCCCTCTGATTCTCGCCCTCTATTTCAGACCCTCTGTTTCAGCCCCTCTGTTTCGCGCCCTCTGTTTCTGCCCCTCTGTTTCTCGCCCTCTGTTTCAGCCCCTCTGTTTTTCGCCCTCTGTTTCAGCCCCTCTGTTTCTCGCCCTCTGTATCAGACCCTCTGTTTCTCACCCTCTGTTTCAGCCCCTCTGTTTCAGCCCCTCTGGTTCTCGCCCTCTGTTTCTCGCCCTCTGTTTCAGCCCCTCTGTTTCTCGCTCTCTGTTTCAGCTCCTCTGTTTCGCGCTCTCTGTTTCAGCACCTCTGTTTCAGCCCCTCTGTTTCTCGCCCTCTGTTTCAACCCCTCTGTTTCTCGCCCTCTGTTTCAGCCCCGCTGATTCAGCCCCTCTGTTTCAGCCCCTCTGATTCTGCCCCTCTGTTTCTCGCCCTCTGTTTCAGCCCCTCTGTTTCTCGCCCTCTGTTTCAGCCCCTCTGATTCAGCCCCTCTGTTTCAGCCCCTCTGTTTCTCCCCCTCTGTTCCAGCCCCTCTGTTTCAGCCCCTCTGTTTCAGCCACTCTGTTTCAGCCCCTCTGTTTCAGCCCCTCTGTTTCTCGCCCTCTGTTTCAGCCCCTCTGTTTCTCGCCCACCGATTCAGCCCCTCTGTTTCAGCCCGTCTGTTTCAGCCCCTCTGTTTCTCACCCTCTGTTTCAGCCCCTCTGTTTCTCAACCTCTGTTTCAGCCCCTCTGATTCAGCCCCTCTGTTTATCGCCCTCTTTTTCTGCCCCTCTGTTTCTCGCCCTCTGTATCAGCCCCGCTGTTTCTCGCCCTCTGTTTCTGCCCCTCTGTTTCTCGCCCTCTGTTTCAGCGCCTCTGTTTCTCGCCCTCTGTTTCAGCCCCTCTGTTTCACCCTCTCTGTTTCAGCCCCTCTGTTTCTCGCCCTCTGTTTCAGTCCCTCTGTTTCTCGCCCTCTGTTCAGCACGTTAGTTTCTCGCCCTCTGTTTCAGCCCCTCTGTTTCTCGCCTTCTGTTTCGGCCCCTCTGTTTCAGCCCCTCTGTTTCTCGCCCTCTGTTTCTGCCCCTCTGTTTCTCGCCCTCTTTTTCATCCCCTCTGTTTCAGCCCCTCTGTTTCTCGCCCTCTGTTTCAGCCCCTCTGTTTCTCGCCCTCTGTTTCAGGCCCTCTGCTTCTCGCCCTCTGTTTCAGCCCCTCTGTTTCAGCCGCTCTGTTTCAGCCCCTCTGTTTCTCGCCCTCTGTTTCAGCCCCTCTGTTTCAGCCCCTCTGTTTCAGCCCCTCTGTTTCCCACCCGCTGTTTCAGTCCCTCTGTTTCTCGCCCTCTGTTTCAGCCCCTCTGTTTCTCGAACTCTGTTTCAGCCCCTCTGTTTCAGCCACTCTGTTTCTCGCCCTCTGTTTCTGCCCCTCTGTTTCTCGCCCTCTGTTTCAGCCCCGCTGTTTCTCGCCCTCTGTTTCAGCCCCGCTGATTCAGCCCCTCTGTTCCAGCCCCTCTGAATCAGCCCCTCTGATTCAGCCCCTCTGTTTCTGCCCCTCTGTTTCTCGCCCTCTGTTTCAGCCCCTCTGTTTCTCGCCCTCTGTTTCAGCCCCTCTGTTTCTCGCCCTCTGTTCAGCCCCGATGTTTCTCGCCCTCTGTTTCAGCCCCTCTGTTTTTCGCCCTCTGTTTCAGCCCCTCTGTTTCTCGCCCTCTGTTTCTGCCACTCTGTTTCTCGCCCTCTGTTTCAGCCCCGCTGATTCAGCCCCTCTGTTTCAGCCCCTCTGAATCAGCCCCTCTGATTCAGCCCCTCCATTTCAGCCCCTCTGTTTCAGCCCCTCTGTTTCTCGCCCTCTGTTTTTTTGCCCATCTGATTCTCGCCCTCTGTTTCCGCCCCTCTGGTTCTCACCCTCTGTTTCAGCCCCTCTGATTGAGCCCCTCTGTTTCAGCCCCTCTGATTCAGCCCCTCTGATTCAGCCCCTCTGAATCAGCCCCTCTGTTTCAGCCCCTCTGTTTCAGCCCCTATGTTTCAGCCCCTCTGTTTCTCACCCTCTTTTTCAGCCCCTCTGATTCAGCCCTTCTGATTCAGCCCCTCTGATTCAGCCCCTCTGTTTCAGCGCCTCTGATTCAGCCCCTCTGATTCAGCCCCTCTGTTTCTCGCCCTCTCTTTCAGCCGCTCTGTTTCAGCCGATCTGTTTCACCTCCTCTGTTTCAGCCCCTCTGTTTCTAGCACTCTGTTTCAGCCCCTCTGTTTCTCGCCCTCTGTTTCAGCCCCTCTGTTTCTCGCCCTCTGTTTCAGCCCCTCTGTTTCAGCCCCTCTATTTCAGCCCCTCTGTTTCAGCCCCTCTGTTTCTCGCCCTCTGTTTCAGCCCCTCTGTTTCTAGCTATCAGTTTCAGCCCCTCTGTTTCTCGCCCTCTGTTTCAGCCCCTCTGTTTCAGCCCATCTGTTTCAGCCACTCTGTTTCTCGCCCTCTGTTTCAGCCCGTCTGTTTCAGCCCCTCTGTTTCAGCCCCTCTGTTTCTCACCCTCTGTTCCAGCCCCTCTGTTTCTCGCCCTCTGTTTCAGCCCCTCTGTTTCTCGCCCTCTATTTCAGACACTCTGTTTCAGCCCCTCTGTTTCGCGCCCTCTGTTTCTGCCCCTCTGTTTCTCGCCCTCTGTTTCAGCCCCTCTGGTTCTCGCCCTCTGTTTCTCGCCCTCTGTTTCAGCCCCTCTGTTTCTCGCTCTCTGTTTCAGCTCCTCTGTTTCGCGCTCTCTGTTTCAGCCCCTGTTTCAGCCCCTCTGTTTCTCGCCCTCTGTTTCTGCCCCTCTGTTTCTCGCCCTCTGTTTCAGCCCCTCTGTTTCTCGCTCTCTGTTTCAGCTCCTCTGTTTCGCGCTCTCTGTTTCAGCCCCTGTTTCAGCCCCTCTGTTTCTCGCCCTCTGTTTCTGCCCCTCTGTTTCTCGCCCTCTGTTTCAACCCCTCTGTTTCTCGCCCTCTGTTTCAGCCCCGCTGATTCAGCCCCTCTGTTTCAGCCCCTCTGATTCAGCCCCTCTGTTTCTCGCCCTCTGTTTCAGCCCCTCTGTTTCTCGCCCTCTGTTTCAGCCCCTCAGATTCAGCCCCTCTGTTTCAGCCCCTCTGTTTCTCCCCCTCTGTTCCAGCCCCTCTGTTTCAGCCCCTCTGTTTCAGCCACTCTGTTTCAGCCCCTCTGTTTCAGCCCCTCTGTTTCTCGCCCTCTGTTTCTCGCCCACCGATTCAGCCCCTCTGTTTCAGACCGTCTGTTTCAGCCCCTCTGTTTCTCACCCTCTGTTTCAGCCCCTCTGTTTCTCAACCTCTGTTTCAGCCCCTCTGATTCAGCCCCTCTGTTTCTCTCCCTCTGTTTCTGCCCCTCTGTTTCTCGCCCTCTGTATCAGCCCCGCTGTTTCTCGCCCTCTGTTTCTGCCCCTCTGTTTCTCGCCCTCTGTTTGAGCCCCTCTGATTCTCGCCCTCTATTTCAGACCCTCTGTTTCAGCCCCTCTGTTTCGCGCCCTCTGTTTCTGCCCCTCTGTTTCTCGCCCTCTGTTTCAGCCCCTCTGTTTTTCGCCCTCTGTTTCAGCCCCTCTGTTTCTCGCCCTCTGTATCAGACCCTCTGTTTCTCACCCTCTGTTTCAGCCCCTCTGTTTCAGCCCCTCTGGTTCTCGCCCTCTGTTTCTCGCCCTCTGTTTCAGCCCCTCTGTTTCTCGCTCTCTGTTTCAGCTCCTCTGTTTCGCGCTCTCTGTTTCAGCACCTCTGTTTCAGCCCCTCTGTTTCTCGCCCTCTGTTTCAACCCCTCTGTTTCTCGCCCTCTGTTTCAGCCCCGCTGATTCAGCCCCTCTGTTTCAGCCCCTCTGATTCAGCCCCTCTGTTTCTCGCCCTCTGTTTCAGCCCCTCTGTTTCTCGCCCTCTGTTTCAGCCCCTCTGATTCAGCCCCTCTGTTTCAGCCCCTCTGTTTCTCCCCCTCTGTTCCAGCCCCTCTGTTTCAGCCCCTCTGTTTCAGCCACTCTGTTTCAGCCCCTCTGTTTCAGCCCCTCTGTTTCTCGCCCTCTGTTTCAGCCCCTCTGTTTCTCGCCCACCGATTCAGCCCCTCTGTTTCAGCCCGTCTGTTTCAGCCCCTCTGTTTCTCACCCTCTGTTTCAGCCCCTCTGTTTCTCAACCTCTGTTTCAGCCCCTCTGATTCAGCCCCTCTGTTTATCGCCCTCTTTTTCTGCCCCTCTGTTTCTCGCCCTCTGTATCAGCCCCGCTGTTTCTCGCCCTCTGTTTCTACCCCTCTGTTTCTCGCCCTCTGTTTCAGCGCCTCTGTTTCTCGCCCTCTGTTTCAGCCCCTCTGTTTCACCCTCTCTGTTTCAGCCCCTCTGTTTCTCGCCCTCTGTTTCAGTCCCTCTGTTTCTCGCCCTCTGTTCAGCACGTTAGTTTCTCGCCCTCTGTTTCAGCCCCTCTGTTTCTCGCCTTCTGTTTCGGCCCCTCTGTTTCAGCCCCTCTGTTTCTCGCCCTCTGTTTCTGCCCCTCTGTTTCTCGCCCTCTTTTTCATCCCCTCTGTTTCAGCCCCTCTGTTTCTCGCCCTCTGTTTCAGCCCCTCTGTTTCTCGCCCTCTGTTTCAGGCCCTCTGCTTCTCGCCCTCTGTTTCAGCCCCTCTGTTTCAGCCGCTCTGTTTCAGCCCCTCTGTTTCTCGCCCTCTGTTTCAGCCCCTCTGTTTCAGCCCCTCTGTTTCAGCCCCTCTGTTTCCCACCCGCTGTTTCAGTCCCTCTGTTTCTCGCCCTCTGTTTCAGCCCCTCTGTTTCTCGAACTCTGTTTCAGCCCCTCTGTTTCAGCCACTCTGTTTCTCGCCCTCTGTTTCTGCCCCTCTGTTTCTCGCCCTCTGTTTCAGCCCCGCTGTTTCTCGCCCTCTGTTTCAGCCCCGCTGATTCAGCCCCTCTGTTCCAGCCCCTCTGAATCAGCCCCTCTGATTCAGCCCCTCTGTTTCTGCCCCTCTGTTTCTCGCCCTCTGTTTCAGCCCCTCTGTTTCTCGCCCTCTGTTTCAGCCCCTCTGTTTCTCGCCCTCTGTTCAGCCCCGATGTTTCTCGCCCTCTGTTTCAGCCCCTCTGTTTTTCGCCCTCTGTTTCAGCCCCTCTGTTTCAGCCCCTCTGTTTCTCGCCCTCTGTTTCTGCCACTCTGTTTCTCGCCCTCTGTTTCAGCCCCGCTGATTCAGCCCCTCTGTTTCAGCCCCTCTGAATCAGCCCCTCTGATTCAGCCCCTCCATTTCAGCCCCTCTGTTTCAGCCCCTCTGTTTCTCGCCCTCTGTTTTTTTGCCCATCTGATTCTCGCCCTCTGTTTCCGCCCCTCTGATTCTCACACTCTGTTTCAGCCCCTCTGATTGAGCCCCTCTGTTTCAGCCCCTCTGATTCAGCCCCTCTGATTCAGCCCCTCTGAATCAGCCCCTCTGTTTCAGCCCCTCTGTTTCAGCCCCTATGTTTCAGCCCCTCTGTTTCTCACCCTCTTTTTCAGCCCCTCTGATTCAGCCCTTCTGATTCAGCCCCTCTGATTCAGCCCCTCTGTTTCAGCGCCTCTGATTCAGCCCCTCTGATTCAGCCCCTCTGTTTCTCGCCCTCTCTTTCAGCCGCTCTGTTTCAGCCGATCTGTTTCACCTCCTCTGTTTCAGCCCCTCTGTTTCTAGCACTCTGTTTCAGCCCCTCTGTTTCTCGCCCTCTGTTTCAGCCCCTCTGTTTCTCGCCCTCTGTTTCAGCCCCTCTGTTTCAGCCCCTCTATTTCAGCCCCTCTGTTTCAGCCCCTCTGTTTCTCGCCCTCTGTTTCAGCCCCTCTGTTTCTAGCTATCAGTTTCAGCCCCTCTGTTTCTCGCCCTCTGTTTCAGCCCCTCTGTTTCAGCCCATCTGTTTCAGCCCCTCTGTTTCTCGCCCTCTGTTTCAGCCCGTCTGTTTCAGCCCCTCTGTTTCAGCCCCTCTGTTTCTCACCCTCTGTTCCAGCCCCTCTGTTTCTCGCCCTCTGTTTCAGCCCCTCTGTTTCTCGCCCTCTATTTCAGACACTCTGTTTCAGCCCCTCTGTTTCGCGCCCTCTGTTTCTGCCCCTCTGTTTCTCGCCCTCTGTTTCAGCCCCTCTGGTTCTCGCCCTCTGTTTCTCGCCCTCTGTTTCAGCCCCTCTGTTTCTCGCTCTCTGTTTCAGCTCCTCTGTTTCGCGCTCTCTGTTTCAGCCCCTGTTTCAGCCCCTCTGTTTCTCGCCCTCTGTTTCTGCCCCTCTGTTTCTCGCCCTCTGTTTCAACCCCTCTGTTTCTCGCCCTCTGTTTCAGCCCCGCTGATTCAGCCCCTCTGTTTCAGCCCCTCTGATTCAGCCCCTCTGTTTCTCGCCCTCTGTTTCAGCCCCTCTGTTTCTCGCCCTCTGTTTCAGCCCCTCAGATTCAGCCCCTCTGTTTCAGCCCCTCTGTTTCTCCCCCTCTGTTCCAGCCCCTCTGTTTCAGCCCCTCTGTTTCAGCCACTCTGTTTCAGCCACTCTGTTTCAGCCCCTCTGTTTCTCGCCCTCTGTTTCAGCCCCTCTGTTTCTCGCCCACCGATTCAGCCCCTCTGTTTCAGACCGTCTGTTTCAGCCCCTCTGTTTCTCACCCTCTGTTTCAGCCCCTCTGTTTCTCAACCTCTGTTTCAGCCCCTCTGATTCAGCCCCTCTGTTTCTCGCCCTCTGTTTCTGCCCCTCTGTTTCTCGCCCTCTGTATCAGCCCCGCTGTTTCTCGCCCTCTGTTTCTGCCCCTCTGTTTCTCGCCCTCTGTTTGAGCCCCTCTGATTCTCGCCCTCTATTTCAGACCCTCTGTTTCAGCCCCTCTGTTTCGCGCCCTCTGTTTCTGCCCCTCTGTTTCTCGCCCTCTGTTTCAGCCCCTCTGTTTTTCGCCCTCTGTTTCAGCCCCTCTGTTTCTCGCCCTCTGTATCAGACCCTCTGTTTCTCACCCTCTGTTTCAGCCCCTCTGTTTCAGCCCCTCTGGTTCTCGCCCTCTGTTTCTCGCCCTCTGTTTCAGCCCCTCTGTTTCTCGCTCTCTGTTTCAGCTCCTCTGTTTCGCGCTCTCTGTTTCAGCACCTCTGTTTCAGCCCCTCTGTTTCTCGCCCTCTGTTTCAACCCCTCTGTTTCTCGCCCTCTGTTTCAGCCCCGCTGATTCAGCCCCTCTGTTTCAGCCCCTCTGATTCTGCCCCTCTGTTTCTCGCCCTCTGTTTCAGCCCCTCTGTTTCTCGCCCTCTGTTTCAGCCCCTCTGATTCAGCCCCTCTGTTTCAGCCCCTCTGTTTCTCCCCCTCTGTTCCAGCCCCTCTGTTTCAGCCCCTCTGTTTCAGCCACTCTGTTTCAGCCCCTCTGTTTCAGCCCCTCTGTTTCTCGCCCTCTGTTTCAGCCCCTCTGTTTCTCGCCCACCGATTCAGCCCCTCTGTTTCAGCCCGTCTGTTTCAGCCCCTCTGTTTCTCACCCTCTGTTTCAGCCCCTCTGTTTCTCAACCTCTGTTTCAGCCCCTCTGATTCAGCCCCTCTGTTTATCGCCCTCTGTTTCTGCCCCTCTGTTTCTCGCCCTCTGTATAAGCCCCGCTGTTTCTCGCCCTCTGTTTCTGCCCCTCTGTTTCTCGCCCTCTGTTTCAGCGCCTCTGTTTCTCGCCTTCTGTTTCTGCCCCTCTGTTTCTCGCCCTCTGTTTCAGCCACTCTGTTTCTCGCCCTCTGTTTCAGCCCCTCTGTTTCTCAACCTCTGTTTCAGCCCCTCTGATTCAGCCCCTCTGTTTCTCGCCCTTTGTTTCAGCCCCTCAGTTTCTCGCCCTCTGTTTCAGCCCCTCTGTTTCAGCCCCTCTGTTTCAGCCCCTCTGTTTCTCGCCCTCTGTTTCAGCCCCTCTGTTTCTCGCCCTCTGTTTCAGGCCCTCTGTTTCTCGCCCTCTGTTTCAGCCCCTCTGATTCAGCCCCTCTGTTTCAGCCCCTGTGATTCAGCCCTCTGTTTCTGCCCCTCTGTTTCAGCCCCTCTGTTTCAGCCCCTCTGTTTCTCGCCCTCTATTTCTCACCCACTGTTTCTCGCCCTCTGTTTCAGCCCCTCTGATTCTCGCCCTCTGTTTCAGCCCCTCTGTTTCTCGCCCTCTGTTTCAGGCTCTCTGTTTCAGCTCGTCTGTTTCAGCCCCTCTGTTTCAGCCCCTCTGTTTCTCGCCCACTGTTTCTCGCCTGCTGTTTCAACCCCTTTGTTTCTCGCCCTCTGTTTCAGCCCCACTGTTTCCGCCCCTCTGATTCAGCCCCTCTGATTCAGCCCCTCTGTTTCTCGCCCTCTGTTTCAGCCCCTCTGTTTCAGCCCCTCTGTTTCAGCCCCTCTGTTTCTCGCCCTCTGTTTCAGCCCCTCTGTTTCTGGCCCTCTGTTTCAGCCCCTCTGTTTCTCGCCCTCAGTTTCAGCCCCTCTGTTTCAGCCCCTCTGTTTCACGCCCTCTGTTTCAGCCCCTCGGTTTCTCGCCCTCTGTATCAGCCCCGCTGTTTCTCGCCCTCTGTTTCAGCCCCGCTGATTCAGCCCCTCTGTTTCAGCCCCTCTGTTTCAGCCCCTCTGTTTCAGCCCCTCTGTTTCTCGCCCTCTGTTTCAGCCCCTCTGATTCTCGCCCTCTGTTTCAGCCCCTCTGTTTCTGGCCCTCTGTTTCAGCCCCTCTGTTTCTCGCCCTCAGTTTCAGCCCCTCTGTTTCAGCCCCTCTGTTTCACGCCCTCTGTTTCAGCCCCTCGGTTTCTCGCCCTCTGTATCAGCCCCGCTGTTTCTCGCCCTCTGTTTCAGCCCCGCTGATTCAGCCCCTCTGTTTCAGCCCCTCTGATTCAGCCCCTCTGTTTCAGCCCCTCTGATTCAGCCCCTCTGATTCAGCCCCTCTGATTCAGCCCCTCTGTTTCTCGCCCTCTGTTTCAGCCCCTCTGTTTCAGCCCCTCTGTTTCAGCCCCTCTGTTTCTCACCCTCTGATTCAGCCCCTCTGATTCAGCCCCTCTGATTCAGCCCCTCTGATTCAGCCCCTCTATGTCCCGCCCCTCAGTTTCAGCGCCTCTGTTTCTCGCCCTCTGTTTCAGCCCCTCTGTTGCTCACCCTCTGTTTCAGCCCCTCTGTTTCAGCCCCTCTGTTTCAGCACCTCTGTTTCAGCGCCTCTGTTTCGCCCTCTGTTTCAGCCCCTCTGTTTCTCGCCCTCTGTTTCAGCCCCTCTGATTCAGCCCCTCTGTTTCAGCCCCTCTGTTTATCCCCCTCTGTTCCAGCCCCTCTGTTTCAGCCCCTCTGTTTCTGCCACTCTGTTTCAGCCCCTCTGTTACAGCCCCTCTGTTTCAGCCCCTCTGTTGCTCGCCCTCTGTTTCAGCCCCTCTGTTTCTCGCCCTCTGTTTCAGCCCCTCTGTTTCAGCCCATCTGTTACAGTCACTCTGTTTCTCGCCCTCTGTTTCAGCCCCTCTGTTTCTCACCCTCTGTTTCAGCCCCTCTGATTCAGCCCCTCTGTTTCTCGCCCTCTGTTTCAGCCCCTCTGTTTCTCGCCCTCTGTTTCAGCCCCTCTGTTTCTCGCCCTCTGTTTCAGCCCCTCTGTTTCTCGCCCACCGATTCAGCCCCTCTGTTTCAGACCGTCTGTTTCAGCCCCTCTGTTTCTCACCCTCTGTTTCAGCCCCTCTGTTTCTCAACCTCTGTTTCAGCCCCTCTGATTCAGCCCCTCTGTTTCTCGCCCTCTGTTTCTGCCCCTCTGTTTCTCGCCCTCTGTATCAGCCCCGCTGTTTCTCGCCCTCTGTTTCTGCCCCTCTGTTTCTCGCCCTCTGTTTGAGCCCCTCTGATTCTCGCCCTCTATTTCAGACCCTCTGTTTCAGCCCCTCTGTTTCGCGCCCTCTGTTTCTGCCCCTCTGTTTCTCGCCCTCTGTTTCAGCCCCTCTGTTTTTCGCCCTCTGTTTCAGCCCCTCTGTTTCTCGCCCTCTGTATCAGACCCTCTGTTTCTCACCCTCTGTTTCAGCCCCTCTGTTTCAGCCCCTCTGGTTCTCGCCCTCTGTTTCTCGCCCTCTGTTTCAGCCCCTCTGTTTCTCGCTCTCTGTTTCAGCTCCTCTGTTTCGCGCTCTCTGTTTCAGCACCTCTGTTTCAGCCCCTCTGTTTCTCGCCCTCTGTTTCAACCCCTCTGTTTCTCGCCCTCTGTTTCAGCCCCGCTGATTCAGCCCCTCTGTTTCAGCCCCTCTGATTCTGCCCCTCTGTTTCTCGCCCTCTGTTTCAGCCCCTCTGTTTCTCGCCCTCTGTTTCAGCCCCTCTGATTCAGCCCCTCTGTTTCAGCCCCTCTGTTTCTCCCCCTCTGTTCCAGCCCCTCTGTTTCAGCCCCTCTGTTTCAGCCACTCTGTTTCAGCCCCTCTGTTTCAGCCCCTCTGTTTCTCGCCCTCTGTTTCAGCCCCTCTGTTTCTCGCCCACCGATTCAGCCCCTCTGTTTCAGCCCGTCTGTTTCAGCCCCTCTGTTTCTCACCCTCTGTTTCAGCCCCTCTGTTTCTCAACCTCTGTTTCAGCCCCTCTGATTCAGCCCCTCTGTTTATCGCCCTCTGTTTCTGCCCCTCTGTTTCTCGCCCTCTGTATAAGCCCCGCTGTTTCTCGCCCTCTGTTTCTGCCCCTCTGTTTCTCGCCCTCTGTTTCAGCGCCTCTGTTTCTCGCCTTCTGTTTCTGCCCCTCTGTTTCTCGCCCTCTGTTTCAGCCACTCTGTTTCTCGCCCTCTGTTTCAGCCCCTCTGTTTCTCAACCTCTGTTTCAGCCCCTCTGATTCAGCCCCTCTGTTTCTCGCCCTTTGTTTCAGCCCCTCAGTTTCTCGCCCTCTGTTTCAGCCCCTCTGTTTCAGCCCCTCTGTTTCAGCCCCTCTGTTTCTCGCCCTCTGTTTCAGCCCCTCTGTTTCTCGCCCTCTGTTTCAGGCCCTCTGTTTCTCGCCCTCTGTTTCAGCCCCTCTGATTCAGCCCCTCTGTTTCAGCCCCTGTGATTCAGCCCTCTGTTTCTGCCCCTCTGTTTCAGCCCCTCTGTTTCAGCCCCTCTGTTTCTCGCCCTCTATTTCTCACCCACTGTTTCTCGCCCTCTGTTTCAGCCCCTCTGATTCTCGCCCTCTGTTTCAGCCCCTCTGTTTCTCGCCCTCTGTTTCAGGCTCTCTGTTTCAGCCCGTCTGTTTCAGCCCCTCTGTTTCAGCCCCTCTGTTTCTCGCCCACTGTTTCTCGCCTGCTGTTTCAACCCCTTTGTTTCTCGCCCTCTGTTTCAGCCCCACTGTTTCCGCCCCTCTGATTCAGCCCCTCTGATTCAGCCCCTCTGTTTCTCGCCCTCTGTTTCAGCCCCTCTGTTTCAGCCCCTCTGTTTCAGCCCCTCTGTTTCTCGCCCTCTGTTTCAGCCCCTCTGTTTCTGGCCCTCTGTTTCAGCCCCTCTGTTTCTCGCCCTCAGTTTCAGCCCCTCTGTTTCAGCCCCTCTGTTTCACGCCCTCTGTTTCAGCCCCTCGGTTTCTCGCCCTCTGTATCAGCCCCGCTGTTTCTCGCCCTCTGTTTCAGCCCCGCTGATTCAGCCCCTCTGTTTCAGCCCCTCTGTTTCAGCCCCTCTGTTTCAGCCCCTCTGTTTCTCGCCCTCTGTTTCAGCCCCTCTGATTCTCGCCCTCTGTTTCAGCCCCTCTGTTTCTGGCCCTCTGTTTCAGCCCCTCTGTTTCTCGCCCTCAGTTTCAGCCCCTCTGTTTCAGCCCCTCTGTTTCACGCCCTCTGTTTCAGCCCCTCGGTTTCTCGCCCTCTGTATCAGCCCCGCTGTTTCTCGCCCTCTGTTTCAGCCCCGCTGATTCAGCCCCTCTGTTTCAGCCCCTCTGATTCAGCCCCTCTGTTTCAGCCCCTCTGATTCAGCCCCTCTGATTCAGCCCCTCTGATTCAGCCCCTCTGTTTCTCGCCCTCTGTTTCAGCCCCTCTGTTTCAGCCCCTCTGTTTCAGCCCCTCTGTTTCTCACCCTCTGATTCAGCCCCTCTGATTCAGCCCCTCTGATTCAGCCCCTCTGATTCAGCCCCTCTATGTCCCGCCCCTCAGTTTCAGCGCCTCTGTTTCTCGCCCTCTGTTTCAGCCCCTCTGTTGCTCACCCTCTGTTTCAGCCCCTCTGTTTCAGCCCCTCTGTTTCAGCACCTCTGTTTCAGCGCCTCTGTTTCGCCCTCTGTTTCAGCCCCTCTGTTTCTCGCCCTCTGTTTCAGCCCCTCTGATTCAGCCCCTCTGTTTCAGCCCCTCTGTTTATCCCCCTCTGTTCCAGCCCCTCTGTTTCAGCCCCTCTGTTTCTGCCACTCTGTTTCAGCCCCTCTGTTACAGCCCCTCTGTTTCAGCCCCTCTGTTGCTCGCCCTCTGTTTCAGCCCCTCTGTTTCTCGCCCTCTGTTTCAGCCCCTCTGTTTCAGCCCATCTGTTACATTCACTCTGTTTCTCGCCCTCTGTTTCAGCCCCTCTGTTTCTCACCCTCTGTTTCAGCCCCTCTGATTCAGCCCCTCTGTTTCTCGCCCTCTGTTTCAGCCCCTCTGTTTCTCGCCCTCTGTTTCAGCCCCTCTGTTTCTCGCCCTCTGTTTCAGCCCCTCTGATTCAGCCCCTCTGTTTCTCGCCCTCTCTTTCAGCCCCTCTGTTTCCCCCCCTCTGTTTCAGCCCCTCTGTTTCTCGCCCTCTGTTTCAGCCCCTCTGTTTCAGCCCGTCTGTTTCAGCCCCTCTGTTTTTCGCCCTCTGGTTCAGCCCCCTGTTTCTCGCCCTCTGTTTCAGGCTCTCTGTTTCCGCCCCTCTGTTTCTCGCCCTCTGTTTCTCGCCCGCTGTTTCAGCCCCTTTGTTTCTCGCCCTCTGTTTCAGCCCCTCTGTTTCAGCCCCTCTGATTCAGCCCCTCTGATTCAGCCCCTCTGTTTCTCGCCCTCTGTTTCAGACCCTCTGATTCAGCCCCTCTGTTTCAGCTCCTCTGTTTCAGCCCCTCTGTTTCTCACCCTCTGTTTCAGCCCCTCTGTTTCTCGCCCTCTGTTTCAGCCCCTCTGTTTCTCGCCCTCTGTTTCAGCCCCTCTGTTTCAGCCCCTCTGTTTCTCGCCCTCTATTTCTGCCCCTCTGTTTCTCGCCCTCAGTTTCAGCCCCGCTGTTTCTCGCACTCTGTTACAGCCCCGCTGATTCAGCCCCTCTGTTTCAGCCCCTCTGTTTCTCCCCCTCTGTTTCTCGCCCTCTGTTTCAGCCCCTCTGTTTCTCGCCCTCACTTTCAGCCCCTATGTTTCAGCCCCTCTGTTTCTCGCCCTCTGTTTCAGCCCCGCTGTTTCTCGCCCTCTGTTTCAGCCCCTCTATTTCTGCCCCTCTGTTTCTCGCCCTCTGTTTCAGCCCTGCTGTTTTTCGCCCTCTGTTTCAGCACCGTTGAATCAGCCCCTCAGTTTCAGCCCCACTGTTTCAGCCCCGCTGTTTCTCGCCCTCTGTTTCAGCCCCTCTGTTTCTCCGCCTCTTTTTCTCGCCCTCTGTTTCAGCCCCTCTGTTTCTCGCCCTCTGCTTCAGCCCCTCTGTTTCAGCCCCTCTCTTTCTCGCCCTCTGTTTCTGCCCCTCTGTTTCTCGCCCTCTGTTTCAGCCCCGCTGTTTCTCGCCCTCTGTTTCAGCCCCGCTGATTCAGCCCCTCTGTTTCAGCCCCTCTGAATCAGCCCCTCTGATTCAGCCCTTCTGTTTCAGCCCCTCTGTTTCAGCCCCTCTGTTTCAGCCCCTCTGTTTCTCGCCCTCTGTTTCAGCCCCTCTGTTTCAGCCCCTCGGTTTCTCGCCCTCCGTTTCTGCCCCTCTGTTTCTCGCCCTCTCTTTCAGCCCCTCTGTTTCAGCCCCTCTGTTTCAGCTCCTCAGTTTCAGCCCCTGTGTTTCTCGCCCTCTGTTTCAGCCCCTCTGTTTCTCGCCCTCTGTTTCAGCCCCTCTGTTTCTCGCCCTCTGTTTCAGCCCCTCTGTTTCAGCTCCTCTGTTTCTGCCGATGTGTTTCTCGCCCTCTGTTTCAGCCCCTCTGTTTCAGCCCCTCTGTTTCAGCCCCTCTGTTTCTCGCCCTCTGTTTCAGCCCCTCTGTTTCTCGCCCTCTGTTTCAGGCCCTCTGTTTCTCGCCCTCTGTTTCAGCCCCTCTGATTCAGCCCCTCTGTTTCAGCCCCTCTGTTTCTCGCCCTCTGTTTCAGCCCCTCTGTTTCAGCTCCACTGTTTCAGCCCCTCTGTTTCAGCCCCTCTGTTTCTCACCCTCTGTTTCAGCCCCTCTGTTTCTCGCCCTCTGTTTCAGCACCTGTGTTTCTCGCACTCTGTTTCAGCCCCTCTGTTTCTCGCCCTCTGTTTCAGCCCCTCTGTTTCAGCCCCTCTGTTTCTCGCCCTCTGTTTCAGACCCTCTGTTTCTCGCCCTCTGTTTCAGACCCTCTGTTTCAGCCCCTCTGTTTCACGCCCTCTGTTTCTGCCCCTCTGTTTCTCGCCCTCTGTTTCAGCCCCGCTATTTCTCGCCCTCTGTTTCAGCCCTGCTTATTCAGCCCCTCTGTTTCAGCCCCTCTGAATCAGCCCCTCTGATTCAGCCCCTCTGTTTCAGCCGCTCTGTTTCAGCCCCTCTGTTTCAGCCCCTCTGTTTCTCGCCCTCTGTTTCAGCCCCTCTGATTCTCGCCCTCTGTTTCAGCCCCTCTGTTTCTCGCCCTCTGTTTCAGCCCCTCTGATTCAGCCCGTCTGATTCAGCCCCTCTGATTCAGCCCCTCTGTTTCTCGCCCTCTGTTTAAGCCCCTCTGTTTCAGCCCCTCTGTTTCAGCCCCTCTGTTTCTCACCCTCTGTTTCAGCCCCTCTGATTCAGCCCCTCTGATTCAGCCCCTCTGATTTAGCCCCTCTATTTCCCGCCCCTCTGTTTCAGCGCCTCTGTTTCTCGCCCTCTGTTTCAGCCCCTCTGTTTCTCGCCCTCTGTTTCAGCCCCTCTGTTTCAGCCCCTCTGTTTCAGCACCTCTGTTTCAGCGCCTCTGTTTCGCCCTCTGTTTCAGCCCCTCTGTTTCTCGCCCTCTGTTTCAGCCCCTCTGATTCAGCCCCTCTGTTTCAGCCCCTCTGTTTCTCCGCATCTGTTCCAGCCCCTCTGTTTCAGCCCCTCTGTTTCAGCCACTCTGTTTCCGCCCCCCTGTTTCAGCCCCTCTGTTTCAGCCCCTCTGTTGCTCGCCCTCTGTTTCAGCCCCTCTGTTTCTCGCCCTCTGTTTCAGCCCCTCTCTTTCAGCCCATCTGTTACAGCCACTCTGTTTCTCGCCCTCTGTTTCAGCCCCTCTGTTTCTCACCCTCTGTTTCAGCCCCTCTGATTCAGCCCCTCTGATTCTCGCCCTCTGTTTTAGCCCCTCTATTTCTCGCCCTCTGTTTCTGCCACTCTGTTTCTCGCCCTCTGTTTCAGCCCCTCTGTTTCAGCCCCTCTGATTCAGCCCCTCTGTTTCTCTCCATCTGTTTCAGCCCCTCTGTTTCCACCCCTCTGTTTCAGCCCCTCTGTTTCTCGCCCTCTGTTTCAGCCCCTCTGTTTCAGCCCGTCTGTTTCAGCCCCTCTGTTTTTCACCCTCTGTTTCTCGCCCTCTGTTTCAGGCTCTCTGTTTCCGCCCCAATGTTTCTCGCCCTCTGTTTCTCGCCCGCTGTTTCAGCCCCTTTGTTTCTCGCCCTCTGTTTCAGCCCCTCTGTTTCAGCCCCTCTGAATCAGCCCCTCTGATTCAGCCCCTCTGTTTCTCGCCCTCTGTTTCAGACCCTCTGATTCAGCCCCTCTCTTTCAGCTCCTCTGTTTCAGCCCCTCTGTTTCTCACCCTCTGTTTCAGCCCCTCTGTTTCTCGCCCTCTGTTTCAGCCCCTCTGTTTCTCGCCCTCTGTTTCAGCCCCTCTGTTTCAGCCCCTCTGTTTCTCGCCCTCGATTTCTGCCCCTCTGTTTCTCGCCCTCTGTTTAAGCCCCGCTGTTTCTCGCCCTCTGTTTCAGCCCCGCTGATTCAGCCCCTCTGTTTCTCGCCCTCTCTTTCAGCCCCTCTGTTTCAGCCCCTCTGTTTCTCGCCCTCTGTTTCAGCCCCGCTGTTTCTCGCCCTCTGTTTCAGCCCCTCTATTACTGCCCCTCTGTTTCTCGCCCTCTGTTTCAGCCCCGCTGTTTCTCGCCCTCTGTTTCAGCCCCGCTGAATCAGCCCCTCTGTTTCAGCCCCTCTGTTTCAGCCCCTCTGTTTCTCGCCCTCTGTTTCAGCCCCACTGTTTCTCCCCCTTTGTTTCTCGCCCTCTGTTTCAGCTCCTCTGTTTCTCGCCCTCTGCTTCAGCCCCTCTGTTTCAGCCCCTCTCTTTCTCGCCCTCTGTTTCTGCCCCTCTGTTTCTCGCCCTCTGTTTCAGCCCCGCTGTTTCTCGCCCTCTGTTTCAGCCCCGCTGATTCAGCCCCTCTGTTTCAGCCCCTCTGAATCAGCCCCTATGATTCAGCCCCTCTGTTTCAGCCCCTCTGTTTCAGCCCCTCTGTTTCAGCCCCTCTGTTTCTCGCCCTCTGTTTCAGCCCCTCTGTTTCAGCCCCTCTGTTTCTCGCCCTCCGTTTCTGCCCCTCTGTTTCTCGCCCTCTCTTTCAGCCCCTCTGTTTCAGCCCCTCTGTTTCAGCTCCTCTGTTTCAGCCCCTGTGTTTCTCGCCCTCTGTTTCAGGCCCTCTGTTTCTCGCCCTCTGTTTCAGCCCCTCTGTTTCTCGCCCTCTGTTTCAGCCCCTCTGTTTCAGCTCCTCTGTTTCAGCCCCTGTGTTTCTCGCCCTCTGTTTCAGCCCCTCTGTTTCAGCCCCTCTGTTTCAGCCCCTCTGTTTCTCGCCCTCTGTTTCAGCCCCTCTGTTTCAGCTCCTCTGTTTCAGCCCCTGTGTTTCTCGCCCTCTGTTTCAGCCCCTCTGTTTCAGCCCCTCTGTTTCAGCCCCTCTGTTTCTCACCCTCTGTTTCAGCCCCTCTGTTTCTCGCCCTCTGTTTCAGCCCCTGTGTTTCTCGCACTCTGTTTCAGCCCCTCTGTTTCTCGCCCTCTGTTTCAGCCCCTCTGTTTCAGCCCCTCTGTTTCTCGCCCTCTGTTTCAGCCCCTCTGTTTCTCGCCCTCTGTTTCAGCCCCTCTGTTTCAGCCCCTCTGTTTCACGCCCCCTGTTTCTGCCCCTCTGTTTCTCGCCCTCTGTTTCAGCCCCGCTATTTCTCTCCCTCTGTTTCAGCCCCGCTGATTCAGCCCCTCTGTTTCAGCTCCTCTGAATCAGCCCCTCTGATTCAGCCCCTCTGTTTCAGCCCCTCTGTTTCTCACCCTCTGTTTCAGCCCCTCTGTTTCTCGCCCTCTGTTTCAGCCCCTCTGATTCAGCCCCTCTGATTCAGCCCCTCTGATTCAGCCCCTCTGATTCAGCCCCTCTGTTTCTCGCCCTCTGTTTCAGCCCCTCTGTTTCAGCCCCTCTGTTTCAGCCCCTCTGTTTCTCACCCTCTGTTTCAGCCCCTCTGATTCAGCCCCTCTGATTCAGCCCCTCTGATTTAGCCCCTCTATTTCCCACCCCTCTGTTTCAGCGCCTCTGTTTCTCGCCCTCTGTTTCAGCCCCTCTGTTTCTCGCCCTCTGTTTCAGCCCCTCTGTTTCAGCCCCTCTGTTTCAGCACCTCTGTTTCAGCGCCTCTGTTTCGCCCTCTGTTTCAGCCCCTCTGTTTCTCGCCCTCTGTTTCAGCCCCTCTGATTCAGCCCCTCTGTTTCAGCCCCTTTGTTTCTCCGCATCTGTTCCAGCCCCTCTGTTTCAGCCCCTCTGTTTCAGCCACTCTGTTTCCGCCCCCCTGTTTCAGCCCCTCTGTTTCAGCCCCTCTGTTGCTCGCACTCTGTTTCAGCCCCTCTGTTTCTCGCCCTCTGTTTCAGCCCCTCTGTTTCAGCCCATCTGTTACAGCCACTCTGTTTCTCGCCCTCTGTTTCAGCCCCTCTGTTTCTCACCCTCTGTTTCAGCCCCTCTGATTCAGCCCCTCTGTTTCTCGCCCTCTGTTTTAGCCCCTCTGTTTCTCGCCTTCTGTTTCAGCCCCTCTGTTTCACGCCCTCTGTTTCAGCCCCTCTGTTTCAGCCCCTCTGATTCAGCCCCTCTGCTTCTCTCCCTCTGTTTCAGCCCCTCTGTTTCCCCCCCTCTGTTTCAGCCCCTCTGTTTCTCGCCCTCTGTTTCAGCCCCTCTGTTTCAGCCCGTCTGTTTCAGCCCCTCTGTTTCAGCCCCTCTGTTTCTCACCCTCTGTTTCTCGCCCTCTGTTTCAAGCTCTCTGTTTCCACCCCAATGTTTCTTGCCCTCTGTTTCTCGCCCGCTGTTTCAGCCCCTTTGTTTCTCGCCCTCTGTTTCAGGCCCTCTGTTTCAGCCCCTCTTATACAGCCCCTCTGATTCAGCCACTCTGTTTCTCGCCCTCTGTTTCAGACCCTCTGATTCAGCCCCTCTGTTTCAGCTCCTCTGTTTCAGCCCCTCTGTTTCTCACCCTCTGTTTCAGCCCCTCTGTTTCTCGCCCTCTGTTTCAGCCCCTCTGTTTCTCGCCCTCTGTTTCAGCCCCTCTGTTTCAGCCCCTCTGTTTCTCGCCCTCTATTTCTGCCCCTCTGCTTCTCGCCCTCTGTTTCAGCCCCGCTGTTTCTCGCCCTCTGTTTCAGCCCCGCTGATTCAGCCCCTCTGTTTCAGCCCCTCTGTTTCAGCCCCTCTGTTTCTCGCCCTCTGTTTCAGCCCCTCTGTTTCTCCCCCTCTGTTTCTCGCCCTCTGTTTCAGCCCCTCTGTTTCTCGCCCTCTGTTTCAGCCCCTCTGTTTCAGCCCCTATGTTTCTCGCCCTCTGTTTCAGCCCCTCTGATTCAGCCCCTCTGATTGAGCCCCTCTGATTCAGCCCCTCTGATTCAGCCCCTCTGTTTCTCGCCCTCTGTTTCAGCCCCTCTGTTTCAGCTCCAATGTTTCAGCCCCTCTGTTTCAGCCCCGCTGTTTCTCACCCTCTGTTTCAGCCCCTCTGTTTCTCGCCCTCTGTTTCAGCCCCTGTGTTTCTCGCACTCTGTTTCAGCCCCTCTGTTTCTCGCCCTCTGTTTCAGCCCCTCTGTTTCAGCCCCTCTGTTTCTCGCCCTCTGTTTCAGCCCCTCTGTTTCTCGCCCTCTGTTTCAGCCCCTCTGTTTCAGCCCCTCTGTTTCAGCCCCTCTGTTTCAGCCCCTCTGTTTCTCGCCCTCTGTTTCAGCCCCTCTGATTCTCGCCCTCTGTTTCAGCCCCTCTGTTTCTCGCCCTCTCTTTCAGCCCCTCTGATTCAGCCCCTCTGTTTCAGCCCCTCTGATTCAGCCCCTCTGATTTAGCCCCTCTGATTCAGCCCCTCTGTTTCTCGCCCTCTGTTTCAGCCCCTCTGTTTCAGCCCCTCTGTTTCAGCCCCTCTGTTTCTCACCCTCTGTTTCAGCCCCTCTGATTCAGCCCCTCTGATTCAGCCCCTCTGATTCAGCCCCTCTATTTCCCGCCCCTCTGTTTCAGCGCCTCTGTTTCTCGCCCTCTGTTTCAGCCCCTCTGTTTCTCGCCCTCTGTTTCAGCCCCTCTGATTCAGCCCCTCTGATTCAGCCCCTCTGATTCAGCCCCTCTGATTCAGCCCCTCTGTTTCTCGCACTCTGTTTCAGCCCCTCTGTTTCAGCCCCTCTGTTTCAGCCCCTCTGTTTCTCACCCTCTGTTTCAGCCCCTCTGATTCAGCCCCTCTGATTCAGCCCCTCTGATTTAGCCCCTCTATTTCCCGCCCCTCTGTTTCAGCGCCTCTGTTTCTCGCCCTCTGTTTCAGCCCCTCTGTTTCAGCCCCTCTGTTTCAGCACCTCTGTTTCAGCGCCTCTGTTTCGCCCTCTGTTTCAGCCCCTCTGTTTCTCGCCCTCTGTTTCAGCCCCTCTGATTCAGCCCCTCTGTTTCAGCCCCTTTGTTTCTCCGCATCTGTTCCAGCCCCTCTGTTTCAGCCCCTCTGTTTCAGCCACTCTGTTTCCGCCCCCCTGTTTCAGCCCCTCTGTTTCAGCCCCTCTGTTGCTCGCCCTCTGTTTTAGCCCCTCTGTTTCTCGCCCTCTGTTTCAGCCCCTCTGTTTCAGCCCATCTGTTACAGCCACTCTGTTTCTCGCCCTCTGTTTCAGCCCCTCTGTTTCTCACCCTCTGTTTCAGCCCCTCTGATTCAGCCCCTCTGTTTCTCGCCCTCTGTTTTAGCCCCTCTGTTTCTCGCCTTCTGTTTCAGCCCCTCTGTTTCTCGCCCTCTGTTTCTGCCCCTCTGTTTCAGCCCCTCTGTTTCTCTCCCTCTGTTTCAGCCCCTCTGTTTCCCCCCCTCTGTTTCAGCCCCTCTGTTTCGAGCCCTCTGTTTCAGCCCCTCTGTTTCAGCCCGTCTGTTTCAGCCCCTCTGTTTCAGCCCCTCTGTTTCTCACCCTCTGTTTCTCGCCCTCTGTTTCAAGCTCTCTGTTTCCGCCCCAATGTTTCTCGCCCTCTGTTTCTCGCCCGCTGTTTCAGCCCCTTTGTTTCTCGCCCTCTGTTTCAGCCCCTCTGTTTCAGCCCCTCTGATACAGCCCCTCTGATTCAGCCCCTCTGTTTCTCGCCCTCTGTTTCAGACCCTCTGATTCAGCCCCTCTGTTTCAGCTCCTCTGTTTCAGCCCCTCTGTTTCTCACCCTCTGTTTCAGCCCCTCTGTTTCTCGCCCTCTGTTTCAGCCCCTCTGTTTCTCGCCCTCTGTTTCAGCCCCTCTGTTTCAGCCCCTCGGTTTCTCGCCCTCTATTTCTGCCCCTCTGTTTCTCGCCCTCTGTTTCAGCCCCACTGTTTCTCGCCCTCTGTTTCAGCCCCGCTGATTCAGCCCCTCTGTTTCAGCCCCTCTGTTTCAGCCCCTCTGTTTCTCGCCCTCTGTTTCAGCCCCTCTGTTTCTCCCCCTCTGTTTCTCGCCCTCTGTTTCAGCCCCTCTGTTTCTCGCCCTCTGTTTCAGCCCCTCTGTTTCAGCCCCTCTGTTTCTCGCCCTCTGTTTCAGCCCCTCTGATTCAGCCCCTCTGATTCAGCCCCTCTGATTCAGCCCCTCTGATTCAGCCCCTCTGTTTCTCGCCCTCTGTTTCAGCCCCTCTCTTTCAGCTCCACTGTTTCAGCCCCTCTGTTTCAGCCCCGCTGTTTCTCACCCTCTGTTTCAGCCCCTCTGTTTCTCGCCCTCTGTTTCAGCCCCTGTGATTCTCGCACTCTGTTTCAGCCCCTCTGTTTCTCGCCCTCTGTTTCAGCCCCTCTGTTTCTCGCCCTCTGTTTCAGCCCCTCAGTTTCTCGCCCTCTGTTTCAGCCCCTCTGTTTCAGCCCCTCTGTTTCACGCCCTCTGTTTCTGCCCCTCTGTTTCTCGCCCTCTATTTCAGCCCCGCTGTTTCTCGCCCTCTGTTTCAGCCCCGCTGATTCAGCCCCTCTGTTTCAGCCCCTCTGAATCAGCCCCTCTGATTCAGCCCCTCTGTTTCAGCCCCTCTGTTTCAGCCCCTCTGTTTCTCGCCCTCTGTTTCAGCCCCACTGATTCTCGCCCTCTGTTTCAGCCCCTCTGTTTCTCGCCCTCTGTTTCAGCCCCTCTGATTCAGCCCCTCTGTTTCAGCCCCTCTTATTCAGCCCCTCTGATTTAGCCCCTCTGATTCAGCCCCTCTGTTTCTCGCCCTCTGTTTCAGCCCCTCTGTTTCAGCCCCTCTGTTTCTCACCCTCTGTTTCAGCCCCTCTGATTCAGCCCCTCTGATTCAGCCCCTCTGATTCAGCCCCTCTATTTCCCGCCCCTCTGTTTCAGCGCCTCTGTTTCTCGCCCTCTGTTTCAGCCCCTCTGTTTCTCGCCCTCTCTTTCAGCCCCTCTGTTTCAGCCCCTCTGTTTCAGCACCTCTGTTTCAGCGCCTCTGTTTCGCCCTCTGTTTCAGCCCCTCTGTTTCTCGCCCTCTGTTTCAGCCCCTCTGATTCAGCCCCTCTGTTTCAGCCCCTCTGTTTCTCCGCATCTGTTCCAGCCCCTCTGTTTCAGGCCCTCTGTTTCAGCCACTCTGTTTCCGCCCCTCTGTTTCAGCCCCTCTGTTTCAGCCCCTCTGTTGCTCGCCCTCTGTTTCATCCCCTCTCTATCGCGCCCTCTGTTTCAGCCCCTCTGTTTCAGCCCCTCTGTTTCTCACCCTCTGTTTCAGCCCCTCTGATTCAGCCCCTCTGTTTCTCGCCCTCTGTTTTAGCCCCTCTGTTTCTCGCCCTCTGTTTCAGCCCCTCTGTTTCTCGCCCTCTGTTTCAGCCCCTCTGATTTAGCCCCTCTGATTCAGCCCCTCTGTTTCTCGCCCTCTGTTTCAGCCCCTCTGTTTCAGCCCCTCTGTTTCAGCCCCTCTGTTTCTCACCCTCTGTTTCAGCCCCTCTGATTCAGCCCCTCTGATTCAGCCCCTCCATTTCCCGCCCCTCTGTTTCAGCGCCTCTGTTTCTCGCCCTCTGTTTCAGCCCCTCTGTTTCTCGCCCTCTGTTTCAGCCCCTCTGATTCAGCCCCTCTGATTCAGCCCCTCTGATTCAGCCCCTCTGATTCAGCCCCTCTGTTTCTCGCCCTCTGTTTCAGCCCCTCTGTTTCAGCCCCTCTGTTTCAGCCCCTCTGTTTCTCACCCTCTGTTTCAGCCCCTCTGATTCAGCCCCTCTGATTCAGCCCCTCTGATTTAGCCCCTCTATTTCCCGCCCCTCTGTTTCAGCGCCTCTGTTTCTCGCCCTCTGTTTCAGCCCCTCTGTTTCAGCCCCTCTGTTTCAGCACCTCTGTTTCACGCCTCTGTTTCGCCCTCTGTTTCAGCCCCTCTGTTTCTCGCCCTCTGTTTCAGCCCCTCTGATTCAGCCCCTCTGTTTCAGCCCCTTTGTTTCTCCGCATCTGTTCCAGCCCCTCTGTTTCAGCCCCTCTGTTTCAGCCACTCTGTTTCCGCCCCCCTGTTTCAGCCCCTCTGTTTCAGCCCCTCTGTTTCTCGCCCTCTGTTTCAGCCCCTCTGTTTCAGCCCATCTGTTACAGCCACTCTGTTTCTCGCCCTCTGTTTCAGCCCCTCTGTTTCTCGCCCTCTGTTTTAGCCCCTCTGTTTCTCGCCTTCTGTTTCAGCCCCTCTGTTTCTAGCCCTCTGTTTCAGCCCCTCTGTTTCAGCCCCTCTGATTCAGCCCCTCTGTTTCTCTCCCTCTGTTTCAGCCCCTCTGTTTCCCCCCCTCTGTTTCAGCCCCTCTGTTTCGCGCCCTCTGTTTCAGCCCCTCTGTTTCAGCCCGTCTGTTTCAGCCCCTCTGTTTCAGCCCCTCTGTTTCTCACCCTCTGTTTCTCGCCCTCTGTTTCAAGCTCTCTGTTTCCGCCCCAATGTTTCTCGCCCTCTGTTTCTCGCCCGCTGTTTCAGCCCCTTTGTTTCTCGCCCTCTGTTTCAGCCCCTCTGTTTCAGCCCCTCTGATACAGCCCCTCTGATTCAGCCCCTCTGTTTCTCGCCCTCTGTTTCAGACCCTCTGATTCAGCCCCTCTGTTTCAGCTCCTCTGTTTCAGCCCCTCTGTTTCTCACCCTCTGTTTCAGCCCCTCTGTTTCTCGCCCTCTGTTTCAGCCCCTCTGTTTCTCGCCCTCTGTTTCATCCCCTCTTTTTCAGCCCCTCTGTTTCTCGCCCTCTATTTCTGCCCCTCTGTTTCTCGCCCTCTGTTTCAGCCCCACTGTTTCTCGCCCTCTGTTTCAGCCCCGCTGATTCAGCCCCTCTGTTTCAGCCCCTCTGTTTCAGCCCCTCTGTTTCTCGCCCTCTGTTTCAGCCCCTCTGTTTCTCCCCCTCTGTTTCTCGCCCTCTGTTTCAGCCCCTCTGTTTCTCGCCCTCTGTTTCAGCCCCTCTGTTTCAGCCCCTCTGTTTCTCGCCCTCTGTTTCAGCCCCTCTGATTCAGCCCCTCTGATTCAGCCCCTCTGATTCAGCCCCTCTGATTCAGCCCCTCTGTTTCTCGCCCTCTGTTTCAGCCCCTCTCTTTCAGCTCCACTGTTTCAGCCCCTCTGTTTCAGCCCCGCTGTTTCTCACCCTCTGTTTCAGCCCCTCTGTTTCTCGCCCTCTGTTTCAGCCCCTGTGATTCTCGCACTCTGTTTCAGCCCCTCTGTTTCTCGCCCTCTGTTTCAGCCCCTCTGTTTCTCGCCCTCTGTTTCAGCCCCTCAGTTTCTCGCCCTCTGTTTCAGCCCCTCTGTTTCAGCCCCTCTGTTTCACGCCCTCTGTTTCTGCCCCTCTGTTTCTCGCCCTCTATTTCAGCCCCGCTGTTTCTCGCCCTCTGTTTCAGCCCCGCTGATTCAGCCCCTCTGTTTCAGCCCCTCTGAATCAGCCCCTCTGATTCAGCCCCTCTGTTTCAGCCCCTCTGTTTCAGCCCCTCTGTTTCTCGCCCTCTGTTTCAGCCCCTCTGATTCTCGCCCTCTGTTTCAGCCCCTCTGTTTCTCGCCCTCTGTTTCAGCCCCTCTGATTCAGCCCCTCTGTTTCAGCCCCTCTGATTCAGCCCCTCTGATTTAGCCCCTCTGATTCAGCCCCTCTGTTTCTCGCCCTCTCTTTCAGCCCCTCTGTTTCAGCCCCTCTGTTTCAGCCCCTCTGTTTCTCACCCTCTGTTTCAGCCCCTCTGATTCAGCCCCTCTGATTCAGCCCCTCTGATTCAGCCCCTCTATTTCCCGCCCCTCTGTTTCAGCGCCTCTGTTTCTCGCCCTCTGTTTCAGCCCCTCTGTTTCTCGCCCTCTCTTTCAGCCCCTCTGTTTCAGCCCCTCTGTTTCAGCACCTCTGTTTCAGCGCCTCTGTTTCGCCCTCTGTTTCAGCCCCTCTGTTTCTCGCCCTCTGTTTCAGCCCCTCTGATTCAGCCCCTCTGTTTCAGCCCCTCTGTTTCTCCGCATCTGTTCCAGCCCCTCTGTTTCAGGCCCTCTGTTTCAGCCACTCTGTTTCCGCCCCTCTGTTTCAGCCCCTCTGTTTCAGCCCCTCTGTTGCTCGCCCTCTGTTTCATCCCCTCTCTATCGCGCCCTCTGTTTCAGCCCCTCTGTTTCAGCCCATCTGTTACAGCCACTCTGTTTCTCGCCCTCTGTTTTAGCCCCTCTGTTTCTCGCCCTCTGTTTCAGCCCCTCTGTTTCTCGCCCTCTGTTTCAGCCCCTCTGTTTCAGCCCCTCTGATTCAGCCCCTCTGTTTCTCGCCCTCTGTTTCAGCCCCTATGTTTCCCCCCCTCTGTTTCAGACCCTCTGTTTCTCGCCCTCTGTTTCAGCCCCTCTGTTTCAGCCCGTCTGTTTCAGCCCCTCTGTTTCAGCCCCTCTGTTTCTCACCCTCTGTTTCTCGCCCTCTGTTTCAGCCCCTCTGTTTTTCGCCCTCTGGTTCAGCCCCCTGTTTCTCGCCCTCTGTTTCAGGCTCTCTGTTTCCGCCCCAATGTTTCTCGCCCTCTGTTTCTCGCCCGCTGTTTCAGCCCCTTTGTTTCTCGCCCTCTGTTTCAGCCCCTCTGTTTCAGCCCCTCTGATTCAGCCCCTCTGATTCAGCCCCTCTGTTTCTCGCCCTCTGTTTCAGACCCTCTGATTCAGCCCCTCTGTTTCAGCTCCTCTGTTTCAGCCCCTCTGTTTCTCACCCTCTGTTTCAGCCCCTCTGTTTCTCGCCCTCTGTTTCAGCCCCTCTGTTTCTCGCCCTCTGTCTCAGCCCCTCTGTTTCAGCCCCTCTGTTTCTCGCCCTCTGTTTCAGCCCCGCTGTTTCTCGCTCCCTGTTTCTGCCCCTCTATTTCTGCCCCTCTGTTTCTCGCCCTCTGTTTCAGCCCCGCTGTTTCTCGCCCTCTGTTTCAGCCCCGCTGAATCAGCCCCTCTGTTTCAGCCCCTCTGTTTCAGCCCCTCTGTTTCTCGCCCTCTGTTTCAGCCCCTCTGTTTCAGCCCCTCTGTTTCTCGCCCTCTGTTTCAGCCCCTCTGTTTCTCGCCCTCTGCTTCTGCCCCTCTGTTTCAGACCCTCTGTTTCTCGCCCTCTGTTTCAGCCCCTCTGTTTCTCGCCCTCTGTTTCAGCCCCGCTGTTTCTCGCCCTCTGTTTCAGCCCCGCTGAATCAGCCCCTCTGTTTCAGCCCCTCTGTTTCAGCCCCTCTGTTTCTCGCCCTCTGTTTCAGCCCCTCTGTTTCAGCCCCTCTGTTTCTCGCCCTCTGTTTCAGCCCCTCTGTTTCTCGCCCTCTGCTTCTGCCCCTCTGTTTCAGCCCCTCTGTTTCTCGCCCTCTGTTTCTGCCCCTCTGTTTCTCGCCCTCTGTTTCAGCCCCGCTGTTTCTCGCCCTCTGTTTCAGCCCCGCTGATTCAGCCCCTCTGTTTCAGCCCCTCTGAATCAGCCCCTCTGATTCAGCCCCTCTGTTTCAGCCCCTCTGTTTCAGCCCCTCTGTTTCAGCCCCTCTGTTTCTCGCCCTCTTTTTCAGCCCCTCTGTTTCAGCCCCTCTGTTTCTCGCCCTCTGTTTCTGCCCCTCTGTTTCTCGCCCTCTCTTTCAGCCCCTCTGTTTCAGCCCCTCTGTTTCAGCTCCTCTGTTTCAGCCCCTCTGTTTCTCGCCCTCTCTTTCAGCCCCTCTGTTTCAGCCCCTCTGTTTCAGCTCCTCTGTTTCAGCCCCTCTGTTTCTCCCCCTCTGTTTCAGCCCCTCTGTTTTTCGCCCTCTGTTTCAGCCCCTCTGTTTCTCGCCCTCTGTTTCAGCCCCTCTGTTTCAGCCCCTCTGTTTCAGCCCCTCTGTTTCTCGCCCTCTGTTTCAGCCCGTCTGTTTCTCGCCCTCTGATTCAGCCCCTCTGTTTCAGCCCCTCTGTTTCAGCCCCTCTGTTTCTCGCCCTCTATTTCTCACCCACTGTTTCTCGCCCTCTGTTTCAGCCCCTCTTTTTTTCGCCCTCTGTTTCAGCCCCTCTGTTTCTCGCCCTCTGTTTCAGGCTCTCTGTTTCAGCCCGTCTGTTTCAGCCACTCTGTTTCAGCCCCTCTGTTTCTCGCCCTCTGTTTCTCGCCCGCTGTTTCAGCCCCTTTGTTTCTTGCCCTCTGTTTCAGCCCCACTGTTTCCGCCCCTCTGATTCAGCCCCTCGGATTCAGCCCCTCTGTTTCTCGCCCTCTGTTTCAGCCCCTCTGTTTCAGCCCCTCTGTTTCAGCACCTCTGTTTCTCGCCCTCTTTTTCAGCCCCTCTGTTTCTCGCCCTCTGTTTCAGCCCCTCTGTTTCAGCCCCTCTGTTTCACGCTCTCTGTTTCTGCCCCTCTGTTTCTCGCCCTCTGTTTCAGCCCCGCTGTTTCTCGCCCTCTGTTTCAGCCCCGCTGATTCAGCCCCTCTGTTTCAGCCCCTCTGAATCAGCCCCACTGATTCAGCCCCTCTGTTTCAGCCCCTCTGTTTCAGCCCCTCTGTTTCAGCCCCTCTGTTTCTCGCCCTCTGTTTCAGCCCCTCTGATTCTCGCCCTCTGTTTCAGCCCCTCTGTTTCTCTCCCTGTTTCAGCCCCTCTGATTCAGCCCCTCTGTTTCAGCCCCTCTGATTCAGCCCCTCTGATTCAGCCCCTCTGTTTCTCGCCCTCTGTTTCAGCCCCTCTGTTTCAGCCCCTCTGTTTCTCACCCTCTGTTTCAGCCCCTCTGATTCAGCCCCTCTGATTCAGCCCCTCTGTTTCAGCCCCTCTGTTTCTCGCCCTCTGTTTCAGCCCCTCTGTTTCAGCCCCTCTGTTTCAGCACCTCTGTTTCAGCGCCTCTGTTTCGCCCTCTGTTTCAGCCGTTCTGTTTCTCGCCCTCTGTTTCAGCCCCTCTGATTCAGCCCCTCTGTTTCAGCCCCTCTGTTTCTCCGCCTCTGTTCCAGCCCCTCTGTTTCAGCCCCTCTGTTTCAGCCACTCTGTTTCAGCCCCTCTGTTTCAGCCCCTCTGTTTCAGCCCCTCTGTTGCTCGCCCTCTGTTTCAGCCCCTCTGTTTCTCGCCCTCTGTTTCAGCCCCTCTGTTTCAGCCCATCTGTTACAGCCACTCTGTTTCTCGCCCTCTGTTTAAGCCCCTCTGTTTCTCGCCCTCTGATTCAGCCCCTCTGTTTCTCGCCCTCTTTTTCAGCCCCTCTGTTTCTCGCCCTCTGTTTCAGCCCCTCTGTTTCTCGCCCTCTGTTTCAGCCCCTCTGTTTCAGCCCCTCCGATTCAGCCCATCTGTTTCCCCCCCTCTGTTTCAGCCCCTCTGATTCAGCCCCTCTGTTTCTCGCCCTCTGTTTCAGACCCTCTGATTCAGCCCCTCTGTTTCAGCTCCTCTGTTTCAGCCCCTCTGTTTCTCACCCTCTGTTTCAGCCCCTCTGTTTCTCGCCCTCTGTTTCAGCCCCTCTGTTTCTCGCCCTCTGATTCAGCCCCTCTGTTTCTCGCCCTCTGTTTCAGCCCCTCTGTTTCAGCCCCTCTGTTTCACGCCCTCTATTTCTGCCCCTCTGTTTCTCGCCCTCTGTTTCAGTCCCTCTGTTTCTCGCCCTCTCTTTCAGCCCCTCTGTTTCAGCCCCTCTGTTTCAGCTCCTCTGTTTCAGCCCCTCTGTTTCTCGCCCTCTGTTTCTGCCCCTCTGTTTTTCGCCCTCTGTTTCAGCCCCTCTGTTTCTCGCCCTCTGTTTCATCCCCTCTGTTTCAGCCCCTCTGTTTCAGCCCCTCTGTTTCAGCCCCTCTGTTTCTCGCCCTCTGTTTCAGCCCGTCTGTTTCTCGCCCTCTGATTCAGCCCCTCTGTTTCTGCCCCTCTGTTTCAGCCCCTCTGTTTCAGCCCCTCTGTTTCTCGCCCTCTATTTCTCACCCACTGTTTCTCGCCCTCTATTTCAGCCCCTCTTTTTTTCGCCCTCTGTTTCAGCCCCTCTGTTTCTCGCCCTCTGTTTCAGGCTCTCTGTTTCAGCCCGTCTGTTTCAGCCACTCTGTTTCAGCCCCTCTGTTTCTCGCCCTCTGTTTCTCGCCCGCTGTTTCAGCCCCTTTGTTTCTTGCCCTCTGTTTCAGCCCCACTGTTTCCGCCCCTCTGATTCAGCCCCTCGGATTCAGCACCTCTGTTTCTCGCCCTCTGTTTCAGCCCCTCTGTTTCAGCCCCTCTGTTTCAGCACCTCTGTTTCTCGCCCTCTTTTTCAGCCCCTCTGTTTCTCGCCCTCTGTTTCAGCCCCTCTGTTTCAGCCCCTCTGTTTCACGCTCTCTGTTTCTGCCCCTCTGTTTCTCGCCCTCTGTTTCAGCCCCGCTGTTTCTCGCCCTCTGTTTCAGCCCCGCTGATTCAGCCCCTCTGTTTCAGCCCCTCTGAATCAGCCCCACTGATTCAGCCCCTCTGTTTCAGCCCCTCTGTTTCAGCCCCTCTGTTTCAGCCCCTCTGTTTCTCGCCCTCTGTTTCAGCCCCTCTGATTCTCGCCCTCTGTTTCAGCCCCTCTGTTTCTCTCCCTCTGTTTCAGCCCCTCTGATTCAGCCCCTCTGTTTCAGCCCCTCTGATTCAGCCCCTCTGATTCAGCCCCTCTGTTTCTCGCCCTCTGTTTCAGCCCCTCTGTTTCAGCCACTCTGTTTCTCACCCTCTGTTTCAGCCCCTCTGATTCAGCCCCTCTGATTCAGCCCCTCTGTTTCAGCCCCTCTGTTTCTCGCCCTCTGTTTCAGCCCCTCTGTTTCAGCCCCTCTGTTTCAGCACCTCTGTTTCAGCGCCTCTGTTTCGCCCTCTGTTTCAGCCCCTCTGTTTCTCGCCCTCTGTTTCAGCCCCTCTGATTCAGCCCCTCTGTTTCAGCCCCTCTGTTTCTCCGCATCTGTTCCAGCCCCTCTGTTTCAGCCCCTCTGTTTCAGCCACTCTGTTTCAGCCCCTCTGTTTCAGCCCCTCTGTTTCAGCCCCTCTGTTGCTCGCCCTCTGTTTCAGCCCCTCTGTTTCTCGCCCTCTGTTTCAGCCCGTCTGTTTCAGCCCATCTGTTACAGCCACTCTGTTTCTCGCCCTCTGTTTAAGCCCCTCTGTTTCTCGCCCTCTGATTCAGCCCCTCTGTTTCTCGCCCTCTGTTTCAGCCCCTCTGTTTCTCGCCCTCTGTTTCAGCCCCTCTGTTTCTCGCCCTCTGTTTCAGCCCCTCTGTTTCAGCCCCTCTGATTCAGCCCATCTGTTTCCCCCCCTCTGTTTCAGCCCCTCTGTTTCTCGCCCTCGGTTTCAGCCCCTCTGTTTCAGCCCGTCTGTTTCAGCCCCTCTGTTTCAGCCCCTCTGTTTCTCACCCTCTGTTTCTCGCCCTCTGTTTCAGCCCCTCTGTTTTTCGCCCTCTGGTTCAGCCCCCTGTTTCTCGCCCTCTGTTTCAGGCTCTCTGTTTCCGCCCCTCTGTTTCTCGCCCTCTGTTTCTCGCCCGCTGTTTCAGCCCCTTTGTTTCTCGCCCTCTGTTTCAGCCCCTCTGTTTCAGCCCCTCTGATTCAGCCCCTCTGATTCAGCCCCTCTGTTTCTCGCCCTCTGTTTCAGACCCTCTGATTCAGCCCCTCTGTTTCAGCTCCTCTGTTTCAGCCCCTCTGTTTCTCACCCTCTGTTTCAGCCCCTCTGTTTCTCGCTCTCTGTTTCAGCCCCTCTGTTTCTCGCCCTCTGTTTCAGCCCCTCTGTTTCTCGCCCTCTGTTTCAGCCCCTCTGTTTCAGCCCCTCTGTTTCTCGCCCTCTATTTCTGCCCCTCTGTTTCTCGCCCTCTGTTTCAGCCCCTCTGTTTCTCGCCCTCTGTTTCAGCCCCTCTGTTTCAGCCCCTCTGTTTCAGCACCTCTGTTTCAGCGCCTCTGTTTCGCCCTCTGTTTCAGCCCCTCTGTTTCTCGCCCTCTGTTTCAGCCCCTCTGATTCAGCCCCTCTGTTTCAGCCCCTCTGTTTCTCCGCATCTGTTCCAGCCCCTCTGTTTCAGGCCCTCTGTTTCAGCCACTCTGTTTCCGCCCCTCTGTTTCAGCCCCTCTGTTTCAGCCCCTCTGTTGCTCGCCCTCTGTTTCAGCCCCTCTCTTTCTCGCCCTCTGTTTCAGCCCCTCTGTTTCAGCCCATCTGTTACAGCCACTCTGTTTCTCGCCCTCTGTTTCAGCCCCTCTGTTTCTCACCCTCTGTTTCAGCCCCTCTGATTCAGCCCCTCTGTTTCTCGCCCTCTGTTTTAGCCCCTCTGTTTCTCGCCCTCTGTTTCAGCCCCTCTGTTTCTCGCCCTCTGTTTCAGCCCCTCTGTTTCAGCCCCTCTGATTCAGCCCCTCTGTTTCTCGCCCTCTGTTTCAGCCCCTCTGTTTCCCCCCCTCTGTTTCAGACCCTGTTTCTCGCCCTCTGTTTCAGCCCCTCTGTTTCAGCCCGTCTGTTTCAGCCCCTCTGTTTCAGCCCCTCTGTTTCTCACCCTCTGTTTCTCGCCCTCTGTTTCAGCCCCTCTGTTTTTCGCCCTCTGGTTCAGCCCCCTGTTTCTCGCCCTCTGTTTCAGGCTCTCTGTTTCCGCCCCAATGTTTCTCGCCCTCTGTTTCTCGCCCGCTGTTTCAGCCCCTTTGTTTCTCGCCCTCTGTTTCAGCCCCTCTGTTTAAGCCCCTCTGATTCAGCCCCTCTGATTCAGCCCCTCTGTTTCTCGCCCTCTGTTTCAGACCCTCTGATTCAGCCCCTCTGTTTCAGCTCCTCTGTTTCAGCCCCTCTGTTTCTCACCCTCTGTTTCAGCCCCTCTGTTTCTCGCCCTCTGTTTCAGCCCCTCTGTTTCTCGCCCTCTGTTTCAGCCCCTCTGTTTCAGCCCCTCTATTTCTGCCCCTCTGTTTCTCGCCATCTGTTTCAGCCCCGCTGTTTCTCGCCCTCTGTTTCAGCCCCTCTGTTTCAGCTCCTCTGTTTCAGCCCCTCTGTTTCAGCGCCTCTGTTCCTCGCCCTCTGTTTCAGCCCCTCTGTTTCTCCCCCTCTGTTTCTCGGCTCTGTTTCAGCCCCTCTGTTTCTCGCCCTCTGTTTCAGCCCCTCTGTTTCAGCCCCTCTGTTTCTCGCCCTCTGTTTCAGCCCCGCTGTTTCTCGCTCCCTGTTTCAGCCCCTCTATTTCTGCCCCTCTGTTTCTCGCCCTCTGTTTCAGCCCCGCTGTTTCTCGCCCTGTGTTTCAGCCCCGCTGAATCAGCCCCTCTGTTTCAGCCCCTCTGTTTCAGCCCCTCTGTTTCTCGCCCTCTGTTTCAGCCCCTCTGTTTCAGCCCCTCTGTTTCTCGCCCTCTGTTTCAGCCCCTCTGTTTCTCGCCCTCTGCTTCTGCCCCTCTGTTTCAGCCCCTCTGTTTCTCGCCCTCTGTTTCTGCCCCTCTGTTTCTCGCCCTCTGTTTCAGCCCCGCTGTTTCTCGCCCTCTGTTTCAGCCCCGCTGATTCAGCCCCTCTGTTTCAGCCCCTCTGAATCAGCCCCTCTGATTCAGCCCCTCTGTTTCAGCCCCTCTGTTTCAGCCCCTCTGTTTCAGCCCCTCTGTTTCTCGCCCTCTTTTTCAGCCCCTCTGTTTCAGCCCCTCTGTTTCTCGCCATCTGTTTCTGCCCCTCTGTTTCTCGCCCTCTCTTTCAGCCCCTCTGTTTCAGCCCCTCTGTTTCAGCTCCTCTGTTTCAGCCCCTCTGTTTCTCGCCCTCTCTTTCAGCCCCTCTGTTTCAGCCCCTCTGTTTCAGCTCCTCTGTTTCAGCCCCTCTGTTTCTCGCCCTCTGTTTCAGCCCCTCTGTTTTTCGCCCTCTGTTTCAGCCCCTCTGTTTCTCGCCCTCTGTTTCAGCCCCTCTGTTTCAGCCCCTCTGTTTCAGCCCCTCTGTTTCAGCCCCTCTGTTTCTCGCCCTCTGTTTCAGCCCGTCTGTTTCTCGCCCTCTGATTCAGCCCCTCTGTTTCTGCCCCTCTGTTTCAGCCCCTCTGTTTCAGCCCCTCTGTTTCTCGCCCTCTATTTCTCACCCACTGTTTCTCGCCCTCTGTTTCAGCCCCTCTTTTTTTCGCCCTCTGTTTCAGCCCCTCTGTTTCTCGCCCTCTGTTTCAGGCTCTCTGTTTCAGCCCGTCTGTTTCAGCCACTCTGTTTCAGCCCCTCTGTTTCTCGCCCTCTGTTTCTCGCCCGCTGTTTCAGCCCCTTTGTTTCTTGCCCTCTGTTTCAGCCCCACTGTTTCCGCCCCTCTGATTCAGCCCCTCGGATTCAGCCCCTCTGTTTCTCGCCCTCTGTTTCAGCCCCTCTGTTTCAGCCCCTCTGTTTCAGCACCTCTGTTTCTCGCCCTCTTTTTCAGCCCCTCTGTTTCTCGCCCTCTGTTTCAGCCCCTCTGTTTCACGCTCTCTGTTTCTGCCCCTCTGTTTCTCGCCCTCTGTTTCAGCCCCGCTGTTTCTCGCCCTCTGTTTCAGCCCCGCTGATTCAGCCCCTCTGTTTCAGCCCCTCTGAATCAGCCCCACTGATTCAGCCCCTCTGTTTCAGCCCCTCTGTTTCAGCCCCTCTGTTTCAGCCCCTCTGTTTCTCGCCCTCTGTTTCAGCCCCTCTGATTCTCACCCTCTGTTTCAGCCCCTCTGTTTCTCTCCATCTGTTTCAGCCCCTCTGATTCAGCCCCTCTGTTTCAGCCCCTCTGATTCAGCCCCTCTGATTCAGCCCCTCTGTTTCTCGCCCTCTGTTTCAGCCCCTCTGTTTCAGCCCCTCTGTTTCTCACCCTCTGTTTCAGCCCCTCTGATTCAGCCCCTCTGATTCAGCCCCTCTGTTTCAACCACTCTGTTTCTCGCCCTCTGTTTCAGCCCCTCTGTTTCAGCCCCTCTGTTTCAGCACCTCTGTTTCAGCGCCTCTGTTTCGCCCTCTGTTTCAGCCGTTCTGTTTCTCGCCCTCTGTTTCAGCCCCTCTGATTCAGCCCCTCTGTTTCAGCCCCTCTGTTTCTCCGCCTCTGTTCCAGCCCCTCTGTTTCAGCCCCTCTGTTTCAGCCACTCTGTTTCAGCCCCTCTGTTTCAGCCCCTCTGTTTCAGCCCTTCTGTTGCTCGCCCTCTGTTTCAGCCCCTCTGTTTCTCGCCCTCTGTTTCAGCCCCTCTGTTTCAGCCCATCTGTTACAGCCACTCTGTTTCTCGCCCTCTGTTTAAGCCCCTCTGTTTCTCGCCCTCTGATTCAGCCCCTCTGTTTCTCGCCCTCTGTTTCAGCCCCTCTGTTTCTCGCCCTCTGTTTCAGCCCCTCTGTTTCTCGCCCTCTGTTTCAGCCCCTCTGTTTCAGCCCCTCTGATTCAGCCCATCTGTTTCCCCCCCTCTGTTTCAGCCCCTCTGTTTCTCGCCCTCTGTTTCAGCCCCTCTGTTTCAGCCCGTCTGTTTCAGCCCCTCTGTTTCAGCCCCTCTGTTTCTCACCCTCTGTTTCTCGCCCTCTGTTTCAGCCCCTCTGTTTTTCGCCCTCTGGTTCAGCCCCCTGTTTCTCGCCCTCTGTTTCAGGCTCTCTGTTTCCGCCCCTCTGTTTCTCGCCCTCTGTTTCTCGCCCGCTGTTTCAGTCCCTTTGTTTCTCGCCCTCTGTTTCAGACCCTCTGTTTCAGCCCCTCTGATTCAGCCCCTCTGATTCAGCCCCTCTGTTTCTCGCCCTCTGTTTCAGACCCTCTGATTCAGCCCCTCTGTTTCAGCTCCTCTGTTTCAGCCCCTCTGTTTCTCACCCTCTGTTTCAGCCCCTCTGTTTCTCGCCCTCTGTTTCAGCCCCTCTGTTTCTCGCCCTCTGTTTCAGCCCCTCTGTTTCTCGCCCTCTGTTTCAGCCCCTCTGTTTCAGCCCCTCTGTTTCTCGCCCTCTATTTCTGCCCCTCTGTTTCTCGCCCTCTGTTTCAGCCCCGCTGTTTCTCGCCCTCTGTTTCAGCCCCGCTGATTCAGCCCCTCTGTTTCAGCCCCTCTGTTTCAGCCCCTCTGTTTCTCGCCCTCTCTTTCAGCCCCTCTGTTTCTCCCCCTCTGTTTCTCGCCCTCTGTTTCAGCCCCTCTGTTTCTCGCCCTCTGTTTCAGCCCCTCTGTTTCAGCCCCTCTGTTTCTCGCCCTCTGTTTCAGCCGCGCTGTTTCTCGCCCCCTGTTTCAGCCCATCTATTTCTGCCCCTCTGTTTCTCGCCCTCTGTTTCAGCCCCGCTGTTTCTCGCCCTCTGTTTCAGCCCCGCTGAATCAGCCCCTCTGTTTCAGCCCCTCTGTTTCAGCCCCTCTGTTTCTCGCCCTCTGTTTCAGCCCCTCTGTTTCTCCCCCTCTGTTTCTCGCACTCTGATTCAGCCCCTCTGTTTCTCGCCCTCTGCTTCAGCCCCTCTGTTTCAGCCCCTCTGTTTCTCGCCCTCTGTTTCTGCCCCTCTGTTTCTCGCCCTCTGCTTCAGCCCCACTGTTTCTCGCCCTCTGTTTCAGCCCTGCTGATTCAGCCCCTCTGTTTCAGCCACTCTGAATCAGCCCCTCTGATTCAGCCCCTCTGTTTCAGCCCCTCTGTTTCAGCCCCTCTGTTTCTGCCCCTCTGTTTCTCGCCCTCTGTTTCAGCCCCACTGTTTCAGCCCCTCTGTTTCTCGCCCTCTGTTTCTGCCCCTCTGTTTCTCGCCCTCTCTTTCAGCCCCTCTGTTTCAGCCCCTCTGTTTCAGCTCCTCTGTTTCAGCCCCTCTGTTTCTCGCCCACTGTTTCAGCATCTCTGTTTCTCGCCCTCTGTTTCAGCCCCTCTGTTTCTCGCCCTCTGTTTCAGCCCCTCTGTTTCAGCCCCTCTGTTTCAGCCCCTCTTTTTCAGCCCCTCTGTTTCTCGCCCTCTGTTTCAGCCCCTGTGTTTCTCGCCCTCTGTTTCAGGCCCTCTGTTTCTCGCCCTCTGTTTCAGCCCCTCTGTTTCAGCCCCTCTGTTTCAGCCCCTCTGTTTCTCGCCCTCTGTTTCAGCCCCTCTGTTTCAGCTCCTCTGTTTCAGCCCCTCTGTTTCAGCCCCTCTGTTTCTCTCCCTCTGTTTCAGCCCCTCTGTTTCCCGCCCTCTGTTTCAGCCCCTCTGTTTCTCGCCCTCTGTTTCAGCCCCTCTGTTTTTCGCCCTCTGTTTCAGCCCCTCTGTTTCTCGCCCTCTGTTTCAGGCTCTCTGTTTCAGCCCGTCTGTTTCAGCCCCTCTGTTTCAGCCCCTCTGTTTCTCGCCCTCTGTTTCTTGCCCTCTGTTTCAGCCCCACTGTTTCCGCCCCTCTGATTCAGCCCCTCTGATTCAGCCCCTCTGTTTCTCGCCCTCTGTTTCAGCCCCTCTGTTTCAGCCCCTCTGTTTCAGCACCTCTGTTTCTCGCCCTCTGTTTCAGCCCCTCTGTTTCTCGCCCTCTGTTTCAGCCCCTCTGTTTCAGCCCCTCTGTTTCACGCCCTCTGTTTCTGCCCCTCTGTTTCTCGCCCTCTGTTTCAGCCCCGCTGTTTCTCGCCCTCTGTTTCAGCCCCGCTGATTCAGCCCCTCTGTTTCAGCCCCTCTGAATCAGCCCCTCTGATTCAGCCCCTCTGTTTCAGCCCCTCTGTTTCAGACCCTCTGTTTCAGCCCCTCTGTTTCTCGCCCTCTGTTTCAGCCCATCTGATTCTCGCCCTCTGTTTCAGCCCCTCTGTTTCTCGCCCTCTGTTTCAGCCCTCTGATTCAGCCCCTCTGTTTCAGCCCCTCTGATTCAGCCCCTCTGATTCAGCCCCTCTGTTTCTCGCCCTCTGTTTCAGCCCCACTGTTTCAGCCCCTCTGTTTCAGCCCCTCTGTTTCTCACCCTCTGTTTCAGCCCCTCTGATTCAGCCCCTCTGATTCAGCCCCTCTGATTCAGCCCCTCTATTTCCCGCCCCTCTGTTTCAGCGCCTCTGTTTCTAGCCCTCTGTTTCAGCCCCTCTGTTTCTCGCCCTCTGTTTCAGCCCCTCTGTTTCAGCCCCTCTGTTTCAGCACCTCTATTTCAGCGCCTCTGTTTCGCCCTCTGTTTCAGCCCCTCTGTTTCTCGCCCTCTGTTTCAGCCCCTCTGATTCAGCCCCTCTGTTTCAGCCCCTCTGTTTATCCCCCTCTGTTCCAGCCCCTCTGTTTCAGCCCCTCTGTTTCTGCCACTCTGTTTCAGCCCCTCTGTTTCAGCCCCTCTGTTTCAGCCCCTCTGTTGCTCGCCCTCTGTTTCAGCCCCTCTGTTTCTCGCCCTCTGTTTCAGCCCCTCTGTTTCAGCCCATCTGTTACAGCCACTCTGTTTCTCGCCCTCTGTTTAAGCCCCTCTGTTTCTCACCCTCTGTTTCAGCCCCTCTGATTCAGCCCCTCTGTTTCTCGTCCTCTGTTTAAGCCCCTCTGTTTCTCGCCCTCTGTTTCAGCCCCTCTGTTTCTCGCCCTCTGTTTCAGCCCCTCTGTTTCAGCCCCTCTGATTCAGCCCGTCTGTTTCCCCCCCTCTGTTTCAGCCCCTCTGTTTCTCGCCCTCTGTTTCAGCCCCTCTGTTTCAGCCCGTCTGTTTCAGCCCCTCTGTTTCAGCCCCTCTGTTTCTCACCCTCTGTTTCTCGCCCTCTGTTTCAGCCCCTCTGTTTTTCGCCCTCTGGTTCAGCCCCCTGTTTCTCGCCCTCTGTTTCAGGCTCTCTGTTTCCGCCCCTCTGTTTCTCGCCCTCTGTTTCTCGCCCGCTGTTTCAGCCCCTTTGTTTCTCGCCCTCTGTTTCAGCCCCTCTGTTTCAGCCCCTCTGTTTCAGCTCCTCTGTTTCAGCCCCTCTGTTTCTCACCCTCTGTTTCAGCCCCTCTGTTTTTCGCCCTCTGTTTCAGCCCCTCTGTTTCTCGCCCTCTGTTTCAGCCCCTCTGTTTCTCGCCCTCTGTTTCAGCCCCTCTGTTTCTCCCCCTCTGTTTCTCGCCCTCTGTTTCAGCCCCTCTGTTTCTCGCCCTCTGTTTCAGCCCCTCTGTTTCAGCCCCTCTGTTTCTCGCCCTCTGTTTCAGCCGCGCTGTTTCTCGCCCCCTGTTTCAGCCCCTCTATTTCTGCCCCTCTGTTTCTCGCCCTCTGTTTCAGCCCCGCTGTTTCTCGCCCTCTGTTTCAGCCCCGCTGAATCAGCCCCTCTGTTTCAGCCCCTCTGTTTCAGCTCCTCTGTTTCAGCCCCTCTGTTTCTCGCCCTCTGTTTCAGCCCCTCTGTTTCTCCCCCTCTGTTTCTCGCACTCTGTTTCAGCCCCTCTGTTTCTCGCACTCTGCTTCAGCCCCTCTGTTTAGCCCCTCTGTTTCTCGCCCTCTGTTTCTGCCCCTCTGTTTCTCGCCCTCTGCTTCAGCCCCACTGTTTCTCGCCCTCTGTTTCAGCCCTGCTGATTCAGCCCCTCTGTTTCAGCCACTCTGAATCAGCCCCTCTGATTCAGCCCCTCTGTTTCAGCCCCTCTGTTTCAGCCCCTCTGTTTCAGCTCCTCTGTTTCTCGCCCTCTGTTTCAGCCCCTCTGTTTCAGCCCCTCTGTTTCTCGCCCTCTGTTTCTGCCCCTCTGTTTCTCGCCCTCTCTTTCAGCCCCTCTGTTTCAGCCCCTCAGTTTCAGCTCCTCTGTTTCAGCCCCTCTGTTTCTCGCCCTCTGTTTCAGCCCCTCTGTTTCTCGCCCTCTGTTTCAGCCCCTCTGTTTCTCGCCCTCTGTTTCAGCCCCTCTGTTTCAGCCCCTCTGTTTCAGCCCCTCTTTTTCAGCCCCTCTGTTTCTCGCCCTCTGTTTCAGCCCCTGTGTTTCTCGCCCTCTGTTCCAGGCCCTCTGTTTCTCGCCCTCTGTTTCAGCCCCTCTGTTTCAGCCCCTCTGTTTCTCGCCCTCTGTTTCAGCCCCTCTGTTTCAGGTCCTCTGTTTCAGCCCCTCTGTTTCTCTCCCTCTGTTTCAGCCCCTCTGTTTCTCGCCCTCTGTTTCAGCCCCTCTGTTTCTCGCCCTCTGTTTCAGCCCCTCTGTTTCAGCCTCTCTGTTTCTCGCCCTCTGTTTCTGCCCCTCTGTTTCTCGCCCTCTGTTTCAGCTCCGCTGTTTCTCGCCCTCTGTTTCAGCCCCGCTGATTCAGCCCCTCTGTTTCAGCCCCTCTGAATCAGCCCCTCTGATTCAGCCCCTCTGTTTCAGACCCTCTGTTTCAGCCCCTCTGTTTCTCGCCCTCTGTTTCAGCCCCTCTGATTCTCGCCCTCTGTTTCAGCCCCTCTGTTTCTCGCCGTCTGTTTCAGCCCCACTGATTCAGCCCCTCTGTTTCAGCCCCTCTGATTCAGCCCCTCTGATTCAGCCCCTATGATTCAGCCCCTCTGTTTCTCGCCCTCTGTTTCAGCCCCTCTGTTTCAGCCCCTCTGTTTCAGCCCCTCTGTTTCACCCCCTCTGTTTCTCGCCCTCTGTTTCAGCCCCTCTGTTTCTCCCCCTCTGTTTCTCGCACTCTGTTTCAGCCCCTCTGTTTCTCGCCCTCTGCTTCAGCCCCTCTGTTTCAGCCCCTCTGTTTCTCGCCCTCTGTTTCTGCCCCTCTGTTTCTCGCCCTCTCTTTCAGCCCCTCTGTTTCAGCCCCTCTGTTTCAGCTCCTCTGTTTCAGCCCCTCTGTTTCTCGCCCTCTGTTTCAGCCCCTCTGTTTCTCGCCCTCTGTTTCAGCCCCTCAGTTTCTCGCCCTCTGTTTCAGCCCCTCTGTTTCAGGCCCTCTGTTTCTCGCCCTCTGTTTCAGCCCCTCTGTTTCTCGCCCTCTGTTTCAGCCCCTCAGTTTCTCGCCCTCTGTTTCAGCCCCTCTGTTTCAGCCCCTCTGTTTCAACCCCTCTGTTTCAGCTCCTCTGTTTCAGCCCCTCTGTTTCAGCCCCTCTGTTCCAGCCCCTCTGTTTCAGCCCCTCTGCTTCAGCCACTCTGTTTCAGCTCCTCTGTTTCAGCCCCTCTGTTTCAGCCCCTCTGATTCTCGCCCTCTGTTTCAGCCCCTCTGTTTCTCGCCCTCTGTTTCAGCCCCTCTGTTTCTCGCCCTCTGTTTCAGCCCCTCTGTTTCAGCCCCTCTGTTTCTCGCCCTCTGTTTCAGCCCCTCTGTTTCAGCCCCTCTGTTTCTCGCCCTCTGTTTCAGCCCCTCTATTTCTCGCCCTCTGTTTCAGCCCCTATGTTTCAGCCCCTCTGTTTCAGCCCCACTGTTTCTCGCACTCTGTTTCAGCCCCTCTGTTTCTCGCCCTCTGTTTCAGCCCCTCTGTTTCAGCCCCTCTGTTTCAGCGCCTCTGTATCTTGCCCTCTGTTTGTTGCCCTCTGTTACAGCCCCTCTGTTTCTCGCCCTCTGTTTCAGCCCCTCTGTTTCTCGCCCTCTGTTTCAGCCCCTCTGTTTCAGCCCCTCTGTTTCAGCCCCTCTGTTTCTCGCCCTCTGTTTCAGCCCCTCTGTTTCTCGTCCTCTGTTTCAGCCCCTCTGTTTCTCGCCATCTGTTTCAGCCTCTCTGTTTCTCGCCCTCTGTTTCAGCCCCTCTGTTTCAGCCCCTCTGTTTCTCCCCCTCTGTTTCTCGCACTCTGTTTCAGCCCCTCTGTTTCTCGCCCTCTGTTTCAGCCCCTCTGTTTCTCGCCCTCTGTTTCTGCCCCTCTGTTTCTCGCCCTCTCTTTCAGCCCCTCTGTTTCAGCCCCTCTGTTTCAGCTCCTCTGTTTCAGCCCCTCTGTTTCTCGCCCTCTGTTTCAGCCCCTCTGTTTCTCGCCCTCTGTTTCAGCCCCTCAGTTTCTCGCCCTCTGTTTCAGCCCCTCTGTTTCAGGCCCTCTGTTTCTCGCCCTCTGTTTCAGCCCCTCTGTTTCTCGCCCTCTGTTTCAGCCCCTCAGTTTCTCGCCCTCTGTTTCAGCCCCTCTGTTTCAGCCCCTCTGTTTCAGCCCCTCTGTTTCAGCTCCTCTGTTTCAGCCCCTCTGTTTCAGCCCCTCTGTTCCAGCCCCTCTGTTTCAGCCCCTCTGCTTCAGCCACTCTGTTTCAGCTCCTCTGTTTCAGCCCCTCTGTTTCAGCCCCTCTGATTCTCGCCCTCTGTTTCAGCCCCTCTGTTTCTCGCCCTCTGTTTCAGCCCCTCTGTTTCTCGCCCTCTGTTTCAGCCCCTCTGTTTCAGCCCCTCTGTTTCTTGCCCTCTGTTTCAGCCCCTCTGTTTCAGCCCCTCTGTTTCTCGCCCTCTGTTTCAGCCCCTCTATTTCTCGCCCTCTGTTTCAGCCCCTATGTTTCAGCCCCTCTGTTTCAGCCCCACTGTTTCTCGCACTCTGTTTCAGCCCCTCTGTTTCTCGCCCTCTGTTTCAGCCCCTCTGTTTCAGCCCCTCTGTTTCAGCGCCTCTGTTTCTTGCCCTCTGTTTGTTGCCCTCTGTTACAGCCCCTCTGTTTCTCGCCCTCTGTTTCAGCCCCTCTGTTTCTCGCCCTCTGTTTCAGCCCCTCTGTTTCAGCCCCTCTGTTTCAGCCCCTCTGTTTCTCGCCCTCTGTTTCAGCCCCTCTGTTTCTCGTCCTCTGTTTCAGCCCCTCTGTTTCTCGCCATCTGTTTCAGCCTCTCTGTTTCTCGCCCTCTGTTTCAGCCCCTCTGTTTCAGCCCCTCAGTTTCAGCCCCTCTGTTTCAGCCCCTCTGTTTCTCGCCCTCTGTTTCAGCCCCTCTGTTTCTCGCCCTCTATTTCAGCCCCTCTGATTCAGCCCCTCTGTTTCACCCCCTCTGTTTCAGCCCCTCTGTTTCCCCCCCCCCTGTTTCAGCCCCTCTGTTTCTCGCCCTCTGTTTCTCGCCCTCTGTTTCTCGCCTCTGTTTCAGCTCCTCTGTTTCAACCCCTCTGTTTCAGCCCCTCTGTTTCAGCCACTCTGTTTCTCGCCCTCTATTTCAGCCCCTCTGTTTCTCGCCCTCTGTTTCAGCACCTCTGTTTCAGCCCCTCTGTTTCTCGCCCTCTGTTTCTGCCCCTCTGTTTCTCGCCCTCTTTTTCAGCCCCTCTGTTTCTCGCCTTCTGTTTCAGCCCCTCAGATTCAGCCCCTCTGTTTCAGCCCCTCTGATTCAGCCCCTCTGTTTCTGCCCCTCTGTTTCAGCCCCTCTGTTTCATCCCCTCTGTTTCTCGCCCTCTGTTTCTCACCCTCTATTTCTCGCCCTCTGTTTCAGCCCCTCTATTTTTCGCCCTCTGTTTCAGACCCTCTGTTTCTCGCCCTCTGTTTCAGGCTCTCTGTTTCAGCCCGTCTGTTTCAGCCCCTCTGTTTCAGCCCCTCTGTTTCTCGCCCGCTGTTTCAGCCAGCCCATTTGTTTCTCGCTCTCTGTTTCAGCCCCTCTGTTTCAGCCCCTCTGTTTCTCGCCCTCTGTTTCAGCCCCTCTGTTTCTCGCCCTCTGTTTCAGCCCCTCTGTTTCTCGACCTCTGTTTCAGCCCCTCTGTTTCAGCCCCTCTGTTTCAGCCACTCTGTTTCTCGCCCTCTGTTTCAGCCACTCTGTTTCTCGCCCTCTGTTCCAGCCCCTCTGTTTCTCCCATCTCTGTATTAGCCCCTCTGTTTCAGCCCCTCTCTTTCAGACCCCCTGTTTCTCGCCCTCTGTTTCTGCCCCTCTGTTTCTCGCCCTCTGTTTCAGCCCCTCTGTTTCTCGCCCTCTGTTTCAGCCCCGCTGATTCAGACCCTCTGTTTCAGCCCCTCTGAAACAGCCACTCTGATTCAGCCCCTCTGTTTCAGCCCCTCTGTTTCATGCCCTCTGTTTCAGCCCCTCTGTTTCTCGCCCTCTGTTTCAGACCCTCTGTTTCTCGCCCTCTGTTTCAGCCCCTCTGTTTCTCGCCCTCTGTTTCAACCCCTCTGTTCTAGCCCCTCTGTTTCAGCCCCTCTGTTTCAGCCACTCTGTTTCAGCCCCTCTGTTTCAGCCCCTCTGTTTCTCGCCCTCTGTTTCAGCCCGTCTGTTTCGCACCCTCTGTTTCAGCCCCTCTGATTCAGCCCCTCTGATTCAGCCCCTCTGATTCAGCCCCTCTGTTTTCCGCCCCTCTGTTTCAGTCCGCCTGTTTCTCGCCCTCTGTTTCAGCCCCTCTGTTTCTCGCCCTCTGTTTCGGCCCCTCTGTTTCAGCCCCTCTGTTTCAGCCCCTCTGTTTCTCGCCCTCTGTTTCAGCCCCTCTGTTTGTCGCCCTCTGTTTCAACCCCTCTATTTCTCGCCCTCTGTTTCTCGCCCTCCGTTTCAGCCCCTCTGTTTCTCGTCCTCTGTTTCAGCCCCTCTGTTTCTCGCCCTCTGTTTCAGCCCCTCTGATTCAGCCCCTCTGTTGCTCGGCCTCTGTTTCAGCCCCTCTGTTTCTCGCCCTCTGTTTCAGCTCCTCTGTTTCAGCCCATCTGTTACAGCCACTCTGTTTCTCGCCCTCTGTTTAAGCCCCTCTGTTTCTCACCCTCTGTTTCAGCCCCTCTGATTCAGCCCCTCTGTTTCTCGCCCTCTGTTTCAGCCCCTCTGTTTCTCGCCCTCTGTTTCAGCACCTCTGTTTCTCGCCCTCTGTTTCAGCCCCTCTGTTTCTCGCCCTCTGTTTCAGCCCCTCTGTTTCTCGACCTCTGTTTCAGCCCCTCTGTTTCAGCCCCTCTGTTTCAGCCACTCTGTTTCTCGCCCTCTGTTTCAGCCACTCTGTTTCTCGCCCTCTGTTCCAGCCCCTCTGTTTCTCGCACTCTGTATCAGCCCCTCTGTTTCAGCCCCTCTCTTTCAGACCCCCTGTTTCTCGCCCTCTGTTTCTGCCCCTCTGTTTCTCGCCCTCTGTTTCAGCCCCTCTGTTTCTCGCCCTCTGTTTCAGCCCCGCATATTCAGACCCTCTGTTTCAGCCCCTCTGAAACAGCCACTCTGATTCAGCCCCTCTGTTTCAGCCACTCTGTTTCATGCCCTCTGTTTCAGCCCCTCTGTTTCTCGCCCTCTGTTTCAGCCCCTCTGTTTCTCGCCCTCTGTTTCAGCCCCTCTGTTTCTCGCCCTCTGTTTCAACCCCTCTGTTCTAGCCCCTCTGTTTCAGCCCCTCTGTTTCAGACACTCTGTTTCAGCCCCTCTGTTTCAGCCCCTCTGTTTCTCGCCCTCTGTTTCAGCCCGTCTGTTTCGCACCCTCTGTTTCAGCCCCTCTGATTCAGCCCCTCTGATTCAGCCCCTCTGATTCAGCCCCTCTGTTTTCTGCCCCTCTGTTTCAGTCCGCCTGTTTCTCGCCCTCTGTTTCAGCCCCTCTGTTTCTCGCCCTCTGTTTCGGCCCCTCTGTTTGATCCCCTCTGTTTCAGCCCCTCTGTTTCTCGCCCTCTGTTTCAGCCCCTCTGTTTGTCGCCCTCTGTTTCAGCCCCTCTATTTCTCGCCCTCTGTTTCTCGCCCTCCGTTTCAGCCCCTCTGTTTCTCGTCCTCTGTTTCAGCCCCTCTGTTTCTCGCCCTCTGTTTCAGCCCCTCTGTTTCAGCCCCTCTGTTTCTCGCCCTCTGTTTCAGCCCCTCTGTTTCAGCCCCTCTGATTCAGCCCGTCTGTTTCCCCCCCTCTGTTTCAGCCCCTCTGTTTCTCGCCCTCTGTTTCAGCCCCTCTGTTTCAGCCCGTCTGTTTCAGCACCTCTGTTTCAGCCCCTCTGTTTCTCACCCTCTGTTTCTCGCCCTCTGTTTCAGCCCCTCTGTTTTTCGCCCTCTGGTTCAGCCCCCTGTTTCTCGCCCTCTGTTTCAGGCTCTCTGTTTCCGCCCCTCTGTTTCTCGCCCTCTGTTTCTCGCCCGCTGTTTCAGCCCCTTTGTTTCTCGCCCTCTGTTTCAGCCCCTCTGTTTCAGCCCCTCTGATTCAGCCCCTCTGATTCAGCCCCTCTGTTTCTCGCCCTCTGTTTCAGACCCTCTGATTCAGCACCTCTGTTTCAGCTCCTCTGTTTCAGCCCCTCTGTTGCTCACCCTCTGTTTCAGCCCCTCTATTTCAGCCCCTCTGTTTCTCGCCCTCTGTTTCAGACCCTCTGATTCAGCACCTCTGTTTCAGCTCCTCTGTTTCAGCCCCTCTGTTTCTCACCCTCTGTTTCAGCCCCTCTATTTCTGCCCCTCTGTTTTTCGCCCTCTGTTTCAGCCCCTCTGTTTCTCGCCCTCTGTTTCAGCCCCTCTGTTTCTCGCCCTCTGTTTCAGCCCCTCTGTTTCAGCCCCTCTGTTTCTTGCCCTCTATTTCTGCCCCTCTGTTTCTCGCCCTCTGTTTCAGCCCCGCTGTTTCTCGCCCTCTGTTTCAGCCCCGCTGATTCAGCCCCTCTGTTTCAGCCCCTCTGTTTCAGCCCCTCTGTTTCTCGCCCTCTGTTTCAGCCCCTCTGTTTCTCCCCCTCTGTTTCTCGCCCTCTGTTTCAGCCACTCTGTTTCTCGCCCTCTGTTTCAGCCCCTCTGTTTCAGCCCCTCTGTTTCTCGCCCTCTGTTTCAGCCGCGCTGTTTCTCGCCCCCTGTTTCAGCCCCTCTATTTCTGCCCCTCTGTTTCTCGCCCTCTGTTTCAGCCCCGCTGTTTCTCGCCCTCTGTTTCAGCCCCGCTGAATCAGCCCCTCTGTTTCAGCCCCTCTGTTTCAGCCCCTCTGTTTCTCGCCCTCTGTTTCAGCCCCTCTGTTTCTCCCCCTCTGTTTCTCGCACTCTGTTTCAGCCCCTCTGTTTCTCGCACTCTGCTTCAGCCCCTCTGTTTCAGCCCCTCTGTTTCTCGCCCTCTGTTTCTGCCCCTCTGTTTCTCGCCCTCTGCTTCAGCCCCACTGTTTCTCGCCCTCTGTTTCAGCCCTGCTGATTCAGCCCCTCTGTTTCAGCCACTCTGAATCAGCCCCTCTGATTCAGCCCCTCTGTTTCAGCCCCTCTGTTTCAGCCCCTCTGTTTCAGCCCCTCTGTTTCTCGCCCTCTGTTTCAGCCCCTCTGTTTCAGCCCCTCTGTTTCTCGCCCTCTGTTCCTGCCCCTCTGTTTCTCGCCCTCTCTTTCAGCCCCTCTGTTTCAGCCCCTCAGTTTCAGCTCCTCTGTTTCAGCCCCTCTGATTCTCGCCCTCTGTTTCAGCCCCTCTGTTTCTCGCCCTCTGTTTCAGCCCCTCTGTTTCTCGCCCTCTGTTTCAGCCCCTCTGTTTCAGCCCCTCTGTTTCAGCCCCTCTTTTTCAGCCCCTCTGTTTCTCGCCCTCTGTTTCAGCCCTTGTGTTTCTCGCCCTCTGTTTCTGGCCCTCTGTTTCTCGCCCTCTGTTTCAGCCCCTCTGTTTCAGCCCCTCTGTTTCAGCCCCTCTGTTTCTCGCCCTCTGTTTCAGCCCCTCTGTTTCAGCTCCTCTGTTTCAGCCCCTCTGTTTCAGCCCCTCTGTTTCTCTCCCTCTGTTTCAGCCCCTCTGTTTCTCGCCCTCTGTTTCAGCCCCTCTGTTTCTCGCCCTCTGTTTCAGCCCCTCTGTTTCAGCCCCTCTGTTTCTCGCCCTCTGTTTCTGCCCCTCTGTTTCTCGCCCTCTGTTTCAGCTCCGCTGTTTCTCGCCCTCTGTTTCAGCCCCGCTGATTCAGCCCCTCTGTTTCAGCCCCTCTGAATCAGCCCCTCTGATTCAGCCCCTCTGTTTCAGACCCTCTGTTTCAGCCCCTCTGTTTCTCGCCCTCTGTTTCAGCCCCTCTGATTCTCGCCCTCTGTTTCTCGCCGTCTGTTTCAGACCCACTGATTCACCCCCTCTGTTTCAGCCCCTCTGATTCAGCCCCTCTGATTCAGCCCCTATGATTCAGCCCCTCTGTTTCTCGCCCTCTGTTTCAGCCCCTCTGTTTCAGCCCCTCTGTTTCTCACCCTCTGTTTCAGCCCGTCTGATTCAGCCCCTCTGATTCAGCCCCTCTGTTTCAGCCCCTCTGTTTCCCGCCCCTCTGTTTCAGCCCCTCTGTTTCTCGCCCTCTGTTTCAGCCCCTCTGTTTCTCGCCCTCTGTTTCAGCCCCTCTGTTTCAGCCCCTCTGTTTCAGCCCCTATGTTTCAGCGCCTCTGTTTCTCGCCCTCTGTTTCAGCCCCTCTGTTTCTCGCCCTCTGTTTCAGCCCCTCTGATTCAGCCCCTCTGTTTCAGCCCCTCTGTTTCTCCCCCTCGGTTCCAGTCCCTCTGTTTCAGCCCCTCTGTTTCAGCCACTCTGTTTCAGCCCCTCTGTTTCAGCCCCTCTGTTTCTCGCCCTCAGTTTCAGGCCCTCTGTTTCTCGCTCTCCGATTCAGCCCCTCTGTTTCAGCCCGTCTGTTTCAGCCACTCTGTTTCTCGCCCTCTGTTTCAGCCCCTCTGTTTCTCACCCTCTGTTTCAGCCCCTCTGATTCAGCCCCTCTGTTTCTCGCCCTCTGTTTCAGCCCCTCTGTTTCTCCCCCTCTGTTTCAGCTCCTCTGTTTCAGCCCCTCTGTTTCAGCCCCTCTGTTTCTCGCCCTCTGTTTCAGCCCCTCTGTTTCTCGCCCTCTGTTTCAGCCCCTCTGATTCAGCCCCTCTGTTTCAGCCCCTCTGTTTCAGCCCCTCTGTGTCTCGCCCTCTATTTCTCACCCTCTGATTCTCGCCCTCTGTTTCAGCCCCTCTGTTTCTCGCCCTCTGTTTCAGCCCCTCTGTTTCAGCCCATCTGTTACAGCCATTTTTTTTCTCGCCCTCTGTTTCAGCCCCTCTGTTTCTCACCCTCTGTTTCAGCCCCTCTGATTCAGCCCTTCTGTTTCTCGCCCTCTGTTTCAGCCCCTCTGTTGCTCGCCCTCTGTTTCAGCCCCTCTGTTTCTCGCCCTCTGTTTCAGCCCCTCTGTTTCAGCCCTTCTGATTCAGCGCCTCTGTTTCCCCCCCTCTGTTTCAGCCCGTCTGTTTCTCGCCCTCTGTTTCAGCCCCTCTGTTTCAGCCCGTCTGTTTCAGCCCCTCTGTTTCAGCCCCTCTGTTTCTCACCCTCTGTTTCTCGCCCGCTGTTTCAGCCCCTTTGTTTCTCGCCCTCTGTTTCAGCCCCTCTGTTTCAGCCCCTCTGATTCAGCCCCTCTGATTCAGCCCCTCTGTTTCTCGCCCTCTGTTTCAGACCCTCTGATTCAGCCCCTCTGTTTCAGCTCCTCTGTTTCAGCCCCTCTGTTTCTCACCCTCTGTTTCAGCCCCTCTGTTTCTCGCCCTCTGTTTCAGCCCCTCTGTTTCTCGCCCTCTGTTTCAGCCCCTCAGTTTCTCGCCCTCTGTTTCAGCCCCTCTGTTTCTCGCCCTCTATTTCTGCCCCTCTGTTTCTCGCACTCTGTTTGAGCCCCGCTGTTTCTCGCCCTCTGTTTCAGCCCCGCTGATTCAGCCCCTCTGTTTCAGCCCCTCTGTTTCAGCCCCTCTGTTTCTCGCCCTCTGTTTCAGCCCCTCTGTTTCTCCCCCTCTGTTTCTCGCCCTCTGTTTCAGCCCCTCTTTTTCAGCCCCTCTGTTTCTCGCCCTCTGTTTCAGCCGCGCTGTTTCTCGCCCCCTGTTTCAGCCCCTCTATTTCTGCCCCTCTGTTTCTCGCCCTCTGTTTCAGCCCCGCTGTTTCTCGCCCTCTGTTTCAGCCCCGCTGAATCAGCCCCTCTGTTTCAGCCCCTCTGTTTCAGCCCCTCTGTTTCTCGCCCTCTGTTTCAGCCCCTCTGTTTCTCCCCCTCTGTTTCTCGCCCTCTGTTTCAGACCCTCTGATTCAGCACCTCTGTTTCAGCTCCTCTGTTTCAGCCCCTCTGTTTCTCACCCTCTGTTTCAGCCCCTCTATTTCTGCCCCTCTGTTTTTCGCCCTCTGTTTCAGCCCCTCTGTTTCTCGCCCTCTGTTTCAGCCCCTCTGTTTCTCGCCCTCTGTTTCAGCCCCTCTGTTTCAGCCCCTCTGTTTCTTGCCCTCTATTTCTGCCCCTCTGTTTCTCGCCCTCTGTTTCAGCCCCGCTGTTTCTCGCCCTCTGTTACAGCCCCGCTGATTCAGCCCCTCTGTTTCAGCCCCTCTGTTTCAGCCCCTCTGTTTCTCGCCCTCTGTTTCAGCCCCTCTGTTTCTCCCCCTCTGTTTCTCGCCCTCTGTTTCAGCCACTCTGTTTCTCGCCCTCTGTTTCAGCCCCTCTGTTTCAGCCCCTCTGTTTCTCGCCCTCTGTTTCAGCCGCGCTGTTTCTCGCCCCCTGTTTCAGCCCCTCTATTTCTGCCCCTCTGTTTCTCGCCCTCTGTTTCAGCCCCGCTGTTTCTCGCCCTCTGTTTCAGCCCCGCTGAATCAGCCCCTCTGTTTCAGCCCCTCTGTTTCAGCCCCTCTGTTTCTCGCCCTCTGTTTCAGCCCCTCTGTTTCTCCCCCTCTGTTTCTCGCACTCTGTTTCAGCCCCTCTGTTTCTCGCACTCTGCTTCAGCCCCTCTGTTTCAGCCCCTCTGTTTCTCGCCCTCTGTTTCTGCACCTCTGTTTCTCGCCCTCTGCTTCAGCCCCACTGTTTCTCGCCCTCTGTTTCAGCCCTGCTGATTCAGCCCCTCTGTTTCAGCCACTCTGAATCAGCCCCTCTGATTCAGCCCCTCTGTTTCAGCCCCTCTGTTTCAGCCCCTCTGTTTCAGCCCCTCTGTTTCTCGCCCTCTGTTTCAGCCCCTCTGTTTCAGCCCCTCTGTTTCTCGCCCTCTGTTCCTGCCCCTCTGTTTCTCGCCCTCTCTTTCAGCCCCTCTGTTTCAGCCCCTCAGTTTCAGCTCCTCTGTTTCAGCCCCTCTGATTCTCGCCCTCTGTTTCAGCCCCTCTGTTTCTCGCCCTCTGTTTCAGCCCCTCTGTTTCTCGCCCTCTGTTTCAGCCCCTCTGTTTCAGCCCCTCTGTTTCAGCCCCTCTTTTTCAGCCCCTCTGTTTCTCGCCCTCTGTTTCAGCCCCTCTGTTTCAGCCCCTCTGTTTCTGGCCCTCTGTTTCTCGCCCTCTGTTTCAGCCCCTCTGTTTCAGCCCCTCTGTTTCAGCCCCTCTGTTTCTCGCCCTCTGTTTCAGCCCCTCTGTTTCAGCTCCTCTGTTTCAGCCCCTCTGTTTCAGCCCCTCTGTTTCTCTCCCTCTGTTTCAGCCCCTCTGTTTCTCGCCCTCTGTTTCAGCCCCTCTGTTTCTCGCCCTCTGTTTCAGCCCCTCTGTTTCAGCCCCTCTGTTTCTCGCCCTCTGTTTCTGCCCCTCTGTTTCTCGCCCTCTGTTTCAGCTCCGCTGTTTCTCGCCCTCTGTTTCAGCCCCGCTGATTCAGCCCCTCTGTTTCAGCCCCTCTGAATCAGCCCCTCTGATTCAGCCCCTCTGTTTCAGACCCTCTGTTTCAGCCCCTCTGTTTCTCGCCCTCTGTTTCAGCCCCTCTGATTCTCGCCCTCTGTTTCTCGCCGTCTGTTTCAGACCCACTGATTCACCCCCTCTGTTTCAGCCCCTCTGATTCAGCCCCTCTGATTCAGCCCCTATGATTCAGCCCCTCTGTTTCTCGCCCTCTGTTTCAGCCCCTCTGTTTCAGCCCCTCTGTTTCTCACCCTCTGTTTCAGCCCGTCTGATTCAGCCCCTCTGATTCAGCCCCTCTGTTTCAGCCCCTCTGTTTCCCGCCCCTCTGTTTCAGCCCCTCTGTTTCTCGCCCTCTGTTTCAGCCCCTCTGTTTCTCGCCCTCTGTTTCAGCCCCTCTGTTTCAGCCCCTCTGTTTCAGCCCCTATGTTTCAGCGCCTCTGTTTCTCGCCCTCTGTTTCAGCCCCTCTGTTTCTCGCCCTCTGTTTCAGCCCCTCTGATTCAGCCCCTCTGTTTCAGCCCCTCTGTTTCTCCCCCTCGGTTCCAGTCCCTCTGTTTCAGCCCCTCTGTTTCAGCCACTCTGTTTCAGCCCCTCTGTTTCAGCCCCTCTGTTTCTCGCCCTCAGTTTCAGGCCCTCTGTTTCTCGCTCTCCGATTCAGCCCCTCTGTTTCAGCCCGTCTGTTTCAGCCACTCTGTTTCTCGCCCTCTGTTTCAGCCCCTCTGTTTCTCACCCTCTGTTTCAGCCCCTCTGATTCAGCCCCTCTGTTTCTCGCCCTCTGTTTCAGCCCCTCTGTTTCTCCCCCTCTGTTTCAGCTCCTCTGTTTCAGCCCCTCTGTTTCAGCCCCTCTGTGTCTCGCCCTCTATTTCTCACCCTCTGATTCTCGCCCTCTGTTTCAGCCCCTCTGTTTCTCGCCCTCTGTTTCAGCCCCTCTGTTTCAGCCCATCTGTTACAGCCATTTTTTTTCTCGCCCTCTGTTTCAGCCCCTCTGTTTCTCACCCTCTGTTTCAGCCCCTCTGATTCAGCCCTTCTGTTTCTCGCCCTCTGTTTCAGCCCCTCTGTTGCTCGCCCTCTGTTTCAGCCCCTCTGTTTCTCGCCCTCTGTTTCAGCCCCTCTGTTTCAGCCCTTCTGATTCAGCCCCTCTGTTTCCCCCCCTCTGTTTCAGCCCGTCTGTTTCTCGCCCTCTGTTTCAGCCCCTCTGTTTCAGCCCGTCTGTTTCAGCCCCTCTGTTTCAGCCCCTCTGTTTCTCACCCTCTGTTTCTCGCCCGCTGTTTCAGCCCCTTTGTTTCTCGCCCTCTGTTTCAGCCCCTCTGTTTCAGCCCCTCTGATTCAGCCCCTCTGATTCAGCCCCTCTGTTTCTCGCCCTCTGTTTCAGACCCTCTGATTCAGCCCCTCTGTTTCAGCTCCTCTGTTTCAGCCCCTCTGTTTCTCACCCTCTGTTTCAGCCCCTCTGTTTCTCGCCCTCTGTTTCAGCCCCTCTGTTTCTCGCCCTCTGTTTCAGCCCCTCAGTTTCTCGCCCTCTGTTTCAGCCCCTCTGTTTCTCGCCCTCTATTTCTGCCCCTCTGTTTCTCGCACTCTGTTTGAGCCCCGCTGTTTCTCGCCCTCTGTTTCAGCCCCGCTGATTCAGCCCCTCTGTTTCAGCCCCTCTGTTTCAGCCCCTCTGTTTCTCGCCCTCTGTTTCAGCCCCTCTGTTTCTCCCCCTCTGTTTCTCGCCCTCTGTTTCAGCCCCTCTTTTTCAGCCCCTCTGTTTCTCGCCCTCTGTTTCAGCCGCGCTGTTTCTCGCCCCCTGTTTCAGCCCCTCTATTTCTGCCCCTCTGTTTCTCGCCCTCTGTTTCAGCCCCGCTGTTTCTCGCCCTCTGTTTCAGCCCCGCTGAATCAGCCCCTCTGTTTCAGCCCCTCTGTTTCAGCCCCTCTGTTTCTCGCCCTCTGTTTCAGCCCCTCTGTTTCTCCCCCTCTGTTTCTCGCACTCTGTTTCAGCCCCTCTGTTTCTCGCCCTCTGCTTCAGCCCCTCTGTTTCAGCCCCTCTGTTTCTCGCCCTCTGTTTCTGCCCCTCTGTTTCTCGCACTCACTTTCAGCCCCTCGGTTTCAGCCCCTCTGTTTCAGCTCCTCTGTTTCAGCCCCTCTGTTTCTCGCCCTCTGTTTCAGCCCCTCTGTTTCTCGCCCTCTGTTTCAGCCCTTCTGTTTCTCGCCCTCTGTTTCAGCCCCTCTGTTTCAGGCCCTCTGTTTCTCGCCCTCTGTTTCAGCCCCTCTGTTTCAGCCCCTCTGTTTCAGCCCCTCTGTTTCAGCCCCTCTGTTTCAGCCCCTCTGTTTCAGCTCCTCTGTTTCAGCCCCTCTGTTTCAGCCCCTCTGTTCCAGCCCCTCTGTTTCAGCCCCTCTGCTTCAGCCACTCTGTTTCAGCTCCTCTGTTTCAGCCCCTCTGTTTCAGCCCCTCTGATTCTCGCCCTCTGTTTCAGCCCCTCTGTTTCTCGCCCTCTGTTTCAGCCCCTCTGTTTCAGCCCCTCTGTTTCTCGCCCTCTGTTTCTGCCCCTCTGTTTCTCGCCCTCTGTTTCAGCTCCGCTGTTTCTCGCCCTCTGTTTCAGCCCCGCTGATTCAGCCCCTCTGTTTCAGCCCCTCTGAATCAGCCCCTCTGATTCAGCCCCTCTGTTTCAGACCCTCTGTTTCAGCCCCTCTGTTTCTCGCCCTCTGTTTCAGCCCCTCTGATTCTCGCCCTCTGTTTCAGCCCATCTGTTTCTCGCCGTCTGTTTCAGCCCCTCTGATTCAGCCCCTCTGTTTCAGCCCCTCTGATTCAGCCCCTCTGATTCAGCCCCTATGATTCAGCCCCTCTGTTTCTCGCCCTCTGTTTCAGCCCCTCTGTTTCAGCCCCTCTGTTTCAGCCCCTCTGTTTCTCACCCTCTGTTTCAGCCCGTCTGATTCAGCCCCTCTGATTCAGCCCCTCTGTTTCAGCCCCTCTGTTTCCCACCCCTCTGTTTCAGCCCCTCTGTTTCTCGCCCTCTGTTTCAGCCCCTCTGTTTCTCGCCCTCTGTTTCAGCCTCTCTGTTTCAGCCCCTCTGTTTCAGCCCCTCTGTTTCAGCGCCTCTGTTTCTCGCCCTCTGTTTCTGCCCCTCTGTTTCTCGCCCTCTGTTTCAGCCCCTCTGATTCAGCCCCTCTGTTTCAGCCCCTCTGTTTCTCCCCCTCTGTTCCAGTCCCTCTGTTTCAGCCCCACTGTTTCAGCCACTCTGTTTCAGCCCCTCTGTTTCAGCCCCTCTGTTTCTCGCCCTCAGTTTCAGGCCCTCTGTTTCTCGCTCTCCGATTCAGCCCCTCTGTTTCAGCCCGTCTGTTTCAGCCACTCTGTTTCTCGCCCTCTGTTTCAGCCCCTCTGTTTCTCACCCTCTGTTTCAGCCCCTCTGATTCAGCCCCTCTGTTTCTCGCCCTCTGTTTCAGCCCCTCTATTTCTGCCCCTCTGTTTCAGCTCCTCTGTTTCAGCCCCTCTGTTTCAGCCCCTCTGTTTCTCGCCCTCTGTTTCAGCCCCTCTGTTTCTCGCCCTCTGTTTCAGCCCCTCTGATTCAGCCCCTCTGTTTCAGCCCCTCTGTTTCAGCCCCTCTGTTTCAGCCCCTATGTTTCAGCCCCTCTGTGTCTCGCCCTCTATTTCTCACCCTCTGATTCTCGCCCTCTGTTTCAGCCCCTCTGTTTCTCGCCCTCTGTTTCAGCCCCTCTGTTTCAGCCCATCAGTTACAGCCACTCTGTTTCTCGCCCTCTGTTTCAGCCCCTCTGTTTCTCACCCTCTGTTTCAGCCCCTCTGATTCAGCCCCTCTGTTTCTCGCCCTCTGTTTCAGCCCCGCTGATTCAGCCCCTCTGTTTCAGCCCCTCTGTTTCAGCCCCTCTGTTTCTCGCCCTCTGTTTCAGCCCCTCTGTTTCTCCCCCTCTGTTTCTCGCCTTCTGTTTCAGCCACACTGTTTCTCGCCCTCTGTTTCAGCCCCTCTGTTTCAGCCCCTCTGTTTCTCGCCCTCTGTTTCAGCCGCGCTGTTTCTCGCCCCCTGTTTCAGCCCCTCTATTTCTGCCCCTCTGTTTCTCGCCCTCTATTTCAGCCCCGCTGTTTCTCGCCCTCTGTTTCAGCCCCGCTGAATCAGCCCCTCTGTTTCAGCCCCTCTGTTTCAGCCCCTCTGTTTCTCGCCCTCTGTTTCAGCCCCTCTGTTTCTCCCCCTCTGTTTCTCGCACTCTGTTTCAGCCCCTCTTTTCTCGCACTCTGCTTCAGCCCCTCTGTTTCAGCCCCTCTGTTTCTCGCCCTCTGTTTCTGCCCCTCTGTTTCTCGTCCTCTGCTTCAGCCCCACTGTTTCTCGCCCTCTGTTTCAGCCCTGCTGATTCAGCCCCTCTGTTTCAGCCCCTCTGAATCAGCCCCTCTGATTCAGCCCCTCTGTTTCAGCCCCTCTGTTTCAGCCCCCCTGTTTCAGCCCCTCTGTTTCTCACCCTCTGTTTCAGCCCCTCTGTTTCAGCCCCTCTGTTTCTCGCCCTCTGTTTCTGCCCCTCTGTTTCTCGCCCTCTCTTTCAGCCCCTCTGTTTCAGCCCCTCAGTTTCAGCTCCTCTGTTTCAGCCCCTCTGTTTCTCGGTCCTCTGTTTCAGCCCCTCTGTTTCTCGCCCTCTGTTTCAGCCCCTCTGTTTCTCGCCCTCTGTTTCAGCCCCTCTGTTTCAGCCCCTCTGTTTCAGCCCCTCTTTTTCAGCCCCTCTGTTTCTCGCCCTCTGTTTCAGCCCCTGTGTTTCTCGCCCTCTGTTTCAGGCCCTCTGTTTCTCGCCCTCTATTTCAGCCGCTCTGTTTCAGCCCCTCTGTTTCAGCCCCTCTGTTTCTCGCCCTCTGTTTCAGCCCCTCTGTTTCAGCTCCTCTGTTTCAGCCCCTCTGTTTCAGCCCCTCTGTTCCAGCCCCTCTGTTTCAGCCCCTCTGCTTCAGCCACTGTGTTTCAGCTCCTCTCTTTCAACCCCTCTGTTTCAGCCCCTCTGATTCTCGCCCTCTGTTTCAGCCCCTCTGTTTCTCGCCCTCTGTTTCAGCCCCTCTGTTTCAGCCCCTCTGTTTCAGCCCCTCTGTTTCAGCCCCTCTGTTTCTCAACCTCTGTTTCTGCCCCTCTGTTTCTCGCCCTCTGTTTCAGCTCCGCTGTTTCTCGCCCTCTGTTTCAGCCCCGCTGATTCAGCCCCTCTGTTTCAGCCCCTCTGAATCAGCCCCTCTGATTCAGCCCCTCTGTTTCAGACCCTCTGTATCAGCCCCTCTGTTTCTCGCCCTCTGTTTCAGCCCCTCTGATTCTCGCCCTCTGTTTCAGCCCCTCTGTTTCTCGCCGTCTGTTTCAGCCCCACTGATTCAGCCCCTCTGTTTCAGCCCCTCTGATTCAGCCCCTCTGATTCAGCCCCTATGATTCAGCCCCTCTGTTTCTCGCCCTCTGTTTCAGCCCCTCTGTTTCAGCCCCTCTGTATCAGCCCCTCTGTTTCTCACCCTCTGTTTCAGCCCGTCTGATTCAGCCCCTCTGATTCAGCCCCTCTGTTTCAGCCCCTCTGTTTCCCGCCCCTCTGTTTCAGCCCCTCTGTTTCTCGCCCTCTGTTTCAGCCCCTCTGTTTCGCGCCCTCTGTTTCAGCCCCTCTGTTTCAGCCCCTCTGTTTCAGCCCCTCTGTTTCAGCGCCTCTGTTTCTCGCCCTCTGTTTCAGCCCCTCTGTTTCTCGCCCTCTGTTTCAGCCCCTCTGATTCAGCCCCTCTGTTTCAGCCCGTCTGTTTCTCCCCCTCTGTTCCAGTCCCTCTGTTTCAGCCCCTCTGTTTCAGCCCCTCTGTTTCTCGCCCTCTATTTCTGCCCCTCTGTTTCTCGCCCTCTGTTTGAGCCCCGCTGTTTCTCGCCCTCTGTTTCAGCCCCGCTGATTCAGCCCCTCTGTTTCTCGCCCTCTGTTTCAGCCCGTCTGTTTCAGCCACTCTGTTTCTCGCCCTCTGTTTCAGCCCCTCTGTTTCTCACCCTCTGTTTCAGCCCCTCTGATTCAGCCCCTCTGTTTCTCGCCCTCTGTTTCAGCCCCTCTATTTCTGCCCCTCTGTTTCAGCTCCTCTGTTTCAGCCCCTCTGTTTCAGCCCCTCTGTTTCTCGCCCTCTGTTTCAGCCCCTCTGTTTCTCGCCCTCTGTTTCAGCCCCTCTGATTCAGCCCCTCTGTTTCAGCCCCTCTGTTTCAGCCCCTCTGTTTCAGCCCCTATGTTTCAGCCCCTCTGTGTCTCGCCCTCTATTTCTCACCCTCTGATTCTCGCCCTCTGTTTCAGCCCCTCTGTTTCTCGCCCTCTGTTTCAGCCCCTCTGTTTCAGCCCATCAGTTACAGCCACTCTGTTTCTCGCCCTCTGTTTCAGCCCCTCTGTTTCTCACCCTCTGTTTCAGCCCCTCTGATTCAGCCCCTCTGTTTCTCGCCCTCTGTTTCAGCCCCGCTGATTCAGCCCCTCTGTTTCAGCCCCTCTGTTTCAGCCCCTCTGTTTCTCGCCCTCTGTTTCAGCCCCTCTGTTTCTCCCCCTCTGTTTCTCGCCTTCTGTTTCAGCCACACTGTTTCTCGCCCTCTGTTTCAGCCCCTCTGTTTCAGCCCCTCTGTTTCTCGCCCTCTGTTTCAGCCGCGCTGTTTCTCGCCCCCTGTTTCAGCCCCTCTATTTCTGCCCCTCTGTTTCTCGCCCTCTGTTTCAGCCCCGCTGTTTCTCGCCCTCTGTTTCAGCCCCGCTGAATCAGCCCCTCTGTTTCAGCCCCTCTGTTTCAGCCCCTCTGTTTCTCGCCCTCTGTTTCAGCCCCTCTGTTTCTCCCCCTCTGTTTCTCGCACTCTGTTTCAGCCCCTCTTTTCTCGCACTCTGCTTCAGCCCCTCTGTTTCAGCCCCTCTGTTTCTCGCCCTCTGTTTCTGCCCCTCTGTTTCTCGTCCTCTGCTTCAGCCCCACTGTTTCTCGCCCTCTGTTTCAGCCCTGCTGATTCAGCCCCTCTGTTTCAGCCCCTCTGAATCAGCCCCTCTGATTCAGCCCCTCTGTTTCAGCCCCTCTGTTTCAGCCCCCCTGTTTCAGCCCCTCTGTTTCTCGCCATCTGTTTCAGCCCCTCTGTTTCTGCCCCTCTGTTTCTCGCCCTCTCTTTCAGCCCCTCTGTTTCAGCCCCTCAGTTTCAGCTCCTCTGTTTCAGCCCCTCTGTTTCTCGGTCCTCTGTTTCAGCCCCTCTGTTTCTCGCCCTCTGTTTCAGCCCCTCTGTTTCTCGCCCTCTGTTTCAGCCCCTCTGTTTCAGCCCCTCTGTTTCAGCCCCTCTTTTTCAGCCCCTCTGTTTCTCGCCCTCTGTTTCAGCCCCTGTGTTTCTCGCCCTCTGTTTCAGGCCCTCTGTTTCTCGCCCTCTATTTCAGCCGCTCTGTTTCAGCCCCTCTGTTTCAGCCCCTCTGTTTCTCGCCCTCTGTTTCAGCCCCTCTGTTTCAGCTCCTCTGTTTCAGCCCCTCTGTTTCAGCCCCTCTGTTCCAGCCCCTCTGTTTCAGCCCCTCTGCTTCAGCCACTGTGTTTCAGCTCCTCTCTTTCAACCCCTCTGTTTCAGCCCCTCTGATTCTCGCCCTCTGTTTCAGCCCCTCTGTTTCTCGCCCTCTGTTTCAGCCCCTCTGTTTCAGCCCCTCTGTTTCAGCCCCTCTGTTTCAGCCCCTCTGTTTCTCAACCTCTGTTTCTGCCCCTCTGTTTCTCGCCCTCTGTTTCAGCTCCGCTGTTTCTCGCCCTCTGTTTCAGCCCCGCTGATTCAGCCCCTCTGTTTCAGCCCCTCTGAATCAGCCCCTCTGATTCAGCCCCTCTGTTTCAGACCCTCTGTTTCAGCCCCTCTGTTTCTCGCCCTCTGTTTCAGCCCCTCTGATTCTCGCCCTCTGTTTCAGCCCCTCTGTTTCTCGCCGTCTGTTTCAGCCCCACTGATTCAGCCCCTCTGTTTCAGCCCCTCTGATTCAGCCCCTCTGATTCAGCCCCTATGATTCAGCCCCTCTGTTTCTCGCCCTCTGTTTCAGCCCCTCTGTTTCAGCCCCTCTGTATCAGCCCCTCTGTTTCTCACCCTCTGTTTCAGCCCGTCTGATTCAGCCCCTCTGATTCAGCCCCTCTGTTTCAGCCCCTCTGTTTCCCGCCCCTCTGTTTCAGCCCCTCTGTTTCACGCCCTCTGTTTCAGCCCCTCTGTTTCGCGCCCTCTGTTTCAGCCCCTCTGTTTCAGCCCCTCTGTTTCAGCCCCTCTGTTTCAGCGCCTCTGTTTCTCGCCCTCTGTTTCAGCCCCTCTGTTTCTCGCCCTCTGTTTCAGCCCCTCTGATTCAGCCCCTCTGTTTCAGCCCGTCTGTTTCTCCCCCTCTGTTCCAGTCCCTCTGTTTCAGCCCCTCTGTTTCAGCCCCTCTGTTTCTCGCCCTCTATTTCTGCCCCTCTGTTTCTCGCCCTCTGTTTGAGCCCCGCTGTTTCTCGCCCTCTGTTTCAGCCCCGCTGATTCAGCCCCTCTGTTTCAGCACCACTGTTTCAGCCCCTCTGTTTCTCGCCCTCTGTTTCAGCCCGTCTGTTTCAGCCACTCTGTTTCTCGCCCTCTGTTTCAGCCCCTCTGTTTCTCACCCTCTGTTTCAGCCCCTCTGATTCAGCCCCTCTGTTTCTCGCCCTCTGTTTCAGCCCCTCTATTTCTGCCCCTCTGTTTCATCTCCTCTGTTTCAGCCCCTCTGTTTCAGCCCCTCTGTTTCTCGCCCTCTGTTTCAGCCCCTCTGTTTCTCGCCCTCTGTTTCAGCCCCACTGATTCAGCCCCACTGTTTCAGCCCCTCTGTTTCAGCCCCTCTGTTTCAGCCCCTCTGTTTCAGCCCCTATGTTTCAGCCCCTCTGTGTCTCGCCCTCTATTTCTCACCCTCTGATTCTCGCCCTCTGTTTCAGCCCCTCTGTTTCTCGCCCTCTGTTTCAGCCCCTCTGTTTCAGCCCATCTGTTACAGCCACTCTGTTTCTCGCCCTCTGTTTCAGCCCCTCTGTTTCTCACCCTCTGTTTCAGCCCCTCTGATTCAGCCCCTCTGTTTCTCGCCCTCTGTTTCAGCCCCTCTGTTTCTCGCCCTCTGTTTCAGCCCCTCTGTTTCTCCCCCTCTGTTTCAGCCCCTCTGTTTCAGCCCCTCTGATTCAGCCCCTCTGTTTCCCCCCCTCTGTTTCAGCCCCTCTGTTTCTCGCCCTCTGTTTCAGCCCCTCTGTTTCAGCCCGTCTGTTTCAGCCACTCTGTTTCAGCCCCTCTGTTTCTCACCCTCTGTTTCTCGCCCTCTGTTTCAGCCCCTCTGTTTTTCACCCTCTGGTTCAGCCCCCTGTTTCTCGCCCTCTGTTTCAGGCTCTCTGTTTCCGCCCCTCTGTTTCTCGCCCTCTGTTTCTCGCCCGCAGTTTCAGCCCCTTTGTTTCTCGCCCTCTGTTTCAGCCCCTCTGTTTCAGCCCCTCTGATTCAGCCCCTCTGATTCAGCCCCTCTGTGTCTCGCCCTCTGTTTCAGACCCTCTGATTCAGCCCCTCTGTTTCAGCTCCTCTGTTTCAGCCCCTCTGTTTCTCGCCCTCTATTTCTGCCCCACTGTTTCTCGCCCTCTGTTTGAGCCCCGCTGTTTCTCGCCCTCTGTTTCAGCCCCGCTGATTCAGCCCCTCTGTTTCAGCACCACTGTTTCAGCCCCTCTGTTTCTCGCCCTCTGTTTCAGCCCGTCTGTTTCAGCCACTCTGTTTCTCGCCCTCTGTTTCAGCCCCTCTGTTTCTCACCCTCTGTTTCAGCCCCTCTGATTCAGCCCCTCTGTTTCTCGCCCTCTGTTTCAGCCCCTCTATTTCTGCCCCTCTGTTTCAGCTCCTCTGTTTCAGCCCCTCTGTTTCAGCCCCTCTGTTTCTCGCCCTCTGTTTCAGCCCCTCTGTTTCTCGCCCTCTGTTTCAGCCCCTCTGATTCAGCCCCACTGTTTCAACCCCTCTGTTTCAGCCCCTCTGTTTCAGACCCTCTGTTTCAGCCCCTATGTTTCAGCCCCTCTGTGTCTCGCCCTCTATTTCTCACCCTCTGATTCTCGCCCTCTGTTTCAGCCCCTCTGTTTCTCGCCCTCTGTTTCAGCCCCTCTGTTTCAGCCCATCTGTTACAGCCACTCTGTTTCTCGCCCTCTGTTTCAGCCCCTCTGTTTCTCACCCTCTGTTTCAGCCCCTCTGATTCAGCCCCTCTGTTTCTCGCCCTCTGTTTCAGCCCCTCTGTTTCTCGCCCGCTGTTTCAGCCCCTCTGTTTCTCGCCCTCTGTTTCAGCCCCTCTGTTTCAGCCCCTCTGATTCAGCCCCTCTGTTTCCCCCCCCTCTGTTTCAGCCCCTCTGTTTCTCGCCCTCTGTTTCAGCCCCTCTGTTTCAGCCCGTCTGTTTCAGCCCCTCTGTTTCAGCCCCTCTGTTTCTCACCCTCTGTTTCTCGCCCTCTGTTTCAGCCCCTCTGTTTTTCGCCCTCTGGTTCAGCCCCCTGTTTCTCGCCCTCTGTTTCAGGCTCTCTGTTTCCGCCCCTCTGTTTCTCGCCCTCTGTTTCTCGCCCGCTGTTTCAGCCACTTTGTTTCTCGCCCTCTGTTTCAGCCCCTCTGTTTCAGCCCCTCTGATTCAGCCCCTCTGATTCAGCCCCTCTGTTTCTCGCCCTCTGTTTCAGACCCTCTGATTCAGCCCCTCTGTTTCAGCTCCTCTGTTTCAGCCCCTCTGTTTCTCACCCTCTGTTTCAGCACCTCTGTTTCTCGCCCTCTGTTTCAGCCCCTCTGTTTCTCGCCCTCTGTTTCAGCCCCTCTGTTTCTCGCCCTCTGTTTCAGCCCCTCTGTTTCAGCCCCTCTGTTTCTCGCCCTCTATTTCTGCCCCTCTGTTTCTCGCCCTCTGTTTGAGCCCCGCTGTTTCTCGCCCTCTGTTTCAGCCCCGCTGATTCAGCCCCTCTGTTTCAGCACCACTGTTTCAGCCCCTCTGTTTCTCGCCCTCTGTTTCAGCCCCTCTGTTTCTCCCCCTCTGTTTCTCGCCCTCTGTTTCAGCCCCTCTGTTTCTCGCCCTCTGTTTCAGCCCCTCTTTTTCAGCCCCTCTGTTTCTCGCCCTCTGTTTCAGCCGCGCTGTTTCTCGCCCCCTGTTTCAGCCCCTCTATTTCTGCCCCTCTGTTTCTCGCCCTCTGTTTCAGCCCCGCTATTTCTCGCCCTCTGTTTCAGCCCCGCTGAATCAGCCCCTCTGTTTCAGCCCCTCTGTTTCAGCCCCTCTGTTTCTCGCCCTCTGTTTCAGCCCCTCTGTTTCTCCCCCTCTGTTTCTCGCACTCTGTTTCAGCCCCTCTGTTTCTCGCCCTCTGCTTCAGCCCCTCTGTTTCAGCCCCTCTGTTTCTCGCCCACTGTTTCTGCCCCTCTGTTTCTCGCCCTCTGCTTCAGCCCCACTGTTTCTCGCCCTCTGTTTCAGCCCCGCTGATTCAGCCTCTCTGTTTCAGCCACTCTGAATCAGCCCCTCTGATTCAGCCCCTCTGTTTCAGCCCCTCTGTTTCAGACCCTCTGTTTCAGCCCCTCTGTTTCTCGCCCTCTGTTTCAGCCCCTCTGTTTCAGCCCCTCTGTTTCTCGCCCTCTGTTTCTGCCCCTCTGTTTCTCGCCCTCTCTTTCAGCCCCTCTGTTTCAGCCCCTCTGTTTCAGCTCCTCTGTTTCAGCCCCTCTGTTTCTCGCCCTCTGTTTCAGCCCCTCTGTTTCTCGCCCTCTGTTTCAGCCCCTCTGTTTCTCGCCCTCTGTTTCAGCCCCTCTGTTTCAGCCCCTCTGTTTCAGACCCTCTTTTTCAGCCCCTCTGCTTCTCGCCCTCTGTTTCAGCCCCTGTGTTTCTCGCCCTCTGTTTCAGGCCCTCTGTTTCTCGCCCTCTGTTTCAGCCCCTCTGTTTCAGCCCCTCTGTTTCAGCCCCTCTGTTTCTCGCCCTCTGTTTCAGCCCCTCTGTTTCAGCTCCTCTGTTTCAGCCCCTCTGTTTCAGCCCCTCTGTTTCTCACCCTCTGTTTCAGCCCCTCTGTTTCTCGCCCTCTGTTTCTGCCCCTCTGTTTCTCGCCCTCTGTTTCAGCCCCGCTGTTTCTCGCCCTCTGTTTCAGCCCCGCTGAATCAGCCCCTCTGCTTCAGCCCCTCTGTTTCAGCCCCTCTGTTTCTCGCCCTCTGTTTCAGCCCCTCTGTTTCTCCCCCTCTGTTTCTCGCACTCTGTTTCAGCCCCTCTGTTTCTCGCCCTCTGCTTCAGCCCCTCTGTTTCAGCCCCTCTGTTTCTCGCCCTCTGTTTCTGCCCCTCTGTTTCTCGCCCTCTCTTTCAGCCCCTCTGTTTCAGCCCCTCTGTTTCAGCTCCTCTGTTTCAGCCCCTCTGTTTCTCGCCCTCTGTTTCAGCCCCTCTGTTTATCGCCCTCTGTTTCAGCCCCTCTGTTTCTCGCCCTCTGTTTCTGCCCCTCTGTTTCTCGCCCTCTGTTTCAGCCCCTGTGTTTCTCGCCCTCTGTTTCAGCCCATCTGTTACAGCCACTCTGTTTCTCGCCCTCTGTTTCAGCCCCTCTGTTTCTCACCCTCTGTTTCAGCCCCTCTGATTCAGCCCCTCTGTTTCTCGCCCTCTGTTTCAGCCCCTCTGTTTCTCGCCCTCTGTTTCAGCCCCTCTGTTTCTCGCCCTCTGTTTCAGCCCCTCTGTTTCAGCCCCTCTGATTCAGCCCCTCTGTTTCCCCCCCCTCTGTTTCAGCCCCTCTGTTTCTCGCCCTCTGTTTCAGCCCCTCTGTTTCAGCCCGTCTGTTTCAGCCCCTCTGTTTCAGCCCCTCTGTTTCTCACCCTCTGTTTCAGGCTCTCTGTTTCCGCCCCTCTGTTTCTCGCCCTCTGTTTCTCGCCCGCTGTTTCAGCCCCTTTGTTTCTCGCCCTCTGTTTCAGCCCCTCTGTTTCAGCCCCTCTGATTCAGCCCCTCTGATTCAGCCCCTCTGTTTCTCGCCCTCTGTTTCAGACCCTCTGATTCAGCCCCTCTGTTTCAGCTCCTCTGTTTCAGCCCCTCTGTTTCTCACCCTCTGTTTCAGCACCTCTGTTTCTCGCCCTCTGTTTCAGCCCCTCTGTTTCTCGCCCTCTGTTTCAGCCCCTCTGTTTCTCGCCCTCTGTTTCAGCCCCTCTGTTTCAGCCCCTCTGTTTCTCGCCCTCTATTTCTGCCCCTCTGTTTCTCGCCCTCTGTTTGAGCCCCGCTGTTTCTCGCCCTCTGTTTCAGCCCCGCTGATTCAGCCCCTCTGTTTCAGCACCACTGTTTCAGCCCCTCTGTTTCTCGCCCTCTGTTTCAGCCCCTCTGTTTCTCCCCCTCTGTTTCTCGCCCTCTGTTTCAGCCCCTCTGTTTCTCGCCCTCTGTTTCAGCCCCTCTTTTTCAGCCCCTCTGTTTCTCGCCCTCTGTTTCAGCCGCGCTGTTTCTCGCCCCCTGTTTCAGCCCCTCTATTTCTGCCCCTCTGTTTCTCGCCCTCTGTTTCAGCCCCGCTATTTCTCGCCCTCTGTTTCAGCCCCGCTGAATCAGCCCCTCTGTTTCAGCCCCTCTGTTTCAGCCCCTCTGTTTCTCGCCCTCTGTTTCAGCCCCTCTGTTTCTCCCCCTCTGTTTCTCGCACTCTGTTTCAGCCCCTCTGTTTCTCGCCCTCTGCTTCAGCCCCTCTGTTTCAGCCCCTCTGTTTCTCGCCCACTGTTTCTGCCCCTCTGTTTCTCGCCCTCTGCTTCAGCCCCACTGTTTCTCGCCCTCTGTTTCAGCCCCGCTGATTCAGCCTCTCTGTTTCAGCCACTCTGAATCAGCCCCTCTGATTCAGCCCCTCTGTTTCAGCCCCTCTGTTTCAGACCCTCTGTTTCAGCCCCTCTGTTTCTCGCCCTCTGTTTCAGCCCCTCTGTTTCAGCCCCTCTGTTTCTCGCCCTCTGTTTCTGCCCCTCTGTTTCTCGCCCTCTCTTTCAGCCCCTCTGTTTCAGCCCCTCTGTTTCAGCTCCTCTGTTTCAGCCCCTCTGTTTCTCGCCCTCTGTTTCAGCCCCTCTGTTTCTCGCCCTCTGTTTCAGCCCCTCTGTTTCTCGCCCTCTGTTTCAGCCCCTCTGTTTCAGCCCCTCTGTTTCAGACCCTCTTTTTCAGCCCCTCTGCTTCTCGCCCTCTGTTTCAGCCCCTGTGTTTCTCGCCCTCTGTTTCAGGCCCTCTGTTTCTCGCCCTCTGTTTCAGCCCCTCTGTTTCAGCCCCTCTGTTTCAGCCCCTCTGTTTCTCGCCCTCTGTTTCAGCCCCTCTGTTTCAGCTCCTCTGTTTCAGCCCCTCTGTTTCAGCCCCTCTGTTTCTCACCCTCTGTTTCAGCCCCTCTGTTTCTCGCCCTCTGTTTCTGCCCCTCTGTTTCTCGCCCTCTGTTTCAGCCCCGCTGTTTCTCGCCCTCTGTTTCAGCCCCGCTGAATCAGCCCCTCTGCTTCAGCCCCTCTGTTTCAGCCCCTCTGTTTCTCGCCCTCTGTTTCAGCCCCTCTGTTTCTCCCCCTCTGTTTCTCGCACTCTGTTTCAGCCCCTCTGTTTCTCGCCCTCTGCTTCAGCCCCTCTGTTTCAGCCCCTCTGTTTCTCGCCCTCTGTTTCTGCCCCTCTGTTTCTCGCCCTCTCTTTCAGCCCCTCTGTTTCAGCCCCTCTGTTTCAGCTCCTCTGTTTCAGCCCCTCTGTTTCTCGCCCTCTGTTTCAGCCCCTCTGTTTATCGCCCTCTGTTTCAGCCCCTCTGTTTCTCGCCCTCTGTTTCAGCGCCTCTGTTTCTCGCCCTCTGTTTCAGCCCCTCTGTTTCTCGCCCTCTGTTTCAGCCCCTCTGATTCAGCCCCTCTGTTTCAGCCCGTCTGTTTCTCCCCCTCTGTTCCAGTCCCTCTGTTTCAGCCCCTCTGTTTCAGCCCCTCTGTTTCTCGCCCTCTATTTCTGCCCCTCTGTTTCTCGCCCTCTGTTTGAGCCCCGCTGTTTCTCGCCCTCTGTTTCAGCCCCGCTGATTCAGCCCCTCTGTTTCAGCACCACTGTTTCAGCCCCTCTGTTTCTCGCCCTCTGTTTCAGCCCGTCTGTTTCAGCCACTCTGTTTCTCGCCCTCTGTTTCAGCCCCTCTGTTTCTCACCCTCTGTTTCAGCCCCTCTGATTCAGCCCCTCTGTTTCTCGCCCTCTGTTTCAGCCCCTCTATTTCTGCCCCTCTGTTTCATCTCCTCTGTTTCAGCCCCTCTGTTTCAGCCCCTCTGTTTCTCGCCCTCTGTTTCAGCCCCTCTGTTTCTCGCCCTCTGTTTCAGCCCCACTGATTCAGCCCCACTGTTTCAGCCCCTCTGTTTCAGCCCCTCTGTTTCAGCCCCTCTGTTTCAGCCCCTATGTTTCAGCCCCTCTGTGTCTCGCCCTCTATTTCTCACCCTCTGATTCTCGCCCTCTGTTTCAGCCCCTCTGTTTCTCGCCCTCTGTTTCAGCCCCTCTGTTTCAGCCCATCTGTTACAGCCACTCTGTTTCTCGCCCTCTGTTTCAGCCCCTCTGTTTCTCACCCTCTGTTTCAGCCCCTCTGATTCAGCCCCTCTGTTTCTCGCCCTCTGTTTCAGCCCCTCTGTTTCTCGCCCTCTGTTTCAGCCCCTCTGTTTCTCCCCCTCTGTTTCAGCCCCTCTGTTTCAGCCCCTCTGATTCAGCCCCTCTGTTTCCCCCCCTCTGTTTCAGCCCCTCTGTTTCTCGCCCTCTGTTTCAGCCCCTCTGTTTCAGCCCGTCTGTTTCAGCCACTCTGTTTCAGCCCCTCTGTTTCTCACCCTCTGTTTCTCGCCCTCTGTTTCAGCCCCTCTGTTTTTCACCCTCTGGTTCAGCCCCCTGTTTCTCGCCCTCTGTTTCAGGCTCTCTGTTTCCGCCCCTCTGTTTCTCGCCCTCTGTTTCTCGCCCGCTGTTTCAGCCCCTTTGTTTCTCGCCCTCTGTTTCAGCCCCTCTGTTTCAGCCCCTCTGATTCAGCCCCTCTGATTCAGCCCCTCTGTGTCTCGCCCTCTGTTTCAGCCCCTCTATTTCTGCCCCTCTGTTTCTCGCCCTCTGTTTCAGCCCCGCTATTTCTCGCCCTCTGTTTCAGCCCCGCTGAATCAGCCCCTCTGTTTCAGCCCCTCTGTTTCAGCCCCTCTGTTTCTCGCCCTCTGTTTCAGCCCCTCTGTTTCTCCCCCTCTGTTTCTCGCACTCTGTTTCAGCCCCTCTGTTTCTCGCCCTCTGCTTCAGCCCCTCTGTTTCAGCCCCTCTGTTTCTCGCCCACTGTTTCTGCCCCTCTGTTTCTCGCCCTCTGCTTCAGCCCCACTGTTTCTCGCCCTCTGTTTCAGCCCCGCTGATTCAGCCTCTCTGTTTCAGCCACTCTGAATCAGCCCCTCTGATTCAGCCCCTCTGTTTCAGCCCCTCTGTTTCAGACCCTCTGTTTCAGCCCCTCTGTTTCTCGCCCTCTGTTTCAGCCCCTCTGTTTCAGCCCCTCTGTTTCTCGCCCTCTGTTTCTGCCCCTCTGTTTCTCGCCCTCTCTTTCAGCCCCTCTGTTTCAGCCCCTCTGTTTCAGCTCCTCTGTTTCAGCCCCTCTGTTTCTCGCCCTCTGTTTCAGCCCCTCTGTTTCTCGCCCTCTGTTTCAGCCCCTCTGTTTCTCGCCCTCTGTTTCAGCCCCTCTGTTTCAGCCCCTCTGTTTCAGACCCTCTTTTTCAGCCCCTCTGCTTCTCGCCCTCTGTTTCAGCCCCTGTGTTTCTCGCCCTCTGTTTCAGGCCCTCTGTTTCTCGCCCTCTGTTTCAGCCCCTCTGTTTCAGCCCCTCTGTTTCAGCCCCTCTGTTTCTCGCCCTCTGTTTCAGCCCCTCTGTTTCAGCTCCTCTGTTTCAGCCCCTCTGTTTCAGCCCCTCTGTTTCTCACCCTCTGTTTCAGCCCCTCTGTTTCTCGCCCTCTGTTTCTGCCCCTCTGTTTCTCGCCCTCTGTTTCAGCCCCGCTGTTTCTCGCCCTCTGTTTCAGCCCCGCTGAATCAGCCCCTCTGCTTCAGCCCCTCTGTTTCAGCCCCTCTGTTTCTCGCCCTCTGTTTCAGCCCCTCTGTTTCTCCCCCTCTGTTTCTCGCACTCTGTTTCAGCCCCTCTGTTTCTCGCCCTCTGCTTCAGCCCCTCTGTTTCAGCCCCTCTGTTTCTCGCCCTCTGTTTCTGCCCCTCTGTTTCTCGCCCACTCTTTCAGCCCCTCTGTTTCAGCCCCTCTGTTTCAGCTCCTCTGTTTCAGCCCCTCTGTTTCTCGCCCTCTGTTTCAGCCCCTCTGTTTATCGCCCTCTGTTTCAGCCCCTCTGTTTCTCGCCCTCTGTTTCTGCCCCTCTGTTTCTCGCCCTCTGTTTCAGCCCCTGTGTTTCTCGCCCTCTGTTTCAGCCCATCTGTTACAGCCACTCTGTTTCTCGCCCTCTGTTTCAGCCCCTCTGTTTCTCACCCTCTGTTTCAGCCCCTCTGATTCAGCCCCTCTGTTTCTCGCCCTCTGTTTCAGCCCCTCTGTTTCTCGCCCTCTGTTTCAGCCCCTCTGTTTCTCGCCCTCTGTTTCAGCCCCTCTGTTTCAGCCCCTCTGATTCAGCCCCTCTGTTTCCCCCCCCTCTGTTTCAGCCCCTCTGTTTCTCGCCCTCTGTTTCAGCCCCTCTGTTTCAGCCCGTCTGTTTCAGCCCCTCTGTTTCAGCCCCTCTGTTTCTCACCCTCTGTTTCAGGCTCTCTGTTTCCGCCCCTCTGTTTCTCGCCCTCTGTTTCTCGCCCGCTGTTTCAGCCCCTTTGTTTCTCGCCCTCTGTTTCAGCCCCTCTGTTTCAGCCCCTCTGATTCAGCCCCTCTGATTCAGCCCCTCTGTTTCTCGCCCTGTGTTTCAGACCCTCTGATTCAGCCCCTCTGTTTCAGCTCCTCTGTTTCAGCCCCTCTGTTTCTCACCCTCTGTTTCAGCACCTCTGTTTCTCGCCCTCTGTTTCAGCCCCTCTGTTTCTCGCCCTCTGTTTCAGCCCCTCTGTTTCTCGCCCTCTGTTTCAGCCCCTCTGTTTCAGCCCCTCTGTTTCTCGCCCTCTATTTCTGCCCCTCTGTTTCTCGCCCTCTGTTTGAGCCCCGCTGTTTCTCGCCCTCTGTTTCAGCCCCGCTGATTCAGCCCCTCTGTTTCAGCACCACTGTTTCAGCCCCTCTGTTTCTCGCCCTCTGTTTCAGCCCCTCTGTTTCTCCCCCTCTGTTTCTCGCCCTCTGTTTCAGCCCCTCTGTTTCTCGCCCTCTGTTTCAGCCCCTCTTTTTCAGCCCCTCTGTTTCTCGCCCTCTGTTTCAGCCGCGCTGTTTCTCGCCCCCTGTTTCAGCCCCTCTATTTCTGCCCCTCTGTTTCTCGCCCTCTGTTTCAGCCCCGCTATTTCTCGCCCTCTGTTTCAGCCCCGCTGAATCAGCCCCTCTGTTTCAGCCCCTCTGTTTCAGCCCCTCTGTTTCTCGCCCTCTGTTTCAGCCCCTCTGTTTCTCCCCCTCTGTTTCTCGCACTCTGTTTCAGCCCCTCTGTTTCTCGCCCTCTGCTTCAGCCCCTCTGTTTCAGCCCCTCTGTTTCTCGCCCACTGTTTCTGCCCCTCTGTTTCTCGCCCTCTGCTTCAGCCCCACTGTTTCTCGCCCTCTGTTTCAGCCCCGCTGATTCAGCCTCTCTGTTTCAGCCACTCTGAATCAGCCCCTCTGATTCAGCCCCTCTGTTTCAGCCCCTCTGTTTCAGACCCTCTGTTTCAGCCCCTCTGTTTCTCGCCCTCTGTTTCAGCCCCTCTGTTTCAGCCCCTCTGTTTCTCGCCCTCTGTTTCTGCCCCTCTATTTCTCGCCCTCTCTTTCAGCCCCTCTGTTTCAGCCCCTCTGTTTCAGCTCCTCTGTTTCAGCCCCTCTGTTTCTCGCCCTCTGTTTCAGCCCCTCTGTTTCTCGCCCTCTGTTTCAGCCCCTCTGTTTCTCGCCCTCTGTTTCAGCCCCTCTGTTTCAGCCCCTCTGTTTCAGACCCTCTTTTTCAGCCCCTCTGCTTCTCGCCCTCTGTTTCAGCCCCTGTGTTTCTCGCCCTCTGTTTCAGGCCCTCTGTTTCTCGCCCTCTGTTTCAGCCCCTCTGTTTCAGCCCCTCTGTTTCAGCCCCTCTGTTTCTCGCCCTCTGTTTCAGCCCCTCTGTTTCAGCTCCTCTGTTTCAGCCCCTCTGTTTCAGCCCCTCTGTTTCTCACCCTCTGTTTCAGCCCCTCTGTTTCTCGCCCTCTGTTTCTGCCCCTCTGTTTCTCGCCCTCTGTTTCAGCCCCGCTGTTTCTCGCCCTCTGTTTCAGCCCCGCTGAATCAGCCCCTCTGCTTCAGCCCCTCTGTTTCAGCCCCTCTGTTTCTCGCGCTCTGTTTCAGCCCCTCTGTTTCTCCCCCTCTGTTTCTCGCACTCTGTTTCAGCCCCTCTGTTTCTCGCCCTCTGCTTCAGCCCCTCTGTTTCAGCCCCTCTGTTTCTCGCCCTCTGTTTCTGCCCCTCTGTTTCTCGCCCTCTCTTTCAGCCCCTCTGTTTCAGCCCCTCTGTTTCAGCTCCTCTGTTTCAGCCCCTCTGTTTCTCGCCCTCTGTTTCAGCCCCTCTGTTTATCGCCCTCTGTTTCAGCCCCTCTGTTTCTCGCCCTCTGTTTCTGCCCCTCTGTTTCTCGCCCTCTGTTTCAGCCCCTGTGTTTCTCGCCCTCTGTTTCAGCCCCTCTGTTTCTCGCCCTCTGTTTCAGCCCCTATTTTTCAGCCCCTCTGTTTCTCGCCCTCTGTTTCAGCCGCGCTGTTTCTCGCCCCCTGTTTCAGCCCCTCTATTTCTGCCCCTCTGTTTCTCGCCCTCTGTTTCAGCCCCGCTGTTTCTCGCCCTCTGTTTCAGCCCCGCTGAATCAGCCCCTCTGTTTCAGCCCCTCTGTTTCAGCCCCTCTGTTTCTCGCCCTCTGTTTCAGCCCCTCTGTTTCTCCCCCTCAGTTTCTCGCACTCTGTTTCAGCCCCTCTGTTTCTCGCCCTCTGCTTCAGCCCCTCTGTTTCAGACCGTCTGTTTCTCGCCCTCTGTTTCTGCCCCTCTGTTTCTCGCCCTCTCTTTCAGCCCCTCTGTTTCAGCCCCTCTGTTTCAGCTCCTCTGTTTCAGCCCCTCTGTTTCTCGCCCTCTGTTTCAGCCCCTCTATTTCTCGCCCTCTGTTTCAGCCCCTCTGTTTCAGCCCCTCTTTTTCAGCCCCTCTGTTTCTCGCCCTCTGTTTCAGCCCCTGTGTTTCTCGCCCTCTGTTTCAGGCCCTCTGTTTCTCGACCTCTGTTTCAGCCCCTCTGTTTCAGCCCCTCTGTTTCAGCTCCTCTGTTTCAGCCCCTCTTTTTCAGCCCATCTGTTTCTCGCCCTCTGTTTCAGCCCCTGTGTTTCTCGCCCTCTGTTTCAGGCCCTCTGTTTCTCGCCCTCTGTTTCAGCCCCTCTGTTTCTCGCCCTCTGTTTCAGCCCCTCTGTTTCTCGCCCTCTGTTTCAGCCCCTCTGTTTCAGCCCCTCTTTTTCAGACCCTCTGTTTCTCGCCCTCTGTTTCAGCCCCTGTGTTTCTCGCCCTCTGTTTCAGGCCCTCTGTTTCTCGCCCTCTGTTTCAGCCCCTCTGTTTCAGCCCCTCTGTTTCAGCCCCTCTGTTTCTCGCCCTCTGTTTCAGCCCCTCTGTTTCAGCCCCTCTGTGTCAGCCCCTCTTTTTCAGCCCCTCTGTTTCTCGCCCTCTGTTTCAGCCCCTGTGTTTCTCGCCCTCTGTTTCAGGCCCTCTGTTTCTCGCCCTCTGTTTCAGCCCCTCTGTTTCAGCCCCTCTGTTTCAGCCCCTCTGTTTCTCGCCCTCTGTTTCAGCCCCTCTGTTTCAGCTCCTCTGTTTCAGCCCCTCTGTTTCAGCCCCTCTGTTTCTCTCCCTCTGTTTCAGCCCCTCTGTTTCTCGCCCTCTGTTTCAGCCCCTCTGTTTCTCGCCCTCTGTTTCAGCCCCTCTGTTTCAGCCCCTCTGTTTCTCGCCCTCTGTTTCTGCCCCTCTGTTTCTCGCCCTCTGTTTCAGCTCCGCTGTTTCTCGCCCTCTGTTTCAGCACCGCTGATTCAGCCCCTCTGTTTCAGCCCCTCTGAATCAGCCCCTCTGATTCAGCCCCTCTGTTTCTCGCCCTCTGTTTCAGCCCCTCTGTTTCTCGCCCTCTGTTTCAGCCCCTCTGATTCTCGCCCTCTGTTTCAGCCCCTCTGTTTCTCGCCGTCTGTTTCAGCCCCTCTGATTCAGCCCCTCTGTTTCAGCCCCTCTGATTCAGCCCCTCTGATTCAGCCCCGATGATTCAGCCCCTCTGTTTCTCGCCCTCTGTTTCAGCCCCTCTGTTTCAGCCCCTCTGTTTCAGCCCCTCTGTTTCTCACCCTCTGTTTCAGCCCCTCTGATTCAGCCCCTCTGATTCAGCCCCACTGTTTCAGCCCCTCTGTTTCCCGCCCCTCTGTTTCAGCCCCTCTGTTTCTCGCCCTCTGTTTCAGCCCCTCTGTTTCTCGCCCTCTGTTTCAGCCCCTCTGTTTCAGCCCCTCTGTTTCATCCCCTCTGTTTCAGCGCCTCTGTTTCTCGCCCTCTGTTTCAGCCCCTCTGTTTCTCGCCCTCTGTTTCAGCCCCTCTGATTCAGCCCCTCTGTTTCAGCCCCTCTGTTTCTCCCCCTCTGTTCCAGTCCCTCTGTTTCAGCCCCTCTGTTTCAGCCACTCTGTTTCAGCCCCTCTGTTTCAGCACCTCTGTTTCTCGCCCTCAGTTTCAGGCCCTCTGTTTCTCGCTCTCCGATTCAGCCCCTCTGTTTCAGCCCGTCTGTTTCAGCCACTCTGTTTCTCGCCCTCTGTTTCAGCCCCTCTGTTTCTCACCCTCTGTTTCAGCCCCTCTGATTCAGCCCCTCTGTTTCTCGCCCTCTGTTTCAGCCCCTCTATTTCTGCCCCTCTGTTTCAGCTCCTCTGTTTCAGCCCCTCTGTTTCAGCCCCTCTGTTTCTCGCCCTCTGTTTCAGCCCCTCTGTTTCTCGCCCTCTGTTTCAGCCCCTCTGATTCAGCCCCTCTGTTTCAGCCCCTCTGATTCAGCCCCTCTGTTTCTCGCCCTCTGTTTCAGCCCCTCTGATTCAGCCCCTCTGTTTCAGCCCCTCTGTTTCAGCCCCTATGTTTCAGCCCCTCTGTGTCTCGCCCTCTATTTCTCACCCTCTGATTCTCTCCCTCTGTTTCAGCCCCTCTGTTTCAGCCCATCTGTTACAGCCACTCTGTTTCTCGCCCTATTTTTCAGCCCCTCTGTTTCTCACCCTCTGTTTCAGCCCCTCTGATTCAGCCCCTCTGTTTCTCGCCCTCTGTTTCAGCCCCTCTGTTTCTCGCCCTCTGTTTCAGCCCCTCTGTTTCTCGCCCTCTGTTTCAGCCCCTCTGTTTCAGCCCCTCTGATTCAGCCCCTCTGTTTCCCCCCCTCTGTTTCAGCCCCTCTGTTTCTCGCCCTCTGTTTCAGCCCCTCTGTTTCAGCCCGTCTGTTTCAGCCCCCCTGTTTCAGCCCCTCTGTTTCTCACCCTCTGTTTCTAGCCCTCTGTTTCAGCCCCTCTGTTTTTCGCCCTCTGGTTCAGCCCCCTGTTTCTCGCCCTCTGTTTCAGGCTCTCTGTTTCCGCCCCTCTGTTTATCGCCCTCTGTTTCTCGCCCGCTGTTTCAGCCCCTTTGTTTCTCGCCCTCTGTTTCAGCCCCTCTGTTTCAGCCCCTCTGATTCAGCCCCTCTGATTCAGCCCCTCTGTTTCTCGCTCTCTGTTTCAGACCCTCTGATTCAGCCCCTCTGTTTCAGCTCCTCTGTTTCAGCCCCTCTGTTTCTCACCCTCTGTTTCAGCACCTCTGTTTCTCGCCCTCTGTTTCAGCCCCTCTGTTTCTCGCCCTCTGTTTCAGCCCCTCTGTTTCTCGCCCTCTGTTTCAGCCCCTCTGTTTCAGCCCCTCTGTTTCTCGCCCTCTATTTCTGCCCCTCTGTTTCTCGCCCTCTGTTTGAGCCCCTCTGTTTCTCGCCCTCTGTTTCAGCCCGTCTGTTTCAGCCACTCTGTTTCTCGCCCTCTGTTTCAGCCCCTCTGTTTCTCACCCTCTGTTTCAGCCCCTCTGATTCAGCCCCTCTGTTTCTCGCCCTCTGTTTCAGCCCCTCTATTTCTGCCCCTCTGTTTCATCTCCTCTGTTTCAGCCCCTCTGTTTCAGCCTCTCTGTTTCTCGCCCTCTGTTTCATCCCCTCTGTTTCTCGCCCTCTGTTTCAGCCCCACTGATTCAGCCCCACTGTTTCAGCCCCTCTGTTTCAGCCCCTCTGTTTCAGCCCCTCTGTTTCAGCCCCTATGTTTCAGCCCCTCTGTGTCTCGCCCTCTATTTCTCACCCTCTGATTCTCGCCCTCTGTTTCAGCCCCTCTGTTTCTCGCCCTCTGTTTCAGCCCCTCTGTTTCAGCCCATCTGTTACAGCCACTCTGTTTCTCGCCCTCTGTTTCAGCCCCTCTGTTTCTCACCCTCTGTTTCAGCCCCTCTGATTCAGCCCCTCTGTTTCTCGCCCTCTGTTTCAGCCCCTCTGTTTCTCGCCCTCTGTTTCAGCCCCTCTGTTTCTCGCCCTCTGTTTCAGCCCCTCTGTTTCAGCCCCTCTGATTCAGCCCCTCTGTTTCCCCCCCTCTGTTTCAGCCCCTCTGTTTCTCGCCCTCTGTTTCAGCCCCTCTGTTTCAGCCCGTCTGTTTCAGCCCCTCTGTTTCAGCCCCTCTGTTTCTCACCCTCTGTTTCTCGCCCTCTGTTTCAGCCCCTCTGTTTTTCGCCCTCTGGTTCAGCCCCCTGTTTCTCGCCCTCTGTTTCAGGCTCTCTGTTTCCGCCCCTCTGTTTCTCGCCCTCTGTTTCTCGCCCGCTGTTTCAGCCCCTTTGTTTCTCGCCCTCTGTTTCAGCCCCTCTGTTTCAGCCCCTCTGATTCAGCCCCTCTGATTCAGCCCCTCTGTTTCTCGCCCTCTGTTTCAGACCCTCTGATTCAGCCCCTCTGTTTCAGCTCCTCTGTTTCAGCCCCTCTGTTTCTCGCCCTCTATTTCTGCCCCTCTGTTTCTCGCCCTCTGTTTGAGCCCCGCTGTTTCTCGCCCTCTGTTTCAGACCCGCTGATTCAGCCCCTCTGTTTCAGCACCACTGTTTCAGCCCCTCTGTTTCTCGCCCTCTGTTTCAGCCCCTCTGTTTCTCACCCTCTGTTTCAGCCCCTCTGATTCAGCCCCTCTGTTTCTCGCCCTCTGTTTCAGCCCCTCTATTTCTGCCCCTCTGTTTCAGCTCCTCTGTTTCAGCCCCTCTGTTTCAGCCCCTCTGTTTCTCGCCCTCTGTTTCAGTCCCTCTGTTTCTCGCCCTCTGTTTCAGCCCCTCTGATTCAGCCCCACTGTTTCAACCCCTCTGTTTCAGCCCCTCTGTTTCAGCCCCTCTGTTTCAGCCCCTATGTTTCAGCCCCTCTGTGTCTCGCCCTCTATTTCTCACCCTCTGATTCTCGCCCTCTGTTTCAGCCCCTCTGTTTCTCGCCCTCTGTTCCAGCCCCTCTGTTTCAGCCCATCTGTTACAGCCACTCTGTTTCTCGCCCTCTGTTTCAGCCCCTCTGTTTCTCACCCTCTGTTTCAGCCCCTCTGATTCAGCCCCTCTGTTTCTCGCCCTCTGTTTCAGCCCCTCTGTTTCTCGCCCTCTGTTTCAGCCCCTCTGTTTCTCGCCCTCTGTTTCAGCCCCTCTGTTTCAGCCCCTCTGATTCAGCCCCTCTGTTTCACCCCCCTCTGTTTCAGCCCCTCTGTTTCTCGCCCTCTGTTTCAGCCCCTCTGTTTCAGCCCGTCTGTTTCAGCCCCTCTGTTTCAGCCCCTCTGTTTCTCACCCTCTGTTTCTCGCCCTCTGTTTCAGCCCCTCTGTTTTTCGCCCTCTGGTTCAGCCCCCTGTTTCTCGCCCTCTGTTTCAGGCTCTCTGTTTCCGCCCCTCTGTTTCTCGCCCTCTGTTTCTCGCCCGCTGTTTCAGCCCCTTTGTTTCTCGCCCTCTGTTTCAGCCCCTCTGTTTCAGCCCCTCTGATTCAGCCCCTCTGATTCAGCCCCTCTGTTTCTCGCCCTCTGTTTCAGACCCTCTGATTCAGCCCCTCTGTTTCAGCTCCTCTGTTTCAGCCCCTCTGTTTCTCACCCTCTGTTTCAGCACCTCTGTTTCTCGCCCTCTGTTTCAGCCCCTCTGTTTCTCGCCCTCTGTTTCAGCCCCTCTGTTTCTCGCCCTCTGTTTCAGCCCCTCTGTTTCAGCCCCTCTGTTTCTCGCCCTCTATTTCTGCCCCTCTGTTTCTCGCCCTCTGTTTGAGCCCCGCTGTTTCTCGCCCTCTGTTTCAGCCCCGCTGATTCAGCCCCTCTGTTTCAGCACCACTGTTTCAGCCCCTCTGTTTCTCGCCCTCTGTTTCAGCCCCTCTGTTTCTCCCCCTCTGTTTCTCGCCCTCTGTTTCAGCCCCTCTGTTTCTCGCCCTCTGTTTCAGCCCCTCTTTTTCAGCCCCTCTGTTTCTCGCCCTCTGTTTCAGCCGCGCTGTTTCTCGCCCCCTGTTTCAGCCCCTCTATTTCTGCCCCTCTGTTTCTCGCCCTCTGTTTCAGCCCCGCTATTTCTCGCCCTCTGTTTCAGCCCCGCTGAATCAGCACCTCTGTTTCAGCCCCTCTGTTTCAGCCCCTCTGTTTCTCGCCCTCTGTTTCAGCCCCTCTGTTTCTCCCCCTCTGTTTCTCGCACTCTGTTTCAGCCCCTCTTTTTCTCGCCCTCTGCTTCAGCCCCTCTGTTTCAGCCCCTCTGTTTCTCGCCCACTGTTTCTGCCCCTCTGTTTCTCGCCCTCTGTTTCAGCCCCGCTGATTCAGCCTCTCTGTTTCAGCCACTCTGAATCAGCCCCTCTGATTCAGCCCCTCTGTTTCAGCCCCTCTGTTTCAGACCCACTGTTTCAGCCCCTCTGTTTCTCGCCCTCTGTTTCAGCCCCTCTGTTTCAGCCCCTCTGTTTCTCGCCCTCTGTTTCTGCCCCTCTGTTTCTCGCCCTCTCTTTCAGCCCCTCTGTTTCAGCCCCTCTGTTTCAGCTCCTCTGTTTCAGCCCCTCTGTTTCTCGCCCTCTGTTTCAGCCCCTCTGTTTCTCGCCCTCTGTTTCAGCCCCTCTGTTTCTCGCCCTCTGTTTCAGCCCCTCTGTTTCAGCCCCTCTGTTTCAGACCCTCTTTTTCAGCCCCTCTGCTTCTCGCCCTCTGTTTCAGCCCCTGTGTTTCTCGCCCTCTGTTTCAGCCCCTCTGTTTCTCGCCCTCTGTTTCAGCCCCTCTGTTTCAGCCCCTCTGTTTCAGCCCCTCTGTTTCTCGCCCTCTGTTTCAGCCCCTCTGTTTCAGCTCCTCTGTTTCAGCCCCTCTGTTTCAGCCCCTCTGTTTCTCACCCTCTGTTTCAGCCCCTCTGTTTCTCGCCCTCTGTTTCAGCCCCTCTGTTTCTCGCACTCTGTTTCAGCCCCTCTGTTTCTCGCCCTCTGTTTCAGCCCCTCTGTTTCAGCCCCTCTGTTTCTCGCCCTCTGTTTCTGCCCCTCTGTTTCTCGCCCTCTGTTTCAGCTCCGATGTTTCTCGCCCTCTGTTTCAGCCCCGCTGATTCAGCCCCTCTGTTTCAGCCCCTCTGAATCAGCCCCTCTGATTCAGCCCCTCTGTTTCAGACCCTCTGTTTCAGCCCCTCTGTTTCTCGCCCTCTGTTTCAGCCCCTCTGATTCTCGCCCTCTGTTTCAGCCCCTCTGTTTCTCGCCGTCTGTTTCAGCCCCTCTGATTCAGCCCCTCTGTTTCAGCCCCTCTGTTTCAGACCCTCTGTTTCAGCCCCTCTGTTTCTCGCCCTCTGTTTCAGCCCCTCTGTTTCAGCCCCTCTGTTTCTCGCCCTCTGTTTCTGCCCCTCTGTTTCTCGCCCTCTCTTTCAGCCCCTCTGTTTCCGCCCCTCTGTTTCAGCTCCTCTGTTTCAGCCCCTCTGTTTCTCGCCCTCTGTTTCAGCCCCTCTGTTTCTCGCCCTCTGTTTCAGCCCCGCTGATTCTGCCCCTCTGTTTCAGCACCACTGTTTAAGCCCCTCTGTTTCTCGCCCTCTGTTTCAACCCCTCTGTTTCTCCCCCTCTGTTTCTCGCCCTCTGTTTCAGCCCCTCTGTTTCTCGCCCTCTGTTTCTGCCCCTCTTTTTCAGCCCCTCTGTTTCTCGCCCTCTGTTTCAGCCGCGCTGTTTCTCGCCCCCTGTTTCAGCCCCTCTATTTCTGCCCCTCTGTTTCTCGCCCTCTGTTTCAGCCCCGCTATTTCTCGCCCTCTGTTTCAGCCCCGCTGAATCAGCCCCTCTGTTTCAGCCCCTCTGTTTCAGCCCCTCTGTTTCTCGCCCTCTGTTTCAGCCCCTCTGTTTCTCCCCCTCTGTTTCTCGCACTCTGTTTCAGCCCCTCTGTTTCTCGCCCTCTGCTTCAGCCCCTCTGTTTCAGCCCCTCTGTTTCTCGCCCACTGTTTCTGCCCCTCTGTTTCTCGCCCTCTGCTTCAGCCCCACTGTTTCTCGCCCTCTGTTTCAGCCCCGCTGATTCAGCCCCTCTGTTTCAGCCACTCTGAATCAGCCCCTCTGATTCAGCCCCTCTGTTTCAGCCCCTCTGTTTCAGACCCTCTGTTTCAGCCCCTCTGTTTCTCGCCTTCTGTTTCAGCCCCTCTGTTTCAGCCCCTCTGTTTCTCGCCCTCTGTTTCTGCCCCTCTGTTTCTCACCCTCTCTTTCAGCCCCTCTGTTTCAGCCACTCTGTTTCAGCTCCTCTGTTTCAGCCCCTCTGTTTCTCGCCCTCTGTTTCAGCCCCTCTGTTTCTCGCCCTCTGTTTCAGCCCCTCTGTTTCTCGCCCTCTGTTTCAGCCCCTCTGTTTCAGCCCCTCTGTTTCAGCCCCTCTTTTTCAGCCCCTCTGCTTCTCGCCCTCTGTTTCAGCCCCTCTGTTTCTCGCCCTCTGTTTCAGCCCCTCTGTTTCAGCCCCTCTGTTTCTCGCCCTATGTTTCTGCCCCTCTGTTTCTCGCCCTCTGTTTCAGCTCCGATGTTTCTCGCCCTCTGTTTCAGACCCGCTGATTCAGCCCCTCTGTTTCAGCCCCTCTGAATCAGCCCCTCTGATTCAGCCCCTCTGTTTCAGACCCTCTGTTTCAGCCCCTCTGTTTCTCGCCCTCTGTTTCAGCCCCTCTGATTCTCGCCCTCTGTTTCAGCCCCTCTGTTTCTCGCCGTCTGTTTCAGCCCCTCTGATTCAGCCCCTCTGTTTCAGCCCCTCTGATTCAGCCCCTCTGATTCAGCCCCTATGATTCAGCCCCTCTGTTTCTCGCCCTCTGTTTCAGCCCCTCTGTTTCAGCCCCTCTGTTTCAGCCCCTCTGTTTCTCACCCTCTGTTTCAGCCCGTCTGATTCAGCCCCTCTGATTCAGCCCCTCTGATTCAGCCCCTCTGTTTCCCGCCCCTCTGTTTCAGCCCCTCTGTTTCTCGCCCTCTGTTTCAGCCCCTCTGTTTCTCGCCCTCTGTTTCAGCCCCTCTGTTTCAGCCCCTCTGTTTCAGCCCCTCTGTTTCAGCGCCTCTGTTTCTCGCCCTCTGTTTCAGCCCCTCTGTTTCTCGCCCTCTGTTTCAGCCCCTCTGATTCAGCACCTCTGTTTCAGCCCCTCTGTTTCTCCCCCTCTGGTCCAGTCCCTCTGTTTCAGCCCCTCTGTTTCAGCCACACTGTTTCAGCCCCTCTGTTTCAGCCCCTCTGTTTCTCGCCCTCAGTTTCAGGCCCTCTGTTTCTCGCTCTCCGATTCAGCCCCTCTGTTTCAGCACGTCTGTTTCAGCCACTCTGTTTCTCGCCCTCTGTTTCAGCCCCTCTGTTTCAGCCACTCTGTTTCTCGCCCTCTGTTTCAGCCCCTCTGTTTCTCACCCTCTGTTTCAGCCTCTCTGATTCAGCACCTCTGTTTCTCGCCCTCTGTTTCAGCCCCTCTGTTTCTCCCCCTCTGTTTCAGCTCCTCTGTTTCAGCCCCTCTGTTTCAGCCCCTCTGTTTCTCGCTCTCTGTTTCAGCCCCTCTGATTCAGCCCCTCTGTTTCAGCCCCTCTGATTCAGCCCCTCTGTTTCAGCCCCTCTGTTTCAGCCCCTCTGTTTCAGCCCCTCTGTTTCTCGCCCTCTATTTCTCACCCTCTGATTCTCGCCCTCTGTTTCAGCCCCTCTGTTTTTCGCCCTCTGTTTCAGCCCCTCTGTTTCTCGCACTCTGTTTCAGCCTCTCTGTTTCAGCCCGTCTGTTTCAGCCCCTCTGTTTCAGCCCCTCTGTTTCTCGCCCTCTGTTTCTCGCCCGCTGTTTCAGCCCCTCTGTTTCTCGCCCTCTGTTTCAGCCCCTCTGTTTCAGCCCCTCTGTTTCAGCCCCTCTGTTTCAGCCCCTCTGTTTCTCACCCTCTGTTTCAGCCCGTCTGATTCAGCCCCTCTGATTCAGCCCCTCTGTTTCAGCCCCTCTGTTTCCCGCCCCTCTGTTTCAGCCCCTCTGTTTCTCGCCCTCTGTTTCAGCGCCTCTGTTTCTCGCCCTCTGTTTCAGCCCCTCTGTTTCAGCCCCTCTGTTTCAGCCCCTCTGTTTCAGCGCCTCTGTTTCTCGCCCTCTGTTTCAGCCCCTCTGTTTCTCGCCCTGTGTGTCAGCCCCTCTGATTCAGCCCAATTGTTTCAGCCCCTCTGTTTCTCCCCCTCTGTTCCAGTCCCTCTGTTTCAGCCCCTCTGTTTCAGCCACTCTGTTTCAGCCCCTCCGTTTCAGCCCCTCTGTTTCTCGCCCTCAGTTTCAGGCCCTCTGTTTCTCGCTCTCCGATTCAGCCCCTCTGTTTCAGCCCGTCTGTTTCAGCCACTCTGTTTCTCGGCCTCTGTTTCAGCCCCTCTGTTTCTCACCCTCTGTTTCAGCCCCTCTGATTCAGCCCATCTGTTTCTCGCCCTCTGTTTCAGCCCCTCTATTTCTCCCCCTCTGTTTCAGCTCCTCTGTTTCAGCCCCTCTGTTTCAGCCCCTCTGTTTCTCGCCCTCTGTTTCAGCCCCTCTGATTCAGCCCCTCTGTTTCTCGCCCTCTGTTTCAGCTCCGATGTTTCTCGCCCTCTGTTTCAGACCCGCTGATTCAGCCCCTCTGTTTCAGCCCCTCTGAATCAGCCCCTCTGATTCAGCCCCTCTGATTCAGCCCCTCTGTTTCAGCCCCTCTGTTTTTCGCCCTCTGTTTCAGCCCCTCTGTTTCTCGCCCTCTGTTTCAGCCCCTCTGTTTCTCGCTCTCTGTTTCAGCCCCTCTGATTCAGCCCCTCTGTTTCAGCCCCTCTGATTCAGCCCCTCTGTTTCAGCCCCTCTGTTTTTCGCCCTCTGTTTCAGCCCCTCTGTTTCTCGCACTCTGTTTCAGCCTCTCTGTTTCAGCCCGTCTGTTTCAGCCCCTCTGTTTCAGCCCCTCTGTTTCTCGCCCTCTGTTTCTCGCCCGCTGTTTCAGCCCCTCTGTTTCTCGCCCTCTGTTTCAGCCCCTCTGTTTCAGCCCCTCTGTTTCAGCCCCTCTGTTTCAGCCCCTCTGAATCAGCCCCTCTGATTCAGCCCCTCTGTTTCAGACCCTCTGTTTCAGCCCCTCTGTTTCTCGCCCTCTGTTTCAGCCCCTCTGATTCTCGCCCTCTGTTTCAGCCCCTCTGTTTCTCGCCGTCTGTTTCAGCCCCTCTGATTCAGCCCCTCTGTTTCAGCCCCTCTGATTCAGCCCCTCTGATTCAGCCCCTATGATTCAGCCCCTCTGTTTCTCGCCCTCTGTTTCAGCCCCTCTGTTTCAGCCCCTCTGTTTCAGCCCCTCTGTTTCTCACCCTCTGTTTCAGCCCGTCTGATTCAGCCCCTCTGATTCAGCCCCTCTGATTCAGCCCCTCTGTTTCCCGCCCCTCTGTTTCAGCCCCTCTGTTTCTCGCCCTCTGTTTCAGCCCCTCTGTTTCTCGCCCTCTGTTTCAGCCCCTCTTTTTCAGCCCCTCTGTTTCAGCCCCTCTGTTTCAGCGCCTCTGTTTCTCGCCCTCTGTTTCAGCCCCTCTGTTTCTCGCCCTCTGTTTCAGCCCCTCTGATTCAGCACCTCTGTTTCAGCCCCTCTGTTTCTCCCCCTCTGGTCCAGTCCCTCTGTTTCAGCCCCTCTGTTTCAGCCACACTGTTTCAGCCCCTCTGTTTCAGCCCCTCTGTTTCTCGCCCTCAGTTTCAGGCCCTCTGTTTCTCGCTCTCCGATTCAGCCCCTCTGTTTCAGCACGTCTGTTTCAGCCACTCTGTTTCTCGCCCTCTGTTTCAGCCCCTCTGTTTCAGCCACTCTGTTTCTCGCCCTCTGTTTCAGCCCCTCTGTTTCTCACCCTCTGTTTCAGCCTCTCTGATTCAGCACCTCTGTTTCTCGCCCTCTGTTTCAGCCCCTCTGTTTCTCCCCCTCTGTTTCAGCTCCTCTGTTTCAGCCCCTCTGTTTCAGCCCCTCTGTTTCTCGCTCTCTGTTTCAGCCCCTCTGATTCAGCCCCTCTGTTTCAGCCCCTCTGATTCAGCCCCTCTGTTTCAGCCCCTCTGTTTCAGCCCCTCTGTTTCAGCCCCTCTGTTTCTCGCCCTCTATTTCTCACCCTCTGATTCTCGCCCTCTGTTTCAGCCCCTCTGTTTTTCGCCCTCTGTTTCAGCCCCTCTGTTTCTCGCACTCTGTTTCAGCCTCTCTGTTTCAGCCCGTCTGTTTCAGCCCCTCTGTTTCAGCCCCTCTGTTTCTCGCCCTCTGTTTCTCGCCCGCTGTTTCAGCCCCTCTGTTTCTCGCCCTCTGTTTCAGCCCCTCTGTTTCAGCCCCTCTGTTTCAGCCCCTCTGTTTCAGCCCCTCTGTTTCTCACCCTCTGTTTCAGCCCGTCTGATTCAGCCCCTCTGATTCAGCCCCTCTGTTTCAGCCCCTCTGTTTCCCGCCCCTCTGTTTCAGCCCCTCTGTTTCTCGCCCTCTGTTTCAGCGCCTCTGTTTCTCGCCCTCTGTTTCAGCCCCTCTGTTTCAGCCCCTCTGTTTCAGCCCCTCTGTTTCAGCGCCTCTGTTTCTCGCCCTCTGTTTCAGCCCCTCTGTTTCTCGCCCTCTGTTTCTCGCCCGCTGTTTCAGCCCCTCTGTTTCTCGCCCTCTGTTTCAGCCCCTCTGTTTCAGCCCCTCTGATTCAGCCCCTCTGTTTCAGCCCCTCTGTTTCTCCCCCTCTGTTCCAGTCCCTCTGTTTCAGCCCCTCTGTTTCAGCCACTCTGTTTCAGCCCCTCTGTTTCAGCCCCTCTGTTTCTCGCCCTCAGTTTCAGGCCCTCTGTTTCTCGCTCTCCGATTCAGCCCCTCTGTTTCAGCCCGTCTGTTTCAGCCACTCTGTTTCTCGGCCTCTGTTTCAGCCCCTCTGTTTCTCACCCTCTGTTTCAGCCCCTCTGATTCAGCCCATCTGTTTCTCGCCCTCTGTTTCAGCCCCTCTATTTCTCCCCCTCTGTTTCAGCTCCTCTGTTTCAGCCCCTCTGTTTCAGCCCCTCTGTTTCTCGCCCTCTGTTTCAGCCCCTCTGATTCAGCCCCTCTGTTTCTCGCCCTCTGTTTCAGCCCCTCTGTTTCTCGCCCATCTGTTACAGCCACTCTGTTTCTCGCCCTCTGTTTCAGCCCCTCTGTTTCTCACACTCTGTTTCAGCCCCTCTGATTCAGCCCCTCTGTTTCTCGCCCTCTGTTTCAGCCCCTCTGTTTCTCGCCCTCTGTTTCAGCCCCTTTGTTTCAGCCCCTCTGTTTCTCGCCCTCTGTTTCCCCCCCTCTGTTTCAGCCCCTCTGTTTCTCGCCCTCTGTTTCAGCCCCTCTGTTTCAGCCCGTCTGTTTCAGCCCCTCTGTTTCAGCCCCTCTGTTTCTCACCCTCTGTTTCTCGCCCTCTGTTTCAGCCCCTCTGTTTTTCGCCCTCTGGTTCAGCCCCCTGTTTCTCGCCCTCTGTTTCAGGCTCTCTGTTTCCGCGCCTCTGTTTCTCGCCCTCTGTTTCTCGCCCGCTGTTTCAGCCCCTTTGTTTCTCGCCCTCTGTTTCAGCCCCTCTGTTTCAGCCCCTCTGATTCAGCCCCTCTGATTCAGCCCCTCTGTTTCTCGCCCTCTGTTTCAGACCCTCTGATTCAGCTCCTCTGTTTCAGCTCCTCTGTTTCAGCCCATCTGTTTCTCACCCTCTGTTTCAGCACCTCTGTTTCTCGCCCTCTGTTTCAGTCCCTCTGTTTCTCGCCCTCTGTTTCAGCCCCTCTGTTTCTCGCCCTCTGTTTCAGCCCCTCTGTTTCAGCCCCTCTGTTTCTCGCCCTCTATTTCTGCCCCTCTGTTTCTCGCCCTCTGTTTGAGCCCCGCTGTTTCTCGCCCTCTGTTTCAGCCCCGCTGATTCAGCCCCTCTGTTTCAGCCCCACTGTTTCAGCCCCTCTGTTTCTCGCCCTCTGTTTCAGCCCATCTGTTTCTCCCCCTCTGTTTCTCGCCCTATGTTTCAGCCCCTCTGTTTCTCGCCCTCTGTTTCAGCCCCTCTTTTTCAGCCCCTCTGTTTCTCGCCTTCTGTTTCAGCCGCGCTGTTTCTCGCCCCATGTTTCAGCCCCTCTATTTCTGCCCCTCTGTTTCTCGCCCTCTGTTTCAGCCCCGCTGTTTCTCGCCCTCTGTTTCAGCCCCACTGAATCAGCCCCTCTGTTTCAGCCCCTCTGTTTCAGCCCCTCTGTTTCTCGCCCTCTGTTTCAGCCCCTCTGTTTCTCCCCCTCTGTTTCTCGCACTCTGTTTCAGCCCCTCTGTTTCTTGCCCTCTGCTTCAGCCCCTCTGTTTCAGCCCCTCTGTTTCTCGCCCTCTGTTTCAGCCCCGCTGATTCAGCCCCTCTGTTTCAGCCACTCTGAATCAGCCCCTCTGATTCAGCCCCTCTGTTTCAGCCCCTCTGTTTCAGACCCTCTGTTTCAGCCCCTCTGTTTCTCGCCCTCTGTTTCAGCCCCTCTGTTTCAGCCCCTCTGTTTCTCGCCCTCTGTTTCTGCCCCTCTGTTTCTCGCCCTCTCTTTCAGCCCCTCTGTTTCACCCCTCTGTTTCAGCTCCTCTGTTTCAGCCCCTCTGTTTCTCGCCCTCTGTTTCAGCCCCTCTGTTTCTCGCCCTCTGTTTCAGCCCCTCTGTTTCTCGCCCTCTGTTTCAGCCCCTCTGTTTCAGCCCCTCTGTTTCAGCCCCTCTTTTTCAGCCCCTCTGTTTCTCGCCCTCTGTTTCAGCCCCTGTGTTTCTCGCCCTCTGTTTCAGGCCCTCTGTTTCTCGCCCTCTGTTTCAGTCCCTCTGTTTCAGCCCCTCTGTTTCAGCCCCTCTGTTTCTCGCCCTCTGTTTCAGCCCCTCTGTTTCAGCTCCTCTGTTTCAGCCCCTCTGTTTCAGCCCCTCTGTTTCTCACCCTCTGTTTCAGCCCCTCTGTTTCTCGCCATCTGTTTCAGCCCCTCTGTTTCTCGCACTCTGTTTCAGCCCCTCTGTTTCTCGCCCTCTGTTTCAGCCCCTCTGTTTCAGCCCCTCTGTTTCTCGCCCTCTGTTTCTGCCCCTCTGTTTCTCGCCCTCTGTTTCAGCTCCGCTGTTTCTCGCCCTCTGTTTCAGCCCCGCTGATTCAGCCCCTCTGTTTCAGCCCCTCTGAATCAGCCCCTCTGATTCAGCCCCTCTGTTTCAGACCCTCTGTTTCAGCCCCTCTGTTTCTCGCCCTCTGTTTCAGCCCCTCTGATTCTCGTCCTCTGTTTCAGCCCCTCTGTTTCTCGCCGTCTGTTTCAGCCCCTCTAATTCAGCCCCTCTGTTTCAGCCCCTCAGATTCAGCCCCTCTGATTCAGCCCCTATGATTCAGCCCCTCTGTTTCTCGCCCTCTGTTTCAGCCCCTCTGTTTCTCAGCCTCTGTTTCAGCCCGTCTGATTCAGCCCCTCTGATTCAGCCCCTCTGATTCAGCCCCTCTGTTTCCCGCCCCTCTGTTTCAGCCCCTCTGTTTCTCGCCCTCTGTTTCAGCCCCTCTGTTTCTCGCCCTCTGTTTCAGCCCCTCTGTTTCAGCCCCTCTGTTTCAGCCCCGCTGTTTCAGCGCCTCTGTTTCTCGCCCTCTGTTTCAGCCCCTCTGTTTCTCGCCCTCTGTTTCAGCCCCTCTGATTCAGCCCCGCTGTTTCAGCCCCTCTGTTTCTCCCCCTCTGTTCCAGTCCCTCTGTTTCAGCCCCTCTCTTTCAGCCACACTGTTTCAGCCCCTCTGTTTCAGCCCCTCTGTTTCTCGCCCTCAGTTTCAGGCCCTCTGTTTCTCGCTCTCCGATTCAGCCCCTCTGTTTCAGCACGTCTGTTTCAGCCACTCTGTTTCTCGCCCTCTGTTTCAGCCCCTCTGTTTCAGCCACTCTGTTTCTCGCCCTCTGTTTCAGCCCCTCTGTTTCTCACCCTCTGTTTCAGCCCCTCTGATTCAGCCCCTCTGTTTCTCGCCCTCTGTTTCAGACCGTCTGTTTCTCCCCCTCTGTTTCAGCTCCTCTGTTTCAGCCCCTCTGTTTCAGCCCCTCTGTTTCTCGCTCTCTGTTTCAGCCCCTCTGATTCAGCCCCTCTGTTTCAGCCCCTCTGATTCAGCCCCTCTGTTTCAGCCCCTCTGTTTCAGCCCCTCTGTTTCAGCCCCTCTGTTTCTCGCCCTCTATTTCTCACCCTCTGATTCTCGCCCTCTGTTTCAGCCCCTCTGTTTTTCGCCCTCTGTTTCAGCCCCTCTGTTTCTCGCCCTCTGTTTCAGCCTCTCTGTTTCAGCCCGTCTGTTTCAGCCCCTCTGTTTCAGCCCCTCTGTTTCTCGCCCTCTGTTTCTCGCCCGCTGTTTCAGCCCCTTTGTTTCTCGCCCTCTGTTTCAGCCCCACTGTTTCCGCCCCTCTGATTCAGCCCCTCTGATTCAGCCCCTCTGTTTCTCGCCCTCCGTTTCAGCCCCTCTGTTTCAGCCCCTCTGTTTCAGCCCCTCTGTTTCTCGCCCTCTGTTTCAGCCCCTCTGTTTCTCGCCCTCTGTTTCAGCCCCTCTGTTTCAGCCCCTCTGTTTCTCGCCCTCTGTTTCAGCCCCTCTGTTTCTCGCCCTCTGTTTCAGCCCCTCTGTTTCAGCCCCTCTGTTTCAGCCCCTCTGTTTCTCGCCCTCTGTTTCAGGCCCTCTGTTTCTCGCCCTCTGTTTCAGCCCCTCTGTTTCTCGCCCTCTGTTTCTGCCCCTCTGTTTCTCGCCCTCTGTTTCAGCCCCTCTGTTTCAGCCCCTCTGTTTCAGCCCCTCTGTTTCAGCCCCTCTGTTTCAGCCCCTCTGTTTCTCGCCCTCTGTTTCAGCCCCTCTGATTCTAGCCCTCTGTTTCAGCCCCTCTGTTTCTCGCCCTCTGTTTCAGCCCCTCTGATTCAGCCCCTCTTATTCAGCCCCTCTGTTTCCCGCTCCTCTGTTTCAGCCCCTCTGTTTCTCGCCCTCTGTTTCAGCCCCTCTGTTTCTCGCCCTCTGTTTCAGCCCCTCTCTTTCAGCCTCTCTGTTTCAGCCCCTCTGTTTCAGCGCCTCTGTTTCGCCCTCTGTTTCAGCCCCTCTGTTTCTCGCCCTCTGTTTCAGCCCCTCTGATTCAGCCCCTCTGTTTCAGCCCCTCTGTTTATCCCCCTCTGTTCCAGCCCCTCTGTTTCAGCCCCTCTGTTTCAGCCACTCTGTTTCAGCCCCTCTGTTTGAGCCCCTCTGTTTCAGACCCTCTGTTTCTCGCCCTCTGTTTCAGCCCCTTTGTTTCTCGCCCTCTGTTTCAGCCCCACTGTTTCAGCCCCTCTGTTTCTCGCCCTCTGTTTCAACCCCTCTGTTTCTCCCCCTCTGTTTCAGCTCCTCTGTTTCAGCCCCTCTGTTTCAGCCCCTCTGTTTCTCGCCCTATGTTTCAGCCCCTCTGTTTCTCCCCCTCTGTTTCAGCTCCTCTGTTTCAGCCCCTCTGTTTCAGCCCCTCTGTTTCTCGCCCTCTGTTTCAGCCCCTCTGTTTCTCGCCCTCTGTTTCAGCCCCTCTGATTCAGCCCCTCTGTTTCAGCCCCTCTGATTCAGCCCCTCTGTTTCAGCCACTCTGTTTCAGCCCCTCTGTTTCAGCCCCTCTGTGTCTCGCCCTCTATTTCTCACACTCTGATTCTCGACGTCTGTTTCAGCCCCTCTGTTTTTCGCCCTCTGTTTCAGCCCCTGTGTTTCAGCCCGTCTGTTTCAGCCACTCTGTTTCTCGCCCTCTGTTTCAGCCCCTCTGTTTCTCACCCTCTGTTTCAGCCCCTCTGATTCAGCCCCTCTGTTTCAGACCCTCAGTTTCAGCCCCTCTGTTTCTCCCCCTCTGTTTCAGCTCCTCTGTTTCAGACCCTCTGTTTCAGCCCCTCTGTTTCTCGCCCTCTGTTTCAGCCCCTCTTTTTCAGCCCCTCTGTTTCTCGCCTTCTGTTTCAGCCGCGCTGTTTCTCGCCCCATGTTTCAGCCCCTCTATTTCTGCCCCTCTGTTTCTCGCCCTCTGTTTCAGCCCCGCTGTTTCTCGCCCTCTGTTTCAGCCCCACTGAATCAGCCCCTCTGTTTCAGCCCCTCTGTTTCAGCCCCTCTGTTTCTCGCCCTCTGTTTCAGCCCCTCTGTTTCTCCCCCTCTGTTTCTCGCACTCTGTTTCAGCCCCTCCGTTTCTTGCCCTCTGCTTCAGCCCCTCTGTTTCAGCCCCTCTGTTTCTCGCCCTCTGTTTCAGCCCCGCTGATTCAGCCCCTCTGTTTCAGCCACTCTGAATCAGCCCCTCTGATTCAGCCCCTCTGTTTCAGCCCCTCTGTTTCAGACCCTCTGTTTCAGCCCCTCTGTTTCTCGCCCTCTGTTTCAGCCCCTCTGTTTCAGCCCCTCTGTTTCTCGCCCTCTGTTTCTGCCCCTCTGTTTCTCGCCCTCTCTTTCAGCCCCTCTGTTTCAGCCCCTCTGTTTCAGCTCCTCTGTTTCAGCCCCTCTGTTTCTCGCCCTCTGTTTCAGCCCCTCTGTTTCTCGCCCTCTGTTTCAGCCCCTCTTTTTCTCGCCCTCTGTTTCAGCCCCTCTGTTTCAGCCCCTCTGTTTCAGCCCCTCTTTTTCAGCCCCTCTGTTTCTCGCCCTCTGTTTCAGCCCCTGTGTTTCTCGCCCTCTGTTTCAGGCCCTCTGTTTCTCGCCCTCTGTTTCAGACCCTCTGTTTCAGCCCCTCTGTTTCAGCCCCTCTGTTTCTCGCCCTCTGTTTCAGCCCCTCTGTTTCAGCTCCTCTGTTTCAGCCCCTCTGTTTCAGCCCCTCTGTTTCTCACCCTCTGTTTCAGCCCCTCTGTTTCTCGCCCTCTGTTTCAGCCCCTCTGTTTCTCGCACTCTGTTTCAGCCCCTCTGTTTCTCGCCCTCTGTTTCAGCCCCTCTGTTTCAGCCCCTCTGTTTCTCGCCCTCTGTTTCTGCCCCTCTGTTTCTCGCCCTCTGTTTCAGCTCCGCTGTTTCTCGCCCTCTGTTTCAGCCCCGCTGATTCAGCCCCTCTGTTTCAGCCCCTCTGAATCAGCCCCTCTGATTCAGCCCCTCTGTTTCAGACCCTCTGTTTCAGCCCCTCTGTTTCTCGCCCTCTGTTTCAGCCTCTCTGTTTCAGCCCGTCTGTTTCAGCCCCTCTGTTTCAGCCCCTCTGTTTCTCGCCCTCTGTTTCTCGCCCGCTGTTTCAGCCCCTTTGTTTCTCGCCCTCTGTTTCAGCCCCACTGTTTCCGCCCCTCTGATTCAGCCCCTCTGATTCAGCCCCTCTGTTTCTCGCCCTCCGTTTCAGCCCCTCTGTTTCAGCCCCTCTGTTTCAGCCCCTCTGTTTCTCGCACTCTGTTTCAGCCCCTCTGTTTCTCGCCCTCTGTTTCAGCCCCTCTGTTTCTCGCCCTCTGTTTCAGCCCCTCTGTTTCAGCCCCTCTGTTTCTCGCCCTCTGTTTCTGCCCCTCTGTTTCTCGCCCTCTGTTTCAGCCCCGCTGTTTCTCGCCCTCTGTTTCAGCCCCGCTGATTCAGCCCCTCTGTTTCAGCCCCTCTGAATCAGCCCCTCTGATTCAGCTCCTCTGTTTCAGCCCCTCTGTTTCAGCCCCTCTGTTTCTCGCCCTCTGTTTCAGCCCCTCTGATTCTCGCCCTCTGTTTCAGCCCCTCTGTTTCTCGCCCTCTGTTTCAGCCCCTCTGTTTCAGCCCCTCTCTTTCAGCCCCTCTGTTTCTCGCCCTCTGTTTCAGCCCCTCTGTTTCTCGCCCTCTGTTTCAGCCCCTCTGTTTCTCGCCCTCTGTTTCAGCCCCTCTGTTTCAGCCCCTCTGTTTCTCGCCCTCTGTTTCAGCCCCTCTGTTTCTCGCCCTCTGTTTCAGCCCCTCTGTTTCAGCCCCTCTGTTTCAGCCCCTCTGTTTCTCGCCCTCTGTTTCAGCCCCTCTGTTTCTCGCCCTCTGTTTCAGCCCCTCTGTTTCTCACCCTCTGTTTCTGCCCCTCTGTTTCTCGCCCTCTGTTTCAGCCCCTCTGTTTCAGCCCCTCTGTTTCAGCCCCTGTTTCAGCCCCTCTGTTTCAGCCCCTCTGTTTCTCGCCCTCTGTTTCAGCCCCTCTGATTCTAGCCCTCTGTTTCAGCCCCTCTGTTTCTCGCCCTCTGTTTCAGCCCCTCTGATTCAGCCCCTCTTAATCAGCCCCTCTGTTTCCCGCTCCTCTGTTTCAGCCCCTCTGTTTCTCGCCCTCTGTTTCAGCCCCTCTGTTTCTCGCCCTCTGTTTCAGCCCCTCTCTTTCAGCCTCTCTGTTTCAGCCCCTCTGTTTCAGCGCCTCTGTTTCGCCCTCTGTTTCAGCCCCTCTGTTTCTCGCCCTCTGTTTCAGCCCCTCTGATTCAGCCCCTCTGTTTCAGCCCCTCTGTTTATCCCCCTCTGTTTCAGCCCCTCTGTTTCAGCCACTCTGTTTCTCGCCCTCTGTTTCAGCCCCTCTGTTTCTCACCCTCTGTTTCAGCCCCTCTGATTCAGCCCCTCTGTTTCTCGCCCTCTGTTTCAGACCCTCTATTTCTCCCCCTCTGTTTCAGCTCCTCTGTTTCAGCCCCTCTGTTTCAGCCCCTCTGTTTCTCGCTCTCTGTTTCAGCCCCTCTGATTCAGCCCCTCTGTTTCAGCCCCTCTGATTCAGCCCCTCTGTTTCAGCCCCTCTGTTTCAGCCCCTCTGTTTCAGCCCCTCTGTTTCTCGCCCTCTATTTCTCACCCTCTGATTCTCGCCCTCTGTTTCAGCCCCTCTGTTTTTCGCCCTCTGTTTCAGCCCCTCTGTTTCTCGCCCTCTGTTTCAGCCTCTCTGTTTCAGCCCGTCTGTTTCAGCCCCTCTGTTTCAGCCCCTCTGTTTCTCGCCCTCTGTTTCTCGCCCGCTGTTTCAGCCCCTTTGTTTCTCGCCCTCTGTTTCAGCCCCACTGTTTCCGCCCCTCTGATTCAGCCCCTCTGATTCAGCCCCTCTGTTTCTCGCCCTCCGTTTCAGCCCCTCTGTTTCAGCCCCTCTGTTTCAGCCCCTCTGTTTCTCGCACTCTGTTTCAGCCCCTCTGTTTCTCGCCCTCTGTTTCAGCCCCTCTGTTTCTCGCCCTCTGTTTCAGCCCCTCTGTTTCAGCCCCTCTGTTTCTCGCCCTCTGTTTCTGCCCCTCTGTTTCTCGCCCTCTGTTTCAGCCCCGCTGTTTCTCGCCCTCTGTTTCAGCCCCGCTGATTCAGCCCCTCTTTTTCAGCCCCTCTGAATCAGCCCCTCTGATTCAGCTCCTCTGTTTCAGCCCCTCTGTTTCAGCCCCTCTGTTTCTCGCCCTCTGTTTCAGCCCCTCTGATTCTCGCCCTCTGTTTCAGCCCCTCTGTTTCTCGCCCTCTGTTTCAGCCCCTCTGTTTCAGCCCCTCTGTTTCAGCCCCTCTGTTTCTCGCCCTCTGTTTCAGCCCCTCTGTTTCTCGCCCTCTGTTTCAGCCCCTCTGTTTCTCGCCCTCTGTTTCAGCCCCTCTGTTTCTCGCCCTCTGTTTCAGCCCCTCTGTTTCAGCCCCTCTGTTTCAGCCCCTCTGTTTCTTGCCCTCTGTTTCAGCCCCTCTGTTTCTCGCCCTCTGTTTCAGCCCCTCTGTTTCTCGCCCTCTGTTTCTGCCCCTCTGTTTCTCGCCCTCTGTTTCAGCCCCTCTGTTTCAGCCCCTCTGTTTCAGCCCCTGTTTCAGCCCCTCTGTTTCAGCCCCTCTGTTTCTCGCCCTCTGTTTCAGCCCCTCTGATTCTAGCCCTCTGTTTCAGCCCCTCTGTTTCTCGCCCTCTGTTTCAGCCCCTCTGATTCAGCCCCTCTTATTCAGCCCCTCTGTTTCCCGCTCCTCTGTTTCAGCCCCTCTGTTTCTCGCCCTCTGTTTCAGCCCCTCTGTTTCTCGCCCTCTGTTTCAGCCCCTCTCTTTCAGCCTCTCTGTTTCAGCCCCTCTGTTTCAGCGCCTCTGTTTCGCCCTCTGTTTCAGCCCCTCTGTTTCTCGCCCTCTGTTTCAGCCCCTCTGATTCAGCCCCTCTGTTTCAGCCCCTCTGTTTATCCCCCTCTGTTCCAGCCCCTCTGTTTCAGCCCCTCTGTTTCAGCCACTCTGTTTCAGCCCCTCTGTTTGAGCCCCTCTGTTTCAGCCCCTCTGTTTCGCGCCCTCTGTTTCAGCCCCTCTGTTTCTCGCCCTCTGTTTCAGCCCCACTGTTTCAGCCCCTCTGTTTCTCGCCCTCTGTTTCAGCCCCTCTGTTTCTCCCCCTCTGTTTCAGCTCCTCTGTTTCAGCCCCTCTGTTTCAGCCCCTCTGTTTCTCGCCCTATGTTTCAGCCCCTCTGTTTCTCCCCCTCTGTTTCAGCTCCTCTGTTTCAGCCCCTCTGTTTCAGCCCCTCTGTTTCTCGCCCTCTGTTTCAGCCCCTCTGTTTCTCGCCCTCTGTTTCAGCCCCTCTGATTCAGCCCCTCTGTTTCAGCCCCTCTGATTCAGCCCCTCTGTTTCAGCCACTCTGTTTCAGCCCCTCTGTTTCAGCCCCTCTGTGTCTCGCCCTCTATTTCTCACCCTCTGATTCTCGACGTCTGTTTCAGCCCCTCTGTTTTTCGCCCTCTGTTTCAGCCCCTCTGTTTCAGCCCGTCTGTTTCAGCCACTCTGTTTCTCGCCCTCTGTTTCAGCCCCTCTGTTTCTCACCCTCTGTTTCAGCCCCTCTGATTCAGCCCGTCTGTTTCAGCCCCTCTGTTTCAGCCCCTCTGTTTCTCCCCCTCTGTTTCAGCTCCTCTGTTTCAGACCCTCTGTTTCAGCCCCTCTGTTTCTCGCTCTCTGTTTCAGCCCCTCTGATTCAGCCCCTCTGTTTCAGCCCCTCTGATTCAGCCCCTCTGTTTCAGCCCCTCTGTTTCAGCCCCTCTGTTTCAGCCCCTCTGTTTCTCGCACTCTATTTCTCACCCTCTGATTCTCGCCCTCTGTTTCAGCCCCTCTGTTTTTCGCCCTCTGTTTCAGCCCCTCTGTTTCTCGCCCTCTGTTTCAGGCTCTCTGTTTCAGCCCTTCTGATTCAGCCCCTCTGTTTCAGCCCCTCTGTTTCTCGCACACTGTTTCTCGCCCGCTGTTTCAGCCCCTTTGTTTCTCGCCCTCTGTTTCAGCCCCACTGTTTCTGCCCCTCTGATTCAGCGCCTCTGATTCAGCCCCTCTGTTTCTCGCCCTCTGTTTCAGCCCCTCTGTTTCAGCCCCTCTGTTTCAGCCCCTCTGTTTCTCGCCCTCTGTTTCAGCCCCTCTGTTTCTCGCCCTCTGATTCAGCCCCTCTGTTTCTCGCCCTCTGTTTCAGCCCCTCTGCTTCAGCCCCTCTGTTTCTCGCCCTCTGTTTCTGCCCCTCTGTTTCTCGCCCTCTGTTTCAGCCCCGCTGTTTCTCGCCCTCTGTTTCAGCCCCGCTGATTCAGCCCCTCTGTTTCAGCCCCTCTGTTTCAGCCCCTCTGTGTCTCGCCCTCTATTTCTCACCCTCTGATTCTCGACGTCTGTTTCAGCCCCTCTGTTTTTCGCCCTCTGTTTCAGCCCCTCTGTTTCAGCCCGTCTGTTTCAGCCACTCTGTTTCTCGCCCTCTGTTTCAGCCCCTCTGTTTCTCACCCTCTGTTTCAGCCCCTCTGATTCAGCCCCTCTGTTTCTCGCCCTCTGTTTCAGCCCCTCTGTTTCTCCCCCTCTGTTTCAGCTCCTCTGTTTCAGACCCTCTGTTTCAGCCCCTCTGTTTCTCGCTCTCTGTTTCAGCCCCTCTGATTCAGCCCCTCTGTTTCAGCCCCTCTGATTCAGCCCCTCTGTTTCAGCCCCTCTGTTTCAGCCCCTCTGTTTCAGCCCCTCTGTTTCTCGCACTCTATTTCTCACCCTCTGATTCTCGCCCTCTGTTTCAGCCCCTCTGTTTTTCGCCCTCTGTTTCAGCCCCTCTGTTTCTCGCCCTCTGTTTCAGGCTCTCTGTTTCAGCCCTTCTGATTCAGCCCCTCTGTTTCAGCCCCTCTGTTTCTCGCCCACTGTTTCTCGCCCGCTGTTTCAGCCCCTTTGTTTCTCGCCCTCTGTTTCAGCCCCACTGTTTCTGCCCCTCTGATTCAGCGCCTCTGATTCAGCCCCTCTGTTTCTCGCCCTCTGTTTCAGCCCCTCTGTTTCAGCCCCTCTGTTTCAGCCCCTCTGTTTCTCGCCCTCTGTTTCAGCCCCTCTGTTTCTCGCCCTCTGATTCAGCCCCTCTGTTTCTCGCCCTCTGTTTCAGCCCCTCTGCTTCAGCCCCTCTGTTTCTCGCCCTCTGTTTCTGCCCCTCTGTTTCTCGCCCTCTGTTTCAGCCCCGCTGTTTCTCGCCCTCTGTTTCAGCCCCGCTGATTCAGCCCCTCTGTTTCAGCCCCTCTGAATCAGCCCCTCTGATTCAGCCCCTCTGTTTCAGCCCCTCTGTTTCAGCCCCTCTGTTTCTCGCCCTCTGTTTCTGCCCCTCTGTTTCTCGCCCTCTGTTTCAGCCCCGCTGTTTCTCGCCCTCTGTTTCAGCCCCGCTGATTCAGCCCCTCTGTTTCAGCCCCTCTGAATCAGCCCCTCTGATTCAGCCCCTCTGTTTCAGCTCCTCTGTTTCAGCCCCTCTGTTTCAGCCCCTCTGTTTCTCGCCCTCTGTTTCAGCCCCTCTGATTCTCGCCCTCTGTTTCAGCCCCCCTGATTCAGCCCCTCTGTTTCAGCCCCTCTGATTCAGCCCCTCTGATTCAGCCCCTCTGATTCAGCCCCTCTGTTTCTCGCCCTCTGTTTCAGCCCCTCTGTTTCAGCCCCTCTGTTTCTCACCCTCTGTTTCAGCCCCTCTGATTCAGCCCCTCTGATTCAGGCCCTCTTATTCAGCCCCTCTGTTTCCCGCTCCTCTGTTTCAGCCCCTCTGTTTCTCGCCCTCTGTTTCAGCCCCTCTGTTTCTCGCCCTCTGTTTCAGCCCCTCTGTTTCAGTCTCTCTCTTTCAGCCCCTCTGTTTCAGCGCCTCTGTTTCGCCCTCTGTTTCAGCCCCTCTGTTTCTCGCCCTCTGTTTCAGCCCCTCTGATTCAGCCCCTCTGTTTCAGCCCCTCTGTTTATCCCCCTCTGTTCCAGCCCCTCTGTTTCAGCCCCTCTGCTTCAGCCACTCTGTTTCAGCCCCTCTGTTTGAGCCCCTCTGTTTCAGCCCCTCTGTTTCTCGCCCTCTGTTTCAGCCCCTCTGTTTCTCGCCCTCTGTTTCAGCCCCTCTGTTTCAGCCCCTCTGTTTCTCGCCCTCTGTTTCAGCCCCTCTGTTTCTCGCCCTCTGTTTCAGCCCCTCTGTTTCAGCCCCTCTGATTCAGCCCCTCTGTTTCTCGCCCTCTGTTTCAGCCCCTCTGTTTCCACCCCTCTGTTTCAGCCCCTCTGTTTCTCGCCCTCTGTTTCAGCCCCTCTGTTTCAGCCCGTCTGTTTCAGCCCCTCTGTTTCAGCCCCTCTGTTTCTCACCCTCTGTTTCTCGCCCTCTGTTTCTGCCCCTCTGTTTTTCGCCCTCTGTTTCAGCGCCCTGTTTCTCGCCCTCTGTTTCAGGCTCTCTGTTTCAGCCCCTCTGTTTATCGCCCTCTGTTTCTCGCCCGCTGTTTCAGCCCCTTTGTTTCTCGCCCTCTGTTTCAGCCACTCTGTTTCAGCCCCGCTGATTCAGCCCCTCTGATTCAGCCCCTCTGTTTCTCGCCCTCTGTTTCAGACCCTCTGTTTCAGCCCCTCTGTTTCAGCTCCTCTGTTTCAGCCCCTCTGTTTCTCACCCTCTGTTTCAGCCCCTCTGTTTCTCGCCCTCTGTTTGAACCCCTCTGTTTCTCGCCCTCTGTTTCAGCCCCACTGTTTCTCGCCCTCTGTTTCAGCCCCTCTGTTTCTCGCCCTCTGTTTCTCGCCCTCTGTTTCAGCCCCGCTGTTTCTCGTCCTCTGTTTCAACCCCGCTGATTCAGCCCCTCTGTTTCAGCCCCTCTGAATCAGCCCCTCTGATTCAGCCCCTCTGTTTCAGCCCCTCTGTTTCAGCCCCTCTGTTTCTCGCCCTCTGCTTCAGCCCCTCTGATTCTCGCCGTCAGTTTCAGCCCCTCTGTTTCTCGCCCTCGGTTTCAGCCCCTCTGATTCAGCCCCTCTGTTTCAGCCCCTCTGATTCAGCCCCTCTGATTCAGCCCCTCTGATTCAGCCCCTCTGTTTCTCACCCTCTGATTCAGCCCCTCTGTTTCCCGCCCCTCTGTTTCAGACCCTCTGTTTCTCGCCCTCTGTTTCAGCCCCTCTGTTTCTCGCCCTCTGTTTCAGCCCCACTGTTTCAGCCCCTCTGTTTCAGCCCCTCTGTTTCAGCGCCTCTGTTTCTCGCCCTCTGTTTCAGCCCCTCTGTTTCTCGCCCTCTGTTTCAGCCCCTCTGATTCAGCCCCTCTGTTTCAGCCGCTCTGTTTCTCCCCCTCTGTTCCAGCCCCTCTGTTTCAGCCCCTCTGTTTCAGCCACTCTGTTTCAGCCCCTCTGTTTCAGCCCCTCTGTTTCAGCCCCTCTGTTTCTCGCCCTCTGTTTCAGCCCCTCTGTTTCTCCCCCTCTGTTTCAGCCCCTCTGTTTCAGCCTGTCTGTTTCAGCCACTCTGTTTCTCGCCCTCTGTTTCAGTTCCTCTGTTTCTCACCCTCTGTTTCAGCCCCTCTGATTCAGCCCCTCTGTTTCTCGCCCTCTGTTTCAGCCCCTCTGTTTCTCGCCCTCTGTTTCAGCCCCTCCGTTTCAGCCCCTCTGTTTCAGACCCTCTGTTTCTCGCCCTCTGTTTCAGCGCCTCTGTTTCTCGCCCTCTGTTTCATGCCCTCTGTTTCTCGCCCTCTGTTTCAGCCCCTCTGATTCAGCCCCTCTGTTTCAGCCCCACTGATTCACCCCTCTGTTTCAGCCCTTTGTTTCAGCCCCTCTGTTTCAGCCCCTCTGTTTCTCGCCCTCTATTTCTCACCCTCTGTTTGTCGCCCTCTGTTTCAGCCCCTCTGTTTTTCGCCCTCTGTTTCAGCCCCTCTGTTTCAGCCCGTCTGTTTCAGCCCCTCTGTTTCAGCCCCTCTCTTTCTCGCCCTCTGTTTCAGCCCCTCTGTTTCTCGCCCTCTATTTCAGCCCCTCTGATTAAGCCCCTCTGTTTCAGACCCTCTGATGCAGCCCCACTGATTCAGCACCTCTGATTCAGCCCCTCTGTTTCTCGCACTCTGTTTCAGCCCCTCTGTTTCAGCCCCTCTGTTTCAGCCCCTCTGTTTCTCACCCTCTGTTTCAGCCCCTCTGATTCAGCCCCGCTGATTCAGCACCTCTGATTCAGCCCCTCTGTTTCTCGCCCTCTGTTTCAGCCCCTCTGTTTCTCGCCCTCTGTTTCAGCCCCTCTGTTTCTCGCCCTCTGTTTCAGCCCCACTGTTTCAGCCCCTTTGTTTCAGCCCCTCTGTTTCAGCCCCTCTGTTTCCCGCCCTCTGTTTCAGCCCCTCTGTTTCTCGCCCTCTGTTTCAGCCCCTCTGTTTCTCGCCCTCCATTTCAGCCCCTCTGTTTCAGCCCCTCTGTTTCTCGCCCTCTGTTTCTGCCCCTCTGTTTCTCGCCCTCTGGTTCAGCCCCACTGTTTCTCGCCCTCTGTTTCAGCCCCGCTGATTCAGCCCCTCAGTTTCTCCCCCTCTGTTTCAGCTCCTCTGTTTCAGCCACTCTGTTTCAGCCCCTCTGTTTCTCGCCCTCTGTTTCAGCCCCTCTGTTTCTCCCCCTCTGTTTCAGCTCCTCTGTTTCAGCCCCTCTGTTTCAGCCCCTCTGTTTCTCGCCCTCTGTTTCAGCCCCTCTGTTTCTCGCCCTCTGTTTCAGCCCCTCTGATTCAGCCCCTCTGTTTCAGCCCCTCTGATTCAGCCCCTCTGTTTCAGCCACTCTGTTTCAGCCCCTCTGTTTCAGCCCCTCTGTGTCTCGCCCTCTATTTCTCACCCTCTGATTCTCGACGTCTGTTTCAGCCCCTCTGTTTTTCGCCCTCTGTTTCAGCCCCTCTGTTTCAGCCCGTCTGTTTCAGCCACTCTGTTTCTCGCCCTCTGTTTCAGCCCCTCTGTTTCTCACCCTCTGTTTCAGCCCCTCTGATTCAGCCCCTCTGTTTCTCGCCCTCTGTTTCAGCCCCTCTGTTTCTCCCCCTCTGTTTCAGCTCCTCTGTTTCAGACCCTCTGTTTCAGCCCCTCTGTTTCTCGCTCTCTGTTTCAGCCCCTCTGATTCAGCCCCTCTGTTTCAGCCCCTCTGATTCAGCCCCTCTGTTTCAGCCCCTCTGTTTCAGCCCCTCTGTTTCAGCCCCTCTGTTTCGCGCCCTCTATTTCTCACCCTCTGATTCTCGCCCTCTGTTTCAGCACCTCTGTTTTTCGCCCTCTGTTTCAGCCCCTCTGTTTCTCGCCCTCTGTTTCAGGCTCTCTGTTTCAGCCCTTCTGTTTCAGCCCCTCTGTTTCAGCCCCTCTGTTTCTCGCCCACTGTTTCTCGCCCGCTGTTTCAGCCCCTTTGTTTCTCGCCCTCTGTTTCAGCCCCACTGTTTCTGCCCCTCTGATTCAGCGCCTCTGATTCAGCCCCTCTGTTTCTCGCCCTCTGTTCCAGCCCCTCTGTTTCAGCCCCTCTGTTTCAGCCCCTCTGTTTCTCGCCCTCTGTTTCAGCCCCTCTGTTTCTCACCCTCTGTTTCAGCCCCTCTGCTTCAGCCCCTCTGTTTCTCGCCCTCTGTTTCTGCCCCTCTGTTTCTCGCCCTCTGTTTCAGCCCCGCTGTTTCTCGCCCTCTGTTTCAGCCCCTCTGAATCAGCCCCTCTGATTCAGCCCCTCTGTTTCAGCCCCTCTGTTTCAGCCCCTCTGTTTCAGCCCCTCTGTTTCAGCCCCTCTGTTTCTCGCCCTCTGTTTCAGCCCCTCTGTTTCTCGCCCTCTGTTTCAGCCCCTCTGTTTCTCGCCCTCTGTTTCAGCCCCTCTGCTTCAGCCCCTCTGTTTCTCGCCCTCTGTTTCTGCCCCTCTGTTTCTCGCCCTCTGTTTCAGCCCCGCTGTTTCTCGCCCTCTGTTTCAGCCCCTCTGAATCAGCCCCTCTGATTCAGCCCCTCTGTTTCAGCCCCTCTGTTTCAGCCCCTCTGTTTCAGCCCCTCTGTTTCTCGCCCTCTGTTTCTCGCCCTCTGTTTCAGCCCCGCTGTTTCTCGCCCTCTGTTTCAGCCCCGCTGATTCAGCCCCTCTGTTTCAGCCCCTCTGAATCAGCCCCTCTGATTCAGCCCCTCTGTTTCAGCCCCTCTGTTTCTCGCCCTCTGTTTCAGCCCCTCTGTTTCTCGCCCTCTGTTTCAGCCCCTCTGATTCTCGCCCTCTGTTTCAGCCCCCCTGATTCAGCCCCTCTGTTTCAGCCCCTCTGATTCAGCCCCTCTGATTCAGCCCCTCTGATTCAGCCCCTCTGTTTCTCGCCCTCTGTTTCAGCCCCTCTTTTCAGCCCCTCTGTTTCTCACCCTCTGTTTCAGCCCCTCTGATTCAGCCCCTCTGATTCAGGCCCTCTTATTCAGCCCCTCTGTTTCCCGCTCCTCTGTTTCAGCCCATCTGTTTCTCGCCCTCTGTTTCAGCCCCTCTGTTTCTCGCCCTCTGTTTCAGCCCCTCTGTTTCAGCCTCTCTGTTTCAGCCCCTCTGTTTCAGCGCCTCTGTTTCGCTCTCTGTTTCAGCCCCTCTGTTTCTCGCCCTCTGTTTCAGCCCCTCTGATTCAGCCCCTCTGTTTCAGCCCCTCTGTTTATCCCCCTCTGTTCCAGCCCCTCTGTTTCAGCCCCTCTGCTTCAGCCACTCTGTTTCAGCCCCTCTGTTTGAGCCCCTCTGTTTCAGCCCCTCTGTTTCTCGCCCTCTGTTTCAGCTCCTCTGTTTCTCGCCCTCTGTTTCAGCCCCTCTGTTTCAGCCCCTCTGTTTCTCGCCCTCTGTTTCAGCCCCTCTGTTTCTCGCCCTCTGTTTCAGCCCCTCTGTTTCAGCCCCTCTGATTCAGCCCCTCTGTTTCTCGCCCTCTGTTTCAGCCCCTCTGTTTCCACCCCTCTGTTTCAGCCCCTCTGTTTCTCGCCCTCTGTTTCAGCCCCTCTGTTTCAGCCCGTCTGTTTCAGCCCCTCTGTTTCAGCCCCTCTGTTTCTCACCCTCTGTTTCTCGCACTCTGTTTCTGCCCCTCTGTTTTTCGCCCTCTGTTTCAGCGCCCTGTTTCTCGCCCTCTGTTTCAGGCTCTCTGTTTCAGCCCCTCTGTTTATCGCCCTCTGTTTCTCGCCCGCTGTTTCAGCCCCTTTGTTTCTCGCCCTCTGTTTCAGCCACTCTGTTTCAGCCCCGCTGATTCAGCCCCTCTGATTCAGCCCCTCTGTTTCTCGCCCTCTGTTTCAGACCCTCTGTTTCAGCCCCTCTGTTTCAGCTCCTCTGTTTCAGCCCCTCTGTTTCTCACCCTCTGTTTCAGCCCCTCTGTTTCTCGCCCTCTGTTTCAGCCCCTCTGTTTCTCGCCCTCTGTTTCAGCCCCACTGTTTCTCGCCCTCTGTTTCAGCCCCTCTGTTTCAGCCCCTCTGTTTCTCGCCCTCTGTTTCCTGCCCTCTGTTTCAGCCCCGCTGTTTCTCGTCCTCTGTTTCAACCCCGATGATTCAGCCCCTCTGTTTCAGCCCCTCTTAATCAGCCCCTCTGATTCAGCCCCTCTGTTTCAGCCCCTCTGTTTCAGCCCCTCTGTTTCTCGCCCTCTGCTTCAGCCCCTCTGATTCTCGCCGTCTGTTTCAGCCCCTCTGTTTCTCGCCCTCGGTTTCAGCCCCTCTGATTCAGCCCCTCTGTTTCAGCCCCTCTGATTCAGCCCCTCTGATTCAGCCCCTCTGATTCAGCCCCTCTTTTTCTCACCCTCTGATTCAGCCCCTCTGTTTCAGCCCCTCTGTTTCTCGCCCTCTGTTTCAGCCCCACTGTTTCAGCCCCTCTGTTTCAGCCCCTCTGTTTCAGCGCCTCTGTTTCTCGCCCTCTGTTTCAGCCCCTCTGTTTCTCGCCCTCTGTTTCAGCCCCTCTGATTCAGCCCCTCTGTTTCAGCCGCTCTGTTTCTCCCCCTCTGTTCCAGCCCCTCTGTTTCAGCCCCTCTGTTTCAGCCACTCTGTTTCAGCCCCTCTGTTTCAGCCCCTCTGTTTCAGCCCCTCTGTTTCTCGCCCTCTGTTTCAGCCCCTCTGTTTCTCGCCCTCTGTTTCAGCCCCTCTGTTTCAGCCTGTCTGTTTCAGCCACTCTGTTTCTCGCCCTCTGTTTCAGTTCCTCTGTTTCTCACCCTCTGTTTCAGCCCCTCTGATTCAGCCCCTCTGTTTCTCGCCCTCTGTTTCAGCCCCTCTGTTTCTCGCCCTCTGTTTCAGCCCCTCTGTTTCAGCCCCTCTGTTTCAGCCACTCTGTTTCTCGCCCTCTGTTTCAGCGCCTCTGTTTCTCGCCCTCTGTTTCATGCCCTCTGTTTCTCGCCCTCTCTTTCAGCCCCTCTGATTCAGCCCCTCTGTTTCAGCCCCACTGATTCACCCCTCTGTTTCAGCCCTTTGTTTCAGCCCCTCTGTTTCAGCCCCTCTGTTTCTCGCCCGCTATTTCTCACCCTCTGTTTGTCGCCCTCTGTTTCAGCCCCTCTGTTTTTCGCCCTCTGTTTCAGCCCCTCTGTTTCTTGCCCTCTGTTTCAGGCTCTCTGTTTCAGCCCGTCTGTTTCAGCCCCTCTGTTTCAGCCCCTCTCTTTCTCGCCCTCTGTTTCAGCCCCTCTGATTCTCGCCCTCTGTTTCAGCCCCTCTGTTTCTCGCCCTCTGTTTCAGCCCCTCTGATTAAGCCCCTCTGTTTCAGACCCTCTGATTCAGCCCCACTGATTCAGCACCTCTGTTTCAGCCCCTCTGTTTCAGCCCCTCTGTTTCAGCCCCTCTGTTTCTCACCCTCTGTTTCAGCCCCTCTGATTCAGCCCCGCTGATTCAGCCCCTCTGATTCAGCCCCTCTCTTTCTCGCCCTCTGTTTCAGCCCCTCTGTTTCTCGCCCTCTGTTTCAGCCCCTCTGTTTCTCGCCCTCTGTTTCAGCCCCACTGTTTCAGCCCCTTTGTTTCAGCCCCTCTGTTTCAGCCCCTCTGTTTCTCGCCCTCTGTTTCAGCCCCTCTGTTTCTCGCCCTCTGTTTCAGCCCCTCTGTTTCTCGCCCTCCATTTCAGCCCCTCTGTTTCAGCCCCTCTGTTTCTCGCCCTCTGTTTCTGCCCCTCTGTTTCTCGCCCTCTGTTTCAGCCCCACTGTTTCTCGCCCTCTGTTTCAGCTCCGCTGATTCAGCCCCTCAGTTTCAGCCCCTCTGTTTCTCGCCCTCTGTTTCAGCCCCTCTGATTCACGCCCACTGTTTCAGCCCCTCTGTTTCTCGCCATCGGTTTCAGCCCCTCTGATTCAGCCCCTCTGTTTCAGCCCCTCTGATTCAGCCCCTCTGATTCAGCCCCTCTGATTCAGCCCCTCTGTTTCTCGCCCTCTGTTTCAGCCCCTCTGTTTCAGCCCCTCTGTTTTTCACCCTCTGTTTCAGCCCCTCTGATTCAGCCCCTCTGATTCAGCCCCTCTGTTTCCCGCCCCTCTGTTTCAGCACCTCTGTTTCTCGCCCTCTGTTTCAGCCCCTCTGTTTCTCGTCCTCTGTTTCAGCCCCTCTGTTTCAGCCCCTTTCTTTCAGCCCCTCTGTTTCAGCGCCTCTGTTTCTCGCCCTCTGTTTCAGCCCCTCTGTTTCTCGCCCTCTGTTTCAGCCCCTCTGATTCAGCCCCTCTTTTTCAGCCCCTCTGTTTCTCCCCCTGTGTTCCAGCCACTCTGTTTCAGCCCCTCTGTTTCAGCCACTCTGTTTCAGCCCCTCTCTTTCAGCCCCTCTGTTTCAGCCCCTCTGTTTCTCGCCCTCTGTTTCAGCCCCTCTGTTTCTCGCCCTCTGTTTCAGCGCCTCTGTTTCAGCCCGTCTGTTTCAGCCACTCTGTTTCTCGCCCTCTGTTTCAGCCCCTCTGTTTCTCGCCCTCTGTTTCAGCCCCTCTGTTTCTCGCCCTCTGTTTCAGCCACTCTGTTTCTCGCCGTCTGTTTCAGCCCCTCTGTTTCAGCCCCTCTGATTCAGCCCCTCTGTTTCTCGACCTCTGTTTCTCGCCCTCTGTTTCAGCCCCTCTGATTGAGCCCCTCTGTTTCAGTCCCTCTGATTCAGCCCCTCTGATTCAGACACTCTGATTCAGACCCTCTGTTTCTCGCCCTCTGATTCAGCCCCTCTGTTTCCCGCCCCTCTGTTTCAGCCCCTCTGTTTCTCGCCCTCTGTTTCATCCCCTCTGTTTCTCGCCCTCTGTTTCAGCCCCACTGTTTCAGCCCCTCTGTTTCAGCCCCTCTGTTTCAGCGCCTCTGTTTCTCGCCCTCTGTTTCAGCCCCTCTGTTTCTCGCCCTCTGTTTCAGCCCCTCTGATTCAGCCCCTCTGTTTCAGCCGCTCTGTTTCTCCCCCTCTGTTTCAGCCCCTCTGATTCAGCGCCTCTGTTTCTCGCCCTCTGTTTCAGCCCCTCTGTTTCTCGCCGTCTGTTTCAGCCCCTCCGTTTCAGCCCCTCTGTTTCAGCCCCTCTGTTTCTCGCCCTCTGTTTCAGCGCCTCTGTTTCTCGCCCTCTGTTTCATGCCCACTGTTTCTCACCCTCTGTTTCAGCCCCTCTGATTCAGCCCCTCTGTTTCAGCCCCACTGATTCACCCCTCTGTTTCAGCCCCTCTGTTTCAGCCCCTCTGTTTCAGCCCCTCTGTTTCTCGCCCTCTATTTCTCACCCTCTGTTTGTCACCCTCTGTTTCAGCCCCTCTGTTTTTCGCCCTCTGTTTCAGCCCCTCTGTTTCTTGCCCTCTGTTTCAGGCTCTCTGTTTCAGCCCGTCTGTTTCAGCCCCTCTGTTTCAGCCCCTCTGTTTCTCGCCCTCTGTTTCAGCCCCTCTGATTCTCGCCCTCTGTTTCTCGCCCTCTGTTTCAGCCCCTCTGATTAAGCCCCTCTGTTTCAGCCCCTCAGATTCAGCCCCACTGATTCAGCACCTCTGATTCAGCCCCTCTGTTTCTCGCACTCTGTTTCAGCCCCTCTGTTTCAGCCCCTCTGTTTCAGCCCCTCTGTTTCTCACCCTCTGTTTCAGCCCCTCTGATTCAGCCCCTCTGATTCAGCGCCTCTGATTCAGCCCCTCTGTTTCTCGCCCTCTGTTTCTGCCCCTCTGTTTCTCGCCCTCTGTTTCAGCCCCTCTGTTTCTCGCCCTCTGTTTCAGCCCCATTGTTTCAGCCCCTTTGTTTCAGCCCCTCTGTTTCAGCGCCTCTGTTTCTCGCCCTCTGTGTCAGCCCCTCTGTTTCTCGCTCTCTGTTTCAGCCCCTCTGATTCAGCCCCTCTGTTACAACCCCTCTGTTTCTCCGCCTCTGTTCCAGCCCCTCTGTTTCAGCCCCACTGTTTCAGCCACTCTTTTTCAGCCCCTCTGTATCAGCCCCTCTGTTTCAGCCCCTCTGTTTCTCGCCCTCTGTTTCAGCCCCTCTGTTTCTCGCCCTCTGTTTCAGCCCCTCTGCTTCAGCCCGTCTGTTTCAGCCACTCTGTTTCTCGCCCTCTGTTTCAGCCCCTCTGCTTCTCACCCTCTGTTTCAGCCCCTCTGTTTCAACCCCTCTGATTCAGCCCCTCTGTTTCACGCGCTCTGTTTCAGCCCCTCCTTTTCTCGCCCTCTGTTTCACACCCTCTGTTTCAGCCCCTCTGTTTCAGCCCCTCTGTTTCTCGCCCTCTGTTTCAGCCGCTCTGTTTCTCGCCCTCTGTTTCAGACCCTCTGTTTCTCGCCCTCTGTTTCAGCCCCTCTTATTCAGCCCCTCTGTTTCAGCCCCTCTGTTTCAGCCCCTCTGTTTCAGCCCCTCTGTATCTCGCCATCTATTTCTCACCCTCTGTTTCTCGCCCTCTGTTTCAGCACTTAGATTTTCACCCTCTGTTTCAGCCCCTCTGTTTCTCGCCCTCTGTTTCAGGCTCTCTGTTTCAGCCCGTCTGTTTCAGCCCTCTGTTTCAGCCCCTCTGTTTCTCGCCCTCTGTTTCTCGCCGGCTGTTTCAGCCACTTTGTTCCTCGCCCTCTGTTTCAGCCCCACTGTTTCAGCCCCTCAGATTGAGCCACTCTGATTCAGCCCCTCTGATTCTCGCCCTCTGTTTCAGCCCCTCTGTTTCAGCCCCTCTGTTTCAGCCCCTCTGTTTCTCGCCCTCTGTTTCAGCCCCTCTGTTTCTCGCCCTCTGTTTCAGCCCCTCTGTTTCTCGCCCTCCATTTCAGCCCCTCTGTTTCAGCCCCTCTGTTTCTCGCCCTCTGTTTCTGCCCCTCTGTTTCTCGCCCTCTGTTTCAGCCCCACTGTTTCTCGCCCTATGTTTCAGCCCCGCTGATTCAGCCCCTCAGTTTCAGCCCCTCTGTTTCTCGCCCTCTGTTTCAGCCCCTCTGTTTCTCGCCTCTGTTTCAGCCCCTCTGTTTCTCGCCCTCGGTTTCAGCCACTCTGTTTCAGCCCGTCTGTTTCAGCCACTCTGTTTCTCGCCCTCTGTTTCAGCCCCTCTGTTTCTCGCCCTCCATTTCAGCCCCTCTGTTTCAGCCCCTCTGTTTCTCGCCCTCTGTTTCAGCCCCTCTGTTTCTCGCCCTCTGTTTCAGCCCCACTGTATCTCGCCCTCTGTTTCAGCCCCGCTGATTCAGCCCCTCAGTTTCTCCCCCTCTGTTTCAGCTCCTCTGTTTCAGCCACTCTGTTTCAGCCCCTCTGTTTCTCGCCCTCTGTTTCAGCCCCTCTGTTTCTCCCCCTCTGTTTCAGCTCCTCTGTTTCAGCCCCTCTGTTTCAGCACCTCTGTTTCTCGCCCTCTGTTTCAGCCCCTCTGTTTCTCGCCCTCTGTTTCAGCCCCTCTGATTCAGCCCCTCTGTTTCAGCCCCTCTGATTCAGCCCCTCTGTTTCAGCCACTCTGTTTCAGCCCCTCTGTTTCAGCCCCTCTGTGTCTCGCCCTCTATTTCTCACACTCTGATTCTCGACGTCTGTTTCAGCCCCTCTGTTTTTCGCCCTCTGTTTCAGCCCCTCTGTTTCAGCCCGTCTGTTTCAGCCACTCTGTTTCTCGCCCTCTGTTTCAGCCCCTCTGTTTCTCACCCTCTGTTTCAGCCCCTCTGATTCAGCCCCTCTGTTTCTCGCCCTCTGTTTCAGCCCCTCTGTTTCTCCCCCTCTGTTTCAGCCCCTCTGTTTCTCCCCCTCTGTTTCAGACCCTCTGTTTCAGCCCCTCTGTTTCTCGCTCTCTGTTTCAGCCCCTCTGATTCAGCCCCTCTGTTTCAGCCCCTCTGATTCAGCCCCTCTGTTTCAGCCCCTCTGTTTCAGCCCCTCTGTTTCAGCCCCTCTGTTTCTCGCCCTCTATTTCTCACCCTCTGAATCTCGCCCTCTGTTTCAGCCCCTCTGTTTTTCGCCCTCTGTTTCAGCCCCTCTGATTCTCGCCCTCTGTTTCAGGCTCTCTGTTTCAGCCCTTCTGTTTCAGCCCCTCTGTTTCAGCCCCTCTGTTTCTCGCCCACTGTTTCTCGCCCGCTGTTTCAGCCCCTTTGTTTCTCGCCCTCTGTTTCAGCCCCACTGTTTCTGCCCCTCTGATTCAGCGCCTCTGATTCAGCCCCTCTGTTTCTCGCCCTCTGTTTCAGCCCCTCTGTTTCAGCCCCTCTGTTTCAGCCCCTCTGTTTCTCGCCCTCTGTTTCAGCCCCTCTGTTTCTCGCCCTCTGTTTCAGACCCTCTGTTTCTCGCCCTCTGTTTCAGCCCCTCTGCTTCAGCGCCTCTGTTTCTCGCCCTCTGTTTCTGCCCCTCTGTTTCTCGCCCTCTGTTTCAGCCCCGCTGTTTCTCGCCCTCTGTTTCAGCCCCGCTGATTCAGCCCCTCTGTTTCAGCCCCTCTGAATCAGCCCCTCTGATTCAGCCCCTCTGTTTCAGCCCCTCTGTTTCAGCCCCTCTGTTTCAGCCCCTCTGTTTCAGCCCCGCTGTTTCTCGCCCTCTGTTTCTGCCCCTCTGTTTCTCGCCCTCTGTTTCAGCCCCGCTGTTTCTCGCCCTCTGTTTCAGTCCCGCTGATTCAGCCCCTCTGTTTCAGCCCCTCTGAATCAGCCCCTCTGATTCAGCCCCTCTGTTTCAGCCCCTCTGTTTCAGCCCCTCTGATTCAGCCCCTCTGTTTCTCGCCCTCTGTTTCTGCCCCTCTGTTTCTCGCCCTCTGTTTCAGCCCCGCTGTTTCTCGCCCTCTGTTTCAGCCCCGCTGATTCAGCCCCTCTGTTTCAGCCCCTCTGAATCAGCCCCTCTGATTCAGCCCCTCTGTTTCAGCCCCTCTGTTTCAGCCCCTCTGTTTCAGCCCCTCTGTTTCTCGCCCTCTGTTTCAGCCCCTCTGATTCTCGCCCTCTGTTTCAGCCGCCCTGATTCAGCCCCTCTGTTTCAGCCCCTCTGATTCAGCCTCTCTGATTCAGCCCCTCTGATTCAGCCCCTCTGTTTCTCGCCGTCTGTTTCAGCCCCTCTGTTTCAGCCCCTCTGTTTCTCACCCTCTGTTTCAGCCCCTCTGATTCAGCCCCTCTGATTCAGGCCCTCTTATTCAGCCCCTCTGTTTCCCGCTCCTCTGTTTCAGCCCATCTGTTTCTCGCTCTCTGTTTCAGCCCCTCTGTTTCTCGCCCTCTGTTTCAGCCCCTCTGATTCAGCCCCTCTGTTTGAGCCCTCTGTTTCAGCCCCTCTGTTTCTCGCCCTCTGTTTCAGCCCCTCTGTTTCAGTCCCTCTGTTTCTCGCCCTCTGTTTCAGCCCCTCTGTTTCAGCCCCTCTGATTCAGCCCCTCTGTTTCTCGCCCTCTGTTTCAGCCCCTCTGTTTCCACCCCTCTGTTTCAGCCCCTCTGTTTCTCGCCCTCTGTTTCAGCCCCTCTGTTTCAGCCCGTCTGTTTCAGCCCGTCTGTTTCAGCCCCTCTGTTTCTCACCCTCTGTTTCTCGCACTCTCTTTCTGCCCCTCTGTTTTTCGCCCTCTGTTTCAGCGCCCTGTTTCTCGCCCTCTGTTTCAGGCTCTCTGTTTCAGCCCCTCTGTTTCTCCCCCTCTGTTTCAGCTCCTCTGTTTCAGCCCCTCTGTTTCAGCCCCTCTGTTTCTCGCCCTATGTTTCAGCCCCTCTGTTTCTCCCCCTCTGTTTCAGCTCCTCTGTTTCAGCCCCTCTGTTTCAGCCCCTCTGTTTCTCGCCCTCTGTTTCAGCCCCTCTGTTTCTCGCCCTCTGTTTCAGCCCCTCTGATTCAGCCCCTCTGTTTCAGCCCCTCTGATTCAGCCCCTCTGTTTCAGCCACTCTGTTTCAGCCCCTCTGTTTCAGCCCCTCTGTGTCTCGCCCTCTATTTCTCACCCTCTGATTCTCGACGTCTGTTTCAGCCCCTCTGTTTTTCGCCCTCTGTTTCAGCCCCTCTGTTTCAGCCCGTCTGTTTCAGCCACTCTGTTTCTCGCCCTCTGTTTCAGCCCCTCTGTTTCTCACCCTCTGTTTCAGCCCCTCTGTTTCAGCCCCTCTGTTTCTCGCCCTCTTATTCAGCCCCTCTGTTTCTCGCCCTCTGTTTCAGCCCCTCTGCTTCAGCCCCTCTGTTTCTCGCCCTCTGTTTCTGCCCCTCTGTTTCTCGCCCTCTGTTTCAGCCCCGCTGTTTCTCGCCCTCTGTTTCTGCCCCTCTGATTCAGCGCCTCTGATTCAGCCCCTCTGTTTCTCGCCCTCTGTTTCAGCCCCTCTGTTTCAGCCCCTCTGTTTCAGCCCCTCTGTTTCTCGCCCTCTGTTTCAGCCCCTCTGTTTCTCGACCTCTGATTCAGCCCCTCTGTTTCTCGCCCTCTGTTTCAGCCCCTCTGCTTCAGCCCCTCTGTTTCTCGCCCTCTGTTTCTGCCCCTCTGTTTCTCGCCCTCTGTTTCAGCCCCGCTGTTTCTCGCCCTCTGTTTCAGCCCCGCTGATTCAGCCCCTCTGTTTCAGCCCCTCTGTTTCAGCCCCTCTGTGTCTCGCCCTCTATTTCTCACCCTCTGATTCTCGACGTCTGTTTCAGCCCCTCTGTTTTTCGCCCTCTGTTTCAGCCCCTCTGTTTCAGCCCGTCTGTTTCAGCCACTCTGTTTCTCGCCCTCTGTTTCAGCCCCTCTGTTTCTCACCCTCTGTTTCAGCCCCTCTGATTCAGCCCCTCTGTTTCTCGCCCTCTGTTTCAGCCCCTCTGTTTCTCCCCCTCTGTTTCAGCTCCTCTGTTTCAGACCCTCTGTTTCAGCCCCTCTGTTTCTCGCTCTCTGTTTCAGCCCCTCTGATTCAGCCCCTCTGTTTCAGCCCCTCTGATTCAGCCCCTCTGTTTCAGCCCCTCTGTTTCAGCCCCTCTGTTTCAGCCCCTCTGTTTCTCGCACTCTATTTCTCACCCTCTGATTCTCGCCCTCTGTTTCAGCCCCTCTGTTTTTCGCCCTCTGTTTCAGCCCCTCTGTTTCTCGCCCTCTGTTTCAGGCTCTCTGTTTCAGCCCTTCTGATTCAGCCCCTCTGTTTCAGCCCCTCTGTTTCTCGCCCACTGTTTCTCGCCCGCTGTTTCAGCCCCTTTGTTTCTCGCCCTCTGTTTCAGCCCCACTGTTTCTGCCCCTCTGATTCAGCGCCTCTGATTCAGCCCCTCTGTTTCTCGCCCTCTGTTTCAGCCCCTCTGTTTCAGCCCCTCTGTTTCAGCTCCTCTGTTTCTCGCCCTCTGTTTCAGCCCCTCTGTTTCTCGCCCTCTGATTCAGCCCCTCTGTTTCTCGCCCTCTGTTTCAGCCCCTCTGCTTCAGCCCCTCTGTTTCTCGCCCTCTGTTTCTGCCCCTCTGTTTCTCGCCCTCTGTTTCAGCCCCGCTGTTTCTCGCCCTCTGTTTCAGCCCCGCTGATTCAGACGCTCTGTTTCAGCCATTCTGAATCAGCCCCTCTGATTCAGCCCCTCTGTTTCAGCCCCTCTGTTTCAGCCCCTCTGTTTCTCGCCCTCTGTTTCTGCCCCTCTGTTTCTCGCCCTCTGTTTCAGCCCCGCTGTTTCTCGCCCTCTGTTTCAGCCCCGCTGATTCAGCCCCTCTGTTTCAGCCCCTCTGAATCAGCCCCTCTGATTCAGCCCCTCTGTTTCAGCTCCTCTGTTTCAGCCCCTCTGTTTCAGCCCCTCTGTTTCTCGCCCTCTGTTTCAGCCCCTCTGATTCTCGCCCTCTGTTTCAGCCCCCCTGATTCAGCCCCTCTGTTTCAGCCCCTCTGATTCAGCCCCTCTGATTCAGCCCCTCTGATTCAGCCCCTCTGTTTCTCGCCCTCTGTTTCAGCCCCTCTGTTTCAGCCCCTCTGTTTCTCACCCTCTGTTTCAGCCCCTCTGATTCAGCCCCTCTGATTCAGGCCCTCTTATTCAGCCCCTCTGTTTCCCGCTCCTCTGTTTCAGCCCCTCTGTTTCTCGCCCTCTGTTTCAGCCCCTCTGTTTCTCGCCCTCTGTTTCAGCCCCTCTGTTTCAGCCTCTCTGTTTCAGCCCCTCTGTTTCAGCGCCTCTGTTTCGCCCTCTGTTTCAGCCCCTCTGTTTCTCGCCCTCTGTTTCAGCCCCTCTGATTCAGCCCCTCTGTTTCAGCCCCTCTGTTTATCCCCCTCTGTTCCAGCCCCTCTGTTTCAGCCCCTCTGCTTCAGCCACTCTGTTTCAGCCCCTCTGTTTGAGCCCCTCTGTTTCAGCCCCTCTGTTTCTCGCCCTCTGTTTCAGCCCCTCTGTTTCTCGCCCTCTGTTTCAGCCCCTCTGTTTCAGCCCCTCTGTTTCTCGCCCTCTGTTTCAGCCCCTCTGTTTCTCGCCCTCTGTTTCAGCCCCTCTGTTTCAGCCCCTCTGATTCAGCCCCTCTGTTTCTCGCCCTCTGTTTCAGCCCCTCTGTTTCCACCCCTCTGTTTCAGCCCCTCTGTTTCTCGCCCTCTGTTTCAGCCCCTCTGTTTCAGCCCGTCTGTTTCAGCCCCTCTGTTTCAGCCCCTCTGTTTCTCACCCTCTGTTTCTCGCCCTCTGTTTCTGCCCCTCTGTTTTTCGCCCTCTGTTTCCGCGCCCTGTTTCTCGCCCTCTGTTTCAGGCTCTCTGTTTCAGCCCCTCTGTTTATCGCCCTCTGTTTCTCGCCCGCTGTTTCAGCCCCTTTGTTTCTCGCCCTCTGTTTCAGCCACTCTATTTCAGCCCCGCTGATTCAGCCCCTCTGATTCAGCCCCTCTGTTTCTCGCCCTCTGTTTCAGACCCTCTGTTTCAGCCCCTCTGTTTCAGCTCCTCTGTTTCAGCCCCTCTGTTTCTCACCCTCTGTTTCAGCCCCTCTGTTTCTCGCCCTCTGTTTGAACCCCTCTGTTTCTCGCCCTCTGTTTCAGCCCCACTGTTTCTCGCCCTCTGTTTCAGCCCCTCTGTTTCTCGCCCTCTGTTTCTCGCCCTCTGTTTCAGCCCCGCTGTTTCTCGTCCTCTGTTTCAACCCCGCTGATTCAGCCCCTCTGTTTCAGCCCCTCTGAATCAGCCCCTCTGATTCAGCCCCTCTGTTTCAGCCCCTCTGTTTCAGCCCCTCTGTTTCTCGCCCTCTGCTTCAGCCCCTCTGATTCTCGCCGTCAGTTTCAGCCCCTCTGTTTCTCGCCCTCGGTTTCAGCACCTCTGATTCAGCCCCTCTGTTTCAGCCCCTCTGATTCAGCCCCTCTGATTCAGCCCCTCTGATTCAGCCCCTCTGTTTCTCACCCTCTGATTCAGCCCCTCTGTTTCCCGCCCCTCTGTTTCAGACCCTCTGTTTCTCGCCCTCTGTTTCAGCCCCTCTGTTTCTCGCCCTCTGTTTCAGCCCCACTGTTTCAGCCCCTCTGTTTCAGCCCCTCTGTTTCAGCGCCTCTGTTTCTCGCCCTCTGTTTCAGCCCCTCTGTTTCTCGCCCTCTGTTTCAGCCCCTCTGATTCAGCCCCTCTGTTTCAGCCGCTCTGTTTCTCCCCCTCTGTTCCAGCCCCTCTGTTTCAGCCCCTCTGTTTCAGCCACTCTGTTTCAGCCCCTCTGTTTCAGCCCCTCTGTTTCAGCCCCTCTGTTTCTCGCCCTCTGTTTCAGCCCCTCTGTTTCTCGCCCTCTGTTTCAGCCCCTCTGTTTCAGCCTGTCTGTTTCAGCCACTCTGTTTCTCGCCCTCTGTTTCAGTTCCTCTGTTTCTCACCCTCTGTTTCAGCCCCTCTGATTCAGCCCCTCTGTTTCTCGCCCTCTGTTTCAGCCCCTCTGTTTCTCGCCCTCTGTTTCAGCCCCTCCGTTTCAGCCCCTCTGTTTCAGCCCCTCTGTTTCTCGCCCTCTGTTTCAGCGCCTCTGTTTCTCGCCCTCTGTTTCATGCCCTCTGTTTCTCGCCCTCTGTTTCAGCCCCTCTGATTCAGCCCCTCTGTTTCAGCCCCACTGATTCACCCCTCTGTTTCAGCCCTTTGTTTCAGCCCCTCTGTTTCAGCCCCTCTGTTTCTCGCCCTCTATTTCTCACCCTCTGTTTGTCGCCCTCTGTATCAGCCCCTCTGTTTTTCGCCCTCTGTTTCAGCCCCTCTGTTTCTTGCCCTCTGTTTCAGGCTCTCTGTTTCAGCCCGTCTGTTTCAGCCCCTCTGTTTCAGCCCCTCTCTTTCTCGCCCTCTGTTTCAGCCCCTCTGATTCTCGCCCTCTGTTTCAGCCCCTCTGTTTCTCGCCCTCTATTTCAGCCCCTCTGATTAAGCCCCTCTGTTTCAGACCCTCTGATTCAGCCCCACTGATTCAGCACCTCTGATTCAGCCCCTCTGTTTCTCGCACTCTGTTTCAGCCCCTCTGTTTCAGCCCCTCTGTTTCAGCCCCTCTGTTTCTCACCCTCTGTTTCAGCCCCTCTGATTCAGCCCCGCTGATTCAGCACCTCTGATTCAGCCCCTCTGTTTCTCGCCCTCTGTTTCAGCCCCTCTGTTTCTCGCCCTCTGTTTCAGCCCCTCTGTTTCTCGCCCTCTGTTTCAGCCCCACTGTTTCAGCCCCTTTGTTTCAGCCCCTCTGTTTCAGCCCCTCTGTTTCCCGCCCTCTGTTTCAGCCCCTCTGTTTCTCGCCCTCTGTTTCAGCCCCTCTGTTTCTCGCCCTCCATTTCAGCCCCTCTGTTTCAGCCCCTCTGTTTCTCGCCCTCTGTTTCTGCCCCTCTGTTTCTCGCCCTCTGGTTCAGCCCCACTGTTTCTCGCCCTCTGTTTCAGCCCCGCTGATTCAGCCCCTCAGTTTCTCCCCCTCTGTTTCAGCTCCTCTGTTTCAGCCACTCTGTTTCAGCCCCTCTGTTTCTCGCCCTCTGTTTCAGCCCCTCTGTTTCTCCCCCTCTGTTTCAGCTCCTCTGTTTCAGCCCCTGTGTTTCAGCCCCTCTGTTTCTCGCCCTCTGTTTCAGCCCCTCTGTTTCTCGCCCTCTGTTTCAGCCCCTCTGATTCAGCCCCTCTGTTTCAGCCCCTCTGATTCAGCCCCTCTGTTTCAGCCACTCTGTTTCAGCCCCTCTGTTTCAGCCCCTCTGTGTCTCGCCCTCTATTTCTCACCCTCTGATTCTCGACGTCTGTTTCAGCCCCTCTGTTTTTCGCCCTCTGTTTCAGCCCCTCTGTTTCAGCCCGTCTGTTTCAGCCACTCTGTTTCTCGCCCTCTGTTTCAGCCCCTCTGTTTCTCACCCTCTGTTTCAGCCCCTCTGATTCAGCCCCTCTGTTTCTCGCCCTCTGTTTCAGCCCCTCTGTTTCTCCCCCTCTGTTTCAGCTCCTCTGTTTCAGACCCTCTGTTTCAGCCCCTCTGTTTCTCGCTCTCTGTTTCAGCCCCTCTGATTCAGCCCCTCTGTTTCAGCCCCTCTGATTCAGCCCCTCTGTTTCAGCCCCTCTGTTTCAGCCCCTCTGTTTCAGCCCCTCTGTTTCGCGCCCTCTATTTCTCACCCTCTGATTCTCGCCCTCTGTTTCAGCCCCTCTGTTTTTCGCCCTCTGTTTCAGCCCCTCTGTTTCTCGCCCTCTGTTTCAGGCTCTCTGTTTCAGCCCTTCTGTTTCAGCCCCGCTGTTTCAGCCCCTCTGTTTCTCGCCCACTGTTTCTCGCCCGCTGTTTCAGCCCCTTTGTTTCTCGCCCTCTGTTTCAGCCCCACTGTTTCTGCCCCTCTGATTCAGCGCCTCTGATTCAGCCCCTCTGTTTCTCGCCCTCTGTTCCAGCCCCTCTGTTTCAGCCCCTCTGTTTCAGCCCCTCTGTTTCTCGCCCTCTGTTTCAGACCCTCTGTTTCTCGCCCTCTGTTTCAGCCACTCTGCTTCAGCCCCTCTGTTTCTCGCCCTCTGTTTCTGCCCCTCTGTTTCTCGCCCTCTGTTTCAGCCCCGCTGTTTCTCGCCCTCTGTTTCAGCCCCTCTGAATCAGCCCCTCTGTTTCAGCCCCTCTGTTTCAGCCCCTCTGTTTCAGCCCCTCTGTTTCTCGCCCTCTGTTTCAGCCCCTCTGAATCAGCCCCTCTGTTTCAGCCCCTCTGTTTCAGCCCCTCTGTTTCAGCCCCTCTGTTTCTCGCCCTCTGTTTCAGCCCCTCTGTTTCAGCCCCTCTGTTTCAGCCCCTCTGTTTCAGCCCCTCTGTTTCTCGCCCTCTGTTTCAGCCCCTCTGTTTCTCGCCCTCTGTTTCAGCCCCTCTGTTTCTCGCCCTCTGTTTCAGCCCCTCTGCTTCAGCCCCTCTGTTTCTCGCCCTCTGTTTCTGCCCCTCTGTTTCTCGCCCTCTGTTTCAGCCCCGCTGTTTCTCGCCCTCTGTTTCAGCCCCTCTGAATCAGCCCCTCTGATTCAGCCCCTCTGTTTCAGCCCCTCTGTTTCAGCCCCTCTGTTTCAGCCCCTCTGTTTCTCGCCCTCTGTTTCTCGCCCTCTGTTTCAGCCCCGCTGTTTCTCGCCCTCTGTTTCAGCCCCGCTGATTCAGCCCCTCTGTTTCAGCCCCTCTGAATCAGCCCCTCTGATTCAGCCCCTCTGTTTCAGCCCCTCTGTTTCTCGCCCTCTGTTTCAGCCCCTCTGTTTCTCGCCCTCTGTTTCAGCCCCTCTGATTCTCGCCCTCTGTTTCAGCCCCCCTGATTCAGCCCCTCTGATTCAGCCCCTCTGATTCAGCCCCTCTGTTTCTCGCCCTCTGTTTCAGCCCCTCTTTTCAGCCCCTCTGTTTCTCACCCTCTGTTTCAGCCCCTCTGATTCAGCCCCTCTGATTCAGGCCCTCTTATTCAGCCCCTCTGTTTCCCGCTCCTCTGTTTCAGCCCATCTGTTTCTCGCCCTCTGTTTCAGCCCCTCTGTTTCTCGCCCTCTGTTTCAGCCCCTCTGTTTCAGCCTCTCTGTTTCAGCCCCTCTGTTTCAGCGCCTCTGTTTCGCTCTCTGTTTCAGCCCCTCTGTTTCTCGCCCTCTGTTTCAGCCCCTCTGATTCAGCCCCTCTGTTTCAGCCCCTCTGTTTATCCCCCTCTGTTCCAGCCCCTCTGTTTCAGCCCCTCTGCTTCAGCCACTCTGTTTCAGCCCCTCTGTTTGAGCCCCTCTGTTTCAGCCCCTCTGTTTCTCGCCCTCTGTTTCAGCTCCTCTGTTTCTCGCCCTCTGTTTCAGCCCCTCTGTTTCAGCCCCTCTGTTTCTCGCCCTCTGTTTCAGCCCCTCTGTTTCTCGCCCTCTGTTTCAGCCCCTCTGTTTCAGCCCCTCTGATTCAGCCCCTCTGTTTCTCGCCCTCTGTTTCAGCCCCTCTGTTTCCACCCCTCTGTTTCAGCCCCTCTGTTTCTCGCCCTCTGTTTCAGCCCCTCTGTTTCTCGCCCTCTCTTTCAGCCCCTCTGATTCAGCCCCTCTGTTTCAGCCCCACTGATTCACCCCTCTGTTTCAGCCCTTTGTTTCAGCCCCTCTGTTTCAGCCCCTCTGTTTCTCGCCCGCTATTTCTCACCCTCTGTTTGTCGCCCTCTGTTTCAGCCCCTCTGTTTTTCGCCCTCTGTTTCAGCCCCTCTGTTTCTTGCCCTCTGTTTCAGGCTCTCTGTTTCAGCCCGTCTGTTTCAGCCCCTCTGTTTCAGCCCCTCTCTTTCTCGCCCTCTGTTTCAGCCCCTCTGTTTCTCGCCCTCTGTTTCAGCCCCACTGTTTCTCGCCCTCTGTTTCAGCCCCTCTGTTTCAGCCCCTCTGTTTCTCGCCCTCTGTTTCTCGCCCTCTGTTTCAGCCCCGCTGTTTCTCGTCCTCTGTTTCAACCCCGATGATTCAGCCCCTCTGTTTCAGCCCCTCTTAATCAGCCCCTCTGATTCAGCCCCTCTGTTTCAGCCCCTCTGTTTCAGCCCCTCTGTTTCTCGCCCTCTGCTTCAGCCCCTCTGATTCTCGCCGTCTGTTTCAGCCCCTCTGTTTCTCGCCCTCGGTTTCAGCCACTCTGATTCAGCCCCTCTGTTTCAGCCCCTCTGATTCAGCCCCTCTGATTCAGCCCCTCTGATTCAGCCCCTCTGTTTCTCACCCTCTGATTCAGCCCCTCTGTTTCCCGCCCCTCTGTTTCAGACCCTCTGTTTCAGCCCCTCTGTTTCAGCCCCTCTGTTTCTCGCCCTCTGCTTCAGCCCCTCTGATTCTCGCCGTCTGTTTCAGCCCCTCTGTTTCTCGCCCTCGGTTTCAGCCCCTCTGATTCAGCCCCTCTGTTTCAGCCCCTCTGATTCAGCCCCTCTGATTCAGCCCCTCTGATTCAGCCCCTCTTTTTCTCACCCTCTGATTCAGCCCCTCTGTTTCAGCCCCTCTGTTTCTCGCCCTCTTTTTCAGCCCCACTGTTTCAGCCCCTCTGTTTCAGCCCCTCTGTTTCAGCGCCTCTGTTTCTCGCCCTCTGTTTCAGCCCCTCTGTTTCTCGCCCTCTGTTTCAGCCCCTCTGATTCAGCCCCTCTGTTTCAGCCGCTCTGTTTCTCCCCCTCTGTTCCAGCCCCTCTGTTTCAGCCCCTCTGTTTCAGCCACTCTGTTTCAGCCCCTCTGTTTCAGCCCCTCTGTTTCAGCCCCTCTGTTTCTCGCCCTCTGTTTCAGCCCCTCTGTTTCTCGCCCTCTGTTTCAGCCCCTCTGTTTCAGCCTGTCTGTTTCAGCCACTCTGTTTCTCGCCCTCTGTTTCAGTTCCTCTGTTTCTCACCCTCTGTTTCAGCCCCTCTGATTCAGCCCCTCTGTTTCTCGCCCTCTGTTTCAGCCCCTCTGTTTCTCGCCCTCTGTTTCAGCCCCTCTGTTTCAGCCCCTCTGTTTCAGCCACTCTGTTTCTCGCCCTCTGTTTCAGCGCCTCTGTTTCTCGCCCTCTGTTTCATGCCCTCTGTTTCTCGCCCTCTCTTTCAGCCCCTCTGATTCAGCCCCTCTGTTTCAGCCCCACTGATTCACCCCTCTGTTTCAGCCCTTTGTTTCAGCCCCTCTGTTTCAGCCCCTCTGTTTCTCGCCCGCTATTTCTCACCCTCTGTTTGTCGCCCTCTGTTTCAGCCCCTCTGTTTTTCGCCCTCTGTTTCAGCCCCTCTGTTTCTTGCCCTCTGTTTCAGGCTCTCTGTTTCAGCCCGTCTGTTTCAGCCCCTCTGTTTCAGCCCCTCTCTTTCTCGCCCTCTGTTTCAGCCCCTCTGATTCTCGCCCTCTGTTTCAGCCCCTCTGTTTCTCGCCCTCTGTTTCAGCCCCTCTGATTAAGCCCCTCTGTTTCAGACCCTCTGATTCAGCCCCACTGATTCAGCACCTCTGTTTCAGCCCCTCTGTTTCAGCCCCTCTGTTTCAGCCCCTCTGTTTCTCACCCTCTGTTTCAGCCCCTCTGATTCAGCCCCGCTGATTCAGCCCCTCTGATTCAGCCCCTCTCTTTCTCGCCCTCTGTTTCAGCCCCTCTGTTTCTCGCCCTCTGTTTCAGCCCCTCTGTTTCTCGCCCTCTGTTTCAGCCCCACTGTTTCAGCCCCTTTGTTTCAGCCCCTCTGTTTCAGCCCCTCTGTTTCTCGCCCTCTGTTTCAGCCCCTCTGTTTCTCGCCCTCTGTTTCAGCCCCTCTGTTTCTCGCCCTCCATTTCAGCCCCTCTGTTTCAGCCCCTCTGTTTCTCGCCCTCTGTTTCTGCCCCTCAGTTTCTCGCCCTCTGTTTCAGCCCCACTGTTTCTCGCCCTCTGTTTCAGCCCCGCTGATTCAGCCCCTCAGTTTCAGCCCCTCTGTTTCTCGCCCTCTGTTTCAGCCCCTCTGATTCACGCCCACTGTTTCAGCCCCTCTGTTTCTCGCCATCGGTTTCAGCCCCTCTGATTCAGCCCCTCTGTTTCAGCCCCTCTGATTCAGCCCCTCTGATTCAGCCCCTCTGATTCAGCCCCTCTGTTTCTCGCCCTCTGTTTCAGCCCCTCTATTTCAGCCCCTCTGTTTCAGCCCCTCTGTTTTTCACCCTCTGTTTCAGCCCCTCTGATTCAGCCCTTCTGATTCAGCCCCTCTGTTTCCCGCCCCTCTGTTTCAGCCCCTCTGTTTCTCGCCCTCTGTTTGAGCCCCTCTGTTTCTCGTCCTCTGTTTCAGCCCCTCTGTTTCAGCCCCTTTCTTTCAGCCCCTCTGTTTCAGCGCCTCTGTTTCTCGCCCTCTGTTTCAGCCCCTCTGTTTCTCGCCCTCTGTTTCAGCCCCTCTGATTCAGCCCCTCTTTTTCAGCCCCTCTGTTTCTCCCCCTGTGTTCCAGCCACTCTGTTTCAGCCCCTCTGTTTCAGCCACTCTGTTTCAGCCCCTCTCTTTCAGCCCCTCTGTTTCAGCCCCTCTGTTTCTCGCCCTCTGTTTCAGCCCCTCTGTTTCTCGCCCTCTGTTTCAGCGCCTCTGTTTCAGCCCGTCTGTTTCAGCCACTCTGTTTCTCGCCCTCTGTTTCAGCCCCTCTGTTTCTCGCCCTCTGTTTCAGCCCCTCTGTTTCTCGCCCTCTGTTTCAGCCACTCTGTTTCTCGCCGTCTGTTTCAGCCCCTCTGTTTCAGCCCCTCTGATTCAGCCCCTCTGTTTCTCGACCTCTGTTTCTCGCCCTCTGTTTCAGCCCCTCTGATTGAGCCCCTCTGTTTCAGTCCCTCTGATTCAGCCCCTCTGATTCAGACACTCTGATTCAGACCCTCTGTTTCTCGCCCTCTGATTCAGCCCCTCTGTTTCCCGCCCCTCTGTTTCAGCCCCTCTGTTTCTCGCCCTCTGTTTCATCCCCTCTGTTTCTCGCCCTCTGTTTCAGCCCCACTGTTTCAGCCCCTCTGTTTCAGCCCCTCTGTTTCAGCGCCTCTGTTTCTCGCCCTCTGTTTCAGCCCCTCTGTTTCTCGCCCTCTGTTTCAGCCCCTCTGATTCAGCCCCTCTGTTTCAGCCGCTCTGTTTCTCCCCCTCTGTTTCAGCCCCTCTGATTCAGCGCCTCTGTTTCTCGCCCTCTGTTTCAGCCCCTCTGTTTCTCGCCGTCTGTTTCAGCCCCTCCGTTTCAGCCCCTCTGTTTCAGCCCCTCTGTTTCTCGCCCTCTGTTTCAGCGCCTCTGTTTCTCGCCCTCTGTTTCATGCCCTCTGTTTCTCGCCCTCTGTTTCAGCCCCTCTGATTCAGCCCCTCTGTTTCAGCCCCACTGATTCACCCCTCTGTTTCAGCCCCTCTGTTTCAGCCCCTCTGTTTCAGCCCCTCTGTTTCTCGCCCTCTATTTCTCACCCTCTGTTTGTCACCCTCTGTTTCAGCCCCTCTGTTTTTCGCCCTCTGTTTCAGCCCCTCTGTTTCTTGCCCTCTGTTTCAGGCTCTCTGTTTCAGCCCGTCTGTTTCAGCCCCTCTGTTTCAGCCCCTCTGTTTCTCGCCCTCTGTTTCAGCCCCTCTGATTCTCGCCCTCTGTTTCTCGCCCTCTGTTTCAGCCCCTCTGATTAAGCCCCTCTGTTTCAGCCCCTCAGATTCAGCCCCACTGATTCAGCACCTCTGATTCAGCCCCTCTGTTTCTCGCACTCTGTTTCAGCCCCTCTGTTTCAGCCCCTCTGTTTCAGCCCCTCTGTTTCTCACCCTCTGTTTCAGCCCCTCTGATTCAGCCCCTCTGATTCAGCCCCTCTGATTCAGCCCCTCTGTTTCTCGCCCTCTGTTTCTGCCCCTCTGTTTCTCGCCCTCTGTTTCAGCCCCTCTGTTTCTCGCCCTCTGTTTCAGCCCCACTGTTTCAGCCCCTTTGTTTCAGCCCCTCTGTTTCAGCGCCTCTGTTTCTCGCCCTCTGTTTCAGCCCCTCTGTTTCTCGCTCTCTGTTTCAGCCCCTCTGATTCAGCCCCTCTGTTACAACCCCTCTGTTTCTCCGCCTCTGTTCCAGCCCCTCTGTTTCAGCCCCACTGTTTCAGCCACTCTTTTTCAGCCCCTCTGTATCAGCCCCTCTGTTTCAGCCCCTCTGTTTCTCGCCCTCTGTTTCAGCCCCTCTGTTTCTCGCCCTCTGTTTCAGCCCCTCTGCTTCAGCCCGTCTGTTTCAGCCACTCTGTTTCTCGCCCTCTGTTTCAGCCCCTCTGCTTCTCACCCTCTGTTTCAGCCCCTCTGTTTCAACCCCTCTGATTCAGCCCCTCTGTTTCACGCGCTCTGTTTCAGCCCCTCCTTTTCTCGCCCTCTGTTTCACACCCTCTGTTTCAGCCCCTCTGTTTCAGCCCCTCTGTTTCTCGCCCTCTGTTTCAGCCGCTCTGTTTCTCGCCCTCTGTTTCAGACCCTCTGTTTCTCGCCCTCTGTTTCAGCCCCTCTTATTCAGCCCCTCTGTTTCAGCCCCTCTGTTTCAGCCCCTCTGTTTCAGCCCCTCTGTATCTCGCCATCTATTTCTCACCCTCTGTTTCTCGCCCTCTGTTTCAGCACTTAGATTTTCGCCCTCTGTTTCAGCCCCTCTGTTTCTCGCCCTCTGTTTCAGGCTCTCTGTTTCAGCCCGTCTGTTTCAGCCCTCTGTTTCAGCCCCTCTGTTTCTCGCCCTCTGTTTCTCGCCGGCTGTTTCAGCCACTTTGTTCCTCGCCCTCTGTTTCAGCCCCACTGTTTCAGCCCCTCAGATTGAGCCACTCTGATTCAGCCCCTCTGTTTCTCGCCCTCTGTTTCAGCCCCTCTGTTTCAGCCCCTCTGTTTCAGCCCCTCTGTTTCTCGCCCTCTGTTTCAGCCCCTCTGTTTCTCGCCCTCTGTTTCAGCCCCTCTGTTTCTCGCCCTCCATTTCAGCCCCTCTGTTTCAGCCCCTCTGTTTCTCGCCCTCTGTTTCTGCCCCTCTGTTTCTCGCCCTCTGTTTCAGCCCCACTGTTTCTCGCCCTATGTTTCAGCCCCGCTGATTCAGCCCCTCAGTTTCAGCCCCTCTGTTTCTCGCCCTCTGTTTCAGCCCCTCTGTTTCTCGCCCTCTGTTTCAGCCCCTCTGTTTCTCGCCCTCGGTTTCAGCCACTCTGTTTCAGCCCGTCTGTTTCAGCCACTCTGTTTCTCGCCCTCTGTTTCAGCCCCTCTGTTTCTCGCCCTCCATTTCAGCCCCTCTGTTTCAGCCCCTCTGTTTCTCGCCCTCTGTTTCTGCCCCTCTGTTTCTCGCCCTCTGTTTCAGCCCCACTGTTTCTCGCCCTCTGTTTCAGCCCCGCTGATTCAGCCCCTCAGTTTCTCCCCCTCTGTTTCAGCTCCTCTGTTTCAGCCACTCTGTTTCAGCCCCTCTGTTTCTCGCCCTCTGTTTCAGCACCTCTGTTTCTCCCCCTCTGTTTCAGCTCCTCTGTTTCAGCCCCTCTGTTTCAGCACCTCTGTTTCTCGCCCTCTGTTTCAGCCCCTCTGTTTCTCGCCCTCTGTTTCAGCCCCTCTGATTCAGCCCCTCTGTTTCAGCCCCTCTGATTCAGCCCCTCTGTTTCAGCCACTCTGTTTCAGCCCCTCTGTTTCAGCCCCTCTGTGTCTCGCCCTCTATTTCTCACACTCTGATTCTCGACGTCTGTTTCAGCCCCTCTGTTTTTCGCCCTCTGTTTCAGCCCCTCTGTTTCAGCCCGTCTGTTTCAGCCACTCTGTTTCTCGCCCTCTGTTTCAGCCCCTCTGTTTCTCACCCTCTGTTTCAGCCCCTCTGATTCAGCCCCTCTGTTTCTCGCCCTCTGTTTCAGCCCCTCTGTTTCTCCCCCTCTGTTTCAGCCCCTCTGTTTCTCCCCCTCTGTTTCAGACCCTCTGTTTCAGCCCCTCTGTTTCTCGCTCTCTGTTTCAGCCCCTCTGATTCAGCCCCTCTGTTTCAGCCCCTCTGATTCAGCCCCTCTGTTTCAGCCCCTCTGTTTCAGCCCCTCTGTTTCAGCCCCTCTGTTTCTCGCCCTCTATTTCTCACCCTCTGAATCTCGCCCTCTGTTTCAGCCCCTCTGTTTTTCGCCCTCTGTTTCAGCCCCTCTGATTCTCGCCCTCTGTTTCAGGCTCTCTGTTTCAGCCCTTCTGTTTCAGCCCCTCTGTTTCAGCCCCTCTGTTTCTCGCCCACTGTTTCTCGCCCGCTGTTTCAGCCCCTTTGTTTCTCGCCCTCTGTTTCAGCCCCACTGTTTCTGCCCCTCTGATTCAGCGCCTCTGATTCAGCCCCTCTGTTTCTCGCCCTCTGTTTCAGCCCCTCTGTTTCAGCCCCTCTGTTTCAGCCCCTCTGTTTCTCGCCCTCTGTTTCAGCCCCTCTGTTTCTCGCCCTCTGTTTCAGACCCTCTGTTTCTCGCCCTCTGTTTCAGCCCCTCTGCTTCAGCGCCTCTGTTTCTCGCCCTCTGTTTCTGCCCCTCTGTTTCTCGCCCTCTGTTTCAGCCCCGCTGTTTCTCGCCCTCTGTTTCAGCCCCGCTGATTCAGCCCCTCTGTTTCAGCCCCTCTGAATCAGCCCCTCTGATTCAGCCCCTCTGTTTCAGCCCCTCTGTTTCAGCCCCTCTGTTTCAGCCCCTCTGTTTCAGCCCCGCTGTTTCTCGCCCTCTGTTTCTGCCCCTCTGTTTCTCGCCCTCTGTTTCAGCCCCGCTGTTTCTCGCCCTCTGTTTCAGTCCCGCTGATTCAGCCCCTCTGTTTCAGCCCCTCTGAATCAGCCCCTCTGATTCAGCCCCTCTGTTTCAGCCCCTCTGTTTCAGCCCCTCTGTTTCAGCCCCTCTGTTTCTCGCCCTCTGTTTCTGCCCCTCTGTTTCTCGCCCTCTGTTTCAGCCCCGCTGTTTCTCGCCCTCTGTTTCAGCCCCGCTGATTCAGCCCCTCTGTTTCAGCCCCTCTGAATCAGCCCCTCTGATTCAGCCCCTCTGTTTCAGCCCCTCTGTTTCAGCCCCTCTGTTTCAGCCCCTCTGTTTCTCGCCCTCTGTTTCAGCCCCTCTGATTCTCGCCCTCTGTTTCAGCCGCCCTGATTCAGCCCCTCTGTTTCAGCCCCTCTGATTCAGCCTCTCTGATTCAGCCCCTCTGATTCAGCCCCTCTGTTTCTCGCCGTCTGTTTCAGCCCCTCTGTTTCAGCCCCTCTGTTTCTCACCCTCTGTTTCAGCCCCTCTGATTCAGCCCCTCTGATTCAGGCCCTCTTATTCAGCCCCTCTGTTTCCCGCTCCTCTGTTTCAGCCCATCTGTTTCTCGCCCTCTGTTTCAGCCCCTCTGTTTCTCGCCCTCTGTTTCAGCCCCTCTGTTTCAGCCTCTCTGTTTCAGCCCCTCTGTTTCAGCGCCTCTGTTTCGCTCTCTGTTTCAGCCCCTCTGTTTCTCGCCCTCTGTTTCAGCCCCTCTGATTCAGCCCCTCTGTTTCAGCCCCTCTGTTTATCCCCCTCTGTTCCAGCCCCTCTGTTTCAGCCCCTCTGCTTCAGCCACTCTGTTTCAGCCCCTCTGTTTGAGCCCCTCTGTTTCAGCCCCTCTGTTTGAGCCCTCTGTTTCAGCCCCTCTGTTTCTCGCCCTCTGTTTCAGCCCCTCTGTTTCAGTCCCTCTGTTTCTCGCCCTCTGTTTCAGCCCCTCTGTTTCAGCCCCTCTGATTCAGCCCCTCTGTTTCTCGCCCTCTGTTTCAGCCCCTCTGTTTCCACCCCTCTGTTTCAGCCCCTCTGTTTCTCGCCCTCTGTTTCAGCCCCTCTGTTTCAGCCCGTCTGTTTCAGCCCCTCTGTTTCAGCCCCTCTGTTTCTCACCCTCTGTTTCTCGCACTCTCTTTCTGCCCCTCTGTTTTTCGCCCTCTGTTTCAGCGCCCTGTTTCTCGCCCTCTGTTTCAGGCTCTCTGTTTCAGCCCCTCTGTTTATCGCCCTCTGTTTCTCGCCCGCTGTTTCAGCCCCTTTGTTTCTCGCCCTCTGTTTCAGCCACTCTGTTTCAGCCCCGCTGATTCAGCCCCTCTGATTCAGCCCCTCTGTTTCTCGCCCTCTGTTTCAGACCCTCTGTTTCAGCCCCTCTGTTTCAGCTCCTCTGTTTCAGCCCCTCTGTTTCTCACCCTCTGTTTCAGCCCCTCTGTTTCTCGCCCTCTGTTTCAGCCCCTCTGTTTCTCGCCCTCTGTTTCAGCCCCACTGTTTCTCGCCCTCTGTTTAGCCCCTCTGTTTCAGCCCCTCTGTTTCTCGCCCTCTGTTTCTCGCCCTCTGTTTCAGCCCCGCTGTTTCTCGTCCTCTGTTTCAACCCCGATGATTCAGCCCCTCTGTTTCAGCCCCTCTTAATCAGCCCCTCTGATTCAGCCCCTCTGTTTCAGCCCCTCTGTTTCAGCCCCTCTGTTTCTCGCCCTCTGCTTCAGCCCCTCTGATTCTCGCCGTCTGTTTCAGCCCCTCTGTTTCTCGCCCTCGGTTTCAGCTCCTCTGATTCAGCCCCTCTGTTTCAGCCCCTCTGATTCAGCCCCTCTGATTCAGCCCCTCTGATTCAGCCCCTCTGTTTCTCACCCTCTGATTCAGCCCCTCTGTTTCCCGCCCCTCTGTTTCAGACCCTCTGTTTCTCGCCCTCTGTTTCAGCCCCTCTGTTTGTCGCCCTCTGTTTCAGCCCCACTGTTTCAGCCCCTCTGTTTCTCGCCCTCTGTTTCAGTCCCGCTGATTCAGCCCCTCTGTTTCAGCCCCTCTGAATCAGCCCCTCTGATTCAGCCCCTCTGTTTCAGCCCCTCTGTTTCAGCCCCTCTGTTTCAGCCCCTCTGTTTCTCGCCCTCTGTTTCTGCCCCTCTGTTTCTCGCCCTCTGTTTCAGCCCCGCTGTTTCTCGCCCTCTGTTTCAGCCCCGCTGATTCAGCCCCTCTGTTTCAGCCCCTCTGAATCAGCCCCTCTGATTCAGCCCCTCTGTTTCAGCCCCTCTGTTTCTCGCCCTCTGTTTCTGCCCCTCTGTTTCTCGCCCTCTGTTTCAGCCCCGCTGTTTCTCGCCCTCTGTTTCAGCCCCGCTGATTCAGCCCCTCTGTTTCAGCCCCTCTGAATCAGCCCCTCTGATTCAGCCCCTCTGTTTCAGCCCCTCTGTTTCAGCCCCTCTGTTTCAGCCCCTCTGTTTCTCGCCCTCTGTTTCAGCCCCTCTGATTCTCGCCCTCTGTTTCAGCCCCGCTGATTCAGCCCCTCTGTTTCAGCCCCTCTGAATCAGCCCCTCTGATTCAGCCCCTCTGTTTCAGCCCCTCTGTTTCAGCCCCTCTGTTTCAGCCCCTCTGTTTCTCGCCCTCTGTTTCAGCCCCTCTGATTCTCGCCCTCTGTTTCAGCCGCCCTGATTCAGCCCCTCTGTTTCAGCCCCTCTGATTCAGCCTCTCTGATTCAGCCCCTCTGATTCAGCCCCTCTGTTTCTCGCCGTCTGTTTCAGCCCCTCTGTTTCAGCCCCTCTGTTTCTCACCCTCTGTTTCAGCCCCTCTGATTCAGCCCCTCTGATTCAGGCCCTCTTATTCAGCCCCTCTGTTTCCCGCTCCTCTGTTTCAGCCCATCTGTTTCTCGCCCTCTGTTTCAGCCCCTCTGTTTCTCGCCCTCTGTTTCAGCCCCTCTGTTTCAGCCTCTCTGTTTCAGCCCCTCTGTTTCAGCGCCTCTGTTTCGCTCTCTGTTTCAGCCCCTCTGTTTCTCGCCCTCTGTTTCAGCCCCTCTGATTCAGCCCCTCTGTTTCAGCCCCTCTGTTTATCCCCCTCTGTTCCAGCCCCTCTGTTTCAGCCCCTCTGCTTCAGCCACTCTGTTTCAGCCCCTCTGTTTGAGCCCCTCTGTTTCAGCCCCTCTGTTTGAGCCCTCTGTTTCAGCCCCTCTGTTTCTCGCCCTCTGTTTCAGCCCCTCTGTTTCAGTCCCTCTGTTTCTCGCCCTCTGTTTCAGCCCCTCTGTTTCAGCCCCTCTGATTCAGCCCCTCTGTTTCTCGCCCTCTGTTTCAGCCCCTCTGTTTCCACCCCTCTGTTTCAGCCCCTCTGTTTCTCGCCCTCTGTTTCAGCCCCTCTGTTTCAGCCCGTCTGTTTCAGCCCCTCTGTTTCAGCCCCTCTGTTTCTCACCCTCTGTTTCTCGCACTCTCTTTCTGCCCCTCTGTTTTTCGCCCTCTGTTTCAGCGCCCTGTTTCTCGCCCTCTGTTTCAGGCTCTCTGTTTCAGCCCCTCTGTTTATCGCCCTCTGTTTCTCGCCCGCTGTTTCAGCCCCTTTGTTTCTCGCCCTCTGTTTCAGCCACTCTGTTTCAGCCCCGCTGATTCAGCCCCTCTGATTCAGCCCCTCTGTTTCTCGCCCTCTGTTTCAGACCCTCTGTTTCAGCCCCTCTGTTTCAGCTCCTCTGTTTCAGCCCCTCTGTTTCTCACCCTCTGTTTCAGCCCCTCTGTTTCTCGCCCTCTGTTTCAGCCCCTCTGTTTCTCGCCCTCTGTTTCAGCCCCACTGTTTCTCGCCCTCTGTTTAGCCCCTCTGTTTCAGCCCCTCTGTTTCTCGCCCTCTGTTTCTCGCCCTCTGTTTCAGCCCCGCTGTTTCTCGTCCTCTGTTTCAACCCCGATGATTCAGCCCCTCTGTTTCAGCCCCTCTTAATCAGCCCCTCTGATTCAGCCCCTCTGTTTCAGCCCCTCTGTTTCAGCCCCTCTGTTTCTCGCCCTCTGCTTCAGCCCCTCTGATTCTCGCCGTCTGTTTCAGCCCCTCTGTTTCTCGCCCTCGGTTTCAGCTCCTCTGATTCAGCCCCTCTGTTTCAGCCCCTCTGATTCAGCCCCTCTGATTCAGCCCCTCTGATTCAGCCCCTCTGTTTCTCACCCTCTGATTCAGCCCCTCTGTTTCCCGCCCCTCTGTTTCAGACCCTCTGTTTCTCGCCCTCTGTTTCAGCCCCTCTGTTTGTCGCCCTCTGTTTCAGCCCCACTGTTTCAGCCCCTCTGTTTCAGCCCCTCTGTTTCAGCGCCTCTGTTTCTCGCCCTCTGTTTCAGCCCCTCTGTTTCTCGCCCTCTGTTTCAGCCCCTCTGATTCAGCCCCTCTGTTTCAGCCGCTCTGTTTCTCCCCCTCTGTTCCAGCCCCTCTGTTTCAGCCCCTCTGTTTCAGCCACTCTGTTTCAGCCCCTCTGTTTCAGCCCCTCTGTTTCAGCCCCTCTGTTTCTCGCCCTCTGTTTCAGCCCCTCTGTTTCTCGCCCTCTGTTTCAGCCCCTCTGTTTCAGCCTGTCTGTTTCAGCCACTCTGTTTCTCGCCCTCTGTTTCAGTTCCTCTGTTTCTCACCCTCTGTTTCAGGCCCTCTGATTCAGCCCCTCTGTTTCTCGCCCTCTGTTTCAGCCCCTCTGTTTCTCGCCCTCTGTTTCAGCCCCTCCGTTTCAGCCCCTCTGTTTCAGCCCCTCTGTTTCTCGCCCTCTGTTTCAGCGCCTCTGTTTCTCGCCCTCTGTTTCATGCCCTCTGTTTCTCGCCCTCTGTTTCAGCCCCTCTGATTCAGCCCCTCTGTTTCAGCCCCACTGATTCACCCCCCTGTTTCAGCCCTTTGTTTCAGCCCCTCTGTTTCAGCCTCTCTGTTTCTCGCTCTCTATTTCTCACCCTCTGTTTGTCGCCCTCTGTTTCAGCCCCTCTGTTTTTCGCCCTCTGTTTCAGCCCCTCTGTTTCTTGCCCTCTGTTTCAGGCTCTCTGTTTCAGCCCGTCTGTTTCAGCCCCTCTGTTTCAGCCCCTCTCTTTCTCGCCCTCTGTTTCAGCCCCTCTGATTCTCGCCCTCTGTTTCAGCCCCTCTGTTTCTCGCCCTCTGTTTCAGCCCCTCTGATTAAGCCCCTCTGTTTCAGACCCTCTGATTCAGCCCCACTGATTCAGCACCTCTGATTCAGCCCCTCTGTTTCTCGCACTCTGTTTCAGCCCCTCTGTTTCAGCCCCTCTGTTTCAGCCCCTCTGTTTCTCACCCTCTGTTTCAGCCCCTCTGATTCAGCCCCGCTGATTCAGCCCCTCTGATTCAGCCCCTCTGTTTCTCGCCCTCTGTTTCAGCCCCTCTGTTTCTCGCCCTCTGTTTCAGCCCCTCTGTTTCTCGCCCTCTGTTTCAGCCCCACTGTTTCAGCCCCTTTGTTTCAGCCCCTCTGTTTCAGCCCCTCTGTTTCTCGAAATCTGTTTCAGCCCCTCTGTTTCTCGCCCTCTGTTTCAGCCCCTCTGTTTCTCGCCCTCCATTTCAGCCCCTCTGTTTCAGCCCCTCTGTTTCTCGCCCTCTGTTTCTGCCCCTCTGTTTCTCGCCCTCTGTTTCAGCCCCACTGTTTCTCGCCCTCTGTTTCAGCCCCGCTGATTCAGCCCCTCAGTTTCAGCCCCTCTGTTTCTCGCCCTCTGTTTCAGCCCCTCTGATTCACGCCCACTGTTTCAGCCCCTCTGTTTCTCGCCATCGGTTTCAGCCCCTCTGATTCAGCCCCTCTGTTTCAGCCCCTCTGATTCAGCCCCTCTGATTCAGCCCCTCTGATTCAGCCCCTCTGTTTCTCGCCCTCTGTTTCAGCCCCTCTGTTTCAGCCCCTCTGTTTCAGCCCCTCTGTTTTTCACCCTCTGTTTCAGCCCCTCTGATTCAGCCCCTCTGATTCAGCCCCTCTGTTTCCCGCCCCTCTGTTTCAGCCCCTCTATTTCTCGCCCTCTGTTTCAGCCCCTCTGTTTCTCGTCCTCTGTTTCAGCCCCTCTGTTTCAGCCCCTTTCTTTCAGCCCCTCTGTTTCAGCGCCTCTGTTTCCCTCCCTCTGTTTCAGCCCCTCTGTTTCTCGCCCTCTGTTTCAGCCCCTCTGATTCAGCCCCTCTGTTTCAGCCCCTCTGTTTCAGCCCCTCTGATTCAGCCCCTCTGTTTCAGCCGCTCTGTTTCTCCCCCTCTGTTCCAGCCCCTCTGTTTCAGCCCCTCTGTTTCAGCCACTCTGTTTCAGCCCCTCTGTTTCAGCCCCTCTGTTTCAGCCCCTCTGTTTCTCGCCCTCTGTTTCAGCCCCTCTGTTTCTCGCCCTCTGTTTCAGCAACTCTGTTTCAGCCTGTCTGTTTCAGCCACTCTGTTTCTCGCCCTCTGTTTCAGTTCCTCTGTTTCTCACCCTCTGTTTCAGGCCCTCTGATTCAGCCCCTCTGTTTCTCGCCCTCTGTTTCAGCCCCTCTGTTTCTCGCCCTCTGTTTCAGCCCCTCCGTTTCAGCCCCTCTGTTTCAGCCCCTCTGTTTCTCGCCCTCTGTTTCAGCGCCTCTGTTTCTCGCCCTCTGTTTCATGCCCTCTGTTTCTCGCCCTCTGTTTCAGCCCCTCTGATTCAGCCCCTCTGTTTCAGCCCCACTGATTCACCCCCCTGTTTCAGCCCTTTGTTTCAGCCCCTCTGTTTCAGCCTCTCTGTTTCTCGCTCTCTATTTCTCACCCTCTGTTTGTCGCCCTCTGTTTCAGCCCCTCTGTTTTTCGCCCTCTGTTTCAGCCCCTCTGTTTCTTGCCCTCTGTTTCAGGCTCTCTGTTTCAGCCCGTCTGTTTCAGCCCCTCTGTTTCAGCCCCTCTCTTTCTCGCCCTCTGTTTCAGCCCCTCTGATTCTCGCCCTCTGTTTCAGCCCCTCTGTTTCTCGCCCTCTGTTTCAGCCCCTCTGATTAAACCCCTCTGTTTCAGACCCTCTGATTCAGCCCCACTGATTCAGCACCTCTGATTCAGCCCCTCTGTTTCTCGCACTCTGTTTCAGCCCCTCTGTTTCAGCCCCTCTGTTTCAGCCCCTCTGTTTCTCACCCTCTGTTTCAGCCCCTCTGATTCAGCCCCGCTGATTCAGCCCCTCTGATTCAGCCCCTCTGTTTCTCGCCCTCTGTTTCAGCCCCTCTGTTTCTCGCCCTCTGTTTCAGCCCCTCTGTTTCTCGCCCTCTGTTTCAGCCCCACTGTTTCAGCCCCTTTGTTTCAGCCCCTCTGTTTCAGCCCCTCTGTTTCTCGAAATCTGTTTCAGCCCCTCTGTTTCTCGCCCTCTGTTTCAGCCCCTCTGTTTCTCGCCCTCCATTTCAGCCCCTCTGTTTCAGCCCCTCTGTTTCTCGCCCTCTGTTTCTGCCCCTCTGTTTCTCGCCCTCTGTTTCAGCCCCACTGTTTCTCGCCCTCTGTTTCAGCCCCGCTGATTCAGCCCCTCAGTTTCAGCCCCTCTGTTTCTCGCCCTCTGTTTCAGCCCCTCTGATTCACGCCCACTGTTTCAGCCCCTCTGTTTCTCGCCATCGGTTTCAGCCCCTCTGATTCAGCCCCTCTGTTTCAGCCCCTCTGATTCAGCCCCTCTGATTCAGCCCCTCTGATTCAGCCCCTCTGTTTCTCGCCCTCTGTTTCAGCCCCTCTGTTTCAGCCCCTCTGTTTCAGCCCCTCTGTTTTTCACCCTCTGTTTCAGCCCCTCTGATTCAGCCCCTCTGATTCAGCCCCTCTGTTTCCCGCCCCTCTGTTTCAGCCCCTCTATTTCTCGCCCTCTGTTTCAGCCCCTCTGTTTCTCGTCCTCTGTTTCAGCCCCTCTGTTTCAGCCCCTTTCTTTCAGCCCCTCTGTTTCAGCGCCTCTGTTTCCCTCCCTCTGTTTCAGCCCCTCTGTTTCTCGCCCTCTGTTTCAGCCCCTCTGATTCAGCCCCTCTGTTTCAGCCCCTCTGTTTCTCCCCCTGTGTTCCAGCCACTCTGTTTCAGCCCCTCTGTTTCAGCCACTCTGTTTCAGCCCCTCTCTTTCAGCCCCTCTGTTTCAGCCCCTCTGTTTCTCGCCCTCTGTTTCAGCCCCTCTGTTTCTCGCCCTCTGTTTCAGCGCCTCTGTTTCAGCCCGTCTGTTTCAGCCACTCTGTTTCTCGCCCTCTGTTTCAGCCCCTCTGTTTCTCGCCCTCTGTTTCAGCCCCTCTGTTTCTCGCCCTCTGTTTCAGCCACTCTGTTTCTCGCCGTCTGTTTCAGCCCCTCTGTTTCAGCCCCTCTGATTCAGCCCCTCTGTTTCTCGACCTCTGTTTCTCGCCCTCTGTTTCAGCCCCTCTGATTGAGCCCCTCTGTTTCAGTCCCTCTGATTCAGCCCCTCTGATTCAGCCCCTCTGATTCAGACCCTCTGTTTCTCGCCCTCTGATTCAGCCCCTCTGTTTCTCGCCCTCTGTTTCAGCCCCTCTGTTTCTCGCCCTCTGTTTCAGCCCCACTGTTTCAGCCCCTCTGTTTCAGCCCCTCTGTTTCAGCGCCTCTGTTTCTCGCCCTCTGTTTCAGCCCCTCTGTTTCTCGCCCTCTGTTTCAGCCCCTCTGATTCAGCCCCTCTGTTTCAGCCGCTCTGTTTCTCCCCCTCTGTTCCAGCCCCTCTGTTTCAGCCCCTCTGTTTCAGCCACTCTGTTTCAGCCCCTCTGTTTCAGCCCCTCTGTTTCAGCCCCTCTGTTTCTCGCCCTCTGTTTCAGCCCCTCTGTTTCTCGCCCTCTGTTTCAGCCCCTCTGTTTCAGCCTGTCTGTTTCAGCCACTCTGTTTCTCGCCCTCTGTTTCAGCCCCTCTGTTTCTCACCCTCTGTTTCAGCCCCTCTGATTCAGCGCCTCTGTTTCTCCCCCTCTGTTTCAGCCCCTCTGTTTCTCGCCCTCTGTTTCAGCCCCTCCGTTTCAGCCCCTCTGTTTCAGCCCCTCTGTTTCTCGCCCTCTGTTTCAGCGCCTCTGTTTCTCGCCCTCTGTTTCATGCCCTCTGTTTCTCGCCCTCTGTTTCAGCCCCTCTGATTCAGCCCCTCTGTTTCAGCCCCACTGATTCACCCCACTGTTTCAGCCCCTCTGTTTCAGCCCCTCTGTTTCAGCCCCTCTGTTTCTCGCCCTCTATTTCTCACCCTCTGTTTGTCGCCCTCTGTTTCAGCCCCTCTGTTTTTCGCCCTCTGTTTCAGCCCCTCTGTTTCTTGCCCTCTGTTTCAGGCTCTCTGTTTCAGCCCGTCTGTTTCAGCCCCTCTGTTTCAGCCCCTCTGTTTCTCGCCCTCTGTTTCAGCCCCTCTGATTCTCGCCCTCTGTTTCAGCCCCTCTGTTTCTCGCCCTCTGTTTCAGCCCCTCTGATTAAGCCCCTCTGTTTCAGCCCCTCTGATTCAGCACCACTGATTCAGCACCTCTGATTCAGCCCCTCTGTTTCTCGCACTCTGTTTCAGCCCCTCTGTTTCAGCCCCTCTGTTTCAGCCCCTCTGTTTCTCACCCTCTGTTTCAGCCCCTCTGATTCAGCACCTCTGATTCAGCCCCTCTGATTCAGCCCCTCTGTTTCTCGCCCTCTGTTTCTGCCCCTCTGTTTCTCGCCCTCTGTTTCAGCCCCTGTTTCTCGCCCTCTGTTTCAGCCCCACTGTTTCAGCCCCTTTGTTTCAGCCCCTCTGTTTCAGCGCCTCTGTTTCTCGCCCTCTGTTTCAGCCCCTCTGTTTCTCGCTCTCTGTTTCAGCCCCTCTGATTCAGCCCCTCTGTTTCAACCCCTCTGTTTCTCCGCCTCTGTTCCAGCCCCTCTGTTTCAGCCCCACTGTTTCAGCCACTCTGTTTCAGCCCCTCTGTTTCAGCCCGTCTGTTTCTCGCCCTCTGTTTCAGCCCCTCTGTTTCTCGCCCTCTGTTTCAGCCCCTCTGCTTCACCCGTCTGTTTCAGCCACTCTGTTTCTCGCCCTCTGTTTCAGCCCCTCTGCTTCTCACCCTCTGTTTCAACCCCTCTGATTCAGCCCCTCTGTTTCTCGCGCTCTGTTTCAGCTCCTCCTTTTCTCGCCCTCTGTTTCACACCCTCTGTTTCAGCCCCTCTGTTTCAGCCCCTCTGTTTCTCGCCCTCTGTTTCAGCCGCTCTGTTTCTCGCCCTCTGTTTCAGACCCTCTGTTTCTCGCCCTCTGTTTCAGCCCCTCTTATTCAGCCCCTCTGTTTCAGCCCCTCTGTTTCAGCCCCTCTGTTTCAGCCCCTCTGTATCTCGCCATCTATTTCTCACCCTCTGTTTCTCGCCCTCTGTTTCAGCACTTAGATTTTCGCCCTCTGTTTCAGCCCCTCTGTTTCTCGCCCTCTGTTTCAGGCTCTCTGTTTCAGCCCGTCTGTTTCAGCCCTCTGTTTCAGCCCCTCTGTTTCTCGCCCTCTGTTTCTCGCCGGCTGTTTCAGCCCCTTTGTTCCTCGCCCTCTGTTTCAGCCCCACTGTTTCAGCCCCTCTGATTGAGCCACTCTGATTCAGCCCCTCTGTTTCTCGCCCTCTGTTTCAGCCCCTCTGTTTCAGCCCCTCTGTTTCAGCCCCTATGTTTCTCGCCCTCTGTTTCAGCCCCTCTGTTTCTCGCCCTCTGTTTCAGCCCCTCTGTTTCTCGCCCTCCATTTCAGCCCCTCTGTTTCAGCCCCTCTGTTTCTCGCCCTCTGTTTCTGCCCCTCTGTTTCTCGCCCTCTGTTTCAGCCCCACTGTTTCTCGCCCTCTGTTTCAGCCCCGCTGATTCAGCCCCTCAGTTTCAGCCCCTCTGTTTCTCGCCCTCTGTTTCAGCCCCTCTGATTCTCGCCCTCTGTTTCAGCCCCTCTGTTTCTCGCCCTCGGTTTCAGCCCCTCTGATTCAGCCCCTCTGTTTCAGCCCCTCTGATTCAGCCCCTCTGATTCAGCCCCTCTGATTCAGCCCCTCTGTTTCTCGCCCTCTGTTTCAGCCCCGCTGATTCAGCCCCTCTGTTTCAGCCCCTCTGTTTTTCACCCTCTGTTTCAGCCCCTCTGATTCAGCCCCTCTGATTCAGCCCCTCTGTTTCCCGCCCCTCTGTTTCAGCCCCTCTGTTTCTCGCCCTCTGTTTCAGCCCCTCTGTTTCTCGTCCTCTGTTTCAGCCCCTCTGTTTCAGCCCCTTTCTTTCAGCCCCTCTGTTTCAGCGCCTCTGTTTCTCGCCCTCTGTTTCTCGCCCTCTGTTTCAGCCCCTCTGATTCAGCCCCTCTGTTTCAGCCCCTCTGTTTCTCCCCGTGTTCCAGCCACTCTGTTTCAGCCCCTCTGTTTTTCGCCCTCTGTTTCAGCCCCTCTGTTTCTTGCCCTCTGTTTCAGGCTCTCTGTTTCAGCCCGTCTGTTTCAGCCCCTCTGCTTCAGCCCCTCTCTTTCTCGCCCTCTGTTTCAGCCCCTCTGATTCTCGCCCTCTGTTTCAGCCCCTCTGTTTCTCGCCCTCTGTTTCAGCCCCTCTGATTAAGCCCCTCTGTTTCAGACCCTCTGATTCAGCCCCACTGATTCAGCACCTCTGATTCAGCCCCTCTGTTTCTCGCACTCTGTTTCAGCCCCTCTGTATCAGCCCCTCTGTTTCAGCCCCTCTGTTTCTCACCCTCTGTTTCAGCCCCTCTGATTCAGCCCCGCTGATTCAGCCCCTCAGATTCAGCCCCTCTGTTTCTCGCCCTCTGTTTCAGCCCCTCTTTTTCTCGCCCTCTGTTTCAGCCCCTCTGTTTCTCGCCCTCTGTTTCAGCCCCACTGTTTCAGCCCCTTTGTTTCAGCCCCTCTGTTTCAGCCCCTCTGTTTCTCGCCCTCTGTTTCAGCCCCTCTGTTTCTCGCCCTCTGTTTCAGCCCCTCTGTTTCTCGCCCTCCATTTCAGCCCCTCTGTTTCAGCCCCTCTGTTTCTCGCCCTCTGTTTCTGCCGCTCTGTTTCTCGCCCTCTGTTTCAGCCCCACTGTTTCTCGCCCTCTGTTTCAGCCCCGCTGATTCAGCCCCTCAGTTTCAGCCCCTCTGTTTCTCGCCCTCTGTTTCAGCCCCTCTGATTCACGCCCACTGTTTCAGCCCCTCTGTTTCTCGCCATCGGTTTCAGCCCCTCTGATTCAGCCCCTCTGTTTCAGCCCCTCTGATTCAGCCCCTCTGATTCAGCCCCTCTGATTCAGCCCCTCTGTTTCTCGCCCTCTGTTTCAGCCCCTCTGTTTCAGCCCCTCTGTTTCAGCCCCTCTGTTTTTCACCCTCTGTTTCAGCCCCTCTGATTCAGCCCCTCTGATTCAGCCCCTCTGTTTCCCGCCCCTCTGTTTCAGCCCCTCTGTTTCTCGCCCTCTGTTTCAGCCCCTCTGTTTCTCGTCCTCTGTTTCAGCCCCTCTGTTTCAGCCCCTTTCTTTCAGCCCCTCTGTTTCAGCGCCTCTGTTTCTCGCCCTCTGTTTCAGCCCCTCTGTTTCTCGCCCTCTGTTTCAGCCCCTCTGATTCAGCCCCTCTGTTTCAGCCCCTCTGTTTCTCCCCCTGTGTTCCAGCCACTCTGTTTCAGGCCTTCTGTTTCAGCCACTCTGTTTCAGCCCCTCTCTTTCAGCCCCTCTGTTTCAGCCCCTCTGTTTCTCGCCCTCTGTTTCAGCCCCTCTGTTTCTCGCCCTCTGTTTCAGCCCCTCTGTTTCTCGTCCTCTGTTTCAGCCCCTCTGTTTCAGCCCCTTTCTTTCAGCCCCTCTGTTTCAGCGCCTCTGTTTCTCGCCCTCTGTTTCAGCCCCTCTGTTTCTCGCCCTCTGTTTCAGCCCCTCTGATTCAGCCCCTCTGTTTCAGCCCCTCTGTTTCTCCCCCTGTGTTCCAGCCACTCTGTTTCAGGCCTTCTGTTTCAGCCACTCTGTTTCAGCCCCTCTCTTTCAGCCCCTCTGTTTCAGCCCCTCTGTTTCTCGCCCTCTGTTTCAGCCCCTCTGTTTCTCGCCCTCTGTTTCAGCGCCTCTGTTTCAGCCCGTCTGTTTCAGCCACTCTGTTTCTCGCCCTCTGTTTCAGCCCCTCTGTTTCTCGCCCTCTGTTTCAGCCCCTCTGTTTCTCGCCCTCTGTTTCAGCCACTCTGTTTCTCGCCGTCTGTTTCAGCCCCTCTGTTTCAGCCCCTCTGATTCAGCCCCTCTGTTTCTCGACCTCTGTTTCTCGCCCTCTGTTTCAGCCCCTCTGATTGAGCCCCTCTGTTTCAGTCCCTCTGATTCAGCCCCTCTGATTCAGCCCCTCTGATTCAGACCCTCTGTTTCTCGCCCTCTGATTCAGCCCCTCTGTTTCCCGCCCCTCTGTTTCAGCCCCTCTGTTTCTCGCCCTCTGTTTCAGCCCCTCTGTTTCTCGCCCTCTGTTTCAGCCCCACTGTTTCAGCCCCTCTGTTTCAGCCCCTCTGTTTCAGCGCCTCTGTTTCTCGCCCTCTGTTTCAGCCCCTCTGTTTCTCGCCCTCTGTTTCAGCCCCTCTGATTCAGCCCCTCTGTTTCAGCCGCTCTGTTTCTCCCCCTCTGTTCCAGCCCCTCTGTTTCAGCCCCTCTGTTTCAGCCACTCTGTTTCAGCCCCTCTGTTTCAGCCCCTCTGTTTCAGCCCCTCTGTTTCTCGCCCTCTGTTTCAGCCCCTCTGTTTCTCGCCCTCTGTTTCAGCCCCTCTGTTTCAGCCTGTCTGTTTCAGCCACTCTGTTTCTCGCCCTCTGTTTCAGCCCCTCTGTTTCTCACCCTCTGTTTCAGCCCCTCTGTTTCAGCCCCTCTGTTTCTCGCCCTCTGTTTCATGCCCTCTGTTTCTCGCCCTCTGTTTCAGCCCCTCTGATTCAGCCCCTCTGTTTCAGCCGCACTGATTCACCCCTCTGTTTCAGCCCCTCTGTTTCAGCCCCTCTGTTTCAGCCCCTCTGTTTCTCGCCCTCTATTTCTCACCCTTTGTTTGTCGCCCTCTGTTTTTCTCCCTCTGTTTCAGCCCCTCTGTTTCTTGCCCTCTGTTTCAGGCTCTCTGTTTCAGCCCGTCTGTTTCAGCCCCTCTGTTTCAGCCCCTCTGTTTCTCGCCCTCTGTTTCAGCCCCTCTGTTTCTCGCCCTCTGTTTCAGCCCCTCTGATTAAGCCCCTCTGTTTCAGCCCCTCTGATTCAGCCCCACTGATTCAGCACCTCTGATTCAGCCCCTCTGTTTCTCGCACTCTGTTTCAGCCCCTCTGTTTCAGCCCCTCTGTTTCTCACCCTCTGTTTCAGCCCCTCTGATTCAGCCCCTCTGATTCAGCCCCTCTGATTCAGCCCCTCTGTTTCTCGCCCTCTGTTTCTGCCCCTCTGTTTCTCGCCCTCTGTTTCAGCCCCTCTGTTTCTCGCCCTCTGTTTCAGCCCCACTGTTTCAGCCCCTTTGTTTCAGCCCCTTTGTTTCAGCGCCTCTGTTTCTCGCCCTCTGTTTCAGCCCCTCTGTTTCTCGCTCTCTGTTTCAGCCCCTCTGATTCAGCCCCTCTGTTTCAACCCCTCTGTTTCTCCGCCTCTGTTCCAGCCCCTCTGTTTCAGCCCCACTGTTTCAGCCACTCTGTTTCAGCCCCTCTGTTTCAGCCCCTCTGTTTCAGCCCCTCTGTTTCTCGCCCTCTGTTTCAGCCCCTCTGTTTCTCGCCCTCTGTTTCAGCCCCTCTGCTTCAGCCCGTCTGTTTCAGCCACTCTGTTTCTCGCCCTCTGTTTAAGCCCCTCTGCTTCTCACCCTCTGTTTCAACCCCTCTGATTCAGCCCCTCTGTTTCTCGCGCTCTGTTTCAGCCCCTCCTTTTCTCGCCCTCTGTTTCACACCCTCTGTTTCAGCCCCTCTGTTTCAGCCCCTCTGTTTCTCGCCCTCTGTTTCAGCCGCTCTGTTTCTCGCCCTCTGTTTCAGACCCTCTGTTTCTCGCCCTCTGTTTCAGCCCCTCTTATTCAGCCCCTCTGTTTCAGCCCCTCTGTTTCAGCCCCTCTGTTTCAGCCCCTCTGTATCTCGCCATCTATTTCTCACCCTCTGTTTCTCGCCCTCTGTTTCAGCACTTAGATTTTCGCCCTCTGTTTCAGCCCCTCTGTTTCTCGCCCTCTGTTTCAGGCTCTCTGTTTCAGCCCGTCTGTTTCAGCCCTCTGTTTCAGCCCCTCTGTTTCTCGCCCTCTGTTTCTCGCCGGCTGTTTCAGCCCCTTTGTTCCTCGCCCTCTGTTTCAGCCCCACTGTTTCAGCCCCTCTGATTGAGCCACTCTGATTCAGCCCCTCTGTTTCTCGCCCTCTGTTTCAGCCCCTCTGTTTCAGCCCCTCTGTTTCAGCCCCTCTGTTTCTCGCTCTCTGTTTCAGCCCCTCTGTTTCTCGCCCTCTGTTTCAGCCCCTCTGTTTCTCGCCCTCCATTTCAGTCCCTCTGTTTCAGCCCCTCTGTTTCTCGCCCTCTGTTTCTGCCCCTCTGTTTCTCGCCCTCTGTTTCAGCCCCACTGTTTCTCGCCCTATGTTTCAGCCCCGCTGATTCAGCCCCTCAGTTTCAGCCCCTCTGTTTCTCGCCCTCTGTTTCAGCCGCTCTGTTTCTCGCCCTCTGTTTCAGACCCTCTGTTTCTCGCCCTCTGTTTCAGCCCCTCTTATTCAGCCCCTCTGTTTCAGCCCCTCTGTTTCAGCCCCTCTGTTTCAGCCCCTCTGTATCTCGCCATCTATTTCTCACCCTCTGTTTCTCGCCCTCTGTTTCAGCACTTAGATTTTCGCCCTCTGTTTCAGCCCCTCTGTTTCTCGCCCTCTGTTTCAGGCTCTCTGTTTCAGCCCGTCTGTTTCAGCCCTCTGTTTCAGCCCCTCTGTTTCTCGCCCTCTGTTTCTCGCCGGCTGTTTCAGCCCCTTTGTTCCTCGCCCTCTGTTTCAGCCCCACTGTTTCAGCCCCTCTGATTGAGCCACTCTGATTCAGCCCCTCTGTTTCTCGCCCTCTGTTTCAGCCCCTCTGTTTCAGCCCCTCTGTTTCAGCCCCTCTGTTTCTCGCCCTCTGTTTCAGCCCCTCTGTTTCTCGCCCTCTGTTTCAGCCCCTCTGTTTCTCGCCCTCCATTTCAGCCCCTCTGTTTCAGCCCCTCTGTTTCTCGCCCTCTGTTTCTGCCCCTCTGTTTCTCGCCCTCTGTTTCAGCCCCACTGTTTCTCGCCCTATGTTTCAGCCCCGCTGATTCAGCCCCTCAGTTTCAGCCCCTCTGTTTCTCGCCCTCTGTTTCAGCCCCTCTGATTCTCGCCCTCTGTTTCAGCCCCTCTGTTTCAGCCCCTTTCTTTCAGCCCCTCTGTTTCAGCGCCTCTGTTTCTCGCCCTCTGTTTCTCGCCCTCTGTTTCAGCCCCTCTGATTCAGCCCCTCTGTTTCAGCCCCTCTGTTTCTCCCCGTGTTCCAGCCACTCTGTTTCAGCCCCTCTGTTTTTCGCCCTCTGTTTCAGCCCCTCTGTTTCTTGCCCTCTGTTTCAGGCTCTCTGTTTCAGCCCGTCTGTTTCAGCCCCTCTGCTTCAGCCCCTCTCTTTCTCGCCCTCTGTTTCAGCCCCTCTGATTCTCGCCCTCTGTTTCAGCCCCTCTGTTTCTCGCCCTCTGTTTCAGCCCCTCTGATTAAGCCCCTCTGTTTCAGACCCTCTGATTCAGCCCCACTGATTCAGCACCTCTGATTCAGCCCCTCTGTTTCTCGCACTCTGTTTCAGCCCCTCTGTTTCAGCCCCTCTGTTTCAGCCCCTCTGTTTCTCACCCTCTGTTTCAGCCCCTCTGATTCAGCCCCGCTGATTCAGCCCCTCTGATTCAGCCCCTCTGTTTCTCGCCCTCTGTTTCAGCCCCTCTTTTTCTCGCCCTCTGTTTCAGCCCCTCTGTTTCTCGCCCTCTGTTTCAGCCCCACTGTTTCAGCCCCTTTGTTTCAGCCCCTCTGTTTCAGCCCCTCTGTTTCTCGCCCTCTGTTTCAGCCCCTCTGTTTCTCGCCCTCTGTTTCAGCCCCTCTGTTTCTCGCCCTCCATTTCAGCCCCTCTGTTTCAGCCCCTCTGTTTCTCGCCCTCTGTTTCTGCCGCTCTGTTTCTCGCCCTCTGTTTCAGCCCCACTGTTTCTCGCCCTCTGTTTCAGCCCCGCTGATTCAGCCCCTCAGTTTCATCCCCTCTGTTTCTCGCCCTCTGTTTCAGCCCCTCTGATTCACGCCCACTGTTTCAGCCCCTCTGTTTCTCGCCATCGGTTTCAGCCCCTCTGATTCAGCCCCTCTGTTTCAGCCCCTCTGATTCAGCCCCTCTGATTCAGCCCCTCTGATTCAGCCCCTCTGTTTCTCGCCCTCTGTTTCAGCCCCTCTGTTTCAGCCCCTCTGTTTCAGCCCCTCTGTTTTTCACCCTCTGTTTCAGCCCCTCTGATTCAGCCCCTCTGATTCAGCCCCTCTGTTTCCCGCCCCTCTGTTTCAGCCCCTCTGTTTCTCGCCCTCTGTTTCAGCCCCTCTGTTTCTCGTCCTCTGTTTCAGCCCCTCTGTTTCAGCCCCTTTCTTTCAGCCCCTCTGTTTCAGCGCCTCTGTTTCTCGCCCTCTGTTTCAGCCCCTCTGTTTCTCGCCCTCTGTTTCAGCCCCTCTGATTCAGCCCCTCTATTTCAGCCCCTCTGTTTCTCCCCCTGTGTTCCAGCCACTCTGTTTCAGGCCCTCTGTTTCAGCCACTCTGTTTCAGCCCCTCTCTTTCAGCCCCTCTGTTTCAGCCCCTCTGTTTCTCGCCCTCTGTTTCAGCCCCTCTGTTTCTCGCCCTCTGTTTCAGCGCCTCTGTTTCAGCCCGTCTGTTTCAGCCACTCTGTTTCTCGCCCTCTGTTTCAGCCCCTCTGTTTCTCGCCCTCTGTTTCAGCCCCTCTGTTTCTCGCCCTCTGTTTCAGCCACTCTGTTTCTCGCCGTCTGTTTCAGCCCCTCTGTTTCAGCCCCTCTGATTCAGCCCCTCTGTTTCTCGACCTCTGTTTCTCGCCCTCTGTTTCAGCCCCTCTGATTGAGCCCCTCTGTTTCAGTCCCTCTGATTCAGCCCCTCTGATTCAGCCCCTCTGATTCAGACCCTCTGTTTCTCGCCCTCTGATTCAGCCCCTCTGTTTCCCGCCCCTCTGTTTCAGCCCCTCTGTTTCTCGCCCTCTGTTTCAGCCCCTCTGTTTCTCGCCCTCTGTTTCAGCCCCACTGTTTCAGCCCCTCTGTTTCAGCCCCTCTGTTTCAGCGCCTCTGTTTCTCGCCCTCTGTTTCAGCCCCTCTGTTTCTCGCCCTCTGTTTCAGCCCCTCTGATTCAGCCCCTCTGTTTCAGCCGCTCTGTTTCTCCCCCTCTGTTCCAGCCCCTCTGTTTCAGCCCCTCTGTTTCAGCCACTCTGTTTCAGCCCCTCTGTTTCAGCCCCTCTGTTTCAGCCCCTCTGTTTCTCGCCCTCTGTTTCAGCCCCTCTGTTTCTCGCCCTCTGTTTCAGCCCCTCTGTTTCAGCCTGTCTGTTTCAGCCACTCTGTTTCTCGCCCTCTGTTTCAGCCCCTCTGTTTCTCACCCTCTGTTTCAGCCCCTCTGTTTCAGCCCCTCTGTTTCTCGCCCTCTGTTTCAGCGCCTCTGTTTCTCGCCCTCTGTTTCATGCCCTCCGTTTCTCGCCCTCTGTTTCAGCCCCTCTGATTCAGCCCCTCTGTTTCAGCCCCACTGATTCACCCCTCTGTTTCAGCCCCTCTGTTTCAGCCCCTCTGTTTCAGCCCCTCTGTTTCTCGCCCTCTATTTCTCACCCTCTGTTTGTCGCCCTCTGTTTTTCGCCCTCTGTTTCAGCCCCTCTGTTTCTTGCCCTCTGTTTCAGGCTCTCTGTTTCAGCCCGTCTGTTTCAGCCCCTCTGTTTCAGCCCCTCTGTTTCTCGCCCTCTGTTTCAGCCCCTCTGTTTCTCGCCCTCTGTTTCAGCCGCTCTGTTTCTCGCCCTCAGTTTCAGACCCTCTGTTTCTCGCCCTCTGTTTCAGCCCCTCTTATTCAGCCCCTCTGTTTCAGCCCCTCTGTTTCAGCCCCTCTGTTTCAGCCCCTCTGTATCTCGCCATCTATTTCTCACCCTCTGTTTCTCGCCCTCTGTTTCAGCACTTAGATTTTCGCCCTCTGTTTCAGCCCCTCTGTTTCTCGCCCTCTGTTTCAGGCTCTCTGTTTCAGCCCGTCTGTTTCAGCCCTCTGTTTCAGCCCCTCTGTTTCTCGCCCTCTGTTTCTCGCCGGCTGTTTCAGCCCCTCTGATTAAGCCCCTCTGTTTCAGGCTCTCTGATTCAGCCCCTCTGTTTCTCGCCCTCTGTTTCAGCCCCTCTGTTTCAGCCCCTCTGTTTCAGCCCCTCTGTTTCAGCCCCTCTGATTCAGCCCCTCTGATTCAGCCCCTCTGATTCAGCCCCTCTGTTTCTCGCCCTCTGTTTCTGCCCCTCTGTTTCTCGCCCTCTGTTTCAGCCCCTCTGTTTCTCGCCCTCTGTTTCAGCCCCACTGTTTCAGCCCCTTTGTTTCAGCCCCTTTGTTTCAGCGCCTCTGTTTCTCGCCCTCTGTTTCAGCCCCTCTGTTTCTCGCTCTCTGTTTCAGCCCCTCTGATTCAGCCCCTCTGTTTCAACCCCTCTGTTTCTCCGCCTCTGTTCCAGCCCCTCTGTTTCAGCCCCACTGTTTCAGCCACTCTGTTTCAGCCCCTCTGTTTCAGCCCCTCTGTTTTAGCCCCTCTGTTTCTCGCCCTCTGTTTCAGCCCCTCTGTTTCTCGCCCTCTGTTTCAGCCCCTTTGCTTCAGCCCGTCTGTTTCAGCCACTCTGTTTCTCGCCCTCTGTTTAAGCCCCTCTGCTTCTCACCCTCTGTTTCAACCCCTCTGATTCAGCCCCTCTGTTTCTCGCGCTCTGTTTCAGCCCCTCCTTTTCTCGCCCTCTGTTTCACACCCTCTGTTTCAGCCCCTATGTTTCAGCCCCTCTGTTTCTCGCCCTCTGTTTCAGCCGCTCTGTTTCTCGCCCTCTGTTTCAGACCCTCTGTTTCTCGCCCTCTGTTTCAGCCCCTCTTATTCAGCCCCTCTGTTTCAGCCCCTCTGTTTCAGCCCCTCTGTTTCAGCCCCTCTGTATCTCGCCATCTATTTCTCACCCTCTGTTTCTCGCCCTCTGTTTCAGCACTTAGATTTTCGCCCTCTGTTTCAGCCCCTCTGTTTCTCGCCCTCTGTTTCAGGCTCTCTGTTTCAGCCCGTCTGTTTCAGCCCTCTGTTTCAGCCCCTCTGTTTCTCGCCCTCTGTTTCTCGCCGGCTGTTTCAGCCCCTTTGTTCCTCGCCCTCTGTTTCAGCCCCACTGTTTCAGCCCCTCTGATTGAGCCACTCTGATTCAGCCCCTCTGTTTCTCGCCCTCTGTTTCAGCCCCTCTGTTTCAGCCCCTCTGTTTCAGCCCCTCTGTTTCTCGCTCTCTGTTTCAGCCCCTCTGTTTCTCGCCCTCTGTTTCAGCCCCTCTGTTTCTCGCCCTCCATTTCAGCCCCTCTGTTTCAGCCCCTCTGTTTCTCGCCCTCTGTTTCTGCCCCTCTGTTTCTCGCCCTCTGTTTCAGCCCCACTGTTTCTCGCCCTATGTTTCAGCCCCGCTGATTCAGCCCCTCAGTTTCAGCCCCTCTGTTTCTCGCCCTCTGTTTCAGCCGCTCTGTTTCTCGCCCTCAGTTTCAGACCCTCTGTTTCTCGCCCTCTGTTTCAGCCCCTCTTATTCAGCCCCTCTGTTTCAGCCCCTCTGTTTCAGCCCCTCTGTTTCAGCCCCTCTGTATCTCGCCATCTATTTCTCACCCTCTGTTTCTCGCCCTCTGTTTCAGCACTTAGATTTTCGCCCTCTGTTTCAGCCCCTCTGTTTCTCGCCCTCTGTTTCAGGCTCTCTGTTTCAGCCCGTCTGTTTCAGCCCTCTGTTTCAGCCCCTCTGTTTCTCGCCCTCTGTTTCTCGCCGGCTGTTTCAGCCCCTTTGTTCCTCGCCCTCTGTTTCAGCCCCACTGTTTCAGCCCCTCTGATTGAGCCACTCTGATTCAGCCCCTCTGTTTCTCGCCCTCTGTTTCAGCCCCTCTGTTTCAGCCCCTCTGTTTCAGCCCCTCTGTTTCTCGCCCTCTGTTTCAGCCCCTCTGTTTCTCGCCCTCTGTTTCAGCCCCTCTGTTTCTCGCCCTCCATTTCAGCCCCTCTGTTTCAGCCCCTCTGTTTCTCGCCCTCTGTTTCTGCCCCTCTGTTTCTCGCCCTCTGTTTCAGCCCCACTGTTTCTCGCCCTATGTTTCAGCCCCGCTGATTCAGCCCCTCAGTTTCAGCCCCTCTGTTTCTCGCCCTCTGTTTCAGCCCCTCTGATTCTCGCCCTCTGTTTCAGCCCCTCTGTTTCTCGCTCTCGGTTTCAGCCCCTCTGATTCAGCCCCTCTGTTTCAGCCCCTCTGATTCAGCCCCTCTGATTCAGCCCCTCTGATTCAGCCCCTCTGATTCAGCCCCTCTGTTTCTCGCCCTCTGTTTCAGCCCCGCTGATTCAGCCCCTCTGTTTCAGCCCCTCTGTTTTTCACCCTCTGTTTCAGCCCCTCTGATTCAGCCCCTCTGATTCAGCCCCTCTGTTTCCCGCCCCTCTGTTTCAGCCCCTCTGTTTCTCGCCCTCTGTTTCAGCCCCTCTGTTTCTCGTCCTCTGTTTCAGCCCCTCTGTTTCAGCCCCTTTCTTTCAGCCCCTCTTTTCAGCGCCTCTGTTTCTCGCCCTCTGTTTCAGCGCCACTGTTTCTCGCCCTCTGTTTCAGCCCCTCTGATTCAGCCCCTCTGTTTCAGCCCCTCTGTTTCTCCCCGTGTTCCAGCCACTCTGTTTCAGCCCCTCTGTTTCAGCCACTCTGTTTCAGCCCCTCTCTTTCAGCCCCTCTGTTTCAGCCCCTCTGTTTCTCGCCCTCTGTTTCAGCCCCTCTGTTTCTCGCCCTCTGTTTCAGCCACTCTGTTTCAGCCCACCTGTTTCAGCCCCTCTGTTTCTCGCCCTCTGTTTCAGCCCCTCTGTTTCTCGCCCTCTGTTTCAGCCCCTCTGTTTCTCGCCGTCTGTTTCAGCCCCTCTGTTTCAGCCCCTCTGATTCAGCCACTCTGTTTCTCGACCTCTGTTTCAGCCCCTCTGTTTCTCGCCCTCTGTTTCAGCCCCTCTGTTTCTCGCATTCTGTTTCAGCCCCTCTGATTCAGCCCCTCTGTTTCAGCCCCTCTGTTTCAGCCCCTCTGTTTCTCGCCATCTGTTTCAGCCCCTCTGTTTCAGCCCCTCTGTTTCTCGCACTCTGTTTCTGCCCCTCTGTTTCTCGCCCTCTGTTTCAGCCCCGCTGATTCAGCCCCTCTGTTTCAGCCCCTCTGAATCATCCCGTCTGATTCAGCCACTCTGTTTCTGCCCCTCTGTTTCTCGCCCTCTGTTTCAGCCCCGCTGTATCTCGCAGTCTGCTTCAGCCCCTCTGTTTCAGCCCCTCTGTTTCAGCCCCTCTGTTTCTCGCCCTCTGTTTCAGCCCCTCTGTTTCAGCCCCTCTGTTTCAGCCCCTCTGTTTCTCACTCTCTGTTTCAGCCCCTCTGATTCAGCCCCTCTGATTCAGCCCCTCTGATTCAGCCCCTCTGTTTCTCGCCGTCTGTTTCAGCCCCTCTGTTTCAGCCCCTCTGATTCAGCCCCTCTGTTTCTCGACCTCTGTTTCAGCCCCTCTGTTTCTCGCCCTCTGTTTCAGCCCCTCTGTTTCTCGCATTCTGTTTCAGCCCCTCTGATTCAGCCCCTCTGTTTCTCGCCGTCTGTTTCAGCCCCTCTGTTTCAGCCCCTCTCTTTCTCGCACTCTGTTTCTGCCCCTCTGTTTCTCGCCCTCTGTTTCAGCCCCTCTGTTTCTCGCCCTCTGTTTCAGCCCCGCTGATTCAGCCCCTCTGTTTCAGCCCCTCTGAATCATCCCCTCTGATTCAGCCCCTCTGTTTCTGCCCCTCTGTTTCTCGCCCTCTGTTTCAGCCCCGCTGTATCTCGCCCTCTGCTTCAGCCCCTCTGTTTCAGCCCCTCTGTTTCAGCCCCTCTGTTTCTCGCCCTCTGTTTCAGCCCCTCTGTTTCAGCCCCTCTGTTTCAGCCCCTCTGTTTCTCACCCTCTGTTTCAGCCCCTCTGATTCAGCCCCTCTGATTCAGCCCCTCTGTTTCCGGGCCCTCTGTTTCAGCCCCTCTGTTTCTCGCCCTCTGTTTCAGCCCCTCTGTTTCAGCCCCTCTGTTTCAGCCCCTCTGTTTCTCACCCTCTGTTTCAGCCCCTCTGATTCAGCCCCTCTGATTCAGCCCCTCTGATTCAGCCCCTCTGTTTCTCGCCCTCTGTTTCTGCCCCTCTGTTTCTCGCCCTCTGTTTCAGCCCCTCTGTTTCTCGCCCTCTGTTTCAGCCCCACTGTTTCAGCCCCTTTGTTTCAGCCCCTTTGTTTCAGCGCCTCTGTTTCTCGCCCTCTGTTTCAGCCCCTCTGTTTCTCGCTCTCTGTTTCAGCCCCTCTGATTCAGCCCCTCTGTTTCAACCCCTCTGTTTCTCCGCCTCTGTTCCAGCCCCTCTGTTTCAGCCCCACTGTTTCAGCCACTCTGTTTCAGCCCCTCTGTTTCAGCCCCTCTGTTTCAGCCCCTCTGTTTCTCGCCCTCTGTTTCAGCCCCTCTGTTTCTCGCCCTCTGTTTCAGCCCCTCTGCTTCAGCCCGTCTGTTTCAGCCACTCTGTTTCTCGCCCTCTGTTTAAGCCCCTCTGCTTCTCACCCTCTGTTTCAACCCCTCTGATTCAGCCCCTCTGTTTCTCGCGCTCTGTTTCAGCCCCTCCTTTTCTCGCCCTCTGTTTCACACCCTCTGTTTCAGCCCCTATGTTTCAGCCCCTCTGTTTCTCGCCCTCTGTTTCAGCCGCTCTGTTTCTCGCCCTCTGTTTCAGACCCTCTGTTTCTCGCCCTCTGTTTCAGCCCCTCTTATTCAGCCCCTCTGTTTCAGCCCCTCTGTTTCAGCCCCTCTGTTTCAGCCCCTCTGTATCTCGCCATCTATTTCTCACCCTCTGTTTCTCGCCCTCTGTTTCAGCACTTAGATTTTCGCCCTCTGTTTCAGCCCCTCTGTTTCTCGCCCTCTGTTTCAGGCTCTCTGTTTCAGCCCGTCTGTTTCAGCCCTCTGTTTCAGCCCCTCTGTTTCTCGCCCTCTGTTTCTCGCCGGCTGTTTCAGCCCCTTTGTTCCTCGCCCTCTGTTTCAGCCCCACTGTTTCAGCCCCTCTGATTGAGCCACTCTGATTCAGCCCCTCTGTTTCTCGCTCTCTGTTTCAGCCCCTCTGTTTCTCGCCCTCTGTTTCAGCCCCTCTGTTTCTCGCCCTCCATTTCAGCCCCTCTGTTTCAGCCCCTCTGTTTCTCGCCCTCTGTTTCTGCCCCTCTGTTTCTCGCCCTCTGTTTCAGCCCCACTGTTTCTCGCCCTATGTTTCAGCCCCGCTGATTCAGCCCCTCAGTTTCAGCCCCTCTGTTTCTCGCCCTCTGTTTCAGCCGCTCTGTTTCTCGCCCTCAGTTTCAGACCCTCTGTTTCTCGCCCTCTGTTTCAGCCCCTCTTATTCAGCCCCTCTGTTTCAGCCCCTCTGTTTCAGCCCCTCTGTTTCAGCCCCTCTGTATCTCGCCATCTATTTCTCACCCTCTGTTTCTCGCCCTCTGTTTCAGCACTTAGATTTTCGCCCTCTGTTTCAGCCCCTCTGTTTCTCGCCCTCTGTTTCAGGCTCTCTGTTTCAGCCCGTCTGTTTCAGCCCTCTGTTTCAGCCCCTCTGTTTCTCGCCCTCTGTTTCTCGCCGGCTGTTTCAGCCCCTTTGTTCCTCGCCCTCTGTTTCAGTCCCACTGTTTCAGCCCCTCTGATTGAGCCACTCTGATTCAGCCCCTCTGTTTCTCGCCCTCTGTTTCAGCCCCTCTGTTTCAGCCCCTCTGTTTCAGCCCCTCTGTTTCTCGCCCTCTGTTTCAGCCCCTCTGTTTCTCGCCCTCTGTTTCAGCCCCTCTGTTTCTCGCCCTCCATTTCAGCCCCTCTGTTTCAGCCCCTCTGTTTCTCGCCCTCTGTTTCTGCCCCTCTGTTTCTCGCCCTCTGTTTCAGCCCCACTGTTTCTCGCCCTATGTTTCAGCCCCGCTGATTCAGCCCCTCAGTTTCAGCCCCTCTGTTTCTCGCCCTCTGTTTCAGCCCCTCTGATTCTCGCCCTCTGTTTCAGCCCCTCTGTTTCTCGCCCTCGGTTTCAGCCCCTCTGATTCAGCCCCTCTGTTTCAGCCCCTCTGATTCAGCCCCTCTGATTCAGCCCCTCTGATTCAGCCCCTCTGTTTCTCGCCCTCTGTTTCAGCCCCGCTGATTCAGCCCCTCTGTTTCAGCCCCTCTGTTTTTCACCCTCTGTTTCAGCCCCTCTGATTCAGCCCCTCTGATTCAGCCCCTCTGTTTCCCGCCCCTCTGTTTCAGCACCTCTGTTTCTCGCCCTCTGTTTCAGCCCCTCTGTTTCTCGTCCTCTGTTTCAGCCCCTCTGTTTCAGCCCCTTTCTTTCAGCCCCTCTTTTCAGCGCCTCTGTTTCTCGCCCTCTGTTTCAGCGCCACTGTTTCTCGCCCTCTGTTTCAGCCCCTCTGATTCAGCCCCTCTGTTTCAGCCCCTCTGTTTCTCCCCGTGTTCCAGCCACTCTGTTTCAGCCCCTCTGTTTCAGCCACTCTGTTTCAGCCCCTCTCTTTCAGCCCCTCTGTTTCAGCCCCTCTGTTTCTCGCCCTCTGTTTCAGCCCCTCTGTTTCTCGCCCTCTGTTTCAGCCACTCTGTTTCAGCCCACCTGTTTCAGCCACTCTGTTTCTCGCCCTCTGTTTCAGCCCCTCTGTTTCTCGCCCTCTGTTTCAGCCCCTCTGTTTCTCGCCCTCTGTTTCAGCCCCTCTGTTTCTCGCCGTCTGTTTCAGCCCCTCTTTTTCAGCCCCTCTGATTCAGCCACTCTGTTTCTCGACCTCTGTTTCAGCCCCTCTGTTTCTCGCCCTCTGTTTCAGCCCCTCTGTTTCTCGCATTCTGTTTCAGCCCCTCTGATTCAGCCCCTCTGTTTCAGCCCCTCTGTTTCAGCCCCTCTGTTTCTCGCCATCTGTTTCAGCCCCTCTGTTTCAGCCCCTCTGTTTCTCGCACTCTGTTTCTGCCCCTCTGTTTCTCGCCCTCTGTTTCAGCCCCGCTGATTCAGCCCCTCTGTTTCAGCCCCTCTGAATCATCCCCTCTGATTCAGCCACTCTGTTTCTGCCCCTCTGTTTCTCGCCCTCTGTTTCAGCCCCGCTGTATCTCGCAGTCTGCTTCAGCCCCTCTGTTTCAGCCCCTCTGTTTCAGCCCCTCTGTTTCTCGCCCTCTGTTTCAGCCCCTCTGTTTCAGCCCCTCTGTTTCAGCCCCTCTGTTTCTCACTCTCTGTTTCAGCCCCTCTGATTCAGCCCCTCTGATTCAGCCCCTCTGATTCAGCCCCTCTGTTTCCCGCCGTCTGTTTCAGCCCCTCTGTTTCAGCCCCTCTGATTCAGCCCCTCTGTTTCTCGACCTCTGTTTCAGCCCCTCTGTTTCTCGCCCTCTGTTTCAGCCCCTCTGTTTCTCGCATTCTGTTTCAGCCCCTCTGATTCAGCCCCTCTGTTTCTCGCCGTCTGTTTCAGCCCCTCTGTTTCAGCCCCTCTCTTTCTCGCACTCTGTTTCTGCCCCTCTGTTTCTCGCCCTCTGTTTCAGCCCCGCTGTTTCTCGCCCTCTGTTTCAGCCCCGCTGATTCAGCCCCTCTGTTTCAGCCCCTCTGAATCATCCCCTCTGATTCAGCCCCTCTGTTTCTGCCCCTCTGTTTCTCGCCCTCTGTTTCAGCCCCGCTGTATCTCGCCCTCTGCTTCAGCCCCTCTGTTTCAGCCCCTCTGTTTCAGCCCCTCTGTTTCTCGCCCTCTGTTTCAGCCCCTCTGTTTCAGCCCCTCTGTTTCAGCCCCTCTGTTTCTCACCCTCTGTTTCAGCCCCTCTGATTCAGCCCCTCTGATTCAGCCCCTCTGTTTCCGGGCCCTCTGTTTCAGCCCCTCTGTTTCTCGCCCTCTGTTTCAGCCCCTCTGTTTCAGCCCCTCTGTTTCAGCCTCTCTGTTTCAGCGCCTCTGTTTCGCCCTCTGTTTCAGCCCCTCTGTTTCTCGCCCTCTGTTTCAGCCCCGCTGATTCAGCCCCTCTGTTTCAGCCCCTCTGTTTTTCACCCTCTGTTTCAGCCCCTCTGATTCAGCCCCTCTGATTCAGCCCCTCTGTTTCCCGCCCCTCTCTTTCAGCCCCTCTGTTTCTCGCCCTCTGTTTCAGCCCCTCTGTTTCTCGTCCTCTGTTTCAGCCCCTCTGTTTCAGCCCCTTTCTTTCAGCCCCTCTGTTTCAGCGCCTCTGTTTCTCGCCCTCTGTTTCAGCCCCTCTGTTTCTCGCCCTCTGTTTCAGCCCCTCTGATTCAGCCCCTCTGTTTCAGCCCCTCTGTTTCTCCCCCTGTGTTCCAGCCACTCTGTTTCAGCCCCTCTGTTTCAGCCACTCTGTTTCAGCCCCTCTCTTTCAGCCCCTCTGTTTCAGCCCCTCTGTTTCTCGCCCTCTGTTTCAGCCCCTCTGTTTCTCGCCCTCTGTTTCAGCCACTCTGTTTCAGCCCGTCTGTTTCAGCCACTCTGTTTCTCGCCCTCTGTTTCAGCCCCTCTGTTTCTCGCCCTCTGTTTCAGCCCCTCTGTTTCTCGCCCTCTGTTTCAGCCCCTCTGTTTCTCGCCGTCTGTTTCAGCCCCTCTGTTTCAGCCCCTCTGATTCAGCCACTCTGTTTCTCGACCTCTGTTTCAGCCCCTCTGTTTCTCGCCTTCTGTTTCAGCCCCTCTGTTTCTCGCATTCTGTTTCAGCCCCTCTGATTCAGCCCCTCTGTTTCAGCCCCTCTGTTTCAGCCCCTCTGTTTCTCGCCATCTGTTTCAGCCCCTCTGTTTCAGCCCCTCTGTTTCTCGCACTCTGTTTCTGCCCCTCTGTTTCTCGCCCTCTGTTTCAGCATCGCTGATTCAGCCCCTCTGTTTCAGCCCCTCTGAATCATCCCCTCTGATTCAGCCCCTCTGTTTCTGCCCCTCTGTTTCTCGCCCTCTGTTTCAGCCCCGCTGTATCTCGCCCTCTGCTTCAGCCCCTCTGTTTCAGCCCCTCTGTTTCAGCCCCTCTGTTTCTCGCCCTCTGTTTCAGCCCCTCAGTTTCAGCCCCTCTGTTTCAGCCCCTCTGTTTCTCACTCTCTGTTTCAGCCCCTCTGATTCAGCCCCTCTGATTCAGCCCCTCTGATTCAGCCCCTCTGTTTCTCGCCGTCTGTTTCAGCCACTCTGTTTCAGCCCCTCTGATTCAGCCCCTCTGTTTCTCGACCTCTGTTTCAGCCCCTCTGTTTCTCGCCCTCTGTTTCAGCCCCTCTGTTTCTCGCATTCTGTTTCAGCCCCTCTGATTCAGCCCCTCTGTTTCTCGCCGTCTGTTTCAGCCCCTCTGTTTCAGCCCCTCTGTTTCTCGCACTCTGTTTCTGCCCCTCTGTTTCTCGCCCTCTGTTTCAGCCCCGCTGTTTCTCGCCCTCTGTTTCAGCCCCGCTGATTCAGCCCCTCTGTTTCAGCCCCTCTGAATCATCCCCTCTGATTCAGCCCCTCTGTTTCTGCCCCTCTGTTTCTCGCCCTCTGTTTCAGCCCCGCTGTATCTCGCCCTCTGCTTCAGCCCCTCTGTTTCAGCCCTCTGTTTCAGCCCCTCTGTTTCTCGCCCTCTGTTTCAGCCCCTCTGTTTCAGCCCCTCTGTTTCAGCCCCTCTGTTTCTCACCCTCTGTTTCAGCCCCTCTGATTCAGCTCCTCTGATTCAGCCCCTCTGATTCAGCCCCTCTGTTTCCGGGCCCTCTGTTTCAGCCCCTCTGTTTCTCGCCCTCTGTGTCAGCCCCTCTGTTTCTCGCCCTCTGTTTCAGCCCCTCTGTTTCAGCCCCTCTGTTTCAGCCTCTCTGTTTCAGCGCCTCTGTTTCGCCCTCTGTTTCAGCCCCTCTGTTTCTCGCCCTCTGTTTCAGCCCCTCTGATTCAGCCCCTCTGTTTCAGCCCCTCTGTTTCGCCCCCTCTGTTCCAGCCCCTCTGTTTCAGCCCCTCTGTTTCAGCCACTCTGTTTCCCACCCTCTGTTTCAGCCCCTCTGTTTCTCGCCCTCTGTTTCAGCCCCTCTGTTTCAGCCCATCTGTTTCAGCAACTCTGTTTCTCGCCCTCTGTTTCAGCCCCTCTGTTTCTCACGCCCTGTTTCAGCCCCTCTGATTCAGCCCCTCTGTTTCTCGCCCTCTGTTTCAGCCCCTCTGTTTCTCGCGCTCTGTTTCAGCCCCTCTGTTTCTCGCCCTCTGTTTCAGCCCCTCTGTTTCAGCCCCTCTCATTCAGCCCCTCTGTTTCTCGCCCTCTGTTTCAGCCCCTCTGTTTCCCCCCCTCTGTTTCAGCCCCACTGTTTCTCGCCCTCAGTTTCAGCCCCTCTGTTTCAGCCCGTCTGTTGCAGCCCCTCTGTTTCAACCCCTCTGTTTCTCACCCTCTGTTTCTCGCCCTCTGTTTCAGCCCCTCTGTTTTTCGCCCTCTGGTTCAGCCCCCTGTTTCTCGCCCTCTGTTTCAGGCTCTCTGTTTCCGCCCCTCTGTTTCTCGCCCTCTGTTTCTCGCCCGCTGTTTCAGCCCCTATGTTTCTCGCCCTCTGTTTCAGCCCCTCTGTTTCAGCCCCACTGATTCAGCCCCTCTGATTCAGCCCCTCTGTTTCTCGCCCTCTGTTTCAGACCCTCTGTTTCAGCCCCTCTGTTTCAGCTCCTCTGTTTCAGCCCCTCTGTTTCTCGCCCTCTGTTTCAGCCCCTCTGTTTCTCCACCCTCTGTTTCAGCTCCACTGTTACTCGCCCTCTTTTTCAGCCCCTCTGTTTCTCGCCATCTGTTTCAGCCCCTCTGTTTCAGCCCCTCTGTTTCTCGCCCTCAGTTTCTGCCCCTCTGTTTCTCGCCTTCTGTTTCAGCCCCGCTGTTTCTCGCCCTCTGTTTCAGCCCGCTGATTCAGCCCCTCTGTTTCAGCCCCTCTGAATCAACCCCTCTGATTCAGCCCCTCTGTTTCAGCCCCTCTGTTTCAGCCCCTCTGTTTCTCGCCCTCTGTTTCAGCCCCTCTGATTCTCGCCCTCTTTTTCAGCCCCTCTGTTTCTCGCCCTCTGTTTCAGCCCCTCTGATTCAGCCCCTCTGTTTCAGCCCCTATGATTCAGCCCCTCTGATTCAGCCCCTCTGTTTCAGCCCCTATGTTTCTCACCCTCTGTTTCAGCCCCTCTGATTCAGCCACTCTGATTCAGCCCCTCTGATTCAGCCCCTCTGCTTCTCGCCCTCTGTTTCAGCCCCTCTGATTCAGCCCCTCTGATTCAGCCCCTCTGATTCAGCCCCACTGTTTCCCGCGCCTCTGTTTCAGCCCCTCTGTTTCAGCCCCTGTGTTTCAGCCCCTCTGTTTCTCGCCCTCTGTTTCAGCCCCTCTGATTCAGCCCCTCTGATTCAGCCCCTCTGATTCAGCCCCTCTGTTTCCCGCGCCTCTGTTTCAGCCCCTCTGTTTCTCGCCCTCTGTTTCAGCCCCTCTGTTTCTCGCCCTCTGTTTCAGCCCCTCTGTTTCAGCCCCTCTGTTTCTCGCCCTCTGTTTCTGCCCCTCTGTTTCTCGCCCTCTGTTTCAGCCCCGCTGTTTCTCGCCCTCTGTTTCAGCCCCGCTGATTCAGCCCCTCTGTTTCAGCCCCTCTGAATCAGCCCCTCCGATTCAGCCCCTCTGTTTCAGCCCCTCTGTTTCAGCCCCTCTGTTTCAGCCCCTCTGTTTCTCGCCCTCTGTTTCAGCCCCTCTGATTCTCCCCATCTGTTTCAGCCCCCCTGATTCAGCCCCTCTGTTTCTGCCCCTCTGATTCAGCCCCTCTGATTCAGCCCCTCTGTTTCTCGCCCTCTGTTTCAGCCCCTCTGTTTCAGCCCCTCTGTTTCTCACCCTCTGTTTCAGCCCCTCTGATTCAGCCCCTCTGATTCAGGGCCTCTTATTCAGCCCCTCTGTTTCCCGCTCCTCTGTTTCAGCCCCTCTGTTTCTCGCTCTCTGTTTCAGCCCCTCTGTTTCTCGCCCTCTGTTTCAGCCCCTCTGTTTCAGCCTCTCTGTTTCGCACTCTGTTTCAGCCCCTCTGTTTCTCGCCCTCTGTTTCAGCCCCTCTGATTCAGCCCCTCTGTTTCAGCCCCTCTGATTCAGCACCTCTGTTTCAGCCCCTCTGTTTATCCCCCTCTGTTCCAGCCCCTCTGTTTCAGCCCCTCTGCTTCAGCCACTCTGTTTCAGCCCCTCTGTTTGAGCCCCTCTGTTTCAGCCCCTCTGATTCTCGCCCTCTGTTTCAGCCCCTCTGTTTCTCGCCCTCTGTTTCAGCCCCTCTGTTTCAGCCCCTCTGATTCAGCCCCTCTGTTTCTCGCCCTCTGTTTCAGCCCCTCTGTTTCCACCCCTCTGTTTCAGCCCCTCTGTTTCTCGCCCTCTGATTCAGCCCCTCTGTTTCAGCCCCTCTGTTTCAGCCCCTCTGTTTCTCACCCTCTGTTTCTCGCCCTCTGTTTCTGCCCCTCTGTTTTTCGCCCTCTGTTTCAGCGCCCTGTTTCTCGCCCTCTGTTTCAGGCTCTCTGTTTCAGCCCCTCTGTTTCTCGCCCTCTGTTTCTCGCCCGCTGTTTCAGCCCCTTTGTTTCTCGCCCTCTGTTTCAGCCACTCTGTTTCAGACCGTCTGATTCAGCCCCTCTGATTCAGCCCCTCTGTTTCTCGCCCTCTGTTTCAGACCCTCTGTTTCAGCCCCTCTGTTTCATCTCCTTTGTTTCAGCCCCTCTGTTTCTCACCCTCTGTTTCAGCCCCTCTGTTTCTCGCCCTCTGTTTCAGCCCCTGTGTTTCTCGCCCTCTGTTTCAGCCCCTCTGTTTCAGCCCCTCTGTTTCTCGCCCTCTGTTTCTGCCCCTCTGTTTCTCGCCCTCTGTTTCAGCCCCGCTGTTTCTCGTCCTCTGTTTCAACCTCGCTGATTCAGCCCCTCTGTTTCAGCCCCTCTGAATCAGCCCCTCTGATTCAGCCCCTCTGTTTCAGCCCCTCTGTTTCTGCCCCTCTGTTTCTCGCCCTCTGCTTCAGCCCCTCTGATTCTCGCCGTCTGTTTCAGCCCCGCTGTTTCTCGCCCTCTGTTTCAGCCCCGCTGATTCAGCCCCTCTGTTTCAGCCCCTCTGAATCATCCCCTCTGATTCAGCCCCTCTGTTTCTGCCCCTCTGTTTCTCGCCCTCTGTTTCAGCCACGCTGTATCTCGCCCTCTGCTTCAGCCCCTCTGTTTCAGCCCCTCTGTTTCAGCCCCTCTGTTTCTCGCCCTCTGTTTCAGCCCCTCTGTTTCAGCCCCTCTGTTTCAGCCCCTCTGTTTCTCACCCTCTGTTTCAGCCCCTCTGATTCAGCCCCTCTGATTCAGCCCCTCTGTTTCCGGGCCCTCTGTTTCAGCCCCTCTGTTTCTCGCCCTCTGTTTCAGCCCCTCTGTTTCAGCCCCTCTGTTTCAGCCTCTCTGTTTCAGCGCCTCTGTTTCGCCCTCTGTTTCAGCCCCTCTGTTTCTCGCCCTCTGTTTCAGCCCCGCTGATTCAGCCCCTCTGTTTCAGCCCCTCTGTTTTTCACCCTCTGTTTCAGCCCCTCTGATTCAGCCCCTCTGATTCAGCCCCTCTGTTTCCCGCCCCTCTCTTTCAGCCCCTCTGTTTCTCGCCCTCTGTTTCAGCCCCTCTGTTTCTCGTCCTCTGTTTCAGCCCCTCTGTTTCAGCCCCTTTCTTTCAGCCCCTCTGTTTCAGCGCCTCTGTTTCTCGCCCTCTGTTTCAGCCCCTCTGTTTCTCGCCCTCTGTTTCAGCCCCTCTGATTCAGCCCCTCTGTTTCAGCCCCTCTGTTTCTCCCCCTGTGTTCCAGCCACTCTGTTTCAGCCCCTCTGTTTCAGCCACTCTGTTTCAGCCCCTCTCTTTCAGCCCCTCTGTTTCAGCCCCTCTGTTTCTCGCCCTCTGTTTCAGCCCCTCTGTTTCTCGCCCTCTGTTTCAGCCACTCTGTTTCAGCCCGTCTGTTTCAGCCACTCTGTTTCTCGCCCTCTGTTTCAGCCCCTCTGTTTCTCGCCCTCTGTTTCAGCCCCTCTGTTTCTCGCCCTCTGTTTCAGCCCCTCTGTTTCTCGCCGTCTGTTTCAGCCCCTCTGTTTCAGCCCCTCTGATTCAGCCACTCTGTTTCTCGACCTCTGTTTCAGCCCCTCTGTTTCTCGCCCTCTGTTTCAGCCCCTCTGTTTCTCGCATTCTGTTTCAGCCCCTCTGATTCAGCCCCTCTGTTTCAGCCCCTCTGTTTCAGCCCCTCTGTTTCTCGCCATCTGTTTCAGCCCCTCTGTTTCAGCCCCTCTGTTTCTCGCCCTCTGTTTCAGCCCCTCTGTTTCTCGCCCTCTGTTTCAGCCCCTCTGTTTCTCGCCCTCTGTTTCAGCCCCTCTGTTTCAGCCCCTCTGATTCAGCCCCTCTGTTTCTCGCCCTCTGTTTCAGCCCCTCTGTTTCCACCCCTCTGTTTCAGCCCCTCTGTTTCTCGCCCTCTGATTCAGCCCCTCTGTTTCAGCCCCTCTGTTTCAGCCCCTCTGTTTCTCACCCTCTGTTTCTCGCCCTCTGTTTCTGCCCCTCTGTTTTTCGCCCTCTGTTTCAGCGCCCTGTTTCTCGCCCTCTGTTTCAGGCTCTCTGTTTCAGCCCCTCTGTTTCTCGCCCTCTGTTTCTCGCCCGCTGTTTCAGCCCCTTTGTTTCTCGCCCTCTGTTTCAGCCACTCTGTTTCAGACCGTCTGATTCAGCCCCTCTGATTCAGCCCCTCTGTTTCTCGCCCTCTGTTTCAGACCCTCTGTTTCAGCCCCTCTGTTTCATCTCCTTTGTTTCAGCCCCTCTGTTTCTCACCCTCTGTTTCAGCCCCTCTGTTTCTCGCCCTCTGTTTCAGCCCCTGTGTTTCTCGCCCTCTGTTTCAGCCCCTCTGTTTCAGCCCCTCTGTTTCTCGCCCTCTGTTTCTGCCCCTCTGTTTCTCGCCCTCTGTTTCAGCCCCGCTGTTTCTCGTCCTCTGTTTCAACCTCGCTGATTCAGCCCCTCTGTTTCAGCCCCTCTGAATCAGCCCCTCTGATTCAGCCCCTCTGTTTCAGCCCCTCTGTTTCAGCCCCTCTGTTTCTCGCCCTCTGCTTCAGCCCCTCTGATTCTCGCCGTCTGTTTCAGCCCCGCTGTTTCTCGCCCTCTGTTTCAGCCCCGCTGATTCAGCCCCTCTGTTTCAGCCCCTCTGAATCATCCCCTCTGATTCAGCCCCTCTGTTTCTGCCCCTCTGTTTCTCGCCCTCTGTTTCAGCCCCGCTGTATCTCGCCCTCTGCTTCAGCCCCTCTGTTTCAGCCCCTCTGTTTCAGCCCCTCTGTTTCTCGCCCTCTGTTTCAGCCCCTCTGTTTCAGCCCCTCTGTTTCAGCCCCTCTGTTTCTCACCCTCTGTTTCAGCCCCTCTGATTCAGCCCCTCTGATTCAGCCCCTCTGTTTCCGGGCCCTCTGTTTCAGCCCCTCTGTTTCTCGCCCTCTGTTTCAGCCCCTCTGTTTCAGCCCCTCTGTTTCAGCCTCTCTGTTTCAGCGCCTCTGTTTCGCCCTCTGTTTCAGCCCCTCTGTTTCTCGCCCTCTGTTTCAGCCCCGCTGATTCAGCCCCTCTGTTTCAGCCCCTCTGTTTTTCACACTCTGTTTCAGCCCCTCTGATTCAGCCCCTCTGATTCAGCCCCTCTGTTTCCCGCCCCTCTCTTTCAGCCCCTCTGTTTCTCGCCCTCTGTTTCAGCCCCTCTGTTTCTCGTCCTCTGTTTCAGCCCCTCTGTTTCAGCCCCTTTCTTTCAGCCCCTCTGTTTCAGCGCCTCTGTTTCTCGCCCTCTGTTTCAGCCCCTCTGTTTCTCGCCCTCTGTTTCAGCCCCTCTGATTCAGCCCCTCTGTTTCAGCCCCTCTGTTTCTCCCCCTGTGTTCCAGCCACTCTGTTTCAGCCCCTCTGTTTCAGCCACTCTGTTTCAGCCCCTCTCTTTCAGCCCCTCTGTTTCAGCCCCTCTGTTTCTCGCCCTCTGTTTCAGCCCCTCTGTTTCTCGCCCTCTGTTTCAGCCACTCTGTTTCAGCCCGTCTGTTTCAGCCACTCTGTTTCTCGCCCTCTGTTTCAGCCCCTCTGTTTCTCGCCCTCTGTTTCAGCCCCTCTGTTTCTCGCCCTCTGTTTCAGCCCCTCTGTTTCTCGCCGTCTGTTTCAGCCCCTCTGTTTCAGCCCCTCTGATTCAGCCACTCTGTTTCTCGACCTCTGTTTCAGCCCCTCTGTTTCTCGCCCTCTGTTTCAGCCCCTCTGTTTCTCGCATTCTGTTTCAGCCCCTCTGATTCAGCCCCTCTGTTTCAGCCCCTCTGTTTCAGCCCCTCTGTTTCTCGCCATCTGTTTCAGCCCCTCTGTTTCAGCCCCTCTGTTTCTCGCACTCTGTTTCTGCCCCTCTGTTTCTCGCCCTCTGTTTCAGCCCCTCTGTTTCTCGCCCTCTGTTTCAGCCCCTCTGTTTCTCGCCCTCTGTTTCAGCCCCTCTGTTTCTCGCCGTCTGTTTCAGCCCCTCTGTTTCAGCCCCTCTGATTCAGCCACTCTGTTTCTCGACCTTTGTTTCAGCCCCTCTGTTTCTCGCCCTCTGTTTCAGCCCCTCTGTTTCTCGCATTCTGTTTCAGCCCCTCTGATTCAGCCCCTCTGTTTCAGCCCCTCTGTTTCAGCCCCTCTGTTTCTCGCCATCTGTTTCAGCCCCTCTGTTTCAGCCCCTCTGTTTCTCGCACTCTGTTTCTGCCCCTCTGTTTCTCGCCCTCTGTTTCAGCATCGCTGATTCAGCCCCTCTGTTTCAGCCCCTCTGAATCATCCCCTCTGATTCAGCCCCTCTGTTTCTGCCCCTCTGTTTCTCGCCCTCTGTTTCAGCCCCGCTGTATCTCGCCCTCTGCTTCAGCCCCTCTGTTTCAGCCCCTCTGTTTCAGCCCCTCTGTTTCTCGCCCTCTGTTTCAGCCCCTCAGTTTCAGCCCCTCTGTTTCAGCCCCTCTGTTTCTCACTCTCTGTTTCAGCCCCTCTGATTCAGCCCCTCTGATTCAGCCCCTCTGATTCAGCCCCTCTGTTTCTCGCCGTCTGTTTCAGCCACTCTGTTTCAGCCCCTCTGATTCAGCCCCTCTGTTTCTCGACCTCTGTTTCAGCCCCTCTGTTTCTCGCCCTCTGTTTCAGCCCCTCTGTTTCTCGCATTCTGTTTCAGCCCCTCTGATTCAGCCCCTCTGTTTCTCGCCGTCTGTTTCAGCCCCTCTGTTTCAGCCCCTCTGTTTCTCGCACTCTGTTTCTGCCCCTCTGTTTCTCGCCCTCTGTTTCAGCCCCGCTGTTTCTCGCCCTCTGTTTCAGCCCCGCTGATTCAGCCCCTCTGTTTCAGCCCCTCTGAATCATCCCCTCTGATTCAGCCCCTCTGTTTCTGCCCCTCTGTTTCTCGCCCTCTGTTTCAGCCCCGCTGTATCTCGCCCTCTGCTTCAGCCCCTCTGTTTCAGCCCTCTGTTTCAGCCCCTCTGTTTCTCGCCCTCTGTTTCAGCCCCTCTGTTTCAGCCCCTCTGTTTCAGCCCCTCTGTTTCTCACCCTCTGTTTCAGCCCCTCTGATTCAGCTCCTCTGATTCAGCCCCTCTGATTCAGCCCCTCTGTTTCCGGGCCCTCTGTTTCAGCCCCTCTGTTTCTCGCCCTCTGTGTCAGCCCCTCTGTTTCTCGCCCTCTGTTTCAGCCCCTCTGTTTCAGCCCCTCTGTTTCAGCCTCTCTGTTTCAGCGCCTCTGTTTCGCCCTCTGTTTCAGCCCCTCTGTTTCTCGCCCTCTGTTTCAGCCCCTCTGATTCAGCCCCTCTGTTTCAGCCCCTCTGTTTCGCCCCCTCTGTTCCAGCCCCTCTGTTTCAGCCCCTCTGTTTCAGCCACTCTGTTTCCCACCCTCTGTTTCAGCCCCTCTGTTTCTCGCCCTCTGTTTCAGCCCCTCTGTTTCAGCCCATCTGTTTCAGCAACTCTGTTTCTCGCCCTCTGTTTCAGCCCCTCTGTTTCTCACGCCCTGTTTCAGCCCCTCTGATTCAGCCCCTCTGTTTCTCGCCCTCTGTTTCAGCCCCTCTGTTTCTCGCGCTCTGTTTCAGCCCCTCTGTTTCTCGCCCTCTGTTTCAGCCCCTCTGTTTCAGCCCCTCTCATTCAGCCCCTCTGTTTCTCGCCCTCTGTTTCAGCCCCTCTGTTTCCCCCCCTCTGTTTCAGCCCCACTGTTTCTCGCCCTCAGTTTCAGCCCCTCTGTTTCAGCCCGTCTGTTGCAGCCCCTCTGTTTCAACCCCTCTGTTTCTCACCCTCTGTTTCTCGCCCTCTGTTTCAGCCCCTCTGTTTTTCGCCCTCTGGTTCAGCCCCCTGTTTCTCGCCCTCTGTTTCAGGCTCTCTGTTTCCGCCCCTCTGTTTCTCGCCCTCTGTTTCTCGCCCGCTGTTTCAGCCCCTATGTTTCTCGCCCTCTGTTTCAGCCCCTCTGTTTCAGCCCCACTGATTCAGCCCCTCTGATTCAGCCCCTCTGTTTCTCGCCCTCTGTTTCAGACCCTCTGTTTCAGCCCCTCTGTTTCAGCTCCTCTGTTTCAGCCCCTCTGTTTCTCGCCCTCTGTTTCAGCCCCTCTGTTTCTCCACCCTCTGTTTCAGCTCCACTGTTACTCGCCCTCTTTTTCAGCCCCTCTGTTTCTCGCCATCTGTTTCAGCCCCTCTGTTTCAGCCCCTCTGTTTCTCGCCCTCAGTTTCTGCCCCTCTGTTTCTCGCCTTCTGTTTCAGCCCCGCTGTTTCTCGCCCTCTGTTTCAGCCCGCTGATTCAGCCCCTCTGTTTCAGCCCCTCTGAATCAACCCCTCTGATTCAGCCCCTCTGTTTCAGCCCCTCTGTTTCAGCCCCTCTGTTTCTCGCCCTCTGTTTCAGCCCCTCTGATTCTCGCCCTCTTTTTCAGCCCCTCTGTTTCTCGCCCTCTGTTTCAGCCCCTCTGATTCAGCCCCTCTGTTTCAGCCCCTATGATTCAGCCCCTCTGATTCAGCCCCTCTGTTTCAGCCCCTATGTTTCTCACCCTCTGTTTCAGCCCCTCTGATTCAGCCACTCTGATTCAGCCCCTCTGATTCAGCCCCTCTGCTTCTCGCCCTCTGTTTCAGCCCCTCTGATTCAGCCCCTCTGATTCAGCCCCTCTGATTCAGCCCCACTGTTTCCCGCGCCTCTGTTTCAGCCCCTCTGTTTCAGCCCCTGTGTTTCAGCCCCTCTGTTTCTCGCCCTCTGTTTCAGCCCCTCTGATTCAGCCCCTCTGATTCAGCCCCTCTGATTCAGCCCCTCTGTTTCCCGCGCCTCTGTTTCAGCCCCTCTGTTTCTCGCCCTCTGTTTCAGCCCCTCTGTTTCTCGCCCTCTGTTTCAGCCCCTCTGTTTCAGCCCCTCTGTTTCTCGCCCTCTGTTTCTGCCCCTCTGTTTCTCGCCCTCTGTTTCAGCCCCGCTGTTTCTCGCCCTCTGTTTCAGCCCCGCTGATTCAGCCCCTCTGTTTCAGCCCCTCTGAATCAGCCCCTCCGATTCAGCCCCTCTGTTTCAGCCCCTCTGTTTCAGCCCCTCTGTTTCAGCCCCTCTGTTTCTCGCCCTCTGTTTCAGCCCCTCTGATTCTCCCCATCTGTTTCAGCCCCCCTGATTCAGCCCCTCTGTTTCTGCCCCTCTGATTCAGCCCCTCTGATTCAGCCCCTCTGTTTCTCGCCCTCTGTTTCAGCCCCTCTGTTTCAGCCCCTCTGTTTCTCACCCTCTGTTTCAGCCCCTCTGATTCAGCCCCTCTGATTCAGGGCCTCTTATTCAGCCCCTCTGTTTCCCGCTCCTCTGTTTCAGCCCCTCTGTTTCTCGCTCTCTGTTTCAGCCCCTCTGTTTCTCGCCCTCTGTTTCAGCCCCTCTGTTTCAGCCTCTCTGTTTCGCACTCTGTTTCAGCCCCTCTGTTTCTCGCCCTCTGTTTCAGCCCCTCTGATTCAGCCCCTCTGTTTCAGCCCCTCTGATTCAGCACCTCTGTTTCAGCCCCTCTGTTTATCCCCCTCTGTTCCAGCCCCTCTGTTTCAGCCCCTCTGCTTCAGCCACTCTGTTTCAGCCCCTCTGTTTGAGCCCCTCTGTTTCAGCCCCTCTGATTCTCGCCCTCTGTTTCAGCCCCTCTGTTTCTCGCCCTCTGTTTCAGCCCCTCTGTTTCAGCCCCTCTGATTCAGCCCCTCTGTTTCTCGCCCTCTGTTTCAGCCCCTCTGTTTCCACCCCTCTGTTTCAGCCCCTCTGTTTCTCGCCCTCTGATTCAGCCCCTCTGTTTCAGCCCCTCTGTTTCAGCCCCTCTGTTTCTCACCCTCTGTTTCTCGCCCTCTGTTTCTGCCCCTCTGTTTTTCGCCCTCTGTTTCAGCGCCCTGTTTCTCGCCCTCTGTTTCAGGCTCTCTGTTTCAGCCCCTCTGTTTCTCGCCCTCTGTTTCTCGCCCGCTGTTTCAGCCCCTTTGTTTCTCGCCCTCTGTTTCAGCCACTCTGTTTCAGACCGTCTGATTCAGCCCCTCTGATTCAGCCCCTCTGTTTCTCGCCCTCTGTTTCAGACCCTCTGTTTCAGCCCCTCTGTTTCATCTCCTTTGTTTCAGCCCCTCTGTTTCTCACCCTCTGTTTCAGCCCCTCTGTTTCTCGCCCTCTGTTTCAGCCCCTGTGTTTCTCGCCCTCTGTTTCAGCCCCTCTGTTTCAGCCCCTCTGTTTCTCGCCCTCTGTTTCTGCCCCTCTGTTTCTCGCCCTCTGTTTCAGCCCCGCTGTTTCTCGTCCTCTGTTTCAACCTCGCTGATTCAGCCCCTCTGTTTCAGCCCCTCTGAATCAGCCCCTCTGATTCAGCCCCTCTGTTTCAGCCCCTCTGTTTCTGCCCCTCTGTTTCTCGCCCTCTGCTTCAGCCCCTCTGATTCTCGCCGTCTGTTTCAGCCCCGCTGTTTCTCGCCCTCTGTTTCAGCCCCGCTGATTCAGCCCCTCTGTTTCAGCCCCTCTGAATCATCCCCTCTGATTCAGCCCCTCTGTTTCTGCCCCTCTGTTTCTCGCCCTCTGTTTCAGCCACGCTGTATCTCGCCCTCTGCTTCAGCCCCTCTGTTTCAGCCCCTCTGTTTCAGCCCCTCTGTTTCTCGCCCTCTGTTTCAGCCCCTCTGTTTCAGCCCCTCTGTTTCAGCCCCTCTGTTTCTCACCCTCTGTTTCAGCCCCTCTGATTCAGCCCCTCTGATTCAGCCCCTCTGTTTCCGGGCCCTCTGTTTCAGCCCCTCTGTTTCTCGCCCTCTGTTTCAGCCCCTCTGTTTCAGCCCCTCTGTTTCAGCCTCTCTGTTTCAGCGCCTCTGTTTCGCCCTCTGTTTCAGCCCCTCTGTTTCTCGCCCTCTGTTTCAGCCCCGCTGATTCAGCCCCTCTGTTTCAGCCCCTCTGTTTTTCACCCTCTGTTTCAGCCCCTCTGATTCAGCCCCTCTGATTCAGCCCCTCTGTTTCCCGCCCCTCTCTTTCAGCCCCTCTGTTTCTCGCCCTCTGTTTCAGCCCCTCTGTTTCTCGTCCTCTGTTTCAGCCCCTCTGTTTCAGCCCCTTTCTTTCAGCCCCTCTGTTTCAGCGCCTCTGTTTCTCGCCCTCTGTTTCAGCCCCTCTGTTTCTCGCCCTCTGTTTCAGCCCCTCTGATTCAGCCCCTCTGTTTCAGCCCCTCTGTTTCTCCCCCTGTGTTCCAGCCACTCTGTTTCAGCCCCTCTGTTTCAGCCACTCTGTTTCAGCCCCTCTCTTTCAGCCCCTCTGTTTCAGCCCCTCTGTTTCTCGCCCTCTGTTTCAGCCCCTCTGTTTCTCGCCCTCTGTTTCAGCCACTCTGTTTCAGCCCGTCTGTTTCAGCCACTCTGTTTCTCGCCCTCTGTTTCAGCCCCTCTGTTTCTCGCCCTCTGTTTCAGCCCCTCTGTTTCTCGCCCTCTGTTTCAGCCCCTCTGTTTCTCGCCGTCTGTTTCAGCCCCTCTGTTTCAGCCCCTCTGATTCAGCCACTCTGTTTCTCGACCTCTGTTTCAGCCCCTCTGTTTCTCGCCCTCTGTTTCAGCCCCTCTGTTTCTCGCATTCTGTTTCAGCCCCTCTGATTCAGCCCCTCTGTTTCAGCCCCTCTGTTTCAGCCCCTCTGTTTCTCGCCATCTGTTTCAGCCCCTCTGTTTCAGCCCCTCTGTTTCTCGCCCTCTGTTTCAGCCCCTCTGTTTCTCGCCCTCTGTTTCAGCCCCTCTGTTTCTCGCCCTCTGTTTCAGCCCCTCTGTTTCAGCCCCTCTGATTCAGCCCCTCTGTTTCTCGCCCTCTGTTTCAGCCCCTCTGTTTCCACCCCTCTGTTTCAGCCCCTCTGTTTCTCGCCCTCTGATTCAGCCCCTCTGTTTCAGCCCCTCTGTTTCAGCCCCTCTGTTTCTCACCCTCTGTTTCTCGCCCTCTGTTTCTGCCCCTCTGTTTTTCGCCCTCTGTTTCAGCGCCCTGTTTCTCGCCCTCTGTTTCAGGCTCTCTGTTTCAGCCCCTCTGTTTCTCGCCCTCTGTTTCTCGCCCGCTGTTTCAGCCCCTTTGTTTCTCGCCCTCTGTTTCAGCCACTCTGTTTCAGACCGTCTGATTCAGCCCCTCTGATTCAGCCCCTCTGTTTCTCGCCCTCTGTTTCAGACCCTCTGTTTCAGCCCCTCTGTTTCATCTCCTTTGTTTCAGCCCCTCTGTTTCTCACCCTCTGTTTCAGCCCCTCTGTTTCTCGCCCTCTGTTTCAGCCCCTGTGTTTCTCGCCCTCTGTTTCAGCCCCTCTGTTTCAGCCCCTCTGTTTCTCGCCCTCTGTTTCTGCCCCTCTGTTTCTCGCCCTCTGTTTCAGCCCCGCTGTTTCTCGTCCTCTGTTTCAACCTCGCTGATTCAGCCCCTCTGTTTCAGCCCCTCTGAATCAGCCCCTCTGATTCAGCCCCTCTGTTTCAGCCCCTCTGTTTCAGCCCCTCTGTTTCTCGCCCTCTGCTTCAGCCCCTCTGATTCTCGCCGTCTGTTTCAGCCCCGCTGTTTCTCGCCCTCTGTTTCAGCCCCGCTGATTCAGCCCCTCTGTTTCAGCCCCTCTGAATCATCCCCTCTGATTCAGCCCCTCTGTTTCTGCCCCTCTGTTTCTCGCCCTCTGTTTCAGCCCCGCTGTATCTCGCCCTCTGCTTCAGCCCCTCTGTTTCAGCCCCTCTGTTTCAGCCCCTCTGTTTCTCGCCCTCTGTTTCAGCCCCTCTGTTTCAGCCCCTCTGTTTCAGCCCCTCTGTTTCTCACCCTCTGTTTCAGCCCCTCTGATTCAGCCCCTCTGATTCAGCCCCTCTGTTTCCGGGCCCTCTGTTTCAGCCCCTCTGTTTCTCGCCCTCTGTTTCAGCCCCTCTGTTTCAGCCCCTCTGTTTCAGCCTCTCTGTTTCAGCGCCTCTGTTTCGCCCTCTGTTTCAGCCCCTCTGTTTCTCGCCCTCTGTTTCAGCCCCGCTGATTCAGCCCCTCTGTTTCAGCCCCTCTGTTTTTCACACTCTGTTTCAGCCCCTCTGATTCAGCCCCTCTGATTCAGCCCCTCTGTTTCCCGCCCCTCTCTTTCAGCCCCTCTGTTTCTCGCCCTCTGTTTCAGCCCCTCTGTTTCTCGTCCTCTGTTTCAGCCCCTCTGTTTCAGCCCCTTTCTTTCAGCCCCTCTGTTTCAGCGCCTCTGTTTCTCGCCCTCTGTTTCAGCCCCTCTGTTTCTCGCCCTCTGTTTCAGCCCCTCTGATTCAGCCCCTCTGTTTCAGCCCCTCTGTTTCTCCCCCTGTGTTCCAGCCACTCTGTTTCAGCCCCTCTGTTTCAGCCACTCTGTTTCAGCCCCTCTCTTTCAGCCCCTCTGTTTCAGCCCCTCTGTTTCTCGCCCTCTGTTTCAGCCCCTCTGTTTCTCGCCCTCTGTTTCAGCCACTCTGTTTCAGCCCGTCTGTTTCAGCCACTCTGTTTCTCGCCCTCTGTTTCAGCCCCTCTGTTTCTCGCCCTCTGTTTCAGCCCCTCTGTTTCTCGCCCTCTGTTTCAGCCCCTCTGTTTCTCGCCGTCTGTTTCAGCCCCTCTGTTTCAGCCCCTCTGATTCAGCCACTCTGTTTCTCGACCTCTGTTTCAGCCCCTCTGTTTCTCGCCCTCTGTTTCAGCCCCTCTGTTTCTCGCATTCTGTTTCAGCCCCTCTGATTCAGCCCCTCTGTTTCAGCCCCTCTGTTTCAGCCCCTCTGTTTCTCGCCATCTGTTTCAGCCCCTCTGTTTCAGCCCCTCTGTTTCTCGCACTCTGTTTCTGCCCCTCTGTTTCTCGCCCTCTGTTTCAGCATCGCTGATTCAGCCCCTCTGTTTCAGCCCCTCTGAATCATCCCCTCTGATTCAGCCCCTCTGTTTCTGCCCCTCTGTTTCTCGCCCTCTGTTTCAGCCCCGCTGTATCTCGCCCTCTGCTTCAGCCCCTCTGTTTCAGCCCCTCTGTTTCAGCCCCTCTGTTTCTCGCCCTCTGTTTCAGCCCCTCTGTTTCAGCCCCTCTGTTTCAGCCCCTCTGTTTCTCACTCTCTGTTTCAGCCCCTCTGATTCAGCCCCTCTGATTCAGCCCCTCTGATTCAGCCCCTCTGTTTCTCGCCGTCTGTTTCAGCCACTCTGTTTCAGCCCCTCTGATTCAGCCCCTCTGTTTCTCGACCTCTGTTTCAGCCCCTCTGTTTCTCGCCCTCTGTTTCAGCCCCTCTGTTTCTCGCATTCTGTTTCAGCCCCTCTGATTCAGCCCCTCTGTTTCTCGCCGTCTGTTTCAGCCCCTCTGTTTCAGCCCCTCTGTTTCTCGCACTCTGTTTCTGCCCCTCTGTTTCTCGCCCTCTGTTTCAGCCCCGCTGTTTCTCGCCCTCTGTTTCAGCCCCGCTGATTCAGCCCCTCTGTTTCAGCCCCTCTGAATCATCCCCTCTGATTCAGCCCCTCTGTTTCTGCCCCTCTGTTTCTCGCCCTCTGTTTCAGCCCCGCTGTATCTCGCCCTCTGCTTCAGCCCCTCTGTTTCAGCCCTCTGTTTCAGCCCCTCTGTTTCTCGCCCTCTGTTTCAGCCCCTCTGTTTCAGCCCCTCTGTTTCAGCCCCTCTGTTTCTCACCCTCTGTTTCAGCCCCTCTGATTCAGCTCCTCTGATTCAGCCCCTCTGATTCAGCCCCTCTGTTTCCGGGCCCTCTGTTTCAGCCCCTCTGTTTCTCGCCCTCTGTGTCAGCCCCTCTGTTTCTCGCCCTCTGTTTCAGCCCCTCTGTTTCAGCCCCTCTGTTTCAGCCTCTCTGTTTCAGCGCCTCTGTTTCGCCCTCTGTTTCAGCCCCTCTGTTTCTCGCCCTCTGTTTCAGCCCCTCTGATTCAGCCCCTCTGTTTCAGCCCCTCTGTTTCGCCCCCTCTGTTCCAGCCCCTCTGTTTCAGCCCCTCTGTTTCAGCCACTCTGTTTCCCACCCTCTGTTTCAGCCCCTCTGTTTCTCGCCCTCTGTTTCAGCCCCTCTGTTTCAGCCCATCTGTTTCAGCAACTCTGTTTCTCGCCCTCTGTTTCAGCCCCTCTGTTTCTCACGCTCTGTTTCAGCCCCTCTGATTCAGCCCCTCTGTTTCTCGCCCTCTGTTTCAGCCCCTCTGTTTCTCGCGCTCTGTTTCAGCCCCTCTGTTTCTCGCCCTCTGTTTCAGCCACTCTGTTTCAGCCCCTCTCATTCAGCCCCTCTGTTTCTCGCCCTCTGTTTCAGCCCCTCTGTTTCCCCCCCTCTGTTTCAGCCCCACTGTTTCTCGCCCTCAGTTTCAGCCCCTCTGTTTCAGCCCGTCTGTTGCAGCCCCTCTGTTTCAACCCCTCTGTTTCTCACCCTCTGTTTCTCGCCCTCTGTTTCAGCCCCTCTGTTTTTCGCCCTCTGGTTCAGCCCCCTGTTTCTCGCCCTCTGTTTCAGGCTCTCTGTTTCCGCCCCGCTGTTTCTCGCCCTCTGTTTCTCGCCCGCTGTTTCAGCCCCTATGTTTCTCGCCCTCTGTTTCAGCCCCTCTGTTTCAGCCCCACTGATTCAGCCCCTCTGATTCAGCCCCTCTGTTTCTCGCCCTCTGTTTCAGACCCTCTGTTTCAGCCCCTCTGTTTCAGCTCCTCTGTTTCAGCCCCTCTGTTTCTCGCCCTCTGTTTCAGCCCCTCTGTTTCTCCACCCTCTGTTTCAGCTCCACTGTTACTCGCCCTCTTTTTCAGCCCCTCTGTTTCTCGCCATCTGTTTCAGCCCCTCTGTTTCAGCCCCTCTGTTTCTCGCCCTCAGTTTCTGCCCCTCTGTTTCTCGCCTTCTGTTTCAGCCCCGCTGTTTCTCGCCCTCTGTTTCAGCCCGCTGATTCAGCCCCTCTGTTTCAGCCCCTCTGAATCAACCCCTCTGATTCAGCCCCTCTGTTTCAGCCCCTCTGTTTCAGCCCCTCTGTTTCTCGCCCTCTGTTTCAGCCCCTCTGATTCTCGCCCTCTTTTTCAGCCCCTCTGTTTCTCGCCCTCTGTTTCAGCCCCTCTGATTCAGCCCCTCTGTTTCAGCCCCTATGATTCAGCCCCTCTGATTCAGCCCCTCTGTTTCAGCCCCTATGTTTCTCACCCTCTGTTTCAGCCCCTCTGATTCAGCCACTCTGATTCAGCCCCTCTGATTCAGCCCCTCTGCTTCTCGCCCTCTGTTTCAGCCCCTCTGATTCAGCCCCTCTGATTCAGCCCCTCTGATTCAGCCCCACTGTTTCCCGCGCCTCTGTTTCAGCCCCTCTGTTTCAGCCCCTGTGTTTCAGCCCCTCTGTTTCTCGCCCTCTGTTTCAGCCCCTCTGATTCAGCCCCTCTGATTCAGCCCCTCTGATTCAGCCCCTCTGTTTCCCGCGCCTCTGTTTCAGCCCCTCTGTTTCTCGCCCTCTGTTTCAGCCCCTCTGTTTCTCGCCCTCTGTTTCAGCCCCTCTGTTTCAGCCCCTCTGTTTCTCGCCCTCTGTTTCTGCCCCTCTGTTTCTCGCCCTCTGTTTCAGCCCCGCTGTTTCTCGCCCTCTGTTTCAGCCCCGCTGATTCAGCCCCTCTGTTTCAGCCCCTCTGAATCAGCCCCTCTGATTCAGCCCCTCTGTTTCAGCCCCTCTGTTTCAGCCCCTCTGTTTCAGCCCCTCTGTTTCTCGCCCTCTGTTTCAGCCCCTCTGATTCTCCCCATCTGTTTCAGCCCCCCTGATTCAGCCCCTCTGTTTCTGCCCCTCTGATTCAGCCCCTCTGATTCAGCCCCTCTGTTTCTCGCCCTCTGTTTCAGCCCCTCTGTTTCAGCCCCTCTGTTTCTCACCCTCTGTTTCAGCCCCTCTGATTCAGCCCCTCTGATTCAGGGCCTCTTATTCAGCCCCTCTGTTTCCCGCTCCTCTGTTTCAGCCCCTCTGTTTCTCGCTCTCTGTTTCAGCCCCTCTGTTTCTCGCCCTCTGTTTCAGCCCCTCTGTTTCAGCCTCTCTGTTTCGCACTCTGTTTCAGCCCCTCTGTTTCTCGCCCTCTGTTTCAGCCCCTCTGATTCAGCCCCTCTGTTTCAGCCCCTCTGATTCAGCACCTCTGTTTCAGCCCCTCTGTTTATCCCCCTCTGTTCCAGCCCCTCTGTTTCAGCCCCTCTGCTTCAGCCACTCTGTTTCAGCCCCTCTGTTTGAGCCCCTCTGTTTCAGCCCCTCTGATTCTCGCCCTCTGTTTCAGCCCCTCTGTTTCTCGCCCTCTGTTTCAGCCCCTCTGTTTCAGCCCCTCTGATTCAGCCCCTCTGTTTCTCGCCCTCTGTTTCAGCCCCTCTGTTTCCACCCCTCTGTTTCAGCCCCTCTGTTTCTCGCCCCCTGATTCAGCCCCTCTGTTTCAGCCCCTCTGTTTCAGCCCCTCTGTTTCTCACCCTCTGTTTCTCGCCCTCTGTTTCTGCCCCTCTGTTTTTCGCCCTCTGTTTCAGCGCCCTGTTTCTCGCCCTCTGTTTCAGGCTCTCTGTTTCAGCCCCTCTGTTTCTCGCCCTCTGTTTCTCGCCCGCTGTTTCAGCCCCTTTGTTTCTCGCCCTCTGTTTCAGCCACTCTGTTTCAGACCGTCTGATTCAGCCCCTCTGATTCAGCCCCTCTGTTTCTCGCCCTCTGTTTCAGACCCTCTGTTTCAGCCCCTCTGTTTCATCTCCTTTGTTTCAGCCCCTCTGTTTCTCACCCTCTGTTTCAGCCCCTCTGTTTCTCGCCCTCTGTTTCAGCCCCTGTGTTTCTCGCCCTCTGTTTCAGCCCCTCTGTTTCAGCCCCTCTGTTTCTCGCCCTCTGTTTCTGCCCCTCTGTTTCTCGCCCTCTGTTTCAGCCCCGCTGTTTCTCGTCCTCTGTTTCAACCTCGCTGATTCAGCCCCTCTGTTTCAGCCCCTCTGAATCAGCCCCTCTTAATCAGCCCCTCTCTTTCAGCCCCTCTGTTTCAGCCCCTCTGTTTCTCGCCCTCTGCTTCAGCCCCTCTGATTCTCGCCGTCTGTTTCAGCCCCTCTGTTTCTCGCCCTCTGTTTCAGCCCCTCTGATTCAGCCCCTCTGTTTCAGCCCCTCTGATTCAGCCCCTCTGATTCAGCCCCTCTGATTCAGCCCCTCTGTTTCTCGCCCTCTGATTCAGCCCCTCTGTTTCCCGCCCCTCTGTTTCAGCCCCTCTGTTTCTCGCCCTCTGTTTCAGCCTCTCTGTTTCTCGCCCTCTGTTTCAGCCCCACTGTTTCAGCCCCTCTGTTTCAGCCCCTCTGTTTCAGCGCCTCTGTTTCTCGCCCTCTGTTTCAGCCCCTCTGTTTCTCGCCCTCTGTTTCAGCCCCTCTGATTCAGCCCCTCTGTTTCAGCCGCTCTGTTTCTCCCCCTCTGTTCCAGCCCCTCTGTTTCAGCCCCTCTGTTTCAGCCACCCTGTTTCAGCCCCTCTGTTTCAGCCCCTCTGTTTCAGCCCCTCTGTTTCTCGCCCTCTGTTTCAGCCCCTCTGTTTCTCGCCCTCTGTTTCAGCCCCTCTGTTTCAGCCTGTCTGTTTCAGCCACTCTGTTTCTCGCCCTCTGTTTCAGCCCCTCTGTTTCTCACCCTCTGTTTCAGCCCCTCTGATTCAGCCCCTCTGTTTCTCGCCCTCTGTTTCAGCCCCTCTGTTTCTCGCCCTCTGTTTCAGCCCCTCTGTTTCAGCCCCTCTGTTTCAGCCCCTCTGTTTCTCGCCCTCTGTTTCAGCGCCTCTGTTTCTCGCCCTCTGTTTCATGCCCTCTGTTTCTCGCCCTCTGTTTCAGCCCCTCTGATTCAGCCCCTCTGTTTCAGCCCCACTGATTCACCCCTCTGTTTCAGCCCCTCTGTTTCAGCCCCTCTGTTTCAGCCCCTCTGTTTCTCGCCCTCTATTTCTCGCCCTCTGTTTCTCGCCCGCTGTTTCAGCCCCTTTGTTTCTCGCCCTCTGTTTCAGCCACTCTGTTTCAGACCGTCTGATTCAGCCCCTCTGATTCAGCCCCTCTGTTTCTCGCCCTCTGTTTCTCGCCCTCTGTTTCAGCCCCTCTGTTTCAGCTCCTTTGTTTCAGCCCCTCTGTTTCTCACCCTCTGTTTCAGCCCCTCTGTTTCTCGACCTCTGTTTCAGCCCCTGTGTTTCTCGCCCTCTGTTTCAGCCCCACTGTTTCTCGCCCTCTGTTTCAGCCCCTCTGTTTCAGCCCCTCTGTTTCTCGCCCTCTGTTTCTGCCTCTCTGTTTCTCGCCCTCTGTTTCAGCCCCGCTGTTTCTCGTCCTCTGTTTCAACCTCGCTGATTCAGCCCCTCTGTTTCAGCCCCTCTGAATCAGCCCCTCTGATTCAGCCCCTCTGTTTCAGCCCCTCTGTTTCAGCCCCTCTGTTTCTCGCCCTCTGCTTCAGCCCCTCTGATTCTCGCCGTCTGTTTCAGCCCCTCTGTTTCTCGCCCTCTGTTTCAGCCCCTCTGATTCAGCCCCTCTGTTTCAGCCCCTCTGATTCAGCCCCTCTGATTCAGCCCCTCTGATTCAGCCCCTCTGTTTCTCGCCCTCTGATTCAGCCCCTCTGTTTCCCGCCCCTCTGTTTCAGCCCCTCTGTTTCTCGCCCTCTGTTTCAGCCTCTCTGTTTCTCGCCCTCTGTTTCAGCCCCACTGTTTCAGCCCCTCTGTTTCAGCCCCTCTGTTTCAGCGCCTCTGTTTCTCGCCCTCTGTTTCAGCCCCTCTGTTTCTCGCCCTCTGTTTCAGCCCCTCTGATTCAGCCCCTCTGTTTCAGCCGCTCTGTTTCTCCCCCTCTGTTCCAGCCCCTCTGTTTCAGCCCCTCTGTTTCAGCCACTCTGTTTCAGCCCCTCTGTTTCAGCCCCTCTGTTTCAGCCCCTCTGTTTCTCGCCCTCTGTTTCAGCCCCTCTTTTTCTCGCCCTCTGTTTCAGCCCCTCTGTTTCAGCCTGTCTGTTTCAGCCACTCTGTTTCTCGCCCTCTGTTTCAGCCCCTCTGTTTCTCACCCTCTGTTTCAGCCCCTCTGATTCAGCCCCTCTGTTTCTCGCCCTCTGTTTCAGCCCCTCTGTTTCTCGCCCTCTGTTTCAGCCCCTCTGTTTCTCGCCCTCTGTTTCATGCCCTCTGTTTCTCGCCCTCTGTTTCAGCCCCTCTGATTCAGCCCCTCTGTTTCAGCCCCACTGATTCACCCCTCTGTTTTAGCCCCTCTGTTTCAGCCCCTCTGTTTCAGCCCCTCTGTTTTTCGCCCTCTGTTTCAGCCCCTCTGTTTATTGCCCTCTGTTTCAGCCTCTCTGTTTCAGTCCGTCTGTTTCAGCCCCTCTGTTTCAGCCCCTCTGTTTCTCGCCCTCTGTTTCAGCCCCTCTGATTCTCGCCCTCTGTTTCAGCCCCTCTGTTTCTCGCCCTCTGTTTCAGCCCCTCTGATTAAGCCCCTCTGTTTCAGCCCCTCTGATTCAGCCCCTCTGATTCAGCACCTCTGATTCAGCCCCTCTGTTTCTCGCACTCTGTTTCAGCCCCTCTGTTTCAGCCCCTCTGTTTCAGCCCCTCTGTTTCTCACCCTCTGTTTCAGCCCCTCTGATTCAGCCCCTCTGATTCAGCCACTCTGTTTCTCGCCCTCTGTTTCAGCCCCTCTGCTTCTCACCCTCTGTTTCAACCCCTCTGATTCAGCCCCTCTGTTTCTCGACCTCTGTTTCAGCCCCTCCTTTTCTCGCCCTCTGTTTCACACCCTCTGTTTCAGCCCCTCGGTTTCAGCCCCTCTGTTTCTCGCCCTCTGTTTCAGCCGCTCTGTTTCTCGCCCTCTGTTTCAGACCCTCTGTTTCTCGCCCTCTGTTTCAGCCCCTCTTATTCAGCCCCTCTGTTTCAGCCCCTCTGTTTCAGCCCCTCTGTTTCTCGCCATCTATTTCTCACCCTCTGTTTCTCGCCCTCTGTTTCAGCACTTAGTTTTTCGCCCTCTGTTTCAGCCCCTCTGTTTCTCGCCCTCTGTTTCAGGCTCTCTGTTTCAGCCTGTCTGTTCCAGCCCTCTGTTTCAGCCCCTCTGTTTCTCGCCCTCTGTTTCCCGCCCGCTGCTTCAGCCCCTTTGTTCCTCACCCTCTGTTTCAGCCCCACTGTTTCAGCCCCTCTGATTCAGCCCCTCTGTTTCAGCCCCTCTGTTTCAGCCCCTCTGTTTCAGCCCCTCTGTTTCTCGCCCTCTGCTTCAGCCCCTCTGATTCTCGCCGTCTGTTTCAGCCCCTCTGTTTCTCGCCCTCTGTTTCAGCCCCTCTGATTCAGCCCCTCTGTTTCAGCCCCTCTGATTCAGCCCCTCTGATTCAGCCCCTCTGATTCAGCCCCTCTGTTTCTCGCCCTCTGATTCAGCCCCTCTGTTTCCCGCCCCTCTGTTTCAGCCCCTCTGTTTCTCGCCCTCTGTTTCAGCCTCTCTGTTTCTCGCCCTCTGTTTCAGCCCCACTGTTTCAGCCCCTCTGTTTCAGCCCCTCTGTTTCAGCGCCTCTGTTTCTCGCCCTCTGTTTCAGCCCCTCTGTTTCTCGCCCTCTGTTTCAGCCCCTCTGATTCAGCCCCTCTGTTTCAGCCGCTCTGTTTCTCCCCCTCTGTTCCAGCCCCTCTGTTTCAGCCCCTCTGTTTCAGCCACTCTGTTTCAGCCCCTCTGTTTCAGCCCCTCTGTTTCAGCCCCTCTGTTTCTCGCCCTCTGTTTCAGCCCCTCTGTTTCTCGCCCTCTGTTTCAGCCCCTCTGTTTCAGCCTGTCTGTTTCAGCCACTCTGTTTCTCGCCCTCTGTTTCAGCCCCTCTGTTTCTCACCCTCTGTTTCAGCCCCTCTGATTCAGCCCCTCTGTTTCTCGCCCTCTGTTTCAGCCCCTCTGTTTCTCGCCCTCTGTTTCAGCCCCTCTGTTTCAGCCCCTCTGTTTCAGCCCCTCTGTTTCTCGCCCTCTGTTTCAGCGCCTCTGTTTCTCGCCCTCTGTTTCATGCCCTCTGTTTCTCGCCCTCTGTTTCAGCCCCTCTGATTCAGCCCCTCTGTTTCAGCCCCACTGATTCACCCCTCTGTTTTAGCCCCTCTGTTTCAGCCCCTCTGTTTCAGCCCCTCTGTTTCTCGCCCTCTATTTCACACCCTCTGTTTGTCGCCCTCTGTTTCAGCCCCTCTGTTTTTCGCCCTCTGTTTCAGCCCCTCTGTTTATTGCCCTCTGTTTCAGGCTCTCTGTTTCAGTCCGTCTGTTTCAGCCCCTCTGTTTCAGCCCCTCTGTTTCTCGCCCTCTGTTTCAGCCCCTCTGATTCTCGCCCTCTGTTTCAGCCCCTCTGTTTCTCGCCCTCTGTTTCAGCCCCTCTGATTAAGCCCCTCTGTTTCAGCCCCTCTGATTCAGCCCCTCTGATTCAGCACCTCTGATTCAGCCCTTCTGTTTCTCGCACTCTGTTTCAGCCCCTCTGTTTCAGCCCCTCTGTTTCAGCCCCTCTGTTTCTCACCCTCTGTTTCAGCCCCTCTGATTCAGCCCCTCTGATTCAGCCACTCTGTTTCTCGCCCTCTGTTTCAGCCCCTCTGCTTCTCACCCTCTGTTTCAACCCCTCTGATTCAGCCCCTCTGTTTCTCGACCTCTGTTTCAGCCCCTCCTTTTCTCGCCCTCTGTTTCACACCCTCTGTTTCAGCCCCTCTGTTTCAGCCCCTCTGTTTCTCGCCCTCTGTTTCAGCCGCTCTGTTTCTCGCCCTCTGTTTCAGACCCTCTGTTTCTCGCCCTCTGTTTCAGCCCCTCTTATTCAGCCCCTCTGTTTCAGCCCCTCTGTTTCAGCCCCTCTGTTTCTCGCCATCTATTTCTCACCCTCTGTTTCTCGCCCTCTGTTTCAGCACTTAGTTTTTCGCCGTCTGTTTCAGCCCCTCTGTTTCTCGCCCTCTGTTTCAGGCTCTCTGTTTCAGCCTGTCTGTTCCAGCCCTCTGTTTCAGCCCCTCTGTTTCTCGCCCTCTGTTTCCCGCCCGCTGCTTCAGCCCCTTTGTTCCTCACCCTCTGTTTCAGCCCCACTGTTTCAGAACCTCTGATTCAGCCACTCTGATTCAGCCCCTTTGTTTCTCGCCCTCTGTTTCAGCCCCTCTGTTTCAGCCCCTCTTTTTCAGCCCCTCTGTTTCTAGCCCTCTGTTTCAGCCCCTCTGTTTCTCGCCATCTGTTTCAGCCCCTCTGTTTCTCGCACTCCATTTCAGCCCCTCTGTTTCTCGCCCTCTGTTTCAGCCCCTCTGTTTCTCGCCCTCCATTTCAGCCCCTCTGTTTCAGCCCCTCTGTTTCTCGCCCCCTGTTTCTGAGCTCTGTTTCTCGCCCTCTGTTTCAGCCCCACTGTTTCTCGCCCTCTGTTTCAGCCCCTCTGTTTCAGCCCCTCTGTTTTTCACCCTCTGTTTCAACCCCTCTGATTCAGCCCCTCTGATTCAGCCCCTCTGTTTCCCGCCCCTCTGTTTCAGCCCCTCTGTTTCTCGCCCTCTGTTTCAGCCCCTCTGTTTCTCGTCCTCTGTTTCAGCCCCTCTGTTTCAGCCCTTCTGCTTCAGCGCCTCTGTTTCTCGCCCTCTGTTTCAGCCCCTCTGTTTCTCGCCCTCTGTTTCAGACGCTCTGATTCAGCCCCTCTGATTCAGCCCCTCTGTTTCTCCCCCTGTGTTCCAGCCACTCTGTTTCAGCCCCTCTGTTTCAGCCACTCTGTTTCAGCCCCTCTCTTTCAGCCCCTCTGTTTCAGCCCCTCTGTTTCTCGCCCTCTGTTTCAGCCCCTCTGTTTCTCGCCCTCTGTTTCAGCCCCTCTGTTTCAGCCCGTCTGTTTCAGCCACTCTGTTTCTCGCCCTCTGTTTCAGCCCCTCTGTTTCAGCCCCTCTGTTTCTCGCCCTCTGTTTCAGCCCCTCTGTTTCTCGCCGTCTGTTTCAGCCCCTCTGTTTCAGCCCCTCTGATTCAGCCCCTCTGTTTCTCGACCTCTGTTTCAGCCCCTCTGTTTCTCGCCCTCTGTTTCAGCCCCTCTGTTTCTCGCATTCTGTTTCAGCCCCTCTGATTCAGCCCCTCTGTTTCTCCCCCTCTGTTTCAGCCCCTCTGTTTCAGCCCCTCTGTTTCTCGCCATCTGTTTCAGCCCCTCTTTTTCACCCCTCTGTTTCTCGCACTCTGTTTCTGCCCCTCTGTTTCTCGCCCTCTGTTTCAGCCCCGCTGATTCAGCCCCTCTGTTTCAGCCCCTCTGAATCATCCCCTCTGATTCAGCCCCTCTGTTTCTGCCCCTCTGTTTCTCACCCTCTGTTTCAGTCCCGCTGTATCTCGCCCTCTGCTTCAGCCCCTCTGTTTCAGCCCCTCTGTTTCAGCCCCTCTGTTTCTCGCCCTCTGTTTCAGCCCCTCTGTTTCAGCCCCTCTGTTTCAGCCACTCTGTTTCTCACCCTCTGTTTCAGCCCCTCTGATTCAGCCCCTCTGATTCAGTCCCTCTGATTCAGCCCCTCTGTTTCCGGACCCTCTGTTTCAGCCCCTCTGTTTCTCGCCGTCTGTTTCAGCCCCTCTGTTTCAGCCCCTCTGATTCAGCCCCTCTGTTTCTCGACCTCTGTTTCAGCCCCTCTGTTTCTCGCCCTCTGTTTCAGCCCCTCTGTTTCTTGCATTTTGTTTCAGCCCCTCTGATTCAGCCCCACTGTTTCTCGCCCTCTGTTTCAGCCCCTCTGTTTCAGCCCCTCTGTTTCTCGCCGTCTGTTTCAGCCCCTCTGTTTCAGCCCCTCTGTTTCTCGCACTCTGTTTCTGCCCCTCTATTTCTCGCCCTCTGTTTCAGCCCCGCTGTTTCTCGCCCTCTGTTTCAGCCCCGCTGATTCAGCCCCTCTGTTTCAGCCCCTTTGAATCATCCCCTCTGATTCAGCCCCTCTGTTTCTGCCCCTCTGTTTCTCGCCCTCTGCTTCAGCCCCTCTGTTTCAGCCCCTCTGTTTCAGCCCCTCTGTTTCTCGCCCACTGTTTCAGCCCCTCCGTTTCAGCCCCTCTGTTTCAGCCCCTCTGTTTCTCACCCTCTGTTTCAGCCCCTCTGATTCAGCCCCTCTGATTCAACCCCTCTGATTCAGCCCCTCTGTTTCCGGGCCCTCTGTTTCAGCCCCTCTGTTTCTCGCCCTCTGTTTCAGCCCCTCTGTTTCTCGCCCTCTGTTTCAGCCCCTCTGATTCAGCCCCTCTGTTTCAGCCCCTCTGTTTCGCCCCCTCTGTTCCAGCCCCTCTGTTTCAGCCCCTCTGTTTCAGCCACTCTGTTTCAGCCCCTCTGTTTCAGCCCCTCTGTTTCAGCCCCTCTGTTTCTCACCCTCTGTTTCAGCCCCTCTGTTTCTCGCCCTCTGTTTCAGCCCCTCTGTTTCAGCCCATCTGTTTCAGCAACTCTGTTTCTCGGCCTCTGTTTCAGCCCCTCTGTTTCTCACCCTCTGTTTCAGCCCCTCTGATTCAGCCCCTCTGTTTCTCGCCCTCTGTTTCAGCCCCTCTGTTTCTCGCGCTCTGTTTAAGCCCCTCTGTTTCTCGCCCTCTGTTTCAGCCCCTCTGTTTCAGCCCCTCGGATTCAGCCCCTCTGTTTCTCGCCCTCTGTTTCAGCCCCTCTGTTTCCCCCCCTCTGTTTCATCCCCTCTGTTTCTCGCCCTCAGTTTCAGCCCCTCTGTTTATCCCCCTCTGTTCCAGCCCCTCTGTTTCAGCCCCTCTGCTTCAGCCACTCTGTTTCAGCCCCTCTGTTTGAGCCCCTCTGTTTCAGCCCCTCTGATTCTCGCCCTCTGTTTCAGCCCCTCTGTTTCTCGCCCTCTGTTTCAGCCCCACTGTTTCAGCCCCTCTGTTTCTCGCCCTCTGTTTCAGCCCCTCTGTTTCTCGCCCTCTGTTTCAGCCCCTCTGTTTCTAGCCCTCTGTTTCAGCCCCTCTGTTTCAGCCCCTCTGATTCAGTCCCTCTGTTTCTCGCCCTCTGTTTCAGCCCCTCTGTTTCCACCCCTCTGTTTCAGCCCCTCTGTTTCTCGCCCTCTGATTCAGCCCCTCTGTTTCAGCCCGTCTGTTTCAGCCCCTCTGTTTCAGCCCCTCTGTTTCTCACCCTCTGTTTCTCGCCCTCTGTTTCTGCCCCTCTGTTTTTCGCCCTCTGTTTCAGCGCCCTGTTTCTCGCCCTCTGTTTCAGGCTCTCTGTTTCAGCCCCTCTGTTTCTCGCCCTCTGTTTCTCGCCCGCTGTTTCAGCCCCTTTGTTTCTCGCCCTCTGTTTCAGCCACTCTGTTTCAGACCGTCTGATTCAGCCCCTCTGATTCAGCCCCTCTGTTTCTCGCCCTCTGTTTCAGACCCTCTGTTTCAGCCCCTCTGTTTCAGCTCCTTTTTTTCAGCCCCTCTGTTTCTCACCCTCTGTTTCAGCCCCTCTGTTTCTCGCCCTCTGTTTCAGCCCCACTGTTTCTCGCCCTCTGTTTCAGCCCCTCTGTTTCAGCCCCTCTGTTTCTCGCCCTCTGTTTCTGCCCCTCTGTTTCTCGCCCTCTGTTTCAGCCCCGCTGTTTCTCGTCCTCTGTTTCAACCTCGCTGATTCAGCCCCTCTGTTTCAGCCCCTCTGAATCAGCCCCTCTGATTCAGCCCCTCTGTTTCAGCCCCTCTGTTTCAGCCCCTCTGTTTCTCGCCCTCTGCTTCAGCCCCTCTGATTCTCGCCGTCTGTTTCAGCCCCTCTGTTTCTCGCCCTCTGTTTCAGCCCCTCTGATTCAGCCCCTCTATTTCAGCCCCTCTGATTCAGCCCCTCTGATTCAGCCCCTCTGATTCAGCCCCTCTGTTTCTCGCCCTCTGATTCAGCCCCTCTGTTTCCCGCCCCTCTGTTTCAGCCCCTCTGTTTCTCGCCCTCTGTTTCAGCCTCTCTGTTTCTCGCCCTCTGTTTCAGCCCCACTGTTTCAGCCCCTCTGTTTCAGCCCCTCTGTTTCAGCGCCTCTGTTTCTCGCCCTCTGTTTCAGCCCCTCTGTTTCTCGCCCTCTGTTTCAGCCCCTCTGATTCAGCCCCTCTGTTTCAGCCGCTCTGTTTCTCCCCCTCTGTTCCAGCCCCTCTGTTTCAGCCCCTCTGTTTCAGCCACTCTGTTTCAGCCCCTCTGTTTCAGCCCCTCTGTTTCAGCCCCTCTGTTTCTCGCCCTCTGTTTCAGCCCCTCTGTTTCTCGCCCTCTGTTTCAGCCCCTCTGTTTCAGCCTGTCTGTTTCAGCCACTCTGTTTCTCGCCCTCTGTTTCAGCCCCTCTGTTTCTCACCCTCTGTTTCAGCCCCTCTGATTCAGCCCCTCTGTTTCTCGCCCTATGTTTCAGCCCCTCTGTTTCTCGCCCTCTGTTTCAGCCCCTCTGTTTCAGCCCCTCTGTTTCAGCCCCTCTGTTTCTCGCCCTCTGTTTCAGCGCCTCTGTTTCTCGCCCTCTGTTTCATGCCCTCTGTTTCTCGCCCTCTGTTTCAGCCCCTCTGATTCAGCCCCTCTGTTTCAGCCCCACTGATTCACCCCTCTGTTTCAGCCCCTCTGTTTCAGCCCCTCTGTTTCAGCCCCTCTGTTTCTCGCCCTCTATTTCTCACCCTCTGTTTGTCGCCCTCTGTTTCAGCCCCTCTGTTTTTCGCCCTCTGTTTCAGCCCCTCTGTTTATTGCCCTCTGTTTCAGCCCCTCTGTTTCAGCCCCTCTGTTTCTCGCCCTCTGTTTCAGCCCCTCTGATTCTCGCCCTCTGTTTCAGCCCCTCTGTTTCTCGCCCTCTGTTTCAGCCCCTCTGATTAAGCCCCTCTGTTTCAGCCCCTCTGATTCAGCCCCTCTGATTCAGCACCTCTGATTCAGCCCCTCTGTTTCTCGCACTCTGTTTCAGCCCCTCTGTTTCAGCCCCTCTGTTTCAGCCCCTCTGTTTCTCACCCTCTGTTTCAGCCCCTCTGATTCAGCCCCTCTGATTCAGCCACTCTGTTTCTCGCCCTCTGTTTCAGCCCCTCTGCTTCTCACCCTCTGTTTCAACCCCTCTGATTCAGCCCCTCTGTTTCTCGACCTCTGTTTCAGCCCCTCCTTTTCTCGCCCTCTGTTTCACACCCTCTGTTTCAGCCCCTCTGTTTCAGCCCCTCTGTTTCTCGCCCTCTGTTTCAGCCGCTCTGTTTCTCGCCCTCTGTTTCAGACCCTCTGTTTCTCGCCCTCTGTTTCAGCCCCTCTTATTCAGCCCCTCTGTTTCAGCCCCTCTGTTTCAGCCCCTCTGTTTCTCGCCATCTATTTCTTACCCTCTGTTTCTCGCCCTCTGTTTCAGCACTTAGTTTTTCGCCCTCTGTTTCAGCCCCTCTGTTTCTCGCCCTCTGTTTCAGGCTCTCTGTTTCAGCCTGTCTGTTCCAGCCCTCTGTTTCAGCCCCTCTGTTTCTCGCCCTCTGTTTCCCGCCCGCTGCTTCAGCCCCTTTGTTCCTCACCCTCTGTTTCAGCCCCACTGTTTCAGCCCCTCTGATTCAGCCACTCTGATTCAGCCCCTTTGTTTCTCGCCCTCTGTTTCAGCCCCTCTGTTTCAGCCCCTCTTTTTCAGCCCCTCTGTTTCTCGCCCTCTGTTTCAGCCCCTCTGTTTCTCGCCCTCTGTTTCAGCCCCTCTGTTTCTCGCACTCCATTTCAGCCCCTCTGTTTCTCGCCCTCTGTTTCAGCCCCTCTGTTTCTCGCCCTCCATTTCAGCCCCTCTGTTTCAGCCCCTCTGTTTCTCGCCCCCTGTTTCTGAGCTCTGTTTCTCGCCCTCTGTTTCAGCCCCACTGTTTCTCGCCCTCTGTTTCAGCCCCTCTGTTTCAGCCCCTCTGTTTTTCACCCTCTGTTTCAGCCCCTCTGATTCAGCCCCTCTGATTCAGCCCCTCTGTTTCCCGCCCCTCTGTTTCAGCCCCTCTGTTTCTCGCCCTCTGTTTCAGCCCCTCTGTTTCTCGTCCTCTGTTTCAGCCCCTCTGTTTCAGCCCCTCTGTTTCAGCCCTTCTGCTTCAGCGCCTCTGTTTCTCGCCCTCTGTTTCAGCCCCTCTGTTTCTCGCCCTCTGTTTCAGACGCTCTGATTCAGCCCCTCTGTTTCAGCCCCTCTGTTTCTCCCCCTGTGTTCCAGCCACTCTGTTTCAGCCCCTCTGTTTCAGCCACTCTGTTTCAGCCCCTCTCTTTCAGCCCCTCTGTTTCAGCCCCTCTGTTTCTCGCCCTCTGTTTCAGCCCCTCTGTTTCTCGCCCTCTGTTTCAGCCCCTCTGTTTCAGCCCGTCTGTTTCAGCCACTCTGTTTCTCGCCCTCTGTTTCAGCCCCTCTGTTTCAGCCCCTCTGTTTCTCGCCCTCTGTTTCAGCCCCTCTGTTTCTCGCCGTCTGTTTCAGCCCCTCTGTTTCAGCCCCTCTGATTCAGCCCCTCTGTTTCTCGACCTCTGTTTCAGCCCCTCTGTTTCTCGCCCTCTGTTTCAGCCCCTCTGTTTCTCGCATTCTGTTTCAGCCCCTCTGATTCAGCCCCTCTGTTTCTCGCCCTCTGTTTCAGCCCCTCTGTTTCAGCCCCTCTGTTTCTCGCCATCTGTTTCAGCCCCTCTGTTTCAGCCCCTCTGTTTCTCGCACTCTGTTTCTGCCCCTCTGTTTCTCGCCCTCTGTTTCAGCCCCGCTGATTCAGCCCCTCTGTTTCAGCCCCTCTGAATCATCCCCTCTGATTCAGCTCCTCTGTTTCTGCCCCTCTGTTTCTCACCCTCTGTTTCAGTCCCGCTGTATCTCGCCCTCTGCTTCAGCCCCTCTGTTTCAGCCCCTCTGTTTCAGCCCCTCTGTTTCTCGCCCTCTGTTTCAGCCCCTCTGTTTCAGCCCCTCTGTTTCAGCCACTCTGTTTCTCACCCTCTGTTTCAGCCCCTCTGATTCAGCCCCTCTGATTCAGCCCCTCTGATTCAGCCCCTGTGTTTCCGGGCCCTCTGTTTCAGCCCCTCTGTTTCTCGCCGTCTGTTTCAGCCCCTCTGTTTCAGCCCCTCTGATTCAGCCCCTCTGTTTCTCGACCTCTGTTTCAGCCCCTCTGTTTCTCGCCCTCTGTTTCAGCCCCTCTGTTTCTCGCATTTTGTTTCAGCCCCTCTGATTCAGCCCCTCTGTTTCTCGCCCTCTGTTTCAGCCCCTCTGTTTCAGCCCCTCTGTTTCTCGCCGTCTGTTTCAGCCCCTCTGTTTCAGCCCCTCTGTTTCTCGCACTCTGTTTCTGCCCCTCTATTTCTCGCCCTCTGTTTCAGCCCCGCTGTTTCTCGCCCTCTGTTTCAGCCCCGCTGATTCAGCCCCTCTGTTTCAGCCCCTTTGAATCATCCCCTCTGATTCAGCCCCTCTGTTTCTGCCCCTCTGTTTCTCGCCCTCTGTTTCAGACCCGCTGTATCTCGCCCTCTGCTTCAGCCCCTCTGTTTCAGCCCCTCTGTTTCAGCCCCTCTGTTTCTCGCCCTCTGTTTCAGCCCCTCCGTTTCAGCCCCTCTGTTTCAGCCCCTCTGTTTCTCACCCTCTGTTTCAGCGCCTCTGATTCAGCCCCTCTGATTCAGCCCCTCTGATTCAGCCCCTCTGTTTCCGGGCCCTCTGTTTCAGCCCCTCTGTTTCTCGCCCTCTGTTTCAGCCCCTCTGTTTCTCGCCCTCTGTTTCAGCCCCTCTGATTCAGCCCCTCTGTTTCAGCCCCTCTGTTTCGCCCCCTCTGTTCCAGCCCCTCTGTTTCAGCCCCTCTGTTTCAGCCACTCTGTTTCAGCCCCTCTGTTTCAGCCCCTCTGTTTCAGCCCCTTTGTTTCTCGCCCTCTGTTTCAGCCCCTCTGTTTCAGCCCCTCTTTTTCAGCCCCTCTGTTTCTCGCCCTCTGTTTCAGCCCCTCTGTTTCTCGCCCTCTGTTTCAGCCCCTCTGTTTCTCGCACTCCATTTCAGCCCCTCTGTTTCTCGCCCTCTGTTTCAGCCCCTCTGTTTCTCGCCCTCCATTTCAGCCCCTCTGTTTCAGCCCCTCTGTTTCTCGCCCCCTGTTTCTGAGCTCTGTTTCTCGCCCTCTGTTTCAGCCCCACTGTTTCTCGCCCTCTGTTTCAGCCCCTCTGTTTCAGCCCCTCTGTTTTTCACCCTCTGTTTCAGCCCCTCTGATTCAGCCCCTCTGATTCAGCCCCTCTGTTTCCCGCCCCTCTGTTTCAGCCCCTCTGTTTCTCGCCCTCTGTTTCAGCCCCTCTGTTTCTCGTCCTCTGTTTCAGCCCCTCTGTTTCAGCCCCTCTGTTTCAGCCCTTCTGCTTCAGCGCCTCTGTTTCTCGCCCTCTGTTTCAGCCCCTCTGTTTCTCGCCCTCTGTTTCAGACGCTCTGATTCAGCCCCTCTGTTTCAGCCCCTCTGTTTCTCCCCCTGTGTTCCAGCCACTCTGTTTCAGCCCCTCTGTTTCAGCCACTCTGTTTCAGCCCCTCTCTTTCAGCCCCTCTGTTTCAGCCCCTCTGTTTCTCGCCCTCTGTTTCAGCCCCTCTGTTTCAGCCCGTCTGTTTCAGCCACTCTGTTTCTCGCCCTCTGTTTCAGCCCCTCTGTTTCAGCCCCTCTGTTTCTCGCCCTCTGTTTCAGCCCCTCTGTTTCTCGCCGTCTGTTTCAGCCCCTCTGTTTCAGCCCCTCTGATTCAGCCCCTCTGTTTCTCGACCTCTGTTTCAGCCCCTCTGTTTCTCGCCCTCTGTTTCAGCCCCTCTGTTTCTCGCATTCTGTTTCAGCCCCTCTGATTCAGCCCCTCTGTTTCTCGCCCTCTGTTTCAGCCCCTCTGTTTCAGCCCCTCTGTTTCTCGCCATCTGTTTCAGCCCCTCTGTTTCAGCCCCTCTGTTTCTCGCACTCTGTTTCTGCCCCTCTGTTTCTCGCCCTCTGTTTCAGCCCCGCTGATTCAGCCCCTCTGTTTCAGCCCCTCTGAATCATCCCCTCTGATTCAGCCCCTCTGTTTCTGCCCCTCTGTTTCTCACCCTCTGTTTCAGTCCCGCTGTATCTCGCCCTCTGCTTCAGCCCCTCTGTTTCAGCCCCTCTGTTTCAGCCCCTCTGTTTCTCGCCCTCTGTTTCAGCCCCTCTGTTTCAGCCCCTCTGTTTCAGCCACTCTGTTTCTCACCCTCTGTTTCAGCCCCTCTGATTCAGCCCCTCTGATTCAGCCCCTCTGATTCAGCCCCTGTGTTTCCGGGCCCTCTGTTTCAGCCCCTCTGTTTCTCGCCGTCTGTTTCAGCCCCTCTGTTTCAGCCCCTCTGATTCAGCCCCTCTGTTTCTCGACCTCTGTTTCAGCCCCTCTGTTTCTCGCCCTCTGTTTCAGCCCCTCTGTTTCTCGCATTTTGTTTCAGCCCCTCTGATTCAGCCCCTCTGTTTCTCGCCCTCTGTTTCAGCCCCTCTGTTTCAGCCCCTCTGTTTCTCGCTGTCTGTTTCAGCCCCTCTGTTTCAGCCCCTCTGTTTCTCGCACTCTGTTTCTGCCCCTCTATTTCTCGCCCTCTGTTTCAGCCCCGCTGTTTCTCCCCCTCTGTTTCAGCCCCGCTGATTCAGCCCCTCTGTTTCAGCCCCTTTGAATCATCCCCTCTGATTCAGCCCCTCTGTTTCTGCCCCTCTGTTTCTCGCCCTCTGTTTCAGCCCCGCTGTATCTCGCCCTCTGCTTCAGCCCCTCTGTTTCAGCCCCTCTGTTTCAGCCCCTCTGTTTCTCGCCCTCTGTTTCAGCCCCTCCGTTTCAGCCCCTCTGTTTCAGCCCCTCTGTTTCTCACCCTCTGTTTCAGCCCCTCTGATTCAGCCCCTCTGATTCAGCCCCTCTGATTCAGCCCCTCTGTTTCCGGGCCCTCTGTTTCAGCCCCTCTGTTTCTCGCCCTCTGTTTCAGCCCCTCTGTTTCTCGCCCTCTGTTTCAGCCCCTCTGATTCAGCCCCTCTGTTTCAGCCCCTCTGTTTCGCCCCCTCTGTTCCAGCCCCTCTGTTTCAGCCCCTCTGTTTCAGCCACTCTGTTTCAGCCCCTCTGTTTCAGCCCCTCTGTTTCAGCCCCTCTGTTTCTCACCCTCTGTTTCAGCCCCTCTGTTTCTCGCCCTCTGTTTCAGCCCCTCTGTTTCAGCCCATCTGTTTCAGCAACTCTGTTTCTCGCCCTCTGTTTCAGCCCCTCTGTTTCTCACCCTCTGTTTCAGCCCCTCTGATTCAGCCCCTCTGTTTCTCGCCCTCTGTTTCAGCCCCTCTGTTTCTCGCGCTCTGTTTAAGCCCCTCTGTTTCTCGCCCTCTGTTTCAGCCCCTCTGTTTCAGCCCCTCGGATTCAGCCCCTCTGTTTCTCGCCCTCTGTTTCAGCCCCTCTGTTTCCCCCCCTCTGTTTCATCCCCTCTGTTTCTCGCCCTCAGTTTCAGCCCCTCTGTTTCAGCCCGTCTGTTGCAGCCCCTCTGTTTCAGCCCCTCTGTTTCAGCCCCTCTGCTTCAGCGCCTCTGTTTCTCGCCCTCTGTTTCAGCCCCTCTGTTTCTCGCCCTCTGTTTCAGACGCTCTGATTCAGCCCCTCTGTTTCAGCCCCTCTGTTTCTCCCCCTGTGTTCCAGCCACTCTGTTTCAGCCCCTCTGTTTCAGCCACTCTGTTTCAGCCCCTCTCTTTCAGCCCCTCTGTTTCAGCCCCTCTGTTTCTCGCCCTCTGTTTCAGCCCCTCTGTTTCTCGCCCTCTGTTTCAGCCCCTCTGTTTCAGCCCGTCTGTTTCAGCCACTCTGTTTCTCGCCCTCTGTTTCAGCCCCTCTGTTTCAGCCCCTCTGTTTCTCGCCGTCTGTTTCAGCCCCTCTGTTTCTCGCCGTCTGTTTCAGCCCCTCTGTTTCAGCCCCTCTGATTCAGCCCCTCTGTTTCTCGACCTCTGTTTCAGCCCCTCTGTTTCTCGCCCTCTGTTTCAGCCCCTCTGTTTCTCGCCCTCTGTTTCAGCCCCTCTGTTTCAGCTCCTCTGTTTCTCGCCCTCTGTTTCAGCCCCTCTGTTTCAGCCCCTCTGTTTCTGGCACTCTGTTTCTGCCCCTCTGTTTCTCGCCCTCTGTTTCAGCCCCGCTGATTCAGCCCCTCTGTTTCAGCCCCTCTGAATCATCCCCTCTGATTCAGCCCCTCTGTTTCTGCCCCTCTGTTTCTCGCCCTCTGTTTCAGTCCCGCTGTATCTCGCCCTCTGCTTCAGCCCCTCTGTTTCAGCCCCTCTGTTTCAGCCCCTCTGTTTCTCGCCCTCTGTTTCAGCCCCTCTGTTTCAGCCCCTCTGTTTCAGCCACTCTGTTTCTCACCCTCTGTTTCAGCCCCTCTGATTCAGCCCCTCTGATTCAGCCCCTCTGTTTCCGGGCCCTCTGTTTCAGCCCCTCTGTTTCTCGCCGTCTGTTTCAGCCCCTCTGTTTCAGCCCCTCTGATTCAGCCCCTCTGTTTCTCGACCTCTGTTTCAGCCCCTCTGTTTCTCGCCCTCTGTTTCAGCCCCTCTGTTTCTCGCATTTTGTTTCAGCCCCTCTGATTCAGCCCCTCTGTTTCTCGCCCTCTGTTTCAGCCCCTCTGTTTCAGCCCCTCTGTTTCTCGCCGTCTGTTTCAGCCCCTCTGTTTCAGCCCCTCTGTTTCTCGCACTCTGTTTCTGCCCCTCTATTTCTCGCCCTCTGTTTCAGCCCCGCTGTTTCTCGCCCTCTGTTTCAGCCCCGCTGATTCAGCCCCTCTGTTTCAGCCCCTTTGAATCATCCCCTCTGATTCAGCCCCTCTGTTTCTGCCCCTCTGTTTCTCGCCCTCTGTTTCAGCCCCGCTGTATCTCGCCCTCTGCTTCAGCCCCTCTGTTTCAGCCCCTCTGTTTCAGCCCCTCTGTTTCTCGCCCTCTGTTTCAGCCCCTCTGTTTCAGCCCCTCTGTTTCAGCCCCTCTGTTTCTCACCCTCTGTTTCAGCCCCTCTGATTCAGCCCCTCTGATTCAGCCCCTCTGATTCAGCCCCTCTGTTTCCGGGCCCTCTGTTTCAGCCCCTCTGTTTCTCGCCCTCTGTTTCAGCCCCTCTGTTTCTCGCCCTCTGTTTCAGCCCCTCTGATTCAGCCTCTCTGTTTCAGCCCCTCTGTTTCGCCCCCTCTGTTCCAGCCCCTCTGTTTCAGCCCCTCTGTTTCAGCCACTCTGTTTCAGCCCCTCTGTTTCAGCCCCTCTGTTTCAGCCCCTCTGTTTCTCACCCTCTGTTTCAGCCCCTCTGTTTCTCGCCCTCTGTTTCAGCCCCTCTGTTTCAGCCCCTCTGTTTCAGCCCCTCTGTTTCTGCCCCTCTGTTTCTCGCCCTCTGTTTCAGCCCATCTGTTTCAGCAACTCTGTTTCTCGCCCTCTGTTTCAGCCCCTCTGTTTCTCACCCTCTGTTTCAGCCCCTCTGATTCAGCCCCTCTGTTTCTCGCCCTCTGTTTCAGCCCCTCTGTTTCTCGCGCTCTGTTTCAGCCCCTCTGTTTCTCGCCCTCTGTTTCAGCCCCTCTGTTTCAGCCCCTCTGATTCAGCCCCTCTGTTTCTCGCCCTCTGTTTCAGCCCCTCTGTTTCCCCCCCTCTGTTTCATCCCCTCTGTTTTTCGCCCTCAGTTTCAGCCCCTCTGTTTCAGCCCGTCTGTTGCAGCCGCTCTGTTTCAACCCCTCTGTTTCTCACGCTCTGTTTCTCGCCCTCTGTTTCAGCCCCTCTGTTTTTCGCCCTCTGGTTCAGTCCCCTGTTTCTCGCCCTCTGTTTCAGGCTCTCTGTTTCCGCCCCTCTGTTTCTCGCCCTCTGTTTCTCGCCCGCTGTTTCAGCCCCTTTGTTTCTCGCCCTCTGTTTCAGCCCCTCTGTTTCAGCCCCTCTGATTCAGCCCCTCTGATTCAGCCCCTCTGTTTCTCGCCCTCTGTTTCAGACCCTCTGTTTCAGACCCTCTGTTTCAGCCCCTCTGATTCAGCCCCTCTGTTTCTCGACCTCTGTTTCAGCCCCTATGTTGCTCGCCCTCTGTTTCAGCCCCTCTGTTTCTCGCATTTTGTTTCAGCCCCTCTGATTCAGCCCCTCTGTTTCTCGCCCTCTGTTTCAGCCCCTCTGTTTCAGCCCCTCTGTTTCTCGCCGTCTGTTTCAGCCCCTCTGTTTCAGCTCCTCTGTTTCTCGCACTCTGTTTCTGCCCCTCTATTTCTCGCCCTCTGTTTCAGCCCCGCTGTTTCTCGCCCTCTGTTTCAGCCCCGCTGATTCAGCCCCTCTGTTTCAGCCGCTCTGAATCATCCCCTCTGATTCAGCCCCTCTGTTTCTGCCCCTCTGTTTCTCGCCCTCTGTTTCAGCCCCGCTGTATCTCGCCCTCTGCTTCAGCCCCTCTGTTTCAGCCCCTCTGTTTCAGCCCCTCTGTTTCTCGCCCTCTGTTTCAGCCCCTCTGTTTCAGCCCCTCTGTTTCAGCCCCTCTGTTTCTCACCCTCTGTTTCAGCCCCTCTGATTCAGCCCCTCTGATTCAGCCCCTCTGATTCAGCCCCTCTGTTTCCGGGCCCTCTGTTTCAGCCCCTCTGTTTCTCGCCCTCTGTGTCAGCCCCTCTGTTTCTCGCCCTCTGTTTCAGCCCCTCTGATTCAGCCCCTCTGTTTCAGCCCCTCTGTTTCGCCCCCTCTGTTCCAGCCCCTCTGTTTCAGCCCCTCTGTTTCAGCCACTCTGTTTCAGCCCCTCTGTTTCAGCCCCTCTGTTTCAGCCCCTCTGTTTCTCACCCTCTGTTTCAGCCCCTCTGTTTCTCGCCCTCTGTTTCAGCCCCTCTGTTTCAGCCCATCTGTTTCAGCAACTCTGTTTCTCGCCCTCTGTTTCAGCCCCTCTGTTTCTCACCCTCTGTTTCAGCCCCTCTGATTCAGCCCCTCTGTTTCTCGCCCTCTGTTTCAGCCCCTCTGTTTCTCCCCCTCTGTTTCAGCCCCTCTGTTTCTCGCCCTCTGTTTCAGCCCCTCTGTTTCAGCCCCTCTGATTCAGCCCCTCTGTTTCTCGCCCTCTGTTTCAGCCCCTCTGTTTCCCCCCCTCTGTTTCATCCCCTCTGTTTCTCGCCCTCAGATTCAGCCCCTCTGTTTCAGCCCGTCTGTTGCAGCCCCTCTGTTTCAACCCCTCTGTTTCTCACCCTCTGTTTCTCGCCCTCTGTTTCAGCCCCTCTGTTTTTCGCCCTCTGGTTCAGCCCCCTGTTTCTCGCCCTCTGTTTCAGGCTCTCTGTTTCCGCCCCTCAGTTTCTCGCCCTCTGTTTCTCGCCCGCTGTTTCAGCCCCTTTGTTTCTCGCCCTCTGTTTCAGCCCCTCCGTTTCAGCCCCTCTGATTCAGCCCCTCTGATTCAGCCCCTCTGTTTCTCGCCCTCTGTTTCAGACCCTCTGTTTCAGCCCCTCTGTTTCAGCTCCTCTGTTTCAGCCCCTCTGTTTCTCGCCCTCTGTTTCAGCCCCTCTGTTTCTCGCCCTCTGTTTCAGCTCCTCTGTTTCTCGCCCTCTTTTTCAGCCCCTCTGTTTCTCGCCATCTGTTTCAGCCCCTCTGTTTCAGCCCCTCTGTTTCTTGCCCTCAGTTTCTGCCCCTCTGTTTCTCGCCTTCTGTTTCAGCCCCGCTGTTTCTCGCCCTCTGTTTCAGCCCCTCTGATTCAGCCCCTCTGATTCAGCCCCTCTGTTTCTCGCCCTCTGTTTCAGCCCCTCTGTTTCAGCCCCTCTGATTCAGCCCCTCTGATTCAGGCCCTCTTATTCAGCCCCTCTGTTTCCCGCTCCTCTGTTTCAGCCCCTCTGTTTCTCGCCCTCTGTTTCAGCCCCTCTGTTTCTCGCCCTCTGTTTCAGCCCCTCTGTTTCAGCCCCTCTGTTTCAGCCCCTCTGTTTATCCCCCTCTGTTCCAGCCCCTCTGTTTCTCGCCCTCTGTTTCAGCCCCGCTGTATCTCGCCCTCTGCTTCAGCCCCTCTGTTTCAGCCCCTCTGTTTCAGCCCCTCTGTTTCTCGCCCTCTGTTTCAGCCCCTCTGTTTCAGCCCCTCTGTTTCAGCCCCTCTGTTTCTCACCCTCTGTTTCAGCCCCTCTGATTCAGCCCCTCTGATTCAGCCCCTCTGATTCAGCCCCTCTGTTTCCGGGCCCTCTGTTTCAGCCCCTCTGTTTCTCGCCCTCTGTTTCAGCCCCTCTGTTTCTCGCCCTCTGTTTCAGCCCCTCTGATTCAGCCCCTCTGTTTCAGCCCCTCTGTTTCGCCCCCTCTGTTCCAGCCCCTCTGTTTCAGCCCCTCTGTTTCAGCCACTCTGTTTCAGCCCCTCTGTTTCAGCCCCTCTGTTTCAGCCCCTCTGTTTCTCACCCTCTGTTTCAGCCCCTCTGTTTCTCGCCCTCTGTTTCAGCCCCTCTGTTTCAGCCCATCTGTTTCAGCAACTCTGTTTCTCGCCCTCTGTTTCAGCCCCTCTGTTTCTCACCCTCTGTTTCAGCCCCTCTGATTCAGCCCCTCTGTTTCTCGCCCTCTGTTTCAGCCCCTCTGTTTCTCGCGCTCTGTTTCAGCCCCTCTGTTTCTCGCCCTCTGTTTCAGCCCCTCTGTTTCAGCCCCTCTGATTCAGCCCCTCTGTTTCTCGCCCTCTGTTTCAGCCCCTCTGTTTCCCCCCCTCTGTTTCATCCCCTCTGTTTTTCGCCCTCAGTTTCAGCCCCTCTGTTTCAGCCCGTCTGTTGCAGCCGCTCTGTTTCAACCCCTCTGTTTCTCACGCTCTGTTTCTCGCCCTCTGTTTCAGCCCCTCTGTTTTTCGCCCTCTGGTTCAGCCCCCTGTTTCTCGCCCTCTGTTTCAGGCTCTCTGTTTCCGCCCCTCTGTTTCTCGCCCTCTGTTTCTCGCCCGCTGTTTCAGCCCCTTTGTTTCTCGCCCTCTGTTTCAGCCCCTCTGTTTCAGCCCCTCTGATTCAGCCCCTCTGATTCAGCCCCTCTGTTTCAGCCCCTCTGATTCAGCCCCTCTGTTTCTCGACCTCTGTTTCAGCCCCTATGTTGCTCGCCCTCTGTTTCAGCCCCTCTGTTTCTCGCATTTTGTTTCAGCCCCTCTGATTCAGCCCCTCTGTTTCTCGCCCTCTGTTTCAGCCCCTCTGTTTCAGCCCCTCTGTTTCTCGCCGTCTGTTTCAGCCCCTCTGTTTCAGCTCCTCTGTTTCTCGCACTCTGTTTCTGCCCCTCTATTTCTTGCCCTCTGTTTCAGCCCCGCTGTTTCTCGCCCTCTGTTTCAGCCCCGCTGATTCAGCCCCTCTGTTTCAGCCCCTCTGAATCATCCCCTCTGATTCAGCCCCTCTGTTTCTGCCCCTCTGTTTCTCGCCCTCTGTTTCAGCCCCGCTGTATCTCGCCCTCTGCTTCAGCCCCTCTGTTTCAGCCCCTCTGTTTCAGCCCCTCTGTTTCTCGCCCTCTGTTTCAGCCCCTCTGTTTCAGCCCCTCTGTTTCAGCCCCTCTGTTTCTCACCCTCTGTTTCAGCCCCTCTGATTCAGCCCCTCTGATTCAGCCCCTCTGATTCAGCCCCTCTGTTTCCGGGCCCTCTGTTTCAGCCCCTCTGTTTCTCGCCCTCTGTGTCAGCCCCTCTGTTTCTCGCCCTCTGTTTCAGCCCCTCTGATTCAGCCCCGCTGTTTCAGCCCCTCTGTTTCGCCCCCTCTGTTCCAGCCCCTCTGTTTCAGCCCCTCTGTTTCAGACACTCTGTTTCAGCCCCTCTGTTTCAGCCCCTCTGTTTCAGCCCCTCTGTTTCTCACCCTCTGTTTCAGCCCCTCTGTTTCTCGCCCTCTGTTTCAGCCCCTCTGTTTCAGCCCATCTGTTTCAGCAACTCTGATTCTCGCCCTCTGTTTCAGCCCCTCTGTTTCTCACCCTCTGTTTCAGCCCCTCTGATTCAGCCCCTCTGTTTCTCGCCCTCTGTTTCAGCCCCTCTGTTTCTCCCCCTCTGTTTCAGCCCCTCTGTTTCTCGCCCTCTGTTTCAGCCCCTCTGTTTCAGCCCCTCTGATTCAGCCCCTCTGTTTCTCGCCCTCTGTTTCAGCCCCTCTGTTTCCCCCCCTCTGTTTCATCCCCTCTGTTTCTCGCCCTCAGTTTCAGCCCCTCTGTTTCAGCCCGTCTGTTGCAGCCCCTCTGTTTCAACCCCTCTGTTTCTCACCCTCTGTTTCTCGCCCTCTGTTTCAGCCCCTCTGTTTTTCGCCCTCTGGTTCAGCCCCCTGTTTCTCGCCCTCTGTTTCAGGCTCTCTGTTTCCGCCCCTCAGTTTCTCGCCCTCTGTTTCTCGCCCGCTGTTTCAGCCCCTTTGTTTCTCGCCCTCTGTTTCAGCCCCTCCGTTTCAGCCCCTCTGATTCAGCCCCTCTGATTCAGCCCCTCTGTTTCTCGCCCTCTGTTTCAGACCCTCTGTTTCAGCCCCTCTGTTTCAGCTCCTCTGTTTCAGCCCCTCTGTTTCTCGCCCTCTGTTTCAGCCCCTCTGTTTCTCGCCATCTGTTTCAGCCCCTCTGTTTCAGCCCCTCTGTTTCTCGCCCTCAGTTTCTGCCCCTCTGTTTCTCGCCTTCTGTTTCAGCCCCGCTGTTTCTCGCCCTCTGTTTCAGCCCCTCTGATTCAGCCCCTCTGATTCAGCCCCTCTGATTCAGCCCCTCTGTTTATCGCCCTCTGTTTCAGCCCCTCTGTTTCAGCCCCTCTGATTCAGCCCCTCTGATTCAGGCCCTCTTATTCAGCCCCTCTGTTTCCCGCTCCTCTGTTTCAGCCCCTCTGTTTCTCGCCCTCTGTTTCAGCCCCTCTGTTTCTCGCCCTCTGTTTCAGCCCCTCTGTTTCAGCCCCTCTGTTTCAGCCCCTCTGTTTATCCCCCTCTGTTCCAGCCCCTCTGTTTCAGCCCCTCTGCTTCAGCCACTCTGTTTCAGCCCCTCTGTTTGAGCCCCTCTGTTTCAGCCCCTCTGTTTCTCGTCCTCTGTTTCAGCCCCTCTGTTTCTCGCCCTCTGTTTCAACCCCTCTGTTTCAGCCCCTCTGTTTCTCGCCCTCTGTTTCAGCCCCTCTGTTTCAGCCCGTCTGTTTCAGCCCCTCTGTTTCAGCCCCTCTGTTTCTCACCCTCTGTTTCTCGCCCTCTGTTTCTGCCCCTCTGTTTTTCGCCCTCTGTTTCAGCGCCCTGTTTCTCGCCCTCTGTTTCAGGCTCTCTGTTTCAGCCCCTCTGTTTCTCGTCCTCTGTTTCTCGCCCGCTGTTTCAGCCCCTTTGTTTCTCGCCCTCTGTTTCAGCCACTCTGTTTCAGCCCCTCTGATTCAGCCCCTCTGATTCAGCCCCTCTGTTTCTCGCCCTCTGTTTCAGACCCTCTGTTTCAGCCCCTCTGTTTCAGCTCCACTGTTTCAGCCCCTCTGTTTCTCGCCCTCTGTTTCAGCCCCTCTGTTTCAGCCCCTCTGTTTCTCGCCCTCTGTTTCAGCCCCACTGTTTCTCGCCCTCTGTTTCAGCCCCTCTGTTTCAGCCCCTCTGTTTCTCGCCGTCTGTTTCTGCTCCTCTGTTTCTCGCCCTCTGATTCAGCCCCTCTGATTCAGCCCCTCTGATTCAGCCCCTCTGTTTCCCGCCCCTCTGTTTCAGCCCCTCTGTTTCAGCCACACTTTTTCAGCCCCTCTGTTTCTCGCCCTCTGTTTCAGCCCCACTGTTTCAGCCCCTCTGCTTCTCGCCCTCTGTTTCAGCCCCTCTGTTTCAGCCCCTCTGTTTCAGCCCCTCTGTTTCTCGCCCTCTGTTTCAGCCCCTCTGATTCAGCCCCTCTGATTCAGCCCCTCTGATTCAGCCCCTCTGTTTCCCGCGCCTCTGTTTCAGCCCCTCTGTTTCTCGCCCTCTGTTTCATCCCCTCTGTTTCTCGCCCTCTGTTTCAGCCCCACTGTTTCAGCCCCTCTGTTTCAGCCCCTCTGTTTCAGCGCCTCTGTTTCTCGCCCTCTATTTCAGCCCCTCTGTTTCTCGCCCTCTGCTTCAGCCCCTCTGATTCAGCCCCGCTGTTTCAGCCCCTCTGTTTCTCCCCCTCTGTTCCAGCCCCTCTTGTTCAGCCCCTCTGTTTCTCACCCTCTGTTTCAGCCCCTCTGTTTCTCGCCCTCTGTTTCAGCCCCTCTGTTTCAGCCCATCTGTTTCAGCCACTCTGTTTCTCACCCTCTGTTTCAGCCCCTCTGTTTCTCACCCTCTGTTTCTGCCCCTCTGATTCAGCCCCTCTGTTTCTCGCCCTCTGTTTCAGCCCCTCTGTTTTTCGCCCTCTGTTTCAACCCCTCTGTTTCAGCCTCTCTGATTCAGCCCCCCGTTTTCTCGCCCTCTGTTTCAGACCCTCTGTTTCCCCCCCTCTGTTTCAGCCGCTCTGTTTCTCGCCCTCTGTTTCAGCCCCTCTGTTTCAGCCCGTCTGTTTCAGCCCCTCTGTTTCAGCCCCTCTGTTTCTCACCCTCTGTTTCTCGCACTCTGTTTCAGCCCCTCTGTTTTTCGCCCTCTGGTTCAGCCCCCTGTTTCTCGCCCTCTGTTTCAGGCTCTCTGTTTCCGCCCCTCTGTTTCTCGCCCTCTGTTTCTCGCCCGCTGTTTCAGCCCCTTTGTTTCTCGCCCTCTGTTTCAGCCCCTCTGTTTCAGCCCCTCTGATTCAGCCCCTGTGATTCAGTCCCTCTGTTTCTCGCCCTGTGTTTCAGACCCTCTGTTTCAGACCCTCTGTTTCAGCTCCTCTGTTTCAGCCCCTCTGTTTCTCGCCCTCTGTTTCAGCCCCTCTGTTTCTCGCCCTCTTTTTCAGCCCCTCTGTTTCTCGCCCTCTGTTTCACCCCTCTGTTTCAGCCCCTCTGTTTCTCGCCCTCAGTTTCTGCCCCTCTGTTTCTCGCCCTCTGTTTCAGCCCCGCTGTTTCTCGCCCTCTGTTTCAGCCCCGCTGTTTCTCGCCCTCTGTTTCAGCCCCTCTGAATCAGCCCCTCTGATTCAGCCCCTCTGTTTCAGCCCCTCTGTTTCAGCCCCTCTGTTTCTCGCCCTCTGTTTCTGCCCCTCTGTTTCTCGCCCTCTGTTTCATCCCCTCTGATTCAGCCCCTCTGCTTCAGCCCCTCTGATTCAGCCCCTCTGATTCAGCCCCTCTGATTCAGCCCCTCTGTTTCTCGCCCTCTGTTTCAGCCCCTCTGTTTCAGCCCCTCTGTTTCTCACCCTCTGTTTCAGCCCCTCTGTTTCTCGCCCTATGTTTCAGCCCCTCTGTTTCTCGCCCTCTGTTTCAGCCCCACTGTTTCAGCACCTCTGCTTCTCGCCCTCTGTTTCAGCCCCTCTGTTTCAGCCCCTCTGTTTCAGCCCCTCTGTTTCTCGCCCTCTGTTTCAGCCCCTCTGATTCAGCCCCTCTGATTCAGCCCCTCTGATTCAGCCCCTCTGTTTCCCGCGCCTCTGTTTCAGCCCCTCTGTTTCTCGCACTCTGTTTCAGCCCCTCTGTTTCTCGCCCTCTGTTTCAGCCCCACTGTTTCAGCCCCTCTGTTTCAGCCCCTCTGTTTCAGCGCCTCTGTTTCTCGCCCTCTGTTTCAGCCCCTCTGTTTCTCGCCCTCTGTTTCAGCCCCTCTGATTCAGCCCCGCTGTTTCAGCCCCTCTGTTTCTCCCCCTCTGTTCCAGCCCCTCTTGTTCAGCCCCTCTGTTTCTCACCCTCTGTTTCAGCCCCTCTGTTTCTCGCCCTCTGTTTCAGCCCCTCTGTTTCAGCCCATCTGTTTCAGCCACTCTGTTTCTCACCCTCTGTTTCAGCCCCTCTGTTTCTCACCCTCTGTTTCTGCCCCTCTGATTCAGCCCCTCTGTTTCTCGCCCTCTGTTTCAGCCCCTCTGTTTCTCGCCCTCTGTTTCAGCCCCTCTGTTTCAGCCATTCTGATTCAGCCCCCTGTTTCTCGCCCTCTGTTTCAGGCTCTCTGTTTCCGCCCCTCTGTTTCTCGCCCTCTGTTTCTCGCCCGCTGTTTCAGCCCCTCTGTTTCAGCCTCTCTGTTTCAGCCCCTCTGTTTCAGCGCCTCTGTTTCGCCCTCTGTTTCAGCCCCTCTGTTTCTCGCCCTCTGTTTCAGCCCCTCTGATTCAGCCCCTCTGTTTCAGCCCCTCTGTTTATCCCCCTCTGTTCCAGCCCCTCTGTTTCAGCCCCTCTGCTTCAGCCACTCTGTTTCAGCCCCTCTGTTTGAGCCCCTCTGTTTCAGCCCCTCTGTTTCTCGCCCTCTGTTTCAGCCCCTCTGTTTCTCGCCCTCTGTTTCAACCCCTCTGTTTCAGCCCCTCTGTTTCTCGCCCTCTGTTTCAGCCCCTCTGTTTCAGCCCGTCTGTTTCAGCCCCTCTGTTTCAGCCCCTCTGTTTCTCACCCTCTGTTTCTCGCCCTCTGTTTCTGCCCCTCTGTTTTTCGCCCTCTGTTTCAGCGCCCTGTTTCTCGCCCTCTGTTTCAGGCTCTCTGTTTCAGCCCCTCTGTTTCTCGCCCTCTGTTTCTCGCCCGCTGTTTCAGCCCCTTTGTTTCTCGCCCTCTGTTTCAGCCACTCTGTTTCAGCCCCTCTGATTCAGCCCCTCTGATTCAGCCCCTCTGTTTCTCGCCCTCTGTTTCAGACCCTCTGTTTCAGCCCCTCTGTTTCAGCTCCTCTGTTTCAGCCCCTCTGTTTCTCACCCTCTGTTTCAGCCCCTCTGTTTCTCGCCCTCTGTTTCAGCCCCTCTGTTTCTCGCCCTCTGTTTCAGCCCCACTGTTTCTCGCCCTCTGTTTCAGCCCCTCTGTTTCAGCCCCTCTGTTTCTCGCCCTCTGTTTCTGCCCCTCTGTTTCTCGCCCTCTGATTCAGCCCCTCTGATTCAGCCCCTCTGATTCAGCCCCTCTGTTTCCCGCCCCTCTGTTTCAGCCCCTCTGTTTCAGCCACACTTTTTCAGCCCCTCTGTTTCTCGCCCTCTGTTTCAGCCCCACTGTTTCAGCCCCTCTGCTTCTCGCCCTCTGTTTCAGCCCCTCTGTTTCTCGCCCTCTGTTTCAGCCCCTCTGTTTCAGCCCATCTGTTTCAGCCACTCTGTTTCTCACCCTCTGTTTCAGCCCCTCTGTTTCTCACCCTCTGTTTCTGCCCCTCTGATTCAGCCCCTCTGTTTCTCGCCCTCTGTTTCAGCCCCTCTGTTTCTCGCCCTCTGTTTCAGCCCCTCTGTTTCAGCCATTCTGATTCAGCCCCCTGTTTCTCGCCCTCTGTTTCAGGCTCTCTGTTTCCGCCCCTCTGTTTCTCGCCCTCTGTTTCTCGCCCGCTGTTTCAGCCCCTCTGTTTCAGCCTCTCTGTTTCAGCCCCTCTGTTTCAGCGCCTCTGTTTCGCCCTCTGTTTCAGCCCCTCTGTTTCTCGCCCTCTGTTTCAGCCCCTCTGATTCAGCCCCTCTGTTTCAGCCCCTCTGTTTATCCCCCTCTGTTCCAGCCCCTCTGTTTCAGCCCCTCTGCTTCAGCCACTCTGTTTCAGCCCCTCTGTTTGAGCCCCTCTGTTTCAGCCCCTCTGTTTCTCGCCCTCTGTTTCAGCCCCTCTGTTTCTCGCCCTCTGTTTCAACCCCTCTGTTTCAGCCCCTCTGTTTCTCGCCCTCTGTTTCAGCCCCTCTGTTTCAGCCCGTCTGTTTCAGCCCCTCTGTTTCAGCCCCTCTGTTTCTCACCCTCTGTTTCTCGCCCTCTGTTTCTGCCCCTCTGTTTTTCGCCCTCTGTTTCAGCGCCCTGTTTCTCGCCCTCTGTTTCAGGCTCTCTGTTTCAGCCCCTCTGTTTCTCGCCCTCTGTTTCTCGCCCGCTGTTTCAGCCCCTTTGTTTCTCGCCCTCTGTTTCAGCCACTCTGTTTCAGCCCCTCTGATTCAGCCCCTCTGATTCAGCCCCTCTGTTTCTCGCCCTCTGTTTCAGACCCTCTGTTTCAGCCCCTCTGTTTCAGCCCCTCTGTTTCTCGCCCTCTGTTTCAGCCCCTCTGTTTCTCGCCCTCTGTTTCAGCCCCACTGTTTCTCGCCCTCTGTTTCAGCCCCTCTGTTTCAGCCCCTCTGTTTCTCGCCCTCTGTTTCTGCCCCTCTGTTTCTCGCCCTCTGATTCAGCCCCTCTGATTCAGCCCCTCTGATTCAGCCCCTCTGTTTCCCGCCCCTCTGTTTCAGCCCCTCTGTTTCAGCCCCACTGTTTCAGCCCCTCTGCTTCTCGCCCTCTGTTTCAGCCCCTCTGTTTCAGCCCCTCTGTTTCAGCCCCTCTGTTTCTCGCCCTCTGTTTCAGCCCCTCTGATTCAGCCCCTCTGATTCAGCCCCTCTGATTCAGCCCCTCTGTTTCCCGCGCCTCTGTTTCAGCCCCTCTGTTTCTCGCCCTCTGTTTCATCCCCTCTGTTTCTCGCCCTCTGTTTCAGCCCCACTGTTTCAGCCCCTCTGTTTCAGCCCGTCTGTTTCAGCGCCTCTGTTTCTCGCCCTCTGTTTCAGCCCCTCTGTTTCTCGCCCTCTGTTTCAGCCCCTCTGATTCAGCCCCGCTGTTTCAGCCCCTCTGTTTCTCCCCCTCTGTTCCAGCCCCTCTTGTTCAGCCCCTCTGTTTCTCACCCTCTGTTTCAGCCCCTCTTTTTCTCACCCTCTGTTTCTGCCCCTCTGATTCAGCCCCTCTGTTTCTCGCCCTCTGTTTCAGCCCCTCTGTTTCTCGCCCTCTGTTTCAGCCCCTCTGTTTCAGCATCTCTGATTCAGCCCCCCGTTTTCTCGCCCTCTGTTTCAGACCCTCTGTTTCCCCCCCTCTGTTTCAGCCGCTCTGTTTCTCGCCCTCTGTTTCAGCCCCTCTGTTTCAGCCCGTCTGTTTCAGCCACTCTGTTTCAGCCCCTCTGTTTCTCACCCTCTGTTTCTCGCACTCTGTTTCAGCCCCTCTGTTTTTCGCCCTCTGGTTCAGCCCCCTGTTTCTCGCCCTCTGTTTCAGGCTCTCTGTTTCCGCCCCTCTGTTTCTCGCCCTCTGCTTCTCGCCCGCTGTTTCAGCCCCTTTGTTTCTCGCCCTCTGTTTCAGCCCCTCTGTTTCAGCCCCTCTGATTCAGCTCCTCTGATTCAGTCCCTCTGTTTCTCGCCCTGTGTTTCAGACCCTCTGTTTCAGACCCTTTGTTTCAGCTCCTCTGTTTCAGCCCCTCTGTTTCTCGCCCTCTGTTTCAGCCCCTCTGTTTCTCGCCCTCTTTTTCAGCCCCTCTGTTTCTCGCCCTCTGTTTCACCCCTCTGTTTCAGCCCCTCTGTTTCTCGCCCTCAGTTTCTGCCCCTCTGTTTCTCGCCCTCTGTTTCAGCCCCGCTGTTTCTCGCCCTCTGTTTCAGCCCCGCTGATTCAGCCCCTCTGTTTCAGCCCCTCTGAATCAGCCCCTCTGATTCAGCCCCTCTGTTTCAGCCCCTCTGTTTCAGCCCCTCTGTTTCTCGCCCTCTGTTTCTGCCCCTCTGTTTCTCGCCCTCTGTTTCATCCCCTCTGATTCAGCCCCTCTGCTTCAGCCCCTCTGATTCAGCCCCTCTGATTCAGCCCCTCTGATTCAGCCCCTCTGATTCAGCCCCTCTGTTTCTCGCCCTCTGTTTCAGCCCCTCTGTTTCAGGCCCTCTGTTTCAGCCCCTCTGTTTCTCACCCTCTGTTTCAGCCCCTCTGTTTCTCGCCCTATGTTACAGCCCCTCTGTTTCTCGCCCTCTGTTTCAGCCCCACTGTTTCAGCACCTCTGCTTCTCGCCCTCTGTTTCAGCCCCTCTGTTTCAGCCCCTCTGTTTCAGCCCCTCTGTTTCTCGCCCTCTGTTTCAGCCCCTCTGATTCAGCCCCTCTGATTCAGCCCCTCTGATTCAGCCCCTCTGTTTCCCGCGCCTCTGTTTCAGCCCCTCTGTTTCTCGCACTCTGTTTCAGCCCCTCTGTTTCTCGCCCTCTGTTTCAGCCCCACTGTTTCAGCCCCTCTGTTTCAGCCCCTCTGTTTCAGCGCCTCTGTTTCTCGCCCTCTGTTTCAGCCCCTCTGTTTCTCGCCCTCTGTTTCAGCCCCTCTGATTCAGCTCCGCTGTTTCAGCCCCTCTGTTTCTCCCCCTCTGTTTCCCGCCCCTCTGTTTCAGCCCCTCTGTTTCTCGCCCTCTGTTTCAGCCCCTCTGTTTCTCGCCCTCTGTTTCAGCCCCTCTGTTTCAGCCCATCTGTTTCAGCCACTCTGTTTCTCACCCTCTGTTTCAGCCCCTCTGTTTCTCATCCTCTGTTTCTGCCCCTCTGATTCAGCCCCTCTGTTTCTCGCCCTCTGTTTCAGCCCCTCTGTTTCTCGCCCTCTGTTTCAGCCCCTCTGTTTCAGCCATTCTGATTCAGCCCCCTGTTTCTCGCCCTCTGTTTCAGGCTCTCTGTTTCCGCCCCTCTGTTTCTCGCCCTCTGTTTCTCGCCCGCTGTTTCAGCCCCTTTGTTTCTCGCCCTCTGTTTCAGCCCCTCTGTTTCAGCCCCTCTGATTCAGCCCCTCTGATTCAGCCCCTCTGTTTCTCGCCCTGTGTTTCAGACCCTCTGTTTCAGACCCTCTGTTTCAGCTCCTCTGTTTCAGCCCCTCTGTTTCTCGCCCTCTGTTTCAGCCCCTCTGTTTCTCGCCCTCTTTTTCAGCCACTCTGCTTCTCGCCCTCTGTTTCAGCCCCTCTGTTTCTCGCCCTCTGTTTCAGCCCCGCTGTTTCTCGCCCTCTGTTTCAGCCCCGCTGATTCAGCCCCTCTGTTTCAGCCCCTCTGAATCAGCCCCTCTGATTCAGCCCTTCTGTTTCAGCCCCTCTGTTTCAGCCCCTCTGTTTCTCGCCCTCTGTTTCTGCCCCTCTGTTTCTCGGCCTCTGTTTCATCCCCTCTGATTCAGCCCCTCTGCTTCAGCCCCTCTGATTCAGCCCCTCTGATTCAGCCCCTCTGATTCAGCCCCTCTGTTTCTCGCCCTCTGTTTCAGCCCCTCTGTTTCAGCCCCTCTGTTTCAGCCCCTCTGTTTCTCACCCTCTGTTTCAGCCCATCTGATTCAGCCCCTCTGATTCAGCCCCTCTGATTCAGCCCCTCTGTTTCCCGCCCCTCTGTTTCAGCCCCTCTGTTTCTCGCCCTCTGTTTCAGCCCCTCTGTTTCTCGCCCTCTGTTTCAGCCCCACTGTTTCAGCCCCTCTGTTTCAGCCCCTCTGTTTCAGCGCCTCTGTTTCTCGCCCTCTGTTTCAGCCCCTCTGATTCAGCCCCGCTGTTTCAGCCCCTCTGTTTCTCCCCCTCTGTTCCAGCCCCTCTTTTACAGCCCCTCTGTTTCAGCCACTCTGTTTTAGCCCCTCTGTTTCAGCCCCTCTGTTTCAGCCCCTCTGTTTCTCGCCCTCTGTTTCAGCCCCTCTGTTTCTCGCCCTCTGTTTCAGGCCCTCTGTTTTTCGCCCTCTGTTTCAGCCCCTCTGTTTCAGACCGTCTGTTTCAGCCACTCTGTTTCTCGCCCTCTGTTTCAGCCCCTCTGTTTCTCGCCCTCTGTTTCAGGCCCTCTGTTTCTCGCCCTCTGTTTCAGCCCCTCTGATTCAGCCCCTCTGTTTCTGCCCCTCTGATTCAGCCCCTCTGTTTCAGCCCCTCTGTTTCAGCCCCTCTGTTTCAGCCCCTCTGTTTCTCGCCCTCTATTTCTCACCCTCTGTTTCTCGCCCTCTGTTTCAGCCCCTCTGTTTCAGCCCCTCTGTTTCAGCCCCTCTGTTTCTTGCCCTCTGTTTCAGGCTCTCTGTTTCAGCCCGTCTGTTTCAGCCCCTCTGTTTCTCGCCCTCTGTTTCAGCCCCTCTGATTCTCGCCCTCTGTTTCAGCCCCTCTGTGTCTCGCCCTCTGTTTCAGCCCCTCTGTTTCAGCCCCTCTGTTTCAGCCCCACTGTTTCAGCCCCTCTGTTTCAGCCCCTCTGTTTCAGCGCCTCTGTTTCTCGCCCTCTGTTTCAGCCCCTCTTTTTCTCGCCCACTGTTTCAGCCCCGCTGATTCAGCCCCTCTGTTCCAGCCCCTCTATTTCTCCGCCTCTGTTCCAGCACCTCTGTTTCAGCCCCTCTGTTTCAGCCACTCTGTTTCAGCCCCTCTGCTTCAGCCCCTCTGTTTCAGCCCCTCTGTTTCAGCCCCTCTGTTTCTCGCCCTCTGTTTCAGCCCCTCTGTTTCAGCCCGTCTGTTTCAGCCACTCTGTTTCTCGCCCTCTGTTTCAGCCCCTCTGTTTCTCACCCTCTGTTTCAGCCCCTCTGATTCAGCCCCTCTGTTTCTCGCCCTCTGTTTCAGCCCCTCTGTTTCTCGCCCTCTGTTTCAGCCCTCTGTTTCAGTCCCTCTGTTTCAGCCCCTCTGTTTCTCGCCCTCTGTTTCAGCCCCTCTGTTTCTCGCCCTCTGTTTCAGCCCCTCTGTTTCAGCTCCTCTGTTTCAGCCCCTCTGTTTCTCGCCCTCTGTTTCAGCCCCTCTGTTTCTCGCCCTCTTTTTCAGCCACTCTGCTTCTCGCCCTCTGTTTCAGCCCCTCTGTTTCTCGCCCTCTGTTTCAGCCCCGCTGTTTCTCGCCCTCTGTTTCAGCCCCGCTGATTCAGCCCCTCTGTTTCAGCCCCTCTGAATCAGCCCCTCTGATTCAGCCCTTCTGTTTCAGCCCCTCTGTTTCAGCCCCTCTGTTTCTCGCCCTCTGTTTCTGCCCCTCTGTTTCTCGGCCTCTGTTTCATCCCCTCTGATTCAGCCCCTCTGCTTCAGCCCCTCTGATTCAGCCCCTCTGATTCAGCCCCTCTGATTCAGCCCCTCTGTTTCTCGCCCTCTGTTTCAGCCCCTCTGTTTCAGCCCCTCTGTTTCAGCCCCTCTGTTTCTCACCCTCTGTTTCAGCCCATCTGATTCAGCCCCTCTGATTCAGCCCCTCTGATTCAGCCCCTCTGTTTCCCGCCCCTCTGTTTCAGCCCCTCTGTTTCTCGCCCTCTGTTTCAGCCCCTCTGTTTCTCGCCCTCTGTTTCAGCCCCACTGTTTCAGCCCCTCTGTTTCAGCCCCTCTGTTTCAGCGCCTCTGTTTCTCGCCCTCTGTTTCAGCCCCTCTGATTCAGCCCCGCTGTTTCAGCCCCTCTGTTTCTCCCCCTCTGTTCCAGCCCCTCTTTTACAGCCCCTCTGTTTCAGCCACTCTGTTTTAGCCCCTCTGTTTCAGCCCCTCTGTTTCAGCCCCTCTGTTTCTCGCCCTCTGTTTCAGCCCCTCTGTTTCTCGCCCTCTGTTTCAGGCCCTCTGTTTTTCGCCCTCTGTTTCAGCCCCTCTGTTTCAGACCGTCTGTTTCAGCCACTCTGTTTCTCGCCCTCTGTTTCAGCCCCTCTGTTTCTCACCCTCTGTTTCAGCCCCTCTGATTCAGCCCCTCTGTTTCTCGCCCTCTGTTTCTGCCCCTCTGTTTCTCGCCCTCTGTTTCAGCCCCTCTGTTTCAGACCCTCTGTTTCAGCCACTCTGTTTCTCGCCCTCTGTTTCAGCCCCTCTGTTTCTCGCCCTCTGTTTCAGGCCCTCTGTTTCTCGCCCTCTGTTTCAGCCCCTCTGATTCAGCCCCTCTGTTTCTGCCCCTCTGATTCAGCCCCTCTGTTTCAGCCCCTCTGTTTCAGCCCCTCTGTTTCAGCCCCTCTGTTTCTCGACCTCTATTTCTCACCCTCTGTTTCTCGCCCTCTGTTTCAGCCCCTCTGTTTCAGCCCCTCTGTTTCAGCCCCTCTGTTTCTTGCCCTCTGTTTCAGGCTCTCTGTTTCAGCCCGTCTGTTTCAGCCCCTCTGTTTCTCGCCCTCTGTTTCAGCCCCTCTGATTCTCGCCCTCTGTTTCAGCCCCTCTGTGTCTCGCCCTCTGTTTCAGCCCCTCTGATTCAGCCCCTCTGTTTCAGCCCCTCTGATTCAGCCGCTCTGATTCAGCCCCTCTGATTCAGCCCCTCTGTTTCTCGCCTTCTGTTTCAGCCCCTCTGTTTCAGCCCCTCTGTGTCAGCCCCTCTGTTTCTCACCCTCTGTTTCAGCCCCTCTGATTCAGCCCCTCTAATTCAGCCCCTACTGATTCAACCACTCTGTTTCCCGCCACTCTGTTTCAGCCCCTCTGTTTCTCGCCCTCTGTTTCAGCCCCTCTGTTTCTCGACCTCTGTTTCAGCCCCACTGTTTCAGCCCCTCTGTTTCAGCCCCTCTGTTTCAGCGCCTCTGTTTCTCGCCCTCTGTTTCAGCCCCTCTTTTTCTCGCCCACTGTTTCAGCCCCGCTGATTCAGCCCCTCTGTTCCAGCCCCTCTGTTTCTCCGCCTCTGTTCCAGCACCTCTGTTTCAGCCCCTCTGTTTCAGCCACTCTGTTTCAGCCCCTCTGTTTCAGCCCCTCTGTTTCAGCCCCTCTGTTTCAGCCCCTCTGTTTCTCGCCCTCTGTTTCAGCCCCTCTGTTTCAGCCCGTCTGTTTCAGCCACTCTGTTTCTCGCCCTCTGTTTCAGCCCCTCTGTTTCTCACCCTCTGTTTCAGCCCCTCTGATTCAGCCCCTCTGTTTCTCGCCCTCTGTTTCAGCCCCTCTGTTTCTCGCCCTCTGTTTCAGCCCTCTGTTTCAGTCCCTCTGTTTCAGCCCCTCTGTTTCTCGCCCTCTGTTTCAGCCCCTCTGTTTCTCGCCCTCTGTTTCAGCCCCTCTGTTTCAGCCCGTCTGTTTCAGCCACTCTGTTTCTCGCCCTCTGTTTCAGCCCCTCTGTTTCTCACCCTCTGTTTCAGCCCCTCTGATTCAGCCCCTCTGTTTCTCGCCCTCTGTTTCAGCCCCTCTGTTTCTCGCCCTCTGTTTCAGCCCTCTGTTTCAGTCCCTCTGTTTCAGCCCCCCGTTTTCTCGCCCTCTGTTTCAGGCCCTCTGTTTCCCCCCCTCTGTTTCAGCCGCTCTGTTTCTCGCCCTCTGTTTCAGCCCCTCTGTTTCAGCCCGTCTGTTTCAGCCCCTCTGTTTCAGCCCCTCTGTTTCTCACCCTCTGTTTCTCGCACTCTGTTTCAGCCACTCTGTTTTTCGCCCTCTGGTTCAGCCCCCTGTTTCTCGCCCTCTGTTTCAGGCTCTCTGTTTCCGCCCCTCTGTTTCTCGCCCTCTGTTTCTCGCCCGCTGTTTCAGCCCCTTTGTTTCTCGCCCTCTGTTTCAGCCCCTCTGTTTCAGCCCCTCTGATTCAGCCCCTCTGATTCAGTCCCTCTGTTTCTCGCCCTGTGTTTCAGACCCTCTGTTTCAGACCCTCTGTTTCAGCTCCTCTGTTTCAGCCCCTCTGTTTCTCGCCCTCTGTTTCAGCCCCACTGTTTCTCGCCCTCTGTTTCAGCCCCTCTGTTTCAGCCCCTCTGTTTCTCGCCCTCTGTTTCTGCCCCTCTGTTTCTCGCCCTCTGATTCAGCCCCTCTGATTCAGCCCCTCTGATTCAGCCCCTCTGTTTCCCGCCCCTCTGTTTCAGCCCCTCTGTTTCAGCCACACTTTTTCAGCCCCTCTGTTTCTCGCCCTCTGTTTCAGCCCCACTGTTTCAGCCCCTCTGCTTCTCGCCCTCTGTTTCAGCCCCTCTGTTTCTCGCCCTCTGTTTCAGCCCCTCTGTTTCAGCCCATCTGTTTCAGCCACTCTGTTTCTCACCCTCTGTTTCAGCCCCTCTGTTTCTCACCCTCTGTTTCTGCCCCTCTGATTCAGCCCCTCTGTTTCTCGCCCTCTGTTTCAGCCCCTCTGTTTCTCGCCCTCTGTTTCAGCCCCTCTGTTTCAGCCATTCTGATTCAGCCCCCTGTTTCTCGCCCTCTGTTTCAGGCTCTCTGTTTCCGCCCCTCTGTTTCTCGCCCTCTGTTTCTCGCCCGCTGTTTCAGCCCCTCTGTTTCAGCCTCTCTGTTTCAGCCCCTCTGTTTCAGCGCCTCTGTTTCGCCCTCTGTTTCAGCCCCTCTGTTTCTCGCCCTCTGTTTCAGCCCCTCTGATTCAGCCCCTCTGTTTCAGCCCCTCTGTTTATCCCCCTCTGTTCCAGCCCCTCTGTTTCAGCCCCTCTGCTTCAGCCACTCTGTTTCAGCCCCTCTGTTTGAGCCCCTCTGTTTCAGCCCCTCTGTTTCTCGCCCTCTGTTTCAGCCCCTCTGTTTCTCGCCCTCTGTTTCAACCCCTCTGTTTCAGCCCCTCTGTTTCTCGCCCTCTGTTTCAGCCCCTCTGTTTCAGCCCGTCTGTTTCAGCCCCTCTGTTTCAGCCCCTCTGTTTCTCACCCTCTGTTTCTCGCCCTCTGTTTCTGCCCCTCTGTTTTTCGCCCTCTGTTTCAGCGCCCTGTTTCTCGCCCTCTGTTTCAGGCTCTCTGTTTCAGCCCCTCTGTTTCTCGCCCTCTGTTTCTCGCCCGCTGTTTCAGCCCCTTTGTTTCTCGCCCTCTGTTTCAGCCACTCTGTTTCAGCCCCTCTGATTCAGCCCCTCTGATTCAGCCCCTCTGTTTCTCGCCCTCTGTTTCAGACCCTCTGTTTCAGCCCCTCTGTTTCAGCTCCTCTGTTTCAGCCCCTCTGTTTCTCACCCTCTGTTTCAGCCCCTCTGTTTCTCGCCCTCTGTTTCAGCCCCTCTGTTTCTCGCCCTCTGTTTCAGCCCCACTGTTTCTCGCCCTCTGTTTCAGCCCCTCTGTTTCAGCCCCTCTGTTTCTCGCCCTCTGTTTCTGCCCCTCTGTTTCTCGCCCTCTGATTCAGCCCCTCTGATTCAGCCCCTCTGATTCAGCCCCTCTGTTTCCCGCCCCTCTGTTTCAGCCCCTCTGTTTCAGCCACACTTTTCCAGCCCCTCTGTTTCTCGCCCTCTGTTTCAGCCCCACTGTTTCAGCCCCTCTGCTTCTCGCCCTCTGTTTCAGCCCCTCTGTTTCAGCCCCTCTGTTTCAGCCCCTCTGTTTCTCGCCCTCTGTTTCAGCCCCTCTGATTCAGCCCCTCTGATTCAGCCCCTCTGATTCAGCCCCTCTGTTTCCCGCGCCTCTGTTTCAGCCCCTCTGTTTCTCGCCCTCTGTTTCATCCCCTCTGTTTCTCGCCCTCTGTTTCAGCCCCACTGTTTCAGCCCCTCTGTTTCAGCCCGTCTGTTTCAGCGCCTCTGTTTCTCGCCCTCTGTTTCAGCCCCTCTGTTTCTCGCCCTCTGTTTCAGCCCCTCTGATTCAGCCCCGCTGTTTCAGCCCCTCTGTTTCTCCCCCTCTGTTCCAGCCCCTCTTGTTCAGCCCCTCTGTTTCTCACCCTCTGTTTCAGCCCCTCTTTTTCTCACCCTCTGTTTCTGCCCCTCTGATTCAGCCCCTCTGTTTCTCGCCCTCTGTTTCAGCCCCTCTGTTTCTCGCCCTCTGTTTCAGCCCCTCTGTTTCAGCATCTCTGATGCAGCCCCCCGTTTTCTCGCCCTCTGTTTCAGACCCTCTGTTTCCCCCCCTCTGTTTCAGCCGCTCTGTTTCTCGCCCTCTGTTTCAGCCCCTCTGTTTCAGCCCGTCTGTTTCAGCCCCTCTGTTTCAGCCCCTCTGTTTCTCACCCTCTGTTTCTCGCACTCTGTTTCAGCCCCTCTGTTTTTCGCCCTCTGGTTCAGCCCCCTGTTTCACGCCCTCTGTTTCAGGCTCTCTGTTTCCGCCCCTCTGTTTCTCGCCCTCTGCTTCTCGCCCGCTGTTTCAGCCCCTTTGTTTCTCGCCCTCTGTTTCAGCCCCTCTGTTTCAGCCCCTCTGATTCAGCTCCTCTGATTCAGTCCCTCTGTTTCTCGCCCTGTGTTTCAGACCCTCTGTTTCAGACCCTCTGTTTCAGCTCCTCTGTTTCAGCCCCTCTGTTTCTCGCCCTCTGTTTCAGCCCCTCTGTTTCTCGCCCTCTTTTTCAGCCCCTCTGTTTCTCGCCCTCTGTTTCACCCCTCTGTTTCAGCCCCTCTGTTTCTCGCCCTCAGTTTCTGCCCCTCTGTTTCTCGCCCTCTGTTTCAGCCCCGCTGTTTCTCGCCCTCTGTTTCAGCCCCGCTGATTCAGCCCCTCTGTTTCAGCCCCTCTGAATCAGCCCCTCTGATTCTGCCCCTCTGTTTCAGCCCCTCTGTTTCAGCCCCTCTGTTTCTCGCCCTCTGTTTCTGCCCCTCTGTTTCTCGCCCTCTGTTTCATCCCCTCTGATTCAGCCCCTCTGCTTCAGCCCCTCTGATTCAGCCCCTCTGATTCAGCCCCTCTGATTCAGCCCCTCTGATTCAGCCCCTCTGTTTCTCGCCCTCTGTTTCAGCCCCTCTGTTTCAGGCCCTCTGTTTCAGCCCCTCTGTTTCTCACCCTCTGTTTCAGCCCCTCTGTTTCTCGCCCTATGTTTCAGCCCCTCTGTTTCTCGCCCTCTGTTTCAGCCCCACTGTTTCAGCACCTCTGCTTCTCGCCCTCTGTTTCAGCCCCTCTGTTTCAGCCCCTCTGTTTCAGCCCCTCTGTTTCTCGCCCTCAGTTTCAGCCCCTCTGATTCAGCCCCTCTGATTCAGCCCCTCTGATTCAGCCCCTCTGTTTCCCGCGCCTCTGTTTCAGCCCCTCTGTTTCTCGCACTCTGTTTCAGCCCCTCTGTTTCTCGCCCTCTGTTTCAGCCCCACTGTTTCAGCCCCTCTGTTTCAGCCCCTCTGTTTCAGCGCCTCTGTTTCTCGCCCTCTGTTTCAGCCCCTCTGTTTCTCGCCCTCTGTTTCAGCCCCTCTGATTCAGCTCCGCTGTTTCAGCCCCTCTGTTTCTCCCCCTCTGTTTCCCGCCCCTCTGTTTCAGCCCCTCTGTTTCTCGCCCTCTGTTTCAGCCCCTCTGTTTCTCGCCCTCTGTTTCAGCCCCTCTGTTTCAGCCACTCTGTTTCAGCCACTCTGTTTCTCACCCTCTGTTTCAGCCCCTCTGTTTCTCATCCTCTGTTTCTGCCCCTCTGATTCAGCCCCTCTGTTTCTCGCCCTCTGTTTCAGCCCCTCTGTTTCTCGCCCTCTGTTTCAGCCCCTCTGTTTCAGCCATTCTGATTCAGCCCCCTGTTTCTCGCCCTCTGTTTCAGGCTCTCTGTTTCCGCCCCTCTGTTTCTCGCCCTCTGTTTCTCGCCCGCTGTTTCAGCCCCTTTGTTTCTCGCCCTCTGTTTCAGCCCCTCTGTTTCAGCCCCTCTGATTCAGCCCCTCTGATTCAGCCCCTCTGTTTCTCGCCCTGTGTTTCAGACCCTCTGTTTCAGACCCTCTGTTTCAGCTCCTCTGTTTCAGCCCCTCTGTTTCTCGCCCTCTGTTTCAGCCCCTCTGTTTCTCGCCCTCTTTTTCAGCCACTCTGCTTCTCGCCCTCTGTTTCAGCCCCTCTGTTTCTCGCCCTCTGTTTCAGCCCCGCTGTTTCTCGCCCTCTGTTTCAGCCCCGCTGATTCAGCCCCTCTGTTTCAGCCCCTCTGAATCAGCCCCTCTGATTCAGCCCTTCTGTTTCAGCCCCTCTGTTTCAGCCCCTCTGTTTCTCGCCCTCTGTTTCTGCCCCTCTGTTTCTCGGCCTCTGTTTCATCCCCTCTGATTCAGCCCCTCTGCTTCAGCCCCTCTGATTCAGCCCCTCTGATTCAGCCCCTCTGATTCAGCCCCTCTGTTTCTCGCCCTCTGTTTCAGCCCCTCTGTTTCAGCCCCTCTGTTTCAGCCCCTCTGTTTCTCACCCTCTGTTTCAGCCCATCTGATTCAGCCCCTCTGATTCAGCCCCTCTGATTCAGCCCCTCTGTTTCCCGCCCCTCTGTTTCAGCCCCTCTGTTTCTCGCCCTCTGTTTCAGCCCCTCTGTTTCTCGCCCTCTGTTTCAGCCCCACTGTTTCAGCCCCTCTGTTTCAGCCCCTCTGTTTCAGCGCCTCTGTTTCTCGCCCTCTGTTTCAGCCCCTCTGATTCAGCCCCGCTGTTTCAGCCCCTCTGTTTCTCCCCCTCTGTTCCAGCCCCTCTTTTACAGCCCCTCTGTTTCAGCCACTCTGTTTTAGCCCCTCTGTTTCAGCCCCTCTGTTTCAGCCCCTCTGTTTCTCGCCCTCTGTTTCAGCCCCTCTGTTTCTCGCCCTCTGTTTCAGGCCCTCTGTTTTTCGCCCTCTGTTTCAGCCCCTCTGTTTCAGACCGTCTGTTTCAGCCACTCTGTTTCTCGCCCTCTGTTTCAGCCCCTCTGTTTCTCACCCTCTGTTTCAGCCCCTCTGATTCAGCCCCTCTGTTTCTCGCCCTCTGTTTCTGCCCCTCTGTTTCTCGCCCTCTGTTTCAGCCCCTCTGTTTCAGACCCTCTGTTTCAGCCACTCTGTTTCTCGCCCTCTGTTTCAGCCCCTCTGTTTCTCGCCCTCTGTTTCAGGCCCTCTGTTTCTCGCCCTCTGTTTCAGCCCCTCTGATTCAGCCCCTCTGTTTCTGCCCCTCTGATTCAGCCCCTCTGTTTCAGCCCCTCTGTTTCAGCCCCTCTGTTTCAGCCCCTCTGTTTCTCGCCCTCTATTTCTCACCCTCTGTTTCTCGCCCTCTGTTTCAGCCCCTCTGTTTCAGCCCCTCTGTTTCAGCCCCTCTGTTTCTTGCCCTCTGTTTCAGGCTCTCTGTTTCAGCCCGTCTGTTTCAGCCCCTCTGTTTCTCGCCCTCTGTTTCAGCCCCTCTGATTCTCGCCCTCTGTTTCAGCCCCTCTGTGTCTCGCCCTCTGTTTCAGCCCCTCTGATTCAGCCCCTCTGTTTCAGCCCCTCTGATTCAGCCGCTCTGATTCAGCCCCTCTGATTCAGCCCCTCTGTTTCTCGCCTTCTGTTTCAGCCCCTCTGTTTCAGCCCCTCTGTGTCAGCCCCTCTGTTTCTCACCCTCTGTTTCAGCCCCTCTGATTCAGCCCCTCTAATTCAGCCCCTACTGATTCAACCACTCTGTTTCCCGCCACTCTGTTTCAGCCCCTCTGTTTCTCGCCCTCTGTTTCAGCCCCTCTGTTTCTCGCCCTCTGTTTCAGCCCCACTGTTTCAGCCCCTCTGTTTCAGCCCCTCTGTTTCAGCGCCTCTGTTTCTCGCCCTCTGTTTCAGCCCCTCTTTTTCTCGCCCACTGTTTCAGCCCCGCTGATTCAGCCCCTCTGTTCCAGCCCCTCTGTTTCTCCGCCTCTGTTCCAGCACCTCTGTTTCAGCCCCTCTGTTTCAGCCACTCTGTTTCAGCCCCTCTGTTTCTCGCCCTCTGTTTCAGCCCCTCTGTTTCAGCCCGTCTGTTTCAGCCACTCTGTTTCTCGCCCTCTGTTTCAGCCCCTCTGTTTCTCACCCTCTGTTCCAGCACCTCTGTTTCAGCCCCTCTGTTTCAGCCCCTCTGTTTCAGCCCCTCTGTTTCTCGCCCTCTGTTTCAGCCCCTCTGTTTCAGCCCGTCTGTTTCAGCCACTCTGTTTCTCGCCCTCTGTTTCAGCCCCTCTGTTTCTCACCCTCTGTTTCAGCCCCTCTGATTCAGCCCCTCTGTTTCTCGCCCTCTGTTTCAGCCCCTCTGTTTCTCGCCCTCTGTTTCAGCCCTCTGTTTCAGTCCCTCTGTTTCAGCCCCTCTGTTTCTCGCCCTCTGTTTCAGCCCCTCTGTTTCTCGCCCTCTGTTTCAGCCCCTCTGTTTCAGCCCGTCTGTTTCAGCCACTCTGTTTCTCGCCCTCTGTTTCAGCCCCTCTGTTTCTCACCCTCTGTTTCAGCCCCTCTGATTCAGCCCCTCTGTTTCTCGCCCTCTGTTTCAGCCCCTCTGTTTCTCGCCCTCTGTTTCAGCCCTCTGTTTCAGTCCCTCTGTTTCAGCCCCCCGTTTTCTCGCCCTCTGTTTCAGGCCCTCTGTTTCCCCCCCTCTGTTTCAGCCGCTCTGTTTCTCGCCCTCTGTTTCAGCCCCTCTGTTTCAGCCCGTCTGTTTCAGCCCCTCTGTTTCAGCCCCTCTGTTTCTCACCCTCTGTTTCTCGCACTCTGTTTCAGCCACTCTGTTTTTCGCCCTCTGGTTCAGCCCCCTGTTTCTCGCCCTCTGTTTCAGGCTCTCTGTTTCCGCCCCTCTGTTTCTCGCCCTCTGTTTCTCGCCCGCTGTTTCAGCCCCTTTGTTTCTCGCCCTCTGTTTCAGCCCCTCTGTTTCAGCCCCTCTGATTCAGCCCCTCTGATTCAGTCCCTCTGTTTCTCGCCCTGTGTTTCAGACCCTCTGTTTCAGACCCTCTGTTTCAGCTCCTCTGTTTCAGCCCCTCTGTTTCTCGCCCTCTGTTTCAGCCCCTCTGTTTCTCGCCCTCTTTTTCAGCCCCTCTGTTTCTCGCCCTCTGTTTCACCCCTCTGTTTCAGCCCCTCTGTTTCTCGCTCTCAGTTTCTGCCCCTCTGTTTCTCGCCCTCTGTTTCAGCCCCGCTGTGTCTCGCCCTCTGTTTCAGCCCCGCTGATTCAGCCCCTCTGTTTCAGCCCCTCTGAATCAGCCCCTCTGATTCAGCCCCTCTGTTTCAGCCCCTCTGTTTCAGCCCCTCTGTTTCTCGCCCTCTGTTTCTGCCCCTCTGTTTCTCGCCCTCTGTTTCATCCCCTCTGATTCAGCCCCTCTGCTTCAGCCCCTCTGATTCAGCCCCTCTGATTCAGCCCCTCTGATTCAGCCCCTCTGTTTCTCGCCCTCTGTTTCAGCCCCTCTGTTTCAGCCCCTTTGTTTCAGCCCCTCTGTTTCTCACCCTCTGTTTCAGCCCCTCTGTTTCTCGCCCTATGTTTCAGCCCCTCTGTTTCTCGCCCTCTGTTTCAGCCCCACTGTTTCAGCACCTCTGCTTCTCGCCCTCTGTTTCAGCCCCTCTGTTTCAGCCCCTCTGTTTCAGCCCCTCTGTTTCTCGCCCTCTGATTCAGCCCCTCTGATTCAGCCCCTCTGATTCAGCCCCTCTGATTCAGCCCCTCTGTTTCCCGCGCCTCTGTTTCAGCCCCTCTGTTTCTCGCACTCTGTTTCAGCCCCTCTGTTTCTCGCCCTCATTTTCAGCCCCTCTGTTTCAGCGCCTCTGTTTCTCGCCCTCTGTTTCAGCCCCTCTGTTTCTCGCCCTCTGTTTCAGCCCCTCTGATTCAGCCCCGCTGTTTCAGCCCCTCTGTTTCTCCCCCTCTGTTTCCCGCCCCTCTGTTTCAGCCCCGCTGTTTCTCGCCCTCTGTTTCAGCCCCTCTGTTTCTCGCCCTCTGTTTCAGCCCCTCTGTTTCAGCCCATCTGTTTCAGCCACTCTGTTTCTCACCCTCTGTTTCAGCCCCTCTGTTTCTCACCCTCTGTTTCTGCCCCTCTGATTCAGCCCCTCTGTTTCTCGCCCTCTGTTTCAGCCCCTCTGTTTCTCGCCCTCTGTTTCAGCCCCTCTGTTTCAGCCATTCTGATTCAGCCCCCTGTTTCTCGCCCTCTGTTTCAGGCTCTCTGTTTCCGCCCCTCTGTTTCTCGCCCTCTGTTTCTCGCCCGCTGTTTCAGCCCCTTTGTTTCTCGCCCTCTGTTTCAGCCCCTCTGTTTCAGCCCCTCTGATTCAGCCCCTCTGATTCAGCCCCTCTGTTTCTCGCCCTGTGTTTCAGACCCTCTGTTTCAGACCCTCTGTTTCTCGCCCTCTGTTTCAGCCCCTCTGTTTCTCGCCCTCTGTTTCAGCCCCTCTGTTTCTCGCCCTCTTTTTCAGCCACTCTGCTTCTCGCCCTCTGTTTCAGCCCCTCTGTTTCAGCCCCTCTGTTTCTCGCCCTCTGTTTCAGCCCCTCTGATTCAGCCCCGCTGTTTCAGCCCCTCTGTTTCTCCCCCTCTGTTTCCCGCCCCTCTGTTTCAGCCCCTCTGTTTCTCGCCCTCTGTTTCAGCCCCTCTGTTTCTCGCCCTCTGTTTCAGCCCCTCTGTTTCAGCCCAACTGCTTCAGCCACTCTGTTTCTCACCCTCTGTTTCAGCCCCTCTGTTTCTCACCCTCTGTTTCTGCCCCGCTGATTCAGCCCCTCTGTTTCTCGCCCTCTGTTTCAGCCCCTCTGTTTCTCGCCCTCTGTTTCAGCCCCTCTGTTTCAGCCATTCTGATTCAGCCCCCTGTTTCTCGCCCTCTGTTTCAGGCTCTCTGTTTCCGCTCCTCTGTTTCTCGCCCTCTGTTTCTCGCCCGCTGTTTCAGCCCCTTTGTTTCTCGCCCTCTCTTTCAGCCCCTCTGTTTCAGCCCCTCTGATTCAGCCCCTCTGATTCAGCCCCTCTGTTTCTCGCCCTGTGTTTCAGACCCTCTGTTTCAGACCCTCTGTTTCAGCTCCTCTGTTTCAGCCCCTCTGTTTCTCGCCCTCTGTTTCAGCCCCTCTGTTTCTCGCCCTCTTTTTCAGCCACTCTGCTTCTCGCCCTCTGTTTCAGCCCCTCTGTTTCAGCCCCTCTGTTTCTCGCCCTCTGTTTCAGCCCCTCTGTTTCTCGCCCTCTGTTTCAGCCCCGCTGTTTCTCGCCCTCTGTTTCAGCCCCGCTGATTCAGCCCCTCTGTTTCAGCCCCTCTGAATCAGCCCCTCTGATTCAGCCCCTCTGTTTCAGCCCCTCTGTTTCAGCCCCTCTGTTTCTCGCCCTCTGTTTCTGCCCCTCTGTTTCTCGGCCTCTGTTTCATCCCCTCTGATTCAGCCCCTCTGCTTCAGCCCCTCTGATTCAGCCCCTCTGATTCAGCCCCTCTGATTCAGCCCCTCAGTTTCTCGCCCTCTGTTTCAGCCCCTCTGTTTCAGCCCCTCTGTTTCAGCCCCTCTGTTTCTCACCCTCTGTTTCAGCCCATCTGATTCAGCCCCTCTGATTCAGCCCCTCTGTTTCAGCCCCTCTGTTTCTCGCCCTCTGTTTCAGCCCCTCTGTTTCTCGCCCTCTGTTTCAGCCCCACTGTTTCAGCCCCTCTGTTTCAGCCCCTCTGTTTCAGCGCCTCTGTTTCTCGCCCTCTGTTTCAGCCCCTCTGATTCAGCCCCGCTGTTTCAGCCCCTCTGTTTCTCCCCCTCTGTTCCAGCCCCTCTTTTACAGCCCCTCTGTTTCAGCCACTCTGTTTTAGACCCTCTGTTTCAGCCCCTCTGTTTCAGCCCCTCTGTTTCTCGCCCTCTGTTTCAGCCCCTCTGTTTCTCGCCCTCTGTTTCAGGCCCTCTGTTTCTCGCCCTCTGTTTCAGCCCCTCTGTTTCAGACCGTCTGTTTCAGCCACTCTGTTTCTCGCCCTCTGTTTCAGCCCCTCTGTTTCTCACCCTCTGTTTCAGCCCCTCTGATTCAGCCCCTCTGTTTCTCGCCCTCTGTTTCAGCCACTCTGTTTCTCGCCCTCTGTTTCAGCCCCTCTGTTTCTCGCCCTCTGTTTCAGGCCCTCTGTTTCTCGCCCTCTGTTTCAGCCCCTCTGATTAAGCCCCTCTGTTTCTGCCCCTCTGATTCAGCCCCTCTGTTTCAGCCCCTCTGTTTCAGCCCCTCTGTTTCAGCCCCTCTGTTTCTCGCCCTCTATTTCTCACCCTCTGTTTCTCGCCCTCTGTTTCAGCCCCTCTGTTTCAGCCCCTCTGTTTCAGCCCCTCTGTTTCTTGCCCTCTGTTTCAGGCTCTCTGTTTCAGCCCGTCTGTTTCAGCCCCTCTGTTTCAGCCCCTCTGTTTCTCGCCCTCTGTTTCAGCCCCTCTGATTCTCGCCCTCTGTTTCAGCCCCTCTGTGTCTCGCCCTCTGTTTCAGCCCCTCTGATTCAGCCCCTCTGTTTCAGCCCCTCTGATTCAGCCCCTCTGATTCAGCCCCTCTGTTTCTCGTCTTCTGTTTCAGCCCCTCTGTTTCAGCCCCTCTGTGTCAGCCCCTCTGTTTCTCACCCTCTGTTTCAGCCCCTCTGATTCAGCCCCTCTAAGTCAGCCCCTACTGATTCAACCACTCTGTTTCCCGCCACTCTGTTTCAGCCCCTCTGTTTCTCGCCCTCTGTTTCAGCCCCTCTGTTTCTCGCCCTCTGTTTCAGCCCCTCTGTTTCAGCCCCTCTGTTTCAGCGCCTCTGTTTCTCGCCCTCTGTTTCAGCCCCTCTGTTTCTCGCCCACTGTTTCAGCCCCGCTGATTCAGCACCTCTGTTTCAGCCCCTCTGTTTCTCCGCCTCTGTTCCAGCACCTCTGTTTCAGCCCCTCTGTTTCAGCCACTCTGTTTCAGCCCCTCTGTTTCAGCCCCTCTGTTTCAGCCCCTCTGTGTCAGCCCCTCTGTTTCTCACCCTCTGTTTCAGCCCCTCTGATTCAGCCCCTCTAATTCAGCCCCTACTGATTCAACCACTCTGTTTCCCGCCACTCTGTTTCAGCCCCTCTGTTTCTCGCCCTCTGTTTCAGCCCCTCTGTTTCTCGCCCTCTGTTTCAGCCCCACTGTTTCAGCCCCTCTGTTTCAGCCCCTCTGTTTCAGCGCCTCTGTTTCTCGCCCTCTGTTTCAGCCCCTCTTTTTCTCGCCCACTGTTTCAGCCCCGCTGATTCAGCCCCTCTGTTCCAGCCCCTCTGTTTCTCCGCCTCTGTTCCAGCACCTCTGTTTCAGCCCCTCTGTTTCAGCCACTCTGTTTCAGCCCCTCTGTTTCTCGCCCTCTGTTTCAGCCCCTCTGTTTCAGCCCGTCTGTTTCAGCCACTCTGTTTCTCGCCCTCTGTTTCAGCCCCTCTGTTTCTCACCCTCTGTTCCAGCACCTCTGTTTCAGCCCCTCTGTTTCAGCCCCTCTGTTTCAGCCCCTCTGTTTCTCGCCCTCTGTTTCAGCCCCTCTGTTTCAGCCCGTCTGTTTCAGCCACTCTGTTTCTCGCCCTCTGTTTCAGCCCCTCTGTTTCTCACCCTCTGTTTCAGCCCCTCTGATTCAGCCCCTCTGTTTCTCGCCCTCTGTTTCAGCCCCTCTGTTTCTCGCCCTCTGTTTCAGCCCTCTGTTTCAGTCCCTCTGTTTCAGCCCCTCTGTTTCTCGCCCTCTGTTTCAGCCCCTCTGTTTCTCGCCCTCTGTTTCAGCCCCTCTGTTTCAGCCCGTCTGTTTCAGCCACTCTGTTTCTCGCCCTCTGTTTCAGCCCCTCTGTTTCTCACCCTCTGTTTCAGCCCCTCTGATTCAGCCCCTCTGTTTCTCGCCCTCTGTTTCAGCCCCTCTGTTTCTCGCCCTCTGTTTCAGCCCTCTGTTTCAGTCCCTCTGTTTCAGCCCCCCGTTTTCTCGCCCTCTGTTTCAGGCCCTCTGTTTCCCCCCCTCTGTTTCAGCCGCTCTGTTTCTCGCCCTCTGTTTCAGCCCCTCTGTTTCAGCCCGTCTGTTTCAGCCCCTCTGTTTCAGCCCCTCTGTTTCTCACCCTCTGTTTCTCGCACTCTGTTTCAGCCACTCTGTTTTTCGCCCTCTGGTTCAGCCCCCTGTTTCTCGCCCTCTGTTTCAGGCTCTCTGTTTCCGCCCCTCTGTTTCTCGCCCTCTGTTTCTCGCCCGCTGTTTCAGCCCCTTTGTTTCTCGCCCTCTGTTTCAGCCCCTCTGTTTCAGCCCCTCTGATTCAGCCCCTCTGATTCAGTCCCTCTGTTTCTCGCCCTGTGTTTCAGACCCTCTGTTTCAGACCCTCTGTTTCAGCTCCTCTGTTTCAGCCCCTCTGTTTCTCGCCCTCTGTTTCAGCCCCTCTGTTTCTCGCCCTCTTTTTCAGCCCCTCTGTTTCTCGCCCTCTGTTTCACCCCTCTGTTTCAGCCCCTCTGTTTCTCGCTCTCAGTTTCTGCCCCTCTGTTTCTCGCCCTCTGTTTCAGCCCCGCTGTGTCTCGCCCTCTGTTTCAGCCCCGCTGATTCAGCCCCTCTGTTTCAGCCCCTCTGAATCAGCCCCTCTGATTCAGCCCCTCTGTTTCAGCCCCTCTGTTTCAGCCCCTCTGTTTCTCGCCCTCTGTTTCTGCCCCTCTGTTTCTCGCCCTCTGTTTCATCCCCTCTGATTCAGCCCCTCTGCTTCAGCCCCTCTGATTCAGCCCCTCTGATTCAGCCCCTCTGATTCAGCCCCTCTGTTTCTCGCCCTCTGTTTCAGCCCCTCTGTTTCAGCCCCTTTGTTTCAGCCCCTCTGTTTCTCACCCTCTGTTTCAGCCCCTCTGTTTCTCGCCCTATGTTTCAGCCCCTCTGTTTCTCGCCCTCTGTTTCAGCCCCACTGTTTCAGCACCTCTGCTTCTCGCCCTCTGTTTCAGCCCCTCTGTTTCAGCCCCTCTGTTTCAGCCCCTCTGTTTCTCGCCCTCTGATTCAGCCCCTCTGATTCAGCCCCTCTGATTCAGCCCCTCTGATTCAGCCCCTCTGTTTCCCGCGCCTCTGTTTCAGCCCCTCTGTTTCTCGCACTCTGTTTCAGCCCCTCTGTTTCTCGCCCTCATTTTCAGCCCCTCTGTTTCAGCGCCTCTGTTTCTCGCCCTCTGTTTCAGCCCCTCTGTTTCTCGCCCTCTGTTTCAGCCCCTCTGATTCAGCCCCGCTGTTTCAGCCCCTCTGTTTCTCCCCCTCTGTTTCCCGCCCCTCTGTTTCAGCCCCGCTGTTTCTCGCCCTCTGTTTCAGCCCCTCTGTTTCTCGCCCTCTGTTTCAGCCCCTCTGTTTCAGCCCATCTGTTTCAGCCACTCTGTTTCTCACCCTCTGTTTCAGCCCCTCTGTTTCTCACCCTCTGTTTCTGCCCCTCTGATTCAGCCCCTCTGTTTCTCGCCCTCTGTTTCAGCCCCTCTGTTTCTCGCCCTCTGTTTCAGCCCCTCTGTTTCAGCCATTCTGATTCAGCCCCCTGTTTCTCGCCCTCTGTTTCAGGCTCTCTGTTTCCGCCCCTCTGTTTCTCGCCCTCTGTTTCTCGCCCGCTGTTTCAGCCCCTTTGTTTCTCGCCCTCTGTTTCAGCCCCTCTGTTTCAGCCCCTCTGATTCAGCCCCTCTGATTCAGCCCCTCTGTTTCTCGCCCTGTGTTTCAGACCCTCTGTTTCAGACCCTCTGTTTCTCGCCCTCTGTTTCAGCCCCTCTGTTTCTCGCCCTCTGTTTCAGCCCCTCTGTTTCTCGCCCTCTTTTTCAGCCACTCTGCTTCTCGCCCTCTGTTTCAGCCCCTCTGTTTCAGCCCCTCTGTTTCTCGCCCTCTGTTTCAGCCCCTCTGATTCAGCCCCGCTGTTTCAGCCCCTCTGTTTCTCCCCCTCTGTTTCCCGCCCCTCTGTTTCAGCCCCTCTGTTTCTCGCCCTCTGTTTCAGCCCCTCTGTTTCTCGCCCTCTGTTTCAGCCCCTCTGTTTCAGCCCAACTGCTTCAGCCACTCTGTTTCTCACCCTCTGTTTCAGCCCCTCTGTTTCTCACCCTCTGTTTCTGCCCCTCTGATTCAGCCCCTCTGTTTCTCGCCCTCTGTTTCAGCCCCTCTGTTTCTCGCCCTCTGTTTCAGCCCCTCTGTTTCAGCCATTCTGATTCAGCCCCCTGTTTCTCGCCCTCTGTTTCAGGCTCTCTGTTTCCGCTCCTCTGTTTCTCGCCCTCTGTTTCTCGCCCGCTGTTTCAGCCCCTTTGTTTCTCGCCCTCTCTTTCAGCCCCTCTGTTTCAGCCCCTCTGATTCAGCCCCTCTGATTCAGCCCCTCTGTTTCTCGCCCTGTGTTTCAGACCCTCTGTTTCAGACCCTCTGTTTCAGCTCCTCTGTTTCAGCCCCTCTGTTTCTCGCCCTCTGTTTCAGCCCCTCTGTTTCTCGCCCTCTTTTTCAGCCACTCTGCTTCTCGCCCTCTGTTTCAGCCCCTCTGTTTCAGCCCCTCTGTTTCTCGCCCTCTGTTTCAGCCCCTCTGTTTCTCGCCCTCTGTTTCAGCCCCGCTGTTTCTCGCCCTCTGTTTCAGCCCCGCTGATTCAGCCCCTCTGTTTCAGCCCCTCTGAATCAGCCCCTCTGATTCAGCCCCTCTGTTTCAGCCCCTCTGTTTCAGCCCCTCTGTTTCTCGCCCTCTGTTTCTGCCCCTCTGTTTCTCGGCCTCTGTTTCATCCCCTCTGATTCAGCCCCTCTGCTTCAGCCCCTCTGATTCAGCCCCTCTGATTCAGCCCCTCAGTTTCTCGCCCTCTGTTTCAGCCCCTCTGTTTCAGCCCCTCTGTTTCAGCCCCTCTGTTTCTCACCCTCTGTTTCAGCCCATCTGATTCAGCCCCTCTGATTCAGCCCCTCTGTTTCAGCCCCTCTGTTTCTCGCCCTCTGTTTCAGCCCCTCTGTTTCTCGCCCTCTGTTTCAGCCCCACTGTTTCAGCCCCTCTGTTTCAGCCCCTCTGTTTCAGCGCCTCTGTTTCTCGCCCTCTGTTTCAGCCCCTCTGATTCAGCCCCGCTGTTTCAGCCCCTCTGTTTCTCCCCCTCTGTTCCAGCCCCTCTTTTACAGCCCCTCTGTTTCAGCCACTCTGTTTTAGACCCTCTGTTTCAGCCCCTCTGTTTCAGCCCCTCTGTTTCTCGCCCTCTGTTTCAGCCCCTCTGTTTCTCGCCCTCTGTTTCAGGCCCTCTGTTTCTCGCCCTCTGTTTCAGCCCCTCTGTTTCAGACCGTCTGTTTCAGCCACTCTGTTTCTCGCCCTCTGTTTCAGCCCCTCTGTTTCTCACCCTCTGTTTCAGCCCCTCTGATTCAGCCCCTCTGTTTCTCGCCCTCTGTTTCAGCCACTCTGTTTCTCGCCCTCTGTTTCAGCCCCTCTGTTTCTCGCCCTCTGTTTCAGGCCCTCTGTTTCTCGCCCTCTGTTTCAGCCCCTCTGATTAAGCCCCTCTGTTTCTGCCCCTCTGATTCAGCCCCTCTGTTTCAGCCCCTCTGTTTCAGCCCCTCTGTTTCAGCCCCTCTGTTTCTCGCCCTCTATTTCTCACCCTCTGTTTCTCGCCCTCTGTTTCAGCCCCTCTGTTTCAGCCCCTCTGTTTCAGCCCCTCTGTTTCTTGCCCTCTGTTTCAGGCTCTCTGTTTCAGCCCGTCTGTTTCAGCCCCTCTGTTTCAGCCCCTCTGTTTCTCGCCCTCTGTTTCAGCCCCTCTGATTCTCGCCCTCTGTTTCAGCCCCTCTGTGTCTCGCCCTCTGTTTCAGCCCCTCTGATTCAGCCCCTCTGTTTCAGCCCCTCTGATTCAGCCCCTCTGATTCAGCCCCTCTGTTTCTCGTCTTCTGTTTCAGCCCCTCTGTTTCAGCCCCTCTGTGTCAGCCCCTCTGTTTCTCACCCTCTGTTTCAGCCCCTCTGATTCAGCCCCTCTAAGTCAGCCCCTACTGATTCAACCACTCTGTTTCCCGCCACTCTGTTTCAGCCCCTCTGTTTCTCGCCCTCTGTTTCAGCCCCTCTGTTTCTCGCCCTCTGTTTCAGCCCCTCTGTTTCAGCCCCTCTGTTTCAGCGCCTCTGTTTCTCGCCCTCTGTTTCAGCCCCTCTGTTTCTCGCCCACTGTTTCAGCCCCGCTGATTCAGCACCTCTGTTTCAGCCCCTCTGTTTCTCCGCCTCTGTTCCAGCACCTCTGTTTCAGCCCCTCTGTTTCAGCCACTCTGTTTCAGCCCCTCTGTTTCAGCCCCTCTGTTTCAGCCCCTCTGTTTCTCGCCCTCTGTTCAGGCCCTCTGTTTCTCGCCCTCTGTTTCAGCCCCTCTGTTTCTCGCCCTCTGTTTCAGCCCCTCTGTTTCAGCCCCTCTGTTTCTCGCCCTCTGTTTCTGCCCCTCTTTTTCTCGCCCTCTGTTTCAGCCCCGCTGTTTCTCGCCCTCTGTCTCAGCCCCGCTGATTCAGCCCCTCTGTTTCAGCCCCTCTGAATCAGCCCCTCTGATTCAGCCCCTCTGTTTCAGCCCCTCTGTTTCAGCCCCTCTGTTTCAGCCCCTCTGTTTCTCGCCCTCTGATGCAGCCCCTCTGTTTCTCACCCTCTGTTTCAGCCCCTCTGTTTCAGCCCCTCTGTTTCAGGCCCTCTGTTTCTCACCCTCTGTTTCAGCCCCTCTGATTCAGCCTCTCTGATTCAGCCCCTCTGATTCAGCCCCTCTGTTTCTCGCCCTCTGTTTCAGCCCCTCTGTTTCTCGCCCTCTGTTTCAGCCCCTCTGTTTCAGCCCCTCTGTTTCAGCACCTCTGTTTCAGCGCCTCTGTTTCTCGCCCTCTGTTTCAGCCCCTCTGATTCAGCCCCTCTGTTTCAGCCCCTCTGTTTCTCCCCCTCTGTTCCAGCCCCTCTGTTTCAGCCCCTCTGATTCAGCCCCTCTGCTTCAGCCGCTCTGATTCAGCCCCTCTGTTTCAGCCTCTCTGTTTCAGCCCCTCTGTTTCAGCCCCTCTGTTTCTCACCCTCTGTTTCAGCCCATCTGATTCAGCCCCTCTGATTCAGCCCCTCTGATTCAGCCCCTCTGTTTCCCGCCCCTCTGTTTCAGCCCCTCTGTTTCTCACCCTCTGTTTCAGCCCCTCTGTTTCTCGCCCTCTGTTTCAGCCCCACTGTTTCAGCCCCTCTGTTTCAGCCCCTCTGTTTCAGCGCCTCTGTTTCTCGCCCTCTGTTTCAGCCCCTCTGTTTCTCGTCCTCTGTTTCAGCCCTTCTGATTCAGCCCCGCTGTTTCAGCCCCTCTGTTTCTCCCCCTCTGTTCCAGCCCCTCTTTTACAGCCCCTCTGTTTCAGCCACTCTGTTTTAGCCCCTCTGTTTCAGCCCCTCTGTTTCAGCCCCTCTGTTTCAGCCCCTCTGTTTCTCGCCCTCTGTTTCAGGCCCTCTGTTTCTCGCCCTCTGTTTCAGCCCCTCTGTTTCAGACCGTCTGTTTCAGCCACTCTGTTTCTCGACCTCTGTTTCAGCCACTCTGTTTCTCACCCTCTGTTTCAGCCCCTCTGATTCAGCCCCTCTGTTTCTCGCCCTCTGTTTCAGCCCCTCTGTTTCTCGCCCTCTGTTTCAGCCCCTTTATTTCAGACCCTCTGTTTCAGCCCCTCTGTTTCAGCCCCTCTGTTTCAGCCCCTCTGTTTCTCGCCCTCTATTTCTCACCCTCTGTTTCTCGCCCTCTGTTTCAGCCCCTCTGTTCCAGCCCCTCTGTTTCAGCCCCTCTGTTTCTTGCCCTCTGTTTCAGGCTCTCTGTTTCAGCCCGTCTGATTCAACCCCTCTGTTTCAGCCCCTCTGTTTCTCGCCCTCTGTTTCAGCCCCTCTGATTCTCGCCCTCTGTTTCAGCCCCTCTGTGTCTCGCCCTCTGTTTCAGCCCCTCTGATTCAGCCCCTCTATTTCAGCCCCTCTGATTCAGCCGCTCTGATTCAGCCCCTCTGATTCAGCCCCTCTGTTTCTCGCCTTCTGTTTCAGCCCCTCTGTTTCAGCCCCTCTGTGTCAGCCCCTCTGTTTCTCACCCTCTGTTTCTGCCCCTCTGTTTCTCGCCCTCTGTTTCAGCCCCGCTGTTTCTCGCCCTCTGTTTCAGCCCCTCTGAATCAGCCCCTCTGATTCAGCCCCTCTGTTTCAGCCCCTCTGTTTCAGCCCCTCTGTTTCTCACCCTCTGTTTCAGCCCATCTGATTCAGCCCCTCTGATTCAGCCCCTCTGATTCAGCCCCTCTGTTTCCCGCCCCTCTGTTTCAGCCCCTCTGTTTCTCGCCCTCTGTTTCAGCCCCACTGTTTCAGCCCCTCTGTTTCAGCCCCTCTGTTTCAGCGCCTCTGTTTCTCGCCCTCTGTTTCAGCCCCTCTGTTTCTCGTCCTCTGTTTCAGCCCCTCTGATTCAGCCCCGCTGTTTCAGCCCCTCTGTTTCTCCCCCTCTGTTCCAGCCTCTCTTTTACAGCCCCTCTGTTTCAGCCACTCTGTTTTAGCCCCTCTGTTTCAGCCCCTCTGTTTCAGCCCCTCTGTTTCTCGCCCTCTGTTTCAGCCCCTCTGTTTCTCGCCCTCTGTTCAGGCCCTCTGTTTCTCGCCCTCTGTTTCAGCCCCTCTGTTTCAGACCGTCTGTTTCAGCCACTCTGTTTCTCGACCTCTGTTTCTGCCACTCTGTTTCTCACCCTCTGTTTCAGCCCCTCTGATTCAGCCCCTCTGTTTCTCGCCCTCTGTTTCAGCCCCTCTGTTTCTCGCCCTCTGTTTCAGCCCCTCTGTTTCAGACCCTCTGTTTCAGCCCCTCTGTTTCTCGCCCTGTGTTTCAGCCCCTCTGTTTCTCGCCCTCTGTTTCAGGCCCTCTGTTTCTCGCCCTCTGTTTTAGCCCCACTGTTTCAGCCCCTCTGTTTCAGCCCCTCTGTTTCAGCGCCTCTGTTTCTCGCCCTCTGTTTCAGCCCCTCTGTTTCTCGCCCTCTGTTTCAGCCCCTCTGATTCAGCCCCGCTGTTTCAGCCCCTCTGTTTCTCCCCCTCTGTTTCCCGCCCCTCTGTTTCAGCCCCTCTGTTTCTCGCCCTCTCTTTCAGCCCCTCTGTTTCTCGCCCTCTGTTTCAGCCCCTCTGTTTCAGCCCATCTGTTTCAGCCACTCTGTTTCTCACCCTCTGTTTCAGCCCCTCTGTTTCTCACCCTCTGTTTCTGCCCCTCTGATTCAGCCCCTCTGTTTCTCGCGCTCTGTTTCAGCCCCTCTGTTTCTCGCCCTCTGTTTCAGGCCCTCTGTTTCTCGCCCTCTGTTTCAGCCCCTCTGATTCAGCCCCTCTGTTTCTGCCCCTCTGATTCAGCCCCTCTGTTTCAGCCCCTCTGTTTCAGCCCCTCTGTTTCAGCCCCTCTGTTTCTCGCCCTCTATTTCTCACCCTCTGTTTCTCGCCCTCTGTTTCAGCCCCTCTGTTTCAGCCCCTCTGTTTCAGCCCCTCTGTTTCTTGCCCTCTGTTTCAGGCTCTCTGTTTCAGCCCGTCTGTTTCAGCCCCTCTGTTTCAGCCCCTCTGTTTCTCGCCCTCTGTTTCAGCCCCTCTGATTCTCGCCCTCTGTTTCAGCCCCTCTGTGTCTCGCCCTCTGTTTCAGCCCCTCTGATTCAGCCCCTCTGTTTCAGCCCCTCTGATTCAGCCGCTCTGATTCAGCCCCTCTGATTCAGCCCCTCTGTTTCTCGCCTTCTGTTTCAGCCCCTCTGTTTCAGCCCCTCTGTGTCAGCCCCTCTGTTTCTCACCCTCTGTTTCAGCCCCTCTGATTCAGCCCCTCTAATTCAGCCCCTACTGATTCAACCACTCTGTTTCCCGCCACTCTGTTTCAGCCCCTCTGTTTCTCGCCCTCTGTTTCTGCCCCTCTTTTTCTCGCCCTCTGTTTCAGCCCCGCTGTTTCTCGCCCTCTGTCTCAGCCCCGCTGATTCAGCCCCTCTGTTTCAGCCTCTCTGAATCAGCCCCTCTGATTCAGCCCCTCTGTTTCAGCCCCTCTGTTTCAGCCCCTCTGTTTCAGCCCCTCTGTTTCTCGCCCTCTGTTTCAGCCCCTCTGATTCTCGCCCTCTGTTTCAGCCCCTCTGTTTCTCGCCCACGGTTTCAGCCCATCTGATTCAGCCCCTCTGTTTCAGCCCCTCTGATTCAGGCCCACTGATGCAGCCCCTCTGTTTCTCACCCTCTGTTTCAGCCCCTCTGTTTCAGCCCCTCTGTTTCAGGGCCTCTGTTTCTCACCCTCTGTTTCAGCCCCTCTGATTCAGCCTCTCTGATTCAGCCCCTCTGATTCAGCCCCTCTGTTTCTCGCCCTCTGTTTCAGCCCCTCTGTTTCTCGCCCTCTGTTTCAGCCCCTCTGTTTCAGCCCCTCTGTTTCAGCACCTCTGTTTCAGCGCCTCTGTTTCTCGCCCTCTGTTTCAGCCCCTCTGATTCAGCCCCTCTGTTTCAGCCCCTCTGTTTCTCCCCCTCTGTTCCAGCCCCTCTGTTTCAGCCCCTCTGATTCAGCCCCTCTGCTTCAGCCGCTCTGATTCAGCCCCTCTGTTTCAGCCTCTCTGTTTCAGCCCCTCTGTTTCAGCCCCTCTGTTTCTCACCCTCTGTTTCAGCCCATCTGATTCAGCCCCTCTGATTCAGCCCCTCTGATTCAGCCCCTCTGTTTCCCGCCCCTCTGTTTCAGCCCCTCTGTTTCTCACCCTCTGTTTCAGCCCCTCTGTTTCTCGCCCTCTGTTTCAGCCCCACTGTTTCAGCCCCTCTGTTTCAGCCCCTCTGTTTCAGCGCCTCTGTTTCTCGCCCTCTGTTTCAGCCCCTCTGTTTCTCGTCCTCTGTTTCAGCCCCTCTGATTCAGCCCCGCTGTTTCAGCCCCTCTGTTTCTCCCCCTCTGTTCCAGCCCCTCTTTTACAGCCCCTCTGTTTCAGCCACTCTGTTTTAGCCCCTCTGTTTCAGCCCCTCTGTTTCAGCCCCTCTGTTTCAGCCCCTCTGTTTCTCGCCCTCTGTTTCAGGCCCTCTGTTTCTCGCCCTCTGTTTCAGCCCCTCTGTTTCAGACCGTCTGTTTCAGCCACTCTGTTTCTCGACCTCTGTTTCAGCCACTCTGTTTCTCACCCTCTGTTTCAGCCCCTCTGATTCAGCCCCTCTGTTTCTCGCCCTCTGTTTTAGCCCCTCTGTTTCTCGCCCTCTGTTTCAGCCCCTTTATTTCAGACCCTCTGTTTCAGCCCCTCTGTTTCAGCCCCTCTGTTTCAGCCCCTCTGTTTCTCGCCCTCTATTTCTCACCCTCTGTTTCTCGCCCTCTGTTTCAGCCCCTCTGTTCCAGCCCCTCTGTTTCAGCCCCTCTGTTTCTTGCCCTCTGTTTCAGGCTCTCTGTTTCAGCCCGTCTGATTCAACCCCTCTGTTTCAGCCCCTCTGTTTCTCGCCCTCTGTTTCAGCCCCTCTGATTCTCGCCCTCTGTTTCAGCCCCTCTGTGTCTCGCCCTCTGTTTCAGCCCCTCTGATTCAGCCCCTCTATTTCAGCCCCTCTGATTCAGCCGCTCTGATTCAGCCCCTCTGTTTCTCGCCTTCTGTTTCAGCCCCTCTGTTTCAGCCCCTCTGTGTCAGCCCCTCTGTTTCTCACCCTCTGTTTCTGCCCCTCTGTTTCTCGCCCTCTGTTTCAGCCCCGCTGTTTCTCGCCCTCTGTTTCAGCCCCTCTGAATCAGCCCCTCTGATTCAGCCCCTCTGTTTCAGCCCCTCTGTTTCAGCCCCTCTGTTTCTCACCCTCTGTTTCAGCCCATCTGATTCAGCCCCTCTGATTCAGCCCCTCTGATTCAGCCCCTCTGTTTCCCGCCCCTCTGTTTCAGCCCCTCTGTTTCTCGCCCTCTGTTTCAGCCCCACTGTTTCAGCCCCTCTGTTTCAGCCCCTCTGTTTCAGCGCCTCTGTTTCTCGCCCTCTGTTTCAGCCCCTCTGTTTCTCGTCCTCTGTTTCAGCCCATCTGATTCAGCCCCGCTGTTTCAGCCCCTCTGTTTCTCCCCCTCTGTTCCAGCCTCTCTTTACAGCCCCTCTGTTTCAGCCACTCTGTTTTAGCCCCTCTGTTTCAGCCCCTCTGTTTCAGCCCCTCTGTTTCTCGCCCTCTGTTTCAGCCCCTCTGTTTCTCGCCCTCTGTTCAGGCCCTCTGTTTCTCGCCCTCTGTTTCAGCCCCTCTGTTTCAGACCGTCTGTTTCAGCCACTCTGTTTCTCGACCTCTGTTTCTGCCACTCTGTTTCTCACCCTCTGTTTCAGCCCCTCTGATTCAGCCCCTCTGTTTCTCGCCCTCTGTTTCAGCCCCTCTGTTTCTCGCCCTCTGTTTCAGCCCCTCTGTTTCAGACCCTCTGTTTCAGCCCCTCTGTTTCTCGCCCTGTGTTTCAGCCCCTCTGTTTCTCGCCCTCTGTTTCAGGCCCTCTGTTTCTCGCCCTCTGTTTCAGCCCCACTGTTTCAGCCCCTCTGTTTCAGCCCCTCTGTTTCAGCGCCTCTGTTTCTCGCCCTCTGTTTCAGCCCCTCTGTTTCTCGCCCCTCTGTTTCAGCCCCGCTGTTTCAGCCCCTCTGTTTCTCCCCCTCTGTTTCCCGCCCCTCTGTTTCAGCCCCTCTGTTTCTCGCCCTCTCTTTCAGCCCCTCTGTTTCTCGCCCTCTGTTTCAGCCCCTCTGTTTCAGCCCATCTGTTTCAGCCACTCTGTTTCTCACCCTCTGTTTCAGCCCCTCTGTTTCTCACCCTCTGTTTCTGCCCCTCTGATTCAGCCCCTCTGTTTCTCGCCCTCTGTTTCAGCCCCTCTGTTTCTCGCCCTCTGTTTCAGCCCCTCTGTTTCAGCCATTCTTATTCAGCCCCCTGTTTCTCGCCCTCTGTTTCAGGCTCTCTGTTTCCGCCCCTCTGTTTCTCGCCCTCTGTTTCTCGCCCGCTGTTTCAGCCCCTTTGTTTCTCGCCCTCTGTTTCAGCCCCTCTGTTTCAGCCCCTCTGATTCAGCCCCTCTGATTCAGCCCCTCTGTTTCTCGCCCTGTGTTTCAGACCCTCTGTTTCAGACCCTCTGTTTCAGCTCCTCTGTTTCAGCCCCTCTGTTTCTCGCCCTCTGTTTCAGCCCCTCTGTTTCTCGCCCTCTTTTTCAGCCACTCTGCTTCTCGCCCTCTGTTTCAGCCCCTCTGTTTCAGCCCCTCTGTTTCTCGCCCTCTGTTTCAGCCCCTCTGTTTCTCGCCCTCTGTTTCAGCCCCGCTGTTTCTCGCCCTCTGTTTCAGCCCCGCTGATTCAGCCCCTCTGTTTCAGCCCCTCTGAATCAGCCCCTCTGATTCAGCCCCTCTGTTTCAGCCCCTCTGTTTCAGCCCCTCTGTTTCTCGCCCTCTGTTTCTGCCCCTCTGTTTCTCGGCCTCTGTTTCATCCCCTCTGATTCAGCCCCTCTGCTTCAGCCCCTCTGATTCAGCCCCTCTGATTCAGCCCCTCTGATTCAGCCCCTCTGTTTCTCGCCCTCTGTTTCAGCCCCTCTGTTTCAGCCCCTCTGTTTCAGCCCCTCTGTTTCTCACACTCTGTTTCAGCCCATCTGATTCAGCCCCTCTGATTCAGCCCCTCTGATTCAGCCCCTCTGTTTCCCGCCCCTCTGTTTCAGCCCCTCTGTTTCTCGCCATCTGTTTCAGCCCCACTGTTTCAGCCCCTCTGTTTCAGCCCCTCTGTTTCAGCGCCTCTGTTTCTCGCCCTCTGTTTCAGCCCCTCTGATTCAGCCCCGCTGTTTCAGCCCCTCTGTTTCTCCCCCTCTGTTCCAGCCCCTCTTTTACAGCCCCTCTGTTTCAGCCACTCTGTTTTAGCCCCTCTGTTTCAGCCCCTCTGTTTCAGCCCCTCTGTTTCTCGCCCTCTGTTTCAGGCCCTCTGTTTCTCGCCCTCTGTTTCAGCCCCTCTGATTCTCGCCCTCTGTTTCAGCCCCTCTGTGTCTCGCCCTCTGTTTCAGCCCCTCTGATTCAGCCCCTCTATTTCAGCCCCTCTGATTCAGCCGCTCTGATTCAGCCCCTCTGTTTCTCGCCTTCTGTTTCAGCCCCTCTGTTTCAGCCCCTCTGTGTCAGCCCCTCTGTTTCTCACCCTCTGTTTCTGCCCCTCTGTTTCTCGCCCTCTGTTTCAGCCCCACTGTTTCTCGCCCTCTGTTTCAGCCCCTCTGAATCAGCCCCTCTGATTCAGCCCCTCTGTTTCAGCCCCTCTGTTTCAGCCCCTCTGTTTCTCACCCTCTGTTTCAGCCCATCTGATTCAGCCCCTCTGATTCAGCCCCTCTGATTCAGCCCCTCTGTTTCAGCCCCTCTGATTCAGCCCCTCTGTTTCTCGCCCTCTGTTTCAGCCCCTCTGTTTCTCGCCCTCTGTTTCAGCCCCTCTGTTTCAGACCCTCTGTTTCAGCCCCTCTGTTTCTCGCCCTGTGTTTCAGCCCCTCTGTTTCTCGCCCTCTGTTTCAGGCCCTCTGTTTCTCGCCCTCTGTTTCAGCCCCACTGTTTCAGCCCCTCTGTTTCAGCCCCTCTGTTTCAGCGCCTCTGTTTCTCGCCCTCTGTTTCAGCCCCTCTGTTTCTCGCCCCTCTGTTTCAGCCCCGCTGTTTCAGCCCCTCTGTTTCTCGCCCTCTCTTTCAGCCCCTCTGTTTCTCGCCCTCTGTTTCAGCCCCTCTGTTTCAGCCCATCTGTTTCAGCCACTCTGTTTCTCACCCTCTGTTTCAGCCCCTCTGTTTCTCACCCTCTGTTTCTGCCCCTCTGATTCAGCCCCTCTGTTTCTCGCCCTCTGTTTCAGCCCCTCTGTTTCTCGCCCTCTGTTTCAGCCCCTCTGTTTCAGCCATTCTTATTCAGCCCCCTGTTTCTCGCCCTCTGTTTCAGGCTCTCTGTTTCCGCCCCTCTGTTTCTCGCCCTCTGTTTCTCGCCCGCTGTTTCAGCCCCTTTGTTTCTCGCCCTCTGTTTCAGCCCCTCTGTTTCAGCCCCTCTGATTCAGCCCCTCTGATTCAGCCCCTCTGTTTCTCGCCCTGTGTTTCAGACCCTCTGTTTCAGACCCTCTGTTTCAGCTCCTCTGTTTCAGCCCCTCTGTTTCTCGCCCTCTGTTTCAGCCCCTCTGTTTCTCGCCCTCTTTTTCAGCCACTCTGCTTCTCGCCCTCTGTTTCAGCCCCTCTGTTTCAGCTCCTCTGTTTCTCGCCCTCTCTTTCAGCCCCTCTGTTTCTCGCCCTCTGTTTCAGCCCCGCTGTTTCTCGCCCTCTGTTTCAGCCCCGCTGATTCAGCCCCTCTGTTTCAGCCCCTCTGAATCAGCCCCTCTGATTCAGCCCCTCTGTTTCAGCCCCTCTGTTTCAGCCCCTCTGTTTCTCGCCCTCTGTTTCTGCCCCTCTGTTTCTCGGCCTCTGTTTCATCCCCTCTGATTCAGCCCCTCTGCTTCAGCCCCTCTGATTCAGCCCCTCTGATTCAGCCCCTCTGATTCAGCCCCTCTGTTTCTCGCCCTCTGTTTCAGCCCCTCTGTTTCAGCCCCTCTGTTTCAGCCCCTCTGTTTCTCACACTCTGTTTCAGCCCATCTGATTCAGCCCCCCTGATTCAGCCCGTCTGATTCAGCCCCTCTGTTTCCCGCCCCTCTGTTTCAGCCCCTCTGTTTCTCGCCATCTGTTTCAGCTCCACTGTTTCAGCCCCTCTGTTTCAGCCCCTCTGTTTCAGCGCCTCTGTTTCTCGCCCTCTGTTTCAGCCCCTCTGATTCAGCCCCGCTGTTTCAGCCCCTCTGTTTCTCCCCCTCTGTTCCAGCCCCTCTTTTACAGCCCCTCTGTTTCAGCCACTCTGTTTTAGCCCCTCTGTTTCAGCCCCTCTGTTTCAGCCCCTCTGTTTCTCGCCCTCTGTTTCAGCCCCTCTGTTTCTCGCCCTCTGTTTCAGGCCCTCTGTTTCTCGCCCTCTGTTTCAGCCCCTCTGTTTCAGACCGTCTGTTTCAGCCACTCTGTTTTTCGCCCTCTGTTTCAGCCCCTCTGTTTCTCACCCTCTGTTTCAGCCCCTCTGATTCAGCCCCTCTGTTTCTCGCCCTCTGTTTCAGCCCCTCTGTTTCTCGCCCTCTGTTTCAGCCCCTCTGTTTCAGACCCTCTGTTTCAGCCACTCTGTTTCTCGCCCTCTGTTTCAGCCCCTCTGTTTCTCGCCCTCTGTTTCAGGCCCTCTGTTTCTCTCCCTCTGTTTCAGCCCCTCTGATTCAGCCCCTCTGTTTCTGCCCCTCTGATTCAGCCCCTCTGTTTCAGCCCCTCTGTTTCAGCCCCTCTGTTTCAGCCCCTCTGTTTCTCGCCCTCTATTTCTCACCCTCTGTTTCTCGCCCTCTGTTTCAGCCGCTCTGTTTCAGCCCCTCTGTTTCAGCCCCTCTGTTTCTTGCCCTCTGTTTCAGGCTCTCTGTTTCAGCCCGTCTGTTTCAGCCCCTCTGTTTCAGCCCCTCTGTTTCTCGCCCTCTGTTTCAGCCCCTCTGATTCTCGCCCTCTGTTTCAGCCCCTCTGTGTCTCGCCCTCTGTTTCAGCCCCTCTGATTCAGCCCCTCTGTTTCAGCCCCTCTGATTCAGCCGCTCTGATTCAGCCCCTCTGATTCAGCCCCTCTGTTTCTCGCCTTCTGTTTCAGCCCCTCTGTTTCAGCCCCTCTGTGTCAGCCCCTCTGTTTCTCACCCTCTGTTTCAGCCCCTCTGATTCAGCCCCTCTAATTCAGCCCCTACTGATTCAACCACTCTGTTTCCCGCCACTCTGTTTCAGCCCCTCTGTTTCTCGCCCTCTGTTTCTGCCCCTCTTTTTCTCGCCCTCTGTTTCAGCCCCGCTGTTTCTCGCCCTCTGTCTCAGCCCCGCTGATTCAGCCCCTCTGTTTCAGCCCCTCTGAATCAGCCCCTCTGATTCAGCCCCTCTGTTTCAGCCCCTCTGTTTCAGCCCCTCTGTTTCAGCCCCTCTGTTTCTCGCCCTCTGTTTCAGCCCCTCTGATTCTCGCCCTCTGTTTCAGCCCCTCTGTTTCTCGCCCACGGTTTCAGCCCCTCTGATTCAGCCCCTCTGTTTCAGCCCCTCTGATTCAGGCCCTCTGATGCAGCCCCTCTGTTTCTCACCCTCTGTTTCAGCCCCTCTGTTTCAGCCCCTCTGTTTCAGGCCCTCTGTTTCTCACCCTCTGTTTCAGCCCCTCTGATTCAGCCTCTCTGATTCAGCCCCTCTGATTCAGCCCCTCTGTTTCTCGCCCTCTGTTTCAGCCCCTCTGTTTCTCGCCCTCTGTTTCAGCCCCTCTGTTTCAGCCCCTCTGTTTCAGCACCTCTGTTTCAGCGCCTCTGTTTCTCGCCCTCTGTTTCAGCCCCTCTGATTCAGCCCCTCTGTTTCAGCCCCTCTGTTTCTCCCCCTCTGTTCCAGCCCCTCTGTTTCAGCCCCTCTGATTCAGCCCCTCTGCTTCAGTCGCTCTGATTCAGCCCCTCTGTTTCAGCCTCTCTGTTTCAGCCCCTCTGTTTCAGCCCCTCTGTTTCTCACCCTCTGTTTCAGCCCATCTGATTCAGCCCCTCTGATTCAGCCCCTCTGATTCAGCCCCTCTGTTTCCCGCCCCTCTGTTTCAGCCCCTCTGTTTCTCACCCTCTGTTTCAGCCCCTCTGTTTCTCTCCCTCTGTTTCAGCCCCACTGTTTCAGCCCCTCTGTTTCAGCCCCTCTGTTTCAGCGCCTCTGTTTCTCGCCCTCTGTTTCAGCCCCTCTGTTTCTCGTCCTCTGTTTCAGCCCCTCTGATTCAGCCCCGCTGTTTCAGCCCCTCTGTTTCTCCCCCTCTGTTCCAGCCCCTCTTTTACAGCCCCTCTGTTTCAGCCACTCTGTTTTAGCCCCTCTGTTTCAGCCCCTCTGTTTCAGCCCCTCTGTTTCAGCCCCTCTGTTTCTCGCCCTCTGTTTCAGGCCCTCTGTTTCTCGCCCTCTGTTTCAGCCCCTCTGTTTCAGACCGTCTGTTTCAGCCACTCTGTTTCTCGACCTCTGTTTCAGCCACTCTGTTTCTCACCCTCTGTTTCAGCCCCTCTGATTCAGCCCCTCTGTTTCTCGCCCTCTGTTTCAGCCCCTCTGTTTCTCGCCCTCTGTTTCAGCCCCTTTATTTCAGACCCTCTGTTTCAGCCCCTCTGTTTCAGCCCCTCTGTTTCAGCCCCTCTGTTTCTCGCCCTCTATTTCTCACCCTCTGTTTCTCGCCCTCTGTTTCAGCCCCTCTGTTCCAGCCCCTCTGTTTCAACCCCTCTGTTTCTTGCCCTCTGTTTCAGGCTCTCTGTTTCAGCCCGTCTGATTCAACCCCTCTGTTTCAGCCCCTCTGTTTCTCGCCCTCTGTTTCAGCCCCTCTGATTCTCGCCCTCTGTTTCAGCCCCTCTGTGTCTCGCCCTCTGTTTCAGCCCCTCTGATTCAGCCCCTCTATTTCAGCCCCTCTGATTCAGCCGCTCTGATTCAGCCCCTCTGTTTCTCGCCTTCTGTTTCAGCCCCTCTGTTTCAGCCCCTCTGTGTCAGCCCCTCTGTTTCTCACCCTCTGTTTCTGCCCCTCTGTTTCTCGCCCTCTGTTTCAGCCCCGCTGTTTCTCGCCCTCTGTTTCAGCCCCTCTGAATCAGCCCCTCTGATTCAGCCCCTCTGTTTCAGCCCCTCTGTTTCAGCCCCTCTGTTTCTCACCCTCTGTTTCAGCCCATCTGATTCAGCCCCTCTGATTCAGCCCCTCTGATTCAGCCCCTCTGTTTCCCGCCCCTCTGTTTCAGCCCCTCTGTTTCTCGCCCTCTGTTTCAGCCCCACTGTTTCTCGTCCTCTGTTTCAGCCCATCTGATTCAGCCCCGCTGTTTCAGCCCCTCTGTTTCAGCCCCTCTGTTTCTCACCCTCTGTTTCAGCCCATCTGATTCAGCCCCTCTGATTCAGCCCCTCTGATTCAGCCCCTCTGTTTCCCGCCCCTCTGTTTCAGCCCCTCTGTTTCTCGCCCTCTGTTTCAGCCCCTCTGTTTCTCGTCCTCTGTTTCAGCCCATCTGATTCAGCCCCGCTGTTTCAGCCCCTCTGTTTCTCCCCCTCTGTTCCAGCCTCTCTTTACAGCCCCTCTGTTTCAGCCACTCTGTTTTAGCCCCTCTGTTTCAGCCCCTCTGTTTCAGCCCCTCTGTTTCTCGCCCTCTGTTTCAGCCCCTCTGTTTCTCGCCCTCTGTTCAGGCCCTCTGTTTCTCGCCCTCTGTTTCAGCCCCTCTGTTTCAGACCGTCTGTTTCAGCCACTCTGTTTCTCGACCTCTGTTTCTGCCACTCTGTTTCTCACCCTCTGTTTCAGCCCCTCTGATTCAGCCCCTCTGTTTCTCGCCCTCTGTTTCAGCCCCTCTGTTTCTCGCCCTCTGTTTCAGCCCCTCTGTTTCAGACCCTCTGTTTCAGCCCCTCTGTTTCTCGCCCTGTGTTTCAGCCCCTCTGTTTCTCGCCCTCTGTTTCAGGCCCTCTGTTTCTCGCCCTCTGTTTCAGCCCCACTGTTTCAGCCCCTCTGTTTCAGCCCCTCTGTTTCAGCGCCTCTGTTTCTCGCCCTCTGTTTCAGCCCCTCTGTTTCTCGCCCCTCTGTTTCAGCCCCGCTGTTTCAGCCCCTCTGTTTCTCCCCCTCTGTTTCCCGCCCCTCTGTTTCAGCCCCTCTGTTTCTCGCCCTCTCTTTCAGCCCCTCTGTTTCTCGCCCTCTGTTTCAGCCCCTCTGTTTCAGCCCATCTGTTTCAGCCACTCTGTTTCTCACCCTCTGTTTCAGCCCCTCTGTTTCTCACCCTCTGTTTCTGCCCCTCTGATTCAGCCCCTCTGTTTCTCGCCCTCTGTTTCAGCCCCTCTGTTTCTCGCCCTCTGTTTCAGCCCCTCTGTTTCAGCCATTCTTATTCAGCCCCCTGTTTCTCGCCCTCTGTTTCAGGCTCTCTGTTTCCGCCCCTCTGTTTCTCGCCCTCTGTTTCTCGCCCGCTGTTTCAGCCCCTTTGTTTCTCGCCCTCTGTTTCAGCCCCTCTGTTTCAGCCCCTCTGATTCAGCCCCTCTGATTCAGCCCCTCTGTTTCTCGCCCTGTGTTTCAGACCCTCTGTTTCAGACCCTCTGTTTCAGCTCCTCTGTTTCAGCCCCTCTGTTTCTCGCCCTCTGTTTCAGCCCCTCTGTTTCTCGCCCTCTTTTTCAGCCACTCTGCTTCTCGCCCTCTGTTTCAGCCCCTCTGTTTCAGCCCCTCTGTTTCTCGCCCTCTGTTTCAGCCCCTCTGTTTCTCGCCCTCTGTTTCAGCCCCGCTGTTTCTCGCCCTCTGTTTCAGCCCCGCTGATTCAGCCCCTCTGTTTCAGCCCCTCTGAATCAGCCCCTCTGATTCAGCCCCTCTGTTTCAGCCCCTCTGTTTCAGCCCCTCTGTTTCTCGCCCTCTGTTTCTGCCCCTCTGTTTCTCGGCCTCTGTTTCATCCCCTCTGATTCAGCCCCTCTGCTTCAGCCCCTCTGATTCAGCCCCTCTGATTCAGCCCCTCTGATTCAGCCCCTCTGTTTCTCGCCCTCTGTTTCAGCCCCTCTGTTTCAGCCCCTCTGTTTCAGCCCCTCTGTTTCTCACACTCTGTTTCAGCCCATCTGATTCAGCCCCTCTGATTCAGCCCCTCTGATTCAGCCCCTCTGTTTCCCGCCCCTCTGTTTCAGCCCCTCTGTTTCTCGCCATCTGTTTCAGCCCCACTGTTTCAGCACCTCTGTTTCAGCCCCTCTGTTTCAGCGCCTCTGTTTCTCGCCCTCTGTTTCAGCCCCTCTGATTCAGCCCCGCTGTTTCAGCCCCTCTGTTTCTCCCCCTCTGTTCCAGCCCCTCTTTTACAGCCCCTCTGTTTCAGCCACTCTGTTTTAGCCCCTCTGTTTCAGCCCCTCTGTTTCAGCCCCTCTGTTTCTCGCCCTCTGTTTCAGCCCCTCTGTTTCTCGCCCTCTGTTTCAGGCCCTCTGTTTCTCGCCCTCTGTTTCAGCCCCTCTGTTTCAGACCGTCTGTTTCAGCCACTCTGTTTCTCGCCCTCTGTTTCAGCCCCTCTGTTTCTCACCCTCTGTTTCAGCCCCTCTGATTCAGCCCCTCTGTTTCTCGCCCTCTGTTTCAGCCCCTCTGTTTCTCGCCCTCTGTTTCAGCCCCTCTGTTTCAGACCCTCTGTTTCAGCCACTCTGTTTCTCGCCCTCTGTTTCAGCCCCTCTGTTTCTCGCCCTCTGTTTCAGGCCCTCTGTTTCTCGCCCTCTGTTTCAGCCCCTCTGATTCAGCCCCTCTGTTTCTGCCCCTCTGATTCAGCCCCTCTGTTTCAGCCCCTCTGTTTCAGCCCCTCTGTTTCAGCCCCTCTGTTTCTCGCCCTCTATTTCTCACCCTCTGTTTCTCGCCCTCTGTTTCAGCCCCTCTGTTTCAGCCCCTCTGTTTCAGCCCCTCTGTTTCTTGCCCTCTGTTTCAGGCTCTCTGTTTCAGCCCGTCTGTTTCAGCCCCTCTGTTTCAGCCCCTCTGTTTCTCGCCCTCTGTTTCAGCCCCTCTGATTCTCGCCCTCTGTTTCAGCCCCTCTGTGTCTCGCCCTCTGTTTCAGCCCCTCTGATTCAGCCCCTCTGTTTCAGCCCCTCTGATTCAGCCGCTCTGATTCAGCCCCTCTGATTCAGCCCCTCTGTTTCTCGCCTTCTGTTTCAGCCCCTCTGTTTCAGCCCCTCTGTGTCAGCCCCTCTGTTTCAGCCCCTCTGATTCAGCCCCTCTGTTTCTCCCCCTCTGTTTCCCGCCCCTCTGTTTCAGCCCCTCTGTTTCTCGCCCTCTCTTTCAGCCCCTCTGTTTCTCGCCCTCTGTTTCAGCCCCTCTGTTTCAGCCCATCTGTTTCAGCCACTCTGTTTCTCACCCTCTGTTTCAGCCCCTCTGTTTCTCACCCTCTGTTTCTGCCCCTCTGATTCAGCCCCTCTGTTTCTCGCGCTCTGTTTCAGCCCCTCTGTTTCTCGCCCTCTGTTTCAGCCCCTCTGTTTCAGCCATTCTTATTCAGCCCCCTGTTTCTCGCCCTCTGTTTCAGGCTCTCTGTTTCCGCCCCTCTGTTTCTCGCCCTCTGTTTCTCGCCCGCTGTTTCAGCCCCTTTGTTTCTCGCCCTCTGTTTCAGCCCCTCTGTTTCAGCCCCTCTGATTCAGCCCCTCTGATTCAGCCCCTCTGTTTCTCGCCCTGTGTTTCAGACCCTCTGTTTCAGACCCTCTGTTTCAGCTCCTCTGTTTCAGCCCCTCTGTTTCTCGCCCTCTGTTTCAGCCCCTCTGTTTCTCGCCCTCTTTTTCAGCCACTCTGCTTCTCGCCCTCTGTTTCAGCCCCTCTGTTTCAGCCCCTCTGTTTCTCGCCCTCTGTTTCAGCCCCTCTGTTTCTCGCCCTCTGTTTCAGCCCCGCTGTTTCTCGCCCTCTGTTTCAGCCCCGCTGATTCAGCCCCTCTGTTTCAGCCCCTCTGAATCAGCCCCTCTGATTCAGCCCCTCTGTTTCAGCCCCTCTGTTTCAGCCCCTCTGTTTCTCGCCCTCTGTTTCTGCCCCTCTGTTTCTCGCCCTCTGTTTCATCCCCTCTGATTCAGCCCCTCTGCTTCAGCCCCTCTGATTCAGCCCCTCTGATTCAGCCCCTCTGATTCAGCCCCTCTGTTTCTCGCCCTCTGTTTCAGCCCCTCTGTTTCAGCCCCTCTGTTTCAGCCCCTCTGTTTCTCACACTCTGTTTCAGCCCATCTGATTCAGCCCCTCTGATTCAGCCCCTCTGATTCAGCCCCTCTGTTTCCCGCCCCTCTGTTTCAGCCCCTCTGTTTCTCGCCATCTGTTTCAGCCCCACTGTTTCAGCCCCTCTGTTTCAGCCCCTCTGTTTCAGCGCCTCTGTTTCTCGCCCTCTGTTTCAGCCCCTCTGATTCAGCCCCGCTGTTTCAGCCCCTCTGTTTCTCCCCCTCTGTTCCAGCCCCTCTTTTACAGCCCCTCTGTTTCAGCCACTCTGTTTTAGCCCCTCTGTTTCAGCCCCTCTGTTTCAGCCCCTCTGTTTCTCGCCCTCTGTTTCAGCCCCTCTGTTTCTCGCCCTCTGTTTCAGGCCCTCTGTTTCTCGCCCTCTGTTTCAGCCCCTCTGTTTCAGACCGTCTGTTTCAGCCACTCTGTTTCTCGCCCTCTGTTTCAGCCCCTCTGTTTCTCACCCTCTGTTTCAGCCCCTCTGATTCAGCCCCTCTGTTTCTCGCCCTCTGTTTCAGCCCCTCTGTTTCTCGCCCTCTGTTTCAGCCCCTCTGTTTCAGACCCTCTGTTTCAGCCACTCTGTTTCTCGCCCTCTGTTTCAGCCCCTCTGTTTCTCGCCCTCTGTTTCAGGCCCTCTGTTTCTCGCCCTCTGTTTCAGCCCCTCTGATTCAGCCCCTCTGTTTCTGCCCCTCTGATTCAGCCCCTCTGTTTCAGCCCCTCTGTTTCAGCCCCTCTGTTTCAGCCCCTCTGTTTCTCGCCCTCTATTTCTCACCCTCTGTTTCTCGCCCTCTGTTTCAGCCCCTCTGTTTCAGCCCCTCTGTTTCAGCCCCTCTGTTTCTTGCCCTCTGTTTCAGGCTCTCTGTTTCAGCCCGTCTGTTTCAGCCCCTCTGTTTCAGCCCCTCTGTTTCTCGCCCTCTGTTTCAGCCCCTCTGATTCTCGCCCTCTGTTTCAGCCCCTCTGTGTCTCGCCCTCTGTTTCAGCCCCTCTGATTCAGCCCCTCTGTTTCAGCCCCTCTGATTCAGCCGCTCTGATTCAGCCCCTCTGATTCAGCCCCTCTGTTTCTCGCCTTCTGTTTCAGCCCCTCTGTTTCAGCCCCTCTGTGTCAGCCCCTCTGTTTCTCACCCTCTGTTTCAGCCCCTCTGATTCAGCCCCTCTAATTCAGCCCCTACTGATTCAACCACTCTGTTTCCCGCCACTCTGTTTCAGCCCCTCTGTTTCTCGCCCTCTGTTTCTGCCCCTCTTTTTCTCGCCCTCTGTTTCAGCCCCGCTGTTTCTCGCCCTCTGTTTCAGCCCCGCTGATTCAGCCCCTCTGTTTCAGCCCCTCTGAATCAGCCCCTCTGATTCAGCCCCTCTGTTTCAGCCCCTCTGTTTCAGCCCCTCTGTTTCAGCCCCTCTGTTTCTCGCCCTCTGTTTCAGCCCCTCTGATTCTCGCCCTCTGTTTCAGCCCCTCTGTTTCTCGCCCACGGTTTCAGCCCCTCTGATTCAGCCCCTCTGTTTCAGCCCCTCTGATTCAGGCCCTCTGATGCAGCCCCTCTGTTTCTCACCCTCTGTTTCAGCCCCTCTGTTTCAGGCCCTCTGTTTCTCACCCTCTGTTTCAGCCCCTCTGATTCAGCCTCTCTGATTCAGCCCCTCTGATTCAGCCCCTCTGTTTCTCGCCCTCTGTTTCAGCCCCTCTGTTTCTCGCCCTCTGTTTCAGCCCCTCTGTTTCAGCCCCTCTGTTTCAGCACCTCTGTTTCAGCGCCTCTGTTTCTCGCCCTCTGTTTCAGCCCCTCTGATTCAGCCCCTCTGTTTCAGCCCCTCTGTTTCAGCCCCTCTGTTCCAGCCCCTCTGTTTCAGCCCCTCTGATTCAGCCCCTCTGCTTCAGCCGCTCTGATTCAGCCCCTCTGTTTCAGCCTCTCTGTTTCAGCCCCTCTGTTTCAGCCCCTCTGTTTCTCACCCTCTGTTTCAGCCCATCTGATTCAGCCCCTCTGATTCAGCCCCTCTGATTCAGCCCCTCTGTTTCCCGCCCCTCTGTTTCAGCCCCTCTGTTTCTCACCCTCTGTTTCAGCCCCTCTGTTTCTCGCCCTCTGTTTCAGCCCCACTGTTTCAGCCCCTCTGTTTCAGCCCCTCTGTTTCAGCGCCTCTGTTTCTCGCCCTCTGTTTCAGCCCCTCTGTTTCTCGTCCTCTGTTTCAGCCCCTCTGATTCAGCCCCGCTGTTTCAGCCCCTCTGTTTCTCCCCCTCTGTTCCAGCCCCTCTTTTACAGCCCCTCTGTTTCAGCCACTCTGTTTTAGCCCCTCTGTTTCAGCCCCTCTGTTTCAGCCCCTCTGTTTCAGCCCCTCTGTTTCTCGCCCTCTGTTTCAGGCCCTCTGTTTCTCGCCCTCTGTTTCAGCCCCTCTGTTTCAGACCGTCTGTTTCAGCCACTCTGTTTCTCGACCTCTGTTTCAGCCACTCTGTTTCTCACCCTCTGTTTCAGCCCCTCTGATTCAGCCCCTCTGTTTCTCGCCCTCTGTTTCAGCCCCTCTGTTTCTCGCCCTCTGTTTCAGCCCCTTTAATTCAGACCCTCTGTTTCAGCCCCTCTGTTTCAGCCCCTCTGTTTCAGCCCCTCTGTTTCTCGCCCTCTATTTCTCACCCTCTGTTTCTCGCCCTCTGTTTCAGCCCCTCTGTTCCAGCCCCTCTGTTTCAGCCCCTCTGTTTCTTGCCCTCTGTTTCAGGCTCTCTGTTTCAGCCCGTCTGATTCAACCCCTCTGTTTCAGCCCCTCTGTTTCTCGCCCTCTGTTTCAGCCCCTCTGATTCTCGCCCTCTGTTTCAGCCCCTCTGTGTCTCGCCCTCTGTTTCAGCCCCTCTGATTCAGCCCCTCTATTTCAGCCCCTCTGATTCAGCCGCTCTGATTCAGCCCCTCTGATTCAGCCCCTCTGTTTCTCGCCTTCTGTTTCAGCCCCTCTGTTTCAGCCCCTCTGTGTCAGCCCCTCTGTTTCTCACCCTCTGTTTCTGCCCATCTGTTTCTCGCCCTGTGTTTCAGCCCCACTGTTTCAGCCCCTCTGTTTCAGCCCCTCTGTTTCAGCGCCTCTGTTTCTCGCCCTCTGTTTCAGCCCCTCTGTTTCTCGTCCTCTGTTTCAGCCCCTCTGATTCAGCCCCGCTGTTTCAGCCCCTCTGTTTCTCCCCCTCTGTTCCAGCCCCTCTTTTACAGCCCCTCTGTTTCAGCCACTCTGTTTTAGCCCCTCTGTTTCAGCCACTCTGTTTCAGCCCCTCTGTTTCAGCCCCTCTGTTTCTCGCCCTCTGTTTCAGGCCCTCTGTTTCTCGCCCTCTGTTTCAGCCCCTCTGTTTCAGACCGTCTGTTTCAGCCACTCTGTTTCTCGACCTCTGTTTCAGCCACTCTGTTTCTCACCCTCTGTTTCAGCCCCTCTGATTCAGCCCCTCTGTTTCTCGCCCTCTGTTTCAGCCCCTCTGTTTCTCGCCCTCTGTTCAGGCCCTCTGTTTCTCGCCCTCTGTTTCAGCCCCTCTGTTTCAGACCGTCTGTTTCAGCCACTCTGTTTCTCGACCTCTGTTACTGCCACTCTGTTTCTCACCCTCTGTTTCAGCCCCTCTGATTCAGCCCCTCTGTTTCTCGCCCTCTGTTTCAGCCCCTCTGTTTCTCGCCCTCTGTTTCAGCCCCTCTGTTTCAGACCCTCTGTTTCAGCCCCTCTGTTTCTCGCCCTGTGTTTCAGCCCCTCTGTTTCTCGCCCTCTGTTTCAGGCCCTCTGTTTCTCGCCCTCTGTTTCAGCCCCACTGTTTCAGCCCCTCTGTTTCAGCCCCTCTGTTTCAGCGCCTCTGTTTCTCGCCCTCTGTTTCAGCCCCTCTGTTTCTCGCCCTCTGTTTCAGCCCCTCTGATTCAGCCCCGCTGTTTCAGCCCCTCTGTTTCTCCCCCTCTGTTTCCCGCCCCTCTGTTTCAGCCCCTCTGTTTCTCGCCCTCTGTTTCAGCCCCTCTGTTTCTCGCCCTCTGTTTCAGCCCCTCTGTTTCAGCCCGTCTGTTTCAGCCACTCTGTTTCTCACCCTCTGTTTCAGCCCCTCTGTTTCTCACCCTCTGTTTCTGCCCCTCTGATTCAGCCCCTCTGTTTCTCGCCCTCTGTTTCAGCCCCTCTGTTTCTCGCCCTCTGTTTCAGCCCCTCTGTTTCAGCCATTCTGATTCAGCCCCCTGTTTCTCGCCCTCTGTTTCAGGCTCTCTGTTTCCGCCCCTCTGTTTCTCGCCCTCTGTTTCTCGCCCGCTGTTTCAGCCCCTTTGTTTCTCGCCCTCTGTTTCAGCCCCTCTGTTTCAGCCCCTCTGATTCAGCCCCTCTGATTCAGCCCCTCTGTTTCTCGCCCTGTGTTTCAGACCCTCTGTTTCAGACCCTCTGTTTCAGCTCCTCTGTTTCAGCCCCTCTGTTTCTCGCCCTCTGTTTCAGCCCCTCTGTTTCTCGCCCTCTTTTTCAGCCACTCTGCTTCTCGCCCTCTGTTTCAGCCCCTCTGTTTCAGCCCCTCTGTTTCTCGCCCTCTGTTTCAGCCCCTCTGTTTCTCGCCCTCTGTTTCAGCCCCGCTGTTTCTCGCCCTCTGTTTCAGCCCCGCTGATTCAGCCCCTCTGTTTCAGCCCCTCTGAATCAGCCCCTCTGATTCAGCCCCTCTGTTTCAGCCCCTCTGTTTCAGCCCGTCTGTTTCTCGCCCTCTGTTTCTGCCCCTCTGTTTCTCGGCCTCTGTTTCATCCCCTCTGATTCAGCCCCTCTGCTTCAGCCCCTCTGATTCAGCCCCTCTGATTCAGCCCCTCTGATTCAGCCCCTCTGTTTCTCGCCCTCTGTTTCAGCCCCTCTGTTTCAGCCCCTCTGTTTCAGCCCCTCTGTTTCTCACACTCTGTTTCAGCCCATCTGATTCAGCCCCTCTGATTCAGCCCCTCTGATTCAGCCCCTCTGTTTCCCGCCCCTCTGTTTCAGCCCCTCTGTTTCTCGCCCTCTGTTTCAGCCCCTCTGTTTCTCGCCCTCTGTTTCAGCCCCACTGTTTCAGCCCCTCTGTTTCAGCCCCTCTGTTTCAGCGCCTCTGTTTCTCGCCCTCTGTTTCAGCCCCTCTGATTCAGCCCCGCTGTTTCAGCCCCTCTGTGTCTCCCCCTCTGTTCCAGCCCCTCTTTTACAGCCCCTCTGTTTCAGCCACTCTGTTTTAGCCCCTCTGTTTCAGCCCCTCTGTTTCAGCCCCTCTGTTTCTCGCCCTCTGTTTCAGCCCCTCTGTTTCTCGCCCTCTGTTTCAGGCCCTCTGTTTCTCGCCCTCTGTTTCAGCCCCTCTGTTTCAGACCGTCTGTTTCAGCCACTCTGTTTCTCGCCCTCTGTTTCAGCCCCTCTGTTTCTCACCCTCTGTTTCAGCCACTCTGATTCAGCCCCTCTGTTTCTCGCCCTCTGTTTCAGCCCCTCTGTTTCTCGCCCTCTGTTTCAGCCCCTCTGTTTCAGACCCTCTGTTTCAGCCACTCTGTTTCTCGCCCTCTGTTTCAGCCCCTCTGTTTCTCGCCCTCTGTTTCAGGCCCTCTGTTTCTCGCCCTCTGTTTCAGCCCCTCTGATTCAGCCCCTCTGTTTCTGCCCCTCTGATTCAGCCCCTCTGTTTCAGCCCCTCTGTTTCAGCCCCTCTGTTTCAGCCCCTCTGTTTCTCGCCCTCTATTTCTCACCCTCTGTTTCTCGCCCTCTGTTTCAGCCCCTCTGTTTCAGCCCCTCTGTTTCAGCCCCTCTGTTTCTTGCCCTCTGTTTCAGGCTCTCTGTTTCAGCCCGTCTGTTTCAGCCCCTCTGTTTCAGCCCCTCTGTTTCTCGCCCTCTGTTTCAGCCCCTCTGATTCTCGCCCTCTGTTTCAGCCCCTCTGTGTCTCGCCCTCTGTTTCAGCCCCTCTGATTCAGCCCCTCTGTTTCAGCCCCTCTGATTCAGCCGCTCTGATTAAGCCCCTCTGATTCAGCCCCTCTGTTTCTCGCCTTCTGTTTCAGCCCCTCTGTTCAGCCCCTCTGTGTCAGCCCCTCTGTTTCTCACCCTCTGTTTCAGCCCCTCTGATTCAGCCCTCTAATTCAGCCCCTACTGATTCAACCACTCTGTTTCCTGCCACTCTGTTTCAGCCCCTCTGTTTCAGCCCCTCTGTTTCAGCGCCTCTGTTTCTCGCCCTCTGTTTCAGCCCCTCTGTTTCTCGCCCACTGTTTCAGCCCCGCTGATTCAGCCCCTCTGTTCCAGCCCCTCTGTTTCTCCGCCTCTGTTCCAGCACCTCTGTTTCAGCCCCTCTGTTTCAGCCACTCTGTTTCAGCCCCTCTGTTTCAGCCCCTCTGTTTCAGCCCCTCTGTTTCAGCCCCTCTGTTTCTCGCCCTCTGTTTCAGCCCCTCTGTTTCAGCCCGTCTGTTTCAGCCACTCTGTTTCTCGCCCTCTGTTTCAGCCCCTCTGTTTCTCACCCTCTGTTTCAGCCCCTCTGATTCAGCCCCTCTGTTTCTCGCCCTCTGTTTCAGCCCCTCTGTTTCTCGCCCTCTGTTTCAGCCCTCTGTTTCAGTCCCTCTGTTTCAGCCCCTCTGTTTCTCGCCCTCTGTTTCAGCCCCTCTGTTTCAGCCCGTCTGTTTCAGCCACTCTGTTTCTCGCCCTCTGTTTCAGCCCCTCTGTTTCTCACCCTCTGTTTCAGCCCCTCTGATTCAGCCCCTCTGTTTCTCGCCCTCTGTTTCAGCCCCTCTGTTTCTCGCCCTCTGTTTCAGCCCTCTGTTTCAGTCCCTCTGTTTCAGCCCCCCGTTTTCTCGCCCTCTGTTTCAGACCCTCTGTTTCCCCCCCTCTGTTTCAGCCGCTCTGTTTCTCGCCCTCTGTTTCAGCCCCTCTGTTTTTCGCCCTCTGGTTCAGCCCCCTGTTTCTCGCCCTCTGTTTCAGGCTCTCTGTTTCCGCCCCTCTGTTTCTCGCCCTCTGTTTCTCGCCCGCTGTTTCAGCCCCTTTGTTTCTCGCCCTCTGTTTCAGCCCCTCTGTTTCAGCCCCTCTGATTCAGCCCCTCTGATTCAGTCCCTCTGTTTCTCGCCCTGTGTTTCAGACCCTCTGTTTCAGACCCTCTGTTTCAGCTCCTCTGTTTCAGCCCCTCTGTTTCTCGCCCTCTGTTTCAGCCCCTCTGTTTCTCGCCCTCTTTTTCAGCCCCTCTGTTTCTCACCCTCTGTTTCACCCCTCTGTTTCAGCCCCTCTGTTTCTCGCCCTCAGTTTCTGCCCCTCTGTTTCTCGCCCTCTGTTTCAGCCCCGCTGTTTCTCGCCCTCTGTTTCAGCCCCGCTGATTCAGCCCCTCTGTTTCAGCCCCTCTGAATCAGCCCCTCTGATTCAGCCCCTCTGTTTCAGCCCCTCTGTTTCAGCCCCTCTGTTTCTCGCCCTCTGTTTCTGCCCCTCTGTTTCTCGCCCTCTGTTTCATCCCCTCTGATTCAGCCCCTCTGCTTCAGCCCCTCTGATTCAGCCCCTCTGATTCAGCCCCTCTGATTCAGCCCCTCTGTTTCTCGCCCTCTGTTTCAGCCCCTCTGTTTCAGCCCCTCTGTTTCAGCCCCTCTGTTTCTCACCCTCTGTTTCAGCCCCTCTGTTTCTCGCCCTATGTTTCAGCCCCTCTGTTTCTCGCCCTCTGTTTCAGCCCCACTGTTTCAGCACCTCTGCTTCTCGCCCTCTGTTTCAGCCCCTCTGTTTCAGCCCCTCTGTTTCAGCCCCTCTGTTTCTCGCCTTCTGATTCAGCCCCTCTGATTCAGCCCCTCTGATTCAGCCCCTCTGATTCAGCCCCTCTGTTTCCCGCGCCTCTGTTTCAGCCCCTCTGTTTCTCGCACTCTGTTTCAGCCCCTCTGTTTCTCGCCCTCTGTTTCAGCCCCACTGTTTCAGCCCCTCTGTTTCAGCCCCTCTGTTTCAGCGCCTCTGTTTCTCGCCCTCTGTTTCAGCCCCTCTGTTTCTCGCCCTCTGTTTCAGCCCCTCTGATTCAGCCCCTCTGTTTCAGCCCCTCTGTTTCTCCCCCTCTGTTTCAGCCCCTCTGTTTCTCGCCCTCTGTTTCAGCCCCTCTGTTTCTCGCCCTCTGTTTCAGCCCCTCTGTTTCAGCCCATCTGTTTCAGCCACTCTGTTTCTCACCCTCTGTTTCAGCCCCTCTGTTTCTCACCCTCTGTTTCTGCCCCTCTGATTCAGCCCCTCTGTTTCTCGCCCTCTGTTTCAGCCCCTCTGTTTCTCGCCCTCTGTTTCAGCCCCTCTGTTTCAGCCATTCTGATTCAGTCCCCTGTTTCTCGCCCTCTGTTTCAGGCTCTCTGTTTCCGCCCCTCTGTTTCTCGCCCTCTGTTTCTCGCCCGCTGTTTCAGCCCCTTTGTTTCTCGCCCTCTGTTTCAGCCCCTCTGTTTCAGCCCCTCTGATTCAGCCCCTCTGATTCAGCCCCTCTGTTTCTCGCCCTGTGTTTCAGACCCTCTGTTTCAGACCCTCTGTTTCAGCTCCTCTGTTTCAGCCCCTCTGTTTCTCGCCCTCTGTTTCAGCCCCTCTGTTTCTCGCCCTCTTTTTCAGCCACTCTGCTTCTCGCCCTCTGTTTCAGCCCCTCTGTTTCAGCCCCTCTGTTTCTCGCCCTCTGTTTCAGCCCCTCTGATTCAGCCCCTCTGTTTCTCCCCCTCTGTTTCCCGCCCCTCTGTTTCAGCCCCTCTGTTTCTCGCCCTCTGTTTCAGCCCCTCTGTTTCTCGCCCTCTGTTTCAGCCCCTCTGTTTCAGCCCATCTGTTTCAGCCACTCTGTTTCTCACCCTCTGTTTCAGCCCATCTGTTTCTCACCCTCTGTTTCTGCCCCTCTGATTCAGCCCCTCTGTTTCTCGTCCTCTGTTTCAGCCCCTCTGTTTCTCGCCCTCTGTTTCAGCCCCTCTGTTTCAGCCCCTCTGATTCAACCCCTCTGATTCAGCCCCTCTGTTTCTCGCCCTGTGTTTCAGACCCTCTGTTTCAGACCCTCTGTTTCAGCTCCTCTGTTTCAGGCTCTCTGTTTCCGCCCCTCTGTTTCTCGCCCTCTGTTTCTCGCCGGCTGTTTCAGCCCCTTTGTTTCTCGCCCTCTGTTTCAGCCCCTCTGTTTCAGCCCCTCTGATTCAGCCCCTCTGATTCAGCCCCTCTGTTTCTCGCCCTGTGTTTCAGACCCTCTGTTTCAGACCCTCTGTTTCAGCTCCTCTGTTTCAGCCCCTCTGTTTCTCGCCCTCTGTTTCAGCCCCTCTGTTTCTCGCCCTCTTTTTCAGCCACTCTGCTTCTCGCCCTCTGTTTCAGCCCCTCTGTTTCAGCCCCTCTGTTTCTCGCCCTCTGTTTCACGCCCTCTGTTTCAGCCCCTCTGTTTCTCGCCCTCTGTTTCAGCCCCGCTGTTTCTCGCCCTCTGTTTTAGCCCCGCTGATTCAGCCCCTCTGTTTCAGCCCCTCTGAATCAGCCCCTCTGATTCAGCCCCTCTGTTTCAGCCCCTCTGTTTCAGCCCCTCTGTTTCAGCCCCTCTGTTTCAGCCCCTCTGTTTCTCACCCTCTGTTTCAGCCCCTCTGTTTCTCGCCCTATGTTTCAGCCCCTCTGTTTCTCGCCCTCTGTTTCAGCCCCACTGTTTCAGCACCTCTGCTTCTCGCCCTCTGTTTCAGCCCCTCTGTTTCAGCCCCTCTGTTTCTCGCCCTCTGATTCAGCCCCTCTGATTCAGCCCCTCTGATTCAGCCCCTCTGATTCAGCCCCTCTGTTTCCCGCGCCTCTGTTTCAGCCCCTCTGTTTCTCGCACTCTGTTTCAGCCCCTCTGTTTCTCGCCCTCTGTTTCAGCCCCACTGTTTCAGCCCCTCTGTTTCAGCCCCTCTGTTTCAGCGCCTCTGTTTCTCGCCCTCTGTTTCAGCCCCTCTGTTTCTCGCCCTCTGTTTCAGCCCCTCTGATTCAGCCCCGCTGTTTCAGCCCCTCTGTTTCTCCCCCTCTGTTTCCCGCCCCTCTGTTTCAGCCCCTCTGTTTCTCGCCCTCTGTTTCAGCCCCTCTGTTTCTCGCCCTCTGTTTCAGCCCCTCTGTTTCAGCCCATCTGTTTCAGCCACTCTGTTTCTCACCCTCTGTTTCAGCCCCTCTGTTTCTCACCCTCTGTTTCTGCCCCTCTGATTCAGCCCCTCTGTTTCTCGCCCTCTGTTTCAGCCCCTCTGTTTCTCGCCCTCTGTTTCAGCCATTCTGATTCAGCCCCCTGGTTCTCGCCCTCTGTTTCAGGCTCTCTGTTTCCGCCCCTCTGTTTCTCGCCCTCTGTTTCTCGCCCGCTGTTTCAGCCCCTTTGTTTCTCGCCCTCTGTTTCTGCCCCTCTGTTTCAGCCCCTCTGATTCAGCCCCTCTGATTCAGCCCCTCTGTTTCTCGCCCTGTGTTTCAGACCCTCTGTTTCAGACCCTCTGTTTCAGCTCCTCTGTTTCAGCCCCTCTGTTTCTCGCCCTCTGTTTCAGCCCCTCTGTTTCTCGCCCTCTTTTTCAGCCACTCTGCTTCTCGCCCTCTGTTTCAGCCCCTCTGTTTCAGCCCCTCTGTTTCTCGCCCTCTGTTTCAGCCCCTCTGATTCAGCCCCGCTGTTTCAGCCCCTCTGTTTCTCCCCCTCTGTTTCCCGCCCCTCTGTTTCAGCCCCTCTGTTTCTCGCCCTCTGTTTCAGCCCCTCTGTTTCTCGCCCTCTGTTTCAGCCCCTCTGTTTCAGCCCATCTGTTTCAGCCACTCTGTTTCTCACCCTCTGTTTCAGCCCTTCTGTTTCACACCCTCTGTTTCTGCCCCTCTGATTCAGCCCCTCTGTTTCTCGCCCTCTGTTTCAGCCCCTCTGATTCAGCCCCTCTGTTTCAGCCCCTCTGTTTCAGCCATTCTGATTCAGCCCCCTGTTTCTCGCCCTCTGTTTCAGGCTCTCTGTTTCCGCCCCTCTGTTTCTCGCCCTCTGTTTCTCGCCCACTGTTTCAGCTCCTTTGTTTCTCGCCCTCTGTTTCAGCCCCTCTGTTTCAGCCCCTCTGATTCAGCCCCTCTGATTCAGCCCCTCTGTTTCTCACCCTCTGTTTCAGACCCTCTGTTTCAGACCCTCTGTTTCAGCTCCTCTGTTTCAGCCCCTCTGTTTCTCGCCCTCTGTTTCAGCCCCTCTGTTTCTCGCCCTCTTTTTCAGCCACTCTGCTTCTCGCCCTCTGTTTCAGCCCCTCTGTTTCAGCCCCTCTGTTTCTCGCCCTCTGTTTCAGCCACTCTGTTTCTCGCCCTCTGTTTCAGCCCCGCTGTATCTCGCCCTCTGTTTCAGCCCCGCTGATTCAGCCCCTCTGTTTCAGCCCCTCTGAATCAGCCCCTCTGATACAGCCCCTCTGTTTCAGCCCCTCTGTTTCAGCCCCTCTGTTTCTCGCCCTCTGTTTCTGCCCCTCTGTTTCTCGGCCTCTGTTTCATCCCCTCTGATTCAGCCCCTCTGCTTCAGCCCCTCTGATTCAGCCCCTCTGATTCAGCCCCTCTGATTCAGCCCCTCTGTTTCTCGCCCTCTGTTTCAGCCCCTCTGTTTCAGCCCCTCTGTTTCAGCCCCTCTGTTTCTCACCCTCTGTTTCAGCCCATCTGATTCAGCCGCTCTGATTCAGCCCCTCTGATTCAGCCCCTCTGTTTCCCGCCCCTCTGTTTCAGCCCCTCTGTTTCTCGCCCTCTGTTTCAGCCCCTCTGTTTCTCGCCCTCTGTTTCAGCCCCACTGTTTCAGCCCCTCTGTTTCAGCCCCTCTGTTTCAGCGCCTCTGTTTATCGCCCTCTGTTTCAGCCCCTCTGATTCAGCCCCGCTGTTTCAGCCCCTCTGTTTCTCCCCCTCTGTTCCAGCCCCTCTTTTACAGCCCCTCTGTTTCAGCCACTCTGTTTTAGCCCCTCTGTTTCAGCCCCTCTGTTTCAGCCCCTCTGTTTCTCGCCCTCTGTTTCAGCCCCTCTGTTTCTCGCCCTCTGTTTCAGGCCCTCTGTTTCTCGCCCTCTGTTTCAGCCCCTCTGTTTCAGACCGTCTGTTTCAGCCACTCTGTTTCTCGCCCTCTGTTTCAGCCCCTCTGTTTCTCACCCTCTGTTTCAGCCCCTCTGATTCAGCCCCTCTGTTTCTCGCCCTCTGTTTCAGCCCCTCTGTTTCTCGCCCTCTGTTTCAGCCCCTCTGTTTCAGACCCTCTGTTTCAGCCACTCTGTTTCTCGCCCTCTGTTTCAGCCCCTCTGTTTCTCGCCCTCTGTTTCAGGCCCTCTGTTTCTCGCCCTCTGTTTCAGCCCCTCTGATTCAGCCCCTCTGTTTCTGCCCCTCTGATTCAGCCCCTCTGTTTCAGCCCCTCTGTTTCAGCCCCTCTGTTTCAGCCCCTCTGTTTCTCGCCCTCTATTTCTCACCCTCTGTTTCTCGCCCTCTGTTTCAGCCCCTCTGTTTCAGCCCCTCTGTTTCAGCCCCTCTGTTTCTTGCCCTCTGTTTCAGGCTCTCTGTTTCAGCCCGTCTGTTTCAGCCCCTCTGTTTCAGCCCCTCTGTTTCTCGCCCTCTGTTTCAGCCCCTCTGATTCTCGCCCTCTGTTTCAGCCCCTCTGTGTCTCGCCCTCTGTTTCAGCCCCTCTGATTCAGCCCCTCTGTTTCAGCCCCTCTGATTCAGCCGCTCTGATTCAGCCCCTCTGATTCAGCCCCTCTGTTTCTCGCCTTCTGTTTCAGCCCCTCTGTTTCAGCCCCTCTGTTTCAGCCCCTCTGATTCAGCCCCTCTAATTCAGCCCCTACTGATTCAACCACTCTGTTTCCCGCCACTCTGTTTCAGCCCCTCTGTTTCTCGCCCTCTGTTTCAGCCCCTCTGTTTCTCGCCCTCTGTTTCAGCCCCACTGTTTCAGCCCCTCTGTTTCAGCCCCTCTGTTTCAGCGCCTCTGTTTCTCGCCCTCTGTTTCAGCCCCTCTGTTTCTCGCCCTCTGTTTCAGCCCCTCTGATTCAGCCCCGCTGTTTCAGCCCCTCTGTTTCTCCCCCTCTGTTTCCCGCCCCTCTGTTTCAGCCCCTCTGTTTCTCGCCCTCTGTTTCAGCCCCTCTGTTTCTCGCCCTCTGTTTCAGCCCCTCTGTTACAGCCCATCTGTTTCAGCCACTCTGTTTCTCACCCTCTGTTTCAGCCCCTCTGTTTCTCACCCTCTGTTTCTGCCCCTCTGATTCAGCCCCTCTGTTTCTCGCCCTCTGTTTCAGCCCCTCTGTTTCTCGCCCTCTGTTTCAGCCATTCTGATTCAGCCCCCTGGTTCTCGCCCTCTGTTTCAGGCTCTCTGTTTCCGCCCCTCTGTTTCTCGCCCTCTGTTTCTCGCCCGCTGTTTCAGCCCCTTTGTTTCTCGCCCTCTGTTTCTGCCCCTCTGTTTCAGCCCCTCTGATTCAGCCCCTCTGATTCAGCCCCTCTGTTTCTCGCCCTGTGTTTCAGACCCTCTGTTTCAGACCCTCTGTTTCAGCTCCTCTGTTTCAGCCCCTCTGTTTCTCGCCCTCTGTTTCAGCCCCTCTGTTTCTCGCCCTCTTTTTCAGCCACTCTGCTTCTCGCCCTCTGTTTCAGCCCCTCTGTTTCAGCCCCTCTGTTTCTCGCCCTCTGTTTCAGCCCCTCTGATTCAGCCCCGCTGTTTCAGCCCCTCTGTTTCTCCCCCTCTGTTTCCCGCCCCTCTGTTTCAGCCCCTCTGTTTCTCGCCCTCTGTTTCAGCCCCTCTGTTTCTCGCCCTCTGTTTCAGCCCCTCTGTTTCAGCCCATCTGTTTCAGCCACTCTGTTTCTCACCCTCTGTTTCAGCCCTTCTGTTTCACACCCTCTGTTTCTGCCCCTCTGATTCAGCCCCTCTGTTTCAGCCCATCTGTTTCAGCCCCTCTGTTTCTCGCCCTCTGTTTCAGCCCCTCTGTTTCAGCCCATCTGTTTCAGCCACTCTGTTTCTCACCCTCTGTTTCAGCCCCTCTGTTTCTCACCCTCTGTTTCTGCCCCTCTGATTCAGCCCCTCTGTTTCTCGCCCTCTGTTTCAGCCCCTCTGTTTCTCGCCCTCTGTTTCAGCCCCTCTGTTTCAGCCATTCTGATTCAGCCCCCTGTTTCTCGCCCTCTGTTTCAGGCTCTCTGTTTCCGCCCCTCTGTTTCTCGCCCTCTGTTTCTCGCCCGCTGTTTCAGCCCCTTTGTTTCTCGCCCTCTGTTTCAGCCCCTCTGTTTCAGCCCCTCTGATTCAGCCCCTCTGATTCAGCCCCTCTGTTTCTCGCCCTGTGTTTCAGACCCTCTGTTTCAGACCCTCTGTTTCAGCTCCTCTGTTTCAGCCCCTCTGTTTCTCGCCCTCTGTTTCAGCCCCTCTGTTTCTCGCCCTCTTTTTCAGCCACTCTGCTTCTCGCCCTCTGTTTCAGCCCCTCTGTTTCAGCCCCTCTGTTTCTCGCCCTCTGTTTCAGCCCCTCTGATTCAGCCCCTCTGTTTCTCCCCCTCTGTTTCCCGCCCCTCTGTTTCAGCCCCTCTGTTTCTCGCCCTCTGTTTCAGCCCCTCTGTTTCTCGCCCTCTGTTTCAGCCCCTCTGTTTCAGCCCATCTGTTTCAGCCACTCTGTTTCTCACCCTCTGTTTCAGCCCATCTGTTTCTCACCCTCTGTTTCTGCCCCTCTGATTCAGCCCCTCTGTTTCTCGCCCTCTGTTTCAGCCCCTCTGTTTCTCGCCCTCTGTTTCAGCCCCTCTGTTTCAGCCCCTCTGATTCAACCCCTCTGATTCAGCCCCTCTGTTTCTCGCCCTGTGTTTCAGACCCTCTGTTTCAGACCCTCTGTTTCAGCTCCTCTGTTTCAGGCTCTCTGTTTCCGCCCCTCTGTTTCTCGCCCTCTGTTTCTCGCCGGCTGTTTCAGCCCCTTTGTTTCTCGCCCTCTGTTTCAGCCCCTCTGTTTCAGCCCCTCTGATTCAGCCCCTCTGATTCAGCCCCTCTGTTTCTCGCCCTGTGTTTCAGACCCTCTGTTTCAGACCCTCTGTTTCAGCTCCTCTGTTTCAGCCCCTCTGTTTCTCGCCCTCTGTTTCAGCCCCTCTGTTTCTCGCCCTCTTTTTCAGCCACTCTGCTTCTCGCCCTCTGTTTCAGCCCCTCTGTTTCAGCCCCTCTGTTTCTCGCCCTCTGTTTCACGCCCTCTGTTTCAGCCCCTCTGTTTCTCGCCCTCTGTTTCAGCCCCGCTGTTTCTCGCCCTCTGTTTTAGCCCCGCTGATTCAGCCCCTCTGTTTCAGCCCCTCTGAATCAGCCCCTCTGATTCAGCCCCTCTGTTTCAGCCCCTCTGTTTCAGCCCCTCTGTTTCAGCCCCTCTGTTTCAGCCCCTCTGTTTCTCACCCTCTGTTTCAGCCCCTCTGTTTCTCGCCCTATGTTTCAGCCCCTCTGTTTCTCGCCCTCTGTTTCAGCCCCACTGTTTCAGCACCTCTGCTTCTCGCCCTCTGTTTCAGCCCCTCTGTTTCAGCCCCTCTGTTTCTCGCCCTCTGATTCAGCCCCTCTGATTCAGCCCCTCTGATTCAGCCCCTCTGATTCAGCCCCTCTGTTTCCCGCGCCTCTGTTTCAGCCCCTCTGTTTCTCGCACTCTGTTTCAGCCCCTCTGTTTCTCGCCCTCTGTTTCAGCCCCACTGTTTCAGCCCCTCTGTTTCAGCCCCTCTGTTTCAGCGCCTCTGTTTCTCGCCCTCTGTTTCAGCCCCTCTGTTTCTCGCCCTCTGTTTCAGCCCCTCTGATTCAGCCCCGCTGTTTCAGCCCCTCTGTTTCTCCCCCTCTGTTTCCCGCCCCTCTGTTTCAGCCCCTCTGTTTCTCGCCCTCTGTTTCAGCCCCTCTGTTTCTCGCCCTCTGTTTCAGCCCCTCTGTTTCAGCCCATCTGTTTCAGCCACTCTGTTTCTCACCCTCTGTTTCAGCCCCTCTGTTTCTCACCCTCTGTTTCTGCCCCTCTGATTCAGCCCCTCTGTTTCTCGCCCTCTGTTTCAGCCCCTCTGTTTCTCGCCCTCTGTTTCAGCCATTCTGATTCAGCCCCCTGGTTCTCGCCCTCTGTTTCAGGCTCTCTGTTTCCGCCCCTCTGTTTCTCGCCCTCTGTTTCTCGCCCGCTGTTTCAGCCCCTTTGTTTCTCGCCCTCTGTTTCTGCCCCTCTGTTTCAGCCCCTCTGATTCAGCCCCTCTGATTCAGCCCCTCTGTTTCTCGCCCTGTGTTTCAGACCCTCTGTTTCAGACCCTCTGTTTCAGCTCCTCTGTTTCAGCCCCTCTGTTTCTCGCCCTCTGTTTCAGCCCCTCTGTTTCTCGCCCTCTTTTTCAGCCACTCTGCTTCTCGCCCTCTGTTTCAGCCCCTCTGTTTCAGCCCCTCTGTTTCTCGCCCTCTGTTTCAGCCCCTCTGATTCAGCCCCGCTGTTTCAGCCCCTCTGTTTCTCCCCCTCTGTTTCCCGCCCCTCTGTTTCAGCCCCTCTGTTTCTCGCCCTCTGTTTCAGCCCCTCTGTTTCTCGCCCTCTGTTTCAGCCCCTCTGTTTCAGCCCATCTGTTTCAGCCACTCTGTTTCTCACCCTCTGTTTCAGCCCTTCTGTTTCACACCCTCTGTTTCTGCCCCTCTGATTCAGCCCCTCTGTTTCTCGCCCTCTGTTTCAGCCCCTCTGATTCAGCCCCTCTGTTTCAGCCCCTCTGTTTCAGCCATTCTGATTCAGCCCCCTGTTTCTCGCCCTCTGTTTCAGGCTCTCTGTTTCCGCCCCTCTGTTTCTCGCCCTCTGTTTCTCGCCCACTGTTTCAGCCCCTTTGTTTCTCGCCCTCTGTTTCAGCCCCTCTGTTTCAGCCCCTCTGATTCAGCCCCTCTGATTCAGCCCCTCTGTTTCTCACCCTCTGTTTCAGACCCTCTGTTTCAGACCCTCTGTTTCAGCTCCTCTGTTTCAGCCCCTCTGTTTCTCGCCCTCTGTTTCAGCCCCTCTGTTTCTCGCCCTCTTTTTCAGCCACTCTGCTTCTCGCCCTCTGTTTCAGCCCCTCTGTTTCAGCCCCTCTGTTTCTCGCCCTCTGTTTCAGCCACTCTGTTTCTCGCCCTCTGTTTCAGCCCCGCTGTATCTCGCCCTCTGTTTCAGCCCCGCTGATTCAGCCCCTCTGTTTCAGCCCCTCTGAATCAGCCCCTCTGATACAGCCCCTCTGTTTCAGCCCCTCTGTTTCAGCCCCTCTGTTTCTCGCCCTCTGTTTCTGCCCCTCTGTTTCTCGGCCTCTGTTTCATCCCCTCTGATTCAGCCCCTCTGCTTCAGCCCCTCTGATTCAGCCCCTCTGATTCAGCCCCTCTGATTCAGCCCCTCTGTTTCTCGCCCTCTGTTTCAGCCCCTCTGTTTCAGCCCCTCTGTTTCAGCCCCTCTGTTTCTCACCCTCTGTTTCAGCCCATCTGATTCAGCCGCTCTGATTCAGCCCCTCTGATTCAGCCCCTCTGTTTCCCGCCCCTCTGTTTCAGCCCCTCTGTTTCTCGCCCTCTGTTTCAGCCCCTCTGTTTCTCGCCCTCTGTTTCAGCCCCACTGTTTCAGCCCCTCTGTTTCAGCCCCTCTGTTTCAGCGCCTCTGTTTATCGCCCTCTGTTTCAGCCCCTCTGATTCAGCCCCGCTGTTTCAGCCCCTCTGTTTCTCCCCCTCTGTTCCAGCCCCTCTTTTACAGCCCCTCTGTTTCAGCCACTCTGTTTTAGCCCCTCTGTTTCAGCCCCTCTGTTTCAGCCCCTCTGTTTCTCGCCCTCTGTTTCAGCCCCTCTGTTTCTCGCCCTCTGTTTCAGGCCCTCTGTTTCTCGCCCTCTGTTTCAGCCCCTCTGTTTCAGACCGTCTGTTTCAGCCACTCTGTTTCTCGCCCTCTGTTTCAGCCCCTCTGTTTCTCACCCTCTGTTTCAGCCCCTCTGATTCAGCCCCTCTGTTTCTCGCCCTCTGTTTCAGCCCCTCTGTTTCTCGCCCTCTGTTTCAGCCCCTCTGTTTCAGACCCTCTGTTTCAGCCACTCTGTTTCTCGCCCTCTGTTTCAGCCCCTCTGTTTCTCGCCCTCTGTTTCAGGCCCTCTGTTTCTCGCCCTCTGTTTCAGCCCCTCTGATTCAGCCCCTCTGTTTCTGCCCCTCTGATTCAGCCCCTCTGTTTCAGCCCCTCTGTTTCAGCCCCTCTGTTTCAGCCCCTCTGTTTCTCGCCCTCTATTTCTCACCCTCTGTTTCTCGCCCTCTGTTTCAGCCCCTCTGTTTCAGCCCCTCTGTTTCAGCCCCTCTGTTTCTTGCCCTCTGTTTCAGGCTCTCTGTTTCAGCCCGTCTGTTTCAGCCCCTCTGTTTCAGCCCCTCTGTTTCTCGCCCTCTGTTTCAGCCCCTCTGATTCTCGCCCTCTGTTTCAGCCCCTCTGTGTCTCGCCCTCTGTTTCAGCCCCTCTGATTCAGCCCCTCTGTTTCAGCCCCTCTGATTCAGCCGCTCTGATTCAGCCCCTCTGATTCAGCCCCTCTGTTTCTCGCCTTCTGTTTCAGCCCCTCTGTTTCAGCCCCTCTGTTTCAGCCCCTCTGATTCAGCCCCTCTAATTCAGCCCCTACTGATTCAACCACTCTGTTTCCCGCCACTCTGTTTCAGCCCTCTGTTTTAGTCCCTCTGTTTCAGCCCCTCTGTTTCTCGCCCTCTGTTTCAGCCCCACTGTTTCAGCCCCTCTGTTTCAGCCCCTCTGTTTCAGCGCCTCTGTTTCTCGCCCTCTGTTTCAGCCCCTCTGTTTCTCGCCCACTGTTTCAGCCCCGCTGATTCCGCCCCTCTGTTCCAGCCCCTCTGTTTCTCCGCCTCTGTTCCAGCACCTCTGTTTCAGCCCCTCTGTTTTAGCCACTCTGTTTCAGCCCCTCTGTTTCAGCCCCTCTGTTTCAGCCCCTCTGTTTCAGCCCCTCTGTTTCTCGCTCTCTGTTTCAGCCCCTCTGTTTCAGCCCGTCTGTATCAGCCACTCTGTTTCTCGCCCTCTGTTTCAGCCCCTCTGTTTCTCACCCTCTGTTTCAGCCCCTCTGATTCAGCCCCTCTGTTTCTCGCCGTCTGTTTCAGCCCCTCTGTTTCTCGCCCTCTGTTTCAGCCCTCTGTTTTAGTCCCTCTGTTTCAGCCCCTCTGTTTCTCGCCCTCTGTTTCAGCCCCTCTGTTTCTCGCCCTCTGTTTCAGCCCCTCTGTTTCAGCCCGTCTGTTTCAGCCACTCTGTTTCTCGCCCTCTGTTTCAGCCCCTCTGTTTCTCGCCCTCTGTTTCAGCCCCTCTGATTCAGCCCCTCTGTTTCTCGCCCTCTGTTTCAGCCCCTCTGTTTCTCGCCCTCTGTTTCAGCCCTCTGTTTCAGCCCCTCTGTTTCAGCCCCCCGTTTTCTCGCCCTCTGTTTCAGACCCTCTGTTTCCCCCCCTCTGTTTCAGCCGCTCTGTTTCTCGCCCTCTGTTTCAGCCCCTCTGATTCAGCCCCTCTGTTTCTCGCCCTCTGTTTCAGCCCCTCTGTTTCTCGCCCTCTGTTTCAGCCCTCTGTTTCAGCCCCTCTGTTTCAGCCCCCCGTTTTCTCGCCCTCTGTTTCAGACCCTCTGTTTCTCGCCCTCTGTTTCAGCCCCGCTGTTTCTCGCCCTCTGCTTCAGCCCCGCTGATTCAGCCCCTCTGTTTCAGCCCCTCTGAATCAGCCCCTCTGATTCAGCCCCTCTGTTTCAGCCCCTCTGTTTCAGCCCCTCTGTTTCTCGCCCTCTGTTTCGCCCCTCTGTTTCTCGCCCTCTGTTTCATCCCCTCTGATTCAGCCCCTCTGCTTCAGCCCCTCTGATTCAGCCCCTCTGATTCAGCCCCTCTGATTCAGCCCCTCTGTTTCTCGCCCTCTGTTTCAGCCCCTCTGTTTCAGCCCCTCTGTTTCAGCCCCTCTGTTTCTCACCCTCTGTTTCAGCCCCTCTGTTTCTCGCCCTATGTTTCAGCCCCTCTGTTTCTCGCCCTCTGTTTCAGCCCCACTGTTTCAGCACCTCTGCTTCTCGCCCTCTGTTTCAGCCCCTCTGTTTCAGCCCCTCTGTTTCAGCCCCTCTGTTTCTCGCCCTCTGTTTCAGCCCCTCTGATTCAGCCCCTCTGATTCAGCCCCTCTGATTCAGCCCCTCTGTTTCCCGCGCCTCTGTTTCAGCCCCTCTGTTTCTCGCACTCTGTTTCAGCCCCTCTGTTTCTCGCCCTCTGTTTCAGCCCCACTGTTTCAGCCCCTCTGTTTCAGCCCCTCTGTTTCAGCGCCTCAGTTTCTCGCCCTCTGTTTCAGCCCCTCTGTTTCTCGCCCTCTGTTTCAGCCCCTCTGATTCAGCCCCGCTGTTACAGCCCCTCTGTTTCTCCCCCTCTGTTTCCCGCCCCTCTGTTTCAGCCCCTCTGTTTCAGCCCCTCTGTTTCAGCCCCTCTGTTTCTCGCCTTCTGTTTCAGCCCCTCTGTTTCAGCCCATCTGTTTCAGCCACTCTGTTTCTCACCCTCTGTTTCAGCCCCTCTGTTTCTCACCCTCTGTTTCTGCCCCTCTGATTCAGCCCCTCTGTTTCTCGCCCTCTGTTTCAGCCCCTCTGTTTCTCGCCCTCTGTTTCAGCCCCTCTGTTTCAGCCATTCTGATTCAGCCCCCTGTTTCTCGCCCTCTGTTTCAGGCTCTCTGTTTCCGCCCCTCTGTTTCTCGCCCTCTGTTTCTCGCCCGCTGTTTCAGCCCCTTTGTTTCTCGCCCTCTGTTTCAGCCCCTCTGTTTCAGCCCCTCTGATTCAGCCCCTCTGATTCAGCCCCTCTGTTTCTCGCCCTGTGTTTCAGACCCTCTGTTTCAGGCCCTCTGTTTCAGCTCCTCTGTTTCAGCCCCTCTGTTTCTCGCCCTCTGTTTCAGCCCCTCTGTTTCTCGCCCTCTTTTTCAGCCACTCTGCTTCTCGCCCTCTGTTTCAGCCCCTCTGTTTCAGCCCCTCTGTTTCTCGCCCTCTGTTTCAGCCCCTCTGTTTCTCGCCCTCTGTTTCAGCCCCGCTGTTTCTCGCCCTCTGTTTCAGCCCCGCTGATTCAGCCCCTCTGTTTCAGCCCCTCTGAATCAGCCCCTCTGATTCAGCCCCTCTGTTTCAGCCCCTCTGTTTCAGCCCCTCTGTTTCTCGCCCTCTGTTTCTGCCCCTCTGTTTCTCGGCCTCTGTTTCATCCCCTCTGATTCAGCCCCTCTGCTTCAGCCCCTCTGATTCAGCCCCTCTGATTCAGCCCCTCTGATTCAGCCCCTCTGTTTCTCACCCTCTGTTTCAGCCCCTCTGTTTCAGCCCCTCTGTTTCAGCCCCTCTGTTTCTCACCCTCTGTTTCAGCCCATCTGATTCAGCCGCTCTGATTCAGCCCCTCTGATTCAGCCCCTCTGTTTCCCGCCCCTCTGTTTCAGCCCCTCTGTTTCTCGCCCTCTGTTTCAGCCCCTCTGTTTCTCGCCCTCTGTTTCAGCCCCACTGTTTCAGCCCCTCTGTTTCAGCCCCTCTGTTTCAGCGCCTCTGTTTCTCGCCCTCTGTTTCAGCCCCTCTGATTCAGCCCCGCTGTTTCAGCCCCTCTGTTTCTCCCCCTCTGTTCCAGCCCCTCTTTTACAGCCCCTCTGTTTCAGCCACTCTGTTTTAGCCCCTCTGTTTCAGCCCCTCTGTTTCAGCCCCTCTGTTTCTCGCCCTCTGTTTCAGCCCCTCTGTTTCTCGCCCTCTGTTTCAGGCCCTCTGTTTCTCGCCCTCTGTTTCAGCCCCTCTGTTTCAGACCGTCTGTTTCAGCCACTCTGTTTCTCGCCCTCTGTTTCAGCCCTTCTGTTTCTCACCCTCTGTTTCAGCCCCTCTGATTCAGCCCCTCTGTTTCTCGCCCTCTGTTTCAGCCCCTCTGTTTCTCGCCCTCTGTTTCAGCCCCTCTGTTTCAGACCCTCTGTTTCAGCCACTCTGTTTCTCGCCCTCTGTTTCAGCCCCTCTGTTTCTCGCCCTCTGTTTCAGGCCCGCTGTTTCTCGCCCTCTGTTTCAGCCCCTCTGATTCAGCCCCTCTGTTTCTGCCCCTCTGATTCAGCCCCTCTGTTACAGCCCCTCTGTTTCAGCCCCTCTGTTTCAGCCCCTCTGTTTCTCGCCCTCTATTTCTCACCCTCTGTTTCTCGCCCTCTGTTTCAGCCCCTCTGTTTCAGCCCCTCTGTTTCAGCCCCTCTGTTTCTTGCCCTCTGTTTCAGGCTCTCTGTTTCAGCCCGTCTGTTTCAGCCCCTCTGTTTCAGCCCCTCTGTTTCTCGCCCTCTGTTTCAGCCCCTCTGATTCTCGCCCTCTGTTTCAGCCCCTCTGTGTCTCGCCCTCTGTTTCAGCCCCTCTGATTCAGCCCCTCTGTTTCAGCCCCTCTGATTCAGCCGCTCTGATTCAGCCCCTCTGATTCAGCCCCTCTGTTTCTCGCCTTCTGTTTCAGCCCCTCTGTTTCAGCCCCTCTGTGTCAGCCCCTCTGTTTCTCACCCTCTGTTTCAGCCCCTCTGATTCAGCCCCTCTAATTCAGCCCCTACTGATTCAACCACTCTGTTTCCCGCCACTCTGTTTCAGCCCCTCTGTTTCTCGCCCTCTGTTTCAGCCCCTCTGTTTCTCGCCCTCTGTTTCAGCCCCACTGTTTCAGCCCCTCTGTTTCAGCCCCTCTGTTTCAGCGCCTCTGTTTCTCGCCCTCTGTTTCAGCCCCTCTGTTTCTCGCCCACTGTTTCAGCCCCGCTGATTCAGCCCCTCTGTTCCAGCCCCTCTGTTTCTCCGCCTCTGTTCCAGCACCTCTGTTTCAGCCCCTCTGTTTCAGCCACTCTGTTTCAGCCCCTCTGTTTCAGCCCCTCTGTTTCAGCCCCTCTGTTTCAGCCCCTCTGTTTCTCGCCCTCTGTTTCAGCCCCTCTGTTTCAGCCCGTCTGTTTCAGCCACTCTGTTTCTCGCCCTCTGTTTCAGCCCCTCTGTTTCTCACCCTCTGTTTCAGCCCCTCTGATTCAGCCCCTCTTTTTCTCGCCCTCTGTTTCAGGCCCTCTGTTTCTCGCCCTCTGTTTCAGCCGTCTGTTTCAGTCCCTCTGTTTCAGCCCCTCTGTTTCTCGCCCTCTGTTTCAGCCCCTCTGTTTCTCGCCCTCTGTTTCAGGCCCTCTGTTTCTCGCTCTCTGTTTCAGACCCTCTGATTCAGCCCCTCTGTTTCAGCCCCTCTGATTTAGCCCCTCTGTTTCAGCCCCTCTGATTCAGCCCCTCTGTTTCAGCCCCTCTGTTTTTCGCCATCTATTTCTCACCCTCTGTTTCTCACCCTCTGTTTCAGCCCCTCGGTTTATCGCCCTCTGTTTCAGGCTCTCTGTTTCAGCCCCTCTGTTTCAGCCCCTCTGTTTCTCGCCCTCTGTTTCTCGCCCGCTGTTTCAGCCCCTTTGTTTCTCGCCCTCTGTTTCAGCCCCACTGTTTCAGCCCCTCTGATTCAGCCCCTCTGATTCAGCCCCTCTGTTTCTCGCCCTCTGTTTCAGCCCCTGTGTATCTCGCACTCTGTTTCAGCCCCTCTGTTTCTCGCCCTCTGTTTCTGCCCCTCTGTTTTTCGCCCTCTGTTTCAGCCCCTCTGTTTCTCGCCCTCTGTTTCAACCCCTCTGTTTCAGCCCCTCTGTTTCTCGCCCTCTGTTTCTGCCCCTCTGTTTCACGCCCTCTGTTTCAGCTCCGCTGTTTCTCGCCCTCTGTTTCAGCCCCGCTGATTCAGCCCCTCTGTTTCAGCCCCTCTGAATCAGCCCCTCTGATTCAGCCCCTCTGTTTCAGACCCTCTGTTTCAGCCCCTCTGTTTCAGCCCCTCTGTTTCTCGCCCTCTGTTTCAGCCCCTCTGTTTCAGCCCGTCTGTTTCAGCCACTCTGTTTCTCGCCCTCTGTTTCAGCCCCTCTGTTTCTCACCCTCTGTTTCAGCCCCTCTGATTCAGCCCCTCTGTTTCTCGCCCTCTGTTTCAGGCCCTCTGTTTCTCGCCCTCTGTTTCAGCCCTCTGTTTCAGTCCCTCTGTTTCAGCCCCTCTGTTTCTCGCCCTCTGTTTCAGCCCCTCTGTTTCTCGCCCTCTGTTTCAGGCCCTCTGTTTCTCGCTCTCTGTTTCAGACCCTCTGATTCAGCCCCTCTGTTTCAGCCCCTCTGATTTAGCCCCTCTGTTTCAGCCCCTCTGATTCAGCCCCTCTGTTTCAGCCCCTCTGTTTTTCGCCATCTATTTCTCACCCTCTGTTTCTCACCCTCTGTTTCAGCCCCTCGGTTTATCGCCCTCTGTTTCAGGCTCTCTGTTTCAGCCCCTCTGTTTCAGCCCCTCTGTTTCAGCCCCTCTGTTTCTCGCCCTCTGTTTCTCGCCCGCTGTTTCAGCCCCTTTGTTTCTCGCCCTCTGTTTCAGCCCCACTGTTTCAGCCCCTCTGATTCAGCCCCTCTGATTCAGCCCCTCTGTTTCTCGCCCTCTGTTTCAGCCCCTGTGTATCTCGCACTCTGTTTCAGCCCCTCTGTTTCTCGCCCTCTGTTTCTGCCCCTCTGTTTCTCGCCCTCTGTTTCAGCCCCTCTGTTTCTCGCCCTCTGTTTCAGCCCCTCTGTTTCAGCCCCTCTGTTTCTCGCCCTCTGTTTCAGCCCTCTGTTTCAGCCCCTCTGTTTCAGCCCCCCGTTTTCTCGCCCTCTGTTTCAGACCCTCTGTTTCCCCCCCTCTGTTTCAGCCGCTCTGTTTCTCGCCCTCTGTTTCAGCCCCTCTGTTTCAGCCCGTCTGTTTCAGCCCCTCTGTTTCAGCCCCTCTGTTTCTCACCCTCTGTTTCTCGCACTCTGTTTCAGCCCCTCTGTTTTTCGCCCTCTGGTTCAGCCCCCTGTTTCTCGCCCTCTGTTTCAGGCTCTCTGTTTCCGCCCCTCTGTTTCTCGCCCTCTGTTTCTCGCCCGCTGTTTCAGCCCCTTTGTTTCTCGCCCTCTGTTTCAGCCCCTCTGTTTCTCACCCTCTGTTTCAGCCCCTCTGTTTCTCGCCCTATGTTTCAGCCCCTCTGTTTCTCGCCCTCTGTTTCAGCCCCACTGTTTCAGCACCTCTGCTTCTCGCCCTCTGTTTCAGCCCCTCTGTTTCAGCCCCTCTGTTTCAGCCCCTCTGTTTCTCGCCCTCTGTTTCAGCCCCTCTGATTCAGCCCCTCTGATTCAGCCCCTCTGATTCAGCCCCTCTGTTTCCCGCGCCTCTGTTTCAGCCCCTCTGTTTCTCGCACTCTGTTTCAGCCCCTCTGTTTCTCGCCCTCTGTTTCAGCCCCACTGTTTCAGCCCCTCTGTTTCAGCCCCTCTGTTTCAGCGCCTCAGTTTCTCGCCCTCTGTTTCAGCCCCTCTGTTTCTCGCCCTCTGTTTCAGCCCCTCTGATTCAGCCCCGCTGTTACAGCCCCTCTGTTTCTCACCCTCTGTTTCCCGCCCCTCTGTTTCAGCCCCTCTGTTTCAGCCCCTCTGTTTCAGCCCCTCTGTTTCTCGCCTTCTGTTTCAGCCCCTCTGTTTCAGCCCATCTGTTTCAGCCACTCTGTTTCTCACCCTCTGTTTCAGCCCCTCTGTTTCTCACCCTCTGTTTCTGCCCCTCTGATTCAGCCCCTCTGTTTCTCGCCCTCTGTTTCAGCCCCTCTGTTTCTCGCCCTCTGTTTCAGCCCCTCTGTTTCAGCCATTCTGATTCAGCCCCCTGTTTCTCGCCCTCTGTTTCAGGCTCTCTGTTTCCGCCCCTCTGTTTCTCGCCCTCTGTTTCTCGCCCGCTGTTTCAGCCCCTTTGTTTCTCGCCCTCTGTTTCAGCCCCTCTGTTTCAGCCCCTCTGATTCAGCCCCTCTGATTCAGCCCCTCTGTTTCTCGCCCTGTGTTTCAGACCCTCTGTTTCAGGCCCTCTGTTTCAGCTCCTCTGTTTCAGCCCCTCTGTTTCTCGCCCTCTGTTTCAGCCCCTCTGTTTCTCGCCCTCTTTTTCAGCCACTCTGCTTCTCGCCCTCTGTTTCAGCCCCTCTGTTTCAGCCCCTCTGTTTCTCGCCCTCTGTTTCAGCCCCTCTGTTTCTCGCCCTCTGTTTCAGCCCCGCTGTTTCTCGCCCTCTGTTTCAGCCCCGCTGATTCAGCCCCTCTGTTTCAGCCCCTCTGAATCAGCCCCTCTGATTCAGCCCCTCTGTTTCAGCCCCTCTGTTTCAGCCCCTCTGTTTCTCGCCCTCTGTTTCTGCCCCTCTGTTTCTCGGCCTCTGTTTCATCCCCTCTGATTCAGCCCCTCTGCTTCAGCCCCTCTGATTCAGCCCCTCTGATTCAGCCCCTCTGATTCAGCCCCTCTGTTTCTCACCCTCTGTTTCAGCCCCTCTGTTTCAGCCCCTCTGTTTCAGCCCCTCTGTTTCTCACCCTCTGTTTCAGCCCATCTGATTCAGCCGCTCTGATTCAGCCCCTCTGATTCAGCCCCTCTGTTTCCCGCCCCTCTGTTTCAGCCCCTCTGTTTCTCGCCCTCTGTTTCAGCCCCTCTGTTTCTCGCCCTCTGTTTCAGCCCCACTGTTTCAGCCCCTCTGTTTCAGCCCCTCTGTTTCAGCGCCTCTGTTTCTCGCCCTCTGTTTCAGCCCCTCTGATTCAGCCCCGCTGTTTCAGCCCCTCTGTTTGTCCCCCTCTGTTCCAGCCCCTCTTTTACAGCCCCTCTGTTTCAGCCACTCTGTTTTAGCCCCTCTGTTTCAGCCCCTCTGTTTCAGCCCCTCTGTTTCTCGCCCTCTGTTTCAGCCCCTCTGTTTCTCGCCCTCTGTTTCAGGCCCTCTGTTTCTCGCCCTCTGTTTCAGCCCCTCTGTTTCAGACCGTCTGTTTCAGCCACTCTGTTTCTCGCCCTCTGTTTCAGCCCTTCTGTTTCTCACCCTCTGTTTCAGCCCCTCTGATTCAGCCCCTCTGTTTCTCGCCCTCTGTTTCAGCCCCTCTGTTTCTCGCCCTCTGTTTCAGCCCCTCTGTTTCAGACCCTCTGTTTCAGCCACTCTGTTTCTCGCCCTCTGTTTCAGCCCCTCTGTTTCTCGCCCTCTGTTTCAGGCCCGCTGTTTCTCGCCCTCTGTTTCAGCCCCTCTGATTCAGCCCCTCTGTTTCTGCCCCTCTGATTCAGCCCCTCTGTTACAGCCCCTCTGTTTCAGCCCCTCTGTTTCAGCCCCTCTGTTTCTCGCCCTCTATTTCTCACCCTCCGTTTCTCGCCCTCTGTTTCAGCCCCTCTGTTTCAGCCCCTCTGTTTCAGCCCCTCTGTTTCTTGCCCTCTGTTTCAGGCTCTCTGTTTCAGCCCGTCTGTTTCAGCCCCTCTGTTTCAGCCCCTCTGTTTCTCGCCCTCTGTTTCAGCCCCTCTGATTCTCGCCCTCTGTTTCAGCCCCTCTGTGTCTCGCCCTCTGTTTCAGCCCCTCTGATTCAGCCCCTCTGTTTCAGCCCCTCTGATTCAGCCGCTCTGATTCAGCCCCTCTGATTCAGCCCCTCTGTTTCTCGCCTTCTGTTTCAGCCCCTCTGTTTCAGCCCCTCTGTGTCAGCCCCTCTGTTTCTCACCCTCTGTTTCAGCCCCTCTGATTCAGCCCCTCTAATTCAGCCCCTACTGATTCAACCACTCTGTTTCCCGCCACTCTGTTTCAGCCCCTCTGTTTCTCGCCCTCTGTTTCAGCCCCTCTGTTTCTCGCCCTCTGTTTCAGCCCCACTGTTTCAGCCCCTCTGTTTCAGCCCCTCTGTTTCAGCGCCTCTGTTTCTCGCCCTCTGTTTCAGCCTCTCTGTTTCTCGCCCACTGTTTCAGCCCCGCTGATTCAGCCCCTCTGTTCCAGCCCCTCTGTTTCTCCGCCTCTGTTCCAGCACCTCTGTTTCAGCACCTCTGTTTCAGCCACTCTGTTTCAGCCCCTCTGTTTCAGCCCCTCTGTTTCTCGCCCTCTGTTTCAGCCCCTCTGTTTCAGCCCGTCTGTTTCAGCCACTCTGTTTCTCGCCCTCTGTTTCAGCCCCTCTGTTTCTCACCCTCTGTTTCAGCCCCTCTGATTCAGCCCCTCTTTTTCTCGCCCTCTGTTTCAGCCCCTCTGTTTCAGCCCCTCTGTGTCAGCCCCTCTGTTTCTCACCCTCTGTTTCAGCCCCTCTGATTCAGCCCCTCTAATTCAGCCCCTACTGATTCAACCACTCTGTTTCCCGCCACTCTGTTTCAGCCCCTCTGTTTCTCGCCCTCTGTTTCAGCCCCTCTGTTTCTCGCCCTCTGTTTCAGCCCCACTGTTTCAGCCCCTCTGTTTCAGCCCCTCTGTTTCAGCGCCTCTGTTTCTCGCCCTCTGTTTCAGCCCCTCTGTTTCTCGCCCACTGTTTCAGCCCCGCTGATTCAGCCCCTCTGTTCCAGCCCCTCTGTTTCTCCGCCTCTGTTCCAGCACCTCTGTTTCAGCCCCTCTGTTTCAGCCACTCTGTTTCAGCCCCTCTGTTTCAGCCCCTCTGTTTCTCGCCCTCTGTTTCAGCCCCTCTGTTTCAGCCCGTCTGTTTCAGCCACTCTGTTTCTCGCCCTCTGTTTCAGCCCCTCTGTTTCTCACCCTCTGTTTCAGCCCCTCTGATTCAGCCCCTCTTTTTCTCGCCCTCTGTTTCAGGCCCTCTGTTTCTCGCCCTCTGTTTCAGCCGTCTGTTTCAGTCCCTCTGTTTCAGCCCCTCTGTTTCTCGCCCTCTGTTTCAGCCCCTCTGTTTCTCGCCCTCTGTTTCAGGCCCTCTGTTTCTCGCTCTCTGTTTCAGACCCTCTGATTCAGCCCCTCTGTTTCAGCCCCTCTGATTTAGCCCCTCTGTTTCAGCCCCTCTGATTCAGCCCCTCTGTTTCAGCCCCTCTGTTTTTCGCCATCTATTTCTCACCCTCTGTTTCTCACCCTCTGTTTCAGCCCCTCGGTTTATCGCCCTCTGTTTCAGGCTCTCTGTTTCAGCCCCTCTGTTTCAGCCCCTCTGTTTCTCGCCCTCTGTTTCTCGCCCGCTGTTTCAGCCCCTTTGTTTCTCGCCCTCTGTTTCAGCCCCACTGTTTCAGCCCCTCTGATTCAGCCCCTCTGATTCAGCCCCTCTGTTTCTCGCCCTCTGTTTCAGCCCCTGTGTATCTCGCACTCTGTTTCAGCCCATCTGTTTCTCGCCCTCTGTTTCTGCCCCTCTGTTTTTCGCCCTCTGTTTCAGCCCCTCTGTTTCTCGCCCTCTGTTTCAACCCCTCTGTTTCAGCCCCTCTGTTTCTCGCCCTCTGTTTCTGCCCCTCTGTTTCTCGCCCTCTGTTTCAGCTCCGCTGTTTCTCGCCCTCTGTTTCAGCCCCGCTGATTCAGCCCCTCTGTTTCAGCCCCTCTGAATCAGCCCCTCTGATTCAGCCCCTCTGTTTCAGACCCTCTGTTTCAGCCCCTCTGTTTCAGCCCCTCTGTTTCTCGCCCTCTGTTTCAGCCCCTCTGTTTCAGCCCGTCTGTTTCAGCCACTCTGTTTCTCGCCCTCTGTTTCAGCCCCTCTGTTTCTCACCCTCTGTTTCAGCCCCTCTGATTCAGCCCCTCTGTTTCTCGCCCTCTGTTTCAGGCCCTCTGTTTCTCGCCCTCTGTTTCAGCCCTCTGTTTCAGTCCCTCTGTTTCAGCCCCTCTGTTTCTCGCCCTCTGTTTCAGCCCCTCTGTTTCTCGCCCTCTGTTTCAGGCCCTCTGTTTCTCGCTCTCTGTTTCAGACCCTCTGATTCAGCCCCTCTGTTTCAGCCCCTCTGATTTAGCCCCTCTGTTTCAGCCCCTCTGATTCAGCCCCTCTGTTTCAGCCCCTCTGTTTTTCGCCATCTATTTCTCACCCTCTGTTTCTCACCCTCTGTTTCAGCCCCTCGGTTTATCGCCCTCTGTTTCAGGCTCTCTGTTTCAGCCCCTCTGTTTCAGCCCCTCTGTTTCAGCCCCTCTGTTTCTCGCCCTCTGTTTCTCGCCCGCTGTTTCAGCCCCTTTGTTTCTCGCCCTCTGTTTCAGCCCCACTGTTTCAGCCCCTCTGATTCAGCCCCTCTGATTCAGCCCCTCTGTTTCTCGCCCTCTGTTTCAGCCCCTGTGTATCTCGCACTCTGTTTCAGCCCCTCTGTTTCTCGCCCTCTGTTTCTGCCCCTCTGTTTCTCGCCCTCTGTTTCAGCCCCTCTGTTTCAGCCCCTCTGTTTCTCGCCCTCTGTTTCTGCCCCTCTGTTTCTCGCCCTCTGTTTCAGCCCCGCTGTTTCTCGCCCTCTGTTTCAGCCCCGCTGATTCAGCCCCTCTGTTTCAGCCCCTCTGAATCAGCCCCTCTGATTCAGCCCCTCTGTTTCAGACCCTCTGTTTCAGCCCCTCTGTTTCAGCCCCTCTGTTTCTCGCCCTCTGTTTCAGCCCCTCTGATTCTCGCCCTCTGTTTCAGCCCCTGTGTTTCTCGCCCACGGTTTCAGCCCCTCTAATTCAGCCCCTCTGTACCAGCCCCTCTGATTCAGCCCCTCTGATTCAGCCCCTCTGTTTCTCACCCTCTGTTTCAGCCCCTCTGTTTCAGCCCCTCTGTTTCAGCCCCTCTGTTTCTCACCCTCTGTTTCAGCCCCTCTGATTCAGCCCCTCTGTTTCTTGCCCTCTGTTTCAGCCACTCTGTTTCTCGCCCTCTGTTTCAGCCCCTCTGTTTCTCGCCCTCTGTATCAGCCCCTCTGTTTCAGCCCCTCTGTTTCTCGCCCTCTGTTTCTGCCCCTCTGTTTCTCACCCTCTGTTTCAGCCCCTCTGTTTCAGCCCCTGTGTTTCAGCCCCTCTGTTTCTCACCCTCTGTTTCAGCCCCTCTGATTCAGCCCCTCTGATTCAGCCCCTCTGATTCAGCCCCTCTGTTTCTCGCCCTCTGTTTCAGCCCCTCTGTTTCTCGCCCTCTGTTTCAGCCCATCTGTTTCTCGCCCTCTGTTTCAGCCCCTCTGTTTCAGCCCCTCTGTTTCTCGCCCTCTGTTTCTGCCCCTCTGTTTCTCGCCCTCTGTTTAAGCCCCGCTTTTTCTCGCCCTCTGTTTCAGCCCCGCTGATTCAGCCCCTCTGTTTCAGCCCCTCTGAATCAGCCTCTCTGATTCAGCCCCTCTGTTTCAGCCCCTCTGTTTAAGCCCCTCTGTTTCTCACCCTCTGTTTCAGCCCATCTGATTCAGCCCCTCTGATTCAGCCCCTCTGATTCAGCCCCTCTGTTTCCCGCCCCTCTGTTTCAGCCCCTCTGTTTCTCGCCCTCTGTTTCAGCCCCTCTGTTTCTCGCCCTCTGTTTCAGCCCCACTGTTTCAGCCCCTCTGTTTCAGCCCCTCTGTTTCAGCGCCTCTGTTTCTCGCCCACTGTTTCAGCCCCTCTGTTTCTCGTCCTCTGTTTTAGCCCCTCTGATTCAGCCCCGCTGTTTCAGCCCCTCTGTTTCTCCCCCTCTGTTCCAGCCTCTCTTTTACAGCCCCTCTGTTTCAGCCACTCTGTTTTAGCCCCTCTGTTTCAGCCCCTCTGTTTCAGCCCCTCTGTTTCTCGCCCTCTGTTTCAGCCCCTCTGTTTCTCGCCCTCTGTTCAGGCCCTCTGTTTCTCGCCCTCTGTTTCAGCCCCTCTGTTTCAGACCGTCTGTTTCAGCCACTCTGTTTCTCGACCTCTGTTTCAGCCACTCTGTTTCTCACCCTCTGTTTCAGCCCCTCTGATTCAGCCCCTCTGTTTCTCGCCGTCTGTTTCAGCCCCTCTGTTTCTCGCCCTCTGTTTCAGCCCCTCTGTTTCAGACCCTCTGTTTCAGCCCCTCTGTTTCTCGCCCTCTGTTTCAGCCCCTCTGTTTCTCGCCCTCTGTTTCAGGCCCTCTGTTTCTCGCCCTCTGTTTCAGCCCCTCTGATTCAGCCCCTCTGTTTCTGCCCCTCTGATTCAGCCCCTCTGTTTCAGCCCCTCTGTTTCAGCCCCTCTGTTTCTCGCCCTCTGTTTCTCGCCCGCTGTTTCAGCCCCTTTGTTTCTCGCCCTCTGTTTCAGCCCCACTGTTTCAGCCCCTCTGATTCAGCCCCTCTGATTCAGCCCCTCTGTTTCTCGCCCTCTGTTTCAGCCCCTGTGTATCTCGCACTCTGTTTCAGCCCCTCTGTTTCTCGCCCTCTGTTTCTGCCCCTCTGTTTCTCGCCCTCTGTTTCAGCCCCTCTGTTTCTCGCCCTCTGTTTCAGCCCCTCTGTTTCAGCCCCTCTGTTTCTCGCCCTCTGTTTCTGCCCCTCTGTTTCTCGCCCTCTGTTTCAGCCCCGCTGTTTCTCGCCCTCTGTTTCAGCCCCGCTGATTCAGCCCCTCTGTTTCAGCCCCTCTGAATCAGCCCCTCTGATTCAGCCCCTCTGTTTCAGACCCTCTGTTTCAGCCCCTCTGTTTCAGCCCCTCTGTTTCTCGCCCTCTGTTTCAGCCCCTCTGATTCTCGCCCTCTGTTTCAGCCCCTGTGTTTCTCGCCCACGGTTTCAGCCCCTCTAATTCAGCCCCTCTGTACCAGCCCCTCTGATTCAGCCCCTCTGATTCAGCCCCTCTGATTCAGCCCCTCTGTTTCTCACCCTCTGTTTCAGCCCCTCTGTTTCAGCCCCTCTGTTTCAGCCCCTCTGTTTCTCACCCTCTGTTTCAGCCCCTCTGATTCAGCCCCTCTGATTCAGCCCCTCTGATTCAGCCCCTCTGTTTCTCGCCCTCTGTTTCAGCCCCTCTGTTTCTCGCCCTCTGTTTCAGCCCCTCTGTTTCAGCCCCTCTGTTTCTCGCCCTCTGTTTCTGCCTCTCTGTTTCTCACCCTCTGTTTCAGCCCCTCTGTTTCAGCCCCTGTGTTTCAGCCCCTCTGTTTCTCACCCTCTGTTTCAGCCCCTCTGATTCAGCCCCTCTGATTCAGCCCCTCTGATTCAGCCCCTCTGTTTCTCGCCCTCTGTTTCAGCCCCTCTGTTTCTCGCCCTCTGTTTCAGCCCCTCTGTTTCTCGCCCTCTGTTTCAGCCCCTCTGTTTCAGCCCCTCTGTTTCTCGCCCTCTGTTTCTGCCCCTCTGTTTCTCGCCCTCTGTTTAAGCCCCGCTTTTTCTCGCCCTCTGTTTCAGCCCCGCTGATTCAGCCCCTCTGTTTCAGCCCCTCTGAATCAGCCCCTCTGATTCAGCCCCTCTGTTTCAGCCCCTCTGTTTCAGCCCCTCTGTTTCTCACCCTCTGTTTCAGCCCATCTGATTCAGCCCCTCTGATTCAGCCCCTCTGATTCAGCCCCTCTGTTTCCCGCCCCTCTGTTTCAGCCCCTCTGTTTCTCGCCCTCTGTTTCAGCCCCTCTGTTTCTCGCCCTCTGTTTCAGCCCCACTGTTTCAGCCCCTCTGTTTCAGCCCCTCTGTTTCAGCGCCTCTGTTTCTCGCCCACTGTTTCAGCCCCTCTGTTTCTCGTCCTCTGTTTTAGCCCCTCTGATTCAGCCCCGCTGTTTCAGCCCCTCTGTTTCTCCCCCTCTGTTCCAGCCCCTATTTTACAGCCCCTCTGTTTCAGCCACTCTGTTTTAGCCCCTCTGTTTCAGCCCCTCTGTTTCAGCCCCTCTGTTTCTCGCCCTCTGTTTCAGCCCCTCTGTTTCTAGCCCTCTGTTCAGGCCCTCTGTTTCTCGCCCTCTGTTTCAGCCCCTCTGTTTCAGACCGTCTGTTTCAGCCACTCTGTTTCTCGACCTCTGTTTCAGCCACTCTGTTTCTCACCCTCTGTTTCAGCCCCTCTGATTCAGCCCCTCTGTTTCTCGCCGTCTGTTTCAGCCCCTCTGTTTCTCGCCCTCTGTTTCAGCCCCTCTGTTTCAGACCCTCTGTTTCAGCCCCTCTGTTTCTCGCCCTCTGTTTCAGCCCCTCTGTTTCTCGCCCTCTGTTTCAGGCCCTCTGTTTCTCGCCCTCTGTTTCAGCCCCTCTGTTTCAGCCCCTCTGTTTCAGCCCCTCTGTTTCTCACCCTCTGTTTCAGCCCATCTGATTCAGCCCCTCTGATTCAGCCCCTCTGATTCAGCCCCTCTGTTTCCCGCCCCTCTGTTTCAGCCCCTCTGTTTCTCACCCTCTGTTTCAGCCCCTCTGTTTCTCGCCCTCTGTTTCAGCCCCACTGTTTCAGCCCCTCTGTTTCAGCCCCTCTGTTTCAGCGCCTCTGTTTCTCGCCCTCTGTTTCAGCCCCTCTGTTTCTCGTCCTCTGTTTCAGCCCCTCTGATTCAGCCCCGCTGTTTCAGCCCCTCTGTTTCTCCCCCTCTGTTCCAGCCCCTATTTTACAGCCCCTCTGTTTCAGCCACTCTGTTTTAGCCCCTCTGTTTCAGCCCCTCTGTTTCAGCCCCTCTGTTTCTCGCCCTCTGTTTCAGCCCCTCTGTTTCTCGCCCTCTGTTCAGGCCCTCTGTTTCTCGCCATCTGTTTCAGCCCCTCTGTTTCAGACCGTCTGTTTCAGCCACTCTGTTTCTCGACCTCTGTTTCAGCCACTCTGTTTCTCACCCTCTGTTTCAGCCCCTCTGATTCAGCCCCTCTGTTTCTCGCCGTCTGTTTCAGCCCCTCTGTTTCTCGCCCTCTGTTTCAGCCCCTCTGTTTCAGACCCTCTGTTTCAGCCCCTCTGTTTCTCGCCCTCTGTTTCAGCCCCTCTGTTTCTCGCCCTCTGTTTCAGGCCCTCTGTTTCTCGCCCTCTGTTTCAGCCCCTCTGATTCAGCCCCTCTGTTTCTGCCCCTCTGATTCAGCCCCTCTGTTTCAGCCCCTCTGTTTCAGCCCCTCTGTTTCTCGCCCTCTATTTCTCACACTCAGTTTCTCGCCCTCTGTTTCAGCCCCTCTGTTTCAGCCACTCTGTTTTAGCCCCTCTGTTTCAGCCCCTCTGTTTCAGCCCCTCTGTTTCAGCCCCACTGTTTCAGCCCCTCTGTTTCAGCCCCTCTGTTTCAGCGCCTCTGTTTCTCGCCCACTGTTTCAGCCCCTCTGTTTTTCGTCCTCTGTTTTAGCCCCTCTGATTCAGCCCCGCTGTTTCAGCCCCTCTGTTTCTCCCCCTCTGTTCCAGCCCCTATTTTACAGCCCCTCTGTTTCAGCCACTCTGTTTTAGCCCCTCTGTTTCAGCCCCTCTGTTTCAGCCCCTCTGTTTCTCGCCCTCTGTTTCAGCCCCTCTGTTTCTCGCCCTCTGTTCAGGCCCTCTGTTTCTCGCCCTCTGTTTCAGCCCCTCTGTTTCAGACCGTCTGTTTCAGCCACTCTGTTTCTCGACCTCTGTTTCAGCCACTCTGTTTCTCACCCTCTGTTTCAGCCCCTCTGATTCAGCCCCTCTGTTTCTCGCCGTCTGTTTCAGCCCCTCTGTTTCTCGCCCTCTGTTTCAGCCCCTCTGTTTCAGACCCTCTGTTTCAGCCCCTCTGTTTCTCGCCCTCTGTTTCAGCCCCTCTGTTTCTCGCCCTCTGTTTCAGGCCCTCTGTTTCTCGCCCTCTGTTTCAGCCCCTCTGATTCAGCCCCTCTGTTTCTGCCCCTCTGATTCAGCCCCTCTGTTTCAGCCCCTCTGTTTCAGCCCCTCTGTTTCTCGCCCTCTATTTCTCACACTCAGTTTCTCGCCCTCTGTTTCAGCCCCTCTGTTTCAGCCCCTCTGTTTCAGCCCCTCTGTTTCTTGCCCTCTGTTTCAGGCTCTCTGTTTCAGCCCGTCTGATTCAGCCCCTCTGTTTCAGCCCCTCTGTTTCTCGCCCTCTGTTTCAGCCCCTCTGATTCTCGCCCTCTGTTTCAGCCCCTCTGCGTCTCGCCCTCTGTTTCAGCCCCTCTGATGCAGCCCCTCTATTTCAGCCCCTCTGATTCAGCCGCTCTGATTCAGCCCCTCTGATTCAGCCCCTCTTTTTCTCGCCTTCTGTTTCAGCCCCTCTGTTTCAGCCCCTCTGTGTCAGCCCCTCTGTTTCTCACCCTCTGTTTCAGCCCCTCTGATTCAGCCCCTCTAATTCAGCCCCTACTGATTCAACCACTCTGTTTCCCGCCACTCTGTTTCAGCCCCTCTGTTTCTTGCCCTCTGTTTCAGCCCCTCTGTTTCTCGCCCTCTGTTTCAGCCCCACTGTTTCAGCCCCTCTGTTTCAGCCCCTCTGTTTCAGCGCCTCTGTTTCTCGCCCTCTGTTTCAGCCCCTCTGTTTCTCGCCCACTGTTTCAGCCCCGCTGATTCAGCACCTCTGTTTCAGCCCCTCTGTTTCTCCGCCTCTGTTCCAGCACCTCTGTTTCAGCCCCTCTGTTTCAGCCACTCTGTTTCAGCCCCTCTGTTTCAGCCCCTCTGTTTCAGCCCCTCTGTTTCTCGCCCTCTGTTTCTGCCCCTCTGTTTCTCGCCCTCTGTTTCAGCCCCTCTGTTTCTCGCCCTCTGTTTCAGCCCCTCTGTTTCAACCCCTCTGTTTCTCGCCCTCTGTTTCTGCCCCTCTGTTTCTCGCCCTCTGTTTCAGCCCCGCTGTTTCTCGCCCTCTGTCTCAGCCCCGCTGATTCAGCCCCTCTGTTTCAGCCCCTCTGAATCAGCCCCTCTGATTCAGCCCCTCTGTTTCAGCCCCTCTGTTTCAGCCCCTCTGTTTCAGCCCCTCTGTTTCTCGCCCTCTGTTTCAGCCCCACTGATTCTCGCCCTCTGTTTCAGCCCCTCTGTTTCTCGCCCACGGTTTCAGCCCCTCTGATTCAGCCCCTCTGTTTCAGCCCCTCTGATTCAGCCCCTCTGATGCAGCCCCTCTGTTTCTCACCCTCTGTTTCTGCCCCTCTGTTTCAGCCCCTCTGTTTCAGGCCCTCTGTTTCTCACCCTCTGTTTCAGCCCCTCTGATTCAGCCTCTCTGATTCAGCCCCTCTGATTCAGCCCCTCTGTTTCTCGCCCTCTGTTTCAGCCCCTCTGTTTCTCGCCCTCTGTTTCAGCCCCTCTGTTTCAGCCCCTCTGTTTCAGCACCTCTGTTTCAGCGCCTCTGTTTCTCGCCCTCTGTTTCAGCCCCTCTGATTCAGCCCCTCTGTTTCAGCCCCTCTGTTTCTCCCCCTCTGTTCCAGCCCCTCTGTTTCAGCCCCTCTGATTCAGCCCCTCTGCTTCAGCCGCTCTGATTCAGCCCCTCTGTTTCAGCCTCTCTGTTTCAGCCCCTCTGTTTCAGCCCCTCTGTTTCTCACCCTCTGTTTCAGCCCATCTGATTCAGCCCCTCTGATTCAGCCCCTCTGATTCAGCCCCTCTGTTTCCCGCCCCTCTGTTTCAGCCCCTCTGTTTCTCACCCTCTGTTTCAGCCCCTCTGTTTCTCGCCCTCTGTTTCAGCCCCACTGTTTCAGCCCCTCTGTTTCAGCCCCTCTGTTTCAGCGCCTCTGTTTCTCGCCCTCTGTTTCAGCCCCTCTGTTTCTCGTCCTCTGTTCCAGCCCCTCTGATTCAGCCCCTCTGTTTCAGCCACTCTGTTTTAGCCCCTCTGTTTCAGCCCCTCTGTTTCAGCCCCTCTGTTTCAGCCCCTCTGTTTCTCGCCCTCTGTTTCAGGCCCTCTGTTTCTCGCCCTCTGTTTCAGCCCCTCTGTTTCAGACCGTCTGTTTCAGCCACTCTGTTTCTCGACCTCTGTTTCAGCCACTCTGTTTCTCACCCTCTGTTTCAGCCCCTCTGATTCAGCCCCTCTGTTTCTCGCCCTCTGTTTCAGCCCCTCTGTTTCTCGCCCTCTGTTTCAGCCCCTTTGTTTCTTACCCTCTGTTTCAGCCCCTCTGTTTCTCGCCCTCTGTTTCAGCCCCTCTGTTTCTCGCCCTCTGTTTCAGGCCCTCTGTTTCTCGCCCTCTGTTTCAGCCCCTCTGATTCAGCCCCTCTGTTTCTGCCCCTCTGATTCAGCCCCTCTGTTTCAGCCCCTCTGTTTCAGCCCCTCTGTTTCTCGCCCTCTATTTCTCACCCTCTGTTTCTCGCCCTCTGTTTCAGCGCCTCTGTTTCAGCCCCTCTGTTTCAGCCCCTCTGTTTCTTGCCCTCTGTTTCAGGCTCTCTGTTTCAGCCCGTCTGATTCAACCCCTCTGTTTCAGCCCCTCTGCTTCTCGCCCTCTGTTTCAGCCCCTCTGATTCTCGCCCTCTGTTTCAGCCCCTCTGTGTCTCGCCCTCTGTTTCAGCCCCTCTGATTCAGCCCCTCTATTTCAGCCCCTCTGATTCAGCCGCTCTGATTCAGCCCCTCTGATTCAGCCCCTCTCTTTCTCGCCTTCTGTTTCAGCCCCTCTGTTTCAGCCCCTCTGTGTCAGCCCCTCTGTTTCTCACCCTCTGTTTCTGCCCCTCTGTTTCTCGCCCTCTGTTTCAGCCCCGCTGTTTCTCGCCCTCTGTTTCAGCCCCGTTGATTCAGCCCCTCTGTTTCAGCCCCTCTGAATCAGCCCCTCTGATTCAGCCCCTCTGTTTCAGCCCCTCTGTTTCAGCCCCTCTGTTTCTCACCCTCTGTTTCAGCCCATCTGATTCAGCCCCTCTGATTCAGCCCCTCTGATTCAGCCCCTCTGTTTCCCGCCCCTCTGTTTCAGCCCCTCTGTTTCTCGCCCTCTGTTTCAGCCCCTCTGTTTCTCGCCCTCTGTTTCAGCCCCTCTGTTTCAGCCCCTCTGTTTCAGCCCCTCTGTTTCAGCGCCTCTGTTTCTCGCCCTCTGTTTCAGCCCCTCTGTTTCTCGTCCTCTGTTTCAGCCCCTCTGATTCAGCCCCGCTGTTTCAGCCCCTCTGTTTCTCCCCCTCTGTTCCAGCCTCTCTTTTACAGCCCCTCTGTTTCAGCCACTCTGTTTTAGCCCCTCTGTTTCAGCCCCTCTGTTTCAGCTCCTCTGTTTCTCGCCCTCTGTTTCAGCCCCTCTGTTTCTCGCCCTCTGTTCAGGCCCTCTGTTTCTCGCCCTCTGTTTCAGCCCCTCTGTTTCAGACCGTCTGTTTCAGCCACTCTGTTTCTCGACCTCTGTTTCTGCCACTCTGTTTCTCACCCTCTGTTTCAGCCCCTCTGTTTCAGACCGTCTGTTTCAGCCACTCTGTTTCTCGACCTCTGTTTCTGCCACTCTGTTTCTCACCCTCTGTTTCAGCCCCTCTGTTTCTCACCCTCTGTTTCAGCCCCTCTGATTCAGCCCCTCTGATTCAGCCCCTCTGATTCAGCCCCTCTGTTTCTGGCCCTCTGTTTCAGCCCCTCTGTTTCTCGCCCTCTGTTTCAGCCCCTCTGTTTCAGCCCCTCTGTTTCTCGCCCTCTGTTTCTGCCACTCTGTTTCTCACCCTCTGTTTCAGCCCCTCTGTTTCAGCCCCTGTGTTTCAGCCCCTCTGTTTCTCACCCTCTGTTTCAGCCCCTCTGATTCAGCCCCTCTGATTCAGCCCCTCTGATTCAGCCCCTCTGTTTCTCGCCCTCTGTTTCTGCCCCTCTGTTTCTCGCCCTCTGTTTCAGCCCCTCTGTTTCTCGCCCTCTGTTTCAGCCCCTCTGTTTCAGCCCCTCTGTTTCTCGCCCTCTGTTTCAGCCCCTCTGTTTCAGACCCTCTGTTTCAGCCCCTCTGTTTCTCGCCCTCTGTTTCAGCCCCTCTGTTTCTCGCCCTCTGTTTCAGGCCCTCTGTTTCTCGCCCTCTGTTTCAGCCCCTCTGATTCAGCCCCTCTGTTTCTGCCCCTCTGATTCAGCCCCTCTGTTTCAGCCCCTCTGTTTCAGCCCCTCTGTTTCTCGCCCTCTATTTCTCACACTCAGTTTCTCGCCCTCTGTTTCAGCCCCTCTGTTTCAGCCCCTCTGTTTCAGCCCCTCTGTTTCTTGCCCTCTGTTTCAGGCTCTCTGTTTCAGCCCGTCTGATTCAGCCCCTCTGTTTCAGCCCCTCTGTTTCTCGCCCTCTGTTTCAGCCCCTCTGATTCTCGCCCTCTGTTTCAGCCCCTCTGCGTCTCGCCCTCTGTTTCAGCCCCTCTGATTCAGCCCCTCTATTTCAGCCCCTCTGATTCAGCCGCTCTGATTCAGCCCCTCTGATTCAGCCCCTCTGTTTCTCGCCTTCTGTTTCAGCCCCTCTGTTTCAGCCCCTCTGTGTCAGCCCCTCTGTTTCTCACCCTCTGTTTCAGCCCCTCTGATTCAGCCCCTCTAATTCAGCCCCTACTGATTCAACCACTCTGTTTCCCGCCACTCTGTTTCAGCCCCTCTGTTTCTTGCCCTCTGTTTCAGCCCCTCTGTTTCTCGCCCTCTGTTTCAGCCCCACTGTTTCAGCCCCTCTGTTTCAGCCCCTCTGTTTCAGCACCTCTGTTTCTCGCCCTCTGTTTCAGCCCCTCTGTTTCTCGCCCACTGTTTCAGCCCCGCTGATTCAGCACCTCTGTTTCAGCCCCTCTGTTTCTCCGCCTCTGTTCCAGCACCTCTGTTTCAGCCCCTCTGTTTCAGCCACTCTGTTTCAGCCCCTCTGTTTCAGCCCCTCTGTTTCAGCCCCTCTGTTTCTCGCCCTCTGTTTCTGCCCCTCTGTTTCTCGCCCTCTGTTTCAGCCCCTCTGTTTCTCGCCCTCTGTTTCAGCCCCTCTGTTTCAGCCCCTCTGTTTCTCGCCCTCTGTTTCTGCCCCTCTGTTTCTCGCCCTCTGTTTCAGCCCCGCTGTTTCTCGCCCTCTGTCTCAGCCCCGCTGATTCAGCCCCTCTGTTTCAGCCCCTCTGAATCAGCCCCTCTGATTCAGCCCCTCTGTTTCAGCCCCTCTGTTTCAGCCCCTCTGTTTCAGCCCCTCTGTTTCTCGCCCTCTGTTTCAGCCCCTCTGATTCTCGCCCTCTGTTTCAGCCCCTCTGTTTCTCGCCCACGGTTTCAGCCCCTCTGATTCAGCCCCTCTGTTTCAGTCCCCTGTGACTCAGCCCCTCTGATGCAGCCACTCTGTTTCTCACCCTCTGTTTCAGCCCCTCTGTTTCAGCCCCTCTGTTTCAGGCCCTCTGTTTCTCACCCTCTGTTTCAGCCCCTCTGATTCAGCCTCTCTGATTCAGCCCCTCTGATTCAGCCCCTCTGTTTCTCGCCCTCTGTTTCAGCCCCTCTGTTTCTCGCCCTCTGTTTCAGCCCCTCTGTTTCAGCCCCTCTGTTTCAGCACCTCTGTTTCAGCGCCTCTGTTTCTCGCCCTCTGTTTCAGCCCCTCTGATTCAGCCCCTCTGTTTCAGCCCCTCTGTTTCTCCTCCTCTGTTCCAGCCCCTCTGTTTCAGCCCCTCTGATTCAGCCCCTCTGCTTCAGCCGCTCTGATTCAGCCCCTCTGTTTCAGCCCCTCTGTTTCAGCCCCTCTGTTTCAGCCCCTCTGTTTCTCACCCTCTGTTTCAGCCCATCTGATTCAGCCCCTCTGATTCAGCCCCTCTGATTCAGCCCCTCTGTTTCCCGCCCCTCTGTTTCAGCCCCTCTGTTTCTCACCCTCTGTTTCAGCCCCTCTGTTTCTCGCCCTCTGTTTCAGCCTCACTGTTTCAGCCCCTCTGTTTCAGCCCCTCTGTTTCAGCGCCTCTGTTTCTCGCCCTCTGTTTCAGCCCCTCTGTTTCTCGTCGTCTGTTTCAGCCCCTCTGATTCAGCCCCGCTGTTTCAGCCCCTCTGTTTCTCCCCCTCTGTTCCAGCCCCTCTTTTACAGCCCCTCTGTTTCAGCCACTCTGTTTTAGCCCCTCTGTTTCAGCCCCTCTGTTTCAGCCCCTCTGTTTCAGCCCCTCTGTTTCTCGCCCTCTGTTTCAGGCCCTCTGTTTCTCGCCCTCTGTTTCAGCCCCTCTGTTTCAGACCGTCTGTTTCAGCCACTCTGTTTCTCGACCTCTGTTTCAGCCACTCTGTTTCTCACCCTCTGTTTCAGCCCCTCTGATTCAGCCCCTCTGTTTCTCGCCCTCTGTTTCAGCCCCTCTGTTTCTCGCCCTCTGTTTCAGCCCCTTTGTTTCAGACCCTCAGTTTCAGCCCCTCTGTTTCTCGCCCTCTGTTTCAGCCCTTCTGTTTCTCGCCCTCTGTTTCAGGCCCTCTGTTTCTCGCCCTCTGTTTCAGCCCCTCTGATTCAGCCCCTCTGTTTCTGCCCCTCTGATTCAGCTCCCCTGTTTCAGCCCCTCTGTTTCAGCCCCTCTGTTTCTCGCACTCTATTTCTCACCCTCTGTTTCTCGCCCTCTGTTTCAGCCCCTCTGTTTCAGCCCCTCTGTTTCAGCCCCTCTGTTTCTTGCCCTCTGTTTCAGGCTCTCTGTTTCAGCCCGTCTGATTCAACCCCTCTGTTTCAGCCCCTCTGTTTCTCGCCCTCTGTTTCAGCCCCTCTGATTCTCGCCCTCTGTTTCAGCCCCTCTGTGTCTCGCCCTCTGTTTCAGCCCCTCTGATTCAGCCCCTCTATTTCAGCCCCTCTGATTCAGCCGCTCTGATTCAACCCCTCTGATTCAGCCCCTCTCTTTCTCGCCTTCTGTTTCAGCCCCTCTGTTTCAGCCCCTCTGTGTCAGCCCCTCTGTTTCTCACCCTCTGTTTCTGCCCCTCTGTTTCTCGCCCTCTGTTTCAGCCCCGCTGTTTCTCGCCCTCTGTTTCAGCCCCGTTGATTCAGCCCCTCTGTTTCAGCCCCTCTGAATCAGCCCCTCTGATTCAGCCCCTCTGTTTCAGCCCCTCTGTTTCAGCCCCTCTGTTTCCCGCCCCTCTGTTTCAGCCCCTCTGTTTCTCGCCCTCTGTTTCAGCCCCTCTGTTTCTCGCCCTCTGTTTCAGCCCCACTGTTTCAGCCCCTCTGTTTCAGCCCCTCTGTTTCAGCGCCTCTGTTCTCGCCCTCTGTTTCAGCCCCTCTGTTTCTCGTCCTCTGTTTCAGCCCCTCTGATTCAGCCCCGCTGTTTCAGCCCCTCTGTTTCTCCCCCTCTGTTCCAGCCTCTCTTTTACAGCCCCTCTGTTTCAGCCACTCTGTTTTAGCCCCTCTGTTTCAGCCCCTCTGTTTCAGCCCCTCTGTTTCTCGCCCTCTGTTTCAGCCCCTCTGTTTCTCGCCCTCTGTTCAGGCCCTCTGTTTCTCGCCCTCTGTTTCATCCCCTCTGTTTCAGACCGTCTGTTTCAGCCACTCTGTTTCTCGACCTCTGTTTCTGCCACTCTGTTTCTCGCCCTCTGTTTCAGCCCCTCTGATTCAGCCCCTCTGTTTCTCGACCTCTGTTTCAGCCCCTCTGTTTCTCGCCCTCTGTTTCAGCCCCTCTGTTTCAGACCCTCTGTTTCAGCCCCTCTGTTTCTCGCCCTGTGTTTCAGCCCCTCTGTTTCTCGCCCTCTGTTTCAGGCCCTCTGTTTCTCGCCCTCTGTTTCAGCCCCTCTGATTCAGCCCCTCTGTTTCTGCCCCTCTGATTCAGCCCCTCTGTTTCAGCCCCTCTGTTTCAGCCCCTCTGTTTCTCGCCCTCTATTTCTCACCCTCTGTTTCTCGCCCTCTGTTTCAGCCCCTCTGTTTCAGCCCCTCTGTTTCAGCCCCTCTGTTTCTTGCCCTCTGTTTCAGGCTCTCTGTTTCAGCCCGTCTGATTCAGCCCCTCTGTTTCAGCCCCTCTGTTTCTCGCCCTCTGTTTCAGCCCCTCTGTTTCTCGCCCTCTGTTTCAGCCCCTTTGTTTCAGACCCTCAGTTTCAGCCCCTCTGTTTCTCGCCCTCTGTTTCAGCCCTTCTGTTTCTCGCCCTCTGTTTCAGGCCCTCTGTTTCTCGCCCTCTGTTTCAGCCCCTCTGATTCAGCCCCTCTGTTTCTGCCCCTCTGATTCAGCTCCCCTGTTTCAGCCCCTCTGTTTCAGCCCCTCTGTTTCTCGCACTCTATTTCTCACCCTCTGTTTCTCGCCCTCTGTTTCAGCCCCTCTGTTTCAGCCCCTCTGTTTCAGCCCCTCTGTTTCTTGCCCTCTGTTTCAGGCTCTCTGTTTCAGCCCGTCTGATTCAACCCCTCTGTTTCAGCCCCTCTGTTTCTCGCCCTCTGTTTCAGCCCCTCTGATTCTCGCCCTCTGTTTCAGCCCCTCTGTGTCTCGCCCTCTGTTTCAGCCCCTCTGATTCAGCCCCTCTATTTCAGCCCCTCTGATTCAGCCGCTCTGATTCAACCCCTCTGATTCAGCCCCTCTCTTTCTCGCCTTCTGTTTCAGCCCCTCTGTTTCAGCCCCTCTGTGTCAGCCCCTCTGTTTCTCACCCTCTGTTTCTGCCCCTCTGTTTCTCGCCCTCTGTTTCAGCCCCGCTGTTTCTCGCCCTCTGTTTCAGCCCCGTTGATTCAGCCCCTCTGTTTCAGCCCCTCTGAATCAGCCCCTCTGATTCAGCCCCTCTGTTTCAGCCCCTCTGTTTCAGCCCCTCTGTTTCCCGCCCCTCTGTTTCAGCCCCTCTGTTTCTCGCCCTCTGTTTCAGCCCCTCTGTTTCTCGCCCTCTGTTTCAGCCCCACTGTTTCAGCCCCTCTGTTTCAGCCCCTCTGTTTCAGCGCCTCTGTTCTCGCCCTCTGTTTCAGCCCCTCTGTTTCTCGTCCTCTGTTTCAGCCCCTCTGATTCAGCCCCGCTGTTTCAGCCCCTCTGTTTCTCCCCCTCTGTTCCAGCCTCTCTTTTACAGCCCCTCTGTTTCAGCCACTCTGTTTTAGCCCCTCTGTTTCAGCCCCTCTGTTTCAGCCCCTCTGTTTCTCGCCCTCTGTTTCAGCCCCTCTGTTTCTCGCCCTCTGTTCAGGCCCTCTGTTTCTCGCCCTCTGTTTCATCCCCTCTGTTTCAGACCGTCTGTTTCAGCCACTCTGTTTCTCGACCTCTGTTTCTGCCACTCTGTTTCTCACCCTCTGTTTCAGCCCCTCTGATTCAGCCCCTCTGTTTCTCGCCCTCTGTTTCAGCCCCTCTGTTTCTCGCCCTCTGTTTCAGCCCCTCTGTTTCAGACCCTCTGTTTCAGCCCCTCTGTTTCTCGCCCTGTGTTTCAGCCCCTCTGTTTCTCGCCCTCTGTTTCAGGCCCTCTGTTTCTCGCCCTCTGTTTCAGCCCCTCTGATTCAGCCCCTCTGTTTCTGCCCCTCTGATTCAGCCCCTCTGTTTCAGCCCCTCTGTTTCAGCCCCTCTGTTTCTCGCCCTCTATTTCTCACCCTCTGTTTCTCGCCCTCTGTTTCAGCCCCTCTGTTTCAGCCCCTCTGTTTCAGCCCCTCTGTTTCTTGCCCTCTGTTTCAGGCTCTCTGTTTCAGCCCGTCTGATTCAGCCCCTCTGTTTCAGCCCCTCTGTTTCTCGCCCTCTGTTTCAGCCCCTCTGATTCTCGCCCTCTGTTTCAGCCCCTCTGTGTCTCGCCCTCTGTTTCAGCCCCTCTGATTCAGCCCCTCTATTTCAGCCCCTCTGATTCAGCCGCTCTGATTCAGCCCCTCTGATTCAGCCCCTCTGTTTCTCGCCTTCTGTTTCAGCCCCTCTGTTTCAGCCCCTCTGTGTCAGCCCCTCTGTTTCTCACCCTCTGTTTCAGCCCCTCTGATTCAGCCCCTCTAATTCAGCCCCTACTGATTCAACCACTCTGTTTCCCGCCACTCTGTTTCAGCCCCTCTGTTTCTCGCCCTCTGTTTCAGCCCCTCTGTTTCTCGCCCTCTGTTTCAGCCCCACTGTTTCAGCCCCTCTGTTTCAGCCCCTCTGTTTCAGCGCCTCTGTTTCTCGCCCTCTGTTTCAACCCCTCTGTTTCTCGCCCACTGTTTCAGCCCCGCTGATTCAGCACCTCTGTTTCAGCCCCTCTGTTTCAGCCCCTCTGTTTCTCGCCCTCTATTTCTCACCCTCTGTTTCTCGCCCTCTGTTTCAGCCCCTCTGTTTCAGCCCCTCTGTTTCAGCCCCTCTGTTTCTTGCCCTCTGTTTCAGGCTCTCTGTTTCAGCCCGTCTGATTCAGCCCCTCTGTTTCAGCCCCTCTGTTTCTCGCCCTCTGTTTCAGCCCCTCTGATTCTCGCCCTCTGTTTCAGCCCCTCTGTGTCTCGCCCTCTGTTTCAGCCCCTCTGATTCAGCCCCTCTATTTCAGCCCCTCTGATTCAGCCGCTCTGATTCAGCCCCTCTGATTCAGCCCCTCTGTTTCTCGCCTTCTGTTTCAGCCCCTCTGTTTCAGCCCCTCTGTGTCAGCCCCTCTGTTTCTCACCCTCTGTTTCAGCCCCTCTGATTCAGCCCCTCTAATTCAGCCCCTACTGATTCAACCACTCTGTTTCCCGCCACTCTGTTTCAGCCCCTCTGTTTCTCGCCCTCTGTTTCAGCCCCTCTGTTTCTCGCCCTCTGTTTCAGCCCCACTGTTTCAGCCCCTCTGTTTCAGCCCCTCTGTTTCAGCACCTCTGTTTCTCGCCCTCTGTTTCAGCCCCTCTGTTTCTCGCCCACTGTTTCAGCCCCGCTGATTCAGCACCTCTGTTTCAGCCCCTCTGTTTCTCCGCCTCTGTTCCAGCACCTCTGTTTCAGCCCCTCTGTTTCAGCCACTCTGTTTCAGCCCCTCTGTTTCAGCCCCTCTGTTTCAGCCCCTCTGTTTCTCGCCCTCTGTTTCTGCCCCTCTGTTTCTCGCCCTCTGTTTCAGCCCCTCTGTTTCTCGCCCTCTGTTTCAGCCCCTCTGTTTCAACCCCTCTGTTTCTCGCCCTCTGTTTCTGCCCCTCTGTTTCTCGCCCTCTGTTTCAGCCCCGCTGTTTCTCGCCCTCTGTCTCAGCCCCGCTGATTCAGCCCCTCTGTTTCAGCCCCTCTGAATCAGCCCCTCTGATTCAGCCCCTCTGTTTCAGCCCCTCTGTTTCAGCCCCTCTGTTTCAGCCCCTCTGTTTCTCGCCCTCTGTTTCAGCCCCACTGATTCTCGCCCTCTGTTTCAGCCCCTCTGTTTCTCGCCCACGGTTTCAGCCCCTCTGATTCAGCCCCTCTGTTTCAGCCCCTCTGATTCAGCCCCTCTGATGCAGCCCCTCTGTTTCTCACCCTCTGTTTCTGCCCCTCTGTTTCAGCCCCTCTGTTTCAGGCCCTCTGTTTCTCACCCTCTGTTTCAGCCCCTCTGATTCAGCCTCTCTGATTCAGCCCCTCTGATTCAGCCCCTCTGTTTCTCGCCCTCTGTTTCAGCCCCTCTGTTTCTCGCCCTCTGTTTCAGCCCCTCTGTTTCAGCCCCTCTGTTTCAGCACCTCTGTTTCAGCGCCTCTGTTTCTCGCCCTCTGTTTCAGCCCCTCTGATTCAGCCCCTCTGTTTCAGCCCCTCTGTTTCTCCCCCTCTGTTCCAGCCCCTCTGTTTCAGCCCCTCTGATTCAGCCCCTCTGCTTCAGCCGCTCTGATTCAGCCCCTCTGTTTCAGCCTCTCTGTTTCAGCCCCTCTGTTTCAGCCCCTCTGTTTCTCACCCTCTGTTTCAGCCCATCTGATTCAGCCCCTCTGATTCAGCCCCTCTGATTCAGCCCCTCTGTTTCCCGCCCCTCTGTTTCAGCCCCTCTGTTTCTCACCCTCTGTTTCAGCCCCTCTGTTTCTCGCCCTCTGTTTCAGCCCCACTGTTTCAGCCCCTCTGTTTCAGCCCCTCTGTTTCAGCGCCTCTGTTTCTCGCCCTCTGTTTCAGCCCCTCTGTTTCTCGTCCTCTGTTTCAGCCCCTCTGATTCAGCCCCGCTGTTTCAGCCCCTCTGTTTCTCCCCCTCTGTTCCAGCCCCTCTTTTACAGCCCCTCTGTTTCAGCCACTCTGTTTTAGCCCCTCTGTTTCAGCCCCTCTGTTTCAGCCCCTCTGTTTCAGCCCCTCTGTTTCTCGCCCTCTGTTTCAGGCCCTCTGTTTCTCGCCCTCTGTTTCAGCCCCTCTGTTTCAGACCGTCTGTTTCAGCCACTCTGTTTCTCGACCTCTGTTTCAGCCACTCTGTTTCTCACCCTCTGTTTCAGCCCCTCTGATTCAGCCCCTCTGTTTCTCGCCCTCTGTTTCAGCCCCTCTGTTTCTCGCCCTCTGTTTCAGCCCCTTTGTTTCTTACCCTCTGTTTCAGCCCCTCTGTTTCTCGCCCTCTGTTTCAGCCCCTCTGTTTCTCGCCCTCTGTTTCAGGCCCTCTGTTTCTCGCCCTCTGTTTCAGCCCCTCTGATTCAGCCCCTCTGTTTCTGCCCCTCTGATTCAGCCCCTCTGTTTCAGCCCCTCTGTTTCAGCCCCTCTGTTTCTCGCCCTCTATTTCTCACCCTCTGTTTCTCGCCCTCTGTTTCAGCGCCTCTGTTTCAGCCCCTCTGTTTCAGCCCCTCTGTTTCTTGCCCTCTGTTTCAGGCTCTCTGTTTCAGCCCGTCTGATTCAACCCCTCTGTTTCAGCCCCTCTGTTTCTCGCCCTCTGTTTCAGCCCCTCTGATTCTCGCCCTCTGTTTCAGCCCCTCTGTGTCTCGCCCTCTGTTTCAGCCCCTCTGATTCAGCCCCTCTATTTCAGCCCCTCTGATTCAGCCGCTCTGATTCAGCCCCTCTGATTCAGCCCCTCTCTTTCTCGCCTTCTGTTTCAGCCCCTCTGTTTCAGCCCCTCTGTGTCAGCCCCTCTGTTTCTCACCCTCTGTTTCTGCCCCTCTGTTTCTCGCCCTCTGTTTCAGCCCCGCTGTTTCTCGCCCTCTGTTTCAGCCCCGTTGATTCAGCCCCTCTGTTTCAGCCCCTCTGAATCAGCCCCTCTGATTCAGCCCCTCTGTTTCAGCCCCTCTGTTTCAGCCCCTCTGTTTCTCACCCTCTGTTTCAGCCCATCTGATTCAGCCCCTCTGATTCAGCCCCTCTGATTCAGCCCCTCTGTTTCCCGCCCCTCTGTTTCAGCCCCTCTGTTTCTCGCCCTCTGTTTCAGCCCCTCTGTTTCTCGCCCTCTGTTTCAGCCCCTCTGTTTCAGCCCCTCTGTTTCAGCCCCTCTGTTTCAGCGCCTCTGTTTCTCGCCCTCTGTTTCAGCCCCTCTGTTTCTCGTCCTCTGTTTCAGCCCCTCTGATTCAGCCCCGCTGTTTCAGCCCCTCTGTTTCTCCCCCTCTGTTCCAGCCTCTCTTTTACAGCCCCTCTGTTTCAGCCACTCTGTTTTAGCCCCTCTGTTTCAGCCCCTCTGTTTCAGCTCCTCTGTTTCTCGCCCTCTGTTTCAGCCCCTCTGTTTCTCGCCCTCTGTTCAGGCCCTCTGTTTCTCGCCCTCTGTTTCAGCCCCTCTGTTTCAGACCGTCTGTTTCAGCCACTCTGTTTCTCGACCTCTGTTTCTGCCACTCTGTTTCTCACCCTCTGTTTCAGCCCCTCTGTTTCAGACCGTCTGTTTCAGCCACTCTGTTTCTCGACCTCTGTTTCTGCCACTCTGTTTCTCACCCTCTGTTTCAGCCCCTCTGTTTCTCACCCTCTGTTTCAGCCCCTCTGATTCAGCCCCTCTGATTCAGCCCCTCTGATTCAGCCCCTCTGTTTCTGGCCCTCTGTTTCAGCCCCTCTGTTTCTCGCCCTCTGTTTCAGCCCCTCTGTTTCAGCCCCTCTGTTTCTCGCCCTCTGTTTCTGCCCCTCTGTTTCTGACCCTCTGTTTCAGCCCCTCTGTTTCAGCCCCTGTGTTTCAGCCCCTCTGTTTCTCACCCTCTGTTTCAGCCCCTCTGATTCAGCCCCTCTGATTCAGCCCCTCTGATTCAGCCCCTCTGTTTCTCGCCCTCTGTTTCTGCCCCTCTGTTTCTCGCCCTCTGTTTCAGCCCCTCTGTTTCTCGCCCTCTGTTTCAGCCCCTCTGTTTCAGCCCCTCTGTTTCTCGCCCTCTGTTTCTGCCCCTCTGTTTCTCGCCCTCTGTTTAAGCCCCGCTTTTTCTCGCCCTCTGTTTCAGCCCCGCTGATTCAGCCCCTCTGTTTCAGCCCCTCTGAATCAGCCCCTCTGATTCAGCCCCTCTGTTTCAGCCCCTCTGTTTCAGCCCCTCTGTTTCTCACCCTCTGTTTCAGCCCATCTGATTCAGCCCCTCTGATTCAGCCCCTCTGATTCAGCCCCTCTGTTTCCCGCCCCTCTGTTTCAGCCCCTCTGTTTCTCGCCCTCTGTTTCAGCCCCTCTGTTTCTCGCCCTCTGTTTCAGCCCCACTGTTTCAGCCCCTCAGTTTCAGCCCCTCTGTTTCAGCGCCTCTGTTTCTCGCCCTCTGTTTCAGCCCCTCTGTTTCTCGTCCTCTGTTTCAGCCCCTCTGATTCAGCCCCGCTGTTTCAGCCCCTCTGTTTCTCCCCCTCTGTTCCAGCCCCTATTTTACAGCCCCTCTGTTTCAGCCACTCTGTTTTAGCCCCTCTGTTTCAGCCCCTCTGTTTCAGCCCCTCTGTTTCTCGCCCTCTGTTTCAGCCCCTCTGTTTCTCGCCCTCTGTTCAGGCCCTCTGTTTCTCGCCATCTGTTTCAGCCCCTCTGTTTCAGACCGTCTGTTTCAGCCACTCTGTTTCTCGACCTCTGTTTCAGCCACTCTGTTTCTCACCCTCTGTTTCAGCCCCTCTGATTCAGCCCCTCTGTTTCTCGCCGTCTGTTTCAGCCCCTCTGTTTCTCGCCCTCTGTTTCAGCCCCTCTGTTTCAGACCCTCTGTTTCAGCCCCTCTGTTTCTCGCCCTCTGTTTCAGCCCCTCTGTTTCTCGCCCTCTGTTTCAGGCCCTCTGTTTCTCGCCCTCTGTTTCAGCCCCTCTGATTCAGCCCCTCTGTTTCTGCCCCTCTGATTCAGCCCCTCTGTTTCAGCCCCTCTGTTTCAGCCCCTCTGTTTCTCGCCCTCTATTTCTCACACTCAGTTTCTCGCCCTCTGTTTCAGCCCCTCTGTTTCAGCCCCTCTGTTTCTTGCCCTCTGTTTCAGGCTCTCTGTTTCAGCCCGTCTGATTCAGCCCCTCTGTTTCAGCCCCTCTGTTTCTCGCCCTCTGTTTCAGCCCCTCTGATTCTCGCCCTCTGTTTCAGCCCCTCTGCGTCTCGCCCTCTGTTTCAGCCCCTCTGATTCAGCCCCTCTATTTCAGCCCCTCTGATTCAGCCGCTCTGATTCAGCCCCTCTGATTCAGCCCCTCTGTTTCTCGCCTTCTGTTTCAGCCCCTCTGTTTCAGCCCCTCTGTGTCAGCCCCTCTGTTTCTCACCCTCTGTTTCAGCCCCTCTGATTCAGCCCCTCTAATTCAGCCCCTACTGATTCAACCACTCTGTTTCCCGCCACTCTGTTTCAGCCCCTCTGTTTCTTGCCCTCTGTTTCAGCCCCTCTGTTTCTCGCCCTCTGTTTCAGCCCCACTGTTTCAGCCCCTCTGTTTCAGCCCCTCTGTTTCAGCACCTCTGTTTCTCGCCCTCTGTTTCAGCCCCTCTGTTTCTCGCCCACTGTTTCAGCCCCGCTGATTCAGCACCTCTGTTTCAGCCCCTCTGTTTCTCCGCCTCTGTTCCAGCACCTCTGTTTCAGCCCCTCTGTTTCAGCCACTCTGTTTCAGCCCCTCTGTTTCAGCCCCTCTGTTTCAGCCCCTCTGTTTCTCGCCCTCTGTTTCTGCCCCTCTGTTTCTCGCCCTCTGTTTCAGCCCCTCTGTTTCTCGCCCTCTGTTTCAGCCCCTCTGTTTCAGCCCCTCTGTTTCTCGCCCTCTGTTTCTGCCCCTCTGTTTCTCGCCCTCTGTTTCAGCCCCGCTGTTTCTCGCCCTCTGTCTCAGCCCCGCTGATTCAGCCCCTCTGTTTCAGCCCCTCTGAATCAGCCCCTCTGATTCAGCCCCTCTGTTTCAGCCCCTCTGTTTCAGCCCCTCTGTTTCAGCCCCTCTGTTTCTCGCCCTCTGTTTCAGCCCCTCTGATTCTCGCCCTCTGTTTCAGCCCCTCTGTTTCTCGCCCACGGTTTCAGCCCCTCTGATTCAGCCCCTCTGTTTCAGTCCCCTGTGACTCAGCCCCTCTGATGCAGCCCCTCTGTTTCTCACCCTCTGTTTCAGCCCCTCTGTTTCAGCCCCTCTGTTTCAGGCCCTCTGTTTCTCACCCTCTGTTTCAGCCCCTCTGATTCAGCCTCTCTGATTCAGCCCCTCTGATTCAGCCCCTCTGTTTCTCGCCCTCTGTTTCAGCCCCTCTGTTTCTCGCCCTCTGTTTCAGCCCCTCTGTTTCAGCCCCTCTGTTTCAGCACCTCTGTTTCAGCGCCTCTGTTTCTCGCCCTCTGTTTCAGCCCCTCTGATTCAGCCCCTCTGTTTCAGCCCCTCTGTTTCTCCTCCTCTGTTCCAGCCCCTCTGTTTCAGCCCCTCTGATTCAGCCCCTCTGCTTCAGCCGCTCTGATTCAGCCCCTCTGTTTCAGCCCCTCTGTTTCAGCCCCTCTGTTTCAGCCCCTCTGTTTCTCACCCTCTGTTTCAGCCCATCTGATTCAGCCCCTCTGATTCAGCCCCTCTGATTCAGCCCCTCTGTTTCCCGCCCCTCTGTTTCAGCCCCTCTGTTTCTCACCCTCTGTTTCAGCCCCTCTGTTTCTCGCCCTCTGTTTCAGCCTCACTGTTTCAGCCCCTCTGTTTCAGCCCCTCTGTTTCAGCGCCTCTGTTTCTCGCCCTCTGTTTCAGCCCCTCTGTTTCTCGTCCTCTGTTTCAGCCCCTCTGATTCAGCCCCGCTGTTTCAGCCCCTCTGTTTCTCCCCCTCTGTTCCAGCCCCTCTTTTACAGCCCCTCTGTTTCAGCCACTCTGTTTTAGCCCCTCTGTTTCAGCCCCTCTGTTTCAGCCCCTCTGTTTCAGCCCCTCTGTTTCTCGCCCTCTGTTTCAGGCCCTCTGTTTCTCGCCCTCTGTTTCAGCCCCTCTGTTTCAGACCGTCTGTTTCAGCCACTCTGTTTCTCGACCTCTGTTTCAGCCACTCTGTTTCTCACCCTCTGTTTCAGCCCCTCTGATTCAGCCCCTCTGTTTCTCGCCCTCTGTTTCAGCCCCTCTGTTTCTCGCCCTCTGTTTCAGCCCCTTTGTTTCAGACCCTCAGTTTCAGCCCCTCTGTTTCTCGCCCTCTGTTTCAGCCCTTCTGTTTCTCGCCCTCTGTTTCAGGCCCTCTGTTTCTCGCCCTCTGTTTCAGCCCCTCTGATTCAGCCCCTCTGTTTCTGCCCCTCTGATTCAGCTCCCCTGTTTCAGCCCCTCTGTTTCAGCCCCTCTGTTTCTCGCACTCTATTTCTCACCCTCTGTGTCTCGCCCTCTGTTTCAGCCCCTCTGTTTCAGCCCCTCTGTTTCAGCCCCTCTGTTTCTTGCCCTCTGTTTCAGGCTCTCTGTTTCAGCCCGTCTGATTCAACCCCTCTGTTTCAGCCCCTCTGTTTCTCGCCCTCTGTTTCAGCCCCTCTGATTCTCGCCCTCTGTTTCAGCCCCTCTGTGTCTCGCCCTCTGTTTCAGCCCCTCTGATTCAGCCCCTCTATTTCAGCCCCTCTGATTCAGCCGCTCTGATTCAACCCCTCTGATTCAGCCCCTCTCTTTCTCGCCTTCTGTTTCAGCCCCTCTGTTTCAGCCCCTCTGTGTCAGCCCCGCTGTTTCTCGCCCTCTGTTTCAGCCCCGTTGATTCAGCCCCTCTGTTTCAGCCCCTCTGAATCAGCCCCTCTGATTCAGCCCCTCTGTTTCAGCCCCTCTGTTTCAGCCCCTCTGTTTCCCGCCCCTCTGTTTCAGCCCCTCTGTTTCTCGCCCTCTGTTTCAGCCCCTCTGTTTCTCGCCCTCTGTTTCAGCCCCACTGTTTCAGCCCCTCTGTTTCAGCCCCTCTGTTTCAGCGCCTCTGTTCTCGCCCTCTGTTTCAGCCCCTCTGTTTCTCGTCCTCTGTTTCAGCCCCTCTGATTCAGCCCCGCTGTTTCAGCCCCTCTGTTTCTCCCCCTCTGTTCCAGCCTCTCTTTTACAGCCCCTCTGTTTCAGCCACTCTGTTTTAGCCCCTCTGTTTCAGCCCCTCTGTTTCAGCCCCTCTGTTTCTCGCCCTCTGTTTCAGCCCCTCTGTTTCTCGCCCTCTGTTCAGGCCCTCTGTTTCTCGCCCTCTGTTTCATCCCCTCTGTTTCAGACCGTCTGTTTCAGCCACTCTGTTTCTCGACCTCTGTTTCTGCCACTCTGTTTCTCACCCTCTGTTTCAGCCCCTCTGATTCAGCCCCTCTGTTTCTCGCCCTCTGTTTCAGCCCCTCTGTTTCTCGCCCTCTGTTTCAGCCCCTCTGTTTCAGACCCTCTGTTTCAGCCCCTCTGTTTCTCGCCCTGTGTTTCAGCCCCTCTGTTTCTCGCCCTCTGTTTCAGGCCCTCTGTTTCTCGCCCTCTGTTTCAGCCCCTCTGATTCAGCCCCTCTGTTTCTGCCCCTCTGATTCACCCCCTCTGTTTCAGCCCCTCTGTTTCAGCCCCTCTGTTTCTCGCCCTCTATTTCTCACCCTCTGTTTCTCGCCCTCTGTTTCAGCCCCTCTGTTTCAGCCCCTCTGTTTCAGCCCCTCTGTTTCTTGCCCTCTGTTTCAGGCTCTCTGTTTCAGCCCGTCTGATTCAGCCCCTCTGTTTCAGCCCCTCTGTTTCTCGCCCTCTGTTTCAGCCCCTCTGTTTCTCGCCCTCTGTTTCAGCCCCTTTGTTTCAGACCCTCAGTTTCAGCCCCTCTGTTTCTCGCCCTCTGTTTCAGCCCTTCTGTTTCTCGCCCTCTGTTTCAGGCCCTCTGTTTCTCGCCCTCTGTTTCAGCCCCTCTGATTCAGCCCCTCTGTTTCTGCCCCTCTGATTCAGCTCCCCGATTTCAGCCCCTCTGTTTCAGCCCCTCTGTTTCTCGCACTCTATTTCTCACCCTCTGTTTCTCGCCCTCTGTTTCAGCCCCTCTGTTTCAGCCCCTCTGTTTCAGCCCCTCTGTTTCTTGCCCTCTGTTTCAGGCTCTCTGTTTCAGCCCGTCTGATTCAACCCCTCTGTTTCAGCCCCTCTGTTTCTCGCCCTCTGTTTCAGCCCCTCTGATTCTCGCCCTCTGTTTCAGCCCCTCTGTGTCTCGCCCTCTGTTTCAGCCCCTCTGATTCAGCCCCTCTATTTCAGCCCCTCTGATTCAGCCGCTCTGATTCAACCCCTCTGATTCAGCCCCTCTCTTTCTCACCTTCTGTTTCAGCCCCTCTGTTTCAGCCCCTCTGTGTCAGCCCCTCTGTTTCTCACCCTCTGTTTCTGCCCCTCTGTTTCTCGCCCTCTGTTTCAGCCCCGCTGTTTCTCGCCCTCTGTTTCAGCCCCGTTGATTCAGCCCCTCTGTTTCAGCCCCTCTGAATCAGCCCCTCTGATTCAGCCCCTCTGTTTCAGCCCCTCTGTTTCAGCCCCTCTGTTTCCCGCCCCTCTGTTTCAGCCCCTCTGTTTCTCGCCCTCTGTTTCAGCCCCTCTGTTTCTCGCCCTCTGTTTCAGCCCCACTGTTTCAGCCCCTCTGTTTCAGCCCCTCTGTTTCAGCGCCTCTGTTCTCGCCCTCTGTTTCAGCCCCTCTGTTTCTCGTCCTCTGTTTCAGCCCCTCTGATTCAGCCCCGCTGTTTCAGCCCCTCTGTTTCTCCCCCTCTGTTCCAGCCTCTCTTTTACAGCCCCTCTGTTTCAGCCACTCTGTTTTAGCCCCTCTGTTTCAGCCCCTCTGTTTCAGCCCCTCTGTTTCTCGCCCTCTGTTTCAGCCCCTCTGTTTCTCGCCCTCTGTTCAGGCCCTCTGTTTCTCGCCCTCTGTTTCATCCCCTCTGTTTCAGACCGTCTGTTTCAGCCACTCTGTTTCTCGACCTCTGTTTCTGCCACTCTGTTTCTCACCCTCTGTTTCAGCCCCTCTGATTCAGCCCCTCTGTTTCTCGCCCTCTGTTTCAGCCCCTCTGTTTCTCGCCCTCTGTTTCAGCCCCTCTGTTTCAGACCCTCTGTTTCAGCCCCTCTGTTTCTCGCCCTGTGTTTCAGCCCCTCTGTTTCTCGCCCTCTGTTTCAGGCCCTCTGTTTCTCGCCCTCTGTTTCAGCCCCTCTGATTCAGCCCCTCTGTTTCTGCCCCTCTGATTCAGCCCCTCTGTTTCAGCCCCTCTGTTTCAGCCCCTCTGTTTCTCGCCCTCTATTTCTCACCCTCTGTTTCTCGCCCTCTGTTTCAGCCCCTCTGTTTCAGCCCCTCTGTTTCAGCCCCTCTGTTTCTTGCCCTCTGTTTCAGGCTCTCTGTTTCAGCCCGTCTGATTCAGCCCCTCTGTTTCAGCCCCTCTGTTTCTCGCCCTCTGTTTCAGCCCCTCTGATTCTCGCCCTCTGTTTCAGCCCCTCTGTGTCTCGCCCTCTGTTTCAGCCCCTCTGATTCAGCCCCTCTATTTCAGCCCCTCTGATTCAGCCGCTCTGATTCAGCCCCTCTGATTCAGCCCCTCTGTTTCTCGCCTTCTGTTTCAGCCCCTCTGTTTCAGCCCCTCTGTGTCAGCCCCTCTGTTTCTCACCCTCTGTTTCAGCCCCTCTGATTCAGCCCCTCTAATTCAGCCCCTACTGATTCAACCACTCTGTTTCCCGCCACTCTGTTTCAGCCCCTCTGTTTCTCGCCCTCTGTTTCAGCCCCTCTGTTTCTCGCCCTCTGTTTCAGCCCCACTGTTTCAGCCCCTCTGTTTCAGCCCCTCTGTTTCAGCGCCTCTGTTTCTCGCCCTCTGTTTCAACCCCTCTGTTTCTCGCCCACTGTTTCAGCCCCGCTGATTCAGCACCTCTGTTTCAGCCCCTCTGTTTCTCCGCCTCTGTTCCAGCACCTCTGTTTCAGCCCCTCTGTTTCAGCCACTCTGTTTCAGCCCCTCTGTTTCAGCCCCTCTGTTTCAGCCCCTCTTTTTCTCGCCCTCTGTTTCTGCCCCTCTGTTTCTCGCCCTCTGTTTCAGCCCCTCTGTTTCTCGCCCTCTGTTTCAGCCCCTCTGTTTCAGCCCCTCTGTTTCTCGCCCTCTGTTTCTGCCCCTCTGTTTCTCGCCCTCTGTTTCAGCCCTGCTGTTTCTCGCCCTCTGTTTCAGGCCCGCTGATTCAGCCCCTCTGTTTCAGCCCATCTCAATCAGCCCCTCTGATTCAGCCCCTCTGTTTCAGCCCCTCTGTTTCAGCCCCTCTGTTTCAGCCCCTCTGTTTCTCGCCCTCTGTTTCAGCCCCTCTGATTCTCGCCCTCTGTTTCAGCCCCTCTGTTTCTCGCCCACGGTTTCAGCCCCTCTGATTCAGCCCCTCTGTTTCAGCCCCTCTGATTCAGCCCCTCTGATGCAGCCCCTCTGTTTCTCACCCTCTGTTTCAGCCCCTCTGTTTCAGCCCCTCTGTTTCAGGCCCTCTGTTTCTCACCCTCTGTTTCAGCCCCTCTGATTCAGCCTCTCTGATTCAGCCCCTCTGATTCAGCCCCTCTGTTTCTCACCCTCTGTTTCAGCCCCTCTGTTTCTCGCCCTCTGTTTCAGCCCCTCTGTTTCAGCCCCTCTGTTTGAGCACCTCTGTTTCAGCGCCTCTGTTTCTCGCCCTCTGTTTCAGCCCCTCTGATTCAGCCCCTCTGTTTCAGCCCCTCTGTTTCTCCCCCTCTGTTCCAGCCCCTCTGTTTCAGCCCCTCTGATTCAGCCCCTCTGCTTCAGCCCCTCTGATTCAGCCCCTCTGTTTCAGCCCCTCTGTTTCAGCCCCTCTGTTTCAGCCCCTCTGTTTCTCACCCTCTGTTTCAGCCCATCTGATTCAGCCCGTCTGATTCAGCCCCTCTGATTCAGCCCCTCTGTTTCCCGCCCCTCTGTTTCAGCCCCTCTGTTTCTCACCCTCTGTTTCAGCCCCTCTGTTTCTCGCCCTCTGTTTCAGCCCCACTGTTTCAGCCCCTCTGTTTCAGCCCCTCTGTTTCAGCGCCTCTGTTTCTCGCCCTCTGTTTCAGCCCCTCTGTTTCTCGTCCTCTGTTTCAGCCCCTCTGATTCAGCCCCGCTGTTTCAGCCCCGCTGTTTCAGCCCCTCTGTTTCTCCCCCTCTGTTCCAGCCCCTCTTTTACAGCCCCTCTGTTTCAGCCACTCTGTTTTAGCCCCTCTGTTTCAGCCCCTCTGTTTCAGCCCCTCTGTTTCAGCCCCTCTGTTTCAGACCGTCTGTTTCAGCCACTCTGTTTCTCGACCTCTGTTTCAGCCACTCTGTTTCTCACCCTCTGTTTCAGCCCCTCTGATTCAGCCCCTCTGTTTCTCGCCCTCTGTTTCAGCCCCTCTGTTTCTCGCCCTCTGTTTCAGCCCCTCTGTTTCTCGCCCTGTGTTTCAGGCCCTCTGTTTCTCGCCCTCTGTTTCAGCCCCTCTGTTTCAGACCGTCTGTTTCAGCCATTTTGTTCTCGCCCTCTGTTTCAGCCCCTCTGTTTCTCACCCTCTGTTTCAGCCCCTCTGATTCAGCCCCTCTGTTTCAGCCCCTCTGTTTCAGCCCCTCTGTTTCTCGCCCTCTATTTCTCACCCTCTGTTTCTCGCCCTCTGTTTCAGCCCCTCTGTTTCAGCCCCTCTGTTTCAGCCCCTCTGTTTCTTGCCCTCTGTTTCAGGCTCTCTGTTTCAGCCCGTCTGATTCAGCCCCTCTGTTTCAGCCCCTCTGTTTCTCGCCCTCTGTTTCAGCCCCACTGTGTCAGCCCCTCTGTTTCAGCCCCTCTGTTTCAGCGCCTCTGTTTCTCGCCCTCTGTTTCAGCCCCTCTGTTTCAGCCCCTCTGATTCAGCCGCTCTGATTCAGCCCCTCTGATTCAGCCCCTCTGTTTCTCGCCTTCTGTTTCAGCCCCTCTGTTTCAGCCCCTCTGTGTCAGCCCCTCTGTTTCTCACCCTCTGTTTCAGCCCCTCTGTTTCAGCCCCTCTAATTCAGCCCCTACTGATTCAACCACTCTGTTTCCCGCCACTCTGTTTCAGCCCCTCGGTTTCTCACCCTCTGTTTCAGCCCCTCTGTTTCTCGCCCTCTGTTTCAGCCCCACTGTTTCAGCCCCTCTGTTTCAGCCCCTCTGTTTCAGCGCCTCTGTTTCTCGCCCTCTGTTTCAGCCCCTCTGTTTCTCGCCCACTGTTTCAGCCCCGCTGATTCAGCACCTCTGTTTCAGCCCCTCTGTTTCTCCGCCTCTGTTCCAGCACCTCTGTTTCAGCCCCTCTGTTTCAGCCACTCTGTTTCAGCCCCTCTGTTTCAGCCCCTCTGTTTCAGCCCCTCTGTTTCTCGCCCTCTGTTTCAGCCCCTCTGTTTCTCGCCCTCTGTTTCAGCCCCTCTGTTTCAGCCCGTCTGTTTCAGCTACTCTGTTTCTCGCCCTCTGTTTCAGCCCCTCTGATTCAGCCCCTCTGTTTCTCGCCCTCTGTTTCAGCCCCTCTGTTTCTCGCCCTCTGTTTCAGCCCCTCTGTTTCAGCCCCTCTGTTTCAGCCCCTCTGTTCCTCGCCGTCTGTTTCAGCCCCTCTGTTTCTCGCCCTCTGTTTCAGGCCCTCTGTTTCTCGCTCTCTGTTTCAGCCCCTCTGATTCAGCCCCTCTGTTTCAGCCCCTCTGATTCAGCCCCTCTGTTTCAGCCCCTCTGATTCAGCCCCTCTGTTTCAGCCCTTCTGTTTCTCGCCCTCTGTTTCAGCCCTTAGTTTTTCGCCCTCTGTTTCAGCCCCTCTGTTTATCGCCCTCTGTTTCAGGCTCTCTGTTTCAGCCCGTCTGTTTCAGCCCCTCTGTTTCAGCCCCTCTGTTTCTCGCCCTCTGTTTCTCGCCCGCTGTTTCAGCCCCTTTGTTTCTCGCCCTCTGTTTCAGCCCCACTGTTTCAGCCCCTCTGATTCAGCCCCTCTGATTCAGCCCCTCTGTTTCTCGCCCTCTGTTTCAGCCCCTCTGTTTCAGCCCCTCTGCTTCAGCCCCTCTGTTTCTCGCCCTCTGTTTCAGCCCCTCTGTTTCTCGCCCTCTGTTTCAGCCCCTCTGTTTCTCGCCCTCTGTTTCAGCCCCTCTGTTTCTCGCCCTCTGTTTCAGCCCCTCTGTTTCAGCCCCTCTGTTTCTCGCCCTCTGTTTCTGCCCCTCTGTTTCTCGCCCTCTGTTTCAGCCCCGCTGTTTCTCGCCCTCTGTTTCAGCACCGCTGATTCAGCCCCTCTGTTTCAGCCCCTCTGAATCAGCCCCTCTGATTCAGCCCCTCTGTTTCAGACCCTCTGTTTCAGCCCCTCCTTTTCAGCCCCTCTGTTTCTCGCCCTCTGTTTCAGTCCCTCTGATTCTCGCCCACAGTTTTAGCCCCTCTGTTTCTCGCCCACGGTTTCAGCCCTTCTGATTCAGCCCCTCTGTTCCAGCCCCTCTGATTCAGCCCCTCTGATTCAGCCCCTCTGATTCAGTCCCTCTGTTTCTCACCCTCTGTTTCAGCCCCTCTGTTTCTCACCCGCTGTTTCAGCCCCTCTGTTTCTCGCCCTCTGTTTCAGCCCCTCTGTTTCAGCCCCTCTGTTTCAGCCCCTCTGTTTCAGCGCCTCTGTTTCTCGCCCTCTGTTTCAGCCCCTCTGATTCAGCCCCTCTGTTTCAGCCCCTCTGTTTCTCCACCTCTGTTCCAGCCACTCTGTTTCAGCCCCTCTGTTTCAGCCTCTCTGTTTCAGCCCCTCTGTTTCAGCCCCTCTGTTTCTCGCCCTCTGTTTCAGCCCCTCTGTTTCAGACCGTCTGTTTCGGGCACTCCGGTTCTCGCCCTCTGTTTCAGCGCCTCTGTTTCTCACCCTCTGTTTCAGCCCCTCTGATTCAGCCCCTCTGTTTCTCGCACTCTGTTTCAGCCCCTCTGTTTCTCGCCCTCTGTTTCAGACCCTCTGTTTCTCGCCCTCTGTTTCAGCCCCTCTGTTTCAGCCGCTCTGATTCAGCCCCTCTGTTTCTCGCCCTCTGTTTCAGCCCCTCTGTTTCAGCCCCTCTGTTTCTCGCCCTCTGTTTCTGCCCCTCTGTTTCTCGCCCTCTGTTTCAGCCCCTCTGATTCTCGCCCTCTATTTCAGCCCCGCTGATTCAGCCCCTCTGTTTCAGCCCCTCTGAATCAGCCCCTCTGATTCAGCCCCTCTGTTTCCGCCCCTCTGTTTCCGCCCCACTGTTTCAGCCCCTTTGTTTCAGCTCCTCTGTTTCAGCGCCTCTGTTTCTCGCCCTCTGTCTCAGCCCCTCTGTTTCTCGCCCTCTGTTTCAGCCCCTCTGATTCAGCCCCTCTGTTTCAACCCCTCTGTTTCTCCGCCTCTGTTCCAGCCCCTCTGTTTCAGCCCCTCTGTTTCAGCCCCTCTGTTTCTCGCCCTCAGGTTCAGCCCCTCTGTTTCTCGCCCTCTGTTTCAGCCCCTCTGTTTCAGCCCCTCGTATTCAGCCCCTCTGTTTCTCGCCCTCTGTTTCAGCCCCTCTGTTTCAGCCCCTCTGTTTCAGCCCCTCTGTTTCTCGCCCTCTGTTTCAGCCCCTCTGTTTCTCACCCTCTGTTTCTCGCCCTCTGTTTCAGCCCCTCTGTTTCTCGCCCTCTGTTTCAGCCCCTCTGTTTCAGCCCCTCTGTTTCTCGCCCTCTGTTTCTGCCCCTCTGTTTCTCGCCCTCTGTTTCAGCCCCTCTGTTTTTCGCCCTCTGTTTCAGCCCCTCTGTTTCTCGCCCTCTGTATCAGACCCTCTGTTTCAGCCCCTCTGTTTCAGCCCCTCTGTTTCAGCCCCTCTGTTTATCGCCCTCTGTTTCTCGCCATCTGTTTCAGCCCCTCTGTTTCTCGCCCTCTGTTTCAGCCCCTCTGTTTCGCGCTCTCAGTTTCAGCCCCTCTGTTTCAGCCCCTCTGTTTCTCGCCCTCTGTGTATGCCCCTCTGTTTCTCGCCCTCTGTTTCAACCCCTCTGTTTCTCGCCCTCTGTTTCAGCCCCGCTGATTCAGCCCCTCTGTTTCTCGCCCTCTGTTTCAGCCCCTCTGTTTCAGCCCCTCTGCTTCTCGCCCTCTGTTGCAGCCCCTCTATTTCTCGCCCTCTGTTTCAGCCCCTCTGATTCAGCCCCTCTGTTTCAGCCCCTCTGTTTCAGCGCCTCTGTTTCTCGCCCTCTGTTTCAGCCCCTCTGTTTCTAGCCCTCTGATTCAGCCCCTCTGATTCAGCCCCTCTTTTTCTCGCCCTCTGTTTCAGCCCCTCTGTTTCAGCCCTTCTGTTTCAGCCCCTCTGTTTCAGCCCCTCTGTTTCAGCCCCTCTGTTTCTCGCCCTCTGTCTCTGCCCCTCTGTTTCTCGCCCTCTGTTTCAGCCCCGCTGATTCAGCCCCTCTGTTTCTCGCCCTCTGTTTCAGCCCCTCTGTTTCTCGCCCTCTGTTTCAGCCCCTCTGTTTCAGCCCCTGTGTTTCAGCCCCTCTGTTCCTCGCCGTCTGTTTCAGCCCCTCTGTTTCTCGCCCTCTGTTTCAGGCCCTCTGTTTCTCGCTCTCTGTTTCAGCCCCTCTGATTCAGCCCCTCTGTTTCAGCCCCTCTGATTCAGCCCCTCTGTTTCAGCCCCTCTGATTCAGCCCCTCTGTTTCAGCCCTTCTGTTTCTCGCCCTCTGTTTCAGCCCCTCTGTTTCAGCCCCTCTGTTTCTCACCCTCTGTTTCAGCCCGTCTGTTTCAGCCCCTCTGTTTCTCACCCTCTGTTTCAGCCCCTCTGATTCAGCCCCTCTGTTTCTCGCCCTCTCTTTCAGCCGCTCTGTTTCAGCCCCTCTGTTTCACCTCCTCTGTTTCAGCTCCTCTGTTTCTAGCCCTCTGTTTCAGCCCCTCTGTTTCTCGCCCTCTGTTCCAGCCCCTCTGTTTCTCGCCCTCTGTTTCAGCCCCTCTGTTTCAGCCCCTCTGTTTCTCACCCTCTGTTTCAGCCCCTCTGTTTCTCACCCTCAGTTTCAGCCCATCTGTTTCTCGTTCTCTGTTTCAGCCCCTCTGTTTCTCGCCCTCTGTTTCAGCCCCTCTGTTTCAGCCCCTCTGTTTCAGCCCCTCTGTTTCAGCCCGTCTGTTTCTCACCCTCTTTTTCAGCCCCTCTGTTTCTCGCCCTCTGTTTCAGCCACTCTGTTTCTCGTCCTCTGTTTCAGCCCCTCTGTTTCAGCCCCTCTGTTTCAGCCCCTCTGTTTCTCACCCTCTGTTTCAGCCCCTCTGTTTCTCGCCCTCTGTTTCAGCCCCTCTGTTTCTCGCCCTCTGTTTCAGCCCTTCTGTTTCAGCCCCTCTGTTTCTCGCCCTCTGTTTCTGCCCCTCTGTTTCTCGCCCTCTGTTTCAGCCCCGCTGTTTCTCGCCCTCTGCTTCAGCCCCGCTAATTCAGCCCCTCTGTTTCAGCCCCTCTGAATCAGCCCCTCTGATTCAGCCCCTCTGTTTCAGCCCCTCTGTTTCAGCCCCTCTGTTTCTCGCCCTCTGTTTCAGCCCCTCTGTTTCTCGCCCTCTGTTTCAGCCCCTCTGTTTCTCGCCCTCTGGTCAGCCCCTATGTTTCTTGCCCACTGTTTCAGCCCGTCTGATTCAGCCCCTCTGATTCAGCCCCTCTGATTCAGCCCCTCTGTTTCAGCGCCTCTGATTCAGCCCCTCTGATTCAGCCCCTCTGTTTCTCGCCCTCTCTTTCAGCCGCTCTGTTTCAGCCCCTCTGTTTCACCTCCTCTGTTTCAGCCCCTCTGTTTCTAGCCCTCTGTTTCAGCCCCTCTGTTTCTCGCCCTCTGTTCCAGCCCCTCTGTTTCTCGCCCTCTGTTTCAGCCGCTCTGTTTCAGCCCCTCTGTTTCAGTCCCTCTGTTTCTCGCCCTCTGTTTCAGCCCCTCTGTTTCTCGCCCTCAGTTTCAGCCCATCTGTTTCTCGCCCTCTGTTTCAGCCCCTCTGTTTCAGCCCCTCTGTTTCTCGCCCTCTGTTTCAGCCCCTCTCTTTCAGCCCCTCTGTTTCAGCCCCTCTGTTTCAGCCCGTCTGTTTCTCACCCTCTTTTTCAGCCCCTCTGTTTCTCGCCCTCTGTTTCAGCCCCTCTGTTTCTCGCCCTCTTTTTCAGCCCCTCTGTTTCAGCCCCTCTGTTTCTCGCCCTCTGTTTCTGCCCCTATGTTTCTCGCCCTCTGTTTCAGCCACTTTGTTTTTCGCCCTCTGTTTCAGCCCCTCTGTTTCTCGACCTCTGTATCAGACCCTCTGTTTCAGCCCCTCTGTTTCTGACCCTCTGTTTCAGCCCCTCTGTTTCTCGCCTGCGGTTTCTCGCCCTCTGTTTCAGCCCCTCCGTTTCTCGCCCTCTGTTTCAGCCCCTCTGTTTCTCGCCTTCTGTTTCAGCCCCCCTGTTTCTCGCCCTCTGTTTCAGCCCCTCTGTTTCAGCCCCGCTGTTTCTCGCCCTCTGTTTCAGCCCCTCCGTTTCAGCCCCTCTGTTTCAGCCTCTCTGTTTCAGCCCCTCTGTTTCTCGCCCTCTGTTTCAGCCCCTCTGTTTCTCGCCCTCTGTTCAGCACCTTAGTTTCTCGCCCTCTGTTTCAGCCCCTCTGTTTCTCGCCCTCTGTTTCAGCCCCTCTGTTTCAGCCCCTCTGTTTCTCGGCCTCTGTTTCTGGCCCTCTGTTTCTCGCCCTCTGTTTCAGCCCCTCTGTTTCGGCCCCTCTGTTTCAGCCCGTCTGTTTCTCACCCTCTTTTTCAGCCCCTCTGTTTCTCGCCCTCTGTTTCAGCCCCTCTGTTTCTCGCCCTCTGTTTCAGCCCCTCTGTTTCAGCCCCTCTGTTTCTCGCCCTCTGTTTCTGCCCCTATGTTTCTCGCCCTCTGTTTCAGCCACTTTGTTTTTCGCCCTCTGTTTCAGCCCCTCTGTTTCTCGACCTCTGTATCAGACCCTCTGTTTCAGCCCCTCTGTTTCAGACCCTCTGTTTCAGCCCCTCTGTTTCTCGCCCGCGGTTTCTCGCCCTCTGTTTCAGCCCCTCTGTTTCTCGCCCTCTGTTTCAGCCCCCCTGTTTTTCGCTCTCTGTTTCAGCCCCTCTGTTTCAGCCCCGCTGTTTCTCGCCCTCTGTTTCAGCCCCTCCGTTTCAGCCCCTCTGTTTCAGACTCTCTGTTTCAGCCCCTCTGTTTCTCGCCCTCTGTTTCAGGCCCTCTGTTTCTCACCCTCTGTTCAGCACCTTAGTTTCTCGCCCTCTGTTTCAGCCCCTCTGTTTCTCGCCCTCTGTTTCAGCCCCTCTGTTTCTCGCCCTCTGTATCAGACCCTCTGTTTCAGCCCCTCTGTTTCAGCCCCTCTGTTTCAGCCCCTCTGTTTATCGCCCTCTGTTTCTCGCCATCTGTTTCAGCCCCTCTGTTTCTCGCCCTCTGTTTCAGCCCCTCTGTTTCGCGCTCTCAGTTTCAGCCCCTCTGTTTCAGCCCCTCTGTTTCTCGCCCTCTGTGTATGCCCCTCTGTTTCTCGCCCTCTGTTTCAACCCCTCTGTTTCTCGCCCTCTGTTTCAGCCCCGCTGATTCAGCCCCTCTGTTTCTCGCCCTCTGTTTCAGCCCCTCTGTTTCAGCCCCTCTGCTTCTCGCCCTCTGTTGCAGCCCCTCTATTTCTCGCCCTCTGTTTCAGCCCCTCTGATTCAGCCCCTCTGTTTCAGCCCCTCTGTTTCAGCGCCTCTGTTTCTCGCCCTCTGTTTCAGCCCCTCTGTTTCTAGCCCTCTGATTCAGCCCCTCTGATTCAGCCCCTCTTTTTCTCGCCCTCTGTTTCAGCCCCTCTGTTTCAGCCCTTCTGTTTCAGCCCCTCTGTTTCAGCCCCTCTGTTTCAGCCCCTCTGTTTCTCGCCCTCTGTCTCTGCCCCTCTGTTTCTCGCCCTCTGTTTCAGCCCCGCTGATTCAGCCCCTCTGTTTCTCGCCCTCTGTTTCAGCCCCTCTGTTTCTCGCCCTCTGTTTCAGCCCCTCTGTTTCAGCCCCTCTGTTCCTCGCCGTCTGTTTCAGCCCCTCTGTTTCTCGCCCTCTGTTTCAGGCCCTCTGTTTCTCGCTCTCTGTTTCAGCCCCTCTGATTCAGCCCCTCTGTTTCAGCCCCTCTGATTCAGCCCCTCTGTTTCAGCCCCTCTGATTCAGCCCCTCTGTTTCAGCCCTTCTGTTTCTCGCCCTCTGTTTCAGCCCCTCTGTTTCAGCCCCTCTGTTTCTCACCCTCTGTTTCAGCCCGTCTGTTTCAGCCCCTCTGTTTCTCACCCTCTGTTTCAGCCCCTCTGATTCAGCCCCTCTGTTTCTCGCCCTCTCTTTCAGCCGCTCTGTTTCAGCCCCTCTGTTTCACCTCCTCTGTTTCAGCTCCTCTGTTTCTAGCCCTCTGTTTCAGCCCCTCTGTTTCTCGCCCTCTGTTCCAGCCCCTCTGTTTCTCGCCCTCTGTTTCAGCCCCTCTGTTTCAGCCCCTCTGTTTCAGCCCCTCTGTTTCTCACCCTCTGTTTCAGCCCCTCTGTTTCTCACCCTCAGTTTCAGCCCATCTGTTTCTCGTTCTCTGTTTCAGCCCCTCTGTTTCTCGCCCTCTGTTTCAGCCCCTCTGTTTCAGCCCCTCTGTTTCAGCCCCTCTGTTTCAGCCCGTCTGTTTCTCACCCTCTTTTTCAGCCCCTCTGTTTCTCGCCCTCTGTTTCAGCCACTCTGTTTCTCGTCCTCTGTTTCAGCCCCTCTGTTTCAGCCCCTCTGTTTCAGCCCCTCTGTTTCTCACCCTCTGTTTCAGCCCCTCTGTTTCTCGCCCTCTGTTTCAGCCCCTCTGTTTCTCGCCCTCTGTTTCAGCCCTTCTGTTTCAGCCCCTCTGTTTCTCGCCCTCTGTTTCTGCCCCTCTGTTTCTCGCCCTCTGTTTCAGCCCCGCTGTTTCTCGCCCTCTGCTTCAGCCCCGCTGATTCAGCCCCTCTGTTTCAGCCCCTCTGAATCAGCCCCTCTGATTCAGCCCCTCTGTTTCAGCCCCTCTGTTTCAGCCCCTCTGTTTCTCGCCCTCTGTTTCAGCCCCTCTGTTTCTCGCCCTCTGTTTCAGCCCCTCTGTTTCTCGCCCTCTGGTCAGCCCCTATGTTTCTTGCCCACTGTTTCAGCCCGTCTGATTCAGCCCCTCTGATTCAGCCCCTCTGATTCAGCCCCTCTGTTTCAGCGCCTCTGATTCAGCCCCTCTGATTCAGCCCCTCTGTTTCTCGCCCTCTCTTTCAGCCGCTCTGTTTCAGCCCCTCTGTTTCACCTCCTCTGTTTCAGCCCCTCTGTTTCTAGCCCTCTGTTTCAGCCCCTCTGTTTCTCGCCCTCTGTTCCAGCCCCTCTGTTTCTCGCCCTCTGTTTCAGCCGCTCTGTTTCAGCCCCTCTGTTTCAGTCCCTCTGTTTCTCGCCCTCTGTTTCAGCCCCTCTGTTTCTCGCCCTCAGTTTCAGCCCATCTGTTTCTCGCCCTCTGTTTCAGCCCCTCTGTTTCAGCCCCTCTGTTTCTCGCCCTCTGTTTCAGCCCCTCTCTTTCAGCCCCTCTGTTTCAGCCCCTCTGTTTCAGCCCGTCTGTTTCTCACCCTCTTTTTCAGCCCCTCTGTTTCTCGCCCTCTGTTTCAGCCCCTCTGTTTCTCGCCCTCTTTTTCAGCCCCTCTGTTTCAGCCCCTCTGTTTCTCGCCCTCTGTTTCTGCCCCTATGTTTCTCGCCCTCTGTTTCACCCACTTTGTTTTTCGCCCTCTGTTTCATCCCCTCTGTTTCTCGACCTCTGTATCAGACCCTCTGTTTCAGCCCTAATGTTTCTGACCCTCTGTTTCAGCCCCTCTGTTTCTCGCCCGCGGTTTCTCGCCCTCTGTTTCAGCCCCTCCGTTTCTCGCCCTCTGTTTCAGCCCCTCTGTTTCTCGCCTTCTGTTTCAGCCACCCTGTTTCTCGCCCTCTGTTTCAGCCCCTCTGTTTCAGCCCCGCTGTTTCTCGCCCTCTGTTTCAGCCCCTCCGTTTCAGCCCCTCTGTTTCAGCCTCTCTGTTTCAGCCCCTCTGTTTCTCGCCCTCTGTTTCAGCCCCTCTGTTTCTCGCCCTCTGTTCAGCACCTTAGTTTCTCGCCCTCTGTTTCAGCCCCTCTGTTTCTCGCCCTCTGTTTCAGCCCCTCTGTTTCAGCCCCTCTGTTTCTCGGCCTCTGTTTCTGGCCCTCTGTTTCTCGCCCTCTGTTTCAGCCCCTCTGTTTCGGCCCCTCTGTTTCAGCCCGTCTGTTTCTCACCCTCTTTTTCAGCCCCTCTGTTTCTCGCCCTCTGTTTCAGCCCCTCTGTTTCTCGCCCTCTGTTTCAGCCCCTCTGTTTCAGCCCCTCTGTTTCTCGCCCTCTGTTTCTGCCCCTATGTTTCTCGCCCTCTGTTTCAGCCACTTTGTTTTTCGCCCTCTGTTTCAGCCCCTCTGTTTCTCGACCTCTGTATCAGACCCTCTGTTTCAGCCCCTCTGTTTCAGACCCTCTGTTTCAGCCCCTCTGTTTCTCGCCCACGGTTTCTCGCCCTCTGTTTCAGCCCCTCCGTTTCTCGCCCTCTGTTTCAGCCCCTCTGTTTCTCGCCCTCTGTTTCAGCCCCTCTGTTTCAGCCCCGCTGTTTCTCGCCCTCTGTTTCAGCCCCTCCGTTTCAGCCCCTCTGTTTCAGCCTCTCTGTTTCAGCCCCTCTGTTTCTCGCCCTCTGTTTCAGCCCCTCTGTTTCTCACCCTCTGTTCAGCACCTTAGTTTCTCGCCCTCTGTTTCAGCCCCTCTGTTTCTCGCCCTCTGTTTCAGCCCCGCTGTTTCAGCCCCTCTGTTTCTCGGCCTCTGTTTCTGGCCCTCTGTTTCTCGCCCTCTGTTTCAGCCCCTCTGTTTCTCGCCCTCTGTTTCAGCCCCTCTGTTTCATCCCCTCTGTTTCCGCCCCTCTGTTTCTCGCCCTCTGTTTCAGCCCCTCTGTTTCTCGCCCTCTGTTTCAGGCCCTCTGTTTCTCGCCCTCTGTTTCAGCCCCTCTCTTTCAGCCCCTCTGTTTCAGCCCCTCTGTTTCTCGCCCTCTGTTTCAGCCCCTCTGTTTCAGCCCCTCTGTTTCAGCCCCTCTGTTTCTCGCCCTCTGTTTCAGCCCCTCTGTTTCTCGCCCTCTGTTTCAGCCCCTCTGTTTCTCACCCTCTGTTCAGCACCTTAGTTTCTCGCCCTCTGTTTCAGCCCCTCTGTTTCTCGCCCTCTGTTTCAGCCCCGCTGTTTCAGCCCCTCTGTTTCTCGGCCTCTGTTTCTGGCCCTCTGTTTCTCGCCCTCTGTTTCAGCCCCTCTGTTTCTCGCCCTCTGTTTCAGCCCCTCTGTTTCATCCCCTCTGTTTCCGCCCCTCTGTTTCTCGCCCTCTGTTTCAGCCCCTCTGTTTCTCGCCCTCTGTTTCAGGCCCTCTGTTTCTCGCCCTCTGTTTCAGCCCCTCTCTTTCAGCCCCTCTGTTTCAGCCCCTCTGTTTCTCGCCCTCTGTTTCAGCCCCTCTGTTTCAGCCCCTCTGTTTCAGCCCCTCTGTTTCTCGCCCTCTGTTTCAGCCCCGCTGTTTCTCGCCCTCTGCTTCAGCCCCGCTGATTCAGCCCCTCTGTTTCAGCCCCTCTGAATCAGCCCCTCTGATTCAGCCCCTCTGTTTCAGCCCCTCTGTTTCAGCCCCTCTGTTTCTCGCCCTCTGTTTCAGCCCCTCTGTTTCTCGCCCTCTGTTTCAGCCCCTCTGTTTCTCGCCCTTTGTTCAGCCCCTATGTTTCTCGCCCTCTGTTTCAGCCCCTCTGTTTTTCGCTCTCTGTTTCAGCCCCTCTGTTTCAGCCCCTCTGTTTCTCGCCCTCTGTTTCTGCCACTCTGTTTCTCGCCCTCTGTTTCAGCCCCGCTGATTCAGCCCCTCTGTTTCAGCCCCTCTGAATCAGCCCCTCTGATTCAGCCCCTCCGTTTCAGCCCCTCTGTTTCAGCCCCTCTGTTTCTCGCCCTCTGTTTCAGCCCATCTGATTCTCGCCCTCTGTTTCCGCCCCTCTGATTCTCACCCTCTGTTTCAGCCCCTCTAATTGAGCCCCTCTATTTCAGCCCCTCTGATTCAGCCCCTCTGATTCAGCCCCTCTGAATCAGCCCCTCTGTTTCTCGCCCTCTGTTTCAGCCCCTCTGTTTCAGCCCCTCTGTTTCATCCCCTCTGTTTCAGCCCCTCTGTTTCAGCCCCTCTGTTTCTCGCCCTCTGTTTCAGCCCCTCTGTTTCTCGCCCTCAGGTTTAGCCCCTCTGTTTCTCGCCCTCTGTTTCAGCCCCTCTTTCAGCCCCGCTGTTTCAGCCCCTCTGTTTCTCGCCCTCTGTTTCAGCCCCTCTGTTTCAGCCCCTCTGTTTCAGCCCCTCTGTTTCTCACCCTCTGTTTCTCACCCTCTGTTTCAGCCCCTCTGTTTCTCGCCCTCTGTTTCAGCCCTTCTGTTTCAGCCCCTCTGTTTCTCGCCCTCTGTTTCTGCCCCTCTGTTTCTCGCCCTCTGTTTCAGCCCCGCTGTTTCTCGCCCTCTGCTTCAGCCCCGCTGATTCAGCCCCTCTGTTTCAGCCCCTCTGAATCAGCCCCTCTGATTCAGCCCCTCTGTTTCTCGCCCTCTGTTTCAGCCCCTCTGTTTCAGCCCCTCTGTTTCAGCCCCTCTGATTCTCGCCCTCTGTTTCAGCCCCTCTGTTTCTCGCCCTCTGTTTCAGGCCCTCTGTTTCTCTCTCTCTGTTTCAGCCCCTCTGATTCAGCCCCTCTGTTTCAGCCCCTCTGTTTTTCGCCATCTATTTCTCACCCTCTGTTTCTCGCCCTCTGTTTCAGCCCTTAGTTTTTCGCCCTCTGTTTCAGCCCCTCTGTTTCACGCCCTCTGTTTCTGCCCCTCTGTTTCTCGCCCTCTGTTTCAGCCCCGCTGTTTCTCGCCCTCTGCTTCAGCCCCGCTGATTCAGCCCCTCTGTTTCAGCCCCTCTGAATCAGCCCCTCTGATTCAGCCCCTCTGTTTCAGCCCCTCTGTTTCAGCCCCTCTGTTTCTCGCCCTCTGTTTCAGCCCCTCTGTTTCTCGCCCTCTGTTTCAGCCCCTCTGTTTCTCGCCCTCTGTTCAGCCCCTATGTTTCTCGCCCTCTGTTTCAGCCCCTCTGTTTTTCGCCCTCTGTTTCAGCCCCTCTGTTTCAGCCCCTCTGTTTCTCGCCCTCTGTTTCTGCCACTCTGTTTCTCGCCCTCTGTTTCAGCCCCGCTGATTCAGCCCCTCTGTTTCAGCCCCTCTGAATCAGCCCCTCTGATTCAGCCCCTCCGTTTCAGCCCCTCTGTTTCAGCCCCTCTGTTTCTCGCCCTCTGTTTCAGCCCATCTGATTCTCGCCCTCTGTTTCCGCCCCTCTGATTCTCACCCTCTGTTTCAGCCCCTCTAATTGAGCCCCTCTATTTCAGCCCCTCTGATTCAGCCCCTCTGATTCAGCCCCTCTGATTCAGCCCCTCTGTTTCTCGCCCTCTGTTTCAGCCCCTCTGTTTCAGCCCCTCTGTTTCATCCCCTCTGTTTCAGCCCCTCTGTTTCAGCCCCTCTGTTTCTCGCCCTCTGTTTCAACCCCTCTGTTTCTCGCCCTCAGGTTCAGCCCCTCTGTTTCTCGCCCTCTGTTTCAGCCCCTCTTTCAGCCCCGCTGTTTCAGCCCCTCTGTTTCTCGCCCTCTGTTTCAGCCCCTCTGTTTCAGCCCCTCTGTTTCAGCCCCTGTATTTCTCACCCTCTGTTTCTCACCCTCTGTTTCAGCCCCTCTGTTTCTCGCCCTCTGTTTCAGCCCTTCTGTTTCAGCCCCTCTGTTTCTCGCCCTCTGTTTCTGCCCCTCTGTTTCTCGCCCTCTGTTTCAGCCCCGCTGTTTCTCGCCCTCTGCTTCAGCCCCGCTGATTCAGCCCCTCTGTTTCAGCCCCTCTGAATCAGCCCCTCTGATTCAGCTCCTCTGTTTCTCGCCCTCTGTTTCAGCCCCTCTGTTTCAGCCCCTCTGTTTCAGCCCCTCTGATTCTCGCCCTCTGTTTCAGCCCCTCTGTTTCTCGCCCTCTGTTTCAGGCCCTCTGTTTCTCGCTCTCTGTTTCAGCCCCTCTGATTCAGCCCCTCTGTTTCAGCCCCTCTGTTTTTCGCCATCTATTTCTCACCCTCTGTTTCTCGCCCTCTGTTTCAGCCCTTAGTTTTTCGCCCTCTGTTTCAGCCCCTCTGTTTCACGCCCTCTGTTTCTGCCCCTCTGTTTCTCGCCCTCTGTTTCAGCCCCGCTGTTTCTCGCCCTCTGCTTCAGCCCCGCTGATTCAGCCCCTCTGTTTCAGCCCCTCTGAATCAGCCCCTCTGATTCAGCCCCTCTGTTTCAGCCCCTCTGTTTCAGCCCCTCTGTTTCTCGCCCTCTGTTTCAGCCCCTCTGTTTCTCGCCCTCTGTTTCAGCCCCTCTGTTTCTCGCCCTCTGTTCAGCCCCTATGTTTCTCGCCCTCTGTTTCAGCCCCTCTGTTTTTCGCCCTCTGTTTCAGCCCCTCTGTTTCTCGCCCTCTGTTTCTGCCACTCTGTTTCTCGCCCTCTGTTTCAGCCCGGCTGATTCAGCCCCTCTGTTTCAGCCCCTCTGAATCAGCCCCTCTGATTCAGCCCCTCCGTTTCAGCCCCTCTGTTTCAGCCCCTCTGTTTCTCGCCCTCTGTTTCAGCCCATCTGATTCTCACCCTCTGTTTCAGCCCCTCTAATTGAGCCCCTCTATTTCAGCCCCTCTGATTCAGCCCCTCTGATTCAGCCCCTCTGATTCAGCCCCTCTGTTTCTCGCCCTCTGTTTCAGCCCCTCTGTTTCAGCCCCTCTGTTTCATCCCCTCTGTTTCAGCCCCTCTGTTTCAGCCCCTCTGTTTCTCGCCCTCTGTTTCAGCCCCTCTGTTTCTCGCCCTCAGGTTCAGCCCCTCTGTTTCTCGCCCTCTGTTTCAGCCCCTCTTTCAGCCCCGCTGTTTCAGCCCCTCTGTTTCTCGCCCTCTGTTTCAGCCCCTCTGTTTCAGCCCCTCTGTTTCAGCCCCTCTGTTTCTCACCCTCTGTTTCTCACCCTCTGTTTCAGCCCCTCTGTTTCCCGCCCTCTGTTTCAGCCCTTCTGTTTCAGCCCCACTGTTTCTCGCCCTCTGTTTCTGCCCCTCTGTTTCTCGCCCTCTGTTTCAGCCCCGCTGTTTCTCGCCCTCTGCTTCAGCCCCGCTGATTCAGCCCCTCTGTTTCAGCCCCTCTGAATCAGCCCCTCTGATTCAGCCCCTCTGTTTCTCGCCCTCTGTTTCAGCCCCTCTGTTTCAGCCCCTCTGTTTCAGCCCCTCTGATTCTCGCCCTCTGTTTCAGCCCCTCTGTTTCTCGCCCTCTGTTTCAGGCCCTCTGTTTCTCGCTCTCTGTTTCAGCCCCTCTGATTCAGCCCCTCTGTTTCAGCCCCTCTGTTTTTCGCCATCTATTTCTCACCCTCTGTTTCTCGCCCTCTGTTTCAGCCCTTAGTTTTTCGCCCTCTGTTTCAGCCCCTCTGTTTCAGGCTCTCTGTTTCAGCACGTCTGTTTCAGCCCCTCTGTTTCAGCCCCTCTGTTTCTCGCACTCTGTTTCTCGCCCGCTGTTTCAGCCCCTTTGTTTCTCGCCCTCTGTTTCAGCCCCTCTGATTCAGCCCCTCTGTTTCTCGCCCTCTGTTTCAGCCCCTCTGTTTTTCGCCCTCTGTTTCAGCCCCTCTGTTTCTCGCCCTCTGTATCAGACCCTCTGTTTCAGCCCCTCTGTTTCAGCCCCTCTGTTTATCGCCCTCTGTTTCTCGCCATCTGTTTCAGCCCCTCTGTTTCTCGCCCTCTGTTTCAGCCCCGCTGTTTCTCGCCCTCTGTTTCAGCACCGCTGATTCAGCCCCTCTGTTTCAGCCCCTCTGAATCAGCCCCTCTGATTCAGCCCCTCTGTTTCAGACCCTCTGTTTCAGCCCCTCTGTTTCAGCCCCTCTGTTTCTCGCCCTCTGTTTCAGCCCCTCTGATTCTCGCCCTCAGTTTTAGCCCCTCTGTTTCTCGCCCACGGTTTCAGCCCCTCTGATTCAGCCCCTCTGTTCCAGCCCCTCTGATTCAGCCCCTCTGATTCAGCCCCTCTGATTCAGCCCCTCTGTTTCTCACCATCTGTTTCAGCCCCTCTGTTTCAGCCCCTCTGTTTCTCACCCTCTGTTTCAGCCCCTCTGTTTCTCGCCCTCTGTTTCAGCCCCTCTGTTTCTCACCCTCTGTTTCAGCCCCTCTGATTCAGCCCCTCTGTTTCTCGCCCTCTGTTTCAGCCCCTCTGTTTCTCGCCCTCTGTTTCAGCCCCTCTGTTTCAGCCCCTCTGTTTCAGCCCCTCTGATTCTCGCCCTCTGTTTCAGCCCCTCTGTTTCTCGCCCTCTGTTTCAGGCTCTCTGTTTCTCGCTCTCTGTTTCAGCCCCTCTGATTCAGCCCCTCTGTTTCAGCCCCTCTGTTTTTCGCCATCTATTTCTCACCCTCTGTTTCTCGCCCTCTGTTTCAGCCCCTCTGATTCTCGCCCTCTGTTTCAGCCCCTCTGTTTCTCGCCCTCTGTTTCAGGCCCTCTGTTTATCGCCCTCTGTTTCAGGCTCTCTGTTTCAGCCCGTCTGTTTCAGCCCCTCTGTTTCAGACCCTCTGTTTCTCGCACTCTGTTTCTCGCCCGCTGTTTCAGCCCCTTTGTTTCTCGCCCTCTGTTTCAGCCCCACTGTTTCAGCCCCTCTGATTCAGCCCCTCTGATTCAGCCCCTCTGTTTATCGCCCTCTGTTTCAGCCCCTCTGTTTCAGCCCCTCTGCTTCAGCCCCTCTGTTTCTCGCCCTCTGTTTCAGCCCCTCTGTTTCTCGCCCTCTGTTTCAGCCCCTCTGTTTCTCGCCCTCTGTTTCAGCCCCTCTGTTTCAGCCCCTCTGTTTCTCGCCCTCTTTTTCAGCCCCGCTGTTTCTCGCCCTCTGTTTCAGCACCGCTGATTCAGCCCCTCTGTTTCAGCCCCTCTGAATCAGCCCCTCTGATTCAGCGCCTCTGTTTCAGACCCTCTGTTTCAGCCCCTCTGTTTCTCGCCCTCTGTTTCTTCCCCTCTGATTCTCGCCCTCAGTTTTAGCCCCTCTGTTTCTCGCCCACGGTTTCAGCCCCTCTGATTCAGCCCCTCTGTTCCAGCCCCTCTGATTCAGCCCCTCTGATTCAGCCCCTCTGATTCAGCCCCTCTGTTTCTCACCATCTGTTTCAGCCCCTCTGTTTCTCACCCTCTGTTTCAGCCCCTCTGATTCATCCCCTCTGATTCAGCCCCTCTGATTCAGCCCCTCTGTTTCTCGCCCTCTGTTTCAGCCCCTCTGTTTCTCGCCCTCTGTTTCAGCCCCTCTGTTTCAGCCCCTCTGTTTCAGCCCCTCTGTTTCAGCGCCTCTGTTTCTCGCCCTCTGTTTCAGCCCCTCTGATTCAGCCCCTCTGTTTCAGCCCCTCTGTTTCTCCCCCTCTGTTCCAGCCGCTCTGTTTCAGCCCCTCTGTTTCAGCCTCTCTGTTTCAGCCCCTCTGTTTCAGCCCCTCTGTTTCTCGCCCTCTGTTTCAGCCCCTCTGTTTCTCGCCCTCTGTTTCAGCCCCTCTGTTTCAGCCCGTCTGTTTCGGGCACTCTGTTTCTCGCCCTCTGTTTCAGCGCCTCTGTTTCTCACCCTCTGTTTCTCCCCCTCTGATTCAGCCCCTCTGTTTCTCGCACTCTGTTTCAGCCCCTCTGTTTCAGCACCTCTGATTCAGCCCCTCTGTTTCTCGCCCTCTGTTTCAGCCCCTCTATTTCTCGCCCTCTGTTTCAGCCCCTCTGTTTCTCGCCCTCTGTTTCAGCCCCTCTGATTCAGCCCCTCTGTTTCTCGCCCTCTGCTTCAGCCGCTCTGTTTCAGCCCCTCTGTTTCTCGCCCTCTGTTTCAGCCCCTCTGTTTCAGCCCCTCTGTTTCACGCCCTCTGTTTCTGCCCCTCTGTTTCTCGCCCTCTGTTTCAGCCCCTCTGATTCTCGCCCTCTATTTCAGCCCCGCTGATTCAGCCCCTCTGTTTCAGCCCCTCTGAATCAGCCCCTCTGATTCAGCCCCTCTGTTTCCGCCCCTCTGTTTCAGCCCCACTGTTTCAGCCCCTTTGTTTCAGCCCCTCTGTTTCAGCGCCTCTGTTTCTCGCCCTCTGTTTCAGCCCCTCTGTTTCTCGCCCTCTGTTTCAGCCCCTCTGATTCAGCCCCTCTGTTTCAACCCCTCTGTTTCTCCGCCTCTGTTCCAGGCCCTCTGTTTCAGCCCCTCTGTTTCAGCCCCTCTCTTTCTCGCCCTCAGGTTCAGCCCCTCTGTTTATCGCCCTCTGTTTCAGCCCCTCTGTTTTTGCCCCTCGTATTCAGCACCTCTGTTTCTCGCCCTCTGTTTCAGCCCCTCTGTTTCAGCCCCTCTGTTTCAGCCCCTCTGTTTCAGCCCCTCTGTTTCTCACCCTCTGTTTCAGCCCCTCTGTTTCTCGCCCTCTGTTTCAGCCCCTCTGTTTCTCGCCCTCTGTTTCAGCCCCTCTGTTTCAGCCCCTCTGTTTCTCGCCCTCTGTTTCTGCCCCTCTGTTTCTCGCCCTCTGTTTCAGCCCCTCTGTTTTTCGCCCTCTGTTTCAGCCCCTCTGTTTCTCGCCCTCTGTATCAGACCCTCTGTTTCAGCCCCTCTGTTTCAGCCCCTCTGTTTATCGCCCTCTGTTTCTCGCCATCTGTTTCAGCCCCTCTGTTTCTCGCCCTCTGTTTCAGCCCCTCTGTTTCAGCCCCTCTGTTTCTCGCCCTCTGTGTCTGCCCCTCTGTTTCTCGCCCTCTGTTTCAACCCCTCTGTTTCTCGCCCTCTGTTTCAGCCCCGCTGATTCAGCCCCTCTGTTTCAGCCCCTCTGATTCAGCCCCTCTGTTTCTCGCCCTCTGTTTCAGCCCCTCTGCTTCTCGCCCTCTGTTGCAGCCCCTCTATTTCTCGCCCTCTGTTTCAGCCCCTCTGATTCAGCCCCTCTGATTCAGCCCCTCTGTTTCTCACCATCTGTTTCAGCCCCTCTGTTTCTCGCCCTCTGTTTCAGCCCTTAGTTTTTCGCCCTCTGTTTCAGCCCCTCTGTTTATCGCCCTCTGTTTCAGGCTCTCTGTTTCAGCCCGTCTGTTTCAGCCCCTCTGTTTCAGCCCCTCTGTTTCTCGCACCCTGTTTCTCGCCCGCTGTTTCAGCCCCTTTGTTTCTCGCCCTCTGTTTCAGCCCCACTGTTTCAGCCCCTCTGATTCAGCCCCTCTGATTCAGCCCCTCTGTTTCTCGCCCTCTGTTTCAGCCCCTCTGTTTCAGCCCCTCTGCTTCAGCCCCTCTGTTTCTCGCCCTCTGTTTCAGCCCCTCTGTTTCTCGCCCTCTGTTTCAGCCCCTCTGTTTCTCGCCCTCTGTTTCAGCCCCTCTGTTTCAGCCTCTCTGTTTCTCGCCCTCTGTTTCAGCCCCGCTGTTTCTCGCCCTCTGTTTCAGCACCGCTGATTCAGCCCCTCTGTTTCAGCCCCTATGAATCAGCCCCTCTGATTCAGCGCCTCTGTTTCAGACCCTCTGTTTCAGCCCCTCTGTTTAAGCCCCTCTGTTTCTCGCCCTCTGTTTCAGCCCCTCTGATTCTCGCCCTCTGTTTTAGCCCCTCTGTTTCTCGCCCACGGTTTCAGCCCCTCTGATTCAGCCCCTCTGTTCCAGCCCCTCTGATTCAGCCCCTCTGATTCAGCCCCTCTGATTCAGCCCCTCTGTTTCTCACCATCTGTTTCAGCCCCTCTGTTTCAGCCCCTCTGTTTCTCACCCTCTGTTTCAGCCCCTCTGATTCATCCCCTCTGATTCAGCCCCTCTGATTCAGCCCCTCTGTTTCTCGCCCTCTGTTTCAGCCCCTCTGTTTCTCGCCCTCTGTTTCAGCCCCTCTGTTTCAGCCCCTCTGTTTCAGCCCCTCTGTTTCAGCGCCTCTGTTTCTCGCCCTCTGTTTCAGCCCCTCTGATTCAGCCCCTCTGTTTCAGCCCCTCTGTTTCTCCCCCTCTGTTCCAGCCACTCTGTTTCAGCCCCTCTGTTTCAGCCTCTCTGTTTCAGCCCCTCTGTTTCAGCCCCTCTGTTTCTCGCCCTCTGTTTCAGCCCCTCTGTTTCTCGCCCTCTGTTTCAGCCCCTCTGTTTCAGCCCGTCTGTTTCGGGCACTCTGTTTCTCGCCCTCTGTTTCAGCGCCTCTGTTTCTCACCCTCTGTTTCTCCCCCTCTGATTCAGCCCCTCTGTTTCTCGCACTCTGTTTCAGCCCCTCTGTTTCAGCCCCTCTGATTCAGCCCCTCTGTTTCTCGCCCTCTGTTTCAGCCCCTCTGTTTCTCGCCCTCTGTTTCAGCCCCTCTGTTTCTCGCCCTCTGTTTCAGCCCCTCTGATTCAGCCCCTCTGTTTCTCGCCCTCTGCTTCAGCCGCTCTGTTTCAGCCCCTCTGTTTCTCGCCCTCTGTTTCAGCCCCTCTGTTTCAGCCCCTCTTTTTCACGCCCTCTGTTTCTGCCCCTCTGTTTCTCGCCCTCTGTTTCAGCCCCTCTGATTCTCGCCCTCTATTTCAGCCCCGCTGATTCAGCCCCTCTGTTTCAGCCCCTCTGAATCAGCCCCTCTGATTCAGCCCCTCTGTTTCCGCCCCTCTGTTTCAGCCCCACTGTTTCAGCCCCTTTGTTTCAGCCCCTCTGTTTCAGCGCCTCTGTTTCTCGCCCTCTGTTTCAGCCCCTCTGTTTCTCGCCCTATGTTTCAGCCCCACTGATTCAGCCCCTCTGTTTCAACCCCTTTGTTTCTCGCCCTCTGTTTCAGCCCCACTGTTTCAGCCCCTCTGATTCAGCCCCTCTGATTCAGCCCCTCTGTTTCTCGCCCTCTGTTTCAGCCCCTCTGTTTCAGCCCCTCTGCTTCAGCCCCTCTGTTTCTCGCCCTCTGTTTCAGCCCCTCTGTTTCTCGCCCTCTGTTTCAGCCCCTCTGTTTCTCGCCCTCTGTTTCAGCCCCTCTGTTTCAGCCTCTCTGTTTCTCGCCCTCTGTTTCAGCCCCGCTGTTTCTCGCCCTCTGTTTCAGCACCGCTGATTCAGCCCCTCTGTTTCAGCCCCTATGAATCAGCCCCTCTGATTCAGCGCCTCTGTTTCAGACCCTCTGTTTCAGCCCCTCTGTTTAAGCCCCTCTGTTTCTCGCCCTCTGTTTCAGCCCCTCTGATTCTCGCCCTCTGTTTTAGCCCCTCTGTTTCTCGCCCACGGTTTCAGCCCCTCTGATTCAGCCCCTCTGTTCCAGCCCCTCTGATTCAGCCCCTCTGATTCAGCCCCTCTGATTCAGCCCCTCTGTTTCTCACCATCTGTTTCAGCCCCTCTGTTTCAGCCCCTCTGTTTCCTACCCTCTGTTTCAGCCCCTCTGATTCATCCCCTCTGATTCAGCCCCTCTGATTCAGCCCCTCTGTTTCTCGCCCTCTGTTTCAGCCCCTCTGTTTCTCGCCCTCTGTTTCAGCCCCTCTGTTTCAGCCCCTCTGTTTCAGCCCCTCTGTTTCAGCGCCTCTGTTTCTCGCCCTCTGTTTCAGCCCCTCTGATTCAGCCCCTCTGTTTCAGCCCCTCTGTTTCTCCCCCTCTGTTCCAGCCACTCTGTTTCAGCCCCTCTGTTTCAGCCTCTCTGTTTCAGCCCCTCTGTTTCAGCCCCTCTGTTTCTCGCCCTCTGTTTCAGCCCCTCTGTTTCTCGCCCTCTGTTTCAGCCCCTCTGTTTCAGCCCGTCTGTTTCGGGCACTCTGTTTCTCGCCCTCTGTTTCAGCGCCTCTGTTTCTCACCCTCTGTTTCTCCCCCTCTGATTCAGCCCCTCTGTTTCTCGCACTCTGTTTCAGCCCCTCTGTTTCAGCCCCTCTGATTCAGCCCCTCTGTTTCTCGCCCTCTGTTTCAGCCCCTCTGTTTCTCGCCCTCTGTTTCAGCCCCTCTGTTTCTCGCCCTCTGTTTCAGCCCCTCTGATTCAGCCCCTCTGTTTCTCGCCCTCTGCTTCAGCCGCTCTGTTTCAGCCCCTCTGTTTCTCGCCCTCTGTTTCAGCCCCTCTGTTTCAGCCCCTCTTTTTCACGCCCTCTGTTTCTGCCCCTCTGTTTCTCGCCCTCTGTTTCAGCCCCTCTGATTCTCGCCCTCTATTTCAGCCCCGCTGATTCAGCCCCTCTGTTTCAGCCCCTCTGAATCAGCCCCTCTGATTCAGCCCCTCTGTTTCCGCCCCTCTGTTTCAGCCCCACTGTTTCAGCCCCTTTGTTTCAGCCCCTCTGTTTCAGCGCCTCTGTTTCTCGCCCTCTGTTTCAGCCCCTCTGTTTCTCGCCCTATGTTTCAGCCCCACTGATTCAGCCCCTCTGTTTCAACCCCTCTGTTTCTCCGCCTCTGTTCCAGGCCCTCTGTTTCAGCCCCTCTGTTTCAGCCCCTCTGTTTCTCGCCCTCTGTTTCTGCCCCTCTGTTTCTTGCCCTCTGTTTCAGCCCCTCTGTTTTTCGCCCTCTGTTTCAGCCCCTCTGTTTCTCGCCCTCTGTATCAGACCCTCTGTTTCAGCCCCTCTGTTTCAGCCCCTCTGTTTATCGCCCTCTGTTTCTCGCCATCTGTTTCAGCCCCTCTGTTTCTCGCCATCTGTTTCAGCCCCTCTGTTTCGCGCTCTCTGTTTCAGCCCCTCTGTTTCAGCCCCTCTGTTTCTCGCCCTCTGTGTCTGCCCCTCTGTTTCTCGCCCTCTGTTTCAACCCCTCTGTTTCTCGCCCTCTGTTTCAGCCCCGCTGATTCAGCCCCTCTGTTTCAGCCCCTCTGATTCAGCCCCTCTGTTTCTCGCCCTCTGTTTCAGCTCCTCTGCTTCTCGCCCTCTGTTGCAGCCCCTCTATTTCTCGCCCTCTGTTTCAGCCCCTCTGATTCAGCCCCTCTGATTCAGCCCCTCTGTTTCTCACCATCTGTTTCAGCCCCTCTGTTTCAGCCCCTCTGTTTCTCACCCTCTGTTTCAGCCCCTCTGTTTCTCGCCCTCTGTTTCAGCCCCTCTGTTTCTCACCCTCTGTTTCAGCCCCTCTGATTCAGCCCCTCTGTTTCTCGCCCTCTGTTTCAGCCCCTCTGTTTCTCGCCCTCTGTTTCAGCCCCTCTGTTTCAGCCCCTCTGTTTCAGCCCCTCTGATTCTCGCCCTCTGTTTCAGCCCCTCTGTTTCTCGCCCTCTGTTTCAGGCCCTCTGTTTCTCGCTCTCTGTTTCAGCCCCTCTGATTCAGCCCCTCTGTTTCAGCCCCTCTGTTTTTCGCGATCTATTTCTCACCCTCTGTTTCTCCCCCTCTGTTTCAGCCCTTAGTTTTTCGCCCTCTGTTTCAGCCCCTCTGTTTATCGCTCTCTGTTTCAGCCCGTCTGTTTCAGCCCGTCTGTTTCAGCCCCTCTGTTTCAGCCCCTCTGTTTCTCACCCTCTGTTTCAGCCCCTCTGATTCATCCCCTCTGATTTAGCCCCTCTGATTCAGCCCCTCTGTTTCTCGCCCTCTGTTTCAGCCCCTCTGTTTCTCGCCCTCTGTTTCAGCCCCTCTGTTTCAGCCCCTTTGTTTCAGCCCCTCTGTTTCAGCGCCTCTGATTCTCGCCCTCTGTTTCAGCCCCTCTGATTCAGCCCTTCTGTTTCAGCCCCTCTGTTTCTCCCCCTCTGTTCCAGCCACTCTGTTTCAGCCCCTCTGTTTCAGCCTCTCTGTTTCAGCCCCTCTGTTTCAGCCCCTCTGTTTCTCGCCCTCTGTTTCAGCCCCTCTGTTTCTCGCCCTCTGTTTCAGCCCCTCTGTTTCAGCCCGTCTGTTTCGGGCACTCTGTTTGTCGCCCTCTGTTTCAGCGCCTCTGTTTCTCACCCTCTGTTTCTCCCCCTCTGATTCAGCCCCTCTGTTTCTCGCACTCTGTTTCAGCCCCTCTGTTTCAGCCCCTCTGATTCAGCCCCTCTGTTTCTCGCCCTCTGTTTCAGCCCCTCTGTTTCTCGCCCTCTGTTTCAGCCCCTCTGTTTCTCGCCCTCTGTTTCAGCCCCTCTGATTCAGCCCCTCTGTTTCTCGCCCTCTGCTTCAGCCGCTCTGTTTCAGCCCCTCTGTTTCTCGCCCTCTGTTTCAGCCCCTCTGTTTCAGCCCCTCTGTTTCACGCCCTCTGTTTCTGCCCCTCTGTTTCTCGCCCTCTGTTTCAGCCCCTCTGATTCTCGCCCTCTATTTCAGCCCCGCTGATTCAGCCCCTCTGTTTCAGCCCCTCTGAATCAGCCCCTCTGATTCAGCCCCTCTGTTTCCGCCCCTCTGTTTCAGCCACACTGTTTCAGCCCCTTTGTTTCAGCCCCTCTGTTTCAGCGCCTCTGTTTCTCGCCCTCTGTTTCAGCCCCTCTGTTTCTCGCCCTCTGTTTCAGCCCCTCTGATTCAGCCCCTCTGTTTCAACCCCTCTGTTTCTCCGCCTCTGTTCCAGGCCCTCTGTTTCAGCCCCTCTGTTTCAGCCCCTCTGTTTCTCGCCCTCAGGTTCAGCCCCTCTGTTTATCGCCCTCTGTTTCAGCCCCTCTGTTTTTGCCCCTCGTATTCAGCCCCTCTGTTTCTCGCCCTCTGTTTCAGCCCCTCTGTGTCTGCCCCTCTGTTTCTCGCCCTCTGTTTCAACCCCTCTGTTTCTCGCCCTCTGTTTCAGCCCCGCTGATTCAGCCACTCTGTTTCAGCCCCTCTGATTCAGCCCCTCTGTTTCTCGCCTTCTGTTTCAGCCCCTCTGCTTCTCGCCCTCTGTTGCAGCCTCTCTATTTCTCGCCCTCTGTTTCAGCCCCTCTGATTCAGCCCCTCTGATTCAGCCCCTCTGTTTCTCACCATCTGTTTCAGCCCCTCTGTTTCTCGCCCTCTGTTTCAGCCCTTAGTTTTTCGCCCTCTGTTTCAGCCCCTCTGTTTATCGCCCTCTGTTTCAGGCTCTCTGTTTCAGCCCGTCTGTTTCAGCCCCTCTGTTTCACCCCTCTGTTTCTCGCACGCTGTTTCAGCCCCTTTGTTTCTCGCCCTCTGTTTCAGCCCCACTGTTTCAGCCCCTCTGATTCAGCCCCTCTGATTCAGCCCCTCTGTTTCTCGCCCTCTGTTTCAGCCCCTCTGTTTCAGCCCCTCTGCTTCAGCCCCTCTGTTTCTCGCCCTCTGTTTCAGCCCCTCTGTTTCTCGCCCTCTGTTTCAGCCCCTCTGTTTCTCGCCCTCTGTTTCAGCCCCTCTGTTTCAGCCCCTCTGTTTCTCGCCCTCTGTTTCAGCCCCGCTGTTTCTCGCCCTCTGTTTCAGCACCGCTGATTCAGCCCCTCTGTTTCAGCCCCTCTGAATCAGCCCCTCTGATTCAGCCCCTCTGTTTCAGACCCTCTGTTTCAGCCCCTCTGTTTAAGCCCCTCTGTTTCTCGCCCTCTGTTTCAGCCCCTCTGATTCTCGCCCTCAGTTTTAGCCCCTCTGTTTCTCGCCCACGGTTTCAGCCCCTCTGATTCAGCCCCTCTGTTCCAGCCCCTCTGATTCAGCCCCTCTGATTCAGCCCCTCTGATTCAGCCCCTCTGTTTCTCACCATCTGTTTCAGCCCCTCTGTTTCAGCCCCTCTGTTTCTCACCCTCTGTTTCAGCCCCTCTGATTCATCCCCTCTGATTCAGCCCCTCTGATTCAGCCCCTCTGTTTCTCGCCCTCTGTTTCAGCCCCTCTGTTTCTCGCCCTCTGTTTCAGCCCCTCTGTTTCAGCCCCTCTGTTTCAGCCCCTCTGTTTCAGCGCCTCTGTTTCTCGCCCTCTGTTTCAGCCCCTCTGATTCAGCCCCTCTGTTTCAGCCCCTCTGTTTCTCCCCCTCTGTTCCAGCCACTCTGTTTCAGCCCCTCTGTTTCAGCCTCTCTGTTTCAGCCCCTCTGTTTCAGCCCCTCTGTTTCTCGCCCTCTGTTTCAGCCTCTCTGTTTCAGCCCCTCTGTTTCAGCCCCTCTGTTTCTCCCCCTCTGATTCAGCCCCTCTGTTTCTCGCACTCTGTTTCAGCCCCTCTGTTTCAGCCCCTCTGATTCAGCCCCTCTGTTTCTGGCCCTCTGTTTCAGCCCCTCTGTTTCTCGCCCTCTGTTTCTCGCCCTCTGTTTCAGCCCCTCTGATTCAGCCCCTCTGTTTCTCGCCCTCTGCTTCAGCCGCTCTGTTTCAGCCCCTCTGTTTCTCGCCCTCTGTTTCAGCCCCTCTGTTTCAGCCCCTCTGTTTCACGCCCTCTGTTTCTGCCCCTCTGTTTCTCGCCCTCTGTTTCAGCCCCTCTGATTCTCGCCCTCTATTTCAGCCCCGCTGATTCAGCCCCTCTGTTTCAGCCCCTCTGAATCAGCCCCTCTGATTCAGCCCCTCTGTTTCCGCCCATCTGTTTCAGCCCCACTGTTTCAGCCCCTTTGTTTCAGCCCCTCTGTTTCAGCGCCTCTGTTTCTCGCCCTCTGTTTCAGCCCCTCTGTTTCTCGCCCTCTGTTTCAGCCCCTCTGATTCAGCCCCTCTGTTTCAACCCCTCTGTTTCTCCGCCTCTGTTCCAGGCCCTCTGTTTCAGCCCCTCTGTTTCAGCCCCTCTGTTTCTCGCCCTCAGGTTCAGCCCCTCTGTTTATCGCCCTCTGTTTCAGCCCCTCTGTTTTTGCCCCTCGTATTCAGCCCCTCTGTTTCTCGCCCTCTGTTTCAGCCCCTCTGTTTCAGCCCCTCTGTTTCAGCCCCTCTGTTTCAGCCCCTCTGTTTCTCACCCTCTGTTTCAGCCCCTCTGTTTCTCGCCCTCTGTTTCAGCCCCTCTGTTTCTCGCCCCCTGTTTCAGCCCCTCTGTTTCAGCCCCTCTGTTTCTCGCCCTCTGTTTCTGCCCCTCTGTTTCTTGCCCTCTGTATCAGACCCTCTGTTTCAGCCCCTCTGTTTCAGCCCCTCTGTTTATCGCCCTCTGTTTCTCGCCATCTGTTTCAGCCCCTCTGTTTCTCGCCCTCTGTTTCAGCCCCTCTGTTTCGCGCTCTCTGTTTCAGCCCCTCTGTTTCAGCCCCTCTGTTTCTCGCCCTCTGTGTCTGCCCCTCTGTTTCTCGCCCTCTGTTTCAACCCCTCTGTTTCTCGCCCTCTGTTTCAGCCCCGCTGATTCAGCCCCTCTGTTTCAGCCCCTCTGATTCAGCCCCTCTGTTTCTCGCCCTCTGTTTCAGCCCCTCTGCTTCTCGCCCTCTGTTGCAGCCCCTCTATTTCTCGCCCTCTGTTTCAGCCCCTCTGATTCAGCCCCTCTGATTCAGCCCCTCTGTTTCTCACCATCTGTTTCAGCCCCTCTGTTTCAGCCCCTCTGTTTCTCACCCTCTGTTTCAGCCCCTCTGTTTCTCGCCCTCTGTTTCAGCCCCTCTGTTTCTCACCCTCTGTTTCAGCCCCTCTGATTCAGCCCCTCTGTTTCTCGCCCTCTGTTTCAGCCCCTCTGTTTCTCGCCCTCTGTTTCAGCCCCTCTGTTTCAGCCCCTCTGTTTCAGCCCCTCTGATTCTCGCCCTCTGTTTCAGCCCCTCTGTTTCTCGCCCTCTGTTTCAGGCCCTCTGTTTCTCGCTCTCTGTTTCAGCCCCTCTGATTCAGCCCCTCTGTTTCAGCCCCACTGTTTTTCGCGATCTATTTCTCACCCTCTGTTTCTCGCCCTCTGTTTCAGCCCTTAGTTTTTCGCCCTCTGTTTCAGCCCCTCTGTTTATCGCCCTCTGTTTCAGGCTCTCTGTTTCAGCCCGTCTGTTTCAGCCCGTCTATTTACGCCCCTCTGTTTCTCGCACTCTGTTTCTCGCCCGCTGTTTCAGCCCCTCTGTTTCTTGCCCTCTGTTTCAGCCCCTCTGTTTTTCGCCCTCTGTTTCAGCCCCTCTGTTTCTCGCCCTCTGTATCAGACCCTCTGTTTCAGCCCCTCTGTTTCAGCCCCTCTGTTTATCGCCCTCTGTTTCTCGCCATCTGTTTCAGCCCCTCTGTTTCTCGCCCTCTGTTTCAGCCCCTCTGTTTCGCGCTCTCTGTTTCAGCCCATCTGTTTCAGCCCCTCTGTTTCTCGCCCTCTGTGTCTGCCCCTCTGTTTCTCGCCCTCTGTTTCAACCCCTCTGTTTATCGCCCTCTGTTTCAGCCCCGCTGATTCAGCCCCTCTGTTTCAGCCCCTCTGATTCAGCCCCTCTGTTTCTCGCCCTCTGTTTCAGCCCCTCTGCTTCTCGCCCTCTGTTGCAGCCCCTCTGTTTCAGCCCCTCTGATTCAGCCCCTCTGATTCAGCCCCTCTGTTTCTTACCATCTGTTTCAGCCCCTCTGTTTCAGCCCCTCTGTTTCTCACCCTCTGTTTCAGCCCCTCTGTTTCTCGCCCTCTGTTTCAGCCCCTCTGTTTCTCACCCTCTGTTTCAGCCCCTCTGATTCAGCCCCTCTGTTTCTCGCCCTCTGTTTCAGCCCCTCTGTTTCTCGCCCTCTGTTTCAGCCCCTCTGTTTCAGCCCCTCTGTTTCAGCCCCTCTGATTCTCGCCCTCTGTTTCAGCCCCTCTGTTTCTCGCCCTCTGTTTCAGGCCCTCTGTTTCTCGCTCTCTGTTTCAGCCCCTCTGATTCAGCCCCTCTGTTTCAGCCCCTCTGTTTTTCGCGATCTATTTCTCACCCTCTGTTTCTCGCCCTCTGTTTCAGCCCTTAGTTTTTCGCCCTCTGTTTCAGCCCCTCTGTTTATCGCCCTCTGTTTCAAGCTCTCTGTTTCAGCCCGTCTGTTTCAGCCCGTCTATTTACGCCCCTCTGTTTCTCGCACTCTGTTTCTCGCCCGCTGTTTCAGCCCCTTTGTTTCTCGCCCTCTGTTTCAGCCCCACTGTTTCAGCCCCTCTGATTCAGCCCCTCTGAATCAGCCCCTCTGTTTCTCGCCCTCTGTTTCAGCCCCTCTGTTTCAGCCCCTCTGCTTCAGCCCCTCTGTTTCTCGCCCTCTGTTTCAGCCCCTCTGTTTCTCGCCCTCTGTTTCAGCCCCTCTGTTTCTCGCCCTCTGTTTCAGCCCCTCTGTTTCAGCCCCTCTGTTTCTCGCCCTCTGTTTCAGCCCCGCTGTTTCTCGCCCTCTGTTTCAGCACCGCTGATTCAGCCCCTCTGTTTCAGCCCCTCTGAATCAGCCCCTCTGATTCAGCCCCTCTGTTTCAGACCCTCTGTTTCAGCCCCTCTGTTTCAGCCCCTCTGTTTCTCGCCCTCTGTTTCAGCCCCTCTGATTCTCGCCCTCAGTTTTAGCCCCTCTGTTTCTCGCCCACGGTTTCAGCCCCTCTGATTCAGCCCCTCTGTTCCAGCCCCTCTGATTCAGCCCCTCTGATTCAGCCCCTCTGATTCAGCCCCTCTGTTTCTCACCATCTGTTTCAGCCCCTCTGTTTCAGCCCCTCTGTTTCTCACCCTCTGTTTCAGCCCCTCTGATTCATCCCCTCTGATTCAGCCCCTCTGATTCAGCCCCTCTGTTTCTCGCCCTCTGTTTCAGCCCCTCTGTTTCTCGCCCTCTGTTTCAGCCCCTCTGTTTCAGCCCCTCTGTTTCAGCCCCTCTGTTTCAGCGCCTCTGTTTCTCGCCCTCTGTTTCAGCCCCTCTGATTCAGCCCCTCTGTTTCAGCCCCTCTGTTTCTCCCCCTCTGTTCCAGCCACTCTGTTTCAGCCCCTCTGTTTCAGCCTCTCTGTTTCAGCCCCTCTGTTTCAGCCCCTCTGTTTCTCGCCCTCTGTTTCAGCCCCTCTGTTTCTCGCCCTCTGTTTCAGCCCCTCTGTTTCAGCCCGTCTGTTTCGGGCACTCTGTTTCTCGCCCTCTGTTTCAGCGCCTCTGTTTCTCACCCTCTGTTTCAGCCCCTCTGATTCAGCCCCTCTGTTTCTCGCACTCTGTTTCAGCCCCTCTGTTTCAGCCCCTCTGATTCAGCCCCTCTGTTTCTCGCACTCTGTTTCAGCCACTCTGTTTCTCGCCCTCTGTTTCAGCCCCTCTGTTTCTCGCCCTCTGTTTCAGCCCCTCTGATTCAGCCCCTCTGTTTCTCGCCCTCTGCTAAAGCCGCTCTGTTTCAGCCCCTCTGTTTCTCGCCCTCTGTTTCAGCCCCTCTGTTTCAGCCCCTCTGTTTCACGCCCTCTGTTTCTGCCCCTCTGTTTCTCGCCCTCTGTTTCAGCCCCTCTGATTCTCGCCCTCTATTTCAGCCCCGCTGATTCAGCCCCTCTGTTTCAGCCCCTCTGAATCAGCCCCTCTGATGCAGCCCCTCTGTTTCCGCTCCTCTGTTTCAGCCCCACTGTTTCAGCCCCTTTGTTTCAGCCCCTCTGTTTCAGCGCCTCTGTTTCTCGCCCTCTGTTTCAGCCCCTCTGTTTCTCGCCCTCTGTTTCAGCCCCTCTGATTCAGCCCCTCTGTTTCAACCCCTCTGTTTCTCCGCCTCTGTTCCAGGCCATCTGTTTCAGCCCCTCTGTTTCAGCCCCTCAGTTTCTCGCCCTCAGGTTCAGCCCCTCTGTTTATCGCCCTCTGTTTCAGCCCCTCTGTTTTTGCCCCTCGTATTCAGCCCCTCTGTTTCTCGCCCTCTGTTTCAGCCCCTCTGTTTCAGCCCCTCTGTTTCAGCCCCTCTGTTTCAGCCCCTCTGTTTCTCACCCTCTGTTTCAGCCCCTCTGTTTCTCGCCCTCTGTTTCAGCCCCTGTTTCTCGCCCTCTGTTTCAGCCCCTCTGTTTCAGCCCCTCTGTTTCTCGCCCTCTGTTTCTGCCCCTGTGTTTCTCGCCCTCTGTTTCAGCCCCTCTGTTTTTCGCCCTCTGTTTCAGCCCCTCTGTTTCAGCCCCTCTGTTTCTCGCCCTCTGTTTCTGCCCCTCTGTTTCTCGCCCTCTGTTTCAGCCCCTCTGTTTTTCGCCCTCTGTTTCAGCCCCTCTGTTTCTCGCCCTCTGTATCAGACCCTCTGTTTCAGCCCCTCTGTTTCAGCCCCTCTGTTTATCGCCATCTGTTTCAGCCCCTCTGTTTCTCGCCCTCTGTTTCAGCCCCTCTGTTTCGCGCGCTCTGTTTCAGCCCCTCTGTTTCAGCCCCTCTGTTTCTCGCCCTCTGTGTCTGCCCCTCTGTTTCTCGCCCTCTGTTTCAACCCCTCTGTTTCTCGCCCTCTGTTTCAGCCCCGCTGATTCAGCCCCTCTGTTTCAGCCCCTCTGATTCAGCCCCTCTGTTTCTCGCCCTCTGTTTCAGCAACTCTGCTTCTCGCCCTCTGTTGCAGCCCCTCTATTTCTCGCCCTCTGTTTCAGCCCCTCTGATTCAGCCCCTCTGCTTCTCGCCCTCTGTTGCAGCCCCTCTATTTCTCGCCCTCTGTTTCAGCCCCTCTGATTCAGCCCCTCTGATTCAGCCCCTCTGTTTCTCACCATCTGTTTCAGCCCCTCTGTTTCAGCCCCTCTGTTTCTCACCCTCTGTTTCAGCCCCTCTGTTTCTCGCCCTCTGTTTCAGCCCCTCTGTTTCTCACCCTCTGTTTCAGCCCCTCTGATTCAGCCCCTCTGTTTCTCGCCCTCTGTTTCAGCCCCTCTGTTTCTCGCCCTCTGTTTCAGCCCCTCTGTTTCAGCCCCTCTGTTTCAGCCCCTCTGATTCTCGCCCTCTGTTTCAGCCCCTCTGTTTCTCGCCCTCTGTTTCAGGCCCTCTGTTTCTCGCTCTCTGTTTCAGCCCCTCTGATTCAGCCCCTCTGTTTCAGCCCCACTGTTTTTCGCGATCTATTTCTCACCCTCTGTTTCTCGCCCTCTGTTTCAGCCCTTAGTTTTTCGCCCTCTGTTTCAGCCCCTCTGTTTATCGCCCTCTGTTTCAGGCTCTCTGTTTCAGCCCGTCTGTTTCAGCCCGTCTATTTACGCCCCTCTGTTTCTCGCACTCTGTTTCTCGCCCGCTGTTTCAGCCCCTCTGTTTCTTGCCCTCTGTTTCAGCCCCTCTGTTTTTCGCCCTCTGTTTCAGCCCCTCTGTTTCTCGCCCTGTGTATCAGACCCTCTGTTTCAGCCCCTCTGTTTCAGCCCCTCTGTTTATCGCCCTCTGTTTCTCGCCATCTGTTTCAGCCCCTCTGTTTCTCGCCCTCTGTTTCAGCCCCTCTGTTTCGCGCTCTCTGTTTCAGCCCATCTGTTTCAGCCCCTCTGTTTCTCGCCCTCTGTGTCTGCCCCTCTGTTTCTCGCCCTCTGTTTCAACCCCTCTGTTTCTCGCCCTCTGTTTTAGCCCCGCTGATTCAGCCCCTCTGTTTCAGCCCCTCTGATTCAGCCCCTCTGTTTCTCGCCCTCTGTTTCAGCCCCTCTGCTTCTCGCCCTCTGTTGCAGCCCCTCTGTTTCAGCCCCTCTGATTCAGCCCCTCTGATTCAGCCCCTCTGTTTCTTACCATCTGTTTCAGCCCCTCTGTTTCAGCCCCTCTGTTTCTCACCCTCTGTTTCAGCCCCTCTGTTTCTCGCCCTCTGTTTCAGCCCCTCTGTTTCTCACCCTCTGTTTCAGCCCCCCTGATTCAGCCCCTCTGTTTCTCGCCCTCTGTTTCAGCCCCTCTGTTTCTCGCCCTCTGTTTCAGCCCCTCTGTTTCAGCCCCTCTGTTTCAGCCCCTCTGATTCTCGCCCTCTGTTTCAGCCCCTCTGTTTCTCGCCCTCTGTTTCAGGCCCTCTGTTTCTCGCTCTCTGTTTCAGCCCCTCTGATTCAGCCCCTCTGTTTCAGCCCCTCTGTTTTTCGCGATCTATTTCTCACCCTCTGTTTCTCGCCCTCTGTTTCAGCCCTTAGTTTTTCGCCCTCTGTTTCAGCCCCTCTGTTTATCGCCCTCTGTTTCAAGCTCTCTGTTTCAGCCCGTCTGTTTCAGCCCGTCTATTTACGCCCCTCTGTTTCTCGCCCTCTGTTTCAGCCCTTAGTTTTTCGCCCTCTGTTTCAGCCCCTCTGTTTATCGCCCTCTGTTTCAGCCCCGCTGTTTCTCGCCCTCTGTTTCAGCACCGCTGATTCAGCCCCTCTGTTTCAGCCCCTCTGAATCAGCCCCTCTGATTCAGCCCCTCTGTTTCAGACCCTCTGTTTCAGCCCCTCTGTTTCAGCCCCTCTGTTTCTCGCCCTCTGTTTCAGCCCCTCTGATTCTCGCCCTCAGTTTTAGCCCCTCTGTTTCTCGCCCACGGTTTCAGCCCCTCTGATTCAGCCCCTCTGTTCCAGCCCCTCTGATTCAGCCCCTCTGATTCAGCCCCTCTGATTCAGCCCCTCTGTTTCTCACCATCTGTTTCAGCCCCTCTGTTTCAGCCCCTCTGTTTCTCACCCTCTGTTTCAGCCCCTCTGATTCATCCCCTCTGATTCAGCCCCTCTGATTCAGCCCCTCTGTTTCTCGCCCTCTGTTTCAGCCCCTCTGTTTCTCGCCCTCTGTTTCAGCCCCTCTGTTTCAGCCCCTCTGTTTCAGCCCCTCTGTTTCAGCGCCTCTGTTTCTCGCCCTCTGTTTCAGCCCCTCTGATTCAGCCCCTCTGTTTCAGCCCCTCTGTTTCTCCCCCTCTGTTCCAGCCACTCTGTTTCAGCCCCTCTGTTTCAGCCTCTCTGTTTCAGCCCCTCTGTTTCAGCCCCTCTGTTTCTCGCCCTCTGTTTCAGCCCCTCTGTTTCTCGCCCTCTGTTTCAGCCCCTCTGTTTCAGCCCGTCTGTTTCGGGCACTCTGTTTCTCGCCCTCTGTTTCAGCGCCTCTGTTTCTCACCCTCTGTTTCAGCCCCTCTGATTCAGCCCCTCTGTTTTTCGCACTCTGTTTCAGCCCCTCTGTTTCAGCCCCTCTGATTCAGCCCCTCTGTTTCTCGCCCTCTGTTTCAGCCCCTCTGTTTCTCGCCCTCTGTTTCAGCCCCTCTGTTTCTCGCCCTCTGTTTCAGCCCCTCTGATTCAGCCCCTCTGTTTCTCGCCCTCTGCTTCAGCCGCTCTGTTTCAGCCCCTCTGTTTCTCGCCCTCTGTTTCAGCCCCGCTGTTTCAGCCCCTCTGTTTCACGCCCTCTGTTTCTGCCCCTCTGTTTCTCGCCCTCTGTTTCAGCCCCTCTGATTCTCGCCCTCTATTTCAGCCCCGCTGATTCAGCCCCTCTGTTTCAGCCCCTCTGAATCAGCCCCTCTGATGCAGCCCCTCTGTTTCCGCCCCTCTGTTTCAGCCCCACTGTTTCAGCCCCTTTGTTTCAGCCCCTCTGTTTCAGCGCCTCTGTTTCTCGCCCTCTGTTTCAGCCCCTCTGTTTCTCGCCCTCTGTTTCAGCCCCTCTGATTCAGCCCCTCTGTTTCAACCCCTCTGTTTCTCCGCCTCTGTTCCAGGCCATCTGTTTCAGCCCCTCTGTTTCAGCCCCTCAGTTTCTCGCCCTCAGGTTCAGCCCCTCTGTTTATCGCCCTCTGTTTCAGCCCCTCTGTTTTTGCCCCTCGTATTCAGCCCCTCTGTTTCTCGCCCTCTGTTTCAGCCCCTCTGTTTCAGCCCCTCTGTTTCAGCCCCTCTGTTTCAGCCCCTCTGTTTCTCACCCTCTGTTTCAGCCCCTCTGTTTCTCGCCCTCTGTTTCAGCCCCTGTTTCTCGCCCTCTGTTTCAGCCCCTCTGTTTCAGCCCCTCTGTTTCAGCCCCTCTGTTTATCGCCATCTGTTTCAGCCCCTCTGTTTCTCGCCCTCTGTTTCAGCCCCTCTGTTTCGCGCGCTCTGTTTCAGCCCCTCTGTTTCAGCCCCTCTGTTTCTCGCCCTCTGTGTCTGCCCCTCTGTTTCTCGCCCTCTGTTTCAACCCCTCTGTTTCTCGCCCTCTGTTTCAGCCCCGCTGATTCAGCCCCTCTGTTTCAGCCCCTCTGATTCAGCCCCTCTGTTTCTCACCCTCTGTTTCAGCCCCTCTGTTTCTCGCCCTCTGTTTCAGCCCCTCTGTTTCTCGCCCTCTGTTTCAGCCCTTCTGTTTCAGCCCCTCTGTTTCTCGCCCTCTGATTCAGCCCCTCTGTTTCTCACCCTCTGTGTCTGCCCCTCTGTTTCTCGCCCTCTGTTTCAACCCCTCTGTTTCTCGCCCTCTGTTTCAGCCCCGCTGATTCAGCCCCTCTCTTTCAGCCGCTCTGTTTCAGCCCCTCTGTTTCACCTCCTCTGTTTCAGCTCCTCTGTTTCTAGCCCTCTGTTTCAGCCCCTCTGTTTCTCGCCCTCTGTTCCAGCCCCTCTGTTTCTCGCCCTCTGTTTCAGCCCCTCTGTTTCAGCCCCTCTGTTTCAGCCCCTCTGTTTCTCACCCTCTGTTTCAGCCCCTCTGTTTCTCAACCTCAGTTTCAGCCCATCTGTTTCTCGTTCTCTGTTTCAGCCCCTCTGTTTCTCGCCCTCTGTTTCAGCCCCTCTGTTTCAGCCCCTCTGTTTCAGCCCCTCTGTTTCAGCCCGTCTGTTTCTCACCCTCTTTTTCAGCCCCTCTGTTTCTCGCCCTCTGTTTCAGCCACTCTGTTTCTCGTCCTCTGTTTCAGCCCCTCTGTTTCAGCCCCTCTGTTTCAGCCCCTCTGTTTCTCACCCTCTGTTTCAGCCCCTCTGTTTCTCGCCCTCTGTTTCAGCCCCTCTGTTTCTCGCCCTCTGTTTCAGCCCTTCTGTTTCAGCCCCTCTGTTTCTCGCCCTCTGTTTCTGCCCCTCTGTTTCTCGCCCTCTGTTTCAGCCCCGCTGTTTCTCGCACTCTGCTTCAGCCCCGCTGATTCAGCCCCTCTGTTTCAGCCCCTCTGAATCAGCCCCTCTGATTCAGCCCCTCTGTTTCAGCCCCTCTGTTTCAGCCCCTCTGTTTCTCGCCCTCTGTTTCAGCCCCTCTGTTTCTCGCCCTCTGTTTCAGCCCCTCTGTTTCTCGCCCTCTGGTCAGCCCCTATGTTTCTTGCCCACTGTTTCAGCCCGTCTGATTCAGCCCCTCTGATTCAGCCCCTCTGATTCAGCCCCTCTGTTTCAGCGCCTCTGATTCAGCCCCTCTGATTCAGCCCCTCTGTTTCTCGCCCTCTCTTTCAGCCGCTCTGTTTCAGCCCCTCTGTTTCACCTCCTCTGTTTCAGCCCCTCTGTTTCTAGCCCTCTGTTTCAGCCCCTCTGTTTCTCGCCCTCTGTTCCAGCCCCTCTGTTTCTCGCCCTCTGTTTCAGCCGCTCTGTTTCAGCCCCTCTGTTTCAGTCCCTCTGTTTCTCGCCCTCTGTTTCAGCCCCTCTGTTTCTCGCCCTCAGTTTCAGCCCATCTGTTTCTCGCCCTCTGTTTCAGCCCCTCTGTTTCAGCCCCTCTGTTTCTCGCCCTCTGTTTCAGCCCCTCTCTTTCAGCCCCTCTGTTTCAGCCCCTCTGTTTCAGCCCGTCTGTTTCTCACCCTCTTTTTCAGCCCCTCTGTTTCTCGCCCTCTGTTTCAGCCCCTCTGTTTCTCGCCCTCTTTTTCAGCCCCTCTGTTTCAGCCCCTCTGTTTCTCGCCCTCTGTTTCTGCCCCTATGTTTCTCGCCCTCTGTTTCAGCCACTTTGTTTTTCGCCCTCTGTTTCAGCCCCTCTGTTTCTCGACCTCTGTATCAGACCCTCTGTTTCAGCCCCTCTGTTTCTGACCCTCTGTTTCAGCCCCTCTGTTTCTCGCCCGCGGTTTCTCGCCCTCTGTTTCAGCCCCTCCGTTTCTCGCCCTCTGTTTCAGCCCCTCTGTTTCTCGCCTTCTGTTTCAGCCACCCTGTTTCTCGCCCTCTGTTTCAGCCCCTCTGTTTCAGCCCCGCTGTTTCTCGCCCTCTGTTTCAGCCCCTCCGTTTCAGCCCCTCTGTTTCAGCCTCTCTGTTTCAGCCCCTCTGTTTCTCGCCCTCTGTTTCAGCCCCTCTGTTTCTCGCCCTCTGTTCAGCACCTTAGTTTCTCGCCCTCTGTTTCAGCCCCTCTGTTTCTCGCCCTCTGTTTCAGCCCCTCTGTTTCAGCCCCTCTGTTTCTTGGCCTCTGTTTCTGGCCCTCTGTTTCTCGCCCTCTGTTTCAGCCCCTCTGTTTCGGCCCCTCTGTTTCAGCCCGTCTGTTTCTCACCCTCTTTTTCAGCCCCTCTGTTTCTCGCCCTCTGTTTCAGCCCCTCTGTTTCTCGCCCTCTGTTTCAGCCCCTCTGTTTCAGCCCCTCTGTTTCTCGCCCTCTGTTTCTGCCCCTATGTTTCTCGCCCTCTGTTTCAGCCACTTTGTTTTTCGCCCTCTGTTTCAGCCCCTCTGTTTCTCGACCTCTGTATCAGACCCTCTGTTTCAGCCCCTCTGTTTCAGACCCTCTGTTTCAGCCCCTCTGTTTCTCGCCCACGGTTTCTCGCCCTCTGTTTCAGCCCCTCCGTTTCTCGCCCTCTGTTTCAGCCCCTCTGTTTCTCGCCCTCTGTTTCAGCCCCCCTGTTTTTCGCTCTCTGTTTCAGCCCCTCTGTTTCAGCCCCGCTGTTTCTCGCCCTCTGTTTCAGCCCCTCCGTTTCAGCCCCTCTGTTTCAGCCTCTCTGTTTCAGCCCCTCTGTTTCTCGCCCTCTGTTTCAGCCCCTCTGTTTCTCACCCTCTGTTCAGCACCTTAGTTTCTCGCCCTCTGTTTCAGCCCCTCTGTTTCTCGCCCTCTGTTTCAGCCCCGCTGTTTCAGCCCCTCTGTTTCTCGGCCTCTGTTTCTGGCCCTCTGTTTCTCGCCCTCTGTTTCAGCCCCTCTGTTTCTCGCCCTCTGTTTCAGCCCCTCTGTTTCATCCCCTCTGTTTCCGCCCCTCTGTTTCTCGCCCTCTGTTTCAGCCCCTCTGTTTCTCGCCCTCTGTTTCAGGCCCTCTGTTTCTCGCCCTCTGTTTCAGCCCCTCTCTTTCAGCCCCTCTGTTTCAGCCCCTCTGTTTCTCGCCCTCTGTTTCAGCCCCTCTGTTTCAGCCCCTCTGTTTCTCGCCCTCTGTTTCAGCCCCTCTGTTTCTCGCCCTCTGTTTCAGCCCCTCTGTTTCTCACCCTCTGTTCAGCACCTTAGTTTCTCGCCCTCTGTTTCAGCCCCTCTGTTTCTCGCCCTCTGTTTCAGCCCCGCTGTTTCAGCCCCTCTGTTTCTCGGCCTCTGTTTCTGGCCCTCTGTTTCTCGCCCTCTGTTTCAGCCCCTCTGTTTCTCGCCCTCTGTTTCAGCCCCTCTGTTTCATCCCCTCTGTTTCCGCCCCTCTGTTTCTCGCCCTCTGTTTCAGCCCCTCTGTTTCTCGCCCTCTGTTTCAGGCCCTCTGTTTCTCGCCCTCTGTTTCAGCCCCTCTCTTTCAGCCCCTCTGTTTCAGCCCCTCTGTTTCTCGCCCTCTGTTTCAGCCCCTCTGTTTCAGCCCCTCTGTTTCAGCCCCTCTGTTTCTCGCCCTCTGTTTCAGCCCCGCTGTTTCTCGCCCTCTGCTTCAGCCCCGCTGATTCAGCCCCTCTGTTTCAGCCCCTCTGAATCAGCCCCTCTGATTCAGCCCCTCTGTTTCAGCCCCTCTGTTTCAGCCCCTCTGTTTCTCGCCCTCTGTTTCAGCCCCTCTGTTTCTCGCCCTCTGTTTCAGCCCCTCTGTTTCTCGCCCTTTGTTCAGCCCCTATGTTTCTCGCCCTCTGTTTCAGCCCCTCTGTTTTTCGCTCTCTGTTTCAGCCCCTCTGTTTCAGCCCCTCTGTTTCTCGCCCTCTGTTTCTGCCACTCTGTTTCTCGCCCTCTGTTTCAGCCCCGCTGATTCAGCCCCTCTGTTTCAGCCCCTCTGAATCAGCCCCTCTGATTCAGCCCCTCCGTTTCAGCCCCTCTGTTTCAGCCCCTCTGTTTCTCGCCCTCTGTTTCAGCCCATCTGATTCTCGCCCTCTGTTTCCGCCCCTCTGATTCTCACCCTCCGTTTCAGCCCCTCTAATTGAGCCCCTCTATTTCAGCCCCTCTGATTCAGCCCCTCTGATTCAGCCCCTCTGAATCAGCCCCTCTGTTTCTCGCCCTCTGTTTCAGCCCCTCTGTTTCAGCCCCTCTGTTTCATCCCCTCTGTTTCAGCCCCTCTGTTTCAGCCCCTCTGTTTCTCGCCCTCTGTTTCAGCCCCTCTGTTTCTCGCCCTCAGGTTTAGCCCCTCTGTTTCTCGCCCTCTGTTTCAGCCCCTCTTTCAGCCCCGCTGTTTCAGCCCCTCTGTTTCTCGCCCTCTGTTTCAGCCCCTCTGTTTCAGCCCCTCTGTTTCAGCCCCTCTGTTTCTCACCCTCTGTTTCTCACCCTCTGTTTCAGCCCCTCTGTTTCTCGCCCTCTGTTTCAGCCCTTCTGTTTCAGCCCCTCTGTTTCTCGCCCTCTGTTTCTGCCCCTCTGTTTCTCGCCCTCTGTTTCAGCCCCGCTGTTTCTCGCCCTCTGCTTCAGCCCCGCTGATTCAGCCCCTCTGTTTCAGCCCCTCTGAATCAGCCCCTCTGATTCAGCCCCTCTGTTTCTCGCCCTCTGTTTCAGCCCCTCTGTTTCAGCCCCTCTGTTTCAGCCCCTCTGATTCTCGCCCTCTGTTTCAGCCCCTCTGTTTCTCGCCCTCTGTTTCAGGCCCTCTGTTTCTCTCTCTCTGTTTCAGCCCCTCTGATTCAGCCCCTCTGTTTCAGCCCCTCTGTTTTTCGCCATCTATTTCTCACCCTCTGTTTCTCGCCCTCTGTTTCAGCCCTTAGTTTTTCGCCCTCTGTTTCAGCCCCTCTGTTTCACGCCCTCTGTTTCTGCCCCTCTGTTTCTCGCCCTCTGTTTCAGCCCCGCTGTTTCTCGCCCTCTGCTTCAGCCCCGCTGATTCAGCCCCTCTGTTTCAGCCCCTCTGAATCAGCCCCTCTGATTCAGCCCCTCTGTTTCAGCCCCTCTGTTTCAGCCCCTCTGTTTCTCGCCCTCTGTTTCAGCCCCTCTGTTTCTCGCCCTCTGTTTCAGCCCCTCTGTTTCTCGCCCTCTGTTCAGCCCCTATGTTTCTCGCCCTCTGTTTCAGCCCCTCTGTTTTTCGCCCTCTGTTTCAGCCCCTCTGTTTCAGCCCCTCTGTTTCTCGCCCTCTGTTTCTGCCACTCTGTTTCTCGCCCTCTGTTTCAGCCCCGCTGATTCAGCCCCTCTGTTTCAGCCCCTCTGAATCAGCCCCTCTGATTCAGCCCCTCCGTTTCAGCCCCTCTGTTTCAGCCCCTCTGTTTCTCGCCCTCTGTTTCAGCCCATCTGATTCTCGCCCTCTGTTTCCGCCCCTCTGATTCTCACCCTCTGTTTCAGCCCCTCTAATTGAGCCCCTCTATTTCAGCCCCTCTGATTCAGCCCCTCTGATTCAGCCCCTCTGATTCAGCCCCTCTGTTTCTCGCCCTCTGTTTCAGCCCCTCTGTTTCAGCCCCTCTGTTTCATCCCCTCTGTTTCAGCCCCTCTGTTTCAGCCCCTCTGTTTCTCGCCCTCTGTTTCAACCCCTCTGTTTCTCGCCCTCAGGTTCAGCCCCTCTGTTTCTCGCCCTCTGTTTCAGCCCCTCTTTCAGCCCCGCTGTTTCAGCCCCTCTGTTTCTCGCCCTCTGTTTCAGCCCCTCTGTTTCAGCCCCTCTGTTTCAGCCCCTGTATTTCTCACCCTCTGTTTCTCACCCTCTGTTTCAGCCCCTCTGTTTCTCGCCCTCTGTTTCAGCCCTTCTGTTTCAGCCCCTCTGTTTCTCGCCCTCTGTTTCTGCCCCTCTGTTTCTCGCCCTCTGTTTCAGCCCCGCTGTTTCTCGCCCTCTGCTTCAGCCCCGCTGATTCAGCCCCTCTGTTTCAGCCCCTCTGAATCAGCCCCTCTGATTCAGCTCCTCTGTTTCTCGCCCTCTGTTTCAGCCCCTCTGTTTCAGCCCCTCTGTTTCAGCCCCTCTGATTCTCGCCCTCTGTTTCAGCCCCTCTGTTTCTCGCCCTCTGTTTCAGGCCCTCTGTTTCTCGCTCTCTGTTTCAGCCCCTCTGATTCAGCCCCTCTGTTTCAGCCCCTCTGTTTTTCGCCATCTATTTCTCACCCTCTGTTTCTCGCCCTCTGTTTCAGCCCTTAGTTTTTCGCCCTCTGTTTCAGCCCCTCTGTTTCACGCCCTCTGTTTCTGCCCCTCTGTTTCTCGCCCTCTGTTTCAGCCCCGCTGTTTCTCGCCCTCTGCTTCAGCCCCGCTGATTCAGCCCCTCTGTTTCAGCCCCTCTGAATCAGCCCCTCTGATTCAGCCCCTCTGTTTCAGCCCCTCTGTTTCAGCCCCTCTGTTTCTCGCCCTCTGTTTCAGCCCCTCTGTTTCTCGCCCTCTGTTTCAGCCCCTCTGTTTCTCGCCCTCTGTTCAGCCCCTATGTTTCTCGCCCTCTGTTTCAGCCCCTCTGTTTTTCGCCCTCTGTTTCAGCCCCTCTGTTTCTCGCCCTCTGTTTCTGCCACTCTGTTTCTCGCCCTCTGTTTCAGCCCGGCTGATTCAGCCCCTCTGTTTCAGCCCCTCTGAATCAGCCCCTCTGATTCAGCCCCTCCGTTTCAGCCCCTCTGTTTCAGCCCCTCTGTTTCTCGCCCTCTGTTTCAGCCCATCTGATTCTCACCCTCTGTTTCAGCCCCTCTAATTGAGCCCCTCTATTTCAGCCCCTCTGATTCAGCCCCTCTGATTCAGCCCCTCTGATTCAGCCCCTCTGTTTCTCACCCTCTGTTTCAGCCCCTCTGTTTCAGCCCCTCTGTTTCATCCCCTCTGTTTCAGCCCCTCTGTTTCAGCCCCTCTGTTTCTCGCCCTCTGTTTCAGCCCCTCTGTTTCTCGCCCTCAGGTTCAGCCCCTCTGTTTCTCGCCCTCTGTTTCAGCCCCTCTTTCAGCCCCGCTGTTTCAGCCCCTCTGTTTCTTGCCCTCTGTTTCAGCCCCTCTGTTTCAGCCCCTCTGTTTCAGCCCCTCTGTTTCTCACCCTCTGTTTCTCACCCTCTGTTTCAGCCCCTCTGTTTCCCGCCCTCTGTTTCAGCCCTTCTGTTTCAGCCCCACTGTTTCTCGCCCTCTGTTTCTGCCCCTCTGTTTCTCGCCCTCTGTTTCAGCCCCGCTGTTTCTCGCCCTCTGCTTCAGCCCCGCTGATTCAGCCCCTCTGTTTCAGCCCCTCTGAATCAGCCCCTCTGATTCAGCCCCTCTGTTTCTCGCCCTCTGTTTCAGCCCCTCTGTTTCAGCCCCTCTGTTTCAGCCCCTCTGATTCTCGCCCTCTGTTTCAGCCCCTCTGTTTCTCGCCCTCTGTTTCAGGCCCTCTGTTTCTCGCTCTCTGTTTCAGCCCCTCTGATTCAGCCCCTCTGTTTCAGCCCCTCTGTTTTTCGCCATCTATTTCTCACCCTCTGTTTCTCGCCCTCTGTTTCAGCCCTTAGTTTTTCGCCCTCTGTTTCAGCCCCTCTGTTTCAGGCTCTCTGTTTCAGCACGTCTGTTTCAGCCCCTCTGTTTCAGCCCCTCTGTTTCTCGCACTCTGTTTCTCGCCCGCTGTTTCAGCCCCTTTGTTTCTCGCCCTCTGTTTCAGCCCCTCTGATTCAGCCCCTCTGTTTCTCGCCCTCTGTTTCAGCCCCTCTGTTTTTCGCCCTCTGTTTCAGCCCCTCTGTTTCTCGCCCTCTGTATCAGACCCTCTGTTTCAGCCCCTCTGTTTCAGCCCCTCTGTTTATCGCCCTCTGTTTCTCGCCATCTGTTTCAGCCCCTCTGTTTCTCGCCCTCTGTTTCAGCCCCGCTGTTTCTCGCCCTCTGTTTCAGCACCGCTGATTCAGCCCCTCTGTTTCAGCCCCTCTGAATCAGCCCCTCTGATTCAGCCCCTCTGTTTCAGACCCTCTGTTTCAGCCCCTCTGTTTCAGCCCCTCTGTTTCTCGCCCTCTGTTTCAGCCCCTCTGATTCTCGCCCTCAGTTTTAGCCCCTCTGTTTCTCGCCCACGGTTTCAGCCCCTCTGATTCAGCCCCTCTGTTCCAGCCCCTCTGATTCAGCCCCTCTGATTCAGCCCCTCTGATTCAGCCCCTCTGTTTCTCACCATCTGTTTCAGCCCCTCTGTTTCAGCCCCTCTGTTTCTCACCCTCTGTTTCAGCCCCTCTGTTTCTCGCCCTCTGTTTCAGCCCCTCTGTTTCTCACCCTCTGTTTCAGCCCCTCTGATTCAGCCCCTCTGTTTCTCGCCCTCTGTTTCAGCCCCTCTGTTTCTCGCCCTCTGTTTCAGCCCCTCTGTTTCAGCCCCTCTGTTTCAGCCCCTCTGATTCTCGCCCTCTGTTTCAGCCCCTCTGTTTCTCGCCCTCTGTTTCAGGCTCTCTGTTTCTCGCTCTCTGTTTCAGCCCCTCTGATTCAGCCCCTCTGTTTCAGCCCCTCTGTTTTTCGCCATCTATTTCTCACCCTCTGTTTCTCGCCCTCTGTTTCAGCCCCTCTGATTCTCGCCCTCTGTTTCAGCCCCTCTGTTTCTCGCCCTCTGTTTCAGGCCCTCTGTTTATCGCCCTCTGTTTCAGGCTCTCTGTTTCAGCCCGTCTGTTTCAGCCCCTCTGTTTCAGACCCTCTGTTTCTCGCACTCTGTTTCTCGCCCGCTGTTTCAGCCCCTTTGTTTCTCGCCCTCTGTTTCAGCCCCACTGTTTCAGCCCCTCTGATTCAGCCCCTCTGATTCAGCCCCTCTGTTTATCGCCCTCTGTTTCAGCCCCTCTGTTTCAGCCCCTCTGCTTCAGCCCCTCTGTTTCTCGCCCTCTGTTTCAGCCCCTCTGTTTCTCGCCCTCTGTTTCAGCCCCTCTGTTTCTCGCCCTCTGTTTCAGCCCCTCTGTTTCAGCCCCTCTGTTTCTCGCCCTCTTTTTCAGCCCCGCTGTTTCTCGCCCTCTGTTTCAGCACCGCTGATTCAGCCCCTCTGTTTCAGCCCCTCTGAATCAGCCCCTCTGATTCAGCGCCTCTGTTTCAGACCCTCTGTTTCAGCCCCTCTGTTTCTCGCCCTCTGTTTCTTCCCCTCTGATTCTCGCCCTCAGTTTTAGCCCCTCTGTTTCTCGCCCACGGTTTCAGCCCCTCTGATTCAGCCCCTCTGTTCCAGCCCCTCTGATTCAGCCCCTCTGATTCAGCCCCTCTGATTCAGCCCCTCTGTTTCTCACCATCTGTTTCAGCCCCTCTGTTTCTCACCCTCTGTTTCAGCCCCTCTGATTCATCCCCTCTGATTCAGCCCCTCTGATTCAGCCCCTCTGTTTCTCGCCCTCTGTTTCAGCCCCTCTGTTTCTCGCCCTCTGTTTCAGCCCCTCTGTTTCAGCCCCTCTGTTTCAGCCCCTCTGTTTCAGCGCCTCTGTTTCTCGCCCTCTGTTTCAGCCCCTCTGATTCAGCCCCTCTGTTTCAGCCCCTCTGTTTCTCCCCCTCTGTTCCAGCCGCTCTGTTTCAGCCCCTCTGTTTCAGCCTCTCTGTTTCAGCCCCTCTGTTTCAGCCCCTCTGTTTCTCGCCCTCTGTTTCAGCCCCTCTGTTTCTCGCCCTCTGTTTCAGCCCCTCTGTTTCAGCCCGTCTGTTTCGGGCACTCTGTTTCTCGCCCTCTGTTTCAGCGCCTCTGTTTCTCACCCTCTGTTTCTCCCCCTCTGATTCAGCCCCTCTGTTTCTCGCACTCTGTTTCAGCCCCTCTGTTTCAGCACCTCTGATTCAGCCCCTCTGTTTCTCGCCCTCTGTTTCAGCCCCTCTATTTCTCGCCCTCTGTTTCAGCCCCTCTGTTTCTCGCCCTCTCTTTCAGCCCCTCTGATTCAGCCCCTCTGTTTCTCGCCCTCTGCTTCAGCCGCTCTGTTTCAGCCCCTCTGTTTCTCGCCCTCTGTTTCAGCCCCTCTGTTTCAGCCCCTCTGTTTCACGCCCTCTGTTTCTGCCCCTCTGTTTCTCGCCCTCTGTTTCAGCCCCTCTGATTCTCGCCCTCTATTTCAGCCCCGCTGATTCAGCCCCTCTGTTTCAGCCCCTCTGAATCAGCCCCTCTGATTCAGCCCCTCTGTTTCCGCCCCTCTGTTTCAGCCCCACTGTTTCAGCCCCTTCGTTTCAGCCCCTCTGTTTCAGCGCCTCTGTTTCTCGCCCTCTGTTTCAGCCCCTCTGTTTCTCGCCCTCTGTTTCAGCCCCTCTGATTCAGCCCCTCTGTTTCAACCCCTCTGTTTCTCCGCCTCTGTTCCAGTCCCTCTGTTTCAGCCCCTCTGTTTCAGCCCCTCTCTTTCTCGCCCTCAGGTTCAGCCCCTCTGTTTATCGCCCTCTGTTTCAGCCCCTCTGTTTTTGCCCCTCGTATTCAGCACCTCTGTTTCTCGCCCTCTGTTTCAGCCCCTCTGTTTCAGCCCCTCTGTTTCAGCCCCTCTGTTTCAGCCCCTCTGTTTCTCACCCTCTGTTTCAGCCCCTCTGTTTCTCGCCCTCTGTTTCAGCCCCTCTGTTTCTCGCCCTCTGTTTCAACCCCTCTGTTTCAGCCCCTCTGTTTCTCGCCCTCTGTTTCTGCCCCTCTGTTTCTCGCCCTCTGTTTCAGCCCCTCTGTTTTTCGCCCTCTGTTTCAGCCCCTCTGTTTCTCGCCCTCTGTATCAGACCCTCTGTTTCAGCCCCTCTGTTTCAGCCCCTCTGTTTATCGCCCTCTGTTTCTCGCCATCTGTTTCAGCCCCTCTGTTTCTCGCCCTCTGTTTCAGCCCCTCTGTTTCAGCCCCTCTGTTTCTCGCCCTCTGTGTCTGCCCCTCTGTTTCTCGCCCTCTGTTTCAACCCCTCTGTTTCTCGCCCTCTGTTTCAGCCCCGCTGATTCAGCCCCTCTGTTTCAGCCCCTCTGATTCAGCCCCTCTGTTTCTCGCCCTCTGTTTCAGCCCCTCTGCTTCTCGCCCTCTGTTGCAGCCCCTCTATTTCTCGCCCTCTGTTTCAGCCCCTCTGATTCAGCCCCTCTGATTCAGCCCCTCTGTTTCTCACCATCTGTTTCAGCCCCTCTGTTTCTCGCCCTCTGTTTCAGCCCTTAGTTTTTCGCCCTCTGTTTCAGCCCCTCTGTTTATCGCCCTCTGTTTCAGGCTCTCTGTTTCAGCCCGTCTGTTTCAGCCCCTCTGTTTCAGCCCCTCTGTTTCTCGCACCCTGTTTCTCGCCCGCTGTTTCAGCCCCTTTGTTTCTCGCCCTCTGTTTCAGCCCCACTGTTTCAGCCCCTCTGATTCAGCCCCTCTGATTCAGCCCCTCTGTTTCTCGCCCTCTGTTTCAGCCCCTCTGTTTCAGCCCCTCTGCTTCAGCCCCTCTGTTTCTCGCCCTCTGTTTCAGCCCCTCTGTTTCTCGCCCTCTGTTTCAGCCCCTCTGTTTCTCGCCCTCTGTTTCAGCCCCTCTGTTTCAGCCTCTCTGTTTCTCGCCCTCTGTTTCAGCCCCGCTGTTTCTCGCCCTCTGTTTCAGCACCGCTGATTCAGCCCCTCTGTTTCAGCCCCTATGAATCAGCCCCTCTGATTCAGCGCCTCTGTTTCAGACCCTCTGTTTCAGCCCCTCTGTTTAAGCCCCTCTGTTTCTCGCCCTCTGTTCCAGCCCCTCTGATTCTCGCCCTCTGTTTTAGCCCCTCTGTTTCTCGCCCACGGTTTCAGCCCCTCTGATTCAGCCCCTCTGTTCCAGCCCCTCTGATTCAGCCCCTCTGATTCAGCCCCTCTGATTCAGCCCCTCTGTTTCTCACCATCTGTTTCAGCCCCTCTGTTTCAGCCCCTCTGTTTCTCACCCTCTGTTTCAGCCCCTCTGATTCATCCCCTCTGATTCAGCCCCTCTGATTCAGCCCCTCTGTTTCTCGCCCTCTGTTTCAGCCCCTCTGTTTCTCGCCCTCTGTTTCAGCCCCTCTGTTTCAGCCCCTCTGTTTCAGCCCCTCTGTTTCAGCGCCTCTGTTTCTCGCCCTCTGTTTCAGCCCCTCTGATTCAGCCCCTCTGTTTCAGCCCCTCTGTTTCTCCCCCTCTGTTCCAGCCACTCTGTTTCAGCCCCTCTGTTTCAGCCTCTCTGTTTCAGCCCCTCTGTTTCAGCCCCTCTGTTTCTCGCCCTCTGTTTCAGCCCCTCTGTTTCTCGCCCTCTGTTTCAGCCCCTCTGTTTCAGCCCGTCTGTTTCGGGCACTCTGTTTCTCGCCCTCTGTTTCAGCGCCTCTGTTTCTCACCCTCTGTTTCTCCCCCTCTGATTCAGCCCCTCTGTTTCTCGCACTCTGTTTCAGCCCCTCTGTTTCAGCCCCTCTGATTCAGCCCCTCTGTTTCTCGCCCTCTGTTTCAGCCCCTCTGTTTCTCGCCCTCTGTTTCAGCCCCTCTGTTTCTCGCCCTCTGTTTCAGCCCCTCTGATTCAGCCCCTCTGTTTCTCGCCCTCTGCTTCAGCCGCTCTGTTTCAGCCCCTCTGTTTCTCGCCCTCTGTTTCAGCCCCTCTGTTTCAGCCCCTCTTTTTCACGCCCTCTGTTTCTGCCCCTCTGTTTCTCGCCCTCTGTTCCAGCCCCTCTGATTCTCGCCCTCTATTTCAGCCCCGCTGATTCAGCCCCTCTGTTTCAGCCCCTCTGAATCAGCCCCTCTGATTCAGCCCCTCTGTTTCCGCCCCTCTGTTTCAGCCCCACTGTTTCAGCCCCTTTGTTTCAGCCCCTCTGTTTCAGCGCCTCTGTTTCTCGCCCTCTGTTTCAGCCCCTCTGTTTCTCGCCCTATGTTTCAGCCCCACTGATTCAGCCCCTCTGTTTCAACCCCTCTGTTTCTCCGCCTCTGTTCCAGGCCCTCTGTTTCAGCCCCTCTGTTTCAGCCCCTCTGTTTCTCGCCCTCAGGTTCAGCCCCTCTGTTTATCGCCCTCTGTTTCAGCCCCTCTGTTTTTGCCCCTCGTATTCAGCCCCTCTGTTTCTCGCCCTCTGTTTCAGCCCCTCTGTTTCAGCCCCTCTGTTTCAGCCCCTCTGTTTCAGCCCCTCTGTTTCTCACCCTCGGTTTCAGCCCCTCTGTTTCTCGCCCTCTGTTTCAGCCCCTCTGTTTCTCGCCCTCTGTTTCAGCCCCTCTGTTTCAGCCCCTCTGTTTCTCGCCCTCTGTTTCTGCCCCTCTGTTTCTTGCCCTCTGTTTCAGCCCCTCTGTTTTTCGCCCTCTGTTTCAGCCCCTCTGTTTCTCGCCCTCTGTATCAGACCCTCTGTTTCAGCCCCTCTGTTTCAGCCCCTCTGTTTATCGCCCTCTGTTTCTCGCCATCTGTTTCAGCCCCTCTGTTTCTCGCCATCTGTTTCAGCCCCTCTGTTTCGCGCTCTCTGTTTCAGCCCCTCTGTTTCAGCCCCTCTGTTTCTCGCCCTCTGTGTCTGCCCCTCTGTTTCTCGCCCTCTGTTTCAACCCCTCTGTTTCTCGCCCTCTGTTTCAGCCCCGCTGATTCAGCCCCTCTGTTTCAGCCCCTCTGATTCAGCCCCTCTGTTTCTCGCCCTCTGTTTCAGCTCCTCTGCTTCTCGCCCTCTGTTGCAGCCCCTCTATTTCTCGCCCTCTGTTTCAGCCCCTCTGATTCAGCCCCTCTGATTCAGCCCCTCTGTTTCTCACCATCTGTTTCAGCCCCTCTGTTTCAGCCCCTCTGTTTCTCACCCTCTGTTTCAGCCCCTCTGTTTCTCGCCCTCTGTTTCAGCCCCTCTGTTTCTCACCCTCTGTTTCAGCCCCTCTGATTCAGCCCCTCTGTTTCTCGCCCTCTGTTTCAGCCCCTCTGTTTCTCGCCCTCTGTTTCAGCCCCTCTGTTTCAGCCCCTCTGTTTCAGCCCCTCTGATTCTCGCCCTCTGTTTCAGCCCCTCTGTTTCTCGCCCTCTGTTTCAGGCCCTCTGTTTCTCGCTCTCTGTTTCAGCCCCTCTGATTCAGCCCCTCTGTTTCAGCCCCTCTGTTTTTCGCGATCTATTTCTCACCCTCTGTTTCTCCCCCTCTGTTTCAGCCCTTAGTTTTTCGCCCTCTGTTTCAGCCCCTCTGTTTATCGCTCTCTGTTTCAGCCCGTCTGTTTCAGCCCGTCTGTTTCAGCCCCTCTGTTTCAGCCCCTCTGTTTCTCACCCTCTGTTTCAGCCCCTCTGATTCATCCCCTCTGATTTAGCCCCTCTGATTCAGCCCCTCTGTTTCTCGCCCTCTGTTTCAGCCCCTCTGTTTCTCGCCCTCTGTTTCAGCCCCTCTGTTTCAGCCCCTTTGTTTCAGCCCCTCTGTTTCAGCGCCTCTGATTCTCGCCCTCTGTTTCAGCCCCTCTGATTCAGCCCTTCTGTTTCAGCCCCTCTGTTTCTCCCCCTCTGTTCCAGCCACTCTGTTTCAGCCCCTCTGTTTCAGCCTCTCTGTTTCAGCCCCTCTGTTTCAGCCCCTCTGTTTCTCGCCCTCTGTTTCAGCCCCTCTGTTTCTCGCCCTCTGTTTCAGCCCCTCTGTTTCAGCCCGTCTGTTTCGGGCACTCTGTTTGTCGCCCTCTGTTTCAGCGCCTCTGTTTCTCACCCTCTGTTTCTCCCCCTCTGATTCAGCCCCTCTGTTTCTCGCACTCTGTTTCAGCCCCTCTGTTTCAGCCCCTCTGATTCAGCCCCTCTGTTTCTCGCCCTCTGTTTCAGCCCCTCTGTTTCTCGCCCTCTGTTTCAGCCCCTCTGTTTCTCGCCCTCTGTTTCAGCCCCTCTGATTCAGCCCCTCTGTTTCTCGCCCTCTGCTTCAGCCGCTCTGTTTCAGCCCCTCTGTTTCTCGCCCTCTGTTTCAGCCCCTCTGTTTCAGCCCCTCTGTTTCACGCCCTCTGTTTCTGCCCCTCTGTTTCTCGCCCTCTGTTTCAGCCCCTCTGATTCTCGCCCTCTATTTCAGCCCCGCTGATTCAGCCCCTCTGTTTCAGCCCCTCTGAATCAGCCCCTCTGATTCAGCCCCTCTGTTTCCGCCCCTCTGTTTCAGCCCCACTGTTTCAGCCCCTTTGTTTCAGCCCCTCTGTTTCAGCGCCTCTGTTTCTCGCCCTCTGTTTCAGCCCCTCTGTTTCTCGCCCTCTGTTTCAGCCCCTCTGATTCAGCCCCTCTGTTTCAACCCCTCTGTTTCTCCGCCTCTGTTCCAGGCCCTCTGTTTCAGCCCCTCTGTTTCAGCCCCTCTGTTTCTCGCCCTCAGGTTCAGCCCCTCTGTTTATCGCCCTCTGTTTCAGCCCCTCTGTTTTTGCCCCTCGTATTCAGCCCCTCTGTTTCTCGCCCTCTGTTTCAGCCCCTCTGTTTCAGCCCCTCTGTTTCAGCCCCTCTGTTTCAGCCCCTCTGTTTCTCACCCTCTGTTTCAGCCCCTCTGTTTCTCCCCCTCTGTTTCAGCCCCTCTGTTTCTCGCCCTCTGTTTCAGCCCCTCTGTTTCAGCCCCTCTGTTTCTCGCCCTCTGTTTCTGCCCCTCTGTTTCTCGCCCTCTGTTTCAGCCCCTCTGTTTTTCGCCCTCTGTTTCAGCCCCTCTGTTTCTCGCCCTCTGTATCAGACCCTCTGTTTCAGCCCCTCTGTTTCAGCCCCTCTGTTTATCGCCCTCTGTTTCTCGCCATCTGTTTCAGCCCCTCTGTTTCTCGCCCTCTGTTTCAGCCCCTCTGTTTCAGCCCCTCTGTTTCTCGCCCTCTGTGTCTGCCCCTCTGTTTCTCGCCCTCTGTTTCAACCCCTCTGTTTCTCGCCCTCTGTTTCAGCCCCGCTGATTCAGCCCCTCTGTTTCAGCCCCTCTGATTCAGCCCCTCTGTTTCTCGCCTTCTGTTTCAGCCCCTCTGCTTCTCGCCCTCTGTTGCAGCCCCTCTATTTCTCGCCCTCTGTTTCAGCCCCTCTGATTCAGCCCCTCTGATTCAGCCCCTCTGTTTCTCACCATCTGTTTCAGCCCCTCTGTTTCTCGCCCTCTGTTTCAGCCCTTAGTTTTTCGCCCTCTGTTTCAGCCCCTCTGTTTATCGCCCTCTGTTTCAGGCTCTCTGTTTCAGCCCGTCTGTTTCAGCCCCTCTGTTTCACCCCTCTGTTTCTCGCACGCTGTTTCAGCCCCTTTGTTTCTCGCCCTCTGTTTCAGCCCCACTGTTTCAGCCCCTCTGATTCAGCCCCTCTGATTCAGCCCCTCTGTTTCTCGCCCTCTGTTTCAGCCCCTCTGTTTCAGCCCCTCTGCTTCAGCCCCTCTGTTTCTCGCCCTCTGTTTCAGCCCCTCTGTTTCTCGCCCTCTGTTTCAGCCCCTCTGTTTCTCGCCCTCTGTTTCAGCCCCTCTGTTTCAGCCCCTCTGTTTCTCGCCCTCTGTTTCAGCCCCGCTGTTTCTCGCCCTCTGTTTCAGCACCGCTGATTCAGCCCCTCTGTTTCAGCCCCTCTGAATCAGCCCCTCTGATTCAGCCCCTCTGTTTCAGACCCTCTGTTTCAGCCCCTCTGTTTAAGCCCCTCTGTTTCTCGCCCTCTGTTTCAGCCCCTCTGATTCTCGCCCTCAGTTTTAGCCCCTCTGTTTCTCGCCCACGGTTTCAGCCCCTCTGATTCAGCCCCTCTGTTCCAGCCCCTCTGATTCAGCCCCTCTGATTCAGCCCCTCTGATTCAGCCCCTCTGTTTCTCACCATCTGTTTCAGCCCCTCTGTTTCAGCCCCTCTGTTTCTCACCCTCTGTTTCAGCCCCTCTGATTCATCCCCTCTGATTCAGCCCCTCTGATTCAGCCCCTCTGTTTCTCGCCCTCTGTTTCAGCCCCTCTGTTTCTCGCCCTCTGTTTCAGCCCCTCTGTTTCAGCCCCTCTGTTTCAGCCCCTCTGTTTCAGCGCCTCTGTTTCTCGCCCTCTGTTTCAGCCCCTCTGATTCAGCCCCTCTGTTTCAGCCCCTCTGTTTCTCCCCCTCTGTTCCAGCCACTCTGTTTCAGCCCCTCTGTTTCAGCCTCTCTGTTTCAGCCCCTCTGTTTCAGCCCCTCTGTTTCTCGCCCTCTGTTTCAGCCTCTCTGTTTCAGCCCCTCTGTTTCAGCCCCTCTGTTTCTCCCCCTCTGATTCAGCCCCTCTGTTTCTCGCACTCTGTTTCAGCCCCTCTGTTTCAGCCCCTCTGATTCAGCCCCTCTGTTTCTGGCCCTCTGTTTCAGCCCCTCTGTTTCTCGCCCTCTGTTTCTCGCCCTCTGTTTCAGCCCCTCTGATTCAGCCCCTCTGTTTCTCGCCCTCTGCTTCAGCCGCTCTGTTTCAGCCCCTCTGTTTCTCGCCCTCTGTTTCAGCCCCTCTGTTTCAGCCCCTCTGTTTCACGCCCTCTGTTTCTGCCCCTCTGTTTCTCGCCCTCTGTTTCAGCCCCTCTGATTCTCGCCCTCTATTTCAGCCCCGCTGATTCAGCCCCTCTGTTTCAGCCCCTCTGAATCAGCCCCTCTGATTCAGCCCCTCTGTTTCCGCCCATCTGTTTCAGCCCCACTGTTTCAGCCCCTTTGTTTCAGCCCCTCTGTTTCAGCGCCTCTGTTTCTCGCCCTCTGTTTCAGCCCCTCTGTTTCTCGCCCTCTGTTTCAGCCCCTCTGATTCAGCCCCTCTGTTTCAACCCCTCTGTTTCTCCGCCTCTGTTCCAGGCCCTCTGTTTCAGCCCCTCTGTTTCAGCCCCTCTGTTTCTCGCCCTCAGGTTCAGCCCCTCTGTTTATCGCCCTCTGTTTCAGCCCCTCTGTTTTTGCCCCTCGTATTCAGCCCCTCTGTTTCTCGCCCTCTGTTTCAGCCCCTCTGTTTCAGCCCCTCTGTTTCAGCCCCTCTGTTTCAGCCCCTCTGTTTCTCACCCTCTGTTTCAGCCCCTCTGTTTCTCGCCCTCTGTTTCAGCCCCTCTGTTTCTCGCCCTCTGTTTCAGCCCCTCTGTTTCAGCCCCTCTGTTTCTCGCCCTCTGTTTCTGCCCCTCTGTTTCTTGCCCTCTGTATCAGACCCTCTGTTTCAGCCCCTCTGTTTCAGCCCCTCTGTTTATCGCCCTCTGTTTCTCGCCATCTGTTTCAGCCCCTCTGTTTCTCGCCCTCTGTTTCAGCCCCTCTGTTTCGCGCTCTCTGTTTCAGCCCCTCTGTTTCAGCCCCTCTGTTTCTCGCCCTCTGTGTCTGCCCCTCTGTTTCTCGCCCTCTGTTTCAACCCCTCTGTTTCTCGCCCTCTGTTTCAGCCCCGCTGATTCAGCCCCTCTGTTTCAGCCCCTCTGATTCAGCCCCTCTGTTTCTCGCCCTCTGTTTCAGCCCCTCTGCTTCTCGCCCTCTGTTGCAGCCCCTCTATTTCTCGCCCTCTGTTTCAGCCCCTCTGATTCAGCCCCTCTGATTCAGCCCCTCTGTTTCTCACCATCTGTTTCAGCCCCTCTGTTTCAGCCCCTCTGTTTCTCACCCTCTGTTTCAGCCCCTCTGTTTCTCGCCCTCTGTTTCAGCCCCTCTGTTTCTCACCCTCTGTTTCAGCCCCTCTGATTCAGCCCCTCTGTTTCTCGCCCTCTGTTTCAGCCCCTCTGTTTCTCGCCCTCTGTTTCAGCCCCTCTGTTTCAGCCCCTCTGTTTCAGCCCCTCTGATTCTCGCCCTCTGTTTCAGCCCCTCTGTTTCTCGCCCTCTGTTTCAGGCCCTCTGTTTCTCGCTCTCTGTTTCAGCCCCTCTGATTCAGCCCCTCTGTTTCAGCCCCACTGTTTTTCGCGATCTATTTCTCACCCTCTGTTTCTCGCCCTCTGTTTCAGCCCTTAGTTTTTCGCCCTCTGTTTCAGCCCCTCTGTTTATCGCCCTCTGTTTCAGGCTCTCTGTTTCAGCCCGTCTGTTTCAGCCCGTCTATTTACGCCCCTCTGTTTCTCGCACTCTGTTTCTCGCCCGCTGTTTCAGCCCCTCTGTTTCTTGCCCTCTGTTTCAGCCCCTCTGTTTTTCGCCCTCTGTTTCAGCCCCTCTGTTTCTCGCCCTGTGTATCAGACCCTCTGTTTCAGCCCCTCTGTTTCAGCCCCTCTGTTTATCGCCCTCTGTTTCTCGCCATCTGTTTCAGCCCCTCTGTTTCTCGCCCTCTGTTTCAGCCCCTCTGTTTCGCGCTCTCTGTTTCAGCCCATCTGTTTCAGCCCCTCTGTTTCTCGCCCTCTGTGTCTGCCCCTCTGTTTCTCGCCCTCTGTTTCAACCCCTCTGTTTCTCGCCCTCTGTTTCAGCCCCGCTGATTCAGCCCCTCTGTTTCAGCCCCTCTGATTCAGCCCCTCTGTTTCTCGCCCTCTGTTTCAGCCCCTCTGCTTCTCGCCCTCTGTTGCAGCCCCTCTGTTTCAGCCCCTCTGATTCAGCCCCTCTGATTCAGCCCCTCTGTTTCTTACCATCTGTTTCAGCCCCTCTGTTTCAGCCCCTCTGTTTCTCACCCTCTGTTTCAGCCCCTCTGTTTCTCGCCCTCTGTTTCAGCCCCTCTGTTTCTCACCCTCTGTTTCAGCCCCTCTGATTCAGCCCCTCTGTTTCTCGCCCTCTGTTTCAGCCCCTCTGTTTCTCGCCCTCTGTTTCAGCCCCTCTGTTTCAGCCCCTCTGTTTCAGCCCCTCTGATTCTCGCCCTCTGTTTCAGCCCCTCTGTTTCTCGCCCTCTGTTTCAGGCCCTCTGTTTCTCGCTCTCTGTTTCAGCCCCTCTGATTCAGCCCCTCTGTTTCAGCCCCTCTGTTTTTCGCGATCTATTTCTCACCCTCTGTTTCTCGCCCTCTGTTTCAGCCCTTAGTTTTTCGCCCTCTGTTTCAGCCCCTCTGTTTATCGCCCTCTGTTTCAAGCTCTCTGTTTCAGCCCGTCTGTTTCAGCCCGTCTATTTACGCCCCTCTGTTTCTCGCACTCTGTTTCTCGCCCGCTGTTTCAGCCCCTTTGTTTCTCGCCCTCTGTTTCAGCCCCACTGTTTCAGCCCCTCTGATTCAGACCCTCTGAATCAGCCCCTCTGTTTCTCGCCCTCTGTTTCAGCCCCTCTGTTTCAGCCCCTCTGCTTCAGCCCCTCTGTTTCTCGCCCTCTGTTTCAGCCCCTCTGTTTCTCGCCCTCTGTTTCAGCCCCTCTGTTTCTCGCCCTCTGTTTCAGCCCCTCTGTTTCAGCCCCTCTGTTTCTCGCCCTCTGTTTCAGCCCCGCTGTTTCTCGCCCTCTGTTTCAGCACCGCTGATTCAGCCCCTCTGTTTCAGCCCCTCTGAATCAGCCCCTCTGATTCAGCCCCTCTGTTTCAGACCCTCTGTTTCAGCCCCTCTGTTTCAGCCCCTCTGTTTCTCGCCCTCTGTTTCAGCCCCTCTGATTCTCGCCCTCAGTTTTAGCCCCTCTGTTTCTCGCCCACGGTTTCAGCCCCTCTGATTCAGCCCCTCTGTTCCAGCCCCTCTGATTCAGCCCCTCTGATTCAGCCCCTCTGATTCAGCCCCTCTGTTTCTCACCATCTGTTTCAGCCCCTCTGTTTCAGCCCCTCTGTTTCTCACCCTCTGTTTCAGCCCCTCTGATTCATCCCCTCTGATTCAGCCCCTCTGATTCAGCCCCTCTGTTTCTCGCCCTCTGTTTCAGCCCCTCTGTTTCTCGCCCTCTGTTTCAGCCCCTCTGTTTCAGCCCCTCTGTTTCAGCCCCTCTGTTTCAGCGCCTCTGTTTCTCGCCCTCTGTTTCAGCCCCTCTGATTCAGCCCCTCTGTTTCAGCCCCTCTGTTTCTCCCCCTCTGTTCCAGCCACTCTGTTTCAGCCCCTCTGTTTCAGCCTCTCTGTTTCAGGCCCTCTGTTTCAGCCCCTCTGTTTCTCGCCCTCTGTTTCAGCCCCTCTGTTTCTCGCCCTCTGTTTCAGCCCCTCTGTTTCAGCCCGTCTGTTTCGGGCACTCTGTTTCTCGCCCTCTGTTTCAGCGCCTCTGTTTCTCACCCTCTGTTTCAGCCCCTCTGATTCAGCCCCTCTGTTTTTCGCACTCTGTTTCAGCCCCTCTGTTTCAGCCCCTCTGATTCAGCCCCTCTGTTTCTCGCCCTCTGTTTCAGCCCCTCTGTTTCTCGCCCTCTGTTTCAGCCCCTCTGTTTCTCGCCCTCTGTTTCAGCCCCTCTGATTCAGCCCCTCTGTTTCTCGCCCTCTGCTTCAGCCGCTCTGTTTCAGCCCCTCTGTTTCTCGCCCTCTGTTTCAGCCCCGCTGTTTCAGCCCGTCTGTTTCACGCCCTCTGTTTCTGCCCCTCTGTTTCTCGCCCTCTGTTTCAGCCCCTCTGATTCTCGCCCTCTATTTCAGCCCCGCTGATTCAGCCCCTCTGTTTCAGCCCCTCTGAATCAGCCCCTCTGATGCAGCCCCTCTGTTTCCGCCCCTCTGTTTCAGCCCCACTGTTTCAGCCCCTTTGTTTCAGCCCCTCTGTTTCAGCGCCTCTGTTTCTCGCCCTCTGTTTCAGCCCCTCTGTTTCTCGCCCTCTGTTTCAGCCCCTCTGATTCAGCCCCTCTGTTTCAACCCCTCTGTTTCTCCGCCTCTGTTCCAGGCCATCTGTTTCAGCCCCTCTGTTTCAGCCCCTCAGTTTCTCGCCCTCAGGTTCAGCCCCTCTGTTTATCGCCCTCTGTTTCAGCCCCTCTGTTTTTGCCCCTCGTATTCAGCCCCTCTGTTTCTCGCCCTCTGTTTCAGCCCCTCTGTTTCAGCCCCTCTGTTTCAGCCCCTCTGTTTCAGCCCCTCTGTTTCTCACCCTCTGTTTCAGCCCCTCTGTTTCTCGCCCTCTGTTTCAGCCCCTGTTTCTCGCCCTCTGTTTCAGCCCCTCTGTTTCAGCCCCTCTGTTTCAGCCCCTCTGTTTATCGCCATCTGTTTCAGCCCCTCTGTTTCTCGCCCTCTGTTTCAGCCCCTCTGTTTCGCGCGCTCTGTTTCAGCCCCTCTGTTTCAGCCCCTCTGTTTCTCGCCCTCTGTGTCTGCCCCTCTGTTTCTCGCCCTCTGTTTCAACCCCTCTGTTTCTCGCCCTCTGTTTCAGCCCCGCTGATTCAGCCCCTCTGTTTCAGCCCCTCTGATTCAGCCCCGCTGTTTCTCGCCCTCTGTTTCAGCAACTCTGCTTCTCGCCCTCTGTTGCAGCCCCTCTATTTCTCGCCCTCTGTTTCAGCCCCTCTGATTCAGCCCCTCTGCTTCTCGCCCTCTGTTGCAGCCCCTCTATTTCTCGCCCTCTGTTTCAGCCCCTCTGATTCAGCCCCTCTGATTCAGCCCCTCTGTTTCTCACCATCTGTTTCAGCCCCTCTGTTTCAGCCCCTCTGTTTCTCACCCTCTGTTTCAGCCCCTCTGTTTCTCGCCCTCTGTTTCAGCCCCTCTGTTTCTCACCCTCTGTTTCAGCCCCTCTGATTCAGCCCCTCTGTTTCTCGCCCTCTGTTTCAGCCCCTCTGTTTCTCGCCCTCTGTTTCAGCCCCTCTGTTTCAGCCCCTCTGTTTCAGCCCCTCTGATTCTCGCCCTCTGTTTCAGCCCCTCTGTTTCTCGCCCTCTGTTTCAGGCCCTCTGTTTCTCGCTCTCTGTTTCAGCCCCTCTGATTCAGCCCCTCTGTTTCAGCCCCACTGTTTTTCGCGATCTATTTCTCACCCTCTGTTTCTCGCCCTCTGTTTCAGCCCTTAGTTTTTCGCCCTCTGTTTCAGCCCCTCTGTTTATCGCCCTCTGTTTCAGGCTCTCTGTTTCAGCCCGTCTGTTTCAGCCCGTCTATTTACGCCCCTCTGTTTCTCGCACTCTGTTTCTCGCCCGCTGTTTCAGCCCCTCTGTTTCTTGCCCTCTGTTTCAGCCCCTCTGTTTTTCGCCCTCTGTTTCAGCCCCTCTGTTTCTCGCCCTGTGTATCAGACCCTCTGTTTCAGCCCCTCTGTTTCAGCCCCTCTGTTTATCGCCCTCTGTTTCTCGCCATCTGTTTCAGCCCCTCTGTTTCTCGCCCTCTGTTTCAGCCCCTCTGTTTCGCGCTCTCTGTTTCAGCCCATCTGTTTCAGCCCCTCTGTTTCTCGCCCTCTGTGTCTGCCCCTCTGTTTCTCGCCCTCTGTTTCAACCCCTCTGTTTCTCGCCCTCTGTTTCAGCCCCGCTGATTCAGCCCCTCTGTTTCAGCCCCTCTGATTCAGCCCCTCTGTTTCTCGCCCTCTGTTTCAGCCCCTCTGCTTCTCGCCCTCTGTTGCAGCCCCTCTGTTTCAGCCCCTCTGATTCAGCCCCTCTGATTCAGCCCCTCTGTTTCTTACCATCTGTTTCAGCCCCTCTGTTTCAGCCCCTCTGTTTCTCACCCTCTGTTTCAGCCCCTCTGTTTCTCGCCCTCTGTTTCAGCCCCTCTGTTTCTCACCCTCTGTTTCAGCCCCTCTGATTCAGCCCCTCTGTTTCTCGCCCTCTGTTTCAGCCCCTCTGTTTCTCGCCCTCTGTTTCAGCCCCTCTGTTTCAGCCCCTCTGTTTCAGCCCCTCTGATTCTCGCCCTCTGTTTCAGCCCCTCTGTTTCTCGCCCTCTGTTTCAGGCCCTCTGTTTCTCGCTCTCTGTTTCAGCCCCTCTGATTCAGCCCCTCTGTTTCAGCCCCTCTGTTTTTCGCGATCTATTTCTCACCCTCTGTTTCTCGCCCTCTGTTTCAGCCCTTAGTTTTTCGCCCTCTGTTTCAGCCCCTCTGTTTATCGCCCTCTGTTTCAAGCTCTCTGTTTCAGCCCGTCTGTTTCAGCCCGTCTATTTACGCCCCTCTGTTTCTCGCACTCTGTTTCTCGCCCGCTGTTTCAGCCCCTTTGTTTCTCGCCCTCTGTTTCAGCCCCACTGTTTCAGCCCCTCTGATTCAGCCCCTCTGAATCAGCCCCTCTGTTTCTCGCCCTCTGTTTCAGCCCCTCTGTTTCAGCCCCTCTGCTTCAGCCCCTCTGTTTCTCGCCCTCTGTTTCAGCCCCTCTGTTTCTCGCCCTCTGTTTCAGCCCCTCTGTTTCTCGCCCTCTGTTTCAGCCCCTCTGTTTCAGCCCCTCTGTTTCTCGCCCTCTGTTTCAGCCCCGCTGTTTCTCGCCCTCTGTTTCAGCACCGCTGATTCAGCCCCTCTGTTTCAGCCCCTCTGAATCAGCCCCTCTGATTCAGCCCCTCTGTTTCAGACCCTCTGTTTCAGCCCCTCTGTTTCAGCCCCTCTGTTTCTCGCCCTCTGTTTCAGCCCCTCTGATTCTCGCCCTCAGTTTTAGCCCCTCTGTTTCTCGCCCACGGTTTCAGCCCCTCTGATTCAGCCCCTCTGTTCCAGCCCCTCTGATTCAGCCCCTCTGATTCAGCCCCTCTGATTCAGCCCCTCTGTTTCTCACCATCTGTTTCAGCCCCTCTGTTTCAGCCCCTCTGTTTCTCACCCTCTGTTTCAGCCCCTCTGATTCATCCCCTCTGATTCAGCCCCTCTGATTCAGCCCCTCTGTTTCTCGCCCTCTGTTTCAGCCCCTCTGTTTCTCGCCCTCTGTTTCAGCCCCTCTGTTTCAGCCCCTCTGTTTCAGCCCCTCTGTTTCAGCGCCTCTGTTTCTCGCCCTCTGTTTCAGCCCCTCTGATTCAGCCCCTCTGTTTCAGCCCCTCTGTTTCTCCCCCTCTGTTCCAGCCACTCTGTTTCAGCCCCTCTGTTTCAGCCTCTCTGTTTCAGCCCCTCTGTTTCAGCCCCTCTGTTTCTCGCCCTCTGTTTCAGCCCCTCTGTTTCTCGCCCTCTGTTTCAGCCCCTCTGTTTCAGCCCGTCTGTTTCGGGCACTCTGTTTCTCGCCCTCTGTTTCAGCGCCTCTGTTTCTCACCCTCTGTTTCAGCACCTCTGATTCAGCCCCTCTGTTTTTCGCACTCTGTTTCAGCCCCTCTGTTTCAGCCCCTCTGATTCAGCCCCTCTGTTTCTCGCCCTCTGTTTCAGCCCCTCTGTTTCTCGCCCTCTGTTTCAGCCCCTCTGTTTCTCGCCCTCTGTTTCAGCCCCTCTGATTCAGCCCCTCTGTTTCTCGCCCTCTGCTTCAGCCGCTCTGTTTCAGCCCCTCTGTTTCTCGCCCTCTGTTTCAGCCCCGCTGTTTCAGCCCCTCTGTTTCACGCCCTCTGTTTCTGCCCCTCTGTTTCTCGCCCTCTGTTTCAGCCCCTCTGATTCTCGCCCTCTATTTCAGCCCCGCTGATTCAGCCCCTCTGTTTCAGCCCCTCTGAATCAGCCCCTCTGATGCAGCCCCTCTGTTTCCGCCCCTCTGTTTCAGCCCCACTGTTTCAGCCCCTTTGTTTCAGCCCCTCTGTTTCAGCGCCTCTGTTTCTCGCCCTCTGTTTCAGCCCCTCTGTTTCTCGCCCTCTGTTTCAGCCCCTCTGATTCAGCCCCTCTGTTTCAACCCCTCTGTTTCTCCGCCTCTGTTCCAGGCCATCTGTTTCAGCCCCTCTGTTTCAGCCCCTCAGTTTCTCGCCCTCAGGTTCAGCCCCTCTGTTTATCGCCCTCTGTTTCAGCCCCTCTGTTTTTGCCCCTCGTATTCAGCCCCTCTGTTTCTCGCCCTCTGTTTCAGCCCCTCTGTTTCAGCCCCTCTGTTTCAGCCCCTCTGTTTCAGCCCCTCTGTTTCTCACCCTCTGTTTCAGCCCCTCTGTTTCTCGCCCTCTGTTTCAGCCCCTGTTTCTCGCCCTCTGTTTCAGCCCCTCTGTTTCAGCCCCTCTGTTTCTCGCCCTCTGTTTCTGCCCCTGTGTTTCTCGCCCTCTGTTTCAGCCCCTCTGTTTTTCGCCCTCTGTTTCAGCCCCTCTGTTTCAGCCCCTCTGTTTCTCGCCCTCTGTTTCTGCCCCTCTGTTTCTCGCCCTCTGTTTCAGCCCCTCTGTTTTTCGCCCTCTGTTTCAGCCCCTCTGTTTCTCGCCCTCTGTATCAGACCCTCTGTTTCAGCCCCTCTGTTTCAGCCCCTCTGTTTATCGCCCTCTGTTTCTCGCCATCTGTTTCAGCCCCTCTGTTTCTCGCCCTCTGTTTCAGCCCCTTTGTTTCGCGCGCTCTGTTTCAGCCCCTCTGTTTCAGCCCCTCTGTTTCTCGCCCTCTGTGTCTGCCCCTCTGTTTCTCGCCCTCTGTTTCAACCCCTCTGTTTCTCGCCCTCTGTTTCAGCCCCGCTGATTCAGCCCCTCTGTTTCAGCCCCTCTGATTCAGCCCCTCTGTTTCTCGCCCTCTGTTTCAGCAACTCTGCTTCTCGCCCACTGTTGCAGCCCCTCTATTTCTCGCCCTCTGTTTCAGCCCCTCTGATTCAGTCCCTCTGTTTCTCGCCCTCTGTTTCAGCCCCTCTGTTTCTCGCCCTCTGTTTCAGCACCTCTGTTTCTCGCCCTCTGTTTCAGCCCCTCTGTTTCTCGCCCTCTGTTTCAGCCCCTCTGTTTCAGCCCCTCTGTTTCTCGCCCTCTGTTTCAGCCCCGCTGTTTCTCGCCCTCTGTTTCAGCACCGCTGATTCAGCCCCTCTGTTTCAGCCCCTCTGAATCAGCCCCTCTGATTCAGCCCCTCTGTTTCAGACCCTCTGTTTCAGCCCCTCTGTTTCAGCCCCTCTGTTTCTCGCCCTCTGTTTCAGCCCCTCTGATTCTCGCCCTCAGTTTTAGCCCCTCTGTTTCTCGCCCACGGTTTCAGCCCCTCTGATTCAGCCCCTCTGTTCCAGCCCCTCTGATTCAGCCCCTCTGATTCAGCCCCTCTGATTCAGCCCCTCTGTTTCTCACCCTCTGTTTCAGCCCCTCTGTTTCAGCCCCTCTGTTTCTCACCCTCTGTTTCAGCCCCTCTGATTCATCCCCTCTGATTCAGCCCCTCTGATTCAGCCCCTCTGTTTCTCGCCCTCTGTTTCAGCCCCTCTGTTTCTCGCCCTCTGTTTCAGCCCCTCTGTTTCAGCCCCTCTGTTTCAGCCCCTCTGTTTCAGCGCCTCTGTTTCTCGCCCTCTGTTTCAGCCCCTCTGATTCAGCCCCTCTGTTTCAGCCCCTCTGTTTCTCCCCCTCTGTTCCAGCCAGTATGTTCCAGCCCCTCTGTTTCAGCCTCTCTGTTTCAGCCCCTCTGTTTCAGCCCCTCTGTTTCTCGCCCTCTGTTTCAGCCCCTCTGTTTCTCGCCCTCTGTTTCAGCCCCTCTGTTTCAGCCCGTCTGTTTCGGGCACTCTGTTTCTCGCCCTCTGTTTCAGCGCCTCTGTTTCTCACCCTCTGTTTCAGCCCCTCTGATTCAGCCCCTCTGTTTCTCGCACTCTGTTTCAGCCCCTCTGTTTCAGCCCCTCTGATTCAGCCCCTCTGTTTCTCGCCCTCTGTTTCAGCCCCTCTGTTTCTCGCCCTCTGTTTCAGCCCCTCTGATTCAGCCCCTCTGTTTCTCGCCCTCTGCTTCAGCCGCTCTGTTTCAGCCCCTCTGTTTCTCGCCCTCTGTTTCAGCCCCTCTGTTTCAGCCCCTCTGTTTCACGCCCTCTGTTTCTGCCCCTCTGTTTCTCGCCCTCTGTTTCAGCCCCTCTGATTCTCGCCCTCTATTTCAGCGCCGCTGATTCAGCCCCTCTGTTTCAGCCCCTCTGTTTCAGCCCCACTGTTTCAGCCCCTTTGTTTCAGCCCCTCTGTTTCAGCGCCTCTGTTTCTCGCCCTCTGTGTCAGCCCCTCTGTTTCTGGCCCTCTGTTTCAGCCCCTCTGATTCAGCCCCTCTGTTTCAACCCCTCTGTTTCTCCGCCTCTGTTCCAGGCCCTCTGTTTCAGCCCCTCTGTTTCAGCCCCTCTGTTTCAGCCCCTCTGTTTCTCGCCCTCAGGTTCAGCCCCTCTGTTTATCGCCCTCTGTTTCAGCCCCTCTGTTTTAGCCCCTCGTATTCAGCCCCTCTGTTTCTCGCCCTCTGTTTCAGCCCCTCTGTTTCAGCCCCTCTGTTTCAGCCCCTCTGTTTCAGCCCCTCTGTTTCAGCCCCTCTGTTTCTCACCCTCTGTTTCTCGCCCTCTGTTTCAGCCCCTCTGTTTCTCGCCCTCTGTTTCAGCCCCTCTGTTTCAGCCCCTCTGTTTCTCGCCCTCTGTTTCTGCCCCAATGTTTCTCGCCCTCTGTTTCAGCCCCTCTGTTTTTCGCCCTCTGTTTCAGCCCCTCTGTTTCTCGCCCTCTGTATCAGACCCTCTGTTTCAGCCCCTCTGTTTCAGCCCCTCTGTTTCAGCCCCTCTGTTTATCGCCCTCTGTTTCTCGCCATCTGTTTCAGCCCCTCTGTTTCTCGCCCTCTGTTTCAGCCCCTCTGTTTCGCGCTCTCTGTTTCAGCCCCTCTGTTTCAGCCCCTCTGTTTCTCGCCCTCTGTGTCTGCCCCTCTGTTTCTCGCCCTCTGTGTCAACCCCTCTGTTTCTCGCCCTCTGTTTCAGCCCCGCTGATTCAGCCCCTCTGATTCAGCCCCTCTGTTTCTCGCCCTCTGTTTCAGCCCCTCTGCTTCTCGCCCTCTGTTGCAGCCCCTCTATTTCTCGCCCTCTGTTTCAGCCCCTCTGATTCAGCCCCTCTGTTTCAGCCCCTCTGTTTCAGCGCCTCTGTTTCTCGCCCTCTGTTTCAGCCCCTCTGTTTCTAGCCCTCTGATTCAGCCCCTCTGATTCAGCCCCTCTTTTTCTCGCCCTCTGTTTCAGCCCCTCTGTTTCAGCCCTTCTGTTTCAGCCCCTCTGTTTCAGCCCCTCTGTTTCAGCCCCTCTGTTTCTCGCCCTCTGTTTCAGCCCCTCTGTTTCTCGCCCTCTGTTTCAGCCCCTCTGTTTCAGCCCGTCTGTTTCGGGCACTCTGTTTCTCGCCCTCTGTTTCAGCGCCTCTGTTTCTCACCCTCTGTTTCAGCCCCTCTGATTCAGCCCCTCTGTTTCTCGCACTCTGTTTCAGCCCCTCTGTTTCAGCCCCTCTGATTCAGCCCCTCTGTTTCTCGCCCTCTGTTTCAGCCCCTCTGTTTCTCGCCCTCTGTTTCAGCCCCTCTGATTCAGCCCCTCAGTTTCTCGCCCTCTGCTTCAGCCGCTCTGTTTCAGCCCCTCTGTTTCTCGCCCTCTGTTTCAGCCCCTCTGTTTCAGCCCCTCTGTTTCACGCCCTCTGTTTCTGCCCCTCTGTTTCTCGCCCTCTGTTTCAGCCCCTCTGATTCTCGCCCTCTATTTCAGCGCCGCTGATTCAGCCCCTCTGTTTCAGCCCCTCTGTTTCAGCCCCACTGTTTCAGCCCCTTTGTTTCAGCCCCTCTGTTTCAGCGCCTCTGTTTCTCGCCCTCTGTGTCAGCCCCTCTGTTTCTGGCCCTCTGTTTCAGCCCCTCTGATTCAGCCCCTCTGTTTCAACCCCTCTGTTTCTCCGCCTCTGTTCCAGGCCCTCTGTTTCAGCCCCTCTGTTTCAGCCCCTCTGTTTCAGCCCCTCTGTTTCTCGCCCTCAGGTTCAGCCCCTCTGTTTATCGCCCTCTGTTTCAGCCCCTCTGTTTTAGCCCCTCGTATTCAGCCCCTCTGTTTCTCGCCCTCTGTTTCAGCCCCTCTGTTTCAGCCCCTCTGTTTCAGCCCCTCTGTTTCAGCCCCTCTGTTTCAGCCCCTCTGTTTCTCACCCTCTGTTTCTCGCCCTCTGTTTCAGCCCCTCTGTTTCTCGCCCTCTGTTTCAGCCCCTCTGTTTCAGCCCCTCTGTTTCTCGCCCTCTGTTTCTGCCCCAATGTTTCTCGCCCTCTGTTTCAGCCCCTCTGTTTTTCGCCCTCTGTTTCAGCCCCTCTGTTTCTCGCCCTCTGTATCAGACCCTCTGTTTCAGCCCCTCTGTTTCAGCCCCTCTGTTTCAGCCCCTCTGTTTATCGCCCTCTGTTTCTCGCCATCTGTTTCAGCCCCTCTGTTTCTCGCCCTCTGTTTCAGCCCCTCTGTTTCGCGCTCTCTGTTTCAGCCCCTCTGTTTCAGCCCCTCTGTTTCTCGCCCTCTGTGTCTGCCCCTCTGTTTCTCGCCCTCTGTGTCAACCCCTCTGTTTCTCGCCCTCTGTTTCAGCCCCGCTGATTCAGCCCCTCTGATTCAGCCCCTCTGTTTCTCGCCCTCTGTTTCAGCCCCTCTGCTTCTCGCCCTCTGTTGCAGCCCCTCTATTTCTCGCCCTCTGTTTCAGCCCCTCTGATTCAGCCCCTCTGTTTCAGCCCCTCTGTTTCAGCGCCTCTGTTTCTCGCCCTCTGTTTCAGCCCCTCTGTTTCTAGCCCTCTGATTCAGCCCCTCTGATTCAGCCCCTCTTTTTCTCGCCCTCTGTTTCAGCCCCTCTGTTTCAGCCCTTCTGTTTCAGCCCCTCTGTTTCAGCCCCTCTGTTTCAGCCCCTCTGTTTCTCGCCCTCTGTCTCTGCCCCTCTGTTTCTCGCCCTCTGTTTCAGCCCCGCTGATTCAGCCCCTCTGTTTCAGCCCCTCTGTTGCAGCCCCTCTGATTCAGCTCCTCTGTTTCAGCCCCACTTTTTCAGCCCCTCTGTTTCTCGCCCTCTGTTTCAGCCCATCTGATTCTCGCCCTCTGTTTCAGCCCCTCTGATTCAGCCCCTCTGTTTCAGCCCTTCTGATTCAGCCCCTCTGATTCAGCCCCTCTGATTCAGCCCCTCTGTTTCTCGCCCTCTGTTTCAGCACCTCTGTTTCTCGCCCTCTGTTTCAGCCCCTCTGTTTCTCGCCCTCTGTTTCAGCCCCTCTGTTTCTCACCCTCTGTTTCAGCCCCTCTGATTCAGCCCCTCTGTTTCTCGCCCTCTGTTTCAGCCCCTCTGTTTCTCGCCCTCTGTTTCAGCCCCTCTGTTTCAGCCCCTCTGTTTCAGCCCCTCTGATTCTCGCCCTCTGTTTCAGCCCCTCTGTTTCTCGCCCTCTGTTTCAGGCCCTCTGTTTCTCGCTCTCTGTTTCAGCCCCTCTGATTCAGCCCCTCTGTTTCAGCCCCTCTGTTTTTCGCCATCTATTTCTCACCCTCTGTTTCTCACCCTCTGTTTCAGCCCTTAGTTTTTCGCCCTCTGTTTCAGCCCCTCTGTTTATCGCCCTCTGTTTCAGGCTCTCTGTTTCAGCCCGTCTGTTTCAGCCCCTCTGTTTCAGCCCCTCTGTTTCTCGCACTCTGTTTCTCGCCCGCTGTATCAGCCCCTTTGTTTCTCGCCCTCTGTTTCAGCCCCACTGTTTCAGCCCCTCTGATTCAGCCCCTCTGATTCAGCCCCTCTGTTTCTCGCCCTCTGTTTCAGCCCCTCTGTTTCAGCCCCTCTGTTTCAGCCCCTCTGTTTCTCGCCCTCTGTTTCAGCTCCTCTGTTTCTCGCCCTCTGTTTCAGCCCCTCTGTTTCTCGCCCTCTGTTTCAGCCCCTCTGTTTCTCGCCCTCTGTTTCAGCCCCTCTGTTTCAGCCCCTCTGTTTCTCGCCCTCTGTTTCAGCCCCGCTGTTTCTCGCCCTCTGTTTCAGCACCGCTGATTCAGCCCCTCTGTTTCAGCCCCTCTGAATCAGCCCCTCTGATTCAGCCCCTCTGTTTCAGACCCTCTGTTTAAGCCCCTCTGTTTCAGCCCCTATGTTTCTCGCCCTCTGTTTCAGCCCCTCTGATTCTCGCCCTCTGTTTCAGCCCCTCTGTTTCTCGCCCTCTGTTTCAGCCCCTCTGTTTCAGCCCGTCTGTTTCGGGCACTCTGTTTCTCGCCCTCTGTTTCAGCGCCTCTGTTTCTCACCCTCTGTTTCAGCCCCTCTGATTCAGCCCCTCTGTTTCTCGCCCTCTGTTTCAGCCCCTCTGTTTCAGTCCCTCTGTTTCACGCCCTCTGTTTCTGCCCCTCTGTTTCTCGCCCTCTGTTTCAGCCCCTCTGATTCTCGCCCTCTATTTCAGCCCCGCTGATTCAGCCCCTCTGTTTCAGCCCCTCTGAATCAGCCCCTCTGATTCAGCCCCTCTGTTTCTGGCCCTCTGTTTCAGCCCCACTGTTTCAGCCCCTTTGTTTCAGCCCCTCTGTTTCAGCGCCTCTGTTTCTCGCCCTCTGTTTCAGCCCCTCTGTTTCTCGCCCTCTGTTTCAGCCCCTCTGATTCAGCCCCTCTGTTTGAACCCCTCTGTTTCTCCGCCTCTGTTCCAGGCCCTCTGTTTCAGACCCTTTGTTTCAGCCCCTCTGTTTCAGCCCCTCTGTTTCTCGCCCTCAGGTTCAGCCCCTCTGTTTATCGCCCTCTGTTTCAGCCCCTCTGTTTTAGCCCCTCGTATTCAGCCCCTCTGTTTCTCGCCCTCTGTTTCAGCCCCTCTGTTTCAGCCCCTCTGTTTCAGCCCCTCTGTTTCAGCCCCTCTGTTTCTCACCCTCTGTTTCAGCCCCTCTGTTTCTCGCCCTCTGTTTCAGACCCTCTGTTTCTCGCCCTCTGTTTCAGCCCCTCTGTTTCAGCCCCTCTGTTTCACGCCCTCTGTTTCTGCCCCTCTGTTTCTCGCCCTCTGTTTCAGCCCCTCTGTTTTTCGCCCTCTGTTTCAGCCCCTCTGTTTCTCGCCCTCTGTATCAGACCCTCTGTTTCAGCCCCTCTGTTTCAGCCCCCCTGTTTATCGCCCTCTGTTTCTCGCCATCTGTTTCAGCCCCTCTGTTTCTCGCCCTCTGTTTCAGCCCCTCTGTTTCGCGCTCTCTGTTTCAGCCCATCTGTTTCAGCCCCTCTGTTTCTCGCCCTCTGTGTCTGCCCCTCTGTTTCTCGCCCTCTGTTTCAACCCCTCTGTTTCTCGCCCTCTGTTTCAGCCCCTCTGTTTCTCGCCCTCTGTTTCAGCCCCTCTGTTTCTCGCCCTCTGTTTCAGCCCCTCTGTTTCAGCCCCTCTGTTTCTCGCCCTCTGTTTCAGCCCCGCTGTTTCTCGCCCTCTGTTTCAGCACCGCTGATTCAGCCCCTCTGTTTCAGCCCCTCTGAATCAGCCCCTCTGTTTCAGCCCCTCTGTTTCAGACCCTCTGTTTCAGCCCCTCTGTTTCAGCCCCTCTGTTTCTCGCCCTCTGTTTCAGCCCCTCTGATTCTCGCCCTCAGTTTTAGCCCCTCTGTTTCTCGCCCACGGTTTCAGCCCCTCTGATTCAGCCCCTCTGTTCCACCCCTCTGATTCAGCCCCTCTGATTCAGCCCCTCTGATTCAGCCCCTCTGTTTCTCACGCTCTGTTTCAGCCCCTCTGTTTCAGCCCCTCTGTTTCTCACCCTCTGTTTCAGCCCCTCTGATTCATCCCCTCTGATTCAGCCCCTCTGTTTCTCGCCCTCTGTTTCAGCCCCTCTGTTTCTCGCCCTCTGTTTCAGCCCCTCTGTTTCAGCCCCTCTGTTTCAGCCCCTCTGTTTCAGCGCCTCTGTTTCTCGCCCTCTGTTTCAGCCCCTCTGATTCAGCCACTCTGTTTCAGCCCCTCTGTTTCTCCCCCTCTGTTCCAGCCACTCTGTTTCAGCCCCTCTGTTTCAGCCTCTCTGTTTCAGCCCCTCTGTTTCAGCCCCTCTGTTTCCCGCCCTCTGTTTCAGCCCCTCTGTTTCTCGCCCTCTGTTTCAGCCCCTCTGTTTCAGCCCGTCTGTTTCGGGCACTCTGTTTCTCGCCCTCTGTTTCAGCGCCTCTGTTTCTCACCCTCTGTTTCAGCCCCTCTGATTCAGCCCCTCTGTTTCTCGCACTCTGTTTCAGCCACTCTGTTTCAGCCCCTCTGATTCAGCCCCTCTGTTTCTCGCCCTCTGTTTCAGCCCCTCTGTTTCTCGCCCTCTGTTTCAGCCCCTCAGATTCAGCCCCTCTGTTTCTCGCCCTCTGCTTCAGCCGCTCTGTTTCAGCCCCTCTGTTTCTCGCCCTCTGTTTCAGCCCCTCTGTTTCAGCCCCTCTGTTTCACGCCCTCTGTTTCTCGCCCTCTGTTTCAGCCACTCTGATTCTCGCCCTCAATTTCAGCCCCGCTGATTCAGCCCCTCTGTTTCAGCCCCTCTGAATCAGCCCCTCTGATTCAGCCCCTCTGTTTCCGCCCCTCTGTTTCAGCCCCACTGTTTCAGCCCCTTTGTTTCAGCCCCTCTGTTTCAGCGCCTCTGTTTCTCGCCCTCTGTTTCAGCCCCTCTGTTTCTCGCCCTCTGTTTCAGCCCCTCTCATTCAGCCCCTCTGTTTCAACCCCTCTGTTTCTCCGCCTCTGTTCCAGGCCCTCTGTTTCAGCCCCTCTGTTTCAGCCCCTCTGTTTCAGCCCCTCTGTTTCTCGCCCTCAGGTTCAGCCCCTCTGTTTATCGCCCTCTGTTTCAGCCCCTCTGTTTTAGCCCCTCGTATTCAGCCCCTCTGTTTCTCGCCCTCTGTTTCAGCCCCTCTGTTTCAGCCCCTCTGTTTCAGCCCCTCTGTTTCTCACCCTCTGTTTCAGCCCCTCTGTTTCTCGCCCTCTGTTTCAGCCCCTCTGTTTCTCGCCCTTTGTTTCAGCCCATCTGTTTCAGCCCCTCTGTTTCTCGCCCTCTGTTTCTGCCCCTCTGTTTCTCGCCCTCTGTTACAGCCCCTCTGTTTTTCGCCCTCTGTTTCAGCCCCTCTGTTTCTCGCCCTCTGTATCAGACCCTCTGTTTCAGCCCCTCTGTTTCAGCCCCTCTGTTTCAGCCCCTCTGTTTATCGCCCTCTGTTTCTCGCCATCTGTTTCAGCACCTCTGTTTCTCGCCCTCTGTTTCAGCCCCTCTGTTTCGCGCTCTCTGTTTCAGCCCCTCTGTTTCAGCCCCTCTGTTTCTCGCCCTCTGTGTCTGCCCCTCTGTTTCTCGCCCTCTGTTTCAACCCCTCTGTTTCTCGCCCTCTGTTTCAGCCCCGCTGATTCAGCCCCTCTGTTTCAGCCCCTCAGGTTCAGCCCCTCTGTTTATCGCCCTCTGTTTCAGCCCCTCTGTTTCAGCCCCTCGTATTCAGCCCCTCTGTTTCTCGCCCTCTGTTTCAGCCCCTCTGTTTCAGCCCCTCTGTTTTTCGCGATCTATTTCTCACCCTCTGTTTCTAGCCCTCTGTTTCAGCCCCTCTGTTTCTCGCCCTCTGTTTCTGCCCCTCTGTTTCTCGCCCTCTGTTACAGCCCCTCTGTTTTTCGCCCTCTGTTTCAGCCCCTCTGTTTCTCGCCCTCTGTATCAGACCCTCTGTTTCAGCCCCTCTGTTTCAGCCCCTCTGTTTATCGCCCTCTGTTTCTCGCCATCTGTTTCAGCCCCTCTGTTTCTCGCCCTCTGTTTCAGCCCCTCTGTTTCGCGCTCTCTGTTTCAGCCCCTCTGTTTCAGCCCCTCTGTTTCTCGCCCTCTGTGTCTGCCCCTCTGTTTCTCGCCCTCTGTTTCAACCCCTCTGTTCCTCGCCCTCTGTTTCAGCCCCGCTGATTCAGCCCCTCTGTTTCAGCCCCTCTGATTCAGCCCCTCTGTTTCTCGCCCTCTGTTTCAGCCCCTCTGCTTCTCGCCCTCTGTTGCAGCCCCTCTATTTCTCGCCCTCTGTTTCAGCCCCTCTGATTCTAGCCCTCTGATTCAGCCCCACTGATTCAGCCCCTCTTTTTCTCGCCCTCTGTTTCAGCCCCTCTGTTTCAGCCCTTCTGTTTCAGCCCCTCTGTTTCAGCCCCTCTGTTTCAGCCCCTCTGTTTCTCGCCCTCTGTCTCTGCCCCTCTGTTTCTCGCCCTCTGTTTCAGCCCCGCTGATCCAGCCCCTCTGTTTCAGCCCCTCTGAATCAGCCCTTCTGATTCAGCTCCTCTGTTTCAGCCCCACTTTTTCAGCCCCTCTGTTTCTCGCCCTCTGTTTCAGCCCCTCTGATTCTCGCCCACTGTTTCAGCCCCTCTGTTTCGCGCCATCTGTTTCAGCCCTCTGATTCAGCCCCTCTGTTTCAGCCCTTCTGATTCAGCCCCTCTGATTCAGCCCCTCTGATTCAGCCCCTCTGTTTCTCGCCCTCTGTTTCAGCACCTCTGTTTCAGCCCCTCTGTTTCAGCCTCTCTGTTTCTCACCTACTGTTTCAGCCCGTCTGATTCAACCCCTCTGATTCAGCCCCTCTGATTCAGCCCCTCTGTTTCAGCGCCTCTGATTCAGCCCCTCTGATTCAGCCCCTCTGTTTCTCGCCCTCTCTTTCAGCCGCTCTGTTTCAGCCCCTCTGTTTCACCTCCTCTGTTTCAGCTCCTCTGTTTCTAGCCCTCTGTTTCAGCGCCTCTATTTCTCGCCCTCTGTTCCAGCCCCTCTGTTTCTCGCCCTCTGTTTCAGCCCCTCTGTTTCAGCCCCTCTGTTTCAGCCCCTCTGTTTCTCGACCTCTGTTTCAGCCCCTCTGTTTCTCGCCCTCAGTTTCAGCCCATCTGTATCTCGTTCTCTGTTTCAGCCCCTCTGTTTCAGCCCCTCTGTTTCTCGCCCTCTGTTTCAGCCCCTCTGTTTCAGCCCCTCTGTTTCAGCCCGTCTGTTTCTCACCCTCTTTTTCAGCCCCTCTGTTTCTCGCCCTCTGTTTCAGCCCCTCTGTTTCTCGCCCTCTGTTTCAGCCCCTCTGTTTCAGCCCCTCTGTTTCAGCCCCTCTGTTTCTCACCCTCTGTTTCAGCCCCTCTGTTTCTCGCCCTCTGTTTCAGCCCCTCTGTTTCTCGCCCTCTGTTTCAGCCCTTCTGTTTCAGCCCCTCTGTTTCTCGCCCTCTGTTTCTGCCCCTCTGTTTCTCGCCCTCTGTTTCAGCCCCGCTGTTTCTTGCCCTCTGCTTCAGCCCCGCTGATTCAGCCCCTGTGTTTCAGACCCTCTGAATCAGCCCCTCTGATTCAGCCCCTCTGTTTCAGCCCCTCTGTTTCAGCCCCTCTGTTTCTCGCCCTCTGTTTCAGCCCCTCTGTTTCTCGCCGTCTGTTTCAGCCCCACTGTTTCTCGCCCTCTGTTCAGCCCCTATGTTTCTCGCCCACTGTTTCAGCCCGTCTGATTCAGCCCCTCTGATTCAGCCCCTCTGATTCAGACCCTCTGTTTCAGCGCCTCTGATTCAGCCCCTCTGATTCAGCCCCTCTGTTTCTCGCCCTCTCTTTCAGCCGCTCTGTTTCAGCCCCTCTGTTTCACCTCCTCTGTTTCAGCCCCTCTGTTTCTAGCCCTCTGTTTCAGCCCCTCTATTTCTCGCCCTCTGTTCCAGCCCCTCTGTTTCTCGCCCTCTGTTTCAGCCCCTCTGTTTCTCGCCCTCTGTTTCAGCCCCTCTGTTTCGCGCTCTCTGTTTCAGCCCCTCTGTTTCAGCCCCTCTGTTTCTCGCCCTCTGTGTCTGCCCCTCTGTTTCTCGCCCTCTGTTTCTCGCCCTCTGTTTCAGCCCCGCTGATTCAGCCCCTCTGTTTCAGCCCCTCTGATTCAGCCCCTCTGTTTCTCGCCCTCTGTTTCAGCCCCTCTGCTTCTCGCCCTCTGTTGCAGCCCCTCTATTTCTCGCCCTCTGTTTCAGCCCCTCTGATTCAGCCCCTCTGTTTCAGCCCCTCTGTTTCAGCGCCTCTGTTTCTCGCCCTCTGTTTCAGCCCCTCTGTTTCTAGCCCTCTGATTCAGCCCCTCTGATTCAGCCCCTCTTTTTCTCGCCCTCTGTTTCAGCCCCTCTGTTTCAGCCCTTCTGTTTCAGCCCCTCTGTTTCAGCCCCTCTGTTTCAGCCCCTCTGTTTCTCGCCCTCTGTCTCTGACCCTCTGTTTCTCGAACTCTGTTTCAGCCCCGCTGATTCAGCCCCTCTGTTTCAGCCCCTCTGAATCAGCCCTTCTGATTCAGCTCCTCTGTTTCAGCCCCACTTTTTCAGCCCCTCTGTTTCTCGCCCTCTGTTTCAGCCCCTCTGATTCTCGCCCTCTGTTTCAGCCCCTCTGTTTCGCGCCGTCTGTTTCAGCCCCTCTGATTCAGCCCCTCTGTTTCAGCCCTTCTGATTCAGCCCCTCTGATTCAGCCCCTCTGATTCAGCCCCTCTGTTTCTCGCCCTCTGTTTCAGCACCTCTGTTTCAGCCCCACTGTTTCAGCCTCTCTGTTTCTCACCCACTGTTTCAGCCCGTCTGATTCAGCCCCTCTGATTCAGCCCCTCTGATTCAGCCCCTCTGTTTCAGCGCCTCTGATTCAGCCCCTCTGATTCAGCCCCTCTGTTTCTCGCCCTCTCTTTCATCCGCTCTGTTTCAGCCCCTCTGTTTCACCTCCTCTGTTTCAGCTCCTCTGTTTCTAGCCCTCTGTTTCAGCCCCTCTGTTTCTCGCCCTCTGTTCCAGCCCCTCTGTTTCTCGCCCTCTGTTTCAGCCCCTCTGTTTCAGCCCCTCTGTTTCAGCCCCTCTGTTTCTCGCCCTCTGTTTCAGCCCCTCTGTTTCTCGCCCTCAGTTTCAGCCCATCTGTTTCTCGTTCTCTGTTTCAGCCCCTCTGTTTCAGCCCCTCTGTTTCTCGCCCTCTGTTTCAGCCCCTCTGTTTCAGCCCCTCTGTTTCAGCCCCTCTGTTTCAGCCCGTCTGTTTCTCACCCTCTTTTTCAGCCCCTCTATTTCTCGCCCTCTGTTTCAGCAACTCTGTTTCTCGCCCTCTGTTTCAGCCCCTCTGTTTCAGCCCCTCTGTTTCAGCCCCTCTGTTTCAGCCCCTCTGTTTCTCACCCTCTGTTTCAGCCCCTCTGTTTCTCGCCCTCTGTTTCAGCCCCTCTGTTTCTCGCCCTCTGTTTCAGCCCTTCTGTTTCAGCCCCTCTGTTTCTCGCCCTCTGTTTCTGCCCCTCTGTTTCTCGCCCTCTGTTTCAGCCCCGCTGTTTCTCGCCCTCTGCTTCAGCCCCGCTGATTCAGCCCCTCTGTTTCAGCCCCTCTGAATCAGCCCCTCTGATTCAGCCCCTCTGTTTCAGCCCCTCTATTTCAGCCCCTCTGTTTCTCGCCCTCTGTTTCAGCCCCTCTGTTTCTCGCCCCTCTGTTTCAGCCCCACTGTTTCTCGCCCTCTGTTCAGCCCCTATGTTTCTCGCCCACTGTTCCAGCCCGTCTGATTCAGCCCCTCTGTTTCAGCGCCTCTGATTCAGCCCCTCTGATTCAGCCCCTCTGTTTCAGCGCCTCTGATTCAGCCCCTCTGATTCAGCCCCTCTGTTTCTCGCCCTCTCTTTCAGCCGCTCTGTTTCAGCCCCTCTGTTTCACCTCCTCTGTTTCAGCCCCTCTGTTTCTAGCCCTCTGTTTCAGCCCTTCTGTTTCTCGCCCTCTGTTCCAGCCCCTCTGTTTCTCGCCCTCTGTTTCAGCCCCTCTGTTTCAGCCCCTCTGTTTCAGCCCCTCTGTTTCTCGCCCTCTGTTTCAGCCCCTCTGTTTCTCGCCCTCAGTTTCAGCCCATCTGTTTCTCGCCCTCTGTTTCAGCCCCTCTGTTTCAGCCCCTCTGTTTCTCGCCCTCTGTTTCAGCCCCTCTGTTTCAGCCCCTCTGTTTCAGCCCGTCTGTTTCTCACCCTCTTTTTCAGCCCCTCTGTTTCTCGCCCTCTGTTTCAGCCCCTCTGTTTCTCGCCCTCTGTTTCAGCCCCTCTGTTTCAGCCCCTCTGTTTCTCGCCCTCTGTTTCTGCCCCAATGTTTCTCGCCCTCTGTTTCAGCCACTTTGTTTTTCGCCCTCTGTTTCAGCCCCTCTGTTTCTCGCCCTCAGTATCAGACCCTCTGTTTCAGCCGCTCTGTTTCAGACCCTCTGTTTCAGCCCCTCTCTTTCTCGCCCGCGGTTTCTCGCCCCCTGTTTCAGCCACTCTGTTTCTCACCCTCTATTTCAGCCACTCTGTTTCTCGCCCTCTGTTTCAGCCCCCCTGTTTCTCGCCCTCTGTTTCAGCCCCTCTGTTTCAGCCCCGCTGTTTCTCGCCCTCTGTTTCAGCCCCTCCGTTTCAGCCCCTCTGTTTCAGCCTCTCTGTTTCAGCCCCTCTGTTTCTCGCCCTCTGTTTCAGCCCCTCTGTTTCTCGCCCTCTGTTCAGCACCTTAGTTTCTCGCCCTCTGTTTCAGCCCCTCTGTTTCTCGCCCTCTGTTTCAGCCCCTCTGTTTCAGCCCCTCTGTTTCTCGCCCTCTGTTTCTGGCCCTCTGTTTCTCGCCCTCTGTTTCAGCCCCTCTGTTTCTCGCCCTCGGTTTCAGCCCCTCTGTTTCATCCCCTCTGTTTCAGCCCCTCTGTTTCAGCCCCTCTGTTTCTCGCCCTCTGTTTCAGCCCCTCTGTTTCTCGCCCTCTGTTTCAGGCCCTCTGTTTCTCGCCCTCTGTTTCAGCCCCTCTCTTTCAGCCCCTCTGTTTTTGCCCCTCTGTTTCTCGCCCTCTGTTTCAGCCCCTCTGTTTCAGCCCCTCTGTTTCAGCCCCTCTGTTTCTCACCCTCTGTTTCAGCCCCTCTGTTTCTCGCCCTCTGTTTCAGCCCCTCTGTTTCTCGCCCTCTGTTTCAGCCCTTCTGTTTCAGCCCCTCTGTTTCTCGCCCTCTGTTTCTGCCCCTCTGTTTCTCGCCCTCTGTTTCAGCCCCGCTGTTTCTCGCCCTCTGCTTCAGCCCCGCTGATTCAGCCCCTCTGTTTCAGCACCTCTGAATCAGCCCCTCTGATTCAGCCCCTCTGTTTCAGCCCCTCTGTTTCAGCCCCTCTGTTTCTCGCCCTCTTTTTCAGCCCCTCTGTTTCTCGCCCTCTGTTTCAGCCCCTCTGTTTCTCGCCCTCTGTTCAGCCCCTATGTTTCTCGCCCTCTGTTTCAGCCCGTCTGTTTTTCGCCCTCTGTTTCAGCACCTCAGTTTCAGCCCCTCTGTTTCTCGCCCTCTGTTTCTGCCACTCTGTTTCTCGCCCTCTGTTTCAGCCCCGCTGATTCAGCCCCTCTGTTTCAGCCCCTCTGAATCAGCCCCTCTGATTCAGCCCCTCCGTTTCAGCCCCTCTGTTTCAGCCCCTCTGTTTCTCGCCCTCTGTTTCAGCCCATCTGATTCTCGCCCTCTGTTTCCGCCCCTCTGATTCTCACCCTCTGTTTCAGCCCCTCTGATTGAGCCCCTCTATTTCAGCCCCTCTGATTCAGCCCCTCTGATTCAGCCCCTTTGATTCAGCCCCTCTGTTTCTCGCCCTCTGTTTCAGCCCCTCTGTTTCTCGCCCTCTGTTTCAGGCCCTCTGTTTCTCGCCCTCTGTTTCAGCCCCTCTGTTTCAGCCCCTCTGTTTCAGCCCCTCTGTTTCTCACCCTCTGTTTCAGCCCCTCTGTTTCTCGCCCTCTGTTTCAGCCCCTCTGTTTCTCGCCCTCTGTTTCAGCCCTTCTGTTTCAGCCCCTCTGTTACTCGCCCTCTGTTTCAGCCCCTCTGTTTCTCGCCCTCTGTTCAGCCCCTATGTTTCTCGCCCTCTGTTTCAGCCCCTCTGTTTTTCGCCCTCTGTTTCAGCCCCTCTGTTTCAGCCCCTCTGTTTCTCGCCCTCTGTTTCTGACACTCTGTTTCTCGCCCTCTGTTTCAGCCCCGCTGATTCAGCCCCTCTGTTTCAGCCCCTCTGAATCAGCCCCTCTGATTCAGCCCCTCCGTTTCAGCCCCTCTGTTTCAGCCCCTCTGTTTCTCGCCCTCTGTTTCAGACCATCTGATTCTCGCCCTCTGTTTCCGCCCCTCTGATTCTCACCCTCTGTTTCAGCCCCTCTGATTGAGCCCCTCTATTTCAGCCCCTCTGATTCAGCCCCTCTGATTCAGCCCCTCTGATTCAGCCCCTCTGTTTCTCGCCCTCTGTTTCAGCCCCTCTGTTTCTCGCCCTCTGTTTCAGGCCCTCTGTTTCTCGCCCTCTGTTTCAGCCCCTCTCTTTCAGCCCCTCTGTTTCAGCCCCTCTGATTCTCGCCCTCTGTTTCAGCCCCTCTGTTTCAGCCACTCTGTTTCTCACCCTCTGTTTCAGCCCCTCTGTTTCTCGCCCTCTGTTTCAGCCCCTCTGTTTCTCGCCCTCTGTTTCAGCCCTTCTGTTTCAGCCCCTCTGTTTCTCGCCCTCTGTTTCTGCCCCTCTGTTTCTCGCCCTCTGTTTCAGCACCGCTGTTTCTCGCCCTCTGCTTCAGCCCGCTGATTCAGCCCCTCTGTTTCAGCCCCTCTGAATCAGCCCCTCTGATTCAGCCCCTCTGTTTATCGCCCTCTGTTTCAGGCCCTCTGTTTCTCGCCCTCTGTTTCAGCCCCTCTCTTTCAGCCCCTCTGTTTCAGCCCCTCTGTTTCTCGCCCTCTGTTTCAGCCCCTCTGTTTCAGCCCCTCTGTTTCTCACCCTCTGTTTCAGCCCCTCTGTTTCTCGCCTTCTGTTTCAGCCCCTCTGTTTCTCGCCCTCTGTTTCAGCCCCTCTGATTCAGCCCCTCTGTTTCAGCCCCTCTGTTTCAGCCCCTCTGTTTCTCACCCTCTGTTTCAGCCCCTCTGTTTCTCGCCCTCTGTTTCAGCCCCTCTGTTTCTCGCCCTCTGTTTCAGCCCTTCTGTTTCAGCCCCTCTGTTACTCGCCCTCTGTTTCAGCCCCTCTGTTTCTCGCCCTCTGTTCAGCCCCTATGTTTCTCGCCCTCTGTTTCAGCCCCTCTGTTTTTCGCCCTCTGTTTCAGCCCCTCTGTTTCAGCCCCTCTGTTTCTGACACTCTGTTTCTCGCCCTCTATTTCAGCCCCGCTGATTCAGCCCCTCTGTTTCAGCCCCTCTGAATCAGCCCCTCTGATTCAGCCCCTCCGTTTCAGCCCCTCTGTTTCAGCCCCTCTGTTTCTCGCCCTCTGTTTCAGACCATCTGATTCTCGCCCTCTGTTTCCGCCCCTCTGATTCTCACCCTCTGTTTCAGCCCCTCTGATTGAGCCCCTCTATTTCAGCCCCTCTGATTCAGCCCCTCTGATTCAGCCCCTCTGATTCAGCCCCTCTGTTTCTCGCCCTCTGTTTCAGCCCCTCTGTTTCTCGCCCTCTGTTTCAGGCCCTCTGTTTCTCGCCCTCTGTTTCAGCCCCTCTCTTTCAGCCCCTCTGTTTCAGCCCCTCTGTTTCTCGCCCTCTGTTTCAGCCCCTCTGTTTCAGCCACTCTGTTTCTCACCCTCTGTTTCAGCCCCTCTGTTTCTCGCCCTCTGTTTCAGCCCCTCTGTTTCTCGCCCTCTGTTTCAGCCCTTCTGTTTCAGCCCCTCTGTTTCTCGCCCTCTGTTTCTGCCCCTGTTTCTCGCCCTCTGTTTCAGCACCGCTGTTTCTCGCCCTCTGCTTCAGCCCGCTGATTCAGCCCCTCTGTTTCAGCCCCTCTGAATCAGCCCCTCTGATTCAGCCCCTCTGTTTATCGCCCTCTGTTTCAGGCCCTCTGTTTCTCGCCCTCTGTTTCAGCCCCTCTCTTTCAGCCCCTCTGTTTCAGCCCCTCTGTTTCTCGCCCTCTGTTTCAGCCCCTCTGTTTCAGCCCCTCTGTTTCTCACCCTCTGTTTCAGCCCCTCTGTTTCTCGCCTTCTGTTTCAGCCCCTCTGTTTCTCGCCCTCTGTTTCAGCCCTTCTGTTTCAGCCCCTCTGTTTCTCGCCCTCTGTTTCTGCCCCTCTGTTTCTCGCCCTCTGTTTCAGCCCCGCTGTTTCTCGCCCTCTGCTTCAGCCCCGCTGATTCAGCCCCTCTGTTTCAGCCCCTCTGAATCAGCCCCTCTGATTCAGCCCCTCTGTTTCAGCCCCTCTGTTTCAGCCCCTCTGTTTCTCGCCCTCTGTTTCAGCCCCTCTGTTTCTCGCCCTCTGTTTCAGCCCCTCTGTTTCTCGCCCTCTGTTCAGCCCCTATGTTTCTCGCCCTCTGTTTCAGCCCCTCTGTTTTTCGCCCTCTGTTTCAGCCCCTCTGTTTCTCGCCCTCTGTTTCAGCCCTTCTGTTTCAGCCCCTCTGTTACTCGCCCTCTGTTTCTGCCCCTGTCTCTCGCCCTCTGTTTCAGCACCGCTGTTTCTCGCCCTCTGCTTCAGCCCGCTGATTCAGCCCCTCTGTTTCAGCCCCTCTGAATCAGCCCCTCTGATTCAGCCCCTCTGTTTATCGCCCTCTGTTTCAGGCCCTCTGTTTCTCGCCCTCTGTTTCAGCCCCTCTCTTTCAGCCCCTCTGTTTCAGCCCCGCTGTTTCTCGCCCTCTGTTTCAGCCCCTCTGTTTCAGCCCCTCTGTTTCTCACCCTCTGTTTCAGCCCCTCTGTTTCTCGCCTTCTGTTTCAGCCCCTCTGTTTCTCGCCCTCTGTTTCAGCCCTTCTGTTTCAGCCCCTCTGTTTCTCGCCCTCTGTTTCTGCCCCTCTGTTTCTCGCCCTCTGTTTCAGCCCCGCTGTTTCTCGCCCTCTGCTTCAGCCCCGCTGATTCAGCCCCTCTGTTTCAGCCCCTCTGAATCAGCCCCTCTGATTCAGCCCCTCTGTTTCAGCCCCTCTGTTTCAGCCCCTCTGTTTCTCGCCCTCTGTTTCAGCCCCTCTGTTTCTCGCCCTCTGTTTCAGCCCCTCTGTTTCTCGCCCTCTGTTCAGCCCCTATGTTTCTCGCCCTCTGTTTCAGCCCCTCTGTTTTTCGCCCTCTGTTTCAGCCCCTCTGTTTCAGCCCCTCTGTTTCTCGCCCTCTGTTTCTGCCACTCTGTTTCTCGCCCTCTGTTTCAGCCCCGCTGATTCAGCCCCTCTGTTTCAGCCCCTCTGAATCAGCCCCTCTGATTCAGCCCCTCTGTTTCAGCCCCTCTGTTTCTCGCCCTCTGTTTCAGCCCATCTGATTCTCGCCCTCTGTTTCCGCCCCTCTGATTCTCACCCTCTGTTTCAGCCCCTCTGATTGAGCCCCTCTATTTCAGCCCCTCTGATTCAGCCCTTCTGATTCAGCCCCTCTGATTCAGCCCCTCTGTTTCTCGCCCTCTGTTTCAGCCCCTCTGTTTCAGCCACTCTGTTTCATCCCCTCTGTTTCAGCCCCTCTGTTTCAGCCCCTCTGTTTCTCGCCCTCTGTTTCAGCCCCTCTGTTTCTCGCCCTCTGTTTCAGGCCCTCTGTTTCTCGCCCTCTGTTTCAGCCCCTCTCTTTCAGCCCCTCTGTTTCAGCCCCTCTGTTTCTCGCCCTCTGTTTCAGCCCCTCTGTTTCAGCCCCTCTGTTTCAGCCCCTCTGTTTCTCACCCTCTGTTTCAGCCCCTCTGTTTCTCGCCCTCTGTTTCAGCCCCTCTGTTTCTCGCCCTCTGTTTCAGCCCTTCTGTTTCAGCCCCTCTGTTTCTCGCCCTCTGTTTCTGCCCCTCTGTTTCTCGCCCTCTGTTTCAGCCCCGCTGTTTCTCGCCCTCTGGTTGGGCCCCGCTGATTCAGCCCCTCTGTTTCAGCCCCTCTGAATCAGCCCCTCTGATTCAGCCCCTCTGTTTCAGCCCCTCTGTTTCAGCCCCTCTGTTTCTCGCCCTCTGTTTCAGCCCCTCTGTTTCTCGCCCTCTGTTTCAGCCCCACTGTTTCTCGCCCTCTGTTCAGCCCCTATGTTTCTCGCCCTCTGTTTCAGCCCCTCTGTTTTTCGCCCTCTGTTTCAGCCCCTCTGTTTCAGCCCCTCTGTTTCTCGCCCTCTCTTACTGCCACTCTGTTTCTCGCCCTCTTTTTCAGCCCCGCTGATTCAGCCCCTCTGTTTCAGCCCCTCTGAATCAGCCCCTCTGATTCAGCCCCTCCGTTTCAGCCCCTCTGTTTCAGCCCCTCTGTTTCTCGCCCTCTGTTTCAGCCCATCTGATTCTCGCCCTCTGTTTCCGCCCCTCTGATTCTCACCCTCTGTTTCAGCCCCTCTGATTGAGCCCCTCTGTTTCAGCCCCTCTGATTCAGCCCCTCTGATTCAGCCCCTCTGATTCAGCCCCTCTGTTTCTCGCCCTCTGTTTCAGCCCCTCTATTTCAGCCCCTCTGTTTCAGCCCCTCTGTTTCAGCCCCTCTGTTTCTCACCCTCTGTTTCAGCCCCTCTGATACAGCCCCTCTGATTCAGCTCCTCTCTTTCAGCCCCACTTTTTCAGCCCCTTTGTTTCTCGTCCTCTGTTTCAGCCCCTCTGATTCTCGCCCTCTGTTTCAGCCCCTCTGTTTCTCGCCGTCTGTTTCAGCCCCTCTGATTCAGCCCCTCTGTTTCAGCCCTTCTGATTCAGCCCCTCTGATTCAGCCCCTCTGATTCAGCCCCTCTGTTTCTCGCCCTCTGTTTCAGCCCCTCTGTTTCAGCCCCTCTGTTTCAGCCCCTCTGTTTCTCACCCTCTGTTTCAGCCCGTCTGATTCAGCCCCACTGATTCAGCCCCTCTGATTCAGCCCCTCTGTTTCAGCCCCTCTGTTTCTCGCCCTCTCTTTCAGCCGCTCTGTTTCAGCCCCTCTGTTTCACATCCTCTGTTTCAGCCCCTCTGTTTCTAGCCCTCTTTTTCAGCCCCTCTGTTTCTCGCCCTCTGTTCCAGCCCCTCTGTTTCTCGCCCTCTGTTTCAGCCCCTCTGTTTCAGCAGCTCTGTTTATCGCCCTCTGTTTCAGCCCCTCTGTTTCTCGAACTCAGTTTCAGCCCCTCTGTTTCTCGCCCTCTGTTTCAGCCCCTCTGTTTCAGCCCCTCTGTTTCAGCCCCTCTGTTTCAGCCCCTCTGTTTCTCACCCTCTGTTTCAGCCCATCTGTTTCTCGCCCTCTGTTTCAGCCCCTCTGTTTCTCGCCCTCTGTTTCAGCCCTTCTGTTTCAGCCCCTCTGTTTCTCGCCCTCTGTTTCTGCCCCTCTGTTTCTCGCCCTCTGTTTCAGCCCCGCTGTTTCTTGCCCTCTGCTTCAGCCCCGCTGATTCAGCCCCTGTGTTTCAGACCCTCTGAATCAGCCCCTCTGATTCAGCCCCTCTGTTTCAGCCCCTCTGTTTCAGCCCCTCTGTTTCTCGCCCTCTGTTTCAGCCCCTCTGTTTCTCGCCGTCTGTTTCAGCCCCACTGTTTCTCGCCCTCTGTTCAGCCCCTATGTTTCTCGCACACTGTTTCAGCCCGTCTGATTCAGCCCCTCTGATTCAGCCCCTCTGATTCAGACCCTCTGTTTCAGCGCCTCTGATTCAGCCCCTCTGATTCAGCCCCTCTGTTTCTCGCCCTCTCTTTCAGCCGCTCTGTTTCAGCCCCTCTGTTTCACCTCCTCTGTTTCAGCCCCTCTGTTTCTAGCCCTCTGTTTCAGCCCCTCTATTTCTCGCCCTCTGTTCCAGCCCCTCTGTTTCTCGCCCTCTGTTTCAGCCCCTCTGTTTCTCACCCTCTGTTTCAGCCCCTCTGTTTCGCGCTCTCTGTTTCAGCCCCTCTGTTTCAGCCCCTCTGTTTCTCGCCCTCTGTGTCTGCCCCTCTGTTTCTCGCCCTCTGTTTCTCGCCCTCTGTTTCAGCCCCGCTGATTCAGCCCCTCTGTTTCAGCCCCTCTGATTCAGCCCCTCTGTTTCTCGCCCTCTGTTTCAGCCCCTCTGCTTCTCGCCCTCTGTTGCAGCCCCTCTATTTCTCGCCCTCTGTTTCAGCCCCTCTGATTCAGCCCCTCTGTTTCAGCCCCTCTGTTTCAGCGCCTCTGTTTCTCGCCCTCTGTTTCAGCCCCTCTGTTTCTAGCCCTCTGATTCAGCCCCTCTGATTCAGCCCCTCTTTTTCTCGCCCTCTGTTTCAGCCCCTCTGTTTCAGCCCTTCTGTTTCAGCCCCTCTGTTTCAGCCCCTCTGTTTCAGCCCCTCTGTTTCTCGCCCTCTGTCTCTGCCCCTCTGTTTCTCGAACTCTGTTTCAGCCCCGCTGATTCAGCCCCTCTGTTTCAGCCCCTCTGAATCAGCCCTTCTGATTCAGCTCCTCTGTTTCAGCCCCACTTTTTCAGCCCCTCTGTTTCTCGCCCTCTGTTTCAGCCCCTCTGATTCTCGCCCTCTGTTTCAGCCCCTCTGTTTCGCGCCGTCTGTTTCAGCCCCTCTGATTCAGCCCCTCTGTTTCAGCCCTTCTGATTCAGCCCCTCTGATTCAGCCCCTCTGATTCAGCCCCTCTGTTTCTCGCCCTCTGTTTCAGCACCTCTGTTTCAGCCCCTCTGTTTCAGCCTCTCTGTTTCTCACCCACTGTTTCAGCCCGTCTGATTCAGCCCCTCTGATTCAGCCCCTCTGATTCAGCCCCTCTGTTTCAGCGCCTCTGATTCAGCCCCTCTGATTCAGCCCCTCTGTTTCTCGCCCTCTCTTTCAGCCGCTCTGTTTCAGCCCCTCTGTTTCACCTCCTCTATTTCAGCTCCTCTGTTTCTAGCCCTCTGTTTCAGCCCCTCTGTTTCTCGCCCTCTGTTCCAGCCCCTCTGTTTCTCGCCCTCTGTTTCAGCCCCTCTGTTTCAGCCCCTCTGTTTCAGCCCCTCTGTTTCTCGCCCTCTGTTTCAGCCCCTCTGTTTCTCGCCCTCAGTTTCAGCCCATCTGTTTCTCGTTCTCTGTTTCAGCCCCTCTGTTTCAGCCCCTCTGTTTCTCGCCCTCTGTTTCAGCCCCTCTGTTTCAGCCCCTCTGTTTCAGCCCCTCTGTTTCAGCCCGTCTGTTTCTCATCCTCTTTTTCAGCCCCTCTATTTCTCGCCCTCTGTTTCAGCAACTCTGTTTCTCGCCCTCTGTTTCAGTCCCTCTGATTCAGCCCCTCTGATTCAGCCCCTCTGATTCAGCCCCTCTGTTTCTCGCCCTCTGTTTCAGCCCCTCTGTTTCTCGCCCTCTGTTTCAGGCCCTCTGTTTCTCGCCCTCTGTTTCAGCCCCTCTCTTTCAGCCCCTCTGTTTCAGCCCCTCTGTTTCTCGCCCTCTGTTTCAGCCCCTCTGTTTCAGCCACTCTGTTTCTCACCCTCTGTTTCAGCCCCTCTGTTTCTCGCCCTCTGTTTCAGCCCCTCTGTTTCTCGCCCTCTGTTTCAGCCCTTCTGTTTCAGCCCCTCTGTTTCTCGCCCTCTGTTCTGCCCCTGTTTCTCGCCCTCTGTTTCAGCACCGCTGTTTCTCGCCCTCTGCTTCAGCCCGCTGATTCAGCCCCTCTGTTTCAGCCCCTCTGAATCAGCCCCTCTGATTCAGCCCCTCTGTTTATCGCCCTCTGTTTCAGGCCCTCTGTTTCTCGCCCTCTGTTTCAGCCCCTCTCTTTCAGCCCCTCTGTTTCAGCCCCTCTGTTTCTCGCCCTCTGTTTCAGCCCCTCTGTTTCAGCCCCTCTGTTTCTCACCCTCTGTTTCAGCCCCTCTGTTTCTCGCCTTCTGTTTCAGCCCCTCTGTTTCTCGCCCTCTGTTTCAGCCCTTCTGTTTCAGCCCCTCTGTTTCTCGCCCTCTGTTTCTGCCCCTCTGTTTCTCGCCCTCTGTTTCAGCCCCGCTGTTTCTCGCCCTCTGCTTCAGCCCCGCTGATTCAGCCCCTCTGTTTCAGCCCCTCTGAATCAGCCCCTCTGATTCAGCCCCTCTGTTTCAGCCCCTCTGTTTCAGCCCCTCTGTTTCTCGCCCTCTGTTTCAGCCCCTCTGTTTCTCGCCCTCTGTTTCAGCCCCTCTGTTTCTCGCCCTCTGTTCAGCCCCTATGTTTCTCGCCCTCTGTTTCAGCCCCTCTGTTTTTCGCCCTCTGTTTCAGCCCCTCTGTTTCTCGCCCTCTGTTTCAGCCCTTCTGTTTCAGCCCCTCTGTTTCTCGCCCTCTGTTTCTGCCCCTGTTTCTCGCCCTCTGTTTCAGCACCGCTGTTTCTCGCCCTCTGCTTCAGCCCGCTGATTCAGCCCCTCTGTTTCAGCCCCTCTGAATCAGCCCCTCTGATTCAGCCCCTCTGTTTATCGCCCTCTGTTTCAGGCCCTCTGTTTCTCGCCCTCTGTTTCAGCCCCTCTGATTCTCGCCCTCTGTTTCAGCCCCTCTGTTTCTCGCCCTCTGTTTCAGCCCCTCTGTTTCAGCCCCTCTGTTTCTCACCCTCTGTTTCAGCCCCTCTGTTTCTCGCCTTCTGTTTCAGACCCTCTGTTTCTCGCCCTCTGTTTCAGCCCTTCTGTTTCAGCCCCTCTGTTTCTCGCCCTCTGTTTCTGCCCCTCTGTTTCTCGCCCTCTGTTTCAGCCCCGCTGTTTCTCGCCCTCTGCTTCAGCCCCGCTGATTCAGCCCCTCTGTTTCAGCCCCTCTGAATCAGCCCCTCTGATTCAGCCCCTCTGTTTCAGCCCCTCTGTTTCAGCCCCTCTGTTTCTCGCCCTCTGTTTCAGCCCCTCTGTTTCTCGCCCTCTGTTTCAGCCCCTCTGTTTCTCGCCCTCTGTTCAGCCCCTATGTTTCTCGCCCTCTGTTTCAGCCCCTCTGTTTTTCGCCCTCTGTTTCAGCCCCTCTGTTTCAGCCCCTCTGTTTCTCGCCCTCTGTTTCTGCCACTCTGTTTCTCGCCCTCTGTTTCAGCCCCGCTGATTCAGCCCCTCTGTTTCAGCCCCTCTGAATCAGCCCCTCTGATTCAGCCCCTCTGTTTCAGCCCCTCTGTTTCTCGCCCTCTGTTTCAGCCCATCTGATTCTCGCCCTCTGTTTCCGCCCCTCTGATTCTCACCCTCTGTTTCAGCCCCTCTGATTGAGCCCCTCTATTTCAGCCCCTCTGATTCAGCCCTTCTGATTCAGCCCCTCTGATCCAGCCCCTCTGTTTCTCGCCCTCTGTTTCAGCCCCTCTGTTTCAGCCACTCTGTTTCATCCCCTCTGTTTCAGCCCCTCTGTTTCAGCCCCTCTGTTTCTCGCCCTCTGTTTCAGCCCCTCTGTTTCTCGCCCTCTGTTTCAGGCCCTCTGTTTCTCGCCCTCTGTTTCAGCCCCTCTCTTTCAGCCCCTCTGTTTCAGCCCCTCTGTTTCTCGCCCTCTGTTTCAGCCCCTCTGTTTCAGCCCCTCTGTTTCAGCCCCTCTGTTTCTCACCCTCTGTTTCAGCCCCTCTGTTTCTCGCCCTCTGTTTCAGCCCCTCTGTTTCTCGCCCTCTGTTTCAGCCCTTCTGTTTCAGCCCCTCTGTTTCTCGCCCTCTGTTTCTGCCCCTCTGTTTCTCGCCCTCTGTTTCAGCCCCGCTGTTTCTCGCCCTCTGGTTGGGCCCCGCTGATTCAGCCCCTCTGTTTCAGCCCCTCTGAATCAGCCCCTCTGATTCAGCCCCTCTGTTTCAGCCCCTCTGTTTCAGCCCCTCTGTTTCTCGCCCTCTGTTTCAGCCCCTCTGTTTCTCGCCCTCTGTTTCAGCCCCACTGTTTCTCGCCCTCTGTTCAGCCCCTATGTTTCTCGCCCTCTGTTTCAGCCCCTCTGTTTTTCGCCCTCTGTTTCAGCCCCTCTGTTTCAGCCCCTCTGTTTCTCGCCCTCTCTTACTGCCACTCTGTTTCTCGCCCTCTTTTTCAGCCCCGCTGATTCAGCCCCTCTGTTTCAGCCCCTCTGAATCAGCCCCTCTGATTCAGCCCCTCCGTTTCAGCCCCTCTGTTTCAGCCCCTCTGTTTCTCGCCCTCTGTTTCAGCCCATCTGATTCTCGCCCTCTGTTTCCGCCCCTCTGATTCTCACCCTCTGTTTCAGCCCCTCTGATTGAGCCCCTCTGTTTCAGCCCCTCTGATTCAGCCCCTCTGATTCAGCCCCTCTGATTCAGCCCCTCTGTTTCTCGCCCTCTGTTTCAGCCCCTCTATTTCAGCCCCTCTGTTTCAGCCCCTCTGTTTCAGCCCCTCTGTTTCTCACCCTCTGTTTCAGCCCCTCTGATACAGCCCCTCTGATTCAGCTCCTCTCTTTCAGCCCCACTTTTTCAGCCCCTTTGTTTCTCGTCCTCTGTTTCAGCCCCTCTGATTCTCGCCCTCTGTTTCAGCCCCTCTGTTTCTCGCCGTCTGTTTCAGCCCCTCTGATTCAGCCCCTCTGTTTCAGCCCTTCTGATTCAGCCCCTCTGATTCAGCCCCTCTGATTCAGCCCCTCTGTTTCTCGCCCTCTGTTTCAGCCCCTCTGTTTCAGCCCCTCTGTTTCAGCCCCTCTGTTTCTCACCCTCTGTTTCAGCCCGTCTGATTCAGCCCCACTGATTCAGCCCCTCTGATTCAGCCCCTCTGTTTCAGCCCCTCTGTTTCTCGCCCTCTCTTTCAGCCGCTCTGTTTCAGCCCCTCTGTTTCACATCCTCTGTTTCAGCCCCTCTGTTTCTAGCCCTCTTTTTCAGCCCCTCTGTTTCTCGCCCTCTGTTCCAGCCCCTCTGTTTCTCGCCCTCTGTTTCAGCCCCTCTGTTTCAGCAGCTCTGTTTATCGCCCTCTGTTTCAGCCCCTCTGTTTCTCGAACTCAGTTTCAGCCCCTCTGTTTCTCGCCCTCTGTTTCAGCCCCTCTGTTTCAGCCCCTCTGTTTCAGCCCCTCTGTTTCAGCCCCTCTGTTTCTCACCCTCTGTTTCAGCCCATCTGTTTCTCGCCCTCTGTTTCAGCCCCTCTGTTTCTCGCCCTCTGTTTCAGCCCTTCTGTTTCAGCCCCTCTGTTTCTCGCCCTCTGTTTCTGCCCCTCTGTTTCTCGCCCTCTGTTTCAGCCCCGCTGTTTCTTGCCCTCTGCTTCAGCCCCGCTGATTCAGCCCCTGTGTTTCAGACCCTCTGAATCAGCCCCTCTGATTCAGCCCCTCTGTTTCAGCCCCTCTGTTTCAGCCCCTCTGTTTCTCGCCCTCTGTTTCAGCCCCTCTGTTTCTCGCCGTCTGTTTCAGCCCCACTGTTTCTCGCCCTCTGTTCAGCCCCTATGTTTCTCGCCCACTGTTTCAGCCCGTCTGATTCAGCCCCTCTGATTCAGCCCCTCTGATTCAGACCCTCTGTTTCAGCGCCTCTGATTCAGCCCCTCTGATTCAGCCCCTCTGTTTCTCGCCCTCTCTTTCAGCCGCTCTGTTTCAGCCCCTCTGTTTCACCTCCTCTGTTTCAGCCCCTCTGTTTCTAGCCCTCTGTTTCAGCCCCTCTATTTCTCGCCCTCTGTTCCAGCCCCTCTGTTTCTCGCCCTCTGTTTCAGCCCCTCTGTTTCTCGCCCTCTGTTTCAGCCCCTCTGTTTCGCGCTCTCTGTTTCAGCCCCTCTGTTTCAGCCCCTCTGTTTCTCGCCCTCTGTGTCTGCCCCTCTGTTTCTCGCCCTCTGTTTCTCGCCCTCTGTTTCAGCCCCGCTGATTCAGCCCCTCTGTTTCAGCCCCTCTGATTCAGCCCCTCTGTTTCTCGCCCTCTGTTTCAGCCCCTCTGCTTCTCGCCCTCTGTTGCAGCCCCTCTATTTCTCGCCCTCTGTTTCAGCCCCTCTGATTCAGCCCCTCTGTTTCAGCCCCTCTGTTTCAGCGCCTCTGTTTCTCGCCCTCTGTTTCAGCCCCTCTGTTTCTAGCCCTCTGATTCAGCCCCTCTGTTTCAGCCCCTCTGTTTCAGCCCCTCTGTTTCTCGCCCTCTGTCTCTGCCCCTCTGTTTCTCGAACTCTGTTTCAGCCCCGCTGATTCAGCCCCTCTGTTTCAGCCCCTCTGAATCAGCCCTTCTGATTCAGCTCCTCTGTTTCAGCCCCACTTTTTCAGCCCCTCTGTTTCTCGCCCTCTGTTTCAGCCCCTCTGATTCTCGCCCTCTGTTTCAGCCCCTCTGTTTCGCGCCGTCTGTTTCAGCCCCTCTGATTCAGCCCCTCTGTTTCAGCCCTTCTGATTCAGCCCCTCTGATTCAGCCCCTCTGATTCAGCCCCTCTGTTTCTCGCCCTCTGTTTCAGCACCTCTGTTTCAGCCCCTCTGTTTCAGCCTCTCTGTTTCTCACCCACTGTTTCAGCCCGTCTGATTCAGCCCCTCTGATTCAGCCCCTCTGATTCAGCCCCTCTGTTTCAGCGCCTCTGATTCAGCCCCTCTGATTCAGCCCCTCTGTTTCTCGCCCTCTCTTTCAGCCGCTCTGTTTCAGCCCCTCTGTTTCACCTCCTCTATTTCAGCTCCTCTGTTTCTAGCCCTCTGTTTCAGCCCCTCTGTTTCTCGCCCTCTGTTCCAGCCCCTCTGTTTCTCGCCCTCTGTTTCAGCCCCTCTGTTTCAGCCCCTCTGTTTCAGCCCCTCTGTTTCTCGCCCTCTGTTTCAGCCCCTCTGTTTCTCGCCCTCAGTTTCAGCCCATCTGTTTCTCGTTCTCTGTTTCAGCCCCTCTGTTTCAGCCCCTCTGTTTCTCGCCCTCTGTTTCAGCCCCTCTGTTTCAGCCCCTCTGTTTCAGCCCCTCTGTTTCAGCCCGTCTGTTTCTCATCCTCTTTTTCAGCCCCTCTATTTCTCGCCCTCTGTTTCAGCAACTCTGTTTCTCGCCCTCTGTTTCAGTCCCTCTGTTTCAGCCCCTCTGTTTCAGCCCCTCTGTTTCAGCCCCTCTGTTTCTCACCCTCTGTTTCAGCCCCTCTGTTTCTCGCCCTCTGTTTCAGCCCCTCTGTTTCTCGCCCTCTATTTCAGCCCTTCTGTTTCAGCCCCTCTGTTTCTCGCCCTCTGTTTCTGCCCCTCTGTTTCTCGCCCTCTGTTTCAGCCCCGCTGTTTCTCGCCCTCTGCTTCAGCCCCGCTGATTCAGCCCCTCTGTTTCAGCCCCTCTGAATCAGCCCCTCTGATTCAGCCCCTCTGTTTCAGCCCCTCTATTTCAGCCCCTCTGTTTCTCGCCCTCTGTTTCAGCCCCTCTGTTTCTCGCCCCTCTGTTTCAGCCCCACTGTTTCTCGCCCTCTGTTCAGCCCCTATGTTTCTCGCCCACTGTTCCAGCCCGTCTGATTCAGCCCCTCTGATTCAGCCCCTCTGATTCAGCCCCTCTGTTTCAGCGCCTCTGATTCAGCCCCTCTGATTCAGCCCCTCTGTTTCTCGCCCTCTCTTTCAGCCGCTCTGTTTCAGCCCCTCTGTTTCACCTCCTCTGTTTCAGCCCCTCTGTTTCTCGCCCTCTGTTTCAGCCCCTCTGTTTCAGCCCCTCTGTTTCAGCCCCTCTGTTTCTCGCCCTCTGTTTCAGCCCCTCTGTTTCTCGGCCTCAGTTTCAGCCCATCTGTTTCTCGCCCTCTGTTTCAGCCCCTCTGTTTCAGCCCCTCTGTTTCTCGCCCTCTGTTTCAGCCCCTCTGTTTCAGCCCCTCTGTTTCAGCCCGTCTGTTTCTCACCCTCTTTTTCAGCCCCTCTGTTTTTCGCCCTCTGTTTCAGCCCCTCTGTTTCTCGCCCTCTGTTTCAGCCCCTCTGTTTCAGCCCTTCTGTTTCAGCCCCTCTGTTTCTCGCCCTCTGTTCTGCCCCTGTTTCTCGCCCTCTGTTTCAGCACCGCTGTTTCTCGCCCTCTGCTTCAGCCCGCTGATTCAGCCCCTCTGTTTCAGCCCCTCTGAATCAGCCCCTCTGATTCAGCCCCTCTGTTTATCGCCCTCTGTTTCAGGCCCTCTGTTTCTCGCCCTCTGTTTCAGCCCCTCTCTTTCAGCCCCTCTGTTTCAGCCCCTCTGTTTCTCGCCCTCTGTTTCAGCCCCTCTGTTTCAGCCCCTCTGTTTCTCACCCTCTGTTTCAGCCCCTCTGTTTCTCGCCTTCTGTTTCAGCCCCTCTGTTTCTCGCCCTCTGTTTCAGCCCTTCTGTTTCAGCCCCTCTGTTTCTCGCCCTCTGTTTCTGCCCCTCTGTTTCTCGCCCTCTGTTTCAGCCCCGCTGTTTCTCGCCCTCTGCTTCAGCCCCGCTGATTCAGCCCCTCTGTTTCAGCCCCTCTGAATCAGCCCCTCTGATTCAGCCCCTCTGTTTCAGCCCCTCTGTTTCAGCCCCTCTGTTTCTCGCCCTCTGTTTCAGCCCCTCTGTTTCTCGCCCTCTGTTTCAGCCCCTCTGTTTCTCGCCCTCTGTTCAGCCCCTATGTTTCTCGCCCTCTGTTTCAGCCCCTCTGTTTTTCGCCCTCTGTTTCAGCCCCTCTGTTTCTCGCCCTCTGTTTCAGCCCTTCTGTTTCAGCCCCTCTGTTTCTCGCCCTCTGTTTCTGCCCCTGTTTCTCGCCCTCTGTTTCAGCACCGCTGTTTCTCGCCCTCTGCTTCAGCCCGCTGATTCAGCCCCTCTGTTTCAGCCCCTCTGAATCAGCCCCTCTGATTCAGCCCCTCTGTTTATCGCCCTCTGTTTCAGGCCCTCTGTTTCTCGCCCTCTGTTTCAGCCCCTCTGATTCTCGCCCTCTGTTTCAGCCCCTCTGTTTCTCGCCCTCTGTTTCAGCCCCTCTGTTTCAGCCCCTCTGTTTCTCACCCTCTGTTTCAGCCCCTCTGTTTCTCGCCTTCTGTTTCAGACCCTCTGTTTCTCGCCCTCTGTTTCAGCCCTTCTGTTTCAGCCCCTCTGTTTCTCGCCCTCTGTTTCTGCCCCTCTGTTTCTCGCCCTCTGTTTCAGCCCCGCTGTTTCTCGCCCTCTGCTTCAGCCCCGCTGATTCAGCCCCTCTGTTTCAGCCCCTCTGAATCAGCCCCTCTGATTCAGCCCCTCTGTTTCAGCCCCTCTGTTTCAGCCCCTCTGTTTCTCGCCCTCTGTTTCAGCCCCTCTGTTTCTCGCCCTCTGTTTCAGCCCCTCTGTTTCTCGCCCTCTGTTCAGCCCCTATGTTTCTCGCCCTCTGTTTCAGCCCCTCTGTTTTTCGCCCTCTGTTTCAGCCCCTCTGTTTCAGCCCCTCTGTTTCTCGCCCTCTGTTTCTGCCACTCTGTTTCTCGCCCTCTGTTTCAGCCCCGCTGATTCAGCCCCTCTGTTTCAGCCCCTCTGAATCAGCCCCTCTGATTCAGCCCCTCTGTTTCAGCCCCTCTGTTTCTCGCCCTCTGTTTCAGCCCATCTGATTCTCGCCCTCTGTTTCCGCCCCTCTGATTCTCACCCTCTGTTTCAGCCCCTCTGATTGAGCCCCTCTATTTCAGCCCCTCTGATTCAGCCCTTCTGATTCAGCCCCTCTGATCCAGCCCCTCTGTTTCTCGCCCTCTGTTTCAGCCCCTCTGTTTCAGCCACTCTGTTTCATCCCCTCTGTTTCAGCCCCTCTGTTTCAGCCCCTCTGTTTCTCGCCCTCTGTTTCAGCCCCTCTGTTTCTCGCCCTCTGTTTCAGGCCCTCTGTTTCTCGCCCTCTGTTTCAGCCCCTCTCTTTCAGCCCCTCTGTTTCAGCCCCTCTGTTTCTCGCCCTCTGTTTCAGCCCCTCTGTTTCAGCCCCTCTGTTTCAGCCCCTCTGTTTCTCACCCTCTGTTTCAGCCCCTCTGTTTCTCGCCCTCTGTTTCAGCCCCTCTGTTTCTCGCCCTCTGTTTCAGCCCTTCTGTTTCAGCCCCTCTGTTTCTCGCCCTCTGTTTCTGCCCCTCTGTTTCTCGCCCTCTGTTTCAGCCCCGCTGTTTCTCGCCCTCTGGTTGGGCCCCGCTGATTCAGCCCCTCTGTTTCAGCCCCTCTGAATCAGCCCCTCTGATTCAGCCCCTCTGTTTCAGCCCCTCTGTTTCAGCCCCTCTGTTTCTCGCCCTCTGTTTCAGCCCCTCTGTTTCTCGCCCTCTGTTTCAGCCCCACTGTTTCTCGCCCTCTGTTCAGCCCCTATGTTTCTCGCCCTCTGTTTCAGCCCCTCTGTTTTTCGCCCTCTGTTTCAGCCCCTCTGTTTCAGCCCCTCTGTTTCTCGCCCTCTCTTACTGCCACTCTGTTTCTCGCCCTCTTTTTCAGCCCCGCTGATTCAGCCCCTCTGTTTCAGCCCCTCTGAATCAGCCCCTCTGATTCAGCCCCTCCGTTTCAGCCCCTCTGTTTCAGCCCCTCTGTTTCTCGCCCTCTGTTTCAGCCCATCTGATTCTCGCCCTCTGTTTCCGCCCCTCTGATTCTCACCCTCTGTTTCAGCCCCTCTGATTGAGCCCCTCTGTTTCAGCCCCTCTGATTCAGCCCCTCTGATTCAGCCCCTCTGATTCAGCCCCTCTGTTTCTCGCCCTCTGTTTCAGCCCCTCTATTTCAGCCCCTCTGTTTCAGCCCCTCTGTTTCAGCCCCTCTGTTTCTCACCCTCTGTTTCAGCCCCTCTGATACAGCCCCTCTGATTCAGCTCCTCTCTTTCAGCCCCACTTTTTCAGCCCCTTTGTTTCTCGTCCTCTGTTTCAGCCCCTCTGATTCTCGCCCTCTGTTTCAGCCCCTCTGTTTCTCGCCGTCTGTTTCAGCCCCTCTGATTCAGCCCCTCTGTTTCAGCCCTTCTGATTCAGCCCCTCTGATTCAGCCCCTCTGATTCAGCCCCTCTGTTTCTCGCCCTCTGTTTCAGCCCCTCTGTTTCAGCCCCTCTGTTTCAGCCCCTCTGTTTCTCACCCTCTGTTTCAGCCCGTCTGATTCAGCCCCACTGATTCAGCCCCTCTGATTCAGCCCCTCTGTTTCAGCCCCTCTGTTTCTCGCCCTCTCTTTCAGCCGCTCTGTTTCAGCCCCTCTGTTTCACATCCTCTGTTTCAGCCCCTCTGTTTCTAGCCCTCTTTTTCAGCCCCTCTGTTTCTCGCCCTCTGTTCCAGCCCCTCTGTTTCTCGCCCTCTGTTTCAGCCCCTCTGTTTCAGCAGCTCTGTTTATCGCCCTCTGTTTCAGCCCCTCTGTTTCTCGAACTCAGTTTCAGCCCCTCTGTTTCTCGCCCTCTGTTTCAGCCCCTCTGTTTCAGCCCCTCTGTTTCAGCCCCTCTGTTTCAGCCCCTCTGTTTCTCACCCTCTGTTTCAGCCCATCTGTTTCTCGCCCTCTGTTTCAGCCCCTCTGTTTCTCGCCCTCTGTTTCAGCCCTTCTGTTTCAGCCCCTCTGTTTCTCGCCCTCTGTTTCTGCCCCTCTGTTTCTCGCCCTCTGTTTCAGCCCCGCTGTTTCTTGCCCTCTGCTTCAGCCCCGCTGATTCAGCCCCTGTGTTTCAGACCCTCTGAATCAGCCCCTCTGATTCAGCCCCTCTGTTTCAGCCCCTCTGTTTCAGCCCCTCTGTTTCTCGCCCTCTGTTTCAGCCCCTCTGTTTCTCGCCGTCTGTTTCAGCCCCACTGTTTCTCGCCCTCTGTTCAGCCCCTATGTTTCTCGCCCACTGTTTCAGCCCGTCTGATTCAGCCCCTCTGATTCAGCCCCTCTGATTCAGACCCTCTGTTTCAGCGCCTCTGATTCAGCCCCTCTGATTCAGCCCCTCTGTTTCTCGCCCTCTCTTTCAGCCGCTCTGTTTCAGCCCCTCTGTTTCACCTCCTCTGTTTCAGCCCCTCTGTTTCTAGCCCTCTGTTTCAGCCCCTCTATTTCTCGCCCTCTGTTCCAGCCCCTCTGTTTCTCGCCCTCTGTTTCAGCCCCTCTGTTTCTCGCCCTCTGTTTCAGCCCCTCTGTTTCGCGCTCTCTGTTTCAGCCCCTCTGTTTCAGCCCCTCTGTTTCTCGCCCTCTGTGTCTGCCCCTCTGTTTCTCGCCCTCTGTTTCTCGCCCTCTGTTTCAGCCCCGCTGATTCAGCCCCTCTGTTTCAGCCCCTCTGATTCAGCCCCTCTGTTTCTCGCCCTCTGTTTCAGCCCCTCTGCTTCTCGCCCTCTGTTGCAGCCCCTCTATTTCTCGCCCTCTGTTTCAGCCCCTCTGATTCAGCCCCTCTGTTTCAGCCCCTCTGTTTCAGCGCCTCTGTTTCTCGCCCTCTGTTTCAGCCCCTCTGTTTCTAGCCCTCTGATTCAGCCCCTCTGTTTCAGCCCCTCTGTTTCAGCCCCTCTGTTTCTCGCCCTCTGTCTCTGCCCCTCTGTTTCTCGAACTCTGTTTCAGCCCCGCTGATTCAGCCCCTCTGTTTCAGCCCCTCTGAATCAGCCCTTCTGATTCAGCTCCTCTGTTTCAGCCCCACTTTTTCAGCCCCTCTGTTTCTCGCCCTCTGTTTCAGCCCCTCTGATTCTCGCCCTCTGTTTCAGCCCCTCTGTTTCGCGCCGTCTGTTTCAGCCCCTCTGATTCAGCCCCTCTGTTTCAGCCCTTCTGATTCAGCCCCTCTGATTCAGCCCCTCTGATTCAGCCCCTCTGTTTCTCGCCCTCTGTTTCAGCACCTCTGTTTCAGCCCCTCTGTTTCAGCCTCTCTGTTTCTCACCCACTGTTTCAGCCCGTCTGATTCAGCCCCTCTGATTCAGCCCCTCTGATTCAGCCCCTCTGTTTCAGCGCCTCTGATTCAGCCCCTCTGATTCAGCCCCTCTGTTTCTCGCCCTCTCTTTCAGCCGCTCTGTTTCAGCCCCTCTGTTTCACCTCCTCTATTTCAGCTCCTCTGTTTCTAGCCCTCTGTTTCAGCCCCTCTGTTTCTCGCCCTCTGTTCCAGCCCCTCTGTTTCTCGCCCTCTGTTTCAGCCCCTCTGTTTCAGCCCCTCTGTTTCAGCCCCTCTGTTTCTCGCCCTCTGTTTCAGCCCCTCTGTTTCTCGCCCTCAGTTTCAGCCCATCTGTTTCTCGTTCTCTGTTTCAGCCCCTCTGTTTCAGCCCCTCTGTTTCTCGCCCTCTGTTTCAGCCCCTCTGTTTCAGCCCCTCTGTTTCAGCCCCTCTGTTTCAGCCCGTCTGTTTCTCATCCTCTTTTTCAGCCCCTCTATTTCTCGCCCTCTGTTTCAGCAACTCTGTTTCTCGCCCTCTGTTTCAGTCCCTCTGTTTCAGCCCCTCTGTTTCAGCCCCTCTGTTTCAGCCCCTCTGTTTCTCACCCTCTGTTTCAGCCCCTCTGTTTCTCGCCCTCTGTTTCAGCCCCTCTGTTTCTCGCCCTCTATTTCAGCCCTTCTGTTTCAGCCCCTCTGTTTCTCGCCCTCTGTTTCTGCCCCTCTGTTTCTCGCCCTCTGTTTCAGCCCCGCTGTTTCTCGCCCTCTGCTTCAGCCCCGCTGATTCAGCCCCTCTGTTTCAGCCCCTCTGAATCAGCCCCTCTGATTCAGCCCCTCTGTTTCAGCCCCTCTATTTCAGCCCCTCTGTTTCTCGCCCTCTGTTTCAGCCCCTCTGTTTCTCGCCCCTCTGTTTCAGCCCCACTGTTTCTCGCCCTCTGTTCAGCCCCTATGTTTCTCGCCCACTGTTCCAGCCCGTCTGATTCAGCCCCTCTGATTCAGCCCCTCTGATTCAGCCCCTCTGTTTCAGCGCCTCTGATTCAGCCCCTCTGATTCAGCCCCTCTGTTTCTCGCCCTCTCTTTCAGCCGCTCTGTTTCAGCCCCTCTGTTTCACCTCCTCTGTTTCAGCCCCTCTGTTTCTCGCCCTCTGTTTCAGCCCCTCTGTTTCAGCCCCTCTGTTTCAGCCCCTCTGTTTCTCGCCCTCTGTTTCAGCCCCTCTGTTTCTCGGCCTCAGTTTCAGCCCATCTGTTTCTCGCCCTCTGTTTCAGCCCCTCTGTTTCAGCCCCTCTGTTTCTCGCCCTCTGTTTCAGCCCCTCTGTTTCAGCCCCTCTGTTTCAGCCCGTCTGTTTCTCACCCTCTTTTTCAGCCCCTCTGTTTTTCGCCCTCTGTTTCAGCCCCTCTGTTTCTCGCCCTCTGTTTCAGCCCCTCTGTTTCAGCCCCTCTGTTTCAGCCCCTCTGTTTCTCGCCCTCTGTTTCAGCCCCTCTGTTTCTCGCCCTCAGTTTCAGCCCCTCTGTTTCTCGCCCTCTGTTTCTGCCCCTCTGTTTCTCGCCCTCTGTTTCAGCCCCTCTGTTTCTCGCCCTCTGTTTCAGCCCCTCTGTTTCAGCCCCTCTGTTTCAGCCCCTCTGTTTCTCGCCCTCTGTTTCAGCCCCTCTGTTTCTCGCCCTCAGTTTCAGCCCATCTGTTTCTCGCCCTCTGTTTCAGCCCCTCTGTTCCAGCCCCTCTGTTTCTCGCCCTCAGTTTCAGCCCCTCTGTTTCAGCCCCCCTGTTTCAGCCCCTCTGTTTCTCGCCCTCTGTTTCAGCCCCTCTGTTTCTCGCCCTCAGTTTCAGCCCATCTGTTTCTCGCCCTCTGTTTCAGCCCCTCTGTTTCAGCCCCTCTGTTTCTCGCCCTCTGTTTCAGCCCCTCTGTTTCAGCCCCTCTGTTTCAGCCCGTCTGTTTCTCACCCTCTTTTTCAGCCCCTCTGTTTCTCGCCCTCAGTTTCAGCCCCTCTGTTTCTCGCCCTCTGTTTCAGCCCCTCTGTTTCAGCCCCTCTGTTTCTCGCCCTCTGTTTCTGCCCCTATGTTTCTCGCCCTCTGTTTCAGCCACTTTGTTTTTCGCCCTCTGTTTCAGCCCCTCTGTTTCTCGCCCTCCGTATCAGACCCTCTGTTTCAGCCGCTCTGTTTCAGACCCTCTGTTTCAGCCCCTCTCTTTCTCGCCCGCGGTTTCTCGCCCTCTGTTTCAGCCCCTCTGTTTCTCGCCCTCTGTTTCAGCCACTCTGTTTCTCGCCCTCTGTTTCAGCCCCCCTGTTTCTCGCCCTCTGTTTCAGCCCCTCTGTTTCTCGCCCTCTGTTTCAGCCCCTCCGTTTCAGCCCCTCTGTTTCAGCCTCTCTGTTTCAGCCCCTCTGTTTCTCGCCCTCTGTTTCAGCCCCTCTGTTTCTCGCCCTCTGTTCAGCACCTTAGTTTCTCGCCCTCTGTTTCAGCCCCTCTGTTTCTCGCCCTCTGTTTCAGCCCCTCTGTTTCAGCCCCTCTGTTTCTCGCCCTCTGTTTCTGGCCCTCTGTTTCTCGCCCTCTGTTTCAGCCCCTCTGTTTCTCGCCCTCTGTTTCAGCCCCTCTGTTTCATCCCCTCTGTTTCAGCCCCTCTGTTTCAGCCCCTCTGTTTCTCGCCCTCTGTTTCAGCCCCTCTGTTTCTCGCCCTCTGTTTCAGGCCCTCTGTTTCTCGCCCTCTGTTTCAGCCCCTCTCTTTCAGCCCCTCTGTTTTTGCCCCTCTGTTTCTCGCCCTCTGTTTCAGCCCCTCTGTTTCAGCCCCTCTGTTTCAGCCCCTCTGTTTCTCACCCTCTGTTTCAGCCCCTCTGTTTCTCGCCCTCTGTTTCAGCCCCTCTGTTTCTCGCCCTCTGTTTCAGCCCTTCTGTTTCAGCCCCTCTGTTTCAGCACCTCTGTTTCAGCCCCTCTGTTTCTCGCCCTCTGTTTCTGCCACTCTGTTTCTCGCCCTCTGTTTCAGCCCCGCTGATTCAGCCCCTCTGTTTCAGCCCCTCTGAATCAGCCCCTCTGATTCAGCCCCTCCGTTTCAGCCCCTCTGTTTCAGCCCCTCTGTTTCTCGCCCTCTGTTTCAGCCCATCTGATTCTCGCCCTCTGTTTCCGCCCCTCTGATTCTCACCCTCTGTTTCAGCCCCTCTGATTGAGCCCCTCTATTTCAGCCCCTCTGATTCAGCCCCTCTGATTCAGCCCCTCTGATTCAGCCCCTCTGTTTCTCGCCCTCTGTTTCAGCCCCTCTGTTTCTCGCCCTCTGTTTCAGGCCCTCTGTTTCTCGCCCTCTGTTTCAGCCCCTCTCTTTCAGCCCCTCTGTTTCAGCCCCTCTGTTTCTCGCCCTCTGTTTCAGCCCCTCTGTTTCAGCCCCTCTGTTTCAGCCCCTCTGTTTCTCACCCTCTGTTTCAGCCCCTCTGTTTCTCGCCCTCTGTTTCAGCCCCTCTGTTTCTCGCCCTCTGTTTCAGCCCTTCTGTTTCAGCCCCTCTGTTTCTCGCCCTCTGTTTCAGCCCCTCTGTTTCTCGCCCTCTGTTCAGCCCCTATGTTTCTCGCCCTCTGTTTCAGCCCCTCTGTTTTTCGCCCTCTGTTTCAGCCCCTCTGTTTCAGCCCCTCTGTTTCTCGCCCTCTGTTTCTGACACTCTGTTTCTCGCCCTCTGTTTCAGCCCCGCTGATTCAGCCCCTCTGTTTCAGCCCCTCTGAATCAGCCCCTCTGATTCAGCCCCTCCGTTTCAGCCCCTCTGTTTCAGCCCCTCTGTTTCTCGCCCTCTGTTTCAGACCATCTGATTCTCGCCCTCTGTTTCCGCCCCTCTGATTCTCACCCTCTGTTTCAGCCCCTCTGATTGAGCCCCTCTATTTCAGCCCCTCTGATTCAGCCCCTCTGATTCAGCCCCTCTGATTCAGCCCCTCTGTTTCTCGCCCTCTGTTTCAGCCCCTCTGTTTCTCGCCCTCTGTTTCAGGCCCTCTGTTTCTCGCCCTCTGTTTCAGCCCCTCTCTTTCAGCCCCTCTGTTTCAGCCCCTCTGTTTCTCGCCCTCTGTTTCAGCCCCTCTGTTTCAGCCACTCTGTTTCTCACCCTCTGTTTCAGCCCCTCTGTTTCTCGCCCTCTGTTTCAGCCCCTCTGTTTCTCGCCCTCTGTTTCAGCCCTTCTGTTTCAGCCCCTCTGTTTCTCGCCCTCTGTTTCTGCCCCTCTGTTTCTCGCCCTCTGTTTCAGCCCCGCTGTTTCTCGCCCTCTGCTTCAGCCCGCTGATTCAGCCCCTCTGTTTCAGCCCCTCTGAATCAGCCCCTCTGATTCAGCCCCTCTGTTTATCGCCCTCTGTTTCAGGCCCTCTGTTTCTCGCCCTCTGTTTCAGCACCTCTCTTTCAGCCCCTCTGTTTCAGCCCCTCTGTTTCTCGCCCTCTGTTTCAGCCCCTCTGTTTCAGCCCCTCTGTTTCAGCCCCTCTGTTTCTCACCCTCTGTTTCAGCCCCTCTGTTTCTCGCCTTCTGTTTCAGCCCCTCTGTTTCTCGCCCTCTGTTTCAGCCCTTCTGTTTCAGCCCCTCTGTTTCTCGCCCTCTGTTTCTGCCCCTCTGTTTCTCGCCCTCTGTTTCAGCCCCGCTGTTTCTCGCCCTCTGCTTCAGCCCCGCTGATTCAGCCCCTCTGTTTCAGCCCCTCTGAATCAGCCCCTCTGATTCAGCCCCTCTGTTTCAGCCCCTCTGTTTCAGCCCCTCTGTTTCTCGCCCTCTGTTTCAGCCCCTCTGTTTCTCGCCCTCTGTTTCAGCCCCTCTGTTTCTCGCCCTCTGTTCAGCCCCTCTGTTTCAGCCCCTCTGTTTCTCGCCCTCTGTTTCAGCCCCTCTGTTTCAGCCCCTCTGTTTCAGCCCCTCTGTTTCTCACCCTCTGTTTCAGCCCCTCTGTTTCTCGCCTTCTGTTTCAGCCCCTCTGTTTCTCGCCCTCTGTTTCAGCCCTTCTGTTTCAGCCCCTCTGTTTCTCGCCCTCTGTTTCTGCCCCTCTGTTTCTCGCCCTCTGTTTCAGCCCCGCTGTTTCTCGCCCTCTGCTTCAGCCCCGCTGATTCAGCCCCTCTGTTTCAGCCCCTCTGAATCAGCCCCTCTGATTCAGCCCCTCTGTTTCAGCCCCTCTGTTTCAGCCCCTCTATTTCTCGCCCTCTGTTCCAGCCCCTCTGTTTCTCGCCCTCTGTTTCAGCCCCTCTGTTTCTCGCCCTCTGTTTCAGCCCCTCTGTTTCGCGCTCTCTGTTTCAGCCCCTCTGTTTCAGCCCCTCTGTTTCTCGCCCTCTGTGTCTGCCCCTCTGTTTCTCGCCCTCTGTTTCTCGCCCTCTGTTTCAGCCCCGCTGATTCAGCCCCTCTGTTTCAGCCCCTCTGATTCAGCCCCTCTGTTTCTCGCCCTCTGTTTCAGCCCCTCTGCTTCTCGCCCTCTGTTGCAGCCCCTCTATTTCTCGCCCTCTGTTTCAGCCCCTCTGATTCAGCCCCTCTGTTTCAGCCCCTCTGTTTCAGCGCCTCTGTTTCTCGCCCTCTGTTTCAGCCCCTCTGTTTCTAGCCCTCTGATTCAGCCCCTCTGTTTCAGCCCCTCTGTTTCAGCCCCTCTGTTTCTCGCCCTCTGTCTCTGCCCCTCTGTTTCTCGAACTCTGTTTCAGCCCCGCTGATTCAGCCCCTCTGTTTCAGCCCCTCTGAATCAGCCCTTCTGATTCAGCTCCTCTGTTTCAGCCCCACTTTTTCAGCCCCTCTGTTTCTCGCCCTCTGTTTCAGCCCCTCTGATTCTCGCCCTCTGTTTCAGCCCCTCTGTTTCGCGCCGTCTGTTTCAGCCCCTCTGATTCAGCCCCTCTGTTTCAGCCCTTCTGATTCAGCCCCTCTGATTCAGCCCCTCTGATTCAGCCCCTCTGTTTCTCGCCCTCTGTTTCAGCACCTCTGTTTCAGCCCCTCTGTTTCAGCCTCTCTGTTTCTCACCCACTGTTTCAGCCCGTCTGATTCAGCCCCTCTGATTCAGCCCCTCTGATTCAGCCCCTCTGTTTCAGCGCCTCTGATTCAGCCCCTCTGATTCAGCCCCTCTGTTTCTCGCCCTCTCTTTCAGCCGCTCTGTTTCAGCCCCTCTGTTTCACCTCCTCTATTTCAGCTCCTCTGTTTCTAGCCCTCTGTTTCAGCCCCTCTGTTTCTCGCCCTCTGTTCCAGCCCCTCTGTTTCTCGCCCTCTGTTTCAGCCCCTCTGTTTCAGCCCCTCTGTTTCAGCCCCTCTGTTTCTCGCCCTCTGTTTCAGCCCCTCTGTTTCTCGCCCTCAGTTTCAGCCCATCTGTTTCTCGTTCTCTGTTTCAGCCCCTCTGTTTCAGCCCCTCTGTTTCTCGCCCTCTGTTTCAGCCCCTCTGTTTCAGCCCCTCTGTTTCAGCCCCTCTGTTTCAGCCCGTCTGTTTCTCATCCTCTTTTTCAGCCCCTCTATTTCTCGCCCTCTGTTTCAGCAACTCTGTTTCTCGCCCTCTGTTTCAGTCCCTCTGTTTCAGCCCCTCTGTTTCAGCCCCTCTGTTTCAGCCCCTCTGTTTCTCACCCTCTGTTTCAGCCCCTCTGTTTCTCGCCCTCTGTTTCAGCCCCTCTGTTTCTCGCCCTCTATTTCAGCCCTTCTGTTTCAGCCCCTCTGTTTCTCGCCCTCTGTTTCTGCCCCTCTGTTTCTCGCCCTCTGTTTCAGCCCCGCTGTTTCTCGCCCTCTGCTTCAGCCCCGCTGATTCAGCCCCTCTGTTTCAGCCCCTCTGAATCAGCCCCTCTGATTCAGCCCCTCTGTTTCAGCCCCTCTATTTCAGCCCCTCTGTTTCTCGCCCTCTGTTTCAGCCCCTCTGTTTCTCGCCCCTCTGTTTCAGCCCCACTGTTTCTCGCCCTCTGTTCAGCCCCTATGTTTCTCGCCCACTGTTCCAGCCCGTCTGATTCAGCCCCTCTGATTCAGCCCCTCTGATTCAGCCCCTCTGTTTCAGCGCCTCTGATTCAGCCCCTCTGATTCAGCCCCTCTGTTTCTCGCCCTCTCTTTCAGCCGCTCTGTTTCAGCCCCTCTGTTTCACCTCCTCTGTTTCAGCCCCTCTGTTTCTCGCCCTCTGTTTCAGCCCCTCTGTTTCAGCCCCTCTGTTTCAGCCCCTCTGTTTCTCGCCCTCTGTTTCAGCCCCTCTGTTTCTCGGCCTCAGTTTCAGCCCATCTGTTTCTCGCCCTCTGTTTCAGCCCCTCTGTTTCAGCCCCTCTGTTTCTCGCCCTCTGTTTCAGCCCCTCTGTTTCAGCCCCTCTGTTTCAGCCCGTCTGTTTCTCACCCTCTTTTTCAGCCCCTCTGTTTTTCGCCCTCTGTTTCAGCCCCTCTGTTTCTCGCCCTCTGTTTCAGCCCCTCTGTTTCAGCCCCTCTGTTTCAGCCCCTCTGTTTCTCGCCCTCTGTTTCAGCCCCTCTGTTTCTCGCCCTCAGTTTCAGCCCCTCTGTTTCTCGCCCTCTGTTTCTGCCCCTCTGTTTCTCGCCCTCTGTTTCAGCCCCTCTGTTTCTCGCCCTCTGTTTCAGCCCCTCTGTTTCAGCCCCTCTGTTTCAGCCCCTCTGTTTCTCGCCCTCTGTTTCAGCCCCTCTGTTTCTCGCCCTCAGTTTCAGCCCATCTGTTTCTCGCCCTCTGTTTCAGCCCCTCTGTTCCAGCCCCTCTGTTTCTCGCCCTCAGTTTCAGCCCCTCTGTTTCAGCCCCCCTGTTTCAGCCCCTCTGTTTCTCGCCCTCTGTTTCAGCCCCTCTGTTTCTCGCCCTCAGTTTCAGCCCATCTGTTTCTCGCCCTCTGTTTCAGCCCCTCTGTTTCAGCCCCTCTGTTTCTCGCCCTCTGTTTCAGCCCCTCTGTTTCAGCCCCTCTGTTTCAGCCCGTCTGTTTCTCACCCTCTTTTTCAGCCCCTCTGTTTCTCGCCCTCAGTTTCAGCCCCTCTGTTTCTCGCCCTCTGTTTCAGCCCCTCTGTTTCAGCCCCTCTGTTTCTCGCCCTCTGTTTCTGCCCCTATGTTTCTCGCCCTCTGTTTCAGCCACTTTGTTTTTCGCCCTCTGTTTCAGCCCCTCTGTTTCTCGCCCTCCGTATCAGACCCTCTGTTTCAGCCGCTCTGTTTCAGACCCTCTGTTTCAGCCCCTCTCTTTCTCGCCCGCGGTTTCTCGCCCTCTGTTTCAGCCCCTCTGTTTCTCGCCCTCTGTTTCAGCCACTCTGTTTCTCGCCCTCTGTTTCAGCCCCCCTGTTTCTCGCCCTCTGTTTCAGCCCCTCTGTTTCTCGCCCTCTGTTTCAGCCCCTCCGTTTCAGCCCCTCTGTTTCAGCCTCTCTGTTTCAGCCCCTCTGTTTCTCGCCCTCTGTTTCAGCCCCTCTGTTTCTCGCCCTCTGTTCAGCACCTTAGTTTCTCGCCCTCTGTTTCAGCCCCTCTGTTTCTCGCCCTCTGTTTCAGCCCCTCTGTTTCAGCCCCTCTGTTTCTCGCCCTCTGTTTCTGGCCCTCTGTTTCTCGCCCTCTGTTTCAGCCCCTCTGTTTCTCGCCCTCTGTTTCAGCCCCTCTGTTTCATCCCCTCTGTTTCAGCCCCTCTGTTTCAGCCCCTCTGTTTCTCGCCCTCTGTTTCAGCCCCTCTGTTTCTCGCCCTCTGTTTCAGGCCCTCTGTTTCTCGCCCTCTGTTTCAGCCCCTCTCTTTCAGCCCCTCTGTTTTTGCCCCTCTGTTTCTCGCCCTCTGTTTCAGCCCCTCTGTTTCAGCCCCTCTGTTTCAGCCCCTCTGTTTCTCACCCTCTGTTTCAGCCCCTCTGTTTCTCGCCCTCTGTTTCAGCCCCTCTGTTTCTCGCCCTCTGTTTCAGCCCTTCTGTTTCAGCCCCTCTGTTTCAGCACCTCTGTTTCAGCCCCTCTGTTTCTCGCCCTCTGTTTCTGCCACTCTGTTTCTCGCCCTCTGTTTCAGCCCCGCTGATTCAGCCCCTCTGTTTCAGCCCCTCTGAATCAGCCCCTCTGATTCAGCCCCTCCGTTTCAGCCCCTCTGTTTCAGCCCCTCTGTTTCTCGCCCTCTGTTTCAGCCCATCTGATTCTCGCCCTCTGTTTCCGCCCCTCTGATTCTCACCCTCTGTTTCAGCCCCTCTGATTGAGCCCCTCTATTTCAGCCCCTCTGATTCAGCCCCTCTGATTCAGCCCCTCTGATTCAGCCCCTCTGTTTCTCGCCCTCTGTTTCAGCCCCTCTGTTTCTCGCCCTCTGTTTCAGGCCCTCTGTTTCTCGCCCTCTGTTTCAGCCCCTCTCTTTCAGCCCCTCTGTTTCAGCCCCTCTGTTTCTCGCCCTCTGTTTCAGCCCCTCTGTTTCAGCCCCTCTGTTTCAGCCCCTCTGTTTCTCACCCTCTGTTTCAGCCCCTCTGTTTCTCGCCCTCTGTTTCAGCCCCTCTGTTTCTCGCCCTCTGTTTCAGCCCTTCTGTTTCAGCCCCTCTGTTTCTCGCCCTCTGTTTCAGCCCCTCTGTTTCTCGCCCTCTGTTCAGCCCCTATGTTTCTCGCCCTCTGTTTCAGCCCCTCTGTTTTTCGCCCTCTGTTTCAGCCCCTCTGTTTCAGCCCCTCTGTTTCTCGCCCTCTGTTTCTGACACTCTGTTTCTCGCCCTCTGTTTCAGCCCCGCTGATTCAGCCCCTCTGTTTCAGCCCCTCTGAATCAGCCCCTCTGATTCAGCCCCTCCGTTTCAGCCCCTCTGTTTCAGCCCCTCTGTTTCTCGCCCTCTGTTTCAGACCATCTGATTCTCGCCCTCTGTTTCCGCCCCTCTGATTCTCACCCTCTGTTTCAGCCCCTCTGATTGAGCCCCTCTATTTCAGCCCCTCTGATTCAGCCCCTCTGATTCAGCCCCTCTGATTCAGCCCCTCTGTTTCTCGCCCTCTGTTTCAGCCCCTCTGTTTCTCGCCCTCTGTTTCAGGCCCTCTGTTTCTCGCCCTCTGTTTCAGCCCCTCTCTTTCAGCCCCTCTGTTTCAGCCCCTCTGTTTCTCGCCCTCTGTTTCAGCCCCTCTGTTTCAGCCACTCTGTTTCTCACCCTCTGTTTCAGCCCCTCTGTTTCTCGCCCTCTGTTTCAGCCCCTCTGTTTCTCGCCCTCTGTTTCAGCCCTTCTGTTTCAGCCCCTCTGTTTCTCGCCCTCTGTTTCTGCCCCTCTGTTTCTCGCCCTCTGTTTCAGCCCCGCTGTTTCTCGCCCTCTGCTTCAGCCCGCTGATTCAGCCCCTCTGTTTCAGCCCCTCTGAATCAGCCCCTCTGATTCAGCCCCTCTGTTTATCGCCCTCTGTTTCAGGCCCTCTGTTTCTCGCCCTCTGTTTCAGCACCTCTCTTTCAGCCCCTCTGTTTCAGCCCCTCTGTTTCTCGCCCTCTGTTTCAGCCCCTCTGTTTCAGCCCCTCTGTTTCAGCCCCTCTGTTTCTCACCCTCTGTTTCAGCCCCTCTGTTTCTCGCCTTCTGTTTCAGCCCCTCTGTTTCTCGCCCTCTGTTTCAGCCCTTCTGTTTCAGCCCCTCTGTTTCTCGCCCTCTGTTTCTGCCCCTCTGTTTCTCGCCCTCTGTTTCAGCCCCGCTGTTTCTCGCCCTCTGCTTCAGCCCCGCTGATTCAGCCCCTCTGTTTCAGCCCCTCTGAATCAGCCCCTCTGATTCAGCCCCTCTGTTTCAGCCCCTCTGTTTCAGCCCCTCTGTTTCTCGCCCTCTGTTTCAGCCCCTCTGTTTCTCGCCCTCTGTTTCAGCCCCTCTGTTTCTCGCCCTCTGTTCAGCCCCTATGTTTCTCGCCCTCTGTTTCAGCCCCTCTGTTTTTCGCCCTCTGTTTCAGCCCCTCTGTTTCAGCCCCTCTGTTTCTCGCCCTCTGTTTCTGCCACTCTGTTTCTCGCCCTCTGTTTCAGCCCCGCTGATTCAGCCCCTCTATTTCAGCCCCTCTGAATCAGCCCCTCTGATTCAGCCCCTCTGTTTCAGCCTCTCTGTTTCTCGCCCTCTGTTTCAGCCCATCTGATTCTCGCCCTCTGTTTCCGCCCCTCTGATTCTCACCCTCTGTTTCAGCCCCTCTGATTGAGCCCCTCTATTTCAGCCCCATCTGATTCAGCCCCTCTGATTCAGCCCCTCTGATTCAGCCCCTCTGTTTCTCGCCCTCTGTTTCAGCCCCTCTGTTTCAGCCCCTCTGTTTCATCCCCTCTGTTTCAGCCCCTCTGTTTCAGCCCCTCTGTTTCTCGCCCTCTGTTTCAGCCCCTCTGTTTCTCGCCCTCTGTTTCAGGCCCTCTGTTTCTCGCCCTCTGTTTCAGCCCCTCTCTTTCAGCCCCTCTGTTTCAGCCCCTCTGTTCCTCGCCCTCTGTTTCAGCCCCTCTGTTTCAGCCCCTCTGTTTCAGCCCCTCTGTTTCTCACCCTCTGTTTCAGCCCCTCTGTTTCTCGCCCTCTGTTTCAGCCCCTCTGTTTCTCGCCCTCTGTTTCAGCCCTTCTGTTTCAGCCCCTCTGTTTCTCGCCCTCTGTTTCTGCCCCTCTGTTTCTCGCCCTCTGTTTCAGCCCCGCTGTTTCTCGCCCTCTGGTTGGGCCCCGCTGATTCAGCCCCTCTGTTTCAGCCCCTCTGAATCAGCCCCTCTGATTCAGCCCCTCTGTTTCAGCCCCTCTGTTTCAGCCCCTCTGTTTCTCGCCCTCTGTTTCAGCCCCTCTGTTTCTCGCCCTCTGTTTCAGCCCCTCTGTTTCTCGCCCTCTGTTCAGCCCCTATGTTTCTCGCCCTCTGTTTCAGCCCCTCTGTTTTTCGCCCTCTGTTTCAGCCCCTCTGTTTCAGCCCCTCTGTTTCTCGCCCTCTCTTTCTGCCACTCTGTTTCTCGCCCTCTTTTTCAGCCCCGCTGATTCAGCCCCTCTGTTTCAGCCCCTCTGAATCAGCCCCTCTGATTCAGCCCCTCCGTTTCAGCCCCTCTGTTTCAGCCCCTCTGTTTCTCGCCCTCTGTTTCAGCCCATCTGATTCTCGCCCTCTGTTTCCGCCCCTCTGATTCTCACCCTCTGTTTCAGCCCCTCTGATTGAGCCCCTCTGTTTCAGCCCCTCTGATTCAGCCCCTCTGATTCAGCCCCTCTGATTCAGCCCCTCTGTTTCTCGCCCTATGTTTCAGCCCCTCTGTTTCAGCCCCTCTGTTTCAGCCCCTCTGTTTCTCACCCTCTGTTTCAGCCCCTCTGATACAGCCCCTCTGATTCAGCTCCTCTCTTTCAGCCCCACTTTTTCAGCCCCTTTGTTTCTCGTCCTCTGTTTCAGCCCCTCTGATTCTCGCCCTCTGTTTCAGCCCCTCTGTTTCTCGCCGTCTGTTTCAGCCCCTCTGATTCAGCCCCTCTGTTTCAGCCCTTCTGATTCAGCCCCTCTGATTCAGCCCCTCTGATTCAGCCCCTCTGTTTCTCGCCCTCTGTTTCAGCCCCTCTGTTTCAGCCCCTCTGTTTCAGCCCCTCTGTTTCTCACCCTCTGTTTCAGCCCGTCTGATTCAGCCCCACTGATTCAGCCCCTCTGATTCAGCCCCTCTGTTTCAGCCCCTCTGTTTCTCGCCCTCTCTTTCAGCCGCTCTGTTTCAGCCCCTCTGTTTCACATCCTCTGTTTCAGCCCCTCTGTTTCTAGCCCTCTTTTTCAGCCCCTCTGTTTCTCGCCCTCTGTTCCAGCCCCTCTGTTTCTCGCCCTCTGTTTCAGCCCCTCTGTTTTAGCCCCTCTGTTTCAGCAGCTCTGTTTATCGCCCTCTGTTTCAGCCCCTCTGTTTCTCGACCTCAGTTTCAGCCCCTCTGTTTCTCGCCCTCTGTTTCAGCCCCTCTGTTTCAGCCCCTCTGTTTCAGCCCCTCTGTTTCAGCCCCTCTGTTTCTCACCCTCTGTTTCAGCCCATCTGTTTCTCGCCCTCTGTTTCAGCCCCTCTGTTTCTCGCCCTCTGTTTCAGCCCTTCTGTTTCAGCCCCTCTGTTTCTCGCCCTCTGTTTCTGCCCCTCTGTTTCTCGCCCTCTGTTTCAGCCCCGCTGTTTCTTGCCCTCTGCTTCAGCCCCGCTGATTCAGCCCCTGTGTTTCAGACCCTCTGAATCAGCCCCTCTGATTCAGCCCCTCTGTTTCAGCCCCTCTGTTTCTCGCCCTCTGTTTCAGCCCCTCTGTTTCTCGCCGTCTGTTTCAGCCCCACTGTTTCTCGCCCTCTGTTCAGCCCCTATGTTTCTCGCCCACTGTTTCAGCCCGTCTGATTCAGCCCCTCTGATTCAGCCCCTCTGATTCAGACCCTCTGTTTCAGCGCCTCTGATTCAGCCCCTCTGATTCAGCCCCTCTGTTTCTCGCCCTCTCTTTCAGCCGCTCTGTTTCAGCCCCTCTGTTTCACCTCCTCTGTTTCAGCCCCTCTGTTTCTAGCCCTCTGTTTCAGCCCCTCTATTTCTCGCCCTCTGTTCCAGCCCCTCTGTTTCTCGCCCTCTGTTTCAGCCCCTCTGTTTCTCGCTCTCTGTTTCAGCCCCTCTGTTTCGCGCTCTCTGTTTCAGCCCCTCTGTTTCAGCCCCTCTGTTTCTCGCCCTCTGTGTCTGCCCCTCTGTTTCTCGCCCTCTGTTTCTCGCCCTCTGTTTCAGCCCCGCTGATTCAGCCCCTCTGTTTCAGCCCCTCTGATTCAGCCCCTCTGTTTCTCGCCCTCTGTTTCAGCCCCTCTGCTTCTTGTCCTCTGTTGCAGCCCCTCTATTTCTCGCCCTCTGTTTCAGCCCCTCTGATTCAGCCCCTCAGTTTCAGCCCCTCTGTTTCAGCGCCTCTGTTTCTCGCCCTCTGTTTCAGCCCCTCTGTTTCTAGCCCTCTGATTCAGCCCCTCTGATTCAGCCCCTCTTTTTCTCGCCCTCTGTTTCAGCCCCTCTGTTTCAGCCCTTCTGTTTCAGCCCCTCTGTTTCAGCCCCTCTGTTTCAGCCCCTCTGTTTCTCGCCCTCTGTCTCTGCCCCTCTGTTTCTCGAACTCTGTTTCAGCCCCGCTGATTCAGCCCCTCTGTTTCAGCCCCTCTGAATCAGCCCTTCTGATTCAGCTCCTCTGTTTCAGCCCCACTTTTTCAGCCCCTCTGTTTCTCGCCCTCTGTTTCAGCCCCTCTGATTCTCGCCCTCTGTTTCAGCCCCTCTGTTTCGCGCCGTCTGTTTCAGCCCCTCTGATTCAGCCCCTCTGTTTCAGCCCTTCTGATTCAGCCCCTCTGATTCAGCCCCTCTGATTCAGCCCCTCTGTTTCTCGCCCTCTGTTTCAGCACCTCTGTTTCAGCCCCTCTGTTTCAGCCTCTCTGTTTCTCACCCACTGTTTCAGCCCGTCTGATTCAGCCCCTCTGATTCAGCCCCTCTGATTCAGCCCCTCTGTTTCAGCGCCTCTGATTCAGCCCCTCTGATTCAGCCCCTCTGTTTCTCGCCCTCTCTTTCAGCCGCTCTGTTTCAGCCCCTCTGTTTCACCTCCTCTATTTCAGCTCCTCTGTTTCTAGCCCTCTGTTTCAGCCCCTCTGTTTCTCGCCCTCTGTTCCAGCCCCTCTGTTTCTCGCCCTCTGTTTCAGCTCCTCTGTTTCAGCCCCTCTGTTTCAGCCCCTCTGTTTCTCGCCCTCTGTTTCAGCCCCTCTGTTTCTCGCCCGCAGTTTCAGCCCATCTGTTTCTCGTTCTCTGTTTCAGCCCCTCTGTTTCAGCCCCTCTGTTTCTCGCCCTCTGTTTCAGCCCCTCTGTTTCAGCCCCTCTGTTTCAGCCCCTCTGTTTCAGCCCGTCTGTTTCTCATCCTCTTTTTCAGCCCCTCTATTTCTCGCCCTCTGTTTCAGCAACTCTGTTTCTCGCCCTCTGTTTCAGCCCCTCTGTTTCAGCCCCTCTGTTTCAGCCCCTCTGTTTCAGCCCCTCTGTTTCTCACCCTCTGTTTCAGCCCCTCTGTTTCTCGCCCTCTGTTTCAGCCCCTCTGTTTCTCGCCCTCTGTTTCAGCCCTTCTGTTTCAGCCCCTCTGTTTCTCGCCCTCTGTTTCTGCCCCTCTGTTTCTCGCCCTCTGTTTCAGCCCCGCTGTTTCTCGCCCTCTGCTTCAGCCCCGCTGATTCAGCCCCTCTGTTTCAGCCCCTCTGAATCAGCCCCTCTGATTCAGCCCCTCTGTTTCAGCCCCTCTATTTCAGCCCCTCTGTTTCTCGCCCTCTGTTTCAGCCCCTCTGTTTCTCGCCCCTCTGTTTCAGCCCCACTGTTTCTCGCCCTCTGTTCAGCCCCTATGTTTCTCGCCCTCTGTTTCTGCCCCTCTGTTTCTCGCCCTCTGTTTCAGCCCCGCTGTTTCTCGCCCTCTGCTTCAGCCCCGCTGATTCAGCCCCTCTGATTCAGCCCCTCTGATTCAGCCCCTCTGATTCAGCCCCTCTGTTTCAGCGCCTCTGATTCAGCCCCTCTGATTCAGCCCCTCTGTTTCTCGCCCTCTCTTTCAGCCGCTCTGTTTCAGCCCCTCTGTTTCACCTCCTCTGTTTCAGCCCCTCTGTTTCTAGCCCTCTGTTTCAGCCCCTCTGTTTCTCGCCCTCTGTTCCAGCCACTCTGTTTCTCGCCCTCTGTTTCAGCCCCTCTGTTTCAGCCCCTCTGTTTCAGCCCCTCTGTTTCTCGCCCTCTGTTTCAGCCCCTCTGTTTCTCGCCCTCAGTTTCAGCCCATCTGTTTCTCGCCCTCTGTTTCAGCCCCTCTGTTTCAGCCCCTCTGTTTCTCGCCCTCTGTTTCAGCCCCTCTGTTTCAGCCCCTCTGTTTCAGCCCGTCTGTTTCTCACCCTCTTTTTCAGCCCCTCAGTTTCTCGCCCTCTGTTTCAGCCCCTCTGTTTCTCGCCCTCTGTTTCAGCCCCTCTGTTTCAGCCCCTCTGTTTCTCGCCCTCTGTTTCTGCCCCTATGTTTCTCGCCCTCTGTTTCAGCCACTTTGTTTTTCGCCCTCTGTTTCAGCCCCTCTGTTTCTCGCCCTCCGTATCAGACCCTCTGTTTCAGCCGCTCTGTTTCAGACCCTCTGTTTCAGCCCCTCTCTTTCTCGCCCGCGGTTTCTCGCCCTCTGTTTCAGCCCCTCTGTTTCTCGCCCTCTGTTTCAGCCACTCTGTTTCTCGCCCTCTGTTTCAGCCCCCCTGTTTCTCGCCCTCTGTTTCAGCCCCTCTGTTTCAGCCCCTCTGTTTCTCGCCCTCTGTTTCAGCCCCTCCGTTTCAGCCCCTCTGTTTCAGCCTCTCTGTTTCAGCCCCTCTGTTTCTCGCCCTCTGTTTCAGCCCCTCTGTTTCTCGCCCTCTGTTCAGCACCTTAGTTTCTCGCCCTCTGTTTCAGCCCCTCTGTTTCTCGCCCTCTGTTTCAGCCCCTCTGTTTCAGCCCCTCTGTTTCTCGCCCTCTGTTTCTGGCCCTCTGTTTCTCGCCCTCTGTTTCAGCCCCTCTGTTTCTCGCCCTCTGTTTCAGCCCCTCTGTTTCATCCCCTCTGTTTCAGCCCCTCTGTTTCAGCCCCTGTGTTTCTCGCCCTCTGTTTCAGCCCCTCTGTTTCTCGCCCTCTGTTTCAGGCCCTCTGTTTCTCGCCCTCTGATTCAGCCCCTCTCTTTCAGCCCCTCTGTTTTTGCCCCTCTGTTTCTCGCCCTCTGTTTCAGCCCCTCTGTTTCAGCCCCTCTGTTTCAGCCCCTCTGTTTCTCACCCTCTGTTTCAGCCCCTCTGTTTCTCGCCCTCTGTTTCAGCCCCTCTGTTTCTCGCCCTCTGTTTCAGCCCTTCTGTTTCAGCCCCTCTGTTTCTCGCCCTCTGTTTCTGCCCCTCTGTTTCTCGCCCTCTGTTTCAGCCCCGCTGTTTCTCGCCCTCTGCTTCAGCCCCGCTGATTCAGCCCCTCTGTTTCAGCCCCTCTGAATCAGCCCCTCTGATTCAGCCCCTCTGTTTCAGCCCCTCTGTTTCAGCCCCTCTGTTTCTCGCCCTCTTTTTCAGCCCCTCTGTTTCTCGCCCTCTGTTTCAGCCCCTCTGTTTCTCGCCCTCTGTTCAGCCCCTATGTTTCTCGCCCTCTGTTTCAGCCCGTCTGTTTTTCGCCCTCTGTTTCAGCACCTCTGTTTCAGCCCCTCTGTTTCTCGCCCTCTGTTTCTGCCACTCTGTTTCTCGCCCTCTGTTTCAGCCCCTCTGATTCAGCCCCTCTGTTTCAGCCCCTCTGAATCAGCCCCTCTGATTCAGCCCCTCCGTTTCAGCCCCTCTGTTTCAGCCCCTCTGTTTCTCGCCCTCTGTTTCAGCCCATCTGATTCTCGCCCTCTGTTTCCGCCCCTCTGATTCTCACCCTCTGTTTCAGCCCCTCTGATTGAGCCCCTCTATTTCAGCCCCTCTGATTCAGCCCCTCTGATTCAGCCCCTCTGATTCAGCCCCTCTGTTTCTCGCCCTCTGTTTCAGCCCCTCTGTTTCTCGCCCTCTGTTTCAGGCCCTCTGTTTCTCGCCCTCTGTTTCAGCCCCTCTCTTTCAGCCCCTCTGTTTCAGCCCCTCTGTTTCTCGCCCTCTGTTTCAGCCCCTCTGTTTCAGCCCCTCTGTTTCAGCCCCTCTGTTTCTCACCCTCTGTTTCAGCCCCTCTGTTTCTCGCCCTCTGTTTCAGCCCCTCTGTTTCTCGCCCTCTGTTTCAGCCCTTCTGTTTCAGCCCCTCTGTTTCTCGCCCTCTGTTTCAGCCCCTCTGTTTCTCGCCCTCTGTTCAGCCCCTATGTTTCTCGCCCTCTGTTTCAGCCCCTCTGTTTTTCGCCCTCTGTTTCAGCCCCTCTGTTTCAGCCCCTCTGTTTCTCGCCCTCTGTTTCTGACACTCTGTTTCTCGCCCTCTGTTTCAGCCCCGCTGATTCAGCCCCTCTGTTTCAGCCCCTCTGAATCAGCCCCTCTGATTCAGCCCCTCCGTTTCAGCCCCTCTGTTTCAGCCCCTCTGTTTCTCGCCCTCTGTTTCAGACCATCTGATTCTCGCCCTCTGTTTCCGCCCCTCTGATTCTCACCCTCTGTTTCAGCCCCTCTGATTGAGCCCCTCTATTTCAGCCCCTCTGATTCAGCCCCTCTGATTCAGCCCCTCTGATTCAGCCCCTCTGTTTCTCGCCCTCTGTTTCAGCCCCTCTGTTTCTCGCCCTCTGTTTCAGGCCCTCTGTTTCTCGCCCTCTGTTTCAGCCCCTCTCTTTCAGCCCCTCTGTTTCAGCCCCTCTGTTTCTCGCCCTCTGTTTCAGCCCCTCTGTTTCAGCCACTCTGTTTCTCACACTCTGTTTCAGCCCCTCTGTTTCTCGCCCTCTGTTTCAGCCCCTCTGTTTCTCGCCCTCTGTTTCAGCCCTTCTGTTTCGGCCCCTCTGTTTCTCGCCCTCTGTTTCTGCCCCTCTGTTTCTCGCCCTCTGTTTCAGCCCCGCTGTTTCTCGCCCTCTGCTTCAGCCCGCTGATTCAGCCCCTCTGATTCAGCCCCTCTGTTTATCGCCCTCTGTTTCAGGCCCTCTGTTTCTCGCCCTCTGTTTCAGCCCCTCTCTTTCAGCCCCTCTGTTTCAGCCCCTCTGTTTCTCGCCCTCTGTTTCAGCCCCTCTGTTTCAGCCCCTCTGTTTCAGCCACTCTGTTTCTCACCCTCTGTTTCAGCCCCTCTGTTTCTCGCCTTCAGTTTCAGCCCCACTGTTTCTCGCCCTCTGTTTCAGCCCTTCTGTTTCAGCCCCTCTGTTTCTCGCCCTCTGTTTCTGCCCCTCTGTTTCTCGCCCTCTGTTTCAGCCCCTCTGTTTCTCGCCCTCTGTTTCAGCCCCTCTGTTTCAGCCCCTCTGTTTCAGCCACTCTGTTTCTCACCCTCTGTTTCAGCCCCTCTGTTTCTCGCCTTCAGTTTCAGCCCCTCTGTTTCTCGCCCTCTGTTTCAGCCCTTCTGTTTCAGCCCCTCTGTTTCTCGCCCTCTGTTTCTGCCCCTCTGTTTCTCGCCCTCTGTTTCAGCCCCGCTGTTTCTCGCCCTCTGGTTGGGCCCCGCTGATTCAGCCCCTCTGTTTCAGCACCTCTGAATCAGCCCCTCTGATTCAGCCCCTCTGTTTCAGCCCCTCTGTTTCAGCCCCTCTGTTTCTCGCCCTCTGTTTCAGCCCCTCTGTTTCTCGCCCTCTGTTTCAGCCCCTCTGTTTCTCGCCCTCTGTTCAGCCCCTATGTTTCTCGCCCTCTGTTTCAGCCCCTCTGTTTTTCGCCCTCTGTTTCAGCCCCTCTGTTTCAGCCCTTCTGTTTCTCGCCCTCTGTTTCTGCCACTCTGTTTCTCGCCCTCTGTTTCAGCCCCGCTGATTCAGCCCCTCTGTTTCAGCCCCTCTGAATCAGCCCCTCTGATTCAGCCCGTCTGTTTCAGCCCCTCTGTTTCTCGCCCTCTGTTTCAGCCCATCTGATTCTCGCCCTCTGTTTCCGCCCCTCTGATTCTCACCCTCTGTTTCAGCCCCTCTGATTGAGCCCCTCTATTTCAGCCCCTCTGATTCAGCCCCTCTGATTCAGCCCCTCTGATTCAGCCCCTCTGTTTCTCGCCCTCTGTTTCAGCCCCTCTGTTTCAGCCCCTCTGTTTCATCCCCTCTGTTTCAGCCCCTCTGTTTCAGCCCCTCTGTTTCTCGCCCTCTGTTTCAGCCCCTCTGTTTCTCGCCCTCTGTTTCAGGCCCTCTGTTTCTCGCCCTCTGTTTCAGCCCCTCTCTTTCAGCCCCTCTGTTTCAGCCCCTCTGTTTCTCGCCCTCTGTTTCAGCCCCTCTGTTTCAGCCCCTCTGTTTCAGCCCCTCTGTTTCTCACCCTCTGTTTCAGCCCCTCTGTTTCTCGCCCTCTGTTTCAGCCCCTCTGTTTCTCGCCCTCTGTTTCAGCCCTTCTGTTTCAGCCCCTCTGTTTCTCGCCCTCTGTTTCTGCCCCTCTGTTTCTCGCCCTCTGTTTCAGCCCCGCTGTTTCTCGCCCTCTGGTTGGGCCCCGCTGATTCAGCCCCTCTGTTTCAGCCCCTCTGAATCAGCCCCTCTGATTCAGCCCCTCTGTTTCAGCCCCCCTGTTTCAGCCCCTCTGTTTCTCGCCCTCTGTTTCAGCCCCTCTGTTTCTCGCCCTCTGTTTCAGCCCCTCTGTTTCTCGCCCTCTGTTCAGCCCCTATGTTTCTCGCCCTCTGTTTCAGCCCCTCTGTTTTTCGCCCTCTGTTTCAGCCCCTCTGTTTCAGCCCCTCTGTTTCTCGCCCTCTCTTTCTGCCACTCTGTTTCTCGCCCTCTTTTTCAGCCCCGCTGATTCAGCCCCTCTGTTTCAGCCCCTCTGAATCAGCCCCTCTGATTCAGCCCCTCCGTTTCAGCCCCTCTGTTTCATCCCCTCTGTTTCTCGCCCTCTGTTTCAGCCCATCTGATTCTCGCCCTCTGTTTCCGCACCTCTGATTCTCACCCTCTGTTTCAGCCCCTCTGATTGAGCCCCTCTGTTTCAGCCCCTCTGATTCAGCCCCTCTGATTCAGCCCCTCTGATTCAGCCCCTCTTTTTCTCGCCCTCTGTTTCAGCCCCTCTGTTTCAGCCCCTCTGTTTCAGCCCCTCTGTTTCTCACCCTCTGTTTCAGCCCCTCTGATACAGCCCCTCTGATTCAGCTCCTCTCTTTCAGCCCCACTTTTTCAGCCCCTTTGTTTCTCGTCCTCTGTTTCAGCCCCTCTGATTCTCGCCCTCTGTTTCAGCCCCTCTGTTTCTCGCCGTCTGTTTCAGCCCCTCTGATTCAGCCCCTCTGTTTCAGCCCTTCTGATTCAGCCCCTCTGATTCAGCCCCTCTGATTCAGCCCCTCTGTTTCTCGCCCTCTGTTTCAGCCCCTCTGTTTCAGCCCCTCTGTTTCAGCCCCTCTGTTTCTCACCCTCTGTTTCAGCCCGTCTGATTCAGCCCCACTGATTCAGCCCCTCTGATTCAGCCCCTCTGTTTCAGCCCCTCTGTTTCTCGCCCTCTCTTTCAGCCGCTCTGTTTCAGCCCCTCTGTTTCACATCCTCTGTTTCAGCCCCTCTGTTTCTAGCCCTCTTTTTCAGCCCCTCTGTTTCTCGCCCTCTGTTCCAGCCCCTCTGTTTCTCGCCCTCTGTTTCAGCCCCTCTGTTTTAGCCCCTCTGTTTCAGCAGCTCTGTTTATCGCCCTCTGTTTCAGCCCCTCTGTTTCTCGACCTCAGTTTCAGCCCCTCTGTTTCTCGCCCTCTGTTTCAGCCCCTCTGTTTCAGCCCCTCTGTTTCTCGCCCTCTGTTTAAGCCCCTCTGTTTCAGCCCCTCTGTTTCAGCCCCTCTGTTTCAGCCCCTCAGTTTCTCGCCCTCTGTTTCAGCCCCTCTGTTTCTCGCCCTCTGTTTCAGCCCCTCTGTTTCAGCCCCTCTGTTTCTCGCCCTCTGTTTCAGCCCCTCTGTTTCTCGCCCTCTGTTTCAGCCACTCTGTTTTTCGCCCTCTGTTTCAGCCCCTCTGTTTCTCGCCCTCTGTATCAGACCCTCTGTTTCAGCCCCTCTGTTTCAGACCCTCTGTTTCAGCCTCTCTGTTTCTCGCCCTCGGTTTCTCGCCCTCTGTTTCAGCCCCTCTGTTTCTCGCCCTCTGTTTCAGCCCCTCTGTTTCGCGCCCTCTGTTTCAGCCCCTCTGTTTCAGCCCCTCTGTTTCAGCCCCTCTGTTTCTCGCCCTCTGTTTCAGCCCCTCTGTTTCTCACCCTCTGTTTCAGCCCCTCTGTTTCAGCCCCGCTGTTTTTCGCCCTCTGTTTCAGCCCCTCTGTTTCAGCCCCTCTGTTTCAGCCTCTCTGTTTCAGCCCCTCTGTTTCTCGCCCTCTGTTTCAGCCCCTCTGTTTCTCACCCTCTGTTTCAGCCCCTCTGTTTCTCGCCCTCTGTTTCAGCCCCTCTGTTTCAGCCCCTCTGTTTCTCGCCCTCTGTTTCTGCCCCTCTGTTTCTCGCCCTCTGTTTCAGCCCCTCTGTTTCTCGCCCTCTGTTTCAGCCCCTCTGTTTCATCCCCTCTGTTTCAGCCCCTCTGTTTCAGCCCCTCTGTTTCTCGCCATCTGTTTCAGCCCCTCTGTTTCTCGCCCTCTGTTTCAGGCCCTCTGTTTCTCGCCCTCTGTTTCAGCCCCTCTGTTTCAGCCCCTCTGTTTCAGCCGCTCCGTTTCTCGCCCTCTGTTTCAGCCCCTCTGTTTCAGCCCCTCTGTTTCTCAACCTCTGTTTCAGCCCCTCTGTTTCTCGCCCTCTGTTTCAGCCACTCTGTTTCTCGCCCTCTGTTTCAGCCCTTCTGTTTCAGCCCCTCTGTTTCTCGCCCTCTGTTTCTGCCCCTCTGTTTCTCGCCCTCTGTTTCAGCCCCGCTGTTTCTCGCCCTCTGTTTCAGCCCCGCTGATTCAGCCCCTCTGTTTCAGCCCCTCTGAATCAGCCCCTCTGATTCAGCCCCTCTGTTTCAGCCCCTCTGTTTCAGCCCCTCTGTTTCTCGCCCTCAGTTTCAGCCCCTCTGTTTCTCGCCCTCTGTAGTCAGCCCCTCTGTTTCTCGCCCTCTGTTCAGCCCCTATGTTTCTCGCCCTCTGTTTCAGCCCCTCTGTTTTTCGCCCTCTGTTTCAGCCCCTCTGTGTCAGCCCCTCTGTTTCTCGCCCTCTGTTTCTGCCACTCTGTTTCTCGCCCTCTGTTTCAGCCCCGCTGATTCAGCCCCTCTGTTTCAGCCCCTCTGAATCAGCCCCTCTGATTCAGCCCCTCCGTTTCAGCCACTCTGTTTCAGCCCCTCTGTATCTCGCCCTCTGTTTCAGCCCATCTGATTCTCGCCCTCTGCTTCCGCCCCTCCGATTCTCACCCTCTGCTTCAGCCCCTCTGATTGAGCCCCTCTGATTCAGCCCCTCTGATTCAGCCCCTCTGATTCAGCCCCTCTGATTCAGCCCCTCTGTTTCTCGCCCTCTGTTTCAGCCCCTCTGTTTCAGCCCCTCTGTTTCTCACCCTCTGTTTCAGCCCCTCTGATTCAGCCCCTCTGATTCAGCCCCTCTGATTCAGCCCCTCTGTTTCAACGCCTCAGATACAGCCCCTCTGATTCAGACCCTCTGTTTCTCGCCCTCTCTTTCAGCCGCTCTGTTTCAGCCCCTCTGTTTCTCCTCCTCTGTTTCAGCCCCTCTGTTTCTCGCCCTCTGTTTCAGCCCCTCTGTTTCTCGCCCTCTGTTTCAGCCCCTCTGTTAAAGGCCCTCTAATTCAGTCCCTCTGTTTCAGCCCCTCTGTTTCTCGCCCTCTGTTTCAGCCCCTCTGTTTCAGGCCCTCTTATTCAGCCCCTCTGTTTCCCGCTCCTCTGTTTCAGCCCCTCTGTTTCTCGCCCTCTGTTTCAGCCCCTCTCTTTCTCGCCCTCTGTTTCAGCCCCTCTGTTTCAGCCCCTCTGTTTCAGCACCTCTGTTTCTCGCCCTCTGTTTCAGCCCCTCTGTTTCTCGCCCTCTGTTTCAGCCCCTCTGTTTCTCGCCCTCTATTTCAGCCCCTCTGTTTCAGCCCCTCTGTTTCTCGCCCTCTGTTTCTGCCCCTCTGTTTCTCTCCCTCCGTTTCAGCCTCTCTGTTTTTCGCCCTCTGTTTCAGCCCCTCTGTTTCTCGCCCTCTGTATCAGACCCTCTGTTTCAGCCCCTCTGTTTCAGCCCCTCTGTTTCTCGCCCTCTGTTTCTCGCCCTCTGTTTCAGCCCCTCTGTTTCTCGCCCTCTGTTTCAGCTCCTCTGTTTCGCGCTCTCTGTTTCAGCCCCTCTGTTTCAGCCCCTCTGTTTCTCGCCCTCTGTTTCTGCCCCTCTGTTTCTCGCCCTCTGTTTCAGCCCCGCTGATTCAGCCCCTCTGATTCAGCCCCTCTGTTTCTCGCCCTCTGTTTCAGCCCCTCTGTTTCTCGCCCTCTGTTTCAGCCCCTCTGATTCAGCCCCTCTGTTTCAGCCCCTCTGTTTCTCCCCCTCTGTTCCAGCCCCTCTGTTTCAGCCCCTCTGTTTCAGCCACTCTGTGTCAGTCCCTCTGTTTCAGCCCCTCTGTTTCTCGCCCTCTGTTTCAGCCCCTCTGTTTCTCGCCCTCTGTTTCAGCCCGGCTGATTCAGCCCCTCTGTTTCAGTCCCTCTGAATCAGCCCCTCTGATTCAGCCCCTCCGTTTCAGCCCCTCTGTTTCAGCCCCTCTGTTTCTCGCCCTCTGTTTCAGCCCATCTGATTCTCGCCCTCTGTTTCTGCCCCTCTGATTCTCACCCTCTGTTTCAGCCCCTCTGATTGAGCCCCTCTGTTTCAGCCCCTCTGATTCAGCCCCTCTGATTCAGCCCCTCTGATTCAGCCCCTCTGTTTCTCGCCCTCTGTTTCAGCCCCTCTGTTTCAGCCCCTCTGTTTCAGCCCCTCTGTTTCTCACCCTCTGTTTCAGCCCCTCTGATACAGCCCCTCTGATTCAGCTCCTCTCTTTCAGCCCCACTTTTTCAGCCCCTTTGTTTCTCGCCCTCTGTTTCAGCCCCTCTGTATCTCGCCCTCTGTTTCAGCCCATCTGATTCTCGCCCTCTGTTTCCGCCCCTCCGATTCTCACCCTCTGCTTCAGCCCCTCTGATTGAGCCCCTCTGTTTCAGCCCCTCTGATTCAGCCCCTCTGATTCAGCCCCTCTGATTCAGCCCCTCTGTTTCTCGCCCTCTGTTTCAGCCCCTCTGTTTCAGCCCCTCTGTTTCAGCCCCTCTGTTTCTCACCCTCTGTTTCAGCCCCTCTGATTCAGCCCCTCTGATTCAGCCCCTCTGATTCAGCCCCTCTGTTTCAACGCCTCAGATACAGCCCCTCTGATTCAGCCCCTCTGTTTCTCGCCCTCTCTTTCAGCCGCTCTGTTTCAGCCCCTCTGTTTCTCCTCCTCTGTTTCAGCCCCTCTGTTTCTCGCCCTCTGTTTCAGCCCCTCTGTTTCTCGCCCTCTGTTTCAGCCCCTCTGTTAAAGGCCCTCTAATTCAGTCCCTCTGTTTCAGCCCCTCTGTTTCTCGCCCTCTGTTTCAGCCCCTCTGTTTCAGCCCCTCTGTTTCAGCCCCTCTGTTTCTCGCCCTCTGTTTCAGCCCCTCTGTTTCAGCCCCTTTGTTTCAGCCCCTCTGTTTCTCGCCCTCTGTTTCAGCCCCTCTGTTTCAGCCCCTCTGTTTCAGCACCTCTGTTTCTCGCCCTCTGTTTCAGCCCCTCTGTTTCTCGCCCTCTGTTTCAGCCCCTCTGTTTCTCGCCCTCTATTTCAGCCCCTCTGTTTCAGCCCCTCTGTTTCTCGCCCTCTGTTTCTGCCCCTCTGTTACTCTCGCTCCGTTTCAGACCCTCTGTTTTTCGCCCTCTGTTTCAGCCCCTCTGTTTCTCGCCCTCTGTTTCAGCCCCGCTGATTCAGCCCCTCTGTTTCAGCCCCTCTGAATCAGCCCCTCTGATTCAGCCCCTCTGTTTCAGCCCCTCTGTTTCTCGCCCTCTGTTTCAGCCCATCTGATTCTCGCCCTCTGTTTCCGCCCCTCTGATTCTCACCCTCGGTTTCAGCCCCTCTGATTGAGCCCCTCTATTTCAGCCCCTCTGACTCAGCCCCTCTGATTCAGCCCCTCTGATTCAGCCCCTCTGTTTCTCGCCCTCTGTTTCAGCCCCTCTGTTTCAGCCCCTCTGTTTCATCCCCTCTGTTTCAGCCCCTCTGTTTCAGCCCCTCTGTTTCTCGCCCTCTGTTTCAGCCCCTCTGTTTCTCGCCCTCTGTTTCAGGCCCTCTGTTTCTCGCCCTCTGTTTCAGCCCCTCTCTTTCAGCCCCTCTGTTTCAGCCCCTCTGTTTCTCGCCCTCTGTTTCATCCCCTCTGTTTCAGCCCCTCTGTTTCAGCCCCTCTGTTTCTCACCCTCTGTTTCAGCCCCTCTGTTTCTCGCCCTCTGTTTCAGCCCCTCTGTTTCTCGCCCTCTGTTTCAGCCCTTCTGTTTCAGCCCCTCTGTTTCTCGCCCTCTGTTTCTGCCCCTCTGTTTCTCGCCCTCTGTTTCAGCCCCGCTGTTTCTCGCCCTCTGCTTGGGCCCCGCTGATTCAGCCCCTCTGTTTCAGCCCCTCTGAATCAGCCCCTCTGATTCAGCCCCTCTGTTTCTCGCCCTCTGTTTCAGCCCCTCTGTTTCTCGCCCTCTGTTTCAGCCCCTCTGTTTCTCGCCCTCTGTTTCAGCCCCTCTGTTTCTCGCCCTCTGTTCAGCCCCTATGTTTCTCGCCCTCTGTTTCAGCCCCTCTGTTTTTCGCCCTCTGTTTCAGCCCCTCTGTTTCAGCCCCTCTGTTTCTCGCCCTCTGTTTCTGCCACTCTGTTTCAGCCCCTCTGTTTCAGCCCCTCTGTTTCTCACCCTCTGTTTCAGCCCCTCTGATACAGCCCCTCTGATTCAGCTCCTCTCTTTCAGCCCCACTTTTTCAGCCCCTTTGTTTCTCGCCCTCTGTTTCAGCCCCTCTGTATCTCGCCCTCTGTTTCAGCCCATCTGATTCTCGCCCTCTGTTTCCGCCCCTCCGATTCTCACCCTCTGCTTCAGCCCCTCTGATTGAGCCCCTCTGTTTCAGCCCCTCTGATTCAGCCCCTCTGATTCAGCCCCTCTGATTCAGCCCCTCTGTTTCTCGCCCTCTGTTTCAGCCCCTCTGTTTCAGCCCCTCTGTTTCAGCCCCTCTGTTTCTCACCCTCTGTTTCAGCCCCTCTGATTCAGCCCCTCTGATTCAGCCCCTCTGATTCAGCCCCTCTGTTTCAACGCCTCAGATACAGCCCCTCTGATTCAGCCCCTCTGTTTCTCGCCCTCTCTTTCAGCCGCTCTGTTTCAGCCCCTCTGTTTCTCCTCCTCTGTTTCAGCCCCTCTGTTTCTCGCCCTCTGTTTCAGCCCCTCTGTTTCTCGCCCTCTGTTTCAGCCCCTCTGTTAAAGGCCCTCTAATTCAGTCCCTCTGTTTCAGCCCCTCTGTTTCTCGCCCTCTGTTTCAGCCCCTCTGTTTCAGCCCCTCTGTTTCAGCCCCTCTGTTTCGCGCCCTCTGTTTCAGCCCCTCTGTTTCAGCCCCTCTGTTTCAGCCCCTCTGTTTCTCGCCCTCTGTTTCAGCCCCTCTGTTTCAGCCCCTCTGTTTCAGCACCTCTGTTTCTCGCCCTCTGTTTCAGCCCCTCTGTTTCTCGCCCTCTGTTTCAGCCCCTCTGTTTCTCGCCCTCTATTTCAGCCCCTCTGTTTCAGCCCCTCTGTTTCTCGCCCTCTGTTTCTGCCCCTCTGTTTCTCTCCCTCCGTTTCAGCCCCTCTGTTTTTCGCCCTCTGTTTCAGCCCCTCTGTTTCTCGCCCTCTGTTTCAGCCCCGCTGATTCAGCCCCTCTATTTCAGCCCCTCTGATTCAGCCCCTCTGATTCAGCCCCTCTGATTCAGCCCCTCTGTTTCTCGCCCTCTGTTTCAGCCCCTCTGTTTCAGCCCCTCTGTTTCATCCCCTCTGTTTCAGCCCCTCTGTTTCAGCACCTCTGTTTCTCGCCCTCTGTTTCAGCCCCTCTGTTTCTCGCCCTCTGTTTCAGGCCCTCTGTTTCTCGCCCTCTGTTTCAGCCCCTCTGGTTCAGCCCCTCTGTTTCAGCCACTCTGTTTCTCACCCTCTGTTTCAGCCCCTCTGTTTCTCGCCCTCTGTTTCAGCCCCTCTGTTTCTCGCCCTCTGTTTCAGCCCTTCTGTTTCAGCCCCTCTGTTTCTCGCCCTCTGTTTCTGCCCCTCTGTTTCTCGCCCTCTGTTTCAGCCCCGCTGTTTCTCGCCATCTGCTTGGGCCCCGCTGATTCAGCCCCTCTGATTCAGCCCCTCTGAATCAGCCCCTCTGATTCAGCCCCTCTGTTTCTCACCCTCTGTTTCAGCCCCTCTGTTTCTCGCCCTCTGTTTCAGCCCCTCTGTTTCTCGCCCTCTGTTTCAGCCCCTCTGTTTCAGCCCCTCTGTTTCTCGCCCTCTGTTTCTGCCACTCTGTTTCTCGCCCTCTGTTTCAGCCCCGCTGATTCAGCCCCTCTGTTTCAGCCCCTCTGAATCAGCCCCTCTGATTCAGCCCCTCCGTTTCAGCCCCTCTGTTTCAGCCCCTCTGTTTCTCGCCCTCTGTTTCAGCCCATCTGATTCTCGCCCTCTGTTTCCGCCCCTCTGATTCTCACCCTCTGTTTCAGCCCCTCTGATTGAGCCCCTCTGTTTCAGCCCCTCTGATTCAGCCCCTCTGATTCAGCCCCTCTGATTCAGCCCCTCTGTTTCTCGCCCTCTGTTTCAGCCCCTCTGTTTCAGCCCCTCTGTTTCAGCCCCTCTGTTTCTCACCCTCTGTTTCAGCCCCTCTGATACAGCCCCTCTGATTCAGCTCCTCTCTTTCAGCCCCACTTTTTCAGCCCCTTTGTTTCTCGTCCTCTGTTTCAGCCCCTCTGATTCTCGCCCTCTGTTTCAGCCCCTCTGTTTCTCGCCGTCTGTTTCAGCCCCTCTGATTCAGCCCCTCTGTTTCAGCCCTTCTGATTCAGCCCCTCTGATTCAGCCCCTCTGATTCAGCCCCTCTGTTTCTCGCCCTCTGTTTCAGCCCCTCTGTTTCAGCCCCTCTGTTTCAGCCCCTCTGTTTCTCACCCTCTGTTTCAGCCCGTCTGATTCAGCCCCACTGATTCAGCCCCTCTGATTCAGCCCCTCTGTTTCAGCGCCTCTGATTCAGCCCCTCTGATTCAGCCCCTCTGTTTCTCGCCCTCTCTTTCAGCCGCTCTGTTTCAGCCCCTCTGTTTCACATCCTCTGTTTCAGCCCCTCTGTTTCTAGCCCTCTGTTTCAGCCCCTCTGTTTCTCGCCCTCTGTTCCAGCCCCTCTGTTTCTCGCCCTCTGTTTCAGCCCCTCTGTTTTAGCCCCTCTGTTTCAGCCCCTCTGTTTCTCGCCCTCTGTTTCAGCCCCTCTGTTTCTCGACCTCAGTTTCAGCCCCTCTGTTTCTCGCCCTCTGTTTCAGCCCCTCTGTTTCAGCCCCTCTGTTTCTCGCCCTCTGTTTAAGCCCCTCTGTTTCAGCCCCTCTGTTTCAGCCCCTCTGTTTCAGCCCCTCAGTTTCTCGCCCTCTGTTTCAGCCCCTCTGTTTCTCGCCCTCTGTTTCAGCCCCTCTGTTTCAGCCCCTCTGTTTCTCGCCCTCTGTTTCAGCCCCTCTGTTTCTCGCCCTCTGTTTCAGCCACTCTGTTTTTCGCCCTCTGTTTCAGCCCCTCTGTTTCTCGCCCTCTGTATCAGACCCTCTGTTTCAGCCCCTCTGTTTCAGACCCTCTGTTTCAGCCTCTCTGTTTCTCGCCCTCGGTTTCTCGCCCTCTGTTTCAGCCCCTCTGTTTCTCGCCCTCTGTTTCAGCCCCTCTGTTTCGCGCCCTCTGTTTCAGCCCCTCTGTTTCAGCCCCTCTGTTTCAGCCCCTCTGTTTCTCGCCCTCTGTTTCAGCCCCTCTGTTTCTCACCCTCTGTTTCAGCCCCTCTGTTTCAGCCCCGCTGTTTTTCGCCCTCTGTTTCAGGCCCTCTGTTTCAGACCCTCTGTTTCAGCCCCTCTGTTTCAGCCCCTCAGTTTCTCGCCCTCTGTTTCAGCCCCTCTGTTTCTCGCCCTCTGTTTCAGCCCCTCTGTTTCAGCCCCTCTGTTTCAGACCCTCTGTTTCAGCCCCTCTGTTTCTCGCCCTCTGTTTCAGCCACTCTGTTTTTCGCCCTCTGTTTCAGCCCCTCTGTTTCTCGCCCTCTGTATCAGACCCTCTGTTTCAGCCCCTCGGTTTCTCGCCCTCTGTTTCAGCCCCTCTGTTTCTCGCCCTCTGTTTCAGCCCCTCTGTTTCGCGCCCTATGTTTCAGCCCCTCTGTTTCAGCCCCTCTGTTTCAGCCCCTCTGTTTCTCGCCCTCTGTTTCAGCCCCTCTGTTTCTCACCCTCTGTTTCAGCCCCTCTGTTTCAGACCCGCTGTTTTTCGCCCTCTGTTTCAGCCCCTCTGTTTCAGCCCCTCTGTTTCAGCCTCTCTGTTTCAGCCCCTCTGTTTCTCGCCCTCTGTTTCAGCCCCTCTGTTTCTCACCCTCTGTTTCAGCCCCTCTGTTTCTCGCCCTCTGTTTCAGCCCCTCTGTTTCAGCCCCTCTGTTTCTCGCCCTCTGTTTCTGCCCGTCTGTTTCTCCCCCTCTGTTTCAGCCCCTCTGTTTCTCGCCCTCTGTTTCAGCCCCTCTGTTTCAGACCCACTGTTTAAGCCCCTCTGTTTCAGCCCCTATGTTTCTCGCCCTCTGTTTCAGCCCCTCTGATTCTCGCCCTCTGTTTCAGCCCCTCTGTTTCATCCCCTCTGTTTCAGCCCCTCTGTTTCAGCCCCTCTGTTTCTCGCCATCTGTTTCAGCCCCTCTGTTTCTCGCCCTCTGTTTCAGGCCCTCTGTTTCTCGCCCTCTGTTTCAGCCCCTCTGTTTCAGCCCCTCTGTTTCAGCCGCTCCGTTTCTCGCCCTCTGTTTCAGCCCCTCTGTTTCAGCCCCTCTGTTTCTCAACCTCTGTTTCAGCCCCTCTGTTTCTCGCCCTCTGTTTCAGCCCCTCTGTTTCTCGCCCTCTGTTTCAGCCCTTCTGTTTCAGCCCCTCTGTTTCTCGCCCTCTGTTTCTGCCCCTCTGTTTCTCGCCCTCTGTTTCAGCCCCGCTGTTTCTCGCCCTCTGTTTCAGCCCCGCTGATTCAGCCCCTCTGTTTCAGCCCCTCTGAATCAGCCCCTCTGATTCAGCCCCTCTGTTTCAGCCCCTCTGTTTCAGCCCCTCTGTTTCTCGCCCTCAGTTTCAGCCCCTCTGTTTCTCGCCCTCTGTTTCAGCCCCTCTGTTTCTCGCCCTCTGTTCAGCCCCTATGTTTCTCGCCCTCTGTTTCAGCCCCTCTGTTTTTCGCCCTCTGTTTCAGCCCCTCTGTTTCAGCCCCTCTGTTTCTCGCCCTCTGTTTCTGCCACTCTGTTTCTCGCCCTCTGTTTCAGCCCCGCTGATTCAGCCCCTCTGTTTCAGCCCCTCTGAATCAGCCCCTCTGATTCAGCCCCTCCGTTTCAGCGCCTCTGTTTCAGCCCCTCTGTATCTCGCCCTCTGTTTCAGCCCATCTGATTCTCGCCCTCTGTTTCCGCCCCTCCGATTCTCACCCTCTGCTTCAGCCCCTCTGATTGAGCCCCTCTGTTTCAGGCCCTCTGATTCAGCCCCTCTGATTCAGCCCCTCTGATTCAGCCCCTCTGTTTCTCGCCCTCTGTTTCAGCCCCTCTGTTTCAGCCCCTCTGTTTCAGCCCCTCTGTTTCTCACCCTCTGTTTCAGCCCCTCTGATTCAGCCCCTCTGATTCAGCCCCTCTGATTCAGCCCCTCTGTTTCAACGCCTCAGATACAGCCCCTCTGATTCAGCCCCTCTGTTTCTCGCCCTCTCTTTCAGCCGCTCTGTTTCAGCCCCTCTGTTTCTCCTCCTCTGTTTCAGCCCCTCTGTTTCTCGCCCTCTGTTTCAGCCCCTCTGTTTCTCGCCCTCTGTTTCAGCCCCTCTGTTAAAGGCCCTCTAATTCAGTCCCTCTGTTTCAGCCCCTCTGTTTCTCGCCCTCTGTTTCAGCCCCTCTGTTTCAGGCCCTCTTATTCAGCCCCTCTGTTTCCCGCTCCTCTGTTTCAGCCCCTCTGTTTCTCGCCCTCTGTTTCAGCCCCTCTCTTTCTCGCCCTCTGTTTCAGCCCCTCTGTTTCAGCCCCTCTGTTTCAGCACCTCTGTTTCTCGCACTCTGTTTCAGCCCCTCTGTTTCTCGCCCTCTGTTTCAGCCCCTCTGTTTCTCGCCCTCTATTTCAGCCCCTCTGTTTCAGCCCCTCTGTTTCTCGCCCTCTGTTTCTGCCCCTCTGTTTCTCTCCCTCCGTTTCAGCCCCTCTGTTTTTCGCCCTCTGTTTCAGCCCCTCTGTTTCTCGCCCTCTGTATCAGACCCTCTGTTTCAGCCCCTCTGTTTCAGCCCCTCTGTTTCAGCCCCTCTGTTTCTCGCCCTCTGTTTCTCGCCCTCTGTTTCAGCCCCTCTGTTTCTCGCCCTCTGTTTCAGCTCCTCTGTTTCGCGCTCTCTGTTTCAGCCCCTCTGTTTCAGTCCCTCTGTTTCTCGCCCTCTGTTTCTGCCCCTCTGTTTCTCGCCCTCTTTTTCAGCCCCGCTGATTCAGCCCCACTGATTCAGCCCCTCTGTTTCTCGCCCTCTGTTTCAGCCCCTCTGTTTCTCGCCCTCTGTTTCAGCCCCTCTGATTCAGCCCCTCTGTTTCAGCCCCTCTGTTTCTCCCCCTCTGTTCCAGCCCCTCTGTTTCAACCCCTCTGTTTCAGCCACTCTGTGTCAGTCCCTCTGTTTCAGCCCCTCTGTTTCTCGCCCTCTGTTTCAGCCCCTCTGTTTCTCGCCCTCTGTTTCAGCCCCGCTGATTCAGCCCCTCTGTTTCAGTCCCTCTGAATCAGCCCCTCTGATTCAGCCCCTCCGTTTCAGCCCCTCTGTTTCAGCCCCTCTGTTTCTCGCCGTCTGTTTCAGCCCATCTGATTCTCGCCCTCTGTTTCCGCCCCTCTGATTCTCACCCTCTGTTTCAGCCCCTCTGATTGTGCCCCTCTGTTTCAGCCCCTCTGATTCAGCCCCTCTGATTCAGCCCCTCTGATTCAGCCCCTCTGTTTCTCGCCCTCTGTTTCAGCCCCTCTGTTTCAGCCCCTCTGTTTCAGCCCCTCTGTTTCTCACCCTCTGTTTCAGCCCCTCTGATACAGCCCCTCTGATTCAGCTCCTCTCTTTCAGCCCCACTTTTTCAGCCCCTTTGTTTCTCGCCCTCTGTTTCAGCCCCTCTGTATCTCGCCCTCTGTTTCAGCCCATCTGATTCTCGCCCTCTGTTTCCGCCCCTCCGATTCTCACCCTCTGCTTCAGCCCCTCTGATTGAGCCCCTCTGTTTCAGCCCCTCTGATTCAGCCCCTCTGATTCAGCCTCTCTGATTCAGCCCCTCTGTTTCTCGCCCTCTGTTTCAGCCCCTCTGTTTCCGCCCCTCTGTTTCAGCCCCTCTGTTTCTCACCCTCTGTTTCAGCCCCTCTGATTCAGCCCCTCTGATTCAGCCCCTCTGATTCAGCCCCTCTGTTTCAACGCCTCAGATACAGCCCCTCTGATTCAGCCCCTCTGTTTCTCGCCCTCTCTTTCAGCCGCTCTGTTTCAGCCCCTCTGTTTCTCCTCCTCTGTTTCAGCCCCTCTGTTTCTCGCCCTCTGTTTCAGCCCCTCTGTTTCTCGCCCTCTGTTTCAGCCCCTCTGTTAAAGGCCCTCTAATTCAGTCCCTCTGTTTCAGCCCCTCTGTTTCTCGCCCTCTGTTTCAGCCCCTCTGTTTCAGCCCCTCTGTTTCAGCCCCTCTGTTTCTCGCCCTCTGTTTCAGCCCCTCTGTTTCAGCCCATCTGTTTCAGCCACTCTGTTTCTCGCCCTCTGTTTCAGCCCCTCTGTTTCAGCCCCTCTGTTTCAGCACCTCTGTTTCTCGCCCTCTGTTTCAGCCCCTCTGTTTCTCGCCCTCTGTTTCAGCCCCTCTGTTACTCGCCCTCTATTTCAGCCCCTCTGTTTCAGCCCCTCTGTTTCTCGTCCTCTGTTTCAGCCCCTCTGTTAAAGGCCCTCTAATTCAGTCCCTCTGTTTCAGCCCCTCTGTTTCTCGCCATCTGTTTCAGCCCCTCTGTTTCAGCCCCTCTGTTTCAGCCCCTCTGTTTCTCGCCCTCTGTTTCAGCCCCTCTGTTTCAGCCCATCTGTTTCAGCCCCTCTGTTTCTCGCCCTCTGTTTCAGCCCCTCTGTTTCAGCCCCTCTGTTTCAGCCCCTCTGTTTCTCGCCCTCTGTTTCAGCCCCTCTGTTTCAGCCCATCTGTTTCAGCCCCTCTGTTTCTCGCCCTCTGTTTCAGCCCCTCTGTTTCAGCCCCTCTGTTTCAGCCCCTCTGTTTCTCGCCCTCTGTTTCAGCCCCTCTGTTTCAGCCCATCTGTTTCAGCCCCTCTGTTTCTCGCCCTCTGTTTCAGCCCCTCTGTTTCAGCCCCTCTGTTTCTCGCCCTCTGTATCAGACCCTCTGTTTCAGCCCCTCTGTTTCAGCCCCTCTGTTTCAGCCCCTCTGTTTCTCGCCCTCTGTTTCTCGCCCTCTGTTTCAGCCCCTCTGTTTCTCGCCCTCTGTTTCAGCTCCTCTGTTTCGCGCTCTCTGTTTCAGCCCCTCTGTTTCAGCCCCTCTGTTTCTCGCCCTCTGTTTCTGCCCCTCTGTTTCTCGCCCTCTGTTTCAGCCCCGCTGATTCAGCCCCTCTGATTCAGCCCCTCTGTTTCTCGCCCTCTGTTTCAGCCCCTCTGTTTCTCGCCCTCTGTTTCAGCCCCTCTGATTCAGCCCCTCTGTTTCAGCCCCTCTGTTTCTCCCCCTCTGTTCCAGCCCCTCTGTTTCAGCCCCTCTGTTTCAGCCACTCTGTGTCAGTCCCTTGTTTCAGCCCCTCTGTTTCTCGCCCTCTGTTTCAGCCCCTCTGTTTCTCGCCCTCTGTTTCAGCCCCGCTGATTCAGCCCCTCTGTTTCAGTCCCTCTGAATCAGCCCCTCTGATTCAGCCCCTCCGTTTCAGCCCATCTGTTTCAGCCCCTCTGTTTCTCGCCCTCTGTTTCAGCCCATCTGATTCTCGCCCTCTGTTTCCGCCCCTCTGATTCTCACCCTCTGTTTCAGCCCCTCTGATTGAGCCCCTCGGTTTCAGCCCCTCTGATTCAGCCCCTCTGATTCAGCCCCTCTGATTCAGCCCCTCTGTTTCTCGCCCTCTGTTTCAGCCCCTCTGTTTCAGCCCCTCTGTTTCAGCCCCTCTGTTTCTCACCCTCTGTTTCAGCCCCTCTGATACAGCCCCTCTGATTCAGCTCCTCTCTTTCAGCCCCACTTTTTCAGCCCCTTTGTTTCTCGCCCTCTGTTTCAGCCCATCTGATTCTCGCCCTCTGTTTCAGCCCCTCTGTTTCTCGCCGTCTGTTTCAGCCCCTCTGATTCAGCCCCTCTGTTTCAGCCCTTCTGATTCAGCCCCTCTGATTCAGCCCCTCTGATTCAGCCCCTCTGTTTCTCGCCCTCTGTTTCAGCCCCTCTGTTTCAGCCCCTCTGTTTCAGCCCCTCTGTTTCTCACCCGCTGTTTCAGCCCGTCTGATTCAGCCCCTCTGATTCAGCCCCTCTGATTCAGCCCCTCTGTTTCTGCGCCTCTGATTCAGCCCCTCTTATTCAGCCCCTCTGTTTCTCGCCCTCTCTTTCAGCCGCTCTGTTTCAGCCCCTCTGTTTCACATCCTCTGTTTCAGCCCCTCTGTTTCTAGCCCTCTGTTTCAGCCCCTCTGTTTCTCGCCCTCTCTTTCAGCCGCTCTGTTTCAGCCCCTCTGTTTCTCCTCCTCTGTTTCAGCCCCTCTGTTTCTCGCCCTCTGTTTCAGCCCCTCTGTTTCTCGCCCTCTGTTTCAGCCCCTCTGTTAAAGGCCCTCTAATTCAGTCCCTCTGTTTCAGCCCCTCTGTTTCTCGCCCTCTGTTTCAGCCCCTCTGTTTCAGCCCCTCTGTTTCAGCCCCTCTGTTTCTCGCCCTCTGTTTCAGCCCCTCTGATTCAGCCCCTCTGTTTCAGCCCCTCTGTTTCTCGCCCTCTGTTTCAGCCCCTCTGTTTCAGCCCCTCTGTTTCAGCACCTCTGTTTCTCGCCCTCTGTTTCAGCCCCTCTGTTTCTCGCCCTCTGTTTCAGCCCCTCTGTTTCTCGCCCTCTATTTCAGCCCCTCTGTTTCAGCCCCTCTGTTTCTCGCCCTCTGTTTCTGCCCCTCTGTTTCTCTCCCTCCGTTTCAGCCCCTCTGTTTTTCGCCCTCTGTTTCAGCCCCTCTGTTTCTCGCCCTCTGTTTCAGCCCCGCTGATTCAGCCCCTCTATTTCAGCCCCTCTGATTCAGCCCCTCTGATTCAGCCCCTCTGATTCAGCCCCTCTGTTTCTCGCCCTCTGTTTCAGCCCCTCTGTTTCAGCCCCTCTGTTTCATCCCCTCTGTTTCAGCCCCTCTGTTTCAGCCCCTCTGTTTCTCGCCCTCTGTTTCAGCCCCTCTGTTTCTCGCCCTCTGTTTCAGGCCCTCTGTTTCTCGCCCTCTGTTTCAGCCCCTCTGTTTCAGCCCCTCTGTTTCAGCCCCTCTGTTTCTCACCCTCTGTTTCAGCCCCTCTGTTTCTCGCCCTCTGTTTCAGCCCCTCTGTTTCTCGCCCTCTGTTTCAGCCCTTCTGTTTCAGCCCCTCTGTTTCTCGCCCTCTGTTTCTGCCCCTCTGTTTCTCGCCCTCTGTTTCAGCCCCACTGTTTCTCGCCCTCTGCTTGGGCCCCGCTGATTCAGCCCCTCTGTTTCAGCCCCTCTGAATCAGCCCCTCTGATTCAGCCCCTCTGTTTCTCACCCTCTGTTTCAGCCCCTCTGTTTCTCGCCCTCTGTTTCAGCCCCTCTGTTTCTCGCCCTCTGTTTCAGCCCCTCTGTTTCTCGCCCTCTGTTCAGCCCCTATGTTTCTCGCCCTCTGTTTCAGCCCCTCTGTTTTTCGCCCTCTGTTTCAGCCCCTCTGTTTCAGCCCCTCTGTTTCTCGCCCTCTGTTTCTGCCACTCTGTTTCTCGCCCTCTGTTTCAGCCCCGCTGATTCAGCCCCTCTGTTTCAGCCCCTCTGAATCAGCCCCTCTGATTCAGCCCCTCCGTTTCAGCCCCTCTGTTTCAGCCCCTCTGTTTCTCGCCCTCTGTTTCAGCCCATCTGATTCTCGCCCTCTGTTTCCGCCCCTCTGATTCAGCCCCTCTGATTCAGCCCCTCTGATTCAGCCCCTCTGTTTCTCGCCCTCTGTTTCAGCCCCTCTGTTTCAGCCCCTCTGTTTCAGCCCCTCTGTTTCTCACCCTCTGTTTCAGCCCCTCTGATACAGCCCCTCTGATTCAGCTCCTCTCTTTCAGCCCCACTTTTTCAGCCCCTTTGTTTCTCGTCCTCTGTTTCAGCCCCTCTGATTCTCGCCCTCTGTTTCAGCCCCTCTGTTTCTCGCCGTCTGTTTCAGCCCCTCTGATTCAGCCCCTCTGTTTCAGCCCTTCTGATTCAGCCCCTCTGATTCAGCCCCTCTGATTCAGCCCCTCTGTTTCTCGCCCTCTGTTTCAGCCCCTCTGTTTCAGCCCCTCTGTTTCAGCCCCTCTGTTTCTCACCCTCTGTTTCAGCCCGTCTGATTCAGCCCCACTGATTCAGCCCCTCTGATTCAGCCCCTCTGTTTCAGCGCCTCTGATTCAGCCCCTCTGATTCAGCCCCTCTGTTTCTCGCCCTCTGTTCAGCCCCTATGTTTCTCGCCCTCTGTTTCAGCCCCTCTGTTTTTCGCCCTCTGTTTCAGCCCCTCTGTTTCAGCCCCTCTGTTTCTCGCCCTCTGTTTCTGCCACTCTGTTTCTCGCCCTCTGTTTCAGCCCCGCTGATTCAGCCCCTCTGTTTCAGCCCCTCTGAATCAGCCCCTCTGATTCAGCCCCTCCGTTTCAGCCCCTCTGTTTCAGCCCCTCTGTTTCTCGCCCTCTGTTTCAGCCCATCTGATTCTCGCCCTCTGTTTCCGCCCCTCTGATTCTCACCCTCTGTTTCAGCCCCTCTGATTGAGCCCCTCTGTTTCAGCCCCTCTGATTCAGCCCCTCTGATTCAGCCCCTCTGATTCAGCCCCTCTGTTTCTCGCCCTCTGTTTCAGCCCCTCTGTTTCAGCCCCTCTGTTTCAGCCCCTCTGTTTCTCACCCTCTGTTTCAGCCCCTCTGATACAGCCCCTCTGATTCAGCTCCTCTCTTTCAGCCCCACTTTTTCAGCCCCTTTGTTTCTCGTCCTCTGTTTCAGCCCCTCTGATTCTCGCCCTCTGTTTCAGCCCCTCTGTTTCTCGCCGTCTGTTTCAGCCCCTCTGATTCAGCCCCTCTGTTTCAGCCCTTCTGATTCAGCCCCTCTGATTCAGCCCCTCTGATTCAGCCCCTCTGTTTCTCGCCCTCTGTTTCAGCCCCTCTGTTTCAGCCCCTCTGTTTCTCACCCTCTGTTTCAGCCCGTCTGATTCAGCCCCACTGATTCAGCCCCTCTGATTCAGCCCCTCTGTTTCAGCGCCTCTGATTCAGCCCCTCTGATTCAGCCCCTCTGTTTCTCGCCCTCTCTTTCAGCCGCTCTGTTTCAGCCCCTCTGTTTCACATCCTCTGTTTCAGCCCCTCTGTTTCTAGCCCTCTGTTTCAGCCCCTCTGTTTCTCGCACTCTGTTCCAGCCCGTCTGTTTCTCGCCCTCTGTTTCAGCCCCTCTGTTTTAGCCCCTCTGTTTCAGCCCCTCTGTTTCTCGCCCTCTGTTTCAGCCCCTCTGTTTCTCGACCTCAGTTTCAGCCCCTCTGTTTCTCGCCCTCTGTTTCAGCCCCTCTGTTTCAGCCCCTCTGTTTCTCGCCCTCTGTTTAAGCCCCTCTGTTTCAGCCCCTCTGTTTCAGCCCCTCTGTTTCAGCCCCTCTGTTTCTCGCCCTCTGTTTCAGCCCATCTGATTCTCGCCCTCTGTTTCCGCCCCTCTGATTCTCACCCTCTGTTTCAGCCCCTCTGATTGAGCCCCTCTGTTTCAGCCCCTCTGATTCAGCCCCTCTGATTCAGCCCCTCTGATTCAGCCCCTCTGTTTCTCGCCCTCTGTTTCAGCCCCTCTGTTTCAGCCCCTCTGTTTCAGCCCCTCTGTTTCTCACCCTCTGTTTCAGCCCCTCTGATACAGCCCCTCTGATTCAGCTCCTCTCTTTCAGCCCCACTTTTTCAGCCCCTTTGTTTCTCGCCCTCTGTTTCAGCCCCTCTGTATCTCGCCCTCTGTTTCAGCCCATCTGATTCTCGCCCTCTGTTTCCGCCCCTCCGATTCTCACCCTCTGCTTCAGCCCCTCTGATTGAGCCCCTCTGTTTCAGCCCCTCTGATTCAGCCCCTCTGATTCAGCCTCTCTGATTCAGCCCCTCTGTTTCTCGCCCTCTGTTTCAGCCCCTCTGTTTCAGCCCCTCTGTTTCAGCCCCTCTGTTTCTCACCCTCTGTTTCAGCCCCTCTGATTCAGCCCCTCTGATTCAGCCCCTCTGATTCAGCCCCTCTGTTTCAACGCCTCAGATACAGCCCCTCTGATTCAGCCCCTCTGTTTCTCGCCCTCTCTTTCAGCCGCTCTGTTTCAGCCCCTCTGTTTCTCCTCCTCTGTTTCAGCCCCTCTGTTTCTCGCCCTCTGTTTCAGCCCCTCTGTTTCTCGCCCTCTGTTTCAGCCCCTCTGTTAAAGGCCCTCTAATTCAGTCCCTCTGTTTCAGCCCCTCTGTTTCTCGCCCTCTGTTTCAGCCCCTCTGTTTCAGCCCCTCTGTTTCAGCCCCTCTGTTTCTCGCCCTCTGTTTCAGCCCCTCTGTTTCAGCCCATCTGTTTCAGCCCCTCTGTTTCTCGCCCTCTGTTTCAGCCCCTCTGTTTCAGCCCCTCTGTTTCAGCACCTCTGTTTCTCGCCCTCTGTTTCAGCCCCTCTGTTTCTCGCCCTCTGTTTCAGCCCCTCTGTTTCTCGCCCTCTATTTCAGCCCCTCTGTTTCAGCCCCTCTGTTTCTCGCCCTCTGTTTCAGCCCCTCTGTTAAAGGCCCACTAATTCAGTCCCTCTGTTTCAGCCCCTCTGTTTCTCGCCATCTGTTTCAGCCCCTCTGTTTCAGCCCCTCTGTTTCAGCCCCTCTGTTTCTCGCCCTCTGTTTCAGCCCCTCTGTTTCAGCCCATCTGTTTCAGCCCCTCTGTTTCTCGCCCTCTGTTTCAGCCCCTCTGTTTCAGCCCCTCTGTTTCAGCACCTCTGTTTCTCGCCCTCTGTTTCAGCCTCTCTGTTTCTCGCCCTCTGTTTCAGCCCCTCTGTTTCTCGCCCTCTGTTTCTGCCCCTCTGTTTCTCTCCCTCCGTTTCAGCCCCTCTGTTTTTCGCCCTCTGTTTCAGCCCCTCTGTTTCTCGCCCTCTGTATCAGACCCTCTGTTTCAGCCCCTCTGTTTCAGCCCCTCTGTTTCAGCCCCTCTGTTTCTCGCCCTCTGTTTCAGCTCCTCTGTTTCGCGCTCTCTGTTTCAGCCCCTCTGTTTCAGCCCCTCTGTTTCTCGCCCTCTGTTTCTGCCCCTCTGTTTCTCGCCCTCTGTTTCAGCCCCGCTGATTCAGCCCCTCTGATTCAGCCCCTCTGTTTCTCGCCCTCTGTTTCAGCCCCTCTGTTTCTCGCCCTCTGTTTCAGCCCCTCTGATTCAGCCCCTCTGTTTCAGCCCCTCTGTTTCTCCCCCTCTGTTCCAGCCCCTCTGTTTCAGCCCCTCTGTTTCAGCCACTCTGTGTCAGTCCCTCTGTTTCAGCCCCTCTGTTTCTCGCCCTCTGTTTCAGCCCCTCTGTTTCTCGCCCTCTGTTTCAGCCCCGCTGATTCAGCCCCTCTGTTTCAGTCCCTCTGAATCAGCCCCTCTGATTCAGCCCCTCCGTTTCAGCCCCTCTGTTTCAGCCCCTCTGTTTCTCGCCCTCTGTTTCAGCCCATCTGATTCTCGCCCTCTGTTTCCGCCCCTCTGATTCTCACCCTCTGTTTCAGCCCCTCTGATTGAGCCCCTCTGTTTCAGCCCCTCTGATTCAGCCCCTCTGATTCAGCCCCTCTGATTCAGCCCCTCTGTTTCTCGCCCTCTGTTTCAGCCCCTCTGTTTCAGCCCCTCTGTTTCAGCCCCTCTGTTTCTCACCCTCTGTTTCAGCCCCTCTGATACAGCCCCTCTGATTCAGCTCCTCTCTTTCAGCCCCACTTTTTCAGCCCCTTTGTTTCTCGCCCTCTGTTTCAGCCCATCTGATTCTCGCCCTCTGTTTCAGCCCCTCTGTTTCTCGCCGTCTGTTTCAGCCCCTCTGATTCAGCCCCTCTGTTTCAGCCCTTCTGATTCAGCCCCTCTGATTCAGCCCCTCTGATTCAGCCCCTCTGTTTCTCGCCCTCTGTTTCAGCCCCTCTGTTTCAGCCCCTCTGTTTCAGCCCCTCTGTTTCTCACCCGCTGTTTCAGCCCGTCTGATTCAGCCCCTCTGATTCAGCCCCTCTGATTCAGCCCCTCTGTTTCAGCGCCTCTGATTCAGCCCCTCTTATTCAGCCCCTCTGTTTCTCGCCCTCTCTTTCAGCCGCTCTGTTTCAGCCCCTCTGTTTCACATCCTCTGTTTCAGCCCCTCTGTTTCTAGCCCTCTGTTTCAGCCCCTCTGTTTCTCGCCCTCTGTTCCAGCCCCTCTGTTTCTCGCCCTCTGTTTCAGCCCCTCTGTTTTAGCCCCTCTGTTTCAGCCCCTCTGTTTCTCGCCCTCTGTTTCTCGACCTCAGTTTCAGCCCCTCTGTTTCTCGCCCTCTGTTTCAGCCCCTCTGTTTCAGCCCCTCTGTTTCTCGCCCTCTGTTTAAGCCCCTCTGTTTCAGCCCCTCTGTTTCTGCCCCTCTGTTTCAGCCCCTCTGTTTCAGCCCCTCAGTTTCTCGCCCTCTGTTTCAGCCCCTCTGTCTCTCGCCCTCTGTTTCAGCCCCTCTGTTTCAGCCCCTCTGTTTCTCGCCCTCTGTTTCAGCCCCTCTGTTTCTCGCCCTCTGTTTCAGCCACTCTGTTTTTCGCCCTCTGTTTCAGCCCCTCTGTTTCTCGCCCTCTGTATCAGACCCTTTGTTTCAGCCCCTCTGTTTCAGAGCCTCTGTTTCAGCCTCTCTGTTTCTCGCCCTCGGTTTCTCGCCCTCTGTTTCAGCCCCTCTGTTTCTCGCCCTCTGTTTCAGCCCCTCTGTTTCGCGCCCTCTGTTTCAGCCCCTCTGTTTCAGCCCCTCTGTTTCAGCCCCTCTGTTTCTCGCCCTCTGTTTCAGCCCCTCTGTTTCTCACCCTCTGTTTCAGCCCCTCTGTTTCAGCCCCGCTGTTTTTCGCCCTCTGTTTCAGCCCCTCTGTTTCAGCCCCTCTGTTTCAGCCTCTCTGTTTCAGCCCCTCTGTTTCTCGCCCTCTGTTTCAGCGCCTCTGTTTCTCACCCTCTGTTTCAGCCCCTCTGTTTCTCGCCCTCTGTTTCAGCCCCTCTGTTTCAGCCCCTCTGTTTCTCGCCCTCTGTTTCTGCCTCCCTGTTTCTCGCCCTCTGTTTCAGCCCCTCTGTTTCTCGCCCTCTGTTTCAGCCCCTCTGTTTCATCCCCTCTGTTTCAGCCCCTCTGTTTCAGCCCCTCTGTTTCTCGCCCTCTGTTTCAGCCCCTCTGTTTCTCGCCCTCTGTTTCAGGCCCTCTGTTTCTCGCCCTCTGTTTCAGCCCCTCTGTTTCAGGCGCTCCGTTTCTCGCCCTCTGTTTCAGCCCCTCTGTTTCAGCCCCTCTGTTTCTCAACCTCTGTTTCAGCACCTCTGTTTCTCGCCCTCTGTTTCAGCCCCTCTGTTTCTCGCCCTCTGTTTCAGCCCTTCTGTTTCAGCCCCTCTGTTTCTCGCCCTCTGTTTCTGCCCCTCTGTTTCTCGCCCTCTGTTTCAGCCCCGCTGTTTCTCGCCCTCTGTTTCAGCCCCGCTGATTCAGCCCCTCTGTTTCAGCCCCTCTGAATCAGCCCCTCTGATTCAGCCCCTCTGTTTCAGCCGCTCTGTTTCAGCCCCTCTGTTTCTCGCCCTCAGTTTCAGCCCCTCTGTTTCTCGCCCTCTGTTTCAGCCCCTCTGTTTCTCGCCCTCTGTTCAGCCCCTATGTTTCTCGCCCTCTGTTTCAGCCACTCTGTTTTTCGCCCTCTGTTTCAGCCCCTCTGTTTCAGCCCCTCTGTTTCTCGCCCTCTGTTTCTGCCACTCTGTTTCTCGCCCTCTGTTTCAGCCCCGCTGATTCAGCCCCTCTGTTTCAGCCCCTCTGAATCAGCCCCTCTGATTCAGCCCCTCCGTTTCAGCCCCTCTGTTTCAGCCCCTCCGTATCTCGCCCTCTGTTTCAGCCCATCTGATTCTCGCCCTCTTTTCCGCCCCTCCGATTCTCACTCTCTGCTTCAGCCCCTCTGATTGAGCCCCTCTGTTTCAGCCCCTCTGATTCAGCCCCTCTGATTCAGCCCCTCTGATTCAGCCCCTCTGTTTCTCGCCCTCTGTTTCAGCCCCTCTGTTTCAGCCCCTCTGTTTCAGCCCCTCTGTTTCTCACCCTCTGTTTCAGCCCCTCTGATTCAGCCCCTCTGATTCAGCCCCTCTGATTCAGCCCCTCTGTTTCAACGCCTCAGATTCAGCCCCTCTGATTCAGCCCCTCTGTTTCTCGCCCTCTCTTTCAGCCGCTCTGTTTCAGCCCCTCTGTTTCTCCTCCTCTGTTTCAGCCCCTCTGTTTCTAGCACTCTGTTTCAGCCCCTCTGTTTCTCGCCCTCTGTTTCAGCCCCTCTGAAACTCGCCCTCTGTTTCAGCCCCTCTGTTAAAGGCCCTCTAATTCAGCCCCTCTGTTTCAGCCCCTCTGTTTCTCGCCCTCTGTTTCAGCCCCTCTGTTTCAGCCCCTCTGTTTCAGCCCCTCTGTTTCTCGCCCTCTGTTTCAGCCCCTCTGTTTCAGCCCCTCTGTTTCAGCCCCTCTGTTTCAGCACCTCTGTTTCTCGCCCTCTGTTTCAGCCCCTCTGTTTCTCGCCCTCTGTTTCAGCCCCTCTGTTTCTCGCCCTCTATTTCAGCCCCTCTGTTTCAGCCCCTCTGTTTCTCGCCCTCTGTTTCTGCCCCTCTGTTTCTCTCCCTCCGTTTCAGCCCCTCTGTTTTTCGCCCTCTGTTTCAGCCCCTCTGTTTCTCGCCCTCTGTATCAGACCCTCTGTTTCAGCCCCTCTGTTTCAGACCCTCTGTTTCAGCCCCTCTGTTTCTCGCCCTCTGTTTCTCGCCCTCTGTTTCAGCCCATCTGTTTCTCGCCCTCTGTTTCAGCTCCTCTGTTTCGCGCTCTCTGTTTCAGCCCCTCTGTTTCAGCCCCTCTGTTTCTCGCCCTCTGTTTCTGCCCCTCTGTTTCTCGCCCTCTGTTTCAACCCCTCTGTTTCTCGCCCTCTGTTTCAGCCCCGCTGATTCAGCCCCTCTGATTCAGCCCCTCTGTTTCTCGCCCTCTGTTTCAGCCCCTCTGTTTCTCGCCCTCTGTTTCAGCCCCTCTGATTCAGCCCCTCTGTTTCAGCCCCTCTGTTTCTCCCCCTCTGTTCCAGCCCCTCTGTTTCAGCCCCTCTGTTTCAGCCACTCTGTGTCAGTCCCTCTGTTTCAGCCCCTCTGTTTCTCGCCCTCTGTTTCAGCCCCTCTGTTTCTCGCCCTCCGATTCAGCCCCTCTGTTACAGCCCGTCTGTTTCAGCCCCTCTGTTTCTCGCCCTCTGTTTCAGCCCCTCTGTTTCTCAACCTCTGTTTCAGCCCCTCTGATTCAGCCCCTCTGTTTCTCGCCCTATGTTTCAGCCCCTCTGTTTCTCGCCCTCCGATTCACCCCCTCTGTTTCAGCCCGTCTGTTTCAGCCACTCTGTTTCTCGCCCTCTGTTTCAGCCCCTCTGTTCCTCGCCCTCTGTTTCAGCCCCTCTGTTTCTCGCCCTCTGTTTCAGCCCCTCTGTTTTTCGCCCTCTGTTTCAGCCCCTCTTTTTCTCGCCCTCTGTTTCTCGCCCTCTGTTTCAGCCCCTCTGTTTCACCCCCTCTGTTTCAGCCCGTCTGTTTCAGCCACTCTGTTTCTCGCCCTCTGTTTCAGCCCCTCTGTTCCTCGCCCTCTGTTTCAGCCCCTCTGTTTTTCGCCCTCTGTTTCAGCCCCTCTGTTTATCGCCCTCTGTTTCTCGCCCTCTGTTTCAGCCCCTCTGTTTCGCGCTCTCTGTTTCAGCCCCTCTGTTTCAGCCCCTCTGTTTCTCGCACTCTGTTTCTGCCCCTCTGTTTCTCGCCCTCTGTTTCAACCCCTCTGTATCTCGCCCTCTGTTTCAGCCCGGCTGATTCAGCCCCTCTGTTTCAGCCCCTCTGATTCAGCCCCTCTGTTTCTCGCCCTCTGTTTCAGCCCCTCTGCTTCTCGCCCTCTGTTGCAGCCCCTCTGTTTCTCGCCCTCTGTTTCAGCCCCTCTGATTCAGCCCCTCTGTTTCAGCCCCTCTGTTTCAGCACCTCTGTTTCTCGCCCTCTGTTTCAGCCCCTCTGTTTCTAGCCCTCTGATTCAGCCCCTCTGATTCAGCCCCTCTTTTTCTCGCCCTCTGTTTCAGCCCCTCTGTTTCAGCCCTTCTGTTTCAGCCCCTCTGTTTCAGCCCCTCTGTTTCAGCCCCTCTGTTTCTCGCCCTCTGTTTCTGCCCCTCTGTTTCTCGCCCTCTGTTTCAGCCCCGCTGATTCAGCCCCTCTGATTCAGCCCCTCTGTTTCTCGCCCTCTGTTTCAGCCCCTCTGTTTCTCGCCCTCTGTTTCAGCCCCTCTGATTCAGCCCCTCTGTTTCAGCCCCTCTGTTTCTCCCCCTCTGTTCCAGCCCCTCTGTTTCAGCCCCTCTGTTTCAGCCACTCTGTGTCAGTCCCTCTGTTTCAGCCCCTCTGTTTCTCGCCCTCTGTTTCAGCCCCTCTGTTTCTCGCCCTCTGTTTCAGCCCCGCTGATTCAGCCCCTCTGTTTCAGTCCCTCTGAATCAGCCCCTCTGATTCAGCCCCTCCGTTTCAGCCCCTCTGTTTCAGCCCCTCTGTTTCTCGCCCTCTGTTTCAGCCCATCTGATTCTCGCCCTCTGTTTCCGCCCCTCTGATTCTCACCCTCTGTTTCAGCCCCTCTGATTGAGCCCCTCTGTTTCAGCCCCTCTGATTCAGCCCCTCTGATTCAGCCCCTCTGATTCAGCCCCTCTGTTTCTCGCCCTCTGTTTCAGCCCCTCTGTTTCAGCCCCTCTGTTTCAGCCCCTCTGTTTCTCACCCTCTGTTTCAGCCCCTCTGATACAGCCCCTCTGATTCAGCTCCTCTCTTTCAGCCCCACTTTTTCAGCCCCTTTGTTTCTCGCCCTCTGTTTCAGCCCATCTGATTCTCGCCCTCTGTTTCAGCCCCTCTGTTTCTCGCCGTCTGTTTCAGCCCCTCTGATTCAGCCCCTCTGTTTCAGCCCTTCTGATTCAGCCCCTCTGATTCAGCCCCTCTGATTCAGCCCCTCTGTTTCTCGCCCTCTGTTTCAGCCCCTCTGTTTCAGCCCCTCTGTTTCAGCCCCTCAGTTTCTCACCCGCTGTTTCAGCCCGTCTGATTCAGCCCCTCTGATTCAGCCCCTCTGATTCAGCCCCTCTGTTTCAGCGCCTCTGATTCAGCCCCTCTTATTCAGCCCCTCTGTTTCTCGCCCTCTCTTTCAGCCGCTCTGTTTCAGCCCCTCTGTTTCACATCCTCTGTTTCAGCCCCTCTGTTTCTAGCCCTCTGTTTCAGCCCCTCTGTTTCTCGCCCTCTGTTCCAGCCCCTCTGTTTCTCGCCCTCTGTTTCAGCCCCTCTGTTTTAGCCCCTCTGTTTCAGCCCCTCTGTTTCTCGCCCTCTGTTTCTCGACCTCAGTTTCAGCCCCTCTGTTTCTCGCCCTCTGTTTCAGCCCCTCTGTTTCAGCCCCTCTGTTTCTCGCCCTCTGTTTAAGCCCCTCTGTTTCAGCCCCTCTGTTTCTGCCCCTCTGTTTCAGCCCCTCTGTTTCAGCCCCTCAGTTTCTCGCCCTCTGTTTCAGCCCCTCTGTCTCTCGCCCTCTGTTTCAGCCCCTCTGTTTCAGCCCCTCTGTTTCTCGCCCTCTGTTTCAGCCCCTCTGTTTCTCGCCCTCTGTTTCAGCCACTCTGTTTTTCGCCCTCTGTTTCAGCCCCTCTGTTTCTCGCCCTCTGTATCAGACCCTTTGTTTCAGCCCCTCTGTTTCAGAGCCTCTGTTTCAGCCTCTCTGTTTCTCGCCCTCGGTTTCTCGCCCTCTGTTTCAGCCCCTCTGTTTCTCGCCCTCTGTTTCAGCCCCTCTGTTTCGCGCCCTCTGTTTCAGCCCCTCTGTTTCAGCCCCTCTGTTTCAGCCCCTCTGTTTCTCGCCCTCTGTTTCAGCCCCTCTGTTTCTCACCCTCTGTTTCAGCCCCTCTGTTTCAGCCCCGCTGTTTTTCGCCCTCTGTTTCAGCCCCTCTGTTTCAGCCCCTCTGTTTCAGCCTCTCTGTTTCAGCCCCTCTGTTTCTCGCCCTCTGTTTCAGCGCCTCTGTTTCTCACCCTCTGTTTCAGCCCCTCTGTTTCTCGCCCTCTGTTTCAGCCCCTCTGTTTCAGCCCCTCTGTTTCTCGCCCTCTGTTTCTGCCTCCCTGTTTCTCGCCCTCTGTTTCAGCCCCTCTGTTTCTCGCCCTCTGTTTCAGCCCCTCTGTTTCATCCCCTCTGTTTCAGCCCCTCTGTTTCAGCCCCTCTGTTTCTCGCCCTCTGTTTCAGCCCCTCTGTTTCTCGCCCTCTGTTTCAGGCCCTCTGTTTCTCGCCCTCTGTTTCAGCCCCTCTGTTTCAGGCGCTCCGTTTCTCGCCCTCTGTTTCAGCCCCTCTGTTTCAGCCCCTCTGTTTCTCAACCTCTGTTTCAGCACCTCTGTTTCTCGCCCTCTGTTTCAGCCCCTCTGTTTCTCGCCCTCTGTTTCAGCCCTTCTGTTTCAGCCCCTCTGTTTCTCGCCCTCTGTTTCTGCCCCTCTGTTTCTCGCCCTCTGTTTCAGCCCCGCTGTTTCTCGCCCTCTGTTTCAGCCCCGCTGATTCAGCCCCTCTGTTTCAGCCCCTCTGAATCAGCCCCTCTGATTCAGCCCCTCTGTTTCAGCCGCTCTGTTTCAGCCCCTCTGTTTCTCGCCCTCAGTTTCAGCCCCTCTGTTTCTCGCCCTCTGTTTCAGCCCCTCTGTTTCTCGCCCTCTGTTCAGCCCCTATGTTTCTCGCCCTCTGTTTCAGCCACTCTGTTTTTCGCCCTCTGTTTCAGCCCCTCTGTTTCAGCCCCTCTGTTTCTCGCCCTCTGTTTCTGCCACTCTGTTTCTCGCCCTCTGTTTCAGCCCCGCTGATTCAGCCCCTCTGTTTCAGCCCCTCTGAATCAGCCCCTCTGATTCAGCCCCTCCGTTTCAGCCCCTCTGTTTCAGCCCCTCCGTATCTCGCCCTCTGTTTCAGCCCATCTGATTCTCGCCCTCTTTTCCGCCCCTCCGATTCTCACTCTCTGCTTCAGCCCCTCTGATTGAGCCCCTCTGTTTCAGCCCCTCTGATTCAGCCCCTCTGATTCAGCCCCTCTGATTCAGCCCCTCTGTTTCTCGCCCTCTGTTTCAGCCCCTCTGTTTCAGCCCCTCTGTTTCAGCCCCTCTGTTTCTCACCCTCTGTTTCAGCCCCTCTGATTCAGCCCCTCTGATTCAGCCCCTCTGATTCAGCCCCTCTGTTTCAACGCCTCAGATTCAGCCCCTCTGATTCAGCCCCTCTGTTTCTCGCCCTCTCTTTCAGCCGCTCTGTTTCAGCCCCTCTGTTTCTCCTCCTCTGTTTCAGCCCCTCTGTTTCTAGCACTCTGTTTCAGCCCCTCTGTTTCTCGCCCTCTGTTTCAGCCCCTCTGAAACTCGCCCTCTGTTTCAGCCCCTCTGTTAAAGGCCCTCTAATTCAGCCCCTCTGTTTCAGCCCCTCTGTTTCTCGCCCTCTGTTTCAGCCCCTCTGTTTCAGCCCCTCTGTTTCAGCCCCTCTGTTTCTCGCCCTCTGTTTCAGCCCCTCTGTTTCAGCCCCTCTGTTTCAGCCCCTCTGTTTCAGCACCTCTGTTTCTCGCCCTCTGTTTCAGCCCCTCTGTTTCTCGCCCTCTGTTTCAGCCCCTCTGTTTCTCGCCCTCTATTTCAGCCCCTCTGTTTCAGCCCCTCTGTTTCTCGCCCTCTGTTTCTGCCCCTCTGTTTCTCTCCCTCCGTTTCAGCCCCTCTGTTTTTCGCCCTCTGTTTCAGCCCCTCTGTTTCTCGCCCTCTGTATCAGACCCTCTGTTTCAGCCCCTCTGTTTCAGACCCTCTGTTTCAGCCCCTCTGTTTCTCGCCCTCTGTTTCTCGCCCTCTGTTTCAGCCCATCTGTTTCTCGCCCTCTGTTTCAGCTCCTCTGTTTCGCGCTCTCTGTTTCAGCCCCTCTGTTTCAGCCCCTCTGTTTCTCGCCCTCTGTTTCTGCCCCTCTGTTTCTCGCCCTCTGTTTCAACCCCTCTGTTTCTCGCCCTCTGTTTCAGCCCCGCTGATTCAGCCCCTCTGATTCAGCCCCTCTGTTTCTCGCCCTCTGTTTCAGCCCCTCTGTTTCTCGCCCTCTGTTTCAGCCCCTCTGATTCAGCCCCTCTGTTTCAGCCCCTCTGTTTCTCCCCCTCTGTTCCAGCCCCTCTGTTTCAGCCCCTCTGTTTCAGCCACTCTGTGTCAGTCCCTCTGTTTCAGCCCCTCTGTTTCTCGCCCTCTGTTTCAGCCCCTCTGTTTCTCGCCCTCCGATTCAGCCCCTCTGTTACAGCCCGTCTGTTTCAGCCCCTCTGTTTCTCGCCCTCTGTTTCAGCCCCTCTGTTTCTCAACCTCTGTTTCAGCCCCTCTGATTCAGCCCCTCTGTTTCTCGCCCTATGTTTCAGCCCCTCTGTTTCTCGCCCTCCGATTCACCCCCTCTGTTTCAGCCCGTCTGTTTCAGCCACTCTGTTTCTCGCCCTCTGTTTCAGCCCCTCTGTTCCTCGCCCTCTGTTTCAGCCCCTCTGTTTCTCGCCCTCTGTTTCAGCCCCTCTCTTTCAGCCCATCTGTTTCTCGCCCTCTGTTTCTGCCCCTCTGTTTCTCGCCCTCTGTTTCAGCCCCTCTGTTTTTCGCCCTCTGTTTCAGCCCCTCTTTTTCTCGCCCTCTGTTTCTCGCCCTCTGTTTCAGCCCCTCTGTTTCACCCCCTCTGTTTCAGCCCGTCTGTTTCAGCCACTCTGTTTCTCGCCCTCTGTTTCAGCCCCTCTGTTCCTCGCCCTCTGTTTCAGCCCCTCTGTTTTTCGCCCTCTGTTTCAGCCCCTCTGTTTATCGCCCTCTGTTTCTCGCCCTCTGTTTCAGCCCCTCTGTTTCGCGCTCTCTGTTTCAGCCCCTCTGTTTCAGCCCCTCTGTTTCTCGCACTCTGTTTCTGCCCCTCTGTTTCTCGCCCTCTGTTTCAACCCCTCTGTATCTCGCCCTCTGTTTCAGCCCGGCTGATTCAGCCCCTCTGTTTCAGCCCCTCTGATTCAGCCCCTCTGTTTCTCGCCCTCTGTTTCAGCCCCTCTGCTTCTCGCCCTCTGTTGCAGCCCCTCTGTTTCTCGCCCTCTGTTTCAGCCCCTCTGATTCAGCCCCTCTGTTTCAGCCCCTCTGTTTCAGCACCTCTGTTTCTCGCCCTCTGTTTCAGCCCCTCTGTTTCTAGCCCTCTGATTCAGCCCCTCTGATTCAGCCCCTCTTTTTCTCGCCCTCTGTTTCAGCCCCTCTGTTTCAGCCCTTCTGTTTCAGCCCCTCTGTTTCAGCCCCTCTGTTTCAGCCCCTCTGTGTCTCGCCCTCTGTTTCTGCCCCTCTGTTTCTCGCCCTCTGTTTCAGCCCCGCTGATTCAGCCCCTCTGTTTCAGACCCTCTGAATCAGCCCCTCTGATTCAGCTCCTCTGTTTCAGCCCCACTTTTTCAGCCCCTCTGTTTCTCGCCCTCTGTTTCAGCCCCTCTGATTCTCGCCCTCTGTTTCAGCCCCTCTGTTTCTCGCCGTCTGTTTCAGCCCCTCTGATTCAGCCCCTCTGTTTCAGCCCTTCTGATTCAGCCCCTCTGATTCAGCCCCTCTGATTCAGCCCCTCTGATTCAGCCCCTCTGTTTCAGCGCCTCTGATTCAGCCCCTCTGATTCAGCCCCTCTGTTTCTCGCCCTCTCTTTCAGCCGCTCTGTTTCAGCCCCTCTGTTTCACCTCCTCTGTTTCACCCCCTCTGTTTCTAGCTCTCTGTTTCAGCCCCTCTGTTTCTCGCAATCTGTTCCAGCCCCTCTGTTTCTCGCCCTCTGTTTCAGCCCCTCTGTTTCAGCCCCTCTGTTTCTCGCCCTCTGTTTCAGCCCCTCTGTTTCTCGCCCTCAGTTTCAGCCCCTCTGTTTCTTGCCCTCTGTTTCAGCCCCTCTGTTTCAGCCCCTCTGTTTCTCGCCGTCTGTTCCAGCCCCTCTGTTTCAGCCCCTCTGTTTCAGCCACTCTGTGTCAGTCCCTCTGTTTCAGCCCCTCTGTTTCTCGCCCTCTGTTTCAGCCCCTCTGTTTCTCGCCCTCTGTTTCAGCCCCGCTGATTCAGCCCCTCTGTTTCAGTCCCTCTGAATCAGCCCCTCTGATTCAGCCCCTCCGTTTCAGCCCCTCTGTTTCAGCCCCTCTGTTTCTCGCCCTCTGTTTCAGCCCATCTGATTCTCGCCCTCTGTTTCCGCCCCTCTGATTCTCACCCTCTGTTTCAGCCCCTCTGATTGAGCCCCTCTGTTTCAGCCCCTCTGATTCAGCCCCTCTGATTCAGCCCCTCTGATTCAGCCCCTCTGTTTCTCGCCCTCTGTTTCAGCCCCTCTGTTTCAGCCCCTCTGTTTCAGCCCATCTGTTTCTCACCCTCTGTTTCAGCCCCTCTGATACAGCCCCTCTGATTCAGCTCCTCTCTTTCAGCCCCACTTTTTCAGCCCCTTTGTTTCTCGCCCTCTGTTTCAGCCCATCTGATTCTCGCCCTCTGTTTCAGCCCCTCTGTTTCTCGCCGTCTGTTTCAGCCCCTCTGATTCAGCCCCTCTGTTTCAGCCCTTCTGATTCAGCCCCTCTGATTCAGCCCCTCTGATTCAGCCCCTCTGTTTCTCGCCCTCTGTTTCAGCCCCTCTGTTTCAGCCCCTCTGTTTCAGCCCCTCTGTTTCTCACCCGCTGTTTCAGCCCGTCTGATTCAGCCCCTCTGATTCAGCCCCTCTGATTCAGCCCCTCTGTTTCTCGCCCTCTCTTTCAGCCGCTCTGTTTCAGCCCCTCTGTTTCTCCTCCTCTGTTTCAGCCCCTCTGTTTCTCGCCCTCTGTTTCAGCCCCTCTGTTTCTCGCCCTCTGTTTCAGCCCCTCTGTTAAAGGCCCTCTAATTCAGTCCCTCTGTTTCAGCCCCTCTGTTTCTCGCCCTCTGTTTCAGCCCCTCTGTTTCAGCCCCTCTGTTTCAGCCCCTCTGTTTCTCGCCCTCTGTTTCAGCCCCTCTGTTTCAGCCCATCTGTTTCAGCCCCTCTGTTTCTCGCCCTCTGTTTCAGCCCCTCTGTTTCAGCCCCTCTGTTTCAGCACCTCTGTTTCTCGCCCTCTGTTTCAGCCCCTCTGTTTCTCGCCCTCTGTTTCAGCCCCTCTGTTTCTCGCCCTCTATTTCAGCCCCTCTGTTTCAGCCCCTCTGTTTCTCGCCCTCTGTTTCAGCCCCTCTGTTAAAGGCCCACTAATTCAGTCCCTCTGTTTCAGCCCCTCTGTTTCTCGCCATCTGTTTCAGCCCCTCTGTTTCAGCCCCTCTGTTTCAGCCCCTCTGTTTCTCGCCCTCTGTTTCAGCCCCTCTGTTTCAGCCCATCTGTTTCAGCCCCTCTGTTTCTCGCCCTCTGTTTCAGCCCCTCTGTTTCAGCCCCTCTGTTTCAGCACCTCTGTTTCTCGCCCTCTGTTTCAGCCTCTCTGTTTCTCGCCCTCTGTTTCAGCCCCTCTGTTTCTCGCCCTCTGTTTCTGCCCCTCTGTTTCTCTCCCTCCGTTTCAGCCCCTCTGTTTTTCGCCCTCTGTTTCAGCCCCTCTGTTTCTCGCCCTCTGTATCAGACCCTCTGTTTCAGCCCCTCTGTTTCAGCCCCTCTGTTTCAGCCCCTCTGTTTCTCGCCCTCTGTTTCAGCTCCTCTGTTTCGCGCTCTCTGTTTCAGCCCCTCTGTTTCAGCCCCTCTGTTTCTCGCCCTCTGTTTCTGCCCCTCTGTTTCTCGCCCTCTGTTTCAGCCCCGCTGATTCAGCCCCTCTGATTCAGCCCCTCTGTTTCTCGCCCTCTGTTTCAGCCCCTCTGTTTCTCGCCCTCTGTTTCAGCCCCTCTGATTCAGCCCCTCTGTTTCAGCCCCTCTGTTTCTCCCCCTCTGTTCCAGCCCCTCTGTTTCAGCCCCTCTGTTTCAGCCACTCTGTGTCAGTCCCTCTGTTTCAGCCCCTCTGTTTCTCGCCCTCTGTTTCAGCCCCTCTGTTTCTCGCCCTCTGTTTCAGCCCCGCTGATTCAGCCCCTCTGTTTCAGTCCCTCTGAATCAGCCCCTCTGATTCAGCCCCTCCGTTTCAGCCCCTCTGTTTCAGCCCCTCTGTTTCTCGCCCTCTGTTTCAGCCCATCTGATTCTCGCCCTCTGTTTCCGCCCCTCTGATTCTCACCCTCTGTTTCAGCCCCTCTGATTGAGCCCCTCTGTTTCAGCCCCTCTGATTCAGCCCCTCTGATTCAGCCCCTCTGATTCAGCCCCTCTGTTTCTCGCCCTCTGTTTCAGCCCCTCTGTTTCAGCCCCTCTGTTTCAGCCCCTCTGTTTCTCACCCTCTGTTTCAGCCCCTCTGATACAGCCCCTCTGATTCAGCTCCTCTCTTTCAGCCCCACTTTTTCAGCCCCTTTGTTTCTCGCCCTCTGTTTCAGCCCATCTGATTCTCGCCCTCTGTTTCAGCCCCTCTGTTTCTCGCCGTCTGTTTCAGCCCCTCTGATTCAGCCCCTCTGTTTCAGCCCTTCTGATTCAGCCCCTCTGATTCAGCCCCTCTGATTCAGCCCCTCTGTTTCTCGCCCTCTGTTTCAGCCCCTCTGTTTCAGCCCCTCTGTTTCAGCCCCTCTGTTTCTCACCCGCTGTTTCAGCCCGTCTGATTCAGCCCCTCTGATTCAGCCCCTCTGATTCAGCCCCTCTGTTTCAGCGCCTCTGATTCAGCCCCTCTTATTCAGCCCCTCTGTTTCTCGCCCTCTCTTTCAGCCGCTCTGTTTCAGCCCCTCTGTTTCACATCCTCTGTTTCAGCCCCTCTGTTTCTAGCCCTCTGTTTCAGCCCCTCTGTTTCTCGCCCTCTGTTCCAGCCCCTCTGTTTCTCGCCCTCTGTTTCAGCCCCTCTGTTTTAGCCCCTCTGTTTCAGCCCCTCTGTTTCTCGCCCTCTGTTTCTCGACCTCAGTTTCAGCCCCTCTGTTTCTCGCCCTCTGTTTCAGCCCCTCTGTTTCAGCCCCTCTGTTTCTCGCCCTCTGTTTAAGCCCCTCTGTTTCAGCCCCTCTGTTTCTGCCCCTCTGTTTCAGCCCCTCTGTTTCAGCCCCTCAGTTTCTCGCCCTCTGTTTCAGCCCCTCTGTCTCTCGCCCTCTGTTTCAGCCCCTCTGTTTCAGCCCCTCTGTTTCTCGCCCTCTGTTTCAGCCCCTCTGTTTCTCGCCCTCTGTTTCAGCCACTCTGTTTTTCGCCCTCTGTTTCAGCCCCTCTGTTTCTCGCCCTCTGTATCAGACCCTTTGTTTCAGCCCCTCTGTCTCAGAGCCTCTGTTTCAGCCTCTCTGTTTCTCGCCCTCGGTTTCTCGCCCTCTGTTTCAGCCCCTCTGTTTCTCGCCCTCTGTTTCAGCCCCTCTGTTTCGCGCCCTCTGTTTCAGCCCCTCTGTTTCAGCCCCTCTGTTTCAGCCCCTCTGTTTCTCGCCCTCTGTTTCAGCCCCTCTGTTTCTCACCCTCTGTTTCAGCCCCTCTGTTTCAGCCCCGCTGTTTTTCGCCCTCTGTTTCAGCCCCTCTGTTTCAGCCCCTCTGTTTCAGCCTCTCTGTTTCAGCCCCTCTGTTTCTCGCCCTCTGTTTCAGCGCCTCTGTTTCTCACCCTCTGTTTCAGCCCCTCTGTTTCTCGCCCTCTGTTTCAGCCCCTCTGTTTCAGCCCCTCTGTTTCTCGCCCTCTGTTTCTGCCTCCCTGTTTCTCGCCCTCTGTTTCAGCCCCTCTGTTTCTCGCCCTCTGTTTCAGCCCCTCTGTTTCATCCCCTCTGTTTCAGCCCCTCTGTTTCAGCCCCTCTGTTTCTCGCCCTCTGTTTCAGCCCCTCTGTTTCTCGCCCTCTGTTTCAGGCCCTCTGTTTCTCGCCCTCTGTTTCAGCCCCTCTGTTTCAGGCGCTCCGTTTCTCGCCCTCTGTTTCAGCCCCTCTGTTTCAGCCCCTCTGTTTCTCAACCTCTGTTTCAGCACCTCTGTTTCTCGCCCTCTGTTTCAGCCCCTCTGTTTCTCGCCCTCTGTTTCAGCCCTTCTGTTTCAGCCCCTCTGTTTCTCGCCCTCTGTTTCTGCCCCTCTGTTTCTCGCCCTCTGTTTCAGCCCCGCTGTTTCTCGCCCTCTGTTTCAGCCCCGCTGATTCAGCCCCTCTGTTTCAGCCCCTCTGAATCAGCCCCTCTGATTCAGCCCCTCTGTTTCAGCCGCTCTGTTTCAGCCCCTCTGTTTCTCGCCCTCAGTTTCAGCCCCTCTGTTTCTCGCCCTCTGTTTCAGCCCCTCTGTTTCTCGCCCTCTGTTCAGCCCCTATGTTTCTCGCCCTCTGTTTCAGCCACTCTGTTTTTCGCCCTCTGTTTCAGCCCCTCTGTTTCAGCCCCTCTGTTTCTCGCCCTCTGTTTCTGCCACTCTGTTTCTCGCCCTCTGTTTCAGCCCCGCTGATTCAGCCCCTCTGTTTCAGCCCCTCTGAATCAGCCCCTCTGATTCAGCCCCTCCGTTTCAGCCCCTCTGTTTCAGCCCCTCCGTATCTCGCCCTCTGTTTCAGCCCATCTGATTCTCGCCCTCTTTTCCGCCCCTCCGATTCTCACTCTCTGCTTCAGCCCCTCTGATTGAGCCCCTCTGTTTCAGCCCCTCTGATTCAGCCCCTCTGATTCAGCCCCTCTGATTCAGCCCCTCTGTTTCTCGCCCTCTGTTTCAGCCCCTCTGTTTCAGCCCCTCTGTTTCAGCCCCTCTGTTTCTCACCCTCTGTTTCAGCCCCTCTGATTCAGCCCCTCTGATTCAGCCCCTCTGATTCAGCCCCTCTGTTTCAACGCCTCAGATTCAGCCCCTCTGATTCAGCCCCTCTGTTTCTCGCCCTCTCTTTCAGCCGCTCTGTTTCAGCCCCTCTGTTTCTCCTCCTCTGTTTCAGCCCCTCTGTTTCTAGCACTCTGTTTCAGCCCCTCTGTTTCTCGCCCTCTGTTTCAGCCCCTCTGAAACTCGCCCTCTGTTTCAGCCCCTCTGTTAAAGGCCCTCTAATTCAGCCCCTCTGTTTCAGCCCCTCTGTTTCTCGCCCTCTGTTTCAGCCCCTCTGTTTCAGCCCCTCTGTTTCAGCCCCTCTGTTTCTCGCCCTCTGTTTCAGCCCCTCTGTTTCAGCCCCTCTGTTTCAGCCCCTCTGTTTCAGCACCTCTGTTTCTCGCCCTCTGTTTCAGCCCCTCTGTTTCTCGCCCTCTGTTTCAGCCCCTCTGTTTCTCGCCCTCTATTTCAGCCCCTCTGTTTCAGCCCCTCTGTTTCTCGCCCTCTGTTTCTGCCCCTCTGTTTCTCTCCCTCCGTTTCAGCCCCTCTGTTTTTCGCCCTCTGTTTCAGCCCCTCTGTTTCTCGCCCTCTGTATCAGACCCTCTGTTTCAGCCCCTCTGTTTCAGACCCTCTGTTTCAGCCCCTCTGTTTCTCGCCCTCTGTTTCTCGCCCTCTGTTTCAGCCCATCTGTTTCTCGCCCTCTGTTTCAGCTCCTCTGTTTCGCGCTCTCTGTTTCAGCCCCTCTGTTTCAGCCCCTCTGTTTCTCGCCCTCTGTTTCTGCCCCTCTGTTTCTCGCCCTCTGTTTCAACCCCTCTGTTTCTCGCCCTCTGTTTCAGCCCCGCTGATTCAGCCCCTCTGATTCAGCCCCTCTGTTTCTCGCCCTCTGTTTCAGCCCCTCTGTTTCTCGCCCTCTGTTTCAGCCCCTCTGATTCAGCCCCTCTGTTTCAGCCCCTCTGTTTCTCCCCCTCTGTTCCAGCCCCTCTGTTTCAGCCCCTCTGTTTCAGCCACTCTGTGTCAGTCCCTCTGTTTCAGCCCCTCTGTTTCTCGCCCTCTGTTTCAGCCCCTCTGTTTCTCGCCCTCCGATTCAGCCCCTCTGTTACAGCCCGTCTGTTTCAGCCCCTCTGTTTCTCGCCCTCTGTTTCAGCCCCTCTGTTTCTCAACCTCTGTTTCAGCCCCTCTGATTCAGCCCCTCTGTTTCTCGCCCTATGTTTCAGCCCCTCTGTTTCTCGCCCTCCGATTCACCCCCTCTGTTTCAGCCCGTCTTTTTCAGCCACTCTGTTTCTCGCCCTCTGTTTCAGCCCCTCTGTTCCTCGCCCTCTGTTTCAGCCCCTCTGTTTCTCGCCCTCTGTTTCAGCCCCTCTCTTTCAGCCCATCTGTTTCTCGCCCTCTGTTTCTGCCCCTCTGTTTCTCGCCCTCTGTTTCAGCCCCTCTGTTTTTCGCCCTCTGTTTCAGCCCCTCTTTTTCTCGCCCTCTGTTTCTCGCCCTCTGTTTCAGCCCCTCTGTTTCACCCCCTCTGTTTCAGCCCGTCTGTTTCAGCCACTCTGTTTCTCGCCCTCTGTTTCAGCCCCTCTGTTCCTCGCCCTCTGTTTCAGCCCCTCTGTTTTTCGCCCTCTGTTTCAGCCCCTCTGTTTATCGCCCTCTGTTTCTCGCCCTCTGTTTCAGCCCCTCTGTTTCGCGCTCTCTGTTTCAGCCCCTCTGTTTCAGCCCCTCTGTTTCTCGCACTCTGTTTCTGCCCCTCTGTTTCTCGCCCTCTGTTTCAACCCCTCTGTATCTCGCCCTCTGTTTCAGCCCGGCTGATTCAGCCCCTCTGTTTCAGCCCCTCTGATTCAGCCCCTCTGTTTCTCGCCCTCTGTTTCAGCCCCTCTGCTTCTCGCCCTCTGTTGCAGCCCCTCTGTTTCTCGCCCTCTGTTTCAGCCCCTCTGATTCAGCCCCTCTGTTTCAGCCCCTCTGTTTCAGCACCTCTGTTTCTCGCCCTCTGTTTCAGCCCCTCTGTTTCTAGCCCTCTGATTCAGCCCCTCTGATTCAGCCCCTCTTTTTCTCGCCCTCTGTTTCAGCCCCTCTGTTTCAGCCCCTCTGTTTCTCGCCCTCTGTTTCTGCCCCTCTGTTTCTCGCCCTCTGTTTCAGCCCCGCTGATTCAGCCCCTCTGATTCAGCCCCTCTGTTTCTCGCCCTCTGTTTCAGCCCCTCTGTTTCTCGCCCTCTGTTTCAGCCCCTCTGATTCAGCCCCTCTGTTTCAGCCCCTCTGTTTCTCGCCGTCTGTTCCAGCCCCTCTGTTTCAGCCCCTCTGTTTCAGCCACTCTGTGTCAGTCCCTCTGTTTCAGCCCCTCTGTTTCTCGCCCTCTGTTTCAGCCCCTCTGTTTCTCGCCCTCTGTTTCAGCCCCGCTGATTCAGCCCCTCTGTTTCAGTCCCTCTGAATCAGCCCCTCTGATTCAGCCCCTCCGTTTCAGCCCCTCTGTTTCAGCCCCTCTGTTTCTCGCCCTCTGTTTCAGCCCATCTGATTCTCGCCCTCTGTTTCCGCCCCTCTGATTCTCACCCTCTGTTTCAGCCCCTCTGATTGAGCCCCTCTGTTTCAGCCCCTCTGATTCAGCCCCTCTGATTCAGCCCCTCTGATTCAGCCCCTCTGTTTCTCGCCCTCTGTTTCAGCCCCTCTGTTTCAGCCCCTCTGTTTCAGCCCATCTGTTTCTCACCCTCTGTTTCAGCCCCTCTGATACAGCCCCTCTGATTCAGCTCCTCTCTTTCAGCCCCACTTTTTCAGCCCCTTTGTTTCTCGCCCTCTGTTTCAGCCCATCTGATTCTCGCCCTCTGTTTCAGCCCCTCTGTTTCTCGCCGTCTGTTTCAGCCCCTCTGATTCAGCCCCTCTGTTTCAGCCCTTCTGATTCAGCCCCTCTGATTCAGCCCCTCTGATTCAGCCCCTCTGTTTCTCGCCCTCTGTTTCAGCCCCTCTGTTTCAGCCCCTCTGTTTCAGCCCCTCAGTTTCTCACCCGCTGTTTCAGCCCGTCTGATTCAGCCCCTCTGATTCAGCCCCTCTGATTCAGCCCCTCTGTTTCAGCGCCTCTGATTCAGCCCCTCTTATTCAGCCCCTCTGTTTCTCGCCCTCTCTTTCAGCCGCTCTGTTTCAGCCCCTCTGTTTCACATCCTCTGTTTCAGCCCCTCTGTTTCTAGCCCTCTGTTTCAGCCCCTCTGTTTCTCGCCCTCTGTTCCAGCCCCTCTGTTTCTCGCCCTCTGTTTCAGCCCCTCTGTTTTAGCCCCTCTGTTTCAGCCCCTCTGTTTCTCGCCCTCTGTTTCTCGACCTCAGTTTCAGCCCCTCTGTTTCTCGCCCTCTGTTTCAGCCCCTCTGTTTCAGCCCCTCTGTTTCTCGCCCTCTGTTTAAGCCCCTCTGTTTCAGCCCCTCTGTTTCTGCCCCTCTGTTTCAGCCCCTCTGTTTCAGCCCCTCAGTTTCTCGCCCTCTGTTTCAGCCCCTCTGTCTCTCGCCCTCTGTTTCAGCCCCTCTGTTTCAGCCCCTCTGTTTCTCGCCCTCTGTTTCAGCCCCTCTGTTTCTCGCCCTCTGTTTCAGCCACTCTGTTTTTCGCCCTCTGTTTCAGCCCCTCTGTTTCTCGCCCTCTGTATCAGACCCTTTGTTTCAGCCCCTCTGTTTCAGAGCCTCTGTTTCAGCCTCTCTGTTTCTCGCCCTCGGTTTCTCGCCCTCTGTTTCAGCCCCTCTGTTTCTCGCCCTCTGTTTCAGCCCCTCTGTTTCGCGCCCTCTGTTTCAGCCCCTCTGTTTCAGCCCCTCTGTTTCAGCCCCTCTGTTTCTCGCCCTCTGTTTCAGCCCCTCTGTTTCTCACCCTCTGTTTCAGCCCCTCTGTTTCAGCCCCGCTGTTTTTCGCCCTCTGTTTCAGCCCCTCTGTTTCAGCCCCTCTGTTTCAGCCTCTCTGTTTCAGCCCCTCTGTTTCTCGCCCTCTGTTTCAGCGCCTCTGTTTCTCACCCTCTGTTTCAGCCCCTCTGTTTCTCGCCCTCTGTTTCAGCCCCTCTGTTTCAGCCCCTCTGTTTCTCGCCCTCTGTTTCTGCCTCCCTGTTTCTCACCCTCTGTTTCAGCCCCTCTGTTTCTCGCCCTCTGTTTCAGCCCCTCTGTTTCATCCCCTCTGTTTCAGCCCCTCTGTTTCAGCCCCTCTGTTTCTCGCCCTCTGTTTCAGCCCCTCTGTTTCTCGCCCTCTGTTTCAGGCCCTCTGTTTCTCGCCCTCTGTTTCAGCCCCTCTGTTTCAGGCGCTCCGTTTCTCGCCCTCTGTTTCAGCCCCTCTGTTTCAGCCCCTCTGTTTCTCAACCTCTGTTTCAGCACCTCTGTTTCTCGCCCTCTGTTTCAGCCCCTCTGTTTCTCGCCCTCTGTTTCAGCCCTTCTGTTTCAGCCCCTCTGTTTCTCGCCCTCTGTTTCTGCCCCTCTGTTTCTCGCCCTCTGTTTCAGCCCCGCTGTTTCTCGCCCTCTGTTTCAGCCCCGCTGATTCAGCCCCTCTGTTTCAGCCCCTCTGAATCAGCCCCTCTGATTCAGCCCCTCTGTTTCAGCCGCTCTGTTTCAGCCCCTCTGTTTCTCGCCCTCAGTTTCAGCCCCTCTGTTTCTCGCCCTCTGTTTCAGCCCCTCTGTTTCTCGCCCTCTGTTCAGCCCCTATGTTTCTCGCCCTCTGTTTCAGCCCCTCTGTTTTTCGCCCTCTGTTTCAGCCCCTCTGTTTCAGCCCCTCTGTTTCTCGCCCTCTGTTTCTGCCACTCTGTTTCTCGCCCTCTGTTTCAGCCCCGCTGATTCAGCCCCTCTGTTTCAGCCCCTCTGAATCAGCCCCTCTGATTCAGCCCCTCCGTTTCAGCCCCTCTGTTTCAGCCCCTCCGTATCTCGCCCTCTGTTTCAGCCCATCTGATTCTCGCCCTCTTTTCCGCCCCTCCGATTCTCACTCTCTGCTTCAGCCCCTCTGATTGAGCCCCTCTGTTTCAGCCCCTCTGATTCAGCCCCTCTGATTCAGCCCCTCTGATTCAGCCCCTCTGTTTCTCGCCCTCTGTTTCAGCCCCTCTGTTTCAGCCCCTCTGTTTCAGCCCCTCTGTTTCTCACCCTCTGTTTCAGCCCCTCTGATTCAGCCCCTCTGATTCAGCCCCTCTGATTCAGCCCCTCTGTTTCAACGCCTCAGATTCAGCCCCTCTGATTCAGCCCCTCTGTTTCTCGCCCTCTCTTTCAGCCGCTCTGTTTCAGCCCCTCTGTTTCTCCTCCTCTGTTTCAGCCCCTCTGTTTCTAGCACTCTGTTTCAGCCCCTCTGTTTCTCGCCCTCTGTTTCAGCCCCTCTGAAACTCGCCCTCTGTTTCAGCCCCTCTGTTAAAGGCCCTCTAATTCAGCCCCTCTGTTTCAGCCCCTCTGTTTCTCGCCCTCTGTTTCAGCCCCTCTGTTTCAGCCCCTCTGTTTCAGCCCCTCTGTTTCTCGCCCTCTGTTTCAGCCCCTCTGTTTCAGCCCCTCTGTTTCAGCCCCTCTGTTTCAGCACCTCTGTTTCTCGCCCTCTGTTTCAGCCCCTCTGTTTCTCGCCCTCTGTTTCAGCCCCTCTGTTTCTCGCCCTCTATTTCAGCCCCTCTGTTTCAGCCCCTCTGTTTCTCGCCCTCTGTTTCTGCCCCTCTGTTTCTCTCCCTCCGTTTCAGCCCCTCTGTTTTTCGCCCTCTGTTTCAGCCCCTCTGTTTCTCGCCCTCTGTATCAGACCCTCTGTTTCAGCCCCTCTGTTTCAGACCCTCTGTTTCAGCCCCTCTGTTTCTCGCCCTCTGTTTCTCGCCCTCTGTTTCAGCCCATCTGTTTCTCGCCCTCTGTTTCAGCTCCTCTGTTTCGCGCTCTCTGTTTCAGCCCCTCTGTTTCAGCCCCTCTGTTTCTCGCCCTCTGTTTCTGCCCCTCTGTTTCTCGCCCTCTGTTTCAACCCCTCTGTTTCTCGCCCTCTGTTTCAGCCCCGCTGATTCAGCCCCTCTGATTCAGCCCCTCTGTTTCTCGCCCTCTGTTTCAGCCCCTCTGTTTCTCGCCCTCTGTTTCAGCCCCTCTGATTCAGCCCCTCTGTTTCAGCCCCTCTGTTTCTCCCCCTCTGTTCCAGCCCCTCTGTTTCAGCCCCTCTGTTTCAGCCACTCTGTGTCAGTCCCTCTGTTTCAGCCCCTCTGTTTCTCGCCCTCTGTTTCAGCCCCTCTGTTTCTCGCCCTCCGATTCAGCCCCTCTGTTACAGCCCGTCTGTTTCAGCCCCTCTGTTTCTCGCCCTCTGTTTCAGCCCCTCTGTTTCTCAACCTCTGTTTCAGCCCCTCTGATTCAGCCCCTCTGTTTCTCGCCCTCTGTTTCAGCCCCTCTGTTTCTCGCCCTCCGATTCACCCCCTCTGTTTCAGCCCGTCTGTTTCAGCCACTCTGTTTCTCGCCCTCTGTTTCAGCCCCTCTGTTCCTCGCCCTCTGTTTCAGCCCCTCTGTTTCTCGCCCTCTGTTTCAGCCCCTCTCTTTCAGCCCATCTGTTTCTCGCCCTCTGTTTCTGCCCCTCTGTTTCTCGCCCTCTGTTTCAGCCCCTCTGTTTTTCGCCCTCTGTTTCAGCCCCTCTTTTTCTCGCCCTCTGTATCAGACCCTCTGTTTCAGCCCCTCTGTTTATCGCCCTCTGTTTCTCGCCCTCTGTTTCAGCCCCTCTGTTTCGCGCTCTCTGTTTCAGCCCCTCTGTTTCAGCCCCTCTGTTTCTCGCACTCTGTTTCTGCCCCTCTGTTTCTCGCCCTCTGTTTCAACCCCTCTGTTTCTCGCCCTCTGTTTCAGCCCGGCTGATTCAGACCCTCTGTTTCAGCCCCTCTGATTCAGCCCCTCTGTTTCTCGCCCTCTGTTTCAGCCCCTCTGCTTCTCGCCCTCTGTTGCAGCCCCTCTGTTTCTCGCCCTCTGTTTCAGCCCCTCTGATTCAGCCCCTCTGTTTCAGCCCCTCTGTTTCAGCACCTCTGTTTCTCGCCCTCTGTTTCAGCCCCTCTGTTTCTAGCCCTCTGATTCAGCCCCTCTGATTCAGCCCCTCTTTTTCTCGCCCTCTGTTTTAGCCCCTCTGTTTCAGCCCTTCTGTTTCAGCCCCTCTGTTTCAGCCCCTCTGTTTCAGCCCCTCTGTGTCTCGCCCTCTGTTTCTGCCCCTCTGTTTCTCGCCCTCTGTTTCAGCCCCGCTGATTCAGCCCCTCTGTTTCAGACCCACTGAATCAGCCCCTCTGATTCAGCTCCTCTGTTTCAGCCCCACTTTTTCAGCCCCTCTGTTTCTCGCCCTCTGTTTCAGCCCCTCTGATTCTCGCCCTCTGTTTCAGCCCCTCTGTTTCTCGCCGTCTGTTTCAGCCCCTCTGATTCAGCCCCTCTGTTTCAGCCCTTCTGATTCAGCCCCTCTGATTCAGCCCCTCTGATTCAGCCCCTCTGATTCAGCCCCTCTGTTTCAGCGCCTCTGATTCAGCCCCTCTGATTCAGCCCCTCTGTTTCTCGCCCTCTCTTTCAGCCGCTCTGTTTCAGCCCCTCTGTTTCACCTCCTCTGTTTCACCCCCTCTGTTTCTAGCTCTCTGTTTCAGCCCCTCTGTTTCTCGCACTCTGTTCCAGCCCCTCTGTTTCTCGCCCTCTGTTTCAGCCCCTCTGTTTCAGCCCCTCTGTTTCTCGCCCTCTGTTTCAGCCCCTCTGTTTCTCGCCCTCAGTTTCAGCCCCTCTGTTTCTTGCCCTCTGTTTCAGCCCCTCTGTTTCTCGCCGTCTGTTTCAGTCCCTCTGTTTCAGCCCCTCTGTTTCAGCCCCTCTGTTTCTCGCCCTCTGTTTCTGCCCCACTGTTTCTCGCCCTCTGTTTCAGCCCCTCTGTTTCAGCCCCTCTGTTTCAGCCCCTCTGTTTCTCGCCCTCTGTATCAGACCCTCTGTTTCAGCCCCTCTGTTTCAGACCCTCTGTTTCAGCCCCTCTGTTTCTCACCCTCGGTTTCTCGCCCTCTGTTTCAGCCCCTCTGTTTCTCACCCTCGGTTTCTCGCCCTCTGTTTCAGCCCCTCTGTTTCAGCCCCTCTGTTTCAGCCCCTCTGTTTCAGCCCCTCTGTTTCTCGCCCTCTGTTTCAGCCCCTCTGTTTCTCGCCCTCTGTTTCAGCCCCTCTGTTTCAGCCCCGCTGTTTCTCGCCCTCTGTTTCAGCCCCTCTGTTTCAGCCCCTCTGTTTCAGCTTCTGTGTTTCAGCCCCTCTGTTTCAGCCCCTCTGTTTCTCGCACTCTGTTTCTGCCCCTCTGTTTCTCGCCCTCTGTTTCAACCCCTCTGTTTCTCGCCCTCTGTTTCAGCCCCGCTGATTCAGCCCCTCTGTTTCAGCCCCTCTGATTCAGCCCCTCTGTTTCTCGCCCTCTGTTTCAGCCCCTCTGCTTCTCGCCCTCTGTTTCAACCCCTCTGTTTCTCGCCCTCTGTTTCAGCCCCGCTGATTCAGCCCCTCTGTTTCAGCCCCTCTGTTTCAGCGCCTCTGTTTCTCGCCCTCTGTTTCAGCCCCTCTGTTTCTAGCCCTCTGATTCAGCCCCTCTGATTCAGCCCCTCTTTTTCTCGCCCTCTGTTTCAGCCCCTCTGTTTCAGCCCTTCTGTTTCAGCCCCTCTGTTTCAGCCTCTCTGTTTCAGCCCCTTTGTTTTGCGCTCTCTGTTTCAGCCCCTCTGTTTCAGCCCCTCTGTTTCTCGCACTCTGTTTCTGCCCCTCTGTTTCTCGCCCTCTGTTTCAACCCCTCTGTTTCTCGCCCTCTGTTTCAGCCCGGCTGATTCAGCACCTCTGTTTCAGCCCCTCTGATTCAGCCCCTCTGTTTCTCGCCCTCTGTTTCAGCCCCTCTGCTTCTCGCCCTCTGTTGCAGCCCCTCTGTTTCTCGCCCTCTGTTTCAGCCCCTCTGTTTCTAGCCCTCTGATTCAGCCCCTCTGATTCAGCCCCTCTTTTTCTCGCCCTCTGTTTCAGCCCCTCTGTTTCAGCCCTTCTGTTTCAGCCCCTCTGATTCAGCCCCTCTGATTCAGCCCCTCTGTTTCTCGCCCTCTGTTTCAGCCCCTCTGTTTCAGCCCCTCTGTTTCTCACCCTCTGTTTCAGCCCATCTGTTTCTCGCCGTCTGTTTCAGCCCCTCTGATTCAGCCCCTCTGATTCAGCTCCTCTCTTTCAGCCCCACTTTTTCAGCCCCTTTGTTTCTCGCCCTCTGTTTCAGCCCCTCTGATTCTCGCCCTCTGTTTCAGCCCCTCTGTTTCTCGCCGTCTGTTTCAGCCCCTCTGATTCAGCCCCTCTGTTTCAGCCCTTCTGATTCAGCCCCTCTGATTCAGCCCCTCTGATTCAGCCCCTCTGTTTCTCGCCCTCTGTTTCAGCCCCTCTGTTTCAGCCCCTCTGTTTCAGCCCCTCTGTTTCTCACCCGCTGTTTCAGCCCGTCTGATTCAGCCCCTCTGATTCAGCCCCTCTGATTCAGCCCCTCTGTTTCAGCGCCTCTGATTCAGCCCCTCTGATTCAGCCCCTCTGTTTCTCGCCCTCTCTTTCAGCCGCTCTGTTTCAGCCCCTCTGTTTCACATCCTCTGTTTCAGCCCCTCTGTTTCTAGCCCTCTGTTTCAGCCCCTCTGTTTCTCGCCCTCTGTTCCAGCCCCTCTGTTTCTCGCCCTCTGTTTCAGCCCCTCTGTTTTAGCCCCTCTGTTTCAGCCCCTCTGTTTCTCGCCCTCTGTTTCAGCCCCTCTGTTTCTCGACCTCAGTTTCAGCCCCTCTGTTTCTCGCCCTCTGTTTCAGCCCCTCTGTTTCAGCCCCTCTGTTTCTCGCCCTCTGTTTAAGCCCCTCTGTTTCAGCCCCTCTGTTTCTGCCCCTCTGTTTCAGCCCCACTGTTTCAGCCCCTCAGTTTCTCGCCCTCTGTTTCAGCCCCTCTGTCTCTCGCCCTCTGTTTCAGCCCCTCTGTTTCAGCCCCTCTGTTTCTCGCCCTCTGTTTCAGCCCCTCTGTTTCTCGCCCGCTGTTTCAGCCACTCTGTTTTTCACCCTCTGTTTCAGCCCCTCTGTTTCTCGCCCTCTGCATCAGACCCTCTGTTTCAGCCCCTCTGTTTCAGACCCTCTGTTTCAGCCTCTCTGTTTCTCGCCCTCGGTTTCTCGCCCTCTGTTTCAGCCCCTCTGTTTCTCGCCCTCTGTTTCAGCCCCTCTGTTTCTCACCCTCTGTTTCAGCTCCTCTGTTTCAGCCCCGCTGTTTTTCGCCCTCTGTTTCAGCCCCTCTGTTTCAGCCCCTCTGTTTCAGCCTCTCTGTTTCAGCCCCTCTGTTTCTCGCCCTCTGTTTCAGCGCCTCTGTTTCTCACCCTCTGTTTCAGCCCCTCTGTTTCTCGCCCTCTGTTTCAGCCCCTCTGTTTCAGCCCCTCTGTTTCTCGCCCTCTGTTTCTGCCCCCCTGTATCTCGCCCTCTGTTTCAGCCCCTCTGTTTCTCGCCCTCTGTTTCAGCCCCTCTGTTTCATCCCCTCTGTTTCAGCCCCTCTGTTTCAGCCCCTCTGTTTCTCGCCCTCTGTTTCAGCCCCTCTGTTTCTCGCCCTCTGTTTCAGGCCCTCTGTTTCTTGCCCTCTGTTTCAGCCCCTCTGTTTCAGCCCCTCTGTTTCAGCCGCTCCGTTTCTCGCCCTCTGTTTCAGCCCCTCTGTTTCAGCCCCTCTGTTTCTCAACCTCTGTTTCAGCACCTCTGTTTCTCGCCCTCTGTTTCAGCCCCTCTGTTTCTCGCCCTCTGTTTCAGCCCTTCTGTTTCAGCCCCTCTGTTTCTCGCCCTCTGTTTCTGCCCCTCTGTTTCTCGCCCTCTGTTTCAGCCCCGCTGTTTCTCGCCCTCTGTTTCAGCCCCGCTGATTCAGCCCCTCTGTTTCAGCCCCTCTGAATCAGCCCCTCTGATTCAGCCCCTCTGTTTCAGCCCCTCTGTTTCAGCCCCTCTGTTTCTCGCCCTCAGTTTCAGCCCCTCTGTTTCTCGCCCTCTGTTTCAGCCCCTCTGTTTCTCGCCCTCTGTTTCAGCCCCTCTGTTTCAGCCCCTCTGTTTCTCGCACTCTGTTTCTGCCCCTCAGTTTCTCGCCCTCTGTTTCAGCCCCTCTGTTTCTCGCCTTCTGTTTCAGCCCCTCTGATTCAGCCCCTCTGTTTCAGCCCTTCTGATTCAGCCCCTCTGATTCAGCCCCTCTGTTTCTCGCCCTCTGTTTCAGCCCCTCTGTTTCAGCCCTTCTGTTTCAGCCACTCTGTTTCAGCCCCTCTGTTTCTTGCCCTCTGTTTCAGCCCCTCTGCTTCTCGACCTCTATTTCAGTCCCTCTGTTTCTCGCCATATGTTTCAGCCCCTCTGTTTCGCGCTCTCTGTTTCAGCCCCTCTGTTTCAGCTCCTCTGTTTCTCACCCTCTGTTTCTGCCCCTCTGTTTCTCGCCCTCTGTTTCAGCCCCACTGATTAAGCCCCTCTGTTTCAGCCCCTCTGAATCAGCCCCTCTGATTCAGCCCCTCTGTTTCAGCCCCTCTGTTTCAGCCCCTCTGTTTCTCGCCCTCTGTTTCAGCACCTCTGTTTCTTGCCCTCTGTTTCAGCCCCTCTGTTTCTCGCCCTCTGTTTCAGCCACTCTGTTTCTGGCCCTCTGTTTCAGCCCCTCTGTTTCTCGCTCTCTGTTTCAGCCCCTCTGTTTACGCCCCTCTGTTTCAGCCCCTCTGTTTCAGCCCCTCTGTTTCTCGCCCTCTGTTTCAGCCACTCTGTTTCTCGCCCTCTGTTTCAGCCCCTCTGTTTCAGTCCCACTGATTCAGCCCCTCTGATTCAGCCCCTCTGTTTCTCGCCCTCTCTTTCAGCCCCTCTGTTTCAGCCCCTCTGTTTCTGCCCCTCTGTTTCAGCCGCTCTGTTTCTCGCCCTCTGTTTCAGCCCCTCTGTTTTTCGCCCTCTGTTTCAGCCCCTCTGCTTCAGCCCCTCTGATTCAGCCCCTCTGTTTCAGCCCCTCTGTTTCAGCCCCTCTGTTTCTCGCCCTCAGTTTCTGCCCCTCTGTTTCTCGCCCTCTGTTTCAGCCCCTCTGTTTCTCGCCCTCTGTTTCAGCCCCTCTGTTTCAGCCCCTCTGTTTCTCGCACTCTGTTTCTGCCCCTCAGTTTCTCGCCCTCTGTTTCAGCCCCTCTGTTTCTCGCCTTCTGTTTCAGCCCCTCTGATTCAGCCCCTCTGTTTCAGCCCTTCTGATTCAGCCCCTCTGATTCAGCCCCTCTGTTTCTCGCCCTCTGTTTCAGCCCCTCTGTTTCAGCCCTTCTGTTTCAGCCACTCTGTTTCAGCCCCTCTGTTTCTTGCCCTCTGTTTCAGCCCTCTGTTTCTCGACCTCTGTTTCAGTCCCTCTGTTTCTCGCCATATGTTTCAGCCCCTCTGTTTCGCGCTCTCTGTTTCAGCCCCTCTGTTTCAGCTCCTCTGTTTCTCGAACTCTGTTTCTGCCCCTCTGTTTCTCGCCCTCTGGTTCAGCCCCACTGATTAAGCCCCTCTGTTTCAGCCCCTCTGAATCAGCCCCTCTGATTCAGCCCCTCTGTTTCAGCCCCTCTGTTTCAGCTCCTCTGTTTCTCGCCCTCTGTTTCAGAGCCTCTGTTTCAGCCCCTCTGTTTCTCGCTCTCTGTTTCAGCCCCTCTGTTTCTCACCCTCTGTTTCAGCCCCTCTGATTCAGCCCCTCTGTTTCTCGCCCTCTGTTTCAGCCCCTCTGTTTCTCGCCCCCGTTTCAGCCCCTCTGTTTCTCGCCCTCTGTTTCAGCCCCTCTGTTTCAGCCCCTCTGTTTCTCGCCCTCTGTTTCAGCCCCTCTGTTTCTCACCCTCTGTTTCAGCCCCTCTGATTCAGCCCCTCTGTTTCTCGCCCTCTTTTTCAGCCCCTCTGTTTCTCGCCCCCGTTTCAGCCCCTCTGTTTCTCGCCTTCTGTTTCAGCCCCTCTGTTTCTCGCCCTCTGTTTCAGCCCCTCTGTTTCTCGCCCTCTGTTTCAGCCCCTCTATTTCTCGCCCTCTGTTTCAGCCCCTCTGTTTTAGCCCCACTGTTTCAGCACCTTTGTTTCAGCCCCTCTGTTTCTCGACCTCTGTTTCAGCCCCTCTGTTTCTCGCTCTCTGTTTCAGCCCCTCTGTTTCCGCCCCTCTGTTTCAGCCCCTCTGTTTCAGCCCCTCTGTTTCTCGCCCTCTGTTTCAGCCACTCTGTTTCTCGCCCTCTGTTTCAGCCCCTCTGTTTCAGCCCCTCTGTTTCAGCCCCTCTGTTTCTCGCCCTCTGTTTCAGCCCCTCTGTTTCTCGCCCCCGTTTCAGCCCCTCTGTTTCTCGCCCTCTGTTTCAGCCCCTCTGTTTCAGCCTCTCTGTTTCTCGCCCTCTGTTTCAGCCCCTCTGTTTCAGCCCCTCTGTTTCAGCCCCTCTGTTTCAGCCCCTCTGTTTCTCGCCCACTGTTTCAGTCCCTCTGTTTCTCGCCCTATGTTTCTGGCCCTCTGTTTCAGCCCCTCTGTTTCTCGCTCTCTGTTTCAGCCCCTCTGTTTCAGCCCCTCTGTTTCAGCCCCTCTGTTTCTCGCCCTCTGTTTCAGCCCCTCTGTTTCTTGCCCTCTGTTTCAGCCACTCTGTTTCTCGCCCTCTGTTTCAGCCTCTCTGTTTCTCGCCCTCTGTTTCAGCCCCTCTGTTTCAGCCCCTCTGTTTCAGCCCCTCTATTTCTCGCCCTTTGTTTCAGCCCCCCTAGTTTTAGCCCCACTGTTTCAGCACCTTTGTTTCAGCCCCTCTGTTTCTCGCCCTCTGTTTCAGCCGCTCTGTTTCTCGCCCTCTGTATCAGCCCCTCTGTTTCAGCCCCACTGTTTCAGTCCCTCTGTTTCTCGCCCTCTGTTTCTGGCCCTCTGTTTCAGCCCCTCTGTTTCTCGCTCTCTGTTTCAGCCCCTCTGTTTCAGCCCCTCTGTTTCAGCCCCTCTGTTTCTCGCCCTCTGTTTCAGCCCCTCCGTTTCTTGCCCTCTGTTTCAGCCACTCTGTTTCTCGCCCTCTGTTTCAGCCTCTCTGTTTCTCGCCCTCTGTTTCAGCCCCTCTGTTTCAGCCCCTCTGTTTCAGCCCCTCTGTTTCAGCCCCTCTGTTTCTCGCCCTCTGTTTCAGCCCCTCTGATTCAGCCCCTCTGTTTCTCGCCCTCTGCTTCAGCCCCTCTGTTTCTCACCCTCTGTTTCAGCCCCTCTGTTTCAGCCCCTCTGTTTCAGCCCCTCTGTTTCTCGCCCTCTGTTTCAGCACCTCTGTTTCAGCCCCTCTGTTTCTCGCCCTCTGTTTCAGCCCCTCTGTTTCTTGCCCTCTGTTTCAGCCACTCTGTTTCTCGCCCTCTGTTTCAGCCTCTCTGTTTCTCGCCCTCTGTTTCAGCCCCTCTGTTTCAGCCCCTCTGTTTCAGCCCCTCTGTTTCTCGCCCTCTGTTTCAGCTCCTCTGATTCAGCCCCTCTGTTTCTCGCCCTCTGTTTCAGCCCCTCTGTTTCTCGCCCTCTGTATCAGCCGCTTTGTTTCAGCCCCTCTGTTTCAGCCCCTCTTTTTCAGCCCCTCTGTTTCTCGCCCTCTGTTTCTCGCCCTCTGTTTCAGCCCCTCTGTTTCAGCCCCTATGTTTCAGCCCCTCTGTTTCAGCTCCTCTGTTTCTCGCCCTCTGTTTCAGCCCCTCTGTTTCTTGCCCTCTGTTTCAGCCCCTCTGGTTCTCGCCCTCTGTTTCAGCCTCTCTGTTTCTTGCCCTCGGATTCAGCCCCTCTGTTTCAGCCCCTCTATTTCAGCCCCTCTGTTTCAGCCCCTCTGTTTCTCGCCCTCTGGTTCAGCCCCTCTGTTTCTCGCCCTCTGTTTCAGCCCCTCTGATTCAGCCACTCTGTTTCAGCCCCTCTGATTCAGCCCCTCTGTTTCAGCCCCTCTATTTCAGCCCCTTTGTTTCAGCCCCTCTGTTTCATCCACTCTGTTTCTCGCCCTCTGTTTCTCACCCTCTGTTTCTCGCCCTCTGTTTCAGCCCCTCTGTTTTTCGCCCTCTGTTTCAGCCCCTCTGTTTCTCGCCCTCTGTTTCAGGCTCTCTGTTTCAGCCCGTCTGTTTCAGCCCCTCTGTTTCAGCCCCTCTGTTTCTCGCCCTCTGTTTCTCGCCCGCTGTTTCAGCCCCTTTGTTTCTCGCCCTCTGTTTCAGCCCCTCTGTTTCAGTCCCACTGATTCAGCCACTCTGATTTAGCCCCTCTGTTTCTCGCCCTCTGTTTCAGCCCCTCTGTATCAGCCCCTCTGTTTCTGCCCCTCTGTTTCAGCCGCTCTGTTTCTCGCCCTCTGTTTCAGCCCCTCTGTTTTTCGCCCTCTGTTTCAGCCCCTCTGCTTCAGCCCCTCTGATTCAGCCCCTCTGTTTCAGCCCCTCTGTTTCAGCCCCTCTGTTTCTCGCCCTCAGTTTCTGCCCCTCTGTTTCTCGCCCTCTGTTTCAGCCCCTCTGTTTCTCGCCCTCTGTTTCAGCCCCTCTGTTTCAGCCCCTCTGTTTCTCGCACTCTGTTTCTGCCCCTCAGTTTCTCGCCCTCTGTTTCAGCCCCTCTGTTTCTCGCCTTCTGTTTCAGCCCCTCTGATTCAGCCCCTCTGTTTCAGCCCTTCTGATTCAGCCCCTCTGATTCAGCCCCTCTGTTTCTCGCCCTCTGTTTCAGCCCCTCTGTTTCAGCCCTTCTGTTTCAGCCACTCTGTTTCAGCCCCTCTGTTTCTTGCCCTCTGTTTCAGCCCCTCTGTTTCTCGACCTCTGTTTCAGTCCCTCTGTTTCTCGCCATATGTTTCAGCCCCTCTGTTTCACGCTCTCTGTTTCAGCCCCTCTGTTTCAGCTCCTCTGTTTCTCACCCTCTGTTTCTGCCCCTCTGTTTCTCGCCCTCTGTTTCAGCCCCACTGATTAAGCCCCTCTGTTTCAGCCCCTCTGAATCAGCCCCTCTGATTCAGCCCCTCTGTTTCAGCCCCTCTGTTTCAGCCCCTCTGTTTCTCGCCCTCTGTTTCAGCACCTCTGTTTCTCACCCTCTGTTTCAGAGCCTCTGTTTCAGCCCCTCTGTTTCTCGCTCTCTGTTTCAGCCCCTCTGTTTCTCTCCCTCTGTTTCTGCCCCTCTGATTCAGCCCCTCTGTTTCTCGCCCTCTGATTCAGCCCCTCTGTTTTTCGCCCTCTGTTTCAGCCCCTCTGCTTCAGCCCCTCTGATTCAGCCCCTCTGTTTCAGCCCCTCTGTTTCAGCCCCTCTGTTTCTCGCCCTCAGTTTCTGCCCCTCTGTTTCTCGCCCTCTGTTTCAGCCCCTCTGTTTCAGCCCCTCTGTTTCTCGCACTCTGTTTCTGCCCCTCAGTTTCTCGCCCTCTGTTTCAGCCCCTCTGTTTCTCGCCTTCTGTTTCAGCCCCTCTGATTCAGCCCCTCTGTTTCAGCCCTTCTGATTCAGCCCCTCTGATTCAGCCCCTCTGTTTCTCGCCCTCTGTTTCAGCCCCTCTGTTTCAGCCCTTCTGTTTCAGCCACTCTGTTTCAGCCCCTCTGTTTCTTGCCCTCTGTTTCAGCCCCTCTGTTTCTCGACCTCTGTTTCAGTCCCTCTGTTTCTCGCCATATGTTTCAGCCCCTCTGTTTCACGCTCTCTGTTTCAGCCCCTCTGTTTCAGCTCCTCTGTTTCTCACCCTCTGTTTCTGCCCCTCTGTTTCTCGCCCTCTGTTTCAGCCCCACTGATTAAGCCCCTCTGTTTCAGCCCCTCTGAATCAGCCCCTCTGATTCAGCCCCTCTGTTTCAGCCCCTCTGTTTCAGCCCCTCTGTTTCTCGCCCTCTGTTTCAGCCCCTCTGTTTCTCACCCTCTGTTTCAGAGCCTCTGTTTCAGCCCCTCTGTTTCTCGCTCTCTGTTTCAGCCCCTCTGTTTCTCTCCCTCTGTTTCAGCCCCTCTGATTCAGCCCCTCTGTTTCTCGCCCTCTGTTTCAGCCCCTCTGTTTCTCTCCCCCGTTTCAGCCCCTCTGTTTCTCGCCCTCTGTTTCAGCCCCTCTGTTTCAGCCCCTCTGTTTCTCGCCTTCTGTTTCAGCCCCTCTGTTTCTCGCCCTCTGTTTCAGCCCCTCTGTTTCTTGCCCTCTGTTTCAGCCCCTCTATTTCTCGCCCTCTGTTTCAGCCCCTCTGTTTTAGCCCCACTGTTTCAGCACCTTTGTTTCAGCCCCTCTGTTTCTCGCCCTCTGTTTCAGCCGCTCTGTTTCTCGCCCTCTGTATCAGCCCCTCTGTTTCAGCCCCACTGTTTCAGTCCCTCTGTTTCTCGCCCTCTGTTTCTGGCCCTCTGTTTCAGCCCCTCTGTTTCTCGCTCTCTGTTTCAGCCCCTCTGTTTCAGCCCCTCTGTTTCAGCCCCTCTGTTTCTCGCCCTCTGTTTCAGCCCCTCTGTTTCTTGCCCTCTGTTTCAGCCACTCTGTTTCTCGCCCTCTGTTTCAGCCTCTCTGTTTCTCGCCCTCTGTTTCAGCCCCTCTGTTTCAGCCCCTCTGTTTCAGCCCCTCTGTTTCAGCCCCTCTGTTTCTCGCCCTCTGTTTCAGCCCCTCTGATTCAGCCCCTCTGTTTCTCGCCCTCTGTTTCAGCCCCTCTGTTTCTCGCCCTCTGTTTCAGCCCCTCTGTTTCAGCCCCTCTGTTTCAGCCCCTCTGTTTCTCGCCCTCTGTTTCAGCCCCTCTGTTTCTCGCCCTCTGTGTCAGCCCCTCTGTTTCTCGCCCTCTGTTTCAGCCCCTCTGTTTCAGCCCCTCTGTTTCAGCCCCTCTGTTTCTCGCCCTCTGTTTCAGCCCCTCTGTTTCTCGCCCTCTGTTTCAGCCCCTCGGTTTCTCGCCCTCTGTTTCAGCCCCTCTATTTCTCGCCCTCTGTTTCAGCCCCTCTATTTTAGCCCCACTGTTTCAGCCCCTTTGTTTCAGCCACTATGTTTCTCGCCCTCTGTTTCAGCCCCTCTGTTTCCGCCCCTCTGTTTCAGCCCCTCTGTTTCTCGCTCTCTGTTTCAGCCCCTCTGTTTCCGCCCCTCTGTTTCAGCCCCTCTGTTTCAGCCCCTCTGTTTCTCGCCCTCTGTTTCAGCCCCTCTGTTTCTTGCCCTCTGTTTCAGCCCCTCTGTTTCTCGCCCTCTGTTTCAGCCACTCTGTTTCAGGCCCTCTGTTTCAGCCCCTCTGTTTCTCGCTCTCTGTTTCAGCCCCTCTGTTTCATCCCCTCTGTTTCAGCCCCTCTGTTTCAGCCCCTCTGTTTCTCGCCCTTTGTTTCAGCCACTCTGTTTCTCGCCCTCTGTTTCAGCCCCTCTGTTTCAGTCCCACTGATTCAGCCCCTCTGATTCAGCCCCTCTGTTTCTCGCCCTCTGTTTCAGCCCCTCTGATTCAGCCCCTCAGTTTCTGCCCCTCTGTTTCAGCCGCTCTGTTTCCCGCCCTCTGTTTCAGCCCCTCTGTTTTTCGCCCTCTGTTTCAGCCCCTCTGCTTCAGCCCCTCTGATTCAGCCCCTCTGTTTCAGCCCCTCTGTTTCAGCCCCTCTGTTTCTCGCCCTCAGTTTCTGCCCCTCTGTTTCTCGCCCTCTGTTTCAGCCCCTCTGTTTCTCGCCCTCTGTTTCAGCCCCTCTGTTTCAGCCCCTCTGTTTCTCGCACTCTGTTTCTGCCCCTCAGTTTCTCGCCCTCTGTTTCAGCCCCTCTGTTTCTCGCCTTCTGTTTCAGCCCCTCTGATTCAGCCCCTCTGTTTCAGCCCTTCTGATTCAGCCCCTCTGATTCAGCCCCTCTGTTTCTCGCCCTCTGTTTCAGCCCCTCTGTTTCAGCCCTTCTGTTTCAGCCACTCTGTTTCAGCCCCTCTGTTTCTTGCCCTCTGTTTCAGCCCCTCTGTTTCTCGCCCTCTGTTTCAGCCCCTCTGTTTCTCGCCCTCTGTTTCAGCGCCTCTGTTTCAGCCCTTCTGTTTCAGCCCCTCTGTTTCTCGCCCTCTGTTTCAGCCCCTCTGTTTCTCGCCCTCTGTTTCAGCCCCTCTGTTTCTCGCCCTCTGTATCAGCCCCTCTGTTTCAGCCCCTCTGTTTCAGCCCCTCTGTTTCTTGCCCTCTGTTTCAGCCCCTCTGTTTCTCGCCCTCTGTTTCAGCCCCTCGGTTTCTCGCCCTCTGTTTCAGCCCCTCTATTTCTCGCCCTCTGTTTCAGCTCCTCTATTTTAGCCCCACTGTTTCAGCCCCTTTGTTTCAGCCACTATGTTTCTCGCCCTCTGTTTCAGCCCCTCTGTTTCCGCCCCTCTGTTTCAGCCCCTCTGTTTCTCGCTCTCTGTTTCAGCCCCTCTGTTTCCGCCCCTCTGTTTCAGCCCCTCTGTTTCAGCCCCTCTGTTTCTCGCCCTCTGTTTCAGCCCCTCTGTTTCTTGCCCTCTGTTTCAGCCCCTCTGTTTCTCGCCCTCTGTTTCAGCCACTCTGTTTCTGGCCCTCTGTTTCAGCCCCTCTGTTTCTCGCTCTCTGTTTCAGCCCCTCTGTTTCCGCCCCTCTGTTTCAGCCCCTCTGTTTCAGCCCCTCTGTTTCTCGCCCTCTGTTTCAGCCACTCTGTTTCTCGCCCTCTGTTTCAGCCACTCTGTTTCTCGCCCTCTGTTTCAGTCCCTCTGTTTCAGCCCCTCTGTTTCAGTCCCTCTGTTTCAGCCCCTCTGTTTCTCGCCCTCTGTTTCAGCCCCTCTGTTTCTCGCCCTGTGTTTCAGCCTCTCTGTTTCTCGCCCTCTGTTTCAGCCCCACTGTTTCAGACCGTCTGTTTCAGCCACTCTGTTTCTCGCCCTCTGTTTCAGCCCCTCTGTTTCTTGCCCTCTGTTTCAGCCCCTCTATTTCTCGCCCTCTGTTTCAGCCCCTCTGTTTTAGCCCCACTGTTTCAGCACCTTTGTTTCAGCCCCTCTGTTTCTCGACCTCTGTTTCAGCCGCTCTGTTTCTCGCCCTCTGTATCAGCCCCTCTGTTTCAGCCGCACTGTTTCAGTCCCTCTGTTTCTCGCCCTATGTTTCTGGCCCTCTGTTTCAGCCCCTCTGTTTCTCGCTCTCTGTTTCAGCCCCTCTGTTTCAGCCCCTCTGTTTCAGCCCCTCTGTTTCTCGCCCTCTGTTTCAGCCCCTCTGTTTCTTGCCCTCTGTTTCAGCCACTCTGTTTCTCGCCCTCTGTTTCAGCCTCTCTGTTTCTCGCCCTCTGTTTCAGCCCCTCTGTTTCAGCCCCTCTGTTTCAGCCCCTCTGTTTCAGCCCCTCTGTTTCTCGCCCACTGTTTCAGCCCCTCTGATTCAGCCGATCTGTTTCTCGCCCTCTGTTTCAGCCCCTCTGTTTCTCGCCCTCTGTTTCAGCCCCTCTGTTTCAGCCCCTCTGTTTCAGCCCCTCTGTTTCTCGCCCTCTGTTTCAGCCCCTCTGTTTCTCGCCCTCTGTTTAAGCCCCTCTGTTTCTGGCCCTCTGTTTCAGCCCCTCTGTTTCAGCCCCTCTGTTTCTCGCCCTCTGTTTCAGCCCCTCTGTTTCTTGCCCTCTGTTTCAGCCACTCTGTTTCTCGCCCTCTGTTTCAGCCTCTCTGTTTCTCGCACTCTGTTTCAGCCCCTCTGTTTCAGCCCCTCTGTTTCAGCCCCTCTGTTTCAGCCCCTCTGTTTCTCGCCCTCTGTTTCAGCTCCTCTGACTCAGCCCCTCTGTTTCTCGCCCTCTGTTTCAGCCCCTCTTTTTCTCGCCCTCTGTATCAGCTGCTTTGTTTCAGCCCCTCTGTTTCAGCCCCTCTTTTTCAGCCCCTCTGTTTCTCGCCCTCTGTTTCTCGCCCTCTGTTTCAGCCCCTCTGTTTCAGCCCCTCTGTTTCAGCCCCTCTGTTTCAGCCCCTCTGTTTCTCGCCCTCTGTTTCAGCCCCTCTGTTTCTTGCCCTCTGTTTCAGCCCCTCTTGTTCTCGCCCTCTGTTTCAGCCTCTCTGTTTCTTGCCCTCGGATTCAGCCCCTCTGTTTCAGCCCCTCTATTTCAGCCCCTCTGTTTCAGCCCCTCTGTTTCTCGCCCTCTGTTTCAGCCCCTCTGTTTCTCGCCTTCTGTTTCAGCCCCTCTGTTTCTCGCCCTCTGTTTCAGCCCCTCTGTTTCTCGCCCTCTGTTTCAGCCCCTCTATTTCTCGCCCTTTGTTTCAGCCCCCCTAGTTTTAGCCCCACTGTTTCAGCACCTTTGTTTCAGCCCCTCTGTTTCTCGCCCTCTGTTTCAGCCGCTCTGTTTCTCGCCCTCTGTATCAGCCCCTCTGTTTCAGCCCCACTGTTTCAGTCCCTCTGTTTCTCGCCCTCTGTTTCTGGCCCTCTGTTTCAGCCCCTCTGTTTCTCGCTCTCTGTTTCAGCCCCTCTGTTTCAGCCCCTCTGTTTCAGCCCCTCTGTTTCTCGCCCTCTGTTTCAGCCCCTCCGTTTCTTGCCCTCTGTTTCAGCCACTCTGTTTCTCGCCCTCTGATTCAGCCTCTCTGTTTCTCGCCCTCTGTTTCAGCCCCTCTGTTTCAGCCCCTCTGTTTCAGCCCCTCTGTTTCAGCCCCTCTGTTTCTCGCCCTCTGTTTCAGCCCCTCTGATTCAGCCCCTCTGTTTCTCGCCCTCTGCTTCAGCCCCTCTGTTTCTCGCCCTCTGTTTCAGCCCCTCTGTTTCAGCCCCTCTGTTTCAGCCCCTCTGATTCTCGCCCTCTGTTTCAGCCCCTCTGTTTCAGCCCCTCTGTTTCTCGCCCTCTGTTTCAGCCCCTCTGTTTCTTGCCCTCTGTTTCAGCCACTCTGTTTCTCGCCCTCTGTTTCAGCCTCTCTGTTTCTCGCCCTCTGTTTCAGCCCCTCTGTTTCAGCCCCTCTGTTTCAGCCCCTCTGTTTCTCGCCCTCTGTTTCAGCTCCTCTGATTCAGCCCCTCTGTTTCTCGCCCTCTGTTTCAGCCCCTCTGTTTCTCGCCCTCTGTATCAGCCGCTTTGTTTCAGCCCCTCTGTTTCAGCCCCTCTTTTTCAGCCCCTCTGTTTCTCGCCCTCTGTTTCTCGCCCTCTGTTTCAGCCCCTCTGTTTCTCGCCCTCTGTTTCAGCTCCTCTGATTCAGCCCCTCTGTTTCTCGCCCTCTGTTTCAGCCCCTCTGTTTCTCGCCCTCTGTATCAGCCGCTTTGTTTCAGCCCCACTGTTTCAGCCCCTCTTTTTCAGCCCCTCTGTTTCTCGCCCTCTGTTTCTCGCCCTCTGTTTCAGCCCCTCTGTTTCAGCCCCTCTGTTTCAGCCCCTCTGTTTCAGCTCCTCTGTTTCTCGCCCTCTGTTTCAGCCCCTCTGTTTCTTGCCCTCTGTTTCAGCCCCTCTGGTTCTCGCCCTCTGTTTCAGCCTCTCTGTTTCTTGCCCTCGGATTCAGCCCCTCTGTTTCAGCCCCTCTATTTCAGCCCCTCTGTTTCAGCCCCTCTGTTTCTCGCCCTCTGGTTCAGCCCCTCTGTTTCTCGCCCTCTGTTTCAGCCCCTCTGATTCAGCCACTCTGTTTCAGCCCCTCTGATTCAGCCCCTCTGTTTCAGCCCCTCTATTTCAGCCCCTTTGTTTCAGCCCCTCTGTTTCATCCACTCTGTTTCTCGCCCTCTGTTTCTCACCCTCTGTTTCTCGCCCTCTGTTTCAGCCCCTCTGTTTTTCGCCCTCTGTTTCAGCCCCTCTGTTTCTCGCCCTCTGTTTCAGGCTCTCTGTTTCAGCCCGTCTGTTTCAGCCCCTCTGTTTCAGCCCCTCTGTTTCTCGCCCTCTGTTTCTCGCCCGCTGTTTCAGCCCCTTTGTTTCTCGCCCTCTGTTTCAGCCCCTCTGTTTCAGTCCCACTGATTCAGCCACTCTGATTCAGCCCCTCTGTTTCTCGCCCTCTGTTTCAGCCCCTCTGTATCAGCCCTTCTGTTTCTGCCCCTCTGTTTCAGCCGCTCTGTTTCTCGCCCTCTGTTTCAGCCCCTCTGTTTTTCGCCCTCTGTTTCAGCCCCTCTGCTTCAGCCCCTCTGATTCAGCCCCTCTGTTTCAGCCCCTCTGTTTCAGCCCCTCTGTTTCTCGCCCTCAGTTTCTGCCCCTCTGTTTCTCGCCCTCTGTTTCAGCCCCTCTGTTTCTCGCCCTCTGTTTCAGCCCCTCTGTTTCAGCCCCTCTGTTTCTCGCACTCTGTTTCTGCCCCTCAGTTTCTCGCCCTCTGTTTCAGCCCCTCTGTTTCTCGCCTTCTGTTTCAGCCCCTCTGATTCAGCCCCTCTGTTTCAGCCCTTCTGATTCAGCCCCTCTGATTCAGCCCCTCTGTTTCTCGCCCTCTGTTTCAGCCCCTCTGTTTCAGCCCTTCTGTTTCAGCCACTCTGTTTCAGCCCCTCTGTTTCTTGCCCTCTGTTTCAGCCCCTCTGTTTCTCGACCTCTGTTTCAGTCCCTCTGTTTCTCGCCATATGTTTCAGCCCCTCTGTTTCACGCTCTCTGTTTCAGCCCCTCTGTTTCAGCTCCTCTGTTTCTCACCCTCTGTTTCTGCCCCTCTGTTTCTCGCCCTCTGTTTCAGCCCCACTGATTAAGCCCCTCTGTTTCAGCCCCTCTGAATCAGCCCCTCTGATTCAGCCCCTCTGTTTCAGCCCCTCTGTTTCAGCCCCTCTGTTTCTCGCCCTCTGTTTCAGCACCTCTGTTTCTCACCCTCTGTTTCAGAGCCTCTGTTTCAGCCCCTCTGTTTCTCGCTCTCTGTTTCAGCCCCTCTGTTTCTCTCCCTCTGTTTCAGCCCCTCTGATTCAGCCCCTCTGTTTCTCGCCCTCTGTTTCAGCCCCTCTGTTTTTCGCCCTCTGTTTCAGCCCCTCTGCTTCAGCCCCTCTGATTCAGCCCCTCTGTTTCAGCCCCTCTGTTTCAGCCCCTCTGTTTCTCGCCCTCAGTTTCTGCCCCTCTGTTTCTCGCCCTCTGTTTCAGCCCCTCTGTTTCAGCCCCTCTGTTTCTCGCACTCTGTTTCTGCCCCTCAGTTTCTCGCCCTCTGTTTCAGCCCCTCTGTTTCTCGCCTTCTGTTTCAGCCCCTCTGATTCAGCCCCTCTGTTTCAGCCCTTCTGATTCAGCCCCTCTGATTCAGCCCCTCTGTTTCTCGCCCTCTGTTTCAGCCCCTCTGTTTCAGCCCTTCTGTTTCAGCCACTCTGTTTCAGCCCCTCTGTTTCTTGCCCTCTGTTTCAGCCCCTCTGTTTCTCGACCTCTGTTTCAGTCCCTCTGTTTCTCGCCATATGTTTCAGCCCCTCTGTTTCACGCTCTCTGTTTCAGCCCCTCTGTTTCAGCTCCTCTGTTTCTCACCCTCTGTTTCTGCCCCTCTGTTTCTCGCCCTCTGTTTCAGCCCCACTGATTAAGCCCCTCTGTTTCAGCCCCTCTGAATCAGCCCCTCTGATTCAGCCCCTCTGTTTCAGCCCCTCTGTTTCAGCCCCTCTGTTTCTCGCCCTCTGTTTCAGCCCCTCTGTTTCTCACCCTCTGTTTCAGAGCCTCTGTTTCAGCCCCTCTGTTTCTCGCTCTCTGTTTCAGCCCCTCTGTTTCTCTCCCTCTGTTTCAGCCCCTCTGATTCAGCCCCTCTGTTTCTCGCCCTCTGTTTCAGCCCCTCTGTTTCTCTCCCCCGTTTCAGCCCCTCTGTTTCTCGCCCTCTGTTTCAGCCCCTCTGTTTCAGCCCCTCTGTTTCTCGCCTTCTGTTTCAGCCCCTCTGTTTCTCGCCCTCTGTTTCAGCCCCTCTGTTTCTTGCCCTCTGTTTCAGCCCCTCTATTTCTCGCCCTCTGTTTCAGCCCCTCTGTTTGAGCCCCACTGTTTCAGCACCTTTGTTTCAGCCCCTCTGTTTCTCGCCCTCTGTTTCAGCCGCTCTGTTTCTCGCCCTCTGTATCAGCCCCTCTGTTTCAGCCCCACTGTTTCAGTCCCTCTGTTTCTCGCCCTCTGTTTCTGGCCCTCTGTTTCAGCCCCTCTGTTTCTCGCTCTCTGTTTCAGCCCCTCTGTTTCAGCCCCTCTGTTTCAGCCCCTCTGTTTCTCGCCCTCTGTTTCAGCCCCTCTGTTTCTTGCCCTCTGTTTCAGCCACTCTGTTTCTCGCCCTCTGTTTCAGCCTCTCTGTTTCTCGCCCTCTGTTTCAGCCCCTCTGTTTCAGCCCCTCTGTTTCAGCCCCTCTGTTTCAGCCCCTCTGTTTCTCGCCCTCTGTTTCAGCCCCTCTGATTCAGCCCCTCTGTTTCTCGCCCTCTGTTTCAGCCCCTCTGTTTCTCGCCCTCTGTTTCAGCCCCTCTGTTTCAGCCCCTCTGTTTCAGCCCCTCTGTTTCTCGCCCTCTGTTTCAGCCCCTCTGTTTCTCGCCCTCTGTTTCAGCCCCTCTGTTTCTCGCCCTCTGTTTCAGCCCCTCTGTTTCAGCCCCTCTGTTTCAGCCCCTCTGTTTCTCGCCCTCTGTTTCAGCCCCTCTGTTTCTCGCCCTCTGTTTCAGCCCCTCGGTTTCTCGCCCTCTGTTTCAGCCCCTCTATTTCTCGCCCTCTGTTTCAGCCCCTCTATTTTAGCCCCACTGTTTCAGCCCCTTTGTTTCAGCCACTATGTTTCTCGCCCTCTGTTTCAGCCCCTCTGTTTCCGCCCCTCTGTTTCAGCCCCTCTGTTTCTCGCTCTCTGTTTCAGCCCCTCTGTTTCCGCCCCTCTGTTTCAGCCCCTCTGTTTCAGCCCGTCTGTTTCTCGCCCTCTGTTTCAGCCCCTCTGTTTCTTGCCCTCTGTTTCAGCCCCTCTGTTTCTCGCCCTCTGTTTCAGCCACTCTGTTTCAGGCCCTCTGTTTCAGCCCCTCTGTTTCTCGCTCTCTGTTTCAGCCCCTCTGTTTCATCCCCTCTGTTTCAGCCCCTCTGTTTCAGCCCCTCTGTTTCTCGCCCTCTGTTTCAGCCACTCTGTTTCTCGCCCTCTGTTTCAGCCCCTCTGTTTCAGTCCCACTGATTCAGCCCCTCTGATTCAGCCCCTCTGTTTCTCGCCCTCTGTTTCAGCCCCTCTGATTCAGCCCCTCAGTTTCTGCCCCTCTGTTTCAGCCGCTCTGTTTCCCGCCCTCTGTTTCAGCCCCTCTGTTTTTCGCCCTCTGTTTCAGCCCCTCTGCTTCAGCCCCTCTGATTCAGCCCCTCTGTTTCAGCCCCTCTGTTTCAGCCCCTCTGTTTCTCGCCCTCAGTTTCTGCCCCTCTGTTTCTCGCCCTCTGTTTCAGCCCCTCTGTTTCTCGCCCTCTGTTTCAGCCCCTCTGTTTCAGCCCCTCTGTTTCTCGCACTCTGTTTCTGCCCCTCAGTTTCTCGCCCTCTGTTTCAGCCCCTCTGTTTCTCGCCTTCTGTTTCAGCCCCTCTGATTCAGCCCCTTTGTTTCAGCCCTTCTGATTCAGCCCCTCTGATTCAGCCCCTCTGTTTCTCGCCCTCTGTTTCAGCCCCTCTGTTTCAGCCCTTCTGTTTCAGCCACTCTGTTTCAGCCCCTCTGTTTCTTGCCCTCTGTTTCAGCCCCTCTGTTTCTCGCCCTCTGTTTCAGCCCCTCTGTTTCTCGCCCTCTGTTTCAGCGCCTCTGTTTCAGCCCTTCTGTTTCAGCCCCTCTGTTTCTCGCCCTCTGTTTCAGCCCCTCTGTTTCTCGCCCTCTGTTTCAGCCCCTCTGTTTCTCGCCCTCTGTATCAGCCCCTCTGTTTCAGCCCCTCTGTTTCAGCCCCTCTGTTTCTTGCCCTCTGTTTCAGCCCCTCTGTTTCTCGCCCTCTGTTTCAGCCCCTCGGTTTCTCGCCCTCTGTTTCAGCCCCTCTATTTCTCGCCCTCTGTTTCAGCTCCTCTATTTTAGCCCCACTGTTTCAGCCCCTTTGTTTCAGCCACTATGTTTCTCGCCCTCTGTTTCAGCCCCTCTGTTTCCGCCCCTCTGTTTCAGCCCCTCTGTTTCTCGCTCTCTGTTTCAGCCCCTCTGTTTCCGCCCCTCTGTTTCAGCCCCTCTGTTTCAGCCCCTCTGTTTCTCGCCCTCTGTTTCAGCCCCTCTGTTTCTTGCCCTCTGTTTCAGCCCCTCTGTTTCTCGCCCTCTGTTTCAGCCACTCTGTTTCTGGCCCTCTGTTTCAGCCCCTCTGTTTCTCGCTCTCTGTTTCAGCCCCTCTGTTTCCGCCCCTCTGTTTCAGCCCCTCTGTTTCAGCCCCTCTGTTTCTCGCCCTCTGTTTCAGCCACTCTGTTTCTCGCCCTCTGTTTCAGCCACTCTGTTTCTCGCCCTCTGTTTCAGTCCCTCTGTTTCAGCCCCTCTGTTTCAGTCCCTCTGTTTCAGCCCCTCTGTTTCTCGCCCTCTGTTTCAGCCCCTCTGTTTCTCGCCCTGTGTTTCAGCCTCTCTGTTTCTCGCCCTCTGTTTCAGCCCCACTGTTTCAGACCGTCTGTTTCAGCCCCTCTGTTTCAGCCCCTCTGATTCTCGCCCTCTGTTTCAGCCCCTCTGTTTCTCGCCCTCTGTATCAGGCGCTTTGTTTCAGCCCCTTTGTTTCAGCCCCACTTTTTCAGCCCCTCTGTTTCTCGCCCTCTGTTTCTCGCCCTCTGTTTCAGCCACTCTGTTTCTCGCCCTCAGTTTCTGCCCCTCTGTTTCAGCCCATCTGATTCAGCCTGTCTGATTCAGCCCCTCTGTTTCTCGCCCTCTGTTTCAGCCACTCTGTTTCAGCCCCTCTGTTTCTTGCCCTCTGTTTCAGCCCCTCTGTTTCTCGCCCTCTGTTTCAGCCCCTCTGTTTCTCGCCCTCTGTTTCAGCCCCTCTGTTTCTCGCCCTCTGTTTCAGCCCCTCTGTTTCGCGCTCTCTGTTTCAGCCCCTCTGTTTCAGTGCCTCTGTTTCTTGCCCTCTGTTTCTGCCCCTCTGTTTCTCGCCCTCTTTTTCCGCCCCTCTGATTCAGCCCCTCTGTTTCAGACCCTCTGAATCAGCCACTCTGATTCAGCCCCTCTGTTTCAGCCCCTCTGTTTCAGCCCCTCTGTTTCTCGCCCTCTGTTTCAGCCCCTCTGTTTCTCACCCTCTGTTTCAGCCCCTCTGTTTCAACCCCTCTGTTTCTCGCCCTCTGTTTCAGCCCCTCTGTTTCTCGGCATCTGTTTCAGCCCCTCTGATTCAGCCCCTCTGTTCCTCACCCTCTGTTTCAGCCCCTCTGTTTCTCGCCCTCTTTTTCAGCCCCTCTATTTCTTGCCCTCTGTTTCAGCCCCTCTGTTTCAGCCCCTCTGTTTCTCGTCCTCTGTTTCAGCCCCTCTGATTCTCGCCCTCTGTTTCATCCCCTCTGTTTCTCGCCCTCTGTTTCAGCCCCTTTATTTCTCGCCCTCTGTTTCAGCCCCTCTGTTTCAGCCCCACTGTTTCTCGCCCTCTGTTTCAGCCCCTCTGTTTCAGACCCTCTGTTTCTCGCCCTCTGTTTCAGCCCCTCTGTTTCTCACCCTTTGTTTCAGCCCCTCTGTTTCAGCCCCTCGGTTTCTCGCCCTCTGTTTCAGCCCCTCTGTTTCTCGGCATCTGTTTCAGCCCCTCTGATTCAGCCCCTCTGTTTCAGCCCCTCTGTTTCAGTCCCTCTCTTTATCGCCCTCTGTTTCTCGCCCTCTGTTTCAGCCCCTCTGTTTCTCGCCCTCTGTTTCAGCCCCTCTGTTTCGCGCCCTCTGTTTCAGCCCCTCTGTTTCAGCCCCTCTGTTTCAGCCCCTCTGTTTCTCGCCCTCTGTTTCAGCCCCTCTGTTTCTTGCCCTCTGTTTCATCCCCTCTGTTTCTCGCCCTCTGTTTCAGCCTCTCTGTTTCTCGCCCTCTGTTTCAGCCCCTCTGTTTCAGCCCCTCTGATTCAGCCCCTCTGTTTCAGCCCCTCTGTTTCTCGCCCTCTGTTTCAGCCCCTCTGATTCAGCCCCTCTGTTTCAGCCCCTCTGATTCAGCCCCTCTGTTTCAGCCCCTCTATTTCAGCCCCTCTGTTTCAGCCCCTCTGTTTCAGGCTCTCTGTTTCAGCCCGTCTGTTTCAGCCCCTCTGTTTCAGCCCCTCTGATTCAGTCCCTTCGTTTCTCGCCCTCTGTTTCAGCCCCTCTGTTTCAGCCCATCTGATTCAGCCCCTCTGATTCAGCCCCTCTGTTTCTCGCCTTCTGTTTCTCGCCCTATGTTTCAGCCCCTCTGTTTCTCGCCCTCTGTTTCTGCCCCTCTGTTTCAGCCCCTCTGTTTCAGCCCCTCTGTTTCTTGCCCTCTGTTTCAGCCCCTCTGTTTCAGCCCCTCTGTTTCAGCCCCTCCGATTCAGCCCCTCTGTTTCAGCCCCTCTGATTCAGCCCCTCTGTATCTCGCCCTCTGTTTCAGCCCCTCTGTTTCTCGCCCTCTGTATCAGCCGCTTTGTTTCAGCCCCTCTGTTTCAGCCCCTCTTTTTCAGCCCCTCTGTTTCTCGCCCTCTGTTTCTCGCCCTCTGTTTCAGCCCCTCTGTTTCAGCCCCTCTGTTTCAGCCCCTCTGTTTCTCGCCCTCTGTTTCAGCCCCTCTGTTTCTTGCCCTCTGTTTCAGCCCCTCTGGTTCTCGCCCTCTGTTTCAGCCTCTCTGTTTCTTGCCCTCGGATTCAGCCCCTCTGTTTCAGCCCCTCTGTTTCAGCCGCTCTGTTTCTCGCCCTCTGTTTCAGCCCCTCTGTTTCTCGCCCTCTGTTTCAGCCCCTCTGATTCAGCCACTCTGTTTCAGCCCCTCTGATTCAGCCCCTCTGTTTCAGCCCCTCTATTTCAGCCCCGTTGTTTCAGCCCCTCTGTTTCATCCACTCTGTTTCTTGCCCTCTGTTTCTCACCCTCTGTTTCTCGCCCTCTGTTTCAGCCCCTCTGTTTTTCGCCCTCTGTTTCAGCCCCTCCGTTTCTCGCCCTCTGTTTCAGGCTCTCTGTTTCAGCCCCACTGATTCAGCCCCTCTGTTTCAGCCCCTCTGTTTCTCGCCCTCTGTTTCTCGCCCGCTGTTTCAGCCCCTTTGTTTCTCGCCCTCTGTTTCAGCCCCTCTGTTTCAGTCCCACTGATTCAGCCCCTCTGATTCAGCCCCTCTGTTTCTCGCCCTCTGTTTCAGCCCCTCTGTTTCAGCCCCTCTGTTTCTGCCCCTCTGTTTCAGCCTCTCTGTTTCTCGCCCTCTGTTTCAGCCCCTCTGTTTTTCGCCCTCTGTTTCAGCCCCTCTGCTTCAGCCCCTCTGATTCAGCCCCTCTGTTTCAGCCCCTCTGTTTCAGCCCCTCTGTTTCTCGCCCTCAGTTTCTGCCCCTCTGTTTCTCGCCCTCTGTTTCAGCCCCTCTGTTTCTCGCCCTCTGTTTCAGCCCCTCTGTTTCAGCCCCTCTGTTTCTCGCACTCTGTTTCTGCCCCTCAGTTTCTCGCCCTCTGTTTCAGCCCCTCTGTTTCTCGCCTTCTGTTTCAGCCCCTCTGATTCAGCCCCTCTGTTTCAGCCCTTCTGATTCAGCCCCTCTGATTCAGCCCCTCTGTTTCAGCCCCTCTGTTTCAGCTCCTCTGTTTCTCACCCTCTGTTTCTGCCCCTCTGTTTCTCGCCCTCTGTTTCAGCCCCACTGATTAAGCCCCTCTGTTTCAGCCCCTCTGAATCAGCCCCTCTGATTCAGCCCCTCTGTTTCAGCCCCTCTGTTTCAGCCCCTCTGTTTCTCGCCCTCTGTTTCAGCCCCTCTGTTTCTCACCCTCTGTTTCAGAGCCTCTGTTTCAGCCCCTCTGTTTCTCCTTCTCTGTTTCAGCCCCTCTGTTTCTCTCCCTCTGTTTCAGCCCCTCTGATTCAGCCCCTCTGTTTCTCGCCCTCTGTTTCAGCCCCTCTGTTTCTCGCCCCCGTTTCAGCCCCTCTGTTTCTCGCCCTCTGTTTCAGCCCCTCTGTTTCAGCCCCTCTGTTTCTCGCCGTCTGTTTCAGCTCCTCTGTTTCTCACCCTCTGTTTCTGCCCCTCTGTTTCTCGCCTTCTGTTTCAGCCCCACTGATTAAGCCCCTCTGTTTCAGCCCCTCTGAATCAGCCCCTCTGATTCAGCCCCTCTGTTTCAGCCCCTCTGTTTCTCGCCCTCTGTTTCAGCCCCTCTGTTTCTCACCCTCTGTTTCAGAGCCTCTGTTTCAGCCCCTCTGTTTCTCGCTCTCTGTTTCAGCCCCTCTGTTTCTCTCCCTCTGTTTCAGCCCCTCTGATTCAGCCCCTCTGTTTCTCGCCCTCTGTTTCAGCCCCTCTGTTTCTCGCCCCAGTTTCAGCCCCTCTGTTTCTCGCCCTCTGTTTCAGCCCCTCTGTTTCAGCCCCTCTGTTTCTCGCCGTCTGTTTCCGCCCCTCTGTTTCTCGCCCTCTGTTTCAGCCCCTCTGTTTCTCGCCCTCTGTTTCAGACCCTCTATTTCAGCCCCTCTGTTTCAGCCCCTCCGATTCAGCCCCTCTGTTTCAGCCCCTCTGATTCAGCCCCTCTGTATCTCGCCCTCTGTTTCAGCCCCTCTGTTTCTCGCCCTCTGTATCAGCCGCTTTGTTTCAGCCCCTCTGTTTCAGCCCCTCTTTTTCAGCCCCTCTGTTTCTCGCCCTCTGTTTCTCGCCCTCTGTTTCAGCCCCTCTGTTTCAGCCCCTCTGTTTCAGCCCCTCTGTTTCTCGCCCTCTGTTTCAGCCCCTCTGTTTCTTGCCCTCTGTTTCAGCCCCTCTGGTTCTCGCCCTCTGTTTCAGCCTCTCTGTTTCTTGCCCTCGGATTCAGCCCCTCTGTTTCAGCCCCTCTGTTTCAGCCGCTCTGTTTCTCGCCCTCTGTTTCAGCCCCTCTGTTTCTCGCCCTCTGTTTCAGCCCCTCTGATTCAGCCACTCTGTTTCAGCCCCTCTGATTCAGCCCCTCTGTTTCAGCCCCTCTATTTCAGCCCCGTTGTTTCAGCCCCTCTGTTTCATCCACTCTGTTTCTTGCCCTCTGTTTCTCACCCTCTGTTTCTCGCCCTCTGTTTCAGCCCCTCTGTTTTTCGCCCTCTGTTTCAGCCCCTCCGTTTCTCGCCCTCTGTTTCAGGCTCTCTGTTTCAGCCCCACTGATTCAGCCCCTCTGTTTCAGCCCCTCTGTTTCTCGCCCTCTGTTTCTCGCCCGCTGTTTCAGCCCCTTTGTTTCTCGCCCTCTGTTTCAGCCCCTCTGTTTCAGTCCCACTGATTCAGCCCCTCTGATTCAGCCCCTCTGTTTCTCGCCCTCTGTTTCAGCCCCTCTGTTTCAGCCCCTCTGTTTCTGCCCCTCTGTTTCAGCCTCTCTGTTTCTCGCCCTCTGTTTCAGCCCCTCTGTTTTTCGCCCTCTGTTTCAGCCCCTCTGCTTCAGCCCCTCTGATTCAGCCCCTCTGTTTCAGCCCCTCTGTTTCAGCCCCTCTGTTTCTCGCCCTCAGTTTCTGCCCCTCTGTTTCTCGCCCTCTGTTTCAGCCCCTCTGTTTCTCGCCCTCTGTTTCAGCCCCTCTGTTTCAGCCCCTCTGTTTCTCGCACTCTGTTTCTGCCCCTCAGTTTCTCGCCCTCTGTTTCAGCCCCTCTGTTTCTCGCCTTCTGTTTCAGCCCCTCTGATTCAGCCCCTCTGTTTCAGCCCTTCTGATTCAGCCCCTCTGATTCAGCCCCTCTGTTTCAGCCCCTCTGTTTCAGCTCCTCTGTTTCTCACCCTCTGTTTCTGCCCCTCTGTTTCTCGCCCTCTGTTTCAGCCCCACTGATTAAGCCCCTCTGTTTCAGCCCCTCTGAATCAGCCCCTCTGATTCAGCCCCTCTGTTTCAGCCCCTCTGTTTCAGCCCCTCTGTTTCTCGCCCTCTGTTTCAGCCCCTCTGTTTCTCACCCTCTGTTTCAGAGCCTCTGTTTCAGCCCCTCTGTTTCTCCTTCTCTGTTTCAGCCCCTCTGTTTCTCTCCCTCTGTTTCAGCCCCTCTGATTCAGCCCCTCTGTTTCTCGCCCTCTGTTTCAGCCCCTCTGTTTCTCGCCCCCGTTTCAGCCCCTCTGTTTCTCGCCCTCTGTTTCAGCCCCTCTGTTTCAGCCCCTCTGTTTCTCGCCGTCTGTTTCAGCTCCTCTGTTTCTCACCCTCTGTTTCTGCCCCTCTGTTTCTCGCCTTCTGTTTCAGCCCCACTGATTAAGCCCCTCTGTTTCAGCCCCTCTGAATCAGCCCCTCTGATTCAGCCCCTCTGTTTCAGCCCCTCTGTTTCTCGCCCTCTGTTTCAGCCCCTCTGTTTCTCACCCTCTGTTTCAGAGCCTCTGTTTCAGCCCCTCTGTTTCTCGCTCTCTGTTTCAGCCCCTCTGTTTCTCTCCCTCTGTTTCAGCCCCTCTGATTCAGCCCCTCTGTTTCTCGCCCTCTGTTTCAGCCCCTCTGTTTCTCGCCCCAGTTTCAGCCCCTCTGTTTCTCGCCCTCTGTTTCAGCCCCTCTGTTTCAGCCCCTCTGTTTCTCGCCGTCTGTTTCCGCCCCTCTGTTTCTCGCCCTCTGTTTCAGCCCCTCTGTTTCTCGCCCTCTGTTTCAGACCCTCTATTTCTCGCCCTCTGTTTCAGCCCCTCTGTTTTAGCCCCACTGTTTCAGCACCTCTGTTTCAGCCCCTCTGTTTCTCGCCGTCTGTTTCAGCCCCTCTGTTTCTCGCCCTCTGTTTCAGCCCCTCTGTATCTCACCCTCTGTTTCAGAGCCTCTGTTTCAGCCCTCTGTTTCTCGCTCTCTGTTTCAGCCCCTCTGTTTCAGCCCCTCTGATTCAGCCCCTCTGTTTCTCGCCCTCTGTTTCAGCCCCTCTGTTTCTCGCCCCCGTTTCAGCCCCTCTGTTTCTCGCCCTCTGTTTCAGCCCCTCTGTTTCAGCCCCTCTGTTTCTCGCCATCTGTTTCAGCCCCTCTGTTTCTCGCCCTCTGTTTCAGCCCCTCTGTTTCTCGCCCTCTGTTTCAGCCCCTCTATTTCTCGCCCTCTGTTTCAGCCCCTCTGTTTTAGCCCCACTGTTTCAGCACCTTTGTTTCAGCCCCTCTGTTTCTCGCCCTCTGTTTCAGCCCCTCTGATCCAGCCCCTCTGTTTCAGCCCCTCTGATTCAGCCCCTCTGTTTCAGCCCCTCTATTTCAGCCCCTCTGTTTCAGCCCCTCTGTTTCAGGCTCTCTGTTTCAGACCGTCTGTTTCAGCCCCTCTGTTTCAGCCCCTCTGATTCAGTCCCTTCGTTTCTCGCCCTCTGTTTCAGCCCCTCTGTTTCAGCCCCTCTGATTCAGCCCCTCTGATTCAGCCCCTCTGTTTCTCGCCCTCTGTTTCTGCCCCTCTGTTTCAGCCCCTCTGTTTCAGCCCCTCTGTTTCTTGCCCTCTGTTTCAGCCCCTCTGTTTCAGCCCCTCCGATTCAGCCCCTCTGTTTCAGCCCCTCTCTTTCAGCCCCTCTGTATCTCGCCCTCTGTTTCAGCCCCTCTGTTTCTCGCCCTCTGTATCAGCCGCTTTGTTTCAGCCCCTCTGTTTCAGCCCCTCTTTTTCAGCCCCTCTGTTTCTCGCCCTCTGTTTCTCGCCCTCTGTTTCAGCCCCTCTGTTTCAGCCCCTCTGTTTCAGCCCCTCTGTTTCAGCCCCTCTGTTTCTCGCCCTCTGTTTCAGCCCCTCTGTTTCTTGCCCTCTGTTTCAGCCCCTCTGGTTCTCGCCCTCTGTTTCAGCCTCTCTGTTTCTTGCCCTCGGATTCAGCCCCTCTGTTTCAGCCCCTCTATTTCAGCCCCTCTGTTTCAGCCCCTCTGTTTCTCGCCCTCTGTTTCAGCCCCTCTGTTTCTCGCCCTCTGTTTCAGCCCCTCTGATTCAGCCACTCTGTTTCAGCCCCTCTGATTCAGCCCCTCTGTTTCAGCCCCTCTATTTCAGCCCCTTTGTTTCAGCCCCTCTGTTTCATCCACTCTGTTTCTCGCCCTCTGTTTCTCACCTTCTGTTTCTCGCCCTCTGTTTCAGCCCCTCTGTTTTTCGCCCTCTGTTTCAGCCCCTCCGTTTCTCGCCCTCTGTTTCAGGCTCTCTGTTTCAGCCCCACTGATTCAGCCCCTCTGTTTCAGCCCCTCTGTTTCTCGCCCTCTGTTTCTCGCCCGCTGTTTCAGCCCCTTTGTTTCTCGCCCTCTGTTTCAGCCCCTCTGTTTCAGTCCCACTGATTCAGCCCCTCTTATTTCGCCCCCTCTGTTTCTCGCCCTCTGTTTCAGCCCCTCTGTTTCAGCCCCTCTGTTTCTGCCCCTCTGTTTCAGCCGCTCTGTTTCTCGCCCTCTGTTTCAGCCCCTCTGTTTTTCGCCCTCTGTTTCAGCCCCTCTGCTTCAGCCCCTCTGATTCAGCCCCTCTGTTTCAGCCCCTCTGTTTCAGCCCCTCTGTTTCTCGCCCTCTGTTTCAGCCCTTCTGTTTCAGCCACTCTGATTCAGCCCCTCTGTTTCTCGCCCTCTGTTTCAGCCCCTCTGTTTCAGCCCCTCTGTTTCTCGCACTCTGTTTCTGCCCCTCAGTTTCTCGCCCTCTGTTTCAGCCCCTCTGTTTCTCGCCTTCTGTTTCAGCCCCTCTGATTCAGCCCCTCTGTTTCAGCCCTTCTGATTCAGCCCCTCTGATTCAGCCCCTCTGTTTCTCGCCCTCTGTTTCAGCCCTTCTGTTTCAGCCACTCTGATTCAGCCCCTCTGTTTCTTGCCCTCTGTTTCAGCCCCTCTGTTTCTCGACCTCTGTTTCAGTCCCTCTGTTTCTCGCCATATGTTTCAGCCCCTCTGTTTCGCGCTCTCTGTTTCAGCCCCTCTGTTTCAGCTCCTCTGTTTCTCACCCTCTGTTTCTGCCCCTCTGTTTCTCGCCCTCTGTTTCAGCCCCACTGATTAAGCCCCTCTGTTTCAGCCCCTCTGAATCAGCCCCTCTGATTCAGCCCCTCTGTTTCAGCCCCTCTGTTTCAGCCCCTCTGTTTCTCGCCCTCTGTTTCAGCCCCTCTGTTTCTCACCCTCTGTTTCAGAGCCTCTGTTTCAGCCCCTCTGTTTCTCGCTCTCTGTTTCAGCCCCTCTGTTTCTCTCCCTCTGTTTCAGCCCCTCTGATTCAGCCCCTCTGTTTCTCGCCCTCTGTTTCAGCCCCTCTGTTTCTCGCCCCCGTTTCAGCCCCTCTGTTTCTCGCCCTCTGTTTCAGCCCGTCTGTTTCAGCCCCTCTGTTTCTCGCCCTCTGTTTCAGCCCCTCTGTTTCTCACCCTCTGTTTCAGAGCCTCTGTTTCAGCCCCTCTGTTTCTCGCTCTCTGTTTCAGCCCCTCTGTTTCTCTCCCTCTGTTTCAGCCCCTCTGATTCAGCCCCTCTGTTTCTCGCCCTCTGTTTCAGCCCCTCTGTTTCTCGCCCCCGTTTCAGCCCCTCTGTTTCTCGCCCTCTGTTTCAGCCCGTCTGTTTCAGCCCCTCTGTTTCTCGCCGTCTGTTTCAGCTCCTCTGTTTCTCACCCTCTGTTTCTACCCCTCTGTTTCTCGCCCTCTGTTTCAGCCCCACTGATTAAGCCCCTCTGTTTCAGCCCCTCTGAATCAGCCCCTCTGATTCAGCCCCTCTGTTTCAGCCCCTCTGTTTCAGCCCCTCTGTTTCTCGCCCTCTGTTTCAGCCCCTCTGTTTCTCACCCTCTGTTTCAGAGCCTCTGTTTCAGCCCCTCTGTTTCTCGCTCTCTGTTTCAGCCCCTCTGTTTCTCTCCCTCTGTTTCAGCCCCTCTGATTCAGCCCCTCTGTTTCTCGCCCTCTGTTTCAGCCCCTCTGTTTCTCGCCCCCGTTTCAGCCCCTCTGTTTCTCGCCCTCTGTTTCAGCCCCTCTGTTTCAGCCCCTCTGTTTCACGCCGTCTGTTTCAGCCCCTCTGTTTCTCGCCCTCTGTTTCAGCCCCTCTGTTTCTCGCCCTCTGTTTCAGCCCCTCTATTTCTCGCCCTCTGTTTCAGCCCCTCTGTTTTAGCCCCACTGTTTCAGCACCTTTGTTTCAGCCCCTCTGTTTCTCGCCCTCTGTTTCAGCCGCTCTGTTTCTCGCCCTCTGTATCAGCCCCTCTGTTTCAGCCCCACTGTTTCAGTCCCTCTGTTTCTCGCCCTCTGTTTCTGGCCCTCTGTTTCAGCCCCTCTGTTTCTCGCTCTCTGTTTCAGCCCCTCTGTTTCAGCCCCTCTGTTTCAGCCCCTCTGTTTCTCGCCCTCTGTTTCAGCCCCTCTGTTTCTTGCCCTCTGTTTCAGCCACTCTGTTTCTCGCCCTCTGTTTCAGGCTCGCTGTTTCTCGCCCTCTGTTTCTCGCCCTCTGTTTCAGCCCCTCTGTTTCAGCCCCTCTGTTTCAGCCCCTCTGTTTCTCGCCCTCTGTTTCAGCCCCTCTGATTCAGCCCCTCTGTTTCTCGCCCTCTGTTTCAGCCCCTCTGTTTCTCGCCCTCTGTTTCAGCCCCTCTGTTTCAGCCCCTCTGTTTCAGCCCCTCTGTTTCTCGCCCTCTGTTTCAGCCCCTCTGTTTCTCGCCCTCTGTTTCAGCCCCTCTGTTTCAGCCCCTCTGTTTCAGCCCCTCTGTTTCTCGCCCTCTGTTTCAGCCCCTCTGTTTTTCGCCCTCTGTTTCAGCCCCTCTGTTTCTCGCCCTCTGTTTCAGCCCCTCGGTTTCTCGCCCTCTGTTTCAGCCCCTCTATTTCTCGCCCTCTGTTTCAGCCCCTCTATTTTAGCCCCACTGTTTCAGCCCCTTTGTTTCAGCCACTATGTTTCTCGCCCTCTGTTTCAGCCCCTCTGTTTCAGCCCCTCTGTTTCCGCCCCTCTGTTTCAGCCCCACTGTTTCAGCCCCTCTGTTTCTTGCCCTCTGTTTCAGCCCCTCTGTTTCTCGCCCTCTGTTTCAGCCACTCTGTTTCTGGCCCTCTGTTTCAGCCCCTCTGTTTCTCGCTCTCTGTTTCAGCCCCTCTGTTTCCGCCCCTCTGTTTCAGCCCCTCTGTTTCAGCCCCTCTGTTTCTCGCCCTCTGTTTCAGCCCCTCTGTTTCTCGCCCTCTGTTTCAGCCCCTCTGTTTCAGCCCCTCTGTTTCTCGCACTCTGTTCCTGCCCCTCAGTTTCTCGCCCTCTGTTTCAGCCCCTCTGTTTCTCGCCTTCTGTTTCAGCCCCTCTGATTCAGCCCCTCTGTTTCAGCCCTTCTGATTCAGCCCCTCTGATTCAGCCCCTCTGTTTCTCGCCCTCTGTTTCAGCCCCTCTGTTTCAACCCTTCTGTTTCAGCCACTCTGTTTCAGCCCCTCTGTTTCTTGCCCTCAGTTTCAGCCCCTCTGTTTCTCGACCTCTGTTTCAGTCCCTCTGTTTCTCGCCATATGTTTCAGCCCCTCTGTTTCGCGCTCTCTGTTTCAGCCCCTCTGTTTCAGCTCCTCTGTTTCTCGCCCTCTGTTTCTGCCCCTCTGTTTCTCGCCCTCTGTTTCAGCCCCACTGATTAAGCCCCTCTGTTTCAGCCCCTCTGAATCAGCCCCTCTGATTCAGCCCCTCTGTTTCAGCCCCTCTGTTTCAGCCCCTCTGTTTCTCGCCCTCTGTTTCAGCCCCTCTGTTTCTCACCCTCTGTTTCAGAGCCTCTGTTTCAGCCCCTCTGTTTCTCGCTCTCTGTTTCAGCCCCTCTGTTTCTCTCCCTCTGTTTCAGCCCCTCTGATTCAGCCCCTCTGTTTCTCGACCCCGTTTCAGCCCCTCTGTTTCTCGCCCTCTGTTTCAGCCCCTCTGTTTCAGCCCCTCTGTTTCAGCCCCTCTGTTTCTCGCCCTCTGTTTCAGCCCCTCTGTTTCTTGCCCTCTGTTTCAGCCACTCTGTTTCTCGCCCTCTGTTTCAGGCTCGCTGTTTCTCGCCCTCTGTTTCTCGCCCTCTGTTTCAGCCCCTCTGTTTCAGCCCCTCTGTTTCAGCCCCTCTGTTTCTCGCCCTCTGTTTCAGCCCCTCTGATTCAGCCCCTCTGTTTCTCGCCCTCTGTTTCAGCCCCTCTGTTTCTCGCCCTCTGTTTCAGCCCCTCTGTTTCAGCCCCTCTGTTTCAGCCCCTCTGTTTCTCGCCCTCTGTTTCAGCCCCTCTGTTTCTCGCCCTCTGTTTCAGCCCCTCTGTTTCAGCCCCTCTGTTTCAGCCCCTCTGTTTCTCGCCCTCTGTTTCAGCCCCTCTGTTTTTCGCCCTCTGTTTCAGCCCCTCTGTTTCTCGCCCTCTGTTTCAGCCCCTCGGTTTCTCGCCCTCTGTTTCAGCCCCTCTATTTCTCGCCCTCTGTTTCAGCCCCTCTATTTTAGCCCCACTGTTTCAGCCCCTTTGTTTCAGCCACTATGTTTCTCGCCCTCTGTTTCAGCCCCTCTGTTTCAGCCCCTCTGTTTCCGCCCCTCTGTTTCAGCCCCACTGTTTCAGCCCCTCTGTTTCTTGCCCTCTGTTTCAGCCCCTCTGTTTCTCGCCCTCTGTTTCAGCCACTCTGTTTCTGGCCCTCTGTTTGAGCCCCTCTGTTTCTCGCTCTCTGTTTCAGCCCCTCTGTTTCCGCCCCTCTGTTTCAGCCCCTCTGTTTCAGCCCCTCTGTTTCTCGCCCTCTGTTTCAGCCCCTCTGTTTCTCGCCCTCTGTTTCAGCCCCTCTGTTTCAGCCCCTCTGTTTCTCGCACTCTGTTCCTGCCCCTCAGTTTCTCGCCCTCTGTTTCAGCCCCTCTGTTTCTCGCCTTCTGTTTCAGCCCCTCTGATTCAGCCCCTCTGTTTCAGCCCTTCTGATTCAGCCCCTCTGATTCAGCCCCTCTGTTTCTCGCCCTCTGTTTCAGCCCCTCTGTTTCAACCCTTCTGTTTCAGCCACTCTGTTTCAGCCCCTCTGTTTCTTGCCCTCAGTTTCAGCCCCTCTGTTTCTCGACCTCTGTTTCAGTCCCTCTGTTTCTCGCCATATGTTTCAGCCCCTCTGTTTTGCGCTCTCTGTTTCAGCCCCTCTGTTTCAGCTCCTCTGTTTCTCGCCCTCTGTTTCTGCCCCTCTGTTTCTCGCCCTCTGTTTCAGCCCCACTGATTAAGCCCCTCTGTTTCAGCCCCTCTGAATCAGCCCCTCTGATTCAGCCCCTCTGTTTCAGCCCCTCTGTTTCAGCCCCTCTGTTTCTCGCCCTCTGTTTCAGCCCCTCTGTTTCTCACCCTCTGTTTCAGAGCCTCTGTTTCAGCCCCTCTGTTTCTCGCTCTCTGTTTCAGCCCCTCTGTTTCTCTCCCTCTGTTTCAGCCCCTCTGATTCAGCCCCTCTGTTTCTCGCCCTCTGTTTCAGCCCCTCTGTTTCTCGACCCCGTTTCAGCCCCTCTGTTTCTCGCCCTCTGTTTCAGCCCCTCTGTTTCAGCCCCTCTGTTTCTCGCCTTCTGTTTCAGCCCCTCTGTTTCTCGCCCTCTGTTTCAGCCCCTCTGTTTTAGCCCCACTGTTTCAGCACCTTTGTTTCAGCCCCTCTGTTTCTCGCCCTCTGTTTCAGCCGCTCTGTTTCTCGCCCTCTGTATCAGCCCCTCTGTTTCAACCCCACTGTTTCAGTCCCTCTGTTTCTCGCCCTCTGTTTCTGGCCCTCTGTTTCAGCCCCTCTGTTTCTCGCTCTCTGTTTCAGCCCCTCTGTTTCAGCCCCTCTGTTTCAGCCCCTCTGTTTCTCGCCCTCTGTTTCAGCCCCTCTGTTTCGTGCCCTCTGTTTCAGCCACTCTGTTTCTCGCCCTCTGTTTCAGCCTCTCTGTTTCTCGCCCTCTGTTTCAGCCCCTCTGTTTCAGCCCCTCTGTTTCAGCCCCTCTGTTTCAGCCCCTCTGTTTCTCGCCCTCTGTTTCAGCCCATCTGATTCAGCCCCTCTGTTTCTCGCCCTCTGTTTCAGCCCCTCTGTTTGTCGCCCTCTGTTTCAGCCCCTCTGTTTCAGCCCCTCTGTTTCAGCCCCTCTGTTTCTCGCCCTCTGTTTCAGCCCCTCTGTTTCTCGCCCTCTGTTTCAGCCCCTCTGTTTCTCGCCCTCTGTTTCAGCCCCTCTGTTTCAGCCCCTCTGTTTCTCGCCCTCTGTTTCAGCCCCTCTGTTTCTTGCCCTCTGTTTCAGCCACTCTGTTTCTCGCCCTCTGTTTCAGCCTCTCTGTTTCTCGCCCTCTGTTTCAGCCCCTCTGTTTCAGCCCCTCTGTTTCAGCCCCTCTGTTTCAGCCCCTCTGTTTCTCGCCCTCTGTTTCAGCCCCTCTGATTCAGCCCCTCTGTTTCTCGCCCTCTGTTTCAGCCCCTCTGTTTCTCGCCCTCTGTATCAGCCGCTTTGTTTCAGCCCCTCTGTTTCAGCCCCTCTTTTTCAGCCCCTCTGTTTCTCGCCCTCTGTTTCTCGCCCTCTGTTTCAGCCCCTCTGTTTCAGCCCCTCTGTTTCAGCCCCTCTGTTTCAACCCCTCTGTTTCTCGCCCTCTGTTTCAGCCCCTCTGTTTCTTGCCCTCTGTTTCAGCCCCTCTGGTTCTCGCCCTCTGTTTCAGCCTCTCTGTTTCTTGCCCTCGGATTCAGCCCCTCTGTTTCAGCCCCTCTATTTCAGCCCCTCTGTTTCAGCCCCTCTGTTTCTCGCCCTCTGTTTCAGCCCCTCTGTTTCTCGCCCTCTGTTTCAGCCCCTCTGATTCAGCCACTCTGTTTCAGCCCCTCTGATTCAGCCCCTCTGTTTCAGCCCCTCTATTTCAGCCCCTTTGTTTCAGCCCCTCTGTTTCATCCACTCTGTTTCTCGCCCTCTGTTTCTCACCCTCTGTTTCTCGCCCTCTGTTTCAGCCCCTCTGTTTTTCGCCCTCTGTTTCAGCCCCTCTGTTTCTCGCCCTCTGTTTCAGGCTCTCTGTTTCAGCCCGTCTGTTTCAGCCCCTCTGTTTCAGCCCCTCTGTTTCTCGCCCTCTGTTTCTCGCCCGCTGTTTCAGCCCCTTTGTTTCTCGCCCTCTGTTTCAGCCCCTCTGTTTCAGTCCCACTGATTCAGCCCCTCTGATTCAGCCCCTCTGTTTCTCGCCCTCTGTTTCAGCCCCTCTGTTTCAGCCCCTCTGTTTCTGCCCCTCTGTTTCAGCCGCTCTGTTTCTCGCCCTCTGTTTCAGCCCCTCTGTTTTTCGCCCTCTGTTTCAGCCCCTCTGCTTCAGCCCCTCTGATTCAGCCCCTCTGATTCAGCCCCTCTGTTTCTCGCCCTCTGTTTCAGCCCCTCTGTTTCAGCCCCTCTGTTTCAGCCCCTCTGTTTCTCGCCCTCTGTTTCAGCCCCTCTGTTTCTCGCCCTCTGTTTCAGCCCATCTGTTTCTCGCCCTCTGTTTCAGCCCCTCTGTTTCAGCCCCTCTGTTTCTCGCCCTCTGTTTCAGCCACTCTGCTTCTCGCCCTCTGTTTCAGCCCCTCAGTTTCTCGCCCTCTGTTTCAGCCCCTCTATTCCTCGCCCTCTGTTTAAGCCCCTCTATTTTAGCCCCACTGTTTCAGCCCCTTTGTTTCAGCCACTATGTTTCTCGCCCTCTGTTTCAGCCCCTATGTTTCTCGCTCTCTGTTTCAGCCCCTCTGTTTCCGCCCCTCTGTTTCAGCCCCACTGTTTCAGCCCCTCTGTTTCTCGCCCTCTGTTTCAGCCCCTCTGTTTCTTGCCCTCTGTTTCAGCCCCTCTGTTTCTCGCCCTCTGTTTCAGCCACTCTGTTTCTGGCCCTCTGTTTCAGCCCCTCTGTTTCTCGCTCTCTGTTTCAGCCCCTCTGTTTCCGCCCCTCTGTTTCAGCCCCTCTGTTTCAGCCCCTCTGTTTCTCGCCCTCTGTTTCAGCCACTCTGTTTCTCGCCCTCTGTTTCAGCCCCTCTGTTTCAGTCCCACTGATTCAGCCCCACTGATTCAGCCCCTCTGTTTCTCGCCCTCTGTTTCAGCCCCTCTGTTTCAGCCCCTCTGTTTCTGCCCCTCTGTTTCAGCCGCTCTGTTTCTCGCCCTCTGTTTCAGCCCCTCTGTTTTTCGCCCTCTGTTTCAGCCCCTCTGCTTCAGCCCCTCTGATTCAGCCCCTCTGTTTCAGCCCCTCTGTTTCAGCCCCTCTGTTTCTCGCCCTCTGTTTCAGCCCCTCTGTTTCTCGCCCTCTGTTTCAGCCCCTCTGTTTCAGCCCCTCTGTTTCTCGCACTCTGTTTCTGCCCCTCAGTTTCTCGCCCTCTGTTTCAGCCCCTCTGTTTCTCGCCTTCTGTTTCAGCCCCTCTGATTCAGCCCCTCTGTTTCAGCCCTTCTGATTCAGCCCCTCTGATTCAGCCCCTCTGTTTCTCGCCCTCTGTTTCAGCCCCTCTGTTTCAACCCTTCTGTTTCAGCCACTCTGTTTCAGCCCCTCTGTTTCTTGCCCTCAGTTTCAGCACCTCTGTTTCTCGACCTCTGTTTCAGTCCCTCTGTTTCTCGCCATATGTTTCAGCCCCTCTGTTTCGCGCTCTCTGTTTCAGCCCCTCTGTTTCAGCTCCTCTGTTTCTCGCCCTCTGTTTCTGCCCCTCTGTTTCTCGCCCTCTGTTTCAGCCCCACTGATTAAGCCCCTCTGTTTCAGCCCCTCTGAATCAGCCCCTCTGATTCAGCCCCTCTGTTTCAGCCCCTCTGTTTCAGCCCCTCTGTTTCTCGCCCTCTGTTTCAGCCCCTCTGTTTCTCACCCTCAGTTTCAGAGCCTCTGTTTCAGCCCCTCTGTTTCTCGCTCTCTGTTTCAGCCCCTCTGTTTCTCTCCCTCTGTTTCAGTCCCTCTGATTCAGCCCCTCTGTTTCTCGCCCCCGTTTCAGCCCCTCTGTTTCTCGCCCTCTGTTTCAGCCCCTCTGTTTCAGCCCCTCTGTTTCTCGCCTTCTGTTTCAGCCCCTCTGTTTCTCGCCCTCTGTTTCAGCCCCTCTGATTCAGCCCCTCTGTTTCTCGCCCTCTGTTTCAGCCCCTCTGTTTCTCGCCCTCTGTATCAGCCGCTTTGTTTCAGCCCCTCTGTTTCAGCCCCTCTTTTTCAGCCCCTCTGTTTCTCGCCCTCTGTTTCTCGCCCTCTGTTTCAGCCCCTCTGTTTCAGCCCCTCTGTTTCAGCCCCTCTGTTTCAACCCCTCTGTTTCTCGCCCTCTGTTTCAGCCCCTCTGTTTCTTGCCCTCTGTTTCAGCCCCTCTGGTTCTCGCCCTCTGTTTCAGCCTCTCTGTTTCTTGCCCTCGGATTCAGCCCCTCTGTTTCAGCCCCTCTATTTCAGCCCCTCTGTTTCAGCCCCTCTGTTTCTCGCCCTCTGTTTCAGCCCCTCTGTTTCTCGCCCTCTGTTTCAGCCCCTCTGATTCAGCCACTCTGTTTCAGCCCCTCTGATTCAGCCCCTCTGTTTCAGCCCCTCTATTTCAGCCCCTTTGTTTCAGCCCCTCTGTTTCATCCACTCTGTTTCTCGCCCTCTGTTTCTCACCCTCTGTTTCTCGCCCTCTGTTTCAGCCCCTCTGTTTTTCGCCCTCTGTTTCAGCCCCTCTGTTTCTCGCCCTCTGTTTCAGGCTCTCTGTTTCAGCCCGTCTGTTTCAGCCCCTCTGTTTCAGCCCCTCTGTTTCTCGCCCTCTGTTTCTCGCCCGCTGTTTCAGCCCCTTTGTTTCTCGCCCTCTGTTTCAGCCCCTCTGTTTCAGTCCCACTGATTCAGCCCCTCTGATTCAGCCCCTCTGTTTCTCGCCCTCTGTTTCAGCCCCTCTGTTTCAGCCCCTCTGTTTCTGCCCCTCTGTTTCAGCCGCTCTGTTTCTCGCCCTCTGTTTCAGCCCCTCTGTTTTTCGCCCTCTGTTTCAGCCCCTCTGCTTCAGCCCCTCTGATTCAGCCCCTCTGATTCAGCCCCTCTGTTTCAGCCCCTCTGTTTCTCGCCCTCAGTTTCTGCCCCTCTGTTTCTCGCCCTCTGTTTCAGCCCCTCTGTTTCTCGCCCTCTGTTTCAGCCCCTCTGTTTCAGCCCCTCTGTTTCTCGCACTCTGTTTCTGCCCCTCTGTTACTCGCCCTCTGTTTCAGCCCCTCTGTTTCAGCCCCTCTGTTTCAGCCCCTCTGTTTCTCGCCCTCTGTTTCAGCCCCTCTGTTTCTCGCCCTCTGTTTCAGCCCATCTGTTTCTCGCCCTCTGTTTCAGCCCCTCTGTTTCAGCCCCTCTGTTTCTCGCCCTCTGTTTCAGCCACTCTGCTTCTCGCCCTCTGTTTCAGCCCCTCAGTTTCTCGCCCTCTGTTTCAGCCCCTCTATTCCTCGCCCTCTGTTTAAGCCCCTCTATTTTAGCCCCACTGTTTCAGCCCCTTTGTTTCAGCCACTATGTTTCTCGCCCTCTGTTTCAGCCCCTATGTTTCTCGCTCTCTGTTTCAGCCCCTCTGTTTCCGCCCCTCTGTTTCAGCCCCACTGTTTCAGCCCCTCTGTTTCTCGCCCTCTGTTTCAGCCCCTCTGTTTCTTGCCCTCTGTTTCAGCCCCTCTGTTTCTCGCCCTCTGTTTCAGCCACTCTGTTTCTGGCCCTCTGTTTCAGCCCCTCTGTTTCTCGCTCTCTGTTTCAGCCCCTCTGTTTCCGCCCCTCTGTTTCAGCCCCTCTGTTTCAGCCCCTCTGTTTCTCGCCCTCTGTTTCAGCCACTCTGTTTCTCGCCCTCTGTTTCAGCCCCTCTGTTTCAGTCCCACTGATTCAGCCCCACTGATTCAGCCCCTCTGTTTCTCGCCCTCTGTTTCAGCCCCTCTGTTTCAGCCCCTCTGTTTCTGCCCCTCTGTTTCAGCCGCTCTGTTTCTCGCCCTCTGTTTCAGCCCCTCTGTTTTTCGCCCTCTGTTTCAGCCCCTCTGCTTCAGCCCCTCTGATTCAGCCCCTCTGTTTCAGCCCCTCTGTTTCAGCCCCTCTGTTTCTCGCCCTCTGTTTCAGCCCCTCTGTTTCTCGCCCTCTGTTTCAGCCCCTCTGTTTCAGCCCCTCTGTTTCTCGCACTCTGTTTCTGCCCCTCAGTTTCTCGCCCTCTGTTTCAGCCCCTCTGTTTCTCGCCTTCTGTTTCAGCCCCTCTGATTCAGCCCCTCTGTTTCAGCCCTTCTGATTCAGCCCCTCTGATTCAGCCCCTCTGTTTCTCGCCCTCTGTTTCAGCCCCTCTGTTTCAACCCTTCTGTTTCAGCCACTCTGTTTCAGCCCCTCTGTTTCTTGCCCTCAGTTTCAGCACCTCTGTTTCTCGACCTCTGTTTCAGTCCCTCTGTTTCTCGCCATATGTTTCAGCCCCTCTGTTTCGCGCTCTCTGTTTCAGCCCCTCTGTTTCAGCTCCTCTGTTTCTCGCCCTCTGTTTCTGCCCCTCTGTTTCTCGCCCTCTGTTTCAGCCCCACTGATTAAGCCCCTCTGTTTCAGCCCCTCTGAATCAGCCCCTCTGATTCAGCCCCTCTGTTTCAGCCCCTCTGTTTCAGCCCCTCTGTTTCTCGCCCTCTGTTTCAGCCCCTCTGTTTCTCACCCTCAGTTTCAGAGCCTCTGTTTCAGCCCCTCTGTTTCTCGCTCTCTGTTTCAGCCCCTCTGTTTCTCTCCCTCTGTTTCAGTCCCTCTGATTCAGCCCCTCTGTTTCTCGCCCCCGTTTCAGCCCCTCTGTTTCTCGCCCTCTGTTTCAGCCCCTCTGTTTCAGCCCCTCTGTTTCTCGCCTTCTGTTTCAGCCCCTCTATTTCTCGCCCTCTGTTTCAGCCCCTCTGTTTTAGCCCCACTGTTTCAGCACCTTTGTTTCAGCCCCTCTGTTTCTCGCCCTCTGTTTCAGCCGCTCTGTTTCTCGCCCTCTGTATCAGCCCCTCTGTTTCAGCCCCACTGTTTCAGTCCCTCTGTTTCTCGCCCTCTGTTTCTGGCCCTCTGTTTCAGCCCCTCTGTTTCTCGCTCTCTGTTTCAGCCCCTCTGTTTCAGCCCCTCTGTTTCAGCCCCTCTGTTTCTCGCCCTCTGTTTCAGCCCCTCTGTTTCTTGCCCTCTGTTTCAGCCACTCTGTTTCTTGCCCTCGGATTCAGCCCCTCTGTTTCAGCCCCTCTATTTCAGCCCCTCTGTTTCAGCCCCTCTGTTTCTCGCCCTCTGTTTCAGCCCCTCTGTTTCTCGCCCTCTGTTTCAGCCCCTCTGATTCAGCCACTCTGTTTCAGCCCCTCTGATTCAGCCCCTCTGTTTCAGCCCCTCTATTTCAGCCCCTTTGTTTCAGCCCCTCTGTTTCATCCACTCTGTTTCTCGCCCTCTGTTTCTCACCCTCTGTTTCTCGCCCTCTGTTTCAGCCCCTCTGTTTTTCACCCTCTGTTTCAGCCCCTCCGTTTCTCGCCCTCTGTTTCAGGCTCTCTGTTTCAGCCCCTCTGATTCAGCCCCTCTGTTTCAGCCCCTCTGTTTCTCGCCCTCTGTTTCTCGCCCGCTGTTTCAGCCCCTTTGTTTCTCGCCCTCTGTTTCAGCCCCTCTGTTTCAGTCCCACTGATTCAGCCCCTCTGATTCAGCCCCTCTGTTTCTCGCCCTCTGTTTCAGCCCCTCTGTTTCAGCCCCTCTGTTTCTGCCCCTCTGTTTCAGCCGCTCTGTTTCTCGCCCTCTGTTTCAGCCCCTCTGTTTTTCGCCCTCTGTTTCAGCCCCTCTGCTTCAGCCCCTCTGATTCAGCCCCTCTGTTTCAGCCCCTCTGTTTCAGCCCCTCTGTTTCTCGCCCTCAGTTTCTGCCCCTCTGTTTCTCGCCCTCTGTTTCAGCCCCTCTGTTTCTCGCCCTCTGTTTCAGCCCCTCTGTTTCAGCCCCTCTGTTTCTCGCACTCTGTTTCTGCACCTCAGTTTCTCGCCCTCTGTTTCAGCCCCTCTGTTTCTCGCCTTCTGTTTCAGCCCCTCTGATTCAGCCCCTCTGTTTAAGCCCTTCTGATTCAGCCCCTCTGTTTCAGCCCCTCTGTTTCTCGCACTCTGTTTCAGCCCTTCTGTTTCAGCCACTCTGATTCAGCCCCTCTGTTTCTTGCCCTCTGTTTCAGCCCCTCTGTTTCTCGACCTCTGTTTCAGTCCCTCTGTTTCTCGCCATATGTTTCAGCCCCTCTGTTTCGCGCTCTCTGTTTCAGCCCCTCTGTTTCAGCTCCTCTGTTTCTAACCCTCTGTTTCTGCCCCTCTGTTTCTCGCCCTCTGTTTCAGGCCCACTGATTAAGCCCCTCTGTTTCAGCCCCTCTGAATCAGCCCCTCTGATTCAGCCCCTCTGTTTCAGCCCCTCTGTTTTAGCCCCTCTGTTTCTCGCCCTCTGTTTCAGCCCCTCTGTTTCTCACCCTCTGTTTCAGAGCCTCTGTTTCAGCCCCTCTGTTTCTCGCTCTCTGTTTCAGCCCCTCTGTTTCTCTCCCTCTGTTTCAGCCTCTCTGATTCAGCCCCTCTGTTTCTCGCCCTCTGTTTCAGCCCCTCTGTTTCTCGCCCCCGTTTCAGCCCCTCTGTTTCTCGCCCTCTGTTTCAGCCCCTCTGTTTCAGCTCCTCTGTTTCTCATCCTCTGTTTCTGCCCCTCTGTTTCTCGCCCTCTGTTTCAGCCCCACTGATTAAGCCCCTCTGTTTCAGCCCCTCTGAATCAGCCCCTCTGATTCAGCCCCTCTGTTTCAGCCCCTCTGTTTCAGCCCCTCTGTTTCTCGCCCTCTGTTTCAGCCCCTCTGTTTCTCACCCTCTGTTTCAGAGCCTCTGTTTCAGCCCCTCTGTTTCTCGCTCTCTGTTTCAGCCCCTCTGTTTCTCTCCCTCTGTTTCAGCCCCTCTGATTCAGCCACTCTGTTTCTCGCCCTCTGTTTCAGCCCCTCTGTTTCTCGCCCCCGTTTCAGCCCCTCTGTTTCTCGCCCTCTGTTTCAGCCCCTCTGTTTCAGCCCCTCTGTTTCTCGCCGTCTGTTTCAGCCCCTCTGTTTCTCGCCCTCTGTTTCAGCCCCTCTGTTTCTCGCCCTCTGTTTCAGCCCCTCTATTTCTCGCCCTCTGTTTCAGCCCCTCTGTTTTAGCCCCACTGTTTCAGCACCTTTGTTTCAGCCCCTCTGTTTCTCGCCCTCTGTTTCAGCCGCTCTGTTTCTCGCCCTCTGTATCAGCCCCTCTGTTTCAGCCCCACTGTTTCAGTCCCTCTGTTTCTCGCCCTCTGTTTCTGGCCCTCTGTTTCAGCCCCTCTGTTTCTCGCTCTCTGTTTCAGCCCATCTGTTTCAGCCCCTCTGTTTCAGCCCCTCTGTTTCTCGCCCTCTGTTTCAGCCCCTCTGTTTCTTGCCCTCTGTTTCAGCCACTCTGTTTCTCGCCCTCTGTTTCAGCCTCTCTGTTTCTCGCCCTCTGTTTCAGCCCCTCTGTTTCAGCCCCTCTGTTTCAGCCCCTCTGTTTCAGCCCCTCTGTTTCTCGCCCTCTGTTTCAGCCCCTCTGATTCAGCCCCTCTGTTTCTCGCCCTCTGTTTCAGCCCCTCTGTTTCTCGCCCTCTGTTTCAGCCCCTCTGTTTCAGCCCCTCTGTTTCAGCCCCTCTGTTTCTCGCCCTCTGTTTCAGCCCCTCTGTTTCTCGCCCTCTGTTTCAGCCCCTCTGTTTCTCGCCCTCTGTTTCAGCCCCTCTGTTTCAGCCCCTCTGTTTCAGCCCCTCTGTTTCTCGCCCTCTGTTTCAGCCCCTCTGTTTCTCGCCCTCTGTTTCAGCCCCTCGGTTTCTCGCCCTCTGTTTCAGCCCCTCTATTTCTCGCCCTCTGTTTCAGCCCCTCTATTTTAGCCCCACTGTTTCAGCCCCTTTGTTTCAGCCACTATGTTTCTCGCCCTCTGTTTCAGCCCCTCTGTTTCTCGCTCTCTGTTTCAGCCCCTCTGTTTCCGCCCCTCTGTTTCAGCCCCTCTGTTTCAGCCCCTCTGTTTCTCGCCCTCTGTTTCAGCCCCTCTGTTTCTTGCCCTCTGTTTCAGCCCCTCTGTTTCTCGCCCTCTGTTTCAGCCACTCTGTTTCTGGCCCTCTGTTTCAGCCCCTCTGTTTCTCGCTCTCTGTTTCAGCCCCTCTGTTTCCGCCCCTCTGTTTCATCCCCTCTGTTTCAGCCCCTCTGTTTCTCGCCCTCTGTTTCAGCCACTCTGTTTCTCGCCCTCTGTTTCAGCCCCTCTGTTTCAGTCCCACTGATTCAGCCCCTCTGATTCAGCCCCTCTGTTTCTCGCCCTCTGTTTCAGCCCCTCTGTTTCAGCCCCTCTGTTTCTGCCCCTCTGTTTCAGCCGCTCTGTTTCTCGCCCTCTGTTTAAGCCCCTCTGTTTTTCGCCCTCTGTTTCAGCCCCTCTGCTTCAGCCCCTCTGATTCAGCCCCTCTGTTTCAGCCCCTCTGTTTTTCGCCCTCTGTTTCAGCCCCTCTGCTTCAGCCCCTCTGATTCAGCCCCTCTGTTTCAGCCCCTCTGTTTCAGCCCCTCTGTTTCTCGCCCTCAGTTTCTGCCCCTCTGTTTCTCGCCCTCTGTTTCAGCCCCTCTGTTTCTCGCCCTCTGTTTCAGCCCCTCTGTTTCAGCCCCTCTGTTTCTCGCACTCTGTTGCTGCCCCTCAGTTTCTCGCCCTCTGTTTCAGCCCCTCTGTTTCTCGCCTTCTGTTTCAGCCCCTCTGATTCAGCCCCTCTGTTTCAGCCCTTCTGATTCAGCCCCTCTGATTCTCGCACTCTGTTGCTGCCCCTCAGTTTCTCGCCCTCTGTTTCAGCCCCTCTGTTTCTCGCCTTCTGTTTCAGCCCCTCTGATTCAGCCCCTCTGTTTCAGCCCTTCTGATTCAGCCCCTCTGATTCAGCCCCTCTGTTTCTCGCCCTCTGTTTCAGCCCCTCTGTTTCAGCCCTTCTGTTTCAGCCACTCTGTTTCAGCCCCTCTGTTTCTTGCCCTCTGTTTCAGCCCCTCTGTTTCTCGACCTCTGTTTCAGTCCCTCTGTTTCTCGCCATATGTTTCAGCCCCTCTGTTTCGCGCTCTCTGTTTCAGCCCCTCTGTTTCAGCTCCTCTGTTTCTCGCCCTCTGTTTCTGCCCCTCTGTTTCTCGCCCTCTGTTTCAGCCCCACTGATTAAGCCCCTCTGTTTCAGCCCCTCTGAATCAGCCCCTCTGATTCAGCCCCTCTGTTTCAGCCCCTCTGTTTCAGCCCCTCTGTTTCTCGCCCTCTGTTTCAGCCCCTCTGTTTCTCACCCTCTGTTTCAGAGCCTCTGTTTCAGCCCCTCTGTTTCTCGCTCTCTGTTTCAGCCCCTCTGTTTCTCTCCCTCTGTTTCAGCCCCTCTGATTCAGCCCCTCTGTTTCTCGCCCTCTGTTTCAGCCCCTCTGTTTCTCGCCCCCGTTTCAGCCCCTCTGTTTCTCGCCCTCTGTTTCAGCCCCTCTGTTTCAGCCCCTCTGTTTCTCGCCTTCTGTTTCAGCCCCTCTGTTTCTCGCCCTCTGTTTCAGCCCCTCTGTTTCTCGCCCTCTGTTTCAGCCCCTCTATTTCTCGCCCTCTGTTTCAGCCCCTCAGTTTTAGCCCCACTGTTTCAGCACCTTTGTTTCAGCCCCTCTGTTTCTCGCCCTCTGTTTCAGCCGCTCTGTTTCTCGCCCTCTGTATCAGCCCCTCTGCTTCAGCCCCACTGTTTCAGTCCCTCTGTTTCTCGCCCTCTGTTTCTGGCCCTCTGTTTCAGCCCCTCTGTTTCTCGCTCTCTGTTTCAGCCCCTCTGTTTCAGCCCCTCTGTTTCAGCCCCTCTGTTTCTCGCCCTCTGTTTCAGCCCCTCTGTTTCTTGCCCTCTGTTTCAGCCACTCTGTTTCTCGCCCTCTGTTTCAGCCTCTCTGTTTCTCGCCCTCTGTTTCAGCCCCTCTGTTTCAGCCCCTCTGTTTCAGCCCCTCTGTTTCAGCCCCTCTGTTTCTCGCCCTCTGTTTCAGCCCATCTGATTCAGCCCCTCTGTTTCTCGCCCTCTGTTTCAGCCCCTCTGTTTCTCGCCCTCTGTTTCAGCCCCTCTGTTTCAGCCCCTCTGTTTCAGCCCCTCTGTTTCTCGCCCTCTGTTTCAGCCCCTCTGTTTCTCGCCCTCTGTTTCAGCCCCTCTGTTTCACGCCCTCTGTTTCAGCCCCTCTGTTTCAGCCCCTCTGTTTCTCGCCCTCTGTTTCAGCCCCTCTGTTTCTTGCCCTCTGTTTCAGCCACTCTGTTTCTCGCCCTCTGTTTCAGCCTCTCTGTTTCTCGACCTCTGTTTCAGCCCCTCTGTTTCAGCCCCTCTGTTTCAGCCCCTCTGTTTCTCGCCCTCTGTTTCAGCCCCTCTGATTCAGCCCCTCTGTTTCTCGCCCTCTGTTTCAGCCCCTCTGTTTCTCGCCCTCTGTATCAGCCGCTTTGTTTCAGCCCCTCTGTTTCAGCCCCTCTTTTTCAGCCCCTCTGTTTCTCGCCCTCTGTTTCTCGCCCTCTGTTTCAGCCCCTCTGTTTCAGCCCCTCTGTTTCAGCCTCTCTGTTTCAACCCCTCTGTTTCTCGCCCTCTGTTTCAGCCCCTCTGTTTCTTGCCCTCGGTTTCAACCCCTCTGGTTCTCGCCCTCTGTTTCAGCCTCTCTGTTTCTTGCCCTCGGATTCAGCCCCTCTGTTTCAGCCCCTCTATTTCAGCCCCTCTGTTTCAGCCCCTCTGTTTCAGCCCCTCTGTTTCTGCCCCTCTGTTTCAGCCGCTCTGTTTCTCGCCCTCTGTTTCAGCCCCTCTGTTTTTCGCCCTCTGTTTCAGCCCCTCTGCTTCAGCCCCTCTGATTCAGCCCCTCTGTTTCAGCCCCTCTGTTTTTCGCCCTCTGTTTCAGCCCCTCTGCTTCAGCCCCTCTGATTCAGCCCCTCTGTTTCAGCCCCTCTGTTTCAGCCCCTCTGTTTCTCGCCCTCAGTTTCTGCCCCTCTGTTTCTCGCCCTCTGTTTCAGCCCCTCTGTTTCTCGCCCTCTGTTTCAGCCCCTCTGTTTCAGCCCCTCTGTTTCTCGCACTCTGTTGCTGCCCCTCAGTTTCTCGCCCTCTGTTTCAGCCCCTCTGTTTCTCGCCTTCTGTTTCAGCCCCTCTGATTCAGCCCCTCTGTTTCAGCCCTTCTGATTCAGCCCCTCTGATTCAGCCACTCTGTTTCTCGCCCTCTGTTTCAGCCCCTCTGTTTCAGCCCTTCTGTTTCAGCCACTCTGTTTCAGCCCCTCTGTTTCTTGCCCTCTGTTTCAGCCCCTCTGTTTCTCGACCTCTGTTTCAGTCCCTCTGTTTCTCGCCATATGTTTCAGCCCCTCTGTTTCGCGCTCTCTGTTTCAGCCCCTCTGTTTCAGCTCCTCTGTTTCTCGCCCTCTGTTTCTGCCCCTCTGTTTCTCGCCCTCTGTTTCAGCCCCACTGATTAAGCCTCTCTGTTTCAGCCCCTCTGAATCAGCCCCTCTGATTCAGCCCCTCTGTTTCAGCCCCTCTGTTTCAGCCCCTCTGTTTCTCGCCCTCTGTTTCAGCCCCTCTGTTTCTCACCCTCTGTTTCAGAGCCTCTGTTTCAGCCCCTCTGTTTCTCGCTCTCTGTTTCAGCCCCTCTGTTTCTCTCCCTCTGTTTCAGCCCCTCTGATTCAGCCCCTCTGTTTCTCGCCCTCTGTTTCAGCCCCTCTGTTTCTCGCCCCCGTTTCAGCCCCTCTGTTTCTCGCCCTCTGTTTCAGCCCCTCTGTTTCAGCCCCTCTGTTTCTCGCCTTCTGTTTCAGCCCCTCTGTTTCTCGCCCTCTGTTTCAGCCCCTCTGTTTCTCGCCCTCTGTTTCAGCCCCTCTATTTCTCGCCCTCTGTTTCAGCCCCTCAGTTTTAGCCCCACTGTTTCAGCACCTTTGTTTCAGCCCCTCTGTTTCTCGCCCTCTGTTTCAGCCGCTCTGTTTCTCGCCCTCTGTATCAGCCCCTCTGCTTCAGCCCCACTGTTTCAGTCCCTCTGTTTCTCGCCCTCTGTTTCTGGCCCTCTGTTTCAGCCCCTCTGTTTCTCGCTCTCTGTTTCAGCCCCTCTGTTTCAGCCCCTCTGTTTCAGCCCCTCTGTTTCTCGCCCTCTGTTTCAGCCCCTCTGTTTCTTGCCCTCTGTTTCAGCCACTCTGTTTCTCGCCCTCTGTTTCAGCCTCTCTGTTTCTCGCCCTCTGTTTCAGCCCCTCTGTTTCAGCCCCTCTGTTTCAGCCCCTCTGTTTCAGCCCCTCTGTTTCTCGCCCTCTGTTTCAGCCCATCTGATTCAGCCCCTCTGTTTCTCGCCCTCTGTTTCAGCCCCTCTGTTTCTCGCCCTCTGTTTCAGCCCCTCTGTTTCAGCCCCTCTGTTTCAGCCCCTCTGTTTCTCGCCCTCTGTTTCAGCCCCTCTGTTTCTCGCCCTCTGTTTCAGCCCCTCTGTTTCACGCCCTCTGTTTCAGCCCCTCTGTTTCAGCCCCTCTGTTTCTCGCCCTCTGTTTCAGCCCTTCTGTTTCTTGCCCTCTGTTTCAGCCACTCTGTTTCTCGCCCTCTGTTTCAGCCTCTCTGTTTCTCGCCCTCTGTTTCAGCCCCTCTGTTTCAGCCCCTCTGTTTCAGCCCCTCTGTTTCTCGCCCTCTGTTTCAGCCCCTCTGATTCAGCCCCTCTGTTTCTCGCCCTCTGTTTCAGCCCCTCTGTTTCTCGCCCTCTGTATCAGCCGCTTTGTTTCAGCCCCTCTGTTTCAGCCCCTCTTTTTCAGCCCCTCTGTTTCTCGCCCTCTGTTTCTCGCCCTCTGTTTCAGCCCCTCTGTTTCAGCCCCTCTGTTTCAGCCTCTCTGTTTCAACCCCTCTGTTTCTCGCCCTCTGTTTCAGCCCCTCTGTTTCTTGCCCTCGGTTTCAACCCCTCTGGTTCTCGCCCTCTGTTTCAGCCTCTCTGTTTCTTGCCCTCGGATTCAGCCCCTCTGTTTCAGCCCCTCTATTTCAGCCCCTCTGTTTCAGCCCCTCTGTTTCTCGCCCTCTGTTTCAGCCCCTCTGTTTCTCGCCCTCTGTTTCAGCCCCTCTGATTCAGCCACTCTGTTTCAGCCCCTCTGATTCAGCCCCTCTGTTTCAGCCCCTCTATTTCAGCCCCTTTGTTTCAGCCCCTCTGTTTCATCCACTCTGTTTCTCGCCCTCTGTTTCTCACCCTCTGTTTCTCGCCCTCTGTTTCAGCCCCTCTGTTTCAGCCCCTCTGTTTCTGCCCCTCTGTTTCAGCCGCTCTGTTTCTCGCCCTCTGTTTCAGCCCCTCTGTTTTTCGCCCTCTGTTTCAGCCCCTCTGCTTCAGCCCCTCTGATTCAGCCCCTCTGATTCAGCCCCTCTGTTTCAGCCCCTCTGTTTCTCGCCCTCAGTTTCTGCCCCTCTGTTTCTCGCCCTCTGTTTCAGCCCCTCTGTTTCTCGCCCTCTGTTTCAGCCCCTCTGTTTCAGCCCCTCTGTTTCTCGCACTCTGTTTCTGCCCCTCTGTTTCTCGCCCTCTGTTTCAGCCCCTCTGTTTCAGCCCCTCTGTTTCAGCCCCTCTGTTTCTCGCCCTCTGTTTCAGCCCCTCTGTTTCTCGCCCTCTGTTTCAGCCCCTCTGTTTCTCGCCCTCTGTTTCAGCCCCTCTGTTTCAGCCCCTCTGTTTCTCGCCCTCTGTTTCAGCCACTCTGTTTCTCGCCCTCTGTTTCAGCCCCTCGGTTTCTCGCCCTCTGTTTCAGCCCCTCTATTCCTCGCCCTCTGTTTCAGCCCCTCTATTTTAGCCCCACTGTTTCAGCCCCTTTGTTTCAGCCACTATGTTTCTCGCCCTCTGTTTCAGCCCCTCTGTTTCTCGCTCTCTGTTTCAGCCCCTCTGTTTCCGCCCCTCTGTTTCAGCCCCACTGTTTCAGCCCCTCTGTTTCTCGCCCTCTGTTTCAGCCCCTCTGTTTCTTGCCCTCTGTTTCAGCCCCTCTGTTTCTCGCCCTCTGTTTCAGCCACTCTGTTTCTGGCCCTCTGTTTCAGCCCCTCTGTTTCTCGCTCTCTGTTTCAGCCCCTCTGTTTCCGCCCCTCTGTTTCAGCCCCTCTGTTTCTGCCCCTCTGTTTCTCACCCTCTGTTTCAGCCACTCTGTTTCTCGCCCTCTGTTTCAGCCCCTCTGTTTCAGTCCCACTGATTCAGCCCCTCTGATTCAGCCCCTCTGTTTATCGCCCTCTGTTTCAGCCCCTCTGTTTCAGCCCCTCTGTTTCTGCCCCTCTGTTTCAGCCGCTCTGTTTCTCGCCCTCTGTTTCAGCCCCTCTGTTTTTCGCCCTCTGTTTCAGCCCCTCTGTTTCAGTCCCACTGATTCAGCCCCTCTGATTCAGCCCCTCTGTTTCTCGCCCTCTGTTTCAGCCCCTCTGTTTCAGCCCCTCTGTTTCTGCCCCTCTGTTTCAGCCGCTCTGTTTCTCGCCCTCTGTTTCAGCCCCTCTGTTTTTCGCCCTCTGTTTCAGCCCCTCTGCTTCAGCCCCTCTGATTCAGCCCCTCTGATTCAGCCCCTCTGTTTCAGCCCCTCTGTTTCTCGCCCTCAGTTTCTGCCCCTCTGTTTCTCGCCCTCTGTTTCAGCCCCTCTGTTTCTCGCCCTCTGTTTCAGCCCCTCTGTTTCAGCCCCTCTGTTTCTCGCACTCTGTTTCTGCCCCTCTGTTTCTCGCCCTCTGTTTCAGCCCCTCTGTTTCAGCCCCTCTGTTTCAGCCCCTCTGTTTCTCGCCCTCTGTTTCAGCCCCTCTGTTTCTCGCCCTCTGTTTCAGCCCCTCTGTTTCTCGCCCTCTGTTTCAGCCCCTCTGTTTCAGCCCCTCTGTTTCTCGCCCTCTGTTTCAGCCACTCTGTTTCTCGCCCTCTGTTTCAGCCCCTCGGTTTCTCGCCCTCTGTTTCAGCCCCTCTATTCCTCGCCCTCTGTTTCAGCACCTCTATTTTAGCCCCACTGTTTCAGCCCCTTTGTTTCAGCCACTATGTTTCTCGCCCTCTGTTTCAGCCCCTCTGTTTCTCGCTCTCTGTTTCAGCCCCTCTGTTTCCGCCCCTCTGTTTCAGCCCCACTGTTTCAGCCCCTCTGTTTCTCGCCCTCTGTTTCAGCCCCTCTGTTTCTTGCCCTCTGTTTCAGCCCCTCTGTTTCTCGCCCTCTGTTTCAGCCACTCTGTTTCTGGCCCTCTGTTTCAGCCCCTCTGTTTCTCGCTCTCTGTTTCAGCCCCTCTGTTTCCGCCCCTCTGTTTCAGCCCCTCTGTTTCAGCCCCTCTGTTTCTCACCCTCTGTTTCAGCCACTCTGTTTCTCGCCCTCTGTTTCAGCCCCTCTGTTTCAGTCCCACTGATTCAGCCCCTCTGATTCAGCCCCTCTGTTTATCGCCCTCTGTTTCAGCCCCTCTGTTTCAGCCCCTCTGTTTCTGCCCCTCTGTTTCAGCCGCTCTGTTTCTCGCCCTCTGTTTCAGCCCCTCTGTTTTTCGCCCTCTGTTTCAGCCCCTCTGCTTCAGCCCCTCTGATTCAGCCCCTCTGTTTCAGCCCCTCTGTTTCAGCCCCTCTGTTTCTCGCCCTCAGTTTCTGCCCCTCTGTTTCTCGCCCTCTGTTTCAGCCCCTCTGTTTCTCGCCCTCTGTTTCAGCCCCTCTGTTTCAGCCCCACTGTTTCTCGCACTCTGTTTCTGCCCCTCAGTTTCTCGCCCTCTGTTTCAGCGCCTCTGTTTCTCGCCTTCTGTTTCAGCCCCTCTGATTCAGCCCCTCTGTTTCAGCCCTTCTGTTTCAGCCACTCTGTTTCAGCCCCTCTGTTTCTTGCCCTCTGTTTCAGCCCCTCTGTTTCTCGACCTCTGTTTCAGTCCCTCTGTTTCTCGCCATATGTTTCAGCCCCTCTGTTTCGCGCTCTCTGTTTCAGCCCCTCTGTTTCAGCTCCTCTGTTTCTCGCCCTCTGTTTCTGCCTCTCTGTTTCTCGCCCTCTGTTTCAGCCCCACTGATTAAGCCCCTCTGTTTCAGCCCCTCTGAATCAGCCCCTCTGATTCAGCCCCTCTGTTTCAGCCCCTCTGTTTCAGCCCCTCTGTTTCTCGCCCTCTGTTTCAGCCCCTCTGTTTCTCACCCTGTGTTTCAGAGCCTCTGTTTCAGCCCCTCTGTTTCTCGCTCTCTGTTTCAGCCCCTCTGTTTCTCTCCCTCTGTTTCAGTCCCTCTGATTCAGCCCCTCTGTTTCTCACCCTCTGTTTCAGCCACTCTGTTTCTCGCCCCCGTTTCAGCCCCTCTGTTTCTCGCCCTCTGTTTCAGCCCCTCTGTTTCAGCCCCTCTGTTTCTCGCCTTCTGTTTCAGCCCCTCTGTTTCTCGCCCTCTGTTTCAGCCCCTCTGTTTGTCGCCCTCTGTTTCAGCACCTCTATTTCTCGCCCTCTGTTTCAGCCCCTCTGTTTTAGCCCCACTGTTTCAGCACCTTTGTTTCAGCCCCTCTGTTTCTCGCCCTCTGTTTCAGCCGCTCTGTTTCTCGCCCTCTGTATCAGCCCCTCTGTTTCAGCCCCACTGTTTCAGTCCCTCTGTTTCTCGCCCTCTGTTTCTGGCCCTCTGTTTCAGCCCCTCTGTTTCTCGCTCTCTGTTTCAGCCCCTCTGTTTCAGCCCCTCTTTTTCAGCCCCTCTGTTTCTCGCCCTCTGTTTCAGCCCCTCTGTTTCTTGCCCTCTGTTTCAGCCACTCTGTTTCTTGCCCTCGGATTCAGCCCCTCTGTTTCAGCCCCTCTGTTTCAGCCCCTCTGTTTCAGCCCCTCTGTTTCTCGCCCTCTGTTTCAGCCCCTCTGTTTCTCGCCCTGTTTCAGCCCCTCTGATTCAGCCACTCTGTTTCAGCCCCTCTGATTCAGCCCCTCTGTTTCAGCCCCTCTATTTCAGCCCCTTTGTTTCAGCCCCTCTGTTTCATCCACTCTGTTTCTCGCCCTCTGTTTCTCACCCTCTGTTTCTAGCCCTCTGTTTCAGCCCCTCTGTTTTTTCGCCCTCTGTTTCAGCCCCTCCGTTTCTCGCCCTCTGTTTCAGGCTCTCTGTTTCAGCCCCTCTGATTCAGCCCCTCTGTTTCAGCCCCTCTGTTTCTCGCCCTCTGTTTCTCGCCCGCTGTTTCAGCCCCTTTGTTTCTCGCCCTCTGTTTCAGCCCCTCTGTTTCAGTCCCACTGATTCAGCCCCTCTGATTCAGCCCCTCTGCTTCTCGCCCTCTGTTTCAGCCCCTCTGTTTCAGCCCCTCTGTTTCTGCCCCTCTGTTTCAGCCGCTCTGTTTCTCGCCCTCTGTTTCAGCCCCTCTGTTTTTCGCCCTCTGTTTCAGCCCCTCTGCTTCAGCCCCTCTGATTCAGCCCCTCTGTTTCAGCCCGTCTGTTTCAGCCCCTCTGTTTCTCGCCCTCAGTTTCTGCCCCTCTGTTTCTCGCCCTCTGTTTCAGCCCCTCTGTTTCTCGCCCTCTGTTTCAGCCCCTCTGTTTCAGCCCCTCTGTTTCTCGCACTCTGTTTCTGCCCCTCAGTTTCTCGCCCTCTGTTTCAGCCCCTCTGTTTCTCGCCTTCTGTTTCAGCCCCTCTGATTCAGCCCCACTGTTTCAGCCCTTCTGATTCAGCCCCTCTGATTCAGCCCCTCTGTTTCTCGCCCTCTGTTTCAGCCCTTCAGTTTCAGCCACTCTGATTCAGCCCCTCTGTTTCTTGCCCTCTGTTTCAGCCCCTCTGTTTCTCGACCTCTGTTTCAGTCCCTCTGTTTCTCGCCATATGTTTCAGCCCCTCTGTTTTGCGCTCTCTGTTTCAGCCCCTCTGTTTCAGCTCCTCTGTTTCTCACCCTCTGTTTCTGCCCCTCTGTTTCTCGCCCTCTGTTTCAGCCCCACTGATTAAGCCCCTCTGTTTCAGCCCCTCTGAATCAGCCCCTCTGATTCAGCCCCTCTGTTTCAGCCCCTCTGTTTTAGCCCCTCTGTTTCTCGCCCTCTGTTTCAGCCACTCTGTTTCTCACCCTCTGTTTCAGAGCCTCTGTTTCAGCCCCTCTGTTTCTCGCTCTCTGTTTCAGTCCCTCTGTTTCTCTCCCTCTGTTTCAGCCCCTCTGATTCAGCCCCTCTGTTTCTCGCCCTCTGTTTCAGCCCCTCTGTTTCTCGCCCCCGTTTCAGCCCCACTGATTAAGCCCCTCTGTTTCTCGCCGTCTGTTTCAGCTCCTCTGTTTCTCACCCTCTGTTTCTGCCCCTCTGTTTCTCTCCCTCTGTTTCAGCCCCACTGATTAAGCCCCTCTGTTTCAGCCCCTCTGAATCAGCCCCTCTGATTCAGCCCCTCTGTTTCAGCCCCTCTGTTTCTCACCCTCTGTTTCAGAGCCTCTGTTTCAGCCCCTCTGTTTCTCGCTCTCTGTTTCAGCCCCTCTGTTTCTCTCCCTCTGTTTCAGCCCCTCTGATTCAGCCCCTCTGTTTCTCGCCCTCTGTTTCAGCCCCTCTGTTTCTCGCCGTCTGTTTCAGCCCCTCTGTTTCTCGCCCTCTGTTTCAGCCCCTCTGTTTCTCGCTGTCTGTTTCAGCCCCTCTATTTCTCGCCCTCTGTTTCAGCCCCTCTGTTTTAGCCCCACTGTTTCAGCACCTTTGTTTCAGCCCCTCTGTTTCTCGCCCTCTGTTTCAGCCGCTCTGTTTCTCGCCCTCTGTATCAGCCCCTCTGTTTCAGCCCCACTGTTTCAGTCCCTCTGTTTCTCGCCCTCTGTTTCTGGCCCTCTGTTTCAGCCCCTCCGTTTCTCGCTCTCTGTTTCAGCCCCTCTGTTTCAGCCCCTCTGTTTCAGCCCCTCTGTTTCTCGCCCTCTGTTTCAGCCCCTCTGTTTCTTGCCCTCTGTTTCAGCCACTCTGTTTCTCGCCCTCTGTTTCAGCCTCTCTGTTTCTCGCCCTCTGTTTCAGCCCCTCTGTTTCAGCCCCTGTGTTTCAGCCCCTCTGTTTCAGCCCCTCTGTTTCTCGCCCTCTGTTTCAGCCCCTCTGATTCAGCCCCTCTGTTTCTCGCCCTCTGTTTCAGCCCCTCTGTTTCTCGCCCTCTGTTTCAGCCCCTCTGTTTCAGCCCCTCTGTTTCAGCCCCTCTGTTTCTCGCCCTCTGTTTCAGCCCCTCTGTTTCTCGCCCTCTGTTTCAGCCCCTCTGTTTCAGCCCCTCTGTTTCAGCCCCTCTGTTTCTCGCCCTCTGTTTCAGCCCCTCTGTTTCTCGCCCTCTGTTTCAGCCCCTCGGTTTCTCGCCCTCTGTTTCAGCCCCTCTATTTCTCGCCCTCTGTTTCAGCCCCTCTATTTTAGCCCCACTGTTTCAGCCCCTTTGTTTCAGCCACTATGTTTCTCGCCCTCTGTTTCAGCCCCTCTGTTTCTCGCTCTCTGTTTCAGCCCCTCTGTTTCCGCCCCTCTGTTTCAGCCCCACTGTTTCAGCCCCTCTGTTTCTCGCCCTCTGTTTCAGCCCCTCTGTTTCTTGCCCTCTGTTTCAGCCCCTCTGTTTCTCGCCCTCTGTTTCAGCCACTCTGTTTCTGGCCCTCTGTTTCAGCCCCTCTGTTTCTCGCTCTCTGTTTCAGCCCCTCTGTTTCCGCCCCTCTGTTTCAGCCCCTCTGTTTCAGCCCCTCTGTTTCTCGCCCTCTGTTTCAGCCACTCTGTTTCTCGCCCTCTGTTTCAGCCCCACTGTTTCAGTCCCACTGATTCAGCCCCTCTGATTCAGCCCCTCTGTTTATCGCCCTCTGTTTCAGCCCCTCTGTTTCAGCCCCTCTGTTTCTGCCCCTCTGTTTCAGCCGCTCTGTTTCTCGCCCTCTGTTTCAGCCCCTCTGTTTTTCGCCCTCTGTTTCAGCCCCTCTGCTTCAGCCCCTCTGATTCAGCCCCTCTGTTTCAGCCCCTCTGTTTCAGCCCCTCTGTTTCTCGCCCTCAGTTTCTGCCCCTCTGTTTCTCGCCCTCTGTTTCAGCCCCTCTGTTTCTCGCCCTCTGTTTCAGCCCCTCTGTTTCAGCCCCTCTGTTTCTCGCACTCTGTTCCTGCCCCTCAGTTTCTCGCCCTCTGTTTCAGCCCCTCTGTTTCTCGCCTTCTGTTTCAGCCCCTCTGATTCAGCCCCTCTGTTTCAGCCCTTCTGATTCAGCCCCTCTGATTCAGCCCCTCTGTTTCTCGCCCTCTGTTTCAGCCCCTCTGTTTCAGCCCTTCTGTTTCAGCCACTCTGTTTCAGCCCCTCTGTTTCTTGCCCTCTGTTTCAGCCCCTCTGTTTCTCGACCTCTGTTTCAGTCCCTCTGTTTCTCGCCATATGTTTCAGCCCCTCTGTTTCGCGCTCTCTGTTTCAGCCCCTCTGTTTCAGCTCCTCTGTTTCTCGCCCTCTGTTTCTGCCCCTCTGTTTCTCGCCCTCTGTTTCAGCCCCACTGATTAAGCCCCTCTGTTTCAGCCCCTCTGAATCAGCCCCTCTGATTCAGCCCCTCTGTTTCAGCCCCTCTGTTTCAGCCCCTCTGTTTCTCGCCCTCTGTTTCAGCCCCTCTGTTTCTCACCCTCTGTTTCAGAGCCTCTGTTTCAGCCCCTCTGTTTCTCGCTCTCTGTTTCAGCCCCTCTGTTTCTCTCCCTCTGTTTCAGCCCCTCTGATTCAGCCCCTCTGTTTCTCGCCCTCTGTTTCAGCCCCTCTGTTTCTCGCCCCCGTTTCAGCCCCTCTGTTTCTCGCCCTCTGTTTCAGCCCCTCTGTTTCAGCCCCTCTGTTTCTCGCCTTCTGTTTCAGCCCCTCTGTTTCTCGCCCTCTGTTTCAGCCCCTCTGTTTCTCGCCCTCTGTTTCAGCCCCTCTATTTCTCGCCCTCTGTTTCAGCCACTCAGTTTTAGCCCCACTGTTTCAGCACCTTTGTTTCAGCCCCTCTGTTTCTCGCCCTCTGTTTCAGCCGCTCTGTTTCTCGCCCTCTGTATCAGCCCCTCTGTTTCAGCCCCACTGTTTCAGTCCCTCTGTTTCTCGCCCTCTGTTTCTGGCCCTCTGTTTCAGCCCCTCTGTTTCTCGCTCTCTGTTTCAGCCCCTCTGTTTCAGCCCCTCTGTTTCAGCCCCTCTGTTTCTCGCCCTCTGTTTCAGCCCCTCTGTTTCTTGCCCTCTGTTTCAGCCACTCTGTTTCTCGCCCTCTGTTTCAGCCTCTCTGTTTCTCGCCCTCTGTTTCAGCCCCTCTGTTTCAGCCCCTCTGTTTCAGCCCCTCTGTTTCAGCCCCTCTGTTTCTCGCCCTCTGTTTCAGCCCATCTGATTCAGCCCCTCTGTTTCTCGCCCTCTGTTTCAGCCCCTCTGTTTCTCGCCCTCTGTTTCAGCCCCTCTGTTTCAGCCCCTCTGTTTCAGCCCCTCTGTTTCTCGCCCTCTGTTTCAGCCCCTCTGTTTCTCGCCCTCTGTTTCAGCCCCTCTGTTTCTCGCACTCTGTTTCAGCCCCTCTGTTTCAGCCCCTCTGTTTCTCGCCCTCTGTTTCAGCCCCTCTGTTTCTCGCCCTCTGTTTCAGCCACTCTGTTTCTCGCCCTCTGTTTCAGCCTCTCTGTTTCTCGCCCTCTGTTTCAGCCCCTCTGTTTCAGCCCCTCTGTTTCAGCCCCTCTGTTTCAGCCCCTCTGTTTCTCGCCCTCTGTTTCAGCCCCTCTGATTCAGCCCATCTGTTTCTCGCCCTCTGTTTCAGCCCCTCCGTTTCTCGCCCTCTGTATCAGCCGCTTTGTTTCAGCCCCTCTGTTTCAGCCCCTCTTTTTCAGCCCCTCTGTTTCTCGCCCTCTGTTTCTCGCCCTCTGTTTCAGCCCCTCTGTTTCAGCCCCTCTGTTTCAGCCCCTCTGTTTCAACCCCTCTGTTTCTCGCCCTCTGTTTCAGCCCCTCTGTTTCTTGCCCTCTGTTTCAGCCCCTCTGGTTCTCGCCCTCTGTTTCAGCCTCTCTGTTTCTTGCCCTCGGATTCAGCCCCTCTGTTTCAGCCCCTCTATTTCAGCCCCTCTGTTTCAGCCCCTCTGTTTCTCGCCCTCTGTTTCAGCCCCTCTGTTTCTCGCCCTCTGTTTCAGCCCCTCTGATTCAGCCACTCTGTTTCAGCCCCTCTGATTCAGCCCCTCTGTTTCAGCCCCTCTATTTCAGCCCCTTTGTTTCAGCCCCTCTGTTTCATCCACTCTGTTTCTCGCCCTCTGTTTCTCACCCTCTGTTTCTCGCCCTCTGTTTCAGCCCCTCTGTTTTTCGCCCTCTGTTTCAGCCCCTCTGTTTCTCGCCCTCTGTTTCAGCCCGTCTGTTTCAGCCCCTCTGTTTCAGCCCCTCTGTTTCTCGCCCTCTGTTTCTCGCCCGCTGTTTCAGCCCCTTTGTTTCTCGCCCTCTGTTTCAGCCCCTCTGTTTCAGTCCCACTGATTCAGCCCCTCTGATTCAGCCCCTCTGTTTCTCGCCCTCTGTTTCAGCCCCTCTGTTTCAGCCCCTCTGTTTCTGCCCCTCTGTTTCAGCCGCTCTGTTTCTCGCCCTCTGTTTCAGCCCCTCTGTTTTTCGCCCTCTGTTTCAGCCCCTCTGCTTCAGCCCCTCTGATTCAGCCCCTCTGATTCAGCCCCTCTGTTTCAGCCCCTCTGTTTCTCGCCCTCAGTTTCTGCCCCTCTGTTTCTCGCCCTCTGTTTCAGCCCCTCTGTTTCTCGCCCTCTGTTTCAGCCCCTCTGTTTCAGCCCCTCTGTTTCTGCCCCTCTGTTTCTCGCCCTCTGTTTCAACCCCTCTGTTTCAGCCCCTCTGTTTCAGCCCCTCTGTTTCAGCCCCTCTGTTTCTCGCCCTCTGTTTCAGCCCCTCTGTTTCTCGCCCTCTGTTTCAGCCCCTCTGTTTCTCGCCCTCTGTTTCAGCCCCTCTGTTTCAGCCCCTCTGTTTCAGCCCCTCTGTTTCTCGCCCTCTGTTTCAGCCACTCTGTTTCTCGCCCTCTGTTTCAGCCCCTCGGTTTCTCGCCCTCTGTTTCAGCCCCTCTATTCCTCGCCCTCTGTTTCAGCCCCTCTATTTTAGCCCCACTGTTTCAGCCCCTTTGTTTCAGCCACTATGTTTCTTGCCCTCTGTTTCAGCCCCTCTGTTTCTCGCTCTCTGTTTCAGCCCCTCTGTTTCCGCCCCTCTGTTTCAGCCCCACTGTTTCAGCCCCTCTGTTTCTCGCCCTCTGTTTCAGCCCCTCTGTTTCTTGCCCTCTGTTTCAGCCCCTCTGTTTCTCGCCCTCTGTTTCAGCCACTCTGTTTCTGGCCCTCTGTTTCAGCCCCTCTGTTTCTTGCTCTCTGTTTCAGCCCCTCTGTTTCCGCCCCTCTGTTTCAGCCCCTCTGTTTCAGCCCCTCTGTTTCTCGCCCTCAGTTTCAGCCACTCTGTTTCTCACCCTCTGTTTCAGCCCCTCTGTTTCAGTCCCACTGATTCAGCCCCTCTGATTCAGCCCCTCTGTTTCTCGCCCTCTGTTTCAGCCCCTCTGTTTCAGCCCCTCTGTTTCTGCCCCTCTGTTTCAGCCGCTCTGTTTCTCGCCCTCTGTTTCAGCCCCTCTGTTTTTCGCCCTCTGTTTCAGCCCCTCTGCTTCAGCCCCTCTGATTCAGCCCCTCTGTTTCAGCCCCTCTGTTTCAGCCCCTCTGTTTCTCGCCCTCAGTTTCTGCCCCTCTGTTTCTCGCCCTCTGTTTCAGCCGCTCTGTTTCTCGCCCTCTGTTTCAGCCCCTCTGTTTTTCGCCCTCTGTTTCAGCCCCTCTGCTTCAGCCCCTCTGATTCAGCCCCTCTGTTTCAGCCCCTCTGTTTCAGCCCCTCTGTTTCTCGCCCTCAGTTACTGCCCCTCTGTTTCTCGCCCTCTGTTTCAGCCCCTCTGTTTCTCGCCCTCTGTTTCAGCCCCTCTGTTTCAACCCCTCTGTTTCAGCCCCTCTGTTTCAGCCCCTCTGTTTCAGCCCCTCTGTTTCTCGCCCTCTGTTTCAGCCCCTCTGTTTCTCGCCCTCTGTTTCAGCCCCTCTGTTTCTCGCCCTCTGTTTCAGCCCCTCTGTTTCAGCCCCTCTGTTTCAGCCCCTCTGTTTCTCGCCCTCTGTTTCAGCCACTCTGTTTCTCGCCCTCTGTTTCAGCCCCTCGGTTTCTCGCCCTCTGTTTCAGCCCCTCTATTCCTCGCCCTCTGTTTCAGCCCCTCTATTTTAGCCCCACTGTTTCAGCCCCTTTGTTTCAGCCACTATGTTTCTCGCCCTCTGTTTCAGCCCCTCTGTTTCTCGCTCTCTGTTTCAGCCCCTCTGTTTCCGCCCCTCTGTTTCAGCCCCACTGTTTCAGCCCCTCTGTTTCTCGCCCTCTGTTTCAGCCCCTCTGTTTCTTGCCCTCTGTTTCAGCCCCTCTGTTTCTCGCCCTCTGTTTCAGCCACTCTGTTTCTGGCCCTCTGTTTCAGCCCCTCTGTTTCTCGCTCTCTGTTTCAGCCCCTCTGTTTCCGCCCCTCTGTTTCAGCCCCTCTGTTTCAGCCCCTCTGTTTCTCGCCCTCTGTTTCAGCCACTCTGTTTCTCGCCCTCTGTTTCAGCCCCTCTGTTTCAGTCCCACTGATTCAGCCCCTCTGATTCAGCCCCTCTGTTTCTCGCCCTCTGTTTCAGCCCCTCTGTTTCAGCCCCTCTGTTTCTGCCCCTCTGTTTCAGCCGCTCTGTTTCTCGCCCTCTGTTTCAGCCCCTCTGTTTTTCGCCCTCTGTTTCAGCCCCTCTGCTTCAGCCCCTCTGATTCAGCCCCTCTGTTTCAGCCCCTCTGTTTCAGCCCCTCTGTTTCTCGCCCTCAGTTTCTGCCCCTCTGTTTCTCGCCCTCTGTTTCAGCCCCTCTGTTTCTCGCCCTCTGTTTCAGCCCCTCTGTTTCAGCCCCTCTGTTTCTCGCCCTCTGTTTCAGCCCCTCTGTTTCTTGCCCTCTGTTTCAGCCACTCTGTTTCTCGCCCTCTGTTTCAGCCTCTCTGTTTCTCGCCCTCTGATTCAGCCCCTCTGTTTCAGCCCCTCTGTTTCAGCCCCTCTGTTTCAGCCCCTCTGTTTCTCGCCCTCTGTTTCAGCCCCGCTGATTCAGCCCCTCTGTTTCTCGCCCTCTGTTTCAGCCCCTCTGTTTCTCGCCCTCTGTATCAGCCGCTTTGTTTTAGCCCCTCTGTTTCAGCCCCTCTTTTTCAGCCCCTCTGTTTCTCGCCCTCTGTTTCTCGCCCTCTGTTTCAGCCCCTCTGTTTCAGCCCCTCTGTTTCAACCCCTCTGTTTCTCGCCCTCTGTTTCAGCCCCTCTGTTTCTTGCCCTCTGTTTCAGCCCCTCTGTTTCTCGCCCTCTGTTTCAGCCCCTCTGTTTCAGCCCCTCTGTTTCTCGCCCTCTGTTTCAGCCCCTCTGTTTCTTGCCCTCTGTTTCAGCCACTCTGTTTCTCGCCCTCTGTTTCAGCCTCTCTGTTTCTCGCCCTCTGATTCAGCCCCTCTGTTTCAGCCCCTCTGTTTCAGCCCCTCTGTTTCAGCCCCTCTGTTTCTCGCCCTCTGTTTCAGCCCCTCTGATTCAGCCCCTCTGTTTCTCGCCCTCTGTTTCAGCCCCTCTGTTTCTCGCCCTCTGTATCAGCCGCTTTGTTTTAGCCCCTCTGTTTCAGCCCCTCTTTTTCAGCCCCTCTGTTTCTCGCCCTCTGTTTCTCGCCCTCTGTTTCAGCCCCTCTGTTTCAGCCCCTCTGTTTCAGCCCCTCTGTTTCAACCCCTCTGTTTCTCGCCCTCTGTTTCAGCCCCTCTGTTTCTTGCCCTCTGTTTCAGCCCCTCTGGTTCTCGCCCTCTGTTTCAGCCTCTCTGTTTCTTGCCCTCGGATTCAGCCCCTCTGTTTCAGCCCCTCTATTTCAGCCCCTCTGTTTCAGCCCCTCTGTTTCTCGCCCTCTGTTTCAGCCCCTCTGTTTCTCGCCCTCTGTTTCAGCCCCTCTGCTTCAGCCCCTCTGATTCAGCCCCTCTGTTTCAGCCCCTCTGTTTCAGCCCCTCTGTTTCTCGCCCTCAGTTTCTGCCCCTCTGTTTCTCGCCCTCTGTTTCAGCCCCTCTGTTTCTCGCCCTCTGTTTCAGCCCCTCTGTTTCAGCCCCTCTGTTTCTCGCACTCTGTTCCTGCCCCTCAGTTTCTCGCCCTCTGTTTCAGCCCCTCTGTTTCTCGCCTTCTGTTTCAGCCCCTCTGATTCAGCCCCTCTGTTTCAGCCCTTCTGATTCAGCCCCTCTGATTCAGCCCCTCTGTTTCTCGCCCTCTGTTTCAGCCCCTCTGTTTCAGCCCTTCTGTTTCAGCCACTCTGTTTCAGCCCCTCTGTTTCTTGCCCTCTGTTTCAGCCCCTCTGTTTCTCGACCTCTGTTTCAGTCCCTCTGTTTCTCGCCATATGTTTCAGCCCCTCTGTTTCGCGCTCTCTGTTTCAGCCCCTCTGTTTCAGCTCCTCTGTTTCTCGCCCTCTGTTTCTGCCCCTCTGTTTCTCGCCCTCTGTTTCAGCCCCACTGATTAAGCCCCTCTGTTTCAGCCCCTCTGAATCAGCCCCTCTGATTCAGCCCCTCTGTTTCAGCCCCTCTGTTTCAGCCCCTCTGTTTCTCGCCCTCTGTTTCAGCCCCTCTGTTTCTCACCCTCTGTTTCAGAGCCTCTGTTTCAGCCCCTCTGTTTCTCGCTCTCTGTTTCAGCCCCTCTGTTTCTCTCCCTCTGTTTCAGCCCCTCTGATTCAGCCCCTCTGTTTCTCGCCCTCTGTTTCAGCCCCTCTGTTTCTCGCCCCCGTTTCAGCCCCTCTGTTTCTCGCCCTCTGTTTCAGCCCCTCTGTTTCAGCCCCTCTGTTTCTCGCCTTCTGTTTCAGCCCCTCTGTTTCTCGCCCTCTGTTTCAGCCCCTCTGTTTCTCGCCCTCTGTTTCAGCCCCTCTATTTCTCGCCCTCTGTTTCAGCCACTCAGTTTTAGCCCCACTGTTTCAGCACCTTTGTTTCAGCCCCTCTGTTTCTCGCCCTCTGTTTCAGCCGCTCTGTTTCTCGCCCTCTGTATCAGCCCCTCTGTTTCAGCCCCACTGTTTCAGTCCCTCTGTTTCTCGCCCTCTGTTTCTGGCCCTCTGTTTCAGCCCCTCTGTTTCTCGCTCTCTGTTTCAGCCCCTCTGTTTCAGCCCCTCTGTTTCAGCCCCTCTGTTTCTCGCCCTCTGTTTCAGCCCCTCTGTTTCTTGCCCTCTGTTTCAGCCACTCTGTTTCTCGCCCTCTGTTTCAGCCTCTCTGTTTCTCGCCCTCTGTTTCAGCCCCTCTGTTTCAGCCCCTCTGTTTCAGCCCCTCTGTTTCAGCCCCTCTGTTTCTCGCCCTCTGTTTCAGCCCATCTGATTCAGCCCCTCTGTTTCTCGCCCTCTGTTTCAGCCCCTCTGTTTCTCGCCCTCTGTTTCAGCCCCTCTGTTTCAGCCCCTCTGTTTCAGCCCCTCTGTTTCTCGCCCTCTGTTTCAGCCCCTCTGTTTCTCGCCCTCTGTTTCAGCCCCTCTGTTTCTCGCACTCTGTTTCAGCCCCTCTGTTTCAGCCCCTCTGTTTCTCGCCCTCTGTTTCAGCCCCTCTGTTTCTCGCCCTCTGTTTCAGCCACTCTGTTTCTCGCCCTCTGTTTCAGCCTCTCTGTTTCTCGCCCTCTGTTTCAGCCCCTCTGTTTCAGCCCCTCTGTTTCAGCCCCTCTGTTTCAGCCCCTCTGTTTCTCGCCCTCTGTTTCAGCCCCTCTGATTCAGCCCATCTGTTTCTCGCCCTCTGTTTCAGCCCCTCCGTTTCTCGCCCTCTGTATCAGCCGCTTTGTTTCAGCCCCTCTGTTTCAGCCCCTCTTTTTCAGCCCCTCTGTTTCTCGCCCTCTGTTTCTCGCCCTCTGTTTCAGCCCCTCTGTTTCAGCCCCTCTGTTTCAGCCCCTCTGTTTCAACCCCTCTGTTTCTCGCCCTCTGTTTCAGCCCCTCTGTTTCTTGCCCTCTGTTTCAGCCCCTCTGGTTCTCGCCCTCTGTTTCAGCCTCTCTGTTTCTTGCCCTCGGATTCAGCCCCTCTGTTTCAGCCCCTCTATTTCAGCCCCTCTGTTTCAGCCCCTCTGTTTCTCGCCCTCTGTTTCAGCCCCTCTGTTTCTCGCCCTCTGTTTCAGCCCCTCTGATTCAGCCACTCTGTTTCAGCCCCTCTGATTCAGCCCCTCTGTTTCAGCCCCTCTATTTCAGCCCCTTTGTTTCAGCCCCTCTGTTTCATCCACTCTGTTTCTCGCCCTCTGTTTCTCACCCTCTGTTTCTCGCCCTCTGTTTCAGCCCCTCTGTTTTTCGCCCTCTGTTTCAGCCCCTCTGTTTCTCGCCCTCTGTTTCAGCCCGTCTGTTTCAGCCCCTCTGTTTCAGCCCCTCTGTTTCTCGCCCTCTGTTTCTCGCCCGCTGTTTCAGCCCCTTTGTTTCTCGCCCTCTGTTTCAGCCCCTCTGTTTCAGTCCCACTGATTCAGCCCCTCTGATTCAGCCCCTCTGTTTCTCGCCCTCTGTTTCAGCCCCTCTGTTTCAGCCCCTCTGTTTCTGCCCCTCTGTTTCAGCCGCTCTGTTTCTCGCCCTCTGTTTCAGCCCCTCTGTTTTTCGCCCTCTGTTTCAGCCCCTCTGCTTCAGCCCCTCTGATTCAGCCCCTCTGATTCAGCCCCTCTGTTTCAGCCCCTCTGTTTCTCGCCCTCAGTTTCTGCCCCTCTGTTTCTCGCCCTCTGTTTCAGCCCCTCTGTTTCTCGCCCTCTGTTTCAGCCCCTCTGTTTCAGCCCCTCTGTTTCTGCCCCTCTGTTTCTCGCCCTCTGTTTCAACCCCTCTGTTTCAGCCCCTCTGTTTCAGCCCCTCTGTTTCAGCCCCTCTGTTTCTCGCCCTCTGTTTCAGCCCCTCTGTTTCTCGCCCTCTGTTTCAGCCCCTCTGTTTCTCGCCCTCTGTTTCAGCCCCTCTGTTTCAGCCCCTCTGTTTCAGCCCCTCTGTTTCTCGCCCTCTGTTTCAGCCACTCTGTTTCTCGCCCTCTGTTTCAGCCCCTCGGTTTCTCGCCCTCTGTTTCAGCCCCTCTATTCCTCGCCCTCTGTTTCAGCCCCTCTATTTTAGCCCCACTGTTTCAGCCCCTTTGTTTCAGCCACTATGTTTCTCGCCCTCTGTTTCAGCCCCTCTGTTTCTCGCTCTCTGTTTCAGCCCCTCTGTTTCCGCCCCTCTGTTTCAGCCCCACTGTTTCAGCCCCTCTGTTTCTCGCCCTCTGTTTCAGCTCCTCTGTTTCTTGCCCTCTGTTTCAGCCCCTCTGTTTCTCGCCCTCTGTTTCAGCCACTCTGTTTCTGGCCCTCTGTTTCAGCCCCTCTGTTTCTCGCTCTCTGTTTCAGCCCCTCTGTTTCCGCCCCTCTGTTTCAGCCCCTCTGTTTCAGCCCCTCTGTTTCTCGCCCTCAGTTTCAGCCACTCTGTTTCTCGCCCTCTGTTTCAGCCCCTCTGTTTCAGTCCCACTGATTCAGCCCCTCTGATTCAGCCCCTCTGTTTCTCGCCCTCTGTTTCAGCCCCTCTGTTTCAGCCCCTCTGTTTCTGCCCCTCTGTTTCAGCCGCTCTGTTTCTCGCCCTCTGTTTCAGCCCCTCTGTTTTTCGCCCTCTGTTTCAGCCCCTCTGCTTCAGCCCCTCTGATTCAGCCCCTCTGTTTCAGCCCCTCTGTTTCAGCCCCTCTGTTTCTCGCCCTCAGTTTCTGCCCCTCTGTTTCTCGCCCTCTGTTTCAGCCGCTCTGTTTCTCGCCCTCTGTTTCAGCCCCTCTGTTTTTCGCCCTCTGTTTCAGCCCCTCTGCTTCAGCCCCTCTGATTCAGCCCCTCTGTTTCAGCCCCTCTGTTTCAGCCCCTCTGTTTCTCGCCCTCAGTTTCTGCCCCTCTGTTTCTCGCCCTCTGTTTCAGCCCCTCTGTTTCTCGCCCTCTGTTTCAGCCCCTCTGTTTCAACCCCTCTGTTTCAGCCCCTCTGTTTCAGCCCCTCTGTTTCAGCCCCTCTGTTTCTCGCCCTCTGTTTCAGCCCCTCTGTTTCTCGCCCTCTGTTTCAGCCCCTCTGTTTCTCGCCCTCTGTTTCAGCCCCTCTGTTTCAGCCCCTCTGTTTCAGCCCCTCTGTTTCTCGCCCTCTGTTTCAGCCACTCTGTTTCTCGCCCTCTGTTTCAGCCCCTCGGTTTCTCGCCCTCTGTTTCAGCCCCTCTATTCCTCGCCCTCTGTTTCAGCCCCTCTATTTTAGCCCCACTGTTTCAGCCCCTTTGTTTCAGCCACTATGTTTCTCGCCCTCTGTTTCAGCCCCTCTGTTTCTCGCTCTCTGTTTCAGCCCCTCTGTTTCCGCCCCTCTGTTTCAGCCCCACTGTTTCAGCCCCTCTGTTTCTCGCCCTCTGTTTCAGCCCCTCTGTTTCTTGCCCTCTGTTTCAGCCCCTCTGTTTCTCGCCCTCTGTTTCAGCCACTCTGTTTCTGGCCCTCTGTTTCAGCCCCTCTGTTTCTCGCTCTCTGTTTCAGCCCCTCTGTTTCCGCCCCTCTGTTTCAGCTTCTCTGTTTCAGCCCCTCTGTTTCTCGCCCTCTGTTTCAGCCACTCTGTTTCTCGCCCTCTGTTTCAGCCCCTCTGTTTCAGTCCCACTGATTCAGCCCCTCTGATTCAGCCCCTCTGTTTCTCGCCCTCTGTTTCAGCCCCTCTGTTTCAGCCCCTCTGTTTCTGCCCCTCTGTTTCAGCCGCTCTGTTTCTCGCCCTCTGTTTCAGCCCCTCTGTTTTTCGCCCTCTGTTTCAGCCCCTCTGCTTCAGCCCCTCTGATTCAGCCCCTCTGTTTCAGCCCCTCTGTTTCAGCCCCTCTGTTTCTCGCCCTCAGTTTCTGCCCCTCTGTTTCTCGCCCTCTGTTTCAGCCCCTCTGTTTCTCGCCCTCTGTTTCAGCCCCTCTGTTTCAGCCCCTCTGTTTCTCGCCCTCTGTTTCAGCCCCTCTGTTTCTTGCCCTCTGTTTCAGCCACTCTGTTTCTCGCCCTCTGTTTCAGCCTCTCTGTTTCTCGCCCTCTGATTCAGCCCCTCTGTTTCAGCCCCTCTGTTTCAGCCCCTCTGTTTCAGCCCCTCTGTTTCTCGCCCTCTGTTTCAGCCCCTCTGATTCAGCCCCTCTGTTTCTCGCCCTCTGTTTCAGCCCCTCTGTTTCTCGCCCTCTGTATCAGCCGCTTTGTTTTAGCCCCTCTGTTTCAGCCCCTCTTTTTCAGCCCCTCTGTTTCTCGCCCTCTGTTTCTCGCCCTCTGTTTCAGCCCCTCTGTTTCAGCCCCTCTGTTTCAGCCCCTCTGTTTCAACCCCTCTGTTTCTCGCCCTCTGTTTCAGCCCCTCTGTTTCTTGCCCTCTGTTTCAGCCCCTCTGGTTCTCGCCCTCTGTTTCAGCCTCTCTGTTTCTTGCCCTCGGATTCAGCCCCTCTGTTTCAGCCCCTCTATTTCAGCCCCTCTGTTTCAGCCCCTCTGTTTCTCGCCCTCTGTTTCAGCCCCTCTGTTTCTCGCCCTCTGTTTCAGCCCCTCTGATTCAGCCACTCTGTTTCAGCCCCTCTGATTCAGCCCCTCTGTTTCAGCCCCTCTATTTCAGCCCCTTTGTTTCAGCCCCTCTGTTTCATCCACTCTGTTTCTCGCCCTCTGTTTCTCACCCTCTGTTTCTCGCCCTCTGTTTCAGCCCCTCTGTTTTTCGCCCTCTGTTTCAGCCCCTCTGTTTCTCGCGCTCTGTTTCAGCCACTCTGTTTCAGCCCCTCTGTTTCTCGCCCTCTGTTTCTCGCCCGCTGTTTCAGCCCCTTTGTTTCTCGCCCTCTGTTTCAGCCCCTCTGTTTCAGTCCCACTGATTCAGCCCCTCTGATTCAGCCCCTCTGTTTCTCGCCCTCTGTTTCAGCCCCTCTGTTTCAGCCCCTCTGTTTCTGCCCCTCTGTTTCAGCCGCTCTGTTTCTCGCCCTCTGTTTCAGCCCCTCTGTTTTTCGCCCTCTGTTTCAGCCCCTCTGCTTCAGCCCCTCTGATTCAGCCCCTCTGATTCAGCCCCTCTGTTTCAGCCCCTCTGTTTCTCGCCCTCAGTTTCTGCCCCTCTGTTTCTCGCCCTCTGTTTCAGCCCCTCTGTTTCTCGCCCTCTGTTTCAGCCCCTCTGTTTCTCGCACTCTGTTTCTGCCCCTCTGTTTCTCGCCCTCTGTTTCAGCCCCTCTGTTTCAGCCCCTCTGTTTCAGCCCATCTGTTTCTCGCCCTCTGTTTCAGCCCCTCTGTTTCTCGCCCTCTGTTTCAGCCCCTCTGTTTCTCGACCTCTGTTTCAGCCCGTCTGTTTCAGCCCCTCTGTTTCAGCCCCTCTGTTTCTCGCCCTCTGTTTCTTGCCCGCTGTTTCAGCCCCTTTGTTTCTCGCCCTCTGTTTCAGCCCCTCTGTTTCAGTCCCACTGATTCAGCCCCTCTGATTCAGCCCCTCTGTTTCTCGCCCTCTGTTTCAGCCCCTCTGTTTCAGCCCCTCTGTTTCTGCCCCTCTGTTTCAGCCGCTCTGTTTCTCGCCCTCTGTTTCAGCCCCTCTGTTTTTCGCCCTCTGTTTCAGCCCCTCTGCTTCAGCCCCTCTGATTCAGCCCCTCTGATTCAGCCCCTCTGTTTCAGCCCCTCTGTTTCTCGCCCTCAGTTTCTGCCCCTCTGTTTCTCGCCCTCTGTTTCAGCCCCTCTGTTTCTCGCCCTCTGTTTCAGCCCCTCTGTTTCAGCCCCTCTGTTTCTGCCCCTCTGTTTCTCGCCCTCTGTTTCAACCCCTCTGTTTCAGCCCCTCTGTTTCAGCCCCTCTGTTTCAGCCCCTCTGTTTCTCGCCCTCTGTTTCAGCCCCTCTGTTTCTCGCCCTCTGTTTCAGCCCCTCTGTTTCTCGCCCTCTGTTTCAGCCCCTCTGTTTCAGCCCCTCTGTTTCAGCCCCTCTGTTTCTCGCCCTCTGTTTCAGCCACTCTGTTTCTCGCCCTCTGTTTCAGCCCCTCGGTTTCTCGCCCTCTGTTTCAGCCCCTCTATTCCTCGCCCTCTGTTTCAGCCCCTCTATTTTAGCCCCACTGTTTCAGCCCCTTTGTTTCAGCCACTATGTTTCTCGCCCTCTGTTTCAGCCCCTCTGTTTCTCGCTCGCTGTTTCAGCCCCTCTGTTTCCGCCCCTCTGTTTCAGCCCCACTGTTTCAGCCCCCCTGTTTCTCGCCCTCTGTTTCAGCCCCTCTGTTTCTCGCCCTCTGTTTCAGCCCCTCTGTTTCTCGCCCTCTGTTTCAGCCCCTCTGTTTCAGCCCCTCTGTTTCAGCCCCTCTGTTTCTCGCCCTCTGTTTCAGCCACTCTGTTTCTCGCCCTCTGTTTCAGCCCCTCGGTTTCTCGCCCTCTGTTTCAGCCCCTCTATTCCTCGCCCTCTGTTTCAGCCCCTCTATTTTAGCCCCACTGTTTCAGCCCCTTTGTTTCAGCCACTATGTTTCTCGCCCTCTTTTTCAGCCCCTCTGTTTCTCGCTCTCTGTTTCAGCCCCTCTGTTTCCGCCCCTCTGTTTCAGCCCCACTGTTTCAGCCCCTCTGTTTCTCACCTCTGTTTCAGCCCCTCTGTTTCTTGCCCTCTGTTTCAGCCCCTCTGTTTCTCGCCCTCTGTTTCAGCCACTCTGTTTCTGGCCCTCTGTTTCAGCCCCTCTGTTTCTCGCTCTCTGTTTCAGCCCCTCTGTTTCCGCCCCTCTGTTTCAGGCCCTCTGTTTCAGCCCCTCTGTTTCTCGCCCTCTGTTTCAGCCAATCTGTTTCTCGCCCTCTGTTTCAGCCCCTCTGTTTCAGTCCCACTGATTCAGCCCCTCTGATTCAGCCCCTCTGTTTCTCGCCCTCTGTTTCAGCCCCTCTGTTTCAGCCCCTCTGTTTCTGCCCCTCTGTTTCAGCCGCTCTGTTTCTCGCCCTCTGTTTCAGCCCCTCTGTTTTTCGCCCTCTGTTTCAGCCCCTCTGCTTCAGCCCCTCTGATTCAGCCCCTCTGTTTCAGCCCCTCTGTTTCAGCCCCTCTGTTTCTCGCCCTCAGTTTCTGCCCCTCTGTTTCTCGCCCTCTGTTTCAGCCCCTCTGTTTTTCGCCCTCTGTTTCAGCCCCTCTGTTTCAGCCCCTCTGTTTCTCGCCCTCTGTTTCAGCCCCTCTGTTTCTTGCCCTCTGTTTCAGCCACTCTGTTTCTCGCCCTCTGTTTCAGCCTCTCTGTTTCTCGCCCTCTGTTTCAGCCCCTCTGTTTCAGCCCCTCTGTTTCAGCCCCTCTTTTTCAGCCCCTCTGTTTCTCGCCCTCTGTTTCAGCCCCTCTGATTCAGCCCCTCTGTTTCTCGCCCTCTGTTTCAGCCCCTCTGTTTCTCGCCCTCTGTATCAGCCGCTTTGTTTTAGCCCCTCTGTTTCAGCCCCTCTTTTTCAGCCCCTCTGTTTCTCGCCCTCTGTTTCTCGCCCTCTGTTTCAGCCCCTCTGTTTCAGCCCCTCTGTTTCAGCCCCTCTGTTTCAACCCCTCTGTTTCTCGCCCTCTGTTTCAGCCCCTCTGTTTCTTGCCCTCTGTTTCAGCCCCTCTGGTTCTCGCCCTCTGTTTCAGCCTCTCTGTTTCTTGCCCTCGGATTCAGCCCCTCTGTTTCAGCCCCTCTATTTCAGCCCCTCTGTTTCAGCCCCTCTGTTTCTCGCCCTCTGTTTCAGCCCCTCTGTTTCTCGCCCTCTGTTTCAGCCCCTCTGATTCAGCCACTCTGTTTCAGCCCCTCTGATTCAGCCCCTCTGTTTCAGCCCCTCTATTTCAGCCCCTTTGTTTCAGCCCCTCTGTTTCATCCACTCTGTTTCTCGCCCTCTGTTTCTCACCCTCTGTTTCTCGCCCTCTGTTTCAGCCCCTCTGTTTTTCGCCCTCTGTTTCAGCCCCTCTGTTTCTCGCCCTCTGTTTCAGGCTCTCTGTTTCAGCGCGTCTGTTTCAGCCCCTCTGTTTCAGCCCCTCTGTTTCTCGCCCTCTGTTTCTCGCCCGCTGTTTCAGCCCCTTTGTTTCTCGCCCTCTGTTTCAGCCCCTCTGTTTCAGCCCCTCTGTTTCTGCCCCTCTGTTTCAGCCGCTCTGTTTCTCGCCCTCTGTTTCAGCCCCTCTGTTTTTCGCCCTCTGTTTCAGCCCCTCTGCTTCAGCCCCTCTGATTCAGCCCCTCTGATTCAGCCCCTCTGTTTCAGCCCCTCTGTTTCTCGCCCTCAGTTTCTGCCCCTCTGTTTCTCGCCCTCTGTTTCAGCCCCTCTGTTTCTCGCCCTCTGTTTCAGCCCCTCTGTTTCTCGCACTCTGTTTCTGCCCCTCTGTTTCTCGCCCTCTGTTTCAGCCCCTCTGTTTCAGCCCCTCTATTTCTCGCCCTCTGTTTCAGCCCCTCTGTTTCTCGCCCTCTGTTTCAGCCCCTCTGTTTCTCGCCCTCTGTTTCAGCCCCTCTGTTTCAGCCCCTCTGTTTCAGCCCCTCTGTTTCTCGCCCTCTGTTTCAGCCACTCTGTTTCTCGCCCTCTGTTTCAGCCCCTCGGTTTCTCGCCCTCTGTTTCAGCCCCTCTATTCCTCGCCCTCTGTTTCAGCCCCTCTATTTTAGCCCCACTGTTTCAGCCCCTTTGTTTCAGCCACTATGGTTCTCGCCCTCTGTTTCAGCCCCTCTGTTTCTCGCTCTCTGTTTCAGCCCCTCTGTTTCCGCCCCTCTGTTTCAGCCCCACTGTTTCAGCCCCTCTGTTTCTCGCCCTCTATTTCAGCCCCTCTGTTTCTTGCCCTCTGTTTCAGCCCCTCTGTTTCTCGCCCTCTGTTTCAGCCACTCTGTTTCTGGCCCTCTGTTTCAGCCCCTCTGTTTCTCGCTCTCTGTTTCAGCCCCTCTGTTTCCGCCCCTCTGTTTCAGCCCCTCTGTTTCAGCCCCTCTGTTTCTCGCCCTCTGTTTCAGCCACTCTGTTTCTCGCCCTCTGTTTCAGCCCCTCTGTTTCAGTCCCACTGATTCAGCCCCTCTGTTTCAGCCCCTCTGTTTCTCGCCCTCTGTTTCAGCCCCTCTGTTTCAGCCCCTCTGTTTCTGCCCCTCTGTTTCAGCCGCTCTGTTTCTCGCCCTCTGTTTCAGCCCCTCTGTTTTTCGCCCTCTGTTTCAGCCCCTCTGCTTCAGCCCCTCTGATTCAGCCCCTCTGTTTCAGCCCCTCTGTTTCAGCCCCTCTGTTTCTCGCCCTCAGTTTCTGCCCCTCTGTTTCTCGCCCTCTGTTTCAGCCCCTCTGTTTCTCGCCCTCTGTTTCAGCCCCTCTGTTTCAGCCCCTCTGTTTCTCGCACTCTGTTTCTGACCCTCAGTTTCTCGCCCTCTGTTTCAGCCCCTCTGTTTCTCGCCTTCTGTTTCAGCCCCTCTGATTCAGCCCCTCTGTTTCAGCCCTTCTGATTCAGCCCCTCTGATTCAGCCCCTCTGTTTCTCGCCCTCTGTTTCAGCCCCTCTGTTTCAACCCTTCTGTTTCAGCCACTCTGTTTCAGCCCCTCTGTTTCTTGCCCTCAGTTTCAGCCCCTCTGTTTCTCGACCTCTGTTTCAGTCCCTCTGTTTCTCGCCATATGTTTCAGCCCCTCTGTTTCGCGCTCTCTGTTTCAGCCCCTCTGTTTCAGCTCCTCTGTTTCTCGCCCTCTGTTTCTGCCCCTCTGTTTCTCGCCCTCTGTTTCAGCCCCACTGATTAAGCCCCTCTGTTTCAGCCCCTCTGAATCAGCCCCTCTGATTCAGCCCCTCTGTTTCAGCCCCTCTGTTTCAGCCTCTCTGTTTCTCGCCCTCTGTTTCAGCCCCTCTGTTTCTCACCCTCTGTTTCAGAGCCTCTGTTTCAGCCCCTCTGTTTCTCGCTCTCTGTTTCAGCCCCTCTGTTTCTCTCCCTCTGTTTCAGTCCCTCTGATTCAGCCCCTCTATTTCTCGTCCTCTGTTTTAGCCCCTCTGTTTCTCGCCCCCGTTTCAGCCCCTCTGTTTCTCGCCCTCTGTTTCAGCCCCTCTGTTTCAGCCCCTCTGTTTCTCGCCTTCTGTTTCAGCCCCTCTGTTTCTCGCCCTCTGTTTCACCCCCTCTGTTTCTCGCCCTCTGTTTCAGCCCCTCTATTTCTCGCCCTCTGTTTCAGCCCCTCTGTTTTAGCCCCACTGTTTCAGCACCTTTGTTTCAGCCCCTCTGTTTCTCGCCCTCTGTTTCAGCCGCTCTGTTTCTCGCCCTCTGTATCAGCCCCTCTGTTTCAGCCCCACTGTTTCAGTCCCTCTGTTTCTCGCCCTCTGTTTCTGGCCCTCTGTTTCAGCCCCTCTGTTTCTCGCTCTCTGTTTCAGCCCCTCTGTTTCAGCCCCTCTGTTTCAGCCCCTCTGTTTCTCGCCCTCTGTTTCAGCCTATCTGTTTCTTGTCCTCTGTTTCAGCCACTCTGTTTCTCGCCGTCTGTTTCAGCCTCTCTGTTTCTCGCCCTCTGTTTCAGCCCCTCTGTTTCAGCCCCTCTGTTTCAGCCCCTCTGTTTCAGCCCCTCTGTTTCTCGCCCTCTGTTTCAGCCCCTCTGATTCAGCCCCTCTGTTTCTCGCCCTCTGTTTCAGCCCCTCTGTTTCTCGCCCTCTGTTTCAGCCCCTCTGTTTCAGCCCCTCTGTTTCAGCCCCTCTGTTTCTCGCCCTCTGTTTCAGCCCCTCTGTTTCTCGCCCTCTGTTTCAGCCCCTCTGTTTCTCGCCCTCTGTTTCAGCCCCTCTGTTTCAGCCCCTCTGTTTCTCGCCCTCTGTTTCAGCCCCTCTGTTTCTTGCCCTCTGTTTCAGCCACTCTGTTTCTCGCCCTCTGTTTCAGCCTCTCTGTTTCTCGCCCTCTGTTTCAGCCCCTCTGTTTCAGCCCCTCTGTTTCAGCCCCTCTGTTTCAGCCCCTCTGTTTCTCGCCCTCTGTTTCAGCCCCTCTGATTCAGCCCCTCTGTTTCTCGCCCTCTGTTTCAGCCCCTCTGTTTCTCGCCCTCTGTATCAGGCGCTTTGTTTCAGCCCCTCTGTTTCAGCCCCTCTTTTTCAGCCCCTCTGTTTCTCGCCCTCTGTTTCTCGCCCTCTGTTTCAGCCCCTCTGTTTCAGCCCCTCTGTTTCAGCCCCTCTGTTTCAACCCCTCTGTTTCTCGCCCTCTGTTTCAGCCCCTCTGTTTCTTGCACTCTGTTTCTGCCCCTCTGGTTCTCGCCCTCTGTTTCAGCCTCTCTGTTTCTTGCCCTCGGATTCAGCCCCTCTGTTTCAGCCCCTCTATTTCAGCCCCTCTGTTTCAGCCCCTCTGTTTCTCGCCCTCTGTTTCAGCCCCTCTGTTTCTCGCCCTCTTTTTCAGCCCCTCTGACTCAGCCACTCTGTTTCAGCCCCTCTGATTCAGCCCCTCTGTTTCAGCCCCTCTATTTCAGCCCCTTTGTTTCAGCCCCTCTGTTTCATCCACTCTGTTTCTCGCCTTCTGTTTCTCACCCTCTGTTTCTAGCCCTCTGTTTCAGCCCCTCTGTTTTTCGCCATCTGTTTCAGCACCTCTGTTTCTCGCCCTCTGTTTCAGGCTCTCTGTTTCAGCCCGTCTGTTTCAGCCCCTCTGTTTCCGCCCCTCTGTTGTTCGCCCTCTGTTTCTCGCCCTCTGTTTCAGCCCCTTCGTTTCTCGCCCTCTGTTTCAGCCCCTCTGTTTCAGTCCCACTGATTCAGCCCCTCTGATTCAGCCCCTCTGTTTCTCGCCCTCTGTTTCAGCCCCTCTGTTTCAGCCCCTCTGTTTCTCGCCCTCTGTTTCAGCCCCACTGCTTCAGCCCCTCTGATTCAGCCCCTCTGATTCAGCCCCTCTGTTTCAGCCCCTCTGTTTCAGCCCCTCTGTTTCTCGCACTCTGTTTCTGCCCCTCAGTTTCTCGCCCTCTGTTTCAGCCCCTCTGTTTCTCGCCTTCTGTTTCAGCCCCTCTGATTCAGCCCCTCTGTTTCAGCCCTTCTGATTCAGACCCTCTGTTTCTGCCCCTCAGTTTCTCGCCCTCTGTTTCAGCCCCTCTGTTTCTCGCCTGCTGTTTCAGCCCCTCTGATTCAGCCCCTCTGTTTCAGCCCCTCTGTTTCAGACCCTCTGTTTCTCGCCCTCAGTTTCTGCCCCTCTGTTTCTCGCCCTCTGTTTCAGCCCCTCTGTTTCTCGCCCTCTGTTTCAGCCCCTCTGTTTCAGCCCCTCTGTTTCTCGCCCTCTGTATCAGGCGCTTTGTTTCAGCCCCTCTGTTTCAGCCCCTCTTTTTCAGCCCCTCTGTTTCTCGCCCTCTGTTTCTCGCCCTCTGTTTCAGCCCCTCTGTTTCAGCCCCTCTGTTTCAGCCCCTCTGTTTCAACCCCTCTGTTTCTCGCCCTCTGTTTCAGCCCCTCTGTTTCTTGCACTCTGTTTCTGCCCCTCTGGTTCTCGCCCTCTGTTTCAGCCTCTCTGTTTCTTGCCCTCGGATTCAGCCCCTCTGTTTCAGCCCCTCTATTTCAGCCCCTCTGTTTCAGCCCCTCTGTTTCTCGCCCTCTGTTTCAGCCCCTCTGTTTCTCGCCCTCTTTTTCAGCCCCTCTGACTCAGCCACTCTGTTTCAGCCCCTCTGATTCAGCCCCTCTGTTTCAGCCCCTCTATTTCAGCCCCTTTGTTTCAGCCCCTCTGTTTCATCCACTCTGTTTCTCGCCTTCTGTTTCTCACCCTCTGTTTCTAGCCCTCTGTTTCAGCCCCTCTGTTTTTCGCCCTCTGTTTCAGCACCTCTGTTTCTCGCCCTCTGTTTCAGGCTCTCTGTTTCAGCCCGTCTGTTTCAGCCCCTCTGTTTCAGCCCCTCTGTTGTTCGCCCTCTGTTTCTCGCCCTCTGTTTCAGCCCCTTCGTTTCTCGCCCTCTGTTTCAGCCCCTCTGTTTCAGTCCCACTGATTCAGCCCCTCTGATTCAGCCCCTCTGTTTCTCGCCCTCTGTTTCAGCCCCTCTGTTTCAGCCCCTCTGTTTCTCGCCCTCTGTTTCAGCCCCACTGCTTCAGCCCCTCTGATTCAGCCCCTCTGATTCAGCCCCTCTGTTTCAGCCCCTCTGTTTCTCGCCCTCAGTTTCTGCCCCTCCGTTTCTCGCCCTCTGTTTCAGCCCCTCTGTTTCTCGCCCTCTGTTTCAGCCCCTCTGTTTCAGCCCCTCTGTTTCTCGCACTCTGTTTCTGCCCCTCAGTTTCTCGCCCTCTGTTTCAGCCCCTCTGTTTCTCGCCTTCTGTTTCAGCCCCTCTGATTCAGCCCCTCTGTTTCAGCCCTTCTGATTCAGCCCCTCTGTTTCTGCCCCTCAGTTTCTCGCCCTCTGTTTCAGCCCCTCTGTTTCTCGCCTGCTGTTTCAGCCCCTCTGATTCAGCCCCTCTGTTTCAGCCCCTCTGTTTCAGCCCCTCTGTTTCTCGCCCTCAGTTTCTGCCCCTCTGTTTCTCGCCCTCTGTTTCAGCCCCTCTGTTTCTCGCCCTCTGTTTCAGCCCCTCTGTTTCAGCCCCTCTGTTTCTCGCACTCTGTTTCTGCCCCTCAGTTTCTCGCCCTCTGTTTCAGCCCCTCTGTTTCTCGCCTTCTGTTTCAGCCCCTCTGATTCAGCCCCTCTGTTTCAGCCCTTCTGATTCAGCCCCTCTGATTCAGCCCCTCTGTTTCTCGCCCTCTGTTTCAGCCCCTCTGTTTCAGCCCTTCTGTTTCAGCCACTCTGTTTCAGCCCCTCTGTTTCTTGCCCTCTGTTTCAGCCCCTCTGTTTCTCGACCTCTGTTTCAGTCCCTCTGTTTCTCGCCATATGTTTCAGCCCCTCTGTTTCGCGCTCTCTGTTTCAGCCCCTCTGTTTCAGCTCCTCTGTTTCTCACCCTCTGTTTCTGCCCCTCTGTTTCTCGCCCTCTGTTTCAGCCCCACTGATTAAGCCCCTCTGTTTCAGCCCCTCTGAATCAGCCCCTCTGTTTCAGCCCCTCTGTTTCAGCCCCTCTGTTTCAGCCCCTCTGTTTCTCGCCCTCTGTTTCAGCCCCTCTGTTTCTCACCGTCTGTTTCAGAGCCTCTGTTTCAGCCCCTCTGTTTATCGCTCTCTGTTTCAGCCCCTCTGTTTCTCTCCCTCTGTTTCAGCCCCTCTGATTCAGCCCCTCTGTTTCTCGCCCTCTGTTTCAGCCCCTCTGTTTCTCGCCCCCGTTTCAGCCCCTCTGTTTCTCGCCCTCTGTTTCAGCCCCTCTGTTTCAGCCCCTCTGTTTCTCGCCTTCTGTTTCAGCCCCTCTGTTTCTCGCCCTCTGTTTCAGCCCCTCTGTTTCTCGCCCTCTGTTTCAGCCCCTCTATTTCTCGCCCTCTGTTTCAGCCCCTCTGTTTTAGCCCCACTGTTTCAGCACCTTTGTTTCAGCCCCTCTGTTTCTCGCCCTCTGTTTCAGCCGCTCTGTTTCTCGCCCTCTGTATCAGCCCCTCTGTTTCAGCCCCACTGTTTCAGTCCCTCTGTTTCTCGCACTCTGTTTCTGGCCCTCTGTTTCAGCCCCTCTGTTTCTCGCTCTCTGTTTCAGCCCCTCTGTTTCAGCCCCTCTGTTTCAGCCCCTCTGTTTCTCGCCCTCTGTTTCAGCCCCTATGTTTCTTGCCCTCTGTTTCAGCCCCTCTGTTTCTCGCCCTCTGTTTCAGCCCCTCTGTTTCTCGCCCTCTGTTTCAGCCCCTCTGATTCAGCCCCTCTGTTTCTCGCCCACTGTTTCAGCCCCTCTGTTTCTCGCCCTCTGTTTCAGCCCCTCTGTTTCAGCCCCTCTGTTTCAGCCCCTCTGTTTCTCGCCCTCTGTTTCAGCCCCTCTGTTTCTCGCCCTCTGTTTCAGCACCTCTGTTTCTCGCCCTCTGTTTCAGCCCCTCTGTTTCAGCCCCTCTGTTTCAGCCCCTCTGTTTCTCGCCCTCTGTTTCAGCCCCTCTGTTTCTCGCCCTCTGTTTCAGCCCCTCGGTTTCTCGCCCTCTGTTTCAGCCCCTCTATTTCTCGCCCTCTCATTCAGCCCCTCTATTTTAGCCCCACTGTTTCAGCCCCTTTGTTTCAGCCACTATGTTTCTCGCCCTCTGTTTCAGCCCCTCTGTTTCCGCCCCTCTGTTTCGGCCCCTCTGTTTCTCGCTCTCTGTTTCAGCCCCTCTGTTTCTGCCCCTCTGTTTCAGCCCCTCTGTTTCAGCCCCTCTGTTTCTCGCCCTCTGTTTCAGCCCCTCTGTTTCTTGCCCTCTGTTTCAGCCCCTCTGTTTCTCGCCCTCTGTTTCAGCCACTCTGTTTCTGGCCCTCTGTTTCAGCCCCTCTGTTTCTCGCTCTCTGTTTCAGCCCCTCTGTTTCCGCCCCTCTGTCTCAGCCCCTCTGTTTCAGCCCCTCTGTTTCTCGCCCTCTGTTTCAGCCCCTCTGTTTCAGTCCCACTGATTCAGCCCCTCTGTTTCAGTCCCACTGATTCAGCCCCTCTGATTCAGCCCCTCTGTTTCTCGCCCTCTGTTTCAGCCCCTCTGTTTCTGCCCCTCTGTTTCAGCCGCTCTGTTTCTCGCCCACTGTTTCAGCCCCTCTGTTTTTCGCCCTCTGTTTCAGCCCCTCTGCTTCAGCCCCTCTGATTCAGCCCCTCTGTTTCAGCCCCTCTGTTTCAGCCCCTCTGTTTCTCGCCCTCAGTTTCTGCCCCTCTGTTTCTCGTCCTCTGTTTCAGCCCCTCTGTTTCTCGCGCTCTGTTTCAGCCCCTCTGTTTCAGCCCCTCTGTTTCTCGCACTCTGTTTCTGCCCCTCAGTTTCTCGCCCTCTGTTTCAGCCCCTCTGTTTCTCGCCTTCTGTTTCAGCCCCTCTGATTCAGCCCCTCTGTTTCAGCCCTTCTGATTCAGCCCCTCTGATTCAGCCCCTCTGTTTCTCGCCCTCTGTTTCAGCCCCTCTGTTTCAGCCCTTCTGTTTCAGCCACTCTGTTTCAGCCCCTCTGTTTCTTGCCCTCTGTTTCAGCCCCTCTGTTTCTCGACCTCTGTTTCAGTCCCTCTGTTTCTCGCCATATGTTTCAGCCCCTCTGTTTCGCGCTCTCTGTTTCAGCCCCTCTGTTTCAGCTCCTCTGTTTCTCGTCCTCTGTTTCTGCCCCTCTGTTTCTCGCCCTCTGTTTCAGCCCCACTGATTAAGCCCCTCTGTTTCAGCCCCTCTGAATCAGCCCCTCTGATTCAGCCCCTCTGTTTCAGCCCCTCTGTTTCAGCCCCTCTGTTTCTCGCCCTCTGTTTCAGCCCCTCTGTTTCTCACCCTCTGTTTCAGAGCCTCTGTTTCAGCCCCTCTGTTTCTCGCTCTCTGTTTCAGCCCCTCTGTTTCTCTCCCTCTGTTTCAGCCCCTCTGATTCAGCCCCTCTGTTTCTCGCCCTCTGTTTCAGCCCCTCTGTTTCTCGCCACCGTTTCAGCCCCTCTGTTTCTCGCCCTCTGTTTCAGCCCCTCTGTTTCAGCCCCTCTGTTTCTCGCATTCTGTTTCAGCCCATCTGTTTCTCGCCCTCTGTTTCAGCCACTCTGTTTCTCGCCCTCTGTTTCAGCCCCTCTATTTCTCGCCCTCTGTTTCAGCCCCTCTGTTTTAGCCCCACTGTTTCAGCACCTTTGTTTCAGCCCCTCTGTTTCTCGCCCTCTGTTTCAGCCGCTCTGTTTCTCGCCCTCTGTATCAGCCCCTCTGTTTCAGCCCCACTGTTTCAGTCCCTCTGTTTCTCGCCCTCTGTTTCTGGCCCTCTGTTTCAGCCCCTCTGTTTCTCGCTCTCTGTTTCAGCCCCTCTGTTTCAGCCCCTCTGTTTCAGCCCCTCTGTTTCTCGCCCTCTGTTTCATCCCCTCTGTTTCTTGCCCTCTGTTTCAGCCACTCTGTTTCTCGCCCTCTGTTTCAGCCTCTCTGTTTCTCGCCCTCTGTTTCAGCCCCTCTGTTTCAGCCCCTCTGTTTCAGCCCCTCTGTTTCAGCCCCTCGGATACAGCCCCTCTGTTTCTCGCCCTCTGTTTCAGCCCCTCTGTTTCTCGCCCTCTGTTTCAGCCCCTCTGTTTCAGCCCCTCTGTTTCAGCCCCTCTGTTTCTCGCCCTGTTTCAGCCCCTCTGTTTCTCGCCCTCTGTTTCAGCACCTCTGTTTCTCGCCCTCTGTTTCTGCCCCTCAGTTTCTCGCCCTCTGTTTCAGCCTCTCTGTTTCTTGCACTCTGTTTCAGCCCCTCTGATTCAGCCCATCTGTTTCAGCCCTTCTGATTCAGCCCCTCTGATTCAGCCCCTCTGTTTCTCGCCCTCTGTTTAAGCCCCTCTGTTTCAGCCCTTCTGTTTCAGCCACTCTGTTTCAGCCCCTCTGTTTCTCGCCCTCTGTTTCAGCCCCTCTGTTTCTTGACCTCTGTTTCAGTCCCTCTGTTTCTCGCCATATGTTTCAGCCCCTCTGTTTCGCGCTCTCTGTTTCAGCCCCTCTGTTTCAGCTCCTCTGTTTCTCGCCCTCTGTTTCTGCCCCTCTGTTTCTCGCCCTCTGTTTCAGCCCCACTGATTAAGGCCCTCTGTTTCAGCCCCTCTGAATCAGCCCCTCTGATTCAGCCCCTCTGTTTCAGCCCCTCTGTTTCAGCCCCTCTGTTTCTCGCCCTCTGTTTCAGCCCCTCTGTTTCTCACCCTCTGTTTCAGAGCCTCTGTTTCAGCCCCTCTGTTTCTCGCTCTCTGTTTCAGCCCCTCTGTTTCTCTCCCTCTGTTTCAGCCCCTCTGATTCAGCCCCTCTGTTTCTCGCCCTCTGTTTCAGCCCCTCTGTTTCTCGCCACCGTTTCAGCCCCTCTGTTTCTCGCCCTCTGTTTTAGCCCCACTGTTTCAGCACCTTTGTTTCAGCCCCTCTGTTTCTCGCCCTCTGTTTCAGCCGCTCTGTTTCTCGCCCTCTGTTTCAGCCCCTCTGTTTCAGCCCCACTGTTTCAGTCCCTCTGTTTCTCGCCCTCTGTTTCTGGCCCTCTGTTTCAGCCCCTCTGTTTCTCGCTCTCTGTTTCAGCCCCTCTGTTTCAGCCCCTCTGTTTCAGCCCCTCTGTTTCTCGCCCTCTGTTTCATCCCCTGTTTCTTGCCCTCTGTTTCAGCCACTCTGTTTCACGCCCTCTGTTTCAGCCTCTCTGTTTCTCGCCCTCTGTTTCAGCCCCTCTGTTTCAGCCCCTCTGTTTCAGCTCCTCTGTTTCAGCCCCTCTGATTCAGCCCCTCTGTTTCTCGCCCTCTGTTTCAGCCCCTCTGTTTCTCGCCCTCTGTTTCAGCCCCTCTGTTTCAGCCCCTCTGTTTCAGCCCCTCTGTTTTTCGCCCTGTTTCAGCCCCTCTGTTTCTCGCCCTCTGTTTCAGCACCTCTGTTTCTCGCCCTCTGTTTCAGCCCCTCTGTTTCAGCCCCTCTGTTTCAGCCCCTCTGTTTCAGCCCCTCTGTTTCAGCCCCTCTGTTTCTCGCCCTCTGTTTCAGCCCCTCGGTTTCTCGCCCTCTGTTTCAGCCCCTCTATTTCTCGCCCTCTGTTTCAGCCCCTCTATTTTAGCCCCACTGTTTCAGCCCCTTTGTTTCAGCCACTATGTTTCTCGCCCTCTGTTTCAGCCCCTCTGTTTCTCGCCCTCTGTTTCAGCCCCTCTGTATCTCGCTCTCTGTTTCAGCCCCTCTATTTTAGCCCCACTGTTTCAGCCCCTTTGTTTCAGCCACTATGTTTCTCGCCCTCTGTTTCAGCCCCTCTATTTCTCGCCCTCTGTTTCAGCCCCTCTATTTTAGCCCCACTGTTTCAGCCCCTTTGTTTCAGCCACTATGTTTCTCGCCCTCTGTTTCAGCCCCTCTGTTTCCGCCCCTCTGTTTCAGCCCCTCTGTTTCAGCCCCTCTGTTTCTCGCCCTCTGTTTCAGCCACTCTGTTTCTCGCCCTCTGTTTCAGCCACTCTGTTTCTCGCCCTCTGTTTCAGTCCCTCTGTTTCAGCCCCTCTGTTTCAGTCCCTCTGTTTCAGCCCCTCTGTTTCTCGCCCTCTGTTTCAGCCCGTCTGTTTCTCGCCCTGTGTTTCAGCCTCTCTGTTTCTCGCCCTCTGTTTCAGCCCCACTGTTTGAGACCGTCTGTTTCAGCCCCTCTGTTTCAGCCCCTCTGTTTCTCGCCCTCTGTTTCAGCCCCTCTGTTTCTCGCCCTCTGTATCAGGCGATTGGTTTCAGCCCCTTTGTTTCAGCCCCACTTTTTCAGCCCCTCTGTTTCTCGCCCTCTGTTTCTCGCCCTCTGTTTCAGCCACTCTGTTTCTCGCCCTCAGTTTCTGCCCCTCTGTTTCAGCCGATCTGATTCAGCCTGTCTGATTCAGCCCCTCTGTTTCTCGCCCTCTGTTTCAGCCACTCTGTTTCAGCCCATCTGTTTCTTGCCCTCTGTTTCAGCCCCTCTGTTTCTCGCCCTCTGTTTCAGCCCCTCTGTTTCTCGCCCTCTGTTTCAGCCCCTCTGTTTCTCGCCCTCTGTTTCAGCCCCTCTGTTTCAGCCCCACTGTTTCAGTCCCTCTGTTTCTCGCCCTCTGTTTCTGGCCCTCTGTTTCAGCCCCTCTGTTTCTCGCTCTCTGTTTCAGCCCCTCTGTTTCAGCCCCTCTGTTTCAGCCCCTCTGTTTCTCGCCCTCTGTTTCATCCCCTGTTTCTTGCCCTCTGTTTCAGCCACTCTGTTTCACGCCCTCTGTTTCAGCCTCTCTGTTTCTCGCCCTCTGTTTCAGCCCCTCTGTTTCAGCCCCTCTGTTTCAGCTCCTCTGTTTCAGCCCCTCTGATTCAGCCCCTCTGTTTCTCGCCCTCTGTTTCAGCCCCTCTGTTTCTCGCCCTCTGTTTCAGCCCCTCTGTTTCAGCCCCTCTGTTTCAGCCCCTCTGTTTTTCGCCCTGTTTCAGCCCCTCTGTTTCTCGCCCTCTGTTTCAGCACCTCTGTTTCTCGCCCTCTGTTTCAGCCCCTCTGTTTCAGCCCCTCTGTTTCAGCCCCTCTGTTTCAGCCCCTCTGTTTCAGCCCCTCTGTTTCTCGCCCTCTGTTTCAGCCCCTCGGTTTCTCGCCCTCTGTTTCAGCCCCTCTATTTCTCGCCCTCTGTTTCAGCCCCTCTATTTTAGCCCCACTGTTTCAGCCCCTTTGTTTCAGCCACTATGTTTCTCGCCCTCTGTTTCAGCCCCTCTGTTTCTCGCCCTCTGTTTCAGCCCCTCTGTATCTCGCTCTCTGTTTCAGCCCCTCTATTTTAGCCCCACTGTTTCAGCCCCTTTGTTTCAGCCACTATGTTTCTCGCCCTCTGTTTCAGCCCCTCTATTTCTCGCCCTCTGTTTCAGCCCCTCTATTTTAGCCCCACTGTTTCAGCCCCTTTGTTTCAGCCACTATGTTTCTCGCCCTCTGTTTCAGCCCCTCTGTTTCCGCCCCTCTGTTTCAGCCCCTCTGTTTCAGCCCCTCTGTTTCTCGCCCTCTGTTTCAGCCACTCTGTTTCTCGCCCTCTGTTTCAGCCACTCTGTTTCTCGCCCTCTGTTTCAGTCCCTCTGTTTCAGCCCCTCTGTTTCAGTCCCTCTGTTTCAGCCCCTCTGTTTCTCGCCCTCTGTTTCAGCCCGTCTGTTTCTCGCCCTGTGTTTCAGCCTCTCTGTTTCTCGCCCTCTGTTTCAGCCCCACTGTTTGAGACCGTCTGTTTCAGCCCCTCTGTTTCAGCCCCTCTGTTTCTCGCCCTCTGTTTCAGCCCCTCTGTTTCTCGCCCTCTGTATCAGGCGATTGGTTTCAGCCCCTTTGTTTCAGCCCCACTTTTTCAGCCCCTCTGTTTCTCGCCCTCTGTTTCTCGCCCTCTGTTTCAGCCACTCTGTTTCTCGCCCTCAGTTTCTGCCCCTCTGTTTCAGCCGATCTGATTCAGCCTGTCTGATTCAGCCCCTCTGTTTCTCGCCCTCTGTTTCAGCCACTCTGTTTCAGCCCATCTGTTTCTTGCCCTCTGTTTCAGCCCCTCTGTTTCTCGCCCTCTGTTTCAGCCCCTCTGTTTCTCGCCCTCTGTTTCAGCCCCTCTGTTTCTCGCCCTCTGTTTCAGCCCCTCTGTTTCGCGCTCTCTGTTTCAGCCCCTCTGTTTCAGTCCCTCTGTTTCTTGCCCTCTGTTTCTGCCCCTCTGTTTCTCGCCCTCTTTTTCCGCCCCTCTGATTCAGCCCCTCTGTTTCAGACAATCTGAATCAGCCACTCTGATTCAGCCCCTCTGTTTCAGCCCCTCTGTTTCAGCCCCTCTGTTTCTCGCCCTCTGTTTCAGCCCCTCTGTTTCTCACCCTCTGTTTCAGCCCCTTTGTTTCAACCCCTCTGTTTCTCGCCCTCTGTTTCAGCCCCTCTGTTTCTCGGCATCTGTTTCAGCCCCTCTAATTCAGCCCCTCTGTTTCTCACCCTCTGTTTCAGCCCCTCTGTTTCTCGCCCTCTTTTTCAGCCCCTCTATTTCTTGCCCTCTGTTTCAGCCCCTCTGTTTCAGCCCCTCTGTTTCAGCCCCTCTGTTTCTCGTCCTCTGTTTCAGCCCCTCTGATTCTCGCCCTCTGTTTCATCCCCTCTGTTTCTCGCCCTCTGTTTCAGCCCCTTTATTTCTCGCCCTCTGTTTCAGCCCCTCTGTTTCAGCCCCACTGTTTCTCGCCCTCTGTTTCAGCCCCTCTGTTTCAGCCCCTCTGTTTCACGCCCTCTGTTTCAGCCCCTCTGTTTCTCACCCTCTGTTTCAGCCCCTCTGTTTCAACCCCTCTGTTTCTCGCCCTCTGTTTCAGCCCCTCTGTTTCTCGGCATCTGTTTCAGCCCCTCTGATTCAGCCCCTCTGTTTCAGCCCCTCTGTTTCAGTCCCTCTGTTTCTCGCCCTCTGTTTCTCGCCCTCTGTTTCAGCCCCTCTGTTTCTCGCCCTCTGTTTCATCCACTCTGTTTCTCGCCCTCTGTTTCAGCCCCTCTGTTTCAGCCCCTCTGTTTCAGCCCCTCTGTTTCAGCCCCTCTGTTTCTCGCCCTCTGTTTCAGCCCCTCTGTTTCTTGCCCTCTGTTTCAGCCCCTCTGTTTCTCGCCCTCTGTTTCAGCCTCTCTGTTTCTCGCCCTCTGTTTCAGCCCCTCTGTTTCAGCCCCTCTGATTCAGCCCCTCTGTTTCAGCCCCTCTGTTTCTCGCCCTCTGTTTCAGCCCCTCTGATTCAGCCCCTCTGTTTCAGCCCCTCTGATTCAGCCCCTCTGTTTCAGCCCCTCTATTTCAGCCCCTCTGTTTCAGCCCCTCTGTTTCAGGCTCTCTGTTTCAGCCCGTCTGTTTCAGCCCCTCTGTTTCAGCCCCTCTGATTCAGCCCCTCTGTTTCAGGCTCTCTGTTTCAGCCCGTCTGTTTCAGCCCCTCTGTTTCAGCCCCTCTATTTCAGCCCCTCTGTTTCAGCCCCTCTGTTTCAGGCTCTCTGTTTCAGCCCGTCTGTTTCAGCCTCTCTGTTTCTCGCCCTCTGTTTCAGGCCCTCTGCTTCAGCCCCTCTGTTTCTCGCCCTCTGTTTCAGCCCCTCTGTTTCTCGCCCTCTGTTTCAGCCCCTCTGTTTCGCACTCTCTGTTTCAGCCCCTCTGTTTCAGCCCCTCTGTTTCTCGCCCTCTGTTTCGGCTCCTCTGTTTCTCGCCCTCTGTTTCAGCCCCTCTGTTTCTCGCCCTCTGTTTCAGCCCCTCTGATTCAGCCCCTCTGTTTCAGCCCCTCTGAATTAGCCCCTCTGTTTCAGCCCCTCTGTTTCTCGTCCTCTGTTTCAGCCCCTCTGTTTCTCACCCTCTGTTTCAGCACCTCTGTTTCAGCCCCTCTGTTTCTCGCCCTCTGTTTCAGCCCCTCTGTTTCTCGCCCTCTGTTTCAGCCCCTCTGATTCAGCCCCTCTGTTTCTCGCCCTCTGTTTCAGCCCCTCTGTTTCTCGCCATCTGTTTCAGCCCCTCTGTTTCTCGCCCTCTTTTTCGGCCCCTCTGTTTCAGCCCCTCTGTTTCAGCCCCTCTGTTTCTCGCCCTCTGTTTCAGCCCCTCTGTTTCTCGCCCTCTGTTTCAGCCCCTCTGTTTCAGCCCCTCTGATTCAGCCCCTCTGTTTCAGCCCCTCTGATTCAGCCCCTCTGTTTCAGACCCTCTATTTCAGCCCCTCTGTTTCAGCCACTCTGTTTCAGGCTCTCTGTTTCAGCCCGTCTGTTTCAGCCCCTCTGTTTCAGCCCCTCTGTTTCAGCCCCTCTGATTCAGTACCTTAGTTTCTCGCCCTCTGTTTCAGGCTCTCTGTTTCAGCCCGTCTGTTTCAGCCCCTCTGTTTCAGCCCCTCTGATTCAGTCCCTTAGTTTCTCGCCCTCTGTTTCAGGCCCTCTGTTTCAGCCCCTCTGATTCAGCCCCTCTGATTCAGCCCCTCTGTTTCTCGCCCTCTGTTTCAGCCCCTCTGTTTCAGCCCCTCTGATTCAGCCCCTCTGATTCAGCCCCTCTGTTTCTCGCCCTCTGTTTCTGCCCCTCTGTTTCAGCCCCTCTGTTTCAGCCCCTCTGTTTCTTGCCCTCTGTTTCAGCCCCTCTGTTTCAGCCCCTCTGTTTCAGCCCCTCCGATTCAGCCCCTCTGTTTCAGCCCCTCTGTTTCAGCCCCTCTGTTTCAGCCCCTCTGTTTCTCGCCCTCTGTTTCAGCCCCTCTGATTCAGCCCCTCTGTTTCTCGCCCTCTGTTTCAGCCCCTCTGTTTCTCGCCCTCTGTTTCTCGCCCTCTGTTTCAGCCCCTCTGTTTCAGCCCCTCTGTTTCTCGCCCTCTGTTTCAGCCCCTCTGTTTCTCGCCCTCTGTTTCAGCCCCTCTGTTTCTCGCGCTCTGTTTCAGCCCCTCTGTTTCAGCCCCTCTGTTTCTCGCACTCTGTTTCTGCCCCTCAGTTTCTCGCCCTCTGTTTCAGCCCCTCTGTTTCTCGCCTTCTGTTTCAGCCCCTCTGATTCAGCCCCTCTGTTTCAGCCCTTCTGATTCAGCCCCTCTGATTCAGCCCCTCTGTTTCTCGCCCTCTGTTTCAGCCCCTCTGTTTCAGCCCTTCTGTTTCAGCCACTCTGTTTCAGCCCCTCTGTTTCTTGCCCTCTGTTTCAGCCCCTCTGTTTCTCGACCTCTGTTTCAGTCCCTCTGTTTCTCGCCATATGTTTCAGCCCCTCTGTTTCGCGCTCTCTGTTTCAGCCCCTCTGTTTCAGCTCCTCTGTTTCTCGTCCTCTGTTTCTGCCCCTCTGTTTCTCGCCCTCTGTTTCAGCCCCACTGATTAAGCCCCTCTGTTTCAGCCCCTCTGAATCAGCCCCTCTGATTCAGCCCCTCTGTTTCAGCCCCTCTGTTTCAGCCCCTCTGTTTCTCGCCCTCTGTTTCAGCCCCTCTGTTTCTCACCCTCTGTTTCAGAGCCTCTGTTTCAGCCCCTCTGTTTCTCGCTCTCTGTTTCAGCCCCTCTGTTTCTCTCCCTCTGTTTCAGCCCCTCTGATTCAGCCCCTCTGTTTCTCGCCCTCTGTTTCAGCCCCTCTGTTTCTCGCCACCGTTTCAGCCCCTCTGTTTCTCGCCCTCTGTTTCAGCCCCTCTGTTTCAGCCCCTCTGTTTCTCGCATTCTGTTTCAGCCCATCTGTTTCTCGCCCTCTGTTTCAGCCACTCTGTTTCTCGCCCTCTGTTTCAGCCCCTCTATTTCTCGCCCTCTGTTTCAGCCCCTCTGTTTTAGCCCCACTGTTTCAGCACCTTTGTTTCAGCCCCTCTGTTTCTCGCCCTCTGTTTCAGCCGCTCTGTTTCTCGCCCTCTGTATCAGCCCCTCTGTTTCAGCCCCACTGTTTCAGTCCCTCTGTTTCTCGCCCTCTGTTTCTGGCCCTCTGTTTCAGCCCCTCTGTTTCTCGCTCTCTGTTTCAGCCCCTCTGTTTCAGCCCGTCTGTTTCAGCCCCTCTGTTTCTCGCCCTCTGTTTCATCCCCTCTGTTTCTTGCCCTCTGTTTCAGCCACTCTGTTTCTCGCCCTCTGTTTCAGCCTCTCTGTTTCTCGCCCTCTGTTTCAGCCCCTCTGTTTCAGCCCCTCTGTTTCAGCCCCTCTGTTTCAGCCCCTCGGATACAGCCCCTCTGTTTCTCGCCCTCTGTTTCAGCCCCTCTGTTTCTCGCCCTCTGTTTCAGCCCCTCTGTTTCAGCCCCTCTGTTTCAGCCCCTCTGTTTCTCGCCCTGTTTCAGCCCCTCTGTTTCTCGCCCTCTGTTTCAGCACCTCTGTTTCTCGCCCTCTGTTTCTGCCCCTCAGTTTCTCGCCCTCTGTTTCAGCCTCTCTGTTTCTCGCCTTCTGTTTCAGCCCCTCTGATTCAGCCCATCTGTTTCAGACCTTCTGATTCAGCCCCTCTGATTCAGCCCCTCTGTTTCTCGCCCTCTGTTTCAGCCCCTCTGTTTCAGCCCTTCTGTTTCAGCCACTCTGTTTCAGCCCCTCTGTTTCTCGCCCTCTGTTTCAGCCCCTCTGTTTCTCGACCTCTGTTTCAGTCCCTCTGTTTCTCGCCATATGTTTCAGCCCCTCTGTTTCGCGCTCTCTGTTTCAGCCCCTCTGTTTCAGCTCCTCTGTTTCTCGCCCTCTGTTTCTGCCCCTCTGTTTCTCGCCCTCTGTTTCAGCCCCACTGATTAAGCCCCTCTGTTTCAGCCCCTCTGAATCAGCCCCTCTGATTCAGCCCCTCTGTTTCAGCCCCTCTGTTTCAGCCCCGCTGTTTCTCGCCCTCTGTTTCAGCCCCTCTGTTTCTCACCCTCTGTTTCAGAGCCTCTGTTTCAGCCCCTCTGTTTCTCGCCCTCTGTTTCAGCCCCTCTGTTTCTCTCCCTCTGTTTCAGCCCCTCTGATTCAGCCCCTCTGTTTCTCGCCCTCTGTTTCAGCCCCTCTGTTTCTCGCCACCGTTTCAGCCCCTCTGTTTCTTGCCCTCTGTTTTAGCCCCACTGTTTCAGCACCTTTGTTTCAGCCCCTCTGTTTCTCGCCCTCTGTTTCAGCCGCTCTGTTTCTCGCCCTCTGTTTCAGCCCCTCTGTTTCAGCCCCACTGTTTCAGTCCCTCTGTTTCTCGCCCTCTGTTTCTGGCCCTCTGTTTCAGCCCCTCTGTTTCTCGCTCTCTGTTTCAGCCCCTCTGTTTCAGCCCCTCTGTTTCAGCCCCTCTGTTTCTCGCCCTCTGTTTCATCCCCTGTTTCTTGCCCTCTGTTTCAGCCACTCTGTTTCACGCCCTCTGTTTCAGCCTCTCTGTTTCTCGCCCTCTGTTTCAGCCCCTCTGTTTCAGCCCCTCTGTTTCAGCTCCTCTGTTTCAGCCCCTCTGATTCAGCCCCTCTGTTTCTCGCCCTCTGTTTCAGCCCCTCTGTTTCTCGCCCTCTGTTTCAGCCCCTCTGTTTCAGCCCCTCTGTTTCAGCCCCTCTGTTTTTCGCCCTGTTTCAGCCCCTCTGTTTCTCGCCCTCTGTTTCAGCACCTCTGTTTCTCGCCCTCTGTTTCAGCCCCTCTGTTTCAGCCCCTCTGTTTCAGCCCCTCTGTTTCAGCCCCTCTGTTTCAGCCCCTCTGTTTCTCGCCCTCTGTTTCAGCCCCTCGGTTTCTCGCCCTCTGTTTCAGCCCCTCTATTTCTCGCCCTCTGTTTCAGCCCCTCTATTTTAGCCCCACTGTTTCAGCCCCTTTGTTTCAGCCACTATGTTTCTCGCCCTCTGTTTCAGCCCCTCTGTTTCTCGCCCTCTGTTTCAGCCCCTCTGTATCTCGCTCTCTGTTTCAGCCCCTCTGTTTCCGCCCCTCTGTTTCAGCCCCTCTGTTTCAGCCCCTCTGTTTCTCGCCCTCTGTTTCAGCCACTCTGTTTCTCGCCCTCTGTTTCAGCCACTCTGTTTCTCGCCCTCTGTTTCAGTTCCTCTGTTTCAGCCCCTCTGTTTCAGTCCCTCTGTTTCAGCCCCTCTGTTTCTCGCCCTCTGTTTCAGCCCGTCTGTTTCTCGCCCTGTGTTTCAGCCTCTCTGTTTCTCGCCCTCTGTTTCAGCCCCACTGTTTGAGACCGTCTGTTTCAGCCCCTCTGTTTCAGCCCCTCTGTTTCTCGCCCTCTGTATCAGGCGCTTTGTTTCAGCCCCTTTGTTTCAGCCCCACTTTTTCAGCCCCTCCGTTTCTCGCCCTCTGTTTCTCGCCCTCTGTTTCAGCCACTCTGTTTCTCGCCCTCAGTTTCTGCCCCTCTGTTTCAGCCGATCTGATTCAGCCTGTCTGATTCAGCCCCTCTGTTTCTCGCCCTCTGTTTCAGCCACTCTGTTTCAGCCCATCTGTTTCTTGCCCTCTGTTTCAGCCCCTCTGTTTCTCGCCCTCTGTTTCAGCCCCTCTGTTTCTCGCCCTCTGTTTCAGCCCCTCTGTTTCTCGCCCTCTGTTTCAGCCCCTCTGTTTCGCGCTCTCTGTTTCAGCCCCTCTGTTTCAGTCCCTCTGTTTCTTGCCCTCTGTTTCTGCCCCTCTGTTTCTCGCCCTCTTTTTCCGCCCCTCTGATTCAGCCCCTCTGTTTCAGACAATCTGAATCAGCCACTCTGATTCAGCCCCTCTGTTTCAGCCCCTCTGTTTCAGCCCCTCTGTTTCTCGCCCTCTGTTTCAGCCCCTCTGTTTCTCACCCTCTGTTTCAGCCCCTTTGTTTCAACCCCTCTGTTTCTCGCCCTCTGTTTCAGCCCCTCTGTTTCTCGGCATCTGTTTCAGCCCCTCTAATTCAGCCCCTCTGTTTCTCACCCTCTGTTTCAGCCCCTCTGTTTCTCGCCCTCTTTTTCAGCCCCTCTATTTCTTGCCCTCTGTTTCAGCCTCTCTGTTTCAGCCCCTCTGTTTCAGCCCCTCTGTTTCTCGTCCTCTGTTTCAGCCCCTCTGATTCTCGCCCTCTGTTTCATCCCCTCTGTTTCTCGCCCTCTGTTTCAGCCCCTTTATTTCTCGCCCTCTGTTTCAGCCCCTCTGTTTCAGCCCCACTGTTTCTCGCCCTCTGTTTCAGCCCCTCTGTTTCAGCCCCTCTGTTTCACGCCCTCTGTTTCAGCCCCTCTGTTTCTCACCCTCTGTTTCAGCCCCTCTGTTTCAACCCCTCTGTTTCTCGCCCTCTGTTTCAGCCCCTCTGTTTCTCGGCATCTGTTTCAGCCCCTCTGATTCAGCCCCTCTGTTTCAGCCCCTCTGTTTCAGTCCCTCTGTTTCTCGCCCTCTGTTTCAGCCCCTCTGTTTCTCGCCCTCTGTTTCATCCACTCTGTTTCTCGCCCTCTGTTTCAGCCCCTCTGTTTCAGCCCCTCTGTTTCAGCCCCTCTGTTTCAGCCCCTCTGTTTCTCGCCCTCTGTTTCAGCCCCTCTGTTTCTTGCCCTCTGTTTCAGCCCCTCTGTTTCTCGCCCTCTGTTTCAGCCTCTCTGTTTCTCGCCCTCTGTTTCAGCCCCTCTGTTTCAGCCCCTCTGATTCAGCCCCTCTGTTTCAGCCCCTCTGTTTCTCGCCCTCTGTTTCAGCCCCTCTGATTCAGCCCCTCTGTTTCAGCCCCTCTGATTCAGCCCCTCTGTTTCAGCCCCTCTAATTCAGCCCCTCTGTTTCAGCCCCTCTGTTTCAGGCTCTCTGTTTCAGCCCGTCTGTTTCAGCCCCTCTGTTTCAGCCCCTCTGATTCAGCCCCTCTGTTTCAGGCTCTCTGTTTCAGCCCGTCTGTTTCAGCCCCTCTGTTTCAGCCCCTCTATTTCAGCCCCTCTGTTTCAGCCCCTCTGTTTCAGGCTCTCTGTTTCAGCCCGTCTGTTTCAGCCTCTCTGTTTCTCGCCCTCTGTTTCAGGCCCTCTGTTTCAGCCCCTCTGTTTCTCGCCCTCTGTTTCAGCCCCTCTGTTTCTCGCCCTCTGTTTCAGCCCCTCTGTTTCGCACTCTCTGTTTCAGCCCCTCTGTTTCAGCCCCTCTGTTTCTCGCCCTCTGTTTCTGCTCCTCTGTTTCTCGCCCTCTGTTTCAGCACCTCTGTTTCTCGCCCTCTGTTTCAGCCCCTCTGATTCTGCCCCTCTGTTTCAGCCCCTCTGAATTAGCCCCTCTGTTTCAGCCCCTCTGTTTCTCGTCCTCTGTTTCAGCCCCTCTGTTTCTCACCCTCTGTTTCAGCACCTCTGTTTCAGCCCCTCTGTTTCTCGCCCTCTGTTTCAGCCCCTCTGTTTCTCGCCCTCTGTTTCAGCCCCTCTGATTCAGCCCCTCTGTTTCTCGCCCTCTGTTTCAGCCCCTCTGTTTCTCGCCATCTGTTTCAGCCCCTCTGTTGCTCGCCCTCTTTTTCGGCCCCTCTGTTTCAGCCCCTCTGTTTCAGCCCCTCTGTTTCTCGCCCTCTGTTTCAGCCCCTCTGTTTCTCGCCCTCTGTTTCAGCCCCTCTGTTTCAGCCCCTCTGATTCAGCCCCTCTGTTTCAGCCCCTCTGATTCAGCCCCTCTGTTTCAGACCCTCTATTTCAGCCCCTCTGTTTCAGCCACTCTGTTTCAGGCTCTCTGTTTCAGCCCGTCTGTTTCAGCCCCTCTGTTTCAGCCCCTCTGTTTCAGCCCCTCTGATTCAGTACCTTAGTTTCTCGCCCTCTGTTTCAGGCTCTCTGTTTCAGCCCGTCTGTTTCAGCCCCTCTGTTTCAGCCCCTCTGATTCAGTCCCTTAGTTTCTCGCCCTCTGTTTCAGGCCCTCTGTTTCAGCCCCTCTGATTCAGCCCCTCTGATTCAGCCCCTCTGTTTCTCGCCCTCTGTTTCAGCCCCTCTGTTTCAGCCCCTCTGATTCAGCCCCTCTGATTCAGCCCCTCTGTTTCTCGCCCTCTGTTTCTGCCCCTCTGTTTCAGCCCCTCTGTTTCAGCCCCTCTGTTTCTTGCCCTCTGTTTCAGCCCCTCTGTTTCAGCCCCTCTGTTTCAGCCCCTCCGATTCAGCCCCTCTGTTTCAGCCCCTCTGTTTCAGTCCCTCTGTTTCAGCCCCTCTGTTTCTCGCCCTCTGTTTCAGCCCCTCTGATTCAGCCCCTCTGTTTCTCGCCCTCTGTTTCAGCCCCTCTGTTTCTCGCCCTCTGTTTCTCGCCCTCTGTTTCAGCCCCTCTGTTTCAGCCCCTCTGTTTCTCGCCCTCTGTTTCAGCCCCTCTGTTTCTCGCCCTCTGTTTCAGCCCCTCTGTTTCTCGCCCTCTGTTTCAGCCCCTCTGTTTCAGCCCCTCTGTTTCAGCCCCTCTGTTTCTCGCCCTCTGTTTCAGCCCCTCTGTTTCTCGCCCTCTGTTTCAGCCCCTCGGTTTCTCGCCCTCTGTTTCAGCCCCTCTATTTCTCGCCCTCTGTTTCAGCCCCTCTATTTTAGCCCCACTGTTTCAGCCCCTTTGTTTCAGCCACTATGTTTCTCGCCCTCTGTTTCAGCCCCTCTTTTTCCGCCCCTCTGTTTCAGCCCCTCTGTTTCTCGCTCTCTGTTTCAGCCCCTCTGTTTCCGCCCCTCTGTTTCAACCCCTCTGTTTCAGCCCCTCTGTTTCTCGCCCTCTGTTTCAGCCCCTCTGTTTCTTGCCCTCTGTTTCAGCCCCTCGTTTTCTCGCCCTCTGTTTCAGCCACTCTGTTTCTGGCCCTCTGTTTCAGCCCCTCTGTTTCTCGCTCTCTTTTTCAGCCCCTCTGTTTCCGCCCCACTGTTTCAGCCCCTCTGTTTCAGCCCCTCTGTTTCTCGCCCTCTGTTTCAGCCACTCTGTTTCTCGCCCTCTGTTTCAGCCACTCTGTTTCTCGCCCTCTGTTTCAGCCCCTCTGTTTCAGCCCCTCTGTTTCAGTCCCTCTGTTTCAGCCCCTCTGTTTCTCGCCCTCTGTTTCAGCCCCTCTGTTTCTCGCCCTGTGTTTCAGCCTCTCTGTTTCTCGCCCTCTGTTTCAGCCCCACTGTTTCAGCCCGTCTGTTTCAGCCCCTCTGTTTCAGCCCCTCTGTTTCTCGCCCTCTGTTTCAGCCCCTCTGTTTCTCGCCCTCGGTATCAGGTGCTTTGTTTCAGCCCCTTTGTTTCAGCCCCACTTTTTCAGCCCCTCTCTTTCTCGCCCTGTTTCTCGCCCTCTGTTTCAGCCCCTCTGTTTCAGCCCAACTGATTCAGCCTGTCTGATTCAGCCCCTCTGTTTCTCGCCCTCTGTTTCAGCCACTCTGTTTCAGCCCCTCTGTTTCTTGCCCTCTGTTTCAGCCCCTCTGTTTCTCGCCCTCTGTTTCAGCCCCTCTGTTTCTCGCCCTCTGTTTCAGCCCCTCTGTTTCTCGCCCTCTGTTTCAGTCCCTCTGTTTCGCGCTCTCTGTTTCAGCCTCTCTGTTTCAGTCCCTCTGTTTCTTGCCCTCTGTTTCTGCCCCTCTGTTACTCGCCCTCTTTTTCCGCCCCTCTGATTCAGCCCCTCTGTTTCAGACCCTCTGAATCAGCCACTCTGATTCAGCCCCACTGTTTCAGCCCCTCTGTTTCAGCCCCTCTGTTTAACGCCCTCTGTTTCAGCCCCTCTGTATCTCACCCTCTGTTTCAGCCCCTCTGTTTCAGCCCCTCTGTTTCTCGCCCTCTGTTTCAGCCCCTCTGATTCTCGGCATCTGTTTCAGCCCCTCTGATTCAGCCCCTCTGTTTCTCACCCTCTGTTTCAGCCCCTCTGTTTTTCGCCCTCTTTTTCAGCCCCTCTATTTCTTGCCCTCTGTTTCAGCCCCTCTGTTTCAGCCCCTCTGTTTCAGCCCCTCTGTTTCTCGCCCTCTGTTTCAGCCCCTCTGATTCTCGCCCTCTGTTTCATCCCCTCTGTTTCTCGCCCTCCGTTTCAGCCCCTTTATTTCTCGCCCTCTGTTTCAGCCCCTCTGTTTCAGCCCCACTGTTTCAGCCACTCTGTTTCAGCCCCTCTGTTTCTCGCCCTCTGTTTCAGCCCCTCTGTTTCTCGCCCTCTGTTTCTCACCCTCTGTTTCAGCCCCTCTGTTTCTCGCCCTCTGTTTCAGCCCCTCTGTTTCTCGCCCTCTGTTTCAGCCCCTCTGTTTCAGCCCCTCTTTTAGAGCCCCTCTGTTTCAGCCCCTCTGTTTCTCGCCCTCTGTTTCAGCCCCTCTGTTTGAGACCCTCTGTTTCTCGCCCTCTGTTTCTTGCCCTCTGGTTCAGCCCCTCTGTTTCTCGCCCTCTGTTTCAGCCTCTCTGTTTCTCGCCTTCTGTTTCAGCCCCTCTGTTTCAGCAGCTCTGATTCAGCCCCTCCGTTTCAGCCCCTCTGTTTCTCGTCCTCTGTTTCAGCCCCTCTGATTCAGCCCCTCTGTTTCAGCCCCTCTGATTCAGCCCCTCTGTTTCAGCCCCTCTATTTCAGCCTCTCTGTTTCAGCCCCTCTGTTTCAGGCTCTCTGTTTCAGCCCGTCTGTTTCAGCCCCTCTGTTTCAGCCCCTCTGATTCAGTCCCTTAGTTTCTCGCCCTCTGTTTCAGCCCCTCTGTTTCAGCCCCTCTGATTCAGCCCCTCTGATTCAGCCCCTCTGTTTCTCGCCCTCTGTTTCAGCCCCTCTGTTTCAGCCCCTCTGTTTCTAGCCCTCTGTTTCTGCCCCTCTGTTTCAGCCCCTCTGTTTCAGCCCCTCTGTTTCTTGCCCTCTGTTTCAACCCCTCTGTTTCAGCCCCTCTGTTTCAGCCCCTCCGATTCAGCCCCTCTGTTTCAGCCCCTCTGTTTCTGCCTCTCTGTTTCAGCCCCTCTGTTTCTCGCCCTTTGTTTCAGCCCCTCTGTTTCTCGCCCTCTGTTTCAGCCCCTCTGTTTCAGCCCCTCTGTTTCAGCCCCTCTGTTTCTCGCCCTCTGTTTCAGCCCCTCTGTTTCTTGCCCTCTGATTCAGCCCCTCTGATTCTCGCCCTCTGTTTCAGCCCCTCTGATTCTCGCCCTCTGTTTCATCACCTCTGTTTCTCGCCCTCCGTTTCAGCCCCTTTATTTCTCGCCCTCTGTTTCAGCCCCTCTGTTTCAGCCCCACTGTTTCAGCCACTCTGTTTCAGCCCCTCTGTTTCTCGCCCTCTGTTTCAGCCCCTCTGTTTCTCGCCCTCTGTTTCTCACCCTCTGTTTCAGCCCCTCTGTTTCTCGCCCTCTGTTTCAGCCCCTCTGTTTCTCGCCCTCTGTTTCAGCCCCTCTGTTTCTCGCCCTCTGTTTCATCCACTCTGTTTCTCGCCCTCTGTTTCAGCCCCTCTGTTTCAGCCCCTCTGTTTCAGCCCCTCTGTTTCAGCCCCTCTGTTTCTCGCCCTCTGTTTCAGCCCCTCTGTTTCTTGCCCTCTGTTTCAGCCCCTCTGTTTCTCGCCCTCTGTTTCAGCCTCTCTGTTTCTCGCCCTCTGTTTCAGCCCCTCTGTTTCAGCCCCTCTGATTCAGCCCCTCTGTTTCAGCCCCTCTGTTTCTCGCCCTCTGTTTCAGCCCCTCTGATTCAGCCCCTCTGTTTCAGCCCCTCTGATTCAGCCCCTCTGTTTCAGCCCCTCTAATTCAGCCCCTCTGTTTCAGCCCCTCTGTTTCAGGCTCTCTGTTTCAGCCCGTCTGTTTCAGCCCCTCTGTTTCAGCCCCTCTGATTCAGCCCCTCTGTTTCAGGCTCTCTGTTTCAGCCCGTCTGTTTCAGCCCCTCTGTTTCAGCCCCTCTATTTCAGCCCCTCTGTTTCAGCCCCTCTGTTTCAGGCTCTCTGTTTCAGCCCGTCTGTTTCAGCCTCTCTGTTTCTCGCCCTCTGTTTCAGGCCCTCTGTTTCAGCCCCTCTGTTTCTCGCCCTCTGTTTCAGCCCCTCTGTTTCTCGCCCTCTGTTTCAGCCCATCTGTTTCGCACTCTCTGTTTCAGCCCCTCTGTTTCAGCCCCTCTGTTTCTCGCCCTCTGTTTCTGCTCCTCTGTTTCTCGCCCTCTGTTTCAGCCCCTCTGTTTCTCGCCCTCTGTTTCAGCCCCTCTGATTCTGCCCCTCTGTTTCAGCCCCTCTGAATTAGCCCCTCTGTTTCAGCCCCTCTGTTTCTCGTCCTCTGTTTCAGCCCCTCTGTTTCTCACCCTCTGTTTCAGCACCTCTGTTTCAGCCCCTCTGTTTCTCGCCCTCTGTTTCAGCCCCTCTGTTTCTCGCCCTCTGTTTCAGCCCCTCTGATTCAGCCCCTCTGTTTCTCGCCCTCTGTTTCAGCCCCTCTGTTTCTCGCCATCTGTTTCAGCCCCTCTGTTGCTCGCCCTCTTTTTCGGCCCCTCTGTTTCAGCCCCTCTGTTTCAGCCCCTCTGTTTCTCGCCCTCTGTTTCAGCCCCTCTGTTTCTCGCCCTCTGTTTCAGCCCCTCTGTTTCAGCCCCTCTGATTCAGCCCCTCTGTTTCAGCCCCTCTGATTCAGCCCCTCTGTTTCAGACCCTCTATTTCAGCCCCTCTGTTTCAGCCACTCTGTTTCAGGCTCTCTGTTTCAGCCCGTCTGTTTCAGCCCCTCTGTTTCAGCCCCTCTGTTTCAGCCCCTCTGATTCAGTACCTTAGTTTCTCGCCCTCTGTTTCAGGCTCTCTGTTTCAGCCCGTCTGTTTCAGCCCCTCTGTTTCAGCCCCTCTGATTCAGTCCCTTAGTTTCTCGCCCTCTGTTTCAGGCCCTCTGTTTCAGCCCCTCTGATTCAGCCCCTCTGATTCAGCCCCTCTGTTTCTCGCCCTCTGTTTCAGCCCCTCTGTTTCAGCCCCTCTGATTCAGCCCCTCTGATTCAGCCCCTCTGTTTCTCGCCCTCTGTTTCTGCCCCTCTGTTTCAGCCCCTCTGTTTCAGCCCCTCTGTTTCTTGCCCTCTGTTTCAGCCCCTCTGTTTCAGCCCCTCTGTTTCAGCCCCTCCGATTCAGCCCCTCTGTTTCAGCCCCTCTGTTTCAGTCCCTCTGTTTCAGCCCCTCTGTTTCTCGCCCTCTGTTTCAGCCCCTCTGATTCAGCCCCTCTGTTTCTCGCCCTCTGTTTCAGCCCCTCTGTTTCTCGCCCTCTGTTTCTCGCCCTCTGTTTCAGCCCCTCTGTTTCAGCCCCTCTGTTTCTCGCCCTCTGTTTCAGCCCCTCTGTTTCTCGCCCTCTGTTTCAGCCCCTCTGTTTCTCGCCCTCTGTTTCAGCCCCTCTGTTTCAGCCCCTCTGTTTCAGCCCCTCTGTTTCTCGCCCTCTGTTTCAGCCCCTCTGTTTCTCGCCCTCTGTTTCAGCCCCTCGGTTTCTCGCCCTCTGTTTCAGCCCCTCTATTTCTCGCCCTCTGTTTCAGCCCCTCTATTTTAGCCCCACTGTTTCAGCCCCTTTGTTTCAGCCACTATGTTTCTCGCCCTCTGTTTCAGCCCCTCTTTTTCCGCCCCTCTGTTTCAGCCCCTCTGTTTCTCGCTCTCTGTTTCAGCCCCTCTGTTTCCGCCCCTCTGTTTCAACCCCTCTGTTTCAGCCCCTCTGTTTCTCGCCCTCTGTTTCAGCCCCTCTGTTTCTTGCCCTCTGTTTCAGCCCCTCGTTTTCTCGCCCTCTGTTTCAGCCACTCTGTTTCTGGCCCTCTGTTTCAGCCCCTCTGTTTCTCGCTCTCTTTTTCAGCCCCTCTGTTTCCGCCCCACTGTTTCAGCCCCTCTGTTTCAGCCCCTCTGTTTCTCGCCCTCTGTTTCAGCCACTCTGTTTCTCGCCCTCTGTTTCAGCCACTCTGTTTCTCGCCCTCTGTTTCAGCCCCTCTGTTTCAGCCCCTCTGTTTCAGTCCCTCTGTTTCAGCCCCTCTGTTTCTCGCCCTCTGTTTCAGCCCCTCTGTTTCTCGCCCTGTGTTTCAGCCTCTCTGTTTCTCGCCCTCTGTTTCAGCCCCACTGTTTCAGCCCGTCTGTTTCAGCCCCTCTGTTTCAGCCCCTCTGTTTCTCGCCCTCTGTTTCAGCCCCTCTGTTTCTCGCCCTCGGTATCAGGTGCTTTGTTTCAGCCCCTTTGTTTCAGCCCCACTTTTTCAGCCCCTCTCTTTCTCGCCCTGTTTCTCGCCCTCTGTTTCAGCCCCTCTGTTTCAGCCCAACTGATTCAGCCTGTCTGATTCAGCCCCTCTGTTTCTCGCCCTCTGTTTCAGCCACTCTGTTTCAGCCCCTCTGTTTCTTGCCCTCTGTTTCAGCCCCTCTGTTTCTCGCCCTCTGTTTCAGCCCCTCTGTTTCTCGCCCTCTGTTTCAGCCCCTCTGTTTCTCGCCCTCTGTTTCAGTCCCTCTGTTTCGCGCTCTCTGTTTCAGCCTCTCTGTTTCAGTCCCTCTGTTTCTTGCCCTCTGTTTCTGCCCCTCTGTTACTCGCCCTCTTTTTCCGCCCCTCTGATTCAGCCCCTCTGTTTCAGACCCTCTGAATCAGCCACTCTGATTCAGCCCCACTGTTTCAGCCCCTCTGTTTCAGCCCCTCTGTTTAACGCCCTCTGTTTCAGCCCCTCTGTATCTCACCCTCTGTTTCAGCCCCTCTGTTTCAGCCCCTCTGTTTCTCGCCCTCTGTTTCAGCCCCTCTGATTCTCGGCATCTGTTTCAGCCCCTCTGATTCAGCCCCTCTGTTTCTCACCCTCTGTTTCAGCCCCTCTGTTTTTCGCCCTCTTTTTCAGCCCCTCTATTTCTTGCCCTCTGTTTCAGCCCCTCTGTTTCAGCCCCTCTGTTTCAGCCCCTCTGTTTCTCGCCCTCTGTTTCAGCCCCTCTGATTCTCGCCCTCTGTTTCATCCCCTCTGTTTCTCGCCCTCCGTTTCAGCCCCTTTATTTCTCGCCCTCTGTTTCAGCCCCTCTGTTTCAGCCCCACTGTTTCAGCCACTCTGTTTCAGCCCCTCTGTTTCTCGCCCTCTGTTTCAGCCCCTCTGTTTCTCGCCCTCTGTTTCTCACCCTCTGTTTCAGCCCCTCTGTTTCTCGCCCTCTGTTTCAGCCCCTCTGTTTCTCGCCCTCTGTTTCAGCCCCTCTGTTTCAGCCCCTCTTTTAGAGCCCCTCTGTTTCAGCCCCTCTGTTTCTCGCCCTCTGTTTCAGCCCCTCTGTTTGAGACCCTCTGTTTCTCGCCCTCTGTTTCTTGCCCTCTGGTTCAGCCCCTCTGTTTCTCGCCCTCTGTTTCAGCCTCTCTGTTTCTCGCCTTCTGTTTCAGCCCCTCTGTTTCAGCAGCTCTGATTCAGCCCCTCCGTTTCAGCCCCTCTGTTTCTCGTCCTCTGTTTCAGCCCCTCTGATTCAGCCCCTCTGTTTCAGCCCCTCTGATTCAGCCCCTCTGTTTCAGCCCCTCTATTTCAGCCTCTCTGTTTCAGCCCCTCTGTTTCAGGCTCTCTGTTTCAGCCCGTGTGTTTCAGCCCCTCTGTTTCAGCCCCTCTGATTCAGTCCCTTAGTTTCTCGCCCTCTGTTTCAGCCCCTCTGTTTCAGCCCCTCTGATTCAGCCCCTCTGATTCAGCCCCTCTGTTTCTCGCCCTCTGTTTCAGCCCCTCTGTTTCAGCCCCTCTGTTTCTAGCCCTCTGTTTCTGCCCCTCTGTTTCAGCCCCTCTGTTTCAGCCCCTCTGTTTCTTGCCCTCTGTTTCAACCCCTCTGTTTCAGCCCCTCTGTTTCAGCCCCTCCGATTCAGCCCCTCTGTTTCAGCCCCTCTGTTTCTGCCTCTCTGTTTCAGCCCCTCTGTTTCTCGCCCTTTGTTTCAGCCCCTCTGTTTCTCGCCCTCTGTTTCAGCCCCTCTGTTTCAGCCCCTCTGTTTCAGCCCCTCTGTTTCTCGCCCTCTGTTTCAGCCCCTCTGTTTCTTGCCCTCTGATTCAGCCCCTCTGATTCTCGCCCTCTGTTTCAGCCCCTCTGATTCTCGCCCTCTGTTTCATCACCTCTGTTTCTCGCCCTCCGTTTCAGCCCCTTTATTTCTCGCCCTCTGTTTCAGCCCCTCTGTTTCAGCCCCACTGTTTCAGCCACTCTGTTTCAGCCCCTCTGTTTCTCGCCCTCTGTTTCAGCCCCTCTGTTTCTCGCCCTCTGTTTCAGCTCCTCTGTTTCTCGCCCTCTGTTTCAGCCCCTCTGTTTCAGACCCTCTGTTTCTCGCCCTCTGTTTCTCACCCTCTGTTTCAGCCCCTCTGTTTCTCGCCCTCTGTTTCAGCCCCTCTGTTTCTCGCCGTCTGTTTCAGCCCCTCTGTTTCAGCCCCTCTGTTTCAGCCCCTCTGTTTCAGACCCTCTGTTTCTCGCCCTCTGTTTCTTGCCCTCTGTTTCAGCCCCTCTGTTTCTCGCCCTCTGTTTCAGCCTCTCTGTTTCTCGCCTTCTGTTTCAGCCCCTCTGTTTCAGCCCCTCTGATTCAGCCCCTCTGTTTCAGCCCCTCTGTTTCTCGTCCTCTGTTTCAGCCGCTCTGATTCAGCCCCTCTGTTTCAGCCCCTCTGATTCAGCCCCTCTGTTTCAGCCCCTCTATTTCAGCCTCTCTGTTTCAGCCCCTCTGTTTCAGGCTCTCTGTTTCAGCCCGTCTGTTTCAGCCCCTCTGTTTCAGCCCCTCTGATTCAGTCCCTTAGTTTCTCGCCCTCTGTTTCAGCCCCTCTGTTTCAGCCCCTCTGATTCAGCCCCTCTGATTCAGCCCCTCTGTTTCTCGCCCTCTGTTTCAGCCCCTCTGTTTCAGCCCCTCTGTTTCTAGCCCTCTGTTTCTGCCCCTCTGTTTCAGCCCCTCTGTTTCAGCCCCTCTGTTTCTTGCCCTCTGTTTCAACCCCTCTGTTTCAGCCCCTCTGTTTCAGCCCCTCCGATTCAGCCCCTCTGTTTCAGCCCCTCTGTTTCTGCCTCTCTGTTTCAGCCCCTCTGTTTCTCGCCCTTTGTTTCAGCCCCTCTGTTTCTCGCCCTCTGTTTCAGCCCCTCTGTTTCAGCCCCTCTGTTTCAGCCCCTCTGTTTCTCGCCCTCTGTTTCAGCCCCTCTGTTTCTTGCCCTCTGTTTCAGCCCCTCTGTTTCAGCCCCTCTGTTTCTCGCCCACTGTTTCTGCCCCTCTGTTTCTCGCCCTCTGTTTCAGCCCCTCTGTTTCTCGCCTTCTGTTTCAGCCCCTCTGATTCAGCCCCTCTGTTTCAGCCCCTCTGATTCAGCCCCTCTGATTCAGCCCCTCTGTTTCTCGCCCTCTGTTTCAGCCCCTCTGTTTCAGCCCTTCTGTTTCATCCACTCGGTTTCAGCCCCTCTGTTTCTTGCCCTCTGTTTCAGCCCCTCTGTTTCTCGCCCTCTGTTTCAGCCCCTCTGTTTCTCGCCCTCTGTTTCAGCCCCTCTGTTTCGCACTCTCTGTTTCAGCCCCTCTGTTTCAGCCCCTCTGTTTCTCGCCCTCTGTTTCTGCTCCTCTGTTTCTCGCCCTCTGTTTCAGCCCCTCTGTTTCTCGCCCTCTGTTTCAGCCCCTCTGATTCAGCCCCTCTGTTTCAGCCCCTCTGAATCAGCCCCTGTGTTTCAGCCCCTCTGTTTCAGCCCCTCTGTTTCTCGCCCTCTGTTTCAACCCCTCTGTTTCTCACCCTCTGTTTAAGCACCTCTGTTTCAGCCCCTCTGTTTCTCGCCCTCTGTTTCAGCCCCTCTGTTTCTCGCCCTCTGTTTCAGCCCCTCTATTTCTCGCCCTCTGTTTCAGCCCCTCTGTTTCAGCCCCTCTGTTTCAGCCCCTCTGTTTCTCGCCCTCTGTTTCAGCCCCTCTGTTTCTCGCCCTCAGTTTCAGCCTCTCTGTTTCTCGCCCTCTGTTTCAGCCCCTCTGATTCAGCCCCTCTGTTTCAGACCCTCTATTTCAGCCCCTCTGTTTCAGCCACTCTGTTTCAGGCTCTCTGTTTCAGCCCGTCTGTTTCAGCCCCTCTGTTTCAGCCACTCTGTTTCAGCCCCTCTGATTCAGTACCTTAGTTTCTCGCCCTCTGTTTCAGCCCCTCTGTTTCAGCCCCTCTGTTTCAGCCCCTCTGATTCAGTCCCTTAGTTTCTCGCCCTCTGTTTCAGGCCCTCTGTTTCAGCCCCTCTGATTCAGCCCCTCTGATTCAGCCCCTCTGTTTCTCGCCCTCTGTTTCAGCCCCTCTGTTTCAGCCCCTCTGATTCAGAACCTCTGATTCAGCACATCTGTTTCTCGCCCTCTGTTTCTGCCCCTCTGTTTCAGCCCCTCTGTTTCTTGCCCTCTGTTTCAGCCCCTCTGTTTCAGCCCCTCTGTTTCAGCCCCTCCGATTCAGCCCCTCTGTTTCAGCCCCTCTGTTTCTGCCCCTCTGTTTCAGCCCCTCTGTTTCTCGCCCTTTGTTTCAGCCCCTCTGTTTCTCGCCCTCTGTTTCAGCCCCTCTGTTTCAGCCCCTCTGTTTCAGCACCTCTGTTTCTCGCCCTCTGTTTCAGCCCCTCTGATTCTTGCCCTCTGTTTCAGCCCGTCTGTTTCAGCCCCTCTGTTTCTCGCCCTCTGTTTCTGCCCCTCTGTTTCTCGCCCTCTGTTTCAGCCCGTCTGTTTCTCGCCTTCTGTTTCAGCCCCTCTGATTCAGCCCCTCTTATTCAGCCCCTCTGTTTCTCGCCCTCTGTTTCAGCCCCTCTGTTTCTCGCCCTCTGTTTCAGCCCCTCTGTTTCGCACTCTCTGTTTCAGCCCCTCTGTCTCAGACCCTCTGTTTCAGCCCCTCCGATTCAGCCCCTCTGATTCAGCCCCTCTGTTTCTCGCCCTCTGTTTCAGCCCCTCTGTTTCAGCCCTTCTGTTTCATCCACTCGGTTTCAGCCCCTCTGTTTCTTGCCCTCTGTTTCAGCCCCTCTGTTTCTCGCCCTCTGTTTCAGCCCCTCTGTTTCTCGCCCTCTGTTTCAGCCCCTCTGTTTCGCACTCTCTGTTTCAGCCCCTCTGTTTCAGCCCCTCTGTTTCTCGCCCTCTGTTTCTGCTCCTCTGTTTCTCGCCCTCTGTTTCAGCCCCTCTGTTTCTCGCCCTCTGTTTCAGCCCCTCTGATTCAGCCCCTCTGTTTCAGCCCCTCTGAATCAGCCCCTGTGTTTCAGCCCCTCTGTTTCAGCCCCTCTGTTTCTCGCCCTCTGTTTCAACCCCTCTGTTTCTCACCCTCTGTTTAAGCACCTCTGTTTCAGCCCCTCTGTTTCTCGCCCTCTGTTTCAGCCCCTCTGTTTCTCGCCCTCTGTTTCAGCCCCTCTGTTTCGCACTCTCTGTTTCAGCCCCTCTGTCTCAGACCCTCTGTTTCAGCCCCTCCGATTCAGCCCCTCTGATTCAGCCCCTCTGTTTCTCGCCCTCTGTTTCAGCCCCTCTGTTTCAGCCCTTCTGTTTCATCCACTCGGTTTCAGCCCCTCTGTTTCTTGCCCTCTGTTTCAGCCCCTCTGTTTCTCGCCCTCTGTTTCAGCCCCTCTGTTTCTCGCCCTCTGTTTCAGCCCCTCTGTTTCGCACTCTCTGTTTCAGCCCCTCTGTTTCAGCCCCTCTGTTTCTCGCCCTCTGTTTCTGCTCCTCTGTTTCTCGCCCTCTGTTTCAGCCCCTCTGTTTCTCGCCCTCTGTTTCAGCCCCTCTGATTCAGCCCCTCTGTTTCAGCCCCTCTGAATCAGCCCCTGTGTTTCAGCCCCTCTGTTTCAGCCCCTCTGTTTCTCGCCCTCTGTTTCAACCCCTCTGTTTCTCACCCTCTGTTTAAGCACCTCTGTTTCAGCCCCTCTGTTTCTCGCCCTCTGTTTCAGCCCCTCTGTTTCTCGCCCTCTGTTTCAGCCCCTCTATTTCTCGCCATCTGTTTCAGCCCCTCTGTTTCTCGCCCTCTGTTTCAGCCCCTCTGTTTCAGCCCCTCTGTTTCAGCCCCTCTGTTTCTCGCCCTCTGTTTCAGCCCCTCTGTTTCTCGCCCTCTGTTTCAGCCTCTCTGTTTCTCGCCCTCTGTTTCAGCCCCTCTGATTCAGCCCCTCTGTTTCAGACCCTCTATTTCAGCCCCTCTGTTTCAGCCACTCTGTTTCAGGCTCTCTGTTTCAGCCCGTCTGTTTCAGCCCCTCTGTTTCAGCCACTCTGTTTCAGCCCCTCTGATTCAGTACCTTAGTTTCTCGCCCTCTGTTTCAGCCCCTCTGTTTCAGCCCCTCTGTTTCAGCCCCTCTGATTCAGTCCCTTAGTTTCTCGCCCTCTGTTTCAGGCCCTCTGTTTCAGCCCCTCTGATTCAGCCCCTCTGATTCAGCCCCTCTGTTTCTCGCCCTCTGTTTCAGCCCCTCTGTTTCAGCCCCTCTGATTCAGAACCTCTGATTCAGCACATCTGTTTCTCGCCCTCTGTTTCTGCCCCTCTGTTTCAGCCCCTCTGTTTCTTGCCCTCTGTTTCAGCCCCTCTGTTTCAGCCCCTCTGTTTCAGCCCCTCCGATTCAGCCCCTCTGTTTCAGCCCCTCTGTTTCTGCCCCTCTGTTTCAGCCCCTCTGTTTCTCGCCCTTTGTTTCAGCCCCTCTGTTTCTCGCCCTCTGTTTCAGCCCCTCTGTTTCAGCCCCTCTGTTTCAGCCCCTCTGATTCTTGCCCTCTGTTTCAGCCCGTCTGTTTCAGCCCCTCTGTTTCTCGCCCTCTGTTTCTGCCCCTCTGTTTCTCGCCCTGTGTTTCAGCCCGTCTGTTTCTCGCCTTCTGTTTCAGCCCCTCTGATTCAGCCCCTCTTATTCAGCCCCTCTGTTTCTCGCCCTCTGTTTCAGCCCCTCTGTTTCGCACTCTCTGTTTCAGCCCCTCTGTCTCAGACCCTCTGTTTCAGCCCCTCCGATTCAGCCCCTCTGTTTCAGCCCCTCTGTTTCTGCCCCTCTGTTTCAGCCACCCTGTTTCTCGCCCTTTGTTTCAGCCACTCTGTTTCAGCCCCTCTGCTTCAGCCCCTCTGTTTCAGCCCCTCTGTTTCTCGCCCTCTGTTTCAGCCCCTCTGTTTCTCGCTCTCTGTTTCAGCCCCTCTGTTTCTCGCCCTCTGTTTCAGCCCCTCTGTTTCAGCCCCTCTGTTTCTCGCCCTCTGTTTCAGCCCCTCTGTTTCTTGCCCTCTGTTTCAGCCACTCTGTTTCTCGCCCTCTGTTTCAGCCACTCTGTTTCTCGCCCTCTGTTTCAGCCCCTCTGTTTCAGCCCCTCTGTTTCAGTCCCTCTGTTTCAGCCCCTCTGTTTCTCGTCCTCTGTTTCAGCCCCTCTGTTTCTCGCCCTGTGTTTCAGCCTCTCTGTTTCTCGCCCTCTGTTTCAGCCCCACTCTTTCAGCCCGTCTGTGTCAGCCCCTCTGTTTCAGCCCCTCTGTTTCTCGCCCTCTGTTTCAGCCCCTCTGTTTCTCGCCCTCTGTATCAGGCGCTTTGTTTCAGCCCCTTTGTTTCAGCCCCACTTTTTCAGCCTCTCTGTTTCTCGCCCTCTGTTTCTCGCCCTCTGTTTCAGCCACTCTGTTTCTCGCTCTCTGTGTCAGCACCTCTGTTTCAGCCCATCTGATTCAGCCTGTCTGATTCAGCCCCTCTGTTTCTCGCCCTCTGTTTCAGCCACTCTGTTTCAGCCCCTCTGTTTCTTGCCCTCTGTTACAGCCCCTCTGTTTCTCGCCCTCTGTTTCAGCCCCTCTGTTTCTTGCCCTCTGTTTCAGCCCCTCTGTTTCTCGCCCTCTGTTTCAGTCCCTCTGTTTCGCGCTCTCTGTTTCAGCCCCTTTGTTTCAGTCCCTCTGTTTCTCGCCCTCTTTTTCTGCCCGTCTGTTTCTGGCCCTCTGTTTCAGCCCCTCTGTTTCTCGCCCTCTGTTTCAGCCCCTCTGTTTCTCGCCCTCTGTTTCAGCCCCTCTGTTTCTCGCCCTCTGTTTCAGTCCCTCTGTTTCGCGCTCTCTGTTACAGCCCCTCTGTTTCAGTCCCTCTGTTTCTCGCCCTCTGTTTCTGCCCGTCTGTTTCTCGCCCTCTGTTTCAGCCCCTCTGTTTCTTGCCCTCTGTTTCTGCCCCTCTGTTTCTCGCCCTTAGTTTCCGCCCCTCTGTTTCAGCCCCTCTGTTTCTCGCTCTCTGTTTCAGCCCCTCTGTTTCTCGCCCTCTGTTTCAGCCCCTCTGTTTCAGCCCCTCTGTTTCTCGCCCTCTGTTTCAGCCCCTCTGTTTCTTGCCCTCTGTTTCAGCCACTCTGTTTCTCGCCCTCTGTTTCAGCCACTCTGTTTCTCGCCCTCTGTTTCAGCCCCTCTGTTTCAGCCCCTCTGTTTCAGTCCCTCTGTTTCAGCCCCTCTGTTTCTCGTCCTCTGTTTCAGCCCCTCTGTTTCTCGCCCTGTGTTTCAGCCTCTCTGTTTCTCGCCCTCTGTTTCAGCCCCACTCTTTCAGCCCGTCTGTGTCAGCCCCTCTGTTTCAGCCCCTCTGTTTCTCGCCCTCTGTTTCAGCCCCTCTGTTTCTCGCCCTCTGTATCAGGCGCTTTGTTTCAGCCCCTTTGTTTCAGCCCCACTTTTTCAGCCTCTCTGTTTCTCGCCCTCTGTTTCTCGCCCTCTGTTTCAGCCACTCTGTTTCTCGCCCTCTGTTTCAGCACCTCTGTTTCAGCCCATCTGATTCAGCCTGTCTGATTCAGCCCCTCTGTTTCTCGCCCTCTGTTTCAGCCCCTCTGTTTCTCGCCCTCTGTTTCAGCCCCTCTGTTTCTCGCCCTCTGTTTCAGTCCCTCTGTTTCGCGCTCTCTGTTACAGCCCCTCTGTTTCAGTCCCTCAGTTTCTCGCCCTCTGTTTCTGCCCGTCTGTTTCTCGCCCTCTGTTTCAGCCCCTCTGTTTCTTGCCCTCTGTTTCTGCCCCTCTGTTTCTCGCCCTTAGTTTCCGCCCCTCTGTTTCAGCCCCTCTGTTTCTCGCTCTCTGTTTCAGCCCCTCTGTTTCTCGCCCTCTGTTTCAGCCCCTCTGTTTCAGCCCCTCTGTTTCTCGCCCTCTGTTTCAGCCCCTCTGTTTCTTGCCCTCTGTTTCAGCCACTCTGTTTCTCGCCCTCTGTTTCAGCCACTCTGTTTCTCGCCCTCTGTTTCAGCCCCTCTGTTTCAGCCCCTCTGTTTCAGTCCCTCTGTTTCAGCCCCTCTGTTTCTCGTCCTCTGTTTCAGCCCCTCTGTTTCTCGCCCTGTGTTTCAGCCTCTCTGTTTCTCGCCCTCTGTTTCAGCCCCACTCTTTCAGCCCGTCTGTGTCAGCCCCTCTGTTTCAGCCCCTCTGTTTCTCGCCCTCTGTTTCAGCCCCTCTGTTTCTCGCCCTCTGTATCAGGCGCTTTGTTTCAGCCCCTTTGTTTCAGCCCCACTTTTTCAGCCTCTCTGTTTCTCGCCCTCTGTTTCTCGCCCTCTGTTTCAGCCACTCTGTTTCTCGCCCTCTGTTTCAGCACCTCTGTTTCAGCCCATCTGATTCAGCCTGTCTGATTCAGCCCCTCTGTTTCTCGCCCTCTGTTTCAGCCACTCTGTTTCAGCCCCTCTGTTTCTTGCCCTCTGTTTCAGCCCCTCTGTTTCAGCCCCTCTGATTCAGCCCCTCTGATTCAGCACATCTGTTTCTCGCCCTCTGTTTCTGCCCCTCTGTTTCAGCCCCTCTGTTTCTTGCCCTCTGTTTCAGCCCCTCTGTTTCAGCCCCTCTGTTTCAGCCCCTCCGATTCAGTCCCTCTGTTTCAGCCCCTCTGTTTCTGTCCCTCTGTTTCAGCCCCTCTGTTTCTCGCCCTTTCTTTCAGCCCCTCTGTTTCTCGCCCTCTGTTTCAGCCCCTCTGTTTCAGCCCCTCTGTTTCAGCACCTCTGTTTCTCGCCCTCTGTTTCAGCCCCTCTGATTCTTGCCCTCTGTTTCAGCCCGTCTGTTTCAGCCCCTCTGTTTCTCGCCCTCTGTTTCTGCCCCTCTGTTTCTCGCCCTCTGTTTCAGCCCGTCTGTTTCTCGCCTTCTGTTTCAGCCCCTCTGATTCAGCCCCTCTTATTCAGCCCCTCTGTTTCTCGCCCTCTGTTTCAGCCCCTCTGTTTCTCGCCCTCTGTTTCAGCCCCTCTGTTTCGCACTCTCTGTTTCAGCCCCTCTGTCTCAGACCCTCTGTTTCAGCCCCTCCGATTCAGCCCCTCTGTTTCAGCCCCTCTGTTTCTGCCCCTCTGTTTCAGCCACCCTGTTTCTCGCCCTTTGTTTCAGCCACTCTGTTTCAGCCCCTCTGCTTCAGCCCCTCTGTTTCAGCCCCTCTGTTTCTCGCCCTCTGTTTCAGCCCCTCTGTTTCTTGCCCTCTGTTTCACCCCCTCTGTTTCAGCCCCACTGTTTCTCGCCCTCTGTTTCTGCCCCTCTCTTTCTCGCCCTCTGTTTCAGCCCCTCTGTTTCTCGCCTTCTGTTTCAGCCCCTCTGATTCAGGCCCTCTCTTTCAGCCCCTCTGTTTCTCGCCTTCTGTTTCAGCCCCTCTGATTCAGGCCCTCTGTTTCAGCCCCTCTGATTCAGCCCCTCTGATTCAGCCCCTCTGTTTCTCGCCCTCTGTTTCAGCCCCTCTGTTTCAGCCCCTCAGTTTCTCGCCCTCTGTTTCAGCCCCTCTGTTTCTTGCCCTCTGTTTCAGCCACTCTGTTTCTCGCCCTCTGTTTCAGCCTCTCTGTTTCTCGCCCTCTGTTTCAGCCCCTCTGTTTCAGCCCCTCTGTTTCAGCCCCTCTGTTTCAGCCCCTCTGTTTCTCGCCCTCTGTTTCAGCCCCTCTGATTCAGCCCCTCTGTTTCTCGCCCTCTGTTTCAGCCCCTCTGTTTCAGGCCCTCTGTTTCAGCCCCTCTGTTTCTCGCCCTCTGTTTCAGCCCCTCTGTTTCTCGCCCTCTGTTTCAGCCCCTCTGTTTCTCGCCCTCTGTTTCAGCCCCTCTGTTTCAGCCCGTCTGTTTCAGCCCCTCTGTTTCTCGCCCTCTGTTTCAGCCCCTCTGTTTCTCGCCCTCTGTTTCAGCCTCCCGGTTTCTCGCCCTCTGTTTCAGCCCCTCTATTTCTCGCCCTCTGTTTCAGCCCCTCTATTTTAGCCCCACTGTTTCAGCCCCTTTGTTTCAGCCACTATGTTTCTCGCCCTCTGTTTCAGCCCCTCTGTTTCCGCCCCTATGTTTCAGCCCCTCTGTTTCTCGCTCTCTGTTTCAGCCCCTCTGTTTCCGCCCCTCTGTTTCAGCCCCTGTGTTTCAGCCCCTCTGTTTCTCGCCCACTGATTCATCCCCTCTGTTTCTTGCTCTCTGTTTCAGCCACTCTGTTTCTCGCCCTCTGTTTCAGCCACTCTGTTTCTGGCCCTCTGTTTCAGCCCCTCTGTTTCTCGCTCTCTGTTTCAGCCCCTCTGTTTCTCGCCCTCTGTTTCAGCCCCTCTGTTTCAGCCCCTCTGTTTCTCGCCCTCTGTTTCAGCCCCTCTGTTTCTTGCCCTCTGTTTCAGCCACTCTGTTTCTCGCCCTCTGTTTCAGCCACTCTGTTTCTCGCCCTCTGTTTCAGCCCCTCTGTTTCAGCCCCTCTGTTTCAGTCCCTCTGTTTCAGCCCCTCTGTTTCTCGTCCTCTGTTTCAGCCCCTCTGTTTCTCGCCCTGTGTTTCAGCCTCTCTGTTTCTCGCCCTCTGTTTCAGCCCCACTCTTTCAGCCCGTCTGTGTCAGCCCCTCTGTTTCAGCCCCTCTGTTTCTCGCCCTCTGTTTCAGCCCCTCTGTTTCTCGCCCTCTGTATCAGGCGCTTTGTTTCAGCCCCTTTGTTTCAGCCCCACTTTTTCAGCCTCTCTGTTTCTCGCCCTCTGTTTCTCGCCCTCTGTTTCAGCCACTCTGTTTCTCGCCCTCTGTTTCAGCACCTCTGTTTCAGCCCATCTGATTCAGCCTGACTGATTCAGCCCCTCTGTTTCTCGCCCTCTGTTTCAGCCACTCTGTTTCAGCCCCTCTGTTTCTTGCCCTCTGTTACAGCCCCTCTGTTTCTTGCCCTCTGTTTCAGCCCCTCTGTTTCTCGCCCTCTGTTTCAGTCCCTCTGTTTCGCGCTCTCTGTTTCAGCCCCTTTGTTTCAGTCCCTCTGTTTCTCGCCCTCTTTTTCTGCCCGTCTGTTTCTTGCCCTCTGTTTCAGCTCCTCTGTTTCTCGCCCTCTGTTTCAGCCCCTCTGTTTCTCGCCCTCTGTTTCAGCCCCTCTGTTTCTCGCCCTCTGTTTCAGTCCCTCTGTTTCGCGCTCTCTGTTACAGCCCCTCTGTTTCAGTCCCTCTGTTTCTCGCCCTCTGTTTCTGCCCGTCTGTTTCTCGCCCTCAGTTTCAGCCCCTCTGTTTCTTGCCCTCTGTTTCTGCCCCTCTGTTTCTCGCCCTTAGTTTCCGCCCCTCTGTTTCAGCCCCTCTGTTTCTCGCTCTCTGTTTCAGCCCCTCTGTTTCTCGCCCTCTGTTTCAGCCCCTCTGTTTCAGCCCCTCTGTTTCTCGCCCTCTGTTTCAGCCCCTCTGTTTCTTGCCCTCTGTTTCAGCCACTCTGTTTCTCGCCCTCTGTTTCAGCCACTCTGTTTCTCGCCCTCTGTTTCAGCCCCTCTGTTTCAGCCCCTCTGTTTCAGTCCCTCTGTTTCAGCCACTCTGTTTCTCGCCCTCTGTTTCAGCCCCTCTGTTTCAGCCCCTCTGTTTCAGTCCCTCTGTTTCAGCCACTCTGTTTCTCGCCCTCTGTTTCAGCACCTCTGTTTCAGCCCATCTGATTCAGCCTGTCTGATTCAGCCCCTCTGTTTCTCGCCCTCTGTTTCAGCCACTCTGTTTCAGCCCCTCTGTTTCTTGCCCTCTGTTACATCCCCTCTGTTTCTCGCCCTCTGTTTCAGCCCCTCTGTTTCTTGCCCTCTGTTTCAGCCCCTCTGTTTCTCGCCCACTGTTTCAGTCCCTCTGTTTCGCGCTCTCTGTTTCAGCCCCTTTGTTTCAGTCCCTCTGTTTCTCGCCCTCTTTTTCTGCCCGTCTGTTTCTGGCCCTCTGTTTCAGCCCCTCTGTTTCTCGCCCTCTGTTTCAGCCCCTCTGTTTCTCGCCCTCTGTTTCAGCCCCTCTGTTTCTCGCCCTCTGTTTCAGTCCCTCTGTTTCGCGCTCTCTGTTTCAGCCCCTCTGTTTCAGTCCCTCTGTTTCTCGCCCTCTGTTTCTGCCCGTCTGTTTCTCGCCCTCTGTTTCAGCCCCTCTGTTTCTTGCCCTCTGTTTCTGCCCCTCTGTTTCTCGCACTTAGTTTCCGCCCCTCTGATTCAGCCCCTCTGTTTCAGACCCTGTGAATCAGCCACTCTGATTCAGCCCCTCTGTTTCAGCCCCTCTGATTCAGCCCCTCTGTTTCTCACCCTCTGTTTCAGACCCTCTGTTTCTCGCCCTCCTTTTCAGCCCCTCTATTTCTTGCCCTCTGTTTCAGCCCCTCTGTTTCAGCCCCTCTCTTTCAGCCCCTCTGTTTCTCGCCCTCTGTTTCAGCCCCTCTGTTTCTCGCCCTCTGTTTCAGCCCCTCTGTTTCTCGCCCTCTGTTTCAGCCCCTTTATTTCTCGCCCTCTGTTTGAGCCCCTCTGTTTCAGCCCCACTGTTTCAGCCCCTCTGTTTCAGCCCCTCTGTTTCTCACCCTCTGTTTCAGCCCCTCTGTTTCTCGCCCTCTGTTTCAGCCCCTCTGTTTCTCACCCTCTGTTTCAGCCCCTCTGTTTCAGTCCCTCTGTTTCTCGCCCTCTGTTTCTCACCCTCTGTTTCAGCCCCTCTGTTTCTTGCCCTCTGTTTCAGCCCCTCTGTTTCTCGCCCTCTGTTTCAGCCCCTCTGTTTTAGCCCCTCTGTTTCAGCCCCTCTGTTTCAGCCCATCTGTTTCTCGCCCTCTGTTTCAGCCCCTCTGTTTCTTGCCCTCTGTTTCAGCCCCTCTGTTTCTCGCCCTCTGTTTCAGCCTCTCTGTTTCTCGCCCTCTGTTTCAGCCCCTGTGTTTCAGCCCCTCTGATTCAGCCCCTCTGTTTCAGCACCTCTGTTTCTCGCCCTCTGTTTCAGCCCCTCTGTTTCTCGCCCTCTGTTTCAGCCCCTCTGATTCTGCCCCTCTGTTTCAGCCCCTCTATTTCAGCCCCTCTGTTTCAGCCCCTCTGTTTCAGGCTCTCTGTTTCAGCCCGTCTGTTTCAGCCCCTCTGTTTCAGCCCCTCTGATTCAGTCCCTTAGTTTCTCGCCCTCTGTTTCCGCCCCTCTGTTTCAGCCCCTCTGATTCAGCCCCTCTGATTCAGCCCCTCTGTTTCACGCCCTCTGTTTCAGCCCCTCTGTTTCAGCCCCTCTGATTCAGCCCCTCTGATTCAGCCCCTCTTTTTCTCGCCCTCTGTTTCTGCCCCTCTGTTTCAGCCCCTCTGTTTCAGCCCCTCTGTTTCTTGCCCTCTGTTTCAGCCCCTCTGTTTCAGCCCCTCTGTTTCAGCCCCTCCGATTCAGCCCCTCTGTTTCAGCCCCTCTGTTTCTGCCCCTCTGTTTCAGCCCCTCTGTTTCTCGCCCTTTGTTTCAGCCCCTCTGTTTCTCGCCCTCTGTTTCAGCCCCTCTGTTTCAGCCCCTCTGTTTCAGCCACTCTGTTTCTCGCCCTCTGTTTCAGCCCCTCTGTTTCTTGCCCTCTGTTTCAGCCCCTCTGTTTCAGCCCCTCTGTTTCTCGCCCTCTGTTTCTGCCCCTCTGTTTCTCGCCCTCTGTTTCAGCCCCTCTGTTTCTCGCCTTCTGTTTCAGCCCCTCTGATTCAGCCCCTCTGTTTCTGCCCCTCTGTTTCTCGCCCTTAGTTTCCGCCCCTCTGATTCAGCCCCTCTGTTTCAGACCCTCTGAATCAGCCACTCTGATTCAGCCCCTCTGTTTCAGCCCCTCTGTTTCAGCCACTCTGTTTCTCGCCCTCTGTTTCAGCCCCTCTGTTTCTCACCCTCTGTTTCAGCCCCTCTGTTTCAGCCCCTCTGTTTCTTGCCCTCTGTTTCAGCCCCTCTGTTTCTCGGCATCTGTTTCAGCCCCTCTGATTCAGCCCCTCTGTTTCTCACCCTCTGTTTCAGACCCTCTGTTTCTCGCCCTCCTTTTCAGCCCCTCTATTTCTTGCCCTCTGTTTCAGCCCCTCTGTTTCAGCCCCTGTCTTTCAGCCCCTCTGTTTCTCGCCCTCTGTTTCAGCCCCTCTGTTTCTCGCCCTCTGTTTCAGCCCCTCTGTTTCTCGCCCTCTGTTTCAGCCCCTTTATTTCTCAGCCTCTGTTTGAGCCCCTCTGTTTCAGCCCCACTGTTTCAGCCCCTCTGTTTCAGCCCCTCTGTTTCTCACCCTCTGTTTCAGCCCCTCTGTTTCTCGCCCTCTGTTTCAGCCCCTCTGTTTCTCACCCTCTGTTTCAGCCCCTCTGTTTCAGTCCCTCTGTTTCTCGCCGTCTGTTTCTCACCCTCTGTTTCAGCCCCTCTGTTTCTTGCCCTCTGTTTCAGCCCCTCTGTTTCTCGCCCTCTGTTTCAGCCCCTCTGTTTTAGCCCCTCTGTTTCAGCCCCTCTGTTTCAGCCCATCTGTTTCTCGCCCTCTGTTTCAGCCCCTCTGTTTCTTGCCCTCTGTTTCAGCCCCTCTGTTTCTCGCCCTCTGTTTCAGCCTCTCTGTTTCTCGCCCTCTGTTTCAGCCCCTGTGTTTCAGCCCCTCTGATTCAGCCCCTCTGTTTCAGCACCTCTGTTTCTCGCCCTCTGTTTCAGCCCCTCTGTTTCTCGCCCTCTGTTTCAGCCCCTCTGATTCTGCCCCTCTGTTTCAGCCCCTCTATTTCAGGCCTCTGTTTCAGCCCCTCTGTTTCAGGCTCTCTGTTTCACCCCGTCTGTTTCAGCCCCTCTGTTTCAGCCCCTCTGATTCAGTCCCTTAGTTTCTCGCCCTCTGTTTCAGCCCCTCTGTTTCAGCCCCTCTGATTCAGCCCCTCTGATTCAGCCCCTCTGTTTCACGCCCTCTGTTTCAGCCCCTCTGTTTCAGCCCCTCTGATTCAGCCCCTCTGATTCAGCCCCTCTTTTTCTCGCCCTCTGTTTCTGCCACTCTGTTTCAGCCCCTCTGTTTCAGCCCCTCTGTTTCTTGCCCTCTGTTTCAGCCCCTCTGTTTCAGCCCCTCTGTTTCAGCCCCTCCGATTCAGCCCCTCTGTTTCAGCCCCTCTGTTTCTGCCCCTCTGTTTCAGCCCCTCTGTTTCTCGCCCTTTGTTTCAGCCCCTCTGTTTCTCGCCCTCTGTTTCAGCCCCTCTGTTTCAGCCCCTCTGTTTCAGCCCCTCTGTTTCTCGCCCTCTGTTTCAGCCCCTCTGTTTCTTGCCCTCTGTTTCAGCCCCTCTGTTTCAGCCCCTCTGTTTCTCGCCCTCTGTTTCTGCCCCTCTGTTTCTCGCCCTCTGTTTCAGCCCCTCTGTTTCTCGCCTTCTGTTTCAGCCCCTCTGATTCAGCCCCTCTGTTTCAGCCCCTCTGATTCAGCCCCTCTGATTCAGCCCATCTGTTTCTCGCCCTCTGTTTCATCCCCTCTGTTTCAGCCCTTCTGTTTCAGCCACTCGGTTTCAGCCCCTCTCTTTCTTGCCCTCTGTTTCAGCCCCTCTGTTTCTCGCCCTCTGTTTCAGCCCCTCTGTTTCTCACCCTCTGTTTGAGCCACTCTGTTTCGCACTCTCTGATTCAGCCCCTCTGTTTCTCGCCCTCTGTTTCTGCTCCTCTGTTTCTCGCCCTCTGTTTCAGCCGCTCTGTTTCTCGCCCTCTGTTTCAGCCCCTCTGATTCAGCCCCTCTGTTTCAGCCCCTCTGAATCAGCCCCTCCGATTCAGCCCCTCTGTTTCAGCCCCTCTGTTTCTCGCCCTCTGTTTCAGCCCCTCTGTTTCTCACCCTCTGTTTCAGCACCTCTGTTTCAGCCCCTCTGTTTCTCGCCCTCTGTTTCAGCCCCTCTGTTTCAGCCCCTCTCTTTCAGCCCCTCTGTTTCTCGCCCTCTGTTTCAGCCCCTCTGTTTCTCGCCCTCTGTTTCAGCCCCTCTGTTTCTCGCCCTCTGTTTCAGCCCCTTTATTTCTCGCCCTCTGTTTGAGCCCCTCTGTTTCAGCCCCACTGTTTCAGCCCCTCTGTTTCAGCCCCTCTGTTTCTCACCGTCTGTTTCAGCCCCTCTGTTTCTAGCCCTCTGTTTCAGCCCCTCTGTTTCTCACCCTCTGTTTCAGCCCCTCTGTTTTAGTCCCTCTGTTTCTCGCCCTCTGTTTCTCACCCTCTGTTTCAGCCCCTCTGTTTCTTGCCCTCTGTTTCAGCCCCTCTGTTTCTCGCCCTCTGTTTCAGCCCCTCTGTTTTAGCCCCTCTGTTTCAGCCCCTCTGTTTCAGCCCATCTGTTTCTCGCCCTCTGTTTCAGCCCCTCTGTTTCTTGCCCTATGTTTCAGCCCCTCTGTTTCTCGCCCTCTGTTTCAGCCTCTCTGTTTCTCGCCCTCTGTTTCAGCCCCTGTGTTTCAGCCCCTCTGATTCAGCCCCTCTGTTTCAGCACCTCTGTTTCTCGCCCTCTGTTTCAGCCCCTCTGTTTCTCGCCCTCTGTTTCAGCCCCTCTGATTCTGCCCCTCTGTTTCAGCCCCTCTATTTCAGCCCCTCTGTTTCAGCCCCTCTGTTTCAGGCTCTCTGTTTCAGCCCGTCTGTTTCAGCCCCTCTGTTTCAGCCCCTCTGATTCAGTCCCTTAGTTTCTCGCCCTCTGTTTCAGCCCCTCTGTTTCAGCCCCTCTGATTCAGCCCCTCTGATTCAGCCCCTCTGTTTCACGCCCTCTGTTTCAGCCCCTCTGCTTCAGCCCCTCTGATTCAGCCCCTCTGATTCAGCCCCTCTTTTTCTCGCCCTCTGTTTCTGCCCCTCTGTTTCAGCCCCTCTGTTTCAGCCCCTCTGTTTCTTGCCCTCTGTTTCAGCCCCTCTGTTTCAGCCCTCTGTTTCAGCCCCTCCGATTCAGCCCCTCTGTTTCAGCCCCTCTGTTTCTGCCCCTCTGTTTCAGCCCCTCTGTTTCTCGCCCTTTGTTTCAGCCCCTCTGTTTCTCGCCCTCTGTTTCAGCCCCTCTGTTTCAGCCCCTCTGTTTCAGCCCCACTGTTTCTCGCCCTCTGTTTCAGCCCCTCTGTTTCTTGCCCTCTGTTTCAGCCCCTCTGTTTCAGCCCCTCTGTTTCTCGCCCTCTGTTTCTGCCCCTCTGTTTCTCGCCCTCTGTTTCAGCCCCTCTGTTTCTCGCCTTCTGTTTCAGCCCCTCTGATTCAGCCCCTCTGTTTCAGCCCCTCTGATTCAGCCCCTCTGATTCAGCCCATCTGTTTCTCGCCCTCTGTTTCATCCCCTCTGTTTCAGCCCTTCTGTTTCAGCCACTCGGTTTCAGCCCCTCTCTTTCTTGCCCTCTGTTTCAGCCCCTCTGTTTCTCGCCCTCTGTTTCAGCCCCTCTGTTTCTCGCCCTCTGTTTGAGCCACTCTGTTTCGCACTCTCTGTTTCAGCCCCTCTGTTTCTCGCCCTCTGTTTCTGCTCCTCTGTTTCTCGCCCTCTGTTTCAGCCGCTCTGTTTCTCGCCCTCTGTTTCAGCCCCTCTGATTCAGCCCCTCTGTTTCAGCCCCTCTGAATCAGCCCCTCCGATTCAGCCCCTCTGTTTCAGCCCCTCTGTTTCTCGCCCTCTGTTTCAGCCCCTCTGTTTCTCACCCTCTGTTTCAGCACCTCTGTTTCAGCCCCTCTGTTTCTCGCCCTCTGTTTCAGCCCCTCTGTTTCTCGCCCTCTGTTTCAGCCCCTCTGATTCAGCCCCTCTGTTTCTCGCCCTCTGTTTCAGCCCCTCTGTTTCTCGCCATCTGTTTCAGCCCCTCTGTTTCTCGCCCTCTGTTTCAGTCCCTCTGATTCAGCCCCTCTGTTTCTGCCCCTCTGTTTCTGCCCCTCTGTTTCTCGCCCTTTGTTTCAGCCCCTCTGTTTCTCGCCCTCTGTTTCAGCCCCTCTGTTTCAGCCCCTCTGTTTCAGCCCCTCTGTTTCTCGCCCTCTGTTTCAGCCCCTCTGTTTCTTGCCCTCTGTTTCAGCCCCTCTGTTTCAGCCCCTCTGTTTCTCGCCCTCTGTTTCTGCCCCTCTGTTTCTCGCCCTCTGTTTCAGCCCCTCTGTTTCTCGCCTTCTGTTTCAGCCCCTCTGATTCAGCCCCTCTGTTTCAGCCCCTCTGATTCAGCCCCTCTGATTCAGCCCCTCTGTTTCTCGCCCTCTGTTTCAGCCCCTCTGTTTCAGCCCTTCTGTTTCAGCCACTCGGTTTCAGCCCCTCTGTTTCTTGCCCTCTGTTTCTCGCCCTCTGTTTCAGCCCCTCTGTTTCTCGCCCTTTTTTGAGCCACTCTGTTTCGCACTCTCTGTTTCAGCCCCTCTGTTTCTCGCCCTCTGTTTCTGCTCCTCTGTTTCTCGCCCTCTGTTTCAGCCCCTCTGTTTCTCGCCCTCTGTTTCAGCCCCTCTGATTCAGCCCCTCTGTTTCAGCCCCTCTGAATCAGCCCCTCCGATTCAGCCCCTCTGTTTCAGCCCCTCTGTTTCTCGCCCTCTGTTTCAGCCCCTCTGTTTCTCACCCTCTGTTTCAGCACCTCTGTTTCAGCCCCTCTGTTTCTCGCCCTCTGTTTCAGCCCCTCTGTTTCTCGCCCTCTGATTCAGCCCCTCTGATTCAGCCCCTCTGTTTCTCGCCCTCTGTTTCAGCCCCTCTGTTTCTCGGCATCTGTTTCAGCCCCTCTGATTCAGCCCCTCTGTTTCTCACCCTCTGTTTCAGACCCTCGGTTTCTCGCCCTCCTTTTCAGCCCCTCTATTTCTTGCCCTCTGTTTCAGCCCCTCTGTTTCAGCCCCTGTCTTTCAGCCCCTCTGTTTCTCGCCCTCTGTTTCAGCCCCTCTGTTTCTCGCCCTCTGTTTCAGCCCCTCTGTTTCTCGCCCTCTGTTTCAGCCCCTTTATTTCTCGCCCTCTGTTTGAGCCCCTCTGTTTCAGCCCCACTGTTTCAGCCCCTCTGTTTCAGCCCCTCTGTTTCTCACCCTCTGTTTCAGCCCCTCTGTTTCTCGCCCTCTGTTTCAGCCCCTCTGTTTCTAACCCTCTGTTTCAGCCCCTCTGTTTCAGTCCCTCTGTTTCTCGCCCTCTGTTTCTCACCCTCTGTTTCAGCCCCTCTGTTTCTTGCCCTCTGTTTCAGCCCCTCTGTTTCTCGCCCTCTGTTTCAGCCCCTCTGTTTTAGCCCCTCTGTTTCAGCCCCTCTGTTTCAGCCCATCTGTTTCTCGCCCTCTGTTTCAGCCCCTCTGTTTCTTGCCCTCTGTTTCAGCCCCTCTGTTTCTCGCCCTCTGTTTCAGCCTCTCTGTTTCTCGCCCTCTGTTTCAGCCCCTGTGTTTCAGCCCCTCTGATTCAGCCCCTCTGTTTCAGCACCTCTGTTTCTCGCCCTCTGTTTCAGCCCCTCTGTTTCTCGCCCTCTGTTTCAGCCCCTCTGATTCTGCCCCTCTGTTTCAGCCCCTCTATTTCAGCCCCTCTGTTTCAGCCCCTCTGTTTCAGGCTCTCTGTTTCAGCCCCTCTGTTTCTCGCCCTCTGTTTCAGCCCCTCTGTTTCTCGCCCTCTGTTTCAGCCTCTCTGTTTCTCGCCCTCTGTTTAAGCCCCTCTGTTTCAGCCCCTCTGATTCAGCCCCTCTGTATCAGCCCCTCTGTTTCTCGCCCTCTGTTTCAGCCCATCTGATTCAGCCCCTCTGATTCAGCCCCTCTGATTCAGCCCCTCTGTTTCAGACCCTCTATTTCAGCCACTCGGTTTCAGCCCCTCTGTTTCTTGCCCTCTGTTTCTCGCCCTCTGTTTCAGCCCCTCTGTTTCTCGCCCTCTGTTTGAGCCACTCTGTTTCGCACTCTCTGTTTCAGCCCCTCTGTTTCTCGCCCTCTGTTTCTGCTCCTCTGTTTCTCGCCCTCTGTTTCAGCCCCTCTGTTTCTCGCCCTCTGTTTCAGCCCCTCTGATTCAGCCCCTTTGTTTCAGCCCCTCTGAATCAGCCCCTCCGATTCAGCCCCTCTGTTTCAGCCCCTCTGTTTCTCGCCCTCTGTTTCAGCCCCTCTGTTTCTCACCCTCTGTTTCAGCACCTCTGTTTCAGCCCCTCTGTTTCTCGCCCTCTGTTTTAGCCCCTCTGTTTCTCGCCCTCTGATTCAGCCCCTCTGATTCAGCCCCTCTGTTTCTCGCCCTCTGTTTCAACCCCTCTGCTTCTCGGCATCTGTTTCAGCCCCTCTGATTCAGCCCCTCTGTTTCTCACCCTCTGTTTAAGACCCTCTGTTTCTCGCCCTCCTTTTCAGCCCCTCTATTTCTTGCCCTCTGTTTCAGCCCCTCTGTTTCAGCCCCTCTCTTTCAGCCCCTCTGTTTCTCGCCCTCTGTTTCAGCCCCTCTGTTTCTCGCCCTCTGTTTCAGCCCCTCTGTTTCTCGCCCTCTGTTTCAGCCCCTTTATTTCTCGCCCTCTGTTTGAGCCCCTCAGTTTCAGCCCCACTGTTTCAGCCCCTCTGTTTCAGCCCCTCTGTTTCTCACCCTCTGTTTCAGCCCCTCTGTTTCTCGCCCTCTGTTTCAGCCCCTCTGTTTCTCACCCTCTATTTCAGCCCCTCTGTTTCAGTCCCTCTGTTTCTCGCCCTCGGTTTCTCACCCTCTGTTTCAGCCCCTCTGTTTCTTGCCCTCTGTTTCAGCCCCTCTGTTTCTCGCCCTCTGTTTCAGCCCCTCTGTTTCAGCCCCTCTGTTTCAGCCCATCTGTTTCTCGCCCTCTGTTTCAGCCCCTCTGTTTCTTGCCCTCTGTTTCAGCCCCTCTGTTTCTCGCCCTCTGTTTCAGCCTCTCTGTTTCTCGCCCTCTGTTTCAGCCCCTGTGTTTCAGCCCCTCTGATTCAGCCCCTCTGTTTCAGCACCTCTGTTTCTCGCCCTCTGTTTCAGCCCCTCTGATTCTGCCCCTCTGTTTCAGCCCCTCTATTTCAGCCCCTCTGTTTCAGCCCCGCTGTTTCAGGCTCTCTGTTTCAGCCCCTCTGTTTCTCGCCCTCTGTTTCAGCCCCTCTGTTTCTCGCCCTCTGTTTCAGCCTCTCTGTTTCTCGCCCTCTTTTTAAGCCCCTCTGTTTCAGCCCCTCTGATTCAGCCCCTCTGTATCAGCCCCTCTGTTTCTCGCCCTCTGTTTCAGCCCCTCTGATTCAGCCCCTCTGATTCAGCCCCTCTGATTCAGCCCCTCTGTTTCAGACCCTCTATTTCAGCCACTCGGTTTCAGCCCCTCTGTTTCTTGCCCTCTGTTTCTCGCCCTCTGTTTCAGCCCCTCTGTTTCTCGCCCTCTGTTTGAGCCACTCTGTTTCGCACTCTCTGTTTCAGCCCCTCTGTTTCTCGCCCTCTGTTTCTGCTCCTCTGTTTCTCGCCCTCTGTTTCAGCCCCTCTGTTTCTCGCCCTCTGTTTCAGCCCCTCTGATTCAGCCCCTCTGTTTCAGCCCCTCTGAATCAGCCCCTCCGATTCAGCCCCTCTGTTTCAGCCCCTCTGTTTCTCGCCCTCTGTTTCAGCCCCTCTGTTTCTCACCCTCTGTTTCAGCACCTCTGTTTCAGCCCCTCTGTTTCTCGTCCTCTGTTTCAGCCCCTCTGTTTCTCGCCCTCTGATTCAGCCCCTCTGATTCAGCCCCTCTGTTTCTCGCCCTCTGTTTCAGCCCCTCTGTTTCTCGGCATCTGTTTCAGCCCCTCTGATTCAGCCCCTCTGTTTCTCACCCTCTGTTTCAGACCCTCTGTTTCTCGCCCTCCTTTTCAGCCCCTCTGTTTCTTGCCCTCTGTTTCAGCCCCTCTGTTTCAGCCCCTCTCTTTCAGCCCCTCTGTTTCTCGCCCTCCGTTTCAGCCCCTCTGTTTCTCGCCCTCTGTTTCAGCCCCTCTGTTTCTCGCCCTCTGTTTCAGCCCCTTTATTTCTCGCCCTCTGTTTGAGCCCCTCTGTTTCAGCCCCACTGTTTCAGCCCCTCTGTTTCAGCCCCTCTGTTTCTCACCCTCTGTTTCCGCCCCTCTGTTTCTCGCCCTCTGTTTCAGCCCCTCTGTTTCTCACCCTCTGTTTCAGCCCCTCTGTTTCAGTCCCTCTGTTTCTCGCCCTCTGTTTCTCACCCTCTGTTTCAGCCCCTCTGTTTCTTGCCCTCTGTTTCAGCCCCTCTGTTTCTCGCCCTCTGTTTCAGCCCCTCTGTTTTAGCCCCTCTGTTTCAGCCCCTCTGTTTCAGCCCATCTGTTTCTCGCCCTCTGTTTCAGCCCCTCTGTTTCTTGCCCTCTGTTTCAGCCCCTCTGTTTCTCGCCCTCTGTTTCAGCCTCTCTGTTTCTCGCCCTCTGTTTCAGCCCCTGTGTTTCAGCCCCTCTGATTCAGCCCCTCTGTTTCAGCACCTCTGTTTCTCGCCCTCTGTTTCAGCCCCTCTGTTTCTCGCCCTCTGTTTCAGCCCCTCTGATTCTGCCCCTCTGTTTCAGCCCCTCTATTTCAGCACCTCTGTTTCAGCCCCTCTGTTTCAGGCTCTCTGTTTCAGCCCCTCTGTTTCTCGCCCTCTGTTTCAGCCCCTCTGTTTCTCGCCCTCTGTTTCAGCCTCTCTGTTTCTCGCCCTCTGTTTAAGCCCCTCTGTTTCAGCCCCTCTGATTCAGCCCCTCTGTATCAGCCCCTCTGTTTCTCGCCCTCTGTTTCAGCCCCTCTGATTCAGCCCCTCTGATTCAGCCCCTCTGATTCTGCCCCTCTGTTTCAGCCCCTCTATTTCAGCCCCTCTGTTTCAGCCCCTCTGTTTCAGGCTCTCTGTTTCAGCCCCTCTGTTTCTCGCCCTCTGTTTCAGCCCCTCTGTTTCTCGCCCTCTGTTTCAGCCTCTCTGTTTCTCGCCCTCTGTTTAAGCCCCTCTGTTTCAGCCCCTCTGATTCAGCCCCTCTGTATCAGCCCCTCTGTTTCTCGCCCTCTGTTTCAGCCCCTCTGATTCAGCCCCTCTGATTCAGCCCCTCTGATTCAGCCCCTCTGTTTCAGACCCTCTATTTCAGCCACTCGGTTTCAGCCCCTCTGTTTCTTGCCCTCTGTTTCTCGCCCTCTGTTTCAGCCCCTCTGTTTCTCGCCCTCTGTTTGAGCCACTCTGTTTCGCACTCTCTGTTTCAGCCCCTCTGTTTCTCGCCCTCTGTTTCTGCTCCTCTGTTTCTCGCCCTCTGTTTCAGCCCCTCTGTTTCTCGCCCTCTGTTTCAGCCCCTCTGATTCAGCCCCTCTGTTTCAGCCCGTCTGAATCAGCCCCTCCGATTCAGCCCCTCTGTTTCAGCCCCTCTGTTTCTCGCCCTCTGTTTCAGCCCCTCTGTTTCTCACCCTCTGTTTCAGCACCTCTGTTTCAGCCCCTCTGTTTCTCGCCCTCTGTTTCAGCCCCTCTGTTTCTCGCCCTCTGATTCAGCCCCTCTGATTCAGCCCCTCTGTTTCTCGCCCTCTGTTTCAGCCCCTCTGTTTCTCGGCATCTGTTTCAGCCCCTCTGATTCAGCCCCTCTGTTTCTCACCCTCTGTTTCAGACCCTCTGTTTCTCGCCCTCCTTTTCAGCCCCTCTATTTCTTGCCCTCTGTTTCAGCCCCTCTGTTTCAGCCCCTCTCTTTCAGCCCCTCTGTTTCTCGCCCTCTGTTTCAGCCCCTCTGTTTCTCGCCCTCTGTTTCAGCCCCTCTGTTTCTCGCCCTCTGTTTCAGCCCCTTTATTTCTCGCCCTCTGTTTGAGCCCCTCTGTTTCAGCCCCACTGTTTCAGCCCCTCTGTTTCAGCCCCTCTGTTTCTCACCCTCTGTTTCAGCCCCTCTGTTTCTCGCCCTCTGTTTCAGCCCCTCTGTTTCTCACCCTCTGTTTCAGCCCCTCTGTTTCAGTCCCTCTGTTTCTCGCCCTCTGTTTCTCATCCTCTGTTTCAGCCCCTCTGTTTCTTGCCCTCTGTTTCAGCCCCTCTGTTTCTCGCCCTCTGTTTCAGCCCCTCTGTTTCAGCCCCTCTGTTTCAGCCCATCTGTTTCTCGCCCTCTGTTTCAGCCCCTCTGTTTCTTGCCCTCTGTTTCAGCCCCTCTGTTTCTCGCCCTCTGTTTCAGCCCCTGTGTTTCAGCCCCTCTGATTCAGCCCCTCTGTTTCAGCACCTCTGTTTCTCGCCCTCTGTTTCAGCCCCTCTGTTTCTCGCCCTCTGTTTCAGCCCCTCTGATTCTGCCCCTCTGTTTCACCCCTCTATTTCAGCCCCTCTGTTTCAGCCTCTCTGTTTCAGGCTCTCTGTTTCAGCCCCTCTGTTTCTCGCCCTCTGTTTCAGCCCCTCTGTTTCTCGCCCTCTGTTTCAGCCCCTCTGTTTCAGCCCATCTGTTTCTCGCCCTCTGTTTCAGCCCCTCTGTTTCTTGCCCTCTGTTTCAGCCCCTCTGTTTCTCGCACTCTGTTTCAGCCTCTCTGTTTCTCGCCCTCTGTTTCAGCCCCTGTGTTTCAGCCCCTCTGATTCAGCCCCTCTGTTTCAGCACCTCTGTTTCTCGCCCTCTGTTTCAGCCCCTCTGTTTCTCGCCCTCTGTTTCAGCCCCTCTGATTCTGCCCCTCTGTTTCAGCCCCTCTATTTCAGCCCCTCTGTTTCAGCCCCTCTGTTTCAGGCTCTCTGTTTCAGCCCCTCTGTTTCTCGCCCTCTGTTTCAGCCCCTCTGTTTCTCGCCCTCTGTTTCAGCCTCTCTGTTTCTCGCCCTCTGTTTAAGCCCCTCTGTTTCAGCCCCTCTGATTCAGCCCCTCTGCATCAGCCCCTCTGTTTCTCGCCCTCTGTTTCAGCCCATCTGATTCAGCCCCTCTGATTCAGCCCCTCTGATTCAGCCCCTCTGTTTCAGACCCTCTATTTCAGCCACTCGGTTTCAGCCCCTCTGTTTCTTGCCCTCTGTTTCTCGCCCTCTGTTTCAGCCCCTCTGTTTCTCGCCCTCTGTTTGAGCCACTCTGTTTCGCACTCTCTGTTTCAGCCCCTCTGTTTCTCGCCCTCTGTTTCTGCTCCTCTGTTTCTCGCCCTCTGTTTCAGCCCCTCTGTTTCTCGCCCTCTGTTTCAGCCCCTCTGATTCAGCCCCTTTGTTTCAGCCCCTCTGAATCAGCCCCTCCGATTCAGCCCCTCTGTTTCAGCCCCTCTGTTTCTCGCCCTCTGTTTCAGCCCCTCTGTTTCTCACCCTCTGTTTCAGCACCTCTGTTTCAGCCCCTCTGTTTCTCGCCCTCTGTTTCAGCCCCTCTGTTTCTCGCCCTCTGATTCAGCCCCTCTGATTCAGCCCCTCTGTTTCTCGCCCTCTGTTTCAGCCCCTCTGTTTCTCGGAATCTGTTTCAGCCCCTCTGATTCAGCCCCTCTGTTTCTCACCCTCTGTTTCAGACCCTCTGTTTCTCGCCCTCCTTTTCAGCCCCTCTATTTCTTGCCCTCTGTTTCAGCCCCTCTGTTTCAGCCCCTCTCTTTCAGCCCCTCTGTTTCTCGCCCTCTGTTTCAGCCCCTCTGTTTCTCGCCCTCTGTTTCAGCCCCTCTGTTTCTCGCCCTCTGTTTCAGCCCCTTTATTTCTCGCCCTCTGTTTCAGCCCCTCTGTTTCTCGGCATCTGTTTCAGCCCCTCTGTTTCAGCCCCTCTGTTTCTCACCCTCTGTTTCAGCCCCTCTGTTTCTCGCCCTCTGTTTCAGCCCCTCTGTTTCTCACCCTCTATTTCAGCCCCTCTGTTTCAGTCCCTCTGTTTCTCGCCCTCTGTTTCTCACCCTCTGTTTCAGCCCCTCTGTTTCTTGCCCTCTGTTTCAGCCCCTCTGTTTCTCGCCCTCTGTTTCAGCCCCTCTGTTTCAGCCCCTCTGTTTCAGCCCATCTGTTTCTCGCCCTCTGTTTCAGCCCCTCTGTTTCTTGCCCTCTGTTTCAGCCCCTCTGTTTCTCGCCCTCTGTTTCAGCCTCTCTGTTTCTCGCCCTCTGTTTCAGCCCCTGTGTTTCAGCCCCTCTGATTCAGCCCCTCTGTTTCAGCACCTCTGTTTCTCGCCCTCTGTTTCAGCCCCTCTGATTCTGCCCCTCTGTTTCAGCCCCTCTATTTCAGCCCCTCTGTTTCAGCCCCTCAGTTTCAGGCTCTCTGTTTCAGCCCCTCTGTTTCTCGCCCTCTGTTTCAGCCCCTCTGTTTCTCGCCCTCTGTTTCAGCCTCTCTGTTTCTCGCCCTCTTTTTAAGCCCCTCTGTTTCAGCCCCTCTGATTCAGCCCCTCTGTATCAGCCCCTCTGTTTCTCGCCCTCTGTTTCATCCCCTCTGATTCAGCCCCTCTGATTCAGCCCCTCTGATTCAGCCCCTCTGTTTCAGACCCTCTATTTCAGCCACTCGGTTTCAGCCCCTCTGTTTCTTGCCCTCTGTTTCTCGCCCTCTGTTTCAGCCCCTCTGTTTCTCGCCCTCTGTTTGAGCCACTCTGTTTCGCACTCTCTGTTTCAGCCCCTCTGTTTCTCGCCCTCTGTTTCTGCTCCTCTGTTTCTCGCCCTCTGTTTCAGCCCCTCTGTTTCTCGCCCTCTGTTTCAGCCCCTCTGATTCAGCCCCTCTGTTTCAGCCCCTCTGAATCAGCCCCTCCGATTCAGCCCCTCTGTTTCAGCCCCTCTGTTTCTCGCCCTCTGTTTCAGCCCCTCTGTTTCTCACCCTCTGTTTCAGCACCTCTGTTTCAGCCCCTCTGTTTCTCGCCCTCTGTTTCAGCCCCTCTGTTTCTCGCCCTCTGATTCAGCCCCTCTGATTCAGCCCCTCTGTTTCTCGCCCTCTGTTTCAGCCCCTCTGTTTCTCGGCATCTGTTTCAGCCCCTCTGATTCAGCCCCTCTGTTTCTCACCCTCTGTTTCAGACCCTCTGTTTCTCGCCCTCCTTTTCAGCCCCTCTATTTCTTGCCCTCTGTTTCAGCCCCTCTGTTTCAGCCCCTCTCTTTCAGCCCCTCTGTTTCTCGCCCTCTGTTTCAGCCCCTCTGTTTCTCGCCCTCTGTTTCAGCCCCTCTGTTTCTCGCCCTCTGTTTCAGCCCCTTTATTTCTCGCCCTCTGTTTGAGCCCCTCTGTTTCAGCCCCACTGTTTCAGCCCCTCTGTTTCAGCCCCTCTGTTTCTCACCCTCTGTTTCAGCCCCTCTGTTTCTCGCCCTAAATTTCAGCCCCTCTGTTTCTCACCCTCTGTTTCAGCCCCTCTGTTTCAGTCCCTCTGTTTCTCGCCCTCTGTTTCTCACCCTCTGTTTCAGCCCCTCTGTTTCTTGCCCTCTGTTTCAGCCCCTCTGTTTCTCGCCCTCTGTTTCAGCCCCTCTGTTTTAGCCCCTCTGTTTCAGCCCCTCTGTTTCAGCCCATCTGTTTCTCGCCCTCTGTTTCAGCCCCTCTGTTTCTTGCCCTCTGTTTCAGCCCCTCTGTTTCTCGCCCTCTGTTTCAGCCTCTCTGTTTCTCGCCCTCTGTTTCAGCCCCTGTGTTTCAGCCCCTCTGATTCAGCCCCTCTGTTTCAGCACCTCTGTTTCTCGCCCTCTGTTTCAGCCCCTCTGTTTCTCGCCCTCTGTTTCAGCCCCTCTGATTCTGCCCCTCTGTTTCAGCCCCTCTATTTCAGCACCTCTGTTTCAGCCCCTCTGTTTCAGGCTCTCTGTTTCAGCCCCTCTGTTTCTCGCCCTCTGTTTCAGCCCCTCTGTTTCTCGCCCTCTGTTTCAGCCTCTCTGTTTCTCGCCCTCTGTTTAAGCCCCTCTGTTTCAGCCCCTCTGATTCAGCCCCTCTGTATCAGCCCCTCTGTTTCTCGCCCTCTGTTTCAGCCCCTCTGATTCAGCCCCTCTGATTCAGCCCCTCTGATTCTGCCCCTCTGTTTCAGCCCCTCTATTTCAGCCCCTCTGTTTCAGCCCCTCTGTTTCAGGCTCTCTGTTTCAGCCCCTCTGTTTCTCGCCCTCTGTTTCAGCCCCTCTGTTTCTCGCCCTCTGTTTCAGCCTCTCTGTTTCTCGCCCTCTGTTTAAGCCCCTCTGTTTCAGCCCCTCTGATTCAGCCCCTCTGTATCAGCCCCTCTGTTTCTCGCCCTCTGTTTCAGCCCCTCTGATTCAGCCCCTCTGATTCAGCCCCTCTGATTCAGCCCCTCTGTTTCAGACCCTCTATTTCAGCCACTCGGTTTCAGCCCCTCTGTTTCTTGCCCTCTGTTTCTCGCCCTCTGTTTCAGCCCCTCTGTTTCTCGCCCTCTGTTTGAGCCACTCTGTTTCGCACTCTCTGTTTCAGCCCCTCTGTTTCTCGCCCTCTGTTTCTGCTCCTCTGTTTCTCGCCCCCTGTTTCAGCCCCTCTGTTTCTCGCCCTCTGTTTCAGCCCCTCTGATTCAGCCCCTCTGTTTCAGCCCGTCTGAATCAGCCCCTCCGATTCAGCCCCTCTGTTTCAGCCCCTCTGTTTCTCGCCCTCTGTTTCAGCCCCTCTGTTTCTCACCCTCTGTTTCAGCACCTCTGTTTCAGCCCCTCTGTTTCTCGCCCTCTGTTTCAGCCCCTCTGTTTCTCGCCCTCTGATTCAGCCCCTCTGATTCAGCCCCTCTGTTTCTCGCCCTCTGTTTCAGCCCCTCTGTTTCTCGGCATCTGTTTCAGCCCCTCTGATTCAGCCCCTCTGTTTCTCATCCTCTGTTTCAGACCCTCTGTTTCTCGCACTCCTTAGCAGCCCCTCTATTTCTTGCCCTCTGTTTCAGCCCCTCTGTTTCAGCCCCTCTGTTTCAGCCCCTCTGTTTCTCGCCCTCTGTTTCAGCCCCTCTGTTTCTCGCCCTCTGTTTCAGCCCCTCTGTTTCTCGCCCTCTGTTTCAGCCCCTTTATTTCTCGCCCTCTGTTTGAGCCCCTCTGTTTCAGCCCCACTGTTTCAGCCCCTCTGTTTCAGCCCCTCTGTTTCTCACCCTCTGTTTCAGCCCCTCTGTTTCTCGCCCTCTGTTTCAGCCCCTCTGTTTCTCACCCTCTGTTTCAGCCCCTCTGTTTCAGTCCCTCTGTTTCTCGCCCTCTGTTTCTCACCCTCTGTTTCAGCCCCTCTGTTTCTTGCCCTCTGTTTCAGCCCCTCTGTTTCTCGCCCTCTGTTTCAGCCCCTCTGTTTCAGCCCCTCTGTTTCAGCCCATCTGTTTCTCGCCCTCTGTTTCAGCCCCTCTGTTTCTTGCCCTCTGTTTCAGCCCCTCTGTTTCTCGCCCTCTGTTTCAGCCCCTGTGTTTCAGCCCCTCTGATTCAGCCCCTCTGTTTCAGCACCTCTGTTTCTCGCCCTCTGTTTCAGCCCCTCTGTTTCTCGCCCTCTGTTTCAGCCCCTCTGATTCTGCCCCTCTGTTTCAGCCCCTCTATTTCAGCCCCTCTGTTTCAGCCCCTCTGTTTCAGGCTCTCTGTTTCAGCCCCTCTGTTTCTCGCCCTCTGTTTCAGCCCCTCTGTTTCTCGCCCTCTGTTTCAGCCTCTCTGTTTCTCGCCCTCTGTTTAAGCCCCTCTGTTTCAGCCCCTCTGATTCAGCCCCTCTGTATCAGCCCCTCTGTTTCTCGCCCTCTGTTTCAGCCCCTCTGATTCAGCCCCTCTGATTCAGCCCCTCTGATTCAGCCCCTCTGTTTCAGACCCTCTATTTCAGCCACTCGGTTTCAGCCCCTCTGTTTCTTGCCCTCTGTTTCTCGCCCTCTGTTTCAGCCCCTCTGTTTCTCGCCCTCTGTTTGAGCCACTCTGTTTCGCACTCTCTGTTTCAGCCCCTCTGTTTCTCGCCCTCTGTTTCTGCTCCTCTGTTTCTCGCCCTCTGTTTCAGCCCCTCTGTTTCTCGCCCTCTGTTTCAGCCCCTCTGATTCAGCCCCTCTGTTTCAGCCCGTCTGAATCAGCCCCTCCGATTCAGCCCCTCTGTTTCAGCCCCTCTGTTTCTCGCCCTCTGTTTCAGCCCCTCTGTTTCTCACCCTCTGTTTCAGCACCTCTGTTTCAGCCCCTCTGTTTCTCGCCCTCTGTTTCAGCCCCTCTGTTTCTCGCCCTCTGATTCAGCCCCTCTGATTCAGCCCCTCTGTTTCTCGCCCTCTGTTTCAGCCCCTCTGTTTCTCGGCATCTGTTTCAGCCCCTCTGATTCAGCCCCTCTGTTTCTCACCCTCTGTTTCAGACCCTCTGTCTCTCGCCCTCCTTTTCAGCCCCTCTATTTCTTGCCCTCTGTTTCAGCCCCTCTGTTTCAGCCCCTCTCTTTCAGCCCCTCTGTTTCTCGCCCTCTGTTTCAGCCCCTCTGTTTCTCGCCCTCTGTTTCAGCCCCTTTATTTCTCGCCCTCTGTTTGAGCCCCTCTGTTTCAGCCCCACTGTTTCAGCCCCTCTGTTTCAGCCCCTCTGTTTCTCACCCTCTGTTTCAGCCCCTCTGTTTCTCGCCCTCTGTTTCAGCCCCTCTGTTTCTCACCCTCTGTTTCAGCCCCTCTGTTTCAGTCCCTCTGTTTCTCGCCCTCTGTTTCTCACCCTCTGTTTCAGCCCCTCTGTTTCTTGCCCTCTGTTTCAGCCCCTCTGTTTCTCGCCCTCTGTTTCAGCCCCTCTGTTTTAGCCCCTCTGTTTCAGCCCCTCTGTTTCAGCCCATCTGTTTCTCGCCCTCTGTTTCAGCCCCTCTGTTTCTTGCCCTCTGTTTCAGCCCCTCTGTTTCTCGCCCTCTGTTTCAGCCTCTCTGTTTCTCGCCCTCTGTTTCAGCCCCTGTGTTTCAGCCCCTCTGATTCAGCCCCTCTGTTTCAGCACCTCTGTTTCTCGCCCTCTGTTTCAGCCCCTCTGTTTCTCGCCCTCTGTTTCAGCCCCTCTGATTCTGCCCCTCTGTTTCAGCCCCTCTATTTCAGCCCCTCTGTTTCAGCCCCTCTGTTTCAGGCTCTCTGTTTCAGCCCCTCTGTTTCTCGCCCTCTGTTTCAGCCCCTCTGTTTCTCGCCCTCTGTTTCAGCCTCTCTGTTTCTCGCCCTCTGTTTAAGCCCCTCTGTTTCAGCCCCTCTGATTCAGCCCCTCTGTATCAGCCCCTCTGTTTCTCGCCCTCTGTTTCAGCCCCTCTGATTCAGCCCCTCTGATTCAGCCCCTCTGATTCAGCCCCTCTGTTTCAGACCCTCTATTTCAGCCCCTCTGTTTCAGCCACTCTGTTTCAGGCTCTCTGTTTCAGCCCGTCTGTTTCAGCCCCTCTGTTTCAGCCCCTCTGTTTCAGCCCCTCTGATTCAGTACCTTAGTTTCTCGCCCTCTGTTTCAGCCCCTCTGTTTCAGCCCCTCTGATTCAGCCCCTCTGATTCTGCCCCTCTGATTCAGCCCCTCTGTTTCTCGCCTTCTGTTTCTGCCCCTCTGTTTCAGCCCCTCTGTTTCAGCCCCTCTGTTTCTTGCCCTCTGTTTCAGCCCCTCTGTTTCAGCCCCTCTGTTTCAGCCCCTCCGATTCAGCCCCTCTGGATCAGCCCCTCTGTTTCTGCCCCTCTGTTTCAGCCCCTCTGTTTCTCGCCCTTTGTTTCAGCCCCTCTGTATCTCGCCCACTGTTTCAGCCCCCCGGCTTCAGCCCCACTGTTTCAGCCCCTCTGTTTCTCGCCCTCTGTTTCAGCCCCTTTATTTCTCGCCCTCTGTTTGAGCCCCTCTGTTTCAGCCCCACTGTTTCAGCCCCTCTGTTTCAGCCCCTCTGTTTCTCACCCTCTGTTTCAGCCCCTCTGTTTCTCGCCCTCTGTTTCAGCCCCTCTGTTTCTCACCCTCTGTTTCAGCCCCTCTGTTTCAGTCCCTCTGTTTCTCGCCCTCTGTTTCTCACCCTCTGTTTCAGCCCCTCTGTTTCTTGCCCTCTGTTTCAGCCCCTCTGTTTCTCGCCCTCTGTTTCAGCCCCTCTGTTTCAGCCCCTCTGTTTCAGCCCATCTGTTTCTCGCCCTCTGTTTCAGCCCCTCTGTTTCTTGCCCTCTGTTTCAGCCCCTCTGTTTCTCGCCCTCTGTTTCAGCCCCTGTGTTTCAGCCCCTCTGATTCAGCCCCTCTGTTTCAGCACCTCTGTTTCTCGCCCTCTGTTTCAGCCCCTCTGTTTCTCGCCCTCTGTTTCAGCCCCTCTGATTCTGCCCCTCTGTTTCAGCCCCTCTATTTCAGCCCCTCTGTTTCAGCCCCTCTGTTTCAGGCTCTCTGTTTCAGCCCCTCTGTTTCTCGCCCTCTGTTTCAGCCCCTCTGTTTCTCGCCCTCTGTTTCAGCCTCTCTGTTTCTCGCCCTCTGTTTAAGCCCCTCTGTTTCAGCCCCTCTGATTCAGCCCCTCTGTATCAGCCCCTCTGTTTCTCGCCCTCTGTTTCAGCCCCTCTGATTCAGCCCCTCTGATTCAGCCCCTCTGATTCAGCCCCTCTGTTTCAGACCCTCTATTTCAGCCACTCGGTTTCAGCCCCTCTGTTTCTTGCCCTCTGTTTCTCGCCCTCTGTTTCAGCCCCTCTGTTTCTCGCCCTCTGTTTGAGCCACTCTGTTTCGCACTCTCTGTTTCAGCCCCTCTGTTTCTCGCCCTCTGTTTCTGCTCCTCTGTTTCTCGCCCTCTGTTTCAGCCCCTCTGTTTCTCGCCCTCTGTTTCAGCCCCTCTGATTCAGCCCCTCTGTTTCAGCCCCTCTGAATCAGCCCCTCCGATTCAGCCCTTCTGTTTCAGCCCCTCTGTTTCTCGCCCTCTGTTTCAGCCCCTTTGTTTCTCACCCTCTGTTTCAGCACCTCTGTTTCAGCCCCTCTGTTTCTCGCCCTCTGTTTCAGCCCCTCTGTTTCTCGCCCTCTGATTCAGCCCCTCTGATTCAGCCCCTCTGTTTCTCGCCCTCTGTTTCAGCCCCTCTGTTTCTCGGCATCTGTTTCAGCCCCTCTGATTCAGCCCCTCTGTTTCTCACCCTCTGTTTCAGACCCTCTGTCTCTCGCCCTCCTTTTCAGCCCCTCTATTTCTTGCCCTCTGTTTCAGCCCCTCTGTTTCAGCCCCTCTCTTTCAGCCCCTCTGTTTCTCGCCCTCTGTTTCAGCCCCTCTGTTTCTCGCCCTCTGTTTCAGCCCCTTTATTTCTCGCCCTCTGTTTGAGCCCCTCTGTTTCAGCCCCACTGTTTCAGCCCCTCTGTTTCAGCCCCTCTGTTTCAGCCCCTCTGTTTCAGCCCCTCTGTTTCTCGCCCTCTGTTTCAGCCCCTCTGTTTCTCACCCTCTGTTTCAGCCCCTCTGTTTCAGTCCCTCTGTTTCTCGCCCTCTGTTTCTCACCCTCTGTTTCAGCCCCTCTGTTTCTTGCCCTCTGTTTCAGCCCCTCTGTTTCTCGCCCTCTGTTTCAGCCCCTCTGTTTTAGCCCCTCTGTTTCAGCCCCTCTGTTTCAGCCCATCTGTTTCTCGCCCTCTGTTTCAGCCCCTCTGTTTCTTGCCCTCTGTTTCAGCCCCTCTGTTTCTCGCCCTCTGTTTCAGCCTCTCTGTTTCTCGCGCTCTGTTTCAGCCCCTGTGTTTCAGCCCCTCTGATTCAGCCCCTCTGTTTCAGCACCTCTGTTTCTCGCCCTCTGTTTCAGCCCCTCTGTTTCTCGCCCTCTGTTTCAGCCCCTCTGATTCTGCCCCTCTGTTTCAGCCCCTCTATTTCAGCCCCTCTGTTTCAGCCCCTCTGTTTCAGGCTCTCTGTTTCAGCCCCTCTGTTTCTCGCCCTCTGTTTCAGCCCCTCTGTTTCTCGCCCTCTGTTTCAGCCTCTCTGTTTCTCGCCCTCTGTTTAAGCCCCTCTGTTTCAGCCCCTCTGATTCAGCCCCTCTGTATCAGCCCCTCTGTTTCTCGCCCTCTGTTTCAGCCCCTCTGATTCAGCCCCTCTGATTCAGCCCCTCTGATTCAGCCCCTCTGTTTCAGACCCTCTATTTCAGCCCCTCTGTTTCAGCCACTCTGTTTCAGGCTCTCTGTTTCAGCCCGTCTGTTTCAGCCCCTCTGTTTCAGCCCCTCTGTTTCAGCCCCTCTGATTCAGTACCTTAGTTTCTCGCCCTCTGTTTCAGCCCCTCTGTTTCAGCCCCTCTGATTCAGCCCCTCTGATTCTGCCCCTCTGATTCAGCCCCTCTGTTTCTCGCCCTCTGTTTCTGCCCCTCTGTTTCAGCCCCTCTGTTTCAGCCCCTCTGTTTCTTGCCCTCTGTTTCAGCCCCTCTGTTTCAGCCCCTCTGTTTCAGCCCCTCCGATTCAGCCCCTCTGTATCAGCCCCTCTGTTTCTGCCCCTCTGTTTCAGCCCCTCTGTTTCTCGCCCTTTGTTTCAGCCCCTCTGTATCTCGCCCACTGTTTCAGCCCCCCGGCTTCAGCCCCACTGTTTCAGCCCCTCTGTTTCTCGCCCTCTGTTTCAGCCCCTCTGTTTCTTGCCCTCTGTTTCAGGCCCTCTGTTTCAGCCCCACTGTTTCTCGCCCTCTGTTTCTGCCCCTCTGTTTCTCGCCCTCTGTTTCAGCCCCTCTGTTTCTCGCCTTCTGTTTCAGCCCCTCTGATTCAGGCCCTCTGTTTCAGCCCCTCTGATTCAGCCCCTCTGATTCAGCCCCTCTGTTTCTCGCCCTCTGTTTCAGCCCCTCTGTTTCAGCCCTTCTGTTTCAGCCACTCGGTTTCAGCCCCTCTGTTTCTTGCCCTCTGTTTCAGCCCCTCTGTTTCTCGACCTCTGTTTCAGCCCCTCTGTTTCTCGCCCTCTGTTTCAGCCCCTCTGTTTCGCACTCTCTGTTTCAGCCCCTCTGTTTCAGCCCCTCTGTTTCAGCCCCTCTGTTTCTTGCCCTCTGTTTCAGCCCCTCTGTTTCAGCCCCTCTGTTTCAGCCCCTCCGATTCAGCCCCTCTGTTTCAGCCCCTCTGTTTCTGCCCCTCTGTTTCAGCCACTCTGTTTCTCGCCCTTTGTTTCAGCCCCTCTGTTTCTCGCCTTCTTTTTCAGCCCCTCTGATTCATCCCCTCTGTTTCAGCCCCTCTGATTCAGCCGGTCTGATTCAGCCCCTCTGTTTCTCGCCCTTTGTTTCAGCCCCTCTGTTTCAGCCCTTCTGTTTCAGACACTCGGTTTCAGCCCCTCTGTTTCTTGCCCTCTGTTTCAGCCCCTCTGTTTCTCGCCCTCTGTTTCAGCCCCTCTGTTTCGCACTCTCTGTTTCAGACCCTCTGTATCAGCCCCTCTGTTTCTCGCCCTCTGTTTCTGCTCCTCTGTTTCTCGCCCTCTGTTTCAGCCGCTCTGTTTCTCGCCCTCTGTTTCAGCCCCTCTGATTCAGCCCCTCTGTTTCAGCCCCTCTGAATCAGACCCTCTGTTTCAGCCCCTCTGTTTCAGCCCCTCTGTTTCAGCCCCTCCGATTCAGCCCCACTGTTTCAGCCCCTCTGTTTCTGCCCCTCTGTTTCAGCCACTCTGTTTCTCGCCCTTTGTTTCAGCCCCTCTGTTTCAGCCCCTCTCTTTCTTGCCCTCTGTTTCAGCCCCTCTGTTTCAGCCCCTCTGTTTCTCGCCTTCTGTTTCAGCCCCTCTGATTCAGCCCCTCTGTTTCAGCCCCTCTGATTCAGCCCCTCTGATTCAGCCCCTCTGTTTCTCGCCCTCTGTACCAGCCCCTCTGTTTCAGCCCTTCTGTTTCAGACACTCGGTTTCAGCCCCTCTGTTTCTTGCCCTCTGTTTCAGCCCCTCTGTTTCTCGCCCTCTGTTTCAGCCCCTCTGTTTCTCGCCCTCTGTATCAGCCCCTCTGTTTATCGCCCACTGTTTCTGCTCCTCTGTTTCTCGCCCTCTGTTTCAGCCGCTCTGTTTCTCGCCCTCTGTTTCAGCCCCTCTGATTCAGCCCCTCTGTTTCAGCCCCTCTGAATCAGCCCCTCTGTTTCAGCCCCTCTGTTTCAGCCCCTATGTTTCTCGCCCTCTGTTTCAGCCCCTCTGTTTCTCACCCTCTGTTTCAGCACCTCAGTTTCAGCGCCTCTGTTTCTCGCCCTCTGTTTTAGCCCCTCTGTTTCTCGCCCTCTGTTTCAGCCCCTCTGATTCAGCCCCTCTGTTTCTCGCCCTCTGTTTCAGCCCCTCTGTTTCTCGCCAACTGTTTCACCCCCTCTGTTTCTCGCCCTCTGTTTCAGCCCCTCTGTTTCAGCCCCTCTGTTTCACACTCTCTGTTTCAGCCCCTCTGTATCAGCCCCTCAGTTTCTCGCCCTCTGTTTCAGCCCCTTTGTTTCTCGCCCTCTGTTTCAGCCTCTCTGTTTCTCGCCCTCTGTTTCAGCCCCTCTGTTTCAGCCCCTCTGATTCAGCCCCTCTGTTTCAGCCCCTCTGTTTCTCGCCCTCTGTTTCAGCCCCTCTGATTCAGCCCCTCTGTTTCAGCCCCTCTGATTCAGCCCCTCTGTTTCAGCCCCTCTGATTCAGCCCCTCTGTTTCTCGCCCTCTGTTTCAGCCCCTCTGTTTCTCGCCTTCTGTTTCAGCCCCTCTGATTCAGCCCCTCTGATTCAGCCCCTCTGTTTCTCGCCCTCTGTTTCAGCCCCTCTGTTTCAGCCCTTCTGTTTCAGACACTCGGTTTCAGCCCCTCTGTTTCTTGCCCTCTGTTTCAGCCCCTCTGTTTCTCGCCCTCTGTTTCAGCCCCTCTGTTTCTCGCCCTCTGTTTCAGCCCCTCTGTTTCGCACTCTCTGTTTCAGCCCCTCTGTTTCAGCCCCTCTGTTTCTCGCCCTCTGTTTCTGCTCCTCTGTTTCTCGCCTTCTGTTTCAGCCGCTCTGTTTCTCGCCCTCTGTTTCAGCCCCTCTGATTCAGCCCCTCTGTTTCAGCCCCTCTGAATCAGCCCCTCTGTTTCAGCCCCTCTGTTTCAGCCCCTCTGTTTCTCGCCCTCTGTTTCAGCCCCTCTGTTTCTCACCCTCTGTTTCAGCACCTCTGTTTCAGCCCCTCTGTTTCTCGCCCTCTGTTTCAGCCCCTCTGATTCAGCCCCTCTGTTTCTCGCCCTCTGTTTCAGCCCCTCTGTTTCTCGCCATCTGTTTCACCCCCTCTGTTTCTCGCCCTCTGTTTCATCCCCACTGTTTCGCACTCTCTGTTTCAGCCCCTCTGTTTCAGCCCCTCTGTTTCTCGCCCTCTGTTTCTGCTCCTCTGTTTCACGCCCTCTGTTTCAGCCTCTCTGTTTCTCGCCCTCTGTTTCAGCTCCACTGTTTCATCCCCTCTGTTTCGCACTCTCTGTTTCAGCCCCTCTGTTTCAGCCCCTCTGTTTCTCGCCCTCTGTTTCTGCTCCTCTGTTTCTCGCCCTCTGTTTCGGCCCCTCTGTTTCTCGCCCTCTGTTTCAGCCCCTCTGATTCAGCCCCTCTGTTTCAGCCCCTCTGAATCTGCCCCTCTGTTTCAGCCCCTCTGTTTCAGCCCCTCTGTTTCTCGCCGTCTGTTTCAGCCTCTCTGTTTCTCGCCCTATGTTTCAGCCCCTCTGTTTCAGCCCCTCTGATTCAGTCCCTCTGTTTCAGCCCCTCTGTTTCTCGCCCTCTGTTTCAGCCCCTCTGATTCAGCCCCTCTGTTTCAGCCACTCTGATTCAGCCCCTCTGTTTCTCGCCCTCTGTTTCAGCCCCTCTGTTTCTCGCCATCTGTTTCACCCCCTCTGTTTCTCGCCCTCTGTTTCAGCCCCTCTGTTTCAGCCCCTCTGTTTCAGCCCCTCTGTTTCTCGCCCTCTGTTTCAGCCCCTCTGTTTCTCGCCCTCTGTTTCAGCCTCTCTGTTTCTCGCCCTCTGTTTCAGCCCCTCTGTTTCAGCCCCTCTGATTCAGCCCCTCTGTTTCAGCCCCTCTGTTTCTCGCCCTCTGTTTCAGCCCCTCTGATTCAGCCCCTCTGTTTCAGCCCCTCTGTTTCAGCCCCTCTGATTCAGTACCTTAGTTTCTCGCCCTCTGTTTCAGCCCCTCTGTTTCAGCCCCTCTGATTCAGCCCCTCTGATTCAGCCCCTCTGATTCAGCCCCTCTGTTTCTCGCCCTCAGTTTCTGCCCCTCTGTTTCAGCCCCTCTGTTTCAGCCCCTCTGTTTCTTGCCCTCTGATTCAGCCCCTCTGTTTCAGCCCCTCTGTTTCAGCCCCTCCGATTCAGCCCCTCTGTTTCAGCCCCTCTGTTTCAGCCCCTCTGTTTCTCGCCCTTTGTTTCAGCCCCTCTGTTTCTCGCCCACTGTTTCAGCCCCTCTGCTTCAGCCCCACTGATTCAGCCCCTCTGTTTCTCGCCCTCTGTTTCAGCCCCTCTGTTTCTTGCCCTCTGTTTCAGGCCCTCTGTTTCAGCCCCACTGTTTCTCGCCCTCTGTTTCTGCCCCTCTGTTTCTCGCCCTCTGTTTCAGCCCCTCTGTTTCTCGCCTTCTGTTTCAGCCCCTCTGATTCAGGCCCTCTGTTTCAGCCCCTCTGATTCAGCCCCTCTGATTCAGCCCCTCTGTTTCTCGCCCTCTGTTTCAGCCCCTCTGTTTCAGCCCTTCTGTTTCAGCCACTCGGTTTCAGCCCCTCTGTTTCTTGCCCTCGGTTTCAGCCCCTCTGTTTCTCGACCTCTGTTTCAGCCCCTCTGTTTCTCGCCCTCTGTTTCATCCCCTCTGTTTCGCACTCTCTGTTTCAGCCCCTCTGTTTCAGCCACTCTGTTTCTCGCCCTCTGTTTCTGCTCCTCTGTTTCTCGCCCTCTGTTTCAGCCCCTCTGTTTCTCGCCCTCTGTTTCAGCCCCTCTGATTCAGCCCCTCTGTTTCAGCCCCTCTGAATCAGCCCCTCTGTTTCAGCCCCTCTGTTCCAGCCCCTCTGTTTCTCGCCCTCTGTTTCAGCCCCTCTGTTTCTCACCCTGTGTTTCAGCACCTCTGTTTCAGCCCCTCTGTTTCTCGCCCTCTGTTTCAGCCCCTCTGTTTCTCGCCCTCTGTTTCAGCCCCTCTGATTCAGCCTCTCTGTTTCTCGCCCTCTGTTTCAGCCCCTCTGTTTCTCCACATCTGTTTCAGGCCCTCTGTTTCTCGCCCTCTGTTTCAGCCCCTCTGTTTCAGCCCCTCTGTTTCTCGCCCTCTGTTTCAGCCCCTCTGTTTCTCGCCCTCTGTTTCAGTCTCTCTGTTTCTCGCCCTCTTTGTCAGCCCCTCTGTTTCAACCCCCCTGATTCAGCCCCTCTGTTTCAGCCCCTCTGTTTCTCGCCCTCTGTTTCAGCACCTCTGATTCAGCCCCTCTGTTTCAGCCCATCTGATTCAGCCCCTCTGTTTCAGACCCTCTATTTCAGCCCCTCTGTTTCAGCCCCTCTGTTTCTCACCCTCTGTTTCAGCACCTCTTTGTCAGCCCCTCTGTTTCAACCCCCCTGATTCAGCCCCTCTGTTTCAGCCCCTCTGTTTCTCGCCCTCTGTTTCAGCACCTCTGATTCAGCCCCTCTGTTTCAGCCCATCTGATTCAGCCCCTCTGTTTCAGACCCTCTATTTCAGCCCCTCTGTTTCAGCCCCTCTGTTTCTCACCCTCTGTTTCAGCACCTCTGTTTCAGCCCCTCTGTTTCTCGCCCTCTGTTTAACCCCTTCTGTTTCTCGCCCTCTGTTTCAGCCCCTCTGATTCAGCCCCTCTGTTTCTCGCCCTCTGTTTCAGCCCCTCTGTTTCTCGCCATCTGTTTCAGCCCCTCTGTTTCAGCCCCTCTGATTCAGCCCCTCTGTTTCAGCCCCTCTGATTCAGCCCCTCTGTTTCAGACCCTCTATTTCAGCCCCTCTGTTTCAGCCACTCTGTTTCAGGCTCTCTGTTACAGCCCGTCTGTTTCAGCCCCTCTGTTTCAGCCCCTCTGATTCAGTACCTTAGTTTCTCGCCCTCTGTTTCAGCCCCTCTGTTTCAGCCCCTCTATTTCAGCCCCTCTGTTTCAGCCCCTCTGTTTCAGGCTCTCTGTTTCAGCCCGTCTGTTTCAGCCCCTCTGTTTCAGCCCCTCTGATTCAGTCCCTTAGTTTCTCGCCCTCTGTTTCAGACCCTCTGTTTCAGCCCCTCTGATTCAGCCCCTCTGATTCAGCCCCTCTGTTTCTCGCCCTCTGTTTCAGCCCCTCTGTTTCAGCCCCTCTGATTCAGCCCCTCTGTTTCTTGCCCTCTGTTTCAGGCTCTCTGTTTCAGCCCGTCTGTTTCAGCCCCTCCGATTCAGCCCCTCTGTTTCTCACCCTCTGTTTCAGCACCTCTGTTTCAGCCCCTCTGTTTCTCGCCCTCTGTTTAACCCCTTCTGTTTCTCGCCCTCTGTTTCAGCCCCTCTGATTCAGCCCCTCTGTTTCTCGCCCTCTGTTTCAGCCCCTCTGTTTCTCGCCATCTGTTTCAGCCCCTCTGTTTCAGCCCCTCTGATTCAGCCCCTCTGTTTCAGCCCCTCTGATTCAGCCCCTCTGTTTCAGACCCTCTATTTCAGCCCCTCTGTTTCAGCCACTCTGTTTCAGGCTCTCTGTTACAGCCCGTCTGTTTCAGCCCCTCTGTTTCAGCCCCTCTGATTCAGTACCTTAGTTTCTCGCCCTCTGTTTCAGCCCCTCTGTTTCAGCCCCTCTATTTCAGCCCCTCTGTTTCAGCCCCTCTGTTTCAGGCTCTCTGTTTCAGCCCGTCTGTTTCAGCCCCTCTGTTTCAGCCCCTCTGATTCAGTCCCTTAGTTTCTCGCCCTCTGTTTCAGACCCTCTGTTTCAGCCCCTCTGATTCAGCCCCTCTGATTCAGCCCCTCTGTTTCTCGCCCTCTGTTTCAGCCCCTCTGTTTCAGCCCCTCTGATTCAGCCCCTCTGTTTCTTGCCCTCTGTTTCAGCCCCACTGTTTCAGCCCCTCTGTTTCAGCCCCTCCGATTCAGCCCCTCTGTTTCAGCCCCTCTGTTTCTGCCCCTCTGTTTCAGCCACTCTGTTTCTCGCCCTTTGTTTCAGCCCCTCTGTTTCAGCCCCTCTGTTTCTTGCCCTCTGTTTCAGTCCCTCTGTTTCAGCCCCTCTGTTTCTCGCCCTCTGTTTCTGCCCCTCTGCTTCTCGCCCTCTGTTTCAGCCCCTCTGTTTCTCGCCTTTTGTTTCAGCCCCTCTGATTCAGCCCCTCTGTTTCAGCCCCTCTGATTCAGCCCCTCTGATTCAGCCCCTCTGTTTCTCGCCCTCTGTTTCAGCCCCTCTGTTTCAGCCCTTCTGTTTCAGACACTCGGTTTCAGCCCCTCTGTTTCTTGCCCTCTGTTTCAGCCCCTCTGTTTCTCGCCCTCTGTTTCAGCCCCTCTGTTTCTCGCCCTCTGTTTCAGCCCCTCTATTTCGCACTCTCTGTTTCAGCCCCTCTGTATCAGCCCCTCTGTTTCTCGCCCTCTGTTTCTGCACCTCTGTTTCTCGCCCTCTGTTTCAGACGCTCTGTTTCTCGCCTTCTGTTTCAGCCCCTCTGATTCAGCCCCTCTGTTTCAGCCCCTCTGAATCAGCCCCTCTGTTTCAGCCCCTCTGTTTCAGCCCCTATGTTTCTCGCCCTCTGTTTCAGCCCCTCTGTTTCTCACCCTCTGTTTCAGCACCTCTGTTTCAGCCCCTTTGTTTCTCGCCCTCTGTTTTAGCCCCTCTGTTTCTCGCCCTCTGTTTCAGCCCCTCTGATTCAGCCCCTCTGTTTCTCGCCCTCTGTTTCAGCCCCTCTGTTTCTCGCCATTTGTTTCACCCCCTCTGTTTCTCGCTCTCTGTTTCAGCCCCTCTGTTTCAGCCCCTCTGTTTCAGCCCCTCTGTTTCTCGCCCTCTGTTTCAGCCCCTCTGTTTCTCGCCCTCTGTTTCAGCCTCTCTGTTTCTCGCCCTCTGTTTCAGCCCCTCTGTTTCAGCCCCTCTGATTCAGCCCCTCTGTTTCAGCCCCTCTGTTTCTCGCCCTCTGTTTCAGCCCCTCTCATTCAGCCCCTCTGTTTCAGCCCCTCTGATTCAGCCCCTCTGTTTCAGACCCTCTATTTCAGCCCCTCTGTTTCAGCCACTCTGTTTCAGGCTCTCTGTTTCAGCCCGTCTGTTTCAGCCCCTCTGTTTCAGCCCCTCTGTTTCAGCCCCTCTGATTCAGTACCTTAGTTTCTCGCCCTCTGTTTCAGCCCCTCTGTTTCAGCCCCTCTGATTCAGCCCCTCTGATTCTGCCCCTCTGATTCAGCCCCTCTGTTTCTCGCCCTCTGTTTCTGCCCCTCTGTTTCAGCCCCTCTGTTTCAGCCCCTCTGTTTCTTGCCCTCTGTTTCAGCCCCTCTGTTTCAGCCCCTCTGTTTCAGCCCCTCCGATTCAGCCCCTATGTTTCAGCCCCTCTGTTTCTGCCCCTCTGTTTCAGCCCCTCTGTTTCTCGCCCTTTGTTTCAGCCCCTCTGTTTCTCGCCCACTGTTTCAGCCCCTCTGCTTCAGCCCCACTGTTTCAGCCCCTCTGTTTCTCGCCCTCTGTTTCAGCCCCTCTGTTTCTTGCCCTCTGTTTCAGGCCCTCTGTTTCAGCCCCACTGTTTCTCGCCCTCTGTTTCTGCCCCTCTGTTTCTCGCCCTCTGTTTCAGCCCCTCTGTTTCTCGCCTTCTGTTTCAGCCCCTCTGATTCAGGCCCTCTGTTTCAGCCCCTCTGATTCAGCCCCTCTGATTCAGCTCCTCTGTTTCTCGCCCTCTGTTTCAGCCCCTCTGTTTCAGCCCTTCTGTTTCAGCCACTCGGTTTCAGCCCCTCTGTTTCTTGCCCTCTGTTTCAGCCCCTCTGTTTCTCGACCTCTGTTTCAGCCCCTCTGTTTCTCGCCCTCTGTTTCAGCCCCTCTGTTTCGCACTCTCTGTTTCAGCCCGTCTGTTTCAGCCGCTCTGTTTCTCGCCCTCTGTTTCAGCCTCTCTGTTTCTCACCCTCTGTTTCAGCCCCTCTGTTTCAGCCCCTCTGATTCAGCCCCTCTGTTTCAGCCCCTCTGTTTCTCGCCCTCTTTTTCAGCCCCTCTGATTCAGCCCCTCTGTTTCAGCCCCTCTGATTCAGCCCCTCTGTTTCTCGCCCTCTGTTTCTGCCCCTCTGCTTCTCGCCCTCTGTTTCAGCCCCTCTGTTTCTCGCCTTCTGTTTCAGCCCCTCTGATTCAGCCCCTCTGATTCAGCCCCTCTGTTTCTCGCCCTCTGTTTCAGCCCCTCTGTTTCAGCCCTTCTGTTTCAGACACTCGGTTTCAGCCCCTCTGTTTCTTGCCCTCTGTTTCAGCCCCTCTGTTTCTCGCCCTCTGTTTCAGCCCCTCTGTTTCTCGCCCTGTTTCAGCCCCTCTGTTTCGCACTCTCTGTTTCAGCCCCTCTGTTTCAGCCCCTCTGTTTCTCGCCCTCTGTTTCAGCCGCTCTGTTTCTCGCCCTCTGTTTCAGCCCCTCTGATTCAGCCCCTCTGTTTCAGCCCCTCTGAATCAGCCCCTCTGTTTCAGCCCCTCTGTTTCAGCCCCTCTGTTTCTCGCCCTCTGTTTCAGCCCCTCTGTTTCTCACCCTCTGTTTCAGCACCTCTGTTTCAGCCCCTCTGTTTCTCGCCCTCTGTTTTAGCCCCTCTGTTTCTCGCCCTCTGTTTCAGCCCCTCTGATTCAGCCCCTCTGTTTCTCGCCCTCTGTTTCAGCCCCTCTGTTTCTCGCCATCTGTTTCACCCCCTCTGTTTCTCGCCCTCTGTTTCAGCCCCTCTGTTTCAGCCCCTCTGTTTCAGCCCCTCTGTTTCTCGCCCTCTGTTTCAGCCCCTCTGTTTCTCGCCCTCTGTTTCAGCCTCTCTGTTTCTCGCCCTCTGTTTCAGCCCCTCTGTTTCAGCCCCTCTGATTCAGCCCCTCTGTTTCAGCCCCTCTGTTTCTCGCCCTCTGTTTCAGCCCCTCTGATTCAGCCCCTCTGTTTCAGCCACTCTGATTCAGCCCGTCTGTTTCAGCCCCTCTGTTTCAGCCCCTCTGATTCAGTACCTTAGTTTCTCGCCCTCTGTTTCAGCCCCTCTGTTTCAGCCCCTCTGTATCAGCCCCTCTGTTTCTGCCCCTCTGTTTCAGCCCCTCTGTTTCTCGCCCTTTGTTTCAGCCCCTCTGTATCTCGCCCACTGTTTCAGCCCCCCGGCTTCAGCCCCACTGTTTCAGCCCCTCTGTTTCTCGCCCTCTGTTTCAGCCCCTCTGTTTCTTGCCCTCTGTTTCAGGCCCTCTGTTTCAGCCCCACTGTTTCTCGCCCTCTGTTTCTGCCCCTCTGTTTCTCGCCCTCTGTTTCAGCCCCTCTGTTTCTCGCCTTCTGTTTCAGCCCCTCTGATTCAGGCCCTCTGTTTCTGCCCCTCTGATTCAGCCCCTCTGATTCAGCCCCTCTGTTTCTCGCCCTCTGTTTCAGCCCCTCTGTTTCAGCCCTTCTGTTTCAGCCACTCGGTTTCAGCCCCTCTGTTTCTTGCCCTCTGTTTCAGCCCCTCTGTTTCTCGACCTCTGTTTCAGCCCCTCTGTTTCTCGCCCTCTGTTTCAGCCCCTCTGTTTCGCACTCTCTGTTTCAGCCCCTCTGTTTCAGCCCCTCTGTTTCAGCCCCTCTGTTTCTTGCCCTCTGTTTCAGCCCCTCTGTTTCAGCCCCTCTGTTTCAGCCCCTCCGATTCAGCCCCTCTGTTTCAGCCCCTCTGTTTCTGCCCCTCTGTTTCAGCCACTCTGTTTCTCGCCCTTTGTTTCAGCCCCTCTGTTTCTCGCCTTCTTTTTCAGCCCCTCTGATTCATCCCCTCTGTTTCAGCCCCTCTGATTCAGCCGGTCTGATTCAGCCCCTCTGTTTCTCGCCCTTTGTTTCAGCCCCTCTGTTTCAGCCCTTCTGTTTCAGACACTCGGTTTCAGCCCCTCTGTTTCTTGCCCTCTGTTTCAGCCCCTCTGTTTCTCGCCCTCTGTTTCAGCCCCTCTGTTTCGCACTCTCTGTTTCAGACCCTCTGTATCAGCCCCTCTGTTTCTCGCCCTCTGTTTCTGCTCCTCTGTTTCTCGCCCTCTGTTTCAGCCGCTCTGTTTCTCGCCCTCTGTTTCAGCCCCTCTGATTCAGCCCCTCTGTTTCAGCCCCTCTGAATCAGACCCTCTGTTTCAGCCCCTCTGTTTCAGCCCCTCTGTTTCAGCCCCTCCGATTCAGCCCCACTGTTTCAGCCCCTCTGTTTCTGCCCCTCTGTTTCAGCCACTCTGTTTCTCGCCCTTTGTTTCAGCCCCTCTGTTTCAGCCCCTCTCTTTCTTGCCCTCTGTTTCAGTCCCTCTGTTTCAGCCCCTCTGTTTCTCGCCTTCTGTTTCAGCCCCTCTGATTCAGCCCCTCTGTTTCAGCCCCTCTGATTCAGCCCCTCTGATTCAGCCCCTCTGTTTCTCGCCCTCTGTACCAGCCCCTCTGTTTCAGCCCTTCTGTTTCAGACACTCGGTTTCAGCCCCTCTGTTTCTTGCCCTCTGTTTCAGCCCCTCTGTTTCTCGCCCTCTGTTTCAGCCCCTCTGTTTCTCGCCCTCTGTATCAGCCCCTCTGTTTATCGCCCTCTGTTTCTGCTCCTCTGTTTCTCGCCCTCTGTTTCAGCCGCTCTGTTTCTCGCCCTCTGTTTCAGCCCCTCTGATTCAGCCCCTCTGTTTCAGCCCCTCTGAATCAGCCCCTCTGTTTCAGCCCCTCTGTTTCAGCCCCTATGTTTCTCGCCCTCTGTTTCAGCCCCTCTGTTTCTCACCCTCTGTTTCAGCACCTCAGTTTCAGCGCCTCTGTTTCTCGCCCTCTGTTTTAGCCCCTCTGTTTCTCGCCCTCTGTTTCAGCCCCTCTGATTCAGCCCCTCTGTTTCTCGCCCTCTGTTTCAGCCCCTCTGTTTCTCGCCATCTGTTTCACCCCCTCTGTTTCTCGCCCTCTGTTTCAGCCCCTCTGTTTCAGCCCCTCTGTTTCACACTCTCTGTTTCAGCCCCTCTGTATCAGCCCCTCTGTTTCTCGCCCTCTGTTTCAGCCCCTTTGTTTCTCGCCCTCTGTTTCAGCCTCTCTGTTTCTCGCCCTCTGTTTCAGCCCCTCTGTTTCAGCCCCTCTGATTCAGCCCCTCTGTTTCAGCCCCTCTGTTTCTCGCCCTCTGTTTCAGCCCCTCTGATTCAGCCCCTCTGTTTCAGCCCCTCTGATTCAGCCCCTCTGTTTCAGCCCCTCTGATTCAGCCCCTCTGTTTCTCGCCCTCTGTTTCAGCCCCTCTGTTTCTCGCCTTCTGTTTCATCCCCTCTGATTCAGCCCCTCTGATTCAGCCCCTCTGTTTCTCGCCCTCTGTTTCAGCCCCTCTGTTTCAGCCCTTCTGTTTCAGACACTCGGTTTCAGCCCCTCTGTTTCTTGCCCTCTGTTTCAGCCCCTCTGTTTCTCGCCCTCTGTTTCAGCCCCTCTGTTTCTCGCCCTCTGTTTCAGCCCCTCTGTTTCGCACTCTCTGTTTCAGCCCCTCTGTTTCAGCCCCTCTGTTTCTCGCCCTCTGTTTCTGCTCCTCTGTTTCTCGCCTTCTGTTTCAGCCGCTCTGTTTCTCGCCCTCTGTTTCAGCCCCTCTGATTCAGCCCCTCTGTTTCAGCCCCTCTGAATCAGCCCCTCTGTTTCAGCCCCTCTGTTTCAGCCCCTCTGTTTCTCGCCCTCTGTTTCAGCCCCTCTGTTTCTCACCCTCTGTTTCAGCACCTCTGTTTCAGCCCCTCTGTTTCTCGCCCTCTGTTTCAGCCCCTCTGATTCAGCCCCTCTGTTTCTCGCCCTCTGTTTCAGCCCCTCTGTTTCTCGCCATCTGTTTCACCCCCTCTGTTTCTCGCCCTCTGTTTCATCCCCACTGTTTCGCACTCTCTGTTTCAGCCCCTCTGTTTCAGCCCCTCTGTTTCTCGCCCTCTGTTTCTGCTCCTCTGTTTCACGCCCTCTGTTTCAGCCTCTCTGTTTCTCGCCCTCTGTTTCAGCTCCACTGTTTCATCCCCTCTGTTTCGCACTCTCTGTTTCAGCCCCTCTGTTTCAGCCCCTCTGTTTCTCGCCCTCTGTTTCTGCTCCTCTGTTTCTCGCCCTCTGTTTCGGCCCCTCTGTTTCTCGCCCTCTGTTTCAGCCCCTCTGATTCAGCCCCTCTGTTTCAGCCCCTCTGAATCTGCCCCTCTGTTTCAGCCCCTCTGTTTCAGCCCCTCTGTTTCTCGCCGTCTGTTTCAGCCTCTCTGTTTCTCGCCCTATGTTTCAGCCCCTCTGTTTCAGCCCCTCTGATTCAGTCCCTCTGTTTCAGCCCCTCTGTTTCTCGCCCTCTGTTTCAGCCCCTCTGATTCAGCCCCTCTGTTTCAGCCACTCTGATTCAGCCCCTCTGTTTCTCGCCCTCTGTTTCAGCCCCTCTGTTTCTCGCCATCTGTTTCACCCCCTCTGTTTCTCGCCCTCTGTTTCAGCCCCTCTGTTTCAGCCCCTCTGTTTCAGCCCCTCTGTTTCTCGCCCTCTGTTTCAGCCCCTCCGTTTCTCGCCCTCTGTTTCAGCCTCTCTGTTTCTCGCCCTCTGTTTCAGCCCCTCTGTTTCAGCCCCTCTGATTCAGCCCCTCTGTTTCAGCCCCTCTGTTTCTCGCCCTCTGTTTCAGCCCCTCTGATTCAGCCCCTCTGTTTCAGCCCCTCTGTTTCAGCCCCTCTGTTTCAGCCCCTCTGATTCAGTACCTTAGTTTCTCGCCCTCTGTTTCAGCCCCTCTGTTTCAGCCCCTCTGATTCAGCCCCTCTGATTCAGCCCCTCTGATTCAGCCCCTCTGTTTCTCGCCCTCAGTTTCTGCCCCTCTGTTTCAGCCCCTCTGTTTCAGCCCCTCTGTTTCTTGCCCTCTGTTTCAGCCCCTCTGTTTCAGCCCCTCTGTTTCAGCCCCTCCGATTCAGCCCCTCTGTTTCAGCCCCTCTGTTTCAGCCCCTCTGTTTCTCGCCCTTTGTTTCAGCCCCTCTGTTTCTCGCCCACTGTTTCAGCCCCTCTGCTTCAGCCCCACTGATTCAGCCCCTCTGTTTCTCGCCCTCTGTTTCAGCCCCTCTGTTTCTTGCCCTCTGTTTCAGGCCATCTGTTTCAGCCCCACTGTTTCTCGCCCTCTGTTTCTGCCCCTCTGTTTCTCGCCCTCTGTTTCAGCCCCTCTGTTTCTCGCCTTCTGTTTCAGCCCCTCTGATTCAGGCCCTCTGTTTCAGCCCCTCTGATTCAGCCCCTCTGATTCAGCCCCTCTGTTTCTCGCCCTCTGTTTCAGCCCCTCTGTTTCAGCCCTTCTGTTTCAGCCACTCGGTTTCAGCCCCTCTGTTTCTTGCCCTCGGTTTCAGCCCCTCTGTTTCTCGACCTCTGTTTCAGCCCCTCTGTTTCTCGCCCTCTGTTTCATCCCCTCTGTTTCGCACTCTCTGTTTCAGCCCCTCTGTTTCAGCCACTCTGTTTCTCGCCCTCTGTTTCTGCTCCTCTGTTTCTCGCCCTCTGTTTCAGCCCCTCTGTTTCTCGCCCTCTGTTTCAGCCCCTCTGATTCAGCCCCTCTGTTTCAGCCCCTCTGAATCAGCCCCTCTGTTTCAGCCCCTCTGTTCCAGCCCCTCTGTTTCTCGCCCTCTGTTTCAGCCCCTCTGTTTCTCACCCTGTGTTTCAGCACCTCTGTTTCAGCCCCTCTGTTTCTCGCCCTCTGTTTCAGCCCCTCTGTTTCTCGCCCTCTGTTTCAGCCCCTCTGATTCAGCCTCTCTGTTTCTCGCCCTCTGTTTCAGCCCCTCTGTTTCTCCACATCTGTTTCAGGCCCTCTGTTTCTCGCCCTCTGTTTCAGCGCCTCTGTTTCAGCCCCTCTGTTTCAGCCCCTCTGTTTCTCGCCCTCTGTTTCAGCCCCTCTGTTTCTCGCCCTCTGTTTCAGTCTCTCTGTTTCTCACCCTCTTTGTCAGCCCCTCTGTTTCAACCCCCCTGATTCAGCCCCTCTGTTTCAGCCCCTCTGTTTCTCGCCCTCTGTTTCAGCACCTCTGATTCAGCCCCTCTGTTTCAGCCCATCTGATTCAGCCCCTCTGTTTCAGACCCTCTATTTCAGCCCCTCTGTTTCAGCCCCTCTGTTTCTCACCCTCTGTTTCAGCACCTCTGTTTCAGCCCCTCTGTTTCTCGCCCTCTGTTTAACCCCTTCTGTTTCTCGCCCTCTGTTTCAGCCCCTCTGATTCAGCCCCTCTGTTTCTCGCCCTCTGTTTCAGCCCCTCTGTTTCTCGCCATCTGTTTCAGCCCCTCTGTTTCAGCCCCTCTGATTCAGCCCCTCTGTTTCAGCCCCTCTGATTCAGCCCCTCTGTTTCAGACCCTCTATTTCAGCCCCTCTGTTTCAGCCACTCTGTTTCAGGCTCTCTGTTACAGCCCGTCTGTTTCAGCCCCTCTGTTTCAGCCCCTCTGATTCAGTACCTTAGTTTCTCGCCCTCTGTTTCAGCCCCTCTGTTTCAGCCCCTCTATTTCAGCCCCTCTGTTTCAGCCCCTCTGTTTCAGGCTCTCTGTTTCAGCCCGTCTGTTTCAGCCCCTCTGTTTCAGCCCCTCTGATTCAGTCCCTTAGTTTCTCGCCCTCTGTTTCAGACCCTCTGTTTCAGCCCCTCTGATTCAGCCCCTCTGATTCAGCCCCTCTGTTTCTCGCCCTCTGTTTCAGCCCCTCTGTTTCAGCCCCTCTGATTCAGCCCCTCTGTTTCTTGCCCTCTGTTTCAGGCTCTCTGTTTCAGCCCGTCTGTTTCAGCCCCTCCGATTCAGCCCCTCTGTTTCTCACCCTCTGTTTCAGCACCTCTGTTTCAGCCCCTCTGTTTCTCGCCCTCTGTTTAACCCCTTCTGTTTCTCGCCCTCTGTTTCAGCCCCTCTGATTCAGCCCCTCTGTTTCTCGCCCTCTGTTTCAGCCCCTCTGTTTCTCGCCATCTGTTTCAGCCCCTCTGTTTCAGCCCCTCTGATTCAGCCCCTCTGTTTCAGCCCCTCTGATTCAGCCCCTCTGTTTCAGACCCTCTATTTCAGCCCCTCTGTTTCAGCCACTCTGTTTCAGGCTCTCTGTTACAGCCCGTCTGTTTCAGCCCCTCTGTTTCAGCCCCTCTGATTCAGTACCTTAGTTTCTCGCCCTCTGTTTCAGCCCCTCTGTTTCAGCCCCTCTATTTCAGCCCCTCTGTTTCAGCCCCTCTGTTTCAGGCTCTCTGTTTCAGCCCGTCTGTTTCAGCCCCTCTGTTTCAGCCCCTCTGATTCAGTCCCTTAGTTTCTCGCCCTCTGTTTCAGACCCTCTGTTTCAGCCCCTCTGATTCAGCCCCTCTGATTCAGCCCCTCTGTTTCTCGCCCTCTGTTTCAGCCCCTCTGTTTCAGCCCCTCTGATTCAGCCCCTCTGTTTCTTGCCCTCTGTTTCAGCCCCTCTGTTTCAGCCCCTCTGTTTCAGCCCCTCCGATTCAGCCCCTCTGTTTCAGCCCCTCTGTTTCTGCCCCTCTGTTTCAGCCACTCTGTTTCTCGCCCTTTGTTTCAGCCCCTCTGTTTCAGCCCCTCTGTTTCTTGCCCTCTGTTTCAGTCCCTCTGTTTCAGCCCCTCTGTTTCTCGCCCTCTGTTTCTGCCCCTCTGCTTCTCGCCCTCTGTTTCAGCCCCTCTGTTTCTCGCCTTCTGTTTCAGTCCCTCTGATTCAGCCCCTCTGTTTCAGCCCCTCTGATTCAGCCCCTCTGATTCAGCCCCTCTGTTTCTCGCCCTCTGTTTCAGCCCCTCTGTTTCAGCCCTTCTGTTTCAGACACTCGGTTTCAGCCCCTCTGTTTCTTGCCCTCTGTTTCAGCCCCTCTGTTTCTCGCCCTCTGTTTCAGCCCCTCTGTTTCTCGCCCTCTGTTTCAGCCCCTCTGTTTCGCACTCTCTGTTTCAGCCCCTCTGTATCAGCCCCTCTGTTTCTCGCCCTCTGTTTCTGCACCTCTGTTTCTCGCCCTCTGTTTCAGACGCTCTGTTTCTCGCCTTCTGTTTCAGCCCCTCTGATTCAGCCCCTCTGTTTCAGCCCCTCTGAATCAGCCCCTCTGTTTCAGCCCCTCTGTTTCAGCCCCTATGTTTCTCGCCCTCTGTTTCAGCCCCTCTGTTTCTCACCCTCTGTTTCAGCACCTCTGTTTCAGCCCCTCTGTTTCTCGCCCTCTGTTTTAGCCCCTCTGTTTCTCGCCCTCTGTTTCAGCCCCTCTGATTCAGCCCCTCTGTTTCTCGCCCTCTGTTTCAGCCCCTCTGTTTCTCGCCATTTGTTTCACCCCCTCTGTTTCTCGCCCTCTGTTTCAGCCCCTCTGTTTCAGCCCCTCTGTTTCAGCCCCTCTGTTTCTCGCCCTCTGTTTCAGCCCCTCTGTTTCTCGCCCTCTGTTTCAGCCTCTCTGTTTCTCGCCCTCTGTTTCAGCCCCTCTGTTTCAGCCCCTCTGATTCAGCCCCTCTGTTTCAGCCCCTCTGTTTCTCGCCCTCTGTTTCAGCCCCTCTGATTCAGCCCCTCTGTTTCAGCCCCTCTGATTCAGCCCCTCTGTTTCAGACCCTCTATTTCAGCCCCTCTGTTTCAGCCACTCTGTTTCAGGCTCTCTGTTTCAGCCCGTCTGTTTCAGCCCCTCTGTTTCAGCCCCTCTGATTCAGTACCTTAGTTTCTCGCCCTCTGTTTCAGCCCCTCTGTTTCAGCCCCTCTGATTCAGCCCCTCTGATTCTGCCCCTCTGATTCAGCCCCTCTGTTTCTCGCCCTCTGTTTCTGCCCCTCTGTTTCAGCCCCTCTGTTTCAGCCCCTCTGTTTCTTGCCCTCTGTTTCAGCCCCTCTGTTTCAGCCCCTCTGTTTCAGCCCCTCCGATTCAGCCCCTATGTTTCAGCCCCTCTGTTTCTGCCCCTCTGTTTCAGCCCCTCTGTTTCTCGCCCTTTGTTTCAGCCCCTCTGTTTCTCGCCCACTGTTTCAGCCCCTCTGCTTCAGCCCCACTGTTTCAGCCCCTCTGTTTCTCGCCCTCTGTTTCAGCCCCTCTGTTTCTTGCCCTCTGTTTCAGGCCCTCTGTTTCAGCCCCACTGTTTCTCGCCCTCTGTTTCTGCCCCTCTGTTTCTCGCCCTCTGTTTCAGCCCCTCTGTTTCTCGCCTTCTGTTTCAGCCCCTCTGATTCAGGCCCTCTGTTTCAGCCCCTCTGATTCAGCCCCTCTGATTCAGCTCCTCTGTTTCTCGCCCTCTGTTTCAGCCCCTCTGTTTCAGCCCTTCTGTTTCAGCCACTCGGTTTCAGCCCCTCTGTTTCTTGCCCTCTGTTTCAGCCCCTCTGTTTCTCGACCTCTGTTTCAGCCCCTCTGTTTCTCGCCCTCTGTTTCAGCCCCTCTGTTTCGCACTCTCTGTTTCAGCCCGTCTGTTTCAGCCCCTCTGTTTCTCGCCCTCTGTTTCAGCCTCTCTGTTTCTCACCCTCTGTTTCAGCCCCTCTGTTTCAGACCCTCTGATTCAGCCCCTCTGTTTCAGCCCCTCTGTTTCTCGCCCTCTTTTTCAGCCCCTCTGATTCAGCCCCTCTGTTTCAGCCCCTCTGATTCAGCCCCTCTGTTTCTCGCCCTCTGTTTCTGCCCCTCTGCTTCTCGCCCTCTGTTTCAGCCCCTCTGTTTCTCGCCTTCTGTTTCAGCCCCTCTGATTCAGCCCCTCTGATTCAGCCCCTCTGTTTCTCGCCCTCTGTTTCAGCCCCTCTGTTTCAGCCCTTCTGTTTCAGACACTCGGTTTCAGCCCCTCTGTTTCTTGCCCTCTGTTTCAGCCCCTCTGTTTCTCGCCCTCTGTTTCAGCCCCTCTGTTTCTCGCCCTGTTTCAGCCCCTCTGTTTCGCACTCTCTGTTTCAGCCCCTCTGTTTCAGCCCCTCTGTTTCTCGCCCTCTGTTTCAGCCGCTCTGTTTCTCGCCCTCTGTTTCAGCCCCTCTGATTCAGCCCCTCTGTTTCAGCCCTTCTGAATCAGCCCCTCTGTTTCAGCCCCTCTGTTTCAGCCCCTCTGTTTCTCGCCCTCTGTTTCAGCCCCTCTGTTTCTCACCCTCTGTTTCAGCACCTCTGTTTCAGCCCCTCTGTTTCTCGCCCTCTGTTTTAGCCCCTCTGTTTCTCGCCCTCTGTTTCAGCCCCTCTGATTCAGCCCCTCTGTTTCTCGCCCTCTGTTTCAGCCCCTCTGTTTCTCGACATCTGTTTCACCCCCTCTGTTTCTCGCCCTCTGTTTCAGCCCCTCTGTTTCAGCCCCTCTGTTTCAGCCCCTCTGTTTCTCGCCCTCTGTTTCAGCCCCTCTGTTTCTCGCCCTCTGTTTCAGCCTCTCTGTTTCTCGCCCTCTGTTTCAGCCCCTCTGTTTCAGCCCCTCTGATTCAGCCCCTCTGTTTCAGCCCCTCTGTTTCTCGCCCTCTGTTTCAGCCCCTCTGATTCAGCCCCTCTGTTTCAGCCACTCTGATTCAGCCCGTCTGTTTCAGCCCCTCTGTTTCAGCCCCTCTGATTCAGTACCTTAGTTTCTCGCCCTCTGTTTCAGCCCCTCTGTTTCAGCCCCTCTGATTCAGCCCCTCTGATTCTGCCCCTCTGATTCAGCCCTTCTGTTTCTCGCCCTCTGTTTCTGCCCCTCTGTTTCAGCCCCTCTGTTTCAGCCCCTCTGTTTCTTGCCCTCTGTTTCAGCTCCTCTGTTTCAGCCCCTCTGTTTCAGCCCCTCCGATTCAGCCCCTCTGTTTCAGCCCCTCTGTTTCTGCCCCTTTGTTTCAGCCCCTCTGTTTCTCGCCCTTTGTTTCAGCCCCTCTGTTTCTCGCCCACTGTTTCAGCCCCTCTGCTTCAGCCCCACTGTTTCAGCCCCTCTGTTTCTCGCCCTCTGTTTCAGCCCCTCTGTTTCTTGCCCTCTGTTTCAGGCCCTCTGTTTCAGCCCCACTGTTTCTCGCCCTCTGTTTCTGCCCCTCTGTTTCTCGCCCTCTGTTTCAGCCCCTCTGTTTCTCGCCTTCTCTTTCAGCCCCTCTGATTCAGGCCCTCTGTTTCAGCCCCTCTGATTCAGCCCCTCTGATTCAGCCCCTCTGTTTCAGCCCCTCTGTTTCAGGCTCTCTGTTTCAGCCCGTCTGTTTCAGCCCCTCTGTTTCAGCCCCTCTGATTCAGTCCCTTAGTTTCTCGCCCTCTGTTTCAGACCCTCTGTTTCAGCCCCTCTGATTCAGCCCCTCTGATTCAGCCCCTCTGTTTCTCGCCCTCTGTTTCAGCCCCTCTGTTTCAGCCCCTCTGATTCAGCCCCTCTGTTTCTTGCCCTCTGTTTCAGCCCCTCTGTTTCAGCCCCTCTGTTTCAGCCCCTCCGATTCAGCCCCTCTGTTTCAGCCCCTCTGTTTCTGCCCCTCTGTTTCAGCCACTCTGTTTCTCGCCCTTTGTTTCAGCCCCTCTGTTTCAGCCCCTCTGTTTCTTGCCCTCTGTTTCAGTCCCTCTGTTTCAGCCCCTCTGTTTCTCGCCCTCTGTTTCTGCCCCTCTGCTTCTCGCCCTCTGTTTCAGCCCCTCTGTTTCTCGCCTTCTGTTTCAGCCCCTCTGATTCAGCCCCTCTGTTTCAGCCCCTCTGATTCAGCCCCTCTGATTCAGCCCCTCTGTTTCTCGCCCTCTGTTTCAGCCCCTCTGTTTCAGCCCTTCTGTTTCAGACACTCGGTTTCAGCCCCTCTGTTTCTTGCCCTCTGTTTCAGCCCCTCTGTTTCTCGCCCTCTGTTTCAGCCCCTCTGTTTCTCGCCCTCTGTTTCAGCCCCTCTGTTTCGCACTCTCTGTTTCAGCCCCTCTGTATCAGCCCCTCTGTTTCTCGCCCTCTGTTTCTGCACCTCTGTTTCTCGCCCTCTGTTTCAGACGCTCTGTTTCTCGCCTTCTGTTTCAGCCCATCTGATTCAGCCCCTCTGTTTCAGCCCCTCTGAATCAGCCCCTCTGTTTCAGCCCCTCTGTTTCAGCCCCTATGTTTCTCGCCCTCTGTTTCAGCCCCTCTGTTTCTCACCCTCTGTTTCAGCACCTCTGTTTCAGCCCCTCTGTTTCTCGCCCTCTGTTTTAGCCCCTCTGTTTCTCGCCCTCTGTTTCAGCCCCTCTGATTCAGCCCCTCTGTTTCTCGCCCTCTGTTTCAGCCCCTCTGTTTCTCGCCATTTGTTTCACCCCCTCTGTTTCTCGCCCTCTGTTTCAGCCCCTCTGTTTCTCGCCCTCTGTTTCAGCCTCTCTGTTTCTCGCCCTCTGTTTCAGCCCCTCTGTTTCAGCCCCTCTGATTCAGCCCCTCTGTTTCAGCCCCTCTGTTTCTCGCCCTCTGTTTCAGCCCCTCTGATTCAGCCCCTCTGTTTCAGCCCCTCTGATTCAGCCCCTCTGTTTCAGCCCCTCTGATTCTGCCCCTCTGATTCAGCCCCTCTGTTTCTCGCCCTCTGTTTCTGCCCCTCTGTTTCAGCCCCTCTGTTTCAGCCCCTCTGTTTCTTGCCCTCTGTTTCAGCCCCTCTGTTTCAGCCCCTCTGTTTCAGCCCCTCCGATTCAGCCCCTATGTTTCAGCCCTTCTGTTTCTGCCCCTCTGTTTCAGCCCCTCTGTTTCTCGCCCTTTGTTTCAGCCCCTCTGTTTCTCGCCCACTGTTTCAGCCCCTCTGCTTCAGCCCCACTGTTTCAGCCCCTCTGTTTCTCGCCCTCTGTTTCAGCCCCTCTGTTTCTTGCCCTCTGTTTCAGGCCCTCTGTTTCAGCCCCACTGTTTCTCGCCCTCTGTTTCTGCCCCTCTGTTTCTCGCCCTCTGTTTCAGCCCCTCTGTTTCTCGCCTTCTGTTTCAGCCCCTCTGATTCAGGCCCTCTGTTTCAGCCCCTCTGATTCAGCCCCTCTGATTCAGCTCCTCTGTTTCTCGCCCTCTGTTTCAGCCCCTCTGTTTCAGCCCTTCTGTTTCAGCCACTCGGTTTCAGCCCCTCTGTTTCTTGCCCTCTGTTTCAGCCCCTCTGTTTCTCGACCTCTGTTTCAGCCCCTCTGTTTCTCGCCCTCTGTTTCAGCCCCTCTGTTTCGCACTCTCTGTTTCAGCCCGTCTGTTTCAGCCCCTCTGTTTCTCGCCCTCTGTTTCAGCCTCTCTGTTTCTCACCCTCTGTTTCAGCCCCTCTGTTTCAGCCCCTCTGATTCAGCCCCTCTGTTTCAGCCCCTCTGTTTCTCGCCCTCTTTTTCAGCCCCTCTGATTCAGCCCCTCTGTTTCAGCCCCTCTGATTCAGCCCCTCTGTTTCTCGCCCTCTGTTTCTGCCCCTCTGCTTCTCGCCCTCTGTTTCAGCCCCTCTGTTTCTCGCCTTCTGTTTCAGCCCCTCTGATTCAGCCCCTCTGATTCAGCCCCTCTGTTTCTCGCCCTCTGTTTCAGCCCCTCTGTTTCAGCCCTTCTGTTTCAGACACTCGGTTTCAGCCCCTCTGTTTCTTGCCCTCTGTTTCAGCCCCTCTGTTTCTCGCCCTCTGTTTCAGCCCCTCTGTTTCTCGCCCTGTTTCAGCCCCTCTGTTTCGCACTCTCTGTTTCAGCCCCTCTGTTTCAGCCCCTCTGTTTCTCGCCCTCTGTTTCAGCCGCTCTGTTTCTCGCCCTCTGTTTCAGCCCCTCTGATTCAGCCCCTCTGTTTCAGCCCCTCTGAATCAGCCCCTCTGTTTCAGCCCCTCTGTTTCAGCCCCTCTGTTTCTCGCCCTCTGTTTCAGCCCCTCTGTTTCTCACCCTCTGTTTCAGCACCTCTGTTTCAGCCCCTCTGTTTCTCGCCCTCTGTTTTAGCCCCTCTGTTTCTCGCCCTCTGTTTCAGCCCCTCTGATTCAGCCCCTCTGTTTCTCGCCCTCTGTTTCAGCCCCTCTGTTTCTCGCCATCTGTTTCACCCCCTCTGTTTCTCGCCCTCTGTTTCAGCCCCTCTGTTTCAGCCCCTCTGTTTCAGCCCCTCTGTTTCTCGCCCTCTGTTTCAGCCCCTCTGTTTCTCGCCCTCTGTTTCAGCCTCTCTGTTTCTCGCCCTCTGTTTCAGCCCCTCTGTTTCAGCCCCTCTGATTCAGCCCCTCTGTTTCACCCCCTCTGTTTCTCGCCCTCTGTTTCAGCCCCTCTGATTCAGCCCCTCTGTTTCAGCCACTCTGATTCAGCCCGTCTGTTTCAGCCCCTCTGTTTCAGCCCCTCTGATTCAGTACCTTAGTTTCTCGCCCTCTGTTTCAGCCCCTCTGTTTCAGCCCCTCTGATTCAGCCCCTCTGATTCTGCCCCTCTGATTCAGCCCTTCTGTTTCTCGCCCTCTGTTTCTGCCCCTCTGTTTCAGCCCCTCTGTTTCAGCCCCTCTGTTTCTTGCCCTCTGTTTCAGCCCCTCTGTTTCAGCCCCTCTGTTTCAGCCCCTCCGATTCAGCCCCTCTGTTTCAGCCCCTCTGTTTCTGCCCCTTTGTTTCAGCCCCTCTGTTTCTCGCCCTTTGTTTCAGCCCCTCTGTTTCTCGCCCACTGTTTCAGCCCCTCTGCTTCAGCCCCACTGTTTCAGCCCCTCTGTTTCTCGCCCTCTGTTTCAGCCCCTCTGTTTCTTGCCCTCTGTTTCAGGCCCTCTGTTTCAGCCCCACTGTTTCTCGCCCTCTGTTTCTGCCCCTCTGTTTCTCGCCCTCTGTTTCAGCCCCTCTGTTTCTCGCCTTCTCTTTCAGCCCCTCTGATTCAGGCCCTCTGTTTCAGCCCCTCTGATTCAGCCCCTCTGATTCAGCCCCTCTGTTTCTCGCCCTCTGTTTCAGCCCCTCTGTTTCAGCCCTTCTGTTTCAGCCACTCGGTTTCAGCCCCTCTGTTTCTTGCCCTCTGTTTCAGCCCCTCTGTTTCTCGCCCTCTGTTTCAGCCCCTCTGTTTCGCATTCTCTGTTTCAGCCCCTCTGTTTCGCACTCTCTGTTTCAGCCCCTCTGTTTCAGCCCCTCTGTTTCTCGCCCTCTGTTTCTGCTCCTCTGTTTCTCGCCCTCTGTTTCAGCCCCTCTGTTTCTCGCCCTCTGTTTCAGCCCCTCTGATTCAGCCCCTCTGTTTCAGCCCCTCTGAATCAGCCCCTCTGTTTCAGCCCCTCTGTTCCAGCCCCTCTGTTTCTCGCCCTCTGTTTCAGCCCCTCTGTTTCTCACCCTCTGTTTCAGCACCTCTGTTTCAGCCCCTCTGTTTCTCGCCCTCTGTTTCAGCCCCTCTGTTTCTCGCCCTCTGTTTCAGCCCCTCTGATTCAGCCTCTCTGTTTCTCGCCCTCTGTTTCAGCCCCTCTGTTTCTCCACATCTGTTTCAGCCCCTCTGTTTCTCGCCCTCTGTTTCAGCCCCTCTGTTTCAGCCCCTCTGTTTCAGCCCCTCTGTTTCTCGCCCTCTGTTTTAGCCCCTCTGTTTCTCGCCCTCTGTTTTAGTCTCTCTGTTTCTCGCCCTCTTTGTCAGCCCCTCTGTTTCAACCCCTCTGATTCAGCCCCTCTGTTTCAGCCCCTCTGTTTCTCGCCCTCTGTTTCAGCACCTCTGATTCAGCCCCTCTGTTTCAGCCCCTCTGTTTCTCGCCTTCTCTTTCAGCCCCTCTGATTCAGGCCCTCTGTTTCAGCCCCTCTGATTCAGCCCCTCTGATTCAGCCCCTCTGTTTCTCGCCCTCTGTTTCAGCCCCTCTGTTTCAGCCCTTCTGTTTCAGACACTCGGTTTCAGCCCCTCTGTTTCTTGCCCTCTGTTTCAGCCCCTCTGTTTCTCGCCCTCTGTTTCAGCCCCTCTGTTTCGCACTCTCTGTTTCAGCCCCTCTGTTTCAGCCCCTCTGTTTCTCGCCCTCTGTTTCTGCTCCTCTGTTTCTCGCCCTCTGTTTCAGCCCCTCTGTTTCAGCCCCTCTGATTCAGCCCCTCTGATTCAGCCCCTCTGTTTCAGCCCCTCTGAATCAGCCCCTCTGTTTCAGCCCCTCTGTTCCAGCCCCTCTGTTTCTCGCCCTCTGTTTCAGCCCCTCTGTTTCTCACCCTCTGTTTCAGCACCTCTGTTTCAGCCCCTCTGTTTCTCGCCCTCTGATTCAGCCTCTCTGTTTCTCGCCCTCTGTTTCAGCCCCTCTGTTTCAGCCCCTCTGTTTCAGCCCCTCTGTTTCTCGCCCTCTGTTTTAGCCCCTCTGTTTCTCGCCCTCTGTTTTAGTCTCTCTGTTTCTCGCCCTCTTTGTCAGCCCCTCTGTTTCAACCCCTCTGATTCAGCCCCTCTGTTTCAGCCCCTCTGTTTCTCGCCCTCTGTTTCAGCACCTCTGATTCAGCCCCTCTGTTTCAGCCCCTCTGATTCAGCCCCTCTGTTTCAGACCCTCTATTTCAGCCCCTCTGTTTCAGCCACTCTGTTTCAGGCTCTCTGTTTCAGCCCGTCTGTTTCAGCCCCTCTGTTTCAGCCCCTCTGTTTCAGCCCCTCTGTTTCTCACCCTCTGTTTCAGCACCTCTGTTTCAGCCCCTCTGTTTCTCGCCCTCTGTTTCAGCCCCTCTGTTTCTCGCCCTCTGTTTCAGCCCCTCTGATTCAGCCCCTCTGTTTCTCGCCCTCTGTTTCAGCCCCTCTGTTTCTCGCCATCTGTTTCAGCCCCTCTGTTTCTCGCCCTCTGTTTCAGCCCCTCTGTTTCAGCCCCACTGATTCAGCCCCTCAGTTTCTCGCCCTCTGTTTCAGCCCCTCTGTTTCTTGCCCTCTGTTTCAGCCTCTCTGTTTCTCGCCCTCTGTTTCAGCCCCTCTGTTTCAGCCCCTCTGATTCAGCCCCTCTGTTTCAGCCCCTCTGATTCAGCCCCTCTGTTTCAGACCCTCTATTTCAGCCCCTCTGTTTCAGCCACTCTGTTTCAGGCTCTCTGTTTCAGCCCGTCTGTTTCAGCCCCTCTGTTTCAGCCCCTCTGTATCAGCCGCTTTGTTTCAGCCCCTCTGTTTCAGCCCCTCTGTTTCAGCCCCTCTATTTCAGCCCCTCTGTTTCAGCCCCTCTGTTTCAGGCTCTCTGTTTCAGCCCGTCTGTTTCAGCCCCTCTGTTACAGCCCCTCTGATTCAGTCCCTTAGTTTCTCGCCCTCTGTTTCAGCCCCTCTGTTTCAGCCCCTCTGATTCAGACCCTCTGATTCAGCCCCTCTGTTTCTCGCCCTCTGTTTCAGCCCCTCTGTTTCAGCCCCTCTGATTCAGCCCCTCTGATTCAGCCCCTCTGTTTCTCGCCCTCTGTTTCTGCCCCTCTGTTTCAGCCCCTATGTTTCAGCCCCTCTGTTTCTTGCCCTCTGATTCAGCCCCTCTGATTCAGCCCCTCTGTTTCTCGCCCTCTGTTTCTGCCCCTCTGTTTCAGCCCCTCTGTTTCAGCCCCTCTGTTTCTTGCCCTCTGTTTCAGCCCCTCTGTTTCAGCCCCTCTGTTTCAGCCCCTCCGATTCAGCCCCTCTGTTTCAGCCCCTCTGTTTCTGCCCCTCTGTTTCAGCCACTCTGTTTCTCGCCCTTTGTTTCAGCCCCTCTGTTCCAGCCCCTCTGTTTCTTGCCCTCTGTTTCAGCCCCTCTGTTTCAGCCCCTCTGTTTCTCGCCCTCTGTTTCTGCCCCTCTGCTTCTCGCCCTCTGTTTCAGCCCCTCTGTTTCTCGCCTTCTGTTTCAGCGCCTCTGATTCAGCCCCTCTGTTTCAGCCCCTCTGATTCAGCCCCTCTGATTCAGCCCCTCTGTTTCTCGCCCTCTGTTTCAGCCCCTCTGTTTCAGCCCTTCTGTTTCAGACACTCGGTTTCAGCCCCTCTGTTTCTTGCCCTCTGTTTCAGCCCCTCTGTTTCTCGCCCTCTGTTTCAGCCCCTCTGTTTCTCGCCCTCTGTTTCAGCCCCTCTGTTTCGCACTCTCTGTTTCAGCCCCTCTGTATCAGCCCCTCTGTTTCTTGCCCTCTGTTTCTGCTCCTCTGTTTCTCGCCCTCTGTTTCAGCCGCTCTGTTTCTCGCCCTCTGTTTCAGCCCCTCTGATTCAGCCCCTCTGTTTCAGCCCCTCTGAATCAGCCCCTCTGTTTCAGCCCCACTGTTTCAGCCCCTCTGTTTCTCGCCCTCTGTTTCAGCCCCTCTGTTTCTCACCCTCTGTTTCAGCACCTCTGTTTCAGCCCCTCTGTTTCTCGCCCTCTGTTTTAGCCCCTCTGCTTCTCGCCCTCTGTTTCAGCCCCTCTGATTCAGCCCCTCTGTTTCTCGCCCTCTGTTTCAGCCCCTCTGTTTCTCGCCATCTGTTTCAGCCCCTCTGTTTCTCGCCCTCTGTTTCAGCCCCTCTGTTTCTCACCCTCTGTTTCAGCCTCTCTGTTTCTCGCCCTCTGTTTCAGCCCCTCTGTTTCAGCCCCTCTGATTCAGCCCCTCTGTTTCAGCCCCTCTGTTTCTCGCCCTCTGTTTCAGCCCCTCTGATTCAGCCCCTCTGTTTCAGCCCCTCTGATTCAGCCCCTCTGTTTCAGACCCTCTATTTCAGCCCCTCTGTTTCAGCCACTCTGTTTCAGGCTCTCTGTTTCAGCCCGTCTGTTTCAGCCCCTCTGTTTCAGCCCCTCTGTTTCAGCCCCTCTGATTCAGTACCTTAGTTTCTCGCCCTCTGTTTCGGCCCCTCTGTTTCAGCCCCTCTGATTCAGCCCCTCTGATTCAGCCCCTCTGATTCAGCCCCTCTGTTTCTCGCCCTCTGTTTCTGCCCCTCTGTTTCAGCCCCTCTGTTTCAGCCCCTCTGTTTCTTGCCCTCTGTTTCAGCCCCTCTGTTTCAGCCCCTCTGTTTCAGCCCCTCCGATTCAGCCCCTCTGTTTCAGCCCCTCTGTTTCTGCCCCTCTGTTTCAGCCCCTCTGTTTCTCGCCCTTTGTTTCAGCCCCTCTGTTTCTCGCCCACTGTTTCAGCCCCTCTGCTTCAGCCCCACTGATTCAGCCCCTCTGTTTCTCGCCCTCTGTTTCAGCCCCTCTGTTTCTTGCCCTCTGTTTCAGGCCCTCTGTTTCAGCCCCACTGTTTCTCGCCCTCTGTTTCTGCCCCTCTGTTTCTCGCCCTCTGTTTCAGCCCCACTGTTTCTTGCCCTCTGTTTCAGGCCCTCTGTTTCAGCCCCACTGTTTCTCGCCCTCTGTTTCTGCCCCTCTGTTTCTCACCCTCTGTTTCAGCTCCTCTGTTTCTCGCCCTCTGTTTCTGCTCCTCTGTTTCTCGCCCTCTGTTTCAGCCCCTCTGATTCAGCCCCTCTGATTCAGCCCCTCTGTTTCAGCCCCTCTGAATCAGCCCCTCTGTTTCAGCCCCTCTGTTCCAGCCCCTCTGTTTCTCGCCCTCTGTTTCAGCCCCTCTGTTTCTCACCCTCTGTTTCAGCACCTCTGTTTCAGCCCCTCTGTTTCTCGCCCTCTGCTTCAGCCCCTCTGTTTCTCGCCCTCTGTTTCAGCCCCTCTGATTCAGCCTCTCTGTTTCTCGCCCTCTGTTTCAGCCCCTCTGTTTCTCCACATCTGTTTCAGCCCCTCTGTTTCTCGCCCTCTGTTTCAGCCCCTCTGTTTCAGCCCCTCTGTTTCAGCCCCTCTGTTTCTCGCCCTCTGTTTTAGCCCCTCTGTTTCTCGCCCTCTGTTTTAGTCTCTCTGTTTCTCGCCCTCTTTGTCAGCCCCTCTGTTTCAACCCCTCTGATTCAGCCCCTCTGTTTCAGCCCCTCTGTTTCTCGCCCTCTGTTTCAGCACCTCTGATTCAGCCCCTCTGTTTCAGCCCCTCTGATTCAGCCCCTCTGTTTCAGACCCTCTATTTCAGCCCCTCTGTTTCAGCCACTCTGTTTCAGGCTCTCTGTTTCAGCCCGTCTGTTTCAGCCCCTCTGTTTCAGCCCCTCTGTTTCAGCCCCTCTGTTTCTCACCCTCTGTTTCAGCACCTCTGTTTCAGCCCCTCTGTTTCTCGCCCTCTGTTTCAGCCCCTCTGTTTCTCGCCCTCTGTTTCAGCCCCTCTGATTCAGCCCCTCTGTTTCTCGCCCTCTGTTTCAGCCCCTCTGTTTCTCGCCATCTGTTTCAGCCCCTCTTTTTCTCGCCCTCTGTTTCAGCCCCTCTGTTTCAGCCCCACTGATTCAGCCCCTCTGTTTCTCGCCCTCTGTTTCAGCCCCTCTGTTTCTTGCCCTCTGTTTCAGCCTCTCTGTTTCTCGCCCTCTGTTTCAGCCCCTCTGTTTCAGCCCCTCTGATTCAGCCCCTCTGTTTCAGCCCCTCTGATTCAGCCCCTCTGTTTCAGACCCTCTATTTCAGCCCCTCTGTTTCAGCCACTCTGTTTCAGGCTCTCTGTTTCAGCCCGTCTGTTTCAGCCCCTCTGTTTCAGCCCCTCTGTATCAGCCGCTTTGTTTCAGCCCCTCTGTTTCAGCCCCTCTGTTTCAGCCCCTCTATTTCAGCCCCTCTGTTTCAGCCCCTCTGTTTCAGGCTCTCTGTTTCAGCCCGTCTGTTTCAGCCCCTCTGTTACAGCCCCTCTGATTCAGTCCCTTAGTTTCTCGCCCTCTGTTTCAGCCCCTCTGTTTCAGCCCCTCTGATTCAGACCCTCTGATTCAGCCCCTCTGTTTCTCGCCCTCTGTTTCAGCCCCTCTGTTTCAGCCCCTCTGATTCAGCCCCTCTGATTCAGCCCCTCTGTTTCTCGCCCTCTGTTTCTGCCCCTCTGTTTCAGCCCCTCTGTTTCAGCCCCTCTGTTACTTGCCCTCTGATTCAGCCCCTCTGATTCAGCCCCTCTGTTTCTCGCCCTCTGTTTCTGCCCCTCTGTTTCAGCCCCTCTGTTTCAGCCCCTCTGTTTCTTGCCCTCTGTTTCAGACCCTCTGTTTCAGCCCCTCTGTTTCAGCCCCTCCGATTCAGCCCCTCTGTTTCAGCCCCTCTGTTTCTGCCCCTCTGTTTCAGCCACTCTGTTTCTCGCCCTTTGTTTCAGCCCCTCTGTTCCAGCCCCTCTGTTTCTTGCCCTCTGTTTCAGCCCCTCTGTTTCAGCCCCTCTGTTTCTCGCCCTCTGTTTCTGCCCCTCTGCTTCTCGCCCTCTGTTTCAGCCCCTCTGTTTCTCGCCTTCTGTTTCAGCGCCTCTGATTCAGCCCCTCTGTTTCAGCCCCTCTGATTCAGCCCCTCTGATTCAGCCCCTCTGTTTCTCGCCCTCTGTTTCAGCCCCTCTGTTTCAGCCCTTCTGTTTCAGACACTCGGTTTCAGCCCCTCTGTTTCTTGCCCTCTGTTTCAGCCCCTCTGTTTCTCGCCCTCTGTTTCAGCCCCTCTGTTTCTCGCCCTCTGTTTCAGCCCCTCTGTTTCGCACTCTCTGTTTCAGCCCCTCTGTATCAGCCCCTCTGTTTCTCGCCCTCTGTTTCTGCTCCTCTGTTTCTCGCCCTCTGTTTCAGCCGCTCTGTTTCTCGCCCTCTGTTTCAGCCCCTCTGATTCAGCCCCTCTGTTTCAGCCCCTCTGAATCAGCCCCTCTGTTTCAGCCCCACTGTTTCAGCCCCTCTGTTTCTCGCCCTCTGTTTCAGCCCCTCTGTTTCTCACCCTCTGTTTCAGCACCTCTGTTTCAGCCCCTCTGTTTCTCGCCCTCTGTTTTAGCCCCTCTGCTTCTCGCCCTCTGTTTCAGCCCCTCTGATTCAGCCCCTCTGTTTCTCGCCCTCTGTTTCAGCCCCTCTGTTTCTCGCCATCTGTTTCACCCCCTCTGTTTCTCGCCCTCTGTTTCAGCCCCTCTGTTTCAGCCCCTCTGTTTCTCGCCCTCTGTTTCAGCCCCTCTGTTTCTCACCCTCTGTTTCAGCCTCTCTGTTTCTCGCCCTCTGTTTCAGCCCCTCTGTTTCAGCCCCTCTGATTCAGCCCCTCTGTTTCAGCCCCTCTGTTTCTCGCCCTCTGTTTCAGCCCCTCTGATTCAGCCCCTCTGTTTCAGCCCCTCTGATTCAGCCCCTCTGTTTCAGACCCTCTATTTCAGCCCCTCTGTTTCAGCCACTCTGTTTCAGGCTCTCTGTTTCAGCCCGTCTGTTTCAGCCCCTCTGTTTCAGCCCCTCTGTTTCAGCCCCTCTGATTCAGTACCTTAGTTTCTCGCCCTCTGTTTCGGCCCCTCTGTTTCAGCCCCTCTGATTCAGCCCCTCTGATTCAGCCCCTCTGATTCAGCCCCTCTGTTTCTCGCCCTCTGTTTCTGCCCCTCTGTTTCAGCCCCTCTGTTTCAGCCCCTCTGTTTCTTGCCCTCTGTTTCAGCTCCTCTGTTTCAGCCCCTCTGTTTCAGCCCCTCCGATTCAGCCCCTCTGTTTCAGCCCCTCTGTTTCTGCCCCTCTGTTTCAGCCCCTCTGTTTCTCGCCCTTTGTTTCAGCCCCTCTGTTTCTCGCCCACTGTTTCAGCCCCTCTGCTTCAGCCCCACTGTTTCAGCCCCTCTGTTTCTCGCCCTCTGTTTCAGCCCCTCTGTTTCTTGCCCTCTGTTTCAGGCCCTCTGTTTCAGCCCCACTGTTTCTCGCCCTCTGTTTCTGCCCCTCTGTTTCTCGCCCTCTGTTTCAGCTCCTCTGTTTCTCGCCTTCTGTTTCAGCCCCTCTGATTCAGGCCCTCTGTTTCTGCCCCTCTGATTCAGCCCCTCTGATTCAGCCCCTCTGTTTCTCGCCCTCTGTTTCAGCCCCTCTGTTTCAGCCCTTCTGTTTCAGCCACTCGGTTTCAGCCCCTCTGTTTCAGCCCCTCTGTTTCTCGACCTCTGTTTCAGCCCCTCTGTTTCTCGCCCTCTGTTTCAGCCCCTCTGTTTCGCACTCTCTGTTTCAGCCCCTCTGTTTCAGCCCCTCTGTTTCTCGCCCTCTGTTTCTGCTCCTCTGTTTCTCGCCCTCTGTTTTCAGCCCCTCTGTTTCTCGCCCTCTGTTTCAGCCCCTCTGATTCAGCCCCTCTGTTTCAGCCCCTCTGAATCAGCCCCTCTGTTTCAGCCCCTCTGTTTCAGCCCCTCTGTTTCTCGCCCTCTGTTTCAGCCCCTCTGTTTCTCACCCTCTGTTTCAGCACCTCTGTTTCAGCCCCTCTGTTTCTCGCCCTCTGTTTCAGCCCCTCTGTTTCTCGCCCTCTGTTTCAGCCCCTCTGATTCAGCCTCTCTGTTTCTCGCCCTCTGTTTCAGCCCCTCTGTTTCTCCACATCTGTTTCAGCCCCTCTGTATCTCGCCCTCTGTTTCAGCCCCTCTGTTTCAGCCCCTCTGTTTCAGCCCCTCTGTTTCTCGCCCTCCGTTTCAGCCCCTCTGTTTCTCGCCCTCTGTTTCAGCCTCTCTCTTTCTCGCCCTCTGAGTCAGCCCCTCTGTTTCAACCCCTCTGATTCAGCACCTCTGTTTCAGCCCCTCTGTTTCTCGCCCTCTGTTTCAGCCCCTCTGATTCAGCCCCTCTGTTTCAGCCCCTCTGAATCAGCCCATCTGTTTCAGCCCCTCTCTTCCAGCCCCTCTGTTTCTCGCCCTCTGTTTCAGCCCCTCTGTTTCTCACCCTCTGTTTCAGCACCTCTGTTTCAGCCCCTCTGTTTCTCGCCCTCTGTTTCAGCCCCTCTGTTTCTCGCCCTCTGTTTCAGCCCCTCTGATTCAGCCTCTCTGTTTCTCGCCCTCTGTTTCAGCCCCTCTGTTTCTCGCCCTCTGTTTCAGTCTCTCTGTTTCTCGCCCTCTTTGTCAGCCCCTCTGTTTCAACCCCCCTGATTCAGCCCCTCTGTTTCAGCCCCTCTGTTTCTCGCCCTCTGTTTCAGCACCTCTGATTCAGCCACTCTGTTTCAGCCCATCTGATTCAGCCCCTCTGTTTCAGACCCTCTATTTCAGCCCCTCTGTTTCAGCCACTCTGTTTCAGGCTCTCTGTTTCAGCCCGTCTGTTTCAGCCCCTCTGTTTCAGCCCCTCTGTTTCTCACCCTCTGTTTCAGCACCTCTGTTTCAGCCCCTCTGTTTCTCGCCCTCTGTTTCAGCCCCTCTGTTTCTCGCCCTCTGTTTCAGCCCCTCTGATTCAGCCCCTCTGTTTCTCGCCCTCTGTTTCAGCCCCTCTGTTTCTCGCCATCTGTTTCAGCCCCTCTGTTTCAGCCCCTCTGATTCAGCCCCTCTGTTTCAGCCCCTCTGATTCAGCCCCTCTGTTTCAGACCCTCTATTTCAGCCCCTCTGTTTCAGCCACTCTGTTTCAGGCTCTCTGTTACAGCCCGTCTGTTTCAGCCCCTCTGTTTCAGCCCCTCTGATTCAGTACCTTAGTTTCTCGCCCTCTGTTTCAGCCCCTCTGTTTCAGCCCCTCTATTTCAGCCCCTCTGTTTCAGCCCCTCTGTTTCAGGCTCTCTGTTTCAGCCCGTCTGTTTCAGCCCCTCTGTTTCAGCCCCTCTGATTCAGTCCCTTAGTTTCTCGCCCTCTGTTTCAGACCCTCTGTTTCAGCCCCTCTGATTCAGCCCCTCTAATTCAGCCCCTCTGTTTCTCGCCCTCTGTTTCAGCCCCTCTGTTTCAGCCCCTCTGATTCAGCCCCTCTGTTTCTTGCCCTCTGTTTCAGCCCCTCTGTTTCAGCCCCTCTGTTTCAGCCCCTCCGATTCAGCCCCTCTGTTTCAGCCCCTCTGTTTCTGCCCTTCAGTTTCAGCCACTCTGTTTCTCGCCCTTTGTTTCAGCCCCTCTGTTTCAGCCCCTCTGTTTCTTGCCCTCTGTTTCAGTCCCTCTGTTTCAGCCCCTCTGTTTCTCGCCCTCTGTTTCTGCCCCTCTGCTTCTCGCCCTCTGTTTCAGCCCCTCTGTTTCTCGCCTTCTGTTTCAGCCCCTCTGATTCAGCCCCTCTGTTTCAGCCCCTCTGATTCAGCCCCTCTGATTCAGCCCCTCTGTTTCTCGCCCTCTGTTTCAGCCCCTCTGTTTCAGCCCTTCTGTTTCAGACACTCGGTTTCAGCCCCTCTGTTTCTTGCCCTCTGTTTCAGCCCCTCTGTTTCTCGCCCTCTGTTTCAGCCCCTCTGTTTCTCGCCCTCTGTTTCAGCCCCTCTGTTTCGCACTCTCTGTTTCAGCCCCTCTGTATCAGCCCCTCTGTTTCTCGCCCTCTGTTTCTGCACCTCTGTTTCTCGCCCTCTGTTTCAGCCGCTCTGTTTCTCGCCCTCTGTTTCAGCCCCTCTGATTCAGCCCCTCTGTTTCAGCCCCTCTGAATCAGCCCCTCTGTTTCAGCCCCTCTGTTTCAGCCCCTATGTTTCTCGCCCTCTGTTTCAGCCCCTCTGTTTCTCACCCTCTGTTTCAGCACCTCTGTTTCAGCCCCTCTGTTTCTCGCCCTCTGTTTTAGCCCCTCTGTTTCTCGCCCTCTGTTTCAGCCCCTCTGATTCAGCCCCTCTGTTTCTCGCCCTCTGTTTCAGCCCCTCTGTTTCTCGCCATTTGTTTCACCCCCTCTGTTTCTCGCCCTCTGTTTCAGCCCCTCTGTTTCAGCCCCTCTGTTTCAGCCCCTCTGTTTCTCGCCCTCTGTTTCAGCCCCTCTGTTTCTCGCCCTCTGTTTCAGCCTCTCTGTTTCTCGCCCTCTGTTTCAGCCCCTCTGTTTCAGCCCCTCTGATTCAGCCCCTCTGTTTCAGACCCTCTGTTTCTCGCCCTCTGTTTCAGCCCCTCTGATTCAGCCCCTCTGTTTCAGCCCCTCTGATTCAGCCCCTCTGTTTCAGACCCTCTATTTCAGCCCCTCTGTTTCAGCCACTCTGTTTCAGGCTCTCTGTTTCAGCCCGTCTGTTTCAGCCCCTCTGTTTCAGCCCCTCTGTTTCAGCCCCTCTGATTCAGTACCTTAGTTTCTCGCCCTCTGTTTCAGCCCCTCTGTTTCAGCCCCTCTGATTCAGCCCCTCTGATTCTGCCCCTCTGATTCAGCCCCTCTGTTTCTCGCTCTCTGTTTCTGCCCCTCTGTTTCAGCCCCTCTGTTTCAGCCCCTCTGTTTCTTGCCCTCTGTTTCAGCCCCTCTGTTTCAGCCCCTCTGTTTCAGCCCCTCCGATTCAGCACCTATGTTTCAGCCCCTCTGTTTCTGCCCCTCTGTTTCAGCCCCTCTGTTTCTCGCCCTTTGTTTCAGCCCCTCTGTTTCTCGCCCACTGTTTCAGCACCTCTGCTTCAGCCCCACTGTTTCAGCCGCTCTGTTTCTCGCCCTCTGTTTCAGCCCCTCTGTTTCTTGCCCTCTGTTTCAGGCCCTCTGTTTCAGCCCCACTATTTCTCGCCCTCTGTTTCTGCCCCTCTGTTTCTCGCCCTCTGTTTCAGCCCCTCTGTTTCTCGCCTTCTGTTTCAGCCCCTCTGATTCAGGCCCTCTGTTTCAGCCCCTCTGATTCAGCCCCTCTGATTCAGCTCCTCTGTTTCTCGCCCTCTGTTTCAGCCCCTCTGTTTCAGCCCTTCTGTTTCAGCCACTCGGTTTCAGCCCCTCTGTTTCTTGCCCTCTGTTTCAGCCCCTCTGTTTCTCGACCTCTGTTTCAGCCCCTCTGTTTCTCGCCCTCTGTTTCAGCCCCTCTGTTTCGCACTCTCTGTTTCAGCCCCTCTGTTTCAGCCCCTCTGTTTCTCGCCCTCTGTTTCAGCCTCTCTGTTTCTCGCCCTCTGTTTCAGCCCCTCTGTTTCAGCCCCTCTGATTCAGCCCCTCTGTTTCAGCCCCTCTGTTTCTCGCCCTCTTTTTCAGCCCCTCTGATTCAGCCCCTCTGTTTCGGCCCCTCTGATTCAGCCCCTCTGTTTCTCGCCCTCTGTTTCTGCCCCTCTGCTTCTCGCCCTCTGTTTCAGCCCCTCTGTTTCTCGCCTTCTGTTTCAGCCCCTCTGATTCAGCCCCTCTGATTCAGCCCCTCTGTTTCTCGCCCTCTGTTTCAGCCCCTCTGTTTCAGCCCTTCTGTTTCAGACACTCGGTTTCAGCCCCTCTGTTTCTTGCCCTCTGTTTCAGCCCCTCTGTTTCTCGCCCTCTGTTTCAGCCCCTCTGTTTCTCGCCCTCTGTTTCAGCCCCTCTGTTTCGCACTCTCTGTTTCAGCCCCTCTGTTTCAGCCCCTCTGTTTCTCGCCCTCTGTTTCTGCTCCTCTGTTTCTCGCCCGCTGTTTCAGCCGCTCTGTTTCTCGCCCTCTGTTTCAGCCCCTCTGATTCAGCCCCTCTGTTTCGCACTCTCTGTTTCAGCCCCTCTGTTTCAGCCCCTCTGTTTCTCGCCCTCTGTTTCTTGCCCTCTGTTTCAGGCCCTCTGTTTCAGCCCCACTGTTTCTCGCCCTCTGTTTCTGCCCCTCTGTTTCTCGCCCTCTGTTTCTGCCCCTCTGTTTCTCGCCCTCTGTTTCAGCCCCTCTGTTTCTCGCCTTCTGTTTCAGCCCCTCTGATTCAGGCCCTCTGTTTCAGCCCCTCTGATTCAGCCCCTCTGATTCAGCTCCTCTGTTTCTCGCCCTCTGTTTCAGCCCCTCTGTTTCAGCCCTTCTGTTTCAGCCACTCGGTTTCAGCCCCTCTGTTTCTTGCCCTCTGTTTCAGCCCCTCTGTTTCTCGACCTCTGTTTCAGCCCCTCTGTTTCTCGCCCTCTGTTTCAGCCCCTCTGTTTCGCACTCTCTGTTTCAGCCCCTCTGTTTCAGCCCCTCTGTTTCTCGCCCTCTGTTTCAGCCTCTCTGTTTCTCGCCCTCTGTTTCAGCCCCTCTGTTTCAGCCCCTCTGATTCAGCCCCTCTGTTTCAGCCCCTCTGTTTCTCGCCCTCTTTTTCAGCCCCTCTGATTCAGCCCCTCTGTTTCAGCCCCTCTGATTCAGCCCCTCTGTTTCTCGCCCTCTGTTTCTGCCCCTCTGCTTCTCGCCCTCTGTTTCAGCCCCTCTGTTTCTCGCCTTCTGTTTCAGCCCCTCTGATTCAGCCCCTCTGATTCAGCCCCTCTGTTTCTCGCCCTCTGTTTCAGCCCCTCTGTTTCAGCCCTTCTGTTTCAGACTCTCGGTTTCAGCCCCTCTGTTTCTTGCCCTCTGTTTCAGCCCCTCTGTTTCTCGCCCTCTGTTTCAGCCCCTCTGTTTCTCGCCCTCTGTTTCAGCCCCTCTGTTTCGCACTCTCTGTTTCAGCCCCTCTGTTTCAGCCCCTCTGTTTCTCGCCCTCTGTTTCTGCTCCTCTGTTTCTCGCCCTCTGTTTCAGCCGCTCTGTTTCTCGCCCTCTGTTTCAGCCCCTCTGATTCAGCCCCTCTGTTTCAGCCCCTCTGAATCAGCCCCTCTGTTTCAGCCCCTCTGTTTCAGCCCCTCTGTTTCTCGCCCTCTGTTTCAGCCCCTCTGTTTCTCACCCTCTGTTTCAGCACCTCTGTTTCAGTCCCTCTGTTTCTCGCCCTCTGTTTTAGCCCCTCTGTTTCTCGCCCTCTGTTTCAGCCCCTCTGATTCAGCCCCTCTGTTTCTCGCCCTCTGTTTCAGCCCCTCTGTTTCTCGCCATCTGTTTCACCCCCTCTGTTTCTCGCCCTCTGTTTCAGCCCCTCTGTTTCAGCCCCTCTGTTGCAGCCCCTCTGTTTCTCGCCCTCTGTTTCAGCCCCTCTGTTTCTCGCCCTCTGTTTCAGCCTCTCTGTTTCTCGCCCTCTGTTTCAGCCCCTCTGTTTCAGCCCCTCTGATTCAGCCCCTCTGTTTCAGCCCCTCTGTTTCTCGCCCTCTGTTTCAGCCCCTCTGATTCAGCCCCTCTGTTTCAGCCACTCTGATTCAGCCCGTCTGTTTCAGCCCCTCTGTTTCAGCCCCTCTGATTCAGTACCTTAGTTTCTCGCCCTCTGTTTCAGCCCCTCTGTTTCAGCCCCTCTGATTCAGCCCCTCTGATTCTGCCCCTCTGATTCAGCCCCTCTGTTTCTCGCCCTCTGTTTCTGCCCCTCTGTTTCAGCCCCTCTCTTTCAGCCCCTCTGTTTCTTGCCCTCTGTTTCAGCCCCTCTGTTTCAGCCCCTCTGTTTCAGCCCCTCCGATTCAGCCCCTCTGTTTCAGCCCCTCTGTTTCTGCCCCTTTGTTTCAGCCCCTCTGTTTCTCGCCCTTTGTTTCAGCCCCTCTGTTTCTCGCCCACTGTTTCAGCCCCTCTGCTTCAGCCCCACTGTTTCAGCCCCTCTGTTTCTCGCCCTCTGTTTCAGCCCCTCTGTTTCTAGCCCTCTGTTTCAGGCCCTCTGTTTCAGCCCCACTGTTTCTCGCCCTCTGTTTCTGCCCCTGTGTTTCTCGCCCTCTGTTTCAGCCCCTCTGTTTCTCGCCTTCTCTTTCAGCCCCTCTGATTCAGGCCCTCTGTTTCAGCCCCTCTGATTCAGCCCCTCTGATTCAGCCCCTCTGTTTCTCGCCCTCTGTTTCAGCCCCTCTGTTTCAGCCCTTCTGTTTCAGCCACTCGGTTTCAGCCCCTCTGTTTCTTGCCCTCTGTTTCAGCCCCTCTGTTTCTCGACCTCTGTTTCAGCCCCTCTGTTTCTCGCCCTCTGTTTCAGCCCCTCTGTTTCGCACTCTCTGTTTCAGCCCCTCTGTTTCAGCCCCTCTGTTTCTCGCCCTCTGTTTCTGCTCCTCTGTTTCTCGCCCTCTGTTTCAGCCCCTCTGTTTCTCGCCCTCTGTTTCAGCCCCTCTGTTTCAGCCCTTCTGTTTCAGCCACTCGGTTTCAGCCCCTCTGTTTCTTGCCCTCTGTTTCAGCCCCTCTGTTTCTCGACCTCTGTTTCAGCCCCTCTGTTTCTCGCCCTCTGTTTCAGCCCCTCTGTTTCGCACTCTCTGTTTCAGCCCCTCTGTTTCAGCCCCTCTGTTTCTCGCCCTCTGTTTCTGCTCCTCTGTTTCTCGCCCTCTGTTTCAGCCCCTCTGTTTCTCGCCCTCTGTTTCAGCCCCTCTGATTCAGCCCCTCTGTTTCAGCCCCTCTGAATCAGCCCCTCTGTTTCAGCCCCTCTGTTCCAGCCCCTCTGTTTCTCGCCCTCTGTTTCAGCCCCTCTGTTTCTCACCCTCTGTTTCAGCACCTCTGTTTCAGCCCCTCTGTTTCTCGCCCTCTGTTTCAGCCCCTCTGTTTCTCGCCCTCTGTTTCAGCCCCTCTGATTCAGCCTCTCTGTTTCTCGCCCTCTGTTTCAGCCCCTCTGTTTCTCCACATCTGTTTCAGCCCCTCTGTTTCTCGCCCTCTGTTTCAGCCCCTCTGTTTCAGACCCTCTGTTTCAGCCCCTCTGTTTCTCGCCCTCTGTTTTAGCCCCTCTGTTTCTCGCCCTCTGTTTTAGTCTCTCTGTTTCTCGCCCTCTTTGTCAGCCCCTCTGTTTCAACCCCTCTGATTCAGCCCCTCTGTTTCAGCCCCTCTGTTTCTCGCCCTCTGTTTCAGCACCTCTGATTCAGCCCCTCTGTTTCAGCCCCTCTGATTCAGCCCCTCTGTTTCAGACCCTCTATTTCAGCCCCTCTGTTTCAGCCCCTCTGTTTCTCGCCCTCTGTTTCTGCCCCTCTGCTTCTCGCCCTCTGTTTCAGCGCCTCTGTTTCTCGCCTTCTGTTTCAGCGCCTCTGATTCAGCCCCTCTGTTTCAGCCCCTCTGATTCAGCCCCTCTGATTCAGCCCCTCTGTTTCTCGCCCTCTGTTTCAGCCCCTCTGTTTCAGCCCTTCTGTTTCAGACACTCGGTTTCAGCCCCTCTGTTTCTTGCCCTCTGTTTCAGCCCCTCTGTTTCAGCCCCTCTGATTCAGCCCCTCTGATTCTGCCCCTCTGATTCAGCCCCTCTGTTTCTCGCCCTCTGTTTCTGCCCCTCTGTTTCAGCCCCTCTCTTTCAGCCCCTCTGTTTCTGCCCCTTTGTTTCAGCCCCTCTGTTTCTCGCCCTTTGTTTCAGCCCCTCTGTTTCTCGCCCACTGTTTCAGCCCCTCTGTTTCTCCACATCTGTTTCAGCCCCTCTGTTTCTCGCCCTCTGTTTCAGCCCCTCTGTTTCAGACCCTCTGTTTCAGCCCCTCTGTTTCTCGCCCTCTGTTTCAGCCCCTCTGTTTCTCACCCTCTGTTTCAGCCTCTCTGTTTCTCGCCCTCTGTTTCAGCCCCTCTGTTTCAGCCCCTCTGATTCAGCCCCTCTGTTTCAGCCCCTCTGTTTCTCGCCCTCTGTTTCAGCCCCTCTGATTCAGCCCCTCTGTTTCAGCCCCTCTGATTCAGCCCCTCTGTTTCAGACCCTCTATTTCAGCCCCTCTGTTTCAGCCACTCTGTTTCAGGCTCTCTGTTTCAGCCCGTCTGTTTCAGCCCCTCTGTTTCAGCCCCTCTGTTTCAGCCCCTCTGATTCAGTACCTTAGTTTCTCGCCCTCTGTTTCGGCCCCTCTGTTTCAGCCCCTCTGATTCAGCCCCTCTGATTCAGCCCCTCTGATTCAGCCCCTCTGTTTTTCGCCCTCTGTTTCTGCCCCTCTGTTTCAGCCCCTCTGTTTCAGCCCCTCTGTTTCTTGCCCTCTGTTTCAGCCCCTCTGTTTCAGCCCCTCTGTTTCAGCCCCTCCGATTCAGCCCCTCTGTTTCAGCCCCTCTGTTTCTGCCCCTCTGTTTCAGCCCCTCTGTTTCTCGCCCTTTGTTTCAGCCCCTCTGTTTCTCGCCCACTGTTTCAGCCCCTCTGCTTCAGCCCCACTGTTTCAGCCCCTCTGTTTCTCGCCCTCTGTTTCAGCCCCTCTGTTTCTTGCCCTCTGTTTCAGGCCCTCTGTTTCAGCCCCACTGTTTCTCGCCCTCTGTTTCTGCCCCTCTGTTTCTCGCCCACTGTTTCAGCTCCTCTGTTTCTCGCCTTCTGTTTCAGCCCCTCTGATTCAGGCCCTCTGTTTCTGCCCCTCTGATTCAGCCCCTCTGATTCAGCCCCTCTGTTTCTCGCCCTCTGTTTCAGCCCCTCTGTTTCAGCCCTTCTGTTTCAGCCACTCGGTTTCAGCCCCTCTGTTTCAGCCCCTCTGTTTCTCGACCTCTGTTTCAGCCCCTCTGTTTCTCGCCCTCTGTTTCAGCCCCTCTGTTTCGCACTCTCTGTTTCAGCCCCTCTGTTTCAGCCCCTCTGTTTCTCGCCCTCTGTTTCTGCTCCTCTGTTTCTCGCCCTCTGTTTCAGCCCCTCTGTTTCTCGCCCTCTTTTTCAGCCCCTCTGATTCAGCCGCTCTGTTTCAGCCCCTCTGAATCAGCCCCTCTGTTTCAGCCCCTCTGTTTCAGCCCCTCTGTTTCTCGCCCTCTGTTTCAGCCCCTCTGTTTCTCACCCTCTGTTTCAGCACCTCTGTTTCAGCCCCTCTGTTTCTCGCCCTCTGTTTCAGCCCCTCTGTTTCTCGCCCTCTGTTTCAGCCCCTCTGATTCAGCCTCTCTGTTTCTCGCCCTCTGTTTCAGCCCCTCTGTTTCTCCACATCTGTTTCAGCCCCTCTGTATCTCGCCCTCTGTTTCAGCCCCTCTGTTTCAGCCCCTCTGTTTCAGCCCCTCTGTTTCAGACCCTCTGTTTCTCGCCCTCCGTTTCAGCCCCTCTGTTTCTCGCCCTCTGTTTCAGCCTCTCTCTTTCTCGCCCTCTGAGTCAGCCCCTCTGTTTCAACCCCTCTGATTCAGCCCCTCTGTTTCAGCCCCTCTGTTTCTCGCCCTCTGTTTCAGCACCTCTGATTCAGCCCCTCTGTTTCAGACCCTCTATTTCAGCCCCTCTGTTTCAGCACCTCTGTTTCAGCCCTTCTGTTTCTCGCCCTCTGTTTCTGCCCCTCTGTTTCTCGCCCTCTGTTTCAGCTCCTCTGTTTCTCGCCTTCTGTTTCAGCCCCTCTGTTTCTCGACCTCTGTTTCAGCCCCTCTGTTTCTCGCCCTCTGTTTCAGCCCCTCTGTTTCGCACTCTCTGTTTCAGCCCCTATGTTTCAGCCCCACTGTTTCTCGCCCTCTGTTTCTGCTCCTCTGTTTCTCGCCCTCTGTTTCAGCCCCTCTGTTTCTCGCCCTCTGTTTCAGCCCCTCTGATTCAGCCCCTCTGTTTCAGCCCCTCTGAATCAGCCCCTCTGTTTCAGCCCCTCTGTTTCAGCCCCTCTGTTTCTCGCCCTCTGTTTCAGCCCCTCTGTTTCTCACCCTCTGTTTCAGCACCTCTGTTTCAGCCCCTCTGTTTTTCGCCCTCTGTTTCAGCCCCTCTGTTTCTCGCCCTCTGTTTCAGCCCCTCTGATTCAGCCTCTGTTTCTCGCCCTCTGTTTCAGCCCCTCTGTTTCTCCACATCTGTTTCAGCCCCTCTGTATCTCGCCCTCTGTTTCAGCCCCTCTGTTTCAGCCCCTCTGTTTCAGCCCCTCTGTTTCAGCCCCTCTGTTTCTCGCCCTCCGTTTCAGCCCCTCTGTTTCTCGCCCTCTGTTTCAGCCTCTCTCTTTCTCGCCCTCTGAGTCAGCCCCTCTGTTTCAACACCTCTGATTCAGCACCTCTGTTTCAGCCCCTCTGTTTCTCGCCCTCTGTTTCAGCACCTCTGATTCAGCCCCTCTGTTTCAGACCCTCTATTTCAGCCCCTCTGTTTCAGCCCCTCTGTTTCAGCCCTTCTGTTTCTCGCCCTCTGTTTCTGCCCCTCTGTTTCTCGCCCTCTGTTTCAGCTCCTCTGTTTCTCGCCTTCTGTTTCAGCCCCTCTGATTCAGGCCCTCTGTTTCAGCCCCTCTGATTCAGCCCCTCTGAATCAGCCCCTCTGTTTCTCGCCCTCTGTTTCAGCCCCTCTGTTTCAGCCCTTCTGTTTCAGCCACTCGGTTTCAGCCCCTCTGTTTCTTGCCTTCTGTTTCAGCCCCTCTGTTTCTCGACCTCTGTTTCAGCCCCTCTGTTTCTCGCCCTCTGTTTCAGCCCCTCTGTTTCGCACTCTCTGTTTCAGCCCCTCTGTTTCAGCCCCTCTGTTTCTCGCCCTCTGTTTCTGCTCCTCTGTTTCTCGCCCTCTGTTTCTCGCCCTCTGTTTCAGCCCCTCTGATTCAGCCCCTCTGTTTCAGCCCCTCTGAATCAGCCCCTCTGTTTCAGCCCCTCTGTTTCAGCCCCTCTGTTTCTCGCCCTCTGTTTCAGCCCCTCTGTTTCTCACCCTCTGTTTCAGCACCTCTGTTTCAGCCCCTCTGTTTCTCGCCCTCTGTTTCAGCCCCTCTGTTTCTCGCCCTCTGTTTCAGCCCCTCTGATTCAGCCTCTCTGTTTCTCGCCCTCTGTTTCAGCCCCTCTGTTTCTCCACATCTGTTTCAGCCCCTCTGTATCTCGCCCTCTGTTTCAGCCCCTCTGTTTCAGCCCCTCTGTTTCAGCCCCTCTGTTTCAGCCCCTCTGTTTCTCGCCCTCTGTTTCAGCCCCTCTGTTTCTCGCCCTCTGTTTCAGCCTCTCTGTTTCTCGCCCTCTGAGTCAGCCCCTCTGTTTCAACCCCTCTGATTCAGCACCTCTGTTTCAGCCCCTCTGGTTCTCGCCCTCTGTTTCAGCACCTCTGATTCAGCCCCTCTGTTTCAGACCCTCTATTTCAGCCCCTCTGTTTCAGCCCCTCTGTTTCAGCCCTTCTGTTTCAGACACTCGGTTTCAGCCCCTCTGTTTCTTGCCCTCTGTTTCAGCCCCTCTGTTTCAGACCCTCTGTTTCAGCCCCTCTGTTTCTCGCCCTCTGTTTCAGCCCCACTGTTTCGCACTCTCTGTTTCAGCCCCTCTGTTTCAGCCCCTCTGTTTCTCGCCCTCTGTTTCTGCTCCTCTGTTTCTCGCCCTCTGTTTCAGCCCCTCTGTTTCTCGCCCTCTGTTTCAGCCCCTCCGATTCAGCCCCTCTGTTTCAGCCCCTCTGTTTCTCGCCCTCTGTTTCAGCCCCTCTGTTTCTCACCCTCTGTTTCAGCACCTCTGTTTCAGCCCCTCTGTTTCTCGCCCTCTGTTTCAGCCCCTCTGTTTCTCGCCCTCTGTTTCTCGCCCTCTGTTTCAGCCCCTCTGTTTCTCGCCATCTCTTTCAGCCCCTCTGTTTCTCGCCCTCTGTTTCAGCCCCTCTGTTTCAGCCCCTCTGTTTCAGCCCCTCTGTTTCAGCCCCTCTGTTTCAGCCCCTCTGTTTCTGGCCCTCTGTTTCAGCCCCTCTGTTTCTCGCCCTCTGTTTCAGCCCCTCTGTTTCGCACTCTCTGTTTCAGCCCCTCTGTTTCAGCCCCTCTGTTTCTCGCCCTCTGTTTCTGCTCCTCTGTTTCTCGCCCTCTGTTTCTCGCCCTCTGTTTCAGCCCCTCTGATTCAGCCCCTCTGTTTCAGCCCCTCTGAATCAGCCCCTCTGTTTCAGCCCCTCTGTTTCAGCCCCTCTGTTTCTCGCCCTCTGTTTCAGCCCCTCTGTTTCTCACCCTCTGTTTCAGCACCTCTGTTTCAGCCCCTCTGTTTCTCGCCCTCTGTTTCAGCCCCTCTGTTTCTCGCCCTCTGTTTCAGCCCCTCTGATTCAGCCTCTCTGTTTCTCGCCCTCTGTTTCAGCCCCTCTGTTTCTCCACATCTGTTTCAGCCCCTCTGTATCTCGCCCTCTGTTTCAGCCCCTCTGTTTCAGCCCCTCTGTTTCAGCCCCTCTGTTTCAGCCCCTCTGTTTCTCGCCCTCTGTTTCAGCCCCTCTGTTTCTCGCCCTCTGTTTCAGCCTCTCTGTTTCTCGCCCTCTGAGTCAGCCCCTCTGTTTCAACCCCTCTGATTCAGCACCTCTGTTTCAGCCCCTCTGGTTCTCGCCCTCTGTTTCAGCACCTCTGATTCAGCCCCTCTGTTTCAGACCCTCTATTTCAGCCCCTCTGTTTCAGCCCCTCTGTTTCAGCCCTTCTGTTTCAGACACTCGGTTTCAGCCCCTCTGTTTCTTGCCCTCTGTTTCAGCCCCTCTGTTTCAGACCCTCTGTTTCAGCCCCTCTGTTTCTCGCCCTCTGTTTCAGCCCCACTGTTTCGCACTCTCTGTTTCAGCCCCTCTGTTTCAGCCCCTCTGTTTCTCGCCCTCTGTTTCTGCTCCTCTGTTTCTCGCCCTCTGTTTCAGCCCCTCTGTTTCTCGCCCTCTGTTTCAGCCCCTCCGATTCAGCCCCTCTGTTTCAGCCCCTCTGTTTCTCGCCCTCTGTTTCAGCCCCTCTGTTTCTCACCCTCTGTTTCAGCACCTCTGTTTCAGCCCCTCTGTTTCTCGCCCTCTGTTTCAGCCCCTCTGTTTCTCGCCCTCTGTTTCTCGCCCTCTGTTTCAGCCCCTCTGTTTCTCGCCATCTCTTTCAGCCCCTCTGTTTCTCGCCCTCTGTTTCAGCCCCTCTGTTTCAGCCCCTCTGTTTCAGCCCCTCTGTTTCAGCCCCTCTGTTTCAGCCCCTCTGTTTCTGGCCCTCTGTTTCAGCCCCTCTGTTTCTCGCCCTCTGTTTCAGCCCCTCTGTTTCTCGCCATCTGTTTCAGCCCCTCTGTTTCTCGCCCTCTGTTTCAGCCCGTCTGTTTCAGCCCCTCTGTTTCAGCCCCTCTGTTTCTCGCCCTCTGTTTCAGCCCCTCTGTTTCTTGCCCTCTGTTTCAGCCCCTCGTTTTCAACCCCTCTGATTCAGCCCCTCTGTTTCAGCCCCTCTGTTTCTCGCCCTCTGTTTCAGCACCTCTGATTCAGCCCCTCTGTTTCAGACCCTCTATTTCAGCCCCTCTGTTTCAGCCACTCTGTTTCAGGTTCTCTGTTTCAGCCCGTCTGTTTCAGCCCCTCTGTTTCAGCCCCTCTGTTTCAGCCCCTCTGATTCAGTACCTTAGTTTCTCGCCCTCTGTTTCAGCCCCTCTGTTTCAGCCCCTCTGATTCAGCCCCTCTGATTCAGCCCCTCTGTTTCTCGCCCTCTGTTTCAGCCTCTCTCTTTCTCGCCCTCTGAGTCAGCCCCTCTGTTTCAACCCCTCTGATTCAGCACCTCTGTTTCAGCCCCTCTGGTTCTCGCCCTCTGTTTCAGCACCTCTGATTCAGCCCCTCTGTTTCAGACCCTCTATTTCAGCCCCTCTGTTTCAGCCCCTCTGTTTCAGCCCTTCTGTTTCAGACACTCGGTTTCAGCCCCTCTGTTTCTTGCCCTCTGTTTCAGCCCCTCTGTTTCAGGCCCTCTGTTTCAGCCCCTCTGTTTCTCGCCCTCTGTTTCAGCCCCTCTGTTTCGCACTCTCTGTTTCAGCCCCTCTGTTTCAGCCCCTCTGTTTCTCGCCCTCTGTTTCTGCTCCTCTGTTTCTCGCCCTCTGTTTCAGCCCCTCTGTTTCTCGCCCTCTGTTTCAGCCCCTCCGATTCAGCCCCTCTGTTTCAGCCCCTCTGTTTCTCGCCCTCTGTTTCAGCCCCTCTGTTTCTCACCCTCTGTTTCAGCACCTCTGTTTCAGCCCCTCTGTTTCTCGCCCTCTGTTTCAGCCCCTCTGTTTCTCGCCCTCTGTTTCTCGCCCTCTGTTTCAGCCCCTCTGTTTCTCGCCATCTCTTTCAGCCCCTCTGTTTCTCGCCCTCTGTTTCAGCCCATCTGTTTCAGCCCCTCTGTATCAGCCCCTCTGTTTCAGCCCCTCTGTTTCAGCCCCTCTGTTTCTGGCCCTCTGTTTCAGCCCCTCTGTTTCTCGCCCTCTGTTTCAGCCCCTCTGTTTCTCGCCATCTGTTTCAGCCCCTCTGTTTCTCGCCCTCTGTTTCAGCCCGTCTGTTTCAGCCCCTCTGTTTCAGCCCCTCTGTTTCTCGCACTCTGTTTCAGCCCCTCTGTTTCTTGCCCTCTGTTTCAGCCCCTCGTTTTCAACCCCTCTGATTCAGCCCCTCTGTTTCAGCCCCTCTGTTTCTCGCCCTCTGTTTCAGCACCTCTGATTCAGCCCCTCTGTTTCAGACCCTCTATTTCAGCCCCTCTGTTTCAGCCACTCTGTTTCAGGTTCTCTGTTTCAGCCCGTCTGTTTCAGCCCCTCTGTTTCAGCCCCTCTGTTTCAGCCCCTCTGATTCAGTACCTTAGTTTCTCGCCCTCTGTTTCAGCCCCTCTGTTTCAGCCCCTCTGATTCAGCCCCTCTGATTCAGCCCCTCTGTTTCTCGCCCTCTGTTTCAGCCTCTCTGTTTCTCGCCCTCTGAGTCAGCCCCTCTGTTTCAACCCCTCTGATTCAGCACCTCTGTTTCAGCCCCTCTGGTTCTCGCCCTCTGTTTCAGCACCTCTGATTCAGCCCCTCTGTTTCAGACCCTCTATTTCAGCCCCTCTGTTTCAGCCCCTCTGTTTCAGCCCTTCTGTTTCAGACACTCGGTTTCAGCCCCTCTGTTTCTTGCCCTCTGTTTCAGCCCCTCTGTTTCAGGCCCTCTGTTTCAGCCCCTCTGTTTCTCGCCCTCTGTTTCAGCCCCTCTGTTTCGCACTCTCTGTTTCAGCTCCTCTGTTTCAGCCCCTCTGTTTCTCGCCCTCTGTTTCTGCTCCTCTGTTTCTCGCCCTCTGTTTCAGCCCCTCTGTTTCTCGCCCTCTGTTTCAGCCCCTCCGATTCAGCCCCTCTGTTTCAGCCCCTCTGTTTCTCGCCCTCTGTTTCAGCCCCTCTGTTTCTCAACCTCTGTTTCAGCACCTCTGTTTCAGCCCCTCTGTTTCTCGCCCTCTGTTTCAGCCCCTCTGTTTCTCGCCCTCTGTTTCTCGCCCTCTGTTTCAGCCCCTCTGTTTCTCGCCATCTCTTTCAGCCCCTCTGTTTCTCGCCCTCTGTTTCAGCCCCTCTGTTTCAGACCCTCTGTTTCAGCCCCTCTGTTTCAGCCCCTCTGTTTCAGCCCCTCTGTTTCTGGCCCTCTGTTTCAGCCCCTCTGTTTCTCGCCCTCTGTTTCAGCCCCTCTGTTTCTCACCATCTGTTTCAGCCCCTCTGTTTCTCGCCCTCTGTTTCAGCCCCTCTGTTTCAGCCCCTGTGTTTCAGCCCCTCTGTTTCTCGCCCTCTGTTTCTTGCCCTCTGTTTCAGCCTCTCTGTTTCTCGCCCTCTGTTTCAGCCCCTCGTTTTCAACCCCTCTGATTCAGCCCCTCTGTTTCAGCCCCTCTGTTTCTCGCCCTCTGTTTCAGCACCTCTGATTCAGCCCCTCTGGTTCAGACCCTCTATTTCAGCCCCTCTGTTTCAGCCACTCTGTTTCAGGCTCTCTGTTTCAGCCCGTCTGTTTCAGCCCCTCTGTTTCAGCCCCTCTGTTTCAGCCCCTCTGATTCAGTACCTTAGTTTCTCGCCCTCTGTTTCAGCCCCTCTGTTTCAGCCCCTCTGATTCAGCCCCTCTGATTCAGCCCCTCTGTTTCTCGCCCTCTGTTTCAGCCACTCTGATTCAGCCCCTCTGTTTCTCGCCCTCTGTTTCTCGACCTTTTTTTCTGCCCATCTGTTTCAGCCAATCTGTTTCAGCCCCTCTGTTTCTTGCCCTCTGTTTCAGCCCCTCTGTTCCAGCCCCTCTGTTTCAGCCCCTCCGTTTCAGCCCCTCTGTTTCAGCCCCTCTGGTTCAGCCCCTCTGTTTCAGCCCCTCTGTTTCTCGCCCTTTGTTTCAGCCCCTCTGTTTGTCGCCCTCTGTTTCAGCCCCTCTGTTTCTCGACCTCTGTGTCAGCCCCTCTTTTTCAGCCCCTCTGTTTCAGTCCCTCTGTTTCTCGCCCTCTGTTTCAGCCCCTCTGTTTCTCGCCCTCTGTTTCTGCTCCTCTGTTTCTCGCCCTCTGTTTCAGCCCCTCTGTTTCTCGCCCTCTGTTTCAGCCCCTCTGATTCAGCCCCTCTGTTTCAGCCCTCTGAATCAGCCCCTCTGTTTCAGCCCCTCTGTTTCAGCCCCTCTGTTTCTCGCCCTCTGTTTCAGCCCCTCTGTTTCTCACCCTCTGTTTCAGCACCTCTGTTTCAGCCCCTCTGTTTCTCGCCCTCTGTTTCAGCCCCTCTGTTTCTCGCCCTCTGTTTCAGCCCCTCTGATTCAGCCTCTCTGTTTCAGCCCCTCTGTTTCAGCCCCTCTGTTTCTCCACATCTGTTTCAGCCCCTCTGTATCTCGCCCTCTGTTTCAGCCCCTCTGTTTCAGCCCCTCTGTTTCAGCCCCTCTGTTTCAGCCCCTCTGTTTCTCGCCCTCTGTTTCAGCCCCTCTGTTTCTCGCCCTCTGTTTCAGCCTCTCTGTTTCTCGCCCTCTGAGTCAGCCCCTCTGTTTCAACCCCTCTGATTCAGCACCTCTGTTTCAGCCCCTCTGTTTCTCGCCCTCTGTTTCAGCACCTCTGATTCAGCCCCTCTGTTTCAGACCCTCTATTTCAGCCCCTCTGTTTCAGCCCCTCTGTTTCAGCCCTTCTGAATCAGACACTCGGTTTCAGCCCCTCTGTTTCTTGCCCTCTGTTTCAGCCCCTCTGTTTCAGACCCTCTGTTTCAGCCCCTCTGTTTCTCGCCCTCTGTTTCAGCCCCTCTGTTTCGCACTCTCTGTTTCAGCCCCTCTGTTTCAGCCCCTCTGTTTCTCGCCCCCTGTTTCTGCTCCTCTGTTTCTCGCCCTCTGTTTCAGCCCCTCTGTTTCTCGCCCTCTGTTTCAGCCCCTCCGATTCAGCCCCTCTGTTTCAGCCCCTCTGAATCAGCCCCTCTGTTTCAGCCCCTCTGTTTCTCGCCCTCTGTTTCAGCCCCTCTGTTTCTCACCCTCTGTTTCAGCACCTCTGTTTCAGCCCCTCTGTTTCTCGCCCTCTGTTTCAGCCCCTCTGTTTCTCGCCCTCTGTTTCTTGCCCTCTGTTTCAGCCCCTCTGTTTCTCGCCATCTCTTTCAGCCCCTCTGTTTCTTGCCCTCTGTTTCAGCCCCTCTGTTTCAGCCCCTCTGTTTCAGCCCCTCTGTTTCTGGCCCTCTGTTTCAGCCCCTCTGTTTCTCGCCCTCTGATTCAGCCCCTCTATTTCTCGCCCTCTGTTTCAGCCCCTCTGTTTCAGCCCCACTGTTTCAGCCCCTCTGTTTCTCGCCCTCTGTTTCAGCCCCTTTGTTTCTCGCCATCTGTTTTAGCCCCTCTGTTTCTCGCCCTCTGTTTCAGCCCCTCTGTTTCAGCCCCTGTGTTTCAGCCCCTCTGTTTCTCGCCCTCTGTTTCAGCCCCTCTGTTTCTTGCCCTCTGTTTCAGCCTCTCTGTTTCTCGCCCTCTGTTTCAGCCCCTCTGTTTCAGCCCCTCTGATTCAGCCCCTCTGTTTCTCGCCCTCTGTTTCAGCCCCTCTGTTTCAGACCCTCTATTTCAGCCCCTCTGTTTCAGCCCTTCTGTTTCAGCCCCTCTGTTTCAGCCCCTCTGTTTCAGCCCCTCTGTTTCTCGCCCTCTGTTTCAGCCCCTCTGTTTCTCGCCCTCAGTTTCAGCTTCTCTGTTTCTCGCCTCTGTGTCAGCCCCTCGTTTTCAACCCCTCTGATTCAGCCCCTCTGTTTCAGCCCCTCTGTTTCTCGCCCTCTGTTTCAGCACCTCTGATTCAGCCCCTCTGTTTCAGACCCTCTATTTCAGCCCCTCTGTTTCAGCCACTCTGTTTCAGGCTCTCTGTTTCAGCCCGTCTGTTTCAGCCCCTCTGTTTCAGCCCCTCTGTTTCAGCCCCTCTGATTCAGTACCTTAATTTCTCGCCCTCTGTTTCAGCCCCTCTGTTTCATCGCCTCTGATTCAGCCCCTCTGATTCAGCCCCTCTGTTTCTCGCCCTCTGTTTCAGCCACTCTGATTCAGCCCCTCTGTTTCTCGCCCTCTGTTTCTCGACCTTTTTTTCTGCCCATCTGTTTCAGCCCTTCTGTTTCAGCCCCTCTGTTTCTTGCTCTCTGTTTCAGCCCCTCTGTTCCAGCCCCTCTGTTTCAGCCCCTCCGTTTCAGCCCCTCTGTTTCAGCCCCTCTGGTTCAGCCCCTCTGTTTCAGCCCCTCTGTTTCTCGCCCTTTGTTTCAGCCCCTCTGTTTGTCGCCCTCTGTTTCAGCCCCTCTGTTTCTCGACCTCTGTGTCAGCCCCTCTGTTTCAGCCCCTCTGTTTCAGTCCCTCTGTTTCTCGCCCTCTGTTTCAGCCCCTCTGTTTCTTGCCCTCTGTTTCATCCCCTCTGTTTCAGCCCCTCTGTTTCTCGCCCTTTGTTTCTGCCCCTCTGTTTCTCGCCCTCTGTTTCAGCCCCTCTGTTTCTCGCCTTCTCTTTCAGCCCCTCTGATTCAGGCCCTCTGTTTCAGCCCCTCTGATTCAGCCCCTCTGATTCAGCCCCTCTGTTTCTCGCCCTCTGTTTCATCCCCTCTGTTTCAGCCCTTCTGTTTCAGCCACTCGGTTTCAGCCCCTCTGTTTCAGCCCCTCTGTTTCAGCCCCTCTGTTTCAGACCCTCTGTTTCAGCCCCTCTGTTTCTCGCCCTCTGTTTCAGCCCCTCTGTTTCGCACTCTGTTTCTGCTCCTCTGTTTCTCGCCCTCTGTTTCAGCCCCTCTGTTTCTCGCCCTCTGTTTCAGCCCCTCCGATTCAGCCCCTCTGTTTCAGCCCCTCTGAATCAGCCCCTCTGTTTCAGCCCCTCAGTTTCAGCCCCTCTGTTTCTCGCCCTCTGTTTCAGCCCCTCTGTTTCTCACCCTCTGTTTCAGCACCTCTGTTTCAGCCCCTCTGTTTCTCGCCCTCTGTTTCAGCCCCTCTGTTTCTCGCCCTCTGTTTCAGCCCCTCTGTTTCGCACTCTCTGTTTCAGCCCCTCTGTTTCAGCCCCTCTGTTTCTCGCCCTCTGTTTCTGCTCCTCTGTTTCTCGCCCTCTGTTTCAGCCCCTCTGTTTCTCGCCCTCTGTTTCAGCCCCTCCGATTCAGCCCCTCTGTTTCAGCCCCTCTGTTTCTCGCCCTCTGTTTCAGCCCCTCTGTTTCTCACCCTCTGTTTCAGCACCTCTGTTTCAGCCCCTCTGTTTCTCGCCCTCTGTTTCAGCCCCTCTGTTTCTCGCCCTCTGTTTCTCGCCCTCTGTTTCAGCCCTTCTGTTTCTCGCCATCTCTTTCAGCCCCTCTGTTTCTCGCCCTCTGTTTCAGCCCCTCTGTTTCAGCCCCTCTGTTTCTGGCCCTCTGTTTCAGCCCCTCTGTTTCTCGCCCTCTGTTTCAGCCCCTCTGTTTCTCGCCATCTGTTTCAGCCCCTCTGTTTCTCGCCCTCTGTTTCAGCCCGTCTGTTTCAGCCCCTCTGTTTCAGCCCCTCTGTTTCTCGCACTCTGTTTCAGCCCCTCTGTTTCTTGCCCTCTGTTTCAGCCCCTCGTTTTCAACCCCTCTGATTCAGCCCCTCTGTTTCAGCCCCTCTGTTTCTCGCCCTCTGTTTCAGCACCTCTGATTCAGCCCCTCTGTTTCAGACCCTCTATTTCAGCCCCTCTGTTTCAGCCACTCTGTTTCAGGTTCTCTGTTTCAGCCCGTCTGTTTCAGCCCCTCTGTTTCAGCCCCTCTGTTTCAGCCCCTCTGATTCAGTACCTTAGTTTCTCGCCCTCTGTTTCAGCCCCTCTGTTTCAGCCCCTCTGATTCAGCCCCTCTGATTCAGCCCCTCTGTTTCTCGCCCTCTGTTTCAGCCTCTCTGTTTCTCGCCCTCTGAGTCAGCCCCTCTGTTTCAACCCCTCTGATTCAGCACCTCTGTTTCAGCCCCTCTGGTTCTCGCCCTCTGTTTCAGCACCTCTGATTCAGCCCCTCTGTTTCAGACCCTCTATTTCAGCCCCTCTGTTTCAGCCCCTCTGTTTCAGCCCTTCTGTTTCAGACACTCGGTTTCAGCCCCTCTGTTTCTTGCCCTCTCTTTCAGCCCCTCTGTTTCAGGCCCTCTGTTTCAGCCCCTCTGTTTCTCGCCCTCTGTTTCAGCCCCTCTGTTTCGCACTCTCTGTTTCAGCCCCTCTGTTTCAGCCCCTCTGTTTCTCGCCCTCTGTTTCTGCTCCTCTGTTTCTCGCCCTCTGTTTCAGCCCCTCTGTTTCTCGCCCTCTGTTTCAGCCCCTCCGATTCAGCCCCTCTGTTTCAGCCCCTCTGTTTCTCGCCCTCTGTTTCAGCCCCTCTGTTTCTCACCCTCTGTTTCAGCACCTCTGTTTCAGCCCCTCTGTTTCTCGCCCTCTGTTTCAGCCCCTCTGTTTCTCGCCCTCTGTTTCAGCCCCTCTGTTTCTCGCCATCTCTTTCAGCCCCTCTGTTTCTCGCCCTCTGTTTCAGCCCCTCTGTTTCAGACCCTCTGTTTCAGCCCCTCTGTTTCAGCCTCTCTGTTTCAGCCCCTCTGTTTCTGGCCCTCTGTTTCAGCCCCTCTGTTTCTCGCCCTCTGTTTCAGCCCCTCTGTTTCTCACCATCTGTTTCAGCCCCTCTGTTTCTCGCCCTCTGTTTCAGCCCCTCTGTTTCAGCCCCTGTGTTTCAGCCCCTCTGTTTCTCGCCCTCTGTTTCTTGCCCTCTGTTTCAGCCTCTCTGTTTCTCGCCCTCTGTTTCAGCCCCTCGTTTTCAACCCCTCTGATTCAGCCCCTCTGTTTCAGCCCCTCTGTTTCTCGCCCTCTGTTTCAGCACCTCTGATTCAGCCCCTCTGTTTCAGACCCTCTATTTCAGCCCCTCTGTTTCAGCCACTCTGTTTCAGGCTCTCTGTTTCAGCCCGTCTGTTTCAGCCCCTCTGTTTCAGCCCCTCTGTTTCAGCCCCTCTGATTCAGTACCTTAGTTTCTCGCCCTCTGTTTCAGCCCCTCTGTTTCAGCCCCTCTGATTCAGCCCCTCTGATTCAGCCCCTCTGTTTCTCGCCCTCTGTTTCAGCCACTCTGATTCAGCCCCTCTGTTTCTCGCCCTCTGTTTCTCGACCTTTTTTTCTGCCCATCTGTTTCAGCCAATCTGTTTCAGCCCCTCTGTTTCTTGCCCTCTGTTTCAGCCCCTCTGTTCCAGCCCCTCTGTTTCAGCCCCTCCGTTTCAGCCCCTCTGTTTCAGCCCCTCTGGTTCAGCCCCTCTGTTTCAGCCCCTCTGTTTCTCGCCCTTTGTTTCAGCCCCTCTGTTTGTCGCCCTCTGTTTCAGCCCCTCTGTTTCTCGACCTCTGTGTCAGCCCCTCTGTTTCAGCCCCTCTGTTTCAGTCCCTCTGTTTCTCGCCCTCTGTTTCAGCCCCTCTGTTTCTCGCCCTCTGTTTCTGCTCCTCTGTTTCTCGCCCTCTGTTTCAGCCCCTCTGTTTCTCGCCCTCTGTTTCAGCCCCTCTGATTCAGCCCCTCTGTTTCAGCCCTCTGAATCAGCCCCTCTGTTTCAGCCCCTCTGTTTCAGCCCCTCTGTTTCTCGCCCTCTGTTTCAGCCCCTCTGTTTCTCACCCTCTGTTTCAGCACCTCTGTTTCAGCCCCTCTGTTTCTCGCCCTCTGTTTCAGCCCCTCTGTTTCTCGCCCTCTGTTTCAGCCCCTCTGATTCAGCCTCTCTGTTTCAGCCCCTCTGTTTCAGCCCCTCTGTTTCTCCACATCTGTTTCAGCCCCTCTGTATCTCGCCCTCTGTTTCAGCCCCTCTGTTTCAGCCCCTCTGTTTCAGCCCCTCTGTTTCAGCCCCTCTGTTTCTCGCCCTCTGTTTCAGCCCCTCTGTTTCTCGCCCTCTGTTTCAGCCTCTCTGTTTCTCGCCCTCTGAGTCAGCCCCTCTGTTTCAACCCCTCTGATTCAGCACCTCTGTTTCAGCCCCTCTGTTTCTCGCCCTCTGTTTCAGCACCTCTGATTCAGCCCCTCTGTTTCAGACCCTCTATTTCAGCCCCTCTGTTTCAGCCCCTCTGTTTCAGCCCTTCTGAATCAGACACTCGGTTTCAGCCCCTCTGTTTCTTGCCCTCTGTTTCAGCCCCTCTGTTTCAGACCCTCTGTTTCAGCCCCTCTGTTTCTCGCCCTCTGTTTCAGCCCCTCTGTTTCGCACTCTCTGTTTCAGCCCCTCTGTTTCAGCCCCTCTGTTTCTCGCCCCCTGTTTCTGCTCCTCTGTTTCTCGCCCTCTGTTTCAGCCCCTCTGTTTCTCGCCCTCTGTTTCAGCCCCTCCGATTCAGCCCCTCTGTTTCAGCCCCTCTGAATCAGCCCCTCTGTTTCAGCCCCTCTGTTTCTGGCCCTCTGTTTCAGCCCCTCTGTTTCTCGCCCTCTGTTTCAGCCCCTCTGTTTCTCGCCATCTGTTTCAGCCCCTCTGTTTCTCGCCCTCTGTTTCAGCCCGTCTGTTTCAGCCCCTCTGTTTCAGCCCCTCTGTTTCTCGCCCTCTGTTTCAGCCCCTCTGTTTCTTGCCCTCTGTTTCAGCCCCTCGTTTTCAACCCCTCTGATTCAGCCCCTCTGTTTCAGCCCCTCTGTTTCTCGCCCTCTGTTTCAGCACCTCTGATTCAGCCCCTCTGTTTCAGACCCTCTATTTCAGCCCCTCTGTTTCAGCCACTCTGTTTCAGGTTCTCTGTTTCAGCCCGTCTGTTTCAGCCCCTCTGTTTCAGCCCCTCTGTTTCAGCCCCTCTGATTCAGTACCTTAGTTTCTCGCCCTCTGTTTCAGCCCCTCTGTTTCAGCCCCTCTGATTCAGCCCCTCTGATTCAGCCCCTCTGTTTCTCGCCCTCTGTTTCAGCCTCTCTGTTTCTCGCCCTCTGAGTCAGCCCCTCTGTTTCAACCCCTCTGATTCAGCACCTCTGTTTCAGCCCCTCTGGTTCTCGCCCTCTGTTTCAGCACCTCTGATTCAGCCCCTCTGTTTCAGACCCTCTATTTCAGCCCCTCTGTTTCAGCCCCTCTGTTTCAGCCCTTCTGTTTCAGACACTCGGTTTCAGCCCCTCTGTTTCTTGCCCTCTGTTTCAGCCCCTCTGTTTCAGGCCCTCTGTTTCAGCCCCTCTGTTTCTCGCCCTCTGTTTCAGCCCCTCTGTTTCGCACTCTCTGTTTCAGCCCCTCTGTTTCAGCCCCTCTGTTTCTCGCCCTCTGTTTCTGCTCCTCTGTTTCTCGCCCTCTGTTTCAGCCCCTCTGTTTCTCGCCCTCTGTTTCAGCCCCTCCGATTCAGCCCCTCTGTTTCAGCCCCTCTGTTTCTCGCCCTCTGTTTCAGCCCCTCTGTTTCTCACCCTCTGTTTCAGCACCTCTGTTTCAGCCCCTCTGTTTCTCGCCCTCTGTTTCAGCCCCTCTGTTTCTCGCCCTCTGTTTCTCGCCCTCTGTTTCAGCCCCTCTGTTTCTCGCCATCTCTTTCAGCCCCTCTGTTTCTCGCCCTCTGTTTCAGCCCATCTGTTTCAGCCCCTCTGTATCAGCCCCTCTGTTTCAGCCCCTCTGTTTCAGCCCCTCTGTTTCTGGCCCTCTGTTTCAGCCCCTCTGTTTCTCGCCCTCTGTTTCAGCCCCTCTGTTTCTCGCCATCTGTTTCAGCCCCTCTGTTTCTCGCCCTCTGTTTCAGCCCGTCTGTTTCAGCCCCTCTGTTTCAGCCCCTCTGTTTCTCGCACTCTGTTTCAGCCCCTCTGTTTCTTGCCCTCTGTTTCAGCCCCTCGTTTTCAACCCCTCTGATTCAGCCCCTCTGTTTCAGCCCCTCTGTTTCTCGCCCTCTGTTTCAGCACCTCTGATTCAGCCCCTCTGTTTCAGACCCTCTATTTCAGCCCCTCTGTTTCAGCCACTCTGTTTCAGGTTCTCTGTTTCAGCCCGTCTGTTTCAGCCCCTCTGTTTCAGCCCCTCTGTTTCAGCCCCTCTGATTCAGTACCTTAGTTTCTCGCCCTCTGTTTCAGCCCCTCTGTTTCAGCCCCTCTGATTCAGCCCCTCTGATTCAGCCCCTCTGTTTCTCGCCCTCTGTTTCAGCCTCTCTGTTTCTCGCCCTCTGAGTCAGCCCCTCTGTTTCAACCCCTCTGATTCAGCACCTCTGTTTCAGCCCCTCTGGTTCTCGCCCTCTGTTTCAGCACCTCTGATTCAGCCCCTCTGTTTCAGACCCTCTATTTCAGCCCCTCTGTTTCAGCCCCTCTGTTTCAGCCCTTCTGTTTCAGACACTCGGTTTCAGCCCCTCTGTTTCTTGCCCTCTGTTTCAGCCCCTCTGTTTCAGGCCCTCTGTTTCAGCCCCTCTGTTTCTCGCCCTCTGTTTCAGCCCCTCTGTTTCGCACTCTCTGTTTCAGCCCCTCTGTTTCAGCCCCTCTGTTTCTCGCCCTCTGTTTCTGCTCCTCTGTTTCTCGCCCTCTGTTTCAGCCCCTCTGTTTCTCGCCCTCTGTTTCAGCCCCTCCGATTCAGCCCCTCTGTTTCAGCCCCTCTGTTTCTCGCCCTCTGTTTCAGCCCCTCTGTTTCTCACCCTCTGTTTCAGCACCTCTGTTTCAGCCCCTCTGTTTCTCGCCCTCTGTTTCAGCCCCTCTGTTTCTCGCCCTCTGTTTCTCGCCCTCTGTTTCAGCCCCTCTGTTTCTCGCCATCTCTTTCAGCCCCTCTGTTTCTCGCCCTCTGTTTCAGCCCCTCTGTTTCAGACCCTCTGTTTCAGCCCCTCTGTTTCAGCCCCTCTGTTTCAGCCCCTCTGTTTCTGGCCCTCTGTTTCAGCCCCTCTGTTTCTCGCCCTCTGTTTCAGCCCCTCTGTTTCTCACCATCTGTTTCAGCCCCTCTGTTTCTCGCCCTCTGTTTCAGCCCCTCTGTTTCAGCCCCTGTGTTTCAGCCCCTCTGTTTCTCGCCCTCTGTTTCTTGCCCTCTGTTTCAGCCTCTCTGTTTCTCGCCCTCTGTTTCAGCCCCTCGTTTTCAACCCCTCTGATTCAGCCCCTCTGTTTCAGCCCCTCTGTTTCTCGCCCTCTGTTTCAGCACCTCTGATTCAGCCCCTCTGTTTCAGACCCTCTATTTCAGCCCCTCTGTTTCAGCCACTCTGTTTCAGGCTCTCTGTTTCAGCCCGTCTGTTTCAGCCCCTCTGTTTCAGCCCCTCTGTTTCAGCCCCTCTGATTCAGTACCTTAGTTTCTCGCCCTCTGTTTCAGCCCCTCTGTTTCAGCCCCTCTGATTCAGCCCCTCTGATTCAGCCCCTCTGTTTCTCGCCCTCTGTTTCAGCCACTCTGATTCAGCCCCTCTGTTTCTCGCCCTCTGTTTCTCGACCTTTTTTTCTGCCCATCTGTTTCAGCCAATCTGTTTCAGCCCCTCTGTTTCTTGCCCTCTGTTTCAGCCCCTCTGTTCCAGCCCCTCTGTTTCAGCCCCTCCGTTTCAGCCCCTCTGTTTCAGCCCCTCTGGTTCAGCCCCTCTGTTTCAGCCCCTCTGTTTCTCGCCCTTTGTTTCAGCCCCTCTGTTTGTCGCCCTCTGTTTCAGCCCCTCTGTTTCTCGACCTCTGTGTCAGCCCCTCTGTTTCAGCCCCTCTGTTTCAGTCCCTCTGTTTCTCGCCCTCTGTTTCAGCCCCTCTGTTTCTCGCCCTCTGTTTCTGCTCCTCTGTTTCTCGCCCTCTGTTTCAGCCCCTCTGTTTCTCGCCCTCTGTTTCAGCCCCTCTGATTCAGCCCCTCTGTTTCAGCCCTCTGAATCAGCCCCTCTGTTTCAGCCCCTCTGTTTCAGCCCCTCTGTTTCTCGCCCTCTGTTTCAGCCCCTCTGTTTCTCACCCTCTGTTTCAGCACCTCTGTTTCAGCCCCTCTGTTTCTCGCCCTCTGTTTCAGCCCCTCTGTTTCTCGCCCTCTGTTTCAGCCCCTCTGATTCAGCCTCTCTGTTTCAGCCCCTCTGTTTCAGCCCCTCTGTTTCTCCACATCTGTTTCAGCCCCTCTGTATCTCGCCCTCTGTTTCAGCCCCTCTGTTTCAGCCCCTCTGTTTCAGCCCCTCTGTTTCAGCCCCTCTGTTTCTCGCCCTCTGTTTCAGCCCCTCTGTTTCTCGCCCTCTGTTTCAGCCTCTCTGTTTCTCGCCCTCTGAGTCAGCCCCTCTGTTTCAACCCCTCTGATTCAGCACCTCTGTTTCAGCCCCTCTGTTTCTCGCCCTCTGTTTCAGCACCTCTGATTCAGCCCCTCTGTTTCAGACCCTCTATTTCAGCCCCTCTGTTTCAGCCCCTCTGTTTCAGCCCTTCTGAATCAGACACTCGGTTTCAGCCCCTCTGTTTCTTGCCCTCTGTTTCAGCCCCTCTGTTTCAGACCCTCTGTTTCAGCCCCTCTGTTTCTCGCCCTCTGTTTCAGCCCCTCTGTTTCGCACTCTCTGTTTCAGCCCCTCTGTTTCAGCCCCTCTGTTTCTCGCCCCCTGTTTCTGCTCCTCTGTTTCTCGCCCTCTGTTTCAGCCCCTCTGTTTCTCGCCCTCTGTTTCAGCCCCTCCGATTCAGCCCCTCTGTTTCAGCCCCTCTGAATCAGCCCCTCTGTTTCAGCCCCTCTGTTTCTCGCCCTCTGTTTCAGCCCCTCTGTTTCTCACCCTCTGTTTCAGCACCTCTGTTTCAGCCCCTCTGTTTCTCGCCCTCTGTTTCAGCCCCTCTGTTTCTCGCCCTCTGTTTCTTGCCCTCTGTTTCAGCCCCTCTGTTTCTCGCCATCTCTTTCAGCCCCTCTGTTTCTCGCCCTCTGTTTCAGCCCCTCTGTTTCAGCCCCTCTGTTTCAGCCCCTCTGTTTCTGGCCCTCTGTTTCAGCCCCTCTGTTTCTCGCCCTCTGTTTCAGCCCCTCTATTTCTCGCCCTCTGTTTCAGCCCCTCTGTTTCAGCCCCACTGTTTCAGCCCCTCTGTTTCTCGCCCTCTGTTTCAGCCCCTTTGTTTCTCGCCATCTGTTTTAGCCCCTCTGTTTCTCGCCCTCTGTTTCAGCCCCTCTGTTTCAGCCCCTGTGTTTCAGCCCCTCTGTTTCTCGCCCTCTGTTTCAGCCCCTCTGTTTCTTGCCCTCTGTTTCAGCCTCTCTGTTTCTCGCCCTCTGTTTCAGCCCCTCTGTTTCAGCCCCTCTGATTCAGCCCCTCTGTTTCTCGCCCTCTGTTTCAGCCCCTCTGTTTCAGACCCTCTATTTCAGCCCCTCTGTTTCAGCCCTTCTGTTTCAGCCCCTCTGTTTCAGCCCCTCTGTTTCAGCCCCTCTGTTTCTCGCCCTCTGTTTCAGCCCCTCTGTTTCTCGCCCTCAGTTTCAGCTTCTCTGTTTCTCGCCTCTGTGTCAGCCCCTCGTTTTCAACCCCTCTGATTCAGCCCCTCTGTTTCAGCCCCTCTGTTTCTCGCCCTCTGTTTCAGCACCTCTGATTCAGCCCCTCTGTTTCAGACCCTCTATTTCAGCCCCTCTGTTTCAGCCACTCTGTTTCAGGCTCTCTGTTTCAGCCCGTCTGTTTCAGCCCCTCTGTTTCAGCCCCTCTGTTTCAGCCCCTCTGATTCAGTACCTTAATTTCTCGCCCTCTGTTTCAGCCCCTCTGTTTCATCGCCTCTGATTCAGCCCCTCTGATTCAGCCCCTCTGTTTCTCGCCCTCTGTTTCAGCCACTCTGATTCAGCCCCTCTGTTTCTCGCCCTCTGTTTCTCGACCTTTTTTTCTGCCCATCTGTTTCAGCCCTTCTGTTTCAGCCCCTCTGTTTCTTGCTCTCTGTTTCAGCCCCTCTGTTCCAGCCCCTCTGTTTCAGCCCCTCCGTTTCAGCCCCTCTGTTTCAGCCCCTCTGGTTCAGCCCCTCTGTTTCAGCCCCTCTGTTTCTCGCCCTTTGTTTCAGCCCCTCTGTTTGTCGCCCTCTGTTTCAGCCCCTCTGTTTCTCGACCTCTGTGTCAGCCCCTCTGTTTCAGCCCCTCTGTTTCAGTCCCTCTGTTTCTCGCCCTCTGTTTCAGCCCCTCTGTTTCTTGCCCTCTGTTTCATCCCCTCTGTTTCAGCCCCTCTGTTTCTCGCCCTTTGTTTCTGCCCCTCTGTTTCTCGCCCTCTGTTTCAGCCCCTCTGTTTCTCGCCTTCTCTTTCAGCCCCTCTGATTCAGGCCCTCTGTTTCAGCCCCTCTGATTCAGCCCCTCTGATTCAGCCCCTCTGTTTCTCGCCCTCTGTTTCATCCCCTCTGTTTCAGCCCTTCTGTTTCAGCCACTCGGTTTCAGCCCCTCTGTTTCAGCCCCTCTGTTTCAGCCCCTCTGTTTCAGACCCTCTGTTTCAGCCCCTCTGTTTCTCGCCCTCTGTTTCAGCCCCTCTGTTTCGCACTCTGTTTCTGCTCCTCTGTTTCTCGCCCTCTGTTTCAGCCCCTCTGTTTCTCGCCCTCTGTTTCAGCCCCTCTGATTCAGCCCCTCTGTTTCAGCCCCTCTGAATCAGCCCCTCTGTTTCAGCCCCTCAGTTTCAGCCCCTCTGTTTCTCGCCCTCTGTTTCAGCCCCTCTGTTTCTCACCCTCTGTTTCAGCACCTCTGTTTCAGCCCCTCTGTTTCTCGCCCTCTGTTTCAGCCCCTCTGTTTCTCGCCCTCTGTTTCAGCCCCTCTGTTTCGCACTCTCTGTTTCAGCCCCTCTGTTTCAGCCCCTCTGTTTCTCGCCCTCTGTTTCTGCTCCTCTGTTTCTCGCCCTCTGTTTCAGCCCCTCTGTTTCTCGCCCTCTGTTTCAGCCCCTCCGATTCAGCCCCTCTGTTTCAGCCCCTCTGTTTCTCGCCCTCTGTTTCAGCCCCTCTGTTTCTCACCCTCTGTTTCAGCACCTCTGTTTCAGCCCCTCTGTTTCTCGCCCTCTGTTTCAGCCCCTCTGTTTCTCGCCCTCTGTTTCTCGCCCTCTGTTTCAGCCCCTCTGTTTCTCGCCATCTCTTTCAGCCCCTCTGTTTCTCGCCCTCTGTTTCAGCCCCTCTGTTTCAGCCCCTCTGTATCAGCCCCTCTGTTTCAGCCCCTCTGTTTCAGCCCCTCTGTTTCTGGCCCTCTGTTTCAGCCCCTCTGTTTCTCGCCCTCTGTTTCAGCCCCTCTGTTTCTCGCCATCTGTTTCAGCCCCTCTGTTTCTCGCCCTCTGTTTCAGCCCGTCTGTTTCAGCCCCTCTGTTTCAGCCCCTCTGTTTCTTGCACTCTGTTTCAGCCCCTCTGTTTCTTGCCCTCTGTTTCAGCCCCTCGTTTTCAACCCCTCTGATTCAGCCCCTCTGTTTCAGCCCCTCTGTTTCTCGCCCTCTGTTTCAGCACCTCTGATTCAGCCCCTCTGTTTCAGACCCTCTATTTCAGCCCCTCTGTTTCAGCCACTCTGTTTCAGGTTCTCTGTTTCAGCCCGTCTGTTTCAGCCCCTCTGTTTCAGCCCCTCTGTTTCAGCCCCTCTGATTCAGTACCTTAGTTTCTCGCCCTCTGTTTCAGCCCCTCTGTTTCAGCCCCTCTGATTCAGCCCCTCTGATTCAGCCCCTCTGTTTCTCGCCCTCTGTTTCAGCCTCTCTGTTTCTCGCCCTCTGAGTCAGCCCCTCTGTTTCAACCCCTCTGATTCAGCACCTCTGTTTCAGCCCCTCTGGTTCTCGCCCTCTGTTTCAGCACCTCTGATTCAGCCCCTCTGTTTCAGACCCTCTATTTCTGCCCCTCTGTTTCAGCCCCTCTGTTTCAGCCCTTCTGTTTCAGACACTCGGTTTCAGCCCCTCTGTTTCTTGCCCTCTCTTTCAGCCCCTCTGTTTCAGGCCCTCTGTTTCAGCCCCTCTGTTTCTCGCCCTCTGTTTCAGCCCCTCTGTTTCGCACTCTCTGTTTCAGCCCCTCTGTTTCAGCCCCTCTGTTTCTCGCCCTCTGTTTCTGCTCCTCTGTTTCTCGCCCTCTGTTTCAGCCCCTCTGTTTCTCGCCCTCTGTTTCAGCCCCTCCGATTCAGCCCCTCTGTTTCAGCCCCTCTGTTTCTCGCCCTCTGTTTCAGCCCCTCTGTTTCTCACCCTCTGTTTCAGCACCTCTGTTTCAGCCCCTCTGTTTCTCGCCCTCTGTTTCAGCCCCTCTGTTTCTCGCCCTCTGTTTCTCGCCCTCTGTTTCAGCCCCTCTGTTTCTCGCCATCTCTTTCAGCCCCTCTGTTTCTCGCCCTCTGTTTCAGCCCCTCTGTTTCAGACCCTCTGTTTCAGCCCCTCTGTTTCAGCCTCTCTGTTTCAGCCCCTCTGTTTCTGGCCCTCTGTTTCAGCCCCTCTGTTTCTCGCCCTCTGTTTCAGCCCCTCTGTTTCTCACCATCTGTTTCAGCCCCTCTGTTTCTCGCCCTCTGTTTCAGCCCCTCTGTTTCAGCCCCTGTGTTTCAGCCCCTCTGTTTCTCGCCCTCTGTTTCTTGCCCTCTGTTTCAGCCTCTCTGTTTCTCGCCCTCTGTTTCAGCCCCTCGTTTTCAACCCCTCTGATTCAGCCCCTCTGTTTCAGCCCCTCTGTTTCTCGCCCTCTGTTTCAGCACCTCTGATTCAGCCCCTCTGTTTCAGACCCTCTATTTCAGCCCCTCTGTTTCAGCCACTCTGTTTCAGGCTCTCTGTTTCAGCCCGTCTGTTTCAGCCCCTCTGTTTCAGCCCCTCTGTTTCAGCCCCTCTGATTCAGTACCTTAGTTTCTCGCCCTCTGTTTCAGCCCCTCTGTTTCAGCCCCTCTGATTCAGCCCCTCTACTTCAGCCCCTCTGTTTCTCGCCCTCTGTTTCAGCCACTCTGATTCAGCCCCTCTGTTTCTCGCCCTCTGTTTCTCGACCTTTTTTTCTGCCCATCTGTTTCAGCCAATCTGTTTCAGCCCCTCTGTTTCTTGCCCTCTGTTTCAGCCCCTCTGTTCCAGCCCCTCTGTTTCAGCCCCTCCGTTTCAGCCCCTCTGTTTCAGCCCCTCTGGTTCAGCCCCTCTGTTTCAGCCCCTCTGTTTCTCGCCCTTTGTTTCAGCCTCTCTGTTTGTCGCCCTCTGTTTCAGCCCCTCTGTTTCTCGACCTCTGTGTCAGCCCCTCTGTTTCAGCCCCTCTGTTTCAGTCCCTCTGTTTCTCGCCCTCTGTTTCAGCCCCTCTGTTTCTCGCCCTCTGTTTCTGCTCCTCTGTTTCTCGCCCTCTGTTTCAGCCCCTCTGTTTCTCGCCCTCTGTTTCAGCCCCTCTGATTCAGCCCCTCTGTTTCAGCCCTCTGAATCAGCCCCTCTGTTTCAGCCCCTCTGTTTCAGCCCCTCTGTTTCTCGCCCTCTGTTTCAGCCCCTCTGTTTCTCACCCTCTGTTTCAGCACCTCTGTTTCAGCCCCTCTGTTTCTCGCCCTCTGTTTCAGCCCCTCTGTTTCTCGCCCTCTGTTTCAGCCCCTCTGATTCAGCCTCTCTGTTTCAGCCCCTCTGTTTCAGCCCCTCTGTTTCTCCACATCTGTTTCAGCCCCTCTGTATCTCGCCCTCTGTTTCAGCCCCTCTGTTTCAGCCCCTCTGTTTCAGCCCCTCTGTTTCAGCCCCTCTGTTTCTCGCCCTCTGTTTCAGCCCCTCTGTTTCTCGCCCTCTGTTTCAGCCTCTCTGTTTCTCGCCCTCTGAGTCAGCCCCTCTGTTTCAACCCCTCTGATTCAGCACCTCTGTTTCAGCCCCTCTGTTTCTCGCCCTCTGTTTCAGCACCTCTGATTCAGCCCCTCTGTTTCAGACCCTCTATTTCAGCCCCTCTGTTTCAGCCCCTCTGTTTCAGCCCTTCTGAATCAGACACTCGGTTTCAGCCCCTCTGTTTCTTGCCCTCTGTTTCAGCCCCTCTGTTTCAGACCCTCTGTTTCAGCCCCTCTGTTTCTCGCCCTCTGTTTCAGCCCCTCTGTTTCGCACTCTCTGTTTCAGCCCCTCTGTTTCAGCCCCTCTGTTTCTCGCCCCCTGTTTCTGCTCCTCTGTTTCTCGCCCTCTGTTTCAGCCCCTCTGTTTCTCGCCCTCTGTTTCAGCCCCTCCGATTCAGCCCCTCTGTTTCAGCCCCTCTGAATCAGCCCCTCTGTTTCAGCCCCTCTGTTTCTCGCCCTCTGTTTCAGCCCCTCTGTTTCTCACCCTCTGTTTCAGCACCTCTGTTTCAGCCCCTCTGTTTCTCGCCCTCTGTTTCAGCCCCTCTGTTTCTCGCCCTCTGTTTCTTGCCCTCTGTTTCAGCCCCTCTGTTTCTCGCCATCTCTTTCAGCCCCTCTGTTTCTCGCCCTCTGTTTCAGCCCCTCTGTTTCAGCCCCTCTGTTTCAGCCCCTCTGTTTCTGGCCCTCTGTTTCAGCCCCTCTGTTTCTCGCCCTCTGTTTCAGCCCCTCTATTTCTCGCCCTCTGTTTCAGCCCCTCTGTTTCAGCCCCACTGTTTCAGCCCCTCTGTTTCTCGCCCTCTGTTTCAGCCCCTTTGTTTCTCGCCATCTGTTTCAGCCCCTCTGTTTCTCGCCCTCTGTTTCAGCCCCTCTGTTTCAGCCCCTGTGTTTCAGCCCCTCTGTTTCTCGCCCTCTGTTTCAGCCCCTCTGTTTCTTGCCCTCTGTTTCAGCCTCTCTGTTTCTCGCCCTCTGTTTCAGCCCCTCTGTTTCAGCCCCTCTGATTCAGCCCCTCTGTTTCTCGCCCTCTGTTTCAGCCCCTCTGTTTCAGACCCTCTATTTCAGCCCCTCTGTTTCAGCCCTTCTGTTTCAGCCCCTCTGTTTCAGCCCCTCTGTTTCAGCCCCTCTGTTTCTCGCCCTCTGTTTCAGCCCCTCTGTTTCTCGCCCTCAGTTTCAGCTTCTCTGTTTCTCGCCTCTGTGTCAGCCCCTCGTTTTCAACCCCTCTGATTCAGCCCCTCTGTTTCAGCCCCTCTGTTTCTCGCCCTCTGTTTCAGCACCTCTGATTCAGCCCCTCTGTTTCAGACCCTCTATTTCAGCCCCTCTGTTTCAGCCACTCTGTTTCAGGCTCTCTGTTTCAGCCCGTCTGTTTCAGCCCCTCTGTTTCAGCCCCTCTGTTTCAGCCCCTCTGATTCAGTACCTTAATTTCTCGCCCTCTGTTTCAGCCCCTCTGTTTCATCGCCTCTGATTCAGCCCCTCTGATTCAGCCCCTCTGTTTCTCGCCCTCTGTTTCAGCCACTCTGATTCAGCCCCTCTGTTTCTCGCCCTCTGTTTCTCGACCTTTTTTTCTGCCCATCTGTTTCAGCCCTTCTGTTTCAGCCCCTCTGTTTCTTGCTCTCTGTTTCAGCCCCTCTGTTCCAGCCCCTCTGTTTCAGCCCCTCCGTTTCAGCCCCTCTGTTTCAGCCCCTCTGGTTCAGCCCCTCTGTTTCAGCCCCTCTGTTTCTCGCCCTTTGTTTCAGCCCCTCTGTTTGTCGCCCTCTGTTTCAGCCCCTCTGTTTCTCGACCTCTGTGTCAGCCCCTCTGTTTCAGCCCCTCTGTTTCAGTCCCTCTGTTTCTCGCCCTCTGTTTCAGCCCCTCTGTTTCTTGCCCTCTGTTTCATCCCCTCTGTTTCAGCCCCTCTGTTTCTCGCCCTTTGTTTCTGCCCCTCTGTTTCTCGCCCTCTGTTTCAGCCCCTCTGTTTCTCGCCTTCTCTTTCAGCCCCTCTGATTCAGGCCCTCTGTTTCAGCCCCTCTGATTCAGCCCCTCTGATTCAGCCCCTCTGTTTCTCGCCCTCTGTTTCATCCCCTCTGTTTCAGCCCTTCTGTTTCAGCCACTCGGTTTCAGCCCCTCTGTTTCAGCCCCTCTGTTTCAGCCCCTCTGTTTCAGACCCTCTGTTTCAGCCCCTCTGTTTCTCGCCCTCTGTTTCAGCCCCTCTGTTTCGCACTCTGTTTCTGCTCCTCTGTTTCTCGCCCTCTGTTTCAGCCCCTCTGTTTCTCGCCCTCTGTTTCAGCCCCTCCGATTCAGCCCCTCTGTTTCAGCCCCTCTGAATCAGCCCCTCTGTTTCAGCCCCTCAGTTTCAGCCCCTCTGTTTCTCGCCCTCTGTTTCAGCCCCTCTGTTTCTCACCCTCTGTTTCAGCACCTCTGTTTCAGCCCCTCTGTTTCTCGCCCTCTGTTTCAGCCCCTCTGTTTCTCGCCCTCTGTTTCAGCCCCTCTGTTTCGCACTCTCTGTTTCAGCCCCTCTGTTTCAGCCCCTCTGTTTCTCGCCCTCTGTTTCTGCTCCTCTGTTTCTCGCCCTCTGTTTCAGCCCCTCTGTTTCTCGCCCTCTGTTTCAGCCCCTCCGATTCAGCCCCTCTGTTTCAGCCCCTCTGTTTCTCGCCCTCTGTTTCAGCCCCTCTGTTTCTCACCCTCTGTTTCAGCACCTCTGTTTCAGCCCCTCTGTTTCTCGCCCTCTGTTTCAGCCCCTCTGTTTCTCGCCCTCTGTTTCTCGCCCTCTGTTTCAGCCCCTCTGTTTCTCGCCATCTCTTTCAGCCCCTCTGTTTCTCGCCCTCTGTTTCAGCCCCTCTGTTTCAGCCCCTCTGTATCAGCCCCTCTGTTTCAGCCCCTCTGTTTCAGCCCCTCTGTTTCTGGCCCTCTGTTTCAGCCCCTCTGTTTCTCGCCCTCTGTTTCAGCCCCTCTGTTTCTCGCCATCTGTTTCAGCCCCTCTGTTTCTCGCCCTCTGTTTCAGCCCGTCTGTTTCAGCCCCTCTGTTTCAGCCCCTCTGTTTCTCGCACTCTGTTTCAGCCCCTCTGTTTCTTGCCCTCTGTTTCAGCCCCTCGTTTTCAACCCCTCTGATTCAGCCCCTCTGTTTCAGCCCCTCTGTTTCTCGCCCTCTGTTTCAGCACCTCTGATTCAGCCCCTCTGTTTCAGACCCTCTATTTCAGCCCCTCTGTTTCAGCCACTCTGTTTCAGGTTCTCTGTTTCAGCCCGTCTGTTTCAGCCCCTCTGTTTCAGCCCCTCTGTTTCAGCCCCTCTGATTCAGTACCTTAGTTTCTCGCCCTCTGTTTCAGCCCCTCTGTTTCAGCCCCTCTGATTCAGCCCCTCTGATTCAGCCCCTCTGTTTCTCGCCCTCTGTTTCAGCCTCTCTGTTTCTCGCCCTCTGAGTCAGCCCCTCTGTTTCAACCCCTCTGATTCAGCACCTCTGTTTCAGCCCCTCTGGTTCTCGCCCTCTGTTTCAGCACCTCTGATTCAGCCCCTCTGTTTCAGACCCTCTATTTCAGCCCCTCTGTTTCAGCCCCTCTGTTTCAGCCCTTCTGTTTCAGACACTCGGTTTCAGCCCCTCTGTTTCTTGCCCTCTCTTTCAGCCCCTCTGTTTCAGGCCCTCTGTTTCAGCCCCTCTGTTTCTCGCCCTCTGTTTCAGCCCCTCTGTTTCGCACTCTCTGTTTCAGCCCCTCTGTTTCAGCCCCTCTGTTTCTCGCCCTCTGTTTCTGCTCCTCTGTTTCTCGCCCTCTGTTTCAGCCCCTCTGTTTCTCGCCCTCTGTTTCAGCCCCTCCGATTCAGCCCCTCTGTTTCAGCCCCTCTGTTTCTCGCCCTCTGTTTCAGCCCCTCTGTTTCTCACCCTCTGTTTCAGCACCTCTGTTTCAGCCCCTCTGTTTCTCGCCCTCTGTTTCAGCCCCTCTGTTTCTCGCCCTCTGTTTCTCGCCCTCTGTTTCAGCCCCTCTGTTTCTCGCCATCTCTTTCAGCCCCTCTGTTTCTCGCCCTCTGTTTCAGCCCCTCTGTTTCAGACCCTCTGTTTCAGCCCCTCTGTTTCAGCCTCTCTGTTTCAGCCCCTCTGTTTCTGGCCCTCTGTTTCAGCCCCTCTGTTTCTCGCCCTCTGTTTCAGCCCCTCTGTTTCTCACCATCTGTTTCAGCCCCTCTGTTTCTCGCCCTCTGTTTCAGCCCCTCTGTTTCAGCCCCTGTGTTTCAGCCCCTCTGTTTCTCGCCCTCTGTTTCTTGCCCTCTGTTTCAGCCTCTCTGTTTCTCGCCCTCTGTTTCAGCCCCTCGTTTTCAACCCCTCTGATTCAGCCCCTCTGTTTCAGCCCCTCTGTTTCTCGCCCTCTGTTTCAGCACCTCTGATTCAGCCCCTCTGTTTCAGACCCTCTATTTCAGCCCCTCTGTTTCAGCCACTCTGTTTCAGGCTCTCTGTTTCAGCCCGTCTGTTTCAGCCCCTCTGTTTCAGCCCCTCTGTTTCAGCCCCTCTGATTCAGTACCTTAGTTTCTCGCCCTCTGTTTCAGCCCCTCTGTTTCAGCCCCTCTGATTCAGCCCCTCTGATTCAGCCCCTCTGTTTCTCGCCCTCTGTTTCAGCCACTCTGATTCAGCCCCTCTGTTTCTCGCCCTCTGTTTCTCGACCTTTTTTTCTGCCCATCTGTTTCAGCCAATCTGTTTCAGCCCCTCTGTTTCTTGCCCTCTGTTTCAGCCCCTCTGTTCCAGCCCCTCTGTTTCAGCCCCTCCGTTTCAGCCCCTCTGTTTCAGCCCCTCTGGTTCAGCCCCTCTGTTTCAGCCCCTCTGTTTCTCGCCCTTTGTTTCAGCCCCTCTGTTTGTCGCCCTCTGTTTCAGCCCCTCTGTTTCTCGACCTCTGTGTCAGCCCCTCTGTTTCAGCCCCTCTGTTTCAGTCCCTCTGTTTCTCGCCCTCTGTTTCAGCCCCTCTGTTTCTCGCCCTCTGTTTCTGCTCCTCTGTTTCTCGCCCTCTGTTTCAGCCCCTCTGTTTCTCGCCCTCTGTTTCAGCCCCTCTGATTCAGCCCCTCTGTTTCAGCCCTCTGAATCAGCCCCTCTGTTTCAGCCCCTCTGTTTCAGCCCCTCTGTTTCTCGCCCTCTGTTTCAGCCCCTCTGTTTCTCACCCTCTGTTTCAGCATCTCTGTTTCAGCCCCTCTGTTTCTCGCCCTCTGTTTCAGCCCCTCTGTTTCTCGCCCTCTGTTTCAGCCCCTCTGATTCAGCCTCTCTGTTTCAGCCCCTCTGTTTCAGCCCCTCTGTTTCTCCACATCTGTTTCAGCCCCTCTGTATCTCGCCCTCTGTTTCAGCCCCTCTGTTTCAGCCCCTCTGTTTCAGCCCCTCTGTTTCAGCCCCTCTGTTTCTCGCCCTCTGTTTCAGCCCCTCTGTTTCTCGCCCTCTGTTTCAGCCTCTCTGTTTCTCGCCCTCTGAGTCAGCCCCTCTGTTTCAACCCCTCTGATTCAGCACCTCTGTTTCAGCCCCTCTGTTTCTCGCCCTCTGTTTCAGCACCTCTGATTCAGCCCCTCTGTTTCAGACCCTCTATTTCAGCCCCTCTGTTTCAGCCCCTCTGTTTCAGCCCTTCTGAATCAGACACTCGGTTTCAGCCCCTCTGTTTCTTGCCCTCTGTTTCAGCCCCTCTGTTTCAGACCCTCTGTTTCAGCCCCTCTGTTTCTCGCCCTCTGTTTCAGCCCCTCTGTTTCGCACTCTCTGTTTCAGCCCCTCTGTTTCAGCCCCTCTGTTTCTCGCCCCCTGTTTCTGCTCCTCTGTTTCTCGCCCTCTGTTTCAGCCCCTCTGTTTCTCGCCCTCTGTTTCAGCCCCTCCGATTCAGCCCCTCTGTTTCAGCCCCTCTGAATCAGCCCCTCTGTTTCAGCCCCTCTGTTTCTCGCCCTCTGTTTCAGCCCCTCTGTTTCTCACCCTCTGTTTCAGCACCTCTGTTTCAGCCCCTCTGTTTCTCGCCCTCTGTTTCAGCCCCTCTGTTTCTCGCCCTCTGTTTCAGCCCCTCTGTTTCTCGCCCTCTGTTTCTTGCCCTCTGTTTCAGCCCCTCTGTTTCTCGCCATCTCTTTCAGCCCCTCTGTTTCTCGCCCTCTGTTTCAGCCCCTCTGTTTCAGCCCCTCTGTTTCAGCCCCTCTGTTTCTGGCCCTCTGTTTCAGCCCCTCTGTTTCTCGCCCTCTGTTTCAGCCCCTCTATTTCTCGCCCTCTGTTTCAGCCCCTCTGTTTCAGCCCCTCTGTTTCAGCCCCTCTGTTTCTCGCCCTCTGTTTCAGCACCTCTGATTCAGCCCCTCTGTTTCAGACCCTCTATTTCAGCCCCTCTGTTTCAGCCACTCTGTTTCAGGTTCTCTGTTTCAGCCCGTCTGTTTCAGCCCCTCTGTTTCAGCCCCTCTGTTTCAGCCCCTCTGATTCAGTACCTTAGTTTCTCGCCCTCTGTTTCAGCCCCTCTGTTTCAGCCCCTCTGATTCAGCCCCTCTGATTCAGCCCCTCTGTTTCTCGCCCTCTGTTTCAGCCTCTCTGTTTCTCGCCCTCTGAGTCAGCCCCTCTGTTTCAACCCCTCTGATTCAGCACCTCTGTTTCAGCCCCTCTGGTTCTCGCCCTCTGTTTCAGCACCTCTGATTCAGCCCCTCTGTTTCAGACCCTCTATTTCAGCCCCTCTGTTTCAGCCCCTCTGTTTCAGCCCTTCTGTTTCAGACACTCGGTTTCAGCCCCTCTGTTTCTTGCCCTCTCTTTCAGCCCCTCTGTTTCAGGCCCTCTGTTTCAGCCCCTCTGTTTCTCGCCCTCTGTTTCAGCCCCTCTGTTTCGCACTCTCTGTTTCAGCCCCTCTGTTTCAGCCCCTCTGTTTCTCGCCCTCTGTTTCTGCTCCTCTGTTTCTCGCCCTCTGTTTCAGCCCCTCTGTTTCTCGCCCTCTGTTTCAGCCCCTCCGATTCAGCCCCTCTGTTTCAGCCCCTCTGTTTCTCGCCCTCTGTTTCAGCCCCTCTGTTTCTCACCCTCTGTTTCAGCACCTCTGTTTCAGCCCCTCTGTTTCTCGCCCTCTGTTTCAGCCCCTCTGTTTCTCGCCCTCTGTTTCTCGCCCTCTGTTTCAGCCCCTCTGTTTCTCGCCATCTCTTTCAGCCCCTCTGTTTCTCGCCCTCTGTTTCAGCCCCTCTGTTTCAGACCCTCTGTTTCAGCCCCTCTGTTTCAGCCTCTCTGTTTCAGCCCCTCTGTTTCTGGCCCTCTGTTTCAGCCCCTCTGTTTCTCGCCCTCTGTTTCAGCCCCTCTGTTTCTCACCATCTGTTTCAGCCCCTCTGTTTCTCGCCCTCTGTTTCAGCCCCTCTGTTTCAGCCCCTGTGTTTCAGCCCCTCTGTTTCTCGCCCTCTGTTTCTTGCCCTCTGTTTCAGCCTCTCTGTTTCTCGCCCTCTGTTTCAGCCCCTCGTTTTCAACCCCTCTGATTCAGCCCCTCTGTTTCAGCCCCTCTGTTTCTCGCCCTCTGTTTCAGCACCTCTGATTCAGCCCCTCTGTTTCAGACCCTCTATTTCAGCCCCTCTGTTTCAGCCACTCTGTTTCAGGCTCTCTGTTTCAGCCCGTCTGTTTCAGCCCCTCTGTTTCAGCCCCTCTGTTTCAGCCCCTCTGATTCAGTACCTTAGTTTCTCGCCCTCTGTTTCAGCCCCTCTGTTTCAGCCCCTCTGATTCAGCCCCTCTGATTCAGCCCCTCTGTTTCTCGCCCTCTGTTTCAGCCACTCTGATTCAGCCCCTCTGTTTCTCGCCCTCTGTTTCTCGACCTTTTTTTCTGCCCATCTGTTTCAGCCAATCTGTTTCAGCCCCTCTGTTTCTTGCCCTCTGTTTCAGCCCCTCTGTTCCAGCCCCTCTGTTTCAGCCCCTCCGTTTCAGCCCCTCTGTTTCAGCCCCTCTGGTTCAGCCCCTCTGTTTCAGCCCCTCTGTTTCTCGCCCTTTGTTTCAGCCCCTCTGTTTGTCGCCCTCTGTTTCAGCCCCTCTGTTTCTCGACCTCTGTGTCAGCCCCTCTGTTTCAGCCCCTCTGTTTCAGTCCCTCTGTTTCTCGCCCTCTGTTTCAGCCCCTCTGTTTCTCGCCCTCTGTTTCTGCTCCTCTGTTTCTCGCCCTCTGTTTCAGCCCCTCTGTTTCTCGCCCTCTGTTTCAGCCCCTCTGATTCAGCCCCTCTGTTTCAGCCCTCTGAATCAGCCCCTCTGTTTCAGCCCCTCTGTTTCAGCCCCTCTGTTTCTCGCCCTCTGTTTCAGCCCCTCTGTTTCTCACCCTCTGTTTCAGCACCTCTGTTTCAGCCCCTCTGTTTCTCGCCCTCTGTTTCAGCCCCTCTGTTTCTCGCCCTCTGTTTCAGCCCCTCTGATTCAGCCTCTCTGTTTCAGCCCCTCTGTTTCAGCCCCTCTGTTTCTCCACATCTGTTTCAGCCCCTCTGTATCTCGCCCTCTGTTTCAGCCCCTCTGTTTCAGCCCCTCTGTTTCAGCCCCTCTGTTTCAGCCCCTCTGTTTCTCGCCCTCTGTTTCAGCCCCTCTGTTTCTCGCCCTCTGTTTCAGCCTCTCTGTTTCTCGCCCTCTGAGTCAGCCCCTCTGTTTCAACCCCTCTGATTCAGCACCTCTGTTTCAGCCCCTCTGTTTCTCGCCCTCTGTTTCAGCACCTCTGATTCAGCCCCTCTGTTTCAGACCCTCTATTTCAGCCCCTCTGTTTCAGCCCCTCTGTTTCAGCCCTTCTGAATCAGACACTCGGTTTCAGCCCCTCTGTTTCTTGCCCTCTGTTTCAGCCCCTCTGTTTCAGACCCTCTGTTTCAGCCCCTCTGTTTCTCGCCCTCTGTTTCAGCCCCTCTGTTTCGCACTCTCTGTTTCAGCCCCTCTGTTTCAGCCCCTCTGTTTCTCGCCCCCTGTTTCTGCTCCTCTGTTTCTCGCCCTCTGTTTCAGCCCCTCTGTTTCTCGCCCTCTGTTTCAGCCCCTCCGATTCAGCCCCTCTGTTTCAGCCCCTCTGAATCAGCCCCTCTGTTTCAGCCCCTCTGTTTCTCGCCCTCTGTTTCAGCCCCTCTGTTTCTCACCCTCTGTTTCAGCACCTCTGTTTCAGCCCCTCTGTTTCTCGCCCTCTGTTTCAGCCCCTCTGTTTCTCGCCCTCTGTTTCTTGCCCTCTGTTTCAGCCCCTCTGTTTCTCGCCATCTCTTTCAGCCCCTCTGTTTCTCGCCCTCTGTTTCAGCCCCTCTGTTTCAGCCCCTCTGTTTCAGCCCCTCTGTTTCTGGCCCTCTGTTTCAGCCCCTCTGTTTTTCGCCCTCTGTTTCAGCCCCTCTATTTCTCGCCCTCTGTTTCAGCCCCTCTGTTTCAGCCCCACTGTTTCAGCCCCTCTGTTTCTCGCCCTCTGTTTCAGCCCCTTTGTTTCTCGCCATCTGTTTCAGCCCCTCTGTTTCTCGCCCTCTGTTTCAGCCCCTCTGTTTCAGCCCCTGTGTTTCAGCCCCTCTGTTTCTCGCCCTCTGTTTCAGCCCCTCTGTTTCTTGCCCTCTGTTTCAGCCTCTCTGTTTCTCGCCCTCTGTTTCAGCCCCTCTGTTTCAGCCCCTCTGATTCAGCCCCTCTGTTTCTCGCCCTCTGTTTCAGCCCCTCTGTTTCAGACCCTCTATTTCAGCCCCTCTGTTTCAGCCCTTCTGTTTCAGCCCCTCTGTTTCAGCCCCTCTGTTTCAGCCCCTCTGTTTCTCGCCCTCTGTTTCAGCCCCTCTGTTTCTCGCCCTCAGTTTCAGCTTCTCTGTTTCTCGCCTCTGTGTCAGCCCCTCGTTTTCAACCCCTCTGATTCAGCCCCTCTGTTTCAGCCCCTCTGTTTCTCGCCCTCTGTTTCAGCACCTCTGATTCAGCCCCTCTGTTTCAGACCCTCTATTTCAGCCCCTCTGTTTCAGCCACTCTGTTTCAGGCTCTCTGTTTCAGCCCGTCTGTTTCAGCCCCTCTGTTTCAGCCCCTCTGTTTCAGCCCCTCTGATTCAGTACCTTAATTTCTCGCCCTCTGTTTCAGCCCCTCTGTTTCATCGCCTCTGATTCAGCCCCTCTGATTCAGCCCCTCTGTTTCTCGCCCTCTGTTTCAGCCACTCTGATTCAGCCCCTCTGTTTCTCGCCCTCTGTTTCTCGACCTTTTTTTCTGCCCATCTGTTTCAGCCCTTCTGTTTCAGCCCCTCTGTTTCTTGCTCTCTGTTTCAGCCCCTCTGTTCCAGCCCCTCTGTTTCAGCCCCTCCGTTTCAGCCCCTCTGTTTCAGCCCCTCTGGTTCAGCCCCTCTGTTTCAGCCCCTCTGTTTCTCGCCCTTTGTTTCAGCCCCTCTGTTTGTCGCCCTCTGTTTCAGCCCCTCTGTTTCTCGACCTCTGTGTCAGCCCCTCTGTTTCAGCCCCTCTGTTTCAGTCCCTCTGTTTCTCGCCCTCTGTTTCAGCCCCTCTGTTTCTTGCCCTCTGTTTCATCCCCTCTGTTTCAGCCCCTCTGTTTCTCGCCCTTTGTTTCTGCCCCTCTGTTTCTCGCCCTCTGTTTCAGCCCCTCTGTTTCTCGCCTTCTCTTTCAGCCCCTCTGATTCAGGCCCTCTGTTTCAGCCCCTCTGATTCAGCCCCTCTGATTCAGCCCCTCTGTTTCTCGCCCTCTGTTTCATCCCCTCTGTTTCAGCCCTTCTGTTTCAGCCACTCGGTTTCAGCCCCTCTGTTTCAGCCCCTCTGTTTCAGCCCCTCTGTTTCAGACCCTCTGTTTCAGCCCCTCTGTTTCTCGCCCTCTGTTTCAGCCCCTCTGTTTCGCACTCTGTTTCTGCTCCTCTGTTTCTCGCCCTCTGTTTCAGCCCCTCTGTTTCTCGCCCTCTGTTTCAGCCCCTCCGATTCAGCCCCTCTGTTTCAGCCCCTCTGAATCAGCCCCTCTGTTTCAGCCCCTCAGTTTCAGCCCCTCTGTTTCTCGCCCTCTGTTTCAGCCCCTCTGTTTCTCACCCTCTGTTTCAGCACCTCTGTTTCAGCCCCTCTGTTTCTCGCCCTCTGTTTCAGCCCCTCTGTTTTTCGCCCTCTGTTTCTCGCCCTCTGTTTCAGCCCCTCTGTTTCTCGCCATCTCTTTCAGCCCCTCTGTTTCTCGCCCTCTGTTTCAGCCCCTCTGTTTCAGCCCCTCTGTTTCAGCCCCTCTGTTTCTGGCCCTCTGTTTCAGCCCCTCTGCTTCTCGCCCTCTGTTTCAGCCCCTCTATTTCTCGCCCTCTGTTTCAGCCCCTCTGTTTCAGCCCCTCTGTTTCAGCCCCTCTGTTTCAGCCCCTCTGTTTCAGCCCCTCTGTTTCTCGCCCTCTGTTTCAGCCCCTCTGTTTCTCGCCCTTGTTTCAGCCTCTCTGTTTCTCGCCCTCTGAGTCAGCCCCTCTGTTTCAACCCCTCTGATTCAGCACCTCTGTTTCAGCCCCTCTTTTTCTCGCCCTCTGTTTCAGCACCTCTGATTCAGCCCCTCTGTTTCAGACCCTCTATTTCAGCCCCTCTGTTTCAGCCCCTCTGTTTCAGCCCTTCTGTTTCAGACACTCGGTTTCAGCCCCTCTGTTTCTTGCCCTCTGTTTCAGCCCCTCTGTTTCAGACCCTCTGTTTCAGCCCCTCTGTTTCTCGCCCTCTGTTTCAGCCCCTCTGTTTCGCACTCTCTGTTTCAGCCCCTCTGTTTCAGCCCCTCTGTTTCTCGCCCTCTGTTTCTGCTCCTCTGTTTCTCGCCCTCTGTTTCAGCCCCTCTGTTTCTCGCCCTCTGTTTCAGCCCCTCCGATTCAGCCCCTCTGTTTCAGCCCCTCTGAATCAGCCCCTCTGTTTCAGCCCCTCTGTTTCTCGCCCTCTGTTTCAGCCCCTCTGTTTCTCACCCTCTGTTTCAGCACCTCTGTTTCAGCCCCTCTGTTTCTCGCCCTCTGTTTCAGCCCCTCTGTTTCTCGCCCTCTGTTTCTCGCCCTCTGTTTCAGCCCCTCTGTTTCTCACCATCTCTTTCAGCCCCTCTGTTTCTCGCCCTCTGTTTCAGCCCCTCTGTTTCAGCCCCTCTGTTTCAGCCCCTCTGTTTCTGGCCCTCTGTTTCAGCCCCTCTGTTTCTCGCCCTCTGTTTCAGCCCCTCTATTTCTCGCCCTCTGTTTCAGCCCCTCTGTTTCAGCCCCACTGTTTCAGCCCCTCTGATTCAGCCCCTCTGTTTCTCGCCCTCTGTTTCAGCCCCTTTGTTTCTCGCCATCTGTTTCAGCCCCTCTGTTTCTCGTCCTCTGTTTCAGCCCCTCTGTTTCAGCCCCTGTGTTTCAGCCCCTCTGTTTCTCGCCCTCTGTTTCAGCCCCTCTGTTTCTTGCCCTCTGTTTCAGCCTCTCTGTTTCTCGCCCTCTGTTTCAGCCCCTCTGTTTCAGCCCCTCTGATTCAGCCCCTCTGTTTCTCGCCCTCTGTTTCAGCCCCTCTGTTTCTGACCCTCTATTTCAGCCCCTCTGTTTCAGCCCTTCTGTTTCAGCCCCTCTGTTTCAGCCCCTCTGTTTCAGCCCCTCTGTTTCTTGCCCTCTGTTTCAGCTCTTCTGATTCAGCCCCTCTGATTCAGCCCCTCTGTTTCTCGCCCTCTGTTTCAGCCCCTCTGTTTCTGCCCCTCTGTTTCAGCCTCTCTGTTTCAGCCCCTCTGTTTCTTGCCCTCTGTTTCAGCCCCTCTGTTTCTCGACCTCTGTTTCAGTCCCTCTGTTTCTCGCCATCTGTTTCAGCCCCTCTGTTTCGCGCTCTCTGGTTCAGCCCCTCTGTTTCAGCCCCTCTGTTTCTCGTCCTCTGTTTCAGCCCCTCTGTTTCAGCCCCTGTGTTTCAGCCCCTCTGTTTCTCGCCCTCTGTTTCAGCCCCTCTGTTTCTTGCCCTCTGTTTCAGCCTCTCTGTTTCTCGCCCTCTGTTTCAGCCCCTCTGTTTCAGCCCCTCTGATTCAGCCCCTCTGTTTCTCGCCCTCTGTTTCAGCCCCTCTGTTTCTGACCCTCTATTTCAGCCCCTCTGTTTCAGCCCTTCTGTTTCAGCCCCTCTGTTTCAGCCCCTCTGTTTCAGCCCCTCTGTTTCTTGCCCTCTGTTTCAGCTCTTCTGATTCAGCCCCTCTGATTCAGCCCCTCTGTTTCTCGCCCTCTGTTTCAGCCCCTCTGTTTCTGCCCCTCTGTTTCAGCCTCTCTGTTTCAGCCCCTCTGTTTCTTGCCCTCTGTTTCAGCTCTTCTGATTCAGCCCCTCTGATTCAGCCCATCTGTTTCTCGCCCTCTGTTTCAGCCCCTCTGTTTCTGCCCCTCTGTTTCAGCCTCTCTGTTTCAGCCCCTCTGTTTCTTGCCCTCTGTTTCAGCCCCTCTGTTTCTCGACCTCTGTTTCAGTCCCTCTGTTTCTCGCCATCTGTTTCAGCCCCTCTGTTTCGCGCTCTCTGGTTCAGCCCCTCTGTTTCAGCCCCTCTGTTTCTCGACCTCTGTGTCAGCCCCTCTGTTTCAGCCCCTCTGTTTCAGTCCCTCTGTTTCTCGCCCTCTGTTTCAGCCCCTCTGTTTCTTGCCCTCTGTTTCATCCCCTCTGTTTCAGCCCCTCTGTTTCTCGCCCTTTGTTTCTGCCCCTCTGTTTCTCGCCCTCTGTTTCAGCCCCTCTGTTTCTCGCCTTCTCTTTCAGCCCCTCTGATTCAGGCCCTCTGTTTCAGCCCCTCTGATTCAGCCCCTCTGATTCAGCCCCTCTGTTTCTCGCCCTCTGTTTCATCCCCTCTGTTTCAGCCCTTCTGTTTCAGCCACTCTGTTTCAGCCCCTCTGTTTCTTGCCCTCTGTTTCAGCCCCTCTGTTTCAGACCCTCTGTTTCAGCCCCTCTGTTTCTCGCCCTCTGTTTCAGCCCCTCTGTTTCGCACTCTGTTTCTGCTCCTCTGTTTCTCGCCCTCTGTTTCAGCCCCTCTGTTTCTCGCCCTCTGTTTCAGCCCCTCCGATTCAGCCCCTCTGTTTCAGCCCCTCTGAATCAGCCCCTCTGTTTCAGCCCCTCAGTTTCAGCCCCTCTGTTTCTCGCCCTCTGTTTCAGCCCCTCTGTTTCTCACCCTCTGTTTCAGCACCTCTGTTTCAGCCCCTCTGTTTCTCGCCCTCTGTTTCAGCCCCTCTGTTTTCGCCCTCTGTTTCTCGCCCTCTGTTTCAGCCCCTCTGTTTCTCGCCATCTCTTTCAGCCCCTCTGTTTCTCGCCCTCTGTTTCAGCCCCTCTGTTTCAGCCCCTCTGTTTCAGCCCCTCTGTTTCTGGCCCTCTGTTTCAGCCCCTCTGCTTCTCGCCCTCTGTTTCAGCCCCTCTATTTCTCGCCCTCTGTTTCAGCCCCTCTGTTTCAGCCCCTCTGTTTCAGCCCCTCTGTTTCAGTCCCTCTGTTTCAGCCCCTCTGTTTCTCGCCATCTGTTTCAGCCCCTCTGTTTCTCGCCCTCTGTTTCAGCCTCTCTGTTTCTCGCCCTCTGAGTCAGCCCCTCTGTTTCAACCCCTCTGATTCAGCACCTCTGTTTCAGCCCCTCTGTTTCTCGCCCTCTGTTTCAGCACCTCTGATTCAGCCCCTCTGTTTCAGACCCTCTATTTCAGCCCCTCTGTTTCAGCCCCTCTGTTTCAGCCCTTCTGTTTCAGACACTCGGTTTCAGCCCCTCAGTTTCTTGCCCTCTGTTTCAGCCCCTCTGTTTCAGACCCTCTGTTTCAGCCCCTCTGTTTCTCGCCCTCTGTTTCAGCCCCTCTGTTTCGCACTCTCTGTTTCAGCCCCTCTGTTTCAGCCCCTCTGTTTCTCGCCCTCTGTTTCTGCTCCTCTGTTTCTCGCCCTCTGTTTCAGCCCCTCTGTTTCTCGCCCTCTGTTTCAGCCCCTCCGATTCAGCCCCTCTGTTTCAGCCCCTCTGAATCAGCCCCTCTGTTTCAGCCCCTCTGTTTCTCGCCCTCTGTTTCAGCCCCTCTGTTTCTCACCCTCTGTTTCAGCACCTCTGTTTCAGCCCCTCTGTTTCTCGCCCTCTGTTTCAGCCCCTCTGTTTCTCGCCCTCTGTTTCTCGCCCTCTGTTTCAGCCCCTCTGTTTCTCGCCATCTCTTTCAGCCCCTCTGTTTCTCGCCCTCTGTTTCAGCCCCTCTGTTTCAGCCCCTCTGTTTCAGCCCCTCTGTTTCTGGCCCTCTGTTTCAGCCCCTCTGTTTCTCGCCCTCTGTTTCAGCCCGTCTATTTCTCGCCCTCTGTTTCAGCCCCTCTGTTTCAGCCCCACTGTTTCAGCCCCTCTGATTCAGCCCCTCTGTTTCTCGCCCTCTGTTTCAGCCCCTTTGTTTCTCGCCATCTGTTTCAGCCCCTCTGTTTCTCGCCCTCTGTTTCAGCCCCTCTGTTTCAGCCCCTGTGTTTCAGCCCCTCTGTTTCTCGCCCTCTGTTTCAGCCCCTCTGTTTCTTGCCCTCTGTTTCAGCCTCTCTGTTTCTCGCCCTCTGTTTCAGCCCCTCTGTTTCAGCCCCTCTGATTCAGCCCCTCTGTTTCTCGCCCTCTGTTTCAGCCCCTCTGTTTCAGACCCTCTATTTCAGCCCCTCTGTTTCAGCCCTTCTGTTTCAGCCCCTCTGTTTCAGCCCCTCTGTTTCAGCCCCTCTGTTTCTCGCCCTCTGTTTCAGCCCCTCTGTTTCTCGCCCTCAGTTTCAGCCTCTCTGTTTCTCGCCTCTGTGTCAGCCCCTCGTTTTCAACCCCTCTGATTCAGCCCCTCTGTTTCAGCCCCTCTGTTTCTCGCCCTCTGTTTCAGCACCTCTGATTCAGCCCCTCTGTTTCAGACCCTCTATTTCAGCCCCTCTGTTTCAGCCACTCTGTTTCAGGCTCTCTGTTTCAGCCCGTCTGTTTCAGCCCCTCTGTTTCAGCCCCTCTGTTTCAGCCCCTCTGATTCAGTACCTTAATTTCTCGCCCTCTGTTTCAGCCCCTCTGTTTCATCGCCTCTGATTCAGCCCCTCTGATTCAGCCCCTCTGTTTCTCGCCCTCTGTTTCAGCCACTCTGATTCAGCCCCTCTGTTTCTCGCCCTCTGTTTCTCGACCTTTTTTTCTGCCCATCTGTTTCAGCCCTTCTGTTTCAGCCCCTCTGTTTCTTGCCCTCTGTTTCAGCCCCTCTGTTCCAGCCCCTCTGTTTCAGCCCCTCCGTTTCAGCCCCTCTGTTTCAGCCCCTCTGGTTCAGCCCCTCTGTTTCAGCCCCTCTGTTTCTCGCCCTTTGTTTCAGCCCCTCTGTTTGTCGCCCTCTGTTTCAGCCCCTCTGTTTCTCGACCTCTGTGTCAGCCCCTCTGTTTCAGCCCCTCTGTTTCAGTCCCTCTGTTTCTCGCCCTCTGTTTCAGCCCCTCTGTTTCTTGCCCTCTGTTTCATCCCCTCTGTTTCAGCCCCTCTGTTTCTCGCCCTTTGTTTCTGCCCCTCTGTTTCTCGCCCTCTGTTTCAGCCCCTCTGTTTCTCGCCTTCTCTTTCAGCCCCTCTGATTCAGGACCTCTGTTTCAGCCCCTCTGATTCAGCCCCTCTGATTCAGCCCCTCTGTTTCAGCCCTTCTGTTTCAGCCACTCGGTTTCAGCCCCTCTGTTTCTTGCCCTCTGTTTCAGCCCCTCTGTTTCAGACCCTCTGTTTCAGCCCCTCTGTTTCTCGCCCTCTGTTTCAGCCCCTCTGTTTCGCACTCTGTTTCTGCTCCTCTGTTTCTCGCCCTCTGTTTCAGCCCCTCTGTTTCTCGCCCTCTGTTTCAGCCCCTCCGATTCAGCCCCTCTGTTTCAGCCCCTCTGAATCAGCCCCTCTGTTTCAGCCCCTCAGTTTCAGCCCCTCTGTTTCCCGCCCTCTGTTTCAGCCCCCCTGTTTCTCACCCTCTGTTTCAGCACCTCTGTTTCAGCCCCTCTGTTTCTCGCCCTCTGTTTCAGCCCCTCTGTTTCTCGCCCTCTGTTTCTCGCCCTCTGTTTCAGCCCCTCTGTTTCTCGCCATCTCTTTCAGCCCCTCTGTTTCTCGCCCTCTGTTTCAGCCCCTCTGTTTCAGCCCCTCTGTTTCAGCCCCTCTGTTTCTGGCCCTCTGTTTCAGCCCCTCTGCTTCTCGCCCTCTGTTTCAGCCCCTCTATTTCTCGCCCTCTGTTTCAGCCCCTTTGTTTCAGCCCCACTGTTTCAGCCCCTCTGATTCAGCCCCTCTGTTTCTCGCCATCTGTTTCAGCCCCTCTGTTTCTCGCCCTCTGTTTCAGCCCCTCTGTTTCAGCCCCTCTGTTTCAGCCCCTCTGTTTCTCGCCCTCTGTTTCAGCCCCTCTGTTTCTTGCCCTCTGTTTCAGCCTCTCTGTTTCTCGCCCTCTGTTTCAGCCCCTCTGTTTCAGCCCCTCTGATTCAGCCCCTCTGTTTCAGCCCCTCTGATTCAGCCCCTCTGTTTCAGACCCTCTATTTCAGCCCCTCTGTTTCAGCCACTCTGTTTCAGGCTCTCTGTTTCAGCCCGTCTGTTTCAGCCCCTCTGTTTCAGCCTCTCTATTTCAGCCCCTCTGTTTCAGCCACTCTGTATCAGGCTCTCTGTTTCAGCCCGTCTGTTTCATCCCCTCTGTTTCAGCCCCTCTGATTCAGTCCCTTAGTTTCTCGCCCTCTGTTTCTGCCCCTCTGTTTCAGCCCCTCTGATTCAGCCTCTCTGATTCAGCCCCTCTGTTTCTCGCCCTCTGTTTCTGCCCCTCTGTTTCAGCCCCTCTGTTTCAGCCCCTCTATTTCAGCCCCTCCGATTCAGCCCCTCTCTTTCAGCCCCTCTGTTTCTGCCCCTCTGTTTCAGCCACTCTGTTTCTCGCCCTTTGTTTCAGCCCCTCTGTTTCTCGCACTCTGTTTCAGCCCCTCTGTTTCAGCCCCTTGTTTCAGCCCCTCTGTTTCTCGCCCTCTGTTTCAGCCCCTCTGTTTCTTGCCCTCTGTTTCAGCCCCTCTGTTTCAGCTCCTCTGTTTCTCGCCCTCTGTTTCTGCCCCTCTGCTTCTCGCCCTCTGTTTCAGCCCCTCTGTTTCTCGCCCTCTGTTTCTCGCCCTCTGTTTCAGCCCCTCTGTTTCTCGCCCTCTGTTTCTCGCCCTCTGTTTCAGCCCCTCTGTTTCTCGCCATCTCTTTCAGCCCCTCTGTTTCTCGCCCTCTGTTTCAGCCCCTCTGTTTCAGCCCCTCTGTTTCAGCCCCTCTGTTTCTGGCCCTCTGTTTCAGCCCCTCTGCTTCTCGCCCACTGTTTCAGCCCCTCTGTTTCTCGCCCTCTGTTTCAGCCCCTCTGTTTCTCGCCATCTGTTTCAGCCCCTCTGTTTCTCGCCCTCTGTTTCAGCCCCTCTGTTTCAGCCCCTCTGTTTCAGCCCCTCTGTTTCTCGCCCTCTGTTTCAGCCCCTCTGTTTCTTACCCTCTGTTTCAGCCTCTCTGTTTCTCGCCCTCTGTTTCAGCCCCTCTGTTTCAGCCCCTCTGATTCAGCCCCTCTGTTTCAGCCCCTCTGATTCAGCCCCTCTGTTTCAGACCCTCTATTTCAGGCTCTCTGTTTCAGCCCGTCTGTTTCAGCCCCTCAGTTTCAGCCCCTCTGATTCAGCCCCTCTGATTCAGCCCCTCTGTTTCTCGCCCTCTGTTTCAGCCCCTCTGGTTCAGCCCTTCTGTTTCAGCCACTCGGTTTCAGCCCCTCTGTTTCTTGCCCTCTGTTTCAGCCCCTCTGTTTCAGACCCTCTGTTTCAGCCCCTCTGTTTCTCGCCCTCTGTTTCAGCCCCTCTGTTTCGCACTCTCTGTTTCAGCCCCTCTGTTTCAGCCCCTCTGTTTCTCGCCCTCTGTTTCTGCTCCTCTGTTTCTCGCCCTCTGTTTCAGCCCCTCTGTTTCTCGCCCTCTGTTTCAGCCCCTCCGATTCAGCCCCTCTGTTTCAGCCCCTCTGAATCAGCCCCTCTGTTTCAGCCCCTCTGTTTCTCGCCCTCTGTTTCAGCCCCTCTGTTTCTCACCCTCTGTTTCAGCACCTCTGTTTCAGCCCCTCTGTTTCTCGCCCTCTGTTTCAGCCCCTCTGTTTCTCGCCCTCTGTTTCAGCCCCTCTGATTCAGCCCCTCTGTTTCTCGCCCTCTGTTTCAGCCCCTCTGTTTCTCGCCATCTCTTTCAGACCCTCTGTTTCTCGCCCTCTGTTTCAGCCCCTCTGTTTCAGCCCCTCTGTTTCTGCCCATCTGTTTCGCACTCTCTGTTTCAGCCCCTCTGTTTCAGCCCCTCTGTTTCTCGCCCTCTGTTTCTGCTCCTCTGTTTCTCGCCCTATGTTTCAGCCCCTCTGTTTCTCGCCCTCTGTTTCAGCCCCTCCGATTCAGCCCCTCTGTTTCAGCCCCTCTGAATCAGCCCCTCTGTTTCAGCCCCTCTGTTTCTCGCCCTCTGTTTCAGCCCCTCTGTTTCTCACCCTCTGTTTCAGCACCTCTGTTTCAGCCCCTCTGTTTCTCGCCCTCTGTTTCAGCCCCTCTTTTTCTCGCCCTCTGTTTCAGCCCCTCTGATTCAGCCCCTCTGTTTCTCGCCCTCTGTTTCAGCCCCTCTGTTTCTCGCCATCCTTTTCAGACCCTCTGTTTCTCGCCCTCTGTTTCAGCCCCTCTGTTTCAGCCCCTCTGTTTCTGCCCATCTGTTTCAGCCCCTCTGTTTCAGCCCCTCTGTTTCTTGCCCTCTGTTTCAGCCCCTCTGTTCCAGCCCCTCTGTTTCAGCCCCTCCGTTTCAGCCCCTCTGTTTCAGCCCCTCTGGTTCAGACCCTCTGTTTAAGCCCCTCTGTTTCTCGCCCTTTGTTTCAGCCCCTCTGTTTGTCGCCCTCTGTTTCAGCCCCTCTGTTTCTCGACCTCTGTGTCAGCCCCTCTGTTTCAGCCCCTCAGTTTCAGTCCCTCTGTTTCTCGCCCTCTGTTTCAGCCCCTCTGTTTCTTGCCCTCTGTTTCATCCCCTCTGTTTAAGCCCCTCTGTTTCTCGCCCTTTGTTTCTGCCTCTCTGTTTCTCGCCCTCTGTTTCAGCACCTCTGTTTCTCGCCTTCTGTTTCAGCCCCTCTGATTCAGCCCCTCTGTTTCAGCCCCTCTGATTCAGCCCCTCTGATTCAGCCCCTCTGTTTCTCGCCCTCTGTTTCAGCCCCTCTGTTTCAGCCCTTCTGTTTCAGCCACTCGGTTTCAGCCCCTCTGTTTCTTGCCCTCTGTTTCAGCCCCTCTGTTTCAGACCCTCTGTTTCAGCCCCTCTGTTTCTCGCACTCTGTTTCAGCCCCTCTGTTACGCACTCTCTGTTTCAGCCCCTCTGTTTCAGCCCCTCTGTTTCTCGCCCTCTGTTTCTGCTCCTCTGTTTCTCGCCCTCTGTTTCAGCCCCTCTGTTTCTCGCCCTCTGTTTCAGCCCCTCCGATTCAGCCCCTCTGTTTCAGCCCCTCTGAATCAGCCCCTCTGTTTCAGCCCCTCTGTTTCTCGCCCTCTGTTTCAGCCCCTCTGTTTCTCACCCTCTGTTTCAGCACCTCTGTTTCAGCCCCTCTGTTTCTCGCCCTCTGTTTCAGCCCCTCTGTTTCTCGCCCTCTGTTTCAGCCCCTCTGATTCAGACCCTCTGTTTCTCGCCCTCTGTTTCAGCCCCTCTGTTTCTCGCCATCTCTTTCAGACCCTCTGTTTCTCGCCCTCTGTTTCAGCCCCTCTGTTTCAGCCCCTCTGTTTCTGGCCCTCTGTTTCAGCCCCTCTGTTTCTCGCCCTCTGTTTCAGCCCCTCTATTTCTCGCCCTCTGTTTTAGCCCCTCTGTTTCAGCCCCACTGTTTCAGCCCCTATGTTTCAGCCCCTCTGTTTCTCGCCCTCTGTTTCAGCCCCTCTTATTCAGCCCCACTGTTTCAGCCCCTCTGAATCAGCCCCTCTGCTTCAGCCCCTCTGTTTCAGAACCTCTGTTTCAGCCCCTCTGTTTCGCGCCCTCTGTTTCAGCCCCTCTGTTTCTCATCCTCTGTTTCAGCCCCTCTGTTTCAGCCCCACAGTTTCTCGCCCTCTGTTTCAGCCACTCTGTTTCTCGCCCTCTTTTTCAGCCCCTCTGTTTCTCGCCCTCTGTTTCAGCCCCTCTGTTTCAGCCCCTCTGTTTCAGCCCCTCTGTTTCTCGCCCTCTGTTTCAGCCCCTCTGTTTCTCACCCTGTGTTTCAGCCCCTCTATTTCTCGCCCTCTGTTTCAGCCGCTCTGTTTCAGCCCCACTGTTTCAGCCCCTCTGTTACAGCCCCTCTGTTTCTCGCCCTCTGTTTCAGCCCCTCTGATTCAGCCCCTCTGTTTCAGCCCCTCTGATTCAGCCCCTCTGTTTCAGACCCTCTATTTAACCCCCCTGTTTCAGCCCCTCTGTTTCAGCCCCTCTGTTTCAGCCCCTCTGATTCAGTACCTTAGTTTCTCGCCCTCTGTTTCAGCCCCTCTGTTTCAGCCCCTCTGTTTCAGCCCCTCTGTTTCAGCCCCTCTGTTTCTCGCCCTCTGTTTCAGCCCCTCTGTTTCTCGCCCTCTGTTTCAGCCTCTCTGTTTCTCGCCTCTGTGTCAGCCCCTCCTTTTCAACCCCTCTGATTCAGCCCCTCTGTTTCAGCCCCTCTGTTTCTCGCCCTCTGTTTCAGCACCTCTGATTCAGCCCCTCTTTTCAGCCCCTCTGATTCAGCCCCTCTGTTTCAGACCCTCTATTTCAGCCCCTCTGTTTCAGCCACTCTGTTTCAGGCTCTCTGTTTCAGCCCGTCTGTTTCAGCCCCTCTGTTTCAGCCCCTCTGATTCAGTACCTTAGTTTCTCGCCCTCTGTTTCAGCCCCTCTGTTTCAGCCCCTCTGATTCAGCCCCTCTGATTCAGCACCTCTGTTTCTCGCTCTCTGTTTCAGCCCCTCTGATTCAGCCCCTCTGTTTCTCGCCCTCTGTTTCTCGCCCTCTGTTTCTGCCCATCTGTTTCAGCCCCTCTGTTTCAGCCCCTCTGTTTCTTGCCCTCTGTTTCAGCCCCTCTGTTCCAGCCCCTCTGTTTCAGCCCCTCCGTTTCAGCCCCTCTGTTTCAGCCCCTCTGGTTCAGCCCCTCTGGTTCAGCCCCTCTGTTTCAGCCCCTCTGTTTCTCGCCCTTTGTTTCAGCCCCTGTGTTTCTCGACCTCTGTGTCAGCCCCTCTGTTTCATCCCCTCTGTTTAAGCCCCTCTGTTTATCGCCCTTTGTTTCTGCCTCTCTGTTTCTCGCCCTCTGTTTCAGCACCTCTGTTTCTCGCCTTCTGTTTCAGCCCCTCTGATTCAGCCCCTCTGTTTCAGCCCCTCTGATTCAGCCCCTCTGATTCAGCCCCTCTGTTTCTCGCCCTCTGTTTCAGCCCCTCTGTTTCAGCCCTTCTGTTTCAGCCACTCGGTTTCAGCCCCTCTGTTTCTTGCCCTCTGTTTCAGCCCCTCTGATTCAGCCCCTCTGTTTCTCGCCATCTCTTTCAGCCCCTCTGTTTCTCGCCCTCTGTTTCAGCCCCTCTGTTTCAGCCCCTCTGTTTCAGCCCCTCTGTTTCTGGCCCTCTGTTTCAGCCCCTCTGTTTCTCGCCCTCTGTTTCAGCCCCTCTATTTCTCGCCCTCTGTTTCAGCCCCTCTGTTTCAGCCCCACTGTTTCAGCCCCTCTGATTCAGCCCCTCTGTTTCTCGCCCTCTGTTTCAGCCCCTTTGTTTCTCGCCATCTGTTTCAGCCCCTCTGTTTCTCGCCCTCTGTTTCAGCCCCTCTGTTTCAGCCCCTGTGTTTCAGCCCCTCTGTTTCTCGCCCTCTGTTTCAGCCCCTCTGTTTCTTGCCCTCTGTTTCAGCCTCTCTGTTTCTCGCCCTCTGTTTCAGCCCCTCTGTTTCAGCCCCTCTGATTCAGCCCCTCTGTTTCTCGCCCTCTGTTTCAGCCCCTCTGTTTCAGACCCTCTATTTCAGCCCCTCTGTTTCAGCCCTTCTGTTTCAGCCCCTCTGTTTCAGCCCCTCTGTTTCAGCCCCTCTGTTTCTCGCCCTCTGTTTCAGCCCCTCTGTTTCTCGCCCTCAGTTTCAGCCTCTCTGTTTCTCGCCTCTGTGTCAGCCCCTCGTTTTCAACCCCTCTGATTCAGCCCCTCTGTTTCAGCCCCTCTGTTTCTCGCCCTCTGTTTCAGCACCTCTGATTCAGCCCCTCTGTTTCAGACCCTCTATTTCAGCCCCTCTGTTTCAGCCACTCTGTTTCAGGCTCTCTGTTTCAGCCCCTCTGTTTCAGCCCCTCTGTTTCAGCCCCTCTGATTCAGTACCTTAATTTCTCGCCCTCTGTTTCAGCCCCTCTGTTTCATCGCCTCAGATTCAGCCCCTCTGATTCAGCCCCTCTGTTTCTCGCCCTCTGTTTCAGCCACTCTGATTCAGCCCCTCTGTTTCTCGCCCTCTGTTTCTCGACCTTTTTTTCTGCCCATCTGTTTCAGCCCTTCTGTTTCAGCCCCTCTGTTTCTTGCCCTCTGTTTCAGCCCCTCTGTTCCAGCCCCTCTGTTTCAGCCCCTCCGTTTCAGCCCCTCTGTTTCAGCCCCTCTGGTTCAGCCCCTCTGTTTCAGCCCCTCTGTTTCTCGCCCTTTGTTTCAGCCCCTCTGTTTGTCGCCCTCTGTTTCAGCCCCTCTGTTTCTCGACCTCTGTGTCAGCCCCTCTGTTTCAGCCCCTCTGTTTCAGTCCCTCTGTTTCTCGCCCTCTGTTTCAGCCCCTCTGTTTCTTGCCCTCTGTTTCATCCCCTCTGTTTCAGCCCCTCTGTTTCTCGCCCTTTGTTTCTGCCCCTCTGTTTCTCGCCCTCTGTTTCAGCCCCTCTGTTTCTCGCCTTCTCTTTCAGCCCCTCTGATTCAGGCCCTCTGTTTCAGCCCCTCTGATTCAGCCCCTCTGATTCAGCCCCTCTGTTTCTCGCCCTCTGTTTCATCCCCTCTGTTTCAGCCCTTCTGTTTCAGCCACTCGGTTTCAGCCCCTCTGTTTCTTGCCCTCTGTTTCAGCCCCTCTGTTTCAGACCCTCTGTTTCAGCCCCTCTGTTTCTCGCCCTCTGTTTCAGCCCCTCTGTTTCGCACTCTGTTTCTGCTCCTCTGTTTCTCGCTCTCTGTTTCAGCCCCTCTGTTTCTCGCCCTCTGTTTCAGCCCCTCCGATTCAGCCCCTCTGTTTCAGCCCCTCTGAATCAGCCCCTCTGTTTCAGCCCCTCAGTTTCAGCCCCTCTGTTTCTCGCCCTCTGTTTCAGCCCCTCTGTTTCTCACCCTCTGTTTCAGCACCTCTGTTTCAGCCCCTCTGTTTCTCGCCCTCTGTTTCAGCCCCTCTGTTTCTCGCCCTCTGTTTCTCGCCCTCTGTTTCAGCCCCTCTGTTTCTCGCCATCTCTTTCAGCCCCTCTGTTTCTCGCCCTCTGTTTCAGCCCCTCTGTTTCAGCCCCTCTGTTTCAGCCCCTCTGTTTCTCGCCCTCTGTTTCAGCCCCTCTGCTTCTCGCCCTCTGTTTCAGCCCCTCTATTTCTCGCCCTCTGTTTCAGCCCCTCTGTTTCAGCCCCTCTGTTTCAGCCCCTCTGTTTCAGCCCCTCTGTTTCAGCCCTTCTGTTTCTCGCCCTCTGTTTCAGCCCCTCTGTTTCTCGCCCTCTGTTTCAGCCTCTCTGTTTCTCGCCCTCTGAGTCAGCCCCTCTGTTTCAACCCCTCTGATTCAGCACCTCTGTTTCAGCCCCTCTGTTTCTCGCCCTCTGTTTCAGCACCTCTGATTCAGCCCCTCTGTTTCAGACCCTCTATTTCAGCCCCTCTGTTTCAGCCCCTCTGTTTCAGCCCTTCTGTTTCAGACACTCGGTTTCAGCCCCTCTGTTTCTTGCCCTCTGTTTCAGCCCCTCTGTTTCAGACCCTCTGTTTCAGCGCCTCTGTTTCTCGCCCTCTGTTTCAGCCCCTCTGTTTCGCACTCTCTGTTTCAGCCCCTCTGTTTCAGCCCCTCTGTTTCTCGCCCTCTGTTTCTGCTCCTCTGTTTCTCGCCCTCTGTTTCAGCCCCTCTGTTTCTCGCCCTCTGTTTCAGCCCCTCCGATTCAGCCACTCTGTTTCAGCCCCTCTGAATCAGCCCCTCTGTTTCAGCCCCTCTGTTTCTCGCCCTCTGTTTCAGCCCCTCTGTTTCTCACCCTCTGTTTCAGCACCTCTGTTTCAGCCCCTCTGTTTCTCGCCCTCTGTTTCAGCCCCTCTGTTTCTCGCCCTCTGTTTCTCGCCCTCTGTTTCAGCCCCTCTGTTTCTCGCCATCTCTTTCAGCCCCTCTGTTTCTCGCCCTCTGTTTCAGCCCCTCTGTTTCAGCCCCTCTGTTTCAGCCCCTCTGTTTCTGCCCCTCTGTTTCAGCCCCTCTGTTTCTCGCCCTCTGTTTCAGCCCCTCTATTTCTCGCCCTCTGTTTCAGCCCCTCTGTTTCAGCCCCACTGTTTCAGCCCCTCTGATTCAGCCCCTCTGTTTCTCGCCCTCTGTTTCAGCCCCTTTGTTTCTCGCCATCTGTTTCAGCCCCTCTGTTTCTCGCCCTCTGTTTCAGCCCCTCTGTTTCAGCCCCTGTGTTTCAGCCCCTCTGTTTCTCGCCCTCTGTTTCAGCCCCTCTGTTTCTTGCCCTCTGTTTCAGCCTCTCTGTTTCTCGCCCTCTGTTTCAGCCCCTCTGTTTCAGCCCCTCTGATTCAGCCCCTCTGTTTCTCGCCCTCTGTTTCAGCCCCTCTGTTTCTGACCCTCTATTTCAGGCCCTCTGTTTCAGCCCTTCTGTTTCAGCCCCTCTGTTTCAGCCCCTCTGTTTCAGCCCCTCTGTTTCTTGCCCTCTGTTTCAGCTCTTCTGATTCAGCCCCTCTGATTCAGCCCCTCTGTTTCTCGCCCTCTGTTTCAGCCCCTCTGTTTCTGCCCCTCTGTTTCAGCCTCTCTGTTTCAGCCCCTCTGTTTCTTGCCCTCTGTTTCAGCCCCTCTGTTTCTCTACCTCTGTTTCAGTCCCTCTGTTTCTCGCCATCTGTTTCAGCCCCTCTGTTTCGCGCTCTCTGGTTCAGCCCCTCTGTTTCAGCCCCTCTGTTTCTCGCCCTTTGTTTCAGCCCCTCTGTTTGTCGCCCTCTGTTTCAGCCCCTCTGTTTCTCGACCTCTGTGTCAGCCCCTCTGTTTCAGCCCCTCTGTTTCAGTCCCTCTGTTTCTTGCCCTCTGTTTCAGCCCCTCTGTTTCTTGCCCTCTGTTTCATCCCCTCTGTTTCAGCCCCTCTGTTTCTCGCCCTTTGTTTCTGCCCCTCTGTTTCTCGCCCTCTGTTTCAGCCCCTCTGTTTCTCGCCTTCTCTTTCAGCCCCTCTGATTCAGGCCCTCTGTTTCAGCCCCTCTGATTCAGCCCCTCTGATTCAGCCCCTCTGTTTCTCGCCCTCTGTTTCATCCCCTCTGTTTCAGCCCTTCTGTTTCAGCCACTCGGTTTCAGCCCCTCTGTTTCTTGCCCTCTGTTTCAGCCCCTCTGTTTCAGACCCTCTGTTTCAGCCCCTCTGTTTCTCGCCCTCTGTTTCAGCCCCTCTGTTTCGCACTCTGTTTCTGCTCCTCTGTTTCTCGCCCTCTGTTTCAGCCCCTCTGTTTCTCGCCCTCTGTTTCAGCCCCTCCGATTCAGCCCCTCTGTTTCAGCCCCTCTGAATCAGCCCCTCTGTTTCAGCCCGTCAGTTTCAGCCCCTCTGTTTCTCGCCCTCTGTTTCAGCCCCTCTGTTTCTCACCCTCTGTTTCAGCACCTCTGTTTCAGCCCCTCTGTTTCTCGCCCTCTGTTTCAGCCCCTCTGTTTCTCGCCCTCTGTTTCTCGCCCTCTGTTTCTGCCCCTCTGTTTCTCGCCATCTCTTTCAGCCCCTCTGTTTCTCGCCCTCTGTTTCAGCCCCTCTGTTTCAGCCCCTCTGTTTCAGCCCCTCTGTTTCTGGCCCTCTGTTTCAGCCCCTCTGCTTCTCGCCCTCTGTTTCAGCCCCTCTATTTCTCGCCCTCTGTTTCAGCCCCTCTGTTTCAGCCCCTCTGTTTCAGCCCCTCTGTTTCAGCCCCTCTGTTTCAGCCCCTCTGTTTCTCGCCCTCTGTTTCAGCCCCTCTGTTTCTTGCCCTCTGTTTCAGCCTCTCTGTTTCTCGCCCTCTGAGTCAGCCCCTCTGTTTCAACCCCTCTGATTCAGCACCTCTGTTTCAGCCCCTCTGTTTCTCGCCCTCTGTTTCAGCACCTCTGATTCAGCCCCTCTGTTTCAGACCCTCTATTTCAGCCCCTCTGTTTCAGCCCCTCTGTTTCAGCCCTTCTGTTTCAGACACTCGGTTTCAGCCCCTCTGTTTCTTGCCCTCTGTTTCAGCCCCTCTGTTTCAGACCCTCTGTTTCAGCCCCTCTGTTTCTCGCCCTCTGTTTCAGCCCCTCTGTTTCGCACTCTCTGTTTCAGCCCCTCTGTTTCAGCCCCTCTGTTTCTCGCCCTCTGTTTCTGCTCCTCTGTTTCTCGCCCTCTGTTTCAGCCCCTCTGTTTCTCGCCCTCTGTTTCAGCCCCTCCGATTCAGCCCCTCTGTTTCAGCCCCTCTGAATCAGCCCCTCTGTTTCAGCCCCTCTGTTTCTCGCCCTCTGTTTCAGCCCCTCTGTTTCTCACCCTCTGTTTCAGCACCTCTGTTTCAGCCCCTCTGTTTCTCGCCCTCTGTTTCAGCCCCTCTGTTTCTCGCCCTCTGTTTCTCGCCCTCTGTTTCAGCCCCTCTGTTTCTCGCCATCTCTTTCAGCCCCTCTGTTTCTCGCCCTCTGTTTCAGCCCCTCTGTTTCAGCCCCTCTGTTTCAGCCCCTCTGTTTCTGGCCCTCTGTTTCAGCCCCTCTGTTTCTCGCCCTCTGTTTCAGCCCCTCTATTTCTCGCCCTCTGTTTCAGCCCCTCTGTTTCAGCCCCACTGTTTCAGCCCCTCTGATTCAGCCCCTCTGTTTCTCGCCCTCTGTTTCAGCCCCTTTGTTTCTCGCCATCTGTTTCAGCCCCTCTGTTTCTCGCCCTCTGTTTCAGCCCCTCTGTTTCAGCGCCTGTGTTTCAGCCCCTCTGTTTCTCGCCCTCTGTTTCAGCCCCTCTGTTTCTTGCCCTCTGTTTCAGCCTCTCTGTTTCTCGCCCTCTGTTTCAGCCCCTCTGTTTCAGCCCCTCTGATTCAGCCCCTCTGTTTCTCGCCCTCTGTTTCAGCCCCTCTGTTTCAGACCCTCTATTTCAGCCCCTCTGTTTCAGCCCTTCTGTTTCAGCCCCTCTGTTTCAGCCCCTCTGTTTCTCACCCTCTGTTTCAGCCCCTCTGTTTCTCGCCCTCAGTTTCAGCCTCTCTGTTTCTCGCCTCTGTGTCAGCCCCTCATTTTCAACCCCTCTGATTCAGCCCCTCTGTTTCAGCCCCTCTGTTTCTCGCCCTCTGTTTCAGCACCTCTGATTCAGCCCCTCTGTTTCAGACCCTCTATTTCAGCCCCTCTGTTTCAGCCACTCTGTTTCAGGCTCTCTGTTTCAGCCCGTCTGTTTCAGCCCCTCTGTTTCAGCCCCTCTGTTTCAGCCCCTCTGATTCAGTACCTTAATTTCTCGCCCTCTGTTTCAGCCCCTCTGTTTCATCGCCTCTGATTCAGCCCCTCTGATTCAGCCCCTCTGTTTCTCGCCCTCTGTTTCAGCCACTCTGATTCAGCCCCTCTGTTTCTCGCCCTCTGTTTCTCGACCTTTTTTTCTGCCCATCTGTTTCAGCCCTTCTGTTTCAGCCCCTCTGTTTCTTGCCCTCTGTTTCAGCCCCTCTGTTCCAGCCCCTCTGTTTCAGCCCCTCCGTTTCAGCCCCTCTGTTTCAGCCCCTCTGGTTCAGCCCCTCTGTTTCAGCCCCTCTGTTTCTCGCCCTTTGTTTCAGCCCCTCTGTTTGTCGCCCTCTGTTTCAGCCCCTCTGTTTCTCGACCTCTGTGTCAGCCCCTCTGTTTCAGCCCCTCTGTTTCAGTCCCTCTGTTTCTCGCCCTCTGTTTCAGCCCCTCTGTTTCTTGCCCCCTGTTTCATCCCCTCTGTTTCAGCCCCTCTGTTTCTCGCCCTTTGTTTCTGCCCCTCTGTTTCTCGCCCTCTCTTTCAGCCCCTCTGTTTCTCGCCTTCTCTTTCAGCCCCTCTGATTCAGGCCCTCTGTTTCAGCCCCTCTGATTCAGCCCCTCTGATTCAGCCCCTCTGTTTCTCGCCCTCTGTTTCAGCCCCTCTGTTTCAGCCCTTCTGTTTCAGCCACTCGGTTTCAGCCCCTCTGTTTCTTGCCCTCTGTTTCAGCCCCTCTGTTTCAGACCCTCTGTTTCAGCCCCTCTGTTTCTCGCCCTCTGTTTCAGCCCCTCTGTTTCGCACTCTGTTTCTGCTCCTCTGTTTCTCGCCCTCTGTTTCAGCCCCTCTGTTTCTCGCCCTCTGTATCAGCCCCTCCGATTCAGCCCCTCTGTTTCAGCCCCTCTGAATCAGCCCCTCTGTTTCAGCCCCTCAGTTTCAGCCCCTCTGTTTCTCGCCCTCTGTTTCAGCCCCCCTGTTTCTCACCCTCTGTTTCAGCACCTCTGTTTCAGCCCCTCTGTTTCTCGCCCTCTGTTTCAGCCCCTCTGTTTCTCGCCCTCTGTTTCTCGCCCTCTGTTTCAGCCCCTCTGTTTCTCGCCATCTCTTTCAGCCCCTCTGTTTCTCGCCCTCTGTTTCTCGCCCTCTGTTTCTGCCCCTCTGTTTCTCGCCATCTCTTTCAGCCCCTCTGTTTCTCGCCCTCTGTTTCAGCCCCTCTGTTTCAGCCCCTCTGTTTCAGCCCCTCTGTTTCTGGCCCTCTGTTTCAGCCCCTCTGCTTCTCGCCCTCTGTTTCAGCCCCTCTATTTCTCGCCCTCTGTTTCAGCCCCTCTGTTTCAGCCCCTCTGTTTCAGCCCCTCTGTTTCAGCCCCTCTGTTTCAGCCCCTCTGTTTCTCGCCCTCTGTTTCAGCCCCTCTGTTTCTTGCCCTCTGTTTCAGCCTCTCTGTTTCTCGCCCTCTGAGTCAGCCCCTCTGTTTCAACCCCTCTGATTCAGCACCTCTGTTTCAGCCCCTCTGTTTCTCGCCCTCTGTTTCAGCACCTCTGATTCAGCCCCTCTGTTTCAGACCCTCTATTTCAGCCCCTCTGTTTCAGCCCCTCTGTTTCAGCCCTTCTGTTTCAGACACTCGGTTTCAGCCCCTCTGTTTCTTGCCCTCTGTTTCAGCCCCTCTGTTTCAGACCCTCTGTTTCAGCCCCTCTGTTTCTCGCCCTCTGTTTCAGCCCCTCTGTTTCGCACTCTCTGTTTCAGCCCCTCTGTTTCAGCCCCTCTGTTTCTCGCCCTCTGTTTCTGCTCCTCTGTTTCTCGCCCTCTGTTTCAGCCCCTCTGTTTCTCGCCCTCTGTTTCAGCCCCTCCGATTCAGCCCCTCTGTTTCAGCCCCTCTGAATCAGCCCCTCTGTTTCAGCCCCTCTGTTTCTCGCCCTCTGTTTCAGCCCCTCTGTTTCTCACCCTCTGTTTCAGCACCTCTGTTTCAGCCCCTCTGTTTCTCGCCCTCTGTTTCAGCCCCTCTGTTTCTCGCCCTCTGTTTCTCGCCCTCTGTTTCAGCCCCTCTGTTTCTCGCCATCTCTTTCAGCCCCTCTGTTTCTCGCCCTCTGTTTCAGCCCCTCTGTTTCAGCCCCTCTGTTTCAGCCCCTCTGTTTCTGGCCCTCTGTTTCAGCCCCTCTGTTTCTCGCCCTCTGTTTCAGCCCCTCTATTTCTCGCCCTCTGTTTCAGCCCCTCTGTTTCAGCCCCACTGTTTCAGCCCCTCTGATTCAGCCCCTCTGTTTCTCGCCCTCTGTTTCAGCCCCTTTGTTTCTCGCCATCTGTTTCAGCCCCTCTGTTTCTCGCCCTCTGTTTCAGCCCCTCTGTTTCAGCGCCTGTGTTTCAGCCCCTCTGTTTCTCGCCCTCTGTTTCAGCCCCTCTGTTTCTTGCCCTCTGTTTCAGCCTCTCTGTTTCTCGCCCTCTGTTTCAGCCCCTCTGTTTCAGCCCCTCTGATTCAGCCCCTCTGTTTCTCGCCCTCTGTTTCAGCCCCTCTGTTTCAGACCCTCTATTTCAGCCCCTCTGTTTCAGCCCTTCTGTTTCAGCCCCTCTGTTTCAGCCCCTCTGTTTCAGCCCCTCTGTTTCTCACCCTCTGTTTCAGCCCCTCTGTTTCTCGCCCTCAGTTTCAGCCTCTCTGTTTCTCGCCTCTGTGTCAGCCCCTCATTTTCAACCCCTCTGATTCAGCCCCTCTGTTTCAGCCCCTCTGTTTCTCGCCCTCTGTTTCAGCACCTCTGATTCAGCCCCTCTGTTTCAGACCCTCTATTTCAGCCCCTCTGTTTCAGCCACTCTGTTTCAGGCTCTCTGTTTCAGCCCGTCTGTTTCAGCCCCTCTGTTTCAGCCCCTCTGTTTCAGCCCCTCTGATTCAGTACCTTAATTTCTCGCCCTCTGTTTCAGCCCCTCTGTTTCATCGCCTCTGATTCAGCCCCTCTGATTCAGCCCCTCTGTTTCTCGCCCTCTGTTTCAGCCACTCTGATTCAGCCCCTCTGTTTCTCGCCCTCTGTTTCTCGACCTTTTTTTCTGCCCATCTGTTTCAGCCCTTCTGTTTCAGCCCCTCTGTTTCTTGCCCTCTGTTTCAGCCCCTCTGTTCCAGCCCCTCTGTTTCAGCCCCTCCGTTTCAGCCCCTCTGTTTCAGCCCCTCTGGTTCAGCCCCTCTGTTTCAGCCCCTCTGTTTCTCGCCCTTTGTTTCAGCCCCTCTGTTTGTCGCCCTCTGTTTCAGCCCCTCTGTTTCTCGACCTCTGTGTCAGCCCCTCTGTTTCAGCCCCTCTGTTTCAGTCCCTCTGTTTCTCGCCCTCTGTTTCAGCCCCTCTGTTTCTTGCCCCCTGTTTCATCCCCTCTGTTTCAGCCCCTCTGTTTCTCGCCCTTTGTTTCTGCCCCTCTGTTTCTCGCCCTCTGTTTCAGCCCCTCTGTTTCTCGCCTTCTCTTTCAGCCCCTCTGATTCAGGCCCTCTGTTTCAGCCCCTCTGATTCAGCCCCTCTGATTCAGCCCCTCTGTTTCTCGCCCTCTGTTTCAGCCCCTCTGTTTCAGCCCTTCTGTTTCAGCCACTCGGTTTCAGCCCCTCTGTTTCTTGCCCTCTGTTTCAGCCCCTCTGTTTCAGACCCTCTGTTTCAGCCCCTCTGTTTCTCGCCCTCTGTTTCAGCCCCTCTGTTTCGCACTCTGTTTCTGCTCCTCTGTTTCTCGCCCTCTGTTTCAGCCCCTCTGTTTCTCGCCCTCTGTATCAGCCCCTCCGATTCAGCCCCTCTGTTTCAGCCCCTCTGAATCAGCCCCTCTGTTTCAGCCCCTCAGTTTCAGCCCCTCTGTTTCTCGCCCTCTGTTTCAGCCCCCCTGTTTCTCACCCTCTGTTTCAGCACCTCTGTTTCAGCCCCTCTGTTTCTCGCCCTCTGTTTCAGCCCCTCTGTTTCTCGCCCTCTGTTTCTCGCCCTCTGTTTCAGCCCCTCTGTTTCTCGCCATCTCTTTCAGCCCCTCTGTTTCTCGCCCTCTGTTTCAGCCCCTCTGTTTCAGCCCCTCTGTTTCAGCCCCTCTGTTTCTGGCCCTCTGTTTCAGCCCCTCTGCTTCTCGCCCTCTGTTTCAGCCCCTCTATTTCTCGCCCTCTGTTTCAGCTCCTTTGTTTCAGCCCCTCTGTTTCAACCCCTCTGATTCAGCACCTCTGTTTCAGCCCCTCTGTTTCTCGCCCTCTGTTTCAGCACCTCTGATTCAGCCCCTCTGTTTCAGACCCTCTATTTCAGCCCCTCTGTTTCAGCCCCTCTGTTTCAGCCCTTCTGTTTCAGACACTCGGTTTCAGCCCCTCTGTTTCTTGCCCTCTGTTTCAGCCCCTCTGTTTCAGACCCTCTGTTTCAGCCCCTCTGTTTCTCGCCCTCTGTTTCAGCCCCTCTGTTTCGCACTCTCTGTTTCAGCCCCTCTGTTTCAGCCCCTCTGTTTCTCGCCCTCTGTTTCTGCTCCTCTGTTTCTCGCCCTCTGTTTCAGCCCCTCTGTTTCTCGCCCTCTGTTTCAGCCCCTCCGATTCAGCCCCTCTGTTTCAGCCCCTCTGAATCAGCCCCTCTGTTTCAGCCCCTCTGTTTCTCGCCCTCTGTTTCAGCCCCTCTGTTTCTCACCCTCTGTTTCAGCACCTCTGTTTCAGCCCCTCTGTTTCTCGCCCTCTGTTTCAGCCCCTCTGTTTCTCGCCCTCTGTTTCTCGCCCTCTGTTTCAGCCCCTCTGTTTCTCGCCATCTCTTTCAGCCCCTCTGTTTCTCGCCCTCTGTTTCAGCCCCTCTGTTTCAGCCCCTCTGTTTCAGCCCCTCTGTTTCTGGCCCTCTGTTTCAGCCCCTCTGTTTCTCGCCCTCTGTTTCAGCCCCTCTATTTCTCGCCCTCTGTTTCAGCCCCTCTGTTTCAGCCCCACTGTTTCAGCCCCTCTGATTCAGCCCCTCTGTTTCTCGCCCTCTGTTTCAGCCCCTTTGTTTCTCGCCATCTGTTTCAGCCCCTCTGTTTCTCGCCCTCTGTTTCAGCCCCTCTGTTTCAGCGCCTGTGTTTCAGCCCCTCTGTTTCTCGCCCTCTGTTTCAGCCCCTCTGTTTCTTGCCCTCTGTTTCAGCCTCTCTGTTTCTCGCCCTCTGTTTCAGCCCCTCTGTTTCAGCCCCTCTGATTCAGCCCCTCTGTTTCTCGCCCTCTGTTTCAGCCCCTCTGTTTCAGACCCTCTATTTCAGCCCCTCTGTTTCAGCCCTTCTGTTTCAGCCCCTCTGTTTCAGCCCCTCTGTTTCTCACCCTCTGTTTCAGCCCCTCTGTTTCTCGCCCTCAGTTTCAGCCTCTCTGTTTCTCGCCTCTGTGTCAGCCCCTCATTTTCAACCCCTCTGATTCAGCCCCTCTGTTTCAGCCCCTCTGTTTCTCGCCCTCTGTTTCAGCACCTCTGATTCAGCCCCTCTGTTTCAGACCCTCTATTTCAGCCCCTCTGTTTCAGCCACTCTGTTTCAGGCTCTCTGTTTCAGCCCGTCTGTTTCAGCCCCTCTGTTTCAGCCCCTCTGTTTCAGCCCCTCTGATTCAGTACCTTAATTTCTCGCCCTCTGTTTCAGCCCCTCTGTTTCATCGCCTCTGATTCAGCCCCTCTGATTCAGCCCCTCTGTTTCTCGCCCTCTGTTTCAGCCACTCTGATTCAGCCCCTCTGTTTCTCGCCCTCTGTTTCTCGACCTTTTTTTCTGCCCATCTGTTTCAGCCCTTCTGTTTCAGCCCCTCTGTTTCTTGCCCTCTGTTTCAGCCCCTCTGTTCCAGCCCCTCTGTTTCAGCCCCTCCGTTTCAGCCCCTCTGTTTCAGCCCCTCTGGTTCAGCCCCTCTGTTTCAGCCCCTCTGTTTCTCGCCCTTTGTTTCAGCCCCTCTGTTTGTCGCCCTCTGTTTCAGCCCCTCTGTTTCTCGACCTCTGTGTCAGCCCCTCTGTTTCAGCCCCTCTGTTTCAGTCCCTCTGTTTCTCGCCCTCTGTTTCAGCCCCTCTGTTTCTTGCCCCCTGTTTCATCCCCTCTGTTTCAGCCCCTCTGTTTCTCGCCCTTTGTTTCTGCCCCTCTGTTTCTCGCCCTCTCTTTCAGCCCCTCTGTTTCTCGCCTTCTCTTTCAGCCCCTCTGATTCAGGCCCTCTGTTTCAGCCCCTCTGATTCAGCCCCTCTGATTCAGCCCCTCTGTTTCTCGCCCTCTGTTTCAGCCCCTCTGTTTCAGCCCTTCTGTTTCAGCCACTCGGTTTCAGCCCCTCTGTTTCTTGCCCTCTGTTTCAGCCCCTCTGTTTCAGACCCTCTGTTTCAGCCCCTCTGTTTCTCGCCCTCTGTTTCAGCCCCTCTGTTTCGCACTCTGTTTCTGCTCCTCTGTTTCTCGCCCTCTGTTTCAGCCCCTCTGTTTCTCGCCCTCTGTATCAGCCCCTCCGATTCAGCCCCTCTGTTTCAGCCCCTCTGAATCAGCCCCTCTGTTTCAGCCCCTCAGTTTCAGCCCCTCTGTTTCTCGCCCTCTGTTTCAGCCCCCCTGTTTCTCACCCTCTGTTTCAGCACCTCTGTTTCAGCCCCTCTGTTTCTCGCCCTCTGTTTCAGCCCCTCTGTTTCTCGCCCTCTGTTTCTCGCCCTCTGTTTCAGCCCCTCTGTTTCTCGCCATCTCTTTCAGCCCCTCTGTTTCTCGCCCTCTGTTTCTCGCCCTCTGTTTCTGCCCCTCTGTTTCTCGCCATCTCTTTCAGCCCCTCTGTTTCTCGCCCTCTGTTTCAGCCCCTCTGTTTCAGCCCCTCTGTTTCAGCCCCTCTGTTTCTGGCCCTCTGTTTCAGCCCCTCTGCTTCTCGCCCTCTGTTTCAGCCCCTCTATTTCTCGCCCTCTGTTTCAGCCCCTCTGTTTCAGCCCCTCTGTTTCAGCCCCTCTGTTTCAGCCCCTCTGTTTCAGCCCCTCTGTTTCTCGCCCTCTGTTTCAGCCCCTCTGTTTCTTGCCCTCTGTTTCAGCCTCTCTGTTTCTCGCCCTCTGAGTCAGCCCCTCTGTTTCAACCCCTCTGATTCAGCACCTCTGTTTCAGCCCCTCTGTTTCTCGCCCTCTGTTTCAGCACCTCTGATTCAGCCCCTCTGTTTCAGACCCTCTATTTCAGCCCCTCTGTTTCAGCCCCTCTGTTTCAGCCCTTCTGTTTCAGACACTCGGTTTCAGCCCCTCTGTTTCTTGCCCTCTGTTTCAGCCCCTCTGTTTCAGACCCTCTGTTTCAGCCCCTCTGTTTCTCGCCCTCTGTTTCAGCCCCTCTGTTTCGCACTCTCTGTTTCAGCCCCTCTGTTTCAGCCCCTCTGTTTCTCGCCCTCTGTTTCTGCTCCTCTGTTTCTCGCCCTCTGTTTCAGCCCCTCTGTTTCTCGCCCTCTGTTTCAGCCCCTCCGATTCAGCCCCTCTGTTTCAGCCCCTCTGAATCAGCCCCTCTGTTTCAGCCCCTCTGTTTCTCGCCCTCTGTTTCAGCCCCTCTGTTTCTCACCCTCTGTTTCAGCACCTCTGTTTCAGCCCCTCTGTTTCTCGCCCTCTGTTTCAGCCCCTCTGTTTCTCGCCCTCTGTTTCTCGCCCTCTGTTTCAGCCCCTCTGTTTCTCGCCATCTCTTTCAGCCCCTCTGTTTCTCGCCCTCTGTTTCAGCCCCTCTGTTTCAGCCCCTCTGTTTCAGCCCCTCTGTTTCTGGCCCTCTGTTTCAGCCCCTCTGTTTCTCGCCCTCTGTTTCAGCCCCTCTATTTCTCGCCCTCTGTTTCAGCCCCTCTGTTTCAGCCCCACTGTTTCAGCCCCTCTGATTCAGCCCCTCTGTTTCTCGCCCTCTGTTTCAGCCCCTTTGTTTCTCGCCATCTGTTTCAGCCCCTCTGTTTCTCGCCCTCTGTTTCAGCCCCTCTGTTTCAGCGCCTGTGTTTCAGCCCCTCTGTTTCTCGCCCTCTGTTTCAGCCCCTCTGTTTCTTGCCCTCTGTTTCAGCCTCTCTGTTTCTCGCCCTCTGTTTCAGCCCCTCTGTTTCAGCCCCTCTGATTCAGCCCCTCTGTTTCTCGCCCTCTGTTTCAGCCCCTCTGTTTCAGACCCTCTATTTCAGCCCCTCTGTTTCAGCCCTTCTGTTTCAGCCCCTCTGTTTCAGCCCCTCTGTTTCAGCCCCTCTGTTTCTCACCCTCTGTTTCAGCCCCTCTGTTTCTCGCCCTCAGTTTCAGCCTCTCTGTTTCTCGCCTCTGTGTCAGCCCCTCATTTTCAACCCCTCTGATTCAGCCCCTCTGTTTCAGCCCCTCTGTTTCTCGCCCTCTGTTTCAGCACCTCTGATTCAGCCCCTCTGTTTCAGACCCTCTATTTCAGCCCCTCTGTTTCAGCCACTCTGTTTCAGGCTCTCTGTTTCAGCCCGTCTGTTTCAGCCCCTCTGTTTCAGCCCCTCTGTTTCAGCCCCTCTGATTCAGTACCTTAATTTCTCGCCCTCTGTTTCAGCCCCTCTGTTTCATCGCCTCTGATTCAGCCCCTCTGATTCAGCCCCTCTGTTTCTCGCCCTCTGTTTCAGCCACTCTGATTCAGCCCCTCTGTTTCTCGCCCTCTGTTTCTCGACCTTTTTTTCTGCCCATCTGTTTCAGCCCTTCTGTTTCAGCCCCTCTGTTTCTTGCCCTCTGTTTCAGCCCCTCTGTTCCAGCCCCTCTGTTTCAGCCCCTCCGTTTCAGCCCCTCTGTTTCAGCCCCTCTGGTTCAGCCCCTCTGTTTCAGCCCCTCTGTTTCTCGCCCTTTGTTTCAGCCCCTCTGTTTGTCGCCCTCTGTTTCAGCCCCTCTGTTTCTCGACCTCTGTGTCAGCCCCTCTGTTTCAGCCCCTCTGTTTCAGTCCCTCTGTTTCTCGCCCTCTGTTTCAGCCCCTCTGTTTCTTGCCCCCTGTTTCATCCCCTCTGTTTCAGCCCCTCTGTTTCTCGCCCTTTGTTTCTGCCCCTCTGTTTCTCGCCCTCTGTTTCAGCCCCTCTGTTTCTCGCCTTCTCTTTCAGCCCCTCTGATTCAGGCCCTCTGTTTCAGCCCCTCTGATTCAGCCCCTCTGATTCAGCCCCTCTGTTTCTCGCCCTCTGTTTCAGCCCCTCTGTTTCAGCCCTTCTGTTTCAGCCACTCGGTTTCAGCCCCTCTGTTTCTTGCCCTCTGTTTCAGCCCCTCTGTTTCAGACCCTCTGTTTCAGCCCCTCTGTTTCTCGCCCTCTGTTTCAGCCCCTCTGTTTCGCACTCTGTTTCTGCTCCTCTGTTTCTCGCCCTCTGTTTCAGCCCCTCTGTTTCTCGCCCTCTGTATCAGCCCCTCCGATTCAGCCCCTCTGTTTCAGCCCCTCTGAATCAGCCCCTCTGTTTCAGCCCCTCAGTTTCAGCCCCTCTGTTTCTCGCCCTCTGTTTCAGCCCCCCTGTTTCTCACCCTCTGTTTCAGCACCTCTGTTTCAGCCCCTCTGTTTCTCGCCCTCTGTTTCAGCCCCTCTGTTTCTCGCCCTCTGTTTCTCGCCCTCTGTTTCAGCCCCTCTGTTTCTCGCCATCTCTTTCAGCCCCTCTGTTTCTCGCCCTCTGTTTCAGCCCCTCTGTTTCAGCCCCTCTGTTTCAGCCCCTCTGTTTCTGGCCCTCTGTTTCAGCCCCTCTGCTTCTCGCCCTCTGTTTCAGCCCCTCTATTTCTCGCCCTCTGTTTCAGCTCCTTTGTTTCAGCCCCACTGTTTCAGCCCCTCTGATTCAGCCCCTCTGTTTCTCGCCCTCTGTTTCAGCCCCTCTGTTTCTCGCCATCTGTTTCAGCCCCTCTGTTTCTCGCCCTCTGTTTCAGCCCCTCTGTTTCAGCCCCTCTGTTTCAGCCCCTCTGTTTCTCGCCCTCTGTTTCAGCCCCTCTGTTTCTTGCCCTCTGTTTCAGCCTCTCTGTTTCTCGCCCTCTGTTTCAGCCCCTCTGTTTCAGCCCCTCTGATTCAGCCCCTCTGTTTCAGCCCCTCTGATTCAGCCCCTCTGTTTCAGACCCTCTATTTCAGCCCCTCTGTTTCAGCCACTCTGTTTCAGGCTCTCTGTTTCAGCCCGTCTGTTTCAGCCCCTCTGTTTCAGCCTCTCTATTTCAGCCCCTCTGTTTCAGCCACTCTGTATCAGGCTCTCTGTTTCAGCCCGTCTGTTTCATCCCCTCTGTTTCAGCCCCTCTGATTCAGTCCCTTAGTTTCTCGCCCTCTGTTTCTGCACCTCTGTTTCAGCCCCTCTGATTCAGCCTCTCTGATTCAGCCCCTCTGTTTCTCGCCCTCTGTTTCTGCCCCTCTGTTTCAGCCCCTCTGTTTCAGCCCCTCTATTTCAGCCCCTCCGATTCAGCCCCTCTGTTTCAGCCCCTCTCTTTCTGCCCCTCTGTTTCAGCCACTCTGTTTCTCGCCCTTTGTTTCAGCCCCTCTGTTTCTCGCACTCTGTTTCATCCCCTCTGTTTCAGCCCCTTGTTTCAGCCCCTCTGTTTCTCGCCCTCTGTTTCAGCCCCTCTGTTTCTTGCCCTCTGTTTCAGCCCCTCTGTTTCAGCTCCTCTGTTTCTCGCCCTCTGTTTCTGCCCCTCTGCTTCTCGCCCTCTGTTTCAGCCCCTCTGTTTCTCGCCCTCTGTTTCTCGCCCTCTGTTTCAGCCCCTCTGTTTCTCGCCCTCTGTTTCTCGCCCTCTGTTTCAGCCCCTCGGTTTCTCGCCATCTCTTTCAGCCCCTCTGTTTCTCGCCCTCTGTTTCAGCCCCTCTGTTTCAGCCCCTCTGTTTCAGCCCCTCTGTTTCTGGCCCTCTGTTTCAGCCCCTCTGCTTCTCGCCCTCTGTTTCAGCCCCTCTATTTCTCGCCCTCTGTTTCAGCCCCTTTGTTTCAGCCCCACTGTTTCAGCCCCTCTGGTTCAGCCCCTCTGTTTCTCGCCCTCTGTTTCAGCCCCTCTGTTTCTCGCCATCTGTCTCAGCCCCTCTGTTTCTCGCCCTCTGTTTCAGCCCCTCTGTTTCAGCCCCTCTGTTTCAGCCCCTCTGTTTCTCGCCCTCTGTTTCAGCCCCTCTGTTTCTTGCCCTCTGTTTCAGCCTCTCTGTTTCTCGCCCTCTGTTTCAGCCCCTCTGTTTCAGCCCCTCTGATTCAGCCCCTCTGTTTCAGCCCCTCTGATTCAGCCCCTCTGTTTCAGACCCTCTATTTCAGCCCCTCTGTTTCAGCCACTCTGTTTCAGGCTCTCTGTTTCAGCCCGTCTGTTTCAGCCCCTCTGTTTCAGCCTCTCTATTTCAGCCCCTCTGTTTCAGCCACTCTGTATCAGGCTCTCTGTTTCAGCCCGTCTGTTTCATCCCCTCTGTTTCAGCCCCTCTGATTCAGTCCCTTAGTTTCTCGCCCTCTGTTTCTGCCCCTCTGTTTCAGCCCCTCTGATTCAGCCTCTCTGATTCAGCCCCTCTCTTTCTCGCCCTCTGTTTCTGCCCCTCTGTTTCAGCCCCTCTGTTTCAGCCCCTCTATTTCAGCCCCTCCGATTCAGCCCCTCTGTTTCAGCCCCTCTGTTTCTGCCCCTCTGTTTCAGCCACTCTGTTTCTCGCCCTTTGTTTCAGCCCCTCTGTTTCTCGCACTCTGTTTCAGCCCCTCTGTTTCAGCCCCTTGTTTCAGCCCCTCTGTTTCTCGCCCTCTGTTTCAGCCCCTCTGTTTCTTGCCCTCTGTTTCAGCCCCTCTGTTTCAGCTCCTCTGTTTCTCGCCCTCTGTTTCAGCCCCTCTGTTTCTCGCCTTCTGTTTCAGCCCCTCTGATTCAGCCCCTCTGTTTCAGCCCCTCTGATTCAGCCCCTCTGATTCAGCCCTTCTGTTTCAGACACTCGGTTTCAGCCCCTCTGTTTCTTGCCCTCTGTTTCAGCCCCTCTGTTTCTCGCCCTCTGTTTCAAACCCTCTGTTTCTCGCCCTCTGTTTCAGCCCCACTGTTTCGCACTCTCTGTTTCAGCCCCTCTGTTTCAGCCCCTCTGTTTCTCGCCCTCTGTTTCTGCTCCTCTGTTTCTCGCCCTCTGTTTCAGCCGCTCTGTTTCTCGCCCTCTGTTTCAGCCCCTCTGATTCAGCCCCTCTGTTTCAGCCCCTCTGAATCAGCCCCTCTGTTTCAGCCCCTCTGAATCAGCCCCTCTGTTTCTCGCCCTCTGTTTCAGCCCCTCTGATTCAGCCCCTCTGTTTCTTGCCCTCTGTTTCAGCCCCTCTGTTTCTCGCCATCTGTTTCACCCCCTCTGTTTCTCGCCCTCTGTTTCATCCCCTCTGTTTCAGCCCCTCTGTTTCTCGCCCTCTGTTTCAGCCTCTCTGTTTCTCACCCTCTGTTTCAGCCCCTCTGTTTCAGCCCCTCTGATTCAGACCCTCTGTTACAGCCCCTCTGTTTCTCGCCCTCTGTTTCAGCCCCTCTGATTCAGCCCCTCTGTTTCAGCCCCTCTGATTCAGCCCCTCTGTTTCAGACCCTCTATTTAACCCCCCTGTTTCAGCCACTCTGTTTCAGGCTCTCTGTTTCAGCCCGTCTGTTTCAGCCCCTCTGTTTCAGCCCCTCTGTTTCAGCCCCTCTGATTCAGTACCTTAGTTTCTCGCCCTCTGTTTCAGCCCCTCTGTTTCAGCCCCTCTGTTTCAGCCCCTCTGTTTCTCGCCCTCTGTTTCAGCCCCTCTGTTTCTCGCCCTCTGTTTCAGCCTCTCTGTTTCTCGCCCTCTGTGTCAGCCCCTCTGTTTCAACCCCTCTGATTCAGCCGCTCTGTTTCAGCCCGTCTGTTTCTCGTATTCTGTTTCAGCACCTCTGATTCAGCCCCTCTGTTTCAGCCCCTCTGATTCAGCCCCTCTGTTTCAGACCCTCTATTTCAGCCCCTCTGTTTTAGCCACTCTGTTTCAGGCTCTCTGTTTCAGCCCGTCTGTTTCAGCCCCTCTGTTTCAGCACCTCGGATTCAGTACCTTAGTTTCTCGCCCTCTGTTTCAGCCCCTCTGTTTCAGCCCCTCTGATTCAGCCCCTCTGATTCAGCACCTCTGTTTCTCGCTCTCTGTTTCAGCCCCTCTGATTCAGCCCCTCTGTTTCTCGCCCTCTGTTTCTCGCCCTCTGTTTCTGCCCATCTGTTTCAGCCCCTCTGTTTCAGCCCCTCTGTTTCTTGCCCTCTGTTTCAGCCCCTCTGTTCCAGCCCCTCTGTTTCAGCCCCTCCGTTTCAGCCCCTCTGTTTCAGCCCCTCTGGTTCAGCCCCTCTGTTTCAGCCCCTCTGTTTCTCGCCCTTTGTTTCAGCCCCTCTGTTTGTCGCCCTCTGTTTCAGCCCCTCTGTTTCTCGACCTCTGTGTCAGCCCCTCTGTTTCAGCCCCTCAGTTTCAGCCCCTCTGATTCAGCCCCTCTGATTCAGCCCCTCTGTTTCTCGCCCTCTGTCTCAGCCCCTCTGGTTCAGCCCTTCTGTTTCAGCCACTCGGTTTCAGCCCCTCTGTTTCTTGCCCTCTGTTTCAGCCCCTCTGTTTCAGACCCTCTGTTTCAGCCCCTCTGTTTCTCGCCCTCTGTTTCAGCCCCTCTGTTTCGCACTCTCTGTTTCAGCCCCTCTGTTTCAGCCCCTCTGTTATTCGCCCTCTGTTTCTGCTCCTCTGTTTCTCGCCCTCTGTTTCAGCCCCTCTGTTTCTCGCCCTCTGTTTCAGCCCCTCCGATTCAGCCCCTCTGTTTCAGCCCCTCTGAATCAGCCCCTCTGTTTCAGCCCCTCTGTTTCTCGCCCTCTGTTTCAGCCCCTCTGTTTCTCACCCTCTGTTTCAGCACCTCTGTTTCAGCCCCTCTGTTTCTCGCCCTCTGTTTCAGCCCCTCTGTTTCTCGCCCTCTGTTTCAGCCCCTCTGATTCAGCCCCTCTGTTTCTCGCCCTCTGTTTCAGCCCCTCTGTTTCTCGCCATCTCTTTCAGACCCTCTGTTTCTCGCCCTCTGTTTCAGCCCCTCTGTTTCAGCCCCTCTGTTTCTGCCCATCTGTTTCGCACGCTCTGTTTCAGCCCCTCTGTTTCAGCCCCTCTGTTTCTCGCCCTCTGTTTCTGCTCCTCTGTTTCTCGCCCTATGTTTCAGCCCCTCTGTTTCTCGCCCTCTGTTTCAGCCCCTCCGATTCAGCCCCTCTGTTTCAGCCCCTCTGAATCAGCCCCTCTGTTTCAGCCCCTCTGTTTCTCGCCCTCTGTTTCAGCCCCTCTGTTTCTCACCCTCTGTTTCAGCACCTCTGTTTCAGCCCCTCTGTTTCTCGCCCTCTGTTTCAGCCCCTCTGTTTCTCGCCCTCTGTTTCAGCCCCTCTGATTCAGCCCCTCTGTTTCTCGCCCTCTGTTTCAGCCCCTCTGTTTCTCGCCATCCTTTTCAGACCCTCTGTTTCTCGCCCTCTGTTTCAGCCCCTCTGTTTCAGCCCCTCTGTTTCTGCCCATCTGTTTCAGCCCCTCTGTTTCAGCCCCTCTGTTTCTTGCCCTCTGTTTCAGCCCCTCTGTTCCAGCCCCTCTGTTTCAGCCCCTCCATTTCAGCCCCTCTGTTTCAGCCCCTCTGGTTCAGACCCTCTGTTTCAGCCCCTCTGTTTCTCGCCCTTTGTTTCAGCCCCTCTGTTTGTCGCCCTCTGTTTCAGCCCCTCTGTTTCTCGACCTCTGTGTCAGCCCCTCTGTTTCAGCCCCTCAGTTTCAGTCCCTCTGTTTCTCGCCCTCTGTTTCAGCCCCTCTGTTTCTTGCCCTCTGTTTCATCCCCTCTGTTTAAGCCCCTCTGTTTCTCGCCCTTTGTTTCTGCCTCTCTGTTTCTCGCCCTCTGTTTCAGCACCTCTGTTTCTCGCCTTCTGTTTCAGCCGCTCTGTTTCAGGGCCACTGTTTCAGCCCCTCTGTTACAGCCCCTCTGTTTCTCGCTCTCTGTTTCAGCCCCTCTGATTCAGCCCCTCTGTTTCAGCCCCTCTGATTCAGCCCCTCTGTTTCAGACCCTCTATTTAACCCCCCTGTTTCAGCCACTCTGTTTCAGGCTCTCTGTTTCAGCCCGTCTGTTTCAGCCCCTCTGTTTCAGCCCCTCTGTTTCAGCCCCTCTGATTCAGTACCTTAGTTTCTCGCCCTCTGTTTCAGCCCCTCTGTTTCAGCCCCTCTGTTTCAGCCCCTCTGTTTCAGCCCCTCTGTTTCTCGCCCTCTGTTTCAGCCCCTCTGTTTCTCGCCCTCTGTTTCAGCCTCTCTGTTTCTCGCCTCTGTGTCAGCCCCTCTGTTTCAACCCCTCTGATTCAGCCCCTCTGTTTCAGCCCCTCTGTTTCTCGCCCTCTGTTTCAGCACCTCTGATTCAGCCCCTCTTTTCAGCCCCTCTGATTCAGCCCCTCTGTTTCAGACCCTCTATTTCAGCCCCTCTGTTTCAGCCACTCTGTTTCAGGCTCTCTGTTTCAGCCCGTCTGTTTCAGCCCCTCTGTTTCAGCCCCTCTGATTCAGTACCTTAGTTTCTCGCCCTCTGTTTCAGCCCCTCTGTTTCAGCCCCTCTGATTCAGCCCCTCTGATTCAGCACCTCTGTTTCTCGCTCTCTGTTTCAGCCCCTCTGATTCAGCCCCTCTGTTTCTCGCCCTCTGTTTCTCGCCCTCTGTTTCTGCCCATCTGTTTCAGCCCCTCTGTTTCAGCCCCTCTGTTTCTTGCCCTCTGTTTCAGCCCCTCTGTTCCAGCCCCTCTGTTTCAGCCCCTCCGTTTCAGCCCCTCTGTTTCAGCCCCTCTGGTTCAGCCCCTCTGTTTCAGCCCCTCTGTTTCTCGCCCTTTGTTTCAGCCCCTGTGTTTCTCGACCTCTGTGTCAGCCCCTCTGTTTCATCCCCTCTGTTTAAGCCCCTCTGTTTATCGCCCTTTGTTTCTGCCTCTCTGTTTCTCGCCCTCTGTTTCAGCACCTCTGTTTCTCGCCTTCTGTTTCAGCCCCTCTGATTCAGCCCCTCTGTTTCAGCCCCTCTGATTCAGCCCCTCTGATTCAGCCCCTCTGTTTCTCGCCCTCTGTTTCAGCCCTTTTTTTCAGCCCTTCTGTTTCAGCCACTCGGTTTCAGCCCCTCTGTTTCTTGCCCTCTGTTTCAGCCCCTCTGATTCAGACCCTCTGTTTCAGCCCCTCTGTTTCTCGCCCTCTGTTTCAGCCCCTCTGTTTCGCACTCTCTGTTTCCGCCCCTCTGTTTCAGCCCCTCTTTTTCTCGCCCTCTGTTTCTGTTCCTCTGTTTCTCGCCCTCTGTTTCAGCCCCTCTGTTTCTCGCCCTCTGTTTCAGCCCCTCCGATTCAGCCCCTCTGTTTCAGCCCCTCTGAATCAGCCCCTCTGTTTCAGCCCCTCTGTTTCTCGCCCTCTGTTTCAGCCCCTCTGTTTCTCACCCTCTGTTTCAGCACCTCTGTTTCAGCCCCTCTGTTTCTCGCCCTCTGTTTCAGCCCCTCTGTTTCTCGCCCTCTGTTTCAGCCCCTCTGATTCAGCCCCTCTGTTTCTCGCCCTCTGTTTCAGCCCCTCTGTTTCTCGCCATCTCTTTCAGACCCTCTGTTTCTCGCCCTCTGTTTCAGCCCCTCTGTTTCAGCCCCTCTGTTTCAGCCCCTCTGTTTCTGGCCCTCTGTTTCAGCCCCTCTGTTTCTCGCCCTCTGTTTCAGCCCCTCTATTTCTCGCCCTCTGTTTTAGCCCCTCTGTTTCAGCTCCACTGTTTCAGCCCCTATGTTTCAGCCCCTCTGTTTCTCGCCCTCTGTTTCAGCCCCTCTTATTCAGCCCCTCTGCTTCAGCCCCTCTGTTTCAGACCCTCTGTTTCAGCCCATCTGTTTCTCGCCATCTGTTTCAGACCCTCTGTTTCTCACCCTCTGTTTCAGCCCCTCTGTTTCAGCCCCACTGTTTCTCGCCCTCTGTTTCAGCCCCTCTGTTTCTCGCCCTCTGTTTCAGCTCCTCTGATTCAGACCCTCTGTTTCTCGCCGGCTGTTTCAGCCACTCTGTTTCTCGCCCTCTTTTTCAGCCCCTCTGTTTCTCGCCCTCTGTTTCAGCCCCTCTGTTTCAGCCCCTCTGTTTCAGCCCCTCTGTTTCTCGCCCTCTGTTTCAGCCCCTCTGTTTCTCGCCCTGTCTTTCAGCCCCTCTATTTCTCGCCCTCTGTTTCAGCCGCTCTGTTTCAGCCCCACTGTTTCAGCCTCTCTGTTTCAGCCATCCTGTTTCTCGCCCTCTGTTTCTCGCCCTCTGTTTCAGCCCCTCTGTTTCTCGCCCTCTGTTTCAGCCCCTCTGTTTCAGCCCCTCTGTTTCAGTCCCTCTGTTTCTCGCCCTCTGATTCTCGCACTCTGTTTCAGCCCCTCTGTTTCTCGCCCTCTGTTTCAGCCCCTCTGTTTCTCACCCTCTTTTTCAGCCCCTCTGTTTCAGCCCCTCTGTTTCTCGCCCTCTGTTTCAGCCCCTCTGTTTCTTGCCCTCTGTTTCAGCCCCTCTGTTTCTCGCCCTCTGTTTCAGCCTCTCTGTTTCTCGCCCTCGGATTCAGCCCCTCTGTTTCAGCCCTTCTGTTTAAGCCCCTCTGTTTCAGCCGCTCTGTTTCTCGCCCTCTGTTTCAGCCCCTCTGTTTCTCGCCCTCTGTTTCAGCCCCTCTGATTCAGCCACTCTGTTTCAGCCCCTCTGATTCAGCCCCTCTGTTTCAGCCCCACTATTTCAGCCCCTTTGTTTCAGCCCCTCTGTTTCATCCACTCTGTTTCTCGCCCTCTGTTTCTCACCCTCTGTTTCTCGCCCTCTGTTTCAGCCCCTCTGTTTTTCGCCCTCTGTTTCAGCCCCTCTGTTTCTCGCCCTCTGTTTCAGACTCTCTGTTTCAGCCCATCTGTTTCAGCCCCTCTGTTTCAGCCCCTCTGTTTCTCGCCCTCTGTTTCAGGCCCTCTGATTCAGCCCCTCTGTTTCTGCCCCTCTGATTCAGCCGCTCTGTTTCTCGCCCTCTGTTTCAGCCCCTCTGATTCAGACCCTCTGTTTCAGCCCCTCTGTTTCTGCCCCTCTGTTTCTCGCCCTCAGTTTCTGCCCCTCTGTTTCAGTCCCTCTGTTTTTCGCCCTCTGTTTCAGCCCCTCTGTTTCTCGCCCTCTGTTTCAGGCTCTCTGTTTCAGCCCATCTGTTTCAGCCCCTCTGTTTCAGCCCCTCTGTTTCTCGCCCTCTGTTTCAGCCCCTCTGTTTCTCGCCCTCTGTTTCAGCCCCTCTGATTCAGCCCCTCTGTTTCTGCCCCTCTGATTCAGCCGCTCTGTTTCTCGCCCGCTGTTTCAGCCCCTTTGTTTCTCGCCCACTGTTTCAGCCCCTCTGTTTCAGTCCCTCTGATTCAGCCCCTCTGATTCAGCCGCTCTGTTTCTCGCCCTCTGTTTCAGCCCCTCTGATTCAGCCCCTCTGTTTCTGTCCCTCTGTTTTAGCCCCTCTGTTTCTCGCCCTCTGTTTCAGCCCCTCTGTTTTTCGCCCTCTGTTTCAGCCCCTCTGTTTCTCGCCCTCTGTTTCAGGCTCTCTGTTTCAGCCCGTCTGTTTCAGCCCCTCTGTTTCAGCCCCTCTGTTACTCGCCCTCTGTTTCTCGCCCGCTGTTTCAGCCCCTTTGTTTCTCGCCCTCTGTTTCAGCCCCTCTGATTCAGACCCTCTGTTTCAGCCCCTCTGTTTCTGCCCCTCTGTTTCTCGCCCTCAGTTTCTGCCCCTCTGTTTCTCGCCCTCTGTTTCAGCCCCTCTGTTTCAGCCCCTCTGTTTCTCGCCCTCTGTTTCAGCCCCTCTGTTTCTCGCCCTCTGTTTCAGACCCTCTGTTTCAGCCCCTCTGTTTCTCGCCCTCTGTTTCGGCCCCTCAGTTTCTCGCCCTCTGTTTCAGCACCTCTGTTTCTCGCCTTCTGTTTCAGCCCCTCTGATTCAGCCCCTCTGTTTCAGCCCTTCTGATTCAGCCCCTCTGATTCAGCCCCTCTGTTTCTCGCCCTCTGTTTCAGCCCCTCTGTTTCAGCCCTTCTGTTTCAGCCCCTCTGTTTCAGCCCCTCTGTTTCTTGCCCTCTGTTTCAGCCCCTCTGTTTCTCGACCTCTGTTTCAGTCCCTCTGTTTCTCGCCATCTGTTTCAGCCCCTCTGTTTCGCGCTCTCTGTTTCAGCCCCTCTGTTTCAGCTCCTCTGTTTCTCGTCCTCTTTTTCTGCCCCTCTGTTTCTCGCCCTCTGTTTCAGCCCCTCTGTTTCTCGCCCTCTGTTTCAGCCCCTCTGATTAAGCCCCTCTGTTTCAGCCCCTCTGAATCAGCCCCTCTGATTCAGCCCCTCTGTTTCAGCCCCTCTGTTTCAGCCCCTCTGTTTCTCGCCCTCTGTTTCAGCCCCTCTGTTTCTCACCCTCTGTTTCAGCCCCTCTGTTTCAGCCCCTCTGTTTCTCGCTCTCTGTTTCAGCCCCTCTGTTTCTCGCCCTCTGTTTCAGCCCCTCTGATTCAGCCCCTCTGTTTCTCGCCCTCTGTTTCAGCCCCTCTGTTTCTCGCGCTCTGTTTCAGCCCCTCTGTTTCAGCCCCTCTGTTTCAGCCACTCTGTTTCTCGCCCTCTGTTTCAGCCCCTCTGTTTCTCGCCCTCTGTTTCAGCCCCTCTGTTTCTCGCCCTCTGTTTCAGCCCCTCTATTTCTCGCCCTCTGTTTCAGCCCCTCTGTTTTAGCCCCACTGTTTCAGCCCCTTTGTTTCAGCCCCTCTGTTTCTCGCCCTCTGTTTCAGCCGCTCTGTTTCTCGCCCTCTGTATCAGCCCCTCTGTTTCAGTCCCACTGTTTCAGTCCCTCTGTTTCTCGCCCTCTGTTTCTGGCCCTCTGTTTCAGCCCCTCTGTTTCTCGCTCTCTGTTTCAGCCCCTCTCTTTCAGCCCCTCTGTTTCAGCCCCTCTGTTTCTCGCCCTCTGTTTCAGCCACTCTGTTTGTTGCCCTCTGTTTCAGCCACTCTGTTTCTCACCCTCTGTTTCAGCCTCTCTGTTTCTCGCCCTCTGTTTCAGACCCTCTGTTTCAGCCCCTCTGTTTCAGCACCTCTGTTTCAGCCCCTCTGTTTCTCGCCCTCTGTTTCAGCCCCTCTGTTTCTCGCCCTCTGTTTCAGCCTCTCTGTTTCTCGCCCTCTGTTTCAGCCCCTCTGTTTCAGCCCCTCTGCTTCAGCCCCTCTATTTCTCGCCCTCTGCATCAGCCGCTTTGTTTCAGCCCCTCTGTTTCAGCCCCTCTTTTTCAGCCCCTCTGTTTCTCGCCCTCTGTTTCTCGCCCTCTGTTTCAGCCCCTCTCTTTCTCGCCCTCTGTTTCAGCCCCTCTGTTTCAGCCCCTCTGATTCAGCCCGTCTGATTCAGCCCCTCTGTTTCTCGCCCTCTGTTCCAGCCACTCTGTTTCAGCCCCTCAGTTTCTTGCACTCTGTTTCAGCCCCTCTGTTTCTCGAACTCTGTTTCAGTCCCTCTGTTTCTCGCCATCTGTTTCAGCCCCTCTGTTTCGCGCTCTCTGTTTCAGCCCCTCTGTTTCTGCTCCTCTGTTTCTCGCCCTCTGTTTCTGCCCCTCTGTTTCTCGCCCTCTGTTTAAGCCCCTCTGTTTCTCGCCCTCTGTTTCAGCCCGTCTGATTAAGCCCCTTTGTTTCAGCCCCTCTGATTAAGCCCCTCTGATTCAGCCCCTCTGAATCAGCCCCTCTGATTCAGCCCCTCTGTTTCAGCCCCTCTGTTTCAGCCCCTCTGTTTCTCGCCCTCTGTTTCAGCCCCTCTGTTTCTCACCCTCTGTTTCAGCCCCTCTGTTTCAGCCCCTCTGTTTCTCGCTCTGTGTTTCAGCCCATCTGTTTCTCGCCCTCTGTTTCAGCCCCTCTGATTCAGCCCCTCTGTTTCTCGCCCTCTGTTTCAGCCCCTCTGTTTCTCGCCCTCTGTTTCAGCCCCTCTGTTTCTCGCCCTCTGTTTCAGCCCCTCTGTTTCAGCCCCTCTGTTTCAGCCCCTCTGTTTCTCGCCCTCTTTTTCAGCCCCTCTGTTTCTCGCCCACTCTTTCAGCCCCTCTATTTCTCGCCCTCTGTTTCAGCCCCTCTGTTTTAGCCCCACTGTTTCAGCCCCTTTGTTTCAGCCCCTCTGTTTCTCGCCCTCTGTTTCAGCCGCTCTGTTTCTCGCCCTCTGTATCAGCCCCTCTGTTTCAGCCCCTCTGTTTCTCGCCCTCTGTTTCAGCCCCTCTGTTTCTTGCTCTCTGGTTCAGCCACTCTGTTTCTCGCCCTGTGTTTCAGCCTCTCTGTATCTCGCCCTCTGTTTCAGCCCCTCTGTTTCGCGCTCTCTGTTCCAGCCCCTTTGTTTCAGTCCCTCTGTTTCTCGCCCTCTGTTTCAGCCCCTCTGTTTCTGGCCCTCTGTTTCAGCCCCTCTGTTTCTCGCCCTCTGTTTCAGCCCCTCTGTTTCAGCCCCTCTGTTTCAGCCCCTCTGTATCTCGCCCTCTGTTTCAGCCCCTCTGTTTCTCGCCCTGTGTTTCAGCCCCTCTATTTCTCGCCCTCTGTTTCAGCCGCTCTGTTTCAGCCCCACTGTTTCAGCCCCTCTGTTTCAGCCCCTCTGTTTCTTGCCCTCTGTTTCAGCCACTCTGTTTATCGCCCTCTGTTTCTGCCTCTCTGTATCTCGCCCTCTGTTTCAGCCCCTCTGTTTCAGCCCCTCTGTTTCAGCCCCTCTGTTTCTCGCCCTCTGTTTCAGCCCCTCTGTTTCTCGCCCTCTGTTTCAGCCCCTCTGTTTCTCGCCCTCTGTTTCAGCCCCTCTGTTTCAGCCCCTCTGTTTCAGTCCCTCTGTTTCTCGCCCTCTGTTTCTCGCACTCTGTTTCAGCAACTCTGTTTCTCGCACTCTGTTTCAGCCCCTCTGTTTCTCGCCCTCTGTTTCAGCCCCTCTGTTTCAGCCCCTCTGTTTCTCGCCCTCTGTTTCAGCCCCTCTGTTTCCTGCCCTCTGTTTCAGCCCCTCTGTTTCTCGCCCTCTGTTTCAGCCTCTCTGTTTCTCGCCCTCGGATTCAGCCCCTCTGTTTCAGCCCCTCTGTTTAAGCCCCTCTGTTTCAGCCGCTCTGTTTCTTGCCCTCTGTTTCAGCCCCTCTGTTTTTCGCCCTCTGTTTCAGCCCCTCTGATTCAGCCACTCTGTTTCAGCCCCTCTGATTCAGCCCCTCTGTTTCAGCCCCTCTATTTCAGCCCCTTTGTTTCAGCCCCTCTGTTTCATCCACTCTGTTTCTCGCCCTCTGTTTCTCACCCTCTGTTTCTCGCCCTCTGTTTCTGCCCCTCTGTTTTTCGCCCTCTGTTTCAGCCCCTCTGTTTCTGCCCCTCTGTTTCAGGCTCTCTGTTTCAGCCCATCTGTTTCAGACCCTCTGTTTCAGCCCCTCTGTTTCTCGCCATCTGTTTCTCGCCCGCTGTTTCTGCCCCTTTGTTTCTCGCCCACTGTTTCAGCCCCTCTGTTTCAGTCCCTCTGATTCAGCCCCTCTGATTCAGCCCCTCTGTTTCTCGCCCTCTGTTTCAGCCCCTCTGTTTCAGCCCCTCTGTTTCTCGCCCTCTGTTTCAGCCCCTCTGTTTCTCGCCCTCTGTTTCAGCCCCTCTGTTTCTCGCCCTCTGTATCAGCCCCTCTGTTTCAGCCCCTCTGTTTCAGCCCCTCTGTTTCTACCTCTGTTTCAGCCCCTCTGTTTCTCGCCCTCTGTTTCAGCACCTCTGTTTCAGCCCCTCTGTTTCTCACCCTCTGTTTCAGCCCCTCTGTTTCTTGCCCTCTGTTTCAGCCACTCTGTTTATCGCCCTCTGTTTCAGCCTCTCTGTATCTCGCCCTCTGTTTCAGCCCCTCTGTTTCAGCCCCTCTGTTTCAGCCCCTCTGTTTCAGCCCTCTGTTTCTCGCCCTCTGTTTCAGGCCCTCTGTTTCTCGCCCTCTGTTTCAGCCTCTCTGTTTCTCGCCCTCTGTTTCAGCCCCTCTCTTTCAGCCCCTCTGTACCTCGCCCTCTGCTTCAGCCACTCTGTTTCTCGCCCTCTGTATCAGCCGCTTTGTTTCAGCCCCTCTGTTTCAGTCCCTCTGTTTCTCGCCCTCTGTTTCAGCCCCTCTGTTTCAGCCCCTCTGTTTCTCGCCCTCTGTTTCAGCCCCTCTGTTTCAGCCCCTCTGTTTCAGCCCTCTGTTTCTCGCCCTCTGTTTCAGGCCCTCTGTTTCTCGCCCTCTGTTTCAGCCTCTCTGTTTCTCGGCCTCTGTTTCAGCCCCTCTCTTTCAGCCCCTCTGTATCTCGCCCTCTGTTTCAGCCCCTCTGTTTCTCGCCCTCTGTATCAGCCGCTTTGTTTCAGCCCCTCTGTTTCAGCCCCTCTGTTTCAGTCCCTCTGTTTCTCGCCCTCTGTTTCAGCCCCTCTGTTTCAGCCCCTCTGATTCAGCGCATCTGATTCAGCCCCTCTGTTTCAGCCCGGTCTGTTTCTCGCCCTCTGTTTCAGCCCCTCTGTTTCTCGCCCTCTGTTTCAGCCCCTCTGTTTCTCGCCCTCTGTTTCAGTCCCTCTGTTTCGCGCTCTCTGTTCCAGCCCCTTTGTTTCAGTCCCTCTCTTTCTCGCCCTCTGTTTCTGCACGTCTCCTTCTCGCCCTCTGTTTCAGCCACTCTGTTTCTCGCCCTCTCTTTCAGTCCCTCTGTTTCTCGCCCTCTGTTTCAGCCCCTCTGATTCAGCCCCTCTGTTTCAGCCCCTCTGAATCAGCCCCTCTGATTCAGCCCCTCTGTTTCAGCCCCTCTGTTTCAGCCCCACTGTTTCTACCTCTGTTTCAGCCCCTCTGTTTCTCACCCTCTGTTTCTCGCCCTCTGTTTCAGCCCCTCTTTTTCTCGCCCTCTGTTTCAGCCCCTCTGTTTCAGCCCCTCTGTTTCAGTCCCTCTGTTTCTCGCCCTCTGTTTCAGCCCCTCTGTTTCAGCCCCTCTGTTTCTCGCCCTCTGTTTCAGCCCCTCTGTTTCTTGCCCTCTGTTTCAGCCACTCTGTTTATCGCCCTCTGTTTCAGCCTCTCTGTATCTCGCCCTCTGTTTCAGCCCCTCTGTTTCAGCCCCTCTGTTTCAGCCCCTCTGTTTCAGCCCTCTGTTTCTCGCCCTCTGTTTCAGGCCCTCTGTTTCTCGTCCTCTGTTTCAGCCTCTCTGTTTCTCGCCCTCTGTTTCAGCCCCTCTCTTTCAGCCCCTCTGTACCTCGCCCTCTGTTTCAGCCCCTCTGTTTCTCGCCCTCTGTATCAGCCGCTTTGTTTCAGCCCCTCTGTTTCAGTCCCTCTGTTTCTCGCCCTCTGTTTCAGCCCCTCTGTTTCAGCCCCTCTGTTTCTCGCCCTCTGTTTCAGCCCCTCTGTTTCAGCCCCTCTGTTTCAGCCCTCTGTTTCTCGCCCTCTGTTTCAGGCCCTCTGTTTCTCGCCCTCTGTTTCAGCCTCTCTGTTTCTCGCCCTCCGTTTCAGCCCCTCTCTTTCAGCCCCTCTGTATCTCGCCCTCTGTTTCAGCCCCTCTGTTTCTCGCCCTCTGTATCAGCCGCTTTGTTTCAGCCCCTCAGTTTCAGCCCCTCTGCTTCAGTCCCTCTGTTTCTCGCCCTCTGTTTCAGCCCCTCTGTTTCAGCCCCTCTGATTCAGCGCATCTGATTCAGCCCCTCTGTTTCAGCCCTGTCTGTTTCTCGCCCTCTGTTTCAGCCCCTCTGTTTCTCGCCCTCTGTTTCAGCCCCTCTGTTTCTCGCCCTCTGTTTCAGACCCTCTGTTTCAGCCCCTCTGTTTCAGTCCCTCTGTTTCTCGCCCTCTGTTTCAGCCCCTCTGTTTCAGCCCCTCTGTTTCTCGCCCTCTGTTTCAGCCCCTCTGTTTCTTGCCCTCTGTTTCAGCCACTCTGTTTATCGCCCTCTGTTTCAGCCTCTCTGTATCTCGCCCTCTGTTTCAGCCCCTCTGTTTCAGCCCCTCTGTTTCAGCCCCTCTGTTTCAGCCCTCTGTTTCTCGCCCTCTGTTTCAGGCCCTCTGTTTCTCGTCCTCTGTTTCAGCCTCTCTGTTTCTCGCCCTCTGTTTCAGCCCCTCTGTTTCTGCCCCTCTGTACCTCGCCCTCTGTTTCAGCCCCTCTGTTTCTCGCCCTCTGTATCAGCCGCTTTGTTTCAGCCCCTCTGTTTCAGTCCCTCTGTTTCTCGCCCTCTGTTTCAGCCCCTCTGTTTCAGCCCCTCTGTTTCTCGCCCTCTGTTTCAGCCCCTCTGTTTCAGCCCCTCTGTTTCAGCCCTCTGTTTCTCGCCCTCTGTTTCAGGCCCTCTGTTTCTCGCCCTCTGTTTCAGCCTCTCTGTTTCTCGCCCTCCGTTTCAGCCCCTCTCTTTCAGCCCCTCTGTATCTCGCCCTCTGTTTCAGCCCCTCTGTTTCTCGCCCTCTGTATCAGCCGCTTTGTTTCAGCCCCTCAGTTTCAGCCCCTCTGCTTCAGTCCCTCTGTTTCTCGCCCTCTGTTTCAGCCCCTCTGTTTCAGCCCCTCTGATTCAGCGCATCTGATTCAGCCCCTCTGTTTCAGCCCTGTCTGTTTCTCGCCCTCTGTTTCAGCCCCTCTGTTTCTCGCCCTCTGTTTCAGCCCCTCTGTTTCTCGCCCTCTGTTTCAGTCCCTCTGTTTCGCGCTCTCTGTTCCAGCCCCTTTGTTTCAGTCCCTCTGTTTCTCGCCCTCTGTTTCTGCACGTCTCCTTCTCGCCCTCTGTTTCAGCCACTCTGTTTCTCGCCCTCTCTTTCAGTCCCACTGTTTCTCGCCCTCTGTTTCAGCCCCTCTGATTCAGCCCCTCTGTTTCAGCCCCTCTGAATCAGCCCCTCTGATTCAGCCCCTCTGTTTCAGCCCCTCTGTTTCAGCCCCACTGTTTCTACCTCTGTTTCAGCCCCTCTGTTTCTCACCCTCTGTTTCACGCCCTCTGTTTCAGCCCCTCTGTTTCTCGCCCTCTGTTTCAGCCCCTCTGTTTCTCGCCCTCTGTTTCAGCGCCTCTGTTTCAGCCCCTCTGTTTCAGCCCCTCTGTATCTCGCCCTCTGTTTCAGCCCCTCTGTTTCTCGCCCTGTGTTTCAGCCCCTCTATTTCTCGCCCTCTGTTTCAGCCGCTCTGTTTCAGCCCCACTGTTTCAGCCCCTCTGTTTCAGCCCCTCTGTTTCTCGCCCTCTGTTTCAGCCCCTCTGTTTCTCGCCCTCTGTTTCAGCCCCTCTGTTTCTCGCCCTCTGTTTCAGCCCCTCTGTTTCTCGCCCTCTGTTTCAGCCCCTCTGTTTCAGCCCCTCTGTTTCAGTCCCTCTGTTTCTCGCCCTCTGTTTCTCGCACTCTGTTTCAGCCCCTCTGTTTCTCGCACTCTGTTTCAGCCCCTCTGTTTCTCGCCCTCTGTTTCAGCCCCTCTGTTTCAGCCCCTCTGTTTCTCGCCCTCTGCTTCAGCCCCTCTGTTTCCTGCCCTCTGTTTCAGCCCCTCTGTTTCTCGACCTCTGTTTCAGCCTCTCTGTTTCTCGCCCTCGGATTCAGCCCCTCTGTTTCAGCCCCTCTGTTTAAGCCCCTCTGTTTCAGCCGCTCTGTTTCTCGCCCTCTGTTTCAGCCCCTCTGTTTTTCGCCCTCTGTTTCAGCCCCTCTGATTCAGCCACTCTGTTTCAGCCCCTCTGATTCAGCCCCTCTGTTTCAGCCCCTCTATTTCGGCCCCTTTGTTTCAGCCCCTCTGTTTCATCCACTCTGTTTCTCGCCCTCTGTTTCTCACCCTCTGTTTCTCGCCCTCTGTTTCTGCCCCTCTGTTTTTCGCCCTCTGTTTCAGCCCCTCTGTTTCTGCCCCTCTGTTTCAAGCTCTCTGTTTCAGCCCATCTGTTTCAGCCCCTCTGTTTCAGCCCCTCTGTTTCTCGCCCTCTGTTTCTCGCCCGCTGTTTCAGCCCCTTTGTTTCTCGCCCACTGTTTCAGCCCCTCTGTTTCAGTCCCTCTGATTCAGCCCCTCTGATTCAGCCCCTCTGTTTCTCGCCCTCTGTTTCAGCCCCTCTGTTTCAGCCCCTCTGTTTCTGCCCCTCTGTTTCAGCCCCTTTGTTTCTCGCCCTCTGTTTCAGCCCCTCTGTTTCAGCCCCTCTGTTTCTGCCCCTCTGTTTCAGCCCCTCTGTTTCTCGCTCTCTGTTTCAGCCCCTTTGTTTCTCGCCCTCTGTTTCAGCCCCTCTGATTCAGACCCTCTGTTTCAGCCCCTCTGTTTCAGCCCCTCTGTTTCTCGCCCTCAGTTTCTGCCCCTCTGTTTCTCGCCCTCTGTTTCGGCCCCTCAGTTTCTCGCCCTCTGTTTCAGCCCCTCTGTTTCTCGCCTTCTGTTTCAGCCCCTCTGATTCAGCCCCTCTGTTTCAGCCCTTCTGATTCAGCCCCTCTGATTCAGCCCCTCTGTTTCTCGCCCTCTGTTTCAGCCCCTCTGTTTCAGCCCTTCTGTTTCAGCCCCTCTGTTTCAGCCCCTCTGTTTCTTGCCCTCTGTTTCAGCCCCTCTGTTTCAGCCCCTCTGTTTCTTGCCCTCTGTTTCAGCCCCTCTGTTTCAGCCCCTCTGTTTCTGCCCCTCTGTTTCAGCCCCTCTGTTTCTCGCCCTCTGTTTCAGCCCCTCTGTTTTTCGCTCTCTGTTTCAGCCCCTCTGTTTCTCGCCCTCTGTTTCAGGCTCTCTGATTCAGCCCGTCTGTTTCAGCCCCTCTGTTTCAGCCCCTCTATTTCTCGCCCTCTGTTTCTCGCTCGCTGTTTCAGCCCCTTTGTTTCTCGCCCTCTGTTTCAGCCCCTCTGATTCAGACCCTCTGTTTCAGCCCCTCTGTTTCAGCCCCTCTGTTTCTCGCCCTCAGTTTCTGCCCCTCTGTTTCTCGCCCTCTGTTTCAGCCCCTCTGTTTCAGCCCCTCTGTTTCTCGCCCTCTGTTTCAGCCCCTCTGTTTCTCGCCCTCTGTTTCAGCCCCTCTGTTTCAGCCCCTCTGTTTCTGCCCCTCTGTTTCAGCCCCTCTGTTTCTCGCCCTCTGTTTCAGCCCCTCTGTTTCAGCCCCTCTGTTTCTGCCCCTCTATTTCAGCCCCTCAGTTTCTCGCTCTCTGTTTCAGCCCCTTTGTTTCTCGCCCTCTGTTTCAGCCCCTCTGATTCAGACCCTCTGTTTCAGCCCCTCTGTTTCAGCCCCTCTGTTTCTCGCCCTCAGTTTCTGCCCCTCTGTTTCTCGCCCTCTGTTTCTGCCCCTCAGTTTCTCGCCCTCTGTTTCAGCCCCTCTGTTTCTCGCCTTCTGTTTCAGCCCCTCTGATTCAGCCCCTCTGTTTCAGCCCTTCTGATTCAGCCCCTCTGATTCAGCCCCTCTGTTTCTCGCCCTCTGTTTCAGCCCCTCTGTTTCAGCCCTTCTGTTTCAGCCCCTCTGTTTCAGCCCCTCTGTTTCTTGCCCTCTGTTTCAGCCCCTCTGTTTCAGCCCCTCTGTTTCTTGCCCTCTGTTTCAGCCCCTCTGTTTCAGCCCCTCTGTTTCTGCCCCTCTGTTTCAGCCCCTCTGTTTCTCGCCCTCTGTTTCAGCCCCTCTGTTTTTCGCCCTCTGTTTCAGCCCCTCTGTTTCTCGCCCTCTGTTTCAGGCTCTCTGATTCAGCCCGTCTGTTTCAGCCCCTCTGTTTCAGCCCCTCTATTTCTCGCCCTCTGTTTCTCGCTCGCTGTTTCAGCCCCTTTGTTTCTCGCCCTCTGTTTCAGCCCCTCTGATTCAGACCCTCTGTTTCAGCCCCTCTGTTTCAGCCCCTCTGTTTCTCGCCCTCAGTTTCTGCCCCTCTGTTTCTCGCCCTCTGTTTCAGCCCCTCTGTTTCAGCCCCTCTGTTTCTCGCCCTCTGTTTCAGCCCCTCTGTTTCTCGCCCTCTGTTTCAGACCCTCTGTTTCAGCCCCTCTGTTTCTCGCCCTCTGTTTCTGCCCCTCAGTTTCTCGCCCTCTGTTTCAGCCCCTCTGTTTCTCGCCTTCTGTTTCAGCCCCTCTGATTCAGCCCCTCTGTTTCAGCCCTTCTGATTCAGCCCCTCTGATTCAGACCCTCTGTTTCTCGCCCTCTGTTTCAGCCCCTCTGTTTCAGCCCTTCTGTTTCAGCCCCTCTGTTTCAGCCCCTCTGTTTCTTGCCCTCTGTTTCAGCCCCTCTGTTTCTCGACCTCTGTTTCAGTCCCTCTGTTTCTCGCCATCTGTTTCAGCCCCTCTGTTTCGCGCTCTCTGTTTCAGCCCCTCTGTTTCAGCTCCTCTGTTTCTCGCCCTCTGTTTCAGCCCCTCTGTTTCTCGCCCTCTGTTTCAGCCCCTCTGATTAAGCCCCTCTGTTTCAGCCCCTCTGAATCAGCCCCTCTGATTCAGCCCCTCTGTTTCAGCCCCTCTGTTTCAGCGCCTCTGTTTCTCGCCCTCTGTTTCAGCCCCTCTGTTTCTCACCCTCTGTTTCAGCCCCTCTGTTTCAGCCCCTCTGTTTCTCGCCCTCTGTTTCAGCCCCTCTGTTTCTCGCCCTCTGTTTCAGCCCCTCTGATTCAGCCCCTCTGTTTCTCGCCCTCTGTTTCTGCCCCTCAGTTTCTCGCCCTCTGTTTCAGCCCCTCTGTTTCTCGCCTTCTGTTTCAGCCCCTCTGATTCAGCCCCTCTGTTTCAGCCCTTCTGATTCAGCCCCTCTGATTCAGCCCCTCTGTTTCTCGCCCTCTGTTTCAGCCCCTCTGTTTCAGCCCTTCTGTTTCAGACCCTCTGTTTCAGCCCCTCTGTTTCTTGCCCTCTGTTTCAGCCCCTCTGTTTCAGCCCCTCTGTTTCTTGCCCTCTGTTTCAGCCCCTCTGTTTCAGCCCCTCTGTTTCTGCCCCTCTGTTTCAGCCCCTCTGTTTCTCGCCCTCTGTTTCAGCCCCTCTGTTTTTACCCTCTGTTTCAGCCCCTCTGTTTCTCGCCCTCTGTTTCAGGCTCTCTGATTCAGCCCGTCTGTTTCAGCCCCTCTGTTTCAGCCCCTCTGTTTCTCGCCCTCTGTTTCTCGCCCGCTGTTTCAGCCCCTTTGTTTCTCGCCCTCTGTTTCAGCCCCTCTGATTCAGACCCTCTGTTTCAGCCCCTCTGTTTCAGCCCCTCTGTTTCTCGCCCTCAGTTTCTGCCCCTCTGTTTCTCGCCCTCTGTTTCAGCCCCTCTGTTTCAGCCCCTCTGTTTCTCGCACTCTGTTTCAGCCCCTCTGTTTCTCGCCCTCTGTTTCAGACCCTCTGTTTCAGCCCCTCTGTTTCTCGCCCTCTGTTTCGGCCCCTCAGTTTCTCGCCCTCTGTTTCAGCCCCTCTGTTTCTCGCCTTCTGTTTCAGCCCCTCTGATTCAGCCCCTCTGTTTCAGCCCTTCTGATTCAGCCCCTCTGATTCAGCCCCTCTGTTTCTCGCCCTCTGTTTCAGCCCCTCTGTTTCAGCCCTTCTGTTTCAGCCCCTCTGTTTCAGCCCCTCTGTTTCTTGCCCTCTGTTTCAGCCCCTCTGTTTCTCGACCTCTGTTTCAGTCTCTCTGTTTCTCGCCATCTGTTTCAGCCCCTCTGTTTCGCGCTCTCTGTTTCAGACCCTCTGTTTCAGCTCCTCTGTTTCTCGCCCTCTGTTTCAGCCCCTCTGTTTCTCGCCCTCTGTTTCAGCCCCTCTGATTCAGCCACTCTGTTTCAGCCCCTCTGATTCAGCCCCTCTGTTTCAGCCCCTCTATTTCAGCCCCTTTGTTTCAGCCCCTCTGTTTCATCCACTCTGTTTCTCGCCCTCTGTTTCTCACCCTCTGTTTCTCGCCCTCTGTTTCTGCCCCTCTGTTTTTCGCCCTCTGTTTCAGCCCCTCTGTTTCTGCCCCTCTGTTTCAGGCTCTCTGTTTCAGCCCATCTGTTTCAGCCCCTCTGTTTCAGCCCCTCTGTTTCTCGCCCTCTGTTTCTCGCCTGCTGTTTCTGCCCCTTTGTTTCTCGCCCACTGTTTCAGCCCCTCTGTTTCAGTCCCTCTGATTCAGCCCCTCTGATTCAGCCCCTCTGTTTCTCGCCCTCTGTTTCAGCCCCTCTGTTTCAGCCCCTCTGTTTCTGCCCCTCTGTTTCAGCCCCTCTGTTTCTCGCCCTCTGTTTCAGCCCCTCTGTTTCAGCCCCTCTGTTTCTGCCCCTCTGTTTCAGCCCCTCTGTTTCTCGCTCTCTGTTTCAGCCCCTTTGTTTCTCGCCCTCTGTTTCAGCCCCTCTGATTCAGACCCTCTGTTTCAGCCCCTCTGTTTCAGCCCCTCTGTTTCTCGCCATCAGTTTCTGCCCCTCTGTTTCTCGCCCTCTGTTTCAGCCCCTCTGTTTCAGCCCCTCTGTTTCTCGCCCTCTGTTTCAGCCCCTCTGTTTCTTGCCCTCTGTTTCAGACCCTCTGTTTCAGCCCCTCTGTTTCTCGCCCTCTGTTTCTCGCCCTCTGTTTCAGACCCTCTGTTTCAGCCCTTCTGTTTCAGCCCCTCTTTTTCAGCCCCTCTGTTTCTTGCCCTCTGTTTCAGCCCCTCTGTTTCAGCCCCTCTGTTTCTTGCCCTCTGTTTCAGCCCCTCTGTTTCAGCCCCTCTGTTTCTGCCCCTCTGTTTCAGCCCCTCTGTTTCTCGCCCTCTGTTTCAGCCCCTCTGTTTTTCGCCCTCTGTTTCAGCACCTCTGTTTCTCGCCCTCAGTTTCTGCCCCTCTGTTTCTCGCCCTCTGTTTCAGCCCCTCTGTTTCAGCCCCTCTGTTTCTCGCCCTCTGTTTCAGCCCCTCTGTTTCTCGCCCTCTGTTTCAGCCCCTCTGTTTCTCGCCTTCTGTTTCAGCCCCTCTGTTTCAGCCCTTCTGATTCAGCCCCTCTGATTCAGCCCCTCTGTTTCTCGCCCTCTGTTTCAGCCGCTCTGTTTCAGCCCTTCTGTTTCAGCCCCTCTGTTTCAGCCCCTCTGTTTCTTGCCCTCTGTTTCAGCCCCTCTGTTTCTCGACCTCTGTTTCAGTCCCTCTGTTTCTCGCCATCTGTTTCAGCCCCTCTGTTTCGCGCTCTCTGTTTCAGCCCCTCTGTTTCAGCTCCTCTGTTTCTCGCCCTCTGTTTCAGCCCCTCTGTTTCTCGCCCTCTGTTTCAGCCCCTCTGATTAAGCCCCTCTGTTTCAGCCCCTCTGAATCAGCCCCTCTGATTCAGCCCCTCTGTTTCAGCCCCTCTGTTTCAGCGCCTCTGTTTCTCGCCCTCTGTTTCAGCCCCTCTGTTTCTCACCCTCTGTTTCAGCCCCTCTGTTTCAGCCCCTCTGTTTCTCGCTCTCTGTTTCAGCCCCTCTGTTTCTCGCCCTCTGTTTCAGACCCTCTGTTTCAGCCCCTCTGTTTCTCGCCCTCTGTTTCTGCCCCTCAGATTCTCGCCCTCTGTTTCAGCCCCTCTGTTTCTCGCCTTCTGTTTCAGCCCCTCTGATTCAGCCCCTCTGTTTCAGCCCTTCTGATTCAGCCCCTCTGATTCAGCCCCTCTGTTTCTCGCCCTCTGTTTCAGCCCCTCTGTTTCAGCCCTTCTGTTTCAGCCCCTCTGTTTCAGCCCCTCTGTTTCTTGCCCTCTGTTTCAGCCCCTCTGTTTCAGCCCCTCTGTTTCAGCCCTTCTGATTCAGCCCCTCTGATTCAGCCCCTCTGTTTCTCGCCCTCTGTTTCAGCCCCTCTGATTCAGCCCCTCTGTTTCAGCCCCTCTGTTTCAGCCCCACTGTTTCTACCTCTGTTTCAGCCCCTCTGTTTCTCACCCTCTGTTTCTCGCCCTCTGTTTCAGCCCCTCTGTTTCTCGCCCTCTGTTTCAGCCCCTCTGTTTCAGCCCCTCTGTTTCAGTCCCTCTGTTTCTCGCCCTCTGTTTCAGCCCCTCTGTTTCAGCCCCTCTGTTTCTCGCCCTCTGTTTCAGCCCCTCTGTTTCTTGCCCTCTGTTTCAGCCACTCTGTTTATCGCCCTCTGTTTCAGCCTCTCTGTATCTCGCCCTCTGTTTCTCGCCCTCTGTTTCAGCCCCTCTGTTTCTCGCCCTCTGTTTCAGCCCCTCTGTTTCAGCCCCTCTGTTTCAGTCCCTCTGTTTCTCGCCCTCTGTTTCAGCCCCTCTGTTCAGCCCCTCTGTTTCTCGCCCTCTGTTTCAGCCCCTCTGATTCAGACCCTCTGTTTCAGCCCCTCTGTTTCAGCCCCTCTGTTTCTCGCCCTCAGTTTCTGCCCCTCTGTTTCTCGCCCTCTGTTTCAGCCCCTCTGTTTCAGCCCCTCTGTTTCTCGCCCTCTGTTTCAGCCCCTCTGTTTCTCGCCCTCTGTTTCAGACCCTCTGTTTCAGCCCCTCTGTTTCTCGCCCTCTGTTTCTGCCCCTCAGTTTCTCGCCCTCTGTTTCAGCCCCTCTGTTTCTCGCCTACGGTTTCAGCCCCTCTGATTCAGCCCCTCTGTTTCAGCCCTTCTGATTCAGCCCCGCTGATTCAGCCCCTCTGTTTCTCGCCCTCTGTTTCAGCCCCTCTGTTTCAGCCCTTCTGTTTCAGCCCCTCTGTTTCAGCCCCTCTGTTTCTTGCCCTCTGTTTCAGCCCCTCTGTTTCTCGACCTCTGTTTCAGTCCCTCTGTTTCTCGCCATCTGTTTCAGCCCCTCTGTTTCGCGCTCTCTGTTTCAGCCCCTCTGTTTCAGCTCCTCTGTTTCTCGCCCTCTGTTTCAGCCCCTCTGTTTCTCGCCCTCTGTTTCAGCCCCTCTGATTAAGCCCCTCTGTTTCAGCCCCTCTGAATCAGCCCCTCTGATTCAGCCCCTCTGTTTCAGCCCCTCTGTTTCAGCGCCTCTGTTTCTCGCCCTCTGTTTCAGCCCCTCTGTTTCTCACCCTCTGTTTCAGCACCTCTGTTTCAGCCCCTCTGTTTCTCGCCCTCTGTTTCAGCCCCTCTGATTCAGCCCCTCTGTTTCTCGCCCTCTGTTTCTGCCCCTCAGTTTCTCGCCCTCTGTTTCAGCCCCTCTGTGTCTCGCCTTCTGTTTCAGCCCCTCTGATTCAGCCCCTCTGTTTCAGCCCTTCTGATTCAGCCCCTTTGATTCAGCCCCTCTGTTTCTCGCCCTCTGTTTCAGCCCCTCTGTTTCAGCCCTTCTGTTTCAGCCCCTCTGTTTCAGCCCCTCTGTTTCTTGCCCTCTGTTTCAGCCCCTCTGTTTCAGCCCCTCTGTTTCTTGCCCTCTGTTTCAGCCCCTCTGTTTCAGCCCCTCTGTTTCTGCCCCTCTGTTTCAGCCCCTCTGTTTCCCCCCCTCTGTTTCAGCCCCTCTGTTTTTCGCCCTCTGTTTCAGCCCCTCTGTTTCTCGCCCTCTGTTTCAGGCTCTCTGATTCAGCCCGTCTGTTTCAGCCCCTCTGTTTCAGCCCCTCTGTTTCTCGCCCTCTGTTTCTCGCCCGCTGTTTCAGCAACTTTGTTTCTCGCCCTCTGTTTCAGCCCCTCTGATTCAGACCCTCTGTTTCAGCCCCTCTGTTTCAGCCCCTCTGTTTCTCATCCTCAGTTTCTGCCCCTCTGTTTCTCGCCCTCTGTTTCAGCCCCTCTGTTTCAGCCCCTCTGTTTCTCGCCCTCTGTTTCAGCCCCTCTGTTTCTCGCCGTCTGTTTCAGACCCTCTGTTTCAGCCCCTCTGTTTCTCGCCCTCTGTTTCGGCCCCTCAGTTTCTCGCCCTCTGTTTCAGCCCCTCTGTTTCTCGCCTTCTGTTTCAGCCCCTCTGATTCAGCCCCTCTGTTTCAGCCCTTCTGATTCAGCCCCTCTGATTCAGCCCCTATGTTTCTCGCCCTCTGTTTCAGCCCCTCTGTTTCAGCCCTTCTGTTTCAGCCCCTCTGTTTCAGCCCCTCTGTTTCTTGCCCTCTGTTTCAGCCCCTCTGTTTCTCGACCTCTGTTTCAGTCTCTCTGTTTCTCGCCATCTGTTTCAGCCCCTCTGTTTCGCGCTCTCTGTTTCAGCCCCTCTGTTTCAGCTCCTCTGTTTCTCGCCCTCTGTTTCAGCCCCTCTGTTTCTCGCCCTCTGTTTCAGCCCCTCTGATTCAGCCACTCTGTTTCAGCCCCTCTGATTCAGCCCCTCTGTTTCAGCCCCTCTATTTCAGCCCCTTTGTTTCAGCCCCTCTGTTTCATCCACTCTGTTTCTCGCCCTCTGTTTCTCACCCTCTGTTTCTCGCCCTCTGTTTCTGCCCCTCTGTTTTTCGCCCTCTGTTTCAGCCCCTCTGTTTCTGCCCCTCTGTTTCAGGCTCTCTGTTTCAGCCCATCTGTTTCAGCCCCTCTGTTTCAGCCCCTCTGTTTCTCGCCCTCTGTTTCTCGCCCGCTGTTTCTGCCCCTTTGTTTCTCGCCCACTGTTTCAGCCCCTCTGTTTCAGTCCCTCTGATTCAGCCCCTCTGATTCAGCCCCTCTGTTTCTCGCCCTCTGTTTCAGCCCCTCTGTTTCAGCCCCTCTGTTTCTGCCCCTCTGTTTCAGCCCCTCTGTTTCTCGCCCTCTGTTTCAGCCCCTCTGTTTCAGCCCCTCTGTTTCTGCCCCTCTGTTTCAGCCCCTCTGTTTCTCGCTCTCTGTTTCAGCCCCTTTGTTTCTCGCCCTCTGTTTCAGCCCCTCTGATTCAGACCCTCTGTTTCAGCCCCTCTGTTTCAGCCACTCTGTTTCTCGCCCTCAGTTTCTGCCCCTCTGTTTCTCGCCCTCTGTTTCAGACCCACTGTTTCAGCCCCTCTGTTTCTCGCCCTCTGTTTCAGCCCCTCTGTTTCTCGCCCTCTGTTTCAGACCCACTGTTTCAGCCCCTCTGTTTCTCGCCCTCTGTTTCTGCCCCTCAGTTTCTCGCCCTCTGTTTCAGCCCCTCTGTTTCTCGCCTTCTGTTTCAGCCCCTCTGATTCAGCCCCTCTGATTCAGCCCCTCTGTTTCTCGCCCTCTGTTTCAGACCCTCTCTTTCAGCCCTTCTGTTTCAGCCCCTCTGTTTCAGCCCCTCTGTTTCTTGCCCTCTGTTTCAGCCCCTCTGTTTCAGCCCCTCTGTTTCTTGCCCTCTGTTTCAGCCCCTCTGTTTCAGCCCCTCTGTTTCTGCCCCTCTGTTTCTCATCCTCAGTTTCTGCCCCTCTGTTTCTCGCCCTCTGTTTCAGCCCCTCTGTTTCAGCCCCTCTGTTTCTCGCCCTCTGTTTCAGCCCCTCTGTTTCTCGCCGTCTGTTTCAGACCCTCTGTTTCAGCCCCTCTGTTTCTCGCCCTCTGTTTCGGCCCCTCAGTTTCTCGCCCTCTGTTTCAGCCCCTCTGTTTCTCGCCTTCTGTTTCAGCCCCTCTGATTCAGCCCCTCTGTTTCAGCCCTTCTGATTCAGCCCCTCTGATTCAGCCCCTATGTTTCTCGCCCTCTGTTTCAGCCCCTCTGTTTCAGCCCTTCTGTTTCAGCCCCTCTGTTTCAGCCCCTCTGTTTCTTGCCCTCTGTTTCAGCCCCTCTGTTTCTCGACCTCTGTTTCAGTCTCTCTGTTTCTCGCCATCTGTTTCAGCCCCTCTGTTTCGCGCTCTCTGTTTCAGCCCCTCTGTTTCAGCTCCTCTGTTTCTCGCCCTCTGTTTCAGCCCCTCTGTTTCTCGCCCTCTGTTTCAGCCCCTCTGATTCAGCCACTCTGTTTCAGCCCCTCTGATTCAGCCCCTCTGTTTCAGCCCCTCTATTTCAGCCCCTTTGTTTCAGCCCCTCTGTTTCATCCACTCTGTTTCTCGCCCTCTGTTTCTCACCCTCTGTTTCTCGCCCTCTGTTTCTGCCCCTCTGTTTTTCGCCCTCTGTTTCAGCCCCTCTGTTTCTGCCCCTCTGTTTCAGGCTCTCTGTTTCAGCCCATCTGTTTCAGCCCCTCTGTTTCAGCCCCTCTGTTTCTCGCCCTCTGTTTCTCGCCCGCTGTTTCTGCCCCTTTGTTTCTCGCCCACTGTTTCAGCCCCTCTGTTTCAGTCCCTCTGATTCAGCCCCTCTGATTCAGCCCCTCTGTTTCTCGCCCTCTGTTTCAGCCCCTCTGTTTCAGCCCCTCTGTTTCTGCCCCTCTGTTTCAGCCCCTCTGTTTCTCGCCCTCTGTTTCAGCCCCTCTGTTTCAGCCCCTCTGTTTCTGCCCCTCTGTTTCAGCCCCTCTGTTTCTCGCTCTCTGTTTCAGCCCCTTTGTTTCTCGCCCTCTGTTTCAGCCCCTCTGATTCAGACCCTCTGTTTCAGCCCCTCTGTTTCAGCCACTCTGTTTCTCGCCCTCAGTTTCTGCCCCTCTGTTTCTCGCCCTCTGTTTCAGCCCCTCTGTTTCAGCCCCTCTGTTTCTCGCCCTCTGTTTCAGCCCCTCTGTTTCTCGCCCTCTGTTTCAGACCCACTGTTTCAGCCCCTCTGTTTCTCGCCCTCTGTTTCTGCCCCTCAGTTTCTCGCCCTCTGTTTCAGCCCCTCTGTTTCTCGCCTTCTGTTTCAGCCCCTCTGATTCAGCCCCTCTGATTCAGCCCCTCTGTTTCTCGCCCTCTGTTTCAGACCCTCTCTTTCAGCCCTTCTGTTTCAGCCCCTCTGTTTCAGCCCCTCTGTTTCTTGCCCTCTGTTTCAGCCCCTCTGTTTCAGCCCCTCTGTTTCTTGCCCTCTGTTTCAGCCCCTCTGTTTCAGCCCCTCTGTTTCTGCCCCTCTGTTTCAGGCCCTCTGTTTCTCGCCCTCTGTTTCAGACCCTCTGTTTTTCGCCCTCTGTTTCTCGCCCTCTGTTTCAGGCTCTCTGATTCAGCCCGTCTGTTTCAGCCCCTCTGTTTCAGCCCCTCTGTTTCTCGCCCTCTGTTTCTCGCTCGCTGTTTCAGCCCCTTTGTTTCTCGCCCTCTGTTTCAGCCCCTCTGATTCAGACCCTCTGTTTCAGCCCCTCTGTTTCAGCACCTCTGTTTCTCGCCCTCAGTTTCTGCCCCTCTGTTTCTCGCCCTCTGTTTCAGCCCCTCTGTTTCAGCCCCTCTGTTTTTCGCCCTCTGTTTCAGCCCCTCTGTTTCTCGCCCTCTGTTTCAGCCCCTCTGTTTCTCGCCTTCTGTTTCAGCCCCTCTGATTCAGCCCCTCTGTTTCAGCCCTTCTGATTCAGCCCCTCTGATTCAGCCCCTCTGTTTCTCGCCCTCTGTTTCAGCCCCTCTGTTTCAGCCCTTCTGTTTCAGCCCCTCTGTTTCAGCCCCTCTGTTTCTTGCCCTCTGTTTCAGCCCCTCTGTTTCTCGACCTCTGTTTCAGTCCCTCTGTTTCTCGCCATCTGTTTCAGCCCCTCTGTTTCGCGCTCTCTGTTTCAGCCCCTCTGTTTCAGCTCCTGTGTTTCTCGCCCTCTGTTTCAGCCCCTCTGTTTCTCGCCCTCTGTTTCAGCCCCTCTGATTAAGCCCCTCTGTTTCAGCCCCTCTGAATCAGCCCCTCTGATTCAGCCCCTCTGTTTCAGCCCCTCTGTTTCAGCGCCTCTGTTTCTCGCCCTCTGTTTCAGCCCCTCTGTTTCTCACCCTCTGTTTCAGCCCCTCTGTTTCAGCCCCTCTGTTTCTCGCTCTCTGTTTCAGCCCCTCTGTTTCTCGCCCTCTGTTTCAGACCCTCTGTTTCAGCCCCTCTGTTTCTCGCCCTCTGTTTCTGCCCCTCAGTTTCTCGCCCTCTGTTTCAGCCCCTCTGTTTCTCGCCTTCTGTTTCAGCCCCTCTGATTCAGCCCCTCTGTTTCAGCCCTTCTGATTCAGCCCCTCTGATTCAGCCCCTCTGTTTCTCGCCCTCTGTTTCAGCCCCTCTGTTTCAGCCCTTCTGTTTCAGCCCCTCTGTTTCAGCCCCTCTGTTTCTTGCCCTCTGTTTCAGCCCCTCTGTTTCAGCCCCTCTGTTTCAGCCCTTCTGATTCAGCCCCTCTGATTCAGCCCCTCTGTTTCTTGCCCTCTGTTTCAGCCCCTCTGATTCAGCCCCTCTGTTTCAGCCCCTCTGTTTCAGCCCCACTGTTTCTACCTCTGTTTCAGCCCCTCTGTTTCTCACCCTCTGTTTCTCGCCCTCTGTTTCAGCCCCTCTGTTTCTCGCCCTCTGTTTCAGCCCCTCTGTTTCAGCCCCTCTGTTTCAGTCCCTCTGTTTCTCGCCCTCTGTTTCAGCCCCTCTGTTTCAGCCCCTCTGTTTCTCGCCCTCTGTTTCAGCCCCTCTGTTTCTTGCCCTGTGTTTCAGCCACTCTGTTTATCGCCCTCTGTTTCAGCCTCTCTGTATCTCGCCCTCTGTTTCAGCCCCTCTGTTTCAGCCCCTCTGTTTCAGCCCCTCTGTTTCAGCCCTCTGTTTCTCGCCCTCTGTTTCAGGCCCTCTGTTTCTCGCCCTCTGTTTCAGCCTCTCTGTTTCTCGCCCTCTGTTTCAGCCCCTCTCTTTCAGCCCCTCTGTACCTCGCCCTCTGTTTCAGCCCCTCTGTTTCTCGCCCTCTGTATCAGCCGCTTTGTTTCAGCCCCTCTGTTTCAGTCCCTCTGTTTCTCGCCCTCTGTTTCAGCCCCTCTGTTTCAGCCCCTCTGTTTCTCGCCCTCTGTTTCAGCCCCTCTGTTTCAGCCCCTCTGTTTCAGCCCTCTGTTTCTCGCCCTCTGTTTCAGGCCCTCTGTTTCTCGCCCTCTGTTTCAGCCTCTCTGTTTCTCGCCCTCTGTTTCAGCCCCTCTCTTTCAGCCCCTCTGTATCTCGCCCTCTGTTTCAGCCCCTCTGTTTCTCGCCCTCTGTATCAGCCGCTTTGTTTCAGCCCCTCTGTTTCAGCCCCTCTGTTTCAGTCCCTCTGTTTCTCACCCTCTGTTTCAGCCCCTCTGTTTCAGCCACTCTGATTCAGCGCATCTGATTCAGCCCCTCTGTTTCAGCCCGGTCTGTTTCTCGCCCTCTGTTTCAGCCCCTCTGTTTCTCGCCCTCTGTTTCAGCCCCTCTGTTTCTCGCCCTCTGTTTCAGTCCCTCTGTTTCGCGCTCTCTGTTCCAGCCCCTTTGTTTCAGTCCCTCTGTTTCTCGCCCTCTGTTTCTGCACGTCTCCTTCTCGCCCTCTGTTTCAGCCACTCTGTTTCTCGCCCTCTCTTTCAGTCCCTCTGTTTCTCGCCCTCTGTTTCAGCCCCTCTGATTCAGCCCCTCTGTTTCAGCCCCTCTGAATCAGCCCCTCTGATTCAGCCCCTCTGTTTCAGCCCCTCTGTTTCAGCCCCACTGTTTCTACCTCTGTTTCAGCCCCTCTGTTTCTCACCCTCTGTTTCTCGCCCTCTGTTTCAGCCCCTCTGTTTCTCGCCCTCTGTTTCAGCCCCTCTGTTTCTCGCCCTCTGTTTCAGCCCCTCTGTTTCAGCCCCTCTGTTTCAGCCCCTCTGTATCTCGCCCTCTGTTTCAGCCCCTCTGTTTCTCGCCCTGTGTTTCAGCCCCTCTATTTCTCGCCCTCTGTTTCAGACGCTCTGTTTCAGCCCCACTGTTTCAGCCCCTCTGTTTCAGCCCCTCTGTTTCTCGCCCTCTGTTTCAGCCCCTCTGTTTCTCGCCCTCTGTTTCAGCCCCTCTGTTTCTCGCCCTCTGTTTCAGCCCCTCTGTTTCTCGCCCTCTGTTTCAGCCCCTCTGTTTCAGCCCCTCTGTTTCAGTCCCTCTGTTTCTCGCCCTCTGTTTCTCGCACTCTGTTTCAGCCCCTCTGTTTCTCGCCCTCTGTTTCAGCCCCTCTGTTTCAGCCCCTCTGTTTCAGCCCCTCTGTTTCAGCCCCTCTGTTTCCTGCCCTCTGTTTCAGCCCCTCTGTTTCTCGCCCTCTGTTTCAGCCTCTCTGTTTCTCGCCCTCGGATTCAGCCCCTCTGTTTCAGCCCCTCTGTTTAAGCCCCTCTGTTTCAGCCGCTCTGTTTCTCGCCCTCTGTTTCAGCCCCTCTGTTTTTCGCCCTCTGTTTCAGCCCCTCTGATTCAGCCACTCTGTTTCAGCCCCTCTGATTCAGCCCCTCTGTTTCAGCCCCTCTATTTCAGCCCCTTTGTTTCAGCCCCTCTGTTTCATCCACTCTGTTTCTCGCCCTCTGTTTCTCACCCTCTGTTTCTCGCCCTCTGTTTCTGCCCCTCTGTTTTTCGCCCTCTGTTTCAGCCCCTCTGTTTCTGCCCCTCTGTTTCAGGCTCTCTGTTTCAGCCCATCTGTTTCAGACCCTCTGTTTCAGCCCCTCTGTTTCTCGCCCTCTGTTTCTCGCCCGCTGTTTCTGCCCCTTTGTTTCTCGCCCACTGTTTCAGCCCCTCTGTTTCAGTCCCTCTGATTCAGCCCCTCTGATTCAGCCCCTCTGTTTCTCGCCCTCTGTTTCAGCCCCTCTGTTTCAGCCCCTCTGTTTCTCGCCCTCTGTTTCATCCCCTCTGTTTCTCGCCCTCTGTTTCAGCCCCTCTGTTTCTCGCCCTCTGTATCAGCCCCTCTGTTTCAGCCCCTCTGTTTCAGCCCCTCTGTTTCTACCTCTGTTTCTCGCCCTCTGTTTCAGCCCCTCTGTTTCAGCCCCTCTGTTTCAGCCCCTCTGTTTCAGCCCCTCTGTTTCTTGCCCTCTGTTTCAGCCACTCTGTTTATCGCCCTCTGTTTCAGCCTCTCTGTATCTCGCCCTCTGTTTCAGCCCCTCTGTTTCTCGCCCTCTGTTTCAGCCCCTCTGATTAAGCCCCTCTGTTTCAGCCCCTCTGAATCAGCCCCTCTGATTCAGCCCCTCTGTTTCAGCCCCTCTGTTTCAGCGCCTCTGTTTCTCGCCCTCTGTTTCAGCCCCTCTGTTTCTCACCCTCTGTTTCAGCCCCTCTGTTTCAGCCCCTCTGTTTCTCGCTCTCTGTTTCAGCCCCTCTGTTTCTCGCCCTCTGTTTCAGACCCTCTGTTTCAGCCCCTCTGTTTCTCGCCCTCTGTTTCTGCCCCTCAGTTTCTCGTCCTCTGTTTCAGCCCCTCTGTTTCTCGCCTTCTGTTTCAGCCCCTCTGATTCAGCCCCTCTGTTTCAGCCCTTCTGATTCAGCCCCTCTGATTCAGCCCCTCTGTTTCTCGCCCTCTGTTTCAGCCCCTCTGTTTCAGCCCTTCTGTTTCAGCCCCTCTGTTTCAGCCCCTCTGTTTCTTGCCCTCTGTTTCAGCCCCTCTGTTTCAGCCCCTCTGTTTCAGCCCTTCTGATTCAGCCCCTCTGATTCAACCCCTCTGTTTCTCGCCCTCTGTTTCAGCCCCTCTGATTCAGCCCCTCTGTTTCAGCCCCTCTGTTTCAGCCCCACTGTTTCTACCTCTGTTTCAGCCCCTCTGTTTCTCACCCTCTGTTTCTCGCCCTCTGTTTCAGCCCCTCTGTTTCTCGCCCTCTGTTTCAGCCCCTCTGTTTCAGTCCCTCTGTTTCTCGCCCTCTGTTTCAGCCCCTCTGTTTCAGCCCCTCTGTTTCTCGCCCTCTGTTTCAGCCCCTCAGTTTCTTGCCCTCTGTTTCAGCCACTCTGTTTATCGCCCTCTGTTTCAGCCTCTCTGTATCTCGCCCTCTGTTTCTCGCCCTCTGTTTCAGCCCCTCTGTTTCTCGCCCTCTGTTTCAGCCCCTCTGTTTCAGCCCCTCTGTTTCAGTCCCTCTGTTTCTCGCCCTCTGTTTCAGCCCCTCTGTTTCTGCCCCTCTGTTTCTCGCCCTCTGTTTCAGCCCCTCTGATTCAGACCCTCTGTTTCAGCCCCTCTGTTTCAGCCCCTCTGTTTCTCGCCCTCAGTTTCTGCCCCTCTGTTTCTCGCCCTCTGTTTCAGCCCCTCTGTTTCAGCCCCTCTGTTTCTCGCCCTCTGTTTCAGCCCCTCTGTTTCTCGCCCTCTGTTTCAGACCCTCTGTTTCAGCCCCTCTGTTTCTCGCCCTAAGTTTCTGCCCCTCAGTTTCTCGCCCTCTGTTTCAGCCCCTCTGTTTCTCGCCTTCTGTTTCAGCCCCTCTGATTCAGCCCCTCTGTTTCAGCCCTTCTGATTCAGCCCCGCTGATTCAGCCCCTCTGTTTCTCGCCCTCTGTTTCAGCCCCTCTGTTTCAGCCCTTCTGTTTCAGCCCCTCTGTTTCAGCCCCTCTGTTTCTTGCCCTCTGTTTCAGCCCCTCTGTTTCTCGACCTCTGTTTCAGTCCCTCTGTTTCTCGCCATCTGTTTCAGCCCCTCTGTTTCACGCTCTCTGTTTCAGCCCCTCTGTTTCAGCTCCTCTGTTTCTCGCCCTCTGTTTCAGCCCCTCTGTTTCTCGCCCTCTGTTTCAGCCCCTCTGATTAAGCCCCTCTGTTTCAGCCCCTCTGAATCAGCCCCTCTGTTTCAGCCCCTCTGTTTCTCGCCCTCTGTTTCAGCCCCTCTGTTTCTTGCCCTCTGTTTCAGCCACTCTGTTTATCGCCCTCTGTTTCAGCCTCTCTGTATCTCGCCCTCTGTTTCAGCCCCTCTGTTTCAGCCCCTCTGTTTCAGCCCCTCTGTTTCAGCCCTCTGTTTCTCGCCCTCTGTTTCAGGCCCTCTGTTTCTCGCCCTCTGTTTCAGCCTCTCTGTTTCTCGCCCTCTGTTTCAGCCCCTCTCTTTCAGCCCCTCTGTACCTCGCCCTCTGTTTCAGCCCCTCTGTTTCTCGCCCTCTGTATCAGCCGCTTTGTTTCAGCCCCTCGGTTTCAGTCCCTCTGTTTCTCGCCCTCTGTTTCAGCCCCTCTGTTTCAGCCCCTCTGTTTCTCGCCCTCTGTTTCAGCCCCTCTGTTTCAGCCCCTCTGTTTCAGCCCTCTGTTTCTCGCCCTCTGTTTCAGGCCCTCTGTTTCTCGCCCTCTGTTTCAGCCTCTCTGTTTCTCGCCCTCTGTTTCAGCCCCTCTCTTTCAGCCCCTCTGTATCTCGCCCTCTGTTTCAGCCACTCTGTTTCTCGCCCTCTGTATCAGCCGCTTTGTTTCAGCCCCTCTGTTTCAGCCCCTCTGTTTCAGTCCCTCTGTTTCTCGCCCTCTGTTTCAGCCCCTCTGTTTCAGCCACTCTGATTCAGCGCATCTGATTCAGCCCCTCTGTTTCAGCCCGGTCTGTTTCTCGCCCTCTGTTTCAGCCCCTCTGTTTCTCGCCCTCTGTTTCAGCCCCTCTGTTTCTCGCCCTCTGTTTCAGTCCCTCTGTTTCGCGCTCTCTGTTCCAGCCCCTTTGTTTCAGTCCCTCTGTTTCTCGCCCTCTGTTTCTGCACGTCTCCTTCTCGCCCTCTGTTTCAGCCACTCTGTTTCTCGCCCTCTCTTTCAGTCCCTCTGTTTCTCGCCCTCTGTTTCAGCCCCTCTGATTCAGCCCCTCTGTTTCAGCCCCTCTGAATCAGCCCCTCTGATTCAGCCCCTCTGTTTCAGCCCCTCTGTTTCAGCCCCACTGTTTCTACCTCTGTTTCAGCCCCTCTGTTTCTCACCCTCTGTTTCTCGCCCTCTGTTTCAGCCCCTCTGTTTCTCGCCCTCTGTTTCAGCCCCTCTGTTTCTCGCCCTCTGTTTCAGCCCCTCTGTTTCAGCCCCTCTGTTTCAGCCCCTCTGTATCTCGCCCTCTGTTTCAGCCCCTCTGTTTCTCGCCCTGTGTTTCAGCCCCTCTATTTCTCGCCCTCTGTTTCAGCCGCTCTGTTTCAGACCCACTGTTTCAGCCCCTCTGTTTCAGCCCCTCTGTTTCTCGCCCTCTGTTTCAGCCCCTCTGTTTCTCGCCCTCTGTTTCAGCCCCTCTGTTTCTCGCCCTCTGTTTCAGCCCCTCTGTTTCTCGCCCTCTGTTTCAGCCCCTCTGTTTCAGCCCCTCTGTTTCAGTCCCTCTGTTTCTCGCCCTCTGTTTCTCGCACTCTGTTTCAGCCCCTCTGTTTCTCGCACTCTGTTTCAGCCCCTCTGTTTCTCGCCCTCTGTTTCAGCCCCTCTGTTTCAGCCCCTCTGTTTCTCGCCCTCTGTTTCAGCCCCTCTGTTTCCTGCCCTCTGTTTCAGCCCCTCTGTTTCTCGCCCTCTGTTTCAGCCTCTCTGTTTCTCGCCCTCGGATTCAGCCCCTCTGTTTCAGCCCCTCTGTTTAAGCCCCTCTGTTTCAGCCGCTCTGTTTCTCGCCCTCTGTTTCAGCCCCTCTGTTTTTCGCCCTCTGTTTCAGCCCCTCTGATTCAGCCACTCTGTTTCAGCCCCTCTGATTCAGCCCCTCTGTTTCAGCCCCTCTATTTCAGCCCCTTTGTTTCAGCCCCTCTGTTTCATCCACTCTGTTTCTCGCCCTCTGTTTCTCACCCTCTGTTTCTCGCCCTCTGTTTCTGCCCCTCTGTTTTTCGCCCTCTGTTTCAGCCCCTCTGTTTCTGCCCCTCTGTTTCAGGCTCTCTGTTTCAGCCCATCTGTTTCAGACCCTCTGTTTCAGCCCCTCTGTTTCTCGCCCTCTGTTTCTCGCCCGCTGTTTCTGCCCCTTTGTTTCTCGCCCCCTGTTTCAGCCCCTCTGTTTCAGTCCCTCTGATTCAGCCCCTCTGATTCAGCCCCTCTGTTTCTCGCCCTCTGTTTCAGCCCCTCTGTTTCAGCCCCTCTGTTTCTCGCCCTCTGTTTCATCCCCTCTGTTTCTCGCCCTCTGTTTCAGCCCCTCTGTTTCTCGCCCTCTGTATCAGCCCCTCTGTTTCAGCCCCTCTGTTTCAGCCCCTCTGTTTCTACCTCTGTTTCTCGCCCTCTGTTTCAGCCCCTCTGTTTCAGCCCCTCTGTTTCAGCCCCTCTGTTTCTCACCCTCTGTTTCAGCCCCTCTGTTTCTTGCCCTCTGTTTCAGCCACTCTGTTTATCGCCCTCTGTTTCAGCCTCTCTGTATCTCGCCCTCTGTTTCAGCCCCTCTGTTTCTCGCCCTCTGTTTCAGCCCCTCTGATTAAGCCCCTCTGTTTCAGCCCCTCTGAATCAGCCCCTCTGATTCAGCCCCTCTGTTTCAGCCCCTCTGTTTCAGCGCCTCTGTTTCTCGCCCTCTGTTTCAGCCCCTCTGTTTCTCACCCTCTGTTTCAGCCCCTCTGTTTCAGCCCCTCTGTTTCTCGCCCTCTGTTTCAGACCCTCTGTTTCAGCCCCTCTGTTTCTCGCCCTCTGTTTCTGCCCCTCAGTTTCTCACCCTCTGTTTCAGCCCCTCTGTTTCTCGCCTTCTGTTTCAGCCCCTCTGATTCAGCCCCTCTGTTTCAGCCCTTCTGATTCAGCCCCTCTGATTAAGCCCCTCTGTTTCTCGCCCTCTGTTTCAGCCCCTCTGTTTCAGCCCTTCTGTTTCAGCCCCTCTGTTTCAGCCCCTCTGTTTCTTGCCCTCTGTTTCAGCCCCTCTGTTTCAGACCCTCTGTTTCAGCCCTTCTGATTCAGCCCCTCTGATTCAGCCCCTCTGTTTCTCGCCCTCTGTTTCAGCCCCTCTGATTCAGCCCCTCTGTTTCAGCCCCTCTGTTTCAGCCCCACTGTTTCTACCTCTGTTTCAGCCCCTCTGTTTCTCACCCTCTGTTTCTCGCCCTCTGTTTCAGCCCCTCTGTTTCTCGCCCTCTGTTTCAGCCCCTCTGTTTCAGCCCCTCTGTTTCAGTCCCTCTGTTTCTCGCCCTCTGTTTCAGCCCCTCTGTTTCAGCCCCTCTGTTTCTCGCCCTCTGTTTCAGCCCCTCTGTTTCTTGCCCTCTGTTTCAGCCACTCTGTTTATCGCCCTCTGTTTCAGCCTCTCTGTATCTCGCCCTCTGTTTCTCGCCCTCTGTTTCAGCCCCTCTGTTTCAGCCCCTCTGTTTCAGCCCCTCTGTTTCTTGCCCTCTGTTTCAGCCCCTCTGTTTCTCGACCTCTGTTTCAGTCCCTCTGTTTCTCGCCATCTGTTTCAGCCCCTCTGTTTCGCGCTCTCTGTTTCAGCCCCTCTGTTTCAGCTCCTCTGTTTCTCGCCCTCTGTTTCAGCCCCTCTGTTTCTCGCCCTCTGTTTCAGCCCCTCTGATTAAGCCCCTCTGTTTCAGCCCCTCTGAATCAGCCCCTCTGATTCAGCCCCTCTGTTTCAGCCCCTCTGTTTCAGCGCCTCTGTTTCTCGCCCTCTGTTTCAGCCCCTCTGTTTCTCACCCTCTGTTTCAGCCCCTCTGTTTCAGCCCCTCTGTTTCTCGCCCTCTGTTTCAGCCCCTCTGTTTCTCGCCCTCTGTTTCAGCCCCTCTGATTCAGCCCCTCTGTTTCTCGCCCTCTGTTTCTGCCCCTCAGTTTCTCGCCCTCTGTTTCAGCCCCTCTGTTTCTCGCCTTCTGTTTCAGCCCCTCTGATTCAGCCCCTCTGTTTCAGCCCTTCTGATTCAGCCCCTCTGATTCAGCCCCTCTGTTTCTCGCCCTCTGTTTCAGCCCCTCTGTTTCAGCCCTTCTGTTTCAGCCCCTCTGTTTCAGCCCCTCTGTTTCTTGCCCTCTGTTTCAGCCCCTCTGTTTCAGCCCCTCTGTTTCTTGCCCTCTGTTTCAGCCCCTCTGTTTCAGCCCCTCTGTTTCAGCCCTTCTGATTCAGCCCCTCTGATTCAGCCCCTCTGTTTCTCGCCCTCTGTTTCAGCCCCTCTGTTTCAGCCCTTCTGTTTCAGCCCCTCTGTTTCAGCCCCTCTGTTTCTTGACCTCTGTTTCAGCCCCTCTGTTTCAGCCCCTCTGTTTCTTGCCCTCTGTTTCAGCCCCTCTGTTTCAGCCCCTCTGTTTCTGCCCCTCTGTTTCAGCCCCTCTGTTTCTCGCCCTCTGTTTCAGCCCCTCTGTTTTTCGCCCTCTGTTTCAGCCCCTCTGTTTCTCGCACTCTGTTTCAGGCTCTCTGATTCAGCCCGTCTGTTTCAGCCCCTCTGTTTCAGCCCTTCTGTTTCTCGCCCTCTGTTTCTCGCCCGCTGTTTCAGCAACTTTGTTTCTCGCCCTCTGTTTCAGCCCCTCTGATTCAGACCCTCTGTTTCAGCCCCTCTGTTTCAGCCCCTCTGTTTCTCGCCCTCTGTTTCAGCCCCTCTGTTTCTCGCCCTCTGTTTCAGACCCTCTGTTTCAGCCCCTCTGTTTCTCGCCCTCTGTTTCGGCCCCTCAGTTTCTCGCCCTCTGTTTCAGCCCCTCTGTTTCTCGCCTTCTGTTTCAGCCCCTCTGATTCAGCCCCTCTGTTTCAGCCCTTCTGATTCAGCCCCTCTGATTCAGCCCCTATGTTTCTCGCCCTCTGTTTCAGCCCCTCTGTTTCAGCCCTTCTGTTTCAGCCCCTCTGTTTCAGCCCCTCTGTTTCTTGCCCTCTGTTTCAGCCCCTCTGTTTCTCGACCTCTGTTTCAGTCTCTCTGTTTCTCGCTATCTGTTTCAGCCCCTCTGTTTCGCGCTCTCTGTTTCAGCCCCTCTGTTTCAGCTCCTCTGTTTCTCGCCCTCTGTTTCAGCCCCTCTGTTTCTTGCCCTCTGTTTCAGCCCCTCTGATTCAGCCACTCTGTTTCAGCCCCTCTGATTCAGCCCCTCTGTTTCAGCCCCTCTATTTCAGCCCCTTTGTTTCAGCCCCTCTGTTTCATCCACTCTGTTTCTCGCCCTCTGTTTCTCACCCTCTGTTTCTCGCCCTCTGTTTCTGCCCCTCTGTTTTTCGCCCTCTGTTTCAGCCCCTCTGTTTCTGCCCCTCTGTTTCAGGCTCTCTGTTTCAGCCCATCTGTTTCAGCCCCTCTGTTTCAGCCCCTCTGTTTCTCGCCCTCTGTTTCTCGCCCGCTGTTTCTGCCCCTTTGTTTCTCGCCCACTGTTTCAGCCCCTCTGTTTCAGTCCCTCTGATTCAGCCCCTCTGATTCAGCCCCTCTGTTTCTCGCCCTCTGTTTCAGCCCCTCTGTTTCAGCCCCTCTGTTTCTGCCCCTCTGTTTCAGCCCCTCTGTTTCTCGCCCTCTGTTTCAGCCCCTCTGTTTCAGCCCCTCTGTTTCTGCCCCTCTGTTTCAGCCCCTCTGTTTCTCGCTCTCTGTTTCAGCCCCTTTGTTTCTCGCCCTCTGTTTCAGCCCCTCTGATTCAGACCCTCTGTTTCAGCCCCTCTGTTTCAGCCACTCTGTTTCTCGCCCTCAGTTTCTGCCCCTCTGTTTCTCGCCCTCTGTTTCAGCCCCTCTGTTTCAGCCCCTCTGTTTCTCGCCCTCTGTTTCAGCCCCTCTGTTTCTCGCCCTCTGTTTCAGACCCTCTGTTTCAGCCCCTCTGTTTCTCGCCCTCTGTTTCTGCCCCTCAGTTTCTCGCCCTCTGTTTCAGCCCCTCTGTTTCTCGCCTTCTGTTTCAGCCCCTCTGATTCAGCCCCTCTGATTCAGCCCCTCTGTTTCTCGCCCTCTGTTTCAGACCCTCTCTTTCAGCCCTTCTGTTTCAGCCCCTCTGTTTCAGCCCCTCTGTTTCTTGCCCTCTGTTTCAGCCCCTCTGTTTCAGCCCCTCTGTTTCTTGCCCTCTGTTTCAGCCCCTCTGTTTCAGCCCCTCTGTTTCTGCCCCTCTGTTTCAGCCCCTCTGTTTCTCGCCCTCTGTTTCAGACCCTCTGTTTTTCGCCCTCTGTTTCAGCCCCTCTGTTTCTCGCCCTCTGTTTCAGGCTCTCTGATTCAGCCCGTCTGTTTCAGCCCCTCTGTTTCAGCCCCTCTGTTTCTCGCCCTCTGTTTCTCGCTCGCTGTTTCAGCCCCTTTGTTTCTCGCCCTCTGTTTCAGCCCCTCTGATTCAGACCCTCTGTTTCAACCCCTCTGTTTCAGCACCTCTGTTTCTCGCCCTCAGTTTCTGCCCCTCTGTTTCTCGCCCTCTGTTTCAGCCCCTCTGTTTCAGCCCCTCTGTTTCTCGCCCTCTGTTTCAGCCCCTCTGTTTCTCGCCCTCTGTTTCAGCCCCTCTGTTTCTCGCCTTCTGTTTCAGCCCCTCTGATTCAGCCCCTCTGTTTCAGCCCTTCTGATTCAGCCCCTCTGATTCAGCCCCTCTGTTTCTCGCCCTCTGTTTCAGCCCCTCTGTTTCAGCCCTTCTGTTTCAGCCCCTCTGTTTCAGCCCCTCTGTTTCTTGCCCTCTGTTTCAGCCCCTCTGGTTCTCGACCTCTGTTTCAGTCCCTCTGTTTCTCGCCATCTGTTTCAGCCCCTCTGTTTCGCGCTCTCTGTTTCAGCCCCTCTGTTTCAGCTCCTCTGTTTCTCGCCCTCTGTTTCAGCCCCTCTGTTTCTCGCCCTCTGTTTCAGCCCCTCTGATTAAGCCCCTCTGTTTCAGCCCCTCTGAATCAGCCCCTCTGATTCAGCCCCTCTGTTTCAGCCCCTCTGTTTCAGCGCCTCTGTTTCTCGCCCTCTGTTTCAGCCCCTCTGTTTCTCACCCTCTGTTTCAGCCCCTCTGTTTCAGCCCCTCTGTTTCTCGCTCTCTGTTTCAGCCCCTCTGTTTCTCGCCCTCTGTTTCAGACCCTCTGTTTCAGCCCCTCTGTTTCTCGCCCTCTGTTTCTGCCCCTCAGTTTCTCGCCCTCTGTTTCAGCCCCTCTGTTTCTCGCCTTCTGTTTCAGCCCCTCTGATTCAGCCCCTCTGTTTCAGCCCTTCTGATTCAGCCCCTCTGATTCAGCCCCTCTGTTTCTCGCCCTCTGTTTCAGCCCCTCTGTTTCAGCCCTTCTGTTTCAGCCCCTCTGTTTCAGCCCCTCTGTTTCTTGCCCTCTGTTTCAGCCCCTCTGTTTCAGCCCCTCTGTTTCAGCCCTTCTGATTCAGCCCCTCTGATTCAGCCCCTCTGTTTCTTGCCCTCTGTTTCAGCCCCTCTGATTCAGCCCCTCTGTTTCAGCCCCTCTGTTTCAGCCCCACTGTTTCTACCTCTGTTTCAGCCCCTCTGTTTCTCACCCTCTGTTTCTCGCCCTCTGTTTCAGCCCCTCTGTTTCTCGCCCTCTGTTTCAGCCCCTCTGTTTCAGCCCCTCTGTTTCAGTCCCTCTGTTTCTCGCCCTCTGTTTCAGCCCCTCTGTTTCAGCCCCTCTGTTTCTCGCCCTCTGTTTCAGCCCCTCTGTTTCTTGCCCTTTGTTTCAGCCACTCTGTTTATCGCCCTCTGTTTCAGCCTCTCTGTATCTCGCCCTCTGTTTCAGCCCCTCTGTTTCAGCCCCTCTGTTTCAGCCCCTCTGTTTCAGCCCTCTGTTTCTCGCCCTCTGTTTCAGGCCCTCTGTTTCTCGCCCTCTGTTTCAGCCTCTCTGTTTCTCGCCCTCTGTTTCAGCCCCTCTCTTTCAGCCCCTCTGTACCTCGCCCTCTGTTTCAGCCCCTCTGTTTCTCGCCCTCTGCATCAGCCGCTTTGTTTCAACCCCTCTGTTTCAGTCCCTCTGTTTCTCGCCCTCTGTTTCAGCCCCTCTGTTTCAGCCCCTCTGTTTCTCGCCCTCTGTTTCAGCCCCTCTGTTTCAGCCCCTCTGTTTCAGCCCTCTGTTTCTCGCACTCTGTTTCAGGCCCTCTGTTTCTCGCCCTCTGTTTCAGCCTCTCTGTTTCTCGCCCTCTGTTTCAGCCCCTCTCTTTCAGCCCCTCTGTATCTCGCCCTCTGTTTCAGCCCCTCTGTTTCTCGCCCTCTGTATCAGCCGCTTTGTTTCAGCCCCTCTGTTTCAGCCCCTCTGTTTCAGTCCCTCTGTTTCTCGCCCTCTGTTTCAGCCCCTCTGTTTCAGCCACTCTGATTCAGCGCATCTGATTCAGCCCCTCTGTTTCAGCCCGGTCTGTTTCTCGCCCTCTGTTTCAGCCCCTCTGTTTCTCGCCCTCTGTTTCAGCCCCTCTGTTTCTCGCCCTCTGTTTCAGTCCCTCTGTTTCGCGCTCTCTGTTCCAGCCCCTTTGTTTCAGTCCCTCTGTTTCTCGCCCTCTGTTTCTGCACGTCTCCTTCTCGCCCTCTGTTTCAGCCACTCTGTTTCTCGCCCTCTCTTTCAGTCCCTCTGTTTCTCGCCCTCTGTTTCAGCCCCTCTGATTCAGCCCCTCTGTTTCAGCCCCTCTGAATCAGCCCCTCTGATTCAGCCCCTCTGTTTCAGCCCCTCTGTTTCAGCCCCACTGTTTCTACCTCTGTTTCAGCCCCTCTGTTTCTCACCCTCTGTTTCTCGCCCTCTGTTTCAGCCCCTCTGTTTCTCGCCCTCTGTTTCAGCCCCTCTGTTTCTCGCCCTCTGTTTCAGCCCCTCTGTTTCAGCCCCTCTGTTTCAGCCCCTCTGTATCTCGCCCTCTGTTTCAGCCCCTCTGTTTCTCGCCCTGTGTTTCAGCCCCTCTATTTCTCGCCCTCTGTTTCAGCCGCTCTGTTTCAGCCCCACTGTTTCAGCCCCTCTGTTTCAGCCCCTCTGTTTCTCGCCCTCTGTTTCAGCCCCTCTGTTTCTCGCCCTCTGTTTCAGCCCCTCTGTTTCTCGCCCTCTGTTTCAGCCCCTCTGTTTCAGCCCCTCTGTTTCAGTCCCTCTGTTTCTCGCCCTCTGTTTCTCGCACTCTGTTTCAGCCCCTCTGTTTCTCGCCCTCTGTTTCAGCCCCTCTGTTTCAGCCCCTCTGTTTCTCGCCCTCTGTTTCAGCCCCTCTGTTTCCTGCCCTCTGTTTCAGCCCCTCTGTTTCTCGCCCTCTGTTTCAGCCTCTCTGTTTCTCGCCCTCGGATTCAGCCCCTCTGTTTCAGCCCCTCTGTTTAAGCCCCTCTGTTTCAGCTCCTCTGTTTCTCGCCCTCTGTTTCAGCCCCTCTGTTTCTCGCCCTCTGTTTCAGCCCCTCTGATTCAGCCACTCTGTTTCAGCCCCTCTGATTCAGCCCCTCTGTTTCAGCCCCTCTATTTCAGCCCCTTTGTTTCAGCCCCTCTGTTTCATCCACTCTGTTTCTCGCCCTCTGTTTCTCACCCTCTGTTTCTCGCCCTCTGTTTCTGCCCCTCTGTTTTTCGCCCTCTGTTTCAGCCCCTCTGTTTATGCCCCTCTGTTTCAGGCTCTCTGTTTCAGCCCATCTGTTTCAGCCCCTCTGTTTCAGCCCCTCTGTTTCTCGCCCTCTGTTTCTCGCCCGCTGTTTCTGCCCCTTTGTTTCTCGCCCACTGTTTCAGCCCCTCTGTTTCAGTCCCTCTGATTCAGCCCCTCTGATTCAGCCCCTCTGTTTCTCGCCCTCTGTTTCAGCCCCTCTGTTTCAGCCCCTCTGTTTCAGCCCCTCTGTTTCTACCTCTGTTTCTCGCCCTCTGTTTCAGCCCCTCTGTTTCAGCCCCTCTGTTTCAGCCCCTCTGTTTCTCACCCTCTGTTTCAGCCCCTCTGTTTCTTGCCCTCTGTTTCAGCCACTCTGTTTATCGCCCTCTGTTTCAGCCTCTCTGTATCTCGCCCTCTGTTTCAGCCCCTCTGTTTCAGCCCCTCTGTTTCAGCCCCTCTGTTTCAGCCCTCTGTTTCTCGCCCTCTGTTTCAGGCCCTCTGTTTCTCGCCCTCTGTTTCAGCCTCTCTGTTTCTCGCCCTCTGTTTCAGCCCCTCTCTTTCAGCCCCTCTGTACCTCGCCCTCTGTTTTAGCCCCTCTGTTTCTCGCCCTCTGTATCAGGCGCTTTGTTTCAGCCCCTCTGTTTCAGTCCCTCTGTTTCTCGCCCTCTGTTTCAGCCCCTCTGTTTCAGCCCCTCTGTTTCTCGCCCTCTGTTTCAGCCCCTCTGTTTCAGCCCCTCTGTTTCAGCCCTCTGTTTCTCGCCCTCTGTTTCAGCCTCTCTGTTTCTCGCCCTCTGTTTCAGCCCCTCTCTTTCAGCCCCTCTCTATCTCGCCCTCTGTTTCAGCCCCTCTGTTTCTCGCCCTCTGTATCAGCCGCTTTGTTTCAGCCCCTCTGTTTCAGCCCCTCTGTTTCAGCCCCTCTGTTTCAGCCCCTCTGTTTCAGCCCTCTGTTTCTCGCCCTCTGTATCAGCCGCTTTGTTTCAGCCCCTCTGTTTCAGCCCCTCTGTTTCAGCCCCTCTGTTTCAGCCCCTCTGTTTCAGCCCTCTGTTTCTCGCCCTCTGTTTCAGCCCCTCTGTTTCAGCCCCTCTGTTTCAGTCCCTCTGTTTCTCGCCCTCTGTTTCAGCCCCTCTGTTTCAGCCCCTCTGTTTCTCGCCCTCTGTTTCAGCCCCTCTGATTCAGACCCTCTGTTTCAGCCCCTCTGTTTCAGCCCCTCTGTTTCTCGCCCTCAGTTTCTGCCCCTCTGTTTCTCGCCCTCTGTTTCAGCCCCTCTGTTTCAGCCCCTCTGTTTCTCGCCCTCTGTTTCAGCCCCTCTGTTTCTCGCCCTCTGTTTCAGACCCTCTGTTTCAGCCCCTCTGTTTCTCGCCCTCTGTTTCTGCCCCTCAGTTTCTCGCCCTCTGTTTCAGCCCCTCTGTTTCTCGCCTTCTGTTTCAGCCCCTCTGATTCAGCCCCTCTGTTTCAGCCCTTCTGATTCAGCCCCGCTGATTCAGCCCCTCTGTTTCTCGCCCTCTGTTTCAGCCCCTCTGTTTCAGCCCTTCTGTTTCAGCCCCTCTGTTTCAGCCCCTCTGTTTCTTGCCCTCTGTTTCAGCCCCTCTGTTTCTCGACCTCTGTTTCAGTCCCTCTGTTTCTCGCCATCTGTTTCAGCCCCTCTGTTTCGCGCTCTCTGTTTCAGCCCCTCTGTTTCAGCTCCTCTGTTTCTCGCCCTCTGTTTCAGCCCCTCTGTTTCTCGCCCTCTGTTTCAGCCCCTCTGATTAAGCCCCTCTGTTTCAGCCCCTCTGAATCAGCCCCTCTGATTCAGCCCCTCTGTTTCAGCCCCTCTGTTTCAGCGCCTCTGTTTCTCGCCCTCTGTTTCAGCCCCTCTGTTTCTCACCCTCTGTTTCAGCCCCTCTGTTTCAGCCCCTCTGTTTCTCGCCCTCTGTTTCAGCCCCTCTGTTTCTCGCCCTCTGTTTCAGCCCCTCTGATTCAGCCCCTCTGTTTCTCGCCCTCTGTTTCTGCCCCTCAGTTTCTCGCCCTCTGTTTCAGCCCCTCTGTTTCTCGCCTTCTGTTTCAGCCCCTCTGATTCAGCCCCTCTGTTTCAGCCCTTCTGATTCAGCCCCTCTGATTCAGCCCCTCTGTTTCTCGCCCTCTGTTTCAGCCCCTCTGTTTCAGCCCTTCTGTTTCAGCCCCTCTGTTTCAGCCCCTCTGTTTCTTGCCCTCTGTTTCAGCCCCTCTGTTTCAGCCCCTCTGTTTCTTGCCCTCTGTTTCAGCCCCTCTGTTTCAGCCCCTCTGTTTCTGCCCCTCTGTTTCAGCCCCTCTGTTTCTCGCCCTCTGTTTCAGCCCCTCTGTTTTTCGCCCTCTGTTTCAGCCCCTCTGTTTCTCGCCCTCTGTTTCAGGCTCTCTGATGCAGCCCGTCTGTTTCAGCCCCTCTGTTTCAGCCCCTCTGTTTCTCGCCCTCTGTTTCTCGCCCGCTGTTTCAGCAACTTTGTTTCTCGCCCTCTGTTTCAGCCCCTCTGATTCAGACCCTCTGTTTCAGCCCCTCTGTTTCAGCCCCTCTGTTTCTCATCCTCAGTTTCTGCCCCTCTGTTTCTCGCCCTCTGTTTCAGCCCCTCTGTTTCAGCCCCTCTGTTTCTCGCCCTCTGTTTCAGCCCCTCTGTTTCTCGCCCTCTGTTTCAGACCCTCTGTTTCAGCCCCTCTGTTTCTCGCCCTCTGTTTCGGCCCCTCAGTTTCTCGCCCTCTGTTTCAGCCCCTCTGTTTCTCGCCTTCTGTTTCAGCCCCTCTGATTCAGCCCCTCTGTTTCAGCCCTTCTGATTCAGCCCCTCTGATTCAGCCCCTATGTTTCTCGCCCTCTGTTTCAGCCCCTCTGTTTCAGCCCTTCTGTTTCAGCCCCTCTGTTTCAGCCCCTCTGTTTCTTGCCCTCTGTTTCAGCCCCTCTGTTTCTCGACCTCTGTTTCAGTCTCTCTGTTTCTCGCCATCTGTTTCAGCCCCTCTGTTTCGCGCTCTCTGTTTCAGACCCTCTGTTTCAGCTCCTCTGTTTCTCGCCCTCTGTTTCAGCCCCTCTGTTTCTCGCCCTCTGTTTCAGCCCCTCTGATTCAGCCACTCTGTTTCAGCCCCTCTGATTCAGCCCCTCTGTTTCAGCCCCTCTATTTCAGCCCCTTTGTTTCAGCCCCTCTGTTTCATCCACTCTGTTTCTCGCCCTCTGTTTCTCACCCTCTGTTTCTCGCCCTCTGTTTCTGCCCCTCTGTTTTTCGCCCTCTGTTTCAGCCCCTCTGTTTCTGCCCCTCTCTTTCTGCCCCTCTGTTTCAGCCCCTCTGTTTCTCGCCCTCTGTTTCAGCCCCTCTGTTTCAGCCCCTCTGTTTCTGCCCCTCTGTTTCAGCCCCTCTGTTTCTCGCTCTCTGTTTCAGCCCCTTTGTTTCTCGCCCTCTGTTTCAGCCCCTCTGATTCAGACCCTCTGTTTCAGCCCCTCTGTTTCAGCCACTCTGTTTCTCGCCCTCAGTTTCTGCCCCTCTGTTTCTCGCCCTCTGTTTCAGCCCCTCTGTTTCAGCCCCTCTGTTTCTCGCCCTCTGTTTCAGCCCCTCTGTTTCTCGCCCTCTGTTTCAGACCCTCTGTTTCAGCCCCTCTGTTTCTCGCCCTCTGTTTCTGCCCCTCAGTTTCTCGCCCTCTGTTTCAGCCCCTCTGTTTCTCGCCTTCTGTTTCAGCCCCTCTGATTCAGCCCCTCTGATTCAGCCCCTCTGTTTCTCGCCCTCTGTTTCAGACCCTCTCTTTCAGCCCTTCTGTTTCAGCCCCTCTGTTTCAGCCCCTCTGTTTCTTGCCCTCTGTTTCAGCCCCTCTGTTTCAGCCCCTCTGTTTCTTGCCCTCTGTTTCAGCCCCTCTGTTTCAGCCCCTCTGTTTCTGCCCCTCTGTTTCAGCCCCTCTGTTTCTCGCCCTCTGTTTCAGACCCTCTGTTTTTCGCCCTCTGTTTCAGCCCCTCTGTTTCTCGCCCTCTGTTTCAGGCTCTCTGATTCAGCCCGTCTGTTTCAGCCCCTCTGTTTCAGCCCCTCTGTTTCTCGCCCTCTGTTTCTCGCTCGCTGTTTCAGCCCCTTTGTTTCTCGCCCTCTGTTTCAGCCCCTCTGATTCAGACCCTCTGTTTCAGCCCCTCTGTTTCAGCACCTCTGTTTCTCGCCCTCAGTTTCTGCCCCTCTGTTTCTCGCCCTCTGTTTCAGCCCCTCTGTTTCAGCCCCTCTGTTTCTCGCCCTCTGTTTCAGCCCCTCTGTTTCTCGCCCTCTGTTTCAGCCCCTCTGTTTCTCGCCTTCTGTTTCAGCCCCTCTGATTCAGCCCCTCTGTTTCAGCCCTTCTGATTCAGCCCCTCTGATTCAGCCCCTCTGTTTCTCGCCCTCTGTTTCAGCCCCTCTGTTTCAGCCCTTCTGTTTCAGCCCCTCTGTTTCAGCCCCTCTGTTTCTTGCCCTCTGTTTCAGCCCCTCTGTTTCTCGACCTCTGTTTCAGTCCCTCTGTTTCTCGCCATCTGTTTCAGCCCCTCTGTTTCGCGCTCTCTGTTTCAGCCCCTCTGTTTCAGCTCCTCTGTTTCTCGCCCTCTGTTTCAGCCCCTCTGTTTCTCGCCCTCTGTTTCAGCCCCTCTGATTAAGCCCCTCTGTTTCAGCCCCTCTGAATCAGCCCCTCTGATTCAGCCCCTCTGTTTCAGCCCCTCTGTTTCAGCGCCTCTGTTTGTCGCCCTCTGTTTCAGCCCCTCTGTTTCTCACCCTCTGTTTCAGCCCCTCTGTTTCAGCCCCTCTGTTTCTCGCTCTCTGTTTCAGCCCCTCTGTTTCTCGCCCTCTGTTTCAGACCCTCTGTTTCAGCCCCTCTGTTTCTCGCCCTCTGTTTCTGCCCCTCAGTTTCTCGCCCTCTGTTTCAGCCCCTCTGTTTCTCGCCTTCTGTTTCAGCCCCTCTGATTCAGCCCCTCTGTTTCAGCCCTTCTGATTCAGCCCCTCTGATTCAGCCCCTCTGTTTCTCGCCCTCTGTTTCAGCCCCTCTGTTTCAGCCCTTCTGTTTCAGCCCCTCTGTTTCAGCCCCTCTGTTTCTTGCCCTCTGTTTCAGCCCCTCTGTTTCAGCCCCTCTGTTTCAGCCCTTCTGATTCAGCCCCTCTGATTCAGCCCCTCTGTTTCTCGCCCTCTGTTTCAGCCCCTCTGATTCAGCCCCTCTGTTTCAGCCCCTCTGTTTCAGCCCCACTGTTTCTACCTCTGTTTCAGCCCCTCTGTTTCTCACCCTCTGTTTCTCGCCCTCTGTTTCAGCCCCTCTGTTTCTCGCCCTCTGTTTCAGCCCCTCTGTTTCAGCCCCTCTGTTTCAGTCCCTCTGTTTCTCGCCCTCTGTTTCAGCCCCTCTGTTTCAGCCCCTCTGTTTCTCGCCCTCTGTTTCAGCCCCTCTGTTTCTTGCCCTTTGTTTCAGCCACTCTGTTTATCGCCCTCTGTTTCAGCCTCTCTGTATCTCGCCCTCTGTTTCAGCCCCTCTGTTTCAGCCCCTCTGTTTCAGCCCCTCTGTTTCAGCCCTCTGTTTCTCGCCCTCTGTTTCAGGCCCTCTGTTTCTCGCCCTCTGTTTCAGCCTCTCTGTTTCTCGCCCTCTGTTTCAGCCCCTCTCTTTCAGCCCCTCTGTACCTCGCCCTCTGTTTCAGCCCCTCTGTTTCTCGCCCTCTGCATCAGCCGCTTTGTTTCAACCCCTCTGTTTCAGTCCCTCTGTTTCTCGCCCTCTGTTTCAGCCCCTCTGTTTCAGCCCCTCTGTTTCTCGCCCTCTGTTTCAGCCCCTCTGTTTCAGCCCCTCTGTTTCAGCCCTCTGTTTCTCGCCCTCTGTTTCAGGCCCTCTGTTTCTCGCCCTCTGTTTCAGCCTCTCTGTTTCTCGCCCTCTGTTTCAGCCCCTCTCTTTCAGCCCCTCTGTATCTCGCCCTCTGTTTCAGCCCCTCTGTTTCTCGCCCTCTGTATCAGCCGCTTTGTTTCAGCCCCTCTGTTTCAGCCCCTCTGTTTCAGTCCCTCTGTTTCTCGCCCTCTGTTTCAGCCCCTCTGTTTCAGCCACTCTGATTCAGCGCATCTGATTCAGCCCCTCTGTTTCAGCCCGGTCTGTTTCTCGCCCTCTGTTTCAGCCCCTCTGTTTCTCGCCCTCTGTTTCAGCCCCTCTGTTTCTCGCCCTCTGTTTCAGTCCCTCTGTTTCGCGCTCTCTGTTCCAGCCCCTTTGTTTCAGTCCCTCTGTTTCTCGCCCTCTGTTTCTGCACGTCTCCTTCTCGCCCTCTGTTTCAGCCACTCTGTTTCTCGCCCTCTCTTTCAGTCCCTCTGTTTCTCGCCCTCTGTTTCAGCCCCTCTGATTCAGCCCCTCTGTTTCAGCCCCTCTGAATCAGCCCCTCTGATTCAGCCCCTCTGTTTCAGCCCCTCTGTTTCAGCCCCACTGTTTCTACCTCTGTTTCAGCCCCTCTGTTTCTCACCCTCTGTTTCTCGCCCTCTGTTTCAGCCCCTCTGTTTCTCGCCCTCTGTTTCAGCCCCTCTGTTTCTCGCCCTCTGTTTCAGCCCCTCTGTTTCAGCCCCTCTGTTTCAGCCCCTCTGTATCTCGCCCTCTGTTTCAGCCCCTCTGTTTCTCGCCCTGTGTTTCAGCCCCTCTATTTCTCGCCCTCTGTTTCAGCCGCTCTGTTTCAGCCCCACTGTTTCAGCCCCTCTGTTTCAGCCCCTCTGTTTCTCGCCCTCTGTTTCAGCCCCTCTGTTTCTCGCCCTCTGTTTCAGCCCCTCTGTTTCTCGCCCTCTGTTTCAGCCCCTCTGTTTCAGCCCCTCTGTTTCAGTCCCTCTGTTTCTCGCCCTCTGTTTCTCGCACTCTGTTTCAGCCCCTCTGTTTCTCGCCCTCTGTTTCAGCCCCTCTGTTTCAGCCCCTCTGTTTCTCGCCCTCTGTTTCAGCCCCTCTGTTTCCTGCCCTCTGTTTCAGCCCCTCTGTTTCTCGCCCTCTGTTTCAGCCTCTCTGTTTCTCGCCCTCGGATTCAGCCCCTCTGTTTCAGCCCCTCTGTTTAAGCCCCTCTGTTTCAGCCGCTCTGTTTCTCGCCCTCTGGTTCAGCCCCTCTGTTTTTCGCCCTCTGTTTCAGCCCCTCTGATTCAGCCACTCTGTTTCAGCCCCTCTGATTCAGCCCCTCTGTTTCAGCCCCTCTATTTCAGCCCCTTTGTTTCAGCCCCTCTGTTTCATCCACTCTGTTTCTCGCCCTCTGTTTCTCACCCTCTGTTTCTCGCCCTCTGTTTCTGCCCCTCTGTTTTTCGCCCTCTGTTTCAGCCCCTCTGTTTATGCCCCTCTGTTTCAGGCTCTCTGTTTCAGCCCATCTGTTTCAGCCCCTCTGTTTCAGCCCCTCTGTTTCTCGCCCTCTGTTTCTCTCCCGCTGTTTCTGCCCCTTTGTTTCTCGCCCACTGTTTCAGCCCCTCTGTTTCAGTCCCTCTGATTCAGCCCCTCTGATTCAGCCCCTCTGTTTCTCGCCCTCTGTTTCAGCCCCTCTGTTTCAGCCCCTCTGTTTCAGCCCCTCTGTTTCTACCTCTGTTTCTCGCCCTCTGTTTCAGCCCCTCTGTTTCAGCCCCTCTGTTTCAGCCCCTCTGTTTCTCACCCTCTGTTTCAGCCCCTCTGTTTCTTGCCCTCTGTTTCAGCCACTCTGTTTATCGCCCTCTGTTTCAGCCTCTCTGTATCTCACCCTCTGTTTCAGCCCCTCTGTTTCAGCCCCTCTGTTTCAGCCCCTCTGTTTCAGCCCTCTGTTTCTCGCCCTCTGTTTCAGGCCCTCTGTTTCTCGCCCTCTGTTTCAGCCTCTCTGTTTCTCGCCCTCTGTTTCAGCCCCTCTCTTTCAGCCCCTCTGTACCTCGCCCTCTGTTTTAGCCCCTCTGTTTCTCGCCCTCTGTATCAGCCGCTTTGTTTCAGCCCCTCTGTTTCAGTCCCTCTGTTTCTCGCCCTCTGTTTCAGCCCCTCTGTTTCAGCCCCTCTGTTTCTCGCCCTCTGTTTCAGCCCCTCTGTTTCAGCCCCTCTGTTTCAGCCCTCTGTTTCTCGCGGTCTGTTTCAGCCTCTCTGTTTCTCGCCCTCTGTTTCAGCCCCTCTCTTTCAGCCCCTCTCTATCTCGCCCTCTGTTTCAGCCCCTCTGTTTCTCGCCCTCTGTATCAGCCGCTTTGTTTCAGCCCCTCTGTTTCAGCCCCTCTGTTTCAGCCCCTCTGTTTCAGCCCCTCTGTTTCAGCCCTCTGTTTCTCGCCCTCTGTATCAGCCGCTTTGTTTCAGCCCCTCTGTTTCAGTCCCTCTGTTTCTCGCCCTCTGTTTCAGCCCCTCTGTTTCAGCCCCTCTGTTTCTCGCCCTCTGTTTCAGCCCCTCTGCTTAACCCCCTTTGTTTCAGCCCTCTGTTTCTCGCCCTCTGTTTCAGCCTCTCTGTTTCTCGCCCTCTGTTTCAGCCCCTCTCTTTCAGCCCCTCTCTATCTCGCCCTCTGTTTCAGCCCCTCTGTTTCTCGCCCTCTGTATCAGCCGCTTTGTTTCAGCCCCTCTGTTTCAGTCCCTCTGTTTCTCGCCCTCTGTTTCAGCCCCTCTGTTTCTGCCCCTCTGTTTCTCGCCCTCTGTTTCAGCCCCGCTGTTTCAGCCCCTCTGTTTCAGCCCTCTGTTTCTCGCCCTCTGTTTCTCGCCCTCTGTTTCAGCCCCTCTGTTTCAGCCCCTCTGTTTCAGCCCCTCTGTTTCAGCCCCTCTCTTTCAGCCCCTCTGTATCTCACCCTCTGTTTCAGCCCCTCTGTTTCTCGCCCTCTGTATCAGCCGCTTTGTTTCAGCCCCTCTGTTTCAACCCCTCTGTTCCAGTCCCTCTGTTTCTCGCCCTCTGTTTCAGCCCCTCTGTTTCAGCCCCTCTGATTCAGCGCATCTGATTCAGCCCCTCTGTTTCAGCCCGGTCTGTTTCTCGCCCTCTGTTTCAGCCCCTCTGTTTCTCGCCCTCTGTTTCAGCCCCTCTGTTTCTCGCCCTCTGTTTCAGTCCCTCTGTTTCGCGCTCTCTGTTCCAGCCCCTTTGTTTCAGTCCCTCTGTTTCTCGCCCTCTGTTTCTGCACGTCTCCTTCTCGCCCTCTGTTTCAGCCACTCTGTTTCTCGCCCTCTCTTTTAGTCCCTCTGTTTCTCGCCCTCTGTTTCAGCCCCTCTGATTCAGCCCCTCTGTTTCAGCCCCTCTGAATCAGCCCCTCTGATTCAGCCCCTCTGTTTCAGCCCCTCTGTTTCAGCCCCACTGTTTCTACCTCTGTTTCAGCCCCTCTGTTTCTCACCCTCTGTTTCTCGCCCTCTGTTTCAGCCCCTCTGTTTCTCGCCCTCTGTTTCAGCCCCTCTGTTTCAGTCCCTCTGTTTCTCCCCCTCTGTTTCAGCCCCTCTGTTTCAGCCCCTCTGTTTCTCGCCCTCTGTTTCAGCCCCTCTGTTTCTTGCCCTCTGTTTCAGCCACTCTGTTTATCGCCCTCTGTTTCAGCCTCTCTGTATCTCGCCCTCTGTTTCAGCCCCTCTGTTTCAGCCCCTCTGTTTCAGCCCCTCTCTTTCAGCCCTCTGTTTCTCGCCCTCTGGTTCAGGCCCTCTGTTTCTCGCCCTCTGTTTCAGCCTCTCTGTTTCTCGCCCTCTGTTTCAGCCCCTCTCTTTCAGCCCCTCTGTACCTCGCCCTCTGTTTCAGCCCCTCTGTTTCTCGCCCTCTGTATCAGCCGCTTTGTTTCAGCCCCTCTGTTTCAGTCCCTCTGTTTCTCGCCCTCTGTTTCAGCCCCTCTGTTTCAGCCCCTCTGTTTCTCGCCCTCTGTTTCAGCCCCTCTGTTTCAGCCCCTCTGTTTCAGCCCTCTGTTTCTCGCCCTCTGTTTCAGGCCCTCTGTTTCTCGCCCTCTGTTTCAGCCTCTCTGTTTCTCGCCCTCCGTTTCAGCCCCTCTCTTTCAGCCCCTCTGTATCTCGCCCTCTGTTTCAGCCCCTCTGTTTCTCGCCCTCTGTATCAGCCGCTTTGTTTCAGCCCCTCTGTTTCACCCCCTCTGTTTCAGTCCCTCTGTTTCTCGCCCTCTGTTTCAGCCCCTCTGTTTCAGCCCCTCTGATTCAGCGCATCTGATTCAGCCCCTCTGTTACAGCCCGGTCTGTTTCTCGCCCTCTGTTTCAGCCCCTCTGTTTCTCGCCCTCTGTTTCAGCCCCTCTGTTTCTCGCCCTCTGTTTCAGTCCCTCTGTTTCGCGCTCTCTGTTCCAGCCCCTTTGTTTCAGTCCCTCTGTTTCTCGCCCTCTGTTTCTGCACGTCTCCTTCTCGCCCTCTGTTTCAGCCACTCTGTTTCTCGCCCTCTCTTTCAGTCCCTCTGTTTCTCGCCCTCTGTTTCAGCCCCTCTGATTCAGCCCCTCTGTTTCAGCCCCTCTGAATCAGCCACTCTGATTCAGCCCCTCTGTTTCAGCCCCTCTGTTTCAGCCCCACTGTTTCTACCTCTGTTTCAGCCCCTCTGTTTCTCACCCTCTGTTTCTCGCCCTCTGTTTCAGCCCCTCTGTTTCTCGCCCTCTGTTTCAGCCCCTCTGTTTCTCGCCCTCTGTTTCAGCCCCTCTGTTTCAGCCCCTCTGTTTCAGCCCCTCTGTATCTCGCCCTCTGTTTCAGCCCCTCTGTTTCTCGCCCTGTGTTTCAGCCCCTCTATTTCTCGCCCTCTGTTTCAGCCGCTCTGTTTCAGCCCCACTGTTTCAGCCCCTCTGTTTCAGCCCCTCTGTTTCTCGCCCTCTGTTTCAGCCCCTCTGTTTCTCGCCCTCTGTTTCAGCCCCTCTGTTTCTCGCCCTCTGTTTCAGCCCCTCTGTTTCAGCCCCTCTGTTTCAGTCCCTCTGTTTCTCACCCTCTGTTTCTCGCACTCTGTTTCAGCCCCTCTGTTTCTCGCACTCTGTTTCAGCCCCTCTGTTTCTCGCCCTCTGTTTCAGCCCCTCTGTTTCAGCCCCTCTGTTTCAGCCCCTCTGTATCTCGCCCTCTGTTTCAGCCCCTCTGTTTCTCGCCCTGTGTTTCAGCCCCTCTATTTCTCGCCCTCTGTTTCAGCCGCTCTGTTTCAGCCCCACTGTTTCAGCCCCTCTGTTTCAGCCCCTCTGTTTCTCGCCCTCTGTTTCAGCCCCTCTGTTTCTCGCCCTCTGTTTCAGCCCCTCTGTTTCTCGCCCTCTGTTTCAGCCCCTCTGTTTCAGCCCCTCTGTTTCAGTCCCTCTGTTTCTCGCCCTCTGTTTCTCGCACTCTGTTTCAGCCCCTCTGTTTCTCGCACTCTGTTTCAGCCCCTCTGTTTCTCGCCCTCTGTTTCAGCCCCTCTGTTTCAGCCCCTCTGTTTCTCGCCCTCTGTTTCAGCCCCTCTGTTTCCTGCCCTCTGTTTCAGACCCTCTGTTTCTCGCCCTCTGTTTCAGCCTCTCTGTTTCTCGCCCTCGGATTCAGCCCCTCTGTTTCAGCCTCTCTGTTTAAGCCCCGCTGTTTCAGCCGCTCTGTTTCTCGCCCTCTGTTTCAGCCCCTCTGTTTTTCGCCCTCTGTTTCAGCCCCTCTGATTCAGCCACTCTGTTTCAGCCCCTCTGATTCAGCCCCTCTGTTTCAGCCCCTCTATTTCAGCCCCTTTGTTTCAGCCCCTCTGTTTCATCCACTCTGTTTCTCGCCCTCTGTTTCTCACCCTCTGTTTCTCGCCCTCTGTTTCTGCCCCTCTGTTTTTCGGCCTCTGTTTCAGCCCCACTGTTTCTGCCCCTCTGTTTCAGGCTCTCTGTTTCAGCCCATCTGTTTCAGCCCCTCTGTTTCAGCCCCTCTGTTTCTCGCCCTCTGTTTCTCGCCCGCTGTTTCTGCCCCTTTGTTTCTCGCCCACTGTTTCAGCCCCTCTGTTTCAGTCCCTCTGATTCAGCCCCTCTGATTCAGCCCCTCTGTTTCTCGCCCACTGTTTCAGCCCCTCTGTTTCAGCCCCTCTGTTTCTGCCCCTCTGTTTCAGCCCCTCTGTTTCTCGCCCTCTGTTTCAGCCCCTCTGTTTCAGCCCCTCTGTTTCTCGCTCTCTGTTTCAGCCCCTTTGTTTCTCGCCCTCTGTTTCAGCCCCTCTGTTTCTCGCCTTCTGTTTCAGCCCCTCTGATTCAGCCCCTCTGTTTCAGCCCTTCTGATTCAGCCCCTCTGATTCAGCCCCTCTGTTTCTCGCCCTCTGTTTCAGCCCCTCTGTTTCAGCCCTTCTGTTTCAGCCCCTCTGTTTCAGCCCCTCTGTTTCTTGCCCTCTGTTTCAGCCCCTCTGTTTCAGCCCCTCTGTTTCTTGCCGTCTGTTTCAGCCCCTCTGTTTCAGCCCCTCTGTTTCTGCCCCTCTGTTTCAGCCCCTCTGTTTCTCGCCCTCTGTTTCAGCCCCTCTGTTTTTCGCCCTCTGTTTCAGCCCCTCTATTTCTCGCCCTCTGTTTCTCGCTCGCTGTTTCAGCCCCTTTGTTTCTCGCCCTCTGTTTCAGCCCCTCTGATTCAGACCCTCTGTTTCAGCCCCTCTGTTTCAGCCCCTCTGTTTCTCGCCCTCAGTTTCTGCCCCTCTGTTTCTCGCCCTCTGTTTCAGCCCCTCTGTTTCAGCCCCTCTGTTTCTCGCCCTCTGTTTCAGCCCCTCTGTTTCTCGCCCTCTGTTTCAGACCCTCTGTTTCAGCCCCTCTGTTTCTCGCCCTCTGTTTCTGCCCCTCAGTTTCTCGCCCTCTGTTTCAGCCCCTCTGTTTCTCGCCTTCTGTTTCAGCCCCTCTGATTCAGCCCCTCTGTTTCAGCCCTTCTGATTCAGCCCCTCTGATTCAGCCCCTCTGTTTCTCGCCCTCTGTTTCAGCCCCTCTGTTTCAGCCCTTCTGTTTCAGCCCCTCTGTTTCAGCCCCTCTGTTTCTTGCCCTCTGTTTCAGCCCCTCTGTTTCTCGACCTCTGTTTCAGTCCCTCTGTTTCTCGCCATCTGTTTCAGCCCCTCTGTTTCGCGCTCTCTGTTTCAGCCCCTCTGTTTCAGCTCCTCTGTTTCTCGCCCTCTGTTTCAGCCCCTCTGTTTCTCGCCCTCTGTTTCAGCCCCTCTGATTAAGCCCCTCTGTTTCAGCCCCTCTGAATCAGCCGCTCTGATTCAGCCCCTCTGTTTCAGCCCCTCTGTTTCAGCGCCTCTGTTTCTCGCCCTCTGTTTCAGCCCCTCTGTTTCTCACCCTCTGTTTCAGCCCCTCTGTTTCAGCCCCTCTGTTTCTCGCCCTCTGTTTCAGCCCCTCTGTTTCTCGCCCTCTGTTTCAGCCCCTCTGATTCAGCCCCTCTGTTTCTCGCCCTCTGTTTCTGCCCCTCAGTTTCTCGCCCTCTGTTTCAGCCCCTCTGTTTCTCGCCTTCTGTTTCAGCCCCTCTGATTCAGCCCCTCTGTTTCAGCCCTTCTGATTCAGCCCCTCTGATTCAGCCCCTCTGTTTCTCGCCCTCTGTTTCAGCCCCTCTGTTTCAGCCCTTCTGTTTCAGCCCCTCTGTTTCAGCCCCTCTGTTTCTTGCCCTCTGTTTCAGCCCCTCTGTTTCAGCCCCTCTGTTTCTTGCCCTCTGTTTCAGCCCCTCTGTTTCAGCCCCTCTGTTTCTGCCCCTCTGTTTCAGCCCCTCTGTTTCTCGCCCTCTGTTTCAGCCCCTCTGTTTTTCGCTCTCTGTTTCAGCCCCTCTGTTTCTCGCCCTCTGTTTCAGGCTCTCTGATTCAGCCCGTCTGTTTCAGCCCCTCTGTTTCAGCCCCTCTGTTTCTCGCCCTCTGTTTCTCGCCCGCTGTTTCAGCCCCTTTGTTTCTCGCCCTCTGTTTCAGCCCCTCTGATTCAGACCCTCTGTTTCAGCCCCTCTGTTTCAGCCCCTCTGTTTCTCGCCCTCAGTTTCTGCCCCTCTGTTTCTCGCCCTCTGTTTCAGCCCCTCTGTTTCAGCCCCTCTGTTTCTCGCCCTCTGTTTCAGCCCCTCTGTTTCTCGCCCTCTGTTTCAGACCCTCTGTTTCAGCCCCTCTGTTTCTCGCCCTCTGTTTCGGCCCCTCAGTTTCTCGCCCTCTGTTTCAGCCCCTCTGTTTCTCGCCTTCTGTTTCAGCCCCTCTGATTCAGCCCCTCTGTTTCAGCCCTTCTGATTCAGCCCCTCTGATTCAGCCCCTCTGTTTCTCTCCCTCTGTTTCAGCCCCTCTGTTTCAGCCCTTCTGTTTCAGCCCCTCTGTTTCAGCCCCTCTGTTTCTTGCCCTCTGTTTCAGCCCCTCTGTTTCTTGCCCTCTGTTTCAGTCTCTCTGTTTCTCGCCATCTGTTTCAGCCCCTCTGTTTCGCGCTCTCTGTTTCAGCCCCTCTGTTTCAGCTCCTCTGTTTCTCGCCCTCTGTTTCAGCCCCTCTGTTTCTCGCCCTCTGTTTCAGCCCCTCTGATTAAGCCACTCTGTTTCAGCCCCTCTGATTCAGCCCCTCTGTTTCAGCCCCTCTATTTCAGCCCCTTTGTTTCAGCCCCTCTGTTTCATCCACTCTGTTTCTCGCCCTCTGTTTCTCACCCTCTGTTTCTCGCCCTCTGTTTCTGCCCCTCTGTTTTTCGCCCTCTGTTTCAGCCCCTCTGTTTCTGCCCCTCTGTTTCAGGCTCTCTGTTTCGGCCCATCTGTTTCAGCCCCTCTGTTTCAGCCCCTCTGTTTCTCGCCCTCTGTTTCTCGCCCGCTGTTTCTGCCCCTTTGTTTCTCGCCCACTGTTTCAGCCCCTCTGTTTCAGTCCCTCTGATTCAGCCCCTCTGTTTCTCGCCCTCTGTTTCAGCCCCTCTGTTTCTCGCCCTCTGTATCAGCCGCTTTGTTTCAGCCCCTCTGCTTCAGCCCCTCTGTTTCAGTCCCTCTGTTTCTCGCCCTCTGTTTCAGCCCCTCTGTTTCAGCCCCTCTGATTCAGCGCATCTGATTCAGCCCCTCTGTTTCAGCCCGGTCTGTTTCTCGCCCTCTGTTTCAGCCCCTCTGTTTCTCGCCCTCTGTTTCAGCCCCTCTGTTTCTCGCCCTCTGTTTCAGTCCCTCTGTTTCGCGCTCTCTGTTCCAGCCCCTTTGTTTCAGTCCCTCTGTTTCTCGCCCTCTGTTTCTGCACGTCTCCTTCTCGCCCTCTGTTTCAGCCACTCTGTTTCTCGCCCTCTCTTTCAGTCCCTCTGTTTCTCGCCCTCTGTTTCAGCCCCTCTGATTCAGCCCCTCTGTTTCAGCCCCTCTGAATCAGCCACTCTGATTCAGCCCCTCTGTTTCAGCCCCTCTGTTTCAGCCCCACTGTTTCTACCTCTGTTTCAGCCCCTCTGTTTCTCACCCTCTGTTTCTCGCCCTCTGTTTCAGCCCCTCTGTTTCTCGCCCTCTGTTTCAGCCCCTCTGTTTCTCGCCCTCTGTTTCAGCCCCTCTGTTTCAGCCCCTCTGTTTCAGCCCCTCTGTATCTCGCCCTCTGTTTCAGCCCCTCTGTTTCTCGCCCTGTGTTTCAGCCCCTCTATTTCTCGCCCTCTGTTTCAGCCGCTCTGTTTCAGCCCCACTGTTTCAGCCCCTCTGTTTCAGCCCCTCTGTTTCTCGCCCTCTGTTTCAGCCCCTCTGTTTCTCGCCCTCTGTTTCAGCCCCTCTGTTTCTCGCCCTCTGTTTCAGCCCCTCTGTTTCTCGCCCTCTGTTTCAGCCCCTTTGTTTCAGCCCCTCTGTTTCAGTCCCTCTGTTTCTCGCCCTCTGTTTCTCGCACTCTGTTTCAGCCCCTCTGTTTCTCGCACTCTGTTTCAGCCCCTCTGTTTCTCGCCCTCTGTTTCAGCCCCTCTGTTTCAGCCCCTCTGTTTCTCGCCCTCTGTTTCAGCCCCTCTGTTTCCTGCCCTCTGTTTCAGCCCCTCTGTTTCTCGCCCTCTGTTTCAGCCTCTCTGTTTCTCGCCCTCGGATTCAGCCCCTCTGTTTCAGCCCCTCTGTTTAAGCCCCTCTGTTTCAGCCGCTCTGTTTCTCGCCCTCTGTTTCAGCCCCTCTGTTTTTCGCCCTCTGTTTCAGCCCCTCTGATTCAGCCACTCTGTTTCAGCCCCTCTGATTCAGCCCCTCTGTTTCAGCCCCTCTATTTCAGCCCCTTTGTTTCAGCCCCTCTGTTTCATCCACTCTGTTTCTCCCCCTCTGTTTCTCACCCTCTGTTTCTCGCCCTCTGTTTCTGCCCCTCTGTTTTTCGCCCTCTGTTTCAGCCCCTCTGTTTCTGCCCCTCTGTTTCAGGCTCTCTGTTTCAGCCCATCTGTTTCAGCCCCTCTGTTTCAGCCCCTCTGTTTCTCGCCCTCTGTTTCTCGCCCGCTGTTTCTGCCCCTTTGTTTCTCGCCCACTGTTTCAGCCCATCTGTTTCAGTCCCTCTGATTCAGCCCCTCTGATTCAGCCCCTCTGTTTCTCGCCCTCTGTTTCAGCCCCTCTGTTTCAGCCCCTCTGTTTCTGCCCCTCTGTTTCAGCCCCTCTGTTTCTCGCCCTCTGTTTCAGCCCCTCTGTTTCAGCCCCTCTGTTTCTGCCCCTCTGTTTCAGCCCCTCTGTTTCTCGCTCTCTGTTTCAGCCCCTTTGTTTCTCGCCCTCTGTTTCAGCCCCTCTGATTCAGACCCTCTGTTTCAGCCCCTCTGTTTCAGCCCCTCTGTTTCTCGCCCTCAGTTTCTGCCCCTCTGTTTCTCGCCCTCTGTTTCTGCCCCTCAGTTTCTCGCCCTCTGTTTCAGCCCCTCTGTTTCTCGCCTTCTGTTTCAGCCCCTCTGATTCAGCCCCTCTGTTTCAGCCCTTCTGATTCAGCCCCTCTGATTCAGCCCCTCTGTTTCTCGCCCTCTGTTTCAGCCCCTCTGTTTCAGCCCTTCTGTTTCAGCCCCTCTGTTTCAGCCCCTCTGTTTCTTGCCCTCTGTTTCAGCCCCTCTGTTTCAGCCCCTCTGTTTCTTGCCCTCTGTTTCAGCCCCTCTGTTTCAGCCCCTCTGTTTCTGCCCCTCTGTTTCAGCCCCTCTGTTTCTCGCCCTCTGTTTCAGCCCCTCTGTTTTTCGCCCTCTGTTTCAGCCCCTCTGTTTCTCGCCCTCTGTTTCAGGCTCTCTGATTCAGCCCGTCTGTTTCAGCCCCTCTGTTTCAGCCCCTCTATTTCTCGCCCTCTGTTTCTCGCTCGCTGTTTCAGCCCCTTTGTTTCTCGCCCTCTGTTTCAGCCCCTCTGATTCAGACCCTCTGTTTCAGCCCCTCTGTTTCAGCCCCTCTGTTTCTCGCCCTCAGTTTCTGCCCCTCTGTTTCTCGCCCTCTGTTTCAGCCCCTCTGTTTCAGCCCCTCTGTTTCTCGCCCTCTGTTTCAGCCCCTCTGTTTCTCGCCCTCTGTTTCAGACCCTCTGTTTCAGCCCCTCTGTTTCTCGCCCTCTGTTTCTGCCCCTCAGTTTCTCGCCCTCTGTTTCAGCCCCTCTGTTTCTCGCCTTCTGTTTCAGCCCCTCTGATTCAGCCCCTCTGTTTCAGCCCTTCTGATTCAGCCCCTCTGATTCAGCCCCTCTGTTTCTCGCCCTCTGTTTCAGCCCCTCTGTTTCAGCCCTTCTGTTTCAGCCCCTCTGTTTCAGCCCCTCTGTTTCTTGCCCTCTGTTTCAGCCCCTCTGTTTCTCGACCTCTGTTTCAGTCCCTCTGTTTCTCGCCATCTGTTTCAGCCCCTCTGTTTCGCGCTCTCTGTTTCAGCCCCTCTGTTTCAGCTCCTCTGTTTCTCGCCCTCTGTTTCTGCCCCTCTGTTTCTCGCCCTCTGTTTCAGCCCCTCTGATTAAGCCCCTCTGTTTCAGCCCCTCTGAATCAGCCCCTCTGATTCAGCCCCTCTGTTTCAGCCCCTCTGTTTCAGCGCCTCTGTTTCTCGCCCTCTGTTTCAGCCCCTCTGTTTCTCACCCTCTGTTTCAGCCCCTCTGTTTCAGCCCCTCTGTTTCTCGCCCTCTGTTTCAGCCCCTCTGTTTCTCGCCCTCTGTTTCAGCCCCTCTGATTCAGCCCCTCTGTTTCTCGCCCTCTGTTTCTGCCCCTCAGTTTCTCGCCCTCTGTTTCAGCCCCTCTGTTTCTCGCCTTCTGTTTCAGCCCCTCTGATTCAGCCCCTCTGTTTCAGCCCTTCTGATTCAGCCCCTCTGATTCAGCCCCTCTGTTTCTCGCCCTCTGTTTCAGCCCCTCTGTTTCAGCCCTTCTGTTTCAGCCCCTCTGTTTCAGCCCCTCTGTTTCTTGCCCTCTGTTTCAGCCCCTCTGTTTCAGCCCCTCTGTTTCTTGCCCTCTGTTTCAGCCCCTCTGTTTCAGCCCCTCTGTTTCTGCCCCTCTGTTTCAGCCCCTCTGTTTCTCGCCCTCTGTTTCAGCCCCTCTGTTTTTCGCCCTCTGTTTCAGCCCCTCTGTTTCTCGCCCACTGTTTCAGTCTCTCTGATTCAGCCCGTCTGTTTCAGCCCCTCTGTTTCAGCCCCTCTGTTTCTCGCCCTCTGTTTCTCGCCCGCTGTTTCAGCCCCTTTGTTTCTCGCCCTCTGTTTCAGCCCCTCTGATTCAGACCCTCTGTTTCAGCCCCTCTGTTTCAGCCCCTCTGTTTCTCGCCCTCAGTTTCTGCCCCTCTGTTTCTCGCCCTCTGTTTCAGCCCCTCTGTTTCAGCCCCTCTGTTTCTCGCCCTCTGTTTCAGCCCCTCTGTTTCTCGCCCTCTGTTTCAGACCCTCTGTTTCAGCCCCTCTGTTTCTCGCCCTCTGTTTCGGCCCCTCAGTTTCTCGCCCTCTGTTTCAGCCCCTCTGTTTCTCGCCTTCTGTTTCAGCCCCTCTGATTCAGCCCCTCTGTTTCAGCCCTTCTGATTCAGCCCCTCTGATTCAGCCCCTCTGTTTCTCGCCCTCTGTTTCAGCCCCTCTGTTTCATCCCTTCTGTTTCAGCCCCTCTGTTTCAGCCCCTCTGTTTCTTGCCCTCTGTTTCAGCCCCTCTGTTTCTCGACCTCTGTTTCAGTCTCTCTGTTTCTCGCCATCTGTTTCAGCCCTTCTGTTTCGCGCTCTCTGTTTCAGCCCCTCTGTTTCAGCTCCTCTGTTTCTCGCCCTCTGTTTCAGCCCCTCTGTTTCTCGCCCTCTGTTTCAGCCCCTCTGATTCAGCCACTCTGTTTCAGCCCCTCTGATTCAGCCCCTCTGTTTCAGCCCCTCTATTTCAGCCCCTTTGTTTCAGCCCCTCTGTTTCATCCACTCTGTTTCTCGCCCTCTGTTTCTCACCCTCTGTTTCTCGCCCTCTGTTTCTGCCCCTCTGTTTTTCGCCCTCTGTTTCAGCCCCTCTGTTTCTGCCCCTCTGTTTCAGGCTCTCTGTTTCAGCCCATCTGTTTCAGCCCCTCTGTTTCAGCCCCTCTGTTTCTCGACCTCTGTTTCTCGCCCGCTGTTTCTGCCCCTTTGTTTCTCGCCCACTGTTTCAGCCCCTCTGTTTCAGTCCCTCTGATTCAGCCCCTCTGATTCAGCCCCTCTGTTTCTCGCCCTCTGTTTCAGCCCCTCTGTTTCAGCCCCTCTGTTTCTGCCCCTCTGTTTCAGCCCCTCTGTTTCTCGCCCTCTGTTTCAGCCCCTCTGTTTCAGCCCCTCTGTTTCTGCCCCTCTGTTTCAGCCCCTCTGTTTCTCGCTCTCTGTTTCAGCCCCTTTGTTTCTCGCCCTCTGTTTCAGCCCCTCTGTTTCAGACCCTCTGTTTCAGCCCCTCTGTTTCAGCCCCTCTGTTTCTCGCCCTCAGTTTCTGCCCCTCTGTTTCTCGCCCTCTGTTTCAGCCCCTCTGTTTCAGCCCCTCTGTTTCTCGCCCTCTGTTTCAGCCCCTCTGTTTCTCGCCCTCTGTTTCAGACCCTCTGTTTCAGCCTCTCTGTTTCTCGCCCTCTGTTTCTGCCCCTCAGTTTCTCGCCCTCTGTTTCAGCCCCTCTGTTTCTCGCCTTCTGTTTCAGCCCCTCTGATTCAGCCCCTCTGATTCAGCCCCTCTGTTTCTCGCCCTCTGTTTCAGACCCTCTCTTTCAGCCCTTCTGTTTCAGCCCCTCTGTTTCAGCCCCTCTGTTTCTTGCCCTCTGTTTCAGCCCCTCTGTTTCAGCCCCTCTGTTTCTTGCCCTCTGTTTCAGCCCCTCTGTTTCAGCCCCTCTGTTTCTGCCCCTCTGTTTCAGCCCCTCTGTTTCTCGCCCTCTGTTTCAGCCCCTCTGTTTTTCGCCCTCTGTTTCAGCCCCTCTGTTTCTCGCCCTCTGTTTCAGGCTCTCTGATTCAGCCCGTCTGTTTCAGCCCCTCTGTTTCAGCCCCGCTGTTTCTCGCCCTCTGTTTCTCGCTCGCTGTTTCAGCCCCTTTGTTTCTCGCCCTCTGTTTCAGCCCCTCTGATTCAGACCCTCTGTTTCAGCCCCTCTGTTTCAGCACCTCTGTTTCTCGCCCTCAGTTTCTGCCCCTCTGTTTCTCGCCCTCTGTTTCAGCCCCTCTGTTTCAGCCCCTCTGTTTCTCGCCCTCTGTTTCAGCCCCTCTGTTTCTCGCCCTCTGTTTCAGCCCCTCTGTTTCTCGCCTTCTGTTTCAGCCCCTCTGATTCAGCCCGTCTGTTTCAGCCCTTCTGATTCAGCCCCTCTGATTCAGCCCCTCTGTTTCTCGCCCTCTGTTTCAGCCCCTCTGTTTCAGCCCTTCTGTTTCAGCCCCTCTGTTTCAGCCCCTCTGTTTCTTGCCCTCTGTTTCAGCCCCTCTGTTTCTCGACCTCTGTTTCAGTCCCTCTGTTTCTCGCCATCTGTTTCAGCCCCTCTGTTTCGCGCTCTCTGTTTCAGCCCCTCTGTTTCAGCTCCTCTGTTTCTCGCCCTCTGTTTCAGCCCCTCTGTTTCTCGCCCTCTGTTTCAGCCCCTCTGATTAAGCCCCTCTGTTTCAGCCCCTCTGAATCAGCCGCTCTGATTCAGCCCCTCTGTTTCAGCCCCTCTGTTTCAGCGCCTCTGTTTCTCGCCCTCTGTTTCAGCCCCTCTGTTTCTCGCCCTCTGTTTCAGCCCCTCTGTTTCTCGCCCTCTGTTTCAGCCCCTCTGTTTCTCACCCTCTGTTTCAGCCCCTCTGTTTCAGCCCCTCTGTTTCTCGCTCTCTGTTTCAGCCCCTCTGTTTCTCGCCCTCTGTTTCAGACCCTCTGTTTCAGCCCCTCTGTTTCTCGCCCTCTGTTTCTGCCCCTCAGTTTCTCGCCCTCTGTTTCAGCCCCTCTGTTTCTCGCCTTCTGTTTCAGCCCCTCTGATTCAGCCCCTCTGTTTCAGCCCTTCTGATTCAGCCCCTCTGATTCAGCCCCTCTGTTTCTCGCCCTCTGTTTCAGCCCCTCTGTTTCAGCCCTTCTGTTTCAGCCCCTCTGTTTCAGCCCCTCTGTTTCTTGCCCTCTGTTTCAGCCCCTCTGTTTCAGCCCCTCTGTTTCTTGCCCTCTGTTTCAGCCCCTCTGTTTCAGCCCCTCTGTTTCTGCCCCTCTGTTTCAGCCCCTCTGTTTCTCGCCCTCTGTTTCAGCCCCTCTGTTTTTCGCCCTCTGTTTCAGCCCCTCTGTTTCTCGCCCTCTGTTTCAGGCTCTCTGATTCAGCCCGTCTGTTTCAGCCCCTCTGTTTCAGCCCCTCTGTTTCTCGCCCTCTGTTTCTCGCCCGCTGTTTCAGCCCCTTTGTTTCTCGCCCTCTGTTTCAGCCCCTCTGATTCAGACCCTCTGTTTCAGCCCCTCTGTTTCAGCCCCTCTGTTTCTCGCCCTCAGTTTCTGCCCCTCTGTTTCTCGCCCTCTGTTTCAGCCCCTCTGTTTCAGCCCCTCTGTTTCTCGCCCTCTGTTTCAGCCCCTCTGTTTCTCGCCCTCTGTTTCAGACCCTCTGTTTCAGCCCCTCTGTTTCTCGCCCTCTGTTTCGGCCCCTCAGTTTCTCGCCCTCTGTTTCAGCCCCTCTGTTTCTCGCCTTCTGTTTCAGCCCCTCTGATTCAGCCCCTCTGTTTCAGCCCTTCTGATTCAGCCCCTCTGATTCAGCCCCTCTGTTTCTCGCCCTCTGTTTCAGCCCCTCTGTTTCAGCCCTTCTGTTTCAGCCCCTCTGTTTCAGCCCCTCTGTTTCTTGCCCTCTGTTTCAGCCCCTCTGTTTCTCGACCTCTGTTTCAGTCTCTCTGTTTCTCGCCATCTGTTTCAGCCCCTCTGTTTCGCGCTCTCTGTTTCAGCCCCTCTGTTTCAGCTCCTCTGTTTCTCGCCCTCTGTTTCAGCCCCTCTGTTTCTCGCCCTCTGTTTCAGCCCCTCTGATTAAGCCCCTCTGTTTCAGCCCCTCTGAATCAGCCCCTCTGATTCAGCCCCTCTGTTTCAGCCCCTCTGTTTCAGCGCCTCTGTTTCTCGCCCTCTGTTTCAGGCCCTCTGTATCTCACCCTCTGTTTCAGCCCCTCTGTTTCAGCCCCTCTGTTTCTCGCTCTCTGTTTCAGCCCCTCTGTTTCTCGCCCTCTGTTTCAGCCCCTCTGATTCAGCCCCTCTGTTTCTCGCCCTCTGTTTCAGCCCCTCTGTTTCTCGCGCTCTGTTTCAGCCCCTCTGTTTCAGCCCCTCTGTTTCTCGCCCTCTGTTTCAGCCCCTCTATTTCTCGCCCTCTGTTTCAGCCCCTCTGTTTTAGCCCCACTGTTTCAGCCCCTTTGTTTCAGCCCCTCTGTTTCTTGCCCTCTGTTTCAGCCGCTCTGTTTCTCGCCCTCTGTATCAGCCCCTCTGTTTCAGCCCCACTGTTTCAGTCCCTCTGTTTCTCGCCCTCTGTTTCTGGCCCTCTGTTTCAGCCCCTCTGTTTCTCGCTCTCTGCTTCAGCCCCTCTGTTTCAGCCCCTCTGTTTAAGCCCCTCTGTTTCTCGCCCTCTGTTTCAGCCCCTCTGTTTCTTGCCCTCTGTTTCAGCCACTCTGTTTCTCGCCCTCTGTTTCAGCCTCTCTGTTTCTCGCCCTCTGTTTCAGACCCTCTGTTTCAGCCCCTCTGTTTCAGCCCCTCTGTTTCAACCCCTCTGTTTCTCGCCCTCTGTTTCAGCCCCTCTGTTTCTCGCCCTCTGTTTCAGCCTCTCTGTTTCTCGCCCTCTGTTTCAGCCCCTCTGTTTCAGCCCCTCTGCTTCAGCCCCTCTATTTCTCGCCCTCTGCATCAGCCGCTTTGTTTCAGCCCCTTTGTTTCAGCCCCTCTTTTTCAGCCCCTCTGTTTGTCGCCCTCTGTTTCTCACCCTCTGTTTCAGCCCCTCTGTTTCTCGCCCTCTGTTTCAGCCCCTCTGTTTCAGCCCATCTGATTCAGCCCGTCTGATTCAGCCCCTCTGTTTCTCGCCCTCTGTTCCAGCCACTCTGTTTCAGCCCCTCTGTTTCTTGCCCTCTGTTTCAGCCCTTCTGATTCAGCCCCTCTGATTCAGCCCCTCTGTTTCTCGCCCTCTGTTTCAGCCCCTCTGTTTCTTGCCCTCTGTTTCAGCCCTTCTGATTCAGCCCCTCTGATTCAGCCCCTCTGTTTCTCGCCCTCTGTTTCAGCCCCTCTGTTTCTGCCCTTCTGTCTCAGCCTCTCTGTTTCAGCCCCTCTGTTTCTTGCCCTCTGTTTCAGCCCCTCTGTTTCTCGAACTCTGTTTCAGTCCCTCTGTTTCTCACCATCTGTTTCAGCCCCTCTGTTTCGCGCTCTCTGTTTCAGCCCCTCTGTTTCTGCTCCTCTGTTTCTCGCCCTCTGTTTCTGCCCCTCTGTTTCTCGCCCTCTGTTTCAGCCCCTCTGTTTCTCGCCCTCTGTTTCAGCCCCTCTGATTAAGCCCCTCTGTTTCAGGCCCTCTGATTAAGCCCCTCTGATTCAGCCCCTCTGAATCAGCCCCTCTGATTCAGCCCCTCTGTTTCAGCCCCTCTGTTTCAGCCCCTCTGTTTCTCGCCCTCTGTTTCAGCCCCTCTGTTTCTCACCCTCTGTTTCAGCCCCTCTGTTTCAGCCCCTCTGTTTCTCGCCCTCTGTTTCAGCCCCTCTGTTTCTCGCTCTCTGTTTCAGCCCATCTGTTTCTCACCATCTGTTTCAGCCCCTCTGATTCAGCCCCTCTGTTTCTCGCCCTCTGTTTCAGCCTCTCTGTTTCTCGCCCTCTGTTTCAGCCCCTCTGTTTCTGGCCCTCTGTTTCAGCCCCTCTGTTTCTCGCCCTCTGTTTCAGCCCCTCTATTTCTCGCCCTCTGTTTCAGCCCCTCTGTTTTAGCCCCACTGTTTCAGCCCCTTTGTTACAGCCCCTCTGTTTCTCGCCCTCTGTTTCAGCCGCTCTGTTTCTCGCCCTCTGTATCAGCCCCTGTGTTTCATCCCCTCTGTTTCAGTCCCTCTGTTTCTCGCCCTCTGTTTCAGCCCCTCTGTTTCAGCCCCTCTGTTTCTCACCCTCTGTTTCAGCTCCTCTGTTTCTTGCCCTCTGTTTCAGCCACTCTGTTTCTCGCCCTCTGTTTCAGCCTCTCTGTATCTCGCCCTCTGTTTCAGCCCCTCTGTTTCAGCCCCTCTGTTTCAGTCCCTCTGTTTCTCGCCCTCTGTTTCAGCCCCTCTGTTTCAGCCCCTCTGTTTCTCGCCCTCTGTTTCAGCCCCTCTGTTTCTTGCCCTCTGTTTCAGCCACTCTGTTTCTCGCCCTCTGTTTCAACCACTCTGTTTCTCGCCCTCTGTTTCAGCCTCTCTGTATCTCGCCCTCTGTTTCAGCCCCTCTGTTTCAGCCCCTCTGTTTCAGCCCCTCTGTTTCAGCATTCTGTTTCTCGCCCTCTGTTTCAGGCCCTCTGTTTCTCGCCCTCTGTTTCAGCCTCTCTGTTTCTCGCCCTCTGTTTCAGCCCCTCTCTTTCAGCCCCTCTGTATCTCGCCCTCTGTTTCAGCCCCTCTGTTTCTCGCCCTCTGTATCAGCCGCTTTGTTTCAGCCCCTCTGTTTCAGCCCCTCTGTTTCAGTCCCTCTGTTTCTCGCCCTCTGTTTCAGCCCCTCTGTTTCAGCCCCTCTGTTTCTCGCCCTCTGTTTCAGCCCCTCTGTTTCAGCCCCTCTGTTTCAGCCCCTGTGTTTCAGCCCTCTGTTTCTCGCCCTCTGTTTCAGGCCCTCTGTTTCTCGCCCTCTGTTTCAGCCTCTCTGTTTCTCGCCCTCTGTTTCAGCCCCTCTCTTTTAGCCCCTCTGTATCTCACCCTCTGTTTCAGCCCATCTGTTTCTCGCCCTCTGTATCAGCCGCTTTGTTTCAGCCCCTCGGTTTCAGCCCCTCTGTTTCAGACCCTCTGTTTCTCGCCCTCTGTTTCAGCCCCTCTGTTTCAGCCCCTCTGTTTCTCGCCCTCTGTTTCAGCCACTCTGTTTCAGCCCCTCTGATTCAGCCCATCTGAATCTGCCCCTCTGTTTCAGCCCCTCTGTTTCTCGCCCTCTGTTTCAGCCCCTCTGTTTCTCGACCTCTGTTTCAGCCCCTCTGTTTGTCGCCCTCTGTTTCAGTCCCTCTGTTTCGCGCTCTCTGTTCCAGCCCCTTTGTTTCAGTCCCTCTGTTTCTCGCCCTCTGTTTCTGCACGTCTGTTTCTCGCCCTCTGTTTCAGCCCCTCTGATTCAGCCCCTCTGTTTCAGCCCCTCTGAATCAGCCCCTCTGATTCAGCCCCTCTGTTTCAGCCCCTCTGTTTCAGCCCCTCTGTTTCTACCTCTGTTTCAGCCCCTCTGTTTCTCACCCTCTGTTTCAACCCCTCTGTTTCAGCCCCTCTGTTTCTTGCACTCTGTTTCAGCCACTCTGTTTCTCGCCCTCTGTTTCAGCCTCTCTGTTTCTCGCCCTCTGTTTCAGACCCTCTGTTTCAGCCCCTCTGTTTCAGCCCCTCTGTTTCAACCCCTCTGTTTCTCGCCCTCTGTTTCAGCCCCTCTGTTTCTCGCCCTCTGTTTCAGCCTCTCTGTTTCTCGCCCTCTGTTTCAGCCCCTCTGTTTCAGCCCCTCTGCTTCAGCCCCTCTATTTCTCGCCCTCTGCATCAGCCGCTTTGTTTCAGCCCCTTTGTTTCAGCCCCTCTTTTTCAGCCCCTCTGTTTGTCGCCCTCTGTTTCTCACCCTCTGTTTCAGCCCCTCTGTTTCTCGCCCTCTGTTTCAGCCCCTCTGTTTCAGCCCATCTGATTCAGCCCGTCTGATTCAGCCCCTCTGTTTCTCGCCCTCTGTTCCAGCCACTCTGTTTCAGCCCCTCTGTTTCTTGCCCTCTGTTTCAGCCCTTCTGATTCAGCCCCTCTGATTCAGCCCCTCTGTTTCTCGCCCTCTGTTTCAGCCCCTCTGTTTCTTGCCCTCTGTTTCAGCCCTTCTGATTCAGCCCCTCTGATTCAGCCCCTCTGTTTCTCGCCCTCTGTTTCAGCCCCTCTGTTTCTGCCCTTCTGTCTCAGCCTCTCTGTTTCAGCCCCTCTGTTTCTTGCCCTCTGTTTCAGCCCCTCTGTTTCTCGAACTCTGTTTCAGTCCCTCTGTTTCTCACCATCTGTTTCAGCCCCTCTGTTTCGCGCTCTCTGTTTCAGCCCCGCTGTTTCTGCTCCTCTGTTTCTCGCCCTCTGTTTCTGCCCCTCTGTTTCTCGCCCTCTGTTTCAGCCCCTCTGTTTCTCGCCCTCTGTTTCAGCCCCTCTGATTAAGCCCCTCTGTTTCAGGCCCTCTGATTAAGCCCCTCTGATTCAGCCCCTCTGAATCAGCCCCTCTGATTCAGCCCCTCTGTTTCAGCCCCTCTGTTTCAGCCCCTCTGTTTCTCGCCCTCTGTTTCAGCCCCTCTGTTTCTCACCCTCTGTTTCAGCCCCTCTGTTTCAGCCCCTCTGTTTCTCGCCCTCTGTTTCAGCCCCTCTGTTTCTCGCTCTCTGTTTCAGCCCATCTGTTTCTCACCATCTGTTTCAGCCCCTCTGATTCAGCCCCTCTGTTTCTCGCCCTCTGTTTCAGCCTCTCTGTTTCTCGCCCTCTGTTTCAGCCCCTCTGTTTCTCGCCCTCTGTTTCAGCCCCTCTGTTTCAGCCCCTCTGTTTCAGCCCCTCTGTTTCTGGCCCTCTGTTTCAGCCCCTCTGTTTCTCGCCCTCTGTTTCAGCCCCTCTATTTCTCGCCCTCTGTTTCAGCCCCTCTGTTTTAGCCCCACTGTTTCAGCCCCTTTGTTACAGCCCCTCTGTTTCTCGCCCTCTGTTTCAGCCGCTCTGTTTCTCGCCCTCTGTATCAGCCCCTGTGTTTCATCCCCTCTGTTTCAGTCCCTCTGTTTCTCGCCCTCTGTTTCAGCCCCTCTGTTTCAGCCCCTCTGTTTCTCACCCTCTGTTTCAGCTCCTCTGTTTCTTGCCCTCTGTTTCAGCCACTCTGTTTCTCGCCCTCTGTTTCAGCCTCTCTGTATCTCGCCCTCTGTTTCAGCCCCTCTGTTTCAGCCCCTCTGTTTCAGTCCCTCTGTTTCTCGCCCTCTGTTTCAGCCCCTCTGTTTCAGCCCCTCTGTTTCTCGCCCTCTGTTTCAGCCCCTCTGTTTCTTGCCCTCTGTTTCAGCCACTCTGTTTCTCGCCCTCTGTTTCAACCACTCTGTTTCTCGCCCTCTGTTTCAGCCTCTCTGTATCTCGCCCTCTGTTTCAGCCCCTCTGTTTCAGCCCCTCTGTTTCAGCCCCTCTGTTTCAGCATTCTGTTTCTCGCCCTCTGTTTCAGGCCCTCTGTTTCTCGCCCTCTGTTTCAGCCTCTCTGTTTCTCGCCCTCTGTTTCAGCCCCTCTCTTTCAGCCCCTCTGTATCTCGCCCTCTGTTTCAGCCCCTCTGTTTCTCGCCCTCTGTATCAGCCGCTTTGTTTCAGCCCCTCTGTTTCAGCCCCTCTGTTTCAGTCCCTCTGTTTCTCGCCCTCTGTTTCAGCCCCTCTGTTTCAGCCCCTCTGTTTCTCGCCCTCTGTTTCAGCCCCTCTGTTTCAGCCCCTCTGTTTCAGCCCCTGTGTTTCAGCCCTCTGTTTCTCGCCCTCTGTTTCAGGCCCTCTGTTTCTCGCCCTCTGTTTCAGCCTCTCTGTTTCTCGCCCTCTGTTTCAGCCCCTCTCTTTTAGCCCCTCTGTATCTCACCCTCTGTTTCAGCCCATCTGTTTCTCGCCCTCTGTATCAGCCGCTTTGTTTCAGCCCCTCGGTTTCAGCCCCTCTGTTTCAGACCCTCTGTTTCTCGCCCTCTGTTTCAGCCCCTCTGTTTCAGCCCCTCTGTTTCTCGCCCTCTGTTTCAGCCACTCTGTTTCAGCCCCTCTGATTCAGCCCATCTGAATCTGCCCCTCTGTTTCAGCCCCTCTGTTTCTCGCCCTCTGTTTCAGCCCCTCTGTTTCTCGACCTCTGTTTCAGCCCCTCTGTTTGTCGCCCTCTGTTTCAGTCCCTCTGTTTCGCGCTCTCTGTTCCAGCCCCTTTGTTTCAGTCCCTCTGTTTCTCGCCCTCTGTTTGTGCACGTCTGTTTCTCGCCCTCTGTTTCAGCCCCTCTGATTCAGCCCCTCTGTTTCAGCCCCTCTGAATCAGCCCCTCTGATTCAGCCCCTCTGTTTCAGCCCCTCTGTTTCAGCCCCTCTGTTTCTACCTCTGTTTCAGCCCCTCTGTTTCTCACCCTCTGTTTCAACCCCTCTGTTTCAGCCCCTCTGTTTCTTGCACTCTGTTTCAGCCCCTCTGTTTCTCGCCCTCTGTTTCAGCCCCTCTGTTTCTCGCCCTCTATTTCAGCCCGTCTGTTTCAGCCCCTCTGTTTCAGCCCCTCTGTATCTCGCCCTCTGTATGGCGCCCTCTGTTTCAGCCACTCTGTTTCTCGCCCTCTGTTTCAGCCCCTCTGTTTCAGCCCCTCTGATTCAGCCCGTCTGATTCAGCCCCTCTGTTTCTCGCCCTCTGTTTCAGCCACGCTGTTTCAGCCCCTCTGTTTCTTGCCCTCTGTTTCAGCCCCTCTGTTTCTCGCCCTCTGTTTAAGCCCCTCTGTTTCTCGCCCTCTGTTTCAGCCCCTCTGTTTCTCGCCCTCTGTTTCAGTCCCTCTGTTTCGCGCTCTCTGTTTCAGCCCCTCTGTTTCAGTCCCTCTGTTTCTCGCCCTCTGTTTCTGCCCGTCTGTTTCTCGCCCTCTGTTTCAGCCCCTCTGTTTCTCGCCCTCTGTTTCAGCCCCTCTGTTTCTCGCCCTCGGTTTCAGCCCCTCTGTTTCTTGCCCTCTGTTTCAGCCACGCTGTTTCTCGCCCTCTGTTTCAGACCCTCTGTTTCAGCCCCGCTGTTTCAGCCCCTCTGTTTCAGCCCCTCTGTTTCTCGCCCTCTGTTTCAGCCCCTCTGTTTCTCGTCCTCTGTTTCAGCCTCTCTGTTTCTCGCCCTCTGTTTCAGCCCCTCTGTTTCAACCCCTCTCTTTCTCGCCCTCTGCACCAGCCGCTTTGTTTCAGCACCTCTGTTTCAGCCCCTCTTTTTCAGCCCCTCTGTTTCTCGCCCTCTGTTTCTCGCCCTCTGTTTCAGCCCCTCTGTTTCTCGCCCTCTGTTTCAGCCCCTCTGTTTCAGCCCCTCTGATTCAGCCCGTCTGATTGAGCCCCTCTGTTTCTCGCCCTCTGTTCCAGCCACTCTGTTTCAGCCCCTCTGTTTCTTGCCCTCTGTTTCAGCCCTTCTGATTCAGCCCCTCTGATTCAGCCCCTTTGTTTCTCGCCCTCTGTTTCAGCCCCTCTGTTTCTGCCCTTCTGTTTCAGCCTCTCTGTTTCAGCCCCTCTGTTTCTTGCCCGCTGTTTCAGCCCCTCTGTTTCTCGACCTCTGTTTCAGTCCCTCTGTTTCTCGCCATCTGTTTCAGCCCCTCTGTTTCGCGCTCTCTGTTTCAGCCCCTCTGTTTCTGCTCCTCTGTTTCTCGCCCTCTGTTTCTGCCCCTCTGTTTTTCGCCCTCTGTTTCAGCCCCTCTGTTTCTCGCCCTCTGTTTCAGCCCCTCTGATTCAGCCCCTCTGTTTCAGACCCTCTGAACAAGCCCCTCTGATTCAGCCCCTCTGAATCAGCCCCTCTGATTCAGCCCCTCTGCTTCAGCCCGTCTGTTTCAGCCCCTCTGTTTCTCGCCCTCTGTTTCAGCCCCTCTGTTTCTCACCCTCTGTTTCAGCCCCTCTGTTTCAGCCCCTCTGTTTCTCGCTCTCTGTTTCAGCCCATCTGTTTCTCGCCCTCTGTTTCAGCCCCTCTGATTCAGCCCCTCTGTTTCTCGCCCTCTGTTTCAGCCCCTCTGTTTCTCGCCCTCTGTTTCAGCCCCTCTGTTTCTCGCCCTCTGTTTCAGCCCCTCTGTTTCAGCCCCACTGTTTCAGCCCCTCTGAATCAGCCCCTCTGATTCAGCCCTTCTGTTTCAGACCCTCTGTTTCAGCCCCTCTGTTTCTCGCCCTCTGTTTCAGCCCCTCTGTTTCTCACCCTCTGTTTCAGCCCCTCTGTTTCAGCCCCACTGTTTCTCGCCCTCTGTTTCAGCCCCTCTGTTTCTCGCCCTCTGTTTCAGCTCCTCTGATTCAGCCCCTCTGTTTCTCGCCCTCTGTTTCAGCCACTCTGTTTCTCGCCCTCTTTTTCAGCCCCTCTGTTTCTCGCCCTCTGTTTCAGCCCCTCTGTTTCAGCCCCTCTGTTTCAGCCCCTCTGTTTCTCGCCCTCTGTTTCAGCCCCTCTGTTTCTCGCCCTGTGTTTCAGCCCCTCTATTTCTCGCCCTCTGTTTCAGCCGCTCTGTTTCAGCCCCACTGTTTCAGCCCCTCGGTTTTAGCCCCTCTGTTTCTCGCCCTCTGTTTCAGCCCCTCTGTTTCTCGCCCTCTGTTTCAGCCTCTCTGTTTCTCGCCCTCTGTTTCAGCCCCTCTGTTTCAGCCCCTCTGTTTCAGTCCCTCTGTTTCTCGCCCTCTGTTTCTCGCACTCTGTTTCAGCCCCTCTGTTTCAGCCCCTCTGTTTCTCGCCCTCTGTTTCAGCCCGTTTCTCGCCCTCTGTTTCAGCCTCTCTGTTTCTCGCCCTCTGTTTCAGCCCCTCTGTTTCAGCCCCTCTGTTTCAGCACCTCTATTTTTTCGCCCTCTGCATCAGCCGCTTTGTTTCAGCACCTCTGTTTCAGCCCCTCTTTTTCAGCCCCTCTGTTTCTCGCCCTCTGTTTCTCGCCCTCTGTTTCAGCCCCTTTGTTTCTCGCCCTCTGTTTCAGACCCTCTGTTTCAGCCCCTCTGATTCAGCCCGTCTGATTCAGCCCCTCTGTTTCTCGCCCTCTGTTCCAGCCACTCTGTTTCAGCCCCTCTGTTTCTTGCCCTCTGTTTCAGCCCTTCTGATTCAGCCCCTCTGATTCAGCCCCTTTGTTTCTCGCCCTCTGTTTCAGCCCCTCTGTTTCTGCCCTTCTGTTTCAACCTCTCTGTTTCAGCCCCCCTGTTTCTGCCCCTCTGTTTCAGCCCCTCTGTTTCTCGCCATCTGTTTCAGCCCCTCTGTTTCTCGCCATCTGTTTCAGCCCTCTGTTTCGCGCTCTCTGTTTCAGCCCCTCTGTTTCTGCTCCTCTGTTTCTCGCCCTCTGTTTCTGCCCCTCTGTTTCTCGCCCTCTGTTTCAGCCCCTCTGTTTCTCGCCCTCTGTTTCAACCCCTCTGATTAAGCCCCTCTGTTTCAGCCCCTCTGATTAAGCCCCTCTGATTCAGCCCCTCTGAATCAGCCCCTCTGATTCAGTCCCTCTGTTTTATCCCCTCTGTTTCAGCCCCTCTGTTTCTCGCTCTCTGTTTCAGCCCCTCTGATTCAGCCCTTCTGTTTCTCGCCCTCTGTTTCAGCCCCCCTGTTTCTCGACCTCTGTTTCAGCCCCTCTGTTTCTCGCCCTCTGTTTCAGCCCCTCTGTTTCAGCCCCACTGTTTCAGCCCCTCTGAATCAGCCCCTCTGATTCAGCCCCTCTGTTTCAGACCCTCTGTTTCAGCCCCTCTGTTTCTCGCCCTCTGTTTCAGCCCCTCTGTTTCTCACCCTCTGTTTCAGCCCCTCTGTTTCAGCCCCACTGTTTCTCGCCCTCTGTTTCAGCCCCTCTGTTTCTCGCCCTCTGTTTCAGCTCCCCTGATTCAGCCCCTCTGGTTCTCGCCCTCTGTTTCAGCCCCTCTGTTTCTCGCCCTCTGTTTCAGCCCCTCTGTTTCTCACCCTCTGTTTCAGCCCTTCTGTTTCAGCCCCACTGTTTCAGCCCCTCTTTTTCAGCCCCTCTGTTTCTCGCCCTCTGTTTCAGCCCCTCTGTTTCAGCCCCTCTGTTTCAGCCCCTCTGTTTCTCGCCCTCTGTTTCAGCCCCTCTGTTTCTCGCCCTGTGTTTCAGCCCCTCTATTTCTCGCCCTCTGTTTCAGGCGCTCTGTTTCAGCCCCACTGTGTCAGCCCCTCTGTTTCAGCCCCTCTGTTTCTCGCCCTCTGTTTCTCGCCATCTGTTTCAGCCCCTCTGTTTCTCGCACTCTGTTTCAGCCCCTCTGTTTCAGCCCCTCTGCTTCAGCCCCTCTGTTTCAGTCCCTCTGTTTCTCGCACTCTGTTTCAGCCCCTCTGTTTCTCGCCCTCTGTTTCAGCCCCTCTGTTTTTCGCCCTCTGTTTCAGCCCCTCTGTTTCAGCCCCTCTGTTTCAGCCCCTCTGTTTCAGCCCCTCTGTTTCTCGCCCTCTTTTTCAGCCCCTCTGTTTCTTGCCCTCTGTTTCAGCCCCTCTGTTTCTCGCCCTCGGATTCAGCCCCTCTGTTTCAGCCCCTCTGTTTCAGCCCCTCTGTTTCAGCCCCTCTGTTTCTCGCCCTCTGTTTCAGCCCCTCTGTTTCTCGCCCTCTGTTTCAGCCCCTCTGATTCAGCCACTCTGTTTCAGCCCCTCTGATTCAGCCCCTCTGTTTCAGCCCCTCTATTTCAGCCCGTTTGTTTCAGCCCCTCTGTTTCATCCACTCTGTTTTTCGCCCTCTGTTTCTCACCCTCTGTTTCTCGCCCTCTGTTTCAGCCCCTCTGTTTTTCGCCCTCAGTTTCAGCCCCTCTGTTTCTCGCCCTCTGTTTCAGCCCCTCTGTTTCAGCCCGTCTGTTTCAGCCCCTCTGTTTCAGCCCCGCTGTTTCTCGCCCTCTGTTTCTCGCCCGCTGTTTCAGCCCCTTTGTTTCTCGCCCACTGTTTCAGCCCCTCTGTTTCAGTCCCTCTGATTCAGCCCCTCTGATTCAGCCCCTCTGTTTCTCGTCCTCTGTTTCAGCCCCTCTGTTTTTCGCCCTCTGTTTCAGCCCCTCTCTTTCTCGCCCTCTGTTTCAGGCTCTCTGTTTCAGCCCGTCTGTTTCAGCCCCTCTGTTTCAGCCCCTCTGTTTCTCGCCCTCTGTTTCTCGCCCTCTGTTTCAGCCCCTCTGATTCAGAACCTCTGTTTCAGCCCCTCTGTTTCAGCCCCTCTGTTTCTCGCCCTCTGTTTCAGCCCCTCTGTTTCAGCCCCTCTGTTTCTCGCCCTCTGTTTCTCGCCCGCTGTTTCAGCCCCTTTGTTTCTCGCCCACTGTTTCAGCCCCTCTGTTTCAGTCCCTCTGATTCAGCCCCTCTGATTCAGCCCCTCTGTTTCTCGCCCTCTGTTTCAGCCCCTCTGTTTCAGCCACTCTGTTTCTGCCCCTCTGTTTCAGCCCCTCTGTTTCTCGCCCTCTGTTTCAGGCCCTCTGTTTCTCGCCCTCTGTTTCAGCCCCTCTGTTTCTCGTCCTCTGTTTCAGCCCCTCTGTTTCAGCCCCTCTGTTTCAGCCCCTCTGTATCTCGCCCTCTGTATGGCGCCCTCTGTTTCAGCCACTCTGTTTCTCGCCCTCTGCTTCAGCCCCTCTGTTTCAGCCCCTCTGATTCAGCCCGTCTGATTCAGCCCCTCTGTTTCTCGCCCTCTGTTTCAGCCACGCTGTTTCAGCCCCTCTGTTTCTTGCCCTCTGTTTCAGCCCCTCTGTTTCTCGCGCTCTGTTTAAGCCCCTCTGTTTCTCGCCCTCTGTTTCTGCCCGTCTGTTTCTCGCCCTCTGTTTCAGCCCCTCTGTTTCTCGCCCTCTGTTTCAGCCCCTCTGTTTCTCGCCCTCGGTTTCAGCCCCTCTGTTTCTTGCCCTCTGTTTCAGCCACGCTGTTTCTCGCCCTCTGTTTCAGCCCCTCTGTTTCAGCCCCTCTGTTTCAGACCCTCTGTTTCAGCCCCTCTGTTTCTCGCCCTCTGTTTCAGCCCCTCTGTTTCTCGTCCTCTGTTTTAGCCTCTCTGTTTCTCGCCCTCTGTTTCAGCCCCTCTGTTTCAGCCCCTCTATTTCTCGCCCTCTGCATTAGCCGCTTTGTTTCAGCACCTCTGTTTCAGCCCCTCTTTTTCAGCCCCTCTGTTTCTCGCCCTCTGTTTCTCGCCCTCTGTTTCAGCCCCTCTGTTTCTCGCCCTCTGTTTCAGCCCCTCTGTTTCAGCCCCTCTGATTCAGCCCGTCTGTTTCAGCCCCTCTGTTTCTCGCCCTCTGTTCCAGCCACTCTGTTTCAGCCCCTCTGTTTCTTGCCCTCTGTTTCAGCCCTTCTGATTCAGCCCCTCTGATTCAGCCCCTTTGTTTCTCGCCCTCTGTTTCAGCCCCTCTGTTTCTGCCCTTCTGTTTCAGCCTCTCTGTTTCAGCCCCTCTGTTTCTTGCCCGCTGTTTCAGCCCCTCTGTTTCTCGACCTCTGTTTCAGTCCCTCTGTTTCTCGCCATCTGTTTCAGCCCCTCTGTTTCGCGCTCTCTGTTTCAGCCCCTCTGTTTCTGCTCCTCTGTTTCTCGCCCTCTGTTTCTGCCCCTCTGTTTCTCGCCCTCTGTTTCAGCCCCTCTATTTCTCGCCCTCTGTTTCAGCCCCTCTGATTCAGCCCCTCTGTTTCAGCCCCTCTGAACAAGCCCCTCTGATTCAGCCCCTCTGAATCAGCCCCTGTGATTCAGCCCCTCTGCTTCAGCCCGTCTGTTTCAGCCCCTCTGTTTCTCGCCCTCTGTTTCAGCCCCTCTGTTTCTCACCCTCTGTTTCAGCCCCTCTGTTTCAGCCCCTCTGTTTCTCGCTCTCTGTTTCAGCCCATCTGTTTCTCGCCCTCTGTTTCAGCCCCTCTGTTTCTCGCCCTCTGTTTCAGCCCCTCTGTTTCAGCCCCACTGTTTCAGCCACTCTGAATCAGCCCCTCTGATTCAGCCCCTCTGTTTCAGACCCTCTGTTTCAGCCCCTCTGTTTCTCGCCCTCTGTTTCAGCCCCTCTGTTTCTCACCCTCTGTTTCAGCCCCTCTGTTTCAGCCCCACTGTTTCTCGCCCTCTGTTTCAGCCCCTCTGTTTCTCGCCCTCTGTTTCAGCTCCTCTGATTCAGCCCCTCTGTTTCTCGCCCTCTGTTTCAGCCACTCTGTTTCTCGCCCTCTTTTTCAGCCCCTCTGTTTCTCGCCCTCTGTTTCAGCCCCTCTGTTTCAGCCCCTCTGTTTCAGCCCCTCTGTTTCTCGCCCTCTGTTTCAGCCCCTCTGTTTCTCGCCCTGTGTTTAAGCCCCTCTATTTCTCGCCCTCTGATTCAGCCGCTCTGTTTCAGCCCCACTGTTTCAGCCCCTCGGTTTTAGCCCCTCTGTTTCTCGCCCTCTGTTTCTGGCCCTCTGTTTCTCGCCCTCTGTTTCAGCCCCTCTGTTTCTCGCCCTCTGTTTCAGCCCCTCTGTTTCTTGCCCTCTGTTTCAGCCCTTCTGATTCAGCCCCTCTGATTCAGCCCCTTTGTTTCTCGCCCTCTGTTTCAGCCCCTCTGTTTCTGCCCTTCTGTTTCAGCCTCTCTGTTTCAGCCCCTCTGTTTCTTGCCCGCTGTTTCAGCCCCTCTGTTTCTCGACCTCTGTTTCAGTCCCTCTGTTTCTCGCCATCTGTTTCAGCCCCTCTGTTTCGCGCTCTCTGTTTCAGCCCCTCTGTTTCTGCTCCTCTGTTTCTCGCCCTCTGTTTCTGCCCCTCTGTTTCTCGCCCTCTGTTTCAGCCCCTCTATTTCTCGCCCTCTGTTTCAGCCCCTCTGATTCAGCCCCTCTGTTTCAGCCCCTCTGAACAAGCCCCTCTGATTCAGCCCCTCTGAATCAGCCCCTGTGATTCAGCCCCTCTGCTTCAGCCCGTCTGTTTCAGCCCGTCTGTTTCTCGCCCTCTGTTTCAGCCCCTCTGTTTCTCACCCTCTGTTTCAGCCCCTCTGTTTCAGCCCCTCTGTTTCTCGCTCTCTGTTTCAGCCCATCTGTTTCTCGCCCTCTGTTTCAGCCCCTCTGTTTCTCGCCCTCTGTTTCAGCCCCTCTGTTTCAGCCCCACTGTTTCAGCCACTCTGAATCAGCCCCTCTGTTTCTCACCCTCTGTTTCAGCCCCTCTGATTCAGCCCCTCTGTTTCTCGCCCTCTGTTTCAGCCCCTCTGTTTCTCACCCTCTGTTTCAGCCCCTCTGTTTCAGCCCCACTGTTTCTCGCCCTCTGTTTCAGCCCCTCTGTTTCTCGCCCTCTGTTTCAGCTCCTCTGATTCAGCCCCTCTGTTTCTCGCCCTCTGTTTCAGCCACTCTGTTTCTCGCCCTCTTTTTCAGCCCCTCTGTTTCTCGCCCTCTGTTTCAGCCCCTCTGTTTCAGCCCCTCTGTTTCAGCCCCTCTGTTTCTCGCCCTCTGTTTCAGCCCCTCTGTTTCTCGCCCTGTGTTTAAGCCCCTCTATTTCTCGCCCTCTGTTTCAGCCGCTCTGTTTCAGCCCCACTGTTTCAGCCCCTCGGTTTTAGCCCCTCTGTTTCTCGCCCTCTGTTTCTGGCCCTCTGTTTCTCGCCCTCTGTTTCAGCCCCTCTGTTTCAGCCCCTCTGTTTCAGTCCCTCTGTTTCTCGCCCTCTGTTTCTCGCACTCTGTTTCAGCCCCTCTGTTTCAGCCGCTCTGTTTCTCGCCCTCTGTTTCAGCCCCTCTGTTTCTCGCCCTCTGTTTCAGCCTCTCTGTTTCTCGCCCTCTGTTTCAGCCCCTCTGTTTCCTGCCCTCTGTTTCAGCCCCTCTATTTCTCGCCCTCTGCATCAGCCGCTTTGTTTCAGCACCTCTGTTTCAGCCCCTCTTTTTCAGCCCCTCTGTTTCTCGCCCTCTGTTTCTCGCCCTCTGTTTCAGCCCCTCTGTTTCTCGCCCTCTGTTTCAGACCCTCTGTTTCAGCCCCTCTGATTCAGACCGTCTGATTCAGCCCCTCTGTTTCTCGCCCTCTGTTCCAGCCACTCTGTTTCAGCCCCTCTGTTTCTTGCCCTCTGTTTCAGCCCTTCTGATTCAGCCCCTCTGATTCAGCCCCTTTGTTTCTCGCCCTCTGTTTAAGCCCCTCTGTTTCTGCCCTTCTGTTTCAGCCTCTCTGTTTCAGCCCCTCTGTTTCTGCCCCTCTGTTTCAGCCCCTCTGTTTCTCGCCATCTGTTTCAGCCCCTCTGTTTCTCGCCATCTGTTTCAGCCCCTCTGTTTCGCGCTCTCTGTTTCAGCCCCTCTGTTTCTGCTCCTCTGTTTCTCGCCCTCTGTTTCTGCCCCTCTGTTTCTCGCCCTCTGTTTCAGCCCCTCTGTTTCTCGCCCTCTGTTTCAACCCCTCTGATTCAGCCCTTCTGTTTCTCGCCCTCTGTTTCAGCCCCTCTGTTTCGCGCTCTCTGTTTCAGCCCCTCTGATTCAGTCCCTCTGTTTCAGCCCCTCTGTTTCAGCCCCTCTGTTTCTCGCTCTCTGTTTCAGCCCCTCTGATTCAGCCCTTCTGTTTCTCGCCCTCTGTTTCAGCCCCTCTGTTTCTCGACCTCTGTTTCAGCCCCTCTGTTTCTCGCCCTCTGTTTCAGCCCCTCTGTTTCAGCCCCACTGTTTCAGCCCCTCTGAATCAGCCCCTCTGATTCAGCCGCTCTGTTTCAGACCCTCTGTTTCAGCCCCTCTGTTTCTCGCCCTCTGTTTCAGCCCCTCTGTTTCTCACCCTCTGTTTCAGCCCCTCTGTTTCAGCCCCACTGTTTCTCGCCCTCTGTTTCAGCCCCTCTGTTTCTCGCCCTCTGTTTCAGCTCCCCTGATTCAGCCCCTCTGGTTCTCGCCCTCTGTTTCAGCCCCTCTGTTTCTCGCCCTCTGTTTCAGCCCCTCTGTTTCTCACCCTCTGTTTCAGCCCCTCTGTTTCAGCCCCACTGTTTCAGCCCCTCTTTTTCAGCCCCTCTGTTTCTCGCCCTCTGTTTCAGCCCCTCTGTTTCAGCCCCTCTGTTTCAGCCCCTCTGTTTCTCGCCCTCTGTTTCAGCCCCTCTGTTTCTCGCCCTGTGTTTCAGCCCCTCTATTTCTCGCCCTCTGTTTCAGCCGCTCTGTTTCAGCCCCACTGTGTCAGCCCCTCTGTTTCAGCCCCTCTGTTTCTCGCCCTCTGTTTCTCGCCATCTGTTTCAGCCCCTCTGTTTCTCGCCCTCTGTTTCAGCCCCTCTGTTTCAGCCCCTCTGTTTCACCCCCTCTGTTTCAGTCCCTCTGTTTCTCGCCCTCTGTTTCTCGCACTCTGTTTCAGCCCCTCTGTTTCTCGCCCTCTGTTTCAGCCCCTCTGTTTTTCGCCCTCTGTTTCAGCCCCTCTGTTTCAGCCCCTCTGTTTCAGCCCCTCTGTTTCTCGCCCTCTTTTTCAGCCCCTCTGTTTCTTGCCCTCTGTTTCAGCCCCTCTGTTTCTCGCCCTCTGTTTCAGCCTCTCTGTTTCTCGCCCTCGGATTCAGCCCCTCTGTTTCAGCCCCTCTGTTTCAGCCCCTCTGTTTCAGCCCCTCTGTTTCTCGCCCTCTGTTTCAGCCCCTCTGTTTCTCGCCCTCTGTTTCAGCCCCTCTGATTCAGCCACTCTGTTTCAGCCCCTCTGATTCAGCCCCTCTGTTTCAGCCCCTCTATTTCAGCCCGTTTGTTTCAGACCCTCTGTTTCATCCACTCTGTTTCTCGCCCTCTGTTTCTCACCCTCTGTTTCTCACCCTCTGTTTCAGCCCCTCTGTTTTTCGCCCTCAGTTTCAGCCCCTCTGTTTCTCGCCCTCTGTTTCAGACTCTCTGTTTCAGCCCGTCTGTTTCAGCCCCTCTGTTTCAGCCCCTCTGTTTCTCGCCCTCTGTTTCTCGCCCGCTGTTTCAGCCCCTTTGTTTCTCGCCCACTGTTTCAGCCCCTCTGTTTCAGTCCCTCTGATTCATCCCCTCTGATTCAGCCCCTCTGTTTCTCGCCCTCTGTTTCAGCCCCTCTGTTTCAGCCACTCTGTTTCTGCCCCTCTGTTTCAGCCCCTCTGTTTCTCGCCCTCTGTTTCAGCCCCTCTGTTTTTCGCCCTCTGTTTCAGCCCCTCTGTTTCTCGCCCTCTGTTTCAGGCTCTCTGTTTCAGCCCGTCTGTTTCAGCCACTCTGTTTCAGCCCCTCTGTTTCTCGCCCTCTGTTTCTCGCCCTCTGTTTCAGCCCCTCTGATTCAGAACCTCTGTTTCAGCCCCTCTGTTTCAGCCCCTCTGTTTCTCGCCCTCTGTTTCTTGCCCGCTGTTTCAGCCCCTTTGTTTCTCGCCCACTGTTTCAGCCCCTCTGTTTCAGTCCCTCTGATTCAGCCCCTCTGATTCAGCCCCTCTGATTCAGCCCCTCTGTTTCTCGCCCTCTGTTTCAGCCCCTCTGTTTCAGCCCCTCTGTTTCTCGCCCTCTGTTTCAGCCCCTCTGTTTCAGCCCCTCTGTTTCAGCCCCTCTATTTCTCGCCCTCTGCATCAGCCGCTTTGTTTCAGCCCCTCTGTTTCTGCCCCTCTTTTTCAGCCCCTCTGTTTCTCGCCCTCTGTTTCTCGCCCTCTGTCTCAGCCCCTCTGTTTCTCGCCCTCTATTTCAGCCCCTCTGTTTCAGCCCCTCTGATTCAGCCCGTCTGATTCAGCCCCTCTGTTTCTCGCCCTCTGTTCCAGCCACTCTGTTTCAGCCCGTCTGTTTCTTGCCCTCTGTTTCAGCCCTTCTGATTCAGCCCCTCTGATTCAGCCCCTCTGTTTCTCGCCCTCTGTTTCAGCCCCTCTGTTTCTGCCCTTCTGTTTCAGCCTCTCTGTTTCAGCCCCTCTGTTTCTTGCCCTCTGTTTCAGCCCCTCTGTTTCAGCCCCTCTGTTTCTCGCCCTCTGATTCAGCCTCTCTGTTTCTCACCCTCTGTTTCAGCCCCTCTGTTTCAGACCCTCTGTTTCTCGCTCTCTGTTTCAGCCCCTCTGTTTCTCGCCCTCTGTTTCAGCCCCTCTGATTCAGCCCCTCTGTTTCACGCCCTCTGTTTCAGCCCCTCTGTTTCTCGCCCTCTGTTTCAGCCCCTCTGTTTCTCGCCCTCTGTTTCAGCCCCTCTGTTTCAGCCCCTCTGTTTCAGCCCCTCTGTTTCTCGCCCTCTGTTTCAGCCCCTCTGTTTCTCGCCCTCTGTTTCAGCCCCTCTATTTCTCGCCCTCTGTTTCAGCCCCTCTGTTTTAGCCCCACTGTTTCAGCCCCTTTGTTTCAGCCCCTCTGTTTCTCGCCCTCTGTTTCAGCCACTCTGTTTCTCGCCCTCTGTATCAGCCCCTCTGTTTCAGCCCCACTGTTTCAGTCCCTCTGTTTCTCGCCCTCTGTATCTGGCCCTCTGTTTCAGCCCCTCTGTTTCTCGCCCTCTGTTTCAGCCCCACTGTTTCTTGCCCTCTGTTTCAGCCACTCTGTTTCTCGCCCTCTGTTTCAGCCTCTCTGTTTCTCGCCCTCTGTTTCAGACCCTCTGTTTCAGCCCCTCTGTTTCAGCCCGTCTGTTTCAGCCCCTCTGTCTCTCGCCCTCTGTTTCAGCCCCTCTGTTTCTCGACCTCTGTTTCAGCCCCTCTGTTTCAGCCCCTCTATTTCTCGCCCTCTGCATCAGCCGCTTTGTTTCAGCCCCTCTGTTTCAGCCCCTCTTTTTCAGCCCCTCTGTTTCTCGCCCTCTGTTTCTCGCCCTCTGTTTCAGCCCCTCTGTTTCTCGCCCTCTGTTTCAGCCCCTCTGTTTCAGCCCCTCTGATTCAGCCCGTCTGATTCAGCCCATCTGTTTCTCGCCCTCTGTTCCAGACACTCTGTTTCAGCCCGTCTGTTTCTTGCCCTCTGTTTCAGCCCTTCTGATTCAGCCCCTCTGATTCAGCCCCTCTGTTTCTCGCCCTCTGTTTCAGCCCCTCTGTTTCTGCCCTTCTGTTTCAGCCTCTCTGTTTCAGCCCCTCTGTTTCATGCCCTCTGTTTCAGCCCCTCTGTTTCTCGAACTCTGTTTCAGTCCCTCTGTTTCTCGCCATCTGTTTCAGCCCCTCTGTTTCGCGCTCTCTGTTTCAGCCCCTCTGTTTCTGCTCCTCTGTTTCTCGCCCTCTGTTTCTGCCCCTCTGTTTCTCGCCCTCTGTTTCAGCCCCTCTGTTTCTCGCCCTCTGTTTCAGCACCTCTGATTAAGCCCCTCTGTTTCAGCCCCTCTGATTAAGCCCGTCTGATTCAGCCCCTCTGAATCAGCCCCTCTGATTCAGCTCCTCTGTTTCAGCCCCTCTGTTTCAGCCCCTCTGTTTCTCGCCCTCTGTTTCATCCCCTCTGTTTCTCGCTCTCTGTTTCAGACCCTCTGTTTCTGCCACTCTGTTTCTCGCCCTCTGTTTCAGCCCCTCAGTTTCTCGCCCTCTGTTTCAGCCCCTCTGTTTCTCGCCTTCTGTTTCAGCCCCTCTGATTCAGCCCCTCTGTTTCAGCCCTTCTGATTCAGCCCCTCTGATTCAGCCCCTCTGTTTCTCGCCCTCTGTTTCAGCCCCTCTGTTTCAGCCCTTCTGTTTCAGCCCCTCTGTTTCAGCCCCGCTGTTTCTTGCCCTCTGTTTCAGCCCCTCTGTTTCTCGACCTCTGTTTCAGTCCCGCTGTTTCTCGCCATCTGTTTCAGCCCCTCTGTTTCAGCTCCTCTGTTTCTCGCCCTCTTTTTCTGCCCCTCTGTTTCTCGCCCTCTGTTTCAGCCCCTCTGTTTCTCGCCCTCTGTTTCACCCCCTCTGATTAAGCCCCTCTGTTTCAGCCCCTCTGAATCAGCCCCTCTGATTCAGCCCCTCTGTTTCAGCCCCTCTGTTTCAGCCCCTCTGTTTCTCGCCCTCTGTTTCAGCCCCTCTGTTTCTCGCCCTCTGTTTCAGCCCCTCTGTTTGTCGCCCTCTGTTTCAGCCCCTCTGTTTCAGCCCCTCTGTTTCAGCCCCTCTGTTTCTCGCCCTCTGTTTCAGCCCCTCTGTTTCTCGCCCTCTGTTTCAGCCCCTCTATTTCTCGCCCTCTGTTTCAGCCCCTCGGTTTTAGCACCACTTTTTAAGCCCCTTTGTTTCAGCCCGTCTGTTTCTCGCCCTCTGTTTCAGCCGCTCTGTTTCTCGCCCTCTGTATCAGCCCCTCTGTTTCAGCCCCACTGTTTCAGTCCCTCTGTTTCTCGCCCTCTGTTTCTGGCCCTCTGTTTCAGCCCCTCTGTTTCTCGCTCTCTGTTTCAGCCCCTCTGTTTCAGCCCCTCTGTTTCAGCCCCTCTGTTTCAGCCCCTCTGTTTCTCGCCCTCTGTTTCAGCCCCTCTGTTTCTTGCCCTCTGTTTCAGCCTCTCTGTTTCTCGCCCTCTGTTTCAGACCCTCTGTTTCAGCCCCTCTGTTTCTGCCCGTCTGTTTCAGCCCCTCTGTCTCCCGCCCTCTGTTTCAGCCCCTCTGTTTCTCGCCCTCTGTTTCAGCCTCTCTGTTTCTCGCCCTCTGTTTCAGCCCCTCTGTTTTAGCCCCTCTGTTTCAGCCCCTCTATTTCTCGCCCTCTGCATCAGCCGCTTTGTTTCAGCCCCTCTGTTTCAGCACCTCTTTTTCAGCCTCTCTGTTTCTCGCCCTCTGTTTCTCGCCCTCTGTTTCAGCCCCTCTGTTTCTCGCCCTCTGTTTCAGCCCCTCTGTTTCAGCCCCTCTGATTCAGCCCGTCTGATTCAGCCACTCTTTTTCTCGCCCTCTGTTCCAGCCACTCTGTTTCAGCCCGTCTGTTTCTTGCCCTCTGTTTCAGCCGTTCTGATTCAGCCCCTCTGATTCAACCCCTCTGTTTCTCGCCCTCTGTTTCAGCCCCTCTGTTTCTGCCCTTCTGTTTCAGCCTCTCTGTTTCAGCCCCTCTGTTTCTTGCCCTCTGTTTCAGCCCCTCTGTTTCTCGAACTCTGTTTCAGTCCCTCTGTTTCTCGCCATCTGTTTCAGCCCCTCTGTTTCGCGCTCTCAGTTTCAGCCCCTCTGTTTCTGCTCCTCTGTTTCTCGCCCTCTGTTTCTGCCCCTCTGTTTCTCGCCCTCTGTTTCAGCCCCTCTGTTTCTCGCCCTCTGTGTCAGCCCCTCTGATTAAGCCCCTCTGTTTCAGCCCCTCTGATTAAGCCCCTCTGATTCAGCCCCTCTGAATCAGCCCCTCTGATTCAGCCCCTCTGTTTCAGCCCCTCTGTTTCAGCCCCTCTGTTTCTCGCACTCTGTTTCAGCCCCTCTGTTTCTCACCCTCTGTTTCAGCAACTCTGTTTCAGCCCCTCTGTTTCTCGCTCGCTGTTTCAGCCCATCTGTTTCTCGCCCTCTGTTTCAGCCCCTCTGATTCAGCCCCTCTGTTTCAGCCCCTCTGATTCAGCCCCTCTGTTTCTCGCCCTCTGTTTCAGCCCCTCTGTTTCAGCCCCTCTGTTTCAGTCCCTCTGTTTCTCGCCCTCTGTTTCTCGCACTCTGTTTCAGCCCCTCTGTTTCAGCCCCTCTGTTTCTCGCCCTCTGTTTCAGCCCCTCTGTTTCTCGCCCTCTGTTTCAGCCTCTCTGTTTCTCGCCCTCTGTTTCAGCGCCTCTGTTTCAGCGCCTCTGTTTCAGCCCCTCTATTTCTCGCCCTCTGCATCAGCCGCTTTGTTTCAGCACCTCTGTTTCAGCCCCTCTTTTTCAGCCCCTCTGTTTCTCGCCCTCTGTTTCTCGCCCTCTGTTTCAGCCCCTCTGTTTCTCGCCCTCTGTTTCAGACCCTCTGTTTCAGCCCCTCTGATTCAGCCCGTCTGATTCAGCCCCTCTGTTTCTCGCCCTCTGTTCCAGCCACTCTGTTTCAGCCCCTCTGTTTCTTGCCCTCTGTTTCAGCCCTTCTGATTCAGCCCCTCTGATTCAGCCCCTTTGTTTCTCGCCCTCTGTTTCAGCCCCTCTGTTTCTGCCCTTCTGTTTCAGCCTCTCTGTTTCAGCCCCTCTGTTTCTGCCCCTCTGTTTCAGCCCCTCTGTTTCTCGCCATCTGTTTCAGCCCCTCTGTTTCTCGCCATCTGTTTCAGCCCCTCTGTTTCGCGCTCTCTGTTTCAGCCCCTCTGTTTCTGCTCCTCTGTTTCTCGCCCTCTGTTTCTGCCCCTCTGTTTCTCGCCCTCTGTTTCAGCCCCTCTGTTTCTCGCCCTCTGTTTCAACCCCTCTGATTAAGCCCCTCTGTTTCAGCCCCTCTGATTAAGCCCCTCTGATTCAGCCCCTCTGAATCAGCCCCTCTGATTCAGTCCCTCTGTTTCAGCCCCTCTGTTTCAGCCCTCTGTTTCTCGCTCTCTCTTTCAGCCCCTCTGATTCAGCCCTTCTGTTTCTCGCCCTCTGTTTCAGCCCCTCTGTTTCTCGACCTCTGTTTCAGCCCCTCTGTTTCTCGCCCTCTGTTTCAGCCCCTCTGTTTCAGCCCCACTGTTTCAGCCCCTCTGAATCAGCCCCTCTGATTCAGCCCCTCTGTTTCAGACCCTCTGTTTCAGCCCCTCTGTTTCTCGCCCTCTGTTTCAGCCCCTCTGTTTCTCACCCTCTGTTTCAGCCCCTCTGTTTCAGCCCCACTGTTTCTCGCCCTCTGTTTCAGCCCCTCTGTTTGTCGCCCTCTGTTTCAGCTCCCCTGATTCAGCCCCTCTGTTTCTCGCCCTCTGTTTCAGCCCCTCTGTTTCTCGCCCTCTGTTTCAGCCCCTCTGTTTCTCACCCTCTGTTTCAGCCCCTCTGTTTCAGCCCCACTGTTTCAGCCCCTCTTTTTCAGCCCCTCTGTTTCTCGCCCTCTGTTTCAGCCCCTCTGTTTCAGCCCCTCTGTTTCAGCCCCTCTGTTTCTCGCCCTCTGTTTCAGCCCCTCTGTTTCTCGCCCTGTGTTTCAGCCCCTCTATTTCTCGCCCTCTGTTTCAGCCGCTCTGTTTCAGCCCCACTGTGTCAGCCCCTCTGTTTCAGCCCCTCTGTTTCTCGCCCTCTGTTTCTCGCCATCTGTTTCAGCCCCTCTGTTTCTCGCCCTCTGTTTCAGCCCCTCTGTTTCAGCCCCACTGTTTCAGCCCCTCTGTTTCAGTCCCTCTGTTTCTCGCCCTCTGTTTCTCGCACTCTGTTTCAGCCCCTCTGTTTCTCGCCCTCTGTTTCAGCCCCTCTGTTTTTCGCACTCTGTTTCAGCCCCTCTGTTTCAGCCCCTCTGTTTCAGCCCCTCTGTTTCAGCCCCTCTGTTTCTCGACCTCTGTTTCAGTACCTCTGTTTCTCGCCATCTGTTTCAGCCCCTCTGTTTCTCGACCTCTGTTTCAGTACCTCTGTTTCTCGCCATCTGTTTCAGCCCCTCTGTTTCGCGCTCTCTGTTTCAGCCCCTCTGTTTCAGCTCCTCTGTTTCTCGCTCTCTTTTTCTGCCCCTCTGTTTCTCGCCCTCTGTTTCAGCCCCTCTGTTTCTCGCCCTCTGTTTCAGCCCCTCTGATTAAGCCCCTCTGTTTCAGCCCCTCTGAATCAGCCCCTCTGATTCAGCCCCTCTGTTTCAGCCCCTCTGTTTCAGCCCCTCTGTTTCTCACCCTCTGTTTCAGCCTCTCTGTTTCTCGCCCACTGTTTCAGCCCCTCTGATTCAGCCCCTCTGTTTCACGCCCTCTGTTTCAGCCCCTCTGTTTCTCGCCCTCTGTTTCAGCCCCTCTGTTTCTCGCCCTCTGTTTCAGCCCCTCTGTTTCAGCCCCTCTGTTTCAGCCCCTCTGTTTCTCGCCCTCTGTTTCAGCCCCTCTGTTTCTCGCCCTCTGTTTCAGCCCCTCTGTTTCTCGCCCTCTGTTTCATCCCCTCTATTTCTCGCCCTCTGTTTCAGCCCCTCTGTTTTAGCCCCACTGTTTCAGCACCTTTGTTTCAGCCCCTCTGTTTCTCGCCCTCTGTTTCAGCCACTCTGTTTCTCGCCCTCTGTATCAGCCCCTCTGTTTCAGCCCCACTGTTTCAGTCCCTCCGTTTCTCGCCCTCTGTTTCTGGCCCTCTGTTTCAGCCCCTCTGTTTCTCGCCCTCTGTTTCAGCCCCTCTGTTTTTGCCCTCTGTTTCAGCCACTCTGTATCTCGCCCTCTGTTTCAGCCTCTCTATTTCTCGCCCTCTGTTTCAGACCCTCTGTTTCAACCCCTCTGCTTCAGCCCGTCTGTTTCAGCCCCTCTGTCTGTCGCCCTCTGTTTCAGCCCCTCTGTTTCTCGCCCTCTGTTTCAGCCCCTCTGTTTCAGCCCCTCTGTTTCAGCCCCTCTATTTCTCGCCCTCTGCATCAGCCGCTTTGTTTCAGCCCCTCTGTTTCAGCCCCTCTTTTTCAGCCCCTCTGTTTCTCGCCCTCTGTTTCTCGCCCTCTGTTTCAGCCCCTCTTTTTCTCGCCCTCTGTTTCAGCCCCTCTGTTTCAGCCCATCTGATTCAGCCCGTCTGATTGAGCCCCTCTGTTTCTCGCCCTCAGTTCCAGCCACTCTTTTTCAGCCCGTCTGTTTCTTGCCCTCTGTTTCAGCCCTTCTGATTCAGCCCCTCTGATTCAGCCCCTCTGTTTCTCGCCCTCTGTTTCAGCCCCTCTGTTTCTGCCCTTCTGTTTCAGCCTCTCTGTTTCAGCCACTCTGTTTCTTGCCCTCTGTTTCAGCCCCTCTGTTTCAGCCCCTCTGTTTCTCGCCCTCTGTTTCAGCCTCTCTGTTTCTCACCCTCTGTTTCTGCCCCTCTGTTTCAGCCCCTCTGTTTCTCGCTCTCTGTTTCAGCCCCTCTGTTTCTCGCACTCTGTTTCAGCCCCTCTGATTCAGCCCCTCTGTTTCACGCCCTCTGTTTCAGCCCCTCTGTTTCTCGCCCTCTGTTTCAGCCCCTCTGTTTCTCGCCCTCTGTTTCAGCCCCTCTGTTTCAGCCCCTCTGTTTCAGCCCCTCTGTTTCTCGCCCTCTGTTTCAGCCCCTCTGTTTCTCGCCCTCTGTTTCAGCCCCTCTGTTTCTCGCCCTCTGTTTCAGCCCCTCTGTTTCTCGCCCTCTGTTTCAGCCCCTCTATTTCTCGCCCTCTGTTTCAGCCCCTCTGTTTTAGCCCCACTGTTTCAGCCCCTTTGTTTCAGCCCCTCTGTTTCTCGCCCTCTGTTTCAGCCACTCTGTTTCTCGCCCTCTGTATCAGCCCCTCTGTTTCAGCCCCACTGTTTCAGTCCCTCTGTTTCTCGCCCTCTGTATCTGGCCCTCTGTTTCAGCCCCTCTGTTTCTCGCCCTCTGTTTCAGCCCCTCTGTTTCTTGCCCTCTGTTTCAGCCACTCTGTTTCTCGCCCTCTGTTTCAGCCTCTCTGTTTCTCGCCCTCTGTTTCAGACCCTCTGTTTCAGCCCCTCTGTTTCAGCCCGTCTGTTTCAGCCCCTCTGTCTCTCGCCCTCTGTTTCAGCCCCTCTGTTTCTCGCCCTCTGTTTCAGCCCCTCTGTTTCAGCCCCTCTATTTCTCGCCCTCTGCATCAGCCGCTTTGTTTCAGCCCCTCTGTTTCAGCCCCTCTTTTTCAGCCCCTCTGTTTCTCGCCCTCTGTTTCTCGCCCTCTGTTTCAGCCCCTCTGTTTCTCGCCCTCTGTTTCAGCCCCTCTGTTTCAGCCCCTCTGATTCAGCCCGTCTGATTCAGCCCCTCTGTTTCTCGCCCTCTGTTCCAGCCACTCTGTTTCAGCCCGTCTGTTTCTTGCCCTCTGTTTCAGCCCTTCTGATTCAGCCCCTCTGATTCAGCCCCTCTGTTTCTCGCCCTCTGTTTCAGCCCCTCTGTTTCTGCCCTTCTGTTTCAGCCTCTCTGTTTCAGCCCCTCTGTTTCAGCCCCTCTGTTTCTCGCCCTCTGTTTCAGCCCCACTGTTTCTCGAACTCTGTTTCAGTTCCTCTGTTTCTCGCCATCTGTTTCAGCCCCTCTGTTTCGCGCTCTCTGTTTCAGCCCCTCTGTTTCTGCTCCTCTGTTTCTCGCCCTCTGTTTCTGCCCCTCTGTTTCTCGCCCTCTGTTTCAGCCCCTCTGTTTCTCGCCCTCTGTTTCAGCACCTCTGATTAAGCCCCTCTGTTTCAGCCCCTATGATTAAGCCCCTCTGATTCAGCCCTTCTGAATCAGCCCCTCTGATTCAGCCCCTCTGTTTCAGCCCCTCTGTTTCAGCCCCTCTGTTTCTCGCCCTCTGTTTCATCCCCTCTGTTTCTCGCCCTCTGTTTCAGCCCCTTTGTTTCAGCCCCTCTGTTTCTCGCCCTCTGTTTCAGCCGCTCTGTTTCTCGCCCTCTGTATCAGCCCCTCTGGTTCAGCCCCTCTGTTTCAGTCCCTCTGTTTCTCGCCCTCTGTTTCTGGCCCTCTGTTTCAGCCCCTCTGTTTCTCGCCATCTGTTTCAGCCCCTCTGTTTCTTGCCCTCTGTTTCAGCCACTCTGTTTCTCGCCCTCTGTTTCAGCCTCTCTGTTTCTCGCCCTCTGTTTCAGACCCTCTGTTTCTGCCCCTCTGTTTCAGCCCGTCTGTTTCAGCCCCTCTGTCTCTCGCCCTCTGTTTCAGCCCCTCTGTTTCTCGCCCTCTGTGTCAGCCCCTCTGTTTCAGCCCCTCTGTTTCAGCCCCTCTATTTCTCGCCCTCTGCATCAGCCGCTTTGTTTCAGCCCCTCTGTTTCAGCCCCTCTTTTTCAGCCCCTCTGTTTCTCGCCCTCTGTTTCAGCCCCTCTGTTTCAGCCCCACTGATTCAGCCCGTCTGATTCAGCCCCTCTGTTTCTCGCCCTCTGTTCCAGCCACTCTGTTTCAGCCCTTCTGTTTCTTGCCCTCTGTTTCAGCCCTTCTGATTCAGCCCCTCTGATTCAGCCCCTCTGTTTCTCGCCCTCTGTTTCAGCCACTCTGTTTCTGCCCTTCTGTTTCAGCCTCTCTGTTTCAGCCCCTCTGTTTCTTGCCCTCTGTTTCAGCCCCTCTGTTTCAGCCCCTCTGTTTCTCGCCCTCTGTTTCAGCCTCTCTGTTTCTCACCCTCTGTTTCAGCCCCTCTGTTTCAGCCCCTCTGTTTCTCGCTCTCTGTTTCAACCCCTCTGTTTCTCGCCCTCTGTTTCAGCCCCTCTGATTCAGCCCCTCTGTTTCACGCACTCTGTTTCAGCCCCTCTGTTTCTCGCCCTCTGTTTCAGCCCCTCTGTTTCTCGCCCTCTGTTTCAGCCCCTCTGCTTTAGCCCCTCTGTTTCAGCCCCTCTGTTTCTCGCCCTCTGTTTCAGCCCCTCTGTTTCTCGCCCTCTGTTTCAGCCCCTCTGTTTCTCGCCCTCTGATTCAGCCCCTCTATTTCTCGCCCTCTGTTTCAGCCCCTCTGTTTTAGCCCCACTCTTTCAGCCCCTTTGTTTCAGCCCCTCTGTTTCTCGCCCTCTGTTTCAGCCACTCTGTTTCTCGCCCTCTGAATCAGGCCCTCTGTTTCAGCCCCACTGTTTCAGTCCCTCTGTTTCTCGCCCTCTGTATCTGGCCCTCTGTTTCAGCCCCTCTGTTTCTCGCCCTCTGTTTCAGCCCCTCTGTTTCTTGCCCTCTGTTTCAGCCACTCTGTTTCTCGCCCTCTGTTTCAGCCTCTCTGTTTCTCGCCCTCTGTTTCAGACCCTCTGTTTCAGCCCCTCTGTTTCAGCCCGTCTGTTTCAGCCCCTCTGTCTCTCGCCCTCTGTTTCAGCCCCTCTGTTTCTCGCCCTCTGTTTCAGCCCCTCTGTTTCTCGCCCTCTGTTTCATCCCCTCTATTTCTCGCCGTCTGTTTCAGCCCCTCTGTTTTAGCCCCACTGTTTCAGCACCTTTGTTTCAGCCCCTCTGTTTCTCGCCCTCTGTTTCAGCCACTCTGTTTCTCGCCCTCTGTATCAGCCCCTCTGTTTTTGCCCTCTGTTTCAGCCACTCTGTATCTCGCCCTCTGTTTCAGCCTCTCTATTTCTCGCCCTCTGTATCAGCCCCTCTGTTTTTGCCCTCTGTTTCAGCCACTCTGTATCTCGCCCTCTGTTTCAGCCTCTCTATTTCTCGCCCTCTGTTTCAGACCCTCTGTTTCAGTCCCTCCGTTTCTCGCCCTCTGTTTCTGGCCCTCTGTTTCAGCCCCTCTGTTTCTCGCCCTCTGTTTCAGCCCCTCTGTTTTTGCCCTCTGTTTCAGCCACTCTGTATCTCGCCCTCTGTTTCAGCCTCTCTATTTCTCGCCCTCTGTTTCAGACCCTCTGTTTCAGCCCCTCTGCTTCAGCCCGTCTGTTTCAGCCCCTCTGTCTGTCGCCCTCTGTTTCAGCCCCTCTGTTTCTCGCCCTCTGTTTCAGCCCCTCTGTTTCAGCCCCTCTGTTTCAGCCCCTCTATTTCTCGCCCTCTGCATCAGCCGCTTTGTTTCAGCCCCTCTGTTTCAGCCCCTCTTTTTCAGCCCCTCTGTTTCTCGCCCTCTGTTTCTCGCCCTCTGTTTCAGCCCCTCTGTTTCTCGCCCTCTGTTTCAGCCCCTCTGTTTCAGCCCATCTGATTCAGCCCGTCTGATTGAGCCCCTCTGTTTCTCGCCCTCAGTTCCAGCCACTCTTTTTCAGCCCGTCTGTTTCTTGCCCTCTGTTTCAGCCCTTCTGATTCAGCCCCTCTGATTCAGCCCCTCTGTTTCTCGCCCACTGTTTCAGCCCCTCTGTTTCTGCCCTTCTGTTTCAGCCTCTCTGTTTCAGCCACTCTGTTTCTTGCCCTCTGTTTCAGCCCCTCTGTTTCAGCCCCTCTGTTTCTCGCCCTCTGTTTCAGCCTCTCTGTTTCTCACCCTCTGTTTCTGCCCCTCTGTTTCAGCCCCTCTGTTTCTCGCTCTCTGTTTCAGCCCCTCTGTTTCTCGCACTCTGTTTCAGACCCTCTGTTTCTGCCCCTCTGTTTCAGCCCGTCTGTTTCAGCCCCTCTGTCTCTCGCCCTCTGTTTCAGCCCCTCTGTTTCTCGCCCTCTGTGTCAGCCCCTCTGTTTCAGCCCCTCTGTTTCAGCCCCTCTATTTCTCGCCCTCTGCATCAGCCGCTTTGTTTCAGCCCCTCTGTTTCAGCCCCTCTTTTTCAGCCCCTCTGTTTCTCGCCCTCTGTTTCAGCCCCTCTGTTTCAGCCCCACTGATTCAGCCCGTCTGATTCAGCCCCTCTGTTTCTCGCCCTCTGTTCCAGCCACTCTGTTTCAGCCCTTCTGTTTCTTGCCCTCTGTTTCAGCCCTTCTGATTCAGCCCCTCTGATTCAGCCCCTCTGTTTCTCGCCCTCTGTTTCAGCCACTCTGTTTCTGCCCTTCTGTTTCAGCCTCTCTGTTTCAGCCCCTCTGTTTCTTGCCCTCTGTTTCAGCCCCTCTGTTTCAGCCCCTCTGTTTCTCGCCCTCTGTTTCAGCCTCTCTGTTTCTCACCCTCTGTTTCAGCCCCTCTGTTTCAGCCCCTCTGTTTCTCGCTCTCTGTTTCAACCCCTCTGTTTCTCGCCCTCTGTTTCAGCCCCTCTGATTCAGCCCCTCTGTTTCACGCACTCTGTTTCAGCCCCTCTGTTTCTCGCCCTCTGTTTCAGCCCCTCTGTTTCTCGCCCTCTGTTTCAGCCCCTCTGCTTTAGCCCCTCTGTTTCAGCCCCTCTGTTTCTCGCCCTCTGTTTCAGCCCCTCTGTTTCTCGCCCTCTGTTTCAGCCCCTCTGTTTCTCGCCCTCTGATTCAGCCCCTCTATTTCTCGCCCTCTGTTTCAGCCCCTCTGTTTTAGCCCCACTCTTTCAGCCCCTTTGTTTCAGCCCCTCTGTTTCTCGCCCTCTGTTTCAGCCACTCTGTTTCTCGCCCTCTGAATCAGGCCCTCTGTTTCAGCCCCACTGTTTCAGTCCCTCTGTTTCTCGCCCTCTGTATCTGGCCCTCTGTTTCAGCCCCTCTGTTTCTCGCCCTCTGTTTCAGCCCCTCTGTTTCTTGCCCTCTGTTTCAGCCACTCTGTTTCTCGCCCTCTGTTTCAGCCTCTCTGTTTCTCGCCCTCTGTTTCAGACCCTCTGTTTCAGCCCCTCTGTTTCAGCCCGTCTGTTTCAGCCCCTCTGTCTCTCGCCCTCTGTTTCAGCCCCTCTGTTTCTCGCCCTCTGTTTCAGCCCCTCTGTTTCAGCCCCTCTATTTCTCGCCCTCTGCATCAGCCGCTTTGTTTCAGCCCCTCTGTTTCTCGCCCTCTGTTCCAGCCACTCTGTTTCAGCCCGTCTGTTTCTTGCCCTCTGTTTCAGCCCTTCTGATTCAGCCCCTCTGATTCAGCCCCTCTGTTTCTCGCCCTCTGTTTCAGCCCCTCTGTTTCTGCCCTTCTGTTTCAGCCTCTCTGTTTCAGCCCCTCTGTTTTATGCCCTCTGTTTCAGCCCCTCTGTTTCTCGAACTCTGTTTCAGTCCCTCTGTTTCTCGCCATCTGTTTCAGCCCCTCTGTTTCGCGCTCTCTGTTTCAGCCCCTCTGTTTCTGCTCCTCTGTTTCTCGCCCTCTGTTTCTGCCCCTCTGTTTCTCGCCCTCTGTTTCAGCCCCTCTGTTTCTCGCCCTCTGTTTCAGCATCTCTGATTAAGCCCCTCTGTTTCAGCCCCTCTGATTAAGCCCGTCTGATTCAGCCCCTCTGAATCAGCCCCTCTGATTCAGCCCCTCTGTTTCAGCCCCTCTGTTTCATCCCCTCTGTTTCTCGCCCTCTGTTTCAGACCCTCTGTTTCAGCCACTCTGTTTCTCGCCCTCTGTTTCTGCCCCTCAGTTTCTCGCCCTCTGTTTCAGCCCCTCTGTTTCTCGCCTTCTGTTTCAGCCCCTCTGATTCAGCCCCTCTGTTTCAGCCCTTCTGATTCAGCCCCTCTGATTCAGCCCCTCTGTTTCTCGCCCTCTGTTTCAGCCCCTCTGTTTCAGCCCTTCTGTTTCAGCCCCTCTGTTTCAGCCCCTCTGTTTCTTGCCCTCTGTTTCAGCCCCTCTGTTTCTCGACCTCTGTTTCAGTCCCGCTGTTTCTCGCCATCTGTTTCAGCCCCTCTGTTTCGCGCTCTCTGTTTCAGCCCCTCTGTTTCAGCTCCTCTGTTTCTCGCCCACTTTTTCTGCCCCTCTGTTTCTCGCCCTCTGTTTCAGCCCCTCTGTTTCTCGCCCTCTGTTTCAGCCCCTCTGATTAAGCCCCTCTGTTTCAGCCCCTCTGAATCAGCCCCTCTGATTCAGCCCCTCTGTTTCAGCCCCTCTGTTTCAGCCCCTCTGTTTCTCGCCCTCTGTTTCAGCCCCTCTGTTTCTCGCCCTCTGTTTCAGCCCCTCTGTTTCTCGCCCTCTGTTTCAGCCCCTCTGTTTCAGCCCCTCTGTTTCAGCCCCTCTGTTTCTCGCCCTCTGTTTCAGCCCCTCTGTTTCTCGCCCTCTGTTTCAGCCCCTCTGTTTCTCGCCCTCTGTTTCAGCCCCTCTATTTCTCGCCCTCTGTTTCAGCCCCTCGGTTTTAGCACCACTGTTTAAGCCCCTTTGTTTCAGCCCGTCTGTTTCTCGCCCTCTGTTTCAGCCGCTCTGTTTCTCGCCCGCTGTATCAGCCCCTCTGTTTCAGCCCCACTGTTTCAGTCCCTCTGTTTCTCGCCCTCTGTTTCTGGCCCTCTGTTTCAGCCCCTCTGTTTCTCGCTCTCTGTTTCAGCCCCTCTGTTTCAGCCCCTCTGTTTCAGCCCCTCTGTTTCAGCCCCTCTGTTTCTCGCCCTCTGTTTCAGCCCCTCTGTTTCTTGCCCTCTGTTTCAGCCTCTCTGTTTCTCGCCCTCTGTTTCAGACCCTCTGTTTCAGCCCCTCTGTTTCTGCCCGTCTGTTTCAGCCCCTCTGTCTCCCGCCCTCTGTTTCAGACCCTCTGTTTCTCGCCCTCTGTTTCAGCCTCTCTGTTTCTCGCCCTCTGTTTCAGCCCCTCTGTTTTAGCCCCTCTGTTTCAGCCCCTCTATTTCTCGCCCTCTGCATCAGCCGCTTTGTTTCAGCCCCACTGTTTCAGCACCTCTTTTTCAGCCCCTCTGTTTCTCGCCCTCTGTTTCTCGCCCTCTGTTTCAGCCCCTCTGTTTCTCGCCCTCTGTTTCAGCCCCTCTGTTTCAGCCCCTCTGATTCAGCCCGTCTGATTCAGCCACTCTGTTTCTCGCCCTCTGTTCCAGCCAGTCTGTTTCAGCCCGTCTGTTTCTTGCCCTCTGTTTCAGCCCTTCTGATTCAGCCCCTCTGATTCAACCCCTCTGTTTCTCGCCCTCTGTTTCAGCCCCTCTGTTTCTGCCCTTCTGTTTCAGCCTCTCTGTTTCAGCCCCTCTGTTTCTTGCCCTCTGTTTCAGCCCCTCTGTTTCTCGAACTCTGTTTCAGTCCCTCTGTTTCTCGCCATCTGTTTCAGCCCCTCTGTTTCGCGCTCTCTGTTTCAGCCCCTCTGTTTCTGCTCCTCTGTTTCTCGCCCTCTGTTTCTGCCCCTCTGTTTCTCGCCCTCTGTTTCAGCCCCTCTGTTTCTCGCCCTCTGTTTCAGCCCCTCTGATTAAGCCCCTCTGTTTCAGCCCCTCTGATTAAGCCCCTCTGATTCAGCCCCTCTGAATCAGCCCCTCTGATTCAGCCCCTCTGTTTCAGCCCCTCTGTTTCAGCCCCTCTGTTTCTCGCACTCTGTTTCAGCCCCTCTGTTTCTCACCCTCTGTTTCAGCCCCTCTGTTTCAGCCCCTCTGTTTCTCGCTCTCTGTTTCAGCCCATCTGTTTCTCGCCCTCTGTTTCAGCCCCTCTGATTCAGCCCCTCTGTTTCTCGCCCTCTGTTTCAGCCCCTCTGTTTCTCGCCCTCTGTTTCAGCCCCTCTGTTTCTCGCCCTCTGTTTCAGCCCCTCTGTTTCAGCCCCTCTGTTTCAGCCCCTCTGTTTCTCGCCCTCTGTTTCAGCCCCTCTGTTTCTCGCCCTCTGTTTCAGCCCCTCTATTTCTCGCCCTCTGTTTCAGCCCCTCTGTTTTATCCCCACTGTTTCAGCCCCTTTGTTTCAGCCCCTCTGTTTCTCGCCCTCTGTTTCAGCCGCTCTGTTTCTCGCCATCTGTATCAGCCCCTCTGTTTCAGCCCCTCTGTTTCAGTCCCTCTGTTTCTCGCCCTCTGTTTCAGCCCCTCTGTTTCAGCCCCTCTGTTTCTCGACCTCTGTTTCAGCCCCTCTGTTTCTTGCCCTCTGTTTCAGCCACTCTGTTTCTCGCCCTCTGTTTCAGCCTCTCTGTATCTCGCCCTCTGTTTCAGCCCCTCTGTTTCAGCCCCTCTGTTTCAGCCCTCTCTTTCTCGCCCTCTGTTTTAGGCCCTCTGTTTCTCGCCCTCTGTTTCAGCCTCTCTGTTTCTCGCCCTCTGTTTCAGCCCCTCTCTTTCAGCCCCTCTGTTTCTCGCCCTCTGTTTCAGCCCCTCTATTTCTCGCCCTCTGTTTCAGCCCCTCTGTTTTGGCCCCAATGTTTCAGCCCCTTTGTTTCAGCCCCTCTGTTTCTCGCCCTCTGTTTCAGCCGCTCTGTTTTTCGCCCTCTGTATCAGCCCCTCTGTTTCAGCCCCTCTGTTTCAGTCCCTCTGTTTCTCGCCCTCTGTTTCAGCCCCTCTGTTTCAGCCCCTCTGTTTCTCGCCCTCTGTTTCAGCCCCTCTGTTTCTTGCCCTCTGTTTCAGCCACTCTGTTTCTCGCCCTCTCATTCAGCCTCTCTGTATCTCGCCCTCTGTTTCAGCCCCTCTGTTTCAGCCCCTCTGTTTCAGCCCCTCTGTTTCAGCCCTCTGTTTCTCGCCCTCTGTTTCAGTCCCTCTGTTTCAGCCCCTCTGTTTCAGCCCTCTCTTTCTCGCCCTCTGTTTTAGGCCCTCTGTTTCTCGCCCTCTGTTTCAGCCTCTCTGTTTCTCGCCCTCTGTTTCAGCCCCTCTCTTTCAGCCCCTCTGTTTCTCGCCCTCTGTTTCAGCCCCTCTATTTCTCGCCCTCTGTTTCAGCCCCTCTGTTTTGGCCCCAATGATTCAGCCCCTTTGTTTCAGCCCCTCTGTTTCTCGCCCTCTGTTTCAGCCGCTCTGTTACTCGCCCTCTGTATCAGCCCCTCTGTTTCAGCCCCTCTGTTTCAGTCCCTCTGTTTCTCGCACTCTGTTTCAGCCCCTCTGTTTCAGCCCCTCTGTTTCTCGCCCTCTGTTTCAGCCCCTCTGTTTCTTGCCCTCTGTTTCAGCCACTCTGTTTCTCGCCCTCTGATTCAGCCTCTCTGTATCTCGCCCTCTGTTTCAGCCCCTCTGTTTCAGCCCCTCTGTTTCAGCCCCTCTGTTATAGCCCTCTGTTTCTCGCCCTCTGTTTCAGTCCCTCTGTTTCTCGCCCTCTGTTTAAGCCTCTCTGTTTCTCGCCCTCTGTTTCAGCCACTCTCTTTCAGCCCCTTTGTTTCAGCCCCTCTGTTTCAGCCCCTCTGTTTCAGTCCCTCTGTTTCTCGCCCTCTGTTTCAGCCACTCTGTTTCAGCCCCTCTGTTTCTCGCCCTCTGTTTCAGCCGCTCTGTTTCTCGCCCTCTATATCAGCCCCTCTGTTTCAGCCCCTCTGTTTCAGTCCCTCTGTTTCTCGCCCTCTGTTTCAGCCCCTCTGTTTCAGCCCCTCTGTTTCTCGCCCTCTGTTTCAGCCCCTCTGTTTCAGCCCCTCTGATTCAGCCCGTCTGATTCAGCCCCTCTGTTTCAGCCCCTCTGTTTCTCGCCCTTTGTTTCAGCCCCTCTGTTTCTCGCCCTCTGTTTCAGTCCCTCTGTTTCTCGCCCTCTGTTTCAGCCCCTCTGTTTCAGCCCCACTGTTTCTCGACCTCTGTTTCAGCCCCTCTGTTTTAGCCCCACTGTTTCAGCAACTCTGTTTCTCGGCCTCTGTTTCAGCCTCTCTGTATCTCGCCCTCTGTTTCAGCCCCTCTGTTTCAGCCCCTCTGTTTCAGCCCCTCTGTTTCAGCCCTCTGTTTCTCGCCCTCTGTTTTAGGCCCTCTGTTTCTCGCCGTCTGTTTCAGCCTCTCTGTTTCTCGCCCCATGTTTCAGCCCCTCTCTTTCAGCCCCTCTGTTTCTCGCCCTCTGTTTCAGTCCCTCTATTTCTCGCCCTCTGTTTCAGCCCCTCTGTTTTAGCCCCACTGTTTCAGCCCCTTTGTTTCAGCCCCTCTGTTTCTCGCCCTCTGTTTCAGCCGCTCTGTTTCTCGCCCTCTGTATCAGCCCCTCTGTTTCAGCCCCTCTGTTTCAGTCCCTCTGTTTCTCGCCCTCTGTTTCAGCCCCTCTGTTTCAGCCCCTCTGTTTCTCGCCCTCTGTTTCAGCCCCTCTGTTTCTTGCCCTCTGTTTCAGCCACTCTGTTTCTCGCCCTCTGTTTCAGCCTCTCTGTATCTCGCCCTCTGTTTCAGCCTCTCTGTTTCAGGCCCTCTGTTTCAGCCCCTCTGTTTCAGCCCTCTGTTTCTCGCCCTCTGTTTCAGTCCCTCTGTTTCTCGCCCTCTGTTTCAGCCTCTCTGTTTCTCGCACTCTGTTTCAGCCCCTCTCTTTCAGCCCCTCTGTTTCTCGCCCTCTGTTTCAGCCCCTCTGTTTCAGCCCTTCTGTTTCAGCCCCTCTGTTTCAGCCCCTCTGTTTCTTGCCCTCTGTTTCAGCCCCTCTGTTTCTCGACCTCTGTTTCAGTCCCGCTGTTTCTCGCCATCTGTTTCAGCCCCTCTGTTTCGCGCTCTCTGTTTCAGCCCCTCTGTTTCAGCTCCTCTGTTTCTCGCCCTCTTTTTCTGCCCCTCTGTTTCTCGCCCTCTGTTTCAGCCCCTCTGTTTCTCGCCCTCTGTTTCAGCCCCTCTGATTAAGCCCCTCTGTTTCAGCCCCTCTGAATCAGCCCCTCTGATTCAGCCCCTCTGTTTCAGCCCCTCTGTTTCAGCCCCTCTGTTTCTCGCCCTCTGTTTCAGCCCCTCTGTTTCTCGCCCTCTGTTTCAGCCCCTCTGTTTCTCGCCCTCTTTTTCAGCCCCTCTGTTTCAGCCCCTATGTTTCTCGCCCTCTGTTTCAGCCCCTCTGTTTCTCGCCCTCTGTTTCAGCCCCTCTGTTTCTCGCCCTCTGTTTCAGCCCCTCTATTTCTCGCCCTCTGTTTCAGCCCCTCGGTTTTAGCACCACTGTTTAAGCCCCTTTGTTTCAGCCCGTCTGTTTCTCGCCCTCTGTTTCAGCCCCTCTGTTTCTCGCCCTCTGTTTCAGCCACTCTGTTTCTCGCCCTCTGTATCAGCCCCTCTGTTTCAGCCCCACTGTTTCAGTCCCTCTGTTTCTCGCCCTCTGTTTCTGGCCCTCTGTTTCAGCCCCTCTGTTTCTCGCTCTCTGTTTCAGCCCCTCTGTTTCAGCCCCTCTGTTTCAGCCCCTCTGTTTCAGCCCCTCTGTTTCTCGCCCTCTGTTTCAGCCCCTCTGTTTCTTGCCCTCTGTTTCAGCCTCTCTGTTTCTCGCCCTCTGTTTCAGACCCTCTGTTTCAGCCCCTCTGTTTCTGCCCGTCTGTTTCAGCCCCTCTGTCTCTCGCCCTCTGTTTCAGCTCCTCTGTTTCTCGCCCTCTGTTTCAGCCTCTCTGTTTCTCGCCCTCTGTTTCAGCCCCTCTGTTTTAGCCACTCTGTTTCAGCCCCTCTATTTCTCGCCCTCTGCATCAGCCGCTTTGTTTCAGCCCCTCTGTTTCAGCCCCTCTTTTTCAGCCCCTCTGTTTCTCGCCCTCTGTTTCTCGCCCTCTGTTTCAGCCCCTCTGTTTCTCGCCCTCTGTTTCAGCCCCTCTGTTTCAGCCCCTCTGATTCAGCCCGTCTGATTCAGCCACTCTGTTTCTCGCCCTCTGTTCCAGCCACTCTGTTTCAGCCCGTCTGTTTCTTGCCCTCTGTTTCAGCCCTTCTGATTCAGCCCCTCTGATTCAACCCCTCTGTTTCTCGCCCTCTGTTTCAGCCCCTCTGTTTCTGCCCTTCTGTTTCAGCCTCTCTGTTTCAGCCCCTCTGTTTCTTGCCCTCTGTTTCAGCCCCTCTGTTTCTCGAACTCTGTTTCAGTCCCTCTGTTTCTCGCCATCTGTTTCAGCCCCTCTGTTTCGCGCTCTCTGTTTCAGCCCCTCTGTTTCTGCTCCTCTGTTTCTCGCCCTCTGTTTCTGCCCCTCTGTTTCTCGCCCTCTGTTTCAGCCCCTCTGTTTCTCGCCCTCTGTTTCAGCCCCTCTGATTAAGCCCCTCTGTTTCAGCCCCTCTGATTAAGCCCCTCTGATTCAGCCCCTCTGAATCAGCCCCTCTGATTCAGCCCCTCTGTTTCAGCCCCTCTGATTCAGCCCCTCTGTTTCTCGCACTCTGTTTCAGCCCCTCTGTTTCTCACTCTCTGTTTCAGCCCATCTGTTTCTCGCCCTCTGTTTCAGCCCCTCTGATTCAGCCCCTCTTTTTTTCGCCCTGTTTCAGCCCCTCTGTTTCTCGCCCTCTGTTTCAGCCCCTCTGTTTCTCGCCCTGTGTTTCAGCCCCTCTGTTTCAGCCCCTCTGTTTCAGCCCCTCTGTTTCTCGCTCTCTGTTTCAGCCCCTCTGTTTCTCGCCCTCTGTTTCAGCCCCTCTATTTCTCGCCCTCTGTTTCAGCCCCTCTGTTTTAGCCCCACTGTTTCAGCCCCTTTGTTTCAGCGCCTCTGTTTCTCGCCCTCTGTTTCAGCCGCTCTGTTTCTCGCCATCTGTATCAGCCCCTCTGTTTCAGCCCCTCTGTTTCAGTCCCTCTGTTTCTCGCCCTCTGTTTCAGCCCCTCTGTTTCAGCCCCTCTGTTTCTCGACCTCTGTTTCAGCCCCTCTGTTTCTTGCCCTCTGTTTCAGCCACTCTGTTTCTCGCCCTCTGTTTCAGCCTCTCTGTATCTCGCCCTCTGTTTCAGCCCCTCTGTTTCAGCCCCTCTGTTTCAGCCCTCTCTTTCTCGCCCTCTGTTTTAGGCCCTCTGTTTCTCGCCCTCTGTTTCAGCCTCTCTGTATCTCGCCCTCTGTTTCAGCCCCTCTCTTTCAGCCCCTCTGTTTCTCGCCCTCTGTTTCAGCCCCTCTATTTCTCGCCCTCTGTTTCAGCCCCTCTGTTTTGGCCCCAATGTTTCAGCCCCTTTGTTTCAGCCCCTCTGTTTCTCGCCCTCTGTTTCAGCCGCTCTGTTTCTCGCCCTCTGTATCAGCCCCTCTGTTTCAGCCCCTCTGTTTCAGTCCCTCTGTTTCTCGCCCTCTGTTTCAGCCCCTCTGTTTCAGCCCCTCTGTTTCTCGCCCTCTGTTTCAGCCACTCTGTTTCTTGCCCTCTGTTTCAGCCACTCTGTTTCTCGCCCTCTGATTCAGCCTCTCTGCATCTCGCCCTCTGTTTCAGCCCCTCTGTTTCAGCCCCTCTGTTTCAGCCCCTCTGTTTCAGCCCTCTGTTTCTCGCCCTCTGTTTCAGTCCCTCTGTTTCTCGCCCTCTGTTTCAGCCTCTCTGTTTCTCGCCCTCTGTTTCAGCCCCTCTCTTTCAGCCCCTTTGTATCTCGCCCTCTGTTTCAGCCCCTCTGTTTCTCGCCCTCTGTATCAGCCACTTTGTTTCAGCCCCTCTGTTTCAGCCCCTCTGTTTCAGTCCCTCTGTTTCTCGCCCTCTGTTTCAGCCCCTCTGTTTCAGCCCCTCTGTTTCTCGCCCTCTGTTTCAGCCGCTCTGTTTCTCGCCCTCAAATCAGCCCCTCTGTTTCAGCCCCTCTGTTTCAGTCCCTCTGTTTCTCGCCCTCTGTTTCAGCCCCTCTGTTTCTCGCCCTCTGTTTCAGCCCCTCTGTTTCAGCCCCTCTGATTCAGCCCGTCTGATTCAGCCCCTCTGTTTCAGCCCCTCTGTTTCTCGCCCTCTGTTTCAGCCCCTCTGTTTCTCGCCCTCTGTTTCAGTCCCTCTGTTTCTCGCCCTCTGTTTCAGCCCCTCTGTTTCAGCCCCACTGTTTCTCGACCTCTGTTTCAGCCCCTCTGTTTCTTGCCCTCTGTTTCAGCCACTCTGTTTCTCGGCCTCTGTTTCAGCCTCTCTGTATCTCGCCCTCTGTTTCAGCCCCTCTGATTCAGCCCCTCTGTTTCAGCCCCTCTGTTTCAGCCCTCTGTTTCTCGCCCTCTGTTTTAGGCCCTCTGTTTCTCGCCCTCTGTTTCAGCCTCTCTGTTTCTCGCCCTCTGTTTCAGCCCCTCTCTTTCAGCCCCTCTGTTTCTCGCCCTCTGTTTCAGTCCCTCTATTTCTCGCCCTCTGTTTCAGCCCCTCTGTTTTAGCCCCACTGTTTCAGCCCCTTTGTTTCAGCCCCTCTGTTTCTCGCCCTCTGTTTCAGCCGCTCTGTTTCTCGCCCTCTGTATCAGCCCCTCTGTTTCAGCCCCTCTGTTTCTCGCCCTCTGTTTCAGCCCCTCTGTTTCTTGCCCTCTGTTTCAGCCACTCTGTTTCTCGCCCTCTGTTTCAGCCTCTCTGTATCTCGCCCTCTGTTTCAGCCCCTCTGTTTCAGGCCCTCTGTTTCAGCCCCTCTGTTTCAGCCCTTCTGTTTCTCGCCCTCTGTTTCACTCCCTCTGTTTCTCGCCCTCTGTTTCTGCCCCTCTGTTTCTCGCCCTCTGTTTCAGTCCCTCTGTTTCGCGCTCTCTGTTCCAGCCCCTTTGTTTCAGTCCCTCTGTTTCTCGCCCTCTGTTTCTGCACGTCTGTTTCTCGCCCTCTGTTTCAGCCCCTCTCTTTCTCGCCCTCTCTTTCAGTCCCTCTGTTTCTCGCCCTCTGTTTCAGCCCCTCTGATTCAGCCCCTCTGTTTCAGCCCCTCTGAATCAGCCCCTCTGATTCAGCCGCTCTGTTTCAGCCCCTCTGTTTCACCCCTCTGTTTCTCCCTCTGTTTCAGCCCCTCTGTTTCTCACCCTCTGTTTCAGCCCCTCTGTTTCAGCCCCTCTGTTTCTCGCCGTCTGATTCAGCCCCTCTGTTTCTCGCCCTCTGTTTCAGCCCCTCTGTTTCTCGCCCTCTGTTTCAGCCCCTCTATTTCTCGCCCTCTGTTTCAGCCCCTCTGTTTTAGCGCCACTGTTTCAGCCCCTTTGTTTCAGCCCCTCTGTTTCTCGCCCTCTGTTTCAGCCACTCTGTTTCTCGCCCTCTGTATCAGCCCCTCTGTTTCAGCCCCACTGTTTCAGTCCCTCCGTTTCTCGCCCTCTGTTTCTGGCCCTCTGTTTCAGCCCCTCTGTTTCTCGCCCTCTATGTCAGCCCCTCTGTTTCTTGCCATCTGTTTCAGCCACTCTGTTTCTCGCCCTCTGTTTCAGCCTCTCTGTTTCTCGCCCTCTGTTTCAGACCCTCTGTTTCAGCCCCTCTGTTTCAGCCCGTCTGTTTCAGCCCCTCTGTCTCTCGCCCTCTGTTTCAGCCCCTCTGTTTCTCGCCCTCTGTTTCAGCCCCTCTGTTTCAGCCCCTCTGTTTCAGCCCCTCTATATCTCGCCCTCTGCATCAGCCGCTTTGTTTCAGCCCCTCTGTTTCAGCCCCTCTTTTTCAGCCCCTCTGTTTCTCGCCCTCTGTTTCTCGCCCTCTGTTTCAGCCCCTCTGTTTCTCGCCCTCTGTTTCAGCCCCTCTGTTTCAGCCCCTCTGATTCAGCCCGTCTGATTGAGCCCCTCTGTTTCTCGCCCTCTGTTCCAGCCACTCTTTTTCAGCCCGTCTGTTTCTTGCCCTCTGTTTCAGCCCTTCTGATTCAGCCCCTCTGATTCAGCCCCTCTGTTTCTCGCCCTCTGTTTCAGCCCCTCTGTTTCTGCCCTTCTGTTTCAGCCTCTCTGTTTCAGCCACTCTGTTTCTTGCCCTCTGTTTCAGCCCCTCTGTTTCAGCCCCTCTGTTTCTCGCCCTCTGTTTCAGCCTCTCTGTTTCTCACCCTCTGTTTCAGCCCCTCTGTTTCAGCCCCTCTGTTTCTCGCTCTCTGTTTCAGCCCCTCTGTTTCTCGCCCTCTGTTTCAGCCCCTCTGATTCAGCCCCTCTGTTTCACGCCCTCTGTTTCAGCCCCTCTGTTTCTCGCCCTCTGTTTCAGCCCCTCAGTTTCTCGCCCTCTGTTTCAGCCCCTGTGTTTCAGCCCCTCTGTTTCAGCCCCTCTGTTTCTCGCCCTCTGTTTCAGCCCCTCTGTTTCTCGCCCTCTGTTTCAGCCCCTCTGTTTCTCGCCCTCTGTTTCAGCCCCTCTGTTTCTCGCCCTCTGTTTCAGCCCCTCTGTTTCAGCCCCACTGTTTCTCGACCTCTGTTTCAGCCCCTCTGTTTTAGCCCCACTGTTTCAGCCACTCTGTTTCTCGGCCTCTGTTTCAGCCTCTCTGTATCTCGCCCTCTGTTTCAGCCCCTCTGTTTCAGCCCCTCTGTTTCAGCCCCTCTGTTTCAGCCCTCTGTTTCTCGCCCTCTGTTTTAGGCCCTCTGTTTCTCGCCGTCTGTTTCAGCCTCTCTGTTTCTCGCCCCATGTTTCAGCCCCTCTCTTTCAGCCCCTCTGTTTCTCGCCCTCTGTTTCAGTCCCTCTATTTCTCGCCCTCTGTTTCAGCCCCTCTGTTTTAGCCCCACTGTTTCAGCCCCTTTGTTTCAGCCCCTCTGTTTCTCGCCCTCTGTTTCAGCCGCTCTGTTTCTCGCCCTCTGTATCAGCCCCTCTGTTTCAGCCCCTCTGTTTCAGTCCCTCTGTTTCTCGCCCTCTGTTTCAGCCCCTCTGTTTCAGCCCCTCTGTTTCTCGCCCTCTGTTTCAGCCCCTCTGTTTCTTGCCCTCTGTTTCAGCCACTCTGTTTCTCGCCCTCTGTTTCAGCCTCTCTGTATCTCGCCCTCTGTTTCAGCCTCTCTGTTTCAGGCCCTCTGTTTCAGCCCCTCTGTTTCAGCCCTCTGTTTCTCGCCCTCTGTTTCAGTCCCTCTGTTTTTCGCCCTCTGTTTCAGCCTCTCTGTTTCTCGCACTCTGTTTCAGCCCCTCTCTTTCAGCCCCTCTGTTTCTCGCCCTCTGTTTCAGCCCCTCTGTTTCAGCCCTTCTGTTTCAGCCCCTTTGTTTCAGCCCCTCTGTTTCTTGCCCTCTGTTTCAGCCCCTCTGTTTCTCGACCTCTGTTTCAGTCCCGCTGTTTCTCGCCATCTGTTTCAGCCCCTCTGTTTCGCGCTCTCTGTTTCAGCCCCTCTGTTTCAGCTCCTCTGTTTCTCGCCCTATTTTTTTGCCCCTCTGTTTCTCGCCCTCTGTTTCAGCCCCTCTGTTTCTCGCCCTCTGTTTCAGCCCCTCTGATTAAGCCCCTCTGTTTCAGCCCCTCTGAATCAGCCCCTCTGATTCAGCCCCTCTGTTTCAGCCCCTCTGTTTCAGCCCCTCTGTTTCTCGCCCTCTGTTTCAGCCCCTCTGTTTCTCGCCCTCTGTTTCAGCCCCTCTGTTTCTCGCCCTCTGTTTCAGCCCCTCTGTTTCAGCCCCTCTGTTTCTCGCCCTCTGTTTCAGCCCCTCTGTTTCTCGCCCTCTGTTTCAGCCCCTCTGTTTCTCGCCCTCTGTTTCAGCCCCTCTATTTCTCGCCCTCTGTTTCAGCCCCTCGGTTTTAGCACCACTGTTTAAGCCCCTTTGTTTCAGCCCGTCTGTTTCTCGCCCTCTGTTTCAGCCCCTCTGTTTCTCGCCCTCTGTTTCAGCCACTCTGTTTCTCGCCCTCTGTATCAGCCCCTCTGTTTCAGCCCCACTGTTTCAGTCCCTCTGTTTCTCGCCCTCTGTTTCTGGCCCTCTGTTTCAGCCCCTCTGTTTCTCGCTCTCTGTTTCAGCCCCTCTGTTTCAGCCCCTCTGTTTCAGCCCCTCTGTTTCAGCCCCTCTGTTTCTCGCCCTCTGTTTCAGCCCCTCTGTTTCTTGCCCTCTGTTTCAGCCTCTCTGTTTCTCGCCCTCTGTTTCAGACCCTCTGTTTCAGCCCCTCTGTTTCTGCCCGTCTGTTTCAGCCCCTCTGTCTCTCGCCCTCTGTTTCAGCCCCTCTGTTTCTCGCCCTCTGTTTCAGCCTCTCTGTTTCTCGCCCTCTGTTTCAGCCCCTCTGTTTTAGCCACTCTGTTTCAGCCCCTCTATTTCTCGCCCTCTGCATCAGCCGCTTTGTTTCAGCCCCTCTGTTTCAGCCCCTCTTTTTCAGCCCCTCTGTTTCTCGCCCTCTGTTTCTCGCCCTCTGTTTCAGCCCCTCTGTTTCTCGCCCTCTGTTTCAGCCCCTCTGTTTCAGCCCCTCTGATTCAGCCCGTCTGATTCAGCCACTCTGTTTCTCGCCCTCTGTTCCAGCCACTCTGTTTCAGCCCGTCTGTTTCTTGCCCTCTGTTTCAGCCCTTCTGATTCAGCCCCTCTGATTCAACCCCTCTGTTTCTCGCCCTCTGTTTCAGCCCCTCTGTTTCTGCCCTTCTGTTTCAGCCTCTCTGTTTCAGCCCCTCTGTTTCTTGCCCTCTGTTTCAGCCCCTCTGTTTCTCGAACTCTGTTTCAGTCCCTCTGTTTCTCGCCATCTGTTTCAGCCCCTCTGTTTCGCGCTCTCTGTTTCAGCCCCTCTGTTTCTGCTCCTCTGTTTCTCGCCCTCTGTTTCTGCCCCTCTGTTTCTCGCCCTCTGTTTCAGCCCCTCTGTTTCTCGCCCTCTGTTTCAGCCCCTCTGATTAAGCCCCTCTGTTTCAGCCCCTCTGATTAAGCCCCTCTGATTCAGCCCCTCTGAATCAGCCCCTCTGATTCAGCCCCTCTGTTTCAGCCCCTCTGATTCAGCCCCTCTGTTTCTCGCACTCTGTTTCAGCCCCTCTGTTTCTCACCCTCTGTTTCAGCCCCTCTGTTTCAGCCCCTCTGTTTCTCGCTCTCTGTTTCAGCCCATCTGTTTCTCGCCCTCTGTTTCAGCCCCTCTGATTCAGCCCCTCTGTTTTTCGCCCTCTGTTTCAGCCCCTCTGTTTCTCGCCCTCTGTTTCAGCCCCTCTGTTTCTCGCCCTGTGTTTCAGCCCCTCTGTTTCAGCCCCTCTGTTTCAGCCCCTCTGTTTCTCGCCCTCTGTTTCAGCCCCTCTGTTTCTCGCCCTCTGTTTCAGCCCCTCTATTTCTCGCCCTCTGTTTCAGCCCCTCTGTTTTAGCCCCACTGTTTCAGCCCCTTTGTTTCAGCGCCTCTGTTTCTCGCCCTCTGTTTCAGCCGCTCTGTTTCTCGCCATCTGTATCAGCCCCTCTGTTTCAGCCCCTCTGTTTCAGTCCCTCTGTTTCTCGCCCTCTGTTTCAGCCCCTCTGTTTCAGCCCCTCTGTTTCTCGACCTCTGTTTCAGCCCCTCTGTTTCTTGCCCTCTGTTTCAGCCACTCTGTTTCTCGCCCTCTGTTTCAGCCTCTCTGTATCTCGCCCTCTGTTTCAGCCCCTCTGTTTCAGCCCCTCTGTTTCAGCCCTCTCTTTCTCGCCCTCTGTTTTAGGCCCTCTGTTTCTCGCCCTCTGTTTCAGCCTCTCTGTATCTCGCCCTCTGTTTCAGCCCCTCTCTTTCAGCCCCTCTGTTTCTCGCCCTCTGTTTCAGCCCCTCTATTTCTCGCCCTCTGTTTCAGCCCCTCTGTTTTGGCCCCAATGTTTCAGCCCCTTTGTTTCAGCCCCTCTGTTTCTCGCCCTCTGTTTCAGCCGCTCTGTTTCTCGCCCTCTGTATCAGCCCCTCTGTTTCAGCCCCTCTGTTTCAGTCCCTCTGTTTCTCGCCCTCTGTTTCAGCCCCTCTGTTTCAGCCCCTCTGTTTCTCGCCCTCTGTTTCAGCCCCTCTGTTTCTTGCCCTCTGTTTCAGCCACTCTGTTTCTCGCCCTCTGATTCAGCCTCTCTGCATCTCGCCCTCTGTTTCAGCCCCTCTGTTTCAGCCCCTCTGTTTCAGCCCCTCTGTTTCAGCCCTCTGTTTCTCGCCCTCTGTTTCAGTCCCTCTGTTTCTCGCCCTCTGTTTCAGCCTCTCTGTTTCTCGCCCTCTGTTTCAGCCCCTCTCTTTCAGCCCCTTTGTATCTCGCCCTCTGTTTCAGCCCCTCTGTTTCTCGCCCTCTGTATCAGCCACTTTGTTTCAGCCCCTCTGTTTCAGCCCCTCTGTTTCAGTCCCTCTGTTTCTCGCCCTCTGTTTCAGCCCCTCTGTTTCAGCCCCTCTGTTTCTCGCCCTCTGTTTCAGCCGCTCTGTTTCTCGCCCTCAAATCAGCCCCTCTGTTTCAGCCCCTCTGTTTCAGTCCCTCTGTTTCTCGCCCTCTGTTTCAGCCCCTCTGTTTCTCGCCCTCTGTTTCAGCCCCTCTGTTTCAGCCCCTCTGATTCAGCCCGTCTGATTCAGCCCCTCTGTTTCAGCCCCTCTGTTTCTCGCCCTCTGTTTCAGCCCCTCTGTTTCTCGCCCTCTGTTTCAGTCCCTCTGTTTCTCGCCCTCTGTTTCAGCCCCTCTGTTTCAGCCCCACTGTTTCTCGACCTCTGTTTCAGCCCCTCTGTTTCTTGCCCTCTGTTTCAGCCACTCTGTTTCTCGGCCTCTGTTTCAGCCTCTCTGTATCTCGCCCTCTGTTTCAGCCCCTCTGATTCAGCCCCTCTGTTTCAGCCCCTCTGTTTCAGCCCTCTGTTTCTCGCCCTCTGTTTTAGGCCCTCTGTTTCTCGCCCTCTGTTTCAGCCTCTCTGTTTCTCGCCCTCTGTTTCAGCCCCTCTCTTTCAGCCCCTCTGTTTCTCGCCCTCTGTTTCAGTCCCTCTATTTCTCGCCCTCTGTTTCAGCCCCTCTGTTTTAGCCCCACTGTTTCAGCCCCTTTGTTTCAGCCCCTCTGTTTCTCGCCCTCTGTTTCAGCCGCTCTGTTTCTCGCCCTCTGTATCAGCCCCTCTGTTTCAGACCCTCTGTTTCAGTCCCTCTGTTTCTCGCCCTCTGTTTCAGCCCCTCTGTTTCAGCCCCTCTGTTTCTCGCCCTCTGTTTCAGCCCCTCTGTTTCTTGCCCTCTGTTTCAGCCACTCTGTTTCTCGCCCTCTGTTTCAGCCTCTCTGTATCTCGCCCTCTGTTTCAGCCCCTCTGTTTCAGCCCCTCTGTTTCAGCCCCTCTGTTTCAGCCCTTCTGTTTCTCGCCCTCTGTTTCACTCCCTCTGTTTCTCGCCCTCTGTTTCTGCCCCTCTGTTTCTCGCCCTCTGTTTCAGTCCCTCTGTTTCTCGCCCTCTGTTTCTGGCCTTCTGTTTCAGCCCCTCTGTTTCTCGCCCTCTATTTCAGCCCCTCTGTTTCTTGCCATCTGTTTCAGCCACTCTGTTTCTCGCCCTCTGTTTCAGCCTCTCTGTTTCTCGCCCTCTGTTTCAGACCCTCTGTTTCAGCCCCTCTGTTTCAGCCCGTCTGTTTCAGCCCCTCTGTCTCTCGCCCTCTGTTTCAGCCCCTCTGTTTCTCGCCCTCTGTTTCAGCCCCTCTGTTTCAGCCCCTCTGTTTCAGCCCCTCTATATCTCGCCCTCTGCATCAGCCGCTTTGTTTCAGCCCCTCTGTTTCAGCCCCTCTTTTTCAGCCCCTCTGTTTCTCGCCCTCTGTTTCTCGCCCTCTGTTTCAGCCCCTCTGTTTCTCGCCCTCTGTTTCAGCCCCTCTGTTTCAGCCCCTCTGATTCAGCCCGTCTGATTGAGCCCCTCTGTTTCTCGCCCTCTGTTCCAGCCACTCTTTTTCAGCCCGTCTGTTTCTTGCCCTCTGTTTCAGCCCTTCTGATTCAGCCCCTCTGATTCAGCCCCTCTGTTTCTCGCCCTCTGTTTCAGCCCCTCTGTTTCTGCCCTTCTGTTTCAGCCTCTCTGTTTCAGCCACTCTGTTTCTTGCCCTCTGTTTCAGCCCCTCTGTTTCAGCCCCTCTGTTTCTCGCCCTCTGTTTCAGCCTCTCTGTTTCTCACCCTCTGTTTCAGCCCCTCTGTTTCAGCCCCTCTGTTTCTCGCTCTCTGTTTCAGCCCCTCTGTTTCTCGCCCTCTGTTTCAGCCCCTCTGATTCAGCCCCTCTGTTTCACGCCCTCTGTTTCAGCCCCTCTGTTTCTCGCCCTCTGTTTCAGCCCCTCAGTTTCTCGCCCTCTGTTTCAGCCCCTGTGTTTCAGCCCCTCTGTTTCAGCCCCTCTGTTTCTCGCCCTCTGTTTCAGCCCCTCTGTTTCTCGCCCTCTGTTTCAGCCCCTCTGTTTCTCGCCCTCTGTTTCAGCCCCTCTGTTTCTCGCCCTCTGTTTCAGCCCCTCTGTTTCAGCCCCACTGTTTCTCGACCTCTGTTTCAGCCCCTCTGTTTTAGCCCCACTGTTTCAGCCACTCTGTTTCTCGGCCTCTGTTTCAGCCTCTCTGTATCTCGCCCTCTGTTTCAGCCCCTCTGTTTCAGCCCCTCTGTTTCAGCCCCTCTGTTTCAGCCCTCTGTTTCTCGCCCTCTGTTTTAGGCCCTCTGTTTCTCGCCGTCTGTTTCAGCCTCTCTGTTTCTCGCCCCATGTTTCAGCCCCTCTCTTTCAGCCCCTCTGTTTCTCGCCCTCTGTTTCAGTCCCTCTATTTCTCGCCCTCTGTTTCAGCCCCTCTGTTTTAGCCCCACTGTTTCAGCCCCTTTGTTTCAGCCCCTCTGTTTCTCGCCCTCTGTTTCAGCCGCTCTGTTTCTCGCCCTCTGTATCAGCCCCTCTGTTTCAGCCCCTCTGTTTCAGTCCCTCTGTTTCTCGCCCTCTGTTTCAGCCCCTCTGTTTCAGCCCCTCTGTTTCTCGCCCTCTGTTTCAGCCCCTCTGTTTCTTGCCCTCTGTTTCAGCCACTCTGTTTCTCGCCCTCTGTTTCAGCCTCTCTGTATCTCGCCCTCTGTTTCAGCCTCTCTGTTTCAGGCCCTCTGTTTCAGCCCCTCTGTTTCAGCCCTCTGTTTCTCGCCCTCTGTTTCAGTCCCTCTGTTTTTCGCCCTCTGTTTCAGCCTCTCTGTTTCTCGCACTCTGTTTCAGCCCCTCTCTTTCAGCCCCTCTGTTTCTCGCCCTCTGTTTCAGCCCCTCTGTTTCAGCCCTTCTGTTTCAGCCCCTTTGTTTCAGCCCCTCTGTTTCTTGCCCTCTGTTTCAGCCCCTCTGTTTCTCGACCTCTGTTTCAGTCCCGCTGTTTCTCGCCATCTGTTTCAGCCCCTCTGTTTCGCGCTCTCTGTTTCAGCCCCTCTGTTTCAGCTCCTCTGTTTCTCGCCCTATTTTTTTGCCCCTCTGTTTCTCGCCCTCTGTTTCAGCCCCTCTGTTTCTCGCCCTCTGTTTCAGCCCCTCTGATTAAGCCCCTCTGTTTCAGCCCCTCTGAATCAGCCCCTCTGATTCAGCCCCTCTGTTTCAGCCCCTCTGTTTCAGCCCCTCTGTTTCTCGCCCTCTGTTTCAGCCCCTCTGTTTCTCGCCCTCTGTTTCAGCCCCTCTGTTTCTCGCCCTCTGTTTCAGCCCCTCTGTTTCAGCCCCTCTGTTTCTCGCCCTCTGTTTCAGCCCCTCTGTTTCTCGCCCTCTGTTTCAGCCCCTCTGTTTCTCGCCCTCTGTTTCAGCCCCTCTATTTCTCGCCCTCTGTTTCAGCCCCTCGGTTTTAGCACCACTGTTTAAGCCCCTTTGTTTCAGCCCGTCTGTTTCTCGCCCTCTGTTTCAGCCCCTCTGTTTCTCGCCCTCTGTTTCAGCCACTCTGTTTCTCGCCCTCTGTATCAGCCCCTCTGTTTCAGCCCCACTGTTTCAGTCCCTCTGTTTCTCGCCCTCTGTTTCTGGCCCTCTGTTTCAGCCCCTCTGTTTCTCGCTCTCTGTTTCAGCCCCTCTGTTTCAGCCCCTCTGTTTCAGCCCCTCTGTTTCAGCCCCTCTGTTTCTCGCCCTCTGTTTCAGCCCCTCTGTTTCTTGCCCTCTGTTTCAGCCTCTCTGTTTCTCGCCCTCTGTTTCAGACCCTCTGTTTCAGCCCCTCTGTTTCTGCCCGTCTGTTTCAGCCCCTCTGTCTCTCGCCCTCTGTTTCAGCCCCTCTGTTTCTCGCCCTCTGTTTCAGCCTCTCTGTTTCTCGCCCTCTGTTTCAGCCCCTCTGTTTTAGCCACTCTGTTTCAGCCCCTCTATTTCTCGCCCTCTGCATCAGCCGCTTTGTTTCAGCCCCTCTGTTTCAGCCCCTCTTTTTCAGCCCCTCTGTTTCTCGCCCTCTGTTTCTCGCCCTCTGTTTCAGCCCCTCTGTTTCTCGCCCTCTGTTTCAGCCCCTCTGTTTCAGCCCCTCTGATTCAGCCCGTCTGATTCAGCCACTCTGTTTCTCGCCCTCTGTTCCAGCCACTCTGTTTCAGCCCGTCTGTTTCTTGCCCTCTGTTTCAGCCCTTCTGATTCAGCCCCTCTGATTCAACCCCTCTGTTTCTCGCCCTCTGTTTCAGCCCCTCTGTTTCTGCCCTTCTGTTTCAGCCTCTCTGTTTCAGCCCCTCTGTTTCTTGCCCTCTGTTTCAGCCCCTCTGTTTCTCGAACTCTGTTTCAGTCCCTCTGTTTCTCGCCATCTGTTTCAGCCCCTCTGTTTCGCGCTCTCTGTTTCAGCCCCTCTGTTTCTGCTCCTCTGTTTCTCGCCCTCTGTTTCTGCCCCTCTGTTTCTCGCCCTCTGTTTCAGCCCCTCTGTTTCTCGCCCTCTGTTTCAGCCCCTCTGATTAAGCCCCTCTGTTTCAGCCCCTCTGATTAAGCCCCTCTGATTCAGCCCCTCTGAATCAGCCCCTCTGATTCAGCCCCTCTGTTTCAGCCCCTCTGATTCAGCCCCTCTGTTTCTCGCACTCTGTTTCAGCCCCTCTGTTTCTCACCCTCTGTTTCAGCCCCTCTGTTTCAGCCCCTCTGTTTCTCGCTCTCTGTTTCAGCCCATCTGTTTCTCGCCCTCTGTTTCAGCCCCTCTGATTCAGCCCCTCTGTTTTTCGCCCTCTGTTTCAGCCCCTCTGTTTCTCGCCCTCTGTTTCAGCCCCTCTGTTTCTCGCCCTGTGTTTCAGCCCCTCTGTTTCAGCCCCTCTGTTTCAGCCCCTCTGTTTCTCGCCCTCTGTTTCAGCCCCTCTGTTTCTCGCCCTCTGTTTCAGCCCCTCTATTTCTCGCCCTCTGTTTCAGCCCCTCTGTTTTAGCCCCACTGTTTCAGCCCCTTTGTTTCAGCGCCTCTGTTTCTCGCCCTCTGTTTCAGCCGCTCTGTTTCTCGCCATCTGTATCAGCCCCTCTGTTTCAGCCCCTCTGTTTCAGTCCCTCTGTTTCTCGCCCTCTGTTTCAGCCCCTCTGTTTCAGCCCCTCTGTTTCTCGACCTCTGTTTCAGCCCCTCTGTTTCTTGCCCTCTGTTTCAGCCACTCTGTTTCTCGCCCTCTGTTTCAGCCTCTCTGTATCTCGCCCTCTGTTTCAGCCCCTCTGTTTCAGCCCCTCTGTTTCAGCCCTCTCTTTCTCGCCCTCTGTTTTAGGCCCTCTGTTTCTCGCCCTCTGTTTCAGCCTCTCTGTATCTCGCCCTCTGTTTCAGCCCCTCTCTTTCAGCCCCTCTGTTTCTCGCCCTCTGTTTCAGCCCCTCTATTTCTCGCCCTCTGTTTCAGCCCCTCTGTTTTGGCCCCAATGTTTCAGCCCCTTTGTTTCAGCCCCTCTGTTTCTCGCCCTCTGTTTCAGCCGCTCTGTTTCTCGCCCTCTGTATCAGCCCCTCTGTTTCAGCCCCTCTGTTTCAGTCCCTCCGTTTCTCGCCCTCTGTTTCAGCCCCTCTGTTTCAGCCCCTCTGTTTCTCGCCCTCTGTTTCAGCCCCTCTGTTTCTTGCCCTCTGTTTCAGCCACTCTGTTTCTCGCCCTCTGATTCAGCCTCTCTGCATCTCGCCCTCTGTTTCAGCCCCTCTGTTTCAGCCCCTCTGTTTCAGCCCCTCTGTTTCAGCCCTCTGTTTCTCGCCCTCTGTTTCAGTCCCTCTGTTTCTCGCCCTCTGTTTCAGCCTCTCTGTTTCTCGCCCTCTGTTTCAGCCCCTCTCTTTCAGCCCCTTTGTATCTCGCCCTCTGTTTCAGCCCCTCTGTTTCTCGCCCTCTGTATCAGCCACTTTGTTTCAGCCCCTCTGTTTCAGCCCCTCTGTTTCAGTCCCTCTGTTTCTCGCCCTCTGTTTCAGCCCCTCTGTTTCAGCCCCTCTGTTTCTCGCCCTCTGTTTCAGCCGCTCTGTTTCTCGCCCTCAAATCAGCCCCTCTGTTTCAGCCCCTCTGTTTCAGTCCCTCTGTTTCTCGCCCTCTGTTTCAGCCCCTCTGTTTCTCGCCCTCTGTTTCAGCCCCTCTGTTTCAGCCCCTCTGATTCAGCCCGTCTGATTCAGCCCCTCTGTTTCAGCCCCTCTGTTTCTCGCCCTCTGTTTCAGCCCCTCTGTTTCTCGCCCTCTGTTTCAGTCCCTCTGTTTCTCGCCCTCTGTTTCAGCCCCTCTGTTTCAGCCCCACTGTTTCTCGACCTCTGTTTCAGCCCCTCTGTTTCTTGCCCTCTGTTTCAGCCACTCTGTTTCTCGGCCTCTGTTTCAGCCTCTCTGTATCTCGCCCTCTGTTTCAGCCCCTCTGATTCAGCCCCTCTGTTTCAGCCCCTCTGTTTCAGCCCTCTGTTTCTCGCCCTCTGTTTTAGGCCCTCTGTTTCTCGCCCTCTGTTTCAGCCTCTCTGTTTCTCGCCCTCTGTTTCAGCCCCTCTCTTTCAGCCCCTCTGTTTCTCGCCCTCTGTTTCAGTCCCTCTATTTCTCGCCCTCTGTTTCAGCCCCTCTGTTTTAGCCCCACTGTTTCAGCCCCTTTGTTTCAGCCCCTCTGTTTCTCGCCCTCTGTTTCAGCCGCTCTGTTTCTCGCCCTCTGTATCAGCCCCTCTGTTTCAGACCCTCTGTTTCAGTCCCTCTGTTTCTCGCCCTCTGTTTCAGCCCCTCTGTTTCAGCCCCTCTGTTTCTCGCCCTCTGTTTCAGCCCCTCTGTTTCTTGCCCTCTGTTTCAGCCACTCTGTTTCTCGCCCTCTGTTTCAGCCTCTCTGTATCTCGCCCTCTGTTTCAGCCCCTCTGTTTCAGCCCCTCTGTTTCAGCCCCTCTGTTTCAGCCCTTCTGTTTCTCGCCCTCTGTTTCACTCCCTCTGTTTCTCGCCCTCTGTTTCTGCCCCTCTGTTTCTCGCCCTCTGTTTCAGTCCCTCTGTTTCGCGCTCTCTGTTCCAGCCCCTTTGTTTCAGTCCCTCTGTTTCTCGCCCTCTGTTTCTGCACGTCTGTTTCTCGCCCTCTGTTTCAGCCCCTCTCTTTCTCGCCCTCTCTTTCAGTCCCTCTGTTTCTCGCCCTCTGTTTCAGCCCCTCTGATTCAGCCCCTCTGTTTCAGCCCCTCTGAATCAGCCTCTCTGATTCAGCCCCTCTGTTTCAGCCCCTCTGTTTCACCCCTCTGTTTCTCCCTCTGTTTCAGCCCCTCTGTTTCTCACCCTCTGTTTCAGCCCCTCTGTTTCAGCCCCTCTGTTTCTCGCCGTCTGATTCAGCCCCTCTGTTTCTCGCCCTCTGTTTCAGCCCCTCTGTTTCTCGCCCTCTGTTTCAGCCCCTCTATTTCTCGCCCTCTGTTTCAGCCCCTCTGTTTTAGCGCCACTGTTTCAGCCCCTTTGTTTCAGCCCCTCTGTTTCTCGCCCTCTGTTTCAGCCACTCTGTTTCTCGCCCTCTGTATCAGCCCCTCTGTTTCAGCCCCACTGTTTCAGTCCCTCCGTTTCTCGCCCTCTGTTTCTGGCCCTCTGTTTCAGCCCCTCTGTTTCTCGCCCTCTATTTCAGCCCCTCTGTTTCTTGCCATCTGTTTCAGCCACTCTGTTTCTCGCCCTCTGTTTCAGCCTCTCTGTTTCTCGCCCTCTGTTTCAGACCCTCTGTTTCAGCCCCTCTGTTTCAGCCCGTCTGTTTCAGCCCCTCTGTCTCTCGCCCTCTGTTTCAGCCCCTCTGTTTCTCGCCCTCTGTTTCAGCCCCTCTGTTTCAGCCCCTCTGTTTCAGCCCCTCTATATCTCGCCCTCTGCATCAGCCGCTTTGTTTCAGCCCCTCTGTTTCAGCCCCTCTTTTTCAGCCCCTCTGTTTCTCGCCCTCTGTTTCTCGCCCTCTGTTTCAGCCCCTCTGTTTCTCGCCCTCTGTTTCAGCCCCTCTGTTTCAGCCCCTCTGATTCAGCCCGTCTGATTCAGCCCCTCTGTTTCTCGCCCTCTGTTCCAGCCACTCTTTTTCAGCCCGTCTGTTTCTTGCCCTCTGTTTCAGCCCTTCTGATTCAGCCCCTCTGATTCAGCCCCTCTGTTTCTCGCCCTCTGTTTCAGCCCCTCTGTTTCTGCCCTTCTGTTTCAGCCTCTCTGTTTCAGCCACTCTGTTTCTTGCCCTCTGTTTCAGCCCCTCTGTTTCAGCCCCTCTGTTTCTCGCCCTCTGTTTCAGCCTCTCTGTTTCTCACCCTCTGTTTCAGCCCCTCTGTTTCAGCCCCTCTGTTTCTCGCTCTCTGTTTCAGCCCCTCTGTTTCTCGCCCTCTGTTTCAGCCCCTCTGATTCAGCCCCTCTGTTTCACGCCCTCTGTTTCAGCCCCTCTGTTTCACGCCCTCTGTTTCAGCCCCTCAGTTTCTCGCCCTCTGTTTCAGCCCCTGTGTTTCAGCCCCTCTGTTTCAGCCCCTCTGTTTCTCGCCCTCTGTTTCAGCCCCTCTGTTTCTCGCCCTCTGTTCCAGCCCCTCTGTTTCTCGCCCTCTGTTTCAGCCCCTCTGTTTCTCGCCCTCTGTTTCAGCCCCTCTGTTTCTCGCCCTCTGTTTCAGCCCCTCTGTTTTAGCCCCACTGTTTCAGCCCCTTTGTTTCAGCCCCTCTGTTTCTCGCCCTCTGTTTCAGCCACTCTGTTTCTCGCCCTCTGTATCAGCCCCTCTGTTTCAGCCCCACTGTTTCAGTCCCTCTGTTTCTCGCCCTCTGTATCTGGCCCTCTGTTTCAGCCCCTCTGTTTCTCGCCCTCTGTTTCAGCCCCTCTGTTTCTCGCCCTCTGTTTCAGACCCTCTGTTTCAGCCCCTCTGTTTCAGCCCGTCTGTTTCAGCCCCTCTGTCTCTCGCCCTCTATTTCAGCCCCTCTGTTTCTCGCCCTCTGTTTCAGCCCCTCTGTTTCAGCCCCTCTATTTCTCGCCCTCTGCATCAGCCGCTTTGTTTCAGCCCCTCTGTTTCAGCCCCTCTTTTTCAGCCCCTCTGTTTCTCGCCCTCTGTTTCACGCCCTCTGTTTCAGCCCCTCTGTTTCTCGCCCTCTGTTTCAGCCCCTCTGTTTCAGCCCCTCTGATTCAGCCCGTCTGATTGAGCCCCTCTGTTTCTCGCCCTCTGTTCCAGCCACTCTTTTTCAGTCCCTCTGTTTCTCGCCCTCTGTTTCAGCCCCTCTGATTCAGCCCCTCTGTTTCACGCCCTCTGTTTCAGCCCCTCTGTTTCTCGCCCTCTGTTTCAGCCCCTCTGTTTCTCGCCCTCTGTTTCAGCCCCTCTGTTTCAGCCCCTCTGTTTCAGCCCCTCTGTTTCTCGCCCTCTGTTTCTCGCCCTCTGTTTCAGCCCCTCTGTTTCTCGCCCTCTGTTTCAGCCCCTCTGTTTCAGCCCCTCTGATTCAGCCCGTCTGATTGAGCCCCTCTGTTTCTCGCCCTCTGTTCCAGCCACTCTTTTTCAGCCCGTCTGTTTCTTGCCCTCTGTTTCAGCCCTTCTGATTCAGCCCCTCTGATTCAGCCCCTCTGTTTCTCGCCCTCTGTTTCAGCCCCTCTGTTTCTGCCCTTCTGTTTCAGCCTCTCTGTTTCAGCCACTCTGTTTCTTGCCCTCTGTTTCAGCCCCTCTGTTTCAGCCCCTCTGTTTCTCGCCCTCTGTTTCAGCCTCTCTGTTTCTCACCCTCTGTTTCAGCCCCTCTGTTTCAGCCCCTCTGTTTCTCGCTCTCTGTTTCAGCCCCTCTGTTTCTCGCCCTCTGTTTCAGCCCCTCTGATTCAGCCCCTCTGTTTCACGCCCTCTGTTTCAGCCCCTCTGTTTCTCGCCCTCTGTTTCAGCCCCTCTGTTTCTCGCCCTCTGTTTCAGCCCCTGTGTTTCAGCCCCTCTGTTTCAGCCCCTCTGTTTCTCGCCCTCTGTTTCAGCCCCTCTGTTTCTCGCCCTCTGTTTCAGCCCCTCTGTTTCTCGCCCTCTGTTTCAGCCCCTCTGTTTCTCGCCCTCTGTTTCAGCCCCTCTATTTCTCGCCCTCTGTTTCAGCCCCTCTGTTTTAGCCCCACTGTTTCAGCCCCTTTGTTTCAGCCCCTCTGTTTCTCGCCCTCTGTTTCAGCCACTCTGTTTCTCGCCCTCTGTATCAGCCCCTCTGTTTCAGCCCCACTGTTTCAGTCCCTCTGTTTCTCGCCCTCTGTTTCAGCCCCTCTGATTCAGCCCCTCTGTTTCACGCCCTCTGTTTCAGCCCCTCTGTTTCTCGCCCTCTGTTTCAGCCCCTCTGTTTCTCGCCCTCTGTTTCAGCCCCTCTGTTTCAGCCCCTCTGTTTCAGCCCCTCTGTTTCTCGCCCTCTGTTTCAGCCCCTCTGTTTCTCGCCCTCTGTTTCAGCCCCTCTGTTTCAGCCCCTCTGTTTCTCGCCCTCTGTTTCAGCCCCTCTATTTCTCGCCCTCTGTTTCAGCCCCTCTGTTTTAGCCCCACTGTTTCAGCCCCTTTGTTTCAGCCCCTCTGTTTCTCGCCCTCTGTTTCAGCCACTCTGTTTCTCGCCCTCTGTATCAGCCCCTCTGTTTCAGCCCCACTGTTTCAGCCCCTCTGTTTCTCGCCCTCTGTTTCAGCCCCTCTGTTTCTTGCCCTCTGTTTCAGCCACTCTGTTTCTCGCCCTCTGTTTCAGCCCCTCTGTTTCTCGCCCTCTGTTTCAGACCCTCTGTTTCAGCCCCTCTGTTTCAGCCCGTCTGTTTCAGCCCCTCTGTCTCTCGCCCTCTGTTTCAGCCCCTCTGTTTCTCGCCCTCTGTTTCAGCCCCTCTGTTTCAGCCCCTCTATTTCTCGCCCTCTGCATCAGCCGCTTTGTTTCAGCCCCTCTGTTTCAGCCCCTCTTTTTCAGCCCCTCTGTTTCTCGCCCTCTGTTTCTCGCCCTCTGTTTCAGCCCCTCTGTTTCTCGCCCTCTGTTTCAGCCCCTCTGTTTCAGCCCCTCTGATTCAGCCCGTCTGATTCAGCCCCTCTGTTTCTCGCCCTCTGTTCCAGCCACTCTGTTTCAGCCCCTCTGTTTCTCGCCCTCTGTTTCAGCCCCTCTGTTTCTGCCCTTCTGTTTCAGCCTCTCTGTTTCAGCCCCTCTGTTTCTTGCCCTCTGTTTCAGCCCCTCTGTTTCTCGAACTCTGTTTCAGTCCCTCTGTTTCTCGCCATCTGTTTCAGCCCCTCTGTTTCGCGCTCTCTGTTTCAGCCCCTCTGTTTCTGCTCCTCTGTTTCTCGCCCTCTGTTTCTGCCCCTCTGTTTCTCGCCCTCTGTTTCAGCCCCTCTGTTTCTCGCCCTCTGTTTCAGCACCTCTGATTAAGCCCCTCTGTTTCAGCCCCTCTGATTAAGCCCCTCTGATTCAGCCCCTCTGAATCAGCCCCTATGATTCAGCCCCTCTGTTTCAGCCCCTCTGTTTCAGCCCCTCTGTTTCTCGCCCTCTGTTTCATCCCCTCTGTTTCTCGCCCTCTGTTTCAGCCCCTATGTTTCAGCCCCTCTGTTTCTCGCCCTCTGTTTCAGCCGCTCTGTTTCTCGCCCTCTGTATCAGCCCCTCTGGTTCAGCCCCTCTGTTTCAGTCCCTCTGTTTCTCGCCCTCTGTTTCTGGCCCTCTGTTTCAGCCCCTCTGTTTCTCGCCCTCTGTTTCAGCCCCTCTGTTTCTTGCCCTCTGTTTCAGCCACTCTGTTTCTCGCCCTCTGTTTCAGCCTCTCTGTTTCTCGCCCTCTGTTTCAGACCCTCTGTTTCAGCCCCTCTGTTTCAGCCCGTCTGTTTCAGCCCCTCTGTCTCTCGCCCTCTGTTTCAGCCCCTCTGTATCTCGCCCTCTGTTTCAGCCCCTCTGTTTCAGCCCCTCTGTTTCAGCCCCTCTATTTCTCGCCCTCTGCATCAGCCGCTTTGTTTCAGCCCCTCTGTTTCAGCCCCTCTTTTTCAGCCCCTCTGTTTCTCGCCCTCTGTTTCTCGCCCTCTGTTTCAGCCCCTCTGTTTCAGCCCCTCTGTTTCAGCCCCTCTGATTCAGCCCGTCTGATTCAGCCCCTCTGTTTCTCGCCCTCTGTTCCAGCCACTCTGTTTCAGCCCGTCTGTTTCTTGCCCTCTGTTTCAGCCCTTCTGATTCAGCCCCTCTGATTCAGCCCCTCTGTTTCTCGCCCTCTGTTTCAGCCCCTCTGTTTCTGCCCTTCTGTTTCAGCCTCTCTGTTTCAGCCCCTCTGTTTCTTGCCCTCTGTTTCAGCCCCTCTGTTTCAGCCCCTCTGTTCTCGCCCTCTGTTTCAGCCTCTCTGTTTCTCACCCTCTGTTTCAGCCCCTCTGTTTCAGCCCCTCTGTTTCTCGCCCTCTGTTTCAGCCCCTCTGATTCAGCCCCTCTGTTTCACGCCCTCTGTTTCAGCCCCTCTGTTTCTCGCCCTCTGTTTCAGCCCCTCTGTTTCTCGCCCTCTGTTTCAGCCCCTCTGTTTCAGCCCCTCTGTTTCAGCCCCTCTGTTTCTCGCCCTCTGTTTCAGCCCCTCTGTTTCTCGCCCTCTGTTTCAGCCCCTCTGTTTTAGCCCCACTGTTTCAGCACCTTTGTTTCAGCCCCTCTGTTTCTCGCCCTCTGTTTCAGCCACTCTGTTTCTCGCCCTCTGTATCAGCCCCTCTGTTTCAGCCCCACTGTTTCAGTCCCTCTGTTTCTCGCCCTCTGTATCTGGCCCTCTGTTTCAGCCCCTCTGTTTCTCGCCCTCTGTTTCAGCCCCTCTGTTTCTTGCCCTCTGTTTCAGCCACTCTGTTTCTCGCCCTCTGTTTCAGCCTCTCTGTTTCTCGCCCTCTGTTTCTGACCCTCTGTTTCAGCCCCTCTGTTTCAGCCCGTCTGTTTCAGCCCCTCTGTCTCTCGCCCTCTGATTCAGCCCCTCTGTTTCTCGCCCTCTGTTTCAGCCCCTCTGTTTCAGCCCCTCTATTTCTCGCCCTCTGCATCAGCCGCTTTGTTTCAGCCCCTCTGTTTCAGCCCCTCTTTTTCAGCCCCTCTGTTTCTCGCCCTCTGTTTCTCGCCCTCTGTTTCAGCCCCTCTGTTTCTCGCCCTCTGTTTCAGCCCCTCTGTTTCAGCCCCTCTGATTCAGCCCGTCTGATTCAGCCCCTCTGTTTCTCGCCCTCTGTTCCAGCCACTCTGTTTCAGCCCGTCTGTTTCTTGCCCTCTGTTTCAGCCCTTCTGATTCAGCCCCTCTGATTCAGCCCCTCTGTTTCTCGCCCTGTGTTTCAGCCCCTCTGTTTCTGCCCTTCTGTTTCAGCCTCTCTGTTTCAGCCCCTCTGTTTCTTGCCCTCTGTTTCAGCCCCTCTGTTTCTCGAACTCTGTTTCAGTCCCTCTGTTTCTCGCCATCTGTTTCAGCCCCTCTGTTTCGCGCTCTCTGTTTCAGCCCCTCTGTTTCTGCTCCTCTGTTTCTCGCCCTCTGTTTCTGCCCCTCTGTTTCACGCCCTCTGTTTCAGCCCCTCTGTTTCTCGCCCTCTGTTTCAGCACCTCTGATTAAGCCCCTCTGTTTCAGCCCGTCTGATTAAGCCCCTCTGATTCAGCCCCTCTGAATCAGCCCCTCTGATTCAGCCCCTCTGTTTCAGCCCCTCTGTTTCAGCCCCTCTGTTTCTCGCCCTCTGTTTCATCCCCTCTGTTTCTCGCCCTCTGTTTCAGACCCTCTGTTTCACCACTCTGTTTCTCGCCCTCTGTTTCTGCCCCTCAGTTTCTCGCCTTCTGTTTCAGCCCCTCTGTTTCTCGCCTTCTGTTTCAGCCCCTCTGATTCAGCCCCTCTGTTTCAGCCCTTCTGATTCAGCCCCTCTGATTCAGCCCCTCTGTTTCTCGCCCTCTGTTTCAGCCCCTCTGTTTCAGCCCTTCTGTTTCAGCCCCTCTGTTTCTTGCCCTCTGTTTCAGCCCCTCTGTTTCTCGACCTCTGTTTCAGTCCCGCTGTTTCTCGCCATCTGTTTCAGCCCCTCTGTTTCGTGCTCTCTGTTTCAGCCCCTCTGTTTCAGCTCCTCTGTTTCTCGCCCTCTTTTTCTGCCCCTCTGTTTCTCGCCCTCTGTTTCAGCCCTCTGTTTCTCGCCCTCTGTTTCAGCCCCTCTGATTAAGCCCCTCTGTTTCAGCCCCTCTGAATCAGCCCCTCTGATTCAGCCCCTCTGTTTCAGCCCCTCTGTTTCAGCCCCTCTGTTTCTCGCCCTCTGTTTCAGCCCCTCTGTTTCTCGCCCTCTGTTTCAGCCCCTCTGTTTCTCGCCCTCTGTTTCAGCCCCTCTGTTTCAGCCCCTCTGTTTCAGCCCGTCTGATTCAGCCCCTCTGTTTCTCGCCCTCTGTTCCAGCCACTCTTTTTCAGCCCGTCTGTTTCTTGCCCTCTGTTTCAGCCCTTCTGATTCAGCCCCTCTGATTCAGCCCCTCTGTTTCTCGCCCTGTGTTTCAGCCCCTCTGTTTCTGCCCTTCTGTTTCAGCCTCTCTGTTTCAGCCCCTCTGTTTCTTGCCCTCTGTTTCAGCCCCTCTGTTTCTCGAACTCTGTTTCAGTCCCTCTGTTTCTCGCCATCTGTTTCAGCCCCTCTGTTTCAGCCCCTCTATTTCTCGCCCTCTGCATCAGCCGCTTTGTTTCAGCCCCTCTGTTTCAGCCCCTCTTTTTCAGCCCCTCTGTTTCTCGCCCTCTGTTTCTCGCCCTCTGTTTCAGCCCCTCTGTTTCTCGCCCTCTGTTTCAGCCCCTCTGTTTCAGCCCCTCTGATTCAGCCCGTCTGATTCAGCCCCTCTGTTTCTCGCCCTCTGTTCCAGCCACTCTGTTTCAGCCCGTCTGTTTCTTGCCCTCTGTTTCAGCCCTTCTGATTCAGCCCCTCTGATTCAGCCCCTCTGTTTCTCGCCCTGTGTTTCAGCCCCTCTGTTTCTGCCCTTCTGTTTCAGCCTCTCTGTTTCAGCCCCTCTGTTTCTTGCCCTCTGTTTCAGCCCCTCTGTTTCTCGAACTCTGTTTCAGTCCCTCTGTTTCTCGCCATCTGTTTCAGCCCCTCTGTTTCGCGCTCTCTGTTTCAGCCCCTCTGTTTCTGCTCCTCTGTTTCTCGCCCTCTGTTTCTGCCCCTCTGTTTCACGCCCTCTGTTTCAGCCCCTCTGTTTCTCGCCCTCTGTTTCAGCACCTCTGATTAAGCCCCTCTGTTTCAGCCCGTCTGATTAAGCCCCTCTGATTCAGCCCCTCTGAATCAGCCCCTCTGATTCAGCCCCTCTGTTTCAGCCCCTCTGTTTCAGCCCCTCTGTTTCTCGCCCTCTGTTTCATCCCCTCTGTTTCTCGCCCTCTGTTTCAGACCCTCTGTTTCACCACTCTGTTTCTCGCCCTCTGTTTCTGCCCCTCAGTTTCTCGCCTTCTGTTTCAGCCCCTCTGTTTCTCGCCTTCTGTTTCAGCCCCTCTGATTCAGCCCCTCTGTTTCAGCCCTTCTGATTCAGCCCCTCTGATTCAGCCCCTCTGTTTCTCGCCCTCTGTTTCAGCCCCTCTGTTTCAGCCCTTCTGTTTCAGCCCCTCTGTTTCTTGCCCTCTGTTTCAGCCCCTCTGTTTCTCGACCTCTGTTTCAGTCCCGCTGTTTCTCGCCATCTGTTTCAGCCCCTCTGTTTCGTGCTCTCTGTTTCAGCCCCTCTGTTTCAGCTCCTCTGTTTCTCGCCCTCTTTTTCTGCCCCTCTGTTTCTCGCCCTCTGTTTCAGCCCTCTGTTTCTCGCCCTCTGTTTCAGCCCCTCTGATTAAGCCCCTCTGTTTCAGCCCCTCTGAATCAGCCCCTCTGATTCAGCCCCTCTGTTTCAGCCCCTCTGTTTCAGCCCCTCTGTTTCTCGCCCTCTGTTTCAGCCCCTCTGTTTCTCGCCCTCTGTTTCAGCCCCTCTGTTTCTCGCCCTCTGTTTCAGCCCCTCTGTTTCAGCCCCTCTGTTTCAGCCCGTCTGATTCAGCCCCTCTGTTTCTCGCCCTCTGTTCCAGCCACTCTGTTTCAGCCCGTCTGTTTCTTGCCCTCTGTTTCAGCCCTTCTGATTCAGCCCCTCTGATTCAGCCCCTCTGTTTCTCGCCCTGTGTTTCAGCCCCTCTGTTTCTGCCCTTCTGTTTCAGCCTCTCTGTTTCAGCCCCTCTGTTTCTTGCCCTCTGTTTCAGCCCCTCTGTTTCTCGAACTCTGTTTCAGTCCCTCTGTTTCTCGCCATCTGTTTCAGCCCCTCTGTTTCGCGCTCTCTGTTTCAGCCCCTCTGTTTCTGCTCCTCTGTTTCTCGCCCTCTGTTTCTGCCCCTCTGTTTCACGCCCTCTGTTTCAGCCCCTCTGTTTCTCGCCCTCTGTTTCAGCACCTCTGATTAAGCCCCTCTGTTTCAGCCCGTCTGATTAAGCCCCTCTGATTCAGCCCCTCTGAATCAGCCCCTCTGATTCAGCCCCTCTGTTTCAGCCCCTCGGTTTCAGCCCCTCTGTTTCTCGCCCTCTGTTTCATCCCCTCTGTTTCTCGCCCTCTGTTTCAGACCCTCTGTTTCACCACTCTGTTTCTCGCCCTCTGTTTCTGCCCCTCAGTTTCTCGCCTTCTGTTTCAGCCCCTCTGTTTCTCGCCTTCTGTTTCAGCCCCTCTGATTCAGCCCCTCTGTTTCAGCCCTTCTGATTCAGCCCCTCTGATTCAGCCCCTCTGTTTCTCGCCCTCTGTTTCAGCCCCTCTGTTTCAGCCCTTCTGTTTCAGCCCCTCTGTTTCAGCCCCTCTGTTTCTTGCCCTCTGTTTCAGCCCCTCTGTTTCTCGACCTCTGTTTCAGTCCCGCTGTTTCTCGCCATCTGTTTCAGCCCCTCTGTTTCGTGCTCTCTGTTTCAGCCCCTCTGTTTCAGCTCCTCTGTTTCTCGCCCTCTTTTTCTGCCCCTCTGTTTCTCGCCCTCTGTTTCAGCCCCTCTGTTTCTCGCCCTCTGTTTCAGCCCCTCTGATTAAGCCCCTCTGTTTCAGCCCCTCTGAATCAGCCCCTCTGATTCAGCCCCTCTGTTTCAGCCCCTCTGTTTCAGCCCCTCTGTTTCTCGCCCTCTGTTTCAGCCCCTCTGTTTCTCGCCCTCTGTTTCAGCCCCTCTGTTTCTCGCCCTCTGTTTCAGCCCCTCTATTTCTCGCCCTCTGTTTCAGCCTCTCGGTTTTAGCACCACTGTTTAAGCCCCTTTGTTTCAGCCCGTCTGTTTCTCGCTCTCTGTTTCAGCCGCTCTGTTTCTCGCCCTCTGTATCAGCCCCTCTGTTTCAGCCCCACTGTTTCAGTCCCTCTGTTTCTCGCTCTCTGTTTCAGCCCCTCTGTTTCAGCCCCTCTGTTTCAGCCCCTCTGTTTCTCGCCTTCTGTTTCAGCCCCTCTGATTCAGCCCCTCTGTTTCAGCCCTTCTGAATCAGCCCCTCTGATTCAGCCCCTCTGTTTCTCGCCCTCTGTTTCAGCCCCTCTGTTTCAGCCCTTCTGTTTCAGCCCCTCTGTTTCAGCCCCTCTGTTTCTTGCCCTCTGTTTCAGCCCCTCTGTTTCTCGACCTCTGTTTCAGTCCCGCTGTTTCTCGCCATCTGTTTCAGCCCCTCTGTTTCGTGCTCTCTGTTTCAGCCCCTCTGTTTCAGCTCCTCTGTTTCTCGCCCTCTTTTTCTGCCCCTCTGTTTCTCGCCCTCTGTTTCAGCCACTCTGTTTCTCGCCCTCTGTTTCAGCCCCTCTGATTAAGCCCCTCTGTTTCAGCCCCTCTGAATCAGCCCCTCTGATTCAGCCCCTCTGTTTCAGCCCCTCTGTTTCAGCCCCTCTGTTTCTCGCCCTCTGTTTCAGCCCCTCTGTTTCTCACCCTCTGTTTCAGCCCCTCTGTTTCTCGCCCTCTGTTTCAGCCCCTCTGTTTCTCGCCCTCTGTTTCAGCCCCTCTATTTCTCGCCCTCTGTTTCAGCCTCTCGGTTTTAGCACCACTGTTTAAGCCCCTTTGTTTCAGCCCGTCTGTTTCTCGCTCTCTGTTTCAGCCGCTCTGTTTCTCGCCCTCTGTATCAGCCCCTCTGTTTCAGCCCCACTGTTTCAGTCCCTCTGTTTCTCGCTCTCTGTTTCAGCCCCTCTGTTTCAGCCCCTCTGTTTCAGCCCCTCTGTTTCTCGCCCTCTGTTTCAGCCCCTCTGTTTCTTGCCCTCTGTTTCAGCCTCTCTGTTTCTCGCCCTCTGTTTCAGACCCTCTGTTTCAGCCCCTCTGTTTCTGCCCGTCTGTTTCAGCCCCTCTGTCTCTCGCCCTCTGTTTCAGCCCCTCTGTTTCTCGCCCTCTGTTTCAGCCTCTCTGTTTCACGCCCTCTGTTTCAGCCCCACTGTTTTAGCCCCTCTGTTTCAGCCCCTCTATTTCTCGCCCTCTGCATCAGCCGCTTTGTTTCAGCCCCTCTGTTTCAGCCCCTCTTTTTCAGCCCCTCTGTTTCTCGCCCTCTGTTTCTCGCCCTCTGTTTCAGCCCCTCTGTTTCTCGCCCTCTGTTTCAGCCCCTCTGTTTCAGCCCCTCTGATTCAGCCCGTCTGATTCAGCCACTCTGTTTCTCGCCCTCTGTTCCAGCCACACTGTTTCAGCCCGTCTGTTTCTTGCCCTCTGTTTCAGCCCTTCTAATTCAGCCCCTCTGATTCAACCCCTCTGTTTCTCGCCCTCTGTTTCAGCCCCTCTGTTTCTGCCCTTCTGTTTCAGCCTCTCTGTTTCAGCCCCTCTGTTTCTTGCCCTCTGTTTCAGCCCCTCTGTTTCTCGAACTCTGTTTCAGTCCCTCTGTTTCTCGCCATCTGTTTCAGCCCCTCTGTTTCTCGCCCTCTGTTTCAGCCCCTCTGTTTCAGCCCCTCTGTTTCAGCCCCTCTATTTCTCGCCCTCTGCATCAGCTGCTTTGTTTCAGCCCCTCTGTTTCAGCCCCTCTTTTTCAGCCCCTCTGTTTCTCGCCCTCTGTTTCTCGCCCTCTGTTTCAGCCCCTCTGTTTCTCGCCCTCTGTTTCAGCCCCTCTGTTTCAGCCCCTCTGATTCAGCCCGTCTGATTCAGCCCCTCTGTTTCTCGCTCTCTGTTCCAGCCACTCTGTTTCAGCCCGTCTGTTTCTTGCCCTCTGATTCAGCCCTTCTGATTCAGCCCCTCTGATTCAGCCCCTCTGTTTCTCGCCCTCTGTTTCAGCCCCTCTGTTTCTGCCCTTCTGTTTCAGCCTCTCTGTTTCAGCCCCTCTGTTTCTTGCCCTCTGTTTCATCCCCTCTGTTTCAGCCCCTCTGTTCTCGCCCTCTGTTTCAGCCTCTCTGTTTCTCACCCTCTGTTTCAGCCCCTCTGTTTCAGCCCCTCTGTTTCTCGCTCTCTGTTTCAGCCCGTCTGTTTCTCGCCCTCTGTTTCAGCCCCTCTGATTCAGCCCCTCTGTTTCACGCCCTCTGTTTCAGCCCCTCTGTTTCTCGCCCTCTGTTTCAGCCCCTCTGTTTCTCGCCCTCTGTTTCAGCCCCTCTGTTTCAGCCCCTCTGTTTCTCGCCCTCTGTTTCAGCCCCTCTGTTTCTCGCCCTCTGTTTCAGCCCCTCTGTTTTAGCCCCACTGTTTCAGCACCTTTGTTTCAGCCCCTCTGTTTATCGCCCTCTGTTTCAGCCACTCTGTTTCTCGCCCTCTGTATCAGCCCCTCTGTTTCAGCCCCACTGTTTCAGTCCCTCTGTTTCTCGCCCTCTGTATCTGGCCCTCTGTTTCAGCCCCTCTGTTTCTCGCCCTCTGTTTCAGCCCCTCTGTTTCTTGCCCTCTGTTTCAGCCACTCTGTTTCTCGCCCTCTGTTTCAGCCTCTCTGTTTCTCGCCCTCTGTTTCTGACCCTCTGTTTCAGCCCCTCTGTTTCAGCCCGTCTGTTTCAGCCCCTCTGTCTCTCGCCCTCTGATTCAGCCCCTCTGTTTCTCGCCCTCTGTTTCAGCCCCTCTGTTTCAGCCCCTCTATTTCTCGCCCTCTGCATCAGCCGCTTTGTTTCAGCCCCTCTGTTTCAGCCCCTCTTTTTCAGCCCCTCTGTTTCTCGTCCTCTGTTTCTCGCCCTCTGTTTCAGCCCCTCTGTTTCTCGCCCTCTGTTTCAGCCCCTCTGTTTCAGCCCCTCTGATTCAGCCCGTCTGATTCAGCCCCTCTGTTTCTCGCCCTCTGTTCCAGCCACTCTGTTTCAGCCCGTCTGTTTCTTGCCCTCTGTTTCAGCCCTTCTGATTCAGCCCCTCTGATTCAGCCCCTCTGTTTCTCGCCCTGTGTTTCAGCCCCTCTGTTTCTGCCCTTCTGTTTCAGCCTCTCTGTTTCAGCCCCTCTGTTTCTTGCCCTCTGTTTCAGCCCCTCTGTTTCTCGAACTCTGTTTCAGTCCCTCTGTTTCTCGCCATCTGTTTCAGCCCCTCTGTTTCGCGCTCTCTGTTTCAGCCCCTCTGTTTCTGCTCCTCTGTTTCTCGCCCTCTGTTTCTGCCCCTCTGTTTCACGCCCTCTGTTTCAGCCCCTCTGTTTCTCGCCCTCTGTTTCAGCACCTCTGATTAAGCCCCTCTGTTTCAGCCCGTCTGATTAAGCCCCTCTGATTCAGCCCCTCTGAATCAGCCCCTCTGATTCAGCCCCTCTGTTTCAGCCCCTCTGTTTCTCGCCCTCTGTTTCATCCCCTCTGTTTCTCGCCCTCTGTTTCAGACCCTCTGTTTCACCACTCTGTTTCTCGCCCTCTGTTTCTGCCCCTCAGTTTCTCGCCTTCTGTTTCAGCCCCTCTGTTTCTCGCCTTCTGTTTCAGCCCCTCTGATTCAGCCCCTCTGTTTCAGCCCTTCTGATTCAGCCCCTCTGATTCAGCCCCTCTGTTTCTCGCCCTCTGTTTCAGCCCCTCTGTTTCAGCCCTTCTGTTTCAGCCCCTCTGTTTCAGCCCCTCTGTTTCTTGCCCTCTGTTTCAGCCCCTCTGTTTCTCGACCTCTGTTTCAGTCCCGCTGTTTCTCGCCATCTGTTTCAGCCCCTCTGTTTCGTGCTCTCTGTTTCAGCCCCTCTGTTTCAGCTCCTCTGTTTCTCGCCCTCTTTTTCTGCCCCTCTGTTTCTCGCCCTCTGTTTCAGCCCTCTGTTTCTCGCCCTCTGTTTCAGCCCCTCTGATTAAGCCCCTCTGTTTCAGCCCCTCTGAATCAGCCCCTCTGATTCAGCCCCTCTGTTTCAGCCCCTCTGTTTCAGCCCCTCTGTTTCTCGCCCTCTGTTTCAGCCCCTCTGTTTCTCGCCCTCTGTTTCAGCCCCTCTGTTTCTCGCCCTCTGTTTCAGCCCCTCTGTTTCAGCCCCTCTGTTTCAGCCCGTCTGATTCAGCCCCTCTGTTTCTAGCCCTCTGTTCCAGCCACTCTGTTTCAGCCCGTCTGTTTCTTGCCCTCTGTTTCAGCCCTTCTGATTCAGCCCCTCTGATTCAGCCCCTCTGTTTCTCGCCCTGTGTTTCAGCCCCTCTGTTTCTGCCCTTCTGTTTCAGCCTCTCTGTTTCAGCCCCTCTGTTTCTTGCCCTCTGTTTCAGCCCCTCTGTTTCTCGAACTCTGTTTCAGTCCCTCTGTTTCTCGCCATCTGTTTCAGCCCCTCTGTTTCGCGCTCTCTGTTTCAGCCCCTCTGTTTCTGCTCCTCTGTTTCTCGCCCTCTGTTTCTGCCCCTCTGTTTCACGCCCTCTGTTTCAGCCCCTCTGTTTCTCGCCCTCTGTTTCAGCACCTCTGATTAAGCCCCTCTGTTTCAGCCCGTCTGATTAAGCCCCTCTGATTCAGCCCCTCTGAATCAGCCCCTCTGATTCAGCCCCTCTGTTTCAGCCCCTCGGTTTCAGCCCCTCTGTTTCTCGCCCTCTGTTTCATCCCCTCTGTTTCTCGCCCTCTGTTTCAGACCCTCTGTTTCACCACTCTGTTTCTCGCCCTCTGTTTCTGCCCCTCAGTTTCTCGCCTTCTGTTTCAGCCCCTCTGTTTCTCGCCTTCTGTTTCAGCCCCTCTGATTCAGCCCCTCTGTTTCAGCCCTTCTGATTCAGCCCCTCTGATTCAGCCCCTCTGTTTCTCGCCCTCTGTTTCAGCCCCTCTGTTTCAGCCCTTCTGTTTCAGCCCCTCTGTTTCAGCCCCTCTGTTTCTTGCCCTCTGTTTCAGCCCCTCTGTTTCTCGACCTCTGTTTCAGTCCCGCTGTTTCTCGCCATCTGTTTCAGCCCCTCTGTTTCGTGCTCTCTGTTTCAGCCCCTCTGTTTCAGCTCCTCTGTTTCTCGCCCTCTTTTTCTGCCCCTCTGTTTCTCGCCCTCTGTTTCAGCCCCTCTGTTTCTCGCCCTCTGTTTCAGCCCCTCTGATTAAGCCCCTCTGTTTCAGCCCCTCTGAATCAGCCCCTCTGATTCAGCCCCTCTGTTTCAGCCCCTCTGTTTCAGCCCCTCTGTTTCTCGCCCTCTGTTTCAGCCCCTCTGTTTCTCGCCCTCTGTTTCAGCCCCTCTGTTTCTCGCCCTCTGTTTCAGCCCCTCTATTTCTCGCCCTCTGTTTCAGCCTCTCTGTTTCAGCACCTCTGATTAAGCCCCTCTGTTTCAGCCCGTCTGATTAAGCCCCTCTGATTCAGCCCCTCTGATTCAGCCCCTCTGATTCAGCCCCTCTGTTTCAGCCCCTCGGTTTCAGCCCCTCTGTTTCTCGCCCTCTGTTTCATCCCCTCTGTTTCTCGCCCTCTGTTTCAGACCCTCTGTTTCACCACTCTGTTTCTCGCCCTCTGTTTCTGCCCCTCAGTTTCTCGCCTTCTGTTTCAGCCCCTCTGTTTCTCGCCTTCTGTTTCAGCCCCTCTGATTCAGCCCCTCTGTTTCAGCCCTTCTGATTCAGCCCCTCTGATTCAGCCCCTCTGTTTCTCGCCCTCTGTTTCAGCCCCTCTGTTTCAGCCCTTCTGTTTCAGCCCCTCTGTTTCAGCCCCTCTGTTTCTTGCCCTCTGTTTCAGCCCCTCTGTTTCTCGACCTCTGTTTCAGTCCCGCTGTTTCTCGCCATCTGTTTCAGCCCCTCTGTTTCGTGCTCTCTGTTTCAGCCCCTCTGTTTCAGCTCCTCTGTTTCTCGCCCTCTTTTTCTGCCCCTCTGTTTCTCGCCCTCTGTTTCAGCCCCTCTGTTTCTCGCCCTCTGTTTCAGCCCCTCTGATTAAGCCCCTCTGTTTCAGCCCCTCTGAATCAGCCCCTCTGATTCAGCCCCTCTGTTTCAGCCCCTCTGTTTCAGCCCCTCTGTTTCTCGCCCTCTGTTTCAGCCCCTCTGTTTCTCGCCCTCTGTTTCAGCCCCTCTGTTTCTCGCCCTCTGTTTCAGCCCCTCTGTTTCAGCCCCTCTGTTTCAGCCCCTCTGTTTCTCGCCCTCTGTTTCAGCCTCTCGGTTTTAGCACCACTGTTTAAGCCCCTTTGTTTCAGCCCGTCTGTTTCTCGCTCTCTGTTTAAGCCGCTCTGTTTCTCGCCCTCTGTATCAGCCCCTCTGTTTCAGCCCCACTGTTTCAGTCCCTCTGTTTCTCGCTCTCTGTTTCAGCCCCTCTGTTTCAGCCCCTCTGTTTCAGCCCCTCTGTTTCTCGCCCTCTGTTTCAGCCCCTCTGTTTCTTGCCCTCTGTTTCAGCCTCTCTGTTTCTCGCCCTCTGTTTCAGACCCTCTGTTTCAGCCCCTCTGTTTCTGCCCGTCTGTTTCAGCCCCTCTGTCTCTCGCCCTCTGTTTCAGCCCCTCTGTTTCTCGCCCTCTGTTTCAGCCTCTCTGTTTCACGCCCTCTGTTTCAGCCCCACTGTTTTAGCCCCTCTGTTTCAGCCCCTCTATTTCTCGCCCTCTGCATCAGCCGCTTTATTTCAGCCCCTCTGTTTCAGCCCCTCTTTTTCAGCCCCTCTGTTTCTCGCCCTCTGTTTCTCGCCCTCTGTTTCAGCCCCTCTGTTTCTCGCCCTCTGTTTCAGCCCCTCTGTTTCAGCCCCTCTGATTCAGCCCGTCTGATTCAGCCACTCTGTTTCTCGCCCTCTGTTCCAGCCACACTGTTTCAGCCCGTCTGTTTCTTGCCCTCTGTTTCAGCCCTTCTAATTCAGCCCCTCTGATTCAACCCCTCTGTTTCTCGCCCTCTGTTTCAGCCCCTCTGTTTCTGCCCTTCTGTTTCAGCCTCTCTGTTTCAGCCCCTCTGTTTCTTGCCCTCTGTTTCAGCCCCTCTGTTTCTCGAACTCTGTTTCAGTCCCTCTGTTTCTCGCCATCTGTTTCAGCCCCTCTGTTTCGCGCTCTCTGTTTCAGCCCCTCTGTTTCTGCTCCTCTGTTTCTCGCCCTCTGTTTCTGCCCCTCTGTTTCTCGCCCTCTTTTTCAGCCCCTCTGTTTCTCGCCCTCTGAATCGGCCCCTCTGATTCAGCCCCTCTGTTTCAGCCCCTCTGTTTCAGCCCCTCTGTTTCTCGCACTCTGTTTCAGCCCCTCTGTTTCTCACCCTCTGTTTCAGCCCCTCTGTTTCAGCCCCTCTGTTTCTCGCTCTCTGTTTCAGCCCATCTGTTTCTCGCCCTCTGTTTCAGCCCCTCTGATTCAGCCCCTCTGTTTCTCGCCCTCTGTTTCAGCCCCTCTGTTTCTCGCCCTCTGTTTCAGACCCTCTGTTTCAGCCCCTCTGTTTCTCGCCCTCTGTTTCAGCCCCTCTGTTTCTCGCCCTCTGTTTCAGCCCCTCTATTTCTCGCCCTCTGTTTCAGCCCCTCTGTTTTAGCCCCACTGTTTCAGCCCCTTTGTTTCAGCCCCTCTGTTTCTCGCCCTCTGTTTCAGCCGCTCTGTTTCTCGCCATCTGTATCAGCCCCTCTGTTTCAGCCCCTATGTTTCAGTCCCTCTGTTTCTCGCCCTCTGTTTCAGCCCCTCTGTTTCAGCCCCTCTGTTTCTCGACCTCTGTTTCAGCCCCTCTGTTTCTTGCCCTCTGTTTCAGCCACTCTGTTTCTCGCCCTCTGTTTCAGCCTCTCTGTATCTCGCCCTCTGTTTCAGCCCCTCTGTTTCAGCCCCTCTGTTTCAGCCCTCTCTTTCTCGCCCTCTGTTTTAGGCCCTCTGTTTCTCGCCCTCTGTTTCAGCCTCTCTGTTTCTCGCCCTCTGTTTCAGCCCCTCTCTTTCAGCCTCTCTGTTTCTCGCCCTCTGTTTCAGCCCCTCTATTTCTCGCCCTCTGTTTCAGCCCCTCTGTTTTGGCCCCAATGTTTCAGCCCCTTTGTTTCAGCCCCTCTGTTTCTCGCCCTCTGTTTCAGCCGCTCTGTTTCTCGCCCTCTGTATCAGCCCCTCTGTTTCAGCCCCTCTGTTTCAGTCCCTCTGTTTCTCGCCCTCTGTTTCAGCCCCTCTGTTTCAGCCCCTCTGTTTCTCGCCCTCTGTTTCAGCCCCTCTGTTTCTTGCCCTCTGTTTCAGCCACTCTGTTTCTCGCCCTCTCATTCAGCCTCTCTGTATCTCGCCCTCTGTTTCAGCCCCTCTGTTTCAGCCCCTCTGTTTCAGCCCCTCTGTTTCAGCCCTCTGTTTCTCGCCCTCTGTTTCAGTCCCTCTGTTTCTCGCCCTCTGTTTCAGCCTCTCTGTTTCTCGCCCTCTGTTTCAGCCCCTCTCTTTCAGCCCCTTTGTATCTCGCCCTCTGTTTCAGCCCCTCTGTTTCTCGCCCTCTGTATCAGCCACTTTGTTTCAGCCCCTCTGTTTCAGCCCCTCTGTTTCAGTCCCTCTGTTTCTCGCCCTCTGTTTCAGCCACTCTGTTTCAGCCCCTCTGTTTCTCGCCCTCTGTTTCAGCCGTTCTGTTTCTCGCCCTCTATATCAGCCCCTCTGTTTCAGCCCCTCTGTTTCAGTCCCTCTGTTTCTCGCCCTCTGTTTCAGCCCCTCTGTTTCAGCCCCTCTGTTTCTCGCCCTCTGTTTCAGCCCCTCTGTTTCAGCCCCTCTGATTCAGCCCGTCTGATTCAGCCCCTCTGTTTCTGCCCCTCTGTTTCTCGCCCTCTGTTTCAGCCCCTCTGTTTCTCACCCTCTGTTTCAGTCCCTCTGTTTCTCGCCCTCTGTTTCAGCCCCTCTGTTTCAGCCCCACTGTTTCTCGACCTCTGTTTCAGCCCCTCTGTTTCTTGCCCTCTGTTTTAGCCACTCTGTTTCTCGGCCTCTGTTTCAGCCTCTCTGTATCTCGCCCTCTGTTTCAGCCCCTCTGTTTCAGCTCCTCTGTTTCAGCCCCTCTGTTTCAGCCCTCTGTTTCTCGCCCTCTGTTTTAGGCCCTCTGTTTCTCGCCCTCTGTTTCAGCCTCTCTGTTTCTCGCCCTCTGTTTCAGCCCCTCTCTTTCAGCCCCTCTGTTTCTCGCCCTCTGTTTCAGTCCCTCTATTTCTCGCCCTCTGTTTCAGCCCCTCTGTTTTAGCCCCACTGTTTCAGCCCCTTTGTTTCAGCCCCTCTGTTTCTCGCCCTCTGTTTCAGCTGCTCTGTTTCTCGCCATCTGTATCAGCCCCTCTGTTTCAGCCCCTCTGTTTCAGTCCCTCTGTTTCTCGCCCTCTGTTTCATCCCCTCTGTTTCTCGCCCTCTGTTTCAGACCCTCTGTTTCAGCCACTCTGTTTCTCGCCCTCTGTTTCTGCCCCTCAGTTTCTCGCCCTCTGTTTCAGCCCCTCTGTTTCTCGCCTTCTGTTTCAGCCCCTCTGATTCAGCCCCTCTGTTTCAGCCCTTCTGATTCAGCCCCTCTGATTCAGCCCCTCTGTTTCTCGCCCTCTGTTTCAGCCCCTCTGTTTCAGCCCTTCTGTTTCAGCCCCTCTGTTTCAGCCCCTCTCTTTCAGCCCCTTTGTATCTCGCCCTCTGTTTCAGCCCCTCTGTTTCTCGCCCTCTGTATCAGCCACTTTGTTTCAGCCCCTCTGTTTCAGCCCCTCTGTTTCAGTCCCTCTGTTTCTCGCCCTCTGTTTCAGCCACTCTGTTTCAGCCCCTCTGTTTCTCGCCCTCTGTTTCAGCCGTTCTGTTTCTCGCCCTCTATATCAGCCCCTCTGTTTCAGCCCCTCTGTTTCAGTCCCTCTGTTTCTCGCCCTCTGTTTCAGCCCCTCTGTTTCAGCCCCTCTGTTTCTCGCCCTCTGTTTCAGCCCCTCTGTTTCAGCCCCTCTGATTCAGCCCGTCTGATTCAGCCCCTCTGTTTCTGCCCCTCTGTTTCTCGCCCTCTGTTTCAGCCCCTCTGTTTCTCACCCTCTGTTTCAGTCCCTCTGTTTCTCGCCCTCTGTTTCAGCCCCTCTGTTTCAGCCCCACTGTTTCTCGACCTCTGTTTCAGCCCCTCTGTTTCTTGCCCTCTGTTTTAGCCACTCTGTTTCTCGGCCTCTGTTTCAGCCTCTCTGTATCTCGCCCTCTGTTTCAGCCCCTCTGTTTCAGCTCCTCTGTTTCAGCCCCTCTGTTTCAGCCCTCTGTTTCTCGCCCTCTGTTTTAGGCCCTCTGTTTCTCGCCCTCTGTTTCAGCCTCTCTGTTTCTCGCCCTCTGTTTCAGCCCCTCTCTTTCAGCCCCTCTGTTTCTCGCCCTCTGTTTCAGTCCCTCTATTTCTCGCCCTCTGTTTCAGCCCCTCTGTTTTAGCCCCACTGTTTCAGCCCCTTTGTTTCAGCCCCTCTGTTTCTCGCCCTCTGTTTCAGCTGCTCTGTTTCTCGCCATCTGTATCAGCCCCTCTGTTTCAGCCCCTCTGTTTCAGTCCCTCTGTTTCTCGCCCTCTGTTTCATCCCCTCTGTTTCTCGCCCTCTGTTTCAGACCCTCTGTTTCAGCCACTCTGTTTCTCGCCCTCTGTTTCTGCCCCTCAGTTTCTCGCCCTCTGTTTCAGCCCCTCTGTTTCTCGCCTTCTGTTTCAGCCCCTCTGATTCAGCCCCTCTGTTTCAGCCCTTCTGATTCAGCCCCTCTGATTCAGCCCCTCTGTTTCTCGCCCTCTGTTTCAGCCCCTCTGTTTCAGCCCTTCTGTTTCAGCCCCTCTGTTTCAGCCCCTCTGTTTCTTGCCCTCTGTTTCAGCCCCTCTGTTTCTCGACCTCTGTTTCAGTCCCGCTGTTTCTCGCCATCTGTTTCAGCCCCTCTGTTTCGTGCTCTCTGTTTCAGCCCCTCTGTTTCAGCTCCTCTGTTTCTCGCCCTCTGTTTCAGCCCCTCTGTTTCTCGCCGTCTGTTTCAGCCCCTCTGTTTCTTGCCCTCTGTTTCAGCCACTCTGTTTCTCGCCCTCTGTTTCAGCCTCTCTGTATCTCGCCCTCTGTTTCAGCCCCTCTGTTTCAGGCCCTCTGTTTCAGCCCCTCTGTTTCAGCCCTCTGTTTCTCGCCCTCTGTTTCAGTCCCTCTGTTTCTCGCCCTCTGTTTCAGCCTCTCTGTTTCTCGCCCTCTGTTTCAGCCCCTCTCTTTCAGCCCCTCTGTATCTCTCCCTCTGTTTCAGTCCCTCTGTTTCTCGCCCTCTGTTTCAGCCGCTCTGTTTCTCGCCCTCTATATCAGCCCCTCTGTTTCAGCCCCTCTGTTTCAGTCCCTCTGTTTCTCGCCCTCTGTTTCAGCCCCTCTGTTTCAGCCCCTCTGTTTCTCGCCCTCTGTTTCAGCCCCTCTGTTTCAGCCCCTCTGATTCAGCCCGTGTGATTCAGCCCCTCTGTTTCAGCCCCTCTGTTTCTCGCCCTCTGTTTCAGCCCCTCTGTTTCTCGCCCTCTGTTTCAGCCCCTCTGTTTCTCGCCCTCTGTTTCTGCCCCTCTGTTTCTCGCCCTCTGTTTCAGTCCCTCTGTTTCGCGCTCTCTGTTCCAGCCCCTTTGTTTCAGTCCCTCTGTTTCTCGCCCTCTGTTTCTGCACGTCTGTTTCTCGCCCTCTGTTTCAGCCCCTCTGTTTCTCGCCCTCTCTTTCAGTCCCTCTGTTTCTCGCCCTCTGTTTCAGCCCCTCTGATTCAGCCCCTCTGTTTCAGCCCCTCTGAATCAGCCCCTCTGATTCAGCCCCTCTGTTTCAGCCTCTCTGTTTCACCCCTCTGTTTCAGCCCCTCTGTTTCAGCCCCTCTGTTTCTCGCCCTCTGTTTCAGCCCCTCTGATTCTCGCCCTCTGTTTCAGCCCCTCTGTTTCTCGCCCTCTGTTTCAGCCCCTCTGTTTCAGCCCCTCTGTTTCAGCCCCTCTGTTTCAGCCCCTCTGTATTTCGCCCTCTGTTTCTCGCCCTCTGTTCCAGCCCCTCTGTTTCTCGCCCTCTGTTTCAGCCCTTCTGTTTCTGCCCCTCTGATTCAGCCCGTCTGATTCAGCCCCTCTCTTTCTCGCCCTCTGTTTCAGCCACTCTGTTTCAGCCCTTCTGTTTCTTGCCCTCTGTTTCAGACACTCTGTTTCTCGCCCTCTGTTTCAGTCCCTCTGTTTCGCGCTCTCTGTTTCAGCCCCTCTGTTTCAGTCCCTCTGTTTCTCGCCCTGTGTTTCTGCCCGTCTGTTTCTCGCCCTCTGTTTCAGCCCCTCTGTTTCTCGCCCTCTGTTTCTGCCCCTCTGTTTCTCGCCCTCTGTTTCAGCCCCTCTGTTTCTTGCCCTCTGTTTCAGCCACTCTGTTTCTCGCCCTCTGTTTCAGCCTCTCTGTTTCTCGCCCTCTGTTTCAGACCCTCTGTTTCAGCCCCTCGGTTTCAGCCCCTCTGTTTCAGCCCTTCTGTTTCTCGCCCTCTGTTTCAGCCCCTCTGTTTCTCGCTCTCTGTTACAGCCTCTCTGTTTCTCGCCCTCTGTTTCAGCCCCTCTGTTTCAGCCCCTCTGTTTCAGCCCCTCTATTTCTCGCTCTCTGCATCAGCCGCTTTGTTTCAGCCCCTCTGTTTCAGCCCCTCTTTTTCAGCCCCTCTGTTTCTCGCCCTCTGTTTCTCGCCCTCTGTTTCAGACCCTCTGTTTCTCGCCCTCTGTTTCAGCCCCTCTGTTTCAGCCCCTCTGATTCAGCCCGTCTGATTCAGCCCCTCTGTTTCTCGCCCTCTGTTCCAGCCACTCTGTTTCAGCCCCTCTGTTTCTTGCCCTCTGTTTCAGCCCTTCTGATTCAGCCCCTCTGATTCAGCCCCTTTGTTTCTCGCCCTCTGTTTCAGCCCCTCTGTTTCTGCCCTTCTGTTTCAGCCTCTCTGTTTCAGCCCCTCTGTTTCTTGCCCTCTGTTTCAGCCCCTCGGTTTCTCGACCTCTGTTTCAGTCCCTCTGTTTCTCGCCATCTGTTTCAGCCCCTCTGTTTCACGCTTTTTGTTTCAGCCCCTCTGTTTCTGCTCCTCTGTTTCTCGCCCTCTGTTTGTGCCCCTATGTTTCTCGCCCTCTGTTTCAGCCCCTCTGTTTCTCGCCCTCTGTTTCAACCCCTCTGATTAAGCCCCTCTGTTTCAGCCCCTCTGATTAAGCCCCTCTGATTCAGCCCCTCTGAATCAGCCCCTCTGATTCAGCCGCTCTGCTTCAGCCCCTCTGTTTCAGCCCCTCTGTTTCTCGCCCTCTGTTTCAGCCCCTCTGTTTCTCACCCTCTGTTTCAGCCCCTCTGTTTCAGCCCCTCTGTATCTCGCTTTCTGTTTCAGCCCATCTGTTTCTCGCCCTCTGTTTTCAGCCCCTCTGATTAAGCCCCTCTGTTTCTCGCCCTCTGTTTCAGCCCCTCTGTTTCTCACCCTCTGTTTCAGACCCTCTGTTTCTCGCCCTCTGTTTCAGCCCCTCTGTTTCAGCCCATCTGTTTCTCGCCCTCTGTTTCAGCCCCTCTGTGTCTCGCCCTCTGTATCAGCCCCTCTATTTCAGCCCCTCTGTTTCTCGCTTTCTGTTTCAGCCCATCTGTTTCTAGCCCTCTGTTTTCAGCCCCTCTGTTTTAGCCCCACTGTTTCAGCCCCTTTGTTTCAGCCCCTCTGTTTCTCGCCCTCTGTTTCAGCCGCTCTGTTTCTCGCCCTCTGTATCATCCCCTCTGTTTCAGCCCCTCTGTTTCAGTCCCTCTGTTTCTCGCCCTCTGTTTCAGCCCCTCTGATTCAGCCCCTCTGTTTCTCGCCCTCTGTTTCAGCCCCTCTGTTTCAGCCCCTCTGTTTCAGCCCTCTGTTTCTCGCCCTCTGTTTCAGGCCCTCTGTTTCTCGCCCTCTGTTTCAGCCTCTCTGTTTCTCGCCCACTGTTTCAGCCCCTCTCTTTCAGCCCCTCTGTTTCTCGCCCTCTGTTTCAGCCCCTCTATTTCTCGCCCTCTGTTTCAGCCCCTCTGTTTTAGCCCCACTGTTTCAGCCCCTTTGTTTCAGCCCCTCTGTTTCTCGCCCTCTGTTTCAGCCGCTCTGTTTCTCGCCCTCTGTATCAGCCCCTCTGTTTCAGCCCCTCTGTTTCAGTCCCTCTGTTTCTCGCCCTCTGTTTCAGCCCCTCTGTTTCAGCCCCTCTGTTTCTCGCCCTCTGTTTCAGCCCCTCTGTTTCTTGCCCTCTGTTTCAGCCACTCTGTTTCTCGCCCTCTGTTTCAGCCTCTCTGTATCTCGCCCTCTGTTTCAGCCCCTCTGTTTCAGCCCCTCTGTTTCAGCCACTCTGTTTCAGCCCTCTGTTTCTCGCCCTCTGTTTCAGGCCCTCTGCTTCTCGCCCTCTGTTTCAGCCTCTCTGTTTCTCGCCCTCTGTTTCAGCCCCTCTCTTTCAGCCCCTCTGTATCTCGCCCTCTGTTTCAGCCCCTCTGTTTCTGGCCCTCTGCATCAGCCGCTTTGTTTCAGCCCCTCTGTTTCAGCCCCGCTTTTTCAGCCCCACTGTTTCTCGCCGTCTGTTTCTCGCCCTCTGTTTCAGCCCCTCTGTTTCTCGCCCTCTGTTTCAGCCCCTTTGTTTCAGCCCCAGTGATTCAGCCCGTCTGATTCAGCCCCTCTGTTTCAGCCCCTCTGTTTCTCGACCTCTGTTTCAGCCCCTCTGTTTCTCGCCCTCTGTTTCAGCCCCTCTGTTTCTCGCCCTCTGTTTCAGTCCCTCTGTTTCGCGCTCTCTGTTTCAGCCCCTTTGTTTCAGTCCCTCTGTTTCTCGCCGTCTGTTTCTGCACGTCTGTTTCTCGCCCTCTGTTTCAGCCCCTCTGATTCAGCCCCTCTGTTTCAGCCCCTCTGAATCAGCCCCTCTGTTTCAGCCCCTCTGTTTCTCCCTCTGTTTCAGCCCCTCTGTTTCTCACCCTCTGTTTCAGCCCCTCTGTTTCAGCCCCTCTGTTTCTCGCCCTCTGTTTCAGCCTCTCTGTTTCTCGCCCTCTGTTTCAGCCCCTCTGTTTCTCGCCCTCTGTTTCAGCCCCTCTGTTTCTCGCCCTCTTTTCAGCCCCTCTGTTTCAGCCCCTCTGTATCTCGCCCTCTGTTTCTCGCCCTCTGTTTCAGCCCCTCTGTTTCTCGCCCTCTGTTTCAGCCCCTCTGTTTCAGCCCCTCTGATTCAGCCTGTCTGATTCAGCCCCTCTGTTTCTCGCCCTCTGTTTCAGCCACTCTGTTTCAGCCCCTCTGATACTTGCCCTCTGTTTCAGCCCCTCTGTTTTTCGCCCTCTGTTTAAGCCCCTCTGTTTCTCGCCCTCTGTTTCAGCCCCTCTGTTTCGCGCTCTCTGTTTCAGCCCCTCTGTTTCTGCTCCTCTGTTTCTCGCCCTCTGTTTCAGCCCCTCTGTTTCTCGCCCTCTGTTTCAGCCCCTCTGATTAAGCCCCTCTGTTTCATCCCGTCTGATTAAGCCCCTCTGATTCAGCCCCTCTGAATCAGCCCCTCTGATTCAGCCCCTCTGTTTCAGCCCCTCTGTTTCAGCCCCTCTGTTTCTCGCCCTCTGTTTCAGCCCCTATGTTTCTCACCCTCTGTTTCAGCCCATCTGTTTCAGCCCCTCTGTTTCTCGCTCTCTGTTTCAGCCCATCTGTTTCTCGCCCTCTGTTTCAGCCCCTCTGATTCAGCCCCTCTGTTTCTCGCCCTCTGTTTCAGCCCCTCTGTTTCTCGCCCTCTGTTTCAGCCCCTTTGTTTCTCGCCCTCTGTTTCAGCCCCTCTGTTTCAGCACCTCTGTTTCAGCCCCTCTGTTTCTCGCCCTCTGTTTCAGCCCCTCTGTTTCTCGCCCTCTGTTTCAGCCCCTCTATTTCTCGCCCTCTGTTTCAGCCCCTCTGTTTTAGCCCCACTGTTTCAGCCCCTTTGTTTCAGCCCCTCTGTTTCTCGCCCTCTGTTTCAGCCGCTCTGTTTCTCGTCCTCTGTATCAGCCCCTCTGTTTCAGCCCCTCTGTTTCAGTCCCTCTGTTTCTCGCCCTCTGTTTCAGCCCCTCTGTTTCAGCCCCTCTGTTTCTCGCCCTCTGTTTCAGCCTCTCTGTATCTCGCCCTCTGTTTCAGCCCCTCTGTTTCAGCCCCTCTGTTTCAGCCCTCTGTTTCTCGCCCTCTGTTTTAGGCCCTCTGTTTCTCGCCCTCTGTTTCAGCCTCTCTGTTTCTCGCCCTCTGTTTCAGCCCCTCTCTTTCAGCCCCTCTGTTTCTCGCCCTCTGTTTCAGCCCCTCTGTTTCTCGCCCTCTGTTTCAGCCCCTCTGTTTCTCGCCCTCTGTTTCAGCCCCTCTATTTCTCGCCCTCTGTTTCAGCCCCTCTGTTTTAGCCCCACTGTTTCAGCCCCTTTGTTTCAGCCCCTCTGTTTCTCGCCCTCTGTTTCAGCCACTCTGTTTCTCGCCCTCTGTATCAGCCCCTCTGTTTCAGCCCCACTGTTTCAGTCCCTCTGTTTCTCGCCCTCTGTATCTGGCCCTCTGTTTCAGCCCCTCTGTTTCTCGCTCTCTGTTTCAGCCCCTCTGTTTCTTGCCCTCTGTTTCAGCCACTCTGTTTCTCGCCCTCTGTTTCAGCCCCTCTGTTTCTCGCCCTCTGTTTCAGGCCCTCTGTTTCAGCCCCTCTGTTTCAGCCCGTCTGTTTCAGCCCCTCTGTCTCTCGCCCTCTGTTTCAGCCCCTCTGTTTCTCGCCCTCTGTTTCAGACCCTCTGTTTCAGCCCCTCTATTTCTCGCCCTCTGCATCAGCCGCTTTGTTTCAGCCCCTCTGTTTCAGCCCCTCTTTTTCAGCCCCTCTGTTTCTCGCCCTCTGTTTCTCGCCCTCTGTTTCAGCCCCTCTGTTTCTCGCCCTCTGTTTCAGCCCCTCTGTTTCAGCCCCTCTGATTCAGCCCGTCTGATTCAGCCCCTCTGTTTCTCGGCCTCTGTTCCAGCCACTCTGTTTCAGCCCCTCTGTTTCTCGGCCTCTGTTTCAGCCCCTCTGTTTCTGCCCTTCTGTTTCAGCCTCTCCGTTTCAGCCCCTCTGTTTCTTGCCCTCTGTTTCAGCCCCTCTGTTTCTCGAACTCTGTTTCAGTCCCTCTGTTTCTCGCCATCTGTTTCAGCCCCTCTGTTTCGCGCTCTCTGTTTCAGCCTCTCTGTTTCTGCTCCTCTGTTTCTCGCCCTCTGTTTCTGCCCCTCTGTTTCTCGCCCTCTGTTTCAGCCCCTCTGTTTCTTACCCTCTGTTTCAGCACCTCTGATTAAGCCCCTCTGTTTCAGCCCCTCTGATTAAGCCCCTCTGATTCAGCCCCTCTGAATCAGCCCCTCTGATTCAGCCCCTCTGTTTCTCGCCCTCTGTTTCATCCCCTCTGTTTCTCGCCCTCTGTTTCAGCCCCTTTGTTTCAGTCCCTCTGTTTCTCGCCCTCTGTTTCAGCCGCTAGGTTTCTCGCCCTCTGTATCAGCCCCTCTGGTTCAGCCCCTCTGTTTCAGTCCCTCTGTTTCTCGCACTCTGTTTCTGGCCCTCTGTTTCAGCCCCTCTGTTTCTCGCCCTCTGTTTCAGCCCCTCTGTTTCTTGCCCTCTGTTTCAGCCACTCTGTTTCTCGCACTCTGTTTCAGCCTCTCTGTTTCTCGCCCTCTGTTTCAGACCCTCTGTTTCAGCCACTCTGTTTCAGCCCGTCTGTTTCAGCCCCTCTGTCTCTCGCCCTCTGTTTCAGCCCCTCTGTTTCTCGCCCTCTGTTTCAGCCCCTCTGTTTCAGCCCCTCTGTTTCAGCCCCTCTATTTCTCGCCCTCTGCATCAGCCGCTTTGTTTCAGCCCCTCTGTTTCAGCCCCTCTTTTTCAGCCCCTCTGTTTCTCGCCCTCTGTTTCTCGCCCTCTGTTTCAGCCCCTCTGTTTCAGCCCCTCTGATTCAGCCCGTCTGATTCAGCCCCTCTGTTTCTCGCCCTCTGTTCCAGCCTCTCTGTTTCAGACCGTCTGTTTCTTGCCCTCTGTTTCAGCCCTTCTGATTCAGCCCCTCTGATTCAGCCCCTCTGTTTCTCGCCCTCTGTTTCAGCCCCTCTGTTTCTGCCCTTCTGTTTCAGCCTCTCTGTTTCAGCCCCTCTTTTTCGTGCCCTCTGTTTCAGCCCCTCTGTTTCAGCCCCTCTGTTCTCGCCCTCTGTTTCAGCCTCTCTGTTTCTCACCCTCTGTTTCAGCCCCTCTGTTTCAGCCCCTCTGTTTCTCGCTCTCTGTTTCAGCCCGTCTGTTTCTCGCCCTCTGTTTCATCCCCTCTGATTCAGCCCCTCTGTTTCACGCCCTCTGTTTCAGCCCCTCTGTTTCTCGCCCTCTGTTTCAGCCCCTCTGTTTCTCGCCCTCTGTTTCAGCCCCTCTGTTTCAGCCCCTCTGTTTCAGCCCCTCTGTTTCTCGCCCTCTGTTTCAGCCCCTCTGTTTATCGCCCTCTGTTTCAGCCCCTCTGTTTCTCGCCCTCTGTTTCAGCCCCTCTGTTTCTCGCCCTCTGTTTCAGCCCCTCTGATTCAGCCCCTCTGTTTCTCGCCCTCTGTTTCAGCCCCTCTGTTTCAGCCCCTCTGTTTCAGCCCTCTGTTTCTCGCCCTCTGTTTCAGGCCCTCTGTTTCTCGCCCTCTGTTTCAGCCTCTCTGTTTCTCGCCCACTGTTTCAGCCCCTCTCTTTCAGCCCCTCTGTTTCTCGCCCTCTGTTTCAGCCCCTCTATTTCTCGCCCTCTGTTTCAGCCCCTCTGTTTTAGCCCCACTGTTTCAGCCCCTTTGTTTCAGCCCCTCTGTTTCTCGCCCTCTGTTTCAGCCGCTCTGTTTCTCGCCCTCTGTATCAGCCCCTCTGTTTCAGCCCCTCTGTTTCAGTCCCTCTGTTTCTCGCCCTCTGTTTCAGCCCCTCTGTTTCAGCCCCTCTGTTTCTCGCCCTCTGTTTCAGCCCCTCTGTTTCTTGCCCTCTGTTTCAGCCACTCTGTTTCTCGCCCTCTGTTTCAGCCTCTCTGTATCTCGCCCTCTGTTTCAGCCCCTCTGTTTCAGCCCCTCTGTTTCAGCCACTCTGTTTCAGCCCTCTGTTTCTCGCCCTCTGTTTCAGGCCCTCTGCTTCTCGCCCTCTGTTTCAGCCTCTCTGTTTCTCGCCCTCTGTTTCAGCCCCTCTCTTTCAGCCCCTCTGTATCTCGCCCTCTGTTTCAGCCCCTCTGTTTCTGGCCCTCTGCATCAGCCGCTTTGTTTCAGCCCCTCTGTTTCAGCCCCGCTTTTTCAGCCCCACTGTTTCTCGCCGTCTGTTTCTCGCCCTCTGTTTCAGCCCCTCTGTTTCTCGCCCTCTGTTTCAGCCCCTTTGTTTCAGCCCCAGTGATTCAGCCCGTCTGATTCAGCCCCTCTGTTTCAGCCCCTCTGTTTCTCGACCTCTGTTTCAGCCCCTCTGTTTCTCGCCCTCTGTTTCAGCCCCTCTGTTTCTCGCCCTCTGTTTCAGTCCCTCTGTTTCGCGCTCTCTGTTTCAGCCCCTTTGTTTCAGTCCCTCTGTTTCTCGCCGTCTGTTTCTGCACGTCTGTTTCTCGCCCTCTGTTTCAGCCCCTCTGATTCAGCCCCTCTGTTTCAGCCCCTCTGAATCAGCCCCTCTGTTTCAGCCCCTCTGTTTCTCCCTCTGTTTCAGCCCCTCTGTTTCTCACCCTCTGTTTCAGCCCCTCTGTTTCAGCCCCTCTGTTTCTCGCCCTCTGTTTCAGCCTCTCTGTTTCTCGCCCTCTGTTTCAGCCCCTCTGTTTCTCGCCCTCTGTTTCAGCCCCTCTGTTTCTCGCCCTCTTTTCAGCCCCTCTGTTTCAGCCCCTCTGTATCTCGCCCTCTGTTTCTCGCCCTCTGTTTCAGCCCCTCTGTTTCTCGCCCTCTGTTTCAGCCCCTCTGTTTCAGCCCCTCTGATTCAGCCTGTCTGATTCAGCCCCTCTGTTTCTCGCCCTCTGTTTCAGCCACTCTGTTTCAGCCCCTCTGATACTTGCCCTCTGTTTCAGCCCCTCTGTTTTTCGCCCTCTGTTTAAGCCCCTCTGTTTCTCGCCCTCTGTTTCAGCCCCTCTGTTTCGCGCTCTCTGTTTCAGCCCCTCTGTTTCTGCTCCTCTGTTTCTCGCCCTCTGTTTCAGCCCCTCTGTTTCTCGCCCTCTGTTTCAGCCCCTCTGATTAAGCCCCTCTGTTTCATCCCGTCTGATTAAGCCCCTCTGATTCAGCCCCTCTGAATCAGCCCCTCTGATTCAGCCCCTCTGTTTCAGCCCCTCTGTTTCAGCCCCTCTGTTTCTCGCCCTCTGTTTCAGCCCCTATGTTTCTCACCCTCTGTTTCAGCCCATCTGTTTCAGCCCCTCTGTTTCTCGCTCTCTGTTTCAGCCCATCTGTTTCTCGCCCTCTGTTTCAGCCCCTCTGATTCAGCCCCTCTGTTTCTCGCCCTCTGTTTCAGCCCCTCTGTTTCTCGCCCTCTGTTTCAGCCCCTTTGTTTCTCGCCCTCTGTTTCAGCCCCTCTGTTTCAGCACCTCTGTTTCAGCCCCTCTGTTTCTCGCCCTCTGTTTCAGCCCCTCTGTTTCTCGCCCTCTGTTTCAGCCCCTCTATTTCTCGCCCTCTGTTTCAGCCCCTCTGTTTTAGCCCCACTGTTTCAGCCCCTTTGTTTCAGCCCCTCTGTTTCTCGCCCTCTGTTTCAGCCGCTCTGTTTCTCGTCCTCTGTATCAGCCCCTCTGTTTCAGCCCCTCTGTTTCAGTCCCTCTGTTTCTCGCCCTCTGTTTCAGCCCCTCTGTTTCAGCCCCTCTGTTTCTCGCCCTCTGTTTCAGCCTCTCTGTATCTCGCCCTCTGTTTCAGCCCCTCTGTTTCAGCCCCTCTGTTTCAGCCCTCTGTTTCTCGCCCTCTGTTTTAGGCCCTCTGTTTCTCGCCCTCTGTTTCAGCCTCTCTGTTTCTCGCCCTCTGTTTCAGCCCCTCTCTTTCAGCCCCTCTGTTTCTCGCCCTCTGTTTCAGCCCCTCTGTTTCTCGCCCTCTGTTTCAGCCCCTCTGTTTCTCGCCCTCTGTTTCAGCCCCTCTATTTCTCGCCCTCTGTTTCAGCCCCTCTGTTTTAGCCCCACTGTTTCAGCCCCTTTGTTTCAGCCCCTCTGTTTCTCGCCCTCTGTTTCAGCCACTCTGTTTCTCGCCCTCTGTATCAGCCCCTCTGTTTCAGCCCCACTGTTTCAGTCCCTCTGTTTCTCGCCCTCTGTATCTGGCCCTCTGTTTCAGCCCCTCTGTTTCTCGCTCTCTGTTTCAGCCCCTCTGTTTCTTGCCCTCTGTTTCAGCCACTCTGTTTCTCGCCCTCTGTTTCAGCCCCTCTGTTTCTCGCCCTCTGTTTCAGGCCCTCTGTTTCAGCCCCTCTGTTTCAGCCCGTCTGTTTCAGCCCCTCTGTCTCTCGCCCTCTGTTTCAGCCCCTCTGTTTCTCGCCCTCTGTTTCAGACCCTCTGTTTCAGCCCCTCTATTTCTCGCCCTCTGCATCAGCCGCTTTGTTTCAGCCCCTCTGTTTCAGCCCCTCTTTTTCAGCCCCTCTGTTTCTCGCCCTCTGTTTCTCGCCCTCTGTTTCAGCCCCTCTGTTTCTCGCCCTCTGTTTCAGCCCCTCTGTTTCAGCCCCTCTGATTCAGCCCGTCTGATTCAGCCCCTCTGTTTCTCGGCCTCTGTTCCAGCCACTCTGTTTCAGCCCCACTGTTTCTCGGCCTCTGTTTCAGCCCCTCTGTTTCTGCCCTTCTGTTTCAGCCTCTCCGTTTCAGCCCCTCTGTTTCTTGCCCTCTGTTTCAGCCCCTCTGTTTCTCGAACTCTGTTTCAGTCCCTCTGTTTCTCGCCATCTGTTTCAGCCCCTCTGTTTCGCGCTCTCTGTTTCAGCCTCTCTGTTTCTGCTCCTCTGTTTCTCGCCCTCTGTTTCTGCCCCTCTGTTTCTCGCCCTCTGTTTCAGCCCCTCTGTTTCTTACCCTCTGTTTCAGCACCTCTGATTAAGCCCCTCTGTTTCAGCCCCTCTGATTAAGCCCCTCTGATTCAGCCCCTCTGAATCAGCCCCTCTGATTCAGCCCCTCTGTTTCTCGCCCTCTGTTTCATCCCCTCTGTTTCTCGCCCTCTGTTTCAGCCCCTTTGTTTCAGTCCCTCTGTTTCTCGCCCTCTGTTTCAGCCGCTAGGTTTCTCGCCCTCTGTATCAGCCCCTCTGGTTCAGCCCCTCTGTTTCAGTCCCTCTGTTTCTCGCACTCTGTTTCTGGCCCTCTGTTTCAGCCCCTCTGTTTCTCGCCCTCTGTTTCAGCCCCTCTGTTTCTTGCCCTCTGTTTCAGCCACTCTGTTTCTCGCACTCTGTTTCAGCCTCTCTGTTTCTCGCCCTCTGTTTCAGACCCTCTGTTTCAGCCACTCTGTTTCAGCCCGTCTGTTTCAGCCCCTCTGTCTCTCGCCCTCTGTTTCAGCCCCTCTGTTTCTCGCCCTCTGTTTCAGCCCCTCTGTTTCAGCCCCTCTGTTTCAGCCCCTCTATTTCTCGCCCTCTGCATCAGCCGCTTTGTTTCAGCCCCTCTGTTTCAGCCCCTCTTTTTCAGCCCCTCTGTTTCTCGCCCTCTGTTTCTCGCCCTCTGTTTCAGCCCCTCTGTTTCAGCCCCTCTGATTCAGCCCGTCTGATTCAGCCCCTCTGTTTCTCGCCCTCTGTTCCAGCCTCTCTGTTTCAGACCGTCTGTTTCTTGCCCTCTGTTTCAGCCCTTCTGATTCAGCCCCTCTGATTCAGCCCCTCTGTTTCTCGCCCTCTGTTTCAGCCCCTCTGTTTCTGCCCTTCTGTTTCAGCCTCTCTGTTTCAGCCCCTCTTTTTCGTGCCCTCTGTTTCAGCCCCTCTGTTTCAGCCCCTCTGTTCTCGCCCTCTGTTTCAGCCTCTCTGTTTCTCACCCTCTGTTTCAGCCCCTCTGTTTCAGCCCCTCTGTTTCTCGCTCTCTGTTTCAGCCCGTCTGTTTCTCGCCCTCTGTTTCATCCCCTCTGATTCAGCCCCTCTGTTTCACGCCCTCTGTTTCAGCCCCTCTGTTTCTCGCCCTCTGTTTCAGCCCCTCTGTTTCTCGCCCTCTGTTTCAGCCCCTCTGTTTCAGCCCCTCTGTTTCAGCCCCTCTGTTTCTCGCCCTCTGTTTCAGCCCCTCTGTTTATCGCCCTCTGTTTCAGCCCCTCTGTTTCTCGCCCTCTGTTTCAGCCCCTCTGTTTCTCGCCCTCTGTTTCAGCCCCTCTGTTTTAGCCCCACTGTTTCAGCCCCTTTGTTTCAGCCCCTCTGTTTCTCGCCCTCTGTTTCATCCACTCTGTTTCTCGCCCTCTGTATCAGCCCCTCTGTTTCAGCCCCACTGTTTCAGTCCCTCTGTTTCTCGCCCTCTGTATCTGGCCCTCTGTTTCAGCCCCTCTGTTTCTCGCCCTCTGTTTCAGCCCCTCTGTTTCTTGCCCTCTGTTTCAGCCACTCTGTTTCTCGCCCTCTGTTTCAGCCTCTCTGTTTCTCGCCCTCTGTTTCAGACCCTCTGTTTCAGCCCCTCTGTTTCAGCCCGTCTGTTTCAGCCCCTCTGTCTCTCGCCCTCTGATTCAGCCCCTCTGTTTCTCGCCCTATGTTTCAGCCCCTCTGTTTCAGCCCCTCTATTTCTCGCCCTCTGCATCAGCCGCTTTGTTTCAGCCCCTCTGTTTCAGCCCCTCTTTTTCAGCCCCTCTGTTTCTCGCCCTCTGTTTCTCGCCCTCTGTTTCAGCCCCTCTGTTTCTCGGCCTCTGTTTCAGCCCCTCTGTTTCAGCCCCTCTGATTCAGCCCGTCTGATTCAGCCCCTCTGTTTCTCGCCCTCTGTTCCAGCCACTCTGTTTCAGCCCGTCTGTTTCTTGCCCTCTGTTTCAGCCCTTCTGATTCAGCCCCTCTGATTCAGCCTTTCTGTTTCTTGCCCTCTGTTTCAGCCCCTCTGTTTCTGCCCTTCTGTTTCAGCCTCTCTCTTTCAGCCCCTCTGTTTCTTGCCCTCTGTTTCAGCCCCTCTGTTTCTCGAACTCTGTTTCAGTCCCTCTGTTTCTCGCCATCTGTTTCAGCCCCTCTGTTTCGCGCTCTCTGTTTCAGCCCCTCTGTTTCTGCTCCTCTGTTTCTCGCCCTCTGTTTCTGCCCCTCTGTTTCACGCCCTCTGTTTCAGCCCCTCTGTTTCTCGCCCTCTGTTTCAGCACCTCTGATTAAGCCCCTCTGATTCAGCCCCTCTGAATCCGCCCCTCTGATTCAGCCCCTCTGTTTCAGCACCTCTGTTTCAGCCCCTCTGTTTCTCGCCCTCTGTTTCATCCCCTCTGTTTCTCGCCCTCTGTTTCAGACCCTCTGTTTCAGCCACTCTGTTTCTCACCCTCTGTTTCTGCCCCTCAGTTTCTCGCCCTCTGTTTCAGCCCCTCTGTTTCTCGCCTTCTGTTTCAGCCCCTCTGATTCAGCCCCTCTGTTTCAGCCCTTCTGATTCAGCCCCTCTGATTCAGCCCATCTGTTTCTCGCCCTCTGTTTCAGCCCCTCTGTTTCAGCCCTTCTGTTTCAGCCCCTCTGTTTCAGCCCCTCTGTCTCTTGCCCTCTGTTTCAGCCCCTCTGTTTCTCGACCTCTGTTTCAGTCCCGCTGTTTCTCGCCATCTGTTTCAGCCCCTCTGTTTCGTGCTCTCTGTATCAGCCCCTCTGTTTCAGCTCCTCTGTTTCTCGCCCTCTTTTTCTGCCCCTCTGTTTCTCGCCCTCTGTTTCAGCCCCTCTGTTTCTCGCCCTCTGTTTCAGCCCCTCTGATTAAGCCCCTCTGTTTCAGCCCCTCTGAATCAGCCCCTCTGATTCAGCCCCTCTGTTTCAGCCCCTCTGTTTCTCGCCCTCTGTTTCAGCCCCTCTGTTTCTCGCACTCTGTTTCAGCCCCTCTGTTTCTCGCCCTCTGTTTCAGCCCCTCTGTTTCAGCCCCTCTGTTTCAGCCCCTCTGTTTCTCGCCCTCTGTTTCAGCCCCTCTGTTTCTCGCCCTCTGTTTCAGCCCCTCTGTTTCTCGCCCTCTGTTTCAGCCCCTCTATTTCTCCCCCTCTGTTTCAGCCTCTCGGTTTTAGCACCACTGTTTAAGCCCCTTTGTTTCAGCCCGTCTGTTTCTCGCCCTCTGTTTCAGCCGCTCTGTTTCTCGCCCTCTGTATCAGCCCCTCTGTTTCAGCCCGTCTGATTCAGCCCCTCTGTTTCAGCCCCTCTGTTTCAGCCCCTCTGTTTCTCGCCCTCTGTTTCAGCCCCTCTGTTTCTTGCCCTCTGTTTCAGCCTCTCTGTTTCTCGCCCTCTGTTTCAGACCCTCTGTTTCAGCCCCTCTGTTTCTGCCCATCTGTTTAAGCCCCTCTGTCTCTCGCCCTCTGTTTCAGCCCCTCTGTTTCTCGCCCTCTGTTTCTGCACGTCTGTTTCTCGCCCTCTGTTTCAGCCCCTCTGTTTTAGCCCCTCTGTTTCAGCCCCTCTATTTCTCGCCCTCTGCATCAGCCGCTTTGTTTCAGCCCCTCTGTTTCAGCCCCTCTTTTTCAGCCCCTCTGTTTCTCGCCCTCTGTTTCTCGCCCTCTGTTTCAGCCCCTCTGTTTCTCGCCCTCTGTTTCAGCCCCTCTGTTTCAGCCCCTCTGATTCAGCCCGTCTGATTCAGCCACTCTGTTTCTCGCCCTCTGTTCCAGCCACACTGTTTCAGCCCGTCTGTTTCTTGCCCTCTGTTTCAGCCCTTCTGATTCAGCCCCTCTGATTCAACCCCTCTGTTTCTCGCCCTCTGTTTCAGCCCCTCTGTTTCTGCCCTTCTGTTTCAGCCTCTCTGTTTCAGCCCCTCTGTTTCTGCTCCTCTGTTTCTCGCCCTCTGTTTCTGCCCCTCTGTTTCTCGCCCTCTGTTTCAGCCCCTCTGTTTCTCGCCCTCTGTTTCAGCCCCTCTGATTAAGCCCCTCTGTTTCAGCCCCTCTGATTAAGCCCCTCTGATTCAGCCCCTCTGAATCAGCCCCTCTGATTCAGCCCCTCTGTTTCAGCCCCTCTGTTTCAGCCCCTCTGTTTCTCGCACTCTGTTTCAGCCCCTCTGTTTCTCACCCTCTGTTTCAGCCCCTCTGTTTCAGCCCCTCTGTTTCTCGCTTTCTGTTTCAGCCCATCTGTTTCTCGCCCTCTGTTTCAGCCCCTCTGTTTCTCGCCCTCTGTTTCAGCCCCTCTGTTTCTCGCCCTCTGTTTCAGACCCTCTGTTTCTCGCCCTCTGTTTCAGCCCCTCTGTTTCAGCCCCTCTGTTTCAGCCCCTCTGTTTCTCGCCCTCTGTTTCAGCCCCTCTGTTTCTCGCCCTCTGTTTCAGCCCCTCTATTTCTCGCCCTCTGTTTCAGCCCCTCTGTTTTAGCCCCACTCTTTCAGCCCCTTTGTTTCAGCCCCTCTGTTTCTCGCCCTCTGTTTCAGCCGCTCTGTTTCTCGCCATCTGTATCAGCCCCTCTGTTTCAGCCCCTCTGTTTCAGTCCCTCTGTTTCAGCCCTTCTGATTCAGCCCCTCTGATTCAGCCCCTTTGTTTCTCGCGCTCTGTTTCAGCCCCTCTGTTTCTGCCCTTCTGTTTCAGCCTCTCTGTTTCAGCCCCTCTGTTTCTTGCCCTCTGTTTCAGCCCCTCTGTTTCTCGACCTCTGTTTCAGTCCCTCTGTTTCTCGCCATCTGTTTCAGCCCCTCTGTTTCACGCTTTTTGTTTCAGCCCCTCTGTTTCTCGCCCTCTGTTTCAACCCCTCTGATTAAGCCCCTCTGTTTCAGCCCCTCTGATTAAGCCCCTCTGTTTCAGCCCCTCTGAATCAGCCCCTCTGATTCAGCCGCTCTGTTTCAGCCCCTCTGTTTCTCACCCTCTGTTTCAGCTCCTCTGTTTCAGCCCCTCTGTTTTTCGCTCTCTGTTTCAGCCCATCTGTTTCTCGCCCTCTGTTTTCAGCCCCTCTGATTAAGCCCCTCTGTTTCTCGCCCTCTGTTTCAGCCCCTCTGTTTCTCACCCTCTGTTTCAGACCCTCTGTTTCTCGCCCTCTGTTTCAGCCCCTCTGTTTCAGCCCATCTGTTTTTCGCCCTCTGTTTCAGCCCCTCTGTGTCTCGCCCTCTGTATCAGCTCCTCTATTTCTCGCCCTCTGTTTCAGCCCCTCTGTTTTAGCCCCACTGTTTCAGCCCCTTTGTTTCAGCCCCTCTGTTTCTCGCCCTCTGTTTCAGCCGCTCTGTTTCTCGCCCTCTGTATCATCCCCTCTGTTTCAGGCCCTCTGTTTCAGTCCCTCTGTTTCTCGCCCTCTGTTTCAGCCCCTCTGTTTCAGCCCCTCTATTTCTCGCCCTCTGTTTCAGCCCCTCTGTTTCAGCCCCTCTGTTTCAGCCCTCTGTTTCTCGCCCTCTGTTTCAGGCCCTCTGTTTCTCGCCCTCTGTTTCAGCCTCTCTGTTTCTCGCCCACTGTTTCAGCCCCTCTCTTTCAGCCCCTCTGTTTCTCGCCCTCTGTTTCAGCCCCTCTATTTCTCGCCCTCTGTTTCAGCCCCTCTGTTTTAGCCCCACTGTTTCAGCCCCTTTGTTTCAGCCCCTCTGTTTCTCGCCCTCTGTTTCAGCCGCTCTGTTTCTCGCCCTCTGTATCAGCCCCTCTGTTTCAGCCCCTCTGTTTCAGTCCCTCTGTTTCTCGCCCTCTGTTTCGGCCCCTCTGTTTCAGCCCCTCTGTTTCTCGCCCTCTGCTTCTCGCCCTCTGTTTCAGCCTCTCTGTTTCTCGCCCTCTGTTTCAACCCCTCTCTTTCAGCCCCTCTGTATCTCGCCCTCTGTTTCAGCCCCCCTGTTTCTGGACCTCTGTATCAGCCGCTTTGTTTCAGCCCCTCTGTTTCAGCCCCTCTTTTTCAGCCCCACTGTTTCTCGCCGTCTGTTTCTCGCCCTCTGTTTCAGCCTCTCTGTTTCTCGCCCTCTGTTTCAGCCCCTTTGTTTCAGCCCCTGTGATTCAGCCCGTCTGATTCAGCCCCTCTGTTTCAGCCCCTCTGTTTCTCGACCTCTGTTTCAGCCCCTCTGTTTCTCGCCCTCTGTTTCAGCCCCTCTGTTTCTCGCCCTCTGTTTCAGTCCCTCTGTTTCGCGCTCTCAGTTCCAGCCCCTTTGTTTCAGTCCCTCTGTTTCTCGCCGTCTGTTTCTGCACGTCTGTTTCTCGCCCTCTGTTTCAGCCACTCTGTTTCTCGCCCTCTGTTTCAGCCCCTCTGTTTCTCGCCCTCTGTTTCAGCCCCTCTGATTCAGCCCCTCTGTTTCAGCCCCTCTGAATCAGCCCCTCTGTTTCAGCCCCTCTGTTTCTCCCTCTGTTTCAGCCCCTCTGTTTCTCACCCTCTGTTTCAGCCCCTCTGTTTCAGCCCCTCTGTTTCAGCCCCTCTGAATCAGCCCCTCTGTTTCAGCCCCTTTGTTTCTCGCCCTCTGTTTCAGCCCCTCTGTTTCAGCACCTCTGTTTCAGCCCCTCTGTTTCTCGCCCTTTGTTTCAGTCCCTCTGTTTCTCGCCCTCTGTTTCAGCCCCTCTATTTCTCGCCCTCTGTTTCAGCATCTCTGTTTTAGCCCCACTGTTTCAGCCCCTTTGTTTCAGCCCCTCTGTTTCTCGCCCTCTGTTTCAGTCGCTCTGTTTCTCAACCTCTGTATCAGCCCCTCTGTTTCAGCCCCTCTGTTTCAGTCCCTCTGTTTCTCGCCCTCTGTTTCAGCCCCTCTGTTTCAGCCCCTCTGTTTCTCGCCCTCTGTTTCAGCCTCTCTGTATCTCGCCCTCTGTTTCAGCCCCTCTGTTTCAGCCCCTCTGTTTCAGCCCTCTGTTTCTCGCCCTCTGTTTTAGGCCCTCTGTTTCTCGCCCTCTGTTTCAGCCTCTCTGTTTCTCGCCCTCTGTTTCAGCCCCTCTCTTTCAGCCTCTCTGTTTCTCGCCCTCTGTTTCAGCCCCTCTGTTTCTCGCCCTCTGTTTCAGCCCCTCTGTTTCTCGCCCTCTGTTTCAGCCCCTCTATTTCTCGCCCTCTGTTTCAGCCCCTCTGTTTTAGCCCCACTGTTTCAGCCCCTTTGTTTCAGCCCCTCTGTTTCTCGCCCTCTGTTTCAGCCACTCTGTTTCTCGCCCTCTGTTTCAGCCCCTCTGTTTCAGCCCATCTGTTTTTCGCCCTCTGTTTCAGCCCCTCTGTGTCTCGCCCTCTGTATCAGCTCCTCTATTTCTCGCCCTCTGTTTCAGCCCCTCTGTTTTAGCCCCACTGTTTCAGCCCCTTTGTTTCAGCCCCTCTGTTTCTCGCCCTCTGTTTCAGCCGCTCTGTTTCTCGCCCTCTGTATCATCCCCTCTGTTTCAGGCCCTCTGTTTCAGTCCCTCTGTTTCTCGCCCTCTGTTTCAGCCCCTCTGTTTCAGCCCCTCTATTTCTCGCCCTCTGTTTCAGCCCCTCTGTTTCAGCCCCTCTGTTTCAGCCCTCTGTTTCTCGCCCTCTGTTTCAGGCCCTCTGTTTCTCGCCCTCTGTTTCAGCCTCTCTGTTTCTCGCCCACTGTTTCAGCCCCTCTCTTTCAGCCCCTCTGTTTCTCGCCCTCTGTTTCAGCCCCTCTATTTCTCGCCCTCTGTTTCAGCCCCTCTGTTTTAGCCCCACTGTTTCAGCCCCTTTGTTTCAGCCCCTCTGTTTCTCGCCCTCTGTTTCAGCCGCTCTGTTTCTCGCCCTCTGTATCATCCCCTCTGTTTCAGCCCCTCTGTTTCAGTCCCTCTGTTTCTCGCCCTCTGTTTCGGCCCCTCTGTTTCAGCCCCTCTGTTTCTCGCCCTCTGTTTCAGCCCCTCTGTTTCTTGCCCTCTGTTTCAGCCACTCTGTTTCTCGCCCTCTGTTTCAGCCTCTCTGTATCTCGCCCTCTGTTTCAGCCCCTCTGTTTCAGCCCCTCTGTTTCAGCCACTCTGTTTCAGCCCTCTGTTTCTCGCCCTCTGTTTCAGGCCCTCTGCTTCTCGCCCTCTGTTTCAGCCTCTCTGTTTCTCGCCCTCTGTTTCAGCCCCTCTCTTTCAGCCCCTCTGTATCTCGCCCTCTGTTTCAGCCCCTCTGTTTCTTGACCTCTGTATCAGCCGCTTTGTTTCAGCCCCTCTGTTTCAGCCCCTCTTTTTCAGCCCCACTGTTTCTCGCCGTCTGTTTCTCGCCCTCTGTTTCAGCCCCTCTGTTTCTCGACCTCTGTTTCAGCCCCTCTGTTTCTCGCCCTCTGTTTCAGCCCCTCTGTTTCTCGCCCTCTGTTTCGCGCTCTCAGTTCCAGCCCCTTTGTTTCAGTCCCTCTGTTTCTCGCCGTCTGTTTCTGCACGTCTGTTTCTCGCCCTCTGTTTCAGCCACTCTGTTTCTCGCCCTCTGTTTCAGCCCCTCTGTTTCTCGCCCTCTGTTTCAGCCCCTCTGATTCAGCCCCTCTGTTTCAGCCCCTCTGAATCAGCCCCTCTGTTTCAGCCCCTCTGTTTCTCCCTCTGTTTCAGCCCCTCTGTTTCTCACCCTCTGTTTCAGCCCCTCTGTTTCAGCCCCTCTGTTTCAGCCCCTCTGAATCAGCCCCTCTGTTTCAGCCCCTTTGTTTCTCGCCCTCTGTTTCAGCCCCTCTGTTTCAGCACCTCTGTTTCAGCCCCTCTGTTTCTCGCCCTCTGTTTCAGCCGCTAGGTATCTCGCCCTCTGTATCAGCCCCTCTGGTTCAGCCCCTCTGTTTCAGTCCCTCTGTTTCTCGCACTCTGTTTCTGGCCCTCTGTTTCAGCCCCTCTGTTTCAGCCCCTCTGAATCAGCCCCTCTGTTTCAGCCCCTTTGTTTCTCGCCCTCTGTTTCAGCCCCTCTGTTTCAGCACCTCTGTTTCAGCCCCTCTGTTTCTCGCCCTCTGTTTCAGTCCCTCTGTTTCTCGCCCTTTGTTTCAGCCCCTCTATTTCTCGCCCTCTGTTTCAGCCCCTCTGTTTTAGCCCCACTGTTTCAGCCCCTTTGTTTCAGCCCCTCTGTTTCTCGCCCTCTGTTTCAGTCGCTCTGTTTCTCGCCCTCTGTATCAGCCCCTCTGTTTCAGCCCCTCTGTTTCAGTCCCTCTGTTTCTCGCCCTCTGTTTCAGCCCCTCTGTTTCAGCCCCTCTGTTTCTCGCCCTCTGTTTCAGCCTCTCTGTATCTCGCCCTCTGTTTCAGCCCCTCTGTTTCAGCCCCTCTGTTTCAGCCCTCTGTTTCTCGCCCTCTGTTTTAGGCCCTCTGTTTCTCGCCCTCTGTTTCAGCCTCTCTGTTTCTCGCCCTCTGTTTCAGCCCCTCTCTTTCAGCCCCTCTGTTTCTCGCCCTCTGTTTCAGCCCCTCTGTTTCTCGCCCTCTGTTTCAGCCCCTCTGTTTCTCGCCCTCTGTTTCAGCCCCTCTATTTCTCGCCCTCTGTTTCAGCCCCTCTGTTTTAGCCCCACTGTTTCAGCCCCTTTGTTTCAGCCCCTCTGTTTCTCGCCCTCTGTTTCAGCCACTCTGTTTCTCGCCCTCTGTTTCAGCCCCTCTGTTTCAGCCCATCTGTTTTTCGCCCTCTGTTTCAGCCCCTCTGTGTCTCGCCCTCTGTATCAGCTCCTCTATTTCTCGCCCTCTGTTTCAGCCCCTCTGTTTTAGCCCCACTGTTTCAGCCCCTTTGTTTCAGCCCCTCTGTTTCTCGCCCTCTGTTTCAGCCCCTCTGTTTCAGCCCCTCTGTTTCAGCCCTCTGTTTCTCACCCTCTGTTTCAGGCCCTCTGTTTCTCGCCCTCTGTTTCAGCCTCTCTGTTTCTCGCCCACTGTTTCAGCCCCTCTCTTTCAGCCCCTCTGTTTCTCGCCCTCTGTTTCAGCCCCTCTGTTTCTCGCCCTCTGTTTCAGTCCCTCTGTTTCGCGCTCTCAGTTCCAGCCCCTTTGTTTCAGTCCCTCTGTTTCTCGCCGTCTGTTTCTGCACGTCTGTTTCTCGCCCTCTGTTTCAGCCACTCTGTTTCTCGCCCTCTGTTTCAGCCCCTCTGTTTCTCGCCCTCTGTTTCAGCCCCTCTGATTCAGCCCCTCTGTTTCAGCCCCTCTGAATCAGCCCCTCTGTTTCAGCCCCTCTGTTTCTCCCTCTGTTTCAGCCCCTCTGTTTCTCACCCTCTGTTTCAGCCCCTCTGTTTCAGCCCCTCTGTTTCAGCCCCTCTGAATCAGCCCCTCTGTTTCAGCCCCTTTGTTTCTCGCCCTCTGTTTCAGCCCCTCTGTTTCAGCACCTCTGTTTCAGCCCCTCTGTTTCTCGCCCTCTGTTTCAGCCGCTAGGTTTCTCGCCCTCTGTATCAGCCCCTCTGGTTCAGCCCCTCTGTTTCAGTCCCTCTGTTTCTCGCACTCTGTTTCTGGCCCTCTGTTTCAGCCCCTCTGTTTCAGCCCCTCTGAATCAGCCCCTCTGTTTCAGCCCCTTTGTTTCTCGCCCTCTGTTTCAGCCCCTCTGTTTCAGCACCTCTGTTTCAGCCCCTCTGTTTCTCGCCCTCTGTTTCAGTCCCTCTGTTTCTCGCCCTCTGTTTCAGCCCCTCTATTTCTCGCCCTCTGTTTCAGCCCCTCTGTTTTAGCCCCACTGTTTCAGCCCCTTTGTTTCAGCCCCTCTGTTTCTCGCCCTCTGTTTCAGTCGCTCTGTTTCTCGCCCTCTGTATCAGCCCCTCTGTTTCAGCCCCTCTGTTTCAGTCCCTCTGTTTCTCGCCCTCTGTTTCAGCCCCTCTGTTTCAGCCCCTCTGTTTCTCGCCCTCTGTTTCAGCCTCTCTGTATCTCGCCCTCTGTTTCAGCCCCTCTGTTTCAGCCCCTCTGTTTCAGCCCTCTGTTTCTCGCCCTCTGTTTTAGGCCCTCTGTTTCTCGCCCTCTGTTTCAGCCTCTCTGTTTCTCGCCCTCTGTTTCAGCCCCTCTCTTTCAGCCCCTCTGTTTCTCGCCCTCTGTTTCAGCCCCTCTGTTTCTCGCCCTCTGTTTCAGCCCCTCTGTTTCTCGCCCTCTGTTTCAGCCCCTCTATTTCTCGCCCTCTGTTTCAGCCCCTCTGTTTTAGCCCCACTGTTTCAGCCCCTTTGTTTCAGCCCCTCTGTTTCTCGCCCTCTGTTTCAGCCACTCTGTTTCTCGCCCTCTGTTTCAGCCCCTCTGTTTCAGCCCATCTGTTTTTCGCCCTCTGTTTCAGCCCCTCTGTGTCTCGCCCTCTGTATCAGCTCCTCTATTTCTCGCCCTCTGTTTCAGCCCCTCTGTTTTAGCCCCACTGTTTCAGCCCCTTTGTTTCAGCCCCTCTGTTTCTCGCCCTCTGTTTCAGCCGCTCTGTTTCTCGCCCTCTGTATCATCCCCTCTGTTTCAGGCCCTCTGTTTCAGTCCCTCTGTTTCTCGCCCTCTGTTTCAGCCCCTCTGTTTCAGCCCCTCTATTTCTCGCCCTCTGTTTCAGCCCCTCTGTTTCAGCCCCTCTGTTTCAGCCCTCTGTTTCTCGCCCTCTGTTTCAGGCCCTCTGTTTCTCGCCCTCTGTTTCAGCCTCTCTGTTTCTCGCCCACTGTTTCAGCCCCTCTCTTTCAGCCCCTCTGTTTCTCGCCCTCTGTTTCAGCCCCTCTATTTCTCGCCCTCTGTTTCAGCCCCTCTGTTTTAGCCCCACTGTTTCAGCCCCTTTGTTTCAGCCCCTCTGTTTCTCGCCCTCTGTTTCAGCCGCTCTGTTTCTCGCCCTCTGTATCATCCCCTCTGTTTCAGCCCCTCTGTTTCAGTCCCTCTGTTTCTCGCCCTCTGTTTCGGCCCCTCTGTTTCAGCCCCTCTGTTTCTCGCCCTCTGTTTCAGCCCCTCTGTTTCTTGCCCTCTGTTTCAGCCACTCTGTTTCTCGCCCTCTGTTTCAGCCTCTCTGTATCTCGCCCTCTGTTTCAGCCCCTCTGTTTCAGCCCCTCTGTTTCAGCCACTCTGTTTCAGCCCTCTGTTTCTCGCCCTCTGTTTCAGGCCCTCTGCTTCTCGCCCTCTGTTTCAGCCTCTCTGTTTCTCGCCCTCTGTTTCAGCCCCTCTCTTTCAGCCCCTCTGTATCTCGCCCTCTGTTTCAGCCCCTCTGTTTCTTGACCTCTGTATTAGCCGCTTTGTTTCAGCCCCTCTGTTTCAGCCCCTCTTTTTCAGCCCCACTGTTTCTCGCCGTCTGTTTCTCGCCCTCTGTTTCAGCCCCTCTGTTTCTCGCCCTCTGTTTCAGCCCCTTTGTTTCAGCCCCTGTGATTCAGCCCGTCTGATTCAGCCCCTCTGTTTCAGCCCCTCTGTTTCTCGACCTCTGTTTCAGCCCCTCTGTTTCTCGCCCTCTGTTTCAGCCCCTCTGTTTCTCGCCCTCTGTTTCAGTCCCTCTGTTTCGCGCTCTCAGTTCCAGCCCCTTTGTTTCAGTCCCTCTGTTTCTCGCCGTCTGTTTCTGCACGTCTGTTTCTCGCCCTCTGTTTCAGCCACTCTGTTTCTCGCCCTCTGTTTCAGCCCCTCTGTTTCTCGCCCTCTGTTTCAGCCCCTCTGATTCAGCCCCTCTGTTTCAGCCCCTCTGAATCAGCCCCTCTGTTTCAGCCCCTCTGTTTCTCCCTCTGTTTCAGCCCCTCTGTTTCTCACCCTCTGTTTCAGCCCCTCTGTTTCAGCCCCTCTGTTTCAGCCCCTCTGAATCAGCCCCTCTGTTTCAGCCCCTTTGTTTCTCGCCCTCTGTTTCAGCCCCTCTGTTTCAGCACCTCTGTTTCAGCCCCTCTGTTTCTCGCACTCTGTTTCAGCCCCTCTGTTTCTCGCCCTCTGTTTCAGCCCCTCTATTTCTCGCCCTCTGTTTCAGCCCCTCTGTTTTAGCCCCACTGTTTCAGCCCCTTTGTTTCAGCCCCTCTGTTTCTCGCCCTCTGTTTCAGCCGCTCTGTTTCTCGCCCTCTGTATCAGCCCCTCTGTTTCAGCCCCTCTGTTTCAGTCCCTCTGTTTCTCGCCCTCTGTTTCAGCCCCTCTGTTTCAGCCCCTCTGTTTCTCGCCCTCTGTTTCAGCCTCTCTGTATCTCGCCCTCTGTTTCAGCCCCTCTGTTTCAGCCCCTCTGTTTCAGCCCTCTGTTTCTCGCCCTCTGTTTTAGGCCCTCTGTTTCTCGACCTCTGTTTCAGCCTCTCTGTTTCTCGCCCTCTGTTTCAGCCCCTCTCTTTCAGCCCCTCTGTTTCTCGCCCTCTGTTTCAGCCCCTCTGTTTCTCGCCCTCTGTTTCAGCCCCTCTGTTTCTCACCCTCTGTTTCAGCCCCTCTATTTCTCGCCCTCTGTTTCAGCCCCTCTGTTTTAGCCCCACTGTTTCAGCCCCTTTGTTTCAGCCCCTCTGTTTCTCGCCCTCTGTTTCAGCCACTCTGTTTCTCGCCCTCTGTATCAGCCCCTCTGTTTCAGCCCCACTGTTTCAGTCCCTCTGTTTCTCGCCCTCTGTATCTGGCCCTCTGTTTCAGCCCCTCTGTTTCTCGCTCTCTGTTTCAGCCCCTCTGTTTCTTGCCCTCTGTTTCAGCCACTCTGTTTCTCGCCCTCTGTTTCAGCCCCTCTGTTTCTCGCCCTCTGTTTCAGACACTCTGTTTCAGCCCCTCTGTTTCAGCCCGTCTGTTTCAGCCCCTCTGTCTCTCGCCCTCTGTTTCAGCCCCTCTGTTTCTCGCCCTCTGTTTCAGCCCCTCTGTTTCAGCCCCTCTATTTCTCGCCCTCTGCATCAGCCGCTTTGTTTCAGCCCCTCTGTTTCAGCCCCTCTTTTTCAGCCCCTCTGTTTCTCGCCCTCTGTTTCTCGCCCTCTGTTTCAGCCCCTCTGTTTCTCGCCCTCTGTTTCAGCCCCTCTGTTTCAGCCCCTCTGATTCAGCCCGTCTGATTCAGCCCCTCTGTTTCTCGCCCTCTGTTCCAGCCACTCTGTTTCAGCCCCTCTGTTTCTCGGCCTCTGTTTCAGCCCCTCTGTTTCTGCCCTTCTGTTTCAGCCTCTCTGTTTCAGCCCCTCTGTTTCTTGCCCTCTGTTTCAGCCCCTCTGTTTCTCGAACTCTGTTTCAGTCCCTCTGTTTCTCGCAATCTGTTTCAGCCCCTCTGTTTCGCGCTCTCTGTTTCAGCCCCTCTGTTTCTGCTCCTCTTTTTCTCGCCCTCTGTTTCTGCCCCTCTGTTTCTCGCCCTCTGTTTCAGCCCCTCTGTTTCTCGACCTCTGTTTCAGCACCTCTGATTAAGCCCCTCTGTTTCAGCCCCTCTGATTAAGCCCCTCTGATTCAGCCCCTCTGAATCAGCCCCTCTGATTCAGCCCCTCTGTTTCTCGCCCTCTGTTTCATCCCCTCTGTTTCTCGCCCTCTGTTTCAGCCCCTTTGTTTCAGCCCCTCTGTTTCTCGCCCTCTGTTTCAGCCGCTAGGTTTCTCGCCCTCTGTATCAGCCCCTCTGGTTCAGCCCCTCTGTTTCAGTCCCTCTGTTTCTCGCCCTCTGTTTCTGGCCCTCTGTTTCAGCCCCTCTGTTTCTCGCCCTCTGTTTCAGCCCCTCTGTTTCTTGCCCTCTGTTTCAGCCACTCTGTTTCTCGCCCTCTGTTTCAGCCTCTCTGTTTCTCGCCCTCTGTTTCAGACCCTCTGTTTCAGCCCCTCTGTTTCAGCCCGTCTGTTTCAGCCCCTCTGTCTCTCGCCCTCTGTTTCAGCCCCTCTGTTTCTCGCCCTCTGTTTCAGCCCCTCTGTTTCAGCCCCTCTGTTTCAGCCCCTCTATTTCTCGCCCTCTGCATCAGCCGCTTTGTTTCAGCCCCTCTGTTTCAGCCCCTCTTTTTCAGCCCCTCTGTTTCTCGCCCTCTGTTTCTCGCCCTCTGTTTCAGCCCCTCTATTTCTCGCCCTCTGTTTCAGCCCCTCTCTTTCAGCCCCTCTGTTTCTCGCCCTCTGTTTCAGCCCCTCTATTTCTCGCCCTCTGTTTCAGCCCCTCTGTTTTAGCCCCACTGTTTCAGCCCCTTTGTTTCAGCCCCTCTGTTTCTCGCCCTCTGTTTCACCCGCTCTGTTTCTCGCCCTCTGTATCATCCCCTCTGTTTCAGCCCCTCTGTTTCAGTCCCTCTGTTTCTCGCCCTCTGTTTCGGCCCCTCTGTTTCAGCCCCTCTGTTTCTCGCCCTCTGTTTCAGCCCCTCTGTTTCTTGCCCTCTGTTTCAGCCACTCTGTTTCTCGCCCTCTGTTTCAGCCTCTCTGTATCTCGCCCTCTGTTTCAGCCCCTCTGTTTCAGCCCCTCTGTTTCAGCCACTCTGTTTCAGCCCTCTGTTTCTCGCCCTCTGTTTCAGGCCCTCTGCTTCTCGCCCTCTGTTTCAGCCTCTCTGTTTCTCGCCCTCTGTTTCAGCCCCTCTCTTTCAGCCCCTCTGTATCTCGCCCTCTGTTTCAGCCCCTCTGTTTCTGGACCTCTGTATCAGCCGCTTTGTTTCAGCCCCTCTGTTTCAGCCCCTCTTTTTCAGCCCCACTGTTTCTCGCCGTCTGTTTCTCGCCCTCTGTTTCAGCCCCTCTGTTTCTCGCCCTCTGTTTCAGCCCCTTTGTTTCAGCCCCTGTGATTCAGCCCGTCTGATTCAGCCCCTCTGTTTCAGCCCCTCTGTTTCTCGACCTCTGTTTCAGCCCCTCTGTTTCTCGCCCTCTGTTTCAGCCCCTCTGTTTCTCGCCCTCTGTTTCAGTCCCTCTGTTTCGCGCTCTCAGTTCCAGCCCCTTTGTTTCAGTCCCTCTGTTTCTCGCCGTCTGTTTCTGCACGTCTGTTTCTCGCCCTCTGTTTCAGCCACTCTGTTTCTCGCCCTCTGTTTCAGCCCCTCTGTTTCTCGCCCTCTGTTTCAGCCCCTCTGATTCAGCCCCTCTGTTTCAGCCCCTCTGAATCAGCCCCTCTGTTTCAGCCCCTCTGTTTCTCCCTCTGTTTCAGCCCCTCTGTTTCTCACCCTCTGTTTCAGCCCCTCTGTTTCAGCCCCTCTGTTTCAGCCCCTCTGAATCAGCCCCTCTGTTTCAGCCCCTTTGTTTCTCGCCCTCTGTTTCAGCCCCTCTGTTTCAGCACCTCTGTTTCAGCCCCTCTGTTTCTCGCCCTCTGTTTCAGCCCCTCTGTTTCTCGCCCTCTGTTTCAGCCCCTCTATTTCTCGCCCTCTGTTTCAGCCCCTCTGTTTTAGCCCCACTGTTTCAGCCCCTTTGTTTCAGCCCCTCTGTTTCTCGCCCTCTGTTTCAGCCGCTCTGTTTCTCGCCCTCTGTATCAGCCCCTCTGTTTCAGCCCCTCTGTTTCAGTCCCTCTGTTTCTCGCCCTCTGTTTCAGCCCCTCTGTTTCAGCCCCTCTGTTTCTCGCCCTCTGTTTCAGCCTCTCTGTATCTCGCCCTCTGTTTCAGCCCCTCTGTTTCAGCCCCTCTGTTTCAGCCCTCTGTTTCTCGCCCTCTGTTTTAGGCCCTCTGTTTCTCGCCCTCTGTTTCAGCCTCTCTGTTTCTCGCCCTCTGTTTCAGCCCCTCTCTTTCAGCCCCTCTGTTTCTCGCCCTCTGTTTCAGCCCCTCTGTTTCTCGCCCTCTGTTTCAGCCCCTCTGTTTCTCGCCCTCTGTTTCAGCCCCTCTATTTCTCGCCCTCTGTTTCAGCCCCTCTGTTTTAGCCCCACTGTTTCAGCCCCTTTGTTTCAGCCCCTCTGTTTCTCGCCCTCTGTTTCAGCCACTCTGTTTCTCGCCCTCTGTATCAGCCCCTCTGTTTCAGCCCCACTGTTTCAGTCCCTCTGTTTCTCGCCTCTGTATCTGGCCCTCTGTTTCAGCCCCTCTGTTTCTCGCTCTCTGTTTCAGCCCCTCTGTTTCTTGCCCTCTGTTTCAGCCACTCTGTTTCTCGCCCTCTGTTTCAGCCCCTCTGTTTCTCGCCCTCTGTTTCAGACCCTCTGTTTCAGCCCCTCTGTTTCAGCCCGTCTGTTTCAGCCCCTCTGTCTCTCGCCCTCTGTTTCAGCCCCTCTGTTTCTCGCCCTCTGTTTCATCCCCTCTGTTTCAGCCCCTCTATTTCTCGCCCTCTGCATCAGCCGCTTTGTTTCAGCCCCTCTGTTTCAGCCCCTCTTTTTCAGCCCCTCTGTTTCTCGCCCTCTGTTTCTCGCCCTCTGCTTCAGCCCCTCTGTTTCTCGCCCTCTGTTTCAGCCCCTCTGTTTCAGCCCCTCTGATTCAGCCCGTCTGATTCAGCCCCTCTGTTTCTCGCCCTCTGTTCCAGCCACTCTGTTTCAGCCCGTCTGTTTCTTGCCCTCTGTTTCAGCCCTTCTGATTCAGCCCCTCTGATTCAGCCCCTCTGTTTCTGCCCTTCTGTTTCAGCCTCTCTGTTTCAGCCCCTCTGTTTCTTGCCCCCTGTTTCAGCCCCTCTGTTTCTCGAACTCTGTTTCAGTCCCTCTGTTTCTCGCCATCTGTTTCAGCCCCTCTGTTTCGCGCTCTCTGTTTCAGCCCCTCTGTTTCTGCTCCTCTGTTTCTCGCCCTGTGTTTCTGCCCCTCTGTTTCACGCCCTCTGTTTCAGCCCCTCTGTTTCTCGCCCTCTGTTTCAGCACCTCTGATTAAGCCCCTCTGATTCAGCCCCTCTGAATCAGCCCCTCTGATTCTGCCCCTCTGTTTCAGCCCCTCTGTTTCAGCCCCTCTGTTTCTCGCCCTCTGTTTCATCCCCTCTGTTTCTCGCCCTCTGTTTCAGACCCTCTGTTTCAGCCACTCTGTTTCTCGCCCTCTGTTTCTGCCCCTCAGTTTCTCGCCCTCTGTTTCAGCCCCTCTGTTTCTCGCCTTCTGTTTCAGCCCCTCTGATTCAGCCCCTCTGTTTCAGCCCTTCTGATTCAGCCCCTCTGATTCAGCCCCTCTGTTTCTCGCCCTCTGTTTCAGCCCCTCTGTTTCAGCCCTTCTGTTTCAGCCCCTCTGTTTCAGCCCCTCTGTCTCTTGCCCTCTGTTTCAGCACCTCTGTTTCTCGACCTCTGTTTCAGTCCCGCTGTTTCGCGCCATCTGTTTCAGCCCCTCTGTTTCGTGCTCTCTGTTTCAGCCCCTCTGTTTCAGCTCCTCTGTTTCTCGCCCTCTTTTTCTGCCCCTCTGTTTCTCGCCCTCTGTTTCAGCCCCTCTGTTTCTCGCCCTCTGTTTCAGCCCCTCTGATTAAGCCCCTCTGTTTCAGCCCCTCTGAATCAGCCCCTCTGATTCAGCCCCTCTGTTTCAGCCCCTCTGTTTCAGCCCCTCTGTTTCTCGCCCTCTGTTTCAGCCCCTCTGTTTCTCGCCCTCTGTTTCAGCCCCTCTGTTTCTCGCCCTCTGTTTCAGCCCCTCTGTTTCAGCCCCTCTGTTTCAGCCCCTCTGTTTCTCGCCCTCTGTTTCAGCCCCTCTGTTTCTCGCCCTCTGTTTCAGCCCCTCTGTTTCTCGCCCTCTGTTTCAGCCCCTCTATTTCTCGCCCTCTGTTTCAGCCTCTCGGTTTTAGCACCACTGTTTAAGCCCCTTTGTTTCAGCCCGTCTGTTTCTCGCCCTCTGTTTCAGCCGCTCTGTTTCTCGCCCTCTGTATCAGCCCCTCTGTTTCAGCCCCACTGTTTCAGTCCCTCTGTTTCTCGCTCTCTGTTTCAGCCCCTCTGTTTCAGCCCCTCTGTTTCAGCCCCTCTGTTTCTCGCCCTCTGTTTCAGCACCTCTGTTTCTTGCCCTCTGTTTCAGCCTCTCTGTTTCTCGCCCTCTGTTTCAGACCCTCTGTTTCAGCCCCTCTGTTTCTGCCCGTCTGTTTCAGCCCCTCTGTCTCTCGCCCTCTGTTTCAGCCCCTCTGTTTCTCGCCCTCTGTTTCTGCACGTCTGTTTCTCGCCCTCTGTTTCAGCCCCTCTGTTTTAGCCCCTCTGTTTCAGCCCCTCTATTTCTCGCCCTCTGCATCAGCCGCTTTGTTTCAGCCCCTCTGTTTCAGCCCCTCTTTTTCAGCCCCTCTGTTTCTCGCCCTCTGTTTCTCGCCCTCTGTTTCAGCCCGTCTGTTTCTTGCCCTCTGTTTCAGCCCTTCTGATTCAGCCCCTCTGATTCAACCCCTCTGTTTCTCGCCCTCTGTTTCAGCCCCTCTGTTTCTGCCCTTCTGTTTCAGCCTCTCTGTTTCAGCCCCTCTGTTTCTGCTCCTCTGTTTCTCGCCCTCTGTTTCTGCCCCTCTGTTTCTCGCCCTCTGTTTCAGCCCCTCTGTTTCTCGCCCTCTGTTTCAGCCCCTCTGATTAAGCCCCTCTGTTTCAGCCCCTCTGATTAAGCCCCTCTGATTCAGCCCCTCTGAATCAGCCCCTCTGATTCAGCCCCTCTGTTTCAGCCCCTCTGTTTCAGCCCCTCTGTTTCTCCCACTCTGTTTCAGCCCCTCTGTTTCTCACCCTCTGTTTCAGCCCCTCTGTTTCAGCCCCTCTGTTTCTCGCTTTCTGTTTCAGCCCATCTGTTTCTCGCCCTCTGTTTCAGCCCCTCTGTTTCTCGCCCTCTGTTTCAGCCCCTCTGTTTCTCGCCCTCTGTTTCAGACCCTCTGTTTCTCGCCCTCTGTTTCAGCCCCTCTGTTTCAGCCCCTCTGTTTCAGCCCCTCTGTTTCTCGCCCTCTGTTTCAGCCCCTCTGTTTCTCGCCCTCTGTTTCAGCCCCTCTATTTCTCGCCCTCTGTTTCAGCCCCTCTGTTTTAGCCCCACTCTTTCAGCCCCTTTGTTTCAGCCCCTCTGTTTCTCGCCCTCTGTTTCAGCCGCTCTGTTTCTCGCCATCTGTATCAGCCCCTCTGTTTCAGCCCCTCTGTTTCAGTCCCTCTGTTTCAGCCCTTCTGATTCAGCCCCTCTGATTCAGCCCCTTTGTTTCTCGCCCTCTGTTTCAGCCCCTCTGTTTCTGCCCTTCTGTTTCAGCCTCTCTGTTTCAGCCCCTCTGTTTCTTGCCCTCTGTTTCAGCCCCTCTGTTTCTCGACCTCTGTTTCAGTCCCTCTGTTTCTCGCCATCTGTTTCAGCCCCTCTGTTTCACGCTTTTTGTTTCAGCCCCTCTGTTTCTGCTCCTCTGTTTCTCGCCCTCTGTTTCTGCCCCTATGTTTCTCGCCCTCTGTTTCAGCCCCTCTGTTTCTCGCCCTCTGTTTCAACCCCTCTGATTAAGCCGCTCTGTTTCAGCCCCTCTGAATCAGCCCCTCTGTTTCAGCCCCTCTCAATCAGCCCCTCTGATTCAGCCGCTCTGTTTCAGCCCCTCTGTTTCTCACCCTCTGTTTCAGCTCCTCTGTTTCAGCCCCTCTGTTTCTCGCTCTCTGTTTCAGCCCATCTGTTTCTCGGCCTCTGTTTTCAGCCCCTCTGATTAAGCCCCTCTGTTTCTCGCCCTCTGTTTCAGCCCCTCTGTTTCTCACCCTCTGTTTCAGACCCTCTGTTTCTCGCCCTCTGTTTCAGACCCTCTGTTTCAGCCCATCTGTTTTTCGCCCTCTGTTTCAGCCCCTCTGTGTCTCGCCCTCTGTATCAGCCCCTCTATTTCTCGCCCTCTGTTTCAGCCCCTCTGTTTTAGCCCCACTGTTTCAGCCCCTTTGTTTCAGCCCCTCTGTTTCTCGCCCTCTGTTTCAGCCGCTCTGTTTCTCGCCCTCTGTATCATCCCCTCTGTTTCAGCCCCTCTGTTTCAGTCCCTCTGTTTCTCGCCCTCTGTTTCAGCCCCTCTGTTTCAGCCCCTCTGTTTCTCGCCCTCTGTTTCAGCCCCTCTGTTTCAGCCCCTCTGTTTCAGCCCTCTGTTTCTCGCCCTCTGTTTCAGGCCCTCTGTTTCTCGCCCTCTGTTTCAGCCTCTCTGTTTCTCGCCCACTGTTTCAGCCCCTCTCTTTCAGCCCCTCTGTTTCTCGCCCTCTGTTTCAGCCCCTCTATTTCTCGCCCTCTGTTTCAGCCCCTCTGTTTTAGCCCCACTGTTTCAGCCCCTTTGTTTCAGCCCCTCTGTTTCTCGCCCTCTGTTTCAGCCGCTCTGTTTCTCGCCCTCTGTATCAGCCCCTCTGTTTCAGCCCCTCTGTTTCAGTCCCTCTGTTTCTCGCCCTCTGTTTCAGCCCCTCTGTTTCAGCCCCTCTGTTTCTCGCCCTCTGTTTCAGCCCCTCTGTTTCTTGCCCTCTGTTTCAGCCACTCTGTTTCTCGCCCTCTGTTTCAGCCTCTCTGTATCTCGCCCTCTGTTTCAGCCCCTCTGTTTCAGCCCCTCTGTTTCAGCCACTCTGTTTCAGCCCTCTGTTTCTCGCCCTCTGTTTCAGGCCCTCTGCTTCTCGCCCTCTGTTTCAGCCTCTCTGTTTCTCGCCCTCTGTTTCAGCCCCTCTCTTTCAGCCCCTCTTTTTCAGCCCCACTGTTTCTCGCCGTCTGTTTCTCGCCCTCTGTTTCAGCCTCTCTGTTTCTCGCCCTCTGTTTCAGCCCCTTTGTTTCAGCCCCTGTGATTCAGCCCGTCTGATTCAGCCCCTCTGTTTCAGCCCCTCTGTTTCTCGACTTCTGTTTCAGCCCCTCTGTTTCTCGCCCTCTGTTTCAGCCCCTCTGTTTCTCGCCCTCTGTTTCAGTCCCTCTGTTTCGCGCTCTCTGTTCCAGCCCCTTTGTTTCAGTCCCTCTGTTTCTCGCCGTCTGTTTCTGCACGTCTGTTTCTCGCCCTCTGTTTCAGCCACTCTGTTTCTCGCCCTCTGTTTCAGCCCCTCTGTTTCTCGCCCTCTGAATCAGCCCCTCTGTTTCAGCCCCTCTGTTTCTCCCTCTGTTTCAGCTCCTCTGTTTCTCACCCTCTGTTTCAGCCCCTCTGTTTCAGCCCCTCTGTTTCTCGCCCTCTGTTTCAGCCTCTCTGTTTCTCGCCCTCTGTTTCAGCCCCTCTGTTTCTCGCCCTCTGTTTCAGCCCCTCTGTTTCTCGCCCTCTGTTTCAGCCCCTCTGTTTCAGCCCCTCTGTATCTCGCCCTCTGTTTCTCGCCCTCTGTTTCAGCCCCTCTGTTTCTCGCCCTCTGTTTCAGCCCCTCTGTTTCAGACCCTCTGATTCAGCCCGTCTGATTCAGCCCCTCTGTTTCTCGCCCTCTGTTTCAGCCACTCTGTTTCAGCCCCTCTGTTTCTCACCCTCTGTTTCAGCCCCTCTGTTTCAGCCCCTCTGTTTCTCGCTTTCTGTTTCAGCCCATCTGTTTCTCGCCCTCTGTTTCAGCCCCTCTGTTTCTCGCCCTCTGTTTCAGCCCCTCTGTTTCTCGCCCTCTGTTTCAGACCCTCTGTTTCTCGCCCTCTGTTTCAGCCCCTCTGTTTCAGCCCCTCTGTTTCAGCCCCTCTGTTTCTCGCCCTCTGTTTCAGCCCCTCTGTTTCTCGCCCTCTGTTTCAGCCCCTCTATTTCTCGCCCTCTGTTTCAGCCCCTCTGTTTTCGCCCCACTCTTTCAGCCCCTTTGTTTCAGCCCCTCTGTTTCTCGCCCTCTGTTTCAGCCGCTCTGTTTCTCGCCATCTGTATCAGCCCCTCTGTTTCAGCCCCTCTGTTTCAGTCCCTCTGTTTCAGCCCTTCTGATTCAGCCCCTCTGATTCAGCCCCTTTGTTTCTCGCCCTCTGTTTCAGCCCCTCTGTTTCTGCCCTTCTGTTTCAGCCTCTCTGTTTCAGCCCCTCTGTTTCTTGCCCTCTGTTTCAGCCCCTCTGTTTCTCGACCTCTGTTTCAGTCCCTCTGTTTCTCGCCATCTGTTTCAGCCCCTCTGTTTCACGCTTTTTGTTTCAGCCCCTCTGTTTCTGCTCCTCTGTTTCTCGCCCTCTGTTTCTGCCCCTATGTTTCTCGCCCGCTGTTTCAGCCCCTCTGTTTCTCGCCCTCTGTTTCAACCCCTCTGATTAAGCCCCTCTGTTTCAGCCCCTCTGAATCAGCCCCTCTGTTTCAGCCCCTCTCAATCAGCCCCTCTGATTCAGCCGCTCTGTTTCAGCCCCTCTGTTTCTCACCCTCTGTTTCAGCTCCTCTGTTTCAGCCCCTCTGTTTCTCGCTCTCTGTTTCAGCCCATCTGTTTCTCGGCCTCTGTTTTCAGCCCCTCTGATTAAGCCCCTCTGTTTCTCGCCCTCTGTTTCAGCCCCTCTGTTTCTCACCCTCTGTTTCAGACCCTCTGTTTCTCGCCCTCTGTTTCAGACCCTCTGTTTCAGCCCATCTGTTTTTCGCCCTCTGTTTCAGCCCCTCTGTGTCTCGCCCTCTGTATCAGCCCCTCTATTTCTCGCCCTCTGTTTCAGCCCCTCTGTTTTAGCCCCACTGTTTCAGCCCCTTTGTTTCAGCCCCTCTGTTTCTCGCCCTCTGTTTCAGCCGCTCTGTTTCTCGCCCTCTGTATCATCCCCTCTGTTTCAGCCCCTCTGTTTCAGTCCCTCTGTTTCTCGCCCTCTGTTTCAGCCCCTCTGTTACAGCCCCTCTGTTTCTCGCCCTCTGTTTCAGCCCCTCTGTTTCAGCCCCTCTGTTTCAGCCCTCTGTTTCTCACCCTCTGTTTCAGGCCCTCTGTTTCTCGCCCTCTGTTTCAGCCTCTCTGTTTCTCGCCCACTGTTTCAGCCCCTCTCTTTCAGCCCCTCTGTTTCTCGCCCTCTGTTTCAGCCCCTCTATTTCTCTCCCTCTGTTTCAGCCCCTCTGTTTTAGCCCCACTGTTTCAGCCCCTTTGTTTCAGCCCCTCTGTTTCTCGCCCTCTGTTTCAGCCGCTCTGTTTCTCGCCCTCTGTATCAGCCCCTCTGTTTCAGCCCCTCTGTTTCAGTCCCTCTGTTTCTCGCCCTCTGTTTCAGCCCCTCTGTTTCAGCCCCTCTGTTTCTCGCCCTCTGTTTCAGCCACTCTAATTCTTGCCCTCTGTTTCAGCCACTCTGTTTCTCGCCCTCTGTTTCAGCCTCTCTGTATCTCGCCCTCTGTTTCAGCCCCTCTGTTTCAGCCCCTCTGTTTCAGCCACTCTGTTTCAGCCCTCTGTTTCTCGCCCTCTGTTTCAGGCCCTCTGCTTCTCGCCCTCTGTTTCAGCCTCTCTGTTTCTCGCCCTCTGTTTCAGCCCCTCTCTTTCAGCCCCTCTTTTTCAGCCCCACTGTTTCTCGCCGTCTGTTTCTCGCCCTCTGTTTCAGCCTCTCTGTTTCTCGCCCTCTGTTTCAGCCCCTTTGTTTCAGCCCCTGTGATTCAGCCCGTCTGATTCAGCCCCTCTGTTTCAGCCCCTCTGTTTCTCGACTTCTGTTTCAGCCCCTCTGTTTCTCGCCCTCTGTTTCAGCCCCTCTGTTTCTCGCCCTCTGTTTCAGTCCCTCTGTTTCGCGCTCTCTGTTCCAGCCCCTTTGTTTCAGTCCCTCTGTTTCTCGCCGTCTGTTTCTGCACGTCTGTTTCTCGCCCTCTGTTTCAGCCACTCTGTTTCTCGCCCTCTGTTTCAGCCCCTCTGTTTCTCGCCCTCTGTTTCAGCCCCTCTGATTCAGCCCCTCTGTTTCAGCCCCTCTGAATCAGCCCCTCTGTTTCAGCCCCTCTGTTTCTCCCTCTGTTTCAGCCCCTCTGTTTCTCACCCTCTGTTTCAGCCCCTCTGTTTCAGCCCCTCTGTTTCTCGCCCTCTGTTTCAGCCTCTCTGTTTCTCGCCCTCTGTTTCAGCCCCTCTGTTTCTCGCCCTCTGTTTCAGCCCCTCTGTTTCTCGCCCTCTGTTTCAGCCCCTCTGTTTCAGCCCCTCTGTATCTCGCCCTCTGTTTCTCGCCCTCTGTTTCAGCCCCTCTGTTTCTCGCCCTCTGTTTCAGCCCCTCTGTTTCAGACCCTCTGATTCAGCCCGTCTGATTCAGCCCCTCTGTTTCTCGCCCTCTGTTTCAGCCACTCTGTTTCAGCCCCTCTGATACTTGCCCTCTGTTTCAGCCCCTCTGTTTCTCGCCCTCTGTTTAAGCCCCTCTGTTTCTCGCCCTCTGTTTCAGCCCCTCTGTTTCGCGCTCTCTGTTTCAGCCCCTCTGTTTCTGCTCCTCTGTTTCTCGCCCTCTGTTTCTGCCCCTCTGTTTCTCGCCCTCTGTTTCAGCCCCTCTGTTTCTCGCCCTCTGTTTCAGCCCCTCTGATTAAGCCCCTCTGTTTCATCCCGTCTGATTAAGCCCCTCTGATTCAGCCCCTCTGAATCAGCCCCTCTGATTCAGCCCCTCTGTTTCAGCCCCTCTGTTTCAGCCCCTCTGTTTCTCGCCCTCTGTTTCAGCCCCTATGTTTCTCACCCTCTATTTCAGCCCATCTGTTTCAGCCCCTCTGTTTCTCGCTCTCTGTTTCAGCCCATCTGTTTCTCGCCCTCTGTTTCAGCCCCTCTGATTCAGCCCCTCTGTTTCTCGCCCTCTGTTTCAGCCCCTCTGTTTCTCGCCCTCTGTTTCAGCCCCTCTGTTTCAGCACCTCTGTTTCAGCCCCTCTGTTTCTCGCCCTCTGTTTCAGCCCCTCTGTTTCTCGCCCTCTGTTTCAGCCCCTCTATTTCTCGCCCTCTGTTTCAGCCCCTCTGTTTTAGCCCCACTGTTTCAGCCCCTTTGTTTCAGCCCCTCTGTTTCTCGCCCTCTGTTTCAGCCCCTTTGTTTCTCGCCCTCTGTTTCAGCCCCTCTGTTTCAGCACCTCTGTTTCAGCCCCTCTGTTTCTCGCCCTCTGTTTCAGCCCCTCTGTTTCTCGCCCTCTGTTTCAGCCCCTCTATTTCTCGCCCTCTGTTTCAGCCCCTCTGTTTTAGCCCCACTGTTTCAGCCCCTTTGTTTCAGCCCCTCTGTTTCTCGCCCTCTGTTTCAGCCGCTCTGTTTCTCGCCCTCTGTATCAGCCCCTCTGTTTCAGCCCCTCTGTTTCAGTCCCTCTGTTTCTCGCCCTCTGTTTCAGCCCCTCTGTTTCAGCCCCTCTGTTTCTCGCCCTCTGTTTCAGCCCCTCTGTTTCTCGCCCTCTGTTTCAGCCTCTCTGTATCTCGCCCTCTGTTTCAGCCCCTCTGTTTCAGCCCCTCTGTTTCAGCCCTCTGTTTCTCGCCCTCTGTTTTAGGCCCTCTGTTTCTCGCCCTCTGTTTCAGCCTCTCTGTTTCTCGCCCTCTGTTTCAGCCCCTCTCTTTCAGCCCCTCTGTTTCTCGCCCTCTGTTTCAGCCCCTCTATTTCTCGCCCTCTGTTTCAGCCCCTCTGTTTTAGCCCCACTGTTTCAGCCCCTCTGTTTCTCGCCCTCTGTTTCAGCCTCTCTGTATCCCGCCCTCTGATTCAACCCCTCTGTTTCAGCCACTCTGTTTCAGCCCCTCTGTTTCACCCCTGTGTTTCTCGCCCTCTGTTTTAGGCCCTCTGTTTCTCGCCCTCTGTTTCAGCCTCTCTGTTTCTCGCCCTCTGTTTCAGCCCCTCTCTTTCAGCCCCTCTGTTTCTCGCCCTCTGTTTAAGCGCCTCTATTTCTCGCCCTCTGTTTCAGCCCCTCTGTTTTAGCCCCACTGTTTCAGCCCCTTTGTTTCAGCCCCTCTGTTTCTCGCCCTCTGTTTCAGCCGCTCTGTTTCTCGCCCTCTGTATCAGCCCTTCTGTTTCAGCCCCTCTGTTTCAGTCCCTCTGTTTCTCGCCCTCTGTTTCAGCCGTTCTGTTTCTCGCCCTCTGTATCAGCCCCTCTGTTTCAGCCCCTCTGTTTCAGTCCCTCTGTTTCTCGCCCTCTGTTTCAGCCCCTCTGTTTCAGCCCCTCTGTTTCTCGTCCTCTGTTTCAGCCCCTCTGTTTCAGCCCCTCTGATTCAGCCCGTGTGATTCAGCCCCTCTGTTTCAGCCCCTCTGTTTCTCTCCCTCTGTTTCAGCCCCTCTGATTCTCGCCCTCTGTTTCAGTCCCTCTGTTTCGCGCTCTCTGTTCCAGCCCCTTTGTTTCAGTCCCTCTGTTTCTCGCCCTCTGTTTCTGCACGTCTGTTTCTCGCCCTCTGTTTCAGCCCCTCTGTTTCTCGCCCTCTCTTTCAGTCCCTCTGTTTCTCGCCCTCTGTTTCAGCCCCTCTGATTCAGCCCCTCTGTTTCAGCCCCTCTGAATCAGCCCCTCTGATTCAGCCCCTCTGTTTCAGCCCCTCTGTTTCACCCCTCTGTTTCTCCCTCTGTTTCAGACCCTCTGTTTCTCACCCTCTGTTTCAGCCCCTCTGTTTCAGCCCCTCTGTTTCTCGCCCTCTGTTTCAGCCCCTCTGTTTCTCGCCCTCTGTTTCAGCCCCTCTATTTCTCGCCCTCTGTTTCAGCCCCTCTGTTTTAGCCCCACTGTTTCAGCCCCTCTGTTTCTCGCCCTCTGTTTCAGCCTCTCTGTATCCCGCCCTCTGTTTCAGCCCCTCTGTTTCAGCCCCTCTGTTTCAGCCCCTCTGTTTCAGCCCTCTGTTTCTCGCCCACTGTTTTAGGCCCTCTGTTTCTCGCCCTCTGTTTCAGCCTCTCTGTTTCTCGCCCTCTGTTTCAGCCCCTCTCTTTCAGCCCCTCTGTTTCTCGCCCTCTGTTTCAGCCCCTCTATTTCTCGCCCTCTGTTTCAGCCCCTCTGTTTTAACCCCACTGTTTCAGCCCCTTTGTTTCAGCCCCTCTGTTTCTCGCCCTCTGTTTCAGCCCCTCTGTTTCAGCCCCTCTTTTTCTCGCCCTCTGTTTCAGCCCCTCTGTTTCTTGCCCTCTGTTTCAGCCACTCTGTTTCTCGCCCTCTGTTTCAGCCCCTCTGTATCTCGCCCTCTGTTTCAGCCCTTCTGTTTCTCGCCCTCTGTATCAGCCGCTTTGTTTCAGCCCCTCTGTTTCAGCCCCTCCGTTTCTGTCCCTCTGTTTCTCGCCCTCTGTTTCAGCCCCTCTGTTTCAGCCCCTCTGTTTCTCGCCCTCTGTTTCAGCCGCTCTGTTTCTCGCCCTCTGTATCAGCCCCTCTGTTTCAGCCCCTCTGTTTCAGTCCCTCTGTTTCTCGCCCTCTGTTTCAGCCCCTCTGTTTCAGCCCCTCTGTTTCTCGCCCACAGTTTCAGCCCCTCTGTTTCAGCCCCTCTGATTCAGCCCGTGTGATTCAGCCCCTCTGTTTCAGCCCCTCTGTTTCTCGCCCTCTGTTTCAGCCCCTCTGATTCTCGCCCTCTGTTTCAGCCCCTCTGTTTCTCGCCCTCTGTTTCAGTCCCTCTGTTTCGCGCTCTCTGTTCCAGCCCCTTTGTTTCAGTCCCTCTGTTTCTCGCCCTCTGTTTCTGCACGTCTGTTTCTCGCCCTCTGTTTCAGCCCCTCTGATTCTCGCCCTCTGTTACAGCCCCTCTGTTTCTCGCCCTCTGTTTCAGTCCCTCTGTTTCGCGCTCTCTGTTCCAGCCCCTTTGTTTCAGTCCCTCTGTTTCTCGCCCTCTGTTTCAGCCCCTCTGATTCAGCCCCTCTGTTTCAGCCCCTCTGAATCAGCCCCTCTGATTCAGCCCCTCTGTTTCAGCCCCTCTGTTTCACCCCTCTGTTTCTCCCTCTGTTTCAGCCCCTCTGTTTCTCACCCTCTGTTTCAGCCCCTCTGTTTCAGCCCCTCTGTTTCTCGCCCTCTGTTTCAGCCCCTCTGTTTCTCGCCCTCTGTTTCAGCCCCTCTGTTTCTCGCCCTCTGTTTCAGCCCCTCTGTTTCAGCCCCTCTGTTTCAGCCCCTCTGTTTCAGCCCCTCTGTATCTCGCCCTCTGTTTCTCGCCCTCTGTTTCAGCCCCTCTGTTTCTCGCCCTCTGTTTCAGCCCCTCTGTTTCAGCCCCTCTGATTCAGCCCGTCTGATTCAGCCCCTCTGTTTCTCGCCCTCTGTTTCAGCCCCTCTGTTTCAGCCCCTCTGTTTCTTGCCCTCTGTTTCAGCCCCTCTGTTTCTCGCCCTCTGTTTAAGCCCCTCTGTTTCTCGCCCTCTGTTTCAGCCCCTCTGTTTCTCGCCCTCTGTTTCAGTCCCTCTGTTTCGCGCTCTCTGTTTCTGCCCCTCTGTTTCAGTCCCTCTGTTTCTCGCCCTCTGTTTCTGCCCGTCTGTTTCTCGCCCTCTGTTTCAGCCCCTCTGTTTCTCGCCCTCTGTTTCAGCCCCTCTGTTTCTCGCCCTCTGTTTCAGCCCCTCTGTTTCTTGCCCTCTGTTTCAGCCACTCTGTTTCTCGCCCTCTGTTTCAGCCTCTCTGTTTCTCGCCCTCTGTTTCAGACCCTCTGTTTCAGCCCCTCTGTTTCAGCCCCTCTGAATCAGCCCCTCTGATTCAGCCCCTCTGTTTCAGCCCCTCTGTTTCACCCCTCTGTTTCTCCCTCTGTTTCTGCACGTCTGTTTCTCGCCCTCTGTTTCAGCCCCTCTGTTTCTCGCCCTCTCTTTCAGTCCCTCTGTTTCTCGCCCTCTGTTTCAGCCCCTCTGATTCTGCCCCTCTGTTTCAGCCCCTCTGAATCAGCCCCTCTGATTCAGCCCCTCTGTTTCAGCCCCTCTGTTTCACCCCTCTGTTTCTCCCTCTGTTTCAGACCCTCTGTTTCTCACCCTCTGTTTCAGCCCCTCTGTTTCAGCCCCTCTGTTTCTCGCCCTCTGTTTCAGCCCCTCTGTTTCTCGCCCTCTGTTTCAGCCCCTCTATTTCTCGCCCTCTGTTTCAGCCCCTCTGTTTTAGCCCCACTGTTTCAGCCCCTCTGTTTCTCGCCCTCTGTTTCAGCCTCTCTGTATCCCGCCCTCTGTTTCAGCCCCTCTGTTTCAGCCCCTCTTTTTCTCGCCCTCTGTTTCAGCCCCTCTGTTTCTTGCCCTCTGTTTCAGCCACTCTGTTTCTCGCCCTCTGTTTCAGCCCCTCTGTATCTCGCCCTCTGTTTCAGCCCTTCTGTTTCTCGCCCTCTGTATCAGCCGCTTTGTTTCAGCCCCTCTGTTTCAGCCCCTCCGTTTCTGTCCCTCTGTTTCTCGCCCTCTGTTTCAGCCCCTCTGTTTCAGCCCCTCTGTTTCTCGCCCTCTGTTTCAGCCGCTCTGTTTCTCGCCCTCTGTATCAGCCCCTCTGTTTCAGCCCCTCTGTTTCAGTCCCTCTGTTTCTCGCCCTCTGTTTCAGCCCCTCTGTTTCAGCCCCTCTGTTTCTCGCCCACAGTTTCAGCCCCTCTGTTTCAGCCCCTCTGATTCAGCCCGTGTGATTCAGCCCCTCTGTTTCAGCCCCTCTGTTTCTCGCCCTCTGTTTCAGCCCCTCTGATTCTCGCCCTCTGTTTCAGCCCCTCTGTTTCTCGCCCTCTGTTTCAGTCCCTCTGTTTCGCGCTCTCTGTTCCAGCCCCTTTGTTTCAGTCCCTCTGTTTCTCGCCCTCTGTTTCTGCACGTCTGTTTCTCGCCCTCTGTTTCAGCCCCTCTGATTCTCGCCCTCTGTTTCAGCCCCTCTGTTTCTCGCCCTCTGTTTCAGTCCCTCTGTTTCGCGCTCTCTGTTCCAGCCCCTTTGTTTCAGTCCCTCTGTTTCTCGCCCTCTGTTTCAGCCCCTCTGATTCAGCCCCTCTGTTTCAGCCCCTCTGAATCAGCCCCTCTGATTCAGCCCCTCTGTTTCAGCCCCTCTGTTTCACCCCTCTGTTTCTCCCTCTGTTTCAGCCCCTCTGTTTCTCACCCTCTGTTTCAGCCCCTCTGTTTCAGCCCCTCTGTTTCTCGCCCTCTGTTTCAGCCCCTCTGTTTCTCGCCCTCTGTTTCAGCCCCTCTGTTTCTCGCCCTCTGTTTCAGCCCCTCTGTTTCAGCCCCTCTGTTTCAGCCCCTCTGTTTCAGCCCCTCTGTATCTCGCCCTCTGTTTCTCGCCCTCTGTTTCAGCCCCTCTGTTTCTCGCCCTCTGTTTCAGCCCCTCTGTTTCAGCCCCTCTGATTCAGCCCGTCTGATTCAGCCCCTCTGTTTCTCGCCCTCTGTTTCAGCCCCTCTGTTTCAGCCCCTCTGTTTCTTGCCCTCTGTTTCAGCCCCTCTGTTTCTCGCCCTCTGTTTAAGCCCCTCTGTTTCTCGCCCTCTGTTTCAGCCCCTCTGTTTCTCGCCCTCTGTTTCAGTCCCTCTGTTTCGCGCTCTCTGTTTCTGCCCCTCTGTTTCAGTCCCTCTGTTTCTCGCCCTCTGTTTCTGCCCGTCTGTTTCTCGCCCTCTGTTTCAGCCCCTCTGTTTCTCGCCCTCTGTTTCAGCCCCTCTGTTTCTCGCCCTCTGTTTCAGCCCCTCTGTTTCTTGCCCTCTGTTTCAGCCACTCTGTTTCTCGCCCTCTGTTTCAGCCTCTCTGTTTCTCGCCCTCTGTTTCAGACCCTCTGTTTCAGCCCCTCTGTTTCAGCCCCTCTGTTTCAGCCCCTCTGTTTCAGCCCCTCTGTTTCTCGCCCTCTGTTTCAGCCCCTCTGTTTCAGCCCCTCTGATTCAGCCCGTGTGATTCAGCCCCTCTGTTTCAGCCCCTCTGTTTCTCTCCCTCTGTTTCAGCCCCTCTGATTCTCGCCCTCTGTTTCAGTCCCTCTGTTTCGCGCTCTCTGTTCCAGCCCCTTTGTTTCAGTCCCTCTGTTTCTCGCCCTCTGTTTCTGCACGTCTGTTTCTCGCCCTCTGTTTCAGCCCCTCTGTTTCTCGCCCTCTCTTTCAGTCCCTCTGTTTCTCGCCCTCTGTTTCAGCCCCTCTGATTCAGCCCCTCTGTTTCAGCCCCTCTGAATCAGCCCCTCTGATTCAGCCCCTCTGTTTCAGCCCCTCTGTTTCACCCCTCTGTTTCTCCCTCTGTTTCAGACCCTCTGTTTCTCACCCTCTGTTTCAGCCCCTCTGTTTCAGCCCCTCTGTTTCTCGCCCTCTGTTTCAGCCCCTCTGTTTCTCGCCCTCTGTTTCAGCCCCTCTATTTCTCGCCCTCTGTTTCAGCCCCTCTGTTTTAGCCCCACTGTTTCAGCCCCTCTGTTTCTCGCCCTCTGTTTCAGCCTCTCTGTATCCCGCCCTCTGTTTCAGCCCCTCTGTTTCAGCCCCTCTGTTTCAGCCCCTCTGTTTCAGCCCTCTGTTTCTCGCCCACTGTTTTAGGCCCTCTGTTTCTCGCCCTCTGTTTCAGCCTCTCTGTTTCTCGCCCTCTGTTTCAGCCCCTCTCTTTCAGCCCCTCTGTTTCTCGCCCTCTGTTTCAGCCCCTCTATTTCTCGCCCTCTGTTTCAGCCCCTCTGTTTTAACCCCACTGTTTCAGCCCCTTTGTTTCAGCCCCTCTGTTTCTCGCCCTCTGTTTCAGCCCCTCTGTTTCAGCCCCTCTTTTTCTCGCCCTCTGTTTCAGCCCCTCTGTTTCTCGCCCTCTGTTTCAGCCCCTCTGTTTCTCGCCCTCTGTTTCAGCCCCTCTGTTTCTCGCCCTCTGTTTCAGCCCCTCTGTTTCAGCCCCTCTGTTTCAGCCCCTCTGTTTCAGCCCCTCTGTATCTCGCCCTCTGTTTCTCGCCCTCTGTTTCAGCCCCTCTGTTTCTCGCCCTCTGTTTCAGCCCCTCTGTTTCAGCCCCTCTGATTCAGCCCGTCTGATTCAGCCCCTCTGTTTCTCGCCCTCTGTTTCAGCCCCTCTGTTTCAGCCCCTCTGTTTCTTGCCCTCTGTTTCAGCCCCTCTGTTTCTCGCCCTCTGTTTAAGCCCCTCTGTTTCTCGCCCTCTGTTTCAGCCCCTCTGTTTCTCGCCCTCTGTTTCAGTCCCTCTGTTTCGCGCTCTCTGTTTCTGCCCCTCTGTTTCAGTCCCTCTGTTTCTCGCCCTCTGTTTCTGCCCGTCTGTTTCTCGCCCTCTGTTTCAGCCCCTCTGTTTCTCGCCCTCTGTTTCAGCCCCTCTGTTTCTCGCCCTCTGTTTCAGCCCCTCTGTTTCTTGCCCTCTGTTTCAGCCACTCTGTTTCTCGCCCTCTGTTTCAGCCTCTCTGTTTCTCGCCCTCTGTTTCAGACCCTCTGTTTCAGCCCCTCTGTTTCAGCCCCTCTGTTTCAGCCCCTCTGTTTCAGCCCCTCTGTTTCTCGCCCTCTGTTTCAGCCCCTCTGTTTCAGCCCCTCTGATTCAGCCCGTGTGATTCAGCCCCTCTGTTTCAGCCCCTCTGTTTCTCTCCCTCTGTTTCAGCCCCTCTGATTCTCGCCCTCTGTTTCAGTCCCTCTGTTTCGCGCTCTCTGTTCCAGCCCCTTTGTTTCAGTCCCTCTGTTTCTCGCCCTCTGTTTCTGCACGTCTGTTTCTCGCCCTCTGTTTCAGCCCCTCTGTTTCTCGCCCTCTCTTTCAGTCCCTCTGTTTCTCGCCCTCTGTTTCAGCCCCTCTGATTCAGCCCCTCTGTTTCAGCCCCTCTGAATCAGCCCCTCTGATTCAGCCCCTCTGTTTCAGCCCCTCTGTTTCACCCCTCTGTTTCTCCCTCTGTTTCAGACCCTCTGTTTCTCACCCTCTGTTTCAGCCCCTCTGTTTCAGCCCCTCTGTTTCTCGCCCTCTGTTTCAGCCCCTCTGTTTCTCGCCCTCTGTTTCAGCCCCTCTATTTCTCGCCCTCTGTTTCAGCCCCTCTGTTTTAGCCCCACTGTTTCAGCCCCTCTGTTTCTCGCCCTCTGTTTCAGCCTCTCTGTATCCCGCCCTCTGTTTCAGCCCCTCTGTTTCAGCCCCTCTGTTTCAGCCCCTCTGTTTCAGCCCTCTGTTTCTCGCCCACTGTTTTAGGCCCTCTGTTTCTCGCCCTCTGTTTCAGCCTCTCTGTTTCTCGCCCTCTGTTTCAGCCCCTCTCTTTCAGCCCCTCTGTTTCTCGCCCTCTGTTTCAGCCCCTCTATTTCTCGCCCTCTGTTTCAGCCCCTCTGTTTTAACCCCACTGTTTCAGCCCCTTTGTTTCAGCCCCTCTGTTTCTCGCCCTCTGTTTCAGCCCCTCTGTTTCAGCCCCTCTTTTTCTCGCCCTCTGTTTCAGCCCCTCTGTTTCTTGCCCTCTGTTTCAGCCACTCTGTTTCTCGCCCTCTGTTTCAGCCCCTCTGTATCTCGCCCTCTGTTTCAGCCCTTCTGTTTCTCGCCCTCTGTATCAGCCGCTTTGTTTCAGCCCCTCTGTTTCAGCCCCTCCGTTTCTGTCCCTCTGTTTCTCGCCCTCTGTTTCAGCCCCTCTGTTTCAGCCCCTCTGTTTCTCGCCCTCTGTTTCAGCCGCTCTGTTTCTCGCCCTCTGTATCAGCCCCTCTGTTTCAGCCCCTCTGTTTCAGTCCCTCTGTTTCTCGCCCTCTGTTTCAGCCCCTCTGTTTCAGCCCCTCTGTTTCTCGCCCACAGTTTCAGCCCCTCTGTTTCAGCCCCTCTGATTCAGCCCGTGTGATTCAGCCCCTCTGTTTCAGCCCCTCTGTTTCTCGCCCTCTGTTTCAGCCCCTCTGATTCTCGCCCTCTGTTTCAGCCCCTCTGTTTCTCGCCCTCTGTTTCAGTCCCTCTGTTTCGCGCTCTCTGTTCCAGCCCCTTTGTTTCAGTCCCTCTGTTTCTCGCCCTCTGTTTCTGCACGTCTGTTTCTCGCCCTCTGTTTCAGCCCCTCTGATTCTCGCCCTCTGTTTCAGCCCCTCTGTTTCTCGCCCTCTGTTTCAGTCCCTCTGTTTCGCGCTCTCTGTTCCAGCCCCTTTGTTTCAGTCCCTCTGTTTCTCGCCCTCTGTTTCAGCCCCTCTGATTCAGCCCCTCTGTTTCAGCCCCTCTGAATCAGCCCCTCTGATTCAGCCCCTCTGTTTCAGCCCCTCTGTTTCACCCCTCTGTTTCTCCCTCTGTTTCAGCCCCTCTGTTTCTCACCCTCTGTTTCAGCCCCTCTGTTTCAGCCCCTCTGTTTCTCGCCCTCTGTTTCAGCCCCTCTGTTTCTCGCCCTCTGTTTCAGCCCCTCTGTTTCTCGCCCTCTGTTTCAGCCCCTCTGTTTCAGCCCCTCTGTTTCAGCCCCTCTGTTTCAGCCCCTCTGTATCTCGCCCTCTGTTTCTCGCCCTCTGTTTCAGCCCCTCTGTTTCTCGCCCTCTGTTTCAGCCCCTCTGTTTCAGCCCCTCTGATTCAGCCCGTCTGATTCAGCCCCTCTGTTTCTCGCCCTCTGTTTCAGCCCCTCTGTTTCAGCCCCTCTGTTTCTTGCCCTCTGTTTCAGCCCCTCTGTTTCTCGCCCTCTGTTTAAGCCCCTCTGTTTCTCGCCCTCTGTTTCAGCCCCTCTGTTTCTCGCCCTCTGTTTCAGTCCCTCTGTTTCGCGCTCTCTGTTTCTGCCCCTCTGTTTCAGTCCCTCTGTTTCTCGCCCTCTGTTTCTGCCCGTCTGTTTCTCGCCCTCTGTTTCAGCCCCTCTGTTTCTCGCCCTCTGTTTCAGCCCCTCTGTTTCTCGCCCTCTGTTTCAGCCCCTCTGTTTCTTGCCCTCTGTTTCAGCCACTCTGTTTCTCGCCCTCTGTTTCAGCCTCTCTGTTTCTCGCCCTCTGTTTCAGACCCTCTGTTTCAGCCCCTCTGTTTCAGCCCCTCTGTTTCAGCCCCTCTGTTTCTCGCCCTCTGTTTCAGCCCATCTGTTTCTCGCCCTCTGTTTCAGCCTCTCTGTTTCTCGCCCTCTGTTTCAGCCCCTCTGTTTCAGCCCCTCTGTTTCAGCCCCTCTGTTTCTCGCCCGCTGTTCCAGCCACTCTGTTTCAGCCCCTCTGTTTCTTGCCCTCTGTTTCAGCCCTTCTGATTCAGGCCCTCTGATTCAGCCCCTTTGTTTCTCGCCCTCTGTTTCAGCCCCTCTGTTTCTGCCCTTCTGTTTCAGCCTCTCTGTTTCAGCCCCTCTGTTTCTTGCCCTCTGTTTCAGCCCCTCTGTTTCTCGCCCTTTGTATCAGCCCCTCTGTTTCAGCCCCTCTGTTTCAGTCCCTCTGTTTCTTGCCCTCTGTTTCAGCCCCTCTGTTTCAGCCCCTCTGTTTCTCGCCCTCTGTTTCAGCCCCTCTGTTTCAGCCCCTCTGATTCAGCCCGTGTGATTCAGCCCCTCTGTTTCAGCCCCTCTGTTTCTCGCCCTCTGTTTCAGCCCCTCTGTTTCTCGCCCTCTGTTTCAGCCCCTCTGTTTCTCGCCCTCTGTTTCAGTCCCTCTGTTTCGCGCTCTCTGTTCCAGCCCCTTTGTTTCAGTCCCTCTGTTTCTCGCCCTCTGTTTCTGCACGTCTGTTTCTCGCCCTCTGTTTCAGCCCCTCTGTTTCTCGCCCTCTCTTTCAGTCCCTCTGTTTCTCGCCCTCTGTTTCAGCCCCTCTGATTCAGCCCCTCTGTTTCAGCCCCTCTGAATCAGCCCCTCTGATTCAGCCCCTCTGTTTCAGCCCCTCTGTTTCACCCCTCTGTTTCTCCCTCTGTTTCAGCCCCTCTGTTTCTCACCCTCTGTTTCAGCCCCTCTGTTTCAGCCCCACTGTTTCTCGCCCTCTGTTTCAGCCCCTCTGTTTCTCGCCCTCTGTTTCAGCCCCTCTGTTTCTCGCCCTCTGTTTCAGCCCCTCTGTTTCAGCCCCTCTGTTTCAGCCCCTCTGTTTCAGCCCCTCTGTATCTCGCCCTCTGTTTCTCGCCCTCTGTTTCAGCCCCTCTGTTTCTCGCCCTCTGTTTCAGCCCCTCTGTTTCAGCCCCTCTGATTCAGCCCGTCTGATTCAGCCCCTCTGTTTCTCGCCCTCTGTTTCAGCCACTCTGTTTCAGCCCCTCTGTTTCTTGCCCTCTGTTTCAGCCCCTCTGTTTCTCGCCCTCTGTTTAAGCCCCTCTGTTTCTAGCCCTCTGTTTCAGCCCCTCTGTTTCTCGCCCTCTGTTTCAGTCCCTCTGTTTCGCACTCTCTGTTTCTGCCCCTCTGTTTCAGTCCCTCTGTTTCTCGCCCTCTGTTTCTGCCCGTCTGTTTCTCGCCCTCTGTTTCAGCCCCTCTGTTTCTCGCCCTCTGTTTCAGCCCCTCTGTTTCTCGCCCTCTGTTTCAGCCCCTCTCTTTCTTGCCCTCTGTTTCAGCCACTCTGTTTCTCGCCCTCTGTTTCAGCCTCTCTGTTTCTCGCCCTCTGTTTCAGACCCTCTGTTTCAGCCCCTCTGTTTCAGCCCCTCTGTTTCAGCCCCTCTGTTTCTCGCCCTCTGTTTCAGCCCCTCTGTTTCTCGCCCTCTGTTTCAGCCTCTCTGTTTCTCGCCCTCTGTTTCAGCCCCTCTGTTTCAGCCCCTCTGTTTCAGCCCCTCTGTTTCTCGCCCTCTGTTCCAGCCACTCTGTTTCAGCCCCTCTGTTTCTTGCCCTCTGTTTCAGCCCTTCTGATTCAGCACCTCTGATTCAGCCCGTCTGATTCAGCCCCTCTGTTTCTCGCCCTCTGTTTCAGCCACTCTGTTTCAGCCCCTCTGTTTCTTGCCCTCTGTTTCAGCCCCTCTGTTTCTCGCCCTCTGTTTAAGCCCCTCTGTTTCTAGCCCTCTGTTTCAGCCCCTCTGTTTCTCGCCCTCTGTTTCAGTCCCTGTGTTTCGCACTCTCTGTTTCTGCCCCTCTGTTTCAGTCCCTCTGTTTCTCGCCCTCTGTTTCTGCCCGTCTGTTTCTCGCCCTCTGTTTCAGCCCCTCTGTTTCTCGCCCTCTGTTTCAGCCCCTCTGTTTCTCGCCCTCTGTTTCAGCCCCTCTCTTTCTTGCCCTCTGTTTCAGCCACTCTGTTTCTCGCCCTCTGTTTCAGCCTCTCTGTTTCTCGCCCTCTGTTTCAGACCCTCTGTTTCAGCCCCTCTGTTTCAGCCCCTCTGTTTCAGCCCCTCTGTTTCTCGCCCTCTGTTTCAGCCCCTCTGTTTCTCGCCCTCTGTTTCAGCCTCTCTGTTTCTCGCCCTCTGTTTCAGCCCCTCTGTTTCAGCCCCTCTGTTTCAGCCCCTCTGTTTCACGCCCTCTGTTCCAGCCACTCTGTTTCAGCCCCTCTGTTTCTTGCCCTCTGTTTCAGCCCTTCTGATTCAGCACCTCTGATTCAGCCCCTTTGTTTCTCGCCCTCTGTTTCAGCCCCTGTGTTTCTGCCCTTCTGTTTCAGCCTCTCTGTTTCAGCCCCTCTGTTTCTTGCCCTCTGTTTCAGCCCCTCTGTTTCTCGACCTCTGTTTCAGTCCCTCTGTTTCACGCCATCTGTTTCAGCCCCTCTGTTTCGCGCTCTCTGTTTCAGCCCCTCTGTTTCTGCTCCTCTGTTTCTCGCCCTCTGTTTCAGCCCCTCTGTTTCTCGCCCTCTGTTTCAGTCCCTCTGTTTCTCGCCCTCTGTTTCAGCCCCTCTGTTTCAGCCCCTCCGTTTCTCGCCCTCTGTTTCAGCCCCTCTGTTTCAGCCCCTCTGATTCAGCCCGTGTGATTCAGCCCCTCTGTTTCAGCCCCTCTGTTTCTCGCCCTCTGTTTCAGCCCCTCTGTTTCTCGCCCTCTGTTTCAGCCCCTCTGTTTCTCGCCCTCTGTTTCAGTCCCTCTGTTTCGCACTCTCTGTTTCAGCCCCTCTGTTTCTTGCCCTCTGTTTCAGCCCCTCTGTTTCTCGCCCTCTGTTTAAGCCCCTCTGTTTCTAGCCCTCTGTTTCAGCCCCTCTGTTTCTCGCCCTCTGTTTCAGTCCCTCTGTTTCGCACTCTCTGTTTCTGCCCCTCTGTTTCAGTCCCTCTGTTTCTCGCCCTCTGTTTCTGCCCGTCTGTTTCTCGCCCTCTGTTTCAGCCCCTCTGTTTCTCGCCCTCTGTTTCAGCCCCTCTGTTTCTCGCCCTCTGTTTCAGCCCCTCTCTTTCTTGCCCTCTGTTTCAGCCACTCTGTTTCTCGCCCTCTGTTTCAGCCTCTCTGTTTCTCGCCCTCTGTTTCAGACCCTCTGTTTCAGCCCCTCTGTTTCAGCCCCTCTGTTTCAGCCCCTCTGTTTCTCGCCCTCTGTTTCAGCCCCTCTGTTTCTCGCCCTCTGTTTCAGCCTCTCTGTTTCTCGCCCTCTGTTTCAGCCCCTCTGTTTCAGCCCCTCTGTTTCAGCCCCTCTGTTTCTCGCCCTCTGTTCCAGCCACTCTGTTTCAGCCCCTCTGTTTCTTGCCCTCTGTTTCAGCCCTTCTGATTCAGCACCTCTGATTCAGCCCCTTTGTTTCTCGCCCTCTGTTTCAGCCCCTGTGTTTCTGCCCTTCTGTTTCAGCCTCTCTGTTTCAGCCCCTCTGTTTCTTGCCCTCTGTTTCAGCCCCTCTGTTTCTCGACCTCTGTTTCAGTCCCTCTGTTTCTCGCCCTCTGTTTCAGCCCCTCTGTTTCTCGCCCTCTGTTTCAGCCCCTCTGTTTCTCGCCCTCTGTTTCAGCCCCTCTGTTTCAGCCCCTCTGTTTCAGCCCCTCTGTATCTTGCCCTCTGTTTCTCGCCCTCTGTTTCAGCCCCTCTGTTTCTCGCCCTCTGTTTCAGCCCCTCTGTTTCAGCCCCTCTGATTCAGCCCGTCTGATTCAGCCCCTCTGTTTCTCGCCCTCTGTTTCAGCCACTCTGTTTCAGCCCCTCTGTTTCTTGCCCTCTGTTTCAGCCCCTCTGTTTCTCGCCCTCTGTTTAAGCCCCTCTGTTTCTAGCCCTCTGTTTCAGCCCCTCTGTTTCTCGCCCTCTGTTTCAGTCCCTCTGTTTCGCACTCTCTGTTTCTGCCCCTCTGTTTCAGTCCCTCTGTTTCTCGCCCTCTGTTTCTGCCCGTCTGTTTCTCGCCCTCTGTTTCAGCCCCTCTGTTTCTCGCCCTCTGTTTCAGCCCCTCTGTTTCTCGCCCTCTGTTTCATCCCCTCTCTTTCTTGCCCTCTGTTTCAGCCACTCTGTTTCTCGCCCTCTGTTTCAGCCTCTCTGTTTCTCGCCCTCTGTTTCAGACCCTCTGTTTCTGCTCCTCTGTTTCTCGCCCTCTGTTCCAGCCCCTCTGTTTCTCGCCCTCTGTTTCAGTCCCTCTGTTTCTCGCCCTCTGTTTCAGCCCCTCTGTTTCAGCCCCTCTGTTTCTCGCCCTCTGTTTCAGCCCCTCTGTTTCAGCCCCTCTGATTCAGCCCGTGTGATTCAGCCCCTCTGTTTCAGCCCCTCTGTTTCTCGCCCTCTGTTTCAGCCCCTCTGTTTCTCGCCCTCTGTTTCAGCCCCTCTGTTTCTCGCCCTCTGTTTCAGTCCCTCTGTTTCGCGCTCTCTGTTCCAGCCCCTTTGTTTCAGTCCCTCTGTTTCTCGCCCTCTGTTTCTGCACGTCTGTTTCTCGCCCTCTGTTTCAGCCCCTCTGTTTCTCGCCCTCTCTTTCAGTCCCTCTGTTTCTCGCCCTCTGTTTCAGCCCCTATGATTCAGCCCCTCTGTTTCAGCCCCTCTGAATCAGCCCCTCTGATTCAGCCCCTCTGTTTCAGCCCTTCTGTTTCACCCCTCTGTTTCTCCCTCTGTTTCAGCCCCTCTGTTTCTCACCCTCTGTTTCAGCCCCTCTGTTCAGCCCCACTGTTTCTCGCCCTCTGTTTCAGCCCCTCTGTTTCTCGCCCTCTGTTTCAGCCCCTCTGTTTCTCGCCCTCTGTTTCAGCCCCTCTGTTTCAGCCCCTCTGTTTCAGCCCCTCTGTATCTCGCCCTCTGTTTCTCGCCCTCTGTTTCAGCCCCTCTGTTTCTCGCCCTCTGTTTCAGCCCCTCTGTTTCAGCCCCTCTGTTTCAGCCCCTCTGATTCAGCCCGTCTAATTCAGCCCCTCTGTTTCTCGCCCTCTGTTTCAGCCCCTCTGTTTCAGCCCCTCTGTATCTCGCCCTCTGTTTCTCGCCCTCTGTTTCAGCCACTCTGTTTCTCGCCCTCTGTTTCAGCCTCACTGTTTCTCGCCCTCTGTTTCAGACCCTCTGTTTCAGCCCCTCTGTTTCAGCCCCTCTGTATCAGCCCCTCTGTTTCTCGCCCTCTGTTTCAGCCCCTCTGTTTCTCGCCCTCTGTTTCAGCCTCTCTGTTTCTCGCCCTCTGTTTCAGCCCCTCTGTTTCAGCCCCTCTGTTTCAGCCCCTCTGTTTCTCGCCCTCTGTTCCAGCCACTCTGTTTCAGCCCCTCTGTTTCTTGCCCTCTGTTTCAGCCCTTCTGATTCAGCCCCTCTGATTCAGCCCCTTTGTTTCTCGCCCTCTGTTTCAGCCCCTGTGTTTCTGCCCTTCTGTTTCAGCCTCTCTGTTTCAGCCCCTCTGTTTCTTGCCCTCTGTTTCAGCCCCTCTGTTTCTCGACCTCTGTTTCAGTCCCTCTGTTTCACGCCATCTGTTTCAGCCCCTCTGTTTCGCGCTCTCTGTTTCAGCCCCTCTGTTTCTGCTCCTCTGTTTCTCGCCCTCTGTTTCAGCCCCTCTGTTTCTCGCCCTCTGTTTCAGACCCTCTGTTTCTCGCCCTCTGTATCAGCTCCTCAGTTTCAGCCCCTCTGTTTCAGCCCATCTGTTTCTCGCCCTCTGTTTCAGCCCCTCTGTTTCTCGCCCTCTGTTTCAGCCCCTCTATTTCTCGCCCTCTGTTTCAGCCCCTCTGTTTTAGCCCCACTGTTTCAGCCCCTTTGTTTCAGCCCCTCTGTTTCTCGCCCTCTGTTTCAGCCGCTCTGTTTCTCGCCCTCTGTATCATCCCCTCTGTTTCAGCCCCTCTGTTTCAGTCCCTCTGTTTCTCGCCCTCTGTTTCAGCCCATCTGTTTCAGCCCCTCTGTTTCTCGCCCTCTGTTTCAGCCCCTCTGTTTCTTGCCCTCAGTTTCAGCCACTCTGTTTCTCGCCCTCTGTTTCAGCCTCTCTGTATCTCGCCCTCTGTTTCAGCCCCTCTGTTTCAGCCCCTCTGTTTCAGCCCCTCTGTTTCAGCCCCTCTCTTTCAGCCCTCTGTTTCTCGCCCTCTGTTTCAGGCCCACTGTTTCTCGCCCTCTGTTTCAGCCTCTCTGTTTCTCGCCCTCTGTTTCAGCCCCTCTCTTTCAGCCCCTCTGTTTCTCGCCCTCTGTTTCAGCCCCGCTATTTCTCGCCCTCTGTTTCAGCCCCTCTGTTTTAGCCCCACTGTTTCAGCCCCTTTGTTTCAGCCCCTCTGTTTCTCGCCCTCAGTTTCAGCCACTCTGTTTCTCGCCCTCTGTTTCAGCCTCTCTGTATCTCGCCCTCTGTTTCAGCCCCTCTGTTTCAGCCCCTCTGTTTTCAGCCCCTCTGATTAAGCCCATCTGTTTCTCGCCCTCTGTTTCAGCCCCTCTGTTTCTCACCCTCTGTTTCCGACCCTCTGTTTCTCGCCCTCTGTTTCAGCCCCTCTGTTTCAGCCCATCTGTTTCTCGCCCTCTGTTTCAGCCCCTCTGTGTCTCGCCCTCTGTATCAGCCCCTCTATTTCTCGCCCTCTGTTTCAGCCCCTCTGTTTTAGCCCCACTGTTTCAGCCCCTTTGTTTCAGCCCCTCTGGTTCTCGCCCTCTGTTTCAGCCGCTCTGTTTCTCGCCCTCTGTATCATCCCCTCTGTTTCAGCCCCTCTGTTTCAGTCCCTCTGTTTCTCGCCCTCTGTTTCAGCCCCTCTGTTTCAGCCCCTCTGTTTCTCGCCCTCTGTTTCAGCCCCTCTGTTTCAGCCCCTCTGTTTCAGCCCTCTGTTTCTCGCCCTCTGTTTCAGGCCCTCTGTTTCTCGCACTCTGTTTCAGCCTCTCTGTTTCTCGCCCACTGTTTCAGCCCCTCTCTTTCAGCCCCTCTGTTTCTCGCCCTCTGTTTCAGCCCCTGTATTTCTCGCCCTCTGTTTCAGCCCCTCTGTTTTAGCCCCACTGTTTCAGCCCCTTTGTTTCAGCCCCTCTGTTTCTCGCCCTCTGTTTCAGCCGCTCTGTTTCTCGCCCTCTGTATCAGCCCCTCTGTTTCAGCCCCTCTGTTTCAGTCCCTCTGTTTCTCGCCCTCTGTTTCAGCCCCTCTGTTTCAGCCCCTCTGTTTCTCGCCCTCTGTTTCAGCCCCTCTGTTTCTTGCCCTCTTTTTCAGCCACTCTGTTTCTCGCCCTCTGTTTCAGCCTCTCTGTATCTCGCCCTCTGTTTCAGCCCCTCTGTTTCAGCCCCTCTGTTTCAGCCACTCTGTTTCAGCCCTCTGTTTCTCGCCCTCTGTTTCAGGCCCTCTGCTTCTCGCCCTCTGTTTCAGCCTCTCTGTTTCTCGCCCTCTGTTTCAGCCCCTCTCTTTCAGCCCCTCTGTATCTCGCCCTCTGTTTCAGCCCCTCTGTTTCTGGACCTCTGTATCAGCCGCTTTGTTTCAGCCCCTCTGTTTCAGCCCCTCTTTTTCAGCCACACTGTTTCTCGCCGTCTGTTTCTCGCCCTCTGTTTCAGCCTCTCTGTTTCTCGCCCTCTGTTTCAGCCCCTTTGTTTCAGCCCCTGTGATTCAGCCCGTCTGATTCAGCCCCTCTGTTTCAGCCCCTCTGTTTCTCGACCTCTGTTTCAGCCCCTCTGTTTCTCGCCCTCTGTTTCAGCCTCTCTGTTTCTCGCCCTCTGTTTCAGCCCCTCTGTTTCAGCCCCTCTGTTTCAGCCCCTCTGTTTCTCGCCCTCTGTTCCAGCCACTCTGTTTCAGCCCCTCTGTTTCTTGCCCTCTGTTTCAGCCCTTCTGATTCAGCACCTCTGATTCAGCCCGTCTGATTCAGCCCCTCTGTTTCTCGCCCTCTGTTTCAGCCACTCTGTTTCAGCCCCTCTGTTTCTTGCCCTCTGTTTCAGCCCCTCTGTTTCTCGCCCTCTGTTTAAGCCCCTCTGTTTCTAGCCCTCTGTTTCAGCCCCTCTGTTTCTCGCCCTCTGTTTCAGTCCCTGTGTTTCGCACTCTCTGTTTCTGCCCCTCTGTTTCAGTCCCTCTGTTTCTCGCCCTCTGTTTCTGCCCGTCTGTTTCTCGCCCTCTGTTTCAGCCCCTCTGTTTCTCGCCCTCTGTTTCAGCCCCTCTGTTTCTCGCCCTCTGTTTCAGCCCCTCTCTTTCTTGCCCTCTGTTTCAGCCACTCTGTTTCTCGCCCTCTGTTTCAGCCTCTCTGTTTCTCGCCCTCTGTTTCAGACCCTCTGTTTCAGCCCCTCTGTTTCAGCCCCTCTGTTTCAGCCCCTCTGTTTCTCGCCCTCTGTTTCAGCCCCTCTGTTTCTCGCCCTCTGTTTCAGCCTCTCTGTTTCTCGCCCTCTGTTTCAGCCCCTCTGTTTCAGCCCCTCTGTTTCAGCCCCTCTGTTTCACGCCCTCTGTTCCAGCCACTCTGTTTCAGCCCCTCTGTTTCTTGCCCTCTGTTTCAGCCCTTCTGATTCAGCACCTCTGATTCAGCCCCTTTGTTTCTCGCCCTCTGTTTCAGCCCCTGTGTTTCTGCCCTTCTGTTTCAGCCTCTCTGTTTCAGCCCCTCTGTTTCTTGCCCTCTGTTTCAGCCCCTCTGTTTCTCGACCTCTGTTTCAGTCCCTCTGTTTCACGCCATCTGTTTCAGCCCCTCTGTTTCGCGCTCTCTGTTTCAGCCTCTCTGTTTCTGCTCCTCTGTTTCTCGCCCTCTGTTTCAGCCCCTCTGTTTCTCGCCCTCTGTTTCAGTCCCTCTGTTTCTCGCCCTCTGTTTCAGCCCCTCTGTTTCAGCCCCTCCGTTTCTCGCCCTCTGTTTCAGCCCCTCTGTTTCAGCCCCTCTGATTCAGCCCGTGTGATTCAGCCCCTCTATTTCAGCCCCTCTGTTTCTCGCCCTCTGTTTCAGCCCCTCTGTTTCTCGCCCTCTGTTTCAGCCCCTCTGTTTCTCGCCCTCTGTTTCAGTCCCTCTGTTTCGCACTCTCTGTTTCAGCCCCTCTGTTTCTTGCCCTCTGTTTCAGCCCCTCTGTTTCTCGCCCTCTGTTTAAGCCCCTCTGTTTCTAGCCCTCTGTTTCAGCCCCTCTGTTTCTCGCCCTCTGTTTCAGTCCCTCTGTTTCGCACTCTCTGTTTCTGCCCCTCTGTTTCAGTCCCTCTGTTTCTCGCCCTCTGTTTCTGCCCGTCTGTTTCTCGCCCTCTGTTTCAGCCCCTCTGTTTCTCGCCCTCTGTTTCAGCCCCTCTGTTTCTCGCCCTCTGTTTCAGCCCCTCTCTTTCTTGCCCTCTGTTTCAGCCACTCTGTTTCTCGCCCTCTGTTTCAGCCTCTCTGTTTCTCGCCCTCTGTTTCAGACCCTCTGTTTCAGCCCCTCTGTTTCAGCCCCTCTGTTTCAGCCCCTCTGTTTCTCGCCCTCTGTTTCAGCCCCTCTGTTTCTCGCCCTCTGTTTCAGCCTCTCTGTTTCTCGCCCTCTGTTTCAGCCCCTCTGTTTCAGCCCCTCTGTTTCAGCCCCTCTGTTTCTCGCCCTCTGTTCCAGCCACTCTGTTTCAGCCCCTCTGTTTCTTGCCCTCTGTTTCAGCCCTTCTGATTCAGCACCTCTGATTCAGCCCCTTTGTTTCTCGCCCTCTGTTTCAGCCCCTGTGTTTCTGCCCTTCTGTTTCAGCCTCTCTGTTTCAGCCCCTCTGTTTCTTGCCCTCTGTTTCAGCCCCTCTGTTTCTCGACCTCTGTTTCAGTCCCTCTGTTTCACGCCATCTGTTTCAGCCCCTCTGTTTCGCGCTCTCTGTTTCAGCCCCTCTGTTTCTGCTCCTCTGTTTCTCGCCCTCTGTTTCAGCCCCTCTGTTTCTCGCCCTCTGTTTGAGTCCCTCTGTTTCTCGCCCTCTGTTTCAGCCCCTCTGTTTCAGCCCCTCTGTTTCTCGCCCTCTGTTTCAGCCCCTCTGTTTCAGCCCCTCTGATTCAGCCCGTGTGATTCAGCCCCTCTGTTTCAGCCCCTCTGTTTCTCGCCCTCTGTTTCAGCCCCTCTGTTTCTCGCCCTCTGTTTCAGCCCCTCTGTTTCTCGCCCTCTGTTTCAGTCCCTCTGTTTCGCGCTCTCTGTTCCAGCCCCTTTGTTTCAGTCCCTCTGTTTCTCGCCCTCTGTTTCTGCCCCTCTGTTTCAGCCCCTCTGTTTCAGCCCATCTGTTTCTCGCCCGCTGTTCCAGCCACTCTGTTTCAGCCCCTCTGTTTCTTGCCCTCTGTTTCAGCCCTTCTGATTCAGCCCCTCTGATTCAGCCCCTTTGTTTCTCGCCCTCTGTTTCAGCCCCTCTGTTTCTGCCCTTCTGTTTCAGCCTCTCTGTTTCAGCCCCTCTGTTTCTTGCCCTCTGTTTCAGCCCCTCTGTTTCTCGCCCTCTGTATCAGCCCCTCTGTTTCAGCCCCTCTGTTTCAGTCCCTCTGTTTCTCGCCCTCTGTTTCAGCCCCTCTGTTTCAGCCCCTCTGTTTCTCGCCCTCTGTTTCAGCCCCTCTGTTTCAGCCCCTCTGATTCAGCCCGTGTGATTCAGCCCCTCTGTTTCAGCCCCTCTGTTTCTCGCCCTCTGTTTCAGCCCCTCTGTTTCTCGCCCTCTGTTTCAGCCCCTCTGTTTCTCGCCCTCTGTTTCAGTCCCTCTGTTTCGCGCTCTCTGTTCCAGCCCCTTTGTTTCAGTCCCTCTGTTTCTCGCCCTCTGTTTCTGCACGTCTGTTTCTCGCCCTCTGTTTCAGCCCCTCTGTTTCTCGCACTCTCTTTCAGTCCCTCTGTTTCTCGCCCTCTGTTTCAGCCCCTCTGATTCAGCCCCTCTGTTTCAGCCCCTCTGAATCAGCCCCTCTGATTCAGCCCCTCTGTTTCAGCCCCTCTGTTTCACCCCTCTGTTTCTCCCTCTGTTTCAGCCCCTCTGTTTCTCACCCTCTGTTTCAGCCCCTCTGTTTCAGCCCCACTGTTTCTCGCCCTCTGTTTCAGCCCCTCTGTTTCTCGCCCTCTGTTTCAGCCCCTCTGTTTCTCGCCCTCTGAAACCGCCCCTCTGTTTCAGCCCCTCTGTTTCAGCCCCTCTGTTTCAGCCCCTCTGTATCTTGCCCTCTGTTTCTCGCCCTCTGTTTCAGCCCCTCTGTTTCTCGCCCTCTGTTTCAGCCCCTCTGTTTCAGCCCCTCTGATTCAGCCCGTCTGATTCAGCCCCTCTGTTTCTCGCACTCTGTTTCAGCCACTCTGTTTCAGCCCCTCTGTTTCTTGCCCTCTGTTTCAGCCCCTCTGTTTCTCGCCCTCTGTTTAAGCCCCTCTGTTTCTAGCCCTCTGTTTCAGCCCCTCTGTTTCTCGCCCTCTGTTTCAGTCCCTCTGTTTCGCACTCTCTGTTTCTGCCCCTCTGTTTCAGTCCCTCTGTTTCTCGCCCTCTGTTTCTGCCCGTCTGTTTCTCGCCCTCTGTTTCAGCCCCTCTGTTTCTCGCCCTCTGTTTCAGCCCCTCTGTTTCTCGCCCTCTGTTTCAGCCCCTCTCTTTCTCGCCCTCTGTTTCAGCCTCTCTGTTTCTCGCCCTCTGTTTCAGACCCTCTGTTTCTGCTCCTCTGTTTCTCGCCCTCTGTTCCAGCCCCTCTGTTTCTCGCCCTCTGTTTCAGTCCCTCTGTTTCTCGCCCTCTGTTTCAGCCCCTCTGTTTCAGCCCCTCTGTTTCTCGCCCTCTGTTTCAGCCCCTCTGTTTCAGCCCCTCTGATTCAGCCCGTGTGATTCAGCCCCTCTGTTTCAGCCCCTCTGTTTCTCGCCCTCTGTTTCAGCCCCTCTGTTTCTCGCCCTCTGTTTCAGCCCCTCTGTTTCTCGCCCTCTGTTTCAGTCCCTCTGTTTCGCGCTCTCTGTTCCAGCCCCTTTGTTTCAGTCCCTCTGTTTCTCGCCCTCTGTTTCTGCACGTCTGTTTCTCGCCCTCTGTTTCAGCCCCTCTGTTTCTCGCCCTCTCTTTCAGTCCCTCTGTTTCTCGCCCTCTGTTTCAGCCCCTATGATTCAGCCCCTCTGTTTCAGCCCCTCTGAATCAGCCCCTCTGATTCAGCCCCTCTGTTTCAGCCCTTCTGTTTCACCCCTCTGTTTCTCCCTCTGTTTCAGCCCCTCTGTTTCTCACCCTCTGTTTCAGCCCCTCTGTTCAGCCCCACTGTTTCTCGCCCTCTGTTTCAGCCCCTCTGTTTCTCGCCCTCTGTTTCAGCCCCTCTGTTTCTCGCCCTCTGTTTCAGCCCCTCTGTTTCAGCCCCTCTGTTTCAGCCCCTCTGTATCTCGCCCTCTGTTTCTCGCCCTCTGTTTCAGCCCCTCTGTTTCTCGCCCTCTGTTTCAGCCCCTCTGTTTCAGCCCCTCTGATTCAGCCCGTCTAATTCAGCCCCTCTGTTTCTCGCCCTCTGTTTCAGCCCCTCTGTTTCAGCCCCTCTGTATCTCGCCCTCTGTTTCTCGCCCTCTGTTTGAGCCACTCTGTTTCTCGCCCTCTGTTTCAGCCTCACTGTTTCTCGCCCTCTGTTTCAGCCCCTCTGTTTCTCGCCCTCTGTTTCAGCCCCTCTGTATCAGCCCCTCTGTTTCTCGCCCTCTGTTTCAGCCCCTCTGTTTCTCGCCCTCTGTTTCAGCCTCTCTGTTTCTCGCCCTCTGTTTCAGCCCCTCTGTTTCAGCCCCTCTGTTTCAGCCCCTCTGTTTCTCGCCCTCTGTTCCAGCCACTCTGTTTCAGCCCCTCTGTTTCTTGCCCTCTGTTTCAGCCCTTCTGATTCAGCCCCTCTGATTCAGCCCCTTTGTTTCTCGCCCTCTGTTTCAGCCCCTGTGTTTCTGCCCTTCTGTTTCAGCCTCTCTGTTTCAGCCCCTCTGTTTCTTGCCCTCTGTTTCAGCCCCTCTGTTTCTCGACCTCTGTTTCAGTCCCTCTGTTTCACGCCATCTGTTTCAGCCCCTCTGTTTCGCGCTCTCTGTTTCAGCCCCTCTGTTTCTGCTCCTCTGTTTCTCGCCCTCTGTTTCAGCCCCTCTGTTTCTCGCCCTCTGTTTCAGACCCTCTGTTTCTCGCCCTCTGTATCAGCTCCTCAGTTTCAGCCCCTCTGTTTCAGCCCATCTGTTTCTCGCCCTCTGTTTCAGCCCCTCTGTTTCTCGCCCTCTGTTTCAGCCCCTCTATTTCTCGCCCTCTGTTTCAGCCCCTCTGTTTTAGCCCCACTGTTTCAGCCCCTTTGTTTCAGCCCCTCTGTTTCTCGCCCTCTGTTTCAGCGGCTCTGTTTCTCGCCCTCTGTATCATCCCCTCTGTTTCAGCCCCTCTGTTTCAGTCCCTCTGTTTCTCGCCCTCTGTTTCAGCCCATCTGTTTCAGCCCCTCTGTTTCTCGCCCTCTGTTTCAGCCCCTCTGTTTCTTGCCCTCAGTTTCAGCCACTCTGTTTCTCGCCCTCTGTTTCAGCCTCTCTGTATCTCGCCCTCTGTTTCAGCCCCTCTGTTTCAGCCCCTCTGTTTCAGCCCCTCTGTTTCAGCCCCTCTCTTTCAGCCCTCTGTTTCTCGCCCTCTGTTTCAGGCCCACTGTTTCTCGCCCTCTGTTTCAGCCTCTCTGTTTCTCGCCCTCTGTTTCAGCCCCTCTCTTTCAGCCCCTCTGTTTCTCGCTCTCTGTTTCAGCCCCGCTATTTCTCGCCCTCTGTTTCAGCCCCTCTGTTTTAGCCCCACTGTTTCAGCCCCTTTGTTTCAGCCCCTCTGTTTCTCGCCCTCAGTTTCAGCCACTCTGTTTCTCGCCCTCTGTTTCAGCCTCCCTGTATCTCGCCCTCTGTTTCAGCCCCTCTGTTTCAGCCCCTCTGTTTTCAGCCCCTCTGATTAAGCCCATCTGTTTCTCGCCCTCTGTTTCAGCCCCTCTGTTTCTCACCCTCTGTTTCCGACCCTCTGTTTCTCGCCCTCTGTTTCAGCCCCTCTGTTTCAGCCCATCTGTTTCTCGCCCTCTGTTTCAGCCCCTCTGTGTCTCGCCCTCTGTATCAGCCCCTCTATTTCTCGCCCTCTGTTTCAGCCCCTCTGTTTTAGCCCCACTGTTTCAGCCCCTTTGTTTCAGCCCCTCTGGTTCTCGCCCTCTGTTTCAGCCGCTCTGTTTCTCGCCCTCTGTATCATCCCCTCTGTTTCAGCCCCTCTGTTTCAGTCCCTCTGTTTCTCGCCCTCTGTTTCAGCCCCTCTGTTTCAGCCCCTCTGTTTCTCGCCCTCTGTTTCAGCCCCTCTGTTTCAGCCCCTCTGTTTCAGCCCTCTGTTTCTCGCCCTCTGTTTCAGGCCCTCTGTTTCTCGCACTCTGTTTCAGCCTCTCTGTTTCTCGCCCACTGTTTCAGCCCCTCTCTTTCAGCCCCTCTGTTTCTCGCCCTCTGTTTCAGCCCCTGTATTTCTCGCCCTCTGTTTCAGCCCCTCTGTTTTAGCCCCACTGTTTCAGCCCCTTTGTTTCAGCCCCTCTGTTTCTCGCCCTCTGTTTCAGCCGCTCTGTTTCTCGCCCTCTGTATCAGCCCCTCTGTTTCAGCCCCTCTGTTTCAGTCCCTCTGTTTCTCGCCCTCTGTTTCAGCCCCTCTGTTTCAGCCCCTCTGTTTCTCGCCCTCTGTTTCAGCCCCTCTGTTTCTTGCCCTCTTTTTCAGCCACTCTGTTTCTCGCCCTCTGTTTCAGCCTCTCTGTATCTCGCCCTCTGTTTCAGCCCCTCTGTTTCAGCCCCTCTGTTTCAGCCACTCTGTTTCAGCCCTCTGTTTCTCGCCCTCTGTTTCAGGCCCTCTGCTTCTCGCCCTCTGTTTCAGCCTCTCTGTTTCTCGCCCTCTGTTTCAGCCCCTCTCTTTCAGCCCCTCTGTATCTCGCCCTCTGTTTCAGCCCCTCTGTTTCTGGACCTCTGTATCAGCCGCTTTGTTTCAGCCCCTCTGTTTCAGCCCCTCTTTTTCAGCCCCACTGTTTCTCGCCGTCTGTTTCTCGCCCTCTGTTTCAGCCTCTCTGTTTCTCGCCCTCTGTTTCAGCCCCTTTGTTTCAGCCCCTGTGATTCAGCCCGTCTGATTCAGCCCCTCTGTTTCAGCCCCTCTGTTTCTCGACCTCTGTTTCAGCCCCTCTGTTTCTCGCCCTCTGTTTCAGCCCCTCTGTTTCTCGCCCTCTGTTTCAGTCCCTCTGTTTCGCGCTCTCTGTTCCAGCCCCTTTGTTTCAGTCCCTCTGTTTCTCGCCGTCTGTTTCTGCACGTCTGTTTCTCGCCCTCTGTTTCAGCCCCTCTGTTTCTCGCCCTCTGTTTCAGCCCCTCTGATTCAGCCCCTCTGTTTCAGCCCCTCTGAATCAGCCCCTCTGTTTCAGCCCCTCTGTTTCTCACTCTGTTTCAGCCCCTCTGTTTCTCACCCTCTGTTTCAGCCCCTCTGTTTCAGCCCCTCTGTTTCTCGCCCTCTGTTTCAGCCTCTCTGTTTCTCGCCCTCTGTTTCAGCCCCTCTGTTTCTCGCCCTCTGTTTCAGCCCCTCTGTTTCTCGCCCTCTGTTTCAGCCTCTCTGTTTCTCGCCCTCTGTTTCAGCCCCTCTGTTTCAGCCCCTCTGTTTCAGCCCCTCTGTTTCTCGCCCTCTGTTCCAGCCACTCTGTTTCAGCCCCTCTGTTTCTTGCCCTCTGTTTCAGCCCTTCTGATTCAGCCCCTCTGATTCAGCCCCTTTGTTTCTCGCCCTCTGTTTCAGCCCCTGTGTTTCTGCCCTTCTGTTTCAGCCTCTCTGTTTCAGCCCCTCTGTTTCTTGCCCTCTGTTTCAGCCCCTCTGTTTCTCGACCTCTGTTTCAGTCCCTCTGTTTCACGCCATCTGTTTCAGCCCCTCTGTTTCGCGCTCTCTGTTTCAGCCCCTCTGTTTCTGCTCCTCTGTTTCTCGCCCTCTGTTTCAGCCCCTCTGTTTCTCGCCCTCTGTTTCAGACCCTCTGTTTCTCGCCCTCTGTATCAGCTCCTCAGTTTCAGCCCCTCTGTTTCAGCCCATCTGTTTCTCGCCCTCTGTTTCAGCCCCTCTGTTTCTCGCCCTCTGTTTCAGCCCCTCTATTTCTCGCCCTCTGTTTCAGCCCCTCTGTTTTAGCCCCACTGTTTCAGCCCCTTTGTTTCAGCCCCTCTGTTTCTCGCCCTCTGTTTCAGCCGCTCTGTTTCTCGCCCTCTGTATCATCCCCTCTGTTTCAGCCCCTCTGTTTCAGTCCCTCTGTTTCTCGCCCTCTGTTTCAGCCCCTCTGTTTCAGCCCCTCTGTTTCTCGCCCTCTGTTTCTGCCCCTCTGTTTCTTGCCCTCAGTTTCAGCCACTCTGTTTCTCGCCCTCTGTTTCAGCCTCTCTGTATCTCGCCCTCTGTTTCAGCCCCTCTGTTTCAGCCCCTCTGTTTTCAGCCCCTCTGATTAAGCCCATCTGTTTCTCGCCCTCTGTTTCAGCCCCTCTGTTTCTCACCCTCTGTTTCAGACCCTCTGTTTCTCGCCCTCTGTTTCAGCCCCTCTGTTTCAGCCCATCTGTTTCTCGCCCTCTGTTTCAGCCCCTCTGTGTCTCGCCCTCTGTATCAGCCCCTCTATTTCTCGCCCTCTGTTTCAGCCCCTTTGTTTTAGCCCCACTGTTTCAGCCCCTTTGTTTCAGCCCCTCTGGTTCTCGCCCTCTGTTTCAGCCGCTCTGTTTCTCGCCCTCTGTATCATCCCCTCTGTTTCAGCCCCTCTGTTTCAGTCCCTCTGTTTCTCGCCCTCTGTTTCAGCCCCTCTGTTTCAGCCCCTCTGTTTCTCGCCCTCTGTTTCAGCCCCTCTGTTTCAGCCCCTCTGTTTCAGCCCTCTGTTTCTCGCCCTCTGTTTCAGGCCCTCTGTTTCTCGCCCTCTGTTTCAGCCTCTCTGTTTCTCGCCCACTGTTTCAGCCCCTCTCTTTCAGCCCCTCTGTTTCTCGCCCTCTGTTTCAGCCCCTCTATTTCTCGCCCTCTGTTTCAGCCCCTCTGTTTTAGCCCCACTGTTTCAGCCCCTTTGTTTCAGCCCCTCTGTTTCTCGCCCTCTGTTTCAGCCGCTCTGTTTCTCGCCCTCTGTATCAGCCCCTCTGTTTCAGCCCCTCTGTTTCAGTCCCTCTGTTTCTCGCCCTCTGTTTCAGCCCCTCTGTTTCAGCCCCTCTGTTTCTCGCCCTCTGTTTCAGCCCCTCTGTTTCTTGCCCTCTTTTTCAGCCACTCTGTTTCTCGCCCTCTGTTTCAGCCTCTCTGTATCTCGCCCTCTGTTTCAGCCCCTCTGTTTCAGCCCCTCTGTTTCAGCCACTCTGTTTCAGCCCTCTGTTTCTCGCCCTCTGTTTCAGGCCCTCTGCTTCTCGCCCTCTGTTTCAGCCTCTCTGTTTCTCGCCCTCTGTTTCAGCCCCTCTCTTTCAGCCCCTCTGTATCTCGCCCTCTGTTTCAGCCCCTCTGTTTCTGGACCTCTGTATCAGCCGCTTTGTTTCAGCCCCTCTGTTTCAGCCCCTCTTTTTCAGCCCCACTGTTTCTCGCCGTCTGTTTCTCGCCCTCTGTTTCAGCCTCTCTGTTTCTCGCCCTCTGTTTCAGCCCCTTTGTTTCAGCCCCTGTGATTCAGCCCGTCTGATTCAGCCCCTCTGTTTCAGCCCCTCTGTTTCTCGACCTCTGTTTCAGTCCCTCTGTTTCGCGCTCTCTGTTCCAGCCCCTTTGTTTCAGTCCCTCTGTTTCTCGCCGTCTGTTTCTGCACGTCTGTTTCTCGCCCTCTGTTTCAGCCCCTCTGATTCAGCCCCTCTGTTTCAGCCCCTCTGAATTTGCCCCTCTGTTTCAGCCCCTCTGTTTCTCCCTCTGTTTCAGCCCCTCTGTTTCTCACCCTCTGTTTCAGCCCCTCTGTTTCAGCCCCTCTGTTTCTCGCCCTCTGTTTCAGCCTCTCTGTTTCTCGCCCTCTGTTTCAGCCCCTCTGTTTCTCGCCCTCTGTTTCAGCCCCTCTGTTTCTCGCCCTCTGTTTCAGCCCCTCTGTTTCAGCCCCTCTGTATCTCGCCCTCTGTTTCTCGCCCTCTGTTTCAGCCCCTCTGTTTCTCGCCCTCTGTTTCAGCCCCTCTGTTTCAGACCCTCTGATTCAGCCCGTCTGATTCAGCCCCTCTGTTTCTCGCCCTCTGTTTCAGCCACTCTGTTTCAGCCCCTCTGATACTTGCCCTCTGTTTCAGCCCCTCTGTTTCTCGCCCTCTGTTTAATCCCCTCTGTTTCTCGACCTCTGTTTCAGCCCCTCTGTTTCGCGCTCTCTGTTTCAGCCCCTCTGTTTCTGCTCCTCTGTTTCTCGCCCTCTGTTTCTGCCCCTCTGTTTCTCGCCCTCTGTTTCAGCCCCTCTGTTTCTCGCCCTCTGTTTCAGCCTCTCTGTTTCTCGCCCTCTGTTTCAGCCCCTCTGTTTCTCGCCCTCAGTTTCAGCCACTCTGTTTCTCGCCCTCTGTTTCAGCCTCTCTGTATCTCGCCCTCTGTTTCAGCCCCTCTGTTTCAGCCCCTCTGTTTTCAGCCCCTCTGATTAAGCCCATCTGTTTCTCGCCCTCTGTTTCAGCCCCTCTGTTTCTCACCCTCTGTTTCCGACCCTCTGTTTCTCGCCCTCTGTTTCAGCCCCTCTGTTTCAGCCCATCTGTTTCTCGCCCTCTGTTTCAGCCCCTCTGTGTCTCGCCCTCTGTATCAGCCCCTCTATTTCTCGCCCTCTGTTTCAGCCCCTCTGTTTTAGCCCCACTGTTTCAGCCCCTTTGTTTCAGCCCCTCTGGTTCTCGCCCTCTGTTTCAGCCGCTCTGTTTCTCGCCCTCTGTATCATCCCCTCTGTTTCAGCCCCTCTGTTTCAGTCCCTCTGTTTCTCGCCCTCTGTTTCAGCCCCTCTGTTTCAGCCCCTCTGTTTCTCGCCCTCTGTTTCAGCCCCTCTGTTTCAGCCCCTCTGTTTCAGCCCTCTGTTTCTCGCCCTCTGTTTCAGGCCCTCTGTTTCTCGCACTCTGTTTCAGCCTCTCTGTTTCTCGCCCACTGTTTCAGCCCCTCTCTTTCAGCCCCTCTGTTTCTCGCCCTCTGTTTCAGCCCCTGTATTTCTCGCCCTCTGTTTCAGCCCCTCTGTTTTAGCCCCACTGTTTCAGCCCCTTTGTTTCAGCCCCTCTGTTTCTCGCCCTCTGTTTCAGCCGCACTGTTTCTCGCCCTCTGTATCAGCCCCTCTGTTTCAGCCCCTCTGTTTCAGTCCCTCTGTTTCTCGCCCTCTGTTTCAGCCCCTCTGTTTCAGCCCCTCTGTTTCTCGCCCTCTGTTTCAGCCCCTCTGTTTCTTGCCCTCTTTTTCAGCCACTCTGTTTCTCGCCCTCTGTTTCAGCCTCTCTGTATCTCGCCCTCTGTTTCAGCCCCTCTGTTTCAGCCCCTCTGTTTCAGCCACTCTGTTTCAGCCCTCTGTTTCTCGCCCTCTGTTTCAGGCCCTCTGCTTCTCGCCCTCTGTTTCAGCCTCTCTGTTTCTCGCCCTCTGTTTCAGCCCCTCTCTTTCAGCCCCTCTGTATCTCGCCCTCTGTTTCAGCCCCTCTGTTTCTGGACCTCTGTATCAGCCGCTTTGTTTCAGCCCCTCTGTTTCAGCCCCTCTTTTTCAGCCCCACTGTTTCTCGCCGTCTGTTTCTCGCCCTCTGTTTCAGCCTCTCTGTTTCTCGCCCTCTGTTTCAGCCCCTTTGTTTCAGCCCCTGTGATTCAGCCCGTCTGATTCAGCCCCTCTGTTTCAGCCCCTCTGTTTCTCGACCTCTGTTTCAGCCCCTCTGTTTCTCGCCCTCTGTTTCAGCCCCTCTGTTTCTCGCCCTCTGTTTCAGTCCCTCTGTTTCGCGCTCTCTGTTCCAGCCCCTTTGTTTCAGTCCCTCTGTTTCTCGCCGTCTGTTTCTGCACGTCTGTTTCTCGCCCTCTGTTTCAGCCCCTCTGTTTCTCGCCCTCTGTTTCAGCCCCTCTGATTCAGCCCCTCTGTTTCAGCCCCTCTGAATCAGCCCCTCTGTTTCAGCCCCTCTGTTTCTCACTCTGTTTCAGCCCCTCTGTTTCTCACCCTCTGTTTCAGCCCCTCTGTTTCAGCCCCTCTGTTTCTCGCCCTCTGTTTCAGCCTCTCTGTTTCTCGCCCTCTGTTTCAGCCCCTCTGTTTCTCGCCCTCTGTTTCAGCCCCTCTGTTTCTCGCCCTCTGTTTCAGCCTCTCTGTTTCTCGCCCTCTGTTTCAGCCCCTCTGTTTCAGCCCCTCTGTTTCAGCCCCTCTGTTTCTCGCCCTCTGTTCCAGCCACTCTGTTTCAGCCCCTCTGTTTCTTGCCCTCTGTTTCAGCCCTTCTGATTCAGCCCCTCTGATTCAGCCCCTTTGTTTCTCGCCCTCTGTTTCAGCCCCTGTGTTTCTGCCCTTCTGTTTCAGCCTCTCTGTTTCAGCCCCTCTGTTTCTTGCCCTCTGTTTCAGCCCCTCTGTTTCTCGACCTCTGTTTCAGTCCCTCTGTTTCACGCCATCTGTTTCAGCCCCTCTGTTTCGCGCTCTCTGTTTCAGCCCCTCTGTTTCTGCTCCTCTGTTTCTCGCCCTCTGTTTCAGCCCCTCTGTTTCTCGCCCTCTGTTTCAGACCCTCTGTTTCTCGCCCTCTGTATCAGCTCCTCAGTTTCAGCCCCTCTGTTTCAGCCCATCTGTTTCTCGCCCTCTGTTTCAGCCCCTCTGTTTCTCGCCCTCTGTTTCAGCCCCTCTATTTCTCGCCCTCTGTTTCAGCCCCTCTGTTTTAGCCCCACTGTTTCAGCCCCTTTGTTTCAGCCCCTCTGTTTCTCGCCCTCTGTTTCAGCCGCTCTGTTTCTCGCCCTCTGTATCATCCCCTCTGTTTCAGCCCCTCTGTTTCAGTCCCTCTGTTTCTCGCCCTCTGTTTCAGCCCCTCTGTTTCAGCCCCTCTGTTTCTCGCCCTCTGTTTCAGCCCCTCTGTTTCTTGCCCTCAGTTTCAGCCACTCTGTTTCTCGCCCTCTGTTTCAGCCTCTCTGTATCTCGCCCTCTGTTTCAGCCCCTCTGTTTCAGCCCCTCTGTTTCAGCCCCTCTGTTTCAGCCCGTCTGTTTCAGCCCTCTGTTTCTCGCCCTCTGTTTCAGGCCCTCTGTTTCTCGCCCTCTGTTTCAGCCTCTCTGTTTCTCGCCCTCTGTTTCAGCCCCTCTCTTTCAGCCCCTCTGTTTCTCGCCCTCTGTTTCAGCCCCGCTATTTCTCGCCCTCTGTTTCAGCCCCTCTGTTTTAGCCCCACTGTTTCAGCCCCTTTGTTTCAGCCCCTCTGTTTCTCGCCCTCAGTTTCAGCCACTCTGTTTCTCGCCCTCTGTTTCAGCCTCTCTGTAACTCGCCCTCTGTTTCAGCCCCTCTGTTTCAGCCCCTCTGTTTTCAGCCCCTCTGATTAAGCCCATCTGTTTCTCGCCCTCTGTTTCAGCCCCTCTGTTTCTCACCCTCTGTTTCAGACCCTCTGTTTCTCGCCCTCTGTTTCAGCCCCTCTGTTTCAGCCCATCTGTTTCTCGCCCTCTGTTTCAGCCCCTCTGTGTCTCGCCCTCTGTATCAGCCCCTCTATTTCTCGCCCTCTGTTTCAGCCCCTTTGTTTTAGCCCCACTGTTTCAGCCCCTTGGTTTCAGCCCCTCTGGTTCTCGCCCTCTGTATCAGCCGCTCTGTTTCTCGCCCTCTGTATCATCCCCTCTGTTTCAGCCCCTCTGTTTCAGTCCCTCTGTTTCTCGCCCTCTGTTTCAGCCCCTCTGTTTCAGCCCCTCTGTTTCTCGCCCTCTGTTTCAGCCCCTCTGTTTCAGCCCCTCTGTTTCAGCCCTCTGTTTCTCGCCCTCTGTTTCAGGCCCTCTGTTTCTCGCCCTCTGTTTCAGCCTCTCTGTTTCTCGCCCACTGTTTCAGCCCCTCTCTTTCAGCCCCTCTGTTTCTCGCCCTCTGTTTCAGCCCCTCTATTTCTCGCCCTCTGTTTCAGCCCCTCTGTTTTAGCCCCACTGTTTCAGCCCCTTTGTTTCAGCCCCTCTGTTTCTCGCCCTCTGTTTCAGCCGCTCTGTTTCTCGCCCTCTGTATCAGCCCCTCTGTTTCAGCCCCTCTGTTTCAGTCCCTCTGTTTCTCGCCCTCTGTTTCAGCCCCTCTGTTTCAGCCCCTCTGTTTCTCGCCCTCTGTTTCAGCCCCTCTGTTTCTTGCCCTCTTTTTCAGCCACTCTGTTTCTCGCCCTCTGTTTCAGCCTCTCTGTATCTCGCCCTCTGTTTCAGCCCCTCTGTTTCAGCCCCTCTGTTTCAGCCACTCTGTTTCAGCCCTCTGTTTCTCGCCCTCTGTTTCAGGCCCTCTGCTTCTCGCCCTCTGTTTCAGCCTCTCTGTTTCTCGCCCTCTGTTTCAGCCCCTCTCTTTCAGCCCCTCTGTATCTCGCCCTCTGTTTCAGCCCCTCTGTTTCTGGACCTCTGTATCAGCCGCTTTGTTTCAGCCCCTCTGTTTCAGCCCCTCTTTTTCAGCCCCACTGTTTCTCGCCGTCTGTTTCTCGCCCTCTGTTTCAGCCTCTCTGTTTCTCGCCCTCTGTTTCAGCCCCTTTGTTTCAGCCCCTGTGATTCAGCCCGTCTGATTCAGCCCCTCTGTTTCAGCCCCTCTGTTTCTCGACCTCTGTTTCAGCCCCTCTGTTTCTCGCCCTCTGTTTCAGCCCCTCTGTTTCTCGCCCTCTGTTTCAGTCCCTCTGTTTCGCGCACTCTGTTCCAGCCCCTTTGTTTCAGTCCCTCTGTTTCTCGCCGTCTGTTTCTGCACGTCTGTTTCTCGCCCTCTGTTTCAGCCCCTCTGTTTCTCGCCCTCTGTTTCAGACCCTCTGATTCAGCCCCTCTGTTTCAGCCCCTCTGAATCAGCCCCTCTGTTTCAGCCCCTCTGTTTCTCCCTCTGTTTCAGCCCCTCTGTTTCTCACCCTCTGTTTCAGCCCCTCTGTTTCAGCCCCTCTGTTTCTCGCCCTCTGTTTCAGCCTCTCTGTTTCTCGCCCTCTGTTTCAGCCCCTCTGTTTCTCGCCCTCTGTTTCAGCCCCTCTGTTTCTCGCCCTCTGTTTCAGCCCCTCTGTTTCAGCCCCTCTGTATCTCGCCCTCTGTTTCTCGCCCTCTGTTTCAGCCCCTCTGTTTCTCGCCCTCTGTTTCAGCCCCTCTGTTTCAGACCCTCTGATTCAGCCCGTCTGATTCAGCCCCTCTGTTTCTCGCCCTCTGTTTCAGCCACTCTGTTTCAGCCCCTCTGATACTTGCCCTCTGTTTCAGCCCCTCTGTTTCTCGCCCTCTGTTTAATCCCCTCTGTTTCTCGACCTCTGTTTCAGCCCCTCTGTTTCGCGCTCTCTGTTTCAGCCCCTCTGTTTCTGCTCCTCTGTTTCTCGCCCTCTGTTTCTGCCCCTCTGTTTCTCACCCTCTGTTTCAGCCCCTCTGTTTCTCGCCCTCTGTTTCAGCCCCTCTGATTAAGCCCCTCTGTTTCATCCCGTCTGATTAAGCCCCTCTGATTCAGCCCCTCTGAATCAGCCCCTCTGTTTCAGCCCCTATGTTTCTCACCCTCTGTTTCAGCCCATCTGTTTCAGCCCCTCTGTTACTCGCTCTCTGTTTCGGCCCATCTGTTTCTCGCCCTCTGTTTCAGCCCCTCTGATTCAGCCCCTCTGTTTCTCGCCCTCTGTTTCAGCCCCTCTGTTTCTCGCCCTCTGTTTCAGCCCCTTGGTTCTCGCCCTCTGTTTCAGCCCCTCTGTTTCAGCACCTCTGTTTCAGCCCCTCTGTTTCTCGCCCTCTGTTTCAGCCCCTCTGTTTCTCGCCCTCTGTTTCAGCCCCTCTATTTCTCGCCCTCTGTTTCAGCCCCTCTGTTTTAGCCCCACTGTCTCAGCCCCTTTGTTTCAGCCCCTCTGTTTCTCGCCCTCTGTTTCAGCCGCTCTGTTTCTCGCCCTCTGTATCAGCCCCTCTGTTTCAGCCCCTCTGTTTCAGTCCCTCTGTTTCTCGCCCTCTGTTTCAGCCCCTCTGTTTCAGCCCCTCTGTTTCTCGCCCTCTGTTTCAGCCCCTCTGTTTCTCGCCCTCTGTTTCAGCCTCTCTGTATCTCGCCCTCTGTTTCAGCCCCTCTGTTTCAGCCCCTCTGTTTCAGCCCTCTGTTTCTCGCCCTCTGTTTTAGGCCCTCTGTTTCTCGCCCTCTGTTTCAGCCCCTCTGTTTCAGACCCTCTGATTCAGCCCGTCTGATTCAGCCCCTCTGTTTCTCGCCCTCTGTTTCAGCCACTCTGTTTCAGCCCCTCTGATACTTGCCCTCTGTTTCAGCCCCTCTGTTTCTCGCCCTCTGTTTAATCCCCTCTGTTTCTCGACCTCTGTTTCAGCCCCTCTGTTTCGCGCTCTCTGTTTCAGCCCCTCTGTTTCTGCTCCTCTGTTTCTCGCCCTCTGTTTCTGCCCCTCTGTTTCTCGCCCTCTGTTTCAGCCCCTCTGTTTCTCGCCCTCTGTTTCAGCCCCTCTGATTAAGCCCCTCTGTTTCATCCCGTCTGATTAAGCCCCTCTGATTCAGCCCCTCTGAATCAGCCCCTCTGTTTCAGCCCCTATGTTTCTCACCCTCTGTTTCAGCCCATCTGTTTCAGCCCCTCTGTTTCTCGCTCTCTGTTTCGGCCCATCTGTTTCTCGCCCTCTGTTTCAGCCCCTCTGATTCAGCCCCTCTGTTTCTCGCCCTCTGTTTCAGCCCCTCTGTTTCTCGCCCTCTGTTTCAGCCCCTTGGTTCTCGCCCTCTGTTTCAGCCCCTCTGTTTCAGCACCTCTGTTTCAGCCCCTCTGTTTCTCGCCCTCTGTTTCAGCCCCTCTGTTTCTCGCCCTCTGTTTCAGCCCCTCTATTTCTCGCCCTCTGTTTCAGCCCCTCTGTTTTAGCCCCACTGTCTCAGCCCCTTTGTTTCAGCCCCTCTGTTTCTCGCCCTCTGTTTCAGCCGCTCTGTTTCTCGCCCTCTGTATCAGCCCCTCTGTTTCAGCCCCTCTGTTTCAGTCCCTCTGTTTCTCGCCCTCTGTTTCAGCCCCTCTGTTTCAGCCCCTCTGTTTCTCGCCCTCTGTTTCAGCCCCTCTGTTTCTCGCCCTCTGTTTCAGCCTCTCTGTATCTCGCCCTCTGTTTCAGCCCCTCTGTTTCAGCCCCTCTGTTTCAGCCCTCTGTTTCTCGCCCTCTGTTTTAGGCCCTCTGTTTCTCGCCCTCTGTTTCAGCCTCTCTGTTTCTTGCCCTCTGTTTCAGCCCCTCTCTTTCAGCCCCTTTGTTTCTCGCCCTCTGTTTCAGCCCCTCTATTTCTCGCCCTCTGTTTCAGCCCCTCTGTTTTAGCCCCACTGTTTCAGCCCCTTTGTTTCAGCCCCTCTGTTTCTCGCCCTCTGTTTCAGCCGCTCTGTTTCTCGCCCTCTGTATCAGCCCCTCTGTTTCAGCCCCTCTGTTTCAGTCCCTCTGTTTCTCGCCCTCTGTTTCAGCCGCTCTGTTTCTCGCCCTCTGTATCAGCCCCTCTGTTTCAGCCCCTCTGTTTCAGTCCCTCTGTTTCTCGCCCTCTGTTTCAGCCCCTCTGTTTCAGCCCCTCTGTTTCTCGCCCTCTGTTTCAGCCCCTCTGTTTCAGCCCCTCTGATTCAGCCCGTGTGATTCAGCCCCTCTGTTTCAGCCCCTCTGTTTCTCGCCCTCTGTTTCAGCCCCTCTGTTTCTCGCCCTCTGTTTCAGTCCCTCTGTTTCGCGCTCTCTGTTCCAGCCCCTTTGTTTCAGTCCCTCTGTTTCTCGCCCTCTGTTTCTGCACGTCTGTTTCTCGCCCTCTGTTTCAGCCCCTCTGTTTCTCGCCCTCTCTTTCAGTCCCTCTGTTTCTCGCCCTCTGTTTCAGCCCCTCTGATTCAGTCCCTCTGTTTCAGCCCCTCTGAATCAGCCCCTCTGATTCAGCCCCTCTGTTTCAGCCCCTCTGTTTCACCCCTCTGTTTCTCCCTCTGTTTCAGCCCCTCTGTTTCTCACCCTCTGTTTCAGCCCCTCTGTTTCAGCCCCTCTGTTTCTCGCCCTCTGTTTCAGCCCCTCTGTTTCTCGCCCTCTGTTTCAGCCCCTCTATTTCTCGCCCTCTGTTACAGCCCCTCTGTTTTAGCCCCACTGTTTCAGCCCCTCTGTTTCTCGCCCTCTGTTTCAGCCTCTCTGTATCCCGCCCTCTGTTTCAGCCCCTCTGTTTCAGCCCCTCTGTTTCAGCCCCTCTGTTTCAGCCCTCTGTTTCTCGCCCTCTGTTTTAGGCCCTCTGTTTCTCGCCCTCTGTTTCAGCCTCTCTGTTTCTCGCCCTCTGTTTCAGCCCCTCTCTTTCAGCCCCTCTGTTTCTCGCCCTCTGTTTCAGCCCCTGTATTTCTCGCCCTCTGTTTCAGCCCCTCTGTTTTAGCCCCACTGTTTCAGCCCCTTTGTTTCAGCCCCTCTGTTTCTAGCTCTCTGTTTCAGCCGCTCTGTTTCTCGCCCTCTGTATCAGCCCCTCTGTTTCAGCCCCTCTGTTTCAGTCCCTCTGTTTCTCGCCCTCTGTTTCAGCCCCTCTGTTTCAGCCCCTCTTTTTCTCGCCCTCTGTTTCAGCCCCTCTGTATCTCGCCCTCTGTTTCAGCCCCTCTGTTTCTCGCCCTCTGTATCAGCCGCTTTGTTTCAGCCCCTCTGTTTCAGCCCCTCTGTATCTCGCCCTCTGTTTCTCGCCCTCTGTTTCAGCCCCTCTGTTTCTCGCCCTCTGTTTCAGCCCCTCTGTTTCTCGCCCTCTGTTTCAGCGCCTCTGTTTCTCGCCCTGTGTTTCAGCCCCTCTATTTCTCGCCCTCTGTTTCAGCCGCTCTGTTTCAGCCCCACTGTTTCAGCCCCTCTGTTTCAGCCCCTCTGCTTCTCGCCCTCTGTTTCAGCCCCTCTGTTTCTCGCCCTCTGTTTCAGCCCCTCTGTTTCTCGCCCTCTGTTTCAGCCCCTCTGTTTCAGCCCCTCTGTTTCAGTCCCTCTGTTTCTTGCCCTCTGTTTCTCGCACTCTGTTTCAGCCCCTCTGTTTCAGCCCCTCTGTTTCTCGCCCTCAGTTTCTGCCCCTCTGTTTCTCGCCCTCTGTTTCAGCCCCTCTGTTTCTCGCCCTCTGTTTCAGCCCCTCTGTTTCAGCCCTTCTGTTTCAGCCACTCTGTTTCAGCCCCTCTGTTTCTTGCCCTCTGTTTCAGCCCCTCTGTTTCTCGACCTCTGTTTCAGTCTCTCTGTTTCTCGCCATCTGTTTCAGCCCCTCTGTTTCGCGCTCTCTGTTTCAGCCCCTCTCTTTCAGCTCCTCTGTTTCTCGACCCCTTTTTCTGCCCCTCTGTTTCTCGCCCTCTGTTTCAGCCCCTCTGTTTCTCGCCCTCTGTTTCAGCCCCTCTGATTAAGCCCCTCTGTTTCAGCCCCTCTGAATCAGCCCCTCTGATTCAGCCCCTCTGTTTCAGCCCCTCTGTTTCAGCCCCTCTGTTTCTCGCCCACTGTTTCAGCCCCTCTGTTTCTCACCCTCTGTTTCAGCCCCTCTGTTTCAGCCCCTCTGTTTCTCGCTCTCTGTTTCAGCCCCTCTGTTTCTCGCCCTCTGTTTCAGCCCCTCTGATTCAGCCCCTCTGTTTCAGCCCTTCTGTTTCAGCCACTCTGTTTCTCACCCTCTGTTTCAGCCCCTCTGTTTCTCGCCCTCTGTTTCAGCCCCTCTGTTTCAGCCCCTCTGTTTCAGCCCCTCTGTTTCTCGCCTTCTGTTTCAGCCCCTCTGTTTCAGCCCCTCTGTTTCAGCCCCTACGATTCAGCCCCTCTGTTTCAGCCCCTCTATTTCTCGCCCTCTGTTTCAGCCCCTCTGTTTTAGCCCCACTGTTTCAGCCCCTTTGTTTCAGCCCCTCTGTTTCTCGCCCTCTGTTTCAGCCGCTCTGTTTCTCGCCCTCTGTATCAGCCCCTCTGTTTCAGCCCCACTGTTTCAGTCCCTCTGTTTCTCGCCCTCTGTTTCTGGCCCTCTGTTTCAGCCCCTCTGTTTCTCGCTCTCTGTTTCAGCCCCTCTGTTTCAGCCCCTCTGTTTCAGCCCCTCTGTTTCAGCCCCTCTGTTTCTTGCCCTCTGTTTCAGACACTCTGTTTCTCGACCTCTGTTTCAGCCTCTCTGTTTCTCGCCCTCTGTTTCAGCCCCTCTGTTTCAGCCCCTCTGTTTCAGCCCCTCTGTTTCAGCCCCTCTGTTTCTCGCCCTCTGTTTCAGCCACTCTGTTTCTCGCCCTCTGTTTCAGCCTCTCTGTTTCTCGCCCTCTGTTTCAGCCCCTCTGTTTCAGCCCCTCTGTTTCAGCCCCTCTATTTCTCGCCCTCTGCATCAGCCGCTTTGTTTCAGCCCCTCTGTTTCAGCCTCTCTTTTTCAGCCCCTCTGTTTCTCGCCCTCTGTTTCTCGCCCTCTGTTTCAGCCCCTCTGTTTCTCGCCCTCTGTTTCAGCCCCTCTGTTTCAGCCCCTCTGATTCAGCCCGTCTGATTCAGCCCCTCTGTTTCTCGCCCTCTGTTCCAGCCTATCTGTTTCTCGCCCTCTGTTTCAGCCCCTCTGTTTCAGCCCCTCTGATTCAGCCCGTCTGATTCAGCCCCTCTGTTTCTTGCCCTCTGTTTCAGCTCTTCTGATTCAGCCCCTCTGATTCAGCCCCTCTGTTTCTCGCCCTCTGTTTCAGCCCCTCTGTTTCAGCCCCTCTGATTCAGCCCGTCTGATTCAGCCCCTCTGTTTCTTGCCCTCTGTTTCAGCTCTTCTGATTCAGCCCCTCTGATTCAGCCCCTCTGTTTCTCGCCCTCTGTTTCAGCCCCTCTGTTTCTGCCCCTCTGTTTCAGCCTCTCTGTTTCAGCCCCTCTGTTTCTTGCCCTCTGTTTCAGCCCCTCTGTTTCTCGACCTCTGTTTCAGTCCCTCTGTTTCTCGCCATCTGTTTCAGCCCCTCTGTTTCGCGCTCTCTGTTTCAGCCCCTCTGTTTCTGCTCCTCTGTTTCTCGCCCTCTGTTTCTGCCCCTCTGTTTCTCGCCCTCTGTTTCAGCCCCTCTGTTTCTCGCCTTCTTTTTCAGCCCCTCTGAGTAAGCCCCTCTGTTTCAGCCCCTCTGATTAAGCCCCTCTGATTCAGCCCATCTGAATCAGTCCCTCTGATTCAGCCCCTCTGTTTCATCCCCTCTGATTCAGCCCCTCTGTTTCTCGCCCTCTGTTTCTGCCCCTCTGTTTCTCGCCCTCTGTTTCAGCCCCTCTGTTTCTCGCCTTCTTTTTCAGCCCCTCTGAGTAAGCCCCTCTGTTTCAGCCCCTCTGATTAAGCCCCTCTGATTCAGCCCATCTGAATCAGTCCCTCTGATTCAGCCCCTCTGTTTCAGCCCCTCTGTTTCAGCCCCTCTGTTTCTCGCCTTCTGTTTCTGCCCGTCTGTTTCTCGCCCTCTGTTTCAGCCCCTCTGTTTCTCGCCCTCTGTTTCAGCCCCTCTGTTTCTCGCCCTCTGTTTCAGCCCCTCTGATTCAGCCGCTCTGTTTCAGCCCCTCTGAATCAGCCCCTCTGATTGAGCTCCTCTGCTTCAGCCCCTCTGTTTCAGCCCCACTGTTTCAGCCCCTCTGTTTCAGCCCCTCTGTTTCTCGCCCTCTGTTTCAGCCCCTCTGTTTCTCGCCCTGTGTTTTAGCCCCTCTATTTCTCGCCCTCTGTTTCAGCCGCTCTGTTTCAGCCCCACTGTTTCAGCCCCTCTGTTTCAGCCCCTCTGTTTCTCGCCCTCTGTTTCAGCCCCTCTGTTTCTCGCCCTCTGTTTCAGCCCCTCTGTTTCTCGCCCTCTGTTTCAGCCCCTCTGTTTCAGCCCCTCTGTTTCAGTCCCTCTGTTTCTCGCTCTCTGTTTCTCGCACTCTGTTTCAGCCCCTCTGTTTCTCGCCCTCTGTTTCAGCCCCTCTGTTTCAGCCCCTCTGTTTCAGCCCCTCTGTTTCCCGCCCTCTGTTTCAGACCCTCTGTTGCTTGCCCTCTGTTTCATCCCCTCTGTTTCTCGCCCTCTGTTTCAGCCTCTCTGTTTCTCGCCCTCCGATTCAGCCCCTGTGTTTCAGCCCCTGTGTTTCAGCCCCTGTGTTTCAGCCCCTCTGTTTCAGCCCCTCTGTTTCTCGCCCTCTGTTTCAGCCCCTCTGATTCAGCCACTCTGTTTCAGCCCCTCTGATTCAGCCCCTCTGTTTCAGCCCCTCTATTTCAGCCCCTTTGTTTCAGCCCCTCTGTTTCATCCACTCTGTTTCTCGCCCTCTGTTTCTCACCCTCTGTTTCTCGCCCTCTGTTTCAGCCCCTCTGTTTCTCGCCCTCTGTTTCAGGCTCTCTGTTTCAGCCCGTCTGTCTCAGCCCCTCTGATTCAGCCCCTCTGTTTCTCGCCCGCTGTTTCAGCCCCTTTGTTTCTCGCACAATGTTTCAGCCCCTCTGTTTCAGTCCCTCTGATTCAGCCCCTCTGATTCAGCCCCTCTGTTTCTCGCCCTCTGTTTCAGCCCCTCTGTTTCTGCCCCTCTGTTTCTCGCCCTCTATTTCAGCCCCTCTGATTTTCGCCCTCTGTTTCAGCCCCTCTGTTTCTCGCCCTCTGTTTCAGGCTCTCTGTTTCAGCCCGTCTGTTTCAGCCCCTCTGTTTCTCGCCCTCTGTTTCTCCCCCGCTGTTTCAGCCCCTTTGTTTCTCGCCCTCTGTTTCAGCCCCTCTGTTTCAGCCCCTCTGATTCAGACCCTCTGTTTCAGCCCCTCTGTCTCAGCCCCTCTGTTTCTCGCCCTCAGTTTCTGCCCCTCTGTTTCTCGCCCTCTGTTTCAGCCCCTCTGTTTCAGCCCCTCTGTTTCAGCCCTCTGTTTCTCGCCCTCTGTTTCAGCCCCTCTGTTTCTCGCCCTCTTTTTCAGACCCTCTGTTTCAGCCCCTCTGTTTCTCGCCCTCTGTTTCTGCCCATCAGTTTCTCGCCCTCTGTTTCAGTACCTCTGTTTCTCGCCTTCTGTTTCAGCCCCTCTGATTCAGGCCCTCTGTTTCAGCCCTTCTGATTCAGCCCCTCTGATTCAGCCCCTCTGTTTCTCGCCCTCTGTTTCAGCCCCTCTGTTTAACCCCTCTGTTTCAGCCACTCGGTTTCAGCCCCTCTTTTTCTTGCCCTCTGTTTCAGCCCCTCTGTTTCTCGACCTCTGATTCCGTCCCTCTGTTTCTCGCCATCTGTTTCAGCCCCTCTGTTTCGCGCTCTCTATTTCAGCCCCTCTGTTTCTGCTCCTCTGTTTCTCGCCCTCTTTTTCTGCCCCTCTGTTTCTCGCCCTCTGTTTCAGCCCCTCTGTTTCTCGCCCTCTGTTTCAGCCCCTCTGATTAAGCCCCTCTGTTTCAGCCCCTCTGAATCAGCCCCTCTGATTCAGCCCCTCTGTTTCAGCCCCTGTGTTTCAGCCCCTCTGTTTCTCGTCCTCTGTTTCAGCCCCTCTGTTTCTCACCCTCTGTTTCAGCCCCTCTGTTAAAGCCCCTCTGTTTCTCGCTCTCTGTTTCAGCCCCTCTGTTTCTCGCCCTCTGTTTCAGCCCCTCTGTTTCTCGCCCTCTGTTTCAGCCCCTCTGTTTCTCGCCCTCTGTTTCAGCCCCTCTGTTTCAGCCCCTCTGTTTCAGCCCCTCTGTTTCTCGCCCTCTCTTTCAGCCCCTCTGTTTCAGCCCCTCTGTTTCAGCCCCTCCGATTCAGCCCCTCTGTTTCAGACCCTCTATTTCTCGCCCTCTGTTTCAGCCCCTCTGTTTTATCCCCACTGTTTCAGCCCCTTTGTTTCAGCCCCTCTGTTTCTCGCCCTCTGTTTCAGCCGCTCTGTTTCTCGCCCTCTGTGTCAGCCCCTCTGTAGCAGCCCCACTGTTTCAGTCCCTCTGTTTCTCGCCCTCTGTTTCTGGCCCTCTGTTTCAGCCCCTCTGTTTCTCGCTCTCTGTTTCAGCCCCTCTGTTTCAGCCCCTCTGTTTCAGCCCCTCTGTTTCTCGCCCTCTGTTTCAGCCCCTCTGTTTCTTGCCCTCTGTTTCAGCCACTCTGTTTCTCGCCCTCTGTTTCAGCCTCTCTGTTTCTCGCCCTCTGTTTCAGACCTTCTGTTTCAGCCCCTCTGTTTCAGCCCCTCTGTTTCATCCGCTCTGTTTCTCGCCCTCTGTTTCAGCCCCTCTGTTTCTCGCCCTCTGTTTCAGCCTCTCTGTTTCTCGCCCTCTGTTTCAGCCCCTCTGTTTCAGCCCCTCTGTTTCAGCCCCTCTATTTATCGCCCTCTGCATCAGCCGCTTTGTTTCAGCCCCTCTTTTTCAGCCCCTCTGTTTCTCGCCCTCTGTTTCAGCCCCTCTGTTTCAGCCCCTCTGATTCAGCCCGTCTGATTCAGCCCCTCTGTTTCTCGCCCTCTGTTCCAGCCACTCTGTTTCAGCCCGTCTGTTTCTTGCCCTCTGTTTCAGCCCTTCTGATTCAGCCCCTCTGATTCAGCCCCTCTGTTTCTCGCCCACTGTTTCAGCCCCTCTGTTTCTGCCCTTCTGTTTCAGCCTCTCTGTTTCAGCCCCTCTGTTTCTTGCCCTCTGTTTCAGCCCCTCTGTTTCTCGACCTCTGTTTCAGTCCCTCTGTTTCTCGACCTCTGTTTCAGTCCCTCTGTTTCTCGCCATCTGTTTCAGCCCCACTGTTTCGCGCTCTCTGTTTCAGCCCCTCTGTTTCTGCTCCTCTGTTTCTCGCCCTCTGTTTCTGCCCCTCTGTTTCTCGCCCTCTGTTTCAGCCCCTCTGTTTCTCGCCCTCTTTTTCAGCCCCTCTGATTAAGCCCCTCTGTTTCAGCCCCTCTGATTAAGCCCCTCTGATTCAGCCACTCTGAATCAGCCCCTCTGATTCAGCCCCTCTGTTTCAGCCCCTTTGTTTCAGCCCCTCTGTTTCTCGCCCTCTGTTTCAGCCCCTCTGTTTCTCACCCTCTGTTTCAGCTCCTATGTTTCAGCCCCTCTGTTTCTCGCTCTCTGTTTCAGCCCATCTGTTTCTCGCCCTCTGTTTCAGCACCTCTGATTCAGCCCCTCTGTTTCTCGCCCTCTGTTTCAGCCCCTCTGTTTCTCGCCCTCTGTTTCAGCCCCTCTGTTACTCGCCCTCTGTTTCAGCCCCTCTGTTTCAGCTCCTCTGTTTCAGCCCCTCTGTTTCTCGCCCTCTGTTTCAGCCCCTCTGTTTCTCGCCCTCTGTTTCAGCCCCTCTATTTCTCGCCCTCTGTTTCAGCCCCTCTGTTTTAGCCCCACTGTTTCAGCCCCTTTGTTTCAGCCACTCTGTTTCTCGCCCTCTGTTTCAGCCGCTCTGTTTTTCGCCCTCTGTATCAGCCCCTCTGTTTCAGCCCCTCTGTTTCAGTCCCTCTGTTTCTCGCCCTCTGTTTCAGCCTCTCTGTTTCTTGCCCTCTGTTTCAGCCACTCTGTTTCTCGCCCTCTGTTTCAGCCTCTCTGTATCTCGCCCTCTGTTTCAGCCCCTCTGTTTCAGCCCCTCTGTTTCAGCCCCTCTGTTTCACCCCTCTGTTTCTCGCCCTCTGTTTCAGGCCCTCTGTTTCTCGCCCTCTGTTTCAGCCTCTCTGTTTCTCGCCCTCTGTTTCAGCTCCTCTCTTTCAGCCCCTCTGTATCTCGCCCTCTGTTTCAGCCCCTCTGTTTCTCGATCTCTGTATCAGCCGCTTTGTTTCAGCCCCTCTGTTTCAGCCCCTCTTTTTCAGCCCCTCTGTTTCTCGCCCTCTGTTTCTCGCCCTCTGTTTCAGCCCCTCTGTTTCTCGCCCTCTGTTTCAGACCCTCTGTTTCAGCCCCTCTGATTCAGCCCGTCTGATTCAGCCCCTCTGTTTCTCGCCCTCTGTTTCAGCCACTCTGTTTCAGCCCCTCTGTTTCTTGCCCTCTGTTTCAGCCCCTCTGTTTCTGCTCCTATGTTTCTCGCCCTCTGTTTCAGCCTCTCAGTTTCTCGCCCTCGGATTCAGCCCCTCTGTTTCAGCCCCTCTGTTTCAGCCCCTCTGTTTCAGCCCCTCTGTTTCTCGCCCTCTGTTTCAGCTCCTCTGTTTCTCGCCGTCTGTTTCTCGCCCTCTGTTTCAGCCACTCTGTTTCAGCCCCTCTGATTCAGCCCCTCTGTTTCTCGCCCTCTGTTTCAGTCCCTCTGTTTCTCGCCCTCTGTTTCAGTCCCTCTGTTTCGCGCTCTCTGTTCCAGCCCCTTTGTTTCAGTCCCTCTGTTTCTCGCCCTCTGTTTCTGCACGTCTGTTTCTCGCCCTCTGTTTCAGCCTCTCTGTTTCTCGCCCTCTGTTTCTGCCCCTCTGTTTCTTGCCCTCTGTTTCAGCCGCTGTGATTCAGCCCCTCAGTTTCAGCCCCTCTGAATCAGCCCCTCTGATTCAGCCCCTCTGTTTCAGCCCCTCTGTTTCAGCCCCTCTGTTTCTCCCTCTGTTTCAGCCCCTCTGTTTCTCACCCTCTGTTGCAGCCCCTCTGCTTCAGCCCCTCTGTTTCTCGCCCTCTGTTTCAGCCCCTCTGTTTCAGCCCCTCTATTTCAGCCCCTCTGTTTCAACCCCTCTGTATCTCGCCCTCTGTTTCTTGCCCTCTGTTTCAGCCCCTCTGTTTCTCGCCCTCTGTTTCAGCCCCTCTGTTTCAGCCCCTCTGATTCAGCCCGTCTGATTCAGCCCCTCTGTTTCTCGCCCTCTGTTTCAGCCACTCTGTTTCAGCCCCTCTGTTTCTTGCCCTCTGTTTCAGCCCCTCTGTTTCTCGCCCTCTGTTTAAGCCCCTCTGTTTCTCGCCCTCTGTTTCAGCCCCTCTGTTTCTCGCCCTCTGTTTCAGTCCCTCTGTTTCGCGCTCTCTGTTTCAGCCCCTCTGTTTCAGTCCCTCTGTTTCTCGCCTTCTGTTTCTGCCCGTCTGTTTCTCGCCCTCTGTTTCAGCCCCTCTGTTTCTCGCCCTCTGTTTCAGCCCCTCTGTTTCTCGCCCTCTGTTTCAGCCCCTCTGTTTCAGCCACTCTGTTTCAGCCCCTCTGAATCAGCCCCTCTGATTCAGCTCCTCTGCTTCAGCCCCTCTGTTTCAGCCCCACTGTTTCAGCCCCTCTGTTTCAGCCCCTCTGTTTCTCGCCCTCTGTTTCAGCCCCTCTGTTTCTCGCCCTGTGTTTCAGCCCCTCTATTTCTCGCCCTCTGTTTCAGCCGCTCTGTTTCAGCCCCACTGTTTCAGCCCCTCTGTTTCAGCCCCTCTGTTTCTCGCCCTCTGTTTCAGCCCCTCTGTTTCTCGCCCACTGTTTCAGCCCCTCTGTTTCTCGCCCTCTGTTTCAGCCCCTCTGTTTCAGCCCCTCTGTTTCAGTCCCTCTGTTTCTCGCTCTCTGTTTCTCGCACTCTGTTTCAGCCCCTCTGTTTCTCGCCCTCTGTTTCAGCCCCTCTGTTTCTCGCCCTGTGTTTCAGCCCCTCTGTTTCAGCCCCTCTGTTTCCCGCCCTCTGTTTCAGCCCCTCTGTTGCTTGCCCTCTGTTTCAGCCCCTCTGTTTCTCGCCCTCTGTTTCAGCCTCTCTGTTTCTCGCCCTCCGATTCAGCCCCTGTGTTTCAGCCCCTCTGTTTCAGCCCCTCTGTTTCAGCCCCTCTGTTTCAGCCCCTCTGTTTCTCGCCCTCTGTTTCAGCCCCTCTGATTCAGCCACTCTGTTTCAGCCCCTCTGATTCAGCCCCTCTGTTTCAGCCCCTCTATTTCAGCCCCTTTGTTTCAGCCCCTCTGTTTCATCCACTCTGTTTCTCGCCCTCTGTTTCTCACCCTCTGTTTCTCGCCCTCTGTTTCAGCCCCTCTGTTTCTCGCCCTCTGTTTCAGGCTCTCTGTTTCAGCCCGTCTGTTTCAGCCCCTCTGTTTCAGCCCCTCTGTTTCTCGCCCTCTGTTTCTCGCCCGCTGTTTCAGCCCCTTTGTTTCTCGCACAATGTTTCAGCCCCTCTGTTTCAGTCCCTCTGATTCAGCCCCTCTGATTCAGCCCCTCTGTTTCTCGCCCTCTGTTTCAGCCCCTCTGTTTCTGCCCCTCTGTTTCTCGCCCTCTGTTTCAGCCCCTCTGATTTTCGCCATCTGTTTCAGCCCCTCTGTTTCTCGCCCTCTGTTTCAGGCTCTCTGTTTCAGCCCGTCTGTTTCAGCCCCTCTGTTTCAGCCCCTCTGTTTCTCGCCCTCTGTTTCTCGCCCGCTGTTTCAGCCCCTTTGTATCTCGCCCTCTGTTTCAGCCCCTCTGTTTCAGCCCCTCTGATTCAGACCCTCTGTTTCAGCCCCTCTGTCTCAGCCCCTCTGTTTCTCGCCCTCAGTTTCTGCCCCTCTGTTTCTCGCCCTCTGTTTCAGCCCCTCTGTTTCAGCCCCTCTGTTTCAGCCCTCTGTTTCTCGCCCTCTGTTTCAGCCCCTCTGTTTCTCGCCCTCTTTTTCAGACCCTCTGTTTCTGCCCATCAGTTTCTCGCCCTCTGTTTCAGTACCTCTGTTTCTCGCCTTCTGTTTCAGCCCCTCTGATTCAGGCCCTCTGTTTCAGCCCTTCTGATTCAGCCCCTCTGATTCAGCCCCTCTGTTTCTCGCCCTCTGTTTCAGCCCCTCTGTTTCAGCCCTTCTGTTTCAGCCACTCTGTTTAAGCCCCTCTTTTTCTTGCCCTCTGTTTCAGCCCCTCTGTTTCTCGACCTCTGATTCCGTCCCTCTGTTTCTCGCCATCTGTTTCAGCCCCTCTGTTTCGCGCTCTCTATTTCAGCCCCTCTGTTTCTGCTCCTCTGTTTCTCGCCCTCTTTTTCTGCCCCTCTGTTTCTCGCCCTCTGTTTCAGCCCCTCTGATTCAGCCCCTCTGTTTCTCGCCCTCTGTTTCAGCCCCTCTGTTTCTCGCCCTCTGTTTCAGCCCCTCTGTTTCTCGCCCTCTGTTTCAGCCCCTCTGTTTCAGCCACTCTGTTTCAGCCCCTCTGTTTCTCGCCCTCTGTTTCAGCCCCTCTGTTTCAGTCCCTCTGTTTCAGCCCCTCCGATTCAGCCCCTCTGTTTCAGACCCTCTATTTCTCGCCCTCTGTTTCAGCCCCTCTGTTTTATCCCCACTGTTTCAGCCCCTTTGTTTCAGCCCCTCTGTTTCTCGCCCTCTGTTTCAGCCGCTCTGTTTCTCGCCCTCTGTATCAGCCCCTCTGTTGCAGCCCCACTGTTTCAGTCCCTCTGTTTCTCGCCCTCTGTTTCTGGCCCTCTGTTTCAGCCCCTCTGTTTCTCGCTCTCTGTTTCAGCCCCTCTGTTTCAGCCCCTCTGTTTCAGCCCCTCTGTTTCAGCCCCTCTGTTTCTCGCCCTCTGTTTCAGCCCCTCTGTTTCTTGCCCTCTGTTTCAGCCACTCTGTTTCTCGCCCTCTGTTTCAGCCTCTCTGTTTCTCGCCCTCTGTTTCAGACCTTCTGTTTCAGCCCCTCTGTTTCAGCCCCTCTGTTTCATCCGCTCTGTTTCTCGCCCTCTGTTTCAGCCCCTCTGTTTCTCGCCCTCTGTTTCAGCCTCTCTGTTTCTCGCCCTCTGTTTCAGCCCCTCTGTTTCAGCCCCTCTGTTTCAGCCCCTCTATTTATCTCCCTCTGCATCAGCCGCTTTGTTTCAGCCCCTCTTTTTCAGCCCCTCTCTTTCTCGCCCTCTGTTTCTCGCCCTCTGTTTCAGCCCCTCTGTTTCTCGCCCTCTGTTTCAGCCCCTCTGTTTCAGCCCCTCTGATTCAGCCCGTCTGATTCAGCCCCTCTGTTTCTCGCCCTCCGTTCCAGCCACTCTGTTTCAGCCCGTCTGTTTCTTGCCCTCTGTTTCAGCCCTTCTGATTCAGCCCCTCTGATTCAGCCCCTCTGTTTCTCGCCCACTGTTTCAGCCCCTCTGTTTCTGCCCTTCTGTTTCAGCCTCTCTGTTTCAGCCCCTCTGTTTCTTGCCCTCTGTTTCAGTCCCTCTGTTTCTCGACCTCTGTTTCAGTCCCTCTGTTTCTCGACCTCTGTTTCAGTCCCTCTGTTTCTCGCCATCTGTTTCAGCCCCTCTGTTTCGCGCTCTCTGTTTCAGCCCCTCTGTATCTGCTCCTCTGTTTCTCGCCCTCTGTTTCTGCCCCTCTGTTTCTCCCCCCTCTGTTTCAGCCCCTCTGTTTCTCGCCCTCTTTTTCAGCCCCTCTGATTAAGCCCCTCTGTTTCAGCCCCTCTGATTAAGCCCCTCTGATTCAGCCACTCTGAATCAGCCCCTCTGATTCAGCCCCTCTGTTTCAGCCCCTCTGTTTCATCCGCTCTGTTTCTCGCCCTCTGTTTCAGCCCCTCTGTTTCTCGCCCTCTGTTTCAGCCTCTCTGTTTCTCGCCCTCTGTTTCAGCCCCTCTGTTTCAGCCCCTCTGTTTCAGCCCCTCTATTTATCTCCCTCTGCATCAGCCGCTTTGTTTCAGCCCCTCTTTTTCAGCCCCTCTCTTTCTCGCCCTCTGTTTCTCGCCCTCTGTTTCAGCCCCTCTGTTTCTCGCCCTCTGTTTCAGCCCCTCTGTTTCAGCCCCTCTGATTCAGCCCGTCTGATTCAGCCCCTCTGTTTCTCGCCCTCCGTTCCAGCCACTCTGTTTCAGCCCGTCTGTTTCTTGCCCTCTGTTTCAGCCCTTCTGATTCAGCCCCTCTGATTCAGCCCCTCTGTTTCTCGCCCACTGTTTCAGCCCCTCTGTTTCTGCCCTTCTGTTTCAGCCTCTCTGTTTCAGCCCCTCTGTTTCTTGCCCTCTGTTTCAGTCCCTCTGTTTCTCGACCTCTGTTTCAGTCCCTCTGTTTCTCGACCTCTGTTTCAGTCCCTCTGTTTCTCGCCATCTGTTTCAGCCCCTCTGTTTCGCGCTCTCTGTTTCAGCCCCTCTGTATCTGCTCCTCTGTTTCTCGCCCTCTGTTTCTGCCCCTCTGTTTCTCCCCCCTCTGTTTCAGCCCCTCTGTTTCTCGCCCTCTTTTTCAGCCCCTCTGATTAAGCCCCTCTGTTTCAGCCCCTCTGATTAAGCCCCTCTGATTCAGCCACTCTGAATCAGCCCCTCTGATTCAGCCCCTCTGTTTCAGCCCCTCTGTTTCAGCCCCTCTGTTTCTCGTCCTCTGTTTCAGCCCCTCTGTTTCTCACCCTCTGTTTCAGCTCCTATGTTTCAGCCCCTCTGTTGCTCGCTCTCTGTTTCAGCCCATCTGTTTCTCGCCCTCTGTTTCAGCACCTCTGATTCAGCCCCTCTGTTTCGCGCCCTCTGTTTCAGCCCCTCTGTTTCTCGCCCTCTGTTTCAGCCCCTCTGTTTCTCGCCCTCTGTTTCAGCCCCTCTGTTTCAGCTCCTCTGTTTCAGCCCCTCTGTTTCTCGCCCTCTGTTTCAGCCCCTCTGTTTCTCGCCCTCTGTTTCAGCCCCTCTATTTCTCGCCCTCTGTTTCAACCCCTCTGTTTTAGCCCCACTGTTTCAGCCCCTTTGTTTCAGCCACTCTGTTTCTCGCCCTCTGTTTCAGCCGCTCTGTTTTTCGCCCTCTGTATCAGCCCCTCTGTTTCAGCCCCTCTGTTTCAGTCCCTCTGTTTCTCGCCCTCTGTTTCAGCCCTCTGTTTCTCGACCTCTGTTTCAGCCACTCTGTTTCTCGCCCTCTGTTTCAGCCTCTCTGTATCTCGCCCTCTGTTTCAGCCCCTCTGTTTCAGCCCCTCTGTTTCAGCCCCTCTGTTTCAGCCCTCTGTTTCTCGCCCTCTGTTTCAGGCCCTCTGTTTCTCGCCCTCTGTTTCAGCCTCTCTGTTTCTCGCCCTCTGTTTCAGATCCTCTCTTTCAGCCCCTCTGTATCTCGCCCTCTGTTTCAGCCCCTCTGTTTCTCGATCTCTGTATCAGCCGCTTTGTTTCAGCCCCTCTGTTTCAGCCCCTCTTTTTCAGCCCCTCTGTTTCTCGCCCTCTGTTTCTCGCCCTCTGCTTCAGCCCCTCTGTTTCTCGGCATCTGTTTCAGCCCCTCTGTTTCAGCCCCTCTGATTCAGCCCGTCTGATTCAGCCCCTCTGTTTCTCGCCCTCTGTTTCAGCCACTCTGTTTCAGCCCCTCTGTTTCTTGCCCTCTGTTTCAGCCCCTCTGTTTCAGCCCCTCTGTTTCGGCCCCTCTGTTTCTCGCCCTCTGTTTCAGCCCCTCTGTTTCTCGCCCTCTGTTTCAGTCCCTCTGTTTCGCGCTCTCTGTTCCAGCCCCTTTGTTTCAGTCCCTCTGTATCTCGCCCTCTGTTTCTGCACATCTGTTTCTCGCCCTCTGTTTCAGCCCCTCTGTTTCTCGCCCTCTGTTTCAGCCCCTCTGTTTCTCGCCCTCTGTTTCAGCCCCTCTGATTCAGCCCCTCTGTTTCAGCCCCTCTGAATCAGCCCCTCTGATTCAGCCCCTCTGTTTCAGCCCCTCTGTTTCAGCCCCTCTGTTTCTCCCTCTGTTTCAGCCCATCTGTTTCTCACCCTCTGTTTCAGCCCCTCTGTTTCAGCCCCTCTGTTTCTCGCACTCTGTTTCAGCCCCTCTGTTTCTCGCCCTCTGTTTCAGCCCCTCTGTTTCTCGCCCTCTGTTTCCGCCCCTCTGTTTCAGCCCCTCTGTTTCAGCCCCTCTGTATCTCGCCCTCTGTTTCTCGCCCTCTGTTTCAGCCCCTCTGTTTCTCGCCCTCTGTTTCAGCCCCTCTGTTTCAGCCCCTCTGATTCAGCCCGTCTGATTCAGCCCCTCTGTTTCTCGCCCTCTGTTTCAGCCACTCTGTTTCAGCCCCTCTGTTTCTCGCCCTCTGTTTCAGCCCCTCTGTTTCTCGCCCTCTGTTTAAGCCCCTCTGTTTCTCGCCCTCTGTTTCAGCCCCTCTGTTTCTCGCCCTCTGCTTCAGTCCCTCTGTTTCGCGCTCTCTGTTTCAGCCCCTCTGTTTCAGTCCCTCTGTTTCTAGCCCTCTGTTTCTGCCCGTCTGTTTCTCGCCCTCTGTTTCAGCCCCTCTGTTTCTCGCCCTCTGTTTCAGCCCCTCTGTTTCTCGCCCTCTGTTCCAGACCCTCTGATTCAGCCCCTCTGTTTCAGCCCCTCTGAATCAGCCCCTCTTATTCAGCCCCTCTGTTTCAGCCCCTCTGTTTCTCGCCCCCTGTTTCAGCCCCTCTGTTTCTCGCCCTCTGTTTCAGTCCCTCTGTTTCTCGCCCTCTGTTTCAGCCCCTCTGTTTCTCGCCCTCTGTTTCAGCTCCTCTGATTCAGCCCCTCTGTTTCTCGCCCTCTGTTTCAGGCCCTCTGTTTCTCGCCCTCTTTTTCAGCCGCTCTGTTTCTTGCCCTCTGTTTCAGCCCCTCTGTTTCAGCCACTCTGTTTCAGCCCCTCTGTTTCTCGCCCTCTGTTTCAGCCCCTCTGTTTCTCGCCCTCTGTTTAAGCCCCTCTGTTTCTCGCCCTCTGTTTCAGCCCCTCTGTTTCTCGCCCTCTGTTTCAGTCCCTCTGTTTCGCGCTCTCTGTTTCAGCCCCTCTGTTTCAGTCCCTCTGTTTCTAGCCCTCTGTTTCTGCCCTTCTGTTTCTCGCCCTCTGTTTCAGCCCCTCTGTTTCTCGCCCTCTGTTTCAGCCCTTCTGTTTCTCGCCCTCTGTTTCAGCCCCTCTGATTCAGCCCCTCTGTTTCAGCCCCTCTGAATCAGCCCCTCTGATTCAGCCCCTCTGTTTCAGCCCCTCTGTTTCTCGCCCTCTGTTTCAGCCCCTCTGTTTCTCGCCCTCTGTTTCAGTCCCTCTGTTTCTCGCCCTCTGTTTCAGCCCCTCTGTTTCTCGCCCTCTGTTTCAGCTCCTCTGATTCAGCCCCTCTGTTTCTCGCCCTCTGTTTCAGGCCCTCTGTTTCTCGCCCTCTTTTTCAGCCCCTCTGTTTCTTGCCCTCTGTTTCAGCCCCTCTGTTTCAGCCCCTCTGTTTCAGCCCCTCTGTTTCTCGCCCTCTGTTTCAGCCCCTCTGTTTCTCACCCTTTGTTTCAGCCCCTCTGTTTCTCACCCTCTGTTTCAGCCCCTCTATTTCTCGCCCTCTGTTTCAGCCCCTCTGTTTCAGCCCCACTGTGTCAGCCCCTCTGTTTCAGCCCCACTGTTTCTCGCCCTCTGTTTCAGCCCCTCTGTTTCAGCCCCTCTGTTTCAGCCCCTCTGTTTCTCGCCCTCTGTTTCAGCCCCTCTGTTTCAGCCCCTCTGTTTCAGACCCTCCGATTCAGCCCCTCTGTTTCAGCCCCTCTATTTCTCGCCCTCTGTTTCAGCCCCTCTGTTTTATCCCCACTGTTTCAGCCCCTTTGTTTCAGCCCCTCTGTTTCTCGCCCTCTGTTTCAGCCGCTCTGTTTCTCGCCCTCTGTATCAGCCCCTCTGTTGCAGCCCCACTGTTTCAGTCCCACTGTTTCTCGCCCTCTGTTTCTGGCCCTCTGTTTCAGCCCCTCTGTTTCTCGCTCTCTGTTTCAGCCCCTCTGTTTCAGCCCCTCTGTTTCAGCCCCTCTGTTTCAGCCCCTCTGTTTCTCGCCCTCTGTTTCAGCCCCTCCGTTTCTTGCCCTCTGTTTCAGCCACTCTGTTTCTCGCCCTCTGTTTCAGCCTCTCTGTTTCCCGCCCTCTGTTTCAGCCCCTCTGTTTCAGCCCCTCTGTTTCAGCCCCTCTGTTTCAGCCGCTCTGTTTCTCGCCCTCTGTTTCAGCCCCTCTGTTTCTCGTCCTCTGTTTCAGCCTCTCTGTTTCTCGCCCTCTGTTTCAGCCCCTCTGTTTCAGCCCCTCTGTTTCAACCCCTCTATTTATCGCCCTCTGCATCAGCCGCTTTGTTTCAGCCCCTCTTTTTCAGCCCCTCTCTTTCTCGCCCTCTGTTTCTCGCCCTCTGTTTCAGCCCCTCTGTTTCTCGCCCTCTGTTTCAGCCCCTCTGTTTCAGCCCCTCTGATTCAGCCCGTCTGATTCAGCCCCTCTGTTTCTCGCCCTCTGTTCCAGCCACTCTGTTTCAGCCCCTCTGTTTCTTGCCCTCTGTTTCAGCCCTTCTGATTCAGCCCCTCTGATTCAGCCCCTCTGTTTCTCGCCCTCTGTTTCAGCCCCTCTGTTTCTGCCCTTCTGTTTCAGCCTCTCTGTTTCAGCGCCTCTGTTTCTTGCCCTCTGTTTCAGCCCCTCTGTTTCTCGACCTCTGTTTCAGCCCCTCTGTTTCGCGCTCTCTGTTTCAGCCTCTCTGTATCTCGCCCTCTGTTTCAGCCCCTCTGTTTCAGCCCCTCTGTTTCAGCCCCTCTGTTTCAGCCCTCTGTTTCTCGCCCTCTGTTTCAGGCCCTCTGTTTCTCGCCCTCTGTTTCAGCCTCTCTGTTTCTCGCCCTCTGTTTCAGCTCCTCTCTTTCAGCCCCTCTGTATCTCGCCCTCTGTTTCAGCCCCTCTGTTTCTCGATCTCTGTATCAGCCGCTTTGTTTCAGCCCCTCTGTTTCAGCCCCTCTTTTTCAGCCCCTCTGTTTCTCGCCCTCTGTTTCTCGCCCTCTGTTTCTTCCCCTCTGTTTCTCGGCCTCTGTTTCAGCCCCTCTGTTTCAGCCCCTCTGATTCAGCCCGTCTGATTCAGCCCCTCTGTTTCTCGCCCTCTGTTTCAGCCACTCTGTTTCAGCCCCTCTGTTTCTTGCCCTCTGTTTCAGCCCCTCTGTTTCAGCCCCTCTGTTTCGGCCCCTCTGTTTCTCGCCCTCTGTTTCAGCCCCCTCTGTTTCTCGCCCTCTGTTTCAGTCCCTCTGTTTCGGCGCTCTCTGTTCCAGCCCCTTTGTTTCAGTCCCTGTGTTTCTCGCCCTCTGTTTCTGCACGTCTGTTTCTCGCCCTCTGTTTCAGCCCCCTCTGATTAAGCCCCTCTGTTTCAGCCCCTCTGTTTCTCGCCCTCTGTTTCAGCCCCTCTGATTCAGCCCCTCTGTTTCAGCCCCTCTGAATCAGCCCCTCTGATTCAGCCCCTCTGTTTCAGCCCCTCTGTTTCAGCCCCTCTGTTTCTCCCTCTGTTTCAGCCCCTCTGTTTCTCACCCTCTGTTTCAGCCCCTCTGTTTCAGCCCCTCTGTTTCTCGCACTCTGTTTCAGCCCCTCTGTTTCTCGCCCTCTGTTTCAGCCCTCTGTTTCTCGCCCTCTGAAACCGCCCCTCTGTTTCAGCCCCTCTGTTTCAGCCCCTCTGTATCTCGCCCTCTGTTCTCGCCCTCTGTTTCAGCCCCTCTGTTTTCTCGCCCTCTGTTTCAGCCCCTCTGTTTTAGCCCCTCTGATTCAGCCCGTCTGATTCAGCCCCTCTGTTTCTCGCCCTCTGTTTTCAGCCCCTCTGTTTCTCGCCCTCTGTTTCAGCCCCTCTGTTTCTCGCCCTCTGTTTAAGCCCCTCTGTTTCTCGCCCTTTGTTTCAGCCCCTCTGTTTCTCGCCCTCTGTTTCAGTCCCTCTGTTTCCGCGCTCTCTGTTTCAGCCCCTCTGTTTCAGTCCCTCTGTTTCTAGCCCTCTGTTTCTGCCCATCTGTTTCTCGCCCTCTGTTTCAGCCCCTCTGTTTCTCGCCCTCTGTTTCAGCCCCTCTGTTTCTCGCCCTCTGTTCCAGACCCTCTGATTCAGCCCTCTGTTTCAGCCCCTCTGAATCAGCCCCTCTGATTCAGTCCCTCTGTTTCAGCCCCTCTGTTTCTCGCCCTCTGTTTCAGCCCCTCTGTTTCTCGCCCTCTGTTTCAGTCCCTCTGTTTCTCGCCCTCTGTTTCAGCCCCTCTGTTTCTCGCCCTCTGTTTCAGCTCCTCTGATTCAGCCCCTCTGTTTCTCACCCTCTGTTTCAGGCCCTCTGTTTCTCGCCCTCTTTTTCAGCCCCTCTGTTTCTTGCCCTCTGTTTCAGCCCCTCTGTTTCAGCCACTCTGTTTCAGCCCCTCTGTTTCTCGCCCTCTGTTTCAGCCCCTCTGTTTCTCGCCCTCTCTTTAAGCCCCTCTATTTCTCGCCCTCTGTTTCAGCCCCTCTGTTTCTCGCCCTCTGTTTCAGTCCCTCTGTTTCGCGCTCTCTGTTTCAGCCCCTCTGTTTCAGTCCCTCTGTTTCTAGCCCTCTGTTTCTGCCCTTCTGTTTCTCGCCCTCTGTTTCAGCCCCTCTGTTTCTCGCCCTCTGTTTCAGCCCCTCTGTTTCTCGCCCTCTGTTTCAGCCCCTCTGATTCAGCCCCTCTGTTTCAGCCCCTCTGAATCAGCCCCTCTGATTCAGCCCCTCTGTTTCAGCCCCTCTGTTTCTCGCCCTCTGAAACCGCCCCTCTGTTTCAGCCCCTCTGTTTCAGCCCCTCTGTATCTCGCCCTCTGTTTCTCGCCCTCTGTTTCAGCATCTCTGTTTCTCGCCCTCTGTTTCAGCCCCTCTGTTTCAGCCCCTCTGATTCAGCCCGTCTGATTCAGCCCCTCTGTTTCTCGCCCTCTGTTTCAGCCCCATTGTTTCTCGCCCTCTGTTTCAGCCCCTCTGTTTCTCGCCCTCTGTTTAAGCCCCTCTGTTTCTCGCCCTCTGTTTCAGCCCCTCTGTTTCTCGCCCTCTGTTTCAGTCCCTCTGTTTCGCGCTCTCTGTTTCAGCCCCTCTGTTTCAGTCCCTCTGTTTCTAGCCCTCTGTTTCTGCCCGTCTGTTTCTCGCCCTCTGTTTCAGCCCCTCTGTTTCTCGCCCTCTGTTTCAGCCCCTCTGTTTCTCGCCCTCTGTTCCAGACCCTCTGATTCAGCCCCTCTGTTTCAGCCCCTCTGAATCAGCCCCTCTGATTCAGTCCCTCTGTTTCAGCCCCTCTGTTTCTCGCCCTCTGTTTCAGCCCCTCTGTTTCTCGCCCTCTGTTTCAGTCCCTCTGTTTCTCGCCCTCTGTTTCAGCCCCTCTGTTTCTCGCCCTCTGTTTCAGCTCCTCTGATTCAGCCCCTCTGTTTCTCGCCCTCTGTTTCAGGCCCTCTGTTTCTCGCCCTCTTTTTCAGCCCCTCTGTTTCTTGCCCTCTGTTTCAGCCCCTCTGTTTCAGCCACTCTGTTTCAGCCCCTCTGTTTCTCGCCCTCTGTTTCAGCCCCTCTGTTTCTCGCCCTATCTTTAAGCCCCTCTATTTCTCGCCCTCTGTTTCAGCCCCTCTGTTTCTCGCCCTCTGTTTCAGTCCCTCTGTTTCGCGCTCTCTGTTTCAGCCCCTCTGTTTCAGTCCCTCTGTTTCTAGCCCTCTGTTTCTGCCCTTCTGTTTCTCGCCCTCTGTTTCAGCCCCTCTGTTTCTCGCCCTCTGTTTCAGCCCCTCTGTTTCTCGCCCTCTGTTTCAGCCCCTCTGATTCAGCCCCTCTGTTTCAGCCCCTCTGAATCAGCCCCTCTGATTCAGCCCCTCTGTTTCAGCCCCTCTGTTTCTCGCCCTCTCTTTAAGCCCCTCTGTTTCTCGCCCTCTGTTTCAGTCCCTCTGTTTCTCGCCCTCTGTTTCAGCCCCTCTGTTTCTCACCCTCTGTTTCAGCTCCTCTGATTCAGCCCCTCTGTTTCTCGCCCTCTGTTTCAGGCCCTCTGTTTCTCGCCCTCTTTTTCAGCCCCTCTGTTTCTTGCCCTCTGTTTCAGCCCCTCTGTTTCAGCCCCTCTGTTTCAACCCCTCTGTTTCTCGCCCTCTGTTTCAGCCCCTCTGTTTCTCACCCTTTGTTTCAGCCCCTCTGTTTCTCGCCCTCTGTTTCAGCCCCTCTGTTTCAGCCCCTCTGTTTCAGACCCTCCGATTCAGCCCCTCTGTTTCAGCCCCTCTATTTCTCGCCCTCTGTTTCAGCCCCTCTGTTTTATCCCCACTGTTTCAGCCCCTTTGTTTCAGCCCCTCTGTTTCTCGCCCTCTGTTTCAGCCGCTCTGTTTCTCGCCCTCTGTATCAGCCCCTCTGTTGCAGCCCCACTGTTTCAGTCCCTCTGTTTCTCGCCCTCTGTTTCTGGCCCTCTGTTTCAGCCCCTCTGTTTCTCGCTCTCTGTTTCAGCCCCTCTGTTTCAGCCCCTCTGTTTCAGCCCCTCTGTTTCAGCCCCTCTGTTTCTCGCCCTCTGTTTCAGCCCCTCTGTTTCTTGCCCTCTGTTTCAGCCACTCTGTTTCTCGCCCTCTGTTTCAGCCTCTCTGTTTCCCGCCCTCTGTTTCAGACCCTCTGTTTCAGCCCCTCTGTTTCAGCCCCTCTGTTTATCGCCCTCTGCATCAGCCGCTTTGTTTCAGCCCCTCTTTTTGAGCCCCTCTCTTTCTCGCCCTCTGTTTCTCGCCCTCAGTTTCAGCCCCTCTGTTTCTCGCCCTCTGTTTCAGCCCCTCTGTTTCAACCCCTCTATTTATCGCCCTCTGCATCAGCCGCTTTGTTTCAGCCCCTCTTTTTGAGCCCCTCTCTTTCTCGCCCTCTGTTTCTCGCCCTCTGTTTCTCGCCCTCTGTTTCTCGCCCTCTGTTTCAGCCCCTCTGTTTCAGCCCCTCCGATTCAGCCCGTCTGATTCAGCCCCTCTGTTTCTCGCCCTCTGTTCCTGCCACTCTGTTTCAGCCCCTCTGTTTCTTGCCCTCTGTTTCAGCCCTTCTGATTCAGCCCCTCTGATTCAGCCCCTCTGTTTCTCGCCCTCTGTTTCAGCCCCTCTGTTTCTGCCCTTCTGTTTCAGCCTCTCTGTTTCAGCGCCTCTGTTTCTTGCCCTCTGTTTCAGCCCCTCTGTTTCTCGACCTCTGTTTCAGTCCCTCTGTTTCTCGACCTCTGTTTCAGTCCCTCTGTTTCTCGCCATCTGTTTCAGCCCCTCTGTTTCGCGCTCTCTGTTTCAGCCCCTCTGTTTCTGCTCCTCTGTTTCTCGCCCTCTGTTTCTGCCCCTCTGTTTCTCGCCCTCTGTTTCAGCCCCTCTGTTTCTCGCCCTCTTTTTCAGCCCCTCTGATTAAGCCACTCTGTTTCAGCCCCTCTGATTAAGCCCCTCTGATACAGCCCCTCTGAATCAGCCCCTCTGATACAGCCCCTCTGTTTCAGCCCCTCTGTTTCAGCCCCTCTGTTTCTCGCTCTCTGTGTCAGCCCCTCTGTTTCTCACCCTCTGTTTCAGCCCCTATGTTTCAGCCGCTCTGTTTCTCGCCCTCTGTTTCAGCCCCTCTGTTTCTCGCCCTCTGTTTCAGGCCCTCTGTTTCAGCCCCTCTGTTTCAGCCCCTCTGTTTCTCGCCCTCTGTTTCAGCCCCTCTGTTTCTCGCCCTCTGTTTCAGCCCGTCTATTTCTCGCCCTCTGTTTCAGCCCTTCTGTTTTAGCCCCACTGTTTCAGCCCCTTTGTTTCAGCCCCTCTGTTTCTCGCCCTCTGTTTCAGCCCCTCTGTTTCTCGCCCTCTGTATCAGCCCCTCTGTTTCAGCCCCTCTGTTTCAGTCCTTCTGTTTCTCGACCTCTGTTTCAGTCCCTCTGTTTCTCGCCATCTGTTTCAGCCCCTCTGTTTCGCGCTCTCTGTTTCAGCCCCTCTGTTTCTGCTCCTCTGTTTCTCGCCCTCTGTTTCTGCCCCTCTGTTTCTCGCCCTCTGTTTCAGCCCCTCTGTTTCTCGCCCTCTTTTTCAGCCCCTCTGATTAAGCCACTCTGTTTCAGCCCCTCTGATTAAGCCCCTCTGATACAGCCCCTCTGAATCAGCCCCTCTGATTCAGCCCCTCTGTTTCAGCCCCTCTGTTTCAGCCCCTCTGTTTCTCGCCCTCTGTGTCAGCCCCTCTGTTTCTCACCCTCTGTTTCAGCCCCTATGTTTCAGCCCCTCTGTTTCTCGCCCTCTGTTTCAGCCCCTCTGTTTCTCGCCCTCTGTTTCAGCCCCTCTGTTTTAGCCCCTCTGTTTCAGCCCCTCTGTTTCTCGCCCTCTGTTTCAGCCCCTCTGTTTCTCGCCCTCTGTTTCAGCCCGTCTATTTCTCGCCCTCTGTTTCAGCCCTTCTGTTTTAGCCCCACTGTTTCAGCCCCTTTGTTTCAGCCCCTCTGTTTCTCGCCCTCTGTTTCAGCCCCTCTGTTTCTCGCCCTCTGTATCGGCCCCTCTGTTTCAGCCCCTCTGTTTCAGTCCCTCTGTTTCTCGCCCTCTGTTTCAGCCCCTCTGTTTCAGCCCCTCTGTTTCTCGCCCTCTGTTTCAGCCCCTCTGTTTCTTGCCCTCTGTTTCAGCCACTCTGTTTCTCGCCCTCTGTTTCAGCATCTCTGTATCTCGCCCTCTGTTTCAGCCCCTCTGTTTCAGCCCCTCTGTTTCAGCCACTCTGTTTCAGCCCTCTGTTTCTCGCCCTCTGTTTCAGGCCCTCTGTTTCTCGCCCTCTGTTTCAGCTCCTCTCTTTCAGCCCCTCTGTATCTCGCCCTCTGTTTCAGCCCCTCTCTTTCTCGCCCTCTGTTTCAGCCCCTCTGTTTCTCGCCCTCTGTTTCAGCCCCTCTGTTTCTCGCCCTCTGTTTCAGCCCCTCTGTTTCTTGCCCTCTGTTTCAGCCCCTCTGTTTCAGCCCCTCTGTTTCAGCCCCTCTGTTTAAGCCCCTCTGTTTCTCGCCCTTTGTTTCAGCCCCTCTGTTTCTCGCCCTCTGTTTCAGTCCCTCTGTTTCGCGCTCTCTGTTTCAGCCCCTCTGTTTCAGTCCCTCTGTTTCTAGCCCTCTGTTTCTGCCCATCTGTTTCTCGCCCTCTGTTTCAGCCCCTCTGTTTCTCGCCCTCTGTTTCAGCCCCTCTGTTTCTCGCCCTCTGTTCCAGACCCTCTGATTCAGCCCCTCTGTTTCAGCCCCTCTGAATCAGCCCCTCTGATTCAGTCCCTCTGTTTCAGCCCCTCTGTTTCTCGCCCTCTGTTTCAGCCCCTCTGTTTCTCGCCCTCTGTTTCAGTCCCTCTGTTTCTCGCCCTCTGTTTCAGCCCCTCTGTTTCTCGCCCTCTGTTTCAGCTCCTCTGATTCAGCCCCTCTGTTTCTCACCCTCTGTTTCAGGCCCTCTGTTTCTCGCCCTCTTTTTCAGCCCCTCTGTTTCTTGCCCTCTGTTTCAGCCCCTCTGTTTCAGCCACTCTGTTTCAGCCCCTCTGTTTCTCGCCCTCTGTTTCAGCCCCTCTGTTTCTCGCCCTCTCTTTAAGCCCCTCTATTTCTCGCCCTCTGTTTCAGCCCCACTGTTTCTCGCCCTCTGTTTCAGTCCCTCTGTTTCGCGCTCTCTGTTTCAGCCCCTCTGTTTCAGTCCCTCTGTTTCTAGCCCTCTGTTTCTGCCCTTCTGTTTCTCGCCCTCTGTTTCAGCCCCTCTGTTTCTCGCCCTCTGTTTCAGCCCCTCTGTTTCTCGCCCTCTGTTTCAGCCCCTCTGATTCAGCCCCTCTGTTTCAGCCCCTCTGAATCAGCCCCTCTGATTCAGCCCCTCTGTTTCAGCCCCTCTGTTTCTCGCCCTCTGAAACCGCCCCTCTGTTTCAGCCCCTCTGTTTCAGCCCCTCTGTATCTCGCCCTCTGTTTCTCGCCCTCTGTTTCAGCATCTCTGTTTCTCGCCCTCTGTTTCAGCCCCTCTGTTTCAGCCCCTCTGATTCAGCCCGTCTGATTCAGCCCCTCTGTTTCTCGCCCTCTGTTTCAGCCCCATTGTTTCTCGCCCTCTGTTTCAGCCCCTCTGTTTCTCGCCCTCTGTTTAAGCCCCTCTGTTTCTCGCCCTCTGTTTCAGCCCCTCTGTTTCTCGCCCTCTGTTTCAGTCCCTCTGTTTCGCGCTCTCTGTTTCAGCCCCTCTGTTTCAGTCCCTCTGTTTCTAGCCCTCTGTTTCTGCCCGTCTGTTTCTCGCCCTCTGTTTCAGCCCCTCTGTTTCTCGCCCTCTGTTTCAGCCCCTCTGTTTCTCGCCCTCTGTTCCAGACCCTCTGATTCAGCCCCTCTGTTTCAGCCCCTCTGAATCAGCCCCTCTGATTCAGTCCCTCTGTTTTAGCCCCTCTGTTTCTCGCCCTCTGTTTCAGCCCCTCTGTTTCTCGCCCTCTGTTTCAGTCCCTCTGTTTCTCGCCCTCTGTTTCAGCCCCTCTGTTTCTCGCCCTCTGTTTCAGCTCCTCTGATTCAGCCCCTCTGTTTCTCGCCCTCTGTTTCAGGCCCTCTGTTTCTCGCCCTCTTTTTCAGCCCCTCTGTTTCTTGCCCTCTGTTTCAGCCCCTCTGTTTCAGCCACTCTGTTTCAGCCCCTCTGTTTCTCGCCCTCTGTTTCAGCCCCTCTGTTTCTCGCCCTATCTTTAAGCCCCTCTATTTCTCGCCCTCTGTTTCAGCCCCTCTGTTTCTCGCCCTCTGTTTCAGTCCCTCTGTTTCGCGCTCTCTGTTTCAGCCCCTCTGTTTCAGTCCCTCTGTTTCTAGCCCTCTGTTTCTGCCCTTCTGTTTCTCGCCCTCTGTTTCAGCCCCTCTGTTTCTCGCCCTCTGTTTCAGCCCCTCTGTTTCTCGCCCTCTGTTTCAGCCCCTCTGATTCAGCCCCTCTGTTTCAGCCCCTCTGAATCAGCCCCTCTGATTCAGCCCCTCTGTTTCAGCCCCTCTGTTTCTCGCCCTCTCTTTAAGCCCCTCTGTTTCTCGCCCTCTGTTTCAGTCCCTCTGTTTCTCGCCCTCTGTTTCAGCCCCTCTGTTTCTCACCCTCTGTTTCAGCTCCTCTGATTCAGCCCCTCTGTTTCTCGCCCTCTGTTTCAGGCCCTCTGTTTCTCGCCCTCTTTTTCAGCCCCTCTGTTTCTTGCCCTCTGTTTCAGCCCCTCTGTTTCAGCCCCTCTGTTTCAACCCCTCTGTTTCTCGCCCTCTGTTTCAGCCCCTCTGTTTCTCACCCTTTGTTTCAGCCCCTCTGTTTCTCGCCCTCTGTTTCAGCCCCTCTGTTTCAGCCCCTCTGTTTCAGACCCTCCGATTCAGCCCCTCTGTTTCAGCCCCTCTATTTCTCGCCCTCTGTTTCAGCCCCTCTGTTTTATCCCCACTGTTTCAGCCCCTTTGTTTCAGCCCCTCTGTTTCTCGCCCTCTGTTTCAGCCGCTCTGTTTCTCGCCCTCTGTATCAGCCCCTCTGTTGCAGCCCCACTGTTTCAGTCCCTCTGTTTCTCGCCCTCTGTTTCTGGCCCTCTGTTTCAGCCCCTCTGTTTCTCGCTCTCTGTTTCAGCCCCTCTGTTTCAGCCCCTCTGTTTCAGCCCCTCTGTTTCAGCCCCTCTGTTTCTCGCCCTCTGTTTCAGCCCCTCTGTTTCTTGCCCTCTGTTTCAGCCACTCTGTTTCTCGCCCTCTGTTTCAGCCTCTCTGTTTCCCGCCCTCTGTTTCAGACCCTCTGTTTCAGCCCCTCTGTTTCAGCCCCTCTGTTTATCGCCCTCTGCATCAGCCGCTTTGTTTCAGCCCCTCTTTTTGAGCCCCTCTCTTTCTCGCCCTCTGTTTCTCGCCCTCAGTTTCAGCCCCTCTGTTTCTCGCCCTCTGTTTCAGCCCCTCTGTTTCAACCCCTCTATTTATCGCCCTCTGCATCAGCCGCTTTGTTTCAGCCCCTCTTTTTGAGCCCCTCTCTTTCTCGCCCTCTGTTTCTCGCCCTCTGTTTCTCGCCCTCTGTTTCTCGCCCTCTGTTTCAGCCCCTCTGTTTCAGCCCCTCCGATTCAGCCCGTCTGATTCAGCCCCTCTGTTTCTCGCCCTCTGTTCCTGCCACTCTGTTTCAGCCCCTCTGTTTCTTGCCCTCTGTTTCAGCCCTTCTGATTCAGCCCCTCTGATTCAGCCCCTCTGTTTCTCGCCCTCTGTTTCAGCCCCTCTGTTTCTGCCCTTCTGTTTCAGCCTCTCTGTTTCAGCGCCTCTGTTTCTTGCCCTCTGTTTCAGCCCCTCTGTTTCTCGACCTCTGTTTCAGTCCCTCTGTTTCTCGACCTCTGTTTCAGTCCCTCTGTTTCTCGCCATCTGTTTCAGCCCCTCTGTTTCGCGCTCTCTGTTTCAGCCCCTCTGTTTCTGCTCCTCTGTTTCTCGCCCTCTGTTTCTGCCCCTCTGTTTCTCGCCCTCTGTTTCAGCCCCTCTGTTTCTCGCCCTCTTTTTCAGCCCCTCTGATTAAGCCACTCTGTTTCAGCCCCTCTGATTAAGCCCCTCTGATACAGCCCCTCTGAATCAGCCCCTCTGATACAGCCCCTCTGTTTCAGCCCCTCTGTTTCAGCCCCTCTGTTTCTCGCTCTCTGTGTCAGCCCCTCTGTTTCTCACCCTCTGTTTCAGCCCCTATGTTTCAGCCGCTCTGTTTCTCGCCCTCTGTTTCAGCCCCTCTGTTTCTCGCCCTCTGTTTCAGGCCCTCTGTTTCAGCCCCTCTGTTTCAGCCCCTCTGTTTCTCGCCCTCTGTTTCAGCCCCTCTGTTTCTCGCCCTCTGTTTCAGCCCGTCTATTTCTCGCCCTCTGTTTCAGCCCTTCTGTTTTAGCCCCACTGTTTCAGCCCCTTTGTTTCAGCCCCTCTGTTTCTCGCCCTCTGTTTCAGCCCCTCTGTTTCTCGCCCTCTGTATCAGCCCCTCTGTTTCAGCCCCTCTGTTTCAGTCCTTCTGTTTCTCGACCTCTGTTTCAGTCCCTCTGTTTCTCGCCATCTGTTTCAGCCCCTCTGTTTCGCGCTCTCTGTTTCAGCCCCTCTGTTTCTGCTCCTCTGTTTCTCGCCCTCTGTTTCTGCCCCTCTGTTTCTCGCCCTCTGTTTCAGCCCCTCTGTTTCTCGCCCTCTTTTTCAGCCCCTCTGATTAAGCCACTCTGTTTCAGCCCCTCTGATTAAGCCCCTCTGATACAGCCCCTCTGAATCAGCCCCTCTGATTCAGCCCCTCTGTTTCAGCCCCTCTGTTTCAGCCCCTCTGTTTCTCGCCCTCTGTGTCAGCCCCTCTGTTTCTCACCCTCTGTTTCAGCCCCTATGTTTCAGCCCCTCTGTTTCTCGCCCTCTGTTTCAGCCCCTCTGTTTCTCGCCCTCTGTTTCAGCCCCTCTGTTTCAGCCTCTCTGTTTCAGCCCCTCTGTTTCTCGCCCTCTGTTTCAGCCCCTCTGTTTCTCGCCCTCTGTTTCAGCCCGTCTATTTCTCGCCCTCTGTTTCAGCCCTTCTGTTTTAGCCCCACTGTTTCAGCCCCTTTGTTTCAGCCCCTCTGTTTCTCGCCCTCTGTTTCAGCCCCTCTGTTTCTCGCCCTCTGTATCGGCCCCTCTGTTTCAGCCCCTCTGTTTCAGTCCCTCTGTTTCTCGCCCTCTGTTTCAGCCCCTCTGTTTCACCCCCTCTGTTTCTCGCCCTCTGTTTCAGCCCCTCTGTTTCTTGCCCTCTGTTTCAGCCACTCTGTTTCTCGCCCTCTGTTTCAGCATCTCTGTATCTCGCCCTCTGTTTCAGCCCCTCTGTTTCAGCCCCTCTGTTTCAGCCACTCTGTTTCAGCCCTCTGTTTCTCGCCCTCTGTTTCAGGCCCTCTGTTTCTCGCCCTCTGTTTCAGCTCCTCTCTTTCAGCCCCTCTGTATCTCGCCCTCTGTTTCAGCCCCTCTGTTTCTCGCCCTCTGTATCAGCCGCTTTGTTTCAGCCCCTCTGTTTCAGCCCCTCTTTTTCAGCCCCTCTGTTTCTCGCCCTCTGTTTCTCGCCGTCTGCTTCAGCCCCTCTGTTTCTCGCCCTCTGTTTCAGCCCCTCTGTTTCAGCCCCTCTGATTCAGCCCGTCTGATTCAGCCCCTCTGTTTCTCGCCCTCTGTTTCAGCCACTCTGTTTCAGCCCCTCTGTTTCATGCCCTCTGTTTCAGCCCCTCTGTTTCAGCCACTCTGTTTCAGCCCTCTGTTTCTCGCCCTCTGTTTCAGGCCCTCTGTTTCTCGCCCTCTGTTTCAGCTCCTCTCTTTCAGCCCCTCTGTATCTCGCCCTCTGTTTCAGCCCCTCTGTTTCTCGCCCTCTGTATCAGCCGCTTTGTTTCAGCCCCTCTGTTTCAGCCCCTCTTTTTCAGCCCCTCTGTTTCTCGCCCTCTGTTTCTCGCCCTCTGCTTCAGCCCCTCTGTTTCTCGCCCTCTGTTTCAGCCCCTCTGTTTCAGCCCCTCTGATTCAGCCCGTCTGATTCAGCCCCTCTGTTTCTCGCCCTCTGTTTCAGCCACTCTGTTTCAGCCCCTCTGTTTCTTGCCCTCTGTTTCAGCCCCTCTGTTTCAGCCCCTCTGTTTCAGCCACTCTGTTTCAGCCCTCTTTTTCTCGCCCTCTGTTTCAGGCCCTCTGTTTCTCGCCCTCTGTTTCAGCCACTCTGTTTCTCGCCCTCTGTTTCAGCTCCTCTCTTTCAGCCCCTCTGTATCTCGCCCTCTGTTTCAGCCCCTCTGTTTCTCGCCCTCTGTATCAGCCGCTTTGTTTCAGCCCCTCTGTTTCAGCCCCTCTTTTTCAGCCCCTCTGTTTCTCGCCCTCTGTTTCTCGCCCTCTGCTTCAGCCCCTCTGTTTCTCGGCATCTGTTTCAGCCCCTCTGTTTCAGCCCCTCTGATTCAGCCCGTCTGATTCAGCCCCTCTGTTTCTCGCCCTCTGTTTCAGCCACTCTGTTTCAGCCCCTCTGTTTCTTGCCCTCTGTTTCAGCCCCTCTGTTTCAGCCCCTCTGTTTCAGCCCCTCTGTTTCTCGCCCTCTGTTTCAGCCCCTCTGTTTCTCGCCCTCTGTTTCAGTCCCTCTGTTTCGCGCTCTCTGTTCCAGCCCCTTTGTTTCAGTCCCTCTGTTTCTCGCCCTCTGTTTCTGCACGTCTGTTTCTCGCCCTCTGTTTCAGCCCCTCTGTTTCTCGCCCTCTGTTTCAGCCCCACTGTTTCTCGCCCTCTGTTTCAGCCCCTCTGATTCAGCCCCTCTGTTTCAGCCCCTCTGAATCAGCCCCTCTGATTCAGCCCCTCTGTTTCAGCCCCTCTGTTTCAGCCCCTCTGTTTCTCCCTCTGTTTCAGCCCCACTGTTTCTCACCCTCTGTTTCAGCCCCTCTGTTTCAGCCCCTCTGTTTCTCGCACTCTGTTTCAGCCCCTCTGTTTCTCGCTCTCTGTTTCAGCCCCTCTGTTTCTCGCCCTCTGTTTCAGCCCCTCTGATTCTCGCCCTCTGTTTCAGCCCCTCTGTTTCTCGCCCTCTGTTTCAGCCCCTCTGTTTCTCGCCCTCTGTTTCTGCCCCTCTGTTTCAGCCCCACTGTTTTTCGCCCTCTGTTTCAGCCACTCTGTTTCAGCCCCTCTGTATCTCGCCCTCTGTTTCAGCCCCTCTGTTTCTCGCCCTCTGTTTAAGCCCCTCTGTTTCTCGCCCTCTGTTTCAGCCCCTCTGATTCAGCCCGTCTGATTCAGCCCCTCTGTTTCTCGCCCTCTGTTTCAGCCACTCCGTTTCAGCCCCTCTGTTTCTCGCCCTCTGTTTAAGCCCGTCTGTTTCTCGCCCTCTGTTTCAGCCCCTCTGTTTCTCGCCCTCTGTTTCAGTCCCTCTGTTTCGCGCTCTCTGTTTCAGCCCCTCTGTTTCAGTCCCTCTGTTTCTAGCCCTCTGTTTTTGCCCGTCTGTTTCTCGCCCTCTGTTTCAGCCCCTCTGTTTCTCACCATCTGTTTCAACCCCTCTGATTCTCGCCCTCTGTTTCAGCCCCTCTGATTCAGCCCCTCTGTTTCAGCCACTCTGAATCAGCCCCTCTGATTCAGCCCCTCTGTTTCAGCCCCTCTGTTTCTCGCCCTCTGTTTCAGCCCCTCTGTTTCTCGCCCTCTGTTTCAGCCCCTCTGTTTCTCGCCCTCTGTTTCAGCTCCTCTGATTCAGCCCCTCTGTTTCTCGCCCTCTGTTTCAGGCCCTCTGTTTCACGCCCTCTTTTTCAGCCCCTCTGTTTCTTGCCCTCTGTTTCAGGCCCTCTGTTTCAGCCCCTCTGTTTCAGCCCCTCGGTTTCTCGCCCTCTGTTTCAGCCCCTCTGTTTCTCACCCTTTGTTTCAGCCCCTCTGTTTCTCACCCTCTGTTTCAGCCCCTCCATTTGTCGCCCTCTGTTTCAGCCCCTCTGTTTCAGCCCCACTGTGTCAGCCCCTCTGTTTCAGCCCCACTGTTTCTCGCCCTCTGTTTCAGCCCCTCTGTTTCAGCCCCCCTGTTTCAGTCCCTCTGTTTCTCGCCCTCTGTTTCTCGCCCTCTCTTTCAGCCCCTCTGTTTCTCGCCCTCTGTTTCAGCCCCTCTGTTTCTCGCCCTCTGGTTCAGCCCCTCTGTTTCAGCCCCTCTGTTTCAGCCCCTCTGTTTCAGCCCCTCTGTTTCTCGCCCTCTGTTTCAGCCCCTCTGTTTCTTGACCTCTGTTTCAGCCCCTCTGTTTCTCGCCCTCTGTTTCAGCCTCTCTGCTTCAGCCCCTCTGTTTCTCGCCCTCTGATTCAGCCCCTCTGTTTCAGCCCCTCTGTTTCAGTCCCTCTGTTTCTCGCCCTCTGTTTCTCACCCTCTTTTACAGCCCCTCTGTTTCTCGCCCTCTGTTTCAGTCCCTCTGTTTCTCGCCCTCTGTTTCAGCCCCTCCAATTCTCACCCTCTGTTTCAGCCCCTCTGTTTCAGCCCCACTGTGACAGCCCCTCTGTTTCAGACCCTCTGTTTCTCGCCCTCTGCTTCAGCCCGTCTGTTACTCGCCCACTGTTTCAGCCCCTCTGTTTCTCGTCGTCTGTTTCAGCCCCTCTGTTTCCGCCCCGCTGTTTCAGTCCCTCTGATTCTCGCCCTCTGTTTCTCGCCCTCTGTTTCAGCCCCTCTGTTTCTCGATCTCTGTTTCAGCCCCTCAGTTTCTCGCCCTCTGTTTCAGCCCCTCTGTTTCAGCCCCTCTGTTTCAGCCCCTCCGTTTATCGCCCTCTGTTTCTGCCCCTCTGTTTCTCGCCCTCTGTTACAGCCCCTCTGTTTCTCACCCTCTGTTTCTTGCCCTCTGTTTCGCGCTCTCTGTTTCAGCCCCTCTGTTTCAGTCCCTCTGTTTCTCGCCCTCTGTTTCTGCCCATCTGTTTCTCGCCCTCTGTTTCAGCCCCTCTGTTTCTCGCCCTCTGTTTCAGCCCCTCTGTTTCTCGCCCTCTGTTTCAGACCCTCTGATTCAACCCCTCTGTTTCAGCCCCTCTGAATCAGCCCCTCTGATTCAGCCCCTCTGTTTCAGCCCCTCTGTTTCAGCCCCTCTGTTTCTCGCCCTCTGTTTCAGCCCCTCTGTTTCAGCCCCACTGTGTCACCCCCTCTGTTTCAGCCCCTCTATTTCTCGCCCTCTATTTCAGCCCCTCTGTTTCAGCCCCAGTGTGTCAGCCCCTCTGTTTCAGCCCCTCTGTTTCTCGCCTTCTGTTTCAGCCCCTCTGTTTCTCGCCCTCTGTTTCAGCCCCTCTGTTTCAGCCCCTCTGTTTCAGTCCCTCTGTTTCTCGCCCTCTGTTTCTCGCCCTCTGTTTCAGCCCCTCTGTTTCTCGCCCTCTGTTTCAGCCCCTCTGTTTCTCGCCCTCTGATTCAGCCCCTCTGTTTCTCGCCCTCTGTTTCAGCCCCTCTGTTTCAGCCCCTCTGTTTCTCGCCCTCTGTTTCAGTCCCTCTGTTTCTCGCCCCCTGTTTCAGCCCCTCTATTTCTCGCCCTCTGTTTCAGCCCCTCTGTTTCAGCCCCACTGTGTCAGCCCCTCTGATTCAAACACTCTGTTTCTCGCGCTCTGTTTCAGCACCTCTGTTTCCCGCCCTCTGTTTCAGCCCCTCTGTTTCTCGCCCTCTGTTTCAGCCCCTCTGATTCAGCCCCTCTGTTTCAGCCCCTCTGTTTCAGCCCCTCTGTTTCAGCTCCTCTGTTTCTCGCCCTCTGTTTCAGCCCCTCTGTTTCTCACCCTCTGTTTCAGCCCCTCTGTTTCAGCCCCGCTGTTTCTCGCCCTCTGTTTCAGCCCCTCTGTTTCTCGCCCTCTGTTTCAGCCCCTCTGATTCAGCCCCTCTGTTTCTCGCCCTCTGTTTCTCGCCCTCTTTTTCAGCCCCTCTGTTTCTTGCCCTCTGTTTCAGCCCCTCTGTTTCAGCCCCTCTGTTTCAGCGCCTCTGTTTCTCGCCCTCTGTTTCAGCCCCTCTGTTTCTAACCCTCTGTTTCAGCCCTTCTGTTTCTCACCCTCTGTTTCAGTACCCTCTATTTCTCGCACTCTGTTTCAGCCCCTCTGTTTCAGCCCCACTGTTTCAGCCCCTCTGTTTCAGCCACTCTGTTTCTCGCCCTCTCTTTCAGCCCCTCTGTTTCTCGCCCTCTGTTTCAGCCCCTCTGTTTCTCGCCCTCTGTTTCTCGCCCTCTGTTTCAGCCCCTGTGTTTCAGTCCCTCTGTTTCTCGCCCTTTGTTTCTCGCCTTCTGTTTCAGCCCCTCTGATTCTCGCCCTCTGTTTCAGCCCCTCTGTTTCCTGCCCTCTGTTTCAGCCCCTCTGTTTCTCGCCCTCTGTTTCAGCCTCTCTGTTTCAGCCCCTCTGTTTCTCGCCCTCTGATTCAGCGCCTCTGTTTCAGCCCCTCTGTTTCAGTCCCTCTGTTTCTCGCCCTCTGTTTCTCGCCCTCTGTTTTTCGCCCTCTGTTTCAGTCCCTCTGTTTCTCGCCCTCTGTTTCAGCCCCTCTATTTCTCGCCCTCTGTTTCAGCCCCTCTGTTTCAGCCGCACTGTGTCAGCCCCACTGTTTCAGACGCTCTGTTTCTCGCCCTCTGTTTCAGCCCCTCTGTTTCTCGCCCTCTGTTTCAGCATCTCTGTTTCAGTCCCTCTGTTTCAGTCCCTCTGTTTCTCGCCCTCTGTTTCTCACCCTCTGTTTCAGCCATTCTGTTTCTCGCCCTCTGTTTCAGCCCCTCTGTTTCTCGCCCTCTGTTTCAGCCCCTCTGTTTCAGCCCCTCTGTTTCAGCCCCTCCGTTTCTCGCCCTCTGTTTCAGCCCCTCTGTTTCTCGCCCTCTGTTTCAGCCGCTCTGTTTCTCGCCCTCTGTTTCAGTCCCTCTGTTTCGCGCTCTCTGTTTCAGCCCCTCTGTTTCAGTCCCTCTGTTTCTCGCCCTCTGTTTCTGCCCGTCTGTTTCTCGCCCTCTGTTTCAGCCCCTCTGTTTCTCGCCCTCTGTTTCAGCCCCTCTGTTTCTCGCCCTCTGTTTCAGACCCACTGATTCAGCCCCTCTGTTTCAGCCCCTCTGAATCAGCCCCTCTGATTCAGCCCCTCTGTTTCAGCCCCTCTGTTTCAGCCCCTCTGTTTCTCGCCCTCTGTTTCAGCCCCTCTGTTTCAGCCCCACTCTGTCAGCCCCTCTGTTTCAGCCACTCTATTTCTCGCCCTCTGTTTCGGCCCCTCTGTTTCAGCCCCACTGTATCAGCCCCTCTCTTTCAGCCCCTCTGTTTCTCGCCCTCTGCTCCAGCCCCTCTGTTTCTCGCCCTCTGTTTCAGCCCCTCTGTTTCAGTCCCTCTGTTTCAGTCCCTCTGTTTCTCGCCCTCTGTTTCTCGCCCTCTGTTTCAGACCCTCTGTTTCAGCCCCTCTGTTTCTCGCCCTCTTTTTCAGCCACTCTGTTTCTTGCCCTCTGTTTCAGCCCCTCTGTTTCAGCCCCTCTGTTTCAGCCCCTCTGTTTCTCGCCCTCTGTTTCAGCCCCTCTGTTTCTCAGCCTTTGTTTCAGCCCCTCTGTTTCTCACCCTCTGTTTCAGCCCCTCAATTTCTCGCCCTCTGTTTCAGCCCCTCTGTTTCAGCCCCACTGTGTCAGCCCCTCTGTTTCAGCCCCACTGTTTCTCGCCCTCTGTTTCAGCCCCTCTGTTTCAGCCCCTCTGTTTCAGTCCCTCTGTTTCTCGCCCTCTGTTTCTCGCCCTCTCTTTCAGCCCCTCTGTTTCTCGCCCTCTGTTTCAGCCCCTCTGTTTCTCGCCCTCTGTTTCAGCCCCTCTGTTTCAGCCCCTCTGTTTCAGCCCCTCTGTTTCAGCCCCTCTGTTTCTCGCCCTCTGTTTCAGCCCCTCTGTTTCTTGACCTCTGTTTCAGCCCCTCTGTTTCTCGCCCTCTGTTTCAGCCTCTCTGCTTCAGCCCCTCTGTTTCTCGCCCTCTGATTCAGCCCCTCTGTTTCAGCCCCTCTGTTTCAGTCCCTCTGTTTCTCGCCCACTGTTTCTCACCCTCTGTTTCAGCCTCTCTGTTTCTCGCCCTCTGTTTCAGTCCCTCTGTTTCTCGCCCTCTGTTTCAGCCCCTCCAATTCTCGCCCTCTGTTTCAGCCCCTCTGTTTCAGCCCCACTGTGACAGCCCCTCTGTTTCAGACCCTCTGTTTCTCGCCCTCTGTTTCAGCCCGTCTGTTTCTCGCCCACTGTTTCAGCCCCTCTGTTTCTCGTCGTCTGTTTCAGCCTCTCTGTTTCCGCCTCTCTGTTTCAGTCCATCTGATTCTCGCCCTCTGTTTCTCGCCCTCTGTTTCAGCCCCTCTGTTTCTCGCCCTCTGTTTCAGCCCCTCTGTTTCAGCCCCTCTATTTCAGCCCCTCCGTTTATCGCCCTCTGTTTCTGCCCCTCTGTTTGTCGCCCTCTGTTACAGCCCCTCTGTTTCTCACCCTCTGTTTCTTGCCCTCTGTTTCGCGCTCTCTGTTTCAGCCCCTCTGTTTCAGTCCCTCTGTTTCTCGCCCTCTGTTTCTGCCCGTCTGTTTCTCGCCCTCTGTTTCAGCCCCTCTGTTTCTCGCCCTCTGTTTCAGCCCCTCTGTTTCTCGCCCTCTGTTTCAGACCCTCTGATTCAGCACCTCTGTTTCAGCCCCTCTGAATCAGCCCCTCTGATTCAGCCCCTCTGTTTCAGCCCCTCTGTTTCAGCCCCTCTGTTTCTCGCCCTCTGTTTCAGCCCCTCTGTTTCAGCCCCACTGTGTCAGCCCCTCTGTTTCAGCCCCTCTATTTCTCGCCCTCTGTTTCAGCCCCTCTGTTTCAGCCCCACTGTGTCAGCCCCTCTGTTTCAGCCCCTCTGTTTCTCGCCCTCTGTTTCAGACCCTCTGTTTCTCGCCCTCTGTTTCAGCCCCTCTGTTTCAGCCCCTCTGTTTCAGTCCCTCTGTTTCTCGCCCTCTGTTTCTCGCCCTCTGTTTCAGCCCCTCTGTTTCTCGCCCTCTGTTTCAGCCCCTCTGTTTCTCGCCCTCTGATTCAGCCCCTCTGTTTCTCGCCCTCTGTTTCAGCCCCTCTGTTTCAGCCCCTCTGTTTCTCGCCCTCTGTTTCAGTCCCTCTATTTCTCGCCCCCTGTTTCAGCCCCTCTATTTCTCGCCCTCTGTTTCAGCCCCTCTGTTTCAGCCCCACTGTGTCAGCCCCTCTGTTTCAGACACTCTGTTTCCCGCCCTCTGTTTCAGCTCCTCTGTTTCTCGCCCTCTGTTTCAGCCCCTCTGTTTCTCACCCTCTGTTTCAGCCCCTCTGTTTCAGCCCCGCTGTTTCTCGCCCTCTGTTTCAGCCCCTCTGTTTCTCGCCCTCTGTTTCAGCCCCTCTGATTCAGCCCCTCTGTTTCTCGCCCTCTGTTTCTCGCCCTCTTTTTCAGCCCCTCTGTTTCTTGCCCTCTGTTTCAGCCCCTCTGTTTCAGCCCCTCTGTTTCAGCGCCTCTGTTTCTCGCCCTCTGTTTCAGCCCCTCTGTTTCTCACCCTCTGTTTCAGCCCCTCTGTTTCTCGCCCTCTGTTTCAGTACCCTCTATTTCTCGCAATCTGATTCAGCCCCTCTGTTTCAGCCCCTCTGTTTCAGTCCCTCTGTTTCTCGCCCTCTGTTTCTCGCCCTCTGTTTCAGTCCCTCTGTTTCTCGCCCTCTGTTTCAGCCCCTCTATTTCTCGCCCTCTGTTTCAGCCCCTCTGTTTCAGCCGCACTGTGTCAGCCCCACTGTTTCAGACCCTCTATTTCTCGCACTCTGTTTCAGCCCCTCTGTTTCAGCCCCACTGTTTCAGCCCCTCTGTTTCAGCCACTCTGTTTCTCGCCCTCTCTTTCAGCCCCTCTGTTTCTCGCCCTCTGTTTCAGCCCCTCTGTTTCTCGCCCTCTGTTTCTCGCCCTCTGTTTCAGCCCCTGTGTTTCAGTCCCTCTGTTTCTCGCCCTTTGTTTCTCGCCTTCTGTTTCAGCCCCTCTGATTCTCGCCCTCTGTTTCAGCCCCTCTGTTTCCTGCCCTCTGTTTCAGCCCCTCTGTTTCTCGCCCTCTGTTTCAGCCTCTCTGTTTCAGCCCCTCTGTTTCTCGCCCTCTGATTCAGCGCCTCTGTTTCAGCCCCTCTGTTTCAGTCCCTCTGTTTCTCGCCCTCTGTTTCTCGCCCTCTGTTTCAGCCCCTCTGTTTTTCGCCCTCTGTTTCAGTCCCTCTGTTTCTCGCCCTCTGTTTCAGCCCCTCTATTTCTCGCCCTCTGTTTCAGCCCCTCTGTTTCAGCCGCACTGTGTCAGCCCCACTGTTTCAGACGCTCTGTTTCTCGCCCTCTGTTTCAGCCCCTCTGTTTCTCGCCCTCTGTTTCAGCCCCTCTGTTTCTCGCCCTCTGTTTCAGCATCTCTGTTTCAGTCCCTCTGTTTCAGTCCCTCTGTTTCTCGCCCTCTGTTTCTCACCCTCTGTTTCAGCCATTCTGTTTCTCGCCCTCTGTTTCAGCCCCTCTGTTTCTCGCCCTCTGTTTCAGCCCCTCTGTTTCAGCCCCTCTGTTTCAGCCCCTCCCTTTCTCGCCCTCTGTTTCAGCCCCTCTGTTTCTCGCCCTCTGTTTCAGCCGCTCTGTTTCTCGCCCTCTGTTTCAGTCCCTCTGTTTCGCGCTCTCTGTTTCAGCCCCTCTGTTTCAGTCCCTCTGTTTCTCGCCCTCTGTTTCTGCCCGTCTGTTTCTCGCCCTCTGTTTCAGCCCCTCTGTTTCTCGCCCTCTGTTTCAGCCCCTCTGTTTCTCGCCCTCTGTTTCAGACCCACTGATTCAGCCCCTCTGTTTCAGCCCCTCTGAATCAGCCCCTCTGATTCAGCCCCTCTGTTTCAGCCCCTCTGTTTCAGCCCCTCTGTTTCTCGCCCTCTGTTTCAGCCCCTCTGTTTCAGCCCCACTCTGTCAGCCCCTCTGTTTCAGCCACTCTATTTCTCGCCCTCTGTTTCGGCCCCTCTGTTTCAGCCCCACTGTATCAGCCCCTCTCTTTCAGCCCCTCTGTTTCTCGCCCTCTGCTCCAGCCCCTCTGTTTCTCGCCCTCTGTTTCAGCCCCTCTGTTTCAGTCCCTCTGTTTCAGTCCCTCTGTTTCTCGCCCTCTGTTTCTCGCCCTCTGTTTCAGACCCTCTGTTTCAGCCCCTCTGTTTCTCGCCCTCTTTTTCAGCCCCTCTGTTTCTTGCCCTCTGTTTCAGCCCCTCTGTTTCAGCCCCTCTGTTTCAGCCCCTCTGTTTCTCGCCCTCTGTTTCAGCCCCTCTGTTTCTCAGCCTTTGTTTCAGCCCCTCTGTTTCTCACCCTCTGTTTCAGCCCCTCAATTTCTCGCCCTCTGTTTCAGCCCCTCTGTTTCAGCCCCACTGTGTCAGCCCCTCTGTTTCAGCCCCACTGTTTCTCGCCCTCTGTTTCAGCCCCTCTGTTTCAGCCCCTCTGTTTCAGTCCCTCTGTTTCTCGCCCTCTGTTTCTCGCCCTCTCTTTCAGCCCCTCTGTTTCTCGCCCTCTGTTTCAGCCCCTCTGTTTCTCGCCCTCTGTTTCAGCCCCTCTGTTTCAGCCCCTCTGTTTCAGCCCCTCTGTTTCAGCCCCTCTGTTTCTCGCCCTCTGTTTCAGCCCCTCTGTTTCTTGACCTCTGTTTCAGCCCCTCTGTTTCTCGCCCTCTGTTTCAGCCTCTCTGCTTCAGCCCCTCTGTTTCTCGCCCTCTGATTCAGCCCCTCTGTTTCAGCCCCTCTGTTTCAGTCCCTCTGTTTCTCGCCCTCTGTTTCTCACCCTCTGTTTCAGCCTCTCTGTTTCTCGCCCTCTGTTTCAGTCCCTCTGTTTCTCGCCATCTGTTTCAGCCCCTCCAATTCTCGCCCTCTGTTTCAGCCCCTCTGTTTCAGCCCCACTGTGACAGCCCCTCTGTTTCAGACCCTCTGTTTCTCGCCCTCTGTTTCAGCCCGTCTGTTTCTCGCCCACTGTTTCAGCCCCTCTGTTTCTCGTCGTCTGTTTCAGCCTCTCTGTTTCCGCCTCTCTGTATCAGTCCATCTGATTCTCGCCCTCTGTTTCTCGCCCTCTGTTTCAGCCCCTCTGTTTCTCGCCCTCTGTTTCAGCCCCTCTGTTTCAGCCCCTCTATTTCAGCCCCTCCGTTTATCGCCCTCTGTTTCTGCCCCTCTGTTTGTCGCCCTCTGTTACAGCCCCTCTGTTTCTCACCCTCTGTTTCTTGCCCTCTGTTTCGCGCTCTCTGTTTCAGCCCCTCTGTTTCAGTCCCTCTGTTTCTCGCCCTCTGTTTCTGCCCGTCTGTTTCTCGCCCTCTGTTTCAGCCCCTCTGTTTCTCGCCCTCTGTTTCAGCCCCTCTGTTTCTCGCCCTCTGTTTCAGACCCTCTGATTCAGCACCTCTGTTTCAGCCCCTCTGAATCAGCCCCTCTGATTCAGCCCCTCTGTTTCAGCCCCTCTGTTTCAGCCCCTCTGTTTCTCGCCCTCTGTTTCAGCCCCTCTGTTTCAGCCCCACTGTGTCAGCCCCTCTGTTTCAGCCCCTCTATTTCTCGCCCTCTGTTTCAGCCCCTCTGTTTCAGCCCCACTGTGTCAGCCCCTCTGTTTCAGCCCCTCTGTTTCTCGCCCTCTGTTTCAGACCCTCTGTTTCTCGCCCTCTGTTTCAGCCCCTCTGTTTCAGCCCCTCTGTTTCAGTCCCTCTGTTTCTCGCCCTCTGTTTCTCGCCCTCTGTTTCAGCCCCTCTGTTTCTCGCCCTCTGTTTCAGCCCCTCTGTTTCTCGCCCTCTGATTCAGCCCCTCTGTTTCTCGCCCTCTGTTTCAGCCCCTCTGTTTCAGCCCCTCTGTTTCTCGCCCTCTGTTTCAGTCCCTCTATTTCTCGCCCCCTGTTTCAGCCCCTCTATTTCTCGCCCTCTGTTTCAGCCCCTCTGTTTCAGCCCCACTGTGTCAGCCCCTCTGTTTCAGACACTCTGTTTCCCGCCCTCTGTTTCAGCTCCTCTGTTTCTCGCCCTCTGTTTCAGCCCCTCTGTTTCTCACCCTCTGTTTCAGCCCCTCTGTTTCAGCCCCGCTGTTTCTCGCCCTCTGTTTCAGCCCCTCTGTTTCTCGCCCTCTGTTTCAGCCCCTCTGATTCAGCCCCTCTGTTTCTCGCCCTCTGTTTCTCGCCCTCTTTTTCAGCCCCTCTGTTTCTTGCCCTCTGTTTCAGCCCCTCTGTTTCAGCCCCTCTGTTTCAGCGCCTCTGTTTCTCGCCCTCTGTTTCAGCCCCTCTGTTTCTCACCCTCTGTTTCAGCCCCTCTGTTTCTCGCCCTCTGTTTCAGTACCCTCTATTTCTCGCACTCTGATTCAGCCCCTCTGTTTCAGCCCCTCTGTTTCAGTCCCTCTGTTTCTCGCCCTCTGTTTCTCGCCCTCTGTTTCAGTCCCTCTGTTTCTCGCCCTCTGTTTCAGCCCCTCTATTTCTCGCCCTCTGTTTCAGCCCCTCTGTTTCAGCCGCACTGTGTCAGCCCCACTGTTTCAGACCCTCTGTTTCTCGCCCTCTGTTACACCCCCTCTGTTTCTCGCCCTCTGTTTCAGCCCCTCTGTTTCTCGCCCTCTGTTTCAGCATCTCTGTTTCAGCCCCTCTGTTTCAGTCCCTCTGATTCTCGCCCTCTGTTTCTCACCCTCTGTTTCAGCCACTCTGTTTCTCGCCCTCTGTTTCAGCCCCTCTGTTTCTCGCCCTCTGTTTCAGCCCCTCTGTTTCAGCCCCTCTGTTTCAGCCCCTCCGTTTCTCGCCCTCTGTTTCAGCCCCTCTGTTTCTCGCCCTCTGTTTCAGCCCCTCTGTTTCTCGCCCTCTGTTTCAGTCCCTCTGTTTCGCGCTCTCTGTTTCAGCCCCTCTGTTTCAGTCCCTCTGTTTCTCGCCCTCTGTTTCTGCCCGTCTGTTTCTCGCCCTCTGTTTCAGCCCCTCTGTTTCTCGCCCTCTGTTTCAGCCCCTCTGTTTCTCGCCCTCTGTTTCAGACCCTCTGATTCAGCCCCTCTGTTTCAGCCCCTCTGAATCAGCCCCTCTGATTCAGCCCCTCTGTTTCAGCCCCTCTGTTTCAGCCCTTCTGTTTCTCGCCCTCTGTTTCATCCCCTCTGTTTCAGCCCCACTCTGTCAGCCCCTCTGTTTCAGCCACTCTATTTCTCGCCCTCTGTTTCAGCCCCTCAATTTCTCGCCCTCTGTTTCAGCCCCTCTGTTTCAGCCCCACTGTTTCTCGCCCTCTGTTTCAGCCCCTCTGTTTCAGCCCCTCTGTTTCAGTCCCTCTGTTTCTCGCCCTCTGTTTCTCGCCCTCTCTTTCAGCCCCTCTGTTTCTCGCCCTCTGTTTCAGCCCCTCTGTTTCTCGCCCTCTGTTTCAGCCCCTCTGTTTCAGCCCCTCTGTTTCAGCCCCTCTGTTTCTCGCCCTCTGTTTCAGCCCCTCTGTTTCTTGACCTCTGTTTCAGCCCCTCTGTTTCTCGCCCTCTGTTTCAGCCTCTCTGCTTCAGCCCCTCTGTTTCTCGCCCTCTGATTCAGCCCCTCTGTTTCAGCCCCTCTGTTTCAGTCCCTCTGTTTCTCGCCCTCTGTTTCTCACCCTCTGTTTCAGCCTCTCTGTTTCTCGCCCTCTGTTTCAGTCCCTCTGTTTCTCGCCCTCTGTTTCAGCCCCTCCAATTCTCGCCCTCTGTTTCAGCCCCTCTGTTTCAGCCCCACTGTGACAGCCCCTCTGTTTCAGACCCTCTGTTTCTCACCCTCTGTTTCAGCCCGTCTGTTTCTCGCCCACTGTTTCAGCCCCTCTGTTTCTCGTCGTCTGTTTCAGCCTCTCTGTTTCCGCCTCTCTGTTTCAGTCCATCTGATTCTCGCCCTCTGTTTCTCGCCCTCTGTTTCAGCCCCTCTGTTTCTCGCCCTCTGTTTCAGCCCCTCTGTTTCAGCCGCTCTATTTCAGCCCCTCCGTTTATCGCCCTCTGTTTCTGCCCCTCTGTTTGTCGCCCTCTGTTACAGCCCCTCTGTTTCTCACCCTCTGTTTCTTGCCCTCTGTTTCGCGCTCTCTGTTTCAGCCCCTCTGTTTCAGTCCCTCTGTTTCTCGCCCTCTGTTTCTGCCCGTCTGTTTCTCGCCCTCTGTTTCAGCCCCTCTGTTTCTCGCCCTCTGTTTCAGCCCCTCTGTTTCTCGCCCTCTGTTTCAGACCCTCTGATTCAGCACCTCTGTTTCAGCCCCTCTGAATCAGCCCCTCTGATTCAGCCCCTCTGTTTCAGCCCCTCTGTTTCAGCCCCTCTGTTTCTCGCCCTCTGTTTCAGCCCCTCTGTTTCAGACCCACTGTGTCAGCCCCTCTGTTTCAGCCCCTCTATTTCTCGCCCTCTGTTTCAGCCCCTCTGTTTCAGCCCCACTGTGTCAGCCCCTCTGTTTCAGCCCCTCTGTTTCTCGCCCTCTGTTTCAGACCCTCTGTTTCTCGCCCTCTGTTTCAGCCCCTCTGTTTCAGCCCCTCTGTTTCAGTCCCTCTGTTTCTCGCCCTCTGTTTCTCGCCCTCTGTTTCAGCCCCTCTGTTTCTCGCCCTCTGTTTCAGCCCCTCTGTTTCTCGCCCTCTGATTCAGCCCCTCTGTTTCTCGCCCTCTGTTTCAGCCCCTCTGTTTCAGCCCCTCTGTTTCTCGCCCTCTGTTTCAGTCCCTCTATTTCTCGCCCCCTGTTTCAGCCCCTCTATTTCTCGCCCTCTGTTTCAGCCCCTCTGTTTCAGCCCCACTGTGTCAGCCCCTCTGTTTCAGACACTCTGTTTCCCGCCCTCTGTTTCAGCTCCTCTGTTTCTCGCCCTCTGTTTCAGCCCCTCTGTTTCTCACCCTCTGTTTCAGCCCCTCTGTTTCAGCCCCGCTGTTTCTCACCCTCTGTTTCAGCCCCTCTGTTTCTCGCCCTCTGTTTCAGCCCCTCTGATTCAGCCCCTCTGTTTCTCGCCCTCTGTTTCTCGCCCTCTTTTTCAGCCCCTCTGTTTCTTTCCCCCTGTTTCAGCCCCTCTGTTTCAGCCCCTCTGTTTCAGCGCCTCTGTTTCTCGCCCTCTGTTTCAGCCCCTCTGTTTCTCACCCTCTGTTTCAGCCCCTCTGTTTCTCGCCCTCTGTTTCAGTACCCTCTATTTCTCGCACTCTGATTCAGCCCCTCTGTTTCAGCCCCTCTGTTTCAGTCCCTCTGTTTCTCGCCCTCTGTTTCTCGCCCTCTGTTTCAGTCCCTCTGTTTCTCGCCCTCTGTTTCAGCCCCTCTATTTCTCGCCCTCTGTTTCAGCCCCTCTGTTTCAGCCGCACTGTGTCAGCCCCACTGTTTCAGACCCTCTGTTTCTCGCCCTCTGTTACACCCCCTCTGTTTCTCGCCCTCTGTTTCAGCCCCTCTGTTTCTCGCCCTCTGTTTCAGCATCTCTGTTTCAGCCCCTCTGTTTCAGTCCCTCTGATTCTCGCCCTCTGTTTCTCACCCTCTGTTTCAGCCACTCTGTTTCTCGCCCTCTGTTTCAGCCCCTCTGTTTCTCGCCCTCTGTTTCAGCCCCTCTGTTTCAGCCCCTCTGTTTCAGCCCCTCCGTTTCTCGCCCTCTGTTTCAGCCACTCTGTTTCTCGCCCTCTGTTTCAGCCCCTCTGTTTCTCGCCCTCTGTTTCAGTCCCTCTGTTTCGCGCTCTCTGTTTCAGCCCCTCTGTTTCAGTCCCTCTGTTTCTCGCCCTCTGTTTCTGCCCGTCTGTTTCTCGCCCTCTGTTTCAGCCCCTCTGTTTCTCGCCCTCTGTTTCAGCCCCTCTGTTTCTCGCCCTCTGTTTCAGACCCTCTGATTCAGCCCCTCTGTTTCAGCCCCTCTGAATCAGCCCCTCTGATTCAGCCCCTCTGTTTCAGCCCCTCTGTTTCAGCCCCTCTGTTTCTCGCCCTCTGTTTCATCCCCTCTGTTTCAGCCCCACTCTGTCAGCCCCTCTGTTTCAGCCACTCTATTTCTCGCCCTCTGTTTCAGCCCCTCTGTTTCAGCCCCACTGTATCAGCCCCTCTCTTTCAGCCCCTCTGTTTCTCGCCCTCTGCTTCAGCCCCTCTGTTTCTCGCCCTCTGTTTCAGCCCCTCTGTTTCTCGCCCACCGTTTCAGCCCCTCTAATTCTCGCCCTCTGTTTCTCGCCCTCTGTTTCAGACCCTCTGTTTCAGCCCCTCTGTTTCAGCCCCTCTGTTTCTCGACCTCTGTTTCAGCCCCTCTGTTCAGCCCCTCTGTTTCAGCCCCTCTGTTTCTCGCCCTCTGTTTCAGCCCCTCTGTTTCTTGCCCGCTGTTTCAACCCCTCTGTTTCTCGCCCTATGTTTCAGCCTCTCTGTTTCAGCCCCTCTGTTTCAGCCCCTCTGTTTCTCGCCCTCTGTTTCAGCCCCTCTGTTTCTCGCCCTCTGTTACAGCCCCTCCGTTTCAGCCCCTCTGTTTCAATCCCTCTGTTTCTCGCCCTCTGTTTCTCGCCCTCTGCTTCAGCCCCTCTGTTTCTCACCCTCTGTTTCAGTCCCTCTGTTTCTCGCCCTCTGTTTAAGCCCCTCTATTTCTCGCCCTCTGTTTCAGCCCCTCTGTTTCAGCCCCACTGTGTCAGCCCCTAAGTTTCAGACCCTCTGTTTCTCGCCCTCTGTTTCAGCCCCTCTGTTTCTCGCCCTCTGTTTCAGCCCCTCTGTTTCTCGCCCTCTGTTTCAGCCCCTCTGTTTCATTCCCTCTGTTTCTCGCCCTCTGTTTCTCGACCTCTGTTTCAGCCCCTCTGTTTCTCGCCCTCTGTTTCAGCCCCTCTGTTTCTCGCCCTCTGTTTCAGCCCCTCTGTTTCAGCCCCTCTGTTTCAGCCCCTCCGTTTCTCGCCCTCTGTTTCAGCCCCTCTGTTTCTCGCCCTCTGTTTCAGCCGCTCTGTTTCTCGCCCTCTGTTTCAGTCCCTCTGTTTCGCGCTCTCTGTTTCAGCCCCTCTGTTTCAGTCCCTCTGTTTCTCGCCCTCTGTTTCTGCCCGTCTGTTTCTCGCCCTCTGTTTCAGCCCCTCTGTTTCTCGCCCTCTGTTTCAGCCCCTCTGTTTCTCGCCCTCTGTTTCAGACCCTCTGATTCAGCCCCTCTGTTTCAGCCCCTCTGAATCAGCCCCTCTGATTCAGCCCCTCTGTTTCAGCCCCTCTGTTTCAGCCCCTCTGTTTCTCGCCCTCTGTTTCAGCCCCTCTGTTTCAGCCCCACTCTGTCAGCCCCTCTGTTTCAGCCACTCTATTTCTCGCCCTCTGTTTCGGCCCCTCTGTTTCAGCCCCACTCTATCAGCCCCTCTCTTTCAGCCCCTCTGTTTCTCGCCCTCTGCTTCAGCCCCTCTGTTTCTCGCCCTCTGTTTCAGCCCCTCTGTTTCAGTCCCTCTGTTTCAGTCCCTCTGTTTCTCGCCCTCTGTTTCTCGCCCTCTGTTTCAGACCCTCTGTTTCAGCCCCTCTGTTTCTCGCCCTCTTTTTCAGCCCCTCTGTTTCTTGCCCTATGTTTCAGCCCCTCTGTTTCAGCCCCTCTGTTTCAGCCCCTCTGTTTCTCGCCCTCTGTTTCAGCCCCTCTGTTTCTCACCCTTTGTTTCAGCCCCTCTGTTTCTCACCCTCTGTTTCAGCCCCTCAATTTCTCGCCCTCTGTTTCAGCCCCTCTGTTTCAGCCCCACTGTGTCAGCCCCTCTGTTTCAGCCCCACTGTTTCTCGCCCTCTGTTTCAGCCCCTCTGTTTCAGCCCCTCTGTTTCAGTCCCTCTGTTTCTCGCCCTCTGTTTCTCGCCCTCTCTTTCAGCCCCTCTGTTTCTCGCCCTCTGTTTCAGCCCCTCTGTTTCTCGCCCTCTGTTTCAGCCCCTCTGTTTCAGCCCCTCTGTTTCAGCCCCTCTGTTTCAGCCCCTCTGTTTCTCGCCCTCTGTTTCAGCCCCTCTGTTTCAGCCTCTCTGTTTCTCGCCCTCTGTTTCAGTCCCTCTGTTTCTCGCCCTCTGTTTCAGCCCCTCCAATTCTCGCCCTCTGTTTCAGCCCCTCTGTTTCAGCCCCACTGTGACAGCCCCTCTGTTTCAGACCCTCTGTTTCTCGCCCTCTGTTTCAGCCCGTCTGTTTCTCGCCCACTGTTTCAGCCCCTCTGTTTCTCGTCGTCTGTTTCAGCCTCTCTGTTTCCGCCTCTCTGTTTCAGTCCATCTGATTCTCGCCCTCTGTTTCTCGCCCTCTGTTTCAGCCCCTCTGTTTCTCGCCCTCTGTTTCAGCCCCTCTGTTTCAGCCCCTCTATTTCAGCCCCTCCGTTTATCGCCCTCTGTTTCTGCCCCTCTGTTTGTCGCCCTCTGTTACAGCCCCTCTGTTTCTCACCCTCTGTTTCTTGCCCTCTGTTTCGCGCTCTCTGTTTCAGCCCCTCTGTTTCAGTCCCTCTGTTTCTCGCCCTCTGTTTCTTGCCCTCTGTTTCGCGCTCTCTGTTTCAGCCCCTCTGTTTCAGTCCCTCTGTTTCTCGCCCTCTGTTTCAGCCCGTCTGTTTCTCGCCCACTGTTTCAGCCCCTCTGTTTCTCGTCGTCTGTTTCAGCCTCTCTGTTTCCGCCTCTCTGTTTCAGTCCATCTGATTCTCGCCCTCTGTTTCTCGCCCTCTGTTTCAGCCCCTCTGTTTCTCGCCCTCTGTTTCAGCCCCTCTGTTTCAGCCCCTCTATTTCAGCCCCTCCGTTTATCGCCCTCTGTTTCTGCCCCTCTGTTTGTCGCCCTCTGTTACAGCCCCTCTGTTTCTCACCCTCTGTTTCTTGCCCTCTGTTTCGCGCTCTCTGTTTCAGCCCCTCTGTTTCAGTCCCTCTGTTTCTCGCCCTCTGTTTCTGCCCGTCTGTTTCTCGCCCTCTGTTTCAGCCCCTCTGTTTCTCGCCCTCTGTTTCAGCCCCTCTGTTTCTCGCCCTCTGTTTCAGACCCTCTGATTCAGCACCTCTGTTTCAGCCCCTCTGAATCAGCCCCTCTGATTCAGCCCCTCTGTTTCAGCCCCTCTGTTTCAGCCCCTCTGTTTCTCGCCCTCTGTTTCAGCCCCTCTGTTTCAGCCCCACTGTGTCAGCCCCTCTGTTTCAGCCCCTCTATTTCTCGCCCTCTGTTTCAGCCCCTCTGTTTCAGCCCCACTGTGTCAGCCCCTCTGTTTCAGCCCCTCTGTTTCTCGCCCTCTGTTTCAGACCCTCTGTTTCTCGCCCTCTGTTTCAGCCCCTCTGTTTCAGCCCCTCTGTTTCAGTCCCTCTGTTTCTCGCCCTCTGTTTCTCGCCCTCTGTTTCAGCCCCTCTGTTTCTCGCCCTCTGTTTCAGCCCCTCTGTTTCTCGCCCTCTGTTTCAGTCCCTCTATTTCTCGCCCCCTGTTTCAGCCCCTCTATTTCTCGCCCTCTGTTTCAGCCCCTCTGTTTCAGCCCCACTGTGTCAGCCCCTCTGTTTCAGACACTCTGTTTCCCGCCCTCTGTTTCAGCTCCTCTGTTTCTCGCCCTCTGTTTCAGCCCCTCTGTTTCTCACCCTCTGTTTCAGCCCCTCTGTTTCAGCCCCGCTGTTTCTCGCCCTCTGTTTCAGCCCCTCTGTTTCTCGCCCTCTGTTTCAGCCCCTCTGATTCAGCCCCTCTGTTTCTCGCCCTCTGTTTCTCGCCCTCTTTTTCAGCCCCTCTGTTTCTTGCCCTCTGTTTCAGCCCCTCTGTTTCAGCCCCTCTGTTTCAGCGCCTCTGTTTCTCGCCCTCTGTTTCAGCCCCTCTGTTTCTCACCCTCTGTTTCAGTCCCTCTGTTTCTCGCCCTCTGTTTCAGTACCCTCTATTTCTCGCACTCTGATTCAGCCCCTCTGTTTCAGCCCCTCTGTTTCAGTCCCTCTGTTTCTCGCCCTCTGTTTCTCGCCCTCTGTTTCAGTCCCTCTGTTTCTCGCCCTCTGTTTCAGCCCCTCTATTTCTCGCCCTCTGTTTCAGCCCCTCTGTTTCAGCCGCACTGTGTCAGCCCCACTGTTTCAGACCCTCTGTTTCTCGCCCTCTGTTACACCCCCTCTGTTTCAGCCCCTCTGTTTCTCGCCCTCTGTTTCTGCATCTCAGTTTCAGCCCCTCTGTTTCAGTCCCTCTGATTCTCGCCCTCTGTTTCTCACCCTCTGTTTCAGCCACTCTGTTTCTCGCCCTCTGTTTCAGCCCCTCTGTTTCTCGCCCTCTGTTTCAGCCCCTCTGTTTCAGCCCCTCTGTTTCAGCCCCTCTGTTTCTCGCCCTCTGTTTCAGCATCTCTGTTTCAGCCCCTCTGTTTCAGTCCCTCTGATTCTCGCCCTCTGTTTCTCACCCTCTGTTTCAGCCACTCTGTTTCTCGCCCTCTGTTTCAGCCCCTCTGTTTCTCGCCCTCTGTTTCAGCCCCTCTGTTTCAGCCCCTCTGTTTCAGCCCCTCCGTTTCTCGCCCTCTGTTTCAGCCACTCTGTTTCTCGCCCTCTGTTTCAGCCCCTCTGTTTCTCGCCCTCTGTTTCAGTCCCTCTGTTTCGCGCTCTCTGTTTCAGCCCCTCTGTTTCAGTCCCTCTGTTTCTCGCCCTCTGTTTCTGCCCGTCTGTTTCTCGCCCTCTGTTTCAGCCCCTCTGTTTCTCGCCCTCTGTTTCAGCCCCTCTGTTTCTCGCCCTCTGTTTCAGACCCTCTGATTCAGCCCCTCTGTTTCAGCCCCTCTGAATCAGCCCCTCTGATTCAGCCCCTCTGTTTCAGCCCCTCTGTTTCAGCCCCACTCTGTCAGCCCCTCTGTTTCAGCCACTCTATTTCTCGCCCTCTGTTTCAGCCCCTCTGTTTCAGCCCCACTGTATCAGCCCCTCTCTTTCAGCCCCTCTGTTTCTCGCCCTCTGCTTCAGCCCCTCTGTTTCTCGCCCTCTGTTTCAGCCCCTCTGTTTCTCGCCCACCGTTTCAGCCCCTCTAATTCTCGCCCTCTGTTTCTCGCCCTCTGTTTCAGACCCTCTGTTTCAGCCCCTCTGTTTCAGCCCCTCTGTTTCTCGACCTCTGTTTCAGCCCCTCTGTTCAGCCCCTCTGTTTCAGCCCCTCTGTTTCTCGCCCTCTGTTTCAGCCCCTCTGTTTCTTGCCCGCTGTTTCAACCCCTCTGTTTCTCGCCCTATGTTTCAGCCTCTCTGTTTCAGCCCCTCTGTTTCAGCCCCTCTGTTTCTCGCCCTCTGTTTCAGCCCCTCTGTTTCTCGCCCTCTGTTACAGCCCCTCTGTTTCAGCCCCTCTGTTTCAATCCCTCTGTTTCTCGCCCTCTGTTTCTCGCCCTCTGCTTCAGCCCCTCTGTTTCTCACCCTCTGTTTCAGTCCCTCTGTTTCTCGCCCTCTGTTTAAGCCCCTCTATTTCTCGCCCTCTGTTTCAGCCCCTCTGTTTCAGCCCCACTGTGTCAGCCCCTAAGTTTCAGACCCTCTGTTTCTCGCCCTCTGTTTCAGCCCCTCTGTTTCTCGCCCTCTGTTTCAGCCCCTCTGTTTCTCGCCCTCTGTTTCAGCCCCTCTGTTTCATTCCCTCTGTTTCTCGCCCTCTGTTTCTCGACCTCTGTTTCAGCCCCTCTGTTTCTCGCCCTCTGTTTCAGCCCCTCTGTTTCTCGCCCTCTGTTTCAGCCCCTCTGTTTCAGCCCCTCTGTTTCAGCCCCTCCGTTTCTCGCCCTCTGTTTCAGCCCCTCTGTTTCTCGCCCTCTGTTTCAGCCGCTCTGTTTCTCGCCCTCTGTTTCAGTCCCTCTGTTTCGCGCTCTCTGTTTCAGCCCCTCTGTTTCAGTCCCTCTGTTTCTCGCCCTCTGTTTCTGCCCGTCTGTTTCTCGCCCTCTGTTTCAGCCCCTCTGTTTCTCGCCCTCTGTTTCAGCCCCTCTGTTTCTCGCCCTCTGTTTCAGACCCTCTGATTCAGCCCCTCTGTTTCAGCCCCTCTGAATCAGCCCCTCTGATTCAGCCCCTCTGTTTCAGCCCCTCTGTTTCAGCCCCTCTGTTTCTCGCCCTCTGTTTCAGCCCCTCTGTTTCAGCCCCACTCTGTCAGCCCCTCTGTTTCAGCCACTCTATTTCTCGCCCTCTGTTTCGGCCCCTCTGTTTCAGCCCCACTCTATCAGCCCCTCTCTTTCAGCCCCTCTGTTTCTCGCCCTCTGCTTCAGCCCCTCTGTTTCTCGCCCTCTGTTTCAGCCCCTCTGTTTCAGTCCCTCTGTTTCAGTCCCTCTGTTTCTCGCCCTCTGTTTCTCGCCCTCTGTTTCAGACCCTCTGTTTCAGCCCCTCTGTTTCTCGCCCTCTTTTTCAGCCCCTCTGTTTCTTGCCCTATGTTTCAGCCCCTCTGTTTCAGCCCCTCTGTTTCAGCCCCTCTGTTTCTCGCCCTCTGTTTCAGCCCCTCTGTTTCTCACCCTTTGTTTCAGCCCCTCTGTTTCTCACCCTCTGTTTCAGCCCCTCAATTTCTCGCCCTCTGTTTCAGCCCCTCTGTTTCAGCCCCACTGTGTCAGCCCCTCTGTTTCAGCCCCACTGTTTCTCGCCCTCTGTTTCAGCCCCTCTGTTTCAGCCCCTCTGTTTCAGTCCCTCTGTTTCTCGCCCTCTGTTTCTCGCCCTCTCTTTCAGCCCCTCTGTTTCTCGCCCTCTGTTTCAGCCCCTCTGTTTCTCGCCCTCTGTTTCAGCCCCTCTGTTTCAGCCCCTCTGTTTCAGCCCCTCTGTTTCAGCCCCTCTGTTTCTCGCCCTCTGTTTCAGCCCCTCTGTTTCAGCCTCTCTGTTTCTCGCCCTCTGTTTCAGTCCCTCTGTTTCTCGCCCTCTGTTTCAGCCCCTCCAATTCTCGCCCTCTGTTTCAGCCCCTCTGTTTCAGCCCCACTGTGACAGCCCCTCTGTTTCAGACCCTCTGTTTCTCGCCCTCTGTTTCAGCCCGTCTGTTTCTCGCCCACTGTTTCAGCCCCTCTGTTTCTCGTCGTCTGTTTCAGCCTCTCTGTTTCCGCCTCTCTGTTTCAGTCCATCTGATTCTCGCCCTCTGTTTCTCGCCCTCTGTTTCAGCCCCTCTGTTTCTTGCCCTCTGTTTCGCGCTCTCTGTTTCAGCCCCTCTGTTTCAGTCCCTCTGTTTCTCGCCCTCTGTTTCAGCCCGTCTGTTTCTCGCCCACTGTTTCAGCCCCTCTGTTTCTCGTCGTCTGTTTCAGCCTCTCTGTTTCCGCCTCTCTGTTTCAGTCCATCTGATTCTCGCCCTCTGTTTCTCGCCCTCTGTTTCAGCCCCTCTGTTTCTCGCCCTCTGTTTCAGCCCCTCTGTTTCAGCCCCTCTATTTCAGCCCCTCCGTTTATCGCCCTCTGTTTCTGCCCCTCTGTTTGTCGCCCTCTGTTACAGCCCCTCTGTTTCTCACCCTCTGTTTCTTGCCCTCTGTTTCGCGCTCTCTGTTTCAGCCCCTCTGTTTCAGTCCCTCTGTTTCTCGCCCTCTGTTTCTGCCCGTCTGTTTCTCGCCCTCTGTTTCAGCCCCTCTGTTTCTCGCCCTCTGTTTCAGCCCCTCTGTTTCTCGCCCTCTGTTTCAGACCCTCTGATTCAGCACCTCTGTTTCAGCCCCTCTGAATCAGCCCCTCTGATTCAGCCCCTCTGTTTCAGCCCCTCTGTTTCAGCCCCTCTGTTTCTCGCCCTCTGTTTCAGCCCCTCTGTTTCAGCCCCACTGTGTCAGCCCCTCTGTTTCAGCCCCTCTATTTCTCGCCCTCTGTTTCAGCCCCTCTGTTTCAGCCCCACTGTGTCAGCCCCTCTGTTTCAGCCCCTCTGTTTCTCGCCCTCTGTTTCAGACCCTCTGTTTCTCGCCCTCTGTTTCAGCCCCTCTGTTTCAGCCCCTCTGTTTCAGTCCCTCTGTTTCTCGCCCTCTGTTTCTCGCCCTCTGTTTCAGCCCCTCTGTTTCTCGCCCTCTGTTTCAGCCCCTCTGTTTCTCGCCCTCTGTTTCAGTCCCTCTATTTCTCGCCCCCTGTTTCAGCCCCTCTATTTCTCGCCCTCTGTTTCAGCCCCTCTGTTTCAGCCCCACTGTGTCAGCCCCTCTGTTTCAGACACTCTGTTTCCCGCCCTCTGTTTCAGCTCCTCTGTTTCTCGCCCTCTGTTTCAGCCCCTCTGTTTCTCACCCTCTGTTTCAGCCCCTCTGTTTCAGCCCCGCTGTTTCTCGCCCTCTGTTTCAGCCCCTCTGTTTCTCGCCCTCTGTTTCAGCCCCTCTGATTCAGCCCCTCTGTTTCTCGCCCTCTGTTTCTCGCCCTCTTTTTCAGCCCCTCTGTTTCTTGCCCTCTGTTTCAGCCCCTCTGTTTCAGCCCCTCTGTTTCAGCGCCTCTGTTTCTCGCCCTCTGTTTCAGCCCCTCTGTTTCTCACCCTCTGTTTCAGTCCCTCTGTTTCTCGCCCTCTGTTTCAGTACCCTCTATTTCTCGCACTCTGATTCAGCCCCTCTGTTTCAGCCCCTCTGTTTCAGTCCCTCTGTTTCTCGCCCTCTGTTTCTCGCCCTCTGTTTCAGTCCCTCTGTTTCTCGCCCTCTGTTTCAGCCCCTCTATTTCTCGCCCTCTGTTTCAGCCCCTCTGTTTCAGCCGCACTGTGTCAGCCCCACTGTTTCAGACCCTCTGTTTCTCGCCCTCTGTTACACCCCCTCTGTTTCAGCCCCTCTGTTTCTCGCCCTCTGTTTCTGCATCTCAGTTTCAGCCCCTCTGTTTCAGTCCCTCTGATTCTCGCCCTCTGTTTCTCACCCTCTGTTTCAGCCACTCTGTTTCTCGCCCTCTGTTTCAGCCCCTCTGTTTCTCGCCCTCTGTTTCAGCCCCTCTGTTTCAGCCCCTCTGTTTCAGCCCCTCCGTTTCTCGCCCTCTGTTTCAGCCCCTCTGTTTCTCGCCCTCTGTTTCAGCCCCTCTGTTTCTCGCCCTCTGTTTCAGTCCCTCTGTTTCGCGCTCTCTGTTTCAGCCCCTCTGTTTCAGTCCCTCTGTTTCTCGCCCTCTGTTTCTGCCCGTCTGTTTCTCGCCCTCTGTTTCAGCCCCTCTGTTTCTCGCCCTCTGTTTCAGCCCCTCTGTTTCTCGCCCTCTGTTTCAGACCCTCTGATTCAGCCCCTCTGTTTCAGCCCCTCTGAATCAGCCCCTCTGATTCAGCCCCTCTGTTTCAGCCCCTCTGTTTCAGCCCCTCTGTTTCTCGCCCTCTGTTTCATCCCCTCTGTTTCATGCCCCACTCTGTCAGCCCCTCTGTTTCAGCCACTCTATTTCTCGCCCTCTGTTTCAGCCCCTCTGTTTCAGCCCCACTGTATCAGCCCCTCTCTTTCAGCCCCTCTGTTTCTCGCCCTCTGCTTCAGCCCCTCTGTTTCTCGCCCTCTGTTTCAGCCCCTCTGTTTCTCGCCCACCGTTTCAGCCCCTCTAATTATCGCCCTCTGTTTCTCGCCCTCTGTTTCAGACCCTCTGTTTCAGCCCCTCTGTTTCAGCCCCTCTGTTTCTCGACCTCTGTTTCAGCCCCTCTGTTCAGCCCCTCTGTTTCAGCCCCTCTGTTTCTCGCCCTCTGTTTCAGCCCCTCTGTTTCTTGCCCGCTGTTTCAGCCCCTCTGTTTCTCGCCCTATGTTTCAGCCTCTCTGTTTCAGCCCCTCAGTTTCAGCCCCTCTGTTTCTCGCCCTCTGTTTCAGCCCCTCTGTTTCTCGCCCTCTGTTACAGCCCCTCTGTTTCAGCCCCTCTGTTTCAATCCCTCTGTTTCTCGCCCTCTGTTTCTCGCCCTCTGCTTCAGCCCCTCTGTTTCTCACCCTCTGTTTCAGTCCCTCTGTTTCTCGCCCTCTGTTTAAGCCCCTCTATTTCTCGCCCTCTGTTTCAGCCCCTCTGTTTCAGCCCCACTGTGTCAGCCCCTCTGTTTCAGACCCTCTGTTTCTCGCCCTCTGTTTCAGCCCCTCTGTTTCTCGCCCTCTGTTTCAGCCCCTCTGTTTCTCGCCCTCTGTTTCAGCCCCTCTGTTTCACTCCCTCTGTTTCTCGCCCTCTGTTTCTCGCCCTCTGTTTCAGCCCCTCTGTTTCTCGCCCTCTGTTTCAGCCCCTCTGTTTCTCGCCCTCTGTTTCAGCCCCTCTGTTTCAGCCCCTCTGTTTCAGCCCCTCTGTTTCTCGCCCTCTGTTTCATCCCCTCTGTTTCTTGCCCTCTGTTTCAGCCCCTCTGTTTCTCGCCCTCCGTTTCAGCCCCTCTGTTTCAGCCCCTCTGTTTCAGCCCCTCTGTTTCAGCCCCTCTGATTCTCGCCCTCTGTTTCAGTCCCTCTGTTTCTCGCCCTCTGTTTCAGACCCTCTGTTTATCACCCTCTGTTTCAGCCCCTCTGATTCAGCCCCTCTGTTTCAGCCCCTCTGATTCATCCCCTCTGTTTCAGCCCCTCTATTTCAGCCTCTCTGTTTCAGCCCCTCTGATTCAGCCCCTCTGTTTCAGGCTCTCTGTTTCCGCCCGTCTGTTTCAGCCCCTCTGTTTCAGCCCCTCTGTTTCTCGCACTCTGTTTCTCGACCGCTGTTTCAGTCCCTTAGTTTCTCGCCCACTGTTTCAGCCCCTCTGTTTCAGCCCCTCTGATTCAGCCCCTCTGATTCAGCCCCGCTGTTTCTCGCCCTCTGTTTCAGCCCCTCTGTTTCTGCCCCTCTGTTTCAACCCCTCTGTTTCAGCCCCTCTGTTTCAGCCCCTCCGATTCAGCCCCTCTGTTTCAGCCCCTCTGTTTCAGCCCCTCTGTTTCAGCCCTCTGTTTCTCGCCCTCTGTTTCAGCCCCTATGTTTCGCACCCTCTGTTTCAGCCCCTCTGTTTCTCGCACTCTGTTTCAGCCCCTCTGTTTCTCGCCCTCTGTTTCAGCCCCTCTGTTTCTCGCCCTCTGTTTCAGCCCCTCTGTTTCTCGCCCTCTGTTTCTGCCCCTCTGATTCTCGCCTTCTGTTTCAGCCCCTCTGATTCAGCCCCTCTGTTTCAGCCCCTCTGATTCAGCCGCTCTGCTTCAGCCCCTCTGTTTCTCGCCCTCTGTTTCAGCCCCTCTGTTTCAGCCCTTCTGTTTCAGCCACTCTGTTTCAGCCCCTCTGTTTCTCGCCCTCTGTTTCAGCCCCTCTGATTCGCACTCTCTGTTTCAGCCCCTCTGTTTCTCGCCCTCTGTTTCTGCCCCTCTGTTTCTCGCCCTCTGTTTCAGCCCCTCTGTTTCTCGCCCTCTGTTTCAGCCCCTCTGATTCAGCCCCTCTGTTTCAGCCCCTCTGAATCAGCCCCTCTGTTTCAGCCCCTCTGTTTGAGCCTCTCTGTTTCTCGCCCTCTGTTTCAGCCCCTCTGTTTCTCACCCTCTGTTTTAGCCCCTCTGTTTCAGCCCCTCTGTTTCTCGCCCTCTGTTTCAGCCCCACTGTTTCTCGCCCTCTGTTTCAGCCCCTCTGATTCAGCTCCTCTGTTTCTCGCCCTCTGTTTCAGCCCCTCTGTTTCTCGCCCTCTGTTTCAGCCCCTCTGTTTCTCGCCCTCTGTTTCAGCCGCTCTGTTTCAGCCCCTCTATTTCAGCCCTTCTGTTTCTCGCCCTCTGTTTCAGCCCCTCTGTTTCTCGCCCTCTGTTTCAGCCCCTCTATTTCTCGCCCTCTGTTTCAGCCCCTCTGTTTCAGCCCCACTGTTTCAGCCCCTTTGTTTCAGCCCCTCTGTTTCTCGCCCTCTGTTTCAGCCGCTCTGTTTCTCGCCCTCTGTTTCTGCCCCTCTGTTTCAGCCCCTCTGTTTCAGTCCCTCTGTTTCTCGCCCTCTGTTTCTAGCACTCTGTTTCAGCCCCTCTGTTTCTCGCCCTCTGTTTCAGCCCTTCTGTTTCAGCCCCTCTGTTTCAGCCCCTCTGTTTCAGCCCCTCTGTTTCAGCCCCTCTGTTTCTCGCCCTCTGTTTCAGCCCCTCTGTTTCTCGCCCTCTGTTTCAGCCCCTCTGTTTCAGCCCCTCTATTTCAGCCCCTCTGTTTCTCGCCCTCTGTTTCAGCCCCTCTGTTTCTCGCCCTCTGTTTCAGCCCCTCTATTTCTCGCCCTCTGTTTCAGCCCCTCTGTTTCAGCCCCACTGTTTCAGCCCCTTTGTTTCAGCCCCTCTGTTTCTCGCCCTCTGTTTCAGCCGCTCTGTTTCTCGCCCTCTGTTTCTGCCCCTCTGTTTCAGCCCCTCTGTTTCAGTCCCTCTGTTTCTCGCCCTCTGTTTCTAGCACTCTGTTTCAGCCCCTCTGTTTCTCGCCCTCTGTTTCAGCCCTTCTGTTTCAGCCCCTCTGTTTCAGCCCCTCTGTTTCAGCCCCTCTGTTTCAGCCCCTCTGTTTCTCGCCCTCTGTTTCAGCCCCTCTGTTTCAGCCCCTCTGTTTCAGCCACTCTGTTCCTCGCCCTCTGTTTCAGCGTCTCTGTTTCTCGCCCTCTGTTTCAGCTCCTCTGTTTCTCGCCCTCTGTTTCAGCCCCTATGATTCTCGCCCTCTATTTCAGCCCCTCTGTTTCAGCCCCTCTGTTTCTCGCCCTCTATTTCAGCCCCTCTGTTTCTCGCCCTCTGTTTCAGCCCCTCTGTTTCTCGCCCTCTGTTTCAGCCCTCTGTTTCAGCCCCTCTGTTTCAGCCCCTCTGTTTCAGCCCCTCTGTTTCTCGCCCTCTGTTTCAGCCCCTCTGTTTCTCGCCCTCTGTTTCAGCCCCTCTGTTTCTCGCCCTCTGTTTCAGCCCCTCTGTTTCTCGCCCTCTGTTTCAGTCCCTCTGTTTCGCGCTCTCTGTTTCAGCCCCTCTGTTTCAGTCCCTCTGTTTCTCGCCCTCTGTTTCTGCCCGTCTGTTTCTCGCCCTCTGTTTCAGCCCCTCTGTTTCTCGCCCTCTGTTTCAGCCCCTCTGTTTCTCGCCCTCTGTTTCAGACCCTCTGATTCAGCCCCTCTATTTCAGCCCCTCTGTTTCTCGCCCTCTGTTTCAGCCCCTCTGTTTCTCGCCCTCTGTTTCAGCCCCTCTGTTTCTCGCCCACCGTTTCAGCCCCTCTAATTCTCGCCCTCTGTTTCTCGCCCTCTGTTTCAGACCCTCTGTTTCAGCCCCTCTGTTTCAGCCCCTCTGTTTCTCGACCTCTGTTTCAGCCCCTCTGTTCAGCCCCTCTGTTTCAGCCCCTCTGTTTCTCGCCCTCTGTTTCAGCCCCTCTGTTTCTTGCCCGCTGTTTCAGCCCCTCTGTTTCTCGCCCTATGTTTCAGCCTCTCTGTTTCAGCCCCTCTGTTTCAGCCCCTCTGTTTCTCGCCCTCTGTTTCAGCCCCTCTGTTTCTCGCCCTCTGTTTCAGCCCCTCTGTTTCAGCCCCTCTGTTTCAGTCCCTCTGTTTCTCGCCCTCTGTTTCTCGCCCTCTGCTTCAGCCCCTCTGTTTCTCACCCTCTGTTTCAGTCCCTCTGTTTCTCGCCCTCTGATTAAGCCCCTCTATTTCTCGCCCTCTGTTTCAGCCCCTCTGTTTCAGCCCCACTGTGTCAGCCCCTCTGTTTCAGACCCTCTGTTTCTCGCCCTCTGTTTCAGCCCCTCTGTTTCTCGCCCTCTGTTTCAGCCCCTCTGTTTCTCGCCCTCTGTTTCAGCCCCTCTGTTCAGCCCCTCTGTTTCAGCCCCTCTGTTTCTCACCCTCTGTTTCAGCCCCTCTGTTTCTCGCCCTCTGTTTCAGCCCCTCTGTTTCTCGCCCTCTGTTTCAGCCCCTCTGTTTCAGCCCCTCTGTTTCAGCCCCTCTGTTTCTCGCCCTCTGTTTCATCCCCTCTGTTTCTTGCCCTCTGTTTCAGCCCCTCTGTTTCTCGCCCTCCGTTTCAGCCCCTCTGTTTCAGCCCCTCTGTTTCAGCCCCTCTGTTTCAGCCCCTCTGATTCTCGCCCTCTGTTTCAGCCCCTCTGTTTCTCGCCCTCTGTTTCAGACCCTCTGTTTATCACCCTCTGTTTCAGCCCCTCTGATTCAGCCCCTCTGTTTCAGCCCCTCTGATTCATCCCCTCTGTTTCAGCCCCTCTATTTCAGCCTCTCTGTTTCAGCCCCTCTGATTCAGCCCCTCTGTTTCAGGCTCTCTGTTTCAGCCCGTCTGTTTCAGCCCCTCTGTTTCAGCCCCTCTGTTTCTCGCACTCTGTTTCTCGACCGCTGTTTCAGTCCCTTAGTTTCTCGCCCACTGTTTCAGCCCCTCTGTTTCAGCCCCTCTGATTCAGCCCCTCTGATTCAGCCCCGCTGTTTCTCGCCCTCTGTTTCAGCCCCTCTGTTTCTGCCCCTCTGTTTCAACCCCTCTGTTTCAGCCCCTCTGTTTCAGCCCCTCCGATTCAGCCCCTCTGTTTCAGCCCCTCTGTTTCAGCCCCTCTGTTTCAGCCCTCTGTTTCTCGCCCTCTGTTTCAGCCCCTATGTTTCGCACCCTCTGTTTCAGCCCCTTTGTTTCTCGCCCTCTGTTTCAGCCCCTCTGTTTCTCGCCCTCTGTTTCAGCCCCTCTGTTTCTCGCCCTCTGTTTCAGCCCCTCTGTTTCAGCCCCTCTGTTTCTCGCCCTCTGTTTCTGCCCCTCTGATTCTCGCCTTCTGTTTCAGCCCCTCTGATTCAGCCCCTCTGTTTCAGCCCCTCTGATTCAGCCGCTCTGCTTCAGCCCCTCTGTTTCTCGCCCTCTGTTTCAGCCCCTCTGTTTCAGCCCTTCTGTTTCAGCCACTCTGTTTCAGCCCCTCTGTTTCTCGCCCTCTGTTTCAGCCCCTCTGATTCGCACTCTCTGTTTCAGCCCCTCTGTTTCTCGCCCTCTGTTTCTGCCCCTCTGTTTCTCGCCCTCTGTTTCAGCCCCTCTGTTTCTCGCCCTCTGTTTCAGCCCCTCTGATTCAGCCCCTCTGTTTCAGCCCCTCTGAATCAGCCCCTCTGTTTCAGCCCCTCTGTTTGAGCCTCTCTGTTTCTCGCCCTCTGTTTCAGCCCCTCTGTTTCTCACCCTCTGTTTTAGCCCCTCTGTTTCAGCCCCTCTGTTTCTCGCCCTCTGTTTCAGCCCCTCTGTTTCGCGCCCTCTGTTTCAGCCCCTCTGATTCAGCTCCTCTGTTTCTCGCCCTCTGTTTCAGCCCCTCTGTTTCTCGCCCTCTGTTTCAGCCCCTCTGTTTCTCGCCCTCTGTTTCAGCCCCTCTGTTTCAGCCCCTCTATTTCAGCCCCTCTGTTTCTCGCCCTCTGTTTTAGCCCCTCTGTTTCTCGCCCTCTGTTTCAGCCCCTCTATTTCTCGCCCTCTGTTTCAGCCCCTCTGTTTCAGCCCCACTGTTTCAGCCCCTTTGTTTCAGCCCCTCTGTTTCTCGCCCTCTGTTTCAGCCGCTCTGTTTCTCGCCCTCTGTTTCTAGCACTCTGTTTCAGCCCCTCTGTTTCTCGCCCTCTGTTTCAGCCCTTCTGTTTCAGCCCCTCTGTTTCAGCCCCTCTGTTTCTCGCCCTCTGTTTCAGCCCCTCTATTTCTCGCCCTCTGTTTCAGCCCCTCTGTTTCAGCCCCACTGTTTCAGCCCCTTTGTTTCAGCCCCTCTGTTTCTCGCCCTCTGTTTCAGCCGCTCTGTTTCTCGCCCTCTGTTTCTGCCCCTCTGTTTCAGCCCCTCTGTTTCAGTCCCTCTGTTTCTCGCCCTCTGTTTCTAGCACTCTGTTTCAGCCCCTGTGTTTCTCGCCCTCTGTTTCAGCCCTTCTGTTTCAGCCCCTCTGTTTCAGCCCCTCTGTTTCAGCCCCTCTGTTTCAGCCCCTCTGTTTCTCGCCCTCTGTTTCAGCCCCTCTGTTTCTCGCCCTCTGTTTCAGCCCCTCTGTTTCAGCCCCTCTATTTCAGCCCCTCTGTTTCTCGCCCTCTGTTTCAGCCCCTCTGTTTCTCGCCCTCTGTTTCAGCCCCTCTATTTCTCGCCCTCTGTTTCAGCCCCTCTGTTTCAGCCCCACTGTTTCAGCCCCTTTGTTTCAGCCCCTCTGTTTCTCGCCCTCTGTTTCAGCCGCTCTGTTTCTCGCCCTCTGTTTCTGCCCCTCTGTTTCAGCCCCTCTGTTTCAGTCCCTCTGTTTCTCGCCCTCTGTTTCTAGCACTCTGTTTCAGCCCCTCTGTTTCTCGCCCTCTGTTTCAGCCCTTCTGTTTCAGCCCCTCTGTTTCAGCCCCTCTGTTTCAGCCCCTCTGTTTCAGCCCCTCTGTTTCTCGCCCTCTGTTTCAGCCCCTCTGTTTCAGCCCCTCTGTTTCAGCCACTCTGTTCCTCGCCCTCTGTTTCAGCCTCTCTGTTTCTCGCCCTCTGTTTCAGCTCCTCTGTTTCTCGCCCTCTGTTTCAGCCCCTATGATTCTCGCCCTCTATTTCAGCCCCTCTGTTTCAGCCCCTCTGTTTCTCGCCCTCTATTTCAGCCCCTCTGTTTCTCGCCCTCTGTTTCAGCCCCTCTGTTTCTCGCCCTCTGTTTCAGCCCTCTGTTTCAGCCCCTCTGTTTCAGCCCCTCTGTTTCAGCCCCTCTGTTTCTCGCCCTCTGTTTCAGCCCCTCTGTTTCTCGCCCTCTGTTTCAGCCCCTCTGTTTCTCGCCCTCTGTTTCAGCCCCTCTGTTTCTCGCCCTCTGTTTCAGTCCCTCTGTTTCGCGCTCTCTGTTTCAGCCCCTCTGTTTCAGTCCCTCTGTTTCTCGCCCTCTGTTTCTGCCCGTCTGTTTCTCGCCCTCTGTTTCAGCCCCTCTGTTTCTCGCCCTCTGTTTCAGCCCCTCTGTTTCTCGCCCTCTGTTTCAGACCCTCTGATTCAGCCCCTCTGTTTCAGCCCCTCTGAATCAGCCCCTCTGATTCAGCCCCTCTGTTTCAGCCCCTCTGTTTCAGCCCCTCTGTTTCTCGCCCTCTGTTTCATCCCCTCTGTTTCAGCCCCACTCTGTCAGCCCCTCTGTTTCAGCCACTCTATTTCTCGCCCTCTGTTTCAGCCCCTCTGTTTCAGCCCCACTGTATCAGCCCCTCTCTTTCAGCCCCTCTGTTTCTCGCCCTCTGCTTCAGCCCCTCTGTTTCTCGCCCTCTGTTTCAGCCCCTCTGTTTCTCGCCCACCGTTTCAGCCCCTCTAATTCTCGCCCTCTGTTTCTCGCCCTCTGTTTCAGACCCTCTGTTTCAGCCCCTCTGTTTCAGCCCCTCTGTTTCTCGACCTCTGTTTCAGCCCCTCTGTTCAGCCCCTCTGTTTCAGCCCCTCTGTTTCTCGCCCTCTGTTTCAGCCCCTCTGTTTCTTGCCCGCTGTTTCAGCCCCTCTGTTTCTCGCCCTATGTTTCAGCCTCTCTGTTTCAGCCCCTCTGTTTCAGCCCCTCTGTTTCTCGCCCTCTGTTTCAGCCCCTCTGTTTCTCGCCCTCTGTTTCAGCCCCTCTGTTTCAGCCCCTCTGTTTCAGTCCCTCTGTTTCTCGCCCTCTGTTTCTCGCCCTCTGCTTCAGCCCCTCTGTTTCTCACCCTCTGTTTCAGTCCCTCTGTTTCTCGCCCTCTGATTAAGCCCCTCTATTTCTCGCCCTCTGTTTCAGCCCCTCTGTTTCAGCCCCACTGTGTCAGCCCCTCTGTTTCAGACCCTCTGTTTCTCGCCCTCTGTTTCAGCCCCTCTGTTTCTCGCCCTCTGTTTCAGCCCCTCTGTTTCTCGCCCTCTGTTTCAGCCCCTCTGTTTCATTCCCTCTGTTTCTCGCCCTCTGTTTCTCGCCCTCTGTTTCAGCCCCTCTGTTTCTCGCCCTCTGTTTCAGCCCCTCTGTTTCTCGCCCTCTGTTTCAGCCCCTCTGTTTCAGCCCCTCTGTTTCAGCCCCTCTGTTTCTCGCCCTCTGTTTCATCCCCTCTGTTTCTTGCCCTCTGTTTCAGCCCCTCTGTTTCTCGCCCTCCGTTTCAGCCCCTCTGTTTCAGCCCCTCTGTTTCAGCCCCTCTGATTCTCGCCCTCTGTTTCAGCCCCTCTGTTTCTCGCCCTCTGTTTCAGACCCTCTGTTTATCACCCTCTGTTTCAGCCCCTCTGATTCAGCCCCTCTGTTTCAGCCCCTCTGATTCATCCCCTCTGTTTCAGCCCCTCTATTTCAGCCTCTCTGTTTCAGCCCCTCTGATTCAGCCCCTCTGTTTCAGGCTCTCTGTTTCAGCCCGTCTGTTTCAGCCCCTCTGTTTCAGCCCCTCTGTTTCTCGCACTCTGTTTCTCGACCGCTGTTTCAGTCCCTTAGTTTCTCGCCCACTGTTTCAGCCCCTCTGTTTCAGCCCCTCTGATTCAGCCCCTCTGATTCAGCCCCGCTGTTTCTCGCCCTCTGTTTCAGCCCCTCTGTTTCTGCCCCTCTGTTTCAACCCCTCTGTTTCAGCCCCTCTGTTTCAGCCCCTCCGATTCAGCCCCTCTGTTTCAGCCCCTCTGTTTCAGCCCCTCTGTTTCAGCCCTCTGTTTCTCGCCCTCTGTTTCAGCCCCTATGTTTCGCACCCTCTGTTTCAGCCCCTTTGTTTCTCGCCCTCTGTTTCAGCCCCTCTGTTTCTCGCCCTCTGTTTCAGCCCCTCTGTTTCTCGCCCTCTGTTTCAGCCCCTCTGTTTCAGCCCCTCTGTTTCTCGCCCTCTGTTTCTGCCCCTCTGATTCTCGCCTTCTGTTTCAGCCCCTCTGATTCAGCCCCTCTGTTTCAGCCCCTCTGATTCAGCCGCTCTGCTTCAGCCCCTCTATTTCTCGCCCTCTGTTTCAGCCCCTCTGTTTCAGCCCTTCTGTTTCAGCCACTCTGTTTCAGCCCCTCTGTGTCTCGCCCTCTGTTTCAGCCCCTCTGATTCGCACTCTCTGTTTCAGCCCCTCTGTTTCTCGCCCTCTGTTTCTGCCCCTCTGTTTCTCGCCCTCTGTTTCAGCCCCTCTGTTTCTCGACCTCTGTTTCAGCCCCTCTGAATCAGCCCCTCTGTTTCAGCCCCTCTGTTTGAGCCTCTCTGTTTCTCGCCCTCTGTTTCAGCCCCTCTGTTTCTCACCCTCTGTTTTAGCCCCTCTGTTTCAGCCCCTCTGTTTCTCGCCCTCTGTTTCAGCCCCTCTGTTTCTCGCCCTCTGTTTCAGCCCCTCTGATTCAGCTCCTCTGTTTCTCGCCCTCTGTTTCAGCCCCTCTGTTTCTCGCCCTCTGTTTCAGCCCCTCTGTTTCTCGCCCTCTGTTTCAGCCCCTCTGTTTCAGCCCCTCTATTTCAGCCCCTCTGTTTCTCGCCCTCTGTTTCAGCCCCTCTGTTTCTCGCCCTCTGTTTCAGCCCCTCTATTTCTCGCCCTCTGTTTCAGCCCCTCTGTTTCAGCCCCACTGTTTCAGCCCCTTTGTTTCAGCCCCTCTGTTTCTCGCCCTCTGTTTCAGCCGCTCTGTTTCTCGCCCTCTGTTTCTAGCACTCTGTTTCAGCCCCTCTGTTTCTCGCCCTCTGTTTCAGCCCTTCTGTTTCAGCCCCTCTGTTTCAGCCCCTCTGTTTCAGCCCCTCTGTTTCAGCCCCTCTGTTTCTCGCCCTCTGTTTCAGCTCCTCTGTTTCTTGCACTCTGTTTCAGCCACTCTGTTCCTCGCCCTCTGTTTCAGCCTCTCTGTTTCTCGCCCTCTGTTTCAGCTCCTCTGTTTCTCGCCCTCTGTTTCAGCCCCTCTGATTCTCGCCCTCTGTTTCAGCCCCTCTGTTTCAGCCCCTCTGTTTCTCGCCCTCTATTTCAGCCCCTCTGTTTCTCGCCCTCTGTTTCAGCCCCTCTGTTTCTCGCCCTCTGTTTCAGCCCTTCTGTTTCAGCCCCTCTGTTTCAGCCCCTCTGTTTCAGCCCCTCTGTTTCAGCCCCTCTGTTTCTCGCCCTCTGTTTCAGCTCCTCTGTTTCTTGCACTCTGTTTCAGCCACTCTGTTCCTCGCCCTCTGTTTCAGCCTCTCTGTTTCTCGCCCTCTGTTTCAGCTCCTCTGTTTCTCGCCCTCTGTTTCAGCCCCTCTGATTCTCGCCCTCTGTTTCAGCCCCTCTGTTTCAGCCCCTCTGTTTCTCGCCCTCTATTTCAGCCCCTCTGTTTCTCGCCCTCTGTTTCAGCCCCTCTGTTTCTCGCCCTCTGTTTCAGCCCTCTGTTTCAGCCCCTCTGTTTCAGCCCCTCTGTTTCAGCCCCTCTGTTTCTCGCCCTCTCTTTCAGCCCCTCTGTTTCTCGCCCTCTGTTTCAGCCCCTCTGTTTCTTGCCCTCTGTTTCAGCCCCTCTGTTTCTCGCCCTCTGTTTCAGCCTCTCTGTTTCTCGCCCTCTGTTTCAGCCCCTCTGTTTCAGCCCCTCGGTTTCAGCCCCTCTGTTTCTCGCCCTCTGTTTCAGCCCCTCTGTTTCTCGCCCTCTGTTTCAGCCCCTCTGTTTCTCGCCCTCTGTTTCAGCCCCTCTGTTTCTTGCCCTCTGTTTCAGCCCCTCTGTTTCAGCCCCTCTGTTTCAGCCCCTCTGTTTCAGCCCCACTGATTCTCGCCCTCTGTTTCAGCCCCTCTGTTTCTCGCCCTCTATTTCAGCCCCTCTGTTTCTCGCCCTCTGTTTCAGCCCCTCTGTTTCAGCCCCTCTGTTTCAGCCCCTCTGTTTCAGCCCCTCTGTTTCTCGCCCTCTGTTTCAGCCCCTCTGTTTCTCGCCCTCTGTTTCATCCCCTCTGTTTCAGCCCCACTCTGTCAGCCCCTCTGTTTCAGCCACTCTATTTCTCGCCCTCTGTTTCAGCCCCTCTGTTTCAGCCCCACTGTATCAGCCCCTCTCTTTCAGCCCCTCTGTTTCTCGCCCTCTGCTTCAGCCCCTCTGTTTCTCGCCCTCTGTTTCAGCCCCTCTGTTTCTCGCCCACCGTTTCAGCCCCTCTAATTCTCGCCCTCTGTTTCTCGCCCTCTGTTTCAGACCCTCTGTTTCAGCCCCTCTGTTTCAGCCCCTCTGTTTCTCGACCTCTGTTTCAGCCCCTCTGTTCAGCCCCTCTGTTTCAGCCCCTCTGTTTCTCGCCCTCTGTTTCAGCCCCTCTGTTTCTTGCCCGCTGTTTCAGCCCCTCTGTTTCTCGCCCTATGTTTCAGCCTCTCTGTTTCAGCCCCTCTTTTTCAGCCCCTCTGTTTCTCGCCCTCTGTTTCAGCACCTCTGTTTCTCGCCCTCTGTTTCAGCCCCTCTGTTTCAGCCCCTCTGTTTCAGTCCCTCTGTTTCTCGCCCTCTGTTTCTCGCCCTCTGCTTCAGCCCCTCTGTTTCTCACCCTCTGTTTCAGTCCCTCTGTTTCTCGCCCTCTGATTAAGCCCCTCTATTTCTCGCCCTCTGTTTCAGCCCCTCTGTTTCAGCACCACTGTGTCAGCCCCTCTGTTTCAGACCCTCTGTTTCTCGCCCTCTGTTTCAGCCCCTCTGTTTCTCGCCCTCTGTTTCAGCCCCTCTGTTTCTCGCCCTCTGTTTCAGCCCCTCTGTTCAGCCCCTCTGTTTCAGCCCCTCTGTTTCTCGCCCTCTGTTTCAGCCCCTCTGTTTCTCGCCCTCTGTTTCAGCCCCTCTGTTTCTCGCCCTCTGTTTCAGCCCCTCTGTTTCAGCCCCTCTGTTTCAGCCCCTCTGTTTCTCGCCCTCTGTTTCATCCCCTCTGTTTCTTGCCCTCTGTTTCAGCCCCTCTGTTTCTCGCCCTCCGTTTCAGCCCCTCTGTTTCAGCCCCTCTGTTTCAGCCCCTCTGTTTCAGCCCCTCTGATCCTCGCCCTCTGTTTCAGCCCCTCTGTTTCTCGCCCTCTGTTTCAGACCCTCTGTTTATCACCCTCTGTTTCAGCCCCTCTGATTCAGCCCCTCTGTTTCAGCCCCTCTGATTCATCCCCTCTGTTTCAGCCCCTCTATTTCAGCCTCTCTGTTTCAGCCCCTCTGATTCAGCCCCTCTGTTTCAGGCTCTCTGTTTCAGCCCGTCTGTTTCAGCCCCTCTGTTTCAGCCCCTCTGTTTCTCGCACTCTGTTTCTCGACCGCTGTTTCAGTCCCTTAGTTTCTCGCCCACTGTTTCAGCCCCTCTGTTTCAGCCCCTCTGATTCTGCCCCTCTGATTCAGCCCCGCTATTTCTCGCCCTCTGTTTCAGCCCCTCTGTTTCTGCCCCTCTGTTTCAACCCCTCTGTTTCAGCCCCTCTGTTTCAGCCCCTCCGATTCAGCCCCTCTGTTTCAGCCCCTCTGTTTCAGCCCTCTGTTTCTCGCCCTCTGTTTCAGCCCCTATGTTTCGCACCCTCTGTTTCAGCCCCTTTGTTTCTCGCCCTCTGTTTCAGCCCCTCTGTTTCTTGCCCTCTGTTTCAGCCCCTCTGTTTCTCGCCCTCTGTTTCAGCCCCTCTGTTTCAGCCCCTCTGTTTCTCGCCCTCTGTTTCTGCCCCTCTGATTCTCGCCTTCTGTTTCAGCCCCTCTGATTCAGCCCCTCTGTTTCAGCCCCTCTGATTCAGCCGCTCTGCTTCAGCCCCTCTGTTTCTCGCCCTCTGTTTCAGCCCCTCTGTTTCAGCCCTTCTGTTTCAGCCACTCTGTTTCAGCCCCTCTGTTTCTCGCCCTCTGTTTCAGCCCCTCTGATTCGCACTCTCTGTTTCAGCCCCTCTGTTTCTCGCCCTCTGTTTCTGCCCCTCTGTTTCTCGCCCTCTGTTTCAGCCCCTCTGTTTCTCGCCCTCTGTTTCAGCCCCTCTGATTCAGCCCCTCTGTTTCAGCCCCTCTGAATCAGCCCCTCTGTTTCAGCCCCTCTGTTTGAGCCTCTCTGTTTCTCGCCCTCTGTTTCAGCCCCTCTGTTTCTCACCCTCTGTTTTAGCCCCTCTGTTTCAGCCCCTCTGTTTCTCGCCCTCTGTTTCAGCCCCTCTGTTTCTCGCCCTCTGTTTCAGCCCCTCTGATTCAGCTCCTCTGTTTCTCGCCCTCTGTTTCAGCCCCTCTGTTTCTCGCCCTCTGTTTCAGCCCCTCTGTTTCTCGCCCTCTGTTTCAGCCCCTCTGTTTCAGCCCCACTATTTCAGCCCCTCTGTTTCTCGCCCTCTGTTTCAGCCCCTCTGTTTCTCGCCCTCTGTTTCAGCCCCTCTATTTCTCGCCCTCTGTTTCAGCCCCTCTGTTTCAGCCCCACTGTTTCAGCCCCTTTGTTTCAGCCCCTCTGTTTCTCGCCCTCTGTTTCAGCCGCTCTGTTTCTCGCCCTCTGTTTCTGCCCCTCTGTTTCAGCCCCTCTGTTTCAGTCCCTCTGTTTCTCGCCCTCTGTTTCTAGCACTCTGTTTCAGCCCCTCTGTTTCTCGCCCTCTGTTTCAGCCCTTCTGTTTCAGCCCCTCTGTTTCAGCCCCTCGGTTTCAGCCCCTCTGTTTCAGCCCCTCTGTTTCTCGCCCTCTGTTTCAGCTCCTCTGTTTCTTGCACTCTGTTTCAGCCACTCTGTTCCTCGCCCTCTGTTTCAGCCTCTCTGTTTCTCGCCCTCTGTTTCAGCTCCTCTGTTTCTCGCCCTCTGTTTCAGCCCCTCTGATTCTCGCCCTCTGTTTCAGCCCCTCTGTTTCAGCCCCTCTGTTTCTCGCCCACTTTTTCAGCCCCTCTGTTTCTCGCCCTCTGTTTCAGCCCCTCTGTTTCTCGCCCTCTGTTTCAGCCCTCTGTTTCAGCCCCTCTGTTTCAGCCCCTCTGTTTCAGCCCCTCTGTTTCTCGCCCTCTCTTTCAGCCCCTCTGTTTCTCGCCCTCTGTTTCAGCCCCTCTGTTTCTTGCCCTCTGTTTCAGCCCCTCTGTTTCTCGCCCTCTGTTTCAGCCTCTCTGTTTCTCGCCCTCTGTTTCAGCCCCTCTGTTTCAGCCCCTCGGTTTCAGCCCCTCTGTTTCTCGCCCTCTGTTTCAGCCCCTCTGTTTCTCGCCCTCTGTTTCAGCCCCTCTGTTTCTCGCCCTCTGTTTCAGCCCCTCTGTTTCTTGCCCTCTGTTTCAGCCCCTCTGTTTCAGCCCCTCTGTTTCAGCCCCTCTGTTTCAGCCCCACTGATTCTCGCCCTCTGTTTCAGCCCCTCTGTTTCTCGCCCTCTATTTCAGCCCCTCTGTTTCTCGCCCTCTGTTTCAGCCCCTCTGTTTCAGCCCCTCTGTTTCAGCCCCTCTGTTTCAGCCCCTCTGTTTCTCGCCCTCTGTTTCAGCCCCTCTGTTTCTCGCCCTCTGTTTCAGCCCCTCTGTTTCTCGCCATCTGTTTCAGCCCCTCTGTTTCAGCTCCTCTGTTTCAGCCCCTCTGTTTCTCGCCCTCTGTTTCAGCCCCTCTGTTTCAGCCCCTCTGTTTGTCGACCTCTGTTTCAGCCCCTCTGTTTCTCGCCCTCTGTTTCATACCCTCTGATTCAGCCCCTCTGTTTCAGCCCTCTGATTCATCCCCTCTGTTTCAGCCACTCTATTTCAGCCCCTCTGTTTCAGCCCCTCTGATTCAGCCCCTCTGTTTCAGGCTCTCTGTTTCAGCCCGTCTGTTTCAGCCCCTCTGTTTCAGCCCCTCTGTTTCTCGCACTCTGTGTCTCGCCCGCTGTTTCAGTCCCTTAGTTTCTCGCCCACTGTTTCAGCCCCTCTGTTTCAGCCCCTCTGATTCACCCCCTCTGTTTCTCGCCCTCTGTTTCAGCCCGTCTGTTTCAGCCCCTCTGTTTCCGCCCCTCTGTTTCAGCCCCTCTGTTTCTCGCCCTCTGTTTCAGCCCCTCTGTTTCAGCCCCTCTGTTTCAGCACCTCCGATTCAGCCCATCTGTTCCAGCCCCTCTGTTTCAGCCCCTCTGTTTCTCGCCCTCTGTTTCAGCCCCTCTGTTTCTCGCCCTCTGTTTCAGCCCCTCTGTTTCGCGCTCTCTGTTTCAGCCCCTCTGTTTCAGTCCCTCTGTTTCTCGCCCTCTGTTTCTGCCCGTCTGTTTCTCGCCCTCTGTTTCAGCCCCTCTGTTTCTCGCCCTCTGTTTCAGCCCCTCTGTTTCTCGCCCTCTGTTTCAGACCCTCTGATTCAGCCCCTCTGTTTCAGCCCCTCTGAATCAGCCCCTCTGATTCAGCCCCTCTGTTTCAGCCCCTCTGTTTCAGCCCCTCTGTTTCTCGCCCTCTGTTTCAGCCCCTCTGTTTCAGCCCCACTCTGTCAGCCCCTCTGTTTCAGCCACTCTATTTCTCGCCCTCTGTTTCAGCCCCTCTGTTTCAGCCCCACTGTATCAGCCCCTCTCTTTCAGCCCCTCTGTTTCTCGCCCTCTGCTTCAGCCCCTCTGTTTCTCGCCCTCTGTTTCAGCCCCTCTGTTTCAGTCCCTCTGTTTCAGTCCCTCTGTTTCTCGCCCTCTGTTTCTCGCCCTCAGTTTCAGACCCTCTGTTTCAGCCCCTCTGTTTCAGCCCCTCTGTTTCTCGCCCTCTTTTTCAGCCCCTCTGTTCAGCCCCTCTGTTTCAGCCCCTCTGTTTCTCGCCCTCTGTTTCAGCCCCTCTGTTTCTTGCCCGCTGTTTCAGCCCCTCTTTTTCTCGCCCTATGTTTCAGCCTCTCTGTTTCAGCCCCTCTGTTTCAGCCCCTCTGTTTCTCGCCCTCTGTTTCAGCCCCTCTGTTTCTCGCCCTCTGTTTCAGCCCCTCTGTTTCAGCCCCTCTGTTTCAGTCCCTCTGTTTCTCGCCCTCTGTTTCTCGCCCTCTGCTTCAGCCCCTCTGTTTCTCACCCTCTGTTTCAGTCCCTCTGTTTCTCACCCTCTGTTTAAGCCCCTCTATTTCTCGCCCTCTGTTTCAGCCCCTCTGTTTCAGCCCCTCTGTGTCAGCCCCTCTGTTTCAGACCCTCTGTTTCTCGCCCTCTGTTTCAGCCCCTCTGTTTCTCGCCCTCTGTTTCAGCCCCTCTGTTTCTCGCCCTCTGTTTCAGCCCCTCTGTTTCAGTCCCTCTCTTTCTCGCCCTCTGTTTCTCGCCCTCTGTTTCAGCCCCTCTGTTTCTCGCCCTCTGTTTCAGCCCCTCTGTTTCTCGCCCTCTGTTTCAGGCCCTCTGTTTCAGCCCCTCTGTTTCAGCCCCTCTGTTTCTCGCCCTCTGTTTCATCCCCTCTGTTTCTTGCCCTCTCTTTCAGCCCCTCTGTTTCTCGCCCTCTGTTTCAGCCCCTCTGTTTCTTGCCCTCTGTTTCAGCCCCTCTGTTTCTCGCCCTCTGTTTCAGCCTCTCTGTTTCTCGCCCTCTGTTTCAGCCCCTCTGTTTCAGCCCCTCGGTTTCAGCCCCTCTGTTTCTCGCCCTCTGTTTCAGCCCCTCTGTTTCTCGCCCTCTGTTTCAGCCCCTCTGTTTCTCGCCCTCTGTTTCAGCCCCTCTGTTTCTTGCCCTCTGTTTCAGCCCCTCTGTTTCAGCCCCTCTGTTTCAGCCCGTCTGTTTCAGCCCCACTGATTCTCGCCCTCTGTTTCAGCCACTCTGTTTCTCGCCCTCTATTTCAGCCCCTCTGTTTCTCGCCCTCTGTTTCAGCCCCTCTGTTTCAGCCCCTCTGTTTCAGCCCCTCTGTTTCTCGCCCTCTGTTTCAGCCCCTCTGTTTCTCGCCCTCTGTTTCAGCCCCTCTGTTTCTCGCCATCTGTTTCAGCCCCTCTGTTTCAGCTCCTCTGTTTCAGCCCCTCTGTTTCTCGCCCTCTGTTTCAGCCCCTCTGTTTCAGCCCCTCTGTTTGTCGACCTCTGTTTCAGCCCCTCTGTTTCTCGCCCTCTGTTTCATACCCTCTGATTCAGCCCCTCTGTTTCAGCCCTCTGATTCATCCCCTCTGTTTCAGCCACTCTATTTCAGCCCCTCTGTTTCAGCCCCTCTGATTCAGCCCCTCTGTTTCAGGCTCTCTGTTTCAGCCCGTCTGTTTCAGCCCCTCTGTTTCAGCCCCTCTGTTTCTCGCACTCTGTGTCTCGCCCGCTGTTTCAGTCCCTTAGTTTCTCGCCCACTGTTTCAGCCCCTCTGTTTCAGCCCCTCTGATTCACCCCCTCTGTTTCTCGCCCTCTGTTTCAGCCCGTCTGTTTCAGCCCCTCTGTTTCTGCCCCTCTGTTTCAGCCCCTCTGTTTCTCGCCCTCTGTTTCAGCCCCTCTGTTTCAGCCCCTCTGTTTCAGCACCTCCGATTCAGCCCATCTGTTCCAGCCCCTCTGTTTCAGCCCCTCTGTTTCTCGCCCTCTGTTTCCGCCCCTCTGTTTCTCGCCCTCTGTTTCAGCCCCTCTGTTTCAGACCCTCTGTTTCAGCCCCTCCGTTTCTCGCCCTCTGTTTCAGCCCCTCTGTTTCTCGCCCTCTGTTTCAGCCCTTCTGTTTCAGCCCCTCTGTTTCAGCCCCTCGGTTTCAGCCCCTCTGTTTCAGCCCCTCTGTTTCTCGCCCTCTGTTTCAGCTCCTCTGTTTCTTGCACTCTGTTTCAGCCACTCTGTTCCTCGCCCTCTGTTTCAGCCTCTCTGTTTCTCGCCCTCTGTTTCAGCTCCTCTGTTTCTCGCCCTCTGTTTCAGCCCCTCTGATTCTCGCCCTCTGTTTCAGCCCCTCTGTTTCAGCCCCTCTGTTTCTCGCCCACTATTTCAGCCCCTCTGTTTCTCGCCCTCTGTTTCAGCCCCTCTGTTTCTCGCCCTCTGTTTCAGCCCTCTGTTTCAGCCCCTCTGTTTCAGCCCCTCTGTTTCAGCCCCTCTGTTTCTCGCCCTCTCTTTCAGCCCCTCTGTTTCTCGCCCTCTGTTTCAGCCCCTCTGTTTCTTGCCCTCTGTTTCAGCCCCTCTGTTTCTCGCCCTCTGTTTCAGCCTCTCTGTTTCTCGCCCTCTGTTTCAGCCCCTCTGTTTCAGCCCCTCGGTTTCAGCCCCTCTGTTTCTCGCCCTCTGTTTCAGCCCCTCTGTTTCTCGCCCTCTGTTTCAGCCCCTCTGTTTCTCGCCCTCTGTTTCAGCCCCTCTGTTTCTTGCCCTCTGTTTCAGCCCCTCTGTTTCAGCCCCTCTGTTTCAGCCCCTCTGTTTCAGCCCCACTGATTCTCGCCCTCTGTTTCAGCCCCTCTGTTTCTCGCCCTCTATTTCAGCCCCTCTGTTTCTCGCCCTCTGTTTCAGCCCCTCTGTTTCAGCCCCTCTGTTTCAGCCCCTCTGTTTAAGCCCCTCTGTTTCTCGCCCTCTGTTTCAGCCCCTCTGTTTCTCGCCCTCTGTTTCAGCCCCTCTGTTTCTCGCCATCTGTTTCAGCCCCTCTGTTTCAGCTCCTCTGTTTCAGCCCCTCTGTTTCTCGCCCTCTGTTTCAGCCCCTCTGTTTCAGCCCCTCTGTTTGTCGACCTCTGTTTCAGCCCCTCTGTTTCTCGCCCTCTGTTTCATACCCTCTGATTCAGCCCCTCTGTTTCAGCCCTCTGATTCATCCCCTCTGTTTCAGCCACTCTATTTCAGCCCCTCTGTTTCAGCCCCTCTGATTCAGCCCCTCTGTTTCAGGCTCTCTGTTTCAGCCCGTCTGTTTCAGCCCCTCTGTTTCAGCCCCTCTGTTTCTCGCACTCTGTGTCTCGCCCGCTGTTTCAGTCCCTTAGTTTCTCGCCCACTGTTTCAGCCCCTCTGTTTCAGCCCCTCTGATTCACCCCCTCTGTTTCTCGCCCTCTGTTTCAGCCCGTCTGTTTCAGCCCCTCTGTTTCCGCCCCTCTGTTTCAGCCCCTCTGTTTCTCGCCCTCTGTTTCAGCCCCTCTGTTTCAGCCCCTCTGTTTCAGCACCTCCGATTCAGCCCATCTGTTCCAGCCCCTCTGTTTCAGCCCCTCTGTTTCTCGCCCTCTGTTTCCGCCCCTCTGTTTCTCGCCCTCTGTTTCAGCCCCTCTGTTTCAGCCCCTCTGTTTCAGCCCCTCCGTTTCTCGCCCTCTGTTTCAGCCCCTCTGTTTCTCGCCCTCTGTTTCAGCCCCTCTGTTTCTCGCCCTCTGTTTCAGCCCCTCTGTTTCGCGCTCTCTGTTTCAGCCCCTCTGTTTCAGTCCCTCTGTTTCTCGCCCTCTGTTTCTGCCCGTCTGTTTCTCGCCCTCTGTTTCAGCCCCTCTGTTTCTCGCCCTCTGTTTCAGCCCCTCTGTTTCTCGCCCTCTGTTTCAGACCCTCTGATTCAGCCCCTCTGTTTCAGCCCCTCTGAATCAGCCCCTCTGATTCAGCCCCTCTGTTTCAGCCCCTCTGTTTCAGCCCCTCTGTTTCTCGCCCTCTGTTTCAGCCCCTCTGTTGCAGCCCCACTCTGTCAGCCCCTCTGTTTCAGCCACTCTATTTCTCGCCCTCTGTTTCAGCCCCTCTGTTTCAGCCCCACTGTATCAGCCCCTCTCTTTCAGCCCCTCTGTTTCTCGCCCTCTGCTTCAGCCCCTCTGTTTCTCGCCCTCTGTTTCAGCCCCTCTGTTTCAGTCCCTCTGTTTCAGTCCCTCTGTTTCTCGCCCTCTGTTTCTCGCCCTCAGTTTCAGACCCTCTGTTTCAGCCCCTCTGTTTCAGCCCCTCTGTTTCTCGCCCTCTTTTTCAGCCCCTCTGTTCAGCCCCTCTGTTTCAGCCCCTCTGTTTCTCGCCCTCTGTTTCAGCCCCTCTGTTTCTTGCCCGCTGTTTCAGCCCCTCTTTTTCTCGCCCTATGTTTCAGCCTCTCTGTTTCAGCCCCTCTGTTTCAGCCCCTCTGTTTCTCGCCCTCTGTTTCAGCCCCTCTGTTTCTCGCCCTCTGTTTCAGCCCCTCTGTTTCAGCCCCTCTGTTTCAGTCCCTCTGTTTCTCGCCCTCTGTTTCTCGCCCTCTGCTTCAGCCCCTCTGTTTCTCACCCTCTGTTTCAGTCCCTCTGTTTCTCACCCTCTGTTTAAGCCCCTCTATTTCTCGCCCTCTGTTTCAGCCCCTCTGTTTCAGTCCCTCTCTTTCTCGCCCTCTGTTTCTCGCCCTCTGTTTCAGCCCCTCTGTTTCTCGCCCTCTGTTTCAGCCCCTCTGTTTCTCGCCCTCTGTTTCAGCCCCTCTGTTTCAGTCCCTCTCTTTCTCGCCCTCTGTTTCTCGCCCTCTGTTTCAGCCCCTCTGTTTCTCGCCCTCTGTTTCAGCCCCTCTGTTTCTCGCCCTCTGTTTCAGGCCCTCTGTTTCAGCCCCTCTGTTTCAGCCCCTCTGTTTCTCGCCCTCTGTTTCATCCCCTCTGTTTCTTGCCCTCTCTTTCAGCCCCTCTGTTTCTCGCCCTCTGTTTCAGCCCCTCTGTTTCTTGCCCTCTGTTTCAGCCCCTCTGTTTCTCGCCCTCTGTTTCAGCCTCTCTGTTTCTCGCCCTCTGTTTCAGCCCCTCTGTTTCAGCCCCTCGGTTTCAGCCCCTCTGTTTCTCGCCCTCTGTTTCAGCCCCTCTGTTTCTCGCCCTCTGTTTCAGCCCCTCTGTTTCTCGCCCTCTGTTTCAGCCCCTCTGTTTCTTGCCCTCTGTTTCAGCCCCTCTGTTTCAGCCCCTCTGTTTCAGCCCGTCTGTTTCAGCCCCACTGATTCTCGCCCTCTGTTTCAGCCACTCTGTTTCTCGCCCTCTATTTCAGCCCCTCTGTTTCTCGCCCTCTGTTTCAGCCCCTCTGTTTCAGCCCCTCTGTTTCAGCCCCTCTGTTTCTCGCCCTCTGTTTCAGCCCCTCTGTTTCTCGCCCTCTGTTTCAGCCCCTCTGTTTCTCGCCATCTGTTTCAGCCCCTCTGTTTCAGCTCCTCTGTTTCAGCCCCTCTGTTTCTCGCCCTCTGTTTCAGCCCCTCTGTTTCAGCCCCTCTGTTTGTCGACCTCTGTTTCAGCCCCTCTGTTTCTCGCCCTCTGTTTCATACCCTCTGATTCAGCCCCTCTGTTTCAGCCCTCTGATTCATCCCCTCTGTTTCAGCCACTCTATTTCAGCCCCTCTGTTTCAGCCCCTCTGATTCAGCCCCTCTGTTTCAGGCTCTCTGTTTCAGCCCGTCTGTTTCAGCCCCTCTGTTTCAGCCCCTCTGTTTCTCGCACTCTGTGTCTCGCCCGCTGTTTCAGTCCCTTAGTTTCTCGCCCACTGTTTCAGCCCCTCTGTTTCAGCCCCTCTGATTCACCCCCTCTGTTTCTCGCCCTCTGTTTCAGCCCGTCTGTTTCAGCCCCTCTGTTTCTGCCCCTCTGTTTCAGCCCCTCTGTTTCTCGCCCTCTGTTTCAGCCCCTCTGTTTCAGCCCCTCTGTTTCAGCACCTCCGATTCAGCCCATCTGTTCCAGCCCCTCTGTTTCAGCCCCTCTGTTTCTCGCCCTCTGTTTCCGCCCCTCTGTTTCTCGCCCTCTGTTTCAGCCCCTCTGTTTCAGCCCCTCTGTTTCAGCCCCTCCGTTTCTCGCCCTCTGTTTCAGCCCCTCTGTTTCTCGCCCTCTGTTTCAGCTCCTCTGTTTCTCGCCCTCTGTTTCAGCCCCTCTGTTTCGCGCTCTCTGTTTCAGCCCCTCTGTTTCAGTCCCTCTGTTTCTCGCTCTCTGTTTCTGCCCGTCTGTTTCTCGCCCTCTGTTTCAGCCCCTCTGTTTCTCGCCCTCTGTTTCAGCCCCTCTGTTTCTCGCCCTCTGTTTCAGACCCTCTGATTCAGCCCCTCTGTTTCAGCCCCTCTGAATCAGCCCCTCTGATTCAGCCCCTCTGTTTCAGCCCCTCTGTTTCAGCCCCTCTGTTTCTCGCCCTCTGTTTCAGCCCCTCTGTTTCAGCCCCACTCTGTCAGCCCCTCTGTTTCAGCCACTCTATTTCTCGCCCTCTGTTTCAGCCCCTCTGTTTCAGCCCCACTGTATCAGCCCCTCTCTTTCAGCCCCTCTGTTTCTCGCCCTCTGCTTCAGCCCCTCTGTTTCTCGCCCTCTGTTTCAGCCCCTCTGTTTCAGTCCCTCTGTTTCAGTCCCTCTGTTTCTCGCCCTCTGTTTCTCGCCCTCTGTTTCAGACCCTCTGTTTCAGCCCCTCTGTTTCAGCCCCTCTGTTTCTCGCGCTCTTTTTCAGCCCCTCTGTTCAGCCCCTCTGTTTCAGCCCCTCTGTTTCTCGCTCTCTGTTTCAGCCCCTCTGTTTCTTGCCCGCTGTTTCAGCCCCTCTTTTTCTCGCCCTATGTTTCAGCCTCTCTGTTACAGCCCCTCTGTTTCAGCCCCTCTGTTTCTCGCCCTCTGTTTCAGCCCCTCTGTTTCTCGCCCTCTGTTTCAGCCCCTCTGTTTCAGCCCCTCTGTTTCAGTCCCTCTGTTTCTCGCCCTCTGTTTCTCGCCCTCTGCTTCAGCCCCTCTGTTTCTCACCCTCTGTTTCAGTCCCTCTGTTTCTCACCCTCTGTTTAAGCCCCTCTATTTCTCGCCCTCTGTTTCAGCCCCTCTGTTTCAGCCCCTCTGTGTCAGCCCCTCTGTTTCAGACCCTCTGTTTCTCGCCCTCTGTTTCAGCCCCTCTGTTTCTCGCCCTCTGTTTCAGCCCCTCTGTTTCTCGCCCTCTGTTTCAGCCCCTCTGTTTCAGTCCCTCTCTTTCTCGCCCTCTGTTTCTCGCCCTCTGTTTCAGCCCCTCTGTTTCTCGCCCTCTGTTTCAGCCCCTCTGTTTCTCGCCCTCTGTTTCAGGCCCTCTGTTTCAGCCCCTCTGTTTCAGCCCCTCTGTTTCTCGCCCTCTGTTTCATCCCCTCTGTTTCTTGCCCTCTGTTTCAGCACCTCTGTTTCTCGCCCTCCGTTTCAGCCCCTCTGTTTCAGCCCCTCTGTTTCAGCCCCTCTGTTTCAGCCCCTCTGATTCTCGCCCTCTGTTTCAGCCCCTCTGTTTCTCGCCCTCTGTTTCAGACCCTCTGTTTATCACCCTCTGTTTCAGCCCCTCTGATTCAGCCCCTCTGTTTCAACCCCTCTGATTCATCCCCTCTGTTTGAGCCCCTCTATTTCAGCCTCTCTGTTTCAGCCCCTCTGATTCAGCCCCTCTGTTTCAGGCTCTCTGTTTCAGCCCGTCTGTTTCAGCCCCTCTGTTTCAGCCCCTCTGTTTCTCGCACTCTGTTTCTCGACCGCTGTTTCAGTCCCTTAGTTTCTCGCCCACTGTTTCAGCCCCTCTGTTTCAGCCCCTCTGATTCGGCCCCTCTGATTCAGCCCCGCGGTTTCTCGCCCTCTGTTTCAGCCCCTCTGTTTCTGCCCCTCTGTTTCAACCCCTCTGTTTCAGCCCCTCTGTTTCAGCCCCTCCGATTCAGCCCCTCTGTTTCAGCCCCTCTGTTTCAGCCCCTCTGTTTCAGCCCTCTGTTTCTCGCCCTCTGTTTCAGCCCCTATGTTTCGCACCCTCTGTTTCAGCCCCTCTGTTTCTCGCCCTCTGTTTCAGCCCCTCTGTTTCAGCCCCTCTGTTTCTCGCCCTCTGTTTCAGCCCCTCTGTTTCTCGCCCTCTGTTTCAGCCCCTCTGTTTCAGCCCCTCTGTTTCTCGCCCTCTGTTTCTGCCCCTCTGATTCTCGCCCTCTGTTTCAGCCCCTCTGTTTCTCGCCTTCTGTTTCAGCCCCTCTGATTCAGCCCCTCTGTTTCAGCCCCTCTGATTCAGTCCCTCTGCTTCAGCCCCTCTGTTTCTCGCCCTCTGTTTCAGCCCCTCTGTTTCAGCCCTTCTGTTTCAGCCACTCTGTTTCAGCCCCTCTGTTTCTTGCCCTCTGTTTCAGCCCCTCTGATTCGCACTCTCAGTTTCAGCCCCTCTGTTTCTCGCCCTCTGTTTCTGCCCCTCTGTTTCTCACCCTCTGTTTCAGCCCCTCTGTTTCTCGCCCTCTGTTTCAGCCCCTCTGATTCAGCCCCTCTGTTTCAGCCCCTCTGAATCAGCCCCTCTGTTTCAGCCCCTCTGTTTGAGCCTCTCTGTTTCTCGCCCTCTGTTTCAGCCCCTCTGTTTCTCACCCTCTGTTTTAGCCCCTCTGTTTCAGCCCCTCTGTTTCTCGCCTTCTGTTTCAGCCCCTCTGTTTCTCGCCCTCTGTTTCAGCCCCTCTGATTCAGCTCCTCTGTTTCTCGCCCTCTGTTTCAGCCCCTCTGTTTCTCGCCCTCTGTTTCAGCCCCTCTGTTTCTCGCCCTCTGTTTCAGCCCCTCTGTTTCAGCCCCTCTATTTCAGCCCCTCTGTTTCTCGCCCTCTGTTTCAGCCCCTCTGTTTCTCGCCCTCTGTTTCAGCCCCTCTATTTCTCGCCCTCTGTTTCAGCCCCTCTGTTTCAGCCCCACTGTTTCAGCCCCTTTGTTTCAGCCCCTCTGTTTCAGCCCCTCTGTTTCAGCCGCTCTGTTTCTCGCCCTCTGTTTCTGCCCCTCTGTTTCAGCCCCTCTGTTTCAGTCCCTCTGTTTCTCGCCCTCTGTTTCTAGCACTCTGTTTCAGCCCCTGTGTTTCTCGCCCTCTGTTTCAGCCCTTCTGTTTCAGCCCCTCTGTTTCAGCCCCTCTGTTTCAGCCCCTCTGTTTCAGCCCCTCTGTTTCTCGCCCTCTGTTTCAGCTCCTCTGTTTCTTGCACTCTGTTTCAGCCACTCTGTTCCTCGCCCTCTGTTTCAGCCTCTCTGTTTCTCGCCCTCTGTTTCAGCTCCTCTGTTTCTCGCCCTCTGTTTCAGCCCCTCTGATTCTCGCCCTCTGTTTCAGCCCCTCTGTTTCAGCCCCTCTGTTTCTCGCCCACTATTTCAGCCCCTCTGTTTCTCGCCCTCTGTTTCAGCCCCTCTGTTTCTCGCCCTCTGTTTCAGCCCTCTGTTTCAGCCCCTCTGTTTCAGCCCCTCTGTTTCAGCCCCTCTGTTTCTCGCCCTCTGTTTCAGCCCCTCTGTTTCTCGCCCTCTGTTTCAGCCCCTCTGTTTCTTGCCCTCTGTTTCAGCCCCTCTGTTTCTCGCCCTCTGTTTCAGCCTCTCTGTTTCTCGCCCTCTGTTTCAGCCCCTCTGTTTCAGCCCCTCTGTTTCAGCCCCACTGATTCTCGCCCTCTGTTTCAGCCCCTCTGTTTCTCGCCCTCTATTTCAGCCCCTCTGTTTCTCGCCCTCTGTTTCAGCCCCTCTGTTTCAGCCCCTCTGTTTCAGCCCCTCTGTTTCTCGCCCTCTGTTTCAGCCCCTCTGTTTCTCGCCCTCTGTTTCAGCCCCTCTGTTTCTCGCCCTCTGTTTCAGCCCCTCTGTTTCAGCTCCTCTGTTTCAGCCCCTCTGTTTCTCGCCCTCTGTTTCAGCCCCTCTGTTTCAGCCCCTCTGTTTCTCGACCTCTGTTTCAGCCCCTCTGTTTCTCGCCCTCTGTTTCATACCCTCTGATTCAGCCCCTCTGTTTCAGCCCCTCTGATTCATACCCTCTGTTTCAGCCACTCTATTTCAGACCCTCTGTTTCAGCCCCTCTGATTCAGCCCCTCTGTTTCAGGCTCTCTGTTTCAGCCCGTCTGTTTCAGCCCCTCTGTTTCAGCCCCTCTGTTTCTCGCACTCTGTGTCTCGCCCGCTGTTTCAGTCCCTTAGTTTCTCGCCCACTGTTTCAGCCCCTCTGTTTCAGCCCCTCTGATTCACCCCCTCTGTTTCTCGCCCTCTGTTTCAGCCCCTCTGTTTCAGCCCCTCTGTTTCTGCCCCTCTGTTTCAGCCCCTCTGTTTCTCGCCCTCTGTTTCAGCCCCTCTGTTTCTGACCCTCTGTTTCACCCCCTCTGTTTCTCGCCCTCTGTTTCAGCCCCTCTGTTTCAGCCCCTCTGTTTCTGCCCCTCTGTTTCAGCCCCTCTGTTTCTCGCCCTCTGTTTCAGCCCCTCTGTTTCTCGCCCTCTGTTTCTCGCCCTCTGTTTCAGCCCCTCTGTTTCTCGCCCTCTGTTTCAGCCCATCTGTTTCTCGCCCTCTGTTTCAGCCCCTCTGATTCAGCCCCTCTGTTTCAGCCCCTCTGATTCATCCCCTCTGTTTCAGCCCCTCTATTTAAGCCCCTCTGTTTCAGCCCCTCTGATTCAGCCCCTCTGTTTCAGGCTCTCTGTTTCAGCCCGTCTGTTTCAGCCCCTCTGTTTCAGCCTCTCTGTTTCTCGCACTCTGTTTCTCACCCGCTGTTTCAGTCCCTTAGTTTCTCGCCCACTGTTTCAGCCCCTCTGTTTCAGCCCCTCTGTTTCGGCCCCTCTGTTTCAGCCCCTCTGTTTCTCGCCCTCTGTTTCAGCCCCTCTGTTTCAGCCCCTCTGTTTCTCGCGCTCTTTTTCAGCCCCTCTGTTCAGCCCCTCTGTTTCAGCCCCTCTGTTTCTCGCTCTCTGTTTCAGCCCCTCTGTTTCTTGCCCGCTGTTTCAGCCCCTCTTTTTCTCGCCCTATGTTTCAGCCTCTCTGTTACAGCCCCTCTGTTTCAGCCCCTCTGTTTCTCGCCCTCTGTTTCAGCCCCTCCGTTTCTCGTCCTCTGTTTCAGCCTCTCTGTTTCTCGCGCTCTGCTTCAGCTCCTCTGTTTCAGCCCCTCTGTTTCAGCCCCTCTGTTTCTCGCCCTCTGTTTCAGCCCCTCTGTTTCAGCTCCTCTGTTTCAGCCCCTCTGTTTCAGCCCCTCTGTTTCTCGCACTCTGTTTCTCGCACACTGTTTCAGTCCCTTAGTTTCTCGCCCACTGTTTCAGCCCCTCTGTTTCAGCCCCTCTGATTCAGCCCCTCTGATTCAGCCCCTCTGTTTCTCGCCCTCTGTTTCAGCCCCTCTGTTTCAGCTCCTCTGTTTCTGCCCCTCTGTTTCAGCCCCTCTGTTTCTCGCCCTCTTTTCAGCCCCTCTGTTTCAGCCCCTCTGTTTCAGCCCCTCCGATTCAGCCCCTCTGTTTCAGCCCCTCTGTTTCAGCCCCTCTGTTTCTCGCCCTCTGTTTCAGCCCCTCTGTTTCTTGCCCTCTGTTTCAGCCCCTCTGTTTCTCCCCTTCTGTTTCAGCCCCTCTGTTTCAGCCCCACTGTGTCAGCCCCTCTGTTTCAGCCCCTCTATTTCTCGCCCTCTGTTTCAGCCCCTCTGTTTCTCGCCCTCTGTTTCAGCCCCTCTGTTTCTCGCCCTCTGTTTCAGCCCCTCTGTTTCAGCCCCACTGTTTCAGTCACTCTGTTTCTCGCCCTCTGTTTCTCGCCCTCTGTTTCAGCCCCTCTCTTTCTCGCCCTCTGTTTCAGCCCCTCTGTTTCCCGTCCTCTGTTTAAGCCCCTCTGTTTCAGCCCCTCTGTTTCAATCCCTCTGTTTCTCGCCCTCTGTTTCAGCCCCTCTATTTCTTGCCCTCTGCTTCAGCCCCTCTGTTTCTCGCCCTCTGTTTCAGCCTCCCTGTTTCAGCCCCTCTGTTTAAGCCCCTCTGTTTCTCGCCCTCTGTTTCAGACCCTCTGTTTCTCGCCCTCTGTTTCAGCCCCTCTGATTCAGCCCCTCTGTTTCAGCCCCTCTGATTCATCCCCTCTCTTTCAGCCCCTCTATTTCAGCCCCTCTGTTTCAGACCCTCTGATTCAGCCCCTCTGTTTCAGGCTCTCTGTTTCAGCCCGTCTGTTTCAGCCCCTCTGTTTCAGCCCCTCTGTTTCTCGCACTCTGTTTCTCGCCCGCTGTTTCAGTCCCTTAGTTTCTCGCCCACTGTTTCAGCCCCTCTGTTTCAGCCCCTCTGTTTCGTCCCCTCTGTTTCAGCCCCTCTGTTTCTCGCCCTCTGTTTCAGCCCCTCTGTTTCAGCCCCTCTGTTTCAGCCCCTCCGATTCAGCCCCTCTGTTTCAGCCCCTCTGTTTCAGCCCCTCTGTTTCAGCCCCTCTGTTTCTCGCCCTCTGTTTCAGCCCCTCTGTTTCTCGCCCTCTGTTTCAGCCCCTCTGTTTCTCGCCCTCTGTTTCAGCCCCTCTGTTTCAGCCCCTCTGTTTCAGCCCATCTGTTTCTCGCCCTCTGTTTCAGCCCCTCTGTTTCTCGCCCTCTGTTTCAGCCCCTCTGTTTCTCGCCCTCTGTTTCAGCCCCTCTGTTTCTCGTCCTCTGTTTCAGCCCCTCTGTTTCAGCACCTCTGTTTCAGCCCCTCTGTTTCAGCCCCTCTGTTTCTCGCCCTCTGTTTCAGCCCCTCTGTTTCTTGCCCTCTGTTTCAGCCCCTCTGTTTCTCGCCCTCTGTTTCAGCCCCTCAGTTTCAGCCCCTCTGTTTAAGCCCCTCTGTTTCTCGCCCTCTGTTTCAGCCCCTCTGTTTCTCGCCCTCTGTTTCAGCCCCTCTGTTTCTCGCCCTCTGTTTCAGCCCCTCTGTTTCAGCCCCACTGTTTCAGTCACTCTGTTTCTCGCCCTCTGTTTCTCGCCCTCTGTTTCAGCCCCTCTCTTTCTCGCCCTCTGTTTCAGCCCCTCTGTTTCCCGTCCTCTGTTTGAGCCCCTCTGTTTCAGCCCCTCTGTTTCAGCCCCTCTGTTTCAGCCCCTCTGTTTCTTGCCCTCTGCTTCAGCCCTTCTGTTTCTCGCCCTCTGTTTCAGCCCCTCTGTTTCAGCCCCTCTGTTTAAGCCCCTCTGTTTCTCGCCCTCTGTTTCAGCCCCTCTGTTTCTCGCCCTCTGTTTCAGCCCCTCTGTTTCTCGCCCTCTGTTTCAGCCCCTCTGATTCAGCCCCTCTGTTTCAGCCCCTCTGATTCATCCCCTCTGTTTCAGCCCCTCTATTTCAGCCCCTCTGTTTCAGCCCCTCTGATTCAGCCCCTCTGTTTCAGGCTCTCTGTTTCAGCCCGTCTGTTTCAGCCCCTCTGTTTCAGCCCCTCTGTTTCTCGCACTCTGTTTCTCACCCGCTGTTTCAGTCCCTTAGTTTCTCGCCCACTGTTTCAGCCCCTCTGTTTCAGCCCCTCTGTTTCGTCCCCTCTGTTTCAGCCCCTCTGTTTCTCGCCCTCTGTTTCAGCCCCTCTGTTTCAGCCCATCCGATTCAGCCCCTCTGTTTCAGCCCCTCTGTTTCAGCCCCTCTGTTTCAGCCCCTCTGTTTCTCGCCCTCTGTTTCAGCCCCTCTGTTTCTCGCCCTCTGTTTCAGCCCCTCTGTTTCTCGCACACTGTTTCAGCCCCTCTGTTTCAGCACCTCTGTTTCAGCCCATCTGTTTCTCGCCCTCTGTTTCAGCCCCTCTGTTTCTCGCCCTCTGTTTCAGCCCCTCTGTTTCTCGCCCTCTGTTTCAGCCCCTCTGTTTCTCGCCCTCTGTTTCAGCCCCTCTGTTTCTCGTCCTCCGTTTCAGCCCCTCTGTTTCAGCCCCTCTGTTTCAGCCCCTCTGTTTCAGCCCCTCTGTTTCTCGCCCTCTGTTTCAGCCCCTCTGTTTCTTGCCCTCTGTTTCAGCCCCTCTGTTTCTCGCCCTCTGTTTCAGCTCCTCAGTTTCAGCCCCTCTGTTTAAGCCCCTCTGTTTCTCGCCCTCTGTTTCAGCCCCTCTGTTTCTCGCCCTCTGTTTCAGCCCCTCTGTTTCTCGCCCTCTGTTTCAGCCCCTCTGATTCAGGCCCTCTGTTTCAGCCCCTCTGATTCATCCCCTCTGCTTCAGCCCATCTATTTCAGCCCCTCTGTTTCAGCCCCTCTGATTCAGCCCCTCTGATTCAGCCCCTCTGAATCAGCCCCTCTGATTCAGCCCCTCTGTTTCAGCCCCTCTATTTGAGCTCCTCTGTTTCTCGCCCTCTGTTTCAGCCTCTCTGTTTCTCGCACTCTGTTTCAGCCCCTCTGTTTCAGCCCCTCTGTTTCAGCCCATCTGTTTCTCGCCCTCTGTTTCAGCCCCTCTGTTTCTCGCCCTCTGTTTCAGCCCCTCTGTTTCTCGCCCTCTGTTTCAGCCCCTCTGTTTCTCGCCCTCTGTTTCAGCCCCTCTGTTTCTCGTCCTCCGTTTCAGCCCCTCTGTTTCAGCCCCTCTGTTTCAGCCCCTCTGTTTCTCGCCCTCTGTTTCAGCCCCTCTGTTTCTTGCCCTCTGTTTCAGCCCCTCTGTTTCTCGCCCTCTGTTTCAGCCCCTCTGTTTCAGCCCCTCTGTTTAAGCCCCTCTGTTTCTCGCCCTCTGTTTCAGCCTCTCTGTTTCTCGCCCTCTGTTTCAGCCCCTCTGTTTCTCGCCCTCTGTTTCAGCCCCTCTGATTCAGGCCCTCTGTTTCAGCCCCTCTGATTCATCCCCTCTGCTTCAGCCCGTCTGTTTCAGCCCCTCTGTTTCAGCCCCTCTGATTCAGCCCCTCTGATTCAGCCCCTCTGAATCAGCCCCTCTGATTCAGCCCCTCTGTTTCAGCCCCTCTATTTCAGCTCCTATGTTTCTCGCCCTCTGTTTCAGCCCCTCTGTTTCAGCCCCGCTGTTTCTCGAACTCTGTTTCAGCCCCTCTGTTTCTCGCCCTCTGTTTCAGCCCCTCTGATTCAGCCCCCCTGTTTCTCGCCCTCTGTTTCTCGCCCTCTTTTTCAGCCCCTCTATTTCTTGCCCTCTGTTTCAGCCCCTCTGTTTCAGCCCCTCTGTTTCAGCGCCTCTGTTTCTCGCCCTCTGTTTCAGCCCCTCTGTTTCTCACCCTCTGTTTCAGCCCCTCTGTTTCTCGCCCTCTGTTTCAGTACCCTCTATTTCTCGCACTCTGTTTCAGCCCCTCTGTTTCAGCCCCACTGTTTCAGCCCCTCTGTTTCAGCCCCTCTGTTTCTCGCCCTCTCTTTCAGCCCCTCTGTTTCTCGCCCTCTGTTTCAGCCCCTCTGTTTCTCGCCCTCTGTTTCTCGCCCTCTGTTTCAGCCCCTCTGTTTCTGTCGCTCTGTTTCTCGCCCTTTGTTTCTCGCCTTCTGTTTCAGCCCCTCTGTTTCTCGCCCTCTGTTTCAGCCCCTCTGTTTCAGCCCCTCTGTTTCCTGCCCTCTGTTTCAGCCCCTCTGTTTCTCGCCCTCTGTTTCAGCCACTCTGTTTCTCGCCCTCTGTTTCAGCCCCTCTGTTTCTCGCCCTCTGTTTCAGCCCCTCTGTTTCAGCCCCTCTGTTTCAGCCCCTCCCTTTCTCGCCCTCTGTTTCAGCCCCTCTGTTTCTCGCCCTCTGTTTCAGCCCCTCTGTTTCTCGCCGTCTGTTTCAGTCCCTCTGTTTCGCGCTCTCTGTTTCAGCCCCTCTGTTTCAGTCCCTCTGTTTCTCGCCCTCTGTTTCTGCCCGTCTGTTTCTCGCCCTCTGTTTCAGCCCCTCTGTTTCTCGCCCTCTGTTTCAGCCCCTCTGTTTCTCGCCCTCTGTTTCAGACCCTCTGATTCAGCCCCTCTGTTTCAGCCCCTCTGAATCAGCCCCTCTGATTCAGCCCCTCTGTTTCTCACCCTCTGTTTCAGCCCCTCTGTTTCTCGCCCTCTGTTTCAGCCCCTCTGTTTCAGCCCCACTCTGTCAGCCCCTCTGTTTCAGCCACTCTGTTTCAGCCCCTCTGTTTCTCGCCCTCTGTTTCAGCCCCTCTGTTTCAGCCCCTCTATTTCAGCCCCTCCGTTTATCGCCCTCTGTTTCTGCCCCTCTGTTTGTCGCCCTCTGTTACAGCCCCTCTGTTTCTCACCCTCTGTTTCTTGCCCTCTGTTTCGCGCTCTCTGTTTCAGCCCCTCTGTTTCAGTCCCTCTGTTTCTCGCCCTCTGTTTCTTGCCCTCTGTTTCGCGCTCTCTGTTTCAGCCCCTCTGTTTCAGTCCCTCTGTTTCTCGCCCTCTGTTTCAGCCCGTCTGTTTCTCGCCCACTGTTTCAGCCCCTCTGTTTCTCGTCGTCTGTTTCAGCCTCTCTGTTTCCGCCTCTCTGTTTCAGTCCATCTGATTCTCGCCCTCTGTTTCTCGCCCTCTGTTTCAGCCCCTCTGTTTCTCGCCCTCTGTTTCAGCCCCTCTGTTTCAGCCCCTCTATTTCAGCCCCTCCGTTTATCGCCCTCTGTTTCTGCCCCTCTGTTTGTCGCCCTCTGTTACAGCCCCTCTGTTTCTCACCCTCTGTTTCTTGCCCTCTGTTTCGCGCTCTCTGTTTCAGCCCCTCTGTTTCAGTCCCTCTGTTTCTCGCCCTCTGTTTCTGCCCGTCTGTTTCTCGCCCTCTGTTTCAGCCCCTCTGTTTCTCGCCCTCTGTTTCAGCCCCTCTGTTTCTCGCCCTCTGTTTCAGACCCTCTGATTCAGCACCTCTGTTTCAGCCCCTCTGAATCAGCCCCTCTGATTCAGCCCCTCTGTTTCAGCCCCTCTGTTTCAGCCCCTCTGTTTCTCGCCCTCTGTTTCAGCCCCTCTGTTTCAGCCCCACTGTGTCAGCCCCTCTGTTTCAGCCCCTCTATTTCTCGCCCTCTGTTTCAGCCCCTCTGTTTCAGCCCCACTGTGTCAGCCCCTCTGTTTCAGCCCCTCTGTTTCTCGCCCTCTGTTTCAGACCCTCTGTTTCTCGCCCTCTGTTTCAGCCCCTCTGTTTCAGCCCCTCTGTTTCAGTCCCTCTGTTTCTCGCCCTCTGTTTCTCGCCCTCTGTTTCAGCCCCTCTGTTTCTCGCCCTCTGTTTCAGCCCCTCTGTTTCTCGCCCTCTGTTTCAGTCCCTCTATTTCTCGCCCCCTGTTTCAGCCCCTCTATTTCTCGCCCTCTGTTTCAGCCCCTCTGTTTCAGCCCCACTGTGTCAGCCCCTCTGTTTCAGACACTCTGTTTCCCGCCCTCTGTTTCAGCTCCTCTGTTTCTCGCCCTCTGTTTCAGCCCCTCTGTTTCTCACCCTCTGTTTCAGCCCCTCTGTTTCAGCCCCGCTGTTTCTCGCCCTCTGTTTCAGCCCCTCTGTTTCTCGCCCTCTGTTTCAGCCCCTCTGATTCAGCCCCTCTGTTTCTCGCCCTCTGTTTCTCGCCCTCTTTTTCAGCCCCTCTGTTTCTTGCCCTCTGTTTCAGCCCCTCTGTTTCAGCCCCTCTGTTTCAGCGCCTCTGTTTCTCGCCCTCTGTTTCAGCCCCTCTGTTTCTCACCCTCTGTTTCAGTCCCTCTGTTTCTCGCCCTCTGTTTCAGTACCCTCTATTTCTCGCACTCTGATTCAGCCCCTCTGTTTCAGCCCCTCTGTTTCAGTCCCTCTGTTTCTCGCCCTCTGTTTCTCGCCCTCTGTTTCAGTCCCTCTGTTTCTCGCCCTCTGTTTCAGCCCCTCTATTTCTCGCCCTCTGTTTCAGCCCCTCTGTTTCAGCCGCACTGTGTCAGCCCCACTGTTTCAGACCCTCTGTTTCTCGCCCTCTGTTACACCCCCTCTGTTTCAGCCCCTCTGTTTCTCGCCCTCTGTTTCTGCATCTCAGTTTCAGCCCCTCTGTTTCAGTCCCTCTGATTCTCGCCCTCTGTTTCTCACCCTCTGTTTCAGCCACTCTGTTTCTCGCCCTCTGTTTCAGCCCCTCTGTTTCTCGCCCTCTGTTTCAGCCCCTCTGTTTCAGCCCCTCTGTTTCAGCCCCTCCGTTTCTCGCCCTCTGTTTCAGCCCCTCTGTTTCTCGCCCTCTGTTTCTCGCCCTCTGTTTCAGTCCCTCTGTTTCGCGCTCTCTGTTTCAGCCCCTCTGTTTCAGTCCCTCTGTTTCTCGCCCTCTGTTTCTGCCCGTCTGTTTCTCGCCCTCTGTTTCAGCCCCTCTGTTTCTCGCCCTCTGTTTCAGCCCCTCTGTTTCTCGCCCTCTGTTTCAGACCCTCTGATTCAGCCCCTCTGTTTCAGCCCCTCTGAATCAGCCCCTCTGATTCAGCCCCTCTGTTTCAGCCCCTCTGTTTCAGCCCCTCTGTTTCTCGCCCTCTGTTTCATCCCCTCTGTTTCATGCCCCACTCTGTCAGCCCCTCTGTTTCAGCCACTCTATTTCTCGCCCTCTGTTTCAGCCCCTCTGTTTCAGCCCCACTGTATCAGCCCCTCTCTTTCAGCCCCTCTGTTTCTCGCCCTCTGCTTCAGCCCCTCTGTTTCTCGCCCTCTGTTTCAGCCCCTCTGTTTCTCGCCCACCGTTTCAGCCCCTCTAATTATCGCCCTCTGTTTCTCGCCCTCTGTTTCAGACCCTCTGTTTCAGCCCCTCTGTTTCAGCCCCTCTGTTTCTCGACCTCTGTTTCAGCCCCTCTGTTCAGCCCCTCTGTTTCAGCCCCTCTGTTTCTCGCCCTCTGTTTCAGCCCCTCTGTTTCTTGCCCGCTGTTTCAGCCCCTCTGTTTCTCGCCCTATGTTTCAGCCTCTCTGTTTCAGCCCCTCAGTTTCAGCCCCTCTGTTTCTCGCCCTCTGTTTCAGCCCCTCTGTTTCTCGCCCTCTGTTACAGCCCCTCTGTTTCAGCCCCTCTGTTTCAATCCCTCTGTTTCTCGCCCTCTGTTTCTCGCCCTCTGCTTCAGCCCCTCTGTTTCTCACCCTCTGTTTCAGTCCCTCTGTTTCTCGCCCTCTGTTTAAGCCCCTCTATTTCTCGCCCTCTGTTTCAGCCCCTCTGTTTCAGCCCCACTGTGTCAGCCCCTCTGTTTCAGACCCTCTGTTTCTCGCCCTCTGTTTCAGCCCCTCTGTTTCTCGCCCTCTGTTTCAGCCCCTCTGTTTCTCGCCCTCTGTTTCAGCCCCTCTGTTTCATTCCCTCTGTTTCTCGCCCTCTGTTTCTCGCCCTCTGTTTCAGCCCCTCTGTTTCTCGCCCTCTGTTTCAGCCCCTCTGTTTCTCGCCCTCTGTTTCAGCCCCTCTGTTTCAGCCCCTCTGTTTCTCGCCCTCTGTTTCATCCCCTCTGTTTCTTGCCCTCTGTTTCAGCCCCTCTGTTTCTCGCCCTCCGTTTCAGCCCCTCTGTTTCAGCCCCTCTGTTTCAGCCCCTCTGTTTCAGCCCCGCTGATTCTCGCCCTCTGTTTCAGTCCCTCTGTTTCTCGCCCTCTGTTTCAGACCCTCTGTTTATCACCCTCTGTTTCAGCCCCTCTGATTCAGCCCCTCTGTTTCAGCCCCTCTGATTCATCCCCTCTGTTTCAGCCCCTCTATTTCAGCCTCTCTGTTTCAGCCCCTCTGATTCAGCCCCTCTGTTTCAGGCTCTCTGTTTCCGCCCGTCTGTTTCAGCCCCTCTGTTTCAGCCCCTCTGTTTCTCGCACTCTGTTTCTCGACCGCTGTTTCAGTCCCTTAGTTTCTCGCCCACTGTTTCAGCCCCTCTGTTTCAGCCCCTCTGATTCAGCCCCTCTGATTCAGCCCCGCTGTTTCTCGCCCTCTGTTTCAGCCCCTCTGTTTCTGCCCCTCTGTTTCAACCCCTCTGTTTCAGCCCCTCTGTTTCAGCCCCTCCGATTCAGCCCCTCTGTTTCAGCCCCTCTGTTTCAGACCCTCTGTTTCAGCCCTCTGTTTCTCGCCCTCTGTTTCAGCCCCTATGTTTCGCACCCTCTGTTTCAGCCCCTCTGTTTCTCGCACTCTGTTTCAGCCCCTCTGTTTCTCGCCCTCTGTTTCAGCCCCTCTGTTTCTCGCCGTCTGTTTCAGCCCCTCTGTTTCTCGCCCTCTGTTTCTGCCCCTCTGATTCTCGCCTTCTGTTTCAGCCCCTCTGATTCAGCCCCTCTGTTTCAGCCCCTCTGATTCAGCCGCTCTGCTTCAGCCCCTCTGTTTCTCGCCCTCTGTTTCAGACCCTCTGTTTCAGCCCCTCTGTTTCAGCCCCTCTGTTTCTCGACCTCTGTTTCAGCCCCTCTGTTCAGCCCCTCTGTTTCAGCCCCTCTGTTTCTCGCCCTCTGTTTCAGCCCCTCTGTTTCTTGCCCGCTGTTTCAGCCCCTCTGTTTCTCGCCCTATGTTTCAGCCTCTCTGTTTCAGCCCCTCAGTTTCAGCCCCTCTGTTTCTCGCCCTCTGTTTCAGCCCCTCTGTTTCTCGCCCTCTGTTACAGCCCCTCTGTTTCAGCCCCTCTGTTTCAATCCCTCTGTTTCTCGCCCTCTGTTTCTCGCCCTCTGCTTCAGCCCCTCTGTTTCTCACCCTCTGTTTCAGTCCCTCTGTTTCTCGCCCTCTGTTTAAGCCCCTCTATTTCTCGCCCTCTGTTTCAGCCCCTCTGTTTCAGCCCCACTGTGTCAGCCCCTCTGTTTCAGACCCTCTGTTTCTCGCCCTCTGTTTCAGCCCCTCTGTTTCTCGCCCTCTGTTTCAGCCCCTCTGTTTCTCGCCCTCTGTTTCAGCCCCTCTGTTTCATTCCCTCTGTTTCTCGCCCTCTGTTTCTCGCCCTCTGTTTCAGCCCCTCTGTTTCTCGCCCTCTGTTTCAGCCCCTCTGTTTCTCGCCCTCTGTTTCAGCCCCTCTGTTTCAGCCCCTCTGTTTCTCGCCCTCTGTTTCATCCCCTCTGTTTCTTGCCCTCTGTTTCAGCCCCTCTGTTTCTCGCCCTCCGTTTCAGCCCCTCTGTTTCAGCCCCTCTGTTTCAGCCCCTCTGTTTCAGCCCCGCTGATTCTCGCCCTCTGTTTCAGTCCCTCTGTTTCTCGCCCTCTGTTTCAGACCCTCTGTTTATCACCCTCTGTTTCAGCCCCTCTGATTCAGCCCCTCTGTTTCAGCCCCTCTGATTCATCCCCTCTGTTTCAGCCCCTCTATTTCAGCCTCTCTGTTTCAGCCCCTCTGATTCAGCCCCTCTGTTTCAGGCTCTCTGTTTCCGCCCGTCTGTTTCAGCCCCTCTGTTTCAGCCCCTCTGTTTCTCGCACTCTGTTTCTCGACCGCTGTTTCAGTCCCTTAGTTTCTCGCCCACTGTTTCAGCCCCTCTGTTTCAGCCCCTCTGATTCAGCCCCTCTGATTCAGCCCCGCTGTTTCTCGCCCTCTGTTTCAGCCCCTCTGTTTCTGCCCCTCTGTTTCAACCCCTCTGTTTCAGCCCCTCTGTTTCAGCCCCTCCGATTCAGCCCCTCTGTTTCAGCCCCTCTGTTTCAGACCCTCTGTTTCAGCCCTCTGTTTCTCGCCCTCTGTTTCAGCCCCTATGTTTCGCACCCTCTGTTTCAGCCCCTCTGTTTCTCGCACTCTGTTTCAGCCCCTCTGTTTCTCGCCCTCTGTTTCAGCCCCTCTGTTTCTCGCCCTCTGTTTCAGCCCCTCTGTTTCTCGCCCTCTGTTTCTGCCCCTCTGATTCTCGCCTTCTGTTTCAGCCCCTCTGATTCAGCCCCTCTGTTTCAGCCCCTCTGATTCAGCCGCTCTGCTTCAGCCCCTCTGTTTCTCGCCCTCTGTTTCAGCCCCTCTGTTTCAGCCCTTCTGTTTCAGCCACTCTGTTTCAGCCCCTCTGTTTCTCGCCCTCTGTTTCAGCCCCTCTGATTCGCACTCTCTGTTTCAGCCCCTCTGTTTCTCGCCCTCTGTTTCTGCCCCTCTGTTTCTCGCCCTCTGTTTCAGCCCCTCTGTTTCTCGCCCTCTGTTTCAGCCCCTCTGATTCAGCCCCTCTGTTTCAGCCCCTCTGAATCAGCCCCTCTGTTTCAGCCCCTCTGTTTGAGCCTCTCTGTTTCTCGCCCTCTGTTTCAGCCCCTCTGTTTCTCACCCTCTGTTTTAGCCCCTCTGTTTCAGCCCCTCTGTTTCTCGCCCTCTGTTTCAGCCCCACTGTTTCTCGCCCTCTGTTTCAGCCCCTCTGATTCAGCTCCTCTGTTTCTCGCCCTCTGTTTCAGCCCCTCTGTTTCTCGCCCTCTGTTTCAGCCCCTCTGTTTCTCGCCCTCTGTTTCAGCCGCTCTGTTTCAGCCCCTCTATTTCAGCCCCTCTGTTTCTCGCCCTCTGTTTCAGCCCCTCTGTTTCTCGCCCTCTGTTTCAGCCCCTCTATTTCTCGCCCTCTGTTTCAGCCCCTCTGTTTCAGCCCCACTGTTTCAGCCCCTTTGTTTCAGCCCCTCTGTTTCTCGCCCTCTGTTTCAGCCGCTCTGTTTCTCGCCCTCTGTTTCTGCCCCTCTGTTTCAGCCCCTCTGTTTCAGTCCCTCTGTTTCTCGCCCTCTGTTTCTAGCACTCTGTTTCAGCCCCTCTGTTTCTCGCCCTCTGTTTCAGCCCTTCTGTTTCAGCCCCTCTGTTTCAGCCCCTCTGTTTCAGCCCCTCTGTTTCAGCCCCTCTGTTTCTCGCCCTCTGTTTCAGCCCCTCTGTTTCTCGCCCTCTGTTTCAGCCCCTCTGTTTCAGCCCCTCTATTTCAGCCCCTCTGTTTCTCGCCCTCTGTTTCAGCCCCTCTGTTTCTCGCCCTCTGTTTCAGCCCCTCTATTTCTCGCCCTCTGTTTCAGCCCCTCTGTTTCAGCCCCACTGTTTCAGCCCCTTTGTTTCAGCCCCTCTGTTTCTCGCCCTCTGTTTCAGCCGCTCTGTTTCTCGCCCTCTGTTTCTGCCCCTCTGTTTCAGCCCCTCTGTTTCAGTCCCTCTGTTTCTCGCCCTCTGTTTCTAGCACTCTGTTTCAGCCCCTCTGTTTCTCGCCCTCTGTTTCAGCCCTTCTGTTTCAGCCCCTCTGTTTCAGCCCCTCTGTTTCAGCCCCTCTGTTTCAGCCCCTCTGTTTCTCGCCCTCTGTTTCAGCCCCTCTGTTTCAGCCCCTCTGTTTCAGCCACTCTGTTCCTCGCCCTCTGTTTCAGCCTCTCTGTTTCTCGCCCTCTGTTTCAGCTCCTCTGTTTCTCGCCCTCTGTTTCAGCCCCTATGATTCTCGCCCTCTATTTCAGCCCCTCTGTTTCAGCCCCTCTGTTTCTCGCCCTCTATTTCAGCCCCTCTGTTTCTCGCCCTCTGTTTCAGCCCCTCTGTTTCTCGCCCTCTGTTTCAGCCCTCTGTTTCAGCCCCTCTGTTTCAGCCCCTCTGTTTCAGCCCCTCTGTTTCTCGCCCTCTGTTTCAGCCCCTCTGTTTCTCGCCCTCTGTTTCAGCCCCTCTGTTTCTCGCCCTCTGTTTCAGCCCCTCTGTTTCTCGCCCTCTGTTTCAGTCCCTCTGTTTCGCGCTCTCTGTTTCAGCCCCTCTGTTTCAGTCCCTCTGTTTCTCGCCCTCTGTTTCTGCCCGTCTGTTTCTCGCCCTCTGTTTCAGCCCCTCTGTTTCTCGCCCTCTGTTTCAGCCCCTCTGTTTCTCGCCCTCTGTTTCAGACCCTCTGATTCAGCCCCTCTGTTTCAGCCCCTCTGAATCAGCCCCTCTGATTCAGCCCCTCTGTTTCAGCCCCTCTGTTTCAGCCCCTCTGTTTCTCGCCCTCTGTTTCATCCCCTCTGTTTCAGCCCCACTCTGTCAGCCCCTCTGTTTCAGCCACTCTATTTCTCGCCCTCTGTTTCAGCCCCTCTGTTTCAGCCCCACTGTATCAGCCCCTCTCTTTCAGCCCCTCTGTTTCTCGCCCTCTGCTTCAGCCCCTCTGTTTCTCGCCCTCTGTTTCAGCCCCTCTGTTTCTCGCCCACCGTTTCAGCCCCTCTAATTCTCGCCCTCTGTTTCTCGCCCTCTGTTTCAGACCCTCTGTTTCAGCCCCTCTGTTTCAGCCCCTCTGTTTCTCGACCTCTGTTTCAGCCCCTCTGTTCAGCCCCTCTGTTTCAGCCCCTCTGTTTCTCGCCCTCTGTTTCAGCCCCTCTGTTTCTTGCCCGCTGTTTCAGCCCCTCTGTTTCTCGCCCTATGTTTCAGCCTCTCTGTTTCAGCCCCTCTGTTTCAGCCCCTCTGTTTCTCGCCCTCTGTTTCAGCCCCTCTGTTTCTCGCCCTCTGTTTCAGCCCCTCTGTTTCAGCCCCTCTGTTTCAGTCCCTCTGTTTCTCGCCCTCTGTTTCTCGCCCTCTGCTTCAGCCCCTCTGTTTCTCACCCTCTGTTTCAGTCCCTCTGTTTCTCGCCCTCTGATTAAGCCCCTCTATTTCTCGCCCTCTGTTTCAGCCCCTCTGTTTCAGCCCCACTGTGTCAGCCCCTCTGTTTCAGACCCTCTGTTTCTCGCCCTCTGTTTCAGCCCCTCTGTTTCTCGCCCTCTGTTTCAGCCCCTCTGTTTCTCGCCCTCTGTTTCAGCCCCTCTGTTCAGCCCCTCTGTTTCAGCCCCTCTGTTTCTCGCCCTCTGTTTCAGCCCCTCTGTTTCTCGCCCTCTGTTTCAGCCCCTCTGTTTCTCGCCCTCTGTTTCAGCCCCTCTGTTTCAGCCCCTCTGTTTCAGCCCCTCTGTTTCTCGCCCTCTGTTTCATCCCCTCTGTTTCTTGCCCTCTGTTTCAGTCCCTCTGTTTCTCGCCCTCCGTTTCAGCCCCTCTGTTTCAGCCCCTCTGTTTCAGCCCCTCTGTTTCAGCCCCTCTGATTCTCGCCCTCTGTTTCAGCCCCTCTGTTTCTCGCCCTCTGTTTCAGACCCTCTGTTTATCACCCTCTGTTTCAGCCCCTCTGATTCAGCCCCTCTGTTTCAGCCCCTCTGATTCATCCCCTCTGTTTCAGCCCCTCTATTTCAGCCTCTCTGTTTCAGCCCCTCTGATTCAGCCCCTCTGTTTCAGGCTCTCTGTTTCAGCCCGTCTGTTTCAGCCCCTCTGTTTCAGCCCCTCTGTTTCTCGCACTCTGTTTCTCGACCGCTGTTTCAGTCCCTTAGTTTCTCGCCCACTGTTTCAGCCCCTCTGTTTCAGCCCCTCTGATTCAGCCCCTCTGATTCAGCCCCGCTGTTTCTCGCCCTCTGTTTCAGCCCCTCTGTTTCTGCCCCTCTGTTTCAACCCCTCTGTTTCAGCCCCTCTGTTTCAGCCCCTCCGATTCAGCCCCTCTGTTTCAGCCCCTCTGTTTCAGCCCCTCTGTTTCAGCCCTCTGTTTCTCGCCCTCTGTTTCAGCCCCTATGTTTCGCACGCTCTGTTTCAGCCCCTTTGTTTCTCGCCCTCTGTTTCAGCCCCTCTGTTTCTCGCCCTCTGTTTCAGCCCCTCTGTTTCTCGCCCTCTGTTTCAGCCCCTCTGTTTCAGCCCCTCTGTTTCTCGCCCTCTGTTTCTGCCCCTCTGATTCTCGCCTTCTGTTTCAGCCCCTCTGATTCAGCCCCTCTGTTTCAGCCCCTCTGATTCAGCCGCTCTGCTTCAGCCCCTCTGTTTCTCGCCCTCTGTTTCAGCCCCTCTGTTTCAGCCCTTCTGTTTCAGCCACTCTGTTTCAGCCCCTCTGTTTCTCGCCCTCTGTTTCAGCCCCTCTGATTCGCACTCTCTGTTTCAGCCCCTCTGTTTCTCGCCCTCTGTTTCTGCCCCTCTGTTTCTCGCCCTCTGTTTCAGCCCCTCTGTTTCTCGCCCTCTGTTTCAGCCCCTCTGATTCAGCCCCTCTGTTTCAGCCCCTCTGAATCAGCCCCTCTGTTTCAGCCCCTCTGTTTGAGCCTCTCTGTTTCTCGCCCTCTGTTTCAGCCCCTCTGTTTCTCACCCTCTGTTTTAGCCCCTCTGTTTCAGCCCCTCTGTTTCTCGCCCTCTGTTTCAGCCCCTCTGTTTCGCGCCCTCTGTTTCAGCCCCTCTGATTCAGCTCCTCTGTTTCTCGCCCTCTGTTTCAGCCCCTCTGTTTCTCGCCCTCTGTTTCAGCCCCTCTGTTTCTCGCCCTCTGTTTCAGCCCCTCTGTTTCAGCCCCTCTATTTCAGCCCCTCTGTTTCTCGCCCTCTGTTTCAGCCCCTCTGTTTCTCGCCCTCTGTTTCAGCCCCTCTATTTCTCGCCCTCTGTTTCAGCCCCTCTGTTTCAGCCCCACTGTTTCAGCCCCTTTGTTTCAGCCCCTCTGTTTCTCGCCCTCTGTTTCAGCCGCTCTGTTTCTCGCCCTCTGTTTCTAGCACTCTGTTTCAGCCCCTCTGTTTCTCGCCCTCTGTTTCAGCCCTTCTGTTTCAGCCCCTCTGTTTCAGCCCCTCTGTTTCTCGCCCTCTGTTTCAGCCCCTCTATTTCTCGCCCTCTGTTTCAGCCCCTCTGTTTCAGCCCCACTGTTTCAGCCCCTTTGTTTCAGCCCCTCTGTTTCTCGCCCTCTGTTTCAGCCGCTCTGTTTCTCGCCCTCTGTTTCTGCCCCTCTGTTTCAGCCCCTCTGTTTCAGTCCCTCTGTTTCTCGCCCTCTGTTTCTAGCACTCTGTTTCAGCCCCTCTGTTTCTCGCCCTCTGTTTCAGCCCTTCTGTTTCAGCCCCTCTGTTTCAGCCCCTCTGTTTCAGCCCCTCTGTTTCAGCCCCTCTGTTTCTCGCCCTCTGTTTCAGCCCCTCTGTTTCTCGCCCTCTGTTTCAGCCCCTCTGTTTCAGCCCCTCTATTTCAGCCCCTCTGTTTCTCGCCCTCTGTTTCAGCCCCTCTGTTTCTCGCCCTCTGTTTCAGCCCCTCTATTTCTCGCCCTCTGTTTCAGCCCCTCTGTTTCAGCCCCACTGTTTCAGCCCCTTTGTTTCAGCCCCTCTGTTTCTCGCCCTCTGTTTCAGCCGCTCTGTTTCTCGCCCTCTGTTTCTGCCCCTCTGTTTCAGCCCCTCTGTTTCAGTCCCTCTGTTTCTCGCCCTCTGTTTCTAGCACTCTGTTTCAGCCCCTCTGTTTCTCGCCCTCTGTTTCAGCCCTTCTGTTTCAGCCCCTCTGTTTCAGCCCCTCTGTTTCAGCCCCTCTGTTTCAGCCCCTCTGTTTCTCGCCCTCTGTTTCAGCCCCTCTGTTTCAGCCCCTCTGTTTCAGCCACTCTGTTCCTCGCCCTCTGTTTCAGCCTCTCTGTTTCTCGCCCTCTGTTTCAGCTCCTCTGTTTCTCGCCCTCTGTTTCAGCCCCTATGATTCTCGCCCTCTATTTCAGCCCCTCTGTTTCAGCCCCTCTGTTTCTCGCCCTCTATTTCAGCCCCTCTGTTTCTCGCCCTCTGTTTCAGCCCCTCTGTTTCTCGCCCTCTGTTTCAGCCCTCTGTTTCAGCCCCTCTGTTTCAGCCCCTCTGTTTCAGCCCCTCTGTTTCTCGCCCTCTGTTTCAGCCCCTCTGTTTCTCGCCCTCTGTTTCAGCCCCTCTGTTTCTCGCCCTCTGTTTCAGCCCCTCTGTTTCTCGCCCTCTGTTTCAGTCCCTCTGTTTCGCGCTCTCTGTTTCAGCCCCTCTGTTTCAGTCCCTCTGTTTCTCGCCCTCTGTTTCTGCCCGTCTGTTTCTCGCCCTCTGTTTCAGCCCCTCTGTTTCTCGCCCTCTGTTTCAGCCCCTCTGTTTCTCGCCCTCTGTTTCAGACCCTCTGATTCAGCCCCTCTGTTTCAGCCCCTCTGAATCAGCCCCTCTGATTCAGCCCCTCTGTTTCAGCCCCTCTGTTTCAGCCCCTCTGTTTCTCGCCCTCTGTTTCATCCCCTCTGTTTCAGCCCCACTCTGTCAGCCCCTCTGTTTCAGCCACTCTATTTCTCGCCCTCTGTTTCAGCCCCTCTGTTTCAGCCCCACTGTATCAGCCCCTCTCTTTCAGCCCCTCTGTTTCTCGCCCTCTGCTTCAGCCCCTCTGTTTCTCGCCCTCTGTTTCAGCCCCTCTGTTTCTCGCCCACCGTTTCAGCCCCTCTAATTCTCGCCCTCTGTTTCTCGCCCTCTGTTTCAGACCCTCTGTTTCAGCCCCTCTGTTTCAGCCCCTCTGTTTCTCGACCTCTGTTTCAGCCCCTCTGTTCAGCCCCTCTGTTTCAGCCCCACTGTTTCTCGCCCTCTGTTTCAGCCCCTCTGTTTCTTGCCCGCTGTTTCAGCCCCTCTGTTTCTCGCCCTATGTTTCAGCCTCTCTGTTTCAGCCCCTCTGTTTCAGCCCCTCTGTTTCTCGCCCTCTGTTTCAGCCCCTCTGTTTCTCGCCCTCTGTTTCAGCCCCTCTGTTTCAGCCCCTCTGTTTCAGTCCCTCTGTTTCTCGCCCTCTGTTTCTCGCCCTCTGCTTCAGCCCCTCTGTTTCTCACCCTCTGTTTCAGTCCCTCTGTTTCTCGCCCTCTGATTAAGCCCCTCTATTTCTCGCCCTCTGTTTCAGCCCCTCTGTTTCAGCCCCACTGTGTCAGCCCCTCTGTTTCAGACCCTCTGTTTCTCGCCCTCTGTTTCAGCCCCTCTGTTTCTCGCCCTCTGTTTCAGCCCCTCTGTTTCTCGCCCTCTGTTTCAGCCCCTCTGTTTCATTCCCTCTGTTTCTCGCCCTCTGTTTCTCGCCCTCTGTTTCAGCCCCTCTGTTTCTCGCCCTCTGTTTCAGCCCCTCTGTTTCTCGCCCTCTGTTTCAGCCCCTCTGTTTCAGCCCCTCTGTTTCAGCCCCTCTGTTTCTCGCCCTCTGTTTCATCCCCTCTGTTTCTTGCCCTCTGTTTCAGCCCCTCTGTTTCTCGCCCTCCGTTTCAGCCCCTCTGTTTCAGCCCCTCTGTTTCAGCCCCTCTGATTCTCGCCCTCTGTTTCAGCCCCTCTGTTTCTCGCCCTCTGTTTCAGACCCTCTGTTTATCACCCTCTGTTTCAGCCCCTCTGATTCAGCCCCTCTGTTTCAGCCCCTCTGATTCATCCCCTCTGTTTCAGCCCCTCTATTTCAGCCTCTCTGTTTCAGCCCCTCTGATTCAGCCCCTCTGTTTCAGGCTCTCTGTTTCAGCCCGTCTGTTTCAGCCCCTCTGTTTCAGCCCCTCTGTTTCTCGCACTCTGTTTCTCGACCGCTGTTTCAGTCCCTTAGTTTCTCGCCCACTGTTTCAGCCCCTCTGTTTCAGCCCCTCTGATTCAGCCCCTCTGATTCAGCCCCGCTGTTTCTCGCCCTCTGTTTCAGCCCCTCTGTTTCTGCCCCTCTGTTTCAACCCCTCTGTTTCAGCCCCTCTGTTTCAGCCCCTCCGATTCAGCCCCTCTGTTTCAGCCCCTCTGTTTCAGCCCCTCTGTTTCAGCCCTCTGTTTCTCGCCCTCTGTTTCAGCCCCTATGTTTCGCACCCTCTGTTTCAGCCCCTTTGTTTCTCGCCCTCTGTTTCAGCCCCTCTGTTTCTCGCCCTCTGTTTCAGCCCCTCTGTTTCTCGCCCTCTGTTTCAGCCCCTCTGTTTCAGCCCCTCTGTTTCTCGCCCTCTGTTTCTGCCCCTCTGATTCTCGCCTTCTGTTTCAGCCCCTCTGATTCAGCCCCTCTGTTTCAGCCCCTCTGATTCAGCCGCTCTGCTTCAGCCCCTCTATTTCTCGCCCTCTGTTTCAGCCCCTCTGTTTCAGCCCTTCTGTTTCAGCCACTCTGTTTCAGCCCCTCTGTGTCTCGCCCTCTGTTTCAGCCCCTCTGATTCGCACTCTCTGTTTCAGCCCCTCTGTTTCTCGCCCTCTGTTTCTGCCCCTCTGTTTCTCGCCCTCTGTTTCAGCCCCTCTGTTTCTCGCCCTCTGTTTCAGCCCCTCTGATTCAGCCCCTCTGTTTCAGCCCCTCTGAATCAGCCCCTCTGTTTCAGCCCCTCTGTTTGAGCCTCTCTGTTTCTCGCCCTCTGTTTCAGCCCCTCTGTTTCTCACCCTCTGTTTTAGCCCCTCTGTTTCAGCCCCTCTGTTTCTCGCCCTCTGTTTCAGCCCCTCTGTTTCGCGCCCTCTGTTTCAGCCCCTCTGATTCAGCTCCTCTGTTTCTCGCCCTCTGTTTCAGCCCCTCTGTTTCTCGCCCTCTGTTTCAGCCCCTCTGTTTCTCGCCCTCTGTTTCAGCCCCTCTGTTTCAGCCCCTCTATTTCAGCCCCTCTGTTTCTCGCCCTCTGTTTCAGCCCCTCTGTTTCTCGCCCTCTGTTTCAGCCCCTCTATTTCTCGCCCTCTGTTTCAGCCCCTCTGTTTCAGCCCCACTGTTTCAGCCCCTTTGTTTCAGCCCCTCTGTTTCTCGCCCTCTGTTTCAGCCGCTCTGTTTCTCGCCCTCTGTTTCTAGCACTCTGTTTCAGCCCCTCTGTTTCTCGCCCTCTGTTTCAGCCCTTCTGTTTCAGCCCCTCTGTTTCAGCCCCTCTGTTTCAGCCCCTCTGTTTCTCGCCCTCTGTTTCAGCTCCTCTGTTTCTTGCACTCTGTTTCAGCCACTCTGTTCCTCGCCCTCTGTTTCAGCCTCTCTGTTTCTCGCCCTCTGTTTCAGCTCCTCTGTTTCTCGCCCTCTGTTTCAGCCCCTCTGATTCTCGCCCTCTGTTTCAGCCCCTCTGTTTCAGCCCCTCTGTTTCTCGCCCTCTATTTCAGCCCCTCTGTTTCTCGCCCTCTGTTTCAGCCCCTCTGTTTCTCGCCCTCTGTTTCAGCCCTTCTGTTTCAGCCCCTCTGTTTCAGCCCCTCTGTTTCAGCCCCTCTGTTTCAGCCCCTCTGTTTCTCGCCCTCTGTTTCAGCTCCTCTGTTTCTTGCACTCTGTTTCAGCCACTCTGTTCCTCGCCCTCTGTTTCAGCCTCTCTGTTTCTCGCCCTCTGTTTCAGCTCCTCTGTTTCTCGCCCTCTGTTTCAGCCCCTCTGATTCTCGCCCTCTGTTACAGCCCCTCTGTTTCAGCCCCTCTGTTTCTCGCCCTCTATTTCAGCCCCTCTGTTTCTCGCCCTCTGTTTCAGCCCCTCTGTTTCTCGCCCTCTGTTTCAGCCCTCTGTTTCAGCCCCTCTGTTTCAGCCCCTCTGTTTCAGCCCCTCTGTTTCTCGCCCTCTCTTTCAGCCCCTCTGTTTCTCGCCCTCTGTTTCAGCCCCTCTGTTTCTTGCCCTCTGTTTCAGCCCCTCTGTTTCTCGCCCTCTGTTTCAGCCTCTCTGTTTCTCGCCCTCTGTTTCAGCCCCTCTGTTTCAGCCCCTCGGTTTCAGCCCCTCTGTTTCTCGCCCTCTGTTTCAGCCCCTCTGTTTCTCGCCCTCTGTTTCAGCCCCTCTGTTTCTCGCCCTCTGTTTCAGCCCCTCTGTTTCTTGCCCTCTGTTTCAGCCCCTCTGTTTCAGCCCCTCTGTTTCAGCCCCTCTGTTTCAGCCCCACTGATTCTCGCCCTCTGTTTCAGCCCCTCTGTTTCTCGCCCTCTATTTCAGCCCCTCTGTTTCTCGCCCTCTGTTTCAGCCCCTCTGTTTCAGCCCCTCTGTTTCAGCCCCTCTGTTTCAGCCCCTCTGTTTCTCGCCCTCTGTTTCAGCCCCTCTGTTTCTCGCCCTCTGTTTCATCCCCTCTGTTTCAGCCCCACTCTGTCAGCCCCTCTGTTTCAGCCACTCTATTTCTCGCCCTCTGTTTCAGCCCCTCTGTTTCAGCCCCACTGTATCAGCCCCTCTCTTTCAGCCCCTCTGTTTCTCGCCCTCTGCTTCAGCCCCTCTGTTTCTCGCCCTCTGTTTCAGCCCCTCTGTTTCTCGCCCACCGTTTCAGCCCCTCTAATTCTCGCCCTCTGTTTCTCGCCCTCTGTTTCAGACCCTCTGTTTCAGCCCCTCTGTTTCAGCCCCTCTGTTTCTCGACCTCTGTTTCAGCCCCTCTGTTCAGCCCCTCTGTTTCAGCCCCTCTGTTTCTCGCCCTCTGTTTCAGCCCCTCTGTTTCTTGCCCGCTGTTTCATCCCCTCTGTTTCTCGCCCTATGTTTCAGCCTCTCTGTTTCAGCCCCTCTGTTTCAGCCCCTCTGTTTCTCGCCCTCTGTTTCAGCCCCTCTGTTTCTCGCCCTCTGTTTCAGCCCCTCTGTTTCAGCCCCTCTGTTTCAGTCCCTCTGTTTCTCGCCCTCTGTTTCTCGCCCTCTGCTTCAGCCCCTCTGTTTCTCACCCTCTGTTTCAGTCCCTCTGTTTCTCGCCCTCTGATTAAGCCCCTCTATTTCTCGCCCTCTGTTTCAGCCCCTCTGTTTCAGCCCCACTGTGTCAGCCCCTCTGTTTCAGACCCTCTGTTTCTCGCCCTCTGTTTCAGCCCCTCTGTTTCTCGCCCTCTGTTTCAGCCCCTCTGTTTCTCGCCCTCTGTTTCAGCCCCTCTGTTCAGCCCCTCTGTTTCAGCCCCTCTGTTTCTCGCCCTCTGTTTCAGCCCCTCTGTTTCTCGCCCTCTGTTTCAGCCCCTCTGTTTCTCGCCCTCTGTTTCAGCCCCTCTGTTTCAGCCCCTCTGTTTCAGCCCCTCTGTTTCTCGCCCTCTGTTTCATCCCCTCTGTTTCTTGCCCTCTGTTTCAGCCCCTCTGTTTCTCGCCCTCCGTTTCAGCCCCTCTGTTTCAGCCCCTCTGTTTCAGCCCCTCTGTTTCAGCCCCTCTGATTCTCGCCCTCTGTTTCAGCCCCTCTGTTTCTCGCCCTCTGTTTCAGACCCTCTGTTTATCGCCCTCTGTTTCAGCCCCTCTGATTCAGCCCCTCTGTTTCAGCCCCTCTGATTCATCCCCTCTGTTTCAGCCCCTCTATTTCAGCCTCTCTGTTTCAGCCCCTCTGATTCAGCCCCTCTGTTTCAGGCTCTCTGTTTCAGCCCGTCTGTTTCAGCCCCTCTGTTTCAGCCCCTCTGTTTCTCGCACTCTGTTTCTCGACCGCTGTTTCAGTCCCTTAGTTTCTCGCCCACTGTTTCAGCCCCTCTGTTTCAGCCCCTCTGATTCAGCCCCTCTGATTCAGCCCCGCTATTTCTCGCCCTCTGTTTCAGCCCCTCTGTTTCTGCCCCTCTGTTTCAACCCCTCTGTTTCAGCCCCTCTGTTTCAGCCCCTCCGATTCAGCCCCTCTGTTTCAGCCCCTCTGTTTCAGCCCTCTGTTTCTCGCCCTCTGTTTCAGCCCCTATGTTTCGCACCCTCTGTTTCAGCCCCTTTGTTTCTCGCCCTCTGTTTCAGCCCCTCTGTTTCTTGCCCTCTGTTTCAGCCCCTCTGTTTCTCGCCCTCTGTTTCAGCCCCTCTGTTTCAGCCCCTCTGTTTCTCGCCCTCTGTTTCTGCCCCTCTGATTCTCGCCTTCTGTTTCAGCCCCTCTGATTCAGCCCCTCTGTTTAGCCCCTCTGATTCAGCCGCTCTGCTTCAGCCCCTCTGTTTCTCGCCCTCTGTTTCAGCCCCTCTGTTTCAGCCCTTCTGTTTCAGCCACTCTGTTTCAGCCCCTCTTTTTCTCGCCCTCTGTTTCAGCCCCTCTGATTCGCACTCTCTGTTTCAGCCCCTCTGTTTCTCGCCCTCTGTTTCTGCCCCTCTGTTTCTCGCCCTCTGTTTCAGCCCCTCTGTTTCTCGCCCTCTGTTTCAGCCCCTCTGATTCAGCCCCTCTGTTTCAGCCCCTCTGAATCAGCCCCTCTGTTTCAGCCCCTCTGTTTGAGCCTCTCTGTTTCTCGCCCTCTGTTTCAGCCCCTCTGTTTCTCACCCTCTGTTTTAGCCCCTCTGTTTCAGCCCCTCTGTTTCTCGCCCTCTGTTTCAGCCCCTCTGTTTCTCGCCCTCTGTTTCAGCCCCTCTGATTCAGCTCCTCTGTTTCTCGCCCTCTGTTTCAGCCCCTCTGTTTCTCGCCCTCTGTTTCAGCCCCTCTGTTTCTCGCCCTCTGTTTCAGCCCCTCTGTTTCAGCCCCACTATTTCAGCCCCTCTGTTTCTCGCCCTCTGTTTCAGCCCCTCTGTTTCTCGCCCTCTGTTTCAGCCCCTCTATTTCTCGCCCTCTGTTTCAGCCCCTCTGTTTCAGCCCCACTGTTTCAGCCCCTTTGTTTCAGCCCCTCTGTTTCTCGCCCTCTGTTTCAGCCGCTCTGTTTCTCGCCCTCTGTTTCTGCCCCTCTGTTTCAGCCCCTCTGTTTCAGTCCCTCTGTTTCTCGCCCTCTGTTTCTAGCACTCTGTTTCAGCCCCTCTGTTTCTCGCCCTCTGTTTCAGCCCTTCTGTTTCAGCCCCTCTGTTTCAGCCCCTCGGTTTCAGCCCCTCTGTTTCAGCCCCTCTGTTTCTCGCCCTCTGTTTCAGCCCCTCTGTTTCTCGCCCTCTGTTTCAGCTCCTCTGTTTCTTGCACTCTGTTTCAGCCACTCTGTTCCTCGCCCTCTGTTTCAGCCTCTCTGTTTCTCGCCCTCTGTTTCAGCTCCTCTGTTTCTCGCCCTCTGTTTCAGCCCCTCTGATTCTCGCCCTCTGTTTCAGCCCCTCTGTTTCAGCCCCTCTGTTTCTCGCCCACTATTTCAGCCCCTCTGTTTCTCGCCCTCTGTTTCAGCCCCTCTGTTTCTCGCCCTCTGTTTCAGCCCTCTGTTTCAGCCCCTCTGTTTCAGCCCCTCTGTTTCAGCCCCTCTGTTTCTCGCCCTCTCTTTCAGCCCCTCTGTTTCTCGCCCTCTGTTTCAGCCCCTCTGTTTCTTGCCCTCTGTTTCAGCCCCTCTGTTTCTCGCCCTCTGTTTCAGCCTCTCTGTTTCTCGCCCTCTGTTTCAGCCCCTCTGTTTCAGCCCCTCGGTTTCAGCCCCTCTGTTTCTCGCCCTCTGTTTCAGCCCCTCTGTTTCTCGCCCTCTGTTTCAGCCCCTCTGTTTCTCGCCCTCTGTTTCAGCCCCTCTGTTTCAGCCCCTCTGTTTCAGCCCCTCTGTTTCAGCCCCACTGATTCTCGCCCTCTGTTTCAGCCCCTCTGTTTCTCGCCCTCTATTTCAGCCCCTCTGTTTCTCGCCCTCTGTTTCAGCCCCTCTGTTTCAGCCCCTCTGTTTCAGCCCCTTTGTTTCAGCCCCTCTGTTTCTCGCCCTCTGTTTCAGCCCCTCTGTTTCTCGCCCTCTGTTTCAGCCCCTCTGTTTCTCGCCATCTGTTTCAGCCCCTCTGTTTCAGCTCCTCTGTTTCAGCCCCTCTGTTTCTCGCCCTCTGTTTCAGCCCCTCTGTTTCAGCCCCTCTGTTTGTCGACCTCTGTTTCAGCCCCTCTGTTTCTCGCCCTCTGTTTCATACCCTCTGATTCAGCCCCTCTGTTTCAGCCCTCTGATTCATCCCCTCTGTTTCAGCCACTCTATTTCAGCCCCTCTGTTTCAGCCCCTCTGATTCAGCCCCTCTGTTTCAGGCTCTCTGTTTCAGCCCGTCTGTTTCAGCCCCTCTGTTTCAGCCCCTCTGTTTCTCGCACTCTGTGTCTCGCCCGCTGTTTCAGTCCCTTAGTTTCTCGCCCACTGTTTCAGCCCCTCTGTTTCAGCCCCTCTGATTCACCCCCTCTGTTTCTCGCCCTCTGTTTCAGCCCGTCTGTTTCAGCCCCTCTGTTTCCGCCCCTCTGTTTCAGCCCCTCTGTTTCTCGCCCTCTGTTTCAGCCCCTCTGTTTCAGCCCCTCTGTTTCAGCACCTCCGATTCAGCCCATCTGTTCCAGCCCCTCTGTTTCAGCCCCTCTGTTTCTCGCCCTCTGTTTCCGCCCCTCTGTTTCTCGCCCTCTGTTTCAGCCCCTCTGTTTCAGCCCCTCTGTTTCAGCCCCTCCGTTTCTCGCCCTCTGTTTCAGCCCCTCTGTTTCTCGCCCTCTGTTTCAGCCCCTCTGTTTCTCGCCCTCTGTTTCAGCCCCTCTGTTTCGCGCTCTCTGTTTCAGCCCCTCTGTTTCAGTCCCTCTGTTTCTCGCCCTCTGTTTCTGCCCGTCTGTTTCTCGCCCTCTGTTTCAGCCCCTCTGTTTCTCGCCCTCTGTTTCAGCCCCTCTGTTTCTCGCCCTCTGTTTCAGACCCTCTGATTCAGCCCCTCTGTTTCAGCCCCTCTGAATCAGCCCCTCTGATTCAGCCCCTCTGTTTCAGCCCCTCTGTTTCAGCCCCTCTGTTTCTCGCCCTCTGTTTCAGCCCCTCTGTTTCAGCCCCACTCTGTCAGCCCCTCTGTTTCAGCCACTCTATTTCTCGCCCTCTGTTTCAGCCCCTCTGTTTCAGCCCCACTGTATCAGCCCCTCTCTTTCAGCCCCTCTGTTTCTCGCCCTCTGCTTCAGCCCCTCTGTTTCTCGCCCTCTGTTTCAGCCCCTCTGTTTCAGTCCCTCTGTTTCAGTCCCTCTGTTTCTCGCCCTCTGTTTCTCGCCCTCAGTTTCAGACCCTCTGTTTCAGCCCCTCTGTTTCAGCCCCTCTGTTTCTCGCCCTCTTTTTCAGCCCCTCTGTTCAGCCCCTCTGTTTCAGCCCCTCTGTTTCTCGCCCTCTGTTTCAGCCCCTCTGTTTCTTGCCCGCTGTTTCAGCCCCTCTTTTTCTCGCCCTATGTTTCAGCCTCTCTGTTTCAGCCCCTCTGTTTCAGCCCCTCTGTTTCTCGCCCTCTGTTTCAGCCCCTCTGTTTCTCGCCCTCTGTTTCAGCCCCTCTGTTTCAGCCCCTCTGTTTCAGTCCCTCTGTTTCTCGCCCTCTGTTTCTCGCCCTCTGCTTCAGCCCCTCTGTTTCTCACCCTCTGTTTCAGTCCCTCTGTTTCTCACCCTCTGTTTAAGCCCCTCTATTTCTCGCCCTCTGTTTCAGCCCCTCTGTTTCAGCCCCTCTGTGTCAGCCCCTCTGTTTCAGACCCTCTGTTTCTCGCCCTCTGTTTCAGCCCCTCTGTTTCTCGCCCTCTGTTTCAGCCCCTCTGTTTCTCGCCCTCTGTTTCAGCCCCTCTGTTTCAGTCCCTCTCTTTCTCGCCCTCTGTTTCTCGCCCTCTGTTTCAGCCCCTCTGTTTCTCGCCCTCTGTTTCAGCCCCTCTGTTTCTCGCCCTCTGTTTCAGGCCCTCTGTTTCAGCCCCTCTGTTTCAGCCCCTCTGTTTCTCGCCCTCTGTTTCATCCCCTCTGTTTCTTGCCCTCTCTTTCAGCCCCTCTGTTTCTCGCCCTCTGTTTCAGCCCATCTGTTTCTAGCCCTCTGTTTCAGCCCCTCTGTTTCTCGCCCTCTGTTTCAGCCTCTCTGTTTCTCGCCCTCTGTTTCAGCCCCTCTGTTTCAACCCCTCGGTTTCAGCCCCTCTGTTTCTCGCCCTCTGTTTCAGCCCCTCTGTTTCTCGCCCTCTGTTTCAGCCCCTCTGTTTCTCGCCCTCTGTTTCAGCCCCTCTGTTTCTTGCCCTCTGTTTCAGCCCCTCTGTTTCAGCCCCTCTGTTTCAGCCCCTCTGTTTCAGCCCCACTGATTCTCGCCCTCTGTTTCAGCCCCTCTGTTTCTCGCCCTCTATTTCAGCCCCTCTGTTTCTCGCCCTCTGTTTCAGCCCCTCTGTTTCAGCCCCTCTGTTTCAGCCCCTCTGTTTCTCGCCCTCTGTTTCAGCCCCTCTGTTTCTCGCCCTCTGTTTCAGCCCCTCTGTTTCTCGCCATCTGTTTCAGCCCCTCTGTTTCAGCTCCTCTGTTTCAGCCCCTCTGTTTCTCGCCCTCTGTTTCAGCCCCTCTGTTTCAGCCCCTCTGTTTGTCGACCTCTGTTTCAGCCCCTCTGTTTCTCGCCCTCTGTTTCATACCCTCTGATTCAGCCCCTCTGTTTCAGCCCTCTGATTCATCCCCTCTGTTTCAGCCACTCTATTTCAGCCCCTCTGTTTCAGCCCCTCTGATTCAGCCCCTCTGTTTCAGGCTCTCTGTTTCAGCCCGTCTGTTTCAGCCCCTCTGTTTCAGCCCCTCTGTTTCTCGCACTCTGTGTCTCGCCCGCTGTTTCAGTCCCTTAGTTTCTCGCCCACTGTTTCAGCCCCTCTCTTTCAGCCCCTCTGATTCACCCCCTCTGTTTCTCGCCCTCTGTTTCAGCCCGTCTGTTTCAGCCCCTCTGTTTCTGCCCCTCTGTTTCAGCCCCTCTGTTTCTCGCCCTCTGTTTCAGCCCCTCTGTTTCAGCCCCTCTGTTTCAGCACCTCCGATTCAGCCCATCTGTTCCAGCCCCTCTGTTTCAGCCCCTCTGTTTCTCGCCCTCTGTTTCCGCCCCTCTGTTTCTCGCCCTCTGTTTCAGCCCCTCTGTTTCAGCCCCTCTGTTTCAGCCCCTCCGTTTCTCGCCCTCTGTTTCAGCCCCTCTGTTTCTCGCCCTCTGTTTCAGCTCCTCTGTTTCTCGCCCTCTGTTTCAGCCCCTCTGTTTCGCGCTCTCTGTTTCAGCCCCTCTGTTTCAGTCCCTCTGTTTCTCGCTCTCTGTTTCTGCCCGTCTGTTTCTCGCCCTCTGTTTCAGCCCCTCTGTTTCTCGCCCTCTGTTTCAGCCCCTCTGTTTCTCGCCCTCTGTTTCAGACCCTCTGATTCAGACCCTCTGTTTCAGCCCCTCTGAATCAGCCCCTCTGATTCAGCCCCTCTGTTTCAGCCCCTCTGTTTCAGCCCCTCTGTTTCTCGCCCTCTGTTTCAGCCCCTCTGTTTCAGCCCCACTCTGTCAGCCCCTCTGTTTCAGCCACTCTATTTCTCGCCCTCTGTTTCAGCCCCTCTGTTTCAGCCCCACTGTATCAGCCCCTCTCTTTCAGCCCCTCTGTTTCTCGCCCTCTGTTTCTCGCCCTCTGTTTCTCGCCCTCTGTTTCAGACCCTCTGTTTCAGCCCCTCTGTTTCAGCCCCTCTGTTTCTCGCGCTCTTTTTCAGCCCCTCTGTTCAGCCCCTCTGTTTCAGCCCCTCTGTTTCTCGCTCTCTGTTTCAGCCCCTCTGTTTCTTGCCCGCTGTTTCAGCCCCTCTTTTTCTCGCCCTATGTTTCAGCCTCTCTGTTACAGCCCCTCTGTTTCAGCCCCTCTGTTTCTCGCCCTCTGTTTCAGTCCCTCTGTTTCTCGCCCTCTGTTTCTCGCCCTCTGCTTCAGCCCCTCTGTTTCTCACCCTCTGTTTCAGTCCCTCTGTTTCTCACCCTCTGTTTAAGCCCCTCTATTTCTCGCCCTCTGTTTCAGCCCCTCTGTTTCAGCCCCTCTGTGTCAGCCCCTCTGTTTCAGACCCTCTGTTTCTCGCCCTCTGTTTCAGCCCTCTGTTTCTCGCCCTCTGTTTCAGCCCCTCTGTTTCTCGCCCTCTGTTTCAGCCCCTCTGTTTCAGTCCCTCTCTTTCTCGCCCTCTGTTTCTCGCCCTCTGTTTCAGCCCCTCTGTTTCTCGCCCTCTGTTTCAGCCCCTCTGTTTCTCGCCCTCTGTTTCAGGCCCTCTGTTTCAGCCCCTCTGTTTCAGCCCCTCTGTTTCTCGCCCTCTGTTTCATCCCCTCTGTTTCTTGCCCTCTGTTTCAGCACCTCTGTTTCTCGCCCTCCGTTTCAGCCCCTCTGTTTCAGCCCCTCTGTTTCAGCCCCTCTGTTTCAGCCCCTCTGATTCTCGCCCTCTGTTTCAGCCCCTCTGTTTCTCGCCCTCTGTTTCAGACCCTCTGTTTATCACCCTCTGTTTCAGCCCCTCTGATTCAGCCCCTCTGTTTCAACCCCTCTGATTCATCCCCTCTGTTTGAGCCCCTCTATTTCAGCCTCTCTGTTTCAGCCCCTCTGATTCAGCCCCTCTGTTTCAGGCTCTCTGTTTCAGCCCGTCTGTTTCAGCCCCTCTGTTTCAGCCCCTCTGTTTCTCGCACTCTGTTTCTCGACCGCTGTTTCAGTCCCTTAGTTTCTCGCCCACTGTTTCAGCCCCTCTGTTTCAGCCCCTCTGATTCGGCCCCTCTGATTCAGCCCCGCGGTTTCTCGCCCTCTGTTTCAGCCCCTCTGTTTCTGCCCCTCTGTTTCAACCCCTCTGTTTCAGCCCCTCTGTTTCAGCCCCTCCGATTCAGCCCCTCTGTTTCAGCCCCTCTGTTTCAGCCCCTCTGTTTCAGCCCTCTGTTTCTCGCCCTCTGTTTCAGCCCCTATGTTTCGCACCCTCTGTTTCAGCCCCTCTGTTTCTCGCCCTCTGTTTCAGCCCCTCTGTTTCAGCCCCTCTGTTTCTCGCCCTCTGTTTCAGCCCCTCTGTTTCTCGCCCTCTGTTTCAGCCCCTCTGTTTCAGCCCCTCTGTTTCTCGCCCTCTGTTTCTGCCCCTCTGATTCTCGCCCTCTGTTTCAGCCCCTCTGTTTCTCGCCTTCTGTTTCAGCCCCTCTGATTCAGCCCCTCTGTTTCAGCCCCTCTGATTCAGTCCCTCTGCTTCAGCCCCTCTGTTTCTCGCCCTCTGTTTCAGCCCCTCTGTTTCAGCCCTTCTGTTTCAGCCACTCTGTTTCAGCCCCTCTGTTTCTTGCCCTCTGTTTCAGCCCCTCTGATTCGCACTCTCAGTTTCAGCCCCTCTGTTTCTCGCCCTCTGTTTCTGCCCCTCTGTTTCTCACCCTCTGTTTCAGCCCCTCTGTTTCTCGCCCTCTGTTTCAGCCCCTCTGATTCAGCCCCTCTGTTTCAGCCCCTCTGAATCAGCCCCTCTGTTTCAGCCCCTCTGTTTGAGCCTCTCTGTTTCTCGCCCTCTGTTTCAGCCCCTCTGTTTCTCACCCTCTGTTTTAGCCCCTCTGTTTCAGCCCCTCTGTTTCTCGCCTTCTGTTTCAGCCCCTCTGTTTCTCGCCCTCTGTTTCAGCCCCTCTGATTCAGCTCCTCTGTTTCTCGCCCTCTGTTTCAGCCCCTCTGTTTCTCGCCCTCTGTTTCAGCCCCTCTGTTTCTCGCCCTCTGTTTCAGCCCCTCTGTTTCAGCCCCTCTATTTCAGCCCCTCTGTTTCTCGCCCTCTGTTTCAGCCCCTCTGTTTCTCGCCCTCTGTTTCAGCCCCTCTATTTCTCGCCCTCTGTTTCAGCCCCTCTGTTTCAGCCCCACTGTTTCAGCCCCTTTGTTTCAGCCCCTCTGTTTCAGCCCCTCTGTTTCAGCCGCTCTGTTTCTCGCCCTCTGTTTCTGCCCCTCTGTTTCAGCCCCTCTGTTTCAGTCCCTCTGTTTCTCGCCCTCTGTTTCTAGCACTCTGTTTCAGCCCCTGTGTTTCTCGCCCTCTGTTTCAGCCCTTCTGTTTCAGCCCCTCTGTTTCAGCCCCTCTGTTTCAGCCCCTCTGTTTCAGCCCCTCTGTTTCTCGCCCTCTGTTTCAGCTCCTCTGTTTCTTGCACTCTGTTTCAGCCACTCTGTTCCTCGCCCTCTGTTTCAGCCTCTCTGTTTCTCGCCCTCTGTTTCAGCTCCTCTGTTTCTCGCCCTCTGTTTCAGCCCCTCTGATTCTCGCCCTCTGTTTCAGCCCCTCTGTTTCAGCCCCTCTGTTTCTCGCCCACTATTTCAGCCCCTCTGTTTCTCGCCCTCTGTTTCAGCCCCTCTGTTTCTCGCCCTCTGTTTCAGCCCTCTGTTTCAGCCCCTCTGTTTCAGCCCCTCTGTTTCAGCCCCTCTGTTTCTCGCCCTCTGTTTCAGCCCCTCTGTTTCTCGCCCTCTGTTTCAGCCCCTCTGTTTCTTGCCCTCTGTTTCAGCCCCTCTGTTTCTCGCCCTCTGTTTCAGCCTCTCTGTTTCTCGCCCTCTGTTTCAGCCCCTCTGTTTCAGCCCCTCTGTTTCAGCCCCACTGATTCTCGCCCTCTGTTTCAGCCCCTCTGTTTCTCGCCCTCTATTTCAGCCCCTCTGTTTCTCGCCCTCTGTTTCAGCCCCTCTGTTTCAGCCCCTCTGTTTCAGCCCCTCTGTTTCTCGCCCTCTGTTTCAGCCCCTCTGTTTCTCGCCCTCTGTTTCAGCCCCTCTGTTTCTCGCCCTCTGTTTCAGCCCCTCTGTTTCAGCTCCTCTGTTTCAGCCCCTCTGTTTCTCGCCCTCTGTTTCAGCCCCTCTGTTTCAGCCCCTCTGTTTCTCGACCTCTGTTTCAGCCCCTCTGTTTCTCGCCCTCTGTTTCATACCCTCTGATTCAGCCCCTCTGTTTCAGCCCCTCTGATTCATACCCTCTGTTTCAGCCACTCTATTTCAGACCCTCTGTTTCAGCCCCTCTGATTCAGCCCCTCTGTTTCAGGCTCTCTGTTTCAGCCCGTCTGTTTCAGCCCCTCTGTTTCAGCCCCTCTGTTTCTCGCACTCTGTGTCTCGCCCGCTGTTTCAGTCCCTTAGTTTCTCGCCCACTGTTTCAGCCCCTCTGTTTCAGCCCCTCTGATTCACCCCCTCTGTTTCTCGCCCTCTGTTTCAGCCCCTCTGTTTCAGCCCCTCTGTTTCTGCCCCTCTGTTTCAGCCCCTCTGTTTCTCGCCCTCTGTTTCAGCCCCTCTGTTTCTGCCCCTCTGTTTCACCCCCTCTGTTTCTCGCCCTCTGTTTCAGCCCCTCTGTTTCAGCCCCTCTGTTTCTGCCCCTCTGTTTCAGCCCCTCTGTTTCTCGCCCTCTGTTTCAGCCCCTCTGTTTCTCGCCCTCTGTTTCTCGCCCTCTGTTTCAGCCCCTCTGTTTCTCGCCCTCTGTTTCAGCCCATCTGTTTCTCGCCCTCTGTTTCAGCCCCTCTGATTCAGCCCCTCTGTTTCAGCCCCTCTGATTCATCCCCTCTGTTTCAGCCCCTCTATTTAAGCCCCTCTGTTTCAGCCCCTCTGATTCAGCCCCTCTGTTTCAGGCTCTCTGTTTCAGCCCGTCTGTTTCAGCCCCTCTGTTTCAGCCTCTCTGTTTCTCGCACTCTGTTTCTCACCCGCTGTTTCAGTCCCTTAGTTTCTCGCCCACTGTTTCAGCCCCTCTGTTTCAGCCCCTCTGTTTCGGCCCCTCTGTTTCAGCCCCTCTGTTTCTCGCCCTCTGTTTCAGCCCCTCTGTTTCAGCCCCTCTGTTTCAGCCCTTCCGATTCAGCCCCTCTGTTTCAGCCACTCTGTTTCAGCCCCTCTGTTTCAGCCCCTCTGTTTCTCTCCCTCTGTTTCAGCCCCTCTGTTTCTCGCCCTCTGTTTCAGACCCTCTGTTTCTCGCCCTCTGTTTCAGCCCCTCTGTTTCAGCCCATCTGTTTCTCGCACTCTGTTTCAGCCCCTCTGTTTCTCGCCTTCTGTTTCTGCCCCTCTGTTTCTCGCCCTCTGTTTCAGCCCCTCTGTTTCTCGCCCTCTGTTTCAGCCCCTCTGATTCAGCCCCTCTGTTTCAGCCCCTCTGATTCAGCCCCTCTGATTCAGCCCCTCTGTTTCTCGCCCTCTGTTTCAGCCCCTCTGTTTCTCGCCCTCTGTTTCAGCCCCTCTGTTTCTCGCCCTCTGTTTCAGCCCCTCTGTTTCAGCCACTCTGTTTCAGCCCCTCTATTTCTCGCCCTCTGTTTCAGCCCCTCTGTTTCTCGCCCTCTGTTTCAGCCCCTCTGTTTCTCGCCCTCTGTTTCAGCCCCTCTGTTTCAGCCCCACTGTTTCAGCCCCTTTGTTTCAGCCACTCTGTTTCTTGCCCTCTGTTTCAGCCCCTTTGTTTCAGTCCCTCTGTTTCTCGCCCTCTGTTTCTGGCCCTCTCTTTCAGCCCCTCTGTTTCTCGCCCTCTGTTTAAGCCCTTCTGGTTCAGCCCCTCTGTTTCAGCCCCTCTGTTTCAGCCCCTCTGTTTAAGCCCCTCTGTTTCAGCCCCTCTGTTTCTCGCCCTCTGTTTCAGCCCCTGTGTTTCTCGCCCTCTGTTTCAGCCTCTCTGTTTCTCGCCCTCTGTTTCAGCTCCTCTGTTTCAGCCCCTCTGTTTCAGCCCCTCTGTTTCTCGCCCTCAGTTTCAGCACCTCTGTTTCAGCTCCTCTGTTTCAGCCCCTCTGTTTCAGCCCCTCTGTTTCTCGCCCTCTGTTTCAGCCCCTCTGTTTCAGCCCCTCTGTTTCAGCCCCTCTGTTTCTCGCCCTCTGTTTCAGCCCCTCGGTTTCTCGCCCTCTATTTCTCGCCCTCTGTTTCAGCCCCTCTGTTTCTTGCCCTCTGTTTCAGCCCCTCTGTTTCTCGCCCTCTGTTTCAGCCCCTCTGTTTCAGCCCCTCTGTTTCAGCCCCTCCGTTTCTCGTCCTCTGTTTCAGCCTCTCTGTTTCTCGCGCTCTGTTTCAGCTCCTCTGTTTCAGCCCCTCTGTTTCAGCCCCTCTGTTTCTCGCCCTCTGTTTCAGCCCCTCTATTTCAGCTCCTCTGTTTCAGCCCCTCTGTTTCAGCCCCTCTGTTTCTCGCACTCTGTTTCTCGCACACTGTTTCAGTCCCTTAGTTTCTCGCCCACTGTTTCAGCCCCTCTGTTTCAGCCCCTCTGATTCAGCCCCTCTGATTCAGCCCCTCTGTTTCTCGCCCTCTGTTTCAGCCCCTCTGTTTCAGCTCCTCTGTTTCTGCCCCTCTGTTTCAGCCCCTCTGTTTCTCGCCCTCTTTTCAGCCCCTCTGTTTCAGCCCCTCTGTTTCAGCCCCTCCGATTCAGCCCCTCTGTTTCAGCCCCTCTGTTTCAGCCCCTCTGTTTCTCGCCCTCTGTTTCAGCCCCTCTGTTTCTCGCCCTCTGTTTCAGCCCCTCTGTTTCTTGCCCTCTGTTTCAGCCCCTCTGTTTCTCGCCCTCTGTTTCAGCCTCTCTGTTTCTCGCCCTCTGTTTCAGCCCCTCTGTTTCAGCCCCTCTGTTTCAGCCCCACTGATTCTCGCCCTCTGTTTCAGCCCCTCTGTTTCTCGCCCTCTATTTCAGCCCCTCTGTTTCTCGCCCTCTGTTTCAGCCCCTCTGTTTCAGCCCCTCTGTTTCAGCCCCTCTGTTTCTCGCCCTCTGTTTCAGCCCCTCTGTTTCTCGCCCTCTGTTTCAGCCCCTCTGTTTCTCGCCCTCTGTTTCAGCCCCTCTGTTTCAGCTCCTCTGTTTCAGCCCCTCTGTTTCTCGCCCTCTGTTTCAGCCCCTCTGTTTCAGCCCCTCTGTTTCTCGACCTCTGTTTCAGCCCCTCTGTTTCTCGCCCTCTGTTTCATACCCTCTGATTCAGCCCCTCTGTTTCAGCCCCTCTGATTCATACCCTCTGTTTCAGCCACTCTATTTCAGACCCTCTGTTTCAGCCCCTCTGATTCAGCCCCTCTGTTTCAGGCTCTCTGTTTCAGCCCGTCTGTTTCAGCCCCTCTGTTTCAGCCCCTCTGTTTCTCGCACTCTGTGTCTCGCCCGCTGTTTCAGTCCCTTAGTTTCTCGCCCACTGTTTCAGCCCCTCTGTTTCAGCCCCTCTGATTCACCCCCTCTGTTTCTCGCCCTCTGTTTCAGCCCCTCTGTTTCAGCCCCTCTGTTTCTGCCCCTCTGTTTCAGCCCCTCTGTTTCTCGCCCTCTGTTTCAGCCCCTCTGTTTCTGCCCCTCTGTTTCACCCCCTCTGTTTCTCGCCCTCTGTTTCAGCCCCTCTGTTTCAGCCCCTCTGTTTCTGCCCCTCTGTTTCAGCCCCTCTGTTTCTCGCCCTCTGTTTCAGCCCCTCTGTTTCTCGCCCTCTGTTTCTCGCCCTCTGTTTCAGCCCCTCTGTTTCTCGCCCTCTGTTTCAGCCCATCTGTTTCTCGCCCTCTGTTTCAGCCCCTCTGATTCAGCCCCTCTGTTTCAGCCCCTCTGATTCATCCCCTCTGTTTCAGCCCCTCTATTTAAGCCCCTCTGTTTCAGCCCCTCTGATTCAGCCCCTCTGTTTCAGGCTCTCTGTTTCAGCCCGTCTGTTTCAGCCCCTCTGTTTCAGCCTCTCTGTTTCTCGCACTCTGTTTCTCACCCGCTGTTTCAGTCCCTTAGTTTCTCGCCCACTGTTTCAGCCCCTCTGTTTCAGCCCTTCTGTTTCGGCCCCTCTGTTTCAGCCCCTCTGTTTCTCGCCCTCTGTTTCAGCCCCTCTGTTTCAGCCCCTCTGTTTCAGCCCTTCCGATTCAGCCCCTCTGTTTCAGCCACTCTGTTTCAGCCCCTCTGTTTCAGCCCCTCTGTTTCTCTCCCTCTGTTTCAGCCCCTCTGTTTCTCGCCCTCTGTTTCAGACCCTCTGTTTCTCGCCCTCTGTTTCAGCCCCTCTGTTTCAGCCCATCTGTTTCTCGCACTCTGTTTCAGCCCCTCTGTTTCTCGCCTTCTGTTTCTGCCCCTCTGTTTCTCGCCCTCTGTTTCAGCCCCTCTGTTTCTCGCCCTCTGTTTCAGCCCCTCTGATTCAGCCCCTCTGTTTCAGCCCCTCTGATTCAGCCCCTCTGATTCAGCCCCTCTGTTTCTCGCCCTCTGTTTCAGCCCCTCTGTTTCTCGCCCTCTGTTTCAGCCCCTCTGTTTCTCGCCCTCTGTTTCAGCCCCTCTGTTTCAGCCACTCTGTTTCAGCCCCTCTATTTCTCGCCCTCTGTTTCAGCCCCTCTGTTTCTCGCCCTCTGTTTCAGCCCCTCTGTTTCTCGCCCTCTGTTTCAGCCCCTCTGTTTCAGCCCCACTGTTTCAGCCCCTTTGTTTCAGCCACTCTGTTTCTTGCCCTCTGTTTCAGCCCCTTTGTTTCAGTCCCTCTGTTTCTCGCCCTCTGTTTCTGGCCCTCTCTTTCAGCCCCTCTGTTTCTCGCCCTCTGTTTAAGCCCTTCTGGTTCAGCCCCTCTGTTTCAGCCCCTCTGTTTCAGCCCCTCTGTTTAAGCCCCTCTGTTTCAGCCCCTCTGTTTCTCGCCCTCTGTTTCAGCCCCTGTGTTTCTCGCCCTCTGTTTCAGCCTCTCTGTTTCTCGCCCTCTGTTTCAGCTCCTCTGTTTCAGCCCCTCTGTTTCAGCCCCTCTGTTTCTCGCCCTCAGTTTCAGCACCTCTGTTTCAGCTCCTCTGTTTCAGCCCCTCTGTTTCAGCCCCTCTGTTTCTCGCCCTCTGTTTCAGCCCCTCTGTTTCAGCCCCTCTGTTTCAGCCCCTCTGTTTCTCGCCCTCTGTTTCAGCCCCTCGGTTTCTCGCCCTCTATTTCTCGCCCTCTGTTTCAGCCCCTCTGTTTCTTGCCCTCTGTTTCAGCCCCTCTGTTTCTCGCCCTCTGTTTCAGCCCCTCTGTTTCAGCCCCTCTGTTTCAGCCCCTCCGTTTCTCGTCCTCTGTTTCAGCCTCTCTGTTTCTCGCGCTCTGTTTCAGCTCCTCTGTTTCAGCCCCTCTGTTTCAGCCCCTCTGTTTCTCGCCCTCTGTTTCAGCCCCTCTATTTCAGCTCCTCTGTTTCAGCCCCTCTGTTTCAGCCCCTCTGTTTCTCGCACTCTGTTTCTCGCACACTGTTTCAGTCCCTTAGTTTCTCGCCCACTGTTTCAGCCCCTCTGTTTCAGCCCCTCTGATTCAGCCCCTCTGATTCAGCCCCTCTGTTTCTCGCCCTCTGTTTCAGCCCCTCTGTTTCAGCTCCTCTGTTTCTGCCCCTCTGTTTCAGCCCCTCTGTTTCTCGCCCTCTTTTCAGCCCCTCTGTTTCAGCCCCTCTGTTTCAGCCCCTCCGATTCAGCCCCTCTGTTTCAGCCCCTCTGTTTCAGCCCCTCTGTTTCTCGCCCTCTGTTTCAGCCCCTCTGTTTCTTGCCCTCTGTTTCAGCCCCTCTGTTTCTCCCCTTCTGTTTCAGCCCCTCTGTTTCAGCCCCACTGTGTCAGCCCCTCTGTTTCAGCCCCTCTATTTCTCGCCCTCTGTTTCAGCCCCTCTGTTTCTCGCCCTCTGTTTCAGCCCCTCTGTTTCTCGCCCTCTGTTTCAGCCCCTCTGTTTCAGCCCCACTGTTTCAATCACTCTGTTTCTCGCCCTCTGTTTCTCGCCCTCTGTTTCAGCCCCTCTCTTTCTCGCCCTCTGTTTCAGCCCCTCTGTTTCCCGTCCTCTGTTTAAGCCCCTCTGTTTCAGCCCCTCTGTTTCAATCCCTCTGTTTCTCGCCCTCTGTTTCAGCCCCTCTATTTCTTGCCCTCTGCTTCAGCCCCTCTGTTTCTCGCCCTCTGTTTCAGCCTCCCTGTTTCAGCCCCTCTGTTTAAGCCCCTCTGTTTCTCGCCCTCTGTTTCAGACCCTCTGTTTCTCGCCCTCTGTTTCAGCCCCTCTGATTCAGCCCCTCTGTTTCAGCCCCTCTGATTCATCCCCTCTCTTTCAGCCTCTCTATTTCAGCCCCTCTGTTTCAGACCCTCTGATTCAGCCCCTCTGTTTCAGGCTCTCTGTTTCAGCCCGTCTGTTTCAGCCCCTCTGTTTCAGCCCCTCTGTTTCTCGCACTCTGTTTCTCGCCCGCTGTTTCAGTCCCTTAGTTTCTCGCCCACTGTTTCAGCCCCTCTGTTTCAGCCCCTCTGTTTCGTCCCCTCTGTTTCAGCCCCTCTGTTTCTCGCCCTCTGTTTCAGCCCCTCTGTTTCAGCCCCTCTGTTTCAGCCCCTCCGATTCAGCCCCTCTGTTTCAGCCCCTCTGTTTCAGCCCCTCTGTTTCAGCCCCTCTGTTTCTCGCCCTCTGTTTCAGCCCCTCTGTTTCTCGCCCTCTGTTTCAGCCCCTCTGTTTCTCGCCCTCTGTTTCAGCCCCTCTGTTTCAGCCCCTCTGTTTCAGCCCATCTGTTTCTCGCCCTCTGTTTCAGCCCCTCTGTTTCTCGCCCTCTGTTTCAGCCCCTCTGTTTCTCGCCCTCTGTTTCAGCCCCTCTGTTTCTCGTCCTCTGTTTCAGCCCCTCTGTTTCAGCACCTCTGTTTCAGCCCCTCTGTTTCAGCCCCTCTGTTTCTCGCCCTCTGTTTCAGCCCCTCTGTTTCTTGCCCTCTGTTTCAGCCCCTCTGTTTCTCGCCCTCTGTTTCAGCCCCTCAGTTTCAGCCCCTCTGTTTAAGCCCCTCTGTTTCTCGCCCTCTGTTTCAGCCCCTCTGTTTCTCGCCCTCTGTTTCAGCCCCTCTGTTTCTCGCCCTCTGTTTCAGCCCCTCTGTTTCAGCCCCACTGTTTCAGTCACTCTGTTTCTCGCCCTCTGTTTCTCGCCCTCTGTTTCAGCCCCTCTCTTTCTCGCCCTCTGTTTCAGCCCCTCTGTTTCCCGTCCTCTGTTTGAGCCCCTCTGTTTCAGCCCCTCTGTTTCAGCCCCTCTGTTTCAGCCCCTCTGTTTCTTGCCCTCTGCTTCAGCCCTTCTGTTTCTCGCCCTCTGTTTCAGCCCCTCTGTTTCAGCCCCTCTGTTTAAGCCCCTCTGTTTCTCGCCCTCTGTTTCAGCCCCTCTGTTTCTCGCCCTCTGTTTCAGCCCCTCTGTTTCTCGCCCTCTGTTTCAGCCCCTCTGATTCAGCCCCTCTGTTTCAGCCCCTCTGATTCATCCCCTCTGTTTCAGCCCCTCTATTTCAGCCCCTCTGTTTCAGCCCCTCTGATTCAGCCCCTCTGTTTCAGGCTCTCTGTTTCAGCCCGTCTGTTTCAGCCCCTCTGTTTCAGCCCCTCTGTTTCTCGCACTCTGTTTCTCGCCCGCTGTTTCAGTCCCTTAGTTTCTCGCCCACTGTTTCAGCCCCTCTGTTTCAGCCCCTCTGTTTCGTCCCCTCTGTTTCAGCCCCTCTGTTTCTCGCCCTCTGTTTCAGCCCCTCTGTTTCAGCCCATCCGATTCAGCCCCTCTGTTTCAGCCCCTCTGTTTCAGCCCCTCTGTTTCAGCCCCTCTGTTTCTCGCCCTCTGTTTCAGCCCCTCTGTTTCTCGCCCTCTGTTTCAGCCCCTCTGTTTCTCGCACACTGTTTCAGCCCCTCTGTTTCAGCCCCTCTGTTTCAGCCCATCTGTTTCTCGCCCTCTGTTTCAGCCCCTCTGTTTCTCGCCCTCTGTTTCAGCCCCTCTGTTTCTCGCCCTCTGTTTCAGCCCCTCTGTTTCTCGCCCTCTGTTTCAGCCCCTCTGTTTCTCGTCCTCCGTTTCAGCCCCTCTGTTTCAGCCCCTCTGTTTCAGCCCCTCTGTTTCTCGCCCTCTGTTTCAGCCCCTCTGTTTCTTGCCCTCTGTTTCAGCCCCTCTGTTTCTCGCCCTCTGTTTCAGCTCCTCAGTTTCAGCCCCTCTGTTTAAGCCCCTCTGTTTCTCGCCCACTGTTTCAGCCCCTCTGTTTCTCGCCCTCTGTTTCAGCCCCTCTGTTTCTCGCCCTCTGTTTCAGCCCCTCTGATTCAGGCCATCTGTTTCAGCCCCTCTGATTCATCCCCTCTGCTTCAGCCCATCTATTTCAGCCCCTCTGTTTCAGCCCCTCTGATTCAGCCCCTCTGATTCAGCCCCTCTGAATCAGCCCCTCTGATTCAGCCCCTCTGTTTCAGCCCCTCTATTTCAGCTCCTCTGTTTCTCGCCCTCTGTTTCAGCCCCTCTGTTTCTCGCACTCTGTTTCAGCCCCTCTGTTTCAGCCCCTCTGTTTCAGCCCATCTGTTTCTCGCCCTCTGTTTCAGCCCCTCTGTTTCTCGCCCTCTGTTTCAGCCCCTCTGTTTCTCGCCCTCTGTTTCAGCCCCTCTGTTTCTCGCCCTCTGTTTCAGCCCCTCTGTTTCTCGTCCTCCGTTTCAGCCCCTCTGTTTCAGCCCCTCTGTTTCAGCCCCTCTGTTTCTCGCCCTCTGTTTCAGCCCCTCTGTTTCTTGCCCTCTGTTTCAGCCCCTCTGTTTCTCGCCCTCTGTTTCAGCCCCTCTGTTTCAGCCCCTCTGTTTAAGCCCCTCTGTTTCTCGCCCTCTGTTTCAGCCTCTCTGTTTCTCGCCCTCTGTTTCAGCCCCTCTGTTTCTCGCCCTCTGTTTCAGCCCCTCTGATTCAGGCCCTCTGTTTCAGCCCCTCTGATTCATCCCCTCTGCTTCAGCCCGTCTGTTTCAGCCCCTCTGTTTCAGCCCCTCTGATTCAGCCCCTCTGATTCAGCCCCTCTGAATCAGCCCCTCTGATTCAGCCCCTCTGTTTCAGCCCCTCTATTTCAGCTCCTATGTTTCTCGCCCTCTGTTTCAGCCCCTCTGTTTCTCACCCTCTGTTTCAGCCCCTCTGTTTCAGCCCCGCTGTTTCTCGAACTCTGTTTCAGCCCCTCTGTTTCTCGCCCTCTGTTTCAGCCCCTCTGATTCAGCCCCTCTGTTTCTCGCCCTCTGTTTCTCGCCCTCTTTTTCAGCCCCTCTATTTCTTGCCCTCTGTTTCAGCCCCTCTGTTTCAGCCCCTCTGTTTCAGCGCCTCTGTTTCTCGCCCTCTGTTTCAGCCCCTCTGTTTCTCACCCTCTGTTTCAGCCCCTCTGTTTCTCGCCCTCTGTTTCAGTACCCTCTATTTCTCGCACTCTGTTTCAGCCCCTCTGTTTCAGCCCCACTGTTTCAGCCCCTCTGTTTCAGCCCCTCTGTTTCTCGCCCTCTCTTTCAGCCCCTCTGTTTCTCGCCCTCTGTTTCAGCCCCTCTGTTTCTCGCCCTCTGTTTCTCGCCCTCTGTTTCAGCCCCTCTGTTTCTGTCGCTCTGTTTCTCGCCCTTTGTTTCTCGCCTTCTGTTTCAGCCCCTCTGTTTCTCGCCCTCTGTTTCAGCCCCTCTGTTTCAGCCCCTCTGTTTCCTGCCCTCTGTTTCAGCCCCTCTGTTTCTCGCCCTCTGTTTCAGCCACTCTGTTTCTCGCCCTCTGTTTCAGCCCCTCTGTTTCTCGCCCTCTGTTTCAGCCCCTCTGTTTCAGCCCCTCTGTTTCAGCCCCTCCCTTTCTCGCCCTCTGTTTCAGCCCCTCTGTTTCTCGCCCTCTGTTTCAGCCCCTCTGTTTCTCGCCGTCTGTTTCAGTCCCTCTGTTTCGCGCTCTCTGTTTCAGCCCCTCTGTTTCAGTCCCTCTGTTTCTCGCCCTCTGTTTCTGCCCGTCTGTTTCTCGCCCTCTGTTTCAGCCCCTCTGTTTCTCGCCCTCTGTTTCAGCCCCTCTGTTTCTCGCCCTCTGTTTCAGACCCTCTGATTCAGCCCCTCTGTTTCAGCCCCTCTGAATCAGCCCCTCTGATTCAGCCCCTCTGTTTCAGCCCCTCTGTTTCAGCCCCTCTGTTTCTCGCCCTCTGTTTCAGCCCCTCTGTTTCAGCCCCACTCTGTCAGCCCCTCTGTTTCAGCCACTCTATTTCTCGCCCTCTGTTTCAGCCCCTCTGTTTCAGCCCCACTGTATCAGCCCCTCTCTTTCAGCCCCTCTGTTTCTCGCCCTCTGCTTCAGCCCCTCTGTTTCTCGCCCTCTGTTTCAGCCCCTCTGTTTCAGTCCCTCTGTTTCAGTCCCTCTGTTTCTCGCCCTCTGTTTCTCGCCCTCTGTTTCATTCCCTCTGTTTCATCCCCTCTGTTTCAGCCCCTCTGTTTCTCGCCCTCTGTTTCAGCCCCTCTGTTCAGCCCCTCTGTTTCAGCCCCTCTGTTTCTCGCCCTCTGTTTCAGACCCTCTGTTTCTTGCCCGCTGTTTCAGCCCCTCTGTTTCTCGCCCTATGTTTCAGCCTCTCTGTTTCAGCAACTCTGTTTCAGCCCCTCTGTTTCTCGCCCTCTGTTTCAGCCCCTCTGTTTCTCGCCCTCTGTTTCAGAACCTCTGTTTCAGCCCCTCTGTTTCAGTCCCTCTGTTTCTCGCCCTCTGTTTCAGCCCCTCTGTTTCATTCCCTCTGTTTCTCGCCCTCTGTTTCTCGCCCTCTGTTTCAGCCCCTCTATTTCTCGCCCTCTGTTTCAGCCCCTCTGTTTCAGCCCCACTGTGTCAGCCCCTCTGTTTCAGACCCTCTGTTTCTCGCCCTCTGTTTCAGCCCCTCTGTTTCTCGCCCTCTGTTTGAGCCCCTCTGTTTCTCGCCCTCTGTTTCAGCCCCTCTGTTTCATTCCCTCTGTTTCTCGCCCTCTGTTTCTCGCCCTCTGTTTCAGCCCCTCTGTTTCTCGCCCTCTGTTTCAGCCCCTCTGTTTCTCGCCCTCTGTTTCAGCCCCTCTGTTTCAGCCCCTCTGTTTCAGCCCCTCTGTTTCATCCCCTCTGTTTCATCCCCTCTGTTTCTTGCCCTCTGTTTCAGCCCCTCTGTTTCTCGCCCTCCGTTTCAGCCCCTCTGTTTCAGCCCCTCTGTTTCAGCCCCTCTGTTTCAGCCCCTCTGATTCTCGCCCTCTGTTTCAGCCCCTCTGTTTCTCGCCCTCTGTTTCAGACCCTCTGTTTATCACCCTCTGTTTCAGCCCCTCTGATTCAGCCCTTCTGTTTCAGCCCCTCTGATTCATCCCCTCTGTTTCAGCCCCTCTATTTCAGCCTCTCTGTTTCAGCCCCTCTGATTCAGCCCCTCTGTTTCAGGCTCTCTGTTTCAGCCCGTCTGTTTCAGCCCCTCTGTTTCTCGCACTCTGTTTCTCGACCGCTGTTTCAGTCCCTTAGTTTCTCGCCCACTGTTTCAGCCCCTCTGTTTCAGCCCCTCTGATTCAGCCCCTCTGATTCAGCCCCGCTGTTTCTCGCCCTCTGTTTCAGCCCCTCTGTTTCTGCCCCTCTGTTTCAACCCCTCTGTTTCAGCCCCTCTGTTTCAGCCCCTCCGATTCAGCCCCTCTGTTTCAGCCCCTCTGTTTCAGCCCCTCTGTTTCAGCCCTCTGTTTCTCGCCCTCTGTTTCAGCCCCTATGTTTCGCACCCTCTGTTTCAGCCCCTCTGTTTCTCGCCCTCTGTTTCAGCCCCTCTGCTTCAGCCCCTCTGTTTCTCGCCCTCTGTTTCAGCCCCTCTGCTTCAGCCCCTCTGTTTCTCGCCCTCTGTTTCAGCCCCTCTGTTTCAGACCCTCTGTTTCTCGCCCTCTGTTTCTGCCCCTCTGATTCTCGCCCTCTGTTTCAGCCCCTCTGTTTCTCGCCTTCTGTTTCAGCCCCTCTGATTCAGCCCCTCTGTTTCAGCCCCTCTGATTCAGCCCCTCTGCTTCAGCCCCGCTGTTTCTCGCCCTCTGTTTCAGCCCCTCTGTTTCAGCCCTTCTGTTTCAGCCACTCTGTTTCAGCCCCTCTGTTTCTTGCCCTCTGTTTCTCGCAATCTGTTTCAGCCCCTCTGTTTCTCGCCCTGTTTTTCAGCCCCTCTGATTCGCACTCTCTGTTTCAGCCCCTCTGTTTCTCGCCCTCTGTTTCTGCCCCTCTGTTTCTCGCCCTCTGTTTCAGCCCCTCTGTTTCTCGCCCTCTGTTTCAGCCCCTCTGATTCAGCCCCTCTGTTTCAGCCCCTCTGAATCAGCCCCTCTGTTTCAGCCCCTCTGTTTGAGCCTCTCTGTTTCTCGCCCTCTGTTTCAGCCCCTCTGTTTCTCACCCTCTGTTTTAGCCCCTCTGTTTCAGCCCCTCTGTTTCTCGCCCTCTGTTTCAGCCCCTCTGTTTCTCGCCCTCTGTTTCAGCCCCTCTGATTCAGCTCCTCTGTTTCTCGCCCTCTGTTTCAGCCCCTCTGTTTCTCGCCCTCTGTTTCAGCCCCTCTGTTTCTCGCCCTCTGTTTCAGCCCCTCTGTTTCAGCCCCTCTATTTCAGCCCCTCTGTTTCTCGCCCTCTGTTTCAGCCCCTCTGTTTCTCGCCCTCTGTTTCAGCCCCTCTGTTTCAGCCCCACTGTTTCAGCCCCTTTGTTTCAGCCCCTCTGTTTCTCGCCCTCTGTTTCAGCCGCTCTGTTTCTCGCCCTCTGTTTCTGCCCCTCTGTTTCAGCCCCTCTGTTTCAGTCCCTCTGTTTCTCGCCCTCTGTTTCTAGCCCTCTGTTTCAGCCCCTCTGTTTCTCGCCCTCTGTTTCAGCCCTTCTGTTTCAGCCCCTCTGTTTCAGCCCCTCTGTTTCAGCCCCTCTGTTTCAGCCCCTCTGTTTCTCGCCCTCTGTTTCAGCTCCTCTGTTTCTTGCACTCTGTTTCAGCCACTCTGTTCCTCGCCCTCTGTTTCAGCCTCTCTGTTTCTCGCCCTCTGTTTCAGCTCCTCTGTTTCTCGCCCTCCGTTTCAGCCCCTCTGATTTCTCGCCCTCTGTTTCAGCCCTCTGTTTCAGCCCCTCTGTTTCAGCCCCTCTGTTTCAGCCCCTCTGTTTCTCGCCCTCTGTTTCAGCCCCTCTGTTTCTCGCCCTCTGTTTCAGCCCCTCTGTTTCTTGCCCTCTGTTTCAGCCCCTCTGTTTCTCGCCCTCTGTTTCAGCCCCTCTGTTTCAGCCCCTCTGTTTCAGTCCCTCTCTTTCTCGCCCTCTGTTTCAGCCCCTCTGTTTCTCGCCCTCTGTTTCAGCCCCTCTGTTTCTCGCCCTCTGTTTCAGCCCCTCTGTTTCTTGCCCTCTGTTTCAGCCCCTCTGTTTCAGCCCCTCTGTTTCAGCCCCTCTGTTTCAGCCCCACTGATTCTCGCCCTCTGTTTCAGCCCCTCTGTTTCTCGCCCTCTGTTTCAGCCCCTCTGTTTCTCGCCCTCTGTTTCAGCCCCTCTGTTTCAGCCCCTCTGTTTCAGCCCCTCTGTTTCAGCCCCTCTGTTTCTCGCCCTCTGTTTCAGCCCCTCTGTTTCTCGCCCTCTGTTTCAGCACCTCTGTTTCTCGCCCTCTGTTTCAGCCCCTCTGTTTCAGGTCCTATGTTTCAGCCCCTCTGTTTCTCGCCCTCTGTTTCAGCCCCTCTGTTTCAGCCCCTCTGTTTCAGGCTCTCTGTTTCAGCCCGTCTGTTTCAGCCCCTCTGTTTCAGCCCCTCTGATTCACCCCCTCTGTTTCTCGCCCTCTGTTTCAGCCCCTCTGTTTCAGCCCCTCTGTTTCAGCCCCTCTGTTTCAGCCCCTCTGTTTCTCGCCCTCTGTTTCAGCCCCTCTGTTTCAGCCCCTCTGTTTCAGCACCTCCGATTCAGCCCCTCTGTTCCAGCCCCTCTGTTTCAGCCCCTCTGTTTCTCGCCCTCTGTTTCCGCCCCTCTGTTTCTCGCCCTCTGTTTCAGCCCCTCTGTTTCAGCCCCACTGTTTCAGTCCCTCTCTTTCTCGCCCTCAGTTTCTCGCCCTCTGTTTCAGCCCCTCTGTTTCTCGCCCTCTGTTTCAGCCCCTCTGTTTCTTGCCCTCTGTTTCAGCCCCTCTGTTTCTCGCCCTCTGTTTCAGCCCCTCTGTTTCTTGCCCTCTGTTTCAGCCCCTCTGTTTCAGCCCCTCTGTTTCAGCCCCCCTGTTTCAGCCCCTCTGTTTCTCGCCCTCTGTTTCAGCCCCTCTGTTTCTCGCCCTCTGTTTCAGCCCCTCTGTTTCTCGCCCACCGTTTCAGCCCCTCTAATTCTCGCCCTCTGTTTCAGCCCCTCTGTTTCAGCCCCTCTGTTTCAGCCCCTCTGTTTCAGCCCCTCTGTTTCTCGCCCTCTGTTTCAGCCCCTCTGTTTCTCGCCCACTGTTTCAACCCCCTTGTTTCCTCGACCTCTGTTTCAGCCCCTCTGTTTCTCGCCCTCTGTTTCAGACCCTCTGATTCAGCCCCTCTGTTTAACCCCTTCTGATTCATCCCCTCTGTTTCAGCCCCTCTATTTCAGCCCGTCTGTTTCAGCCCCTCTGTTTCAGCCCCTCTGTTGCTCGCACTCTGTGTCTCGCCCGCTGTTTCAGTCCCTTAGTTTCTCGCCCACTGTTTCAGCCCCTCTGTTTCAGCCCCACTGTGTCAGCCCCTCTGTTTCAGTCCCTCTGTTTCTCGCCCTCTGTTTAAGCCCCTCTATTTCTCGCCCTCTGTTTCAGCCCCTCTGTTTCAGCCCCACTGTGTCAGCCCCTCTGTTTCAGACCCTCTGTTTCTCGCCCTCTGTTTCAGCCCCTCTGTTTCTCGCCCTCTGTTTCAGCCCCTCTGTTTCTCGCCCTCTGTTTCAGCCCCTCTGTTTCATTCCCTCTGTTTCTCGCCCTCTGTTTCTCGCCCTCTGTTTCAGCCCCTCTGTTTCGCGCCCTCTGTTTCAGCCCCTCTGTTTCTCGCCCTCTGTTTCAGCCCCTCTGTTTCAGCCCCTCTGTTTCAGCCCCTCTGTTTCTCGCCCTCTGTTTCATCCCCTCTGTTTCTTGCCCTCTGTTTCAGCCCCTCTGTTTCTCGCCCTCCGTTTCAGCCCCTCTGTTTCAGCCCCTCTGTTTCAGCCCCTCTGTTTCAGCCCCTCTGATTCTCGCCCTCTGTTTCAGCCCCTCTGTTTCTCGCCCTCTGTTTCAGACCCTCTGTTTATCACTCTCTGTTTCAGCCCCTCTGATTCAGCCCCTCTGTTTCAGCCCCTCTGATTCATCCCCTCTGTTTCAGCCCCTCTATTTCAGCCTCTCTGTTTCAGCCCCTCTGATTCAGCCCCTCTGTTTCAGGCTCTCTGTTTCAGCCCGTCTGTTTCAGCCCCTCTGTTTCAGCCCCTCTGTTTCTCGCACTCTGTTTCTCGACCGCTGTTTCAGTCCCTTAGTTTCTCGCCCACTGTTTCAGCCCCTCTGTTTCAGCCCCTCTGATTCAGCCCCTCTGATTCAGCCCCGCTGTTTCTCGCCCTCTGTTTCAGCCCCTCTGTTTCAGCCCCTCTGTTTCTCGCCCTCTGTTTCAGCCCCTCTGTTTCTCGCCCTCTGTTTCAGACCCTCTGTTTCAGCCCCTCTGTTTCAGCCCCACTGTTTCAGCCCCTCTGTTTCTCGCCCTCTGTTTCAGCCCCTCTGTTTCTCGCCCTCTGTTTCAGCCCCTCTGTTTCTCGCCCACCGTTTCAGCCCCTCTAATTCTCGCCCTCTGTTTCAGCCCCTCTGTTTCAGCCCCTCTGTTTCAGCCCCTCTGTTTCAGCCCCTCTGTTTCTCGCCCTCTGTTTCAGCCCCTCTGTTTCTCGCCCTCTGTTTCAACCCCCTTGTTTCTCGACCTCTGTTTCAGCCCCCCTGTTTCTCGCCCTCTGTTTCAGACCCTCTGATTCAGCCCCTCTGTTTCAGCCCCTCTGATTCATCCCCTCTGTTTCAGCCCCTCTATTTCAGCCCGTCTGTTTCAGCCCCTCTGTTTCAGCCCCTCTGTTTCTCGCACTCTGTGTCTCGCCCGCTGTTTCAGTCCCTTAGTTTCTCGCCCACTGTTTCAGCCCCTCTGTTTCAGCCCCACTGTGTCAGCCCCTCTGTTTCAGTCCCTCTGTTTCTCGCCCTCTGTTTAAGCCCCTCTATTTCTCGCCCTCTGTTTCAGCCCCTCTGTTTCAGCCCCACTGTGTCAGCCCCTCTGTTTCAGACCCTCTGTTTCTCGCCCTCTGTTTCAGCCCCTCTGTTTCTCGCCCTCTGTTTCAGCCCCTCTGTTTCTCGCCCTCTGTTTCAGCCCCTCTGTTTCATTCCCTCTGTTTCTCGCCCTCTGTTTCTTGCCCTCTGTTTCAGCCCCTCTGTTTCTCGCCCTCTGTTTCAGCCCCTCTGTTTCTCGCCCTCTGTTTCAGGCCCTCTGTTTCAGCCCCTCTGTTTCAGCCCCTCTGTTTCTCGCCCTCTGTTTCATCCCCTCTGTTTCTTGCCCTCTGTTTCAGCCCCTCTGTTTCTCGCCCTCCGTTTCAGCCCCTCTGTTTCAGCCCCTCTGTTTCAGCCCCTCTGTTTCAGCCCCTCTGATTCTCGCCCTCTGTTTCAGCCCCTCTGTTTCTCGCCCTCTGTTTCAGACCCTCTGTTTATCACTCTCTGTTTCAGCCCCTCTGATTCAGCCCCTCTGTTTCAGCCCCTCTGATTCATCCCCTCTGTTTCAGCCCCTCTATTTCAGTCTCTCTGTTTCAGCCCCGCTGATTCAGCCCCTCTGTTTCAGGCTCTCTGTTTCAGCCCGTCTGTTTCAGCCCCTCTGTTTCAGCCCCTCTGTTTCTCGCACTCTGTTTCTCGACCGCTGTTTCAGTCCCTTAGTTTCTCGCCCACTGTTTCAGCCCCTCTGTTTCAGCCCCTCTGATTCAGCCCCTCTGATTCAGCCCCGCTGTTTCTCGCCCTCTGTTTCAGCCCCTCTGTTTCTGCCCCTCTGTTTCAACCCCTCTGTTTCAGCCCCTCTGTTTCAGCCCCTCCGATTCAGCCCCTCTGTTTCAGCCCCTCTGTTTCAGCCCCTCTGTTTCAGCCCTCTGTTTCTCGCCCTCTGTTTCAGCCCCTATGTTTCGCACCCTCTGTTTCAGCCCCTCTGTTTCTCGCCCTCTGTTTCAGCCCCTCTGTTTCAGCCCCTCTGTTTCTCGCCCTCTGTTTCAGCCCCTCTGTTTCAGCCCCTCTGTTTCTCGCCCTCTGTTTCAGCCCCTCTGTTTCAGACCCTCTGTTTCTCGCCATCTGTTTCTGCCCCTCTGATTCTCGCCCTCTGTTTCAGCCCCTCTGTTTCTCGCCTTCTGTTTCAGCCCCTCTGATTCAGCCCCTCTGTTTCAGCCCCTCTGATTCAGCCCCTCTGCTTCAGCCCCGCTGTTTCTCGCCCTCTGTTTCAGCCCTTCTGTTTCAGCCCCTCTGTTTCAGCCCCTCTGTTTCAGCCCCTCTGTTTCTCGCCCTCTGTTTCAGCTCCTCTGTTTCTTGCACTCTGTTTCAGCCACTCTGTTACTCGCCCTCTGTTTCAGCCTCTCTGTTTCTCGCCCTCTGTTTCAGCTCCTCTGTTTCTCGCCCTCTGTTTCAGCCCCTCTGATTCTCGCCCTCTGTTTCAGCCCCTCTGTTTCAGCCCCTCTGTTTCTCGCCCTCTAATTCAGCCCCTCTGTTTCTCGCCCTCTGTTTCAGCCCTCTGTTTCAGCCCCTCTGTTTCAGCCCCTCTGTTTCAGCCCCTCTGTTTCTCGCCCTCTGTTTCAGCCCCTCTGTTTCTCGCCCTCTGTTTCAGCCCCTCTGTTTCTTGCCCTCTGTTTCAGCCCCTCTGTTTCTCGCCCTCTGTTTCAGCCCCTCTGTTTCAGCCCCTCTGTTTCAGTCCCTCTCTTTCTCGCCCTCTGTTTCAGCCCCTCTGTTTCTCGCCCTCTGTTTCAGCCCCTCTGTTTCTCGCCCTCTGTTTCAGCCCCTCTGTTTCTTGCCCTCTGTTTCAGCCCCTCTGTTTCAGCCCCTCTGTTTCAGCCCCACTGATTCTCGCCCTCTGTTTCAGCCCCTCTGTTTCTCGCCCTCTGTTTCAGCCCCTCTGTTTCTCGCCCTCTGTTTCAGCCCCTCTGTTTCAGCCCCTCTGTTTCAGCCCCTCTGTTTCAGCCCCTCTGTTTCTCGCCCTCTGTTTCAGCCCCTCTGTTTCTCGCCCTCTGTTTCAGCCCCTCTGTTTCTCGCCTTCTGTTTCAGCCCCTCTGTTTCAGCTCCTATGTTTCAGCCCCTCTGTTTCTCGCCCTCTGTTTCAGCCCCTCTGTTTCAGCCCCTCTGTTTCAGGCTCTCTGTTTCAGCCCGTCTGTTTCAGCCCCTCTGTTTCAGCCCCTCTAATTCACCCCCTCTGTTTCTCGCCCTCTGTTTCAGCCCCTCTGTTTCAGCCCCTCTGTTTCAGCCCCTCTGTTTCAGCCCCTTGTTTCTCGCCCTCTGTTTCAGCCCCTCTGTTTCAGCCCCTCTGTTTCAGCACCTCCGATTCAGCCCCTCTGTTCCAGCCCCTCTGTTTCAGCCCCTCTGTTTCTCGCCCTCTGTTTCCGCCCCTCTGTTTCTCGCCCTCTGTTTCAGCCCCTCTGTTTCAGCCCCTCTGTTTCAGTCCCTCTCTTTCTCGCCCTCAGTTTCTCGCCCTCTGTTTCAGCCCCTCTGTTTCTCGCCCTCTGTTTCAGCCCCTCTGTTTCTTGCCCTCTGTTTCAGCCCCTCTGTTTCTCGCCCTCTGTTTCAGCCCCTCTGTTTCTTGCCCTCTGTTTCAGCCCCTCTGTTTCAGCCCCTCTGTTTCAGCCCCTATGTTTCAGCCCCTCTGTTTCAGCCCCACTGTTTCTCGCCCTCTGTTTCAGCCCCTCTGTTTCTCGCCCTCTGTTTCAGCCCCTCTGTTTCTCGCCCTCTGTTTCAGCCCCTCTGTTTCTCGCCCTCTGTTTCAGACCCTCTGTTTCAGCCCCTCTGTTTCAGCCCCACTGTTTCAGCCCCTCTGTTTCTCGCCCTCTGTTTCAGCCCCTCTGTTTCTCGCCCACCGTTTCAGCCCCTCTAATTCTCGCCCACCGTTTCAGCCCCTCTAATTCTCGCCCTCTGTTTCAGCCCCTCTGTTTCAGCCCCTCTGTTTCTCGCCCTCTGTTTCAGCCCCTCTGTTTCTCGCCCTCTGTTTCAACCCCCTTGTTTCTCGACCTCTGTTTCAGCCCCTCTGTTTCTCGCCCTCTGTTTCAGACCCTCTGATTCAGCCCCTCTGTTTCAGCCCCTCTGATTCATCCCCTCTGTTTCAGCCCCTCTATTTCAGCCCGTCTGTTTCAGCCCCTCTGTTTCAGCCCCTCTGTTTCTCGCACTCTGTGTCTCGCCCGCTGTTTCAGTCCCTTAGTTTCTCGCCCACTGTTTCAGCCCCTCTGTTTCAGCCCCACTGTGTCAGCCCCTCTGTTTCAGTCCCTCTGTTTCTCGCCCTCTGTTTAAGCCCCTCTATTTCTCGCCCTCTGTTTCAGCCCCTCTGTTTCAGCCCCACTGTGTCAGCCCCTCTGTTTCAGACCCTCTGTTTCTCGCCCTCTGTTTCAGCCCCTCTGTTTCTCGCCCTCTGTTTCAGCCCCTCTGTTTCATTCCCTCTGTTTCTCGCCCTCTGTTTCTCGCCCTCTGTTTCAGCCCCTCTGTTTCTCGCCCTCTGTTTCAGCCCCTCTGTTTCTCGCCCTCTGTTTCAGCCCCTCTGTTTCAGCCCCTCTGTTTCAGCCCCTCTGTTTCTCGCCCTTTGTTTCATCCCCTCTGTTTCTTGCCCTCTGTTTCAGCCCCTCTGTTTCTCGCCCTCCGTTTCAGCCCCTCTGTTTCAGCCCCTCTGTTTCAGCCCCTCTGTTTCAGCCCCTCTGATTCTCGCCCTCTGTTTCAGCCCCTCTGTTTCTCGCCCTCTGTTTCAGACCCTCTGTTTATCACTCTCTGTTTCAGCCCCTCTGATTCAGCCCCTCTGTTTCAGCCCCTCTGATTCATCCCCTCTGTTTCAGCCCCTCTATTTGAGCCTCTCTGTTTCAGCCCCGCTGATTCAGCCCCTCTGTTTCAGGCTCTCTGTTTCAGCCCGTCTGTTTCAGCCCCTCTGTTTCAGCCCCTCTGTTTCTCGCACTCTGTTTCTCGACCGCTGTTTCAGTCCCTTAGTTTCTCGCCCACTGTTTCAGCCCCTCTGTTTCAGCCCCTCTGATTCAGCCCCTCTGATTCAGCCCCGCTGTTTCTCGCCCTCTGTTTCAGCCCCTCTGTTTCTGCCCCTCTGTTTCAACCCCTCTGTTTCAGCCCCTCTGTTTCAGCCCCTCCGATTCAGCCCCTCTGTTTCAGCCCCTCTGTTTCAGCCCCTCTGTTTCAGCCCTCTGTTTCTCGCCCTCTGTTTCAGCCCCTATGTTTTGCACCCTCTGTTTCAGCCCCTCTGTTTCTCGCCCTCTGTTTCAGCCCCTCTGTTTCAGCCCCTCTGTTTCTCGCCCTCTGTTTCAGCCCCTCTGTTTCTCGCCCTCTGTTTCAGCCCCTCTGTTTCAGACCCTCTGTTTCTCGCCATCTGTTTCTGCCCCTCTGATTCTCGCCCTCTGTTTCAGCCCCTCTGTTTCTCGCCTTCTGTTTCAGCCACTCTGATTCAGCCCCTCTGTTTCAGCCCCTCTGATTCAGCCCCTCTGCTTCAGCCCAGCTGTTTCTCGCCCTCTGTTTCAGCCCCTCTGTTTCAGCCCTTCTGTTTCAGCCACTCTGTTTCAGCCCCTCTGTTTCTTGCCCTCTGTTTCTCGCAATCTGTTTCAGCCCCTCTGTTTCTCGCCCTCTGTTTCTGCCCCTCTGTTTCTCGCCCTCTGTTTCAGCCCCTCTGTTTCTCGCCCTCTGTTTCAGCCCCTCTGTTTCTCTCCCTCTGTTTCAGCCCCTCTGTTTCTCGCCCACCGTTTCAGCCCCTCTAATTCTCGCCCTCTGTTTCAGCCCCTCTGTTTCAGCCCCTCTGTTTCAGCCCCTCTGTTTCAGCCCCTCTGTTTCTCGCCCTCTGTTTCAGCCCCTCTGTTTCTCGCCCTCTGTTTCAACCCCCTTGTTTCTCGACCTCTGTTTCAGCCCCTCTGTTTCTCGCCCTCTGTTTCAGACCCTCTGATTCAGCCCCTCTGTTTCAGCCCCTCTGATTCATCCCCTCTGTTTCAGCCCCTCTATTTCAGCCCGTCTGTTTCAGCCCCTCTGTTTCAGCCCCTCTGTTTCTCGCACTCTGTGTCTCGCCCTCTGTTTAAGCCTCTCTATTTCTCGCCCTCTGTTTCAGCCCCTCTGTTTCAGCCCCACTGTGTCAGCCCCTCTGTTTCAGACCCTCTGTTTCTCGCCCTCTGTTTCAGCCCCTCTGTTTCTCGCCCTCTGTTTCAGCCCCTCTGTTTCTCGCCCTCTGTTTCAGCCCCTCTGTTTCATTCCCTCTGTTTCTCGCCCTCTGTTTCTCGCCCTCTGTTTCAGCCCCTCTGTTTCTCGCCCTCTGTTTCAGCCCCTCTGTTTCTCGCCCTCTGTTTCAGCCCCTCTGTTTCAGCCCCTCTGTTTCAGCCCCTCTGTTTCATCCCCTCTGTTTCATCCCCTCTGTTTCTTGCCCTCTGTTTCAGCCCCTCTGTTTCTCGCCCTCCGTTTCAGCCCCTCTGTTTCAGCCCCTCTGTTTCAGCCCCTCTGTTTCAGCCCCTCTGATTCTCGCCCTCTGTTTCAGCCCCTCTGTTTCTCGCCCTCTGTTTCAGACCCTCTGTTTATCACTCTCTGTTTCAGCCCCTCTGATTCAGCCCCTCTGTTTCAGCCCCTCTGATTCATCCCCTCTGTTTCAGCCCCTCTATTTCAGCCTCTCTGTTTCAGCCCCTCTGATTCAGCCCCTCTGTTTCAGGCTCTCTGTTTCAGCCCGTCTGTTTCAGCCCCTCTGTTTCAGCCCCTCTGTTTCTCGCACTCTGTTTCTCGACCGCTGTTTCAGTCCCTTAGTTTCTCGCCCACTGTTTCAGCCCCTCTGTTTCAGCCCCTCTGATTCAGCCCCTCTGATTCAGCCCCGCTGTTTCTCGCCCTCTGTTTCAGCCCCTCTGTTTCTGCCCCTCTGTTTCAACCCCTCTGTTTCAGCCCCTCTGTTTCAGCCCCTCCGATTCAGCCCCTCTGTTTCAGCCCCTCTGTTTCAGCCCCTCTGTTTCAGCCCTCTGTTTCTCGCCCTCTGTTTCAGCCCCTATGTTTCGCACCCTCTGTTTCAGCCCCTCTGTTTCTCGCCCTCTGTTTCAGCCCCTCTGTTTCAGCCCCTCTGTTTCTCGCCCTCTGTTTCAGCCCCTCTGTTTCAGCCCCTCTGTTTCAGCCCCTCTGTTTCTCGCCCTCTGTTTCAGCCCCTCTGTTTCTCGCCCTCTGTTTCAACCACCTTGTTTCTCGACCTCTGTTTCAGCCCCTCTGTTTCTCGCCCTCTGTTTCAGACCCTCTGATTCAGCCCCTCTGTTTCAGCCCCTCTGATTCATCCCCTCTGTTTCAGCCCCTCTATTTCAGCCCGTCTGTTTCAGCCCCTCTGTTTCAGCCCCTCTGTTTCTCGCACTCTGTGTCTCGCCCTCTGTTTAAGCCTCTCTATTTCTCGCCCTCTGTTTCAGCCCCTCTGTTTCAGCCCCACTGTGTCAGCCCCTCTGTTTCAGACCCTCTGTTTCTCGCCCTCTGTTTCAGCCCCTCTGTTTCTCGCCCTCTGTTTCAGCCCCTCTGTTTCTCGCCCTCTGTTTCAGCCCCTCTGTTTCATTCCCTCTGTTTCTCGCCCTCTGTTTCTCGCCCTCTGTTTCAGCCCCTCTGTTTCAGCCCCTCTGTTTCAGCCCCTCTGTTTCTCGCCCTCTGTTTCAGCCCCTCTGTTTCAGCCCCTCTGTTTCAGCCCCTCTGTTTCTCGCCCTCTGTTTCATCCCCTCTGTTTCTTGCCCTCTGTTTCAGCCCCTCTGTTTCTCGCCCTCCGTTTCAGCCCCTCTGTTTCAGCCCCTCTGTTTCAGCCCCTCTGTTTCAGCCCCTCTGATTCTCGCCCTCTGTTTCAGCCCCTCTGTTTCTCGCCCTCTGTTTCAGACCCTCTGTTTATCACTCTCTGTTTCAGCCCCTCTGATTCAGCCCCTCTGTTTCAGCCCCTCTGATTCATCCCCTCTGTTTCAGCCCCTCTATTTCAGCCTCTCTGTTTCAGCCCCTCTGATTCAGCCCCTCTGTTTCAGGCTCTCTGTTTCAGCCCGTCTGTTTCAGCCCCTCTGTTTCAGCCCCTCTGTTTCTCGCACTCTGTTTCTCGACCGCTGTTTCAGTCCCTTAGTTTCTCGCCCACTGTTTCAGCCCGTCTGTTTCAGCCCCTCTGATTCAGCCCCTCTGATTCAGCCCCGCTGTTTCTCGCCCTCTGTTTCAGCCCCTCTGTTTCTGCCCCTCTGTTTCAACCCCTCTGTTTCAGCCCCTCTGTTTCAGCCCCTCCGATTCAGCCCCTCTGTTTCAGCCCCTCTGTTTCAGCCCCTCTGTTTCAGCCCTCTGTTTCTCGCCCTCTGTTTCAGCCCCTATGTTTCGCACCCTCTGTTTCAGCCCCTCTGTTTCTCGCCCTCTGTTTCAGCCCCTCTGTTTCAGCCCCTCTGTTTCTCGCCCTCTGTTTCAGCCCCTCTGTTTCTCGCCCTCTGTTTCAGCCCCTCTGTTTCAGACCCTCTGTTTCTCGCCATCTGTTTCTGCCCCTCTGATTCTCGCCCTCTGTTTCAGCCCCTCTGTTTCTCGCCTTCTGTTTCAGCCCCTCTGATTCAGCCCCTCTGTTTCAGCCCCTCTGATTCAGCCCCTCTGCTTCAGCCCCGCTGTTTCTCGCCCTCTGTTTCAGCCCTTCTGTTTCAGCCCCTCTGTTTCAGCCCCTCTGTTTCAGCCCCTCTGTTTCTCGCCCTCTGTTTCAGCTCCTCTGTTTCTTGCACTCTGTTTCAGCCACTCTGTTCCTCGCCCTCTGTTTCAGCCTCTCTGTTTCTCGCCCTCTGTTTCAGCTCCTCTGTTTCTCGCCCTCTGTTTCAGCCCCTCTGATTCTCGCCCTCTGTTTCAGCCCCTCTGTTTCAGCCCCTCTGTTTCTCGCCCTCTATTTCAGCCCCTCTGTTTCTCGCCCTCTGTTTCAGCCCTCTGTTTCAGCCCCTCTGTTTCAGCCCCTCTGTTTCAGCCCCTCTGTTTCTCGCCCTCTGTTTCAGCCCCTCTGTTTCTCGCCCTCTGTTTCAGCCCCTCTGTTTCTTGCCCTCTGTTTCAGACCCTCTGTTTCTCGCCCTCTGTTTCAGCCCCTCTGTTTCAGCCCCTCTGTTTCAGTCCCTCTCTTTCTCGCCCTCTGTTTCAGCCCCTCTGTTTCTCGCCCTCTGTTTCAGCCCCTCTGTTTCTCGCCCTCTGTTTCAGCCCCTCTGTTTCTTGCCCTCTGTTTCAGCCCCTCTGTTTCAGCCCCTCTGTTTCAGCCCCTCTGTTTCAGCCCCTCTGTTTCAGCCCTCTGTTTCTCGCCCTCTGTTTCAGCCCCTATGTTTTGCACCCTCTGTTTCAGCCCCTCTGTTTCTCGCCCTCTGTTTCAGCCCCTCTGTTTCAGCCCCTCTGTTTCTCGCCCTCTGTTTCAGCCCCTCTGTTTCTCGCCCTCTGTTTCAGCCCCTCTGTTTCAGACCCTCTGTTTCTCGCCATCTGTTTCTGCCCCTCTGATTCTCGCCCTCTGTTTCAGCCCCTCTGTTTCTCGCCTTCTGTTTCAGCCACTCTGATTCAGCCCCTCTGTTTCAGCCCCTCTGATTCAGCCCCTCTGCTTCAGCCCAGCTGTTTCTCGCCCTCTGTTTCAGCCCCTCTGTTTCAGCCCTTCTGTTTCAGCCACTCTGTTTCAGCCCCTCTGTTTCTTGCCCTCTGTTTCTCGCAATCTGTTTCAGCCCCTCTGTTTCTCGCCCTCTGTTTCAGCCCCTCTGATTCGCACTCTCTGTTTCAGCCCCTCTGTTTCTCGCCCTCTGTTTCTGCCCCTCTGTTTCTCGCCCTCTGTTTCAGCCCCTCTGTTTCTCGCCCTCTGTTTCAGCCCCTCTGTTTCTCTCCCTCTGTTTCAGCCCCTCTGTTTCTCGCCCACCGTTTCAGCCCCTCTAATTCTCGCCCTCTGTTTCAGCCCCTCTGTTTCAGCCCCTCTGTTTCAGCCCCTCTGTTTCAGCCCCTCTGTTTCTCGCCCTCTGTTTCAGCCCCTCTGTTTCTCGCCCTCTGTTTCAACCCCCTTGTTTCTCGACCTCTGTTTCAGCCCCTCTGTTTCTCGCCCTCTGTTTCAGACCCTCTGATTCAGCCCCTCTGTTTCAGCCCCTCTGATTCATCCCCTCTGTTTCAGCCCCTCCATTTCAGCCCGTCTGTTTCAGCCCCTCTGTTTCAGCCCCTCTGTTTCTCGCACTCTGTGTCTCGCCCTCTGTTTAAGCCTCTCTATTTCTCGCCCTCTGTTTCAGCCCCTCTGTTTCAGCCCCACTGTGTCAGCCCCTCTGTTTCAGACCCTCTGTTTCTCGCCCTCTGTTTCAGCCCCTCTGTTTCTCGCCCTCTGTTTCAGCCCCTCTGTTTCTCGCCCTCTGTTTCAGCCCCTCTGTTTCTCGCCCTCTGTTTCTCGCCGTCTGTTTCAGCCCCTCTGTTTCTCGCCCTCTGTTTCAGCCCCTCTGTTTCTCGCCCTCTGTTTCAGCCCCTCTGTTTCAGCCCCTCTGTTTCAGCCCCTCTGTTTCTCGCCCTCTGTTTCATCCCCTCTGTTTCTTGCCCTCTGTTTCAGCCCCTCTGTTTCTCGCCCTCCGTTTCAGCCCCTCTGTTTCAGCCCCTCTGTTTCAGCCCCTCTGTTTCAGCCCCTCTGATTCTCGCCCTCTGTTTCAGCCCCTCTGTTTCTCGCCCTCTGTTTCAGACCCTCTGTTTATCACTCTCTGTTTCAGCCCCTCTGATTCAGCCCCTCTGTTTCAGCCCCTCTGATTCATCCCCTCTGTTTCAGCCCCTCTATTTCAGCCTCTCTGTTTCAGCCCCTCTGATTCAGCCCCTCTGTTTCAGGCTCTCTGTTTCAGCCCGTCTGTTTCAGCCCCTCTGTTTCAGCCCCTCTGTTTCTCGCACTCTGTTTCTCGACCGCTGTTTCAGTCCCTTAGTTTCTCGCCCACTGTTTCAGCCCGTCTGTTTCAGCCCCTCTGATTCAGCCCCTCTGATTCAGCCCCGCTGTTTCTCGCCCTCTGTTTCAGCCCCTCTGTTTCTGCCCCTCTGTTTCAACCCCTCTGTTTCAGCCCCTCTGTTTCAGCCCCTCCGATTCAGCCCCTCTGTTTCAGCCCCTCTGTTTCAGCCCCTCTGTTTCAGCCCTCTGTTTCTCGCCCTCTGTTTCAGCCCCTATGTTTCGCACCCTCTGTTTCAGCCCCTCTGTTTCTCGCCCTCTGTTTCAGCCCCTCTGTTTCAGCCCCTCTGTTTCTCGCCCTCTGTTTCAGCCCCTCTGTTTCTCGCCCTCTGTTTCAGCCCCTCTGTTTCAGACCCTCTGTTTCTCGCCATCTGTTTCTGCCCCTCTGATTCTCGCCCTCTGTTTCAGCCCCTCTGTTTCTCGCCTTCTGTTTCAGCCCCTCTGATTCAGCCCCTCTGTTTCAGCCCCTCTGATTCAGCCCCTCTGCTTCAGCCCCGCTGTTTCTCGCCCTCTGTTTCAGCCCTTCTGTTTCAGCCCCTCTGTTTCAGCCCCTCTGTTTCAGCCCCTCTGTTTCTCGCCCTCTGTTTCAGCTCCTCTGTTTCTTGCACTCTGTTTCAGCCACTCTGTTCCTCGCCCTCTGTTTCAGCCTCTCTGTTTCTCGCCCTCTGTTTCAGCTCCTCTGTTTCTCGCCCTCTGTTTCAGCCCCTCTGATTCTCGCCCTCTGTTTCAGCCCCTCTGTTTCAGCCCCTCTGTTTCTCGCCCTCTATTTCAGCCCCTCTGTTTCTCGCCCTCTGTTTCAGCCCTCTGTTTCAGCCCCTCTGTTTCAGCCCCTCTGTTTCAGCCCCTCTGTTTCTCGCCCTCTGTTTCAGCCCCTCTGTTTCTCGCCCTCTGTTTCAGCCCCTCTGTTTCTTGCCCTCTGTTTCAGCCCCTCTGTTTCTCGCCCTCTGTTTCAGCCCCTCTGTTTCAGCCCCTCTGTTTCAGTCCCTCTCTTTCTCGCCCTCTGTTTCAGCCCCTCTGTTTCTCGCCCTCTGTTTCAGCCCCTCTGTTTCTCGCCCTCTGTTTCAGCCCCTCTGTTTCTTGCCCTCTGTTTCAGCCCCTCTGTTTCAGCTCCTCTGTTTCAGCCCCTCTGTTTCAGCCCCACTGATTCTCGCCCTCTGTTTCAGCCCCTCTGTTTCTCGCCCTCTGTTTCAGCCCCTCTGTTTCTCGCCCTCTGTTTCAGCCCCTCTGTTTCAGCCCCTCTGTTTCAGCCCCTCTGTTTCAGCCCCTCTGTTTCTCACCCTCTGTTTCAGCCCCTCTGTTTCTCGCCCTCTGTTTCAGCCCCTCTGTTTCTCGCCCTCTGTTTCAGCCCCTCTGTTTCAGCTCCTATGTTTCAGCCCCTCTGTTTCTCGCCCTCTGTTTCAGGCTCTCTGTTTCAGCCCGTCTGTTTCAGCCCCTCTGTTTCAGCCCCTCTAATTCACCCCCTCTGTTTCTCGCCCTCTGTTTCAGCCCCTCTGTTTCAGCCCCTCTGTTTCAGCCCCTCTGTTTCAGCCCCTCTGTTTCTCGCCCTCTGTTTCAGCCCCTCTGTTTCAGCCCCTCTGTTTCAGCACCTCCGATTCAGCCCCTCTGTTCCAGCCCCTCTGTTTCAGCCCCTCTGTTTCTCGCCCTCTGTTTCCGCCCCTCTGTTTCTCGCCCTCTGTTTCAGCCCCTCTGTTTCAGCCCCTCTGTTTCAGTCCCTCTCTTTCTCGCCCTCAGTTTCTCGCCCTCTGTTTCAGCCCCTCTGTTTCTCGCCCTCTGTTTCAGCCCCTCTGTTTCTTGCCCTCTGTTTCAGCCCCTCTGTTTCTCGCCCTCTGTTTCAGCCCCTCTGTTTCTTGCCCTCTGTTTCAGCCCCTCTGTTTCAGCCCCTCTGTTTCAGCCCCTATGTTTCAGCCCCTCTGTTTCAGCCCCACTGTTCCTCGCCCTCTGTTTCAGCCCCTCTGTTTCTCGCCCTCTGTTTCAGCCCCTCTGTTTCTCGCCCTCTGTTTCAGCCCCTCTGTTTCTCGCCCTCTGTTTCAGACCCTCTGTTTCAGCCCCTCTGTTTCAGCCCCCCTGTTTCAGCCCCTCTGTTTCTCGCCCTCTGTTTCAGCCCCTCTGTTTCTCGCCCTCTGTTTCAGCCCCTCTGTTTCTCGCCCACCGTTTCAGCCCCTCTAATTCTCGCCCTCTGTTTCAGCCCCTCTGTTTCAGCCCCTCTGTTTCTCGCCCTCTGTTTCAGCCCCTCTGTTTCTCGCCCTCTGTTTCAACCCCCTTGTTTCTCGACCTCTGTTTCAGCCCCTCTGTTTCTCGCCCTCTGTTTCAGACCCTCTGATTCAGCCCCTCTGTTTCAGCCCCTCTGATTCATCCCCTCTGTTTCAGCCCCTCTATTTCAGCCCGTCTGTTTCAGCCCCTCTGTTTCAGCCCCTCTGTTTCTCGCACTCTGTGTCTCGCCCGCTGTTTCAGTCCCTTAGTTTCTCGCCCACTGTTTCAGCCCCTCTGTTTCAGCCCCTATGTTTCAGCCCCTCTGTTTCAGCCCCACTGTTCCTCGCCCTCTGTTTCAGCCCCTCTGTTTCTCGCCCTCTGTTTCAGCCCCTCTGTTTCTCGCCCTCTGTTTCAGCCCCTCTGTTTCTCGCCCTCTGTTTCAGACCCTCTGTTTCAGCCCCTCTGTTTCAGCCCCCCTGTTTCAGCCCCTCTGTTTCTCGCCCTCTGTTTCAGCCCCTCTGTTTCTCGCCCTCTGTTTCAGCCCCTCTGTTTCTCGCCCACCGTTTCAGCCCCTCTAATTCTCGCCCTCTGTTTCAGCCCCTCTGTTTCAGCCCCTCTGTTTCTCGCCCTCTGTTTCAGCCCCTCTGTTTCTCGCCCTCTGTTTCAACCCCCTTGTTTCTCGACCTCTGTTTCAGCCCCTCTGTTTCTCGCCCTCTGTTTCAGACCCTCTGATTCAGCCCCTCTGTTTCAGCCCCTCTGATTCATCCCCTCTGTTTCAGCCCCTCTATTTCAGCCCGTCTGTTTCAGCCCCTCTGTTTCAGCCCCTCTGTTTCTCGCACTCTGTGTCTCGCCCGCTGTTTCAGTCCCTTAGTTTCTCGCCCACTGTTTCAGCCCCTCTGTTTCAGCCCCACTGTGTCAGCCCCTCTGTTTCAGTCCCTCTGTTTCTCGCCCTCTGTTTAAGCCCCTCTATTTCTCGCCTTCTGTTTCAGCCCCTCTGTTTCAGCCCCACTGTGTCAGCCCCTCTGTTTCAGACCCTCTGTTTCTCGCCCTCTGCTTCAGCCCCTCTGTTTCTCGCCCTCTGTTTCAGCCCCTCTGTTTCATTCCCTCTGTTTCTCGCCCTCTGTTTCTCGCCCTCTGTTTCAGCCCCTCTGTTTCTCGCCCTCTGTTTCAGCCCCTCTGTTTCTCGCCCTCTGTTTCAGCCCCTCTGTTTCAGCCCCTCTGTTTCAGCCCCTCTGTTTCTCGCCCTTTGTTTCATCCCCTCTGTTTCTTGCCCTCTGTTTCAGCCCCTCTGTTTCTCGCCCTCCGTTTCAGCCCCTCTGTTTCAGCCCCTCTGTTTCAGCCCCTCTGTTTCAGCCCCTCTGATTCTCGCCCTCTGTTTCAGCCCCTCTGTTTCTCGCCCTCTGTTTCAGACCCTCTGTTTATCACTCTCTGTTTCAGCCCCTCTGATTCAGCCCCTCTGTTTCAGCCCCTCTGATTCATCCCCTCTGTTTCAGCCCCTCTATTTCAGCCTCTCTGTTTCAGCCCCTCTGTTTCTCGCCCTCTGTTTCAGCCCCTCTGTTTCAGCCCCTCTATTTCAGCCCCTCTGTTTCTCGCCCTCTGTTTCAGCCCCTCTGTTTCTCGCCCTCTGTTTCAGCCCCTCTATTTCTCGCCCTCTGTTTCAGCCCCTCTGTTTCAGCCCCACTGTTTCAGCCCCTTTGTTTCAGCCCCTCTGTTTCTCGCCCTCTGTTTCAGCCGCTCTGTTTCTCGCCCTCTGTTTCTGCCCCTCTGTTTCAGCCCCTCTGTTTCAGTCCCTCTGTTTCTCGCCCTCTGTTTCTAGCCCTCTGTTTCAGCCCCTCTGTTTCTCGCCCTCTGTTTCAGCCCTTCTGTTTCAGCCCCTCTGTTTCAGCCCCTCTGTTTCAGCCCCTCTGTTTCTCGCGCTCTGTTTCAGCTCCTCTGTTTCTTGCACTCTGTTTCAGCCACTCTGTTCCTCGCCCTCTGTTTCAGCCTCTCTGTTTCTCGCCCTCTGTTTCAGCTCCTCTGTTTCTCGCCCTCTGTTTCAGCCCCTCTGATTCTCGCCCTCTGTTTCAGCCCCTCTGTTTCAGCCCCTCTGTTTCTCGCCCTCTATTTCAGCCCCTCTGTTTCTCGCCCTCTGTTTCAGCCCTCTGTTTCAGCCCCTCTGTTTCAGCCCCTCTGTTTCAGCCCCTCTGTTTCTCGCCCTCTGTTTCAGCGCCTCTGTTTCTCGCCCTCTGTTTCAGCCCCTCTGTTTCTTGCCCTCTGTTTCAGCCCCTCTGTTTCTCGCCCTCTGTTTCAGCCTCTCTGTTTCTCGCCCTCTGTTTCAGCCCCTCTGTTTCAGCCCCTCTGTTTCAGCCCCTCTGTTTCTCGCCCTCTGTTTCAGCCCCTCTGTTTCTCGCCCTCTGTTTCAGCCCCTCTGTTTCAGCCCCTCTCTTTCAGCCCCACTGATTCTCGCCCTCTGTTTCAGCCCCTCTGTTTCTCGCCCTCTGTTTCAGCCCCTCTGTTTCTCGCCCTCTGTTTCAGCCCCTCTGTTTCAGCCCCTCTGTTTCAGCCCCTCTGTTTCAGCCCCTCTGTTTCTCGCCCTCTGTTTCAGCCCCTCTGTTTCTCGCCCTCTGTTTCAGCCCCTCTGTTTCTCGCCCTCTGTTTCAGCCCCACTGTTTCTCGCCCTCTGTTTCAGCCCCTCTGTTTCTCGCCCTCTGTTTCAGCCCCTCTGTTTCAGCCCCTCTATTTCAGCCCCTCTGTTTCTCGCCCTCTGTTTCAGCCCCTCTGTTTCTCGCCCTCTGTTTCAGCCCCTCTATTTCTCGCCCTCTGTTTCAGCCCTTCTGTTTCAGCCCCACTGTTTCAGCCCCTTTGTTTCAGCCCCTCTGTTTCTCGCCCTCTGTTTCAGCCGCTCTGTTTCTCGCCCACTGTTTCTGCCCCTCTGTTTCAGCCCCTCTGTTTCAGTCCCTCTGTTTCTCGCCCTCTGTTTCTAGCCCTCTGTTTCAGCCCCTCTGTTTCTCGCCCTCTGTTTCAGCCCTTCTGTTTCAGCCCCTCTGTTTCAGCCCCTCTGTTTCAGCCCCTCTGTTTCTCGCACTCTGTTTCAGCTCCTCTGTTTCTTGCACTCTGTTTCAGCCACTCTGTTCCTCGCCCTCTGTTTCAGCCTCTCTGTTTCTCGCCCTCTGTTTCAGCTCCTCTGTTTCTCGCCCTCTGTTTCAGCCCCTCTGATTCTCGCCCTCTGTTTCAGCCCCTCTGTTTCAGCCCCTCTGTTTCTCGCCCTCTATTTCAGCCCCTCTGTTTCTCGCCCTCTGTTTCAGCCCTCTGTTTCAGCCCCTCTGTTTCAGCCCCTCTGTTTCAGCCCCTCTGTTTCTCGCCCTCTGTTTCAGCCCCTCTGTTTCTCGCCCTCTGTTTCAGCCCCTCTGTTTCTTGCCCTCTGTTTCAGCCCCTCTGTTTCTCGCCCTCTGTTTCAGCCTCTCTGTTTCTCGCCCTCTGTTTCAGGCCCTCTGTTTCAGCCCCTCTGTTTCAGTCCCTCTCTTTCTCGCCCTCTGTTTCAGCCCCTCTGTTTCTCGCCCTCTGTTTCAGCCCCTCTGTTTCTCGCCCTCTGTTTCAGCCCCTCTGTTTCTCGCCCTCTGTTTCAGCCCCTCTGTTTCTTGCCCTCTGTTTCAGCCCCTCTGTTTCAGCCCCTCTGTTTCAGCCCCTCTGTTTCAGTCCCTCTCTTTCTCGCCCTCTGTTTCAGCCCCTCTGTTTCTCGCCCTCTGTTTCAGCCCCTCTGTTTCTCGCCCTCTGTTTCAGCCCCTCTGTTTCTTGCCCTCTGTTTCAGCCCCTCTGTTTCAGCTCCTCTGTTTCAGCCCCTCTGTTTCAGCCCCACTGATTCTCGCCCTCTGTTTCAGCCCCTCTGTTTCTCGCCCTCTGTTTCAGCCCCTCTGTTTCTCGCCCTCTGTTTCAGCCCCTCTGTTTCAGCCCCTCTGTTTCAGCCCCTCTGTTTCTCACCCTCTGTTTCAGCCCCTCTGTTTCTCGCCCTCTGTTTCAGCCCCTCTGTTTCTCGCCCTCTGTTTCAGCCCCTCTGTTTCAGCTCCTATGTTTCAGCCCCTCTGTTTCTCGCCCTCTGTTTCAGCCCCTCTGTTTCAGCCCCTCTGTTTCAGGCTCTCTGTTTCAGCCCGTCTGTTTCAGCCCCTCTGTTTCAGCCCCTCTAATTCACCCCCTCTGTTTCTCGCCCTCTGTTTCAGCCCCTCTGTTTCAGCCCCTCTGTTTCAGCCCCTCTGTTTCAGCCCCTCTGTTTCTCGCCCTCTGTTTCAGCCCCTCTGTTTCAGCCCCTCTGTTTCAGCACCTCCGATTCAGCCCCTCTGTTCCAGCCCCTCTGTTTCAGCCCCTCTGTTTCTCGCCCTCTGTTTCCGCCCCTCTGTTTCTCGCCCTCTGTTTCAGCCCCTCTGTTTCAGCCCCTCTGTTTCAGTCCCTCTCTTTCTCGCCCTCAGTTTCTCGCCCTCTGTTTCAGCCCCTCTGTTTCTCGCCCTCTGTTTCAGCCCCTCTGTTTCTTGCCCTCTGTTTCAGCCCCTCTGTTTCTCGCCCTCTGTTTCAGCCCCTCTGTTTCTTGCCCTCTGTTTCAGCCCCTCTGTTTCAGCCCCTCTGTTTCAGCCCCTATGTTTCAGCCCCTCTGTTTCAGCCCCACTGTTCCTCGCCCTCTGTTTCAGCCCCTCTGTTTCTCGCCCTCTGTTTCAGCCCCTCTGTTTCTCGCCCTCTGTTTCAGCCCCTCTGTTTCTCGCCCTCTGTTTCAGACCCTCTGTTTCAGCCCCTCTGTTTCAGCCCCCCTGTTTCAGCCCCTCTGTTTCTCGCCCTCTGTTTCAGCCCCTCTGTTTCTCGCCCTCTGTTTCAGCCCCTCTGTTTCTCGCCCACCGTTTCAGCCCCTCTAATTCTCGCCCTCTGTTTCAGCCCCTCTGTTTCAGCCCCTCTGTTTCTCGCCCTCTGTTTCAGCCCCTCTGTTTCTCGCCCTCTGTTTCAACCCCCTTGTTTCTCGACCTCTGTTTCAGCCCCTCTGTTTCTCGCCCTCTGTTTCAGACCCTCTGATTCAGCCCCTCTGTTTCAGCCCCTCTGATTCATCCCCTCTGTTTCAGCCCCTCTATTTCAGCCCGTCTGTTTCAGCCCCTCTGTTTCAGCCCCTCTGTTTCTCGCACTCTGTGTCTCGCCCGCTGTTTCAGTCCCTTAGTTTCTCGCCCACTGTTTCAGCCCCTCTGTTTCAGCCCCACTGTGTCAGCCCCTCTGTTTCAGTCCCTCTGTTTCTCGCCCTCTGTTTAAGCCCCTCTATTTCTCGCCTTCTGTTTCAGCCCCTCTGTTTCAGCCCCACTGTGTCAGCCCCTCTGTTTCAGACCCTCTGTTTCTCGCCCTCTGCTTCAGCCCCTCTGTTTCTCGCCCTCTGTTTCAGCCCCTCTGTTTCATTCCCTCTGTTTCTCGCCCTCTGTTTCTCGCCCTCTGTTTCAGCCCCTCTGTTTCTCGCCCTCTGTTTCAGCCCCTCTGTTTCTCGCCCTCTGTTTCAGCCCCTCTGTTTCAGCCCCTCTGTTTCAGCCCCTCTGTTTCTCGCCCTTTGTTTCATCCCCTCTGTTTCTTGCCCTCTGTTTCAGCCCCTCTGTTTCTCGCCCTCCGTTTCAGCCCCTCTGTTTCAGCCCCTCTGTTTCAGCCCCTCTGTTTCAGCCCCTCTGATTCTCGCCCTCTGTTTCAGCCCCTCTGTTTCTCGCCCTCTGTTTCAGACCCTCTGTTTATCACTCTCTGTTTCAGCCCCTCTGATTCAGCCCCTCTGTTTCAGCCCCTCTGATTCATCCCCTCTGTTTCAGCCCCTCTATTTCAGCCTCTCTGTTTCAGCCCCTCTGTTTCTCGCCCTCTGTTTCAGCCCCTCTGTTTCAGCCCCTCTATTTCAGCCCCTCTGTTTCTCGCCCTCTGTTTCAGCCCCTCTGTTTCTCGCCCTCTGTTTCAGCCCCTCTATTTCTCGCCCTCTGTTTCAGCCCCTCTGTTTCAGCCCCACTGTTTCAGCCCCTTTGTTTCAGCCCCTCTGTTTCTCGCCCTCTGTTTCAGCCGCTCTGTTTCTCGCCCTCTGTTTCTGCCCCTCTGTTTCAGCCCCTCTGTTTCAGTCCCTCTGTTTCTCGCCCTCTGTTTCTAGCCCTCTGTTTCAGCCCCTCTGTTTCTCGCCCTCTGTTTCAGCCCTTCTGTTTCAGCCCCTCTGTTTCAGCCCCTCTGTTTCAGCCCCTCTGTTTCTCGCGCTCTGTTTCAGCTCCTCTGTTTCTTGCACTCTGTTTCAGCCACTCTGTTCCTCGCCCTCTGTTTCAGCCTCTCTGTTTCTCGCCCTCTGTTTCAGCTCCTCTGTTTCTCGCCCTCTGTTTCAGCCCCTCTGATTCTCGCCCTCTGTTTCAGCCCCTCTGTTTCAGCCCCTCTGTTTCTCGCCCTCTATTTCAGCCCCTCTGTTTCTCGCCCTCTGTTTCAGCCCTCTGTTTCAGCCCCTCTGTTTCAGCCCCTCTGTTTCAGCCCCTCTGTTTCTCGCCCTCTGTTTCAGCGCCTCTGTTTCTCGCCCTCTGTTTCAGCCCCTCTGTTTCTTGCCCTCTGTTTCAGCCCCTCTGTTTCTCGCCCTCTGTTTCAGCCTCTCTGTTTCTCGCCCTCTGTTTCAGCCCCTCTGTTTCAGCCCCTCTGTTTCAGCCCCTCTGTTTCTCGCCCTCTGTTTCAGCCCCTCTGTTTCTCGCCCTCTGTTTCAGCCCCTCTGTTTCAGCCCCTCTCTTTCAGCCCCACTGATTCTCGCCCTCTGTTTCAGCCCCTCTGTTTCTCGCCCTCTGTTTCAGCCCCTCTGTTTCTCGCCCTCTGTTTCAGCCCCTCTGTTTCAGCCCCTCTGTTTCAGCCCCTCTGTTTCAGCCCCTCTGTTTCTCGCCCTCTGTTTCAGCCCCTCTGTTTCTCGCCCTCTGTTTCAGCCCCTCTGTTTCTCGCCCTCTGTTTCAGCCCCTCTGTTTCTCGCCCTCTGTTTCAGCCCCTCTGTTTCTCGCCCTCTGTTTCAGCCCCTCTGTTTCAGCCCCTCTATTTCAGCCCCTCTGTTTCTCGCCCTCTGTTTCAGCCCCTCTGTTTCTCGCCCTCTGTTTCAGCCCCTCTATTTCTCGCCCTCTGTTTCAGCCCTTCTGTTTCAGCCCCACTGTTTCAGCCCCTTTGTTTCAGCCCCTCTGTTTCTCGCCCTCTGTTTCAGCCGCTCTGTTTCTCGCCCTCTGTTTCTGCCCCTCTGTTTCAGCCCCTCTGTTTCAGTCCCTCTGTTTCTCGCCCTCTGTTTCTAGCCCTCTGTTTCAGCCCCTCTGTTTCTCGCCCTCTGTTTCAGCCCTTCTGTTTCAGCCCCTCTGTTTCAGCCCCTCTGTTTCAGCCCCTCTGTTTCTCGCACTCTGTTTCAGCTCCTCTGTTTCTTGCACTCTGTTTCAGCCACTCTGTTCCTCGCCCTCTGTTTCAGCCTCTCTGTTTCTCGCCCTCTGTTTCAGCTCCTCTGTTTCTCGCCCTCTGTTTCAGCCCCTCTGATTCTCGCCCTCTGTTTCAGCCCCTCTGTTTCAGCCCCTCTGTTTCTCGCCCTCTATTTCAGCCCCTCTGTTTCTCGCCCTCTGTTTCAGCCCTCTGTTTCAGCCCCTCTGTTTCAGCCCCTCTGTTTCAGCCCCTCTGTTTCTCGCCCTCTGTTTCAGCCCCTCTGTTTCTCGCCCTCTGTTTCAGCCCCTCTGTTTCTTGCCCTCTGTTTCAGCCCCTCTGTTTCTCGCCCTCTGTTTCAGCCTCTCTGTTTCTCGCCCTCTGTTTCAGGCCCTCTGTTTCAGCCCCTCTGTTTCAGTCCCTCTCTTTCTCGCCCTCTGTTTCAGCCCCTCTGTTTCTCGCCCTCTGTTTCAGCCCCTCTGTTTCTCGCCCTCTGTTTCAGCCCCTCTGTTTCTTGCCCTCTGTTTCAGCCCCTCTGTTTCAGCCCCTCTGTTTCAGCCCCTCTGTTTCAGCCCCACTGATTCACGCCCTCTGTTTCAGCCCCTCTGTTTCTCGCCCTCTGTTTCAGCCCCTCTGTTTCTCGCCCTCTGTTTCAGCCCCTCTGTTTCAGCCCCTCTGTTTCAGCCCCTCTGTTTCAGCCCCTCTGTTTCTCGCCCTCTGTTTCAGCCCCTCTGTTTCTCGCCCTCTGTTTCAGCCCCTCTGTTTCAGCTCCTATGTTTCAGCCCCTCTGTTTCTCGCCCTCTGTTTCAGCCCCTCTGTTTCAGCCCCTCTGTTTCAGGCTCTCTGTTTCATCCCGTCTGTTTCAGCCCGTCTGTTTCAGCCCCTCTGATTCACCCCCTCTGTTTCTCGCCCTCTGTTTCAGCCCCTCTGTTTCAGCCCCTCTGTTTCAGCCCCTCTGTTTCAGCCCCTCTGTTTCTCGCCCTCTGTTTCAGCCCCTCTGTTTCAGCCCCTCTGTTTCAGCACCTCTGATTCAGCCCCTCTGTTCCAGCCCCTCTGTTTCAGCCCCTCTGATTCAGCCCCTCTGTTTCTCGCCCTCTGTTTCCGCCCCTCTGTTTCTCGCCCTCTTTTTCAGCCCCTCTGTTTCAGTCCCTCTCTTTCTCGCCCTCAGTTTCTCGCCCTCTGTTTCAGCCCCTCTGTTTCTCGCCCTCTGTTTCAGCCCCTCTGTTTCTCGCCCTCTGTTTCAGCCCCTCTGTTTCTCGCCCTCTGTTTCAGCCCCTCTGTTTCTTGCCCACTGTTTCAGCCCCTCTGTTTCAGCCCCTCTGTTTCAGCCCCTCTGTTTCAGCCCCACTGTTTCTCGCCCTCTGTTTCAGCCCCTCTGTTTCTCGCCCTCTGTTTCAGCCCCTCTGTTTCTCGCCCTCTGTTTCAGCCCCTCTGTTCCTCGCCCTCTGTTTCAGACCCTCTGTTTCAGCCCCTCTGTTTCAGCCCCCCTGTTTCAGACCCTCTGTTTCTCGCCCTCTGTTTCAGCCCCTCTGTTTCTCGCCCACCGTTTCAGCCCCTCTAATTCTCGCCCTCTGTTTCAGCCCCTCTGTTTCAGCCCCTCTGTTTCAGCCCCTCTGTTTCAGCCCCTCTGTTTCTCGCCCTCTGTTTCAGCCCCTCTGTTTCTCGCCCTCTGTTTCAACCCCCTTGTTTCTCGACCTCTGTTTCAGCCCCTCTGTTTCTCGCCCTCTGTTTCAGACCCTCTGATTCAGCCCCTCTGTTTCAGCCCCTCTGATTCATCCCCTCTGTTTCAGCCCCTCTATTTCAGCCCGTCTGTTTCAGCCCCTCTGTTTCAGCCCCTCTGTTTCTCGCACTCTGTGTCTCGCCCGCTGTTTCAGTCCCTTTGTTTCTCGCCCACTGTTTCAGCCCCTCTGTTTCAGCCTCACTGTGTCAGCCCCTCTGTTTCAGCCCCTCTGTTTCTCGCCCTCTGTTTCAGCCCCTCTGTTTCTCGCCCTCTGTTTCAGCCCCTCTGTTTCTCGCCCTCTGTTTCAGCCCCTCTGTTTCATTCCCTCTATTTCTCGCCCTCTGTTTCTCGCCCTCTGTTTCAGCCCCTCTGTTTCTCGCCCTCTGTTTCAGCCCCTCTGTTTCTCGCCCTCTGTTTCAGCCCCTCTGTTTCAGCCCCTCTGTTTCTCGCCCTCTGTTTCAGCCCCTCTGTTTCAGCCCCTCTGTTTCTCGCCCTCTGTTTCATCCCCTCTGTTTCTTGCCCTCTGTTTCAGCCCCTCTGTTTCTCGCCCTCTGTTTCAGCCCCTCTGTTTCTCGCCCTCTGTTTCAGCCCCTCTGTTTCTCGCCCTCTGTTTCAGCCCCTCTGTTTCAGCCCCTCTGTTTCAGCCCCTCTGTTTCTCGCCCTCTGTTTCATCCCCTCTGTTTCTTGCCCTCTGTTTAAGCCCCTCTGATTCCCGCCCTCTGTTTCAGCCCCTCTGTTTCTCGCCCTCTGTTTCAGACCCTCTGTTTATCACCCTCTGTTTCAGCCCCTCTGATTCAGCCCCTCTGTTTCAGCCCCTCTGATTCATCCACTCTGTTTCAGCCCCTCTATTTCAGCCTCTCTGTTTCAGCCCCTCTGATTCAGCCCCTCTGTTTCAGGCTCTCTGTTTCAGCCCATCTGTTTCAGCCCCTCTGTTTCAGCCCCTCTGTTTCTCGCACTCTGTTTCTCGACCGCTGTTTCAGTCCCTTAGTTTCTCGCCCACTGTTTCAGCCCCTCTGTTTCAGCCCCTCTGATTGAGCCCCTCTGATTCAGCCCCGCTGTTTCTCGCCCTCTGTTTCAGCCCCTCTGTTTCTGCCCCTCTGTTTCAACCCCTCTGTTTCAGCCCCTCTGTTTCAGCCCCTCCGATTCAGCCCCTCTGTTTCAGCCCCTCTGTTTCAGCCCCTCTGTTTCAGCCCTCTGTTTCAGCCCCTATGTTTCGCACCCTCTGTTTCAGCCCCTCTGTTTCTCGCCCTCTGTTTCAGCCCCTCTGTTTCAGCCCCTCTGTTTCTCGCCCTCTGTTTCAGCCCCTCTGTTTCTCGCCCTCTGTTTCAGCCCCTCTGTTTCAGCCCCACTGTTTCTCGCCCTCTGTTTCTGCCCCTCTGATTCTCGCCCTCTGTTTCAGCCCCTCTGTTTCTCGCCTTCTGTTTCAGCCCCTCTGATTCAGCCCCTCTGTTTCAGCCCCTCTGATTCAGCCGCTCTGCTTCAGCCCCTCTGTTTCTCGCCCTCTGTTTCAGCCCCTCTGTTTCAGCCCTTCTGTTTCAGCCACTCTGTTTCAGCCCCTCTGTTTCTTGCCCTCTGTTTCTCGCACTCTGTTTCAGCCTCTCTGTTTCTCGCCCTCTGTTTCAGCCCCTCTGATTCGCACTCTCTGTTTCAGCCCCTCTGATTCAGCTCCTCTGTTTCTCACCCTCTGTTTCAGCCCCTCTGTTTCTCGCCCTCTGTTTCAGCCCCTCTGTTTCTCGCCCTCTGTTTCAGCCCCTCTGTTTCAGACCCTCTATTTCAGCCCCTCTGTTTCTCGCCCTCTGTTTCAGCCCCTCTATTTCTCGCCCTCTGTTTCAGCCCCTCTGTTTCAGCCCCACTGTTTCAGCCCCTTTGTTTCAGCCCCTCTGTTTCTCGCCCTCTGTTTCAGCCGCTCTGTTTCTCGCCCTCTGTTTCTGCCCCTCTGTTTCAGCCCCTCTGTTTCAGTCCCTCTGTTTCTCGCCCTCTGTTTCTAGCCCTCTGTTTCAGCCCCTCTGTTTCTCGCCCTCTGTTTCAGTCCTTCTGTTTCAGCCCCTCTGTTTCAGCCCCTCTGTTTCAGCCCCTCTGTTTCAGCCCCTCTGTTTCTCGCACTCTGTGTCTCGCCCGCTGTTTCAGTCCCTTTGTTTCTCGCCCACTGTTTCAGCCCCTCTGTTTCAGCCTCACTGTGTCAGCCCCTCTGTTTCAGCCCCTCTGTTTCTCGCCCTCTGTTTCAGCCCCTCTGTTTCTCGCCCTCTGTTTCAGCCCCTCTGTTTCTCGCCCTCTGTTTCAGCCCCTCTGTTTCATTCCCTCTATTTCTCGCCCTCTGTTTCTCGCCCTCTGTTTCAGCCCCTCTGTTTCTCGCCCTCTGTTTCAGCCCCTCTGTTTCTCGCCCTCTGTTTCAGCCCCTCTGTTTCAGCCCCTCTGTTTCTCGCCCTCTGTTTCAGCCCCTCTGTTTCAGCCCCTCTGTTTCAGCCCCTCTGTTTCTCGCCCTCTGTTTCATCCCCTCTGTTTCTTGCCCTCTGTTTCAGCCCCTCTGTTTCTCGCCCTCTGTTTCAGCCCCTCTGTTTCTCGCCCTCTGTTTCAGCCCCTCTGTTTCTCGCCCTCTGTTTCAGCCCCTCTGTTTCAGCCCCTCTGTTTCAGCCCCTCTGTTTCTCGCCCTCTGTTTCATCCCCTCTGTTTCTTGCCCTCTGTTTCAGCCCCTCTGATTCCCGCCCTCTGTTTCAGCCCCTCTGTTTCTCGCCCTCTGTTTCAGACCCTCTGTTTATCACCTTCTGTTTCAGCCCCTCTGATTCAGCCCCTCTGTTTCAGCCCCTCTGATTCATCCACTCTGTTTCAGCCCCTCTATTTCAGCCTCTCTGTTTCAGCCCCTCTGATTCAGCCCCTCTGTTTCAGGCTCTCTGTTTCAGCCCGTCTGTTTCAGCCCCTCTGTTTCAGCCCCTCTGTTTCTCGCACTCTGTTTCTCGACCGCTGTTTCAGTCCCTTAGTTTCTCGCCCACTGTTTCAGCCCCTCTGTTTCAGCCCCTCTGATTGAGCCCCTCTGATTCAGCCCCGCTGTTTCTCGCCCTCTGTTTCAGCCCCTCTGTTTCTGCCCCTCTGTTTCAACCCCTCTGTTTCAGCCCCTCTGTTTCAGCCCCTCCGATTCAGCCCCTCTGTTTCAGCCCCTCTGTTTCAGCCCCTCTGTTTCAGCCCTCTGTTTCAGCCCCTATGTTTCGCACCCTCTGTTTCAGCCCCTCTGTTTCTCGCCCTCTGTTTCAGCCCCTCTGTTTCAGCCCCTCTGTTTCTCGCCCTCTGTTTCAGCCCCTCTGTTTCTCGCCCTCTGTTTCAGCCCCTCTGTTTCAGCCCCACTGTTTCTCGCCCTCTGTTTCTGCCCCTCTGATTCTCGCCCTCTGTTTCAGCCCCTCTGTTTCTCGCCTTCTGTTTCAGCCCCTCTGATTCAGCCCCTCTGTTTCAGCCCCTCTGATTCAGCCGCTCTGCTTCAGCCCCTCTATTTCTCGCCCTCTGTTTCAGCCCCTCTGTTTCAGCCCTTCTGTTTCAGCCACTCTGTTTCAGCCCCTCTGTTTCTTGCCCTCTGTTTCTCGCACTCTGTTTCAGCCTCTCTGTTTCTCGCCCTCTGTTTCAGCCCCTCTGATTCGCACTCTCTGTTTCAGCCCCTCTGATTCAGCTCCTCTGTTTCTCGCCCTCTGTTTCAGCCCCTCTGTTTCTCGCCCTCTGTTTCAGCACCTCTGTTTCTCGCCCTCTGTTTCAGCCCCTCTGTTTCAGACCCTCTATTTCAGCCCCTCTGTTTCTCGCCCTCTGTTTCAGCCCCTCTATTTCTCGCCCTCTGTTTCAGCCCCTCTGTTTCAGCCCCACTGTTTCAGCCCCTTTGTTTCAGCCCCTCTGTTTCTCGCCCTCTGTTTCAGCCGCTCTGTTTCTCGCCCTCTGTTTCTGCCCCTCTGTTTCAGCCCCTCTGTTTCAGTCCCTCTGTTTCTCGCCCTCTGTTTCTAGCCCTCTGTTTCAGCCCCTCTGTTTCTCGCCCTCTGTTTCAGTCCTTCTGTTTCAGCCCCTCTGTTTCAGCCCCTCTGTTTCAGCCCCTCTGTTTCAGCCCCTCTGTTTCTCGCCCTCTGTTACAGCTCCTCTGTTTCTTGCACTCTGTTTCAGCCACTCTGTTCCTCGCCCTCTGTTTCAGCCTCTCTGTTTCTCGCCCTCTGTTTCAGCTCCTCTGTTTCTCGCCCTCTGTTTCAGCCCCTCTGATTCTCGCCCTCTGTTTCAGCCCCTCTGTTTCTCGCCCTCTATTTCAGCCCCTCTGTTTCTCGCCCTCTGTTTCAGCCCCTCTGTTTCTCGCCCTCTGTTTCAGCCCTCTGTTTCAGCCCCTCTGTTTCAGCCCCTCTGTTTCAGCCCCTCTGTTTCTCGCCCTCTGTTTCAGCCCCTCTGTTTCTCGCCCTCTGTTTCAGCCCCTCTGTTTCTCGCCCTCTGTTTCAGCCCCTCTGTTTCTCGCCCTCTGTTTCAGCCTCTCTGTTTCTCGCCCTCTGTTTCAGCCCCTCTGTTTCAGCCCCTCTGTTTCTCGCCCTCTGTTTCAGCCCCTCTGTTTCTCGCCCTCTGTTTCAGCCCCTCTGTTGCTCGCCCTCTGTTTCAGTCCCTCTGTTTCTTGCCCTCTTTTTCAGCCCCTCTGTTTCAGACCCTCTGTTTCAGCCCCTCTGTTTCAGCCCCACTGATTCTCGCCCTCTGTTTCAGCCCCTCTGTTTCAGCCCCTCTGTTTCAGCACCTCCGATTCAGCCCCTCTGTTCCAGACCCTCTGTTTCAGCGCCTCTGTTTCTCGCCCTCTATTTCAGCCCCTCTGTTTCTCGCTCTCTGTTTCAGCCCCTCTGTTTCAGCCCCTCTGTTTCAGCACCTCTGTTTCAGCTCCTCTGTTTCTCGCCCTCTGTTTCTGCCCCTCTGATTCTCGCCCTCTGTTTCAGCCCCTCTGTTTCTCGCCTTCTGTTTCAGCCCCTCTGATTCAGCCCCTCTGTTTCAGCCCCTCTGATTCAGCCGCTCTGCTTCAGCCCCTCTGTTTCTCGCCCTCTGTTTCAGCCCCTCTGTTTCAGCCCTTCTGTTTCAGCCACTCTGTTTCAGCCCCTCTGTTTCTTGCCCTCTGTTTCTCGCACTCTGTTTCAGCCTCTCTGTTTCTCGCCCTCTGTTTCAGCCCCTCTGATTCGCACTCTCTGTTTCAGCCCCTCTGATTCAGCTCCTCTGTTTCTCGCCCTCTGTTTCAGCCCCTCTGTTTCTCGCCCTCTGTTTCAGCCCCTCTGTTTCTCGCCCTCTGTTTCAGCCCCTCTGTTTCAGACCCTCTATTTCAGCCCCTCTGTTTCTCGCCCTCTGTTTCAGCCCCTCTATTTCTCGCCCTCTGTTTCAGCCCCTCTGTTTCAGCCCCACTGTTTCAGCCCCTTTGTTTCAGCCCCTCTGTTTCTCGCCCTCTGTTTCAGCCGCTCTGTTTCTCGCCCTCTGTTTCTGCCCCTCTGTTTCAGCCCCTCTGTTTCAGTCCCTCTGTTTCTCGCCCTCTGTTTCTAGCCCTCTGTTTCAGCCCCTCTGTTTCTCGCCCTCTGTTTCAGTCCTTCTGTTTCAGCCCCTCTGTTTCAGCCCCTCCGTTTCAGCCCCTCTGTTTCAGCCCCTCTGTTTCTCGCCCTCTGTTACAGCTCCTCTGTTTCTTGCACTCTGTTTCAGCCACTCTGTTCCTCGCCCTCTGTTTCAGCCTCTCTGTTTCTCGCCCTCTGTTTCAGCTCCTCTGTTTCTCGCCCTCTGTTTCAGCCCCTCTGATTCTCGCCCTCTGTTTCAGCCCCTCTGTTTCTCGCCCTCTATTTCAGCCCCTCTGTTTCTCGCCCTCTGTTTCAGCCCCTCTGTTTCTCGCCCTCTGTTTCAGCCCTCTGTTTCAGCCCCTCTGTTTCAGCCCCTCTGTTTCAGCCCCTCTGTTTCTCACCCTCTGTTTCAGCCCCTCTGTTTCTCGCCCTCTGTTTCAGCCCCTCTGTTTCTCGCCCTCTGTTTCAGCCCCTCTGTTTCTCGCCCTCTGTTTCAGCCTCTCTGTTTCTCGCCCTCTGTTTCAGCCCCTCTGTTTCAGCCCCTCTGTTTCTCGCCCTCTGTTTCAGCCCCTCTGTTTCTCGCCCTCTGTTTCAGCCCCTCTGTTGCTCGCCCTCTGTTTCAGTCCCTCTGTTTCTTGCCCTCTGTTTCAGCCCCTCTGTTTCAGACCCTCTGTTTCAGCCCCTCTGTTTCAGCCCCACTGATTCTCGCCCTCTGTTTCAGCCCCTCTGTTTCTCGCCCTCTGTTTCAGCCCCTCTGTTTCTCGCCCTCTGTTTCAGCCCCACTGTTTCAGCTCCTCTGTTTCAGCCCCTCTGTTTCTCGCCCTCTGTTTCAGCCCCTCTGTTTCAGCCCCTCTGTTTCAGCACCTCCGATTCAGCCCCTCTGTTCCAGCCCCTCTGCTTCAGCCCCTCTGTTTCTCGCCCTCTGTTTCCGCCCCTCTGTTTCTCGCCCTCTGTTTCAGCCCCTCTGTTTCAGCCCCTCTGTTTCAGTCCCTCTCTTTCTCGCCCTCAGTTTCTCGCCCTCTGTTTCAGCCCCTCTGTTTCTCGCCCTCTGTTTCAGCCCCTCTGTTTCTCGCCCTCTGTTTCAGCCCCTCTGTTTCTCGCCCTCTGTTTCAGCCCCTCTGTTTCTTGCCCTCTGTTTCAGCCCCTCTGTTTCAGCCCCTCTGTTTCAGCCCCTCTGTTTCAGCCCCTCTGTTTCAGCCCCTCTGTTTCAGCCCTTCTGTTTCAGCCACTCTGTTTCAGCCCCTCTGTTTCTTGCCCTCTGTTTCAGCCCCTCTGATTCGCACTCTCAGTTTCAGCCCCTCTGTTTCTCGCCCTCTGTTTCTGCCCCTCTGTTTCTCACCCTCTGTTTCAGCCCCTCTGTTTCTCGCCCTCTGTTTCAGCCCCTCTGATTCAGCCCCTCTGTTTCAGCCCCTCTGAATCAGCCCCTCTGTTTCAGCCCCTCTGTTTGAGCCTCTCTGTTTCTCGCCCTCTGTTTCAGCCCCTCTGTTCCTCACCCTCTGTTTTAGCCCCTCTGTTTCAGCCCCTCTGTTTCTCGCCTTCTGTTTCAGCCCCTCTGTTTCTCGCCCTCTGTTTCAGCCACTCTGATTCAGCTCCTCTGTTTCTCGCCCTCTGTTTCAGCCCCTCTGTTTCTCGCCCTCTGTTTCAGCCCCTCTGTTTCTCGCCCTCTGTTTCAGCCCCTCTGTTTCAGCCCCTCTATTTCAGCCCCTCTGTTTCTCGCCCTCTGTTTCAGCCCCTCTGTTTCTCGCCCTCTGTTTCAGCCCCTCTATTTCTCGCCCTCTGTTTCAGCCCCTCTGTTTCAGCCCCACTGTTTCAGCCCCTTTGTTTCAGCCCCTCTGTTTCTCGCCCTCTGTTTCAGCCGCTCTGTTTCTCGCCCTCTGTTTCTGCCCCTCTGTTTCAGCCCCTCTGTTTCAGTCCCTCTGTTTCTCGCCCTCTGTTTCTAGCACTCTGTTTCAGCCCCTGTGTTTCTCGCCCTCTGTTTCAGCCCTTCTGTTTCAGCCCCTCTGTTTCAGCCCCTCTGTTTCAGCCCCTCTGTTTCAGCCCCTCTGTTTCTCGCCCTCTGTTTCAGCTCCTCTGTTTCTTGCACTCTGTTTCAGCCACTCTGTTCCTCGCCCTCTGTTTCAGCCTCTCTGTTTCTCGCCCTCTGTTTCAGCTCCTCTGTTTCTCGCCCTCTGTTTCAGCCCCTCTGATTCTCGCCCTCTGTTTCAGCCCCTCTGTTTCTCGCCCTCTGTTTCAGCCCCTCTGTTTCTCGCCCTCTGTTTCAGCCCTCTGTTTCAGCCCCTCTGTTTCAGCCCCTCTGTTTCAGCCCCTCTGTTTCTCGCCCTCTGTTTCAGCCCCTCTGTTTCTCGCCCTCTGTTTCAGCCCCTCTGTTTCTTGCCCTCTGTTTCAGCCCCTCTGTTTCTCGCCCTCTGTTTCAGCCTCTCTGTTTCTCGCCCTCTGTTTCAGCCCCTCTGTTTCAGCCCCTCTGTTTCAGCCCCACTGATTCTCGCCCTCTGTTTCAGCCCCTCTGTTTCTCGCCCTCTATTTCAGCCCCTCTGTTTCTCGCCCTCTGTTTCAGCCCCTCTGTTTTAGCCCCTCTGTTTCAGCCCCTCTGTTTCTCGCCCTCTGTTTCAGCCCCTCTGTTTCTCGCCCTCTGTTTCAGCCCCTCTGTTTCTCGCCCTCTGTTTCAGCCCCTCTGTTTCAGCTCCTCTGTTTCAGCCCCTCTGTTTCTCGCCCTCTGTTTCAGCCCCTCTGTTTCAGCCCCTCTGTTTCTCGACCTCTGTTTCAGCCCCTCTGTTTCTCGCCCTCTGTTTCATACCCTCTGATTCAGCCCCTCTGTTTCAGCCCCTCTGATTCATACCCTCTGTTTCAGCCACTCTATTTCAGACCCTCTGTTTCAGCCCCTCTGATTCAGCCCCTCTGTTTCAGGCTCTCTGTTTCAGCCCGTCTGTTTCAGCCCCTCTGTTTCAGCCCCTCTGATTCTCGCACTCTGTGTCTCGCCCGCTGTTTCAGTCCCTTAGTTTCTCGCCCACTGTTTCAGCCCCTCTGTTTCAGCCCCTCTGATTCACCCCCTCTGTTTCTCGCCCTCTGTTTCAGCCCCTCTGTTTCAGCCCCTCTGTTTCTGCCCCTCTGTTTCAGCCCCTCTGTTTCTCGCCCTCTGTTTCAGCCCCTCTGTTTCTGCCCCTCTGTTTCACCCCCTCTGTTTCTCGCCCTCTGTTTCAGCCCCTCTGTTTCAGCCCCTCTGTTTCTGCCCCTCTGTTTCAGCCCCTCTGTTTCTCGCCCTCTGTTTCAGCCCCTCTGTTTCTCGCCCTCTGTTTCTCGCCCTCTGTTTCAGCCCCTCTGTTTCTCGCCCTCTGTTTCAGCCCCTCTGTTTCTCGCCCTCTGTTTCAGCCCCTCTGATTCAGCCCCTCTGTTTCAGCCCCTCTGATTCATCCCCTCTGTTTCAGCCCCTCTATTTAAGCCCCTCTGTTTCAGCCCCTCTGATTCAGCCCCTCTGTTTCAGGCTCTCTGTTTCAGCCCGTCTGTTTCAGCCCCTCTGTTTCAGCCTCTCTGTTTCTCGCACTCTGTTTCTCACCCGCTGTTTCAGTCCCTTAGTTTCTCGCCCACTGTTTCAGCCCCTCTGTTTCAGCCCCTCTGTTTCGGCCCCTCTGTTTCAGCCCCTCTGTTTCTCGCCCTCTGTTTCAGCCCCTCTGTTTCAGCCCCTCTGTTTCAGCCCTTCCGATTCAGCCCCTCTGTTTCAGCCACTCTGTTTCAGCCCCTCTGTTTCAGCCCCTCTGTTTCTCTCCCTCTGTTTCAGCCCCTCTGTTTCTCGCCCTCTGTTTCAGACCCTCTGTTTCTCGCCCTCTGTTTCAGCCCCTCTGTTTCAGCCCATCTGTTTCTCGCACTCTGTTTCAGCCCCTCTGTTTCTCGCCTTCTGTTTCTGCCCCTCTGTTTCTCGCCCTCTGTTTCAGCCCCTCTGTTTCTCGCCCTCTGTTTCAGCCCCTCTGATTCAGCCCCTCTGTTTCAGCCCCTCTGATTCAGCCCCTCTGATTCAGCCCCTCTGTTTCTCGCCCTCTGTTTCAGCCCCTCTGTTTCTCGCCCTCTGTTTCAGCCCCTCTGTTTCTCGCCCTCTGTTTCAGCCCCTCTGTTTCAGCCACTCTGTTTCAGCCCCTCTATTTCTCGCCCTCTGTTTCAGCCCCTCTGTTTCTCGCCCTCTGTTTCAGCCCCTCTGTTTCTCGCCCTCTGTTTCAGCCCCTCTGTTTCAGCCCCACTGTTTCAGCCCCTTTGTTTCAGCCACTCTGTTTCTTGCCCTCTGTTTCAGCCCCTTTGTTTCAGTCCCTCTGTTTCTCGCCCTCTGTTTCTGGCCCTCTCTTTCAGCCCCTCTGTTTCTCGCCCTCTGTTTAAGCCCTTCTGGTTCAGCCCCTCTGTTTCAGCCCCTCTGTTTCAGCCCCTCTGTTTCAGCCCCTCTGTTTCAGCCCCACTGTTTCTCGCCCTCTGTTTCAGCCCCTGTGTTTCTCGCCCTCTGTTTCAGCCTCTCTGTTTCTCGCCCTCTGTTTCAGCTCCTCTGTTTCAGCCCCTCTGTTTCAGCCCCTCTGTTTCTCGCCCTCAGTTTCAGCACCTCTGTTTCAGCTCCTCTGTTTCAGCCCCTCTGTTTCAGCCCCTCTTTTTCTCGCTCTCTGTTTCAGCCCCTCTGTTTCAGCCCCTCTGTTTCAGCCCCTCTGTTTCTCGCCCTCTGTTTCAGCCCCTCGGTTTCTCGCCCTCTATTTCTCGCCCTCTGTTTCAGCCCCTCTGTTTCTCGCCCTCTGTTTCAGCCCCTCTGTTTCTCGCCCTCTGTTTCAGCCCCTCTGTTTCAGCCCCTCTGTTTCAGCCCCTCCGTTTCTCGTCCTCTGTTTCAGCCTCTCTGTTTCTCGCGCTCTGTTTCAGCTCCTCTGTTTCAGCCCCTCTGTTTCAGCCCCTCTGTTTCTCGCCCTCTGTTTCAGCCCCTCTGTTTCAGCTCCTCTGTTTCAGCCCCTCTGTTTCAGCCCCTCTGTTTCTCGCACTCTGTTTCTCGCACACTGTTTCAGTCCCTTAGTTTCTCGCCCACTGTTTCAGCCCCTCTGTTTCAGCCCCTCTGATTCAGCCCCTCTGATTCAGCCCCTCTGTTTCTCGCCCTCTGTTTCAGCCCCTCTGTTTCAGCTCCTCTGTTTCTGCCCCTCTGTTTCAGCCCCTCTGTTTCTCGCCCTCTTTTCAGCCCCTCTGTTTCAGCCCCTCTGTTTCAGCCCCTCCGATTCAGCCCCTCTGTTTCAGCCCCTCTGTTTCAGCCCCTCTGTTTCTCGCCCTCTGTTTCAGCCACTCTGTTTCTCGCCCTCTGTTTCAGCCCCTCTGTTTCTCCCCTTCTGTTTCAGCCCCTCTGTTTCAGCCCCACTGTGTCAGCCCCTCTGTTTCAGCCCCTCTATTTCTCGCCCTCTGTTTCAGCCCCTCTGTTTCTCGCCCTCTGTTTCAGCCCCTCTGTTTCTCGCCCTCTGTTTCAGCCCCTCTGTTTCAGCCCCACTGTTTCAGTCACTCTGTTTCTCGCCCTCTGTTTCTCGCCCTCTGTTTCAGCCCCTATCTTTCTCGCCCTCTGTTTCAGCCCCTCTGTTTCCCGTCCTCTGTTTAAGCCCCTCTGTTTCAGCCCCTCTGTTTCAATCCCTCTGTTTCTCGCCCTCTGTTTCAGCCCCTCTGTTTCTTGCCCTCTGCTTCAGCCCCTCTGTTTCTCGCCCTCTGTTTCAGCCTCACTGTTTCAGCCCCTCTGTTTAAGCCCCTCTGTTTCTCGCCCTCTGTTTCAGACCCTCTGTTTCTCGCCCTCTGTTTCAGCCCCTCTGATTCAGCCCCTCTGTTTCAGCCCCTCTGATTCATCCCCTCTCTTTCAGCCCCTCTATTTCAGCCCCTCTGTTTCAGACCCTCTGATACAGCCCCTCTGTTTCAGGCTCTCTGTTTCAGCCCGTCTGTTTCAGCCCCTCTGTTTCAGCCCCTCTGTTTCTCGCACTCTGTTTCTCGCCCGCTGTTTCAGTCCCTTAGTTTCTCGCCCACTGTTTCAGCCCCTCTGTTTCAGCCCCTCTGTTTCGTCCCCTCTGTTTCAGCCCCTCTGTTTCTCGCCCTCTGTTTCAGCCCCTCTGATTCAGGCCCTCTGTTTCAGCCCCTCTGATTCATCCCCTCTGCTTCAGCCCATCTATTTCAGCCCCTCTGTTTCAGCCCCTCTGTTTCTCGCACTCTGTTTCTCGCCCGCTGTTTCAGTCCCTTAGTTTCTCGCCCACTGTTTCAGCCCCTCTGTTTCAGCCCCTCTGTTTCGTCCCCTCTGTTTCAGCCCCTCTGTTTCTCGCCCTCTGTTTCAGCCCCTCTGATTCAGGCCCTCTGTTTCAGCCCCTCTGATTCATCCCCTCTGCTTCAGCCCATCTATTTCAGCCCCTCTGTTTCAGCCCCTCTGATTCAGCCCCTCTGATTCAGCCCCTCTGAATCAGCCCCTCTGATTCAGCCCCTCTGATTCAGCCCCTCTGTTTCAGCCCCTCTATTTCAGCTCCTCTGTTTCTCGCCCTCTGTTTCAGCCCCTCTGTTTCTCGCACTCTGTTTCAGCCCCTCTGTTTCAGCCCCTCTGTTTCAGCCCATCTGTTTCTCGCCCTCTGTTTCAGCCCCTCTGTTTCTCGCCCGCTGTTTCAGTCCCTTAGTTTCTCGCCCACTGTTTCAGCCCCTCTGTTTCAGCCCCTCTGTTTCGTCCCCTCTGTTTCAGCCCCTCTGTTTCTCGCCCTCTGTTTCAGCCCCTCTGATTCAGGCCCTCTGTTTCAGCCCCTCTGATTCATCCCCTCTGCTTCAGCCCATCTATTTCAGCCCCTCTGTTTCAGCCCCTCTGATTCAGCCCCTCTGATTCAGCCCCTCTGAATCAGCCCCTCTGATTCAGCCCCTCTGTTTCAGCCCCTCTGTTTCAGCCCCTCTATTTCAGCTCCTCTGTTTCTCGCCCTCTGTTTCAGCCCCTCTGTTTCTCGCACTCTGTTTCAGCCCCTCTGTTTCAGCCCCTCTGTTTCAGCCCATCTGTTTCTCGCCCTCTGTTTCAGCCCCTCTGTTTCTCGCCCTCTGTTTCAGCCCCTCTGTTTCTCGCCCTCTGTTTCAGCCCCTCTGTTTCTCGCCCTCTGTTTCAGCCCCTCTGTTTCTCGTCCTCCGTTTCAGCCCCTCTGTTTCAGCCCCTCTGTTTCAGCCCCTCTGTTTCAGCCCCTCTGTTTCTCGCCCTCTGTTTCAGCCCCTCTGTTTCTTGCCCTCTGTTTCAGCCCCTCTGTTTCTCGCCCTCTGTTTCAGCCCCTCTGTTTCAGCCCCTCTGTTTAAGCCCCTCTGTTTCTCGCCCTCTGTTTCAGCCTCTCTGTTTCTCGCCCTCTGTTTCAGCCCCTCTGTTTCTCGCCCTCTGTTTCAGCCCCTCTGATTCAGGCCCTCTGTTTCAGCCCCTCTGATTCATCCCCTCTGCTTCAGCCCGTCTGTTTCAGCCCCTCTGTTTCAGCCCCTCTGATTCAGCCCCTCTGATTCAGCCCCTCTGAATCAGCCCCTCTGATTCAGCCCCTCTGTTTCAGCCCCTCTATTTCAGCTCCTCTGTTTCTCGCCCTCTGTTTCAGCCCCTCTGTTTCTCACCCTCTGTTTCAGCCCCTCTGTTTCAGCCCCGCTGTTTCTCGAACTCTGTTTCAGCCCCTCTGTTTCTCGCCCTCTGTTTCAGCCCCTCTGATTCAGCCCCTCTGTTTCTCGCCCTCTGTTTCTCGCCCTCTTTTTCAGCCCCTCTATTTCTTGCCCTCTGTTTCAGCCCCTCTGTTTCAGCCCCTCTGTTTCAGCGCCTCTGTTTCTCGCCCTCTGTTTCAGCCCCTCTGTTTCTCACCCTCTGTTTCAGCCCCTCTGTTTCTCGCCCTCTGATTCAGTACCCTCTATTTCTCGCACTCTGTTTCAGCCCCTCTGTTTCAGCCCCACTGTTTCAGCCCCTCTGTTTCAGCCCCTCTGTTTCTCGCCCTCTCTTTCAGCCCCTCTGTTTCTCGCCCTCTGTTTCAGCCCCTCTGTTTCTCGCCCTCTGTTTCTCGCCCTCTGTTTCAGCCCCTCTGTTTCTGTCGCTCTGTTTCTCGCCCTTTGTTTCTCGCCTTCTGTTTCAGCCCCTCTGTTTCTCGCCCTCTGTTTCAGCCCCTCTGTTTCAGCCTCTCTGATTCTCGCCCTCTGTTTCAGCCCCTCTGTTTCCTGCCCTCTGTTTCAGCCCCTCTGTTTCTCGCCCTCTGTTTCAGCCACTCTGTTTCTCGCCCTCTGTTTCAGCCCCTCTGTTTCTCGCCCTCTGTTTCAGCCCCTCTGTTTCAGCCCCTCTGTTTCAGCCCCTCCCTTTCTCGCCCTCTGTTTCAGCCCCTCTGTTTCTCGCCCTCTGTTTCAGCCCCTCTGTTTCTCGCCCTCTGTTTCAGTCCCTCTGTTTCGCGCTCTCTGTTTCAGCCCCTCTGTTTCAGTCCCTCTGTTTCTCGCCCTCTGTTTCTGCCCGTCTGTTTCTCGCCCTCTGTTTCAGCCCCTCTGTTTCTCGCCCTCTGTTTCAGCCCCTCTGTTTCTCGCCCTCTGTTTCAGACCCTCTGATTCAGCCCCTCTGTTTCAGCCCCTCTGAATCAGCCCCTCTGATTCAGCCCCTCTGTTTCAGCCCCTCTGTTTCAGCCCCTCTGTTTCTCGCCCTCTGTTTCAGCCCCTCTGTTTCAGCCCCACTCTGTCAGCCCCTCTGTTTCAGCCACTCTATTTCTCGCCCTCTGTTTCAGCCCCTCTGTTTCAGCCCCACTGTATCAGCCCCTCTCTTTCTGCCCCTCTGTTTCTCGCCCTCTGCTTCAGCCCCTCTGTTTCTCGCCCTCTGTTTCAGCCCCTCTGTTTCAGTCCCTCTGTTTCAGTCCCTCTGTTTCTCGCCCTCTGTTTCTCGCCCTCTGTTTCATTCCCTCTGTTTCATCCCCTCTGTTTCAGCCCCTCTGTTTCTCGCCCTCTGTTTCAGCCCCTCTGTTCAGCCCCTCTGTTTCAGCCCCTCTGTTTCTCGCCCTCTGTTTCAGACCCTCTGTTTCTTGCCCGCTGTTTCAGCCCCTCTGTTTCTCGCCCTATGTTTCAGCCTCTCTGTTTCAGCAACTCTGTTTCAGCCCCTCTGTTTCTCGCCCTCTGTTTCAGCCCCTCTGTTTCTCGCCCTCTGTTTCAGACCCTCTGTTTCAGCCCCTCTGTTTCAGTCCCTCTGTTTCTCGCCCTCTGTTTCAGCCCCTCTGTTTCATTCCCTCTGTTTCTCGCCCTCTGTTTCTCGCCCTCTGTTTCAGCCCCTCTATTTCTCGCCCTCTGTTTCAGCCCCTCTGTTTCAGCCCCACTGTGTCAGCCCCTCTGTTTCAGACCCTCTGTTTCTCGCCCTCTGTTTCAGCCCCTCTGTTTCTCGCCCTCTGTTTGAGCCCCTCTGTTTCTCGCCCTCTGTTTCAGCCCCTCTGTTTCATTCCCTCTGTTTCTCGCCCTCTGTTTCTCGCCCTCTGTTTCAGCCCCTCTGTTTCTCGCCCTCTGTTTCAGCCCCTCTGTTTCTCGCCCTCTGTTTCAGCCCCTCTGTTTCAGCCCCTCTGTTTCAGCCCCTCTGTTTCTCGCCCTCTGTTTCATCCCCTCTGTTTCTTGCCCTCTGTTTCAGCCCCTCTGTTTCTCGCCCTCCGTTTCAGCCCCTCTGTTTCAGCCCCTCTGTTTCAGCCCCTCTGTTTCAGCCCCTCTGATTCTCGCCCTCTGTTTCAGCCCCTCTGTTTCTCGCCCTCTGTTTCAGACCCTCTGTTTATCACCCTCTGTTTCAGCCCCTCTGATTCAGCCCCTCTGTTTCAGCCCCTCTGATTCATCCCCTCTGTTTCAGCCCCTCTATTTCAGCCTCTCTGTTTCAGCCCCTCTGATTCAGCCCCTCTGTTTCAGGCTCTCTGTTTCAGCCCGTCTGTTTCAGCTCCTCTGTTTCTCGCACTCTGTTTCTCGATCGCTGTTTCAGTCCCTTAGTTTCTCGCCCACTGTTTCAGCCCCTCTGTTTCAGCCCCTCTGATTCAGCCCCTCTGATTCAGCCCCGCTGTTTCTCGCCCTCTGTTTCAGCCCCTCTGTTTCTGCCCCTCTGTTTCAACCCCTCTGTTTCAGCCCCTCTGTTTCAGACCCTCCGATTCAGCCCCTCTGTTTCAGCCCCTCTGTTTCAGCCCCTCTGTTTCAGCCCTCTGTTTCTCGCCCTCTGTTTCAGCCCCTATGTTTCGCACCCTCTGTTTCAGCCCCTCTGTTTCTCGCCCTCTGTTTCAGCCCCTCTGCTTCAGCCCCTCTGTTTCTCGCCCTCTGTTTCAGCCCCTCTGTTTCTCGCCCTCTGTTTCAGCCCCTCTGTTTCAGACCCTCTGTTTCTCGCCCTCTGTTTCTGCCCCTCTGATTCTCGCCCTCTGTTTCAGCCCCTCTGTTTCTCGCCTTCTGTTTCAGCCCATCTGATTCAGCCCCTCTGTTTCAGCCCCTCTGATTCAGCCCCTCTGCTTCAGCCCCGCTGTTTCTCGCCCTCTGTTTCAGCCCCTCTGTTTCAGCCCTTCTGTTTCAGCCACTCTGTTTCAGCCCCTCTGTTTCTTGCCCTCTGTTTCTCGCAATCTGTTTCAGCCCCTCTGTTTCTCGCCCTGTTTTTCAGCCCCTCTGATTCGCACTCTCTGTTTCAGCCCCTCTGTTTCTCGCCCTCTGTTTCTGCCCCTCTGTTTCTCGCCCTCTGTTTCAGCCCCTCTGTTTCTCGCCCTCTGTTTCAGCCCCTCTGATTCAGCCCCTCTGTATCAGCCCCTCTGAATCAGCCCCTCTGTTTCAGCCCCTCTGTTTGAGCCTCTCTGTTTCTCGCACTCTGTTTCAGCCCCTCTGTTTCTCACCCTCTGTTTTAGCCCCTCTGTTTCAGCCCCTCTGTTTCTCGCCCTCTGTTTCAGCCCCTCTGTTTCTCACCCTCTGTTTCAGCCCCTCTGTTTCTCGCCCTCTGATTCAGTACCCTCTATTTCTCGCACTCTGTTTCAGCCCCTCTGTTTCAGCCCCACTGTTTCAGCCCCTCTGTTTCAGCCCCTCTGTTTCTCGCCCTCTCTTTCAGCCCCTCTGTTTCTCGCCCTCTGTTTCAGCCCCTCTGTTTCTCGCCCTCTGTTTCTCGCCCTCTGTTTCAGCCCCTCTGTTTCTGTCGCTCTGTTTCTCGCCCTTTGTTTCTCGCCTTCTGTTTCAGCCCCTCTGTTTCTCGCCCTCTGTTTCAGCCCCTCTGTTTCAGCCTCTCTGATTCTCGCCCTCTGTTTCAGCCCCTCTGTTTCCTGCCCTCTGTTTCAGCCCCTCTGTTTCTCGCCCTCTGTTTCAGCCACTCTGTTTCTCGCCCTCTGTTTCAGCCCCTCTGTTTCTCGCCCTCTGTTTCAGCCCCTCTGTTTCAGCCCCTCTGTTTCAGCCCCTCCCTTTCTCGCCCTCTGTTTCAGCCCCTCTGTTTCTCGCCCTCTGTTTCAGCCCCTCTGTTTCTCGCCGTCTGTTTCAGTCCCTCTGTTTCGCGCTCTCTGTTTCAGCCCCTCTGTTTCAGTCCCTCTGTTTCTCGCCCTCTGTTTCTGCCCGTCTGTTTCTCGCCCTCTGTTTCAGCCCCTCTGTTTCTCGCCCTCTGTTTCAGCCCCTCTGTTTCTCGCCCTCTGTTTCAGACCCTCTGATTCAGCCCCTCTGTTTCAGCCCCTCTGAATCAGCCCCTCTGATTCAGCCCCTCTGTTTCAGCCCCTCTGTTTCAGCCCCTCTGTTTCTCGCCCTCTGTTTCAGCCCCTCTGTTTCAGCCCCACTCTGTCAGCCCCTCTGTTTCAGCCACTCTATTTCTCGCCCTCTGTTTCAGCCCCTCTGTTTCAGCCCCACTGTATCAGCCCCTCTCTTTCAGCCCCTCTGTTTCTCGCCCTCTGCTTCAGCCCCTCTGTTTCTCGCCCTCTGTTTCAGCCCCTCTGTTTCAGTCCCTCTGTTTCAGTCCCTCTGTTTCTCGCCCTCTGTTTCTCGCCCTCTGTTTCATTCCCTCTGTTTCATCCCCTCTGTTTCAGCCCCTCTGTTTCTCGCCCTCTGTTTCAGCCCCTCTGTTCAGCCCCTCTGTTTCAGCCCCTCTGTTTCTCGCCCTCTGTTTCAGACCCTCTGTTTCTTGCCCGCTGTTTCAGCCCCTCTGTTTCTCGCCCTATGTTTCAGCCTCTCTGTTTCAGCAACTCTGTTTCAGCCCCTCTGTTTCTCGCCCTCTGTTTCAGCCCCTCTGTTTCTCGCCCTCTGTTTCAGACCCTCTGTTTCAGCCCCTCTGTTTCAGTCCCTCTGTTTCTCGCCCTCTGTTTCAGCCCCTCTGTTTCATTCCCTCTGTTTCTCGCCCTCTGTTTCTCGCCCTCTGTTTCAGCCCCTCTATTTCTCGCCCTCTGTTTCAGCCCCTCTGTTTCAGCCCCACTGTGTCAGCCCCTCTGTTTCAGACCCTCTGTTTCTCGCCCTCTGTTTCAGCCCCTCTGTTTCTCGCCCTCTGTTTGAGCCCCTCTGTTTCTCGCCCTCTGTTTCAGCCCCTCTGTTTCATTCCCTCTGTTTCTCGCCCTCTGTTTCTCGCCCTCTGTTTCAGCCCCTCTGTTTCTCGCCCTCTATTTCAGCCCCTCTGTTTCTCGCCCTCTGTTTCAGCCCCTCTGTTTCAGCCCCTCTGTTTCAGCCCCTCTGTTTCTCGCCCTCTGTTTCATCCCCTCTGTTTCTTGCCCTCTGTTTCAGCCCCTCTGTTTCTCGCCCTCCGTTTCAGCCCCTCTGTTTCAGCCCCTCTGTTTCAGCCCCTCTGTTTCAGCCCCTCTGATTCTCGCCCTCTGTTTCAGCCCCTCTGTTTCTCGCCCTCTGTTTCAGACCCTCTGTTTATCACCCTCTGTTTCAGCCCCTCTGATTCAGCCCCTCTGTTTCAGCCCCTCTGATTCATCCCCTCTGTTTCAGCCCCTCTATTTCAGCCTCTCTGTTTCAGCCCCTCTGATTCAGCCCCTCTGTTTCAGGCTCTCTGTTTCAGCCCGTCTGTTTCAGCCCCTCTGTTTCTCGCACTCTGTTTCTCGACCGCTGTTTCAGTCCCTTAGTTTCTCGCCCACTGTTTCAGCCCCTCTGTTTCAGCCCCTCTGATTCAGCCCCTCTGATTCAGCCCCGCTGTTTCTCGCCCTCTGTTTCAGCCCCTCTGTTTCTGCCCCTCTGTTTCAACCCCTCTGTTTCAGCCCCTCTGTTTCAGACCCTCCGATTCAGCCCCTCTGTTTCAGCCCCTCTGTTTCAGCCCCTCTGTTTCAGCCCTCTGTTTCTCGCCCTCTGTTTCAGCCCCTATGTTTCGCACCCTCTGTTTCAGCCCCTCTGTTTCTCGCCCTCTGTTTCAGCCCCTCTGCTTCAGCCCCTCTGTTTCTCGCCCTCTGTTTCAGCCCCTCTGTTTCTCGCCCTCTGTTTCAGCCCCTCTGTTTCAGACCCTCTGTTTCTCGCCCTCTGTTTCTGCCCCTCTGATTCTCGCCCTCTGTTTCAGCCCCTGTGTTTCTCGCCTTCTGTTTCAGCCCCTCTGATTCAGCCCCTCTGTTTCAGCCCCTCTGATTCAGCCCCTCTGCTTCAGCCCCGCTGTTTCTCGCCCTCTGTTTCAGCCCCTCTGTTTCAGCCCTTCTGTTTCAGCCACTCTGTTTCAGCCCCTCTGTTTCTTGCCCTCTGTTTCTCGCAATCTGTTTCAGCCCCTCTGTTTCTCGCCCTGTTTTTCAGCCCCTCTGATTCGCACTCTCTGTTTCAGCCCCTCTGTTTCTCGCCCTCTGTTTCTGCCCCTCTGTTTCTCGCCCTCTGTTTCAGCCCCTCTGTTTCTCGCCCTCTGTTTCAGCCCCTCTGATTCAGCCCCTCTGTTTCAGCCCCTCTGAATCAGCCCCTCTGTTTCAGCCCCTCTGTTTGAGCCTCTCTGTTTCTCGCACTCTGTTTCAGCCCCTCTGTTTCTCACCCTCTGTTTTAGCCCCTCTGTTTCAGCCCCTCTGTTTCTCGCCCTCTGTTTCAGCCCCTCTGTTTCAGCCCCACTGTTTCAGCCCCTCTGTTTCAGCCCCTCTGTTTCTCGCCCTCTCTTTCAGCCCCTCTGTTTCTCGCCCTCTGTTTCAGCCCCTCTGTTTCTCGCCCTCTGTTTCTCGCCCTCTGTTTCAGCCCCTCTGTTTCTGTCGCTCTGTTTCTCGCCCTTTGTTTCTCGCCTTCTGTTTCAGCCCCTCTGTTTCTCGCCCTCTGTTTCAGCCCCTCTGTTTCAGCCTCTCTGATTCTCGCCCTCTGTTTCAGCCCCTCTGTTTCCTGCCCTCTGTTTCAGCCCCTCTGTTTCTCGCCCTCTGTTTCAGCCACTCTGTTTCTCGCCCTCTGTTTCAGCCCCTCTGTTTCTCGCCCTCTGTTTCAGCCCCTCTGTTTCAGCCCCTCTGTTTCAGCCCCTCCCTTTCTCGCCCTCTGTTTCAGCCCCTCTGTTTCTCGCCCTCTGTTTCAGCCCCTCTGTTTCTCGCCGTCTGTTTCAGTCCCTCTGTTTCGCGCTCTCTGTTTCAGCCCCTCTGTTTCAGTCCCTCTGTTTCTCGCCCTCTGTTTCTGCCCGTCTGTTTCTCGCCCTCTGTTTCAGCCCCTCTGTTTCTCGCCCTCTGTTTCAGCCCCTCTGTTTCTCGCCCTCTGTTTCAGACCCTCTGATTCAGCCCCTCTGTTTCAGCCCCTCTGAATCAGCCCCTCTGATTCAGCCCCTCTGTTTCAGCCCCTCTGTTTCAGCCCCTCTGTTTCTCGCCCTCTGTTTCAGCCCCTCTGTTTCAGCCCCACTCTGTCAGCCCCTCTGTTTCAGCCCCTCTGTTTCTCGCCCTCTGTTTCAGCCCCTCTGTTTCTCGCCGTCTGTTTCAGTCCCTCTGTTTCGCGCTCTCTGTTTCAGCCCCTCTGTTTCAGTCCCTCTGTTTCTCGCCCTCTGTTTCTGCCCGTCTGTTTCTCGCCCTCTGTTTCAGCCCCTCTGTTTCTCGCCCTCTGTTTCAGCCCCTCTGTTTCAGCCCCACTGTATCAGCCCCTCTCTTTCAGCCCCTCTGTTTCTCGCCCTCTGCTTCAGCCCCTCTGTTTCTCGCCCTCTGTTTCAGCCCCTCTGTTTCAGTCCCTCTGTTTCAGTCCCTCTGTTTCTCGCCCTCTGTTTCTCGCCCTCTGTTTCATTCCCTCTGTTTCATCCCCTCTGTTTCAGCCCCTCTGTTTCTCGCCCTCTGTTTCAGCCCCTCTGTTCAGCCCCTCTGTTTCAGCCCCTCTGTTTCTCGCCCTCTGTTTCAGACCCTCTGTTTCTTGCCCGCTGTTTCAGCCCCTCTGTTTCTCGCCCTATGTTTCAGCCTCTCTGTTTCAGCAACTCTGTTTCAGCCCCTCTGTTTCTCGCCCTCTGTTTCAGCCCCTCTGTTTCTCGCCCTCTGTTTCAGACCCTCTGTTTCAGCCCCTCTGTTTCAGTCCCTCTGTTTCTCGCCCTCTGTTTCAGCCCCTCTGTTTCATTCCCTCTGTTTCTCGCCGTCTGTTTCTCGCCCTCTGTTTCAGCCCCTCTATTTCTCGCCCTCTGTTTCAGCCCCTCTGTTTCAGCCCCACTGTGTCAGCCCCTCTGTTTCAGACCCTCTGTTTCTCGCCCTCTGTTTCAGCCCCTCTGTTTCTCGCCCTCTGTTTGAGCCCCTCTGTTTCTCGCCCTCTGTTTCAGCCCCTCTGTTTCATTCCCTCTGTTTCTCGCCCTCTGTTTCTCGCCCTCTGTTTCAGCCCCTCTGTTTCTCGCCCTCTGTTTCAGCCCCTCTGTTTCTCGCCCTCTGTTTCAGCCCCTCTGTTTCAGCCCCTCTGTTTCAGCCCCTCTGTTTCTCGCCCTCTGTTTCATCCCCTCTGTTTCTTGCCCTCTGTTTCAGCCCCTCTGTTTCTCGCCCTCCGTTTCAGCCCCTCTGTTTCAGCCCCTCTGTTTCAGCCCCTCTGTTTCAGCCCCTCTGATTCTCGCCCTCTGTTTCAGCCCCTCTGTTTCTCGCCCTCTGTTTCAGACCCTCTGTTTATCACCCTCTGTTTCAGCCCCTCTGATTCAGCCCCTCTGTTTCAGCCCCTCTGATTCATCCCCTCTGTTTCAGCCCCTCTATTTCAGCCTCTCTGTTTCAGCCCCTCTGATTCAGCCCCTCTGTTTCAGGCTCTCTGTTTCAGCCCGTCTGTTTCAGCCCCTCTGTTTCTCGCACTCTGTTTCTCGACCGCTGTTTCAGTCCCTTAGTTTCTCGCCCACTGTTTCAGCCCCTCTGTTTCAGCCCCTCTGATTCAGCCCCTCTGATTCAGCCCCGCTGTTTCTCGCCCTCTGTTTCAGCCCCTCTGTTTCTGCCCCTCTGTTTCAACCCCTCTGTTTCAGCCCCTCTGTTTCAGACCCTCCGATTCAGCCCCTCTGTTTCAGCCCCTCTGTTTCAGCCCCTCTGTTTCAGCCCTCTGTTTCTCGCCCTCTGTTTCAGCCCCTATGTTTCGCACCCTCTGTTTCAGCCCCTCTGTTTCTCGCCCTCTGTTTCAGCCCCTCTGCTTCAGCCCCTCTGTTTCTCGCCCTCTGTTTCAGCCCCTCTGTTTCTCGCCCTCTGTTTCAGCCCCTCTGTTTCAGACCCTCTGTTTCTCGCCCTCTGTTTCTGCCCCTCTGATTCTCGCCCTCTGTTTCAGCCCCTCTGTTTCTCGCCTTCTGTTTCAGCCCCTCTGATTCAGCCCCTCTGTTTCAGCCCCTCTGATTCAGCCCCTCTGCTTCAGCCCCGCTGTTTCTCGCCCTCTGTTTCAGCCCCTCTGTTTCAGCCCTTCTGTTTCAGCCACTCTGTTTCAGCCCCTCTGTTTCTTGCCCTCTGTTTCTCGCAATCTGTTTCAGCCCCTCTGTTTCTCGCCCTGTTTTTCAGCCCCTCTGATTCGCACTCTCTGTTTCAGCCCCTCTGTTTCTCGCCCTCTGTTTCTGCCCCTCTGTTTCTCGCCCTCTGTTTCAGCCCCTCTGTTTCTCGCCCTCTGTTTCAGCCCCTCTGATTCAGCCCCTCTGTTTCAGCCCCTCTGAATCAGCCCCTCTGTTTCAGCCCCTCTGTTTCAGCCCCTCTATTTCAGCCCCTCTGTTTCTCGCCCTCTGTTTCAGCCCCTCTGTTTCTCGCCCTCTGTTTCAGCCCCTCTGTTTCAGCCCCACTGTTTCAGCCCCTTTGTTTCAGCCCCTCTGTTTCTCGCCCTCTGTTTCAGCCGCTCTGTTTCTCGCCCTCTGTTTCTGCCCCTCTGTTTCAGCCCCTCTGTTTCAGTCCCTCTGTTTCTCGCCCTCTGTTCCTAGCCCTCTGTTTCAGCCCCTCTGTTTCTCGCCCTCTGTTTCTGCCCCTCTGTTTCAGCCCCTCTGTTTCAGTCCCTCTCTTTCTCGCCCTCAGTTTCTCGCCCTCTGTTTCAGCCCCTCTGTTTCTCGCCCTCTGTTTCAGCCCCTCTGTTTCTTGCCCTCTGTTTCAGCCCCTCTGTTTCTCGCCCTCTGTTTCAGCCCCTCTGTTTCTTGCCCTCTGTTTCAGCCCCTCTGTTTCAGCCCCTCTGTTTCCGCCTCTATGTTTCAGCCCCTCTGTTTCAGCCCCACTGTTTCTCGCCCTCTGTTTCAGCCCCTCTGTTTCTCGCCCTCTGTTTCAGCCCCTCTGTTTCTCGCCCTCTGTTTCAGCCCCTCTGTTTCTCGCCCTCTGTTTCAGACCCTCTGTTTCAGCCCCTCTGTTTCAGCCCCCCTGTTTCAGCCCCCCTGTTTCTCGCCCTCTGTTTCAGCCCCTCTGTTTCTCGCCCTCTGTTTCAGCCCCTCTGTTTCTCGCCCACCGTTTCAGCCCCTCTAATTCTCGCCCTCTGTTTCAGCCCCTCTGTTTCAGCCCCTCTGTTTCAGCCCCTCTGTTTCAGCCCCTCTGTTTCTCGCCCTCTGTTTCAGCCCCTCTGTTTCTCGCCCTCTGTTTCAACCCCCTTGTTTCCTCGACCTCTGTTTCAGCCCCTCTGTTTCTCGCCCTCTGTTTCAGACCCTCTGATTCAGCCCCTCTGTTTAACCCCTTCTGATTCATCCCCTCTGTTTCAGCCCCTCTATTTCAGCCCGTCTGTTTCAGCCCCTCTGTTTCAGCCCCTCTGTTGCTCGCACTCTGTGTCTCGCCCGCTGTTTCAGTCCCTTAGTTTCTCGCCCACTGTTTCAGCCCCTCTGTTTCAGCCCCACTGTGTCAGCCCCTCTGTTTCAGTCCCTCTGTTTCTCGCCCTCTGTTTAAGCCCCTCTATTTCTCGCCCTCTGTTTCAGCCCCTCTGTTTCAGCCCCACTGTGTCAGCCCCTCTGTTTCAGACCCTCTGTTTCTCGCCCTCTGTTTCAGCCCCTCTGTTTCTCGCCCTCTGTTTCAGCCCCTCTGTTTCTCGCCCTCTGTTTCAGCCCCTCTGTTTCATTCCCTCTGTTTCTCGCCCTCTGTTTCTCGCCCTCTGTTTCAGCCCCTCTGTTTCTCGCCCTCTGTTTCAGCCCCTCTGTTTCTCGCCCTCTGTTTCAGGCCCTCTGTTTCAGCCCCTCTGTTTCAGCCCCTCTGTTTCTCGCCCTCTGTTTCATCCCCTCTGTTTCTTGCCCTCTGTTTCAGCCCCTCTGTTTCTCGCCCTCCGTTTCAGCCCCTCTGTTTCAGCCCCTCTGTTTCAGCCCCTCTGTTTCAGCCCCTCTGATTCTCGCCCTCTGTTTCAGCCCCTCTGTTTCTCGCCCTCTGTTTCAGACCCTCTGTTTATCACTCTCTGTTTCAGCCCCTCTGATTCAGCCCCTCTGTTTCAGCCCCTCTGATTCATCCCCTCTGTTTCAGCCCCTCTATTTCAGCCTCTCTGTTTCAGCCCCTCTGATTCAGCCCCTCTGTTTCAGGCTCTCTGTTTCAGCCCGTCTGTTTCAGCCCCTCTGTTTCAGCCCCTCTGTTTCTCGCACTCTGTTTCTCGACCGCTGTTTCAGTCCCTTAGTTTCTCGCCCACTGTTTCAGCCCCTCTGTTTCAGCCCCTCTGATTCAGCCCCTCTGATTCAGCCCCGCTGTTTCTCGCCCTCTGTTTCAGCCCCTCTGTTTCAGCCCCTCTGTTTCTCGCCCTCTGTTTCAGCCCCTCTGTTTCTCGCCCTCTGTTTCAGACCCTCTGTTTCAGCCCCTCTGTTTCAGCCCCTCTGTTTCAGCCCTCTGTTTCTCGCCCTCTGTTTCAGCCCCTATGTTTCGCACCCTCTGTTTCAGCCCCTCTGTTTCAGCCCTCTGTTTCTCGCCCTCTGTTTCAGCCCCTATGTTTCGCACCCTCTGTTTCAGCCCCTCTGTTTCTCGCCCTCTGTTTCAGCCCCTCTGTTTCAGCCCCTCTGTTTCTCGCCCTCTGTTTCAGCCCCTCTGTTTCTCGCCCTCTGTTTCAGCCCCTCTGTTTCAGCCCCTCTGTTTCTCGCCATCTGTTTCTGCCCCTCTGATTCTCGCCCTCTGTTTCAGCCCCTCTGTTTCTCGCCTTCTGTTTCAGCCCCTCTGATTCAGCCCCTCTGTTTCAGCCCCTCTGATTCAGCCCCTCTGCTTCAGCCCCGCTGTTTCTCGCCCTCTGTTTCAGCCCTTCTGTTTCAGCCCCTCTGTTTCAGCCCCTCTGTTTCAGCCCCTCTGTTTCTCGCCCTCTGTTTCAGCTCCTCTGTTTCTTGCACTCTGTTTCAGCCACTCTGTTACTCGCCCTCTGTTTCAGCCTCTCTGTTTCTCGCCCTCTGTTTCAGCTCCTCTGTTTCTCGCCCTCTGTTTCAGCCCCTCTGATTCTCGCCCTCTGTTTCAGCCCCTCTGTTTCAGCCCCTCTGTTTCTCGCCCTCTAATTCAGCCCCTCTGTTTCTCGCCCTCTGTTTCAGCCCTCTGTTTCAGCCCCTCTGTTTCAGCCCCTCTGTTTCAGCCCCTCTGTTTCTCGCCCTCTGTTTCAGCCCCTCTGTTTCTCGCCCTCTGTTTCAGCCCCTCTGTTTCTTGCCCTCTGTTTCAGCCCCTCTGTTTCTCGCCCTCTGTTTCAGCCCCTCTGTTTCAGCCCCTCTGTTTCAGTCCCTCTCTTTCTCGCCCTCTGTTTCAGCCCCTCTGTTTCTCGCCCTCTGTTTCAGCCCCTCTGTTTCTCGCCCTCTGTTTCAGCCCCTCTGTTTCTTGCCCTCTGTTTCAGCCCCTCTGTTTCAGCCCCTCTGTTTCAGCCCCTCTGTTTCAGCCCCACTGATTCTCGCCCTCTGTTTCAGCCCCTCTGTTTCTCGCCCTCTGTTTCAGCCCCTCTGTTTCTCGCCCTCTGTTTCAGCCCCTCTGTTTCAGCCCCTCTGTTTCAGCCCCTCTGTTTCAGCCCCTCTGTTTCTCGCCCTCTGTTTCAGCCCCTCTGTTTCTCGCCCTCTGTTTCAGCCCCTCTGTTTCTCGCCTTCTGTTTCAGCCCCTCTGTTTCAGCTCCTATGTTTCAGCCCCTCTGTTTCTCGCCCTCTGTTTCAGCCCCTCTGTTTCAGCCCCTCTGTTTCAGGCTCTCTGTTTCAGCCCGTCTGTTTCAGCCCCTCTGTTTCAGCCCCTCTAATTCTCCCCCTCTGTTTCTCGCCCTCTGTTTCAGCCCCTCTGTTTCAGCCCCTCTGTTTCAGCCCCTCTGTTTCAGCCCCTTGTTTCTCGCCCTCTGTTTCAGCCCCTCTGTTTCAGCCCCTCTGTTTCAGCACCTCCGATTCAGCCCCTCTGTTCCAGCCCCTCTGTTTCAGCCCCTCTGTTTCTCGCCCTCTGTTTCCGCCCCTCTGTTTCTCGCCCTCTGTTTCAGCCCCTCTGTTTCAGCCCCTCTGTTTCAGTCCCTCTCTTTCTCGCCCTCAGTTTCTCGCCCTCTGTTTCAGCCCCTCTGTTTCTCGCCCTCTGTTTCAGCCCCTCTGTTTCTTGCCCTCTGTTTCAGCCCCTCTGTTTCTCGCCCTCTGTTTCAGCCCCTCTGTTTCTTGCCCTCTGTTTCAGCCCCTCTGTTTCAGCCCCTCTGTTTCAGCCCCTATGTTTCAGCCCCTCTGTTTCAGCCCCACTGTTTCTCGCCCTCTGTTTCAGCCCCTCTGTTTCTCGCCCTCTGTTTCAGCCCCTCTGTTTCTCGCCCTCTGTTTCAGCCCCTCTGTTTCTCGCCCTCTGTTTCAGACCCTCTGTTTCAGCCCCTCTGTTTCAGCCCCACTGTTTCAGCCCCTCTGTTTCTCGCCCTCTGTTTCAGCCCCTCTGTTTCTCGCCCACCGTTTCAGCCCCTCTGTTTCTCGCCCTCTGTTTCAGCCCCTCTGTTTCTCGCCCTCTGTTTCAGCCCCTCTGTTTCTCGCCCTCTGTTTCAGCCCCTCTGTTTCTCGCCCACCGTTTCAGCCCCTCTAATTCTCGCCCTCTGTTTCAGCCCCTCTGTTTCAGGCCCTCTGTTTCAGCCCCTCTGTTTCAGCCCCTCTGTTTCTCGCCCTCTGTTTCAGCCCCTCTGTTTCTCGCCCTCTGTTTCAACCCCCTTGTTTCTCGACCTCTGTTTCAGCCCCTCTGTTTCTCGCCCTCTGTTTCAGACCCTCTGATTCAGCCCCTCTGTTTCAGCCCCTCAGATTCATCCCCTCTGTTTCAGCCCCTCTATTTCAGCCCGTCTGTTTCAGCCCCTCTGTTTCAGCCCCTCTGTTTCTCGCACTCAGTGTCTCACCCGCTGTTTCAGTCCCTTAGTTTCTCGCCCACTGTTTCAGCCCCTCTGTTTCAGCCCCACTGTGTCAGCCCCTCTGTTTCAGTCCCTCTGTTTCTCGCCCTCTGTTTAAGCCCCTCTATTTCTCGCCCTCTGTTTCAGCCCCTCTGTTTCAGCCCCACTGTGTCAGCCCCTCTGTTTCAGACCCTCTGTTTCTCGCCCTCTGTTTCAGCCCCTCTGTTTCTCGCCCTCTGTTTCAGCCCCTCTGTTTCTCGCCCTCTGTTTCAGCCCCTCTGTTTCATTCCCTCTGTTTCTCGCCCTCTGTTTCTCGCCCTCTGTTTCAGCCCCTCTGTTTCTCGCCCTCTGTTTCAGCCCCTCTGTTTCTCGCCCTCTGTTTCAGGCCCTCTGTTTCAGCCCCTCTGTTTCAGCCCCTCTGTTTCTCGCCCTCTGTTTCATCCCCTCTGTTTCTTGCCCTCTGTTTCAGCCCCTCTGTTTCTCGCCCTCCGTTTCAGCCCCTCTGTTTCAGCCCCTCTGTTTCAGCCCCTCTGTTTCAGCCCCTCTGATTCTCGCCCTCTGTTTCAGCCCCTCTGTTTCTCGCCCTCTGTTTCAGACCCTCTGTTTATCACTCTCTGTTTCAGCCCCTCTGATTCAGCCCCTCTGTTTCAGCCCCTCTGATTCATCCCCTCTGTTTCAGCCCCTCTATTTCAGCCTCTCTGTTTCAGCCCCTCTGATTCAGCCCCTCTGTTTCAGGCTCTCTGTTTCAGCCCGTCTGTTTCAGCCCCTCTGTTTCAGCCCCTCTGTTTCTCGCACTCTGTTTCTCGACCGCTGTTTCAGTCCCTTAGTTTCTCGCCCACTGTTTCAGCCCGTCTGTTTCAGCCCCTCTGATTCAGCCCCTCTGATTCAGCCCCGCTGTTTCTCGCCCTCTGTTTCAGCCCCTCTGTTTCTGCCCCTCTGTTTCAACCCCTCTGTTTCAGCCCCTCTGTTTCAGCCCCTCCGATTCAGCCCCTCTGTTTCAGCCCCTCTGTTTCAGCCCCTCTGTTTCAGCCCTCTGTTTCTCGCCATCTGTTTCAGCCCCTATGTTTCGCACCCTCTGTTTCAGCCCCTCTGTTTCTCGCCCTCTGTTTCAGCCCCTCTGTTTCAGCCCCTCTGTTTCTCGCCCTCTGTTTCAGCCCCTCTGTTTCTCGCCCTCTGTTTCAGCCCCTCTGTTTCAGACCCTCTGTTTCTCGCCATCTGTTTCTGCCCCTCTGATTCTCGCCCTCTGTTTCAGCCCCTCTGTTTCTCGCCTTCTGTTTCAGCCCCTCTGATTCAGCCCCTCTGTTTCAGCCCCTCTGATTCAGCCCCTCTGCTTCAGCCCCGCTGTTTCTCGCCCTCTGTTTCAGCCCTTCTGTTTCAGCCCCTCTGTTTCAGCCCCTCTGTTTCAGCCCCTCAGTTTCTCGCCCTCTGTTTCAGCTCCTCTGTTTCTTGCACTGTGTTTCAGCCACTCTGTTCCTCGCCCTCTGTTTCAGCCTCTCTGTTTCTCGCCCTCTGTTTCAGCTCCTCTGTTTCTCGCCCTCTGTTTCAGCCCCTCTGATTCTCGCCCTCTGTTTCAGCCCCTCTGTTTCAGCCCATCTGTTTCTCGCCCTCTATTTCAGCCCCTCTGTTTCTCGCCCTCTGTTTCAGCCCTCTGTTTCAGCCCCTCTGTTTCAGCCCCTCTGTTTCAGCCCCTCTGTTTCTCGCCCTCTGTTTCAGCCCCTCTGTTTCTCGCCCTCTGTTTCAGCCCCTCTTTTTCTTGCCCTCTGTTTCAGCCCCTCTGTTTCAGCCCCTCTGTTTCAGCCCCTCTGTTTCAGTCCCTCTCTTTCTCGCCCTCTGTTTCAGCCCCTCTGTTTCTCGCCCTCTGTTTCAGCCCCTCTGTTTCTCGCCCTCTGTTTCAGCCCCTCTGTTTCTTGCCCTCTGTTTCAGCCCCTCTGTTTCAGCTCCTCTGTTTCAGCCCCTCTGTTTCAGCCCCACTGATTCTCGCCCTCTGTTTCAGCCCCTCTGTTTCTCGCCCTCTGTTTCAGCCCCTCTGTTTCTCGCCCTCTGTTTCAGCCCCTCTGTTTCAGCCCCTCTGTTTCAGCCCCTCTGTTTCAGCCCCTCTGTTTCTCACCCTCTGTTTCAGCCCCTCTGTTTCTCGCCCTCTGTTTCAGCCCCTCTGTTTCTCGCCCTCTGTTTCAGCCCCTCTGTTTCAGCTCCTATGTTTCAGCCCCTCTGTTTCTCGCCCTCTGTTTCAGCCCCTCTGTTTCAGCCCCTCTGTTTCAGGCTCTCTGTTTCAGCCCGTCTGTTTCAGCCCCTCTGTTTCAGCCCCTCTAATTCACCCCCTCTGTTTCTCGCCCTCTGTTTCAGCCCCTCTGTTTCAGCCCCTCTGTTTCAGCCCCTCTGTTTCAGCCCCTCTGTTTCTCGCCCTCTGTTTCAGCCCCTCTGTTTCAGCCCCTCTGTTTCAGCACCTCCGATTCAGCCCCTCTGTTCCAGCCCCTCTGTTTCAGCCCCTCTGTTTCTCGCCCTCTGTTTCCGCCCCTCTGTTTCTCGCCCTCTGTTTCAGCCCCTCTGTTTCAGCCCCTCTGTTTCAGTCCCTCTCTTTCTCGCCCTCAGTTTCTCGCCCTCTGTTTCAGCCCCTCTGTTTCTCGCCCTCTGTTTCAGCCCCTCTGTTTCTTGCCCTCTGTTTCAGCCCCTCTGTTTCTCGCCCTCTGTTTCAGCCCCTCTGTTTCTTGCCCTCTGTTTCAGCCCCTCTGTTTCAGCCCCTCTGTTTCAGCCCCTATGTTTCAGCCCCTCTGTTTCAGCCCCACTGTTTCTCGCCCTCTGTTTCAGCCCCTCTGTTTCTCGCCCTCTGTTTCAGCCCCTCTGTTTCTCGCCCTCTGTTTCAGCCCCTCTGTTTCTCGCCCTCTGTTTCAGACCCTCTGTTTCAGCCCCTCTGTTTCAGCCCCCCTGTTTCAGCCCCTCTGTTTCTCGCCCTCTGTTTCAGCCCCTCTGTTTCTCGCCCTCTGTTTCAGCCCCTCTGTTTCTCGCCCACCGTTTCAGCCCCTCTAATTCTCGCCCTCTGTTTCAGCCCCTCTGTTTCAGCCCCTCTGTTTCTCGCCCTCTGTTTCAGCCCCTCTGTTTCTCGCCCTCTGTTTCAACCCCCTTGTTTCTCGACCTCTGTTTCAGCCCCTCTGTTTCTCGCCCTCTGTTTCAGACCCTCTGATTCAGCCCCTCTGTTTCAGCCCCTCTGATTCATCCCCTCTGTTTCAGCCCCTCTATTTCAGCCCGTCTGTTTCAGCCCCTCTGTTTCAGCCCCTCTGTTTCTCGCACTCTGTGTCTCGCCCGCTGTTTCAGTCCCTTAGTTTCTCGCCCACTGTTTCAGCCCCTCTGTTTCAGCCCCACTGTGTCAGCCCCTCTGTTTCAGTCCCTCTGTTTCTCGCCCTCTGTTTAAGCCCCTCTATTTCTCGCCCTCTGTTTCAGCCCCTCTGTTTCAGCCCCACTGTGTCAGCCCCTCTGTTTCAGACCCTCTGTTTCTCGCCCTCTGTTTCAGCCCCTCTGTTTCTCGCCCTCTGTTTCAGCCCCTCTGTTTCATTCCCTCTGTTTCTCGCCCTCTGTTTCTCGCCCTCTGTTTCAGCCCCTCTGTTTCTCGCCCTCTGTTTCAGCCCCTCTGTTTCTCGCCCTCTGTTTCAGCCCCTCTGTTTCAGCCCCTCTGTTTCAGCCCCTCTGTTTCTCGCCCTTTGTTTCATCCCCTCTGTTTCTTGCCCTCTGTTTCAGCCCCTCTGTTTCTCGCCCTCCGTTTCAGCCCCTCTGTTTCAGCCCCTCTGTTTCAGCCCCTCTGTTTCAGCCCCTCTGATTCTCGCCCTCTGTTTCAGCCCCTCTGTTTCTCGCCCTCTGTTTCAGACCCTCTGTTTATCACTCTCTGTTTCAGCCCCTCTGATTCAGCCCCTCTGTTTCAGCCCCTCTGATTCATCCCCTCTGTTTCAGCCCCTCTATTTCAGCCTCTCTGTTTCAGCCCTTCTGATTCAGCCCCTCTGTTTCAGGCTCTCTGTTTCAGCCCGTCTGTTTCAGCCCCTCTGTTTCAGCCCCTCTGTTTCTCGCACTCTGTTTCTCGACCGCTGTTTCAGTCCCTTAGTTTCTCGCCCACTGTTTCAGCCCCTCTGTTTCAGCCCCTCTGATTCAGCCCCTCTGATTCAGCCCCGCTGTTTCTCGCCCTCTGTTTCAGCCCCTCTGTTTCAGCCCCTCCGATTCAGCCCCTCTGTTTCAGCCCCTCTGTTTCAGCCCCTCTGTTTCAGCCCTCTGTTTCTCGCCCTCTGTTTCAGCCCCAATGTTTCGCACCCTCTGTTTCAGCCCCTCTGTTTCTCGCCCTCTGTTTCAGCCCCTCTGTTTCAGCCCCTCTGTTTCTCGCCCTCTGTTTCAGCCCCTCTGTTTCTCGCCCTCTGTTTCAGCCCCTCTGTTTCAGACCCTCTGTTTCTCGCCATCTGTTTCTGCCCCTCTGATTCTCGCCCTCTGTTTCAGCCGCTCTGTTTCTCGCCTTCTGTTTCAGCCCCTCTGATTCAGCCCCTCTGTTTCAGCCCCTCTGATTCAGCCCCGCTGCTTCAGCCCAGCTGTTTCTCGCCCTTTGTTTCAGCCCCTCTGTTTCAGCCCTTCTGTTTCAGCCACTCTGTTTCAGCCCCTCTGTTTCTTGCCCTCTGTTTCTCGCTATCTGTTTCAGCCCCTCTGTTTCTCGCCCTCTGTTTCAGCCCCTCTGATTCGCACTCTCTGTTTCAGCCCCTCTGTTTCTCGCCCTCTGTTTCTGCCCCTCTGTTTCTCGCCCTCTGTTTCAGCCCCTCTGTTTCTCGCCCTCTGTTTCAGCCCCTCTGATTCAGCCCCTCTGTTTCAGCCCCTCTGAATCAGCCCCTCTGTTTCAGCCCCTCTGTTTGAGCCTCTCTGTTTCTCACCCTCTGTTTCAGCACCTCTGTTTCTCACCCTCTGTTTTAGCCCCTCTGTTTCAGCCCCTCTGTTTCTCGCCCTCTGTTTCAGCCCCTCTGTTTCTCGCCCTCTGTTTCAGCCCCTCTGATTCAGCTCCTCTGTTTCTCGCCCTCTGTTTCAGCCCCTCTGTTTCTCGCCCTCTGTTTCAGCCCCTCTGTTTCTCGCCCTCTGTTTCAGCCCCTCTGTTTCAGCCCCTCTATTTCAGCCCCTCTGTTTCTCGCCCTCTGTTTCAGCCCCTCTGTTTCTCGCCCTCTGTTTCAGCCCCTCTATTTCTCGCCCTCTGTTTCAGCCCCTCTGTTTCAGCCCCACTGTTTCAGCCCCTTTGTTTCAGCCCCTCTGTTTCTCGCCCTCTGTTTCAGCCGCTCTGTTTCTCGCCCTCTGTTTCTGCCCCTCTGTTTCAGCCCCTCTGTTTCAGTCCCTCTGTTTCTCGCCCTCTGTTTCTAGCCCTCTGTTTCAGCCCCTCTGTTTCTCGCCCTCTGTTTCAGCCCTTCTGTTTCAGCCCCTCTGTTTCAGCCCCTCTGTTTCAGCCCCTCTGTTTCTCGCACTCTGTTTCAGCTCCTCTGTTTCTTGCACTCTGTTTCAGCCACTCTGTTCCTCGCCCTCTGTTTCAGCCTCTCTGTTTCTCGCCCTCTGTTTCAGCTCCTCTGTTTCTCGCCCTCTGTTTCAGCCCCTCTGATTCTCGCCCTCTGTTTCAGACCCTCTGTTTCAGCCCCTCTGTTTCTCGCCCTCTATTTCAGCCCCTCTGTTTCTCGCCCTCTGTTTCAGCCCTCTGTTTCAGCCCCTCTGTTTCAGCCCCTCTGTTTCAGCCCCTCTGTTTCTCGCCCTCTGTTTCAGCCCCTCTGTTTCTCGCCCTCTGTTTCAGCCCGTCTGTTTCTTGCCCTCTGTTTCAGCCCCTCTGTTTCTCGTCCTCTGTTTCAGCCTCTCTGTTTCTCGCCCTCTGTTTCAGCCCCTCTGTTTCAGCCCCTCTGTTTCAGCCCCTCTGTTTCTCGCCCTCTGTTTCAGCCCCTCTGTTTCTCGCCCTCTGTTTCAGCCCCTCTGTTTCAGCCCCTCTGTTTCAGCCCCACTGATTCTCGCCCTCTGTTTCAGCCCCTCTGTTTCTCGCCCTCTGTTTCAGCCCCTCTGTTTCTCGCCCTCTGTTTCAGCCCCTCTGTTTCAGCCCCTCTGTTTCAGCCCCTCTGTTTCTCGCCCTCTGTTTCAGCCCCTCTGTTTCTCGCCCTCTGTTTCAGCCCCTCTGTTTCTCGCCCTCTGTTTCAGCCCCACTGTTTCTCGCCCTCTGTTTCAGCCCCTCTGTTTCTCGCCCTCTGTTTCAGCCCCTCTGTTTCAGCCCCTCTATTTCAGCCCCTCTGTTTCTCGCCCTCTGTTTCAGCCCCTCTGTTTCTCGCCCTCTGTTTCAGCCCCTCTATTTCTCGCCCTCTGTTTCAGCCCTTCTGTTTCAGCCCCACTGTTTCAGCCCCTTTGTTTCAGCCCCTCTGTTTCTCGCCCTCTGTTTCAGCCGCTCTGTTTCTCGCCCTCTGTTTCTGCCCCTCTGTTTCAGCCCCTCTGTTTCAGTCCCTCTGTTTCTCGCCCTCTGTTTCTAGCCCTCTGTTTCAGCCCCTCTGTTTCTCGCCCTCTGTTTCAGCCCTTTTGTTTCAGCCCCTCTGTTTCAGCCCCTCTGTTTCAGCCCCTCTGTTTCTCGCACTCTGTTTCAGCTCCTCTGTTTCTTGCACTCTGTTTCAGCCACTCTGTTCCTCGCCCTCTGTTTCAGCCTCTCTGTTTCTCGCCCTCTGTTTCAGCTCCTCTGTTTCTCGCCCTCTGTTTCAGCCCCTCTGATTCTCGCCCTCTGTTTCAGCCCCTCTGTTTCAGCCCCTCTGTTTCTCGCCCTCTATTTCAGCCCCTCTGTTTCTCGCCCTCTGTTTCAGCCCTCTGTTTCAGCCCCTCTGTTTCAGCCCCTCTGTTTCAGCCCCTCTGTTTCTCGCCCTCTGTTTCAGCCCCTCTGTTTTGTCGCCCTCTGTTTCAGCCCCTCTGTTTCTTGCCCTCTGTTTCAGCCCCTCTGTTTCTCGCCCTCTGTTTCAGCCTCTCTGTTTCTCGCCCTCTGTTTCAGCCCCTCTGTTTCAGCCCCTCTGTTTCAGTCCCTCTCTTTCTCGCCCTCTGTTTCAGCCCCTCTGTTTCTCGCCCTCTGTTTCAGCCCCTCTGTTTCTCGCCCTCTGTTTCAGCCCCTCTGTTTCTTGCCCTCTGTTTCAGCCCCTCTGTTTCAGCCCCTCTGTTTCAGCCCCTCTGTTTCAGCCCCACTGATTCACGCCCTCTGTTTCAGCCCCTCTGTTTCTCGCCCTCTGTTTCAGCCCCTCTGTTTCTCGCCCTCTGTTTCAGCCCCTCTGTTTCAGCCCCTCTGTTTCAGCCCCTCTGTTTCAGCCCCTCTGTTTCTCGCCCTCTGTTTCAACCCCTCTGTTTCTCGCCCTCTGTTTCAGCCCCTCTGTTTCTCGCCCTCTGTTTCAGCCCCTCTGTTTCAGCTCCTATGTTTCAGCCCCTCTGTTTCTCGCCCTCTGTTTCAGCCCCTCTGTTTCAGCCCCTCTGTTTCAGGCTCTCTGTTTCAGCCCGTCTGTTTCAGCCCGTCTGTTTCAGCCCCTCTGATTCACCCCCTCTGTTTCTCGCCCTCTGTTTCAGCCCCTCTGTTTCAGCCCCTCTGTTTCAGCCCCTCTGTTTCTCGCCCTCTGTTTCAGCCCCTCTGTTTCAGCCCCTCTGTTTCAGCACCTCTGATTCAGCCCCTCTGTTCCAGCCCCTCTGTTTCAGCCCCTCTGATTCAGCCCCTCTGTTTCTCGCCCTCTGTTTCCGCCCCTCTGTTTCTCGCCCTCTGTTTCAGCCCCTCTGTTTCAGTCCCTCTCTTTCTCGCCCTCAGTTTCTCGCCCTCTGTTTCAGCCCCTCTGTTTCTCGCCCTCTGTTTCAGCCCCTCTGTTTCTCGCCCTCTGTTTCAGCCCCTCTGTTTCTTGCCCTCTGTTTCAGCCCCTCTGTTTCAGCCCCTCTGTTTCAGCCCCTCTGTTTCAGCCCCACTGTTTCTCGCCCTCTGTTTCAGCCCCTCTGTTTCTCGCCCTCTGTTTCAGCCCCTCTGTTTCTCGCCCTCTGTTTCAGCCCCTCTGTTTCAGCTCCTATGTTTCAGCCCCTCTGTTTCTCGCCCTCTGTTTCAGCCCCTCTGTTTCAGCCCCTCTGTTTCAGGCTCTCTGTTTCAGCCCGTCTGTTTCAGCCCCTCTGTTTCAGCCCCTCTAATTCACCCCCTCTGTTTCTCGCCCTCTGTTTCAGCCCCTCTGTTTCAGCCCCTCTGTTTCAGCCCCTCTGTTTCAGCCCCTTGTTTCTCGCCCTCTGTTTCAGCCCCTCTGTTTCAGCCCCTCTGTTTCAGCACCTCCGATTCAGCCCCTCTGTTCCAGCCCCTCTGTTTCAGCCCCTCTGTTTCTCGCCCTCTGTTTCCGCCCCTCTGTTTCTCGCCCTCTGTTTCAGCCCCTCTGTTTCAGCCCCTCTGTTTCAGTCCCTCTCTTTCTCGCCCTCAGTTTCTCGCCCTCTGTTTCAGCCCCTCTGTTTCTCGCCCTCTGTTTCAGCCCCTCTGTTTCTTGCCCTCTGTTTCAGCCCCTCTGTTTCTCGCCCTCTGTTTCAGCCCCTCTGTTTCTTGCCCTCTGTTTCAGCCCCTCTGTTTCAGCCCCTCTGTTTCAGCCCCTATGTTTCAGCCCCTCTGTTTCAGCCCCACTGTTTCTCGCCCTCTGTTTCAGCCCCTCTGTTTCTCGCCCTCTGTTTCAGCCCCTCTGTTTCTCGCCCTCTGTTTCAGCCCCTCTGTTTCTCGCCCTCTGTTTCAGACCCTCTGTTTCAGCCCCTCTGTTTCAGCCCCACTGTTTCAGCCCCTCTGTTTCTCGCCCTCTGTTTCAGCCCCTCTGTTTCTCGCCCACCGTTTCAGCCCCTCTGTTTCTCGCCCTCTGTTTCAGCCCCTCTGTTTCTCGCCCTCTGTTTCAGCCCCTCTGTTTCTCGCCCTCTGTTTCAGCCCCTCTGTTTCTCGCCCACCGTTTCAGCCCCTCTAATTCTCGCCCTCTGTTTCAGCCCCTCTGTTTCAGCCCCTCTGTTTCAGCCCCTCTGTTTCAGCCCCTCTGTTTCTCGCCCTCTGTTTCAGCCCCTCTGTTTCTCGCCCTCTGTTTCAACCCCCTTGTTTCTCGACCTCTGTTTCAGCCCCTCTGTTTCTCGCCCTCTGTTTCAGACCCTCTGATTCAGCCCCTCTGTTTCAGCCCCTCAGATTCATCCCCTCTGTTTCAGCCCCTCTATTTCAGCCCGTCTGTTTCAGCCCCTCTGTTTCAGCCCCTCTCTTTCTCGCACTCTGTGTCTCGCCCGCTGTTTCAGTCCCTTAGTTTCTCGCCCACTGTTTCAGCCCCTCTGTTTCAGCCCCACTGTGTCAGCCCCTCTGTTTCAGTCCCTCTGTTTCTCGCCCTCTGTTTAAGCCCCTCTATTTCTCGCCCTCTGTTTCAGCCCCTCTGTTTCAGCCCCACTGTGTCAGCCCCTCTGTTTCAGACCCTCTGTTTCTCGCCCTCTGTTTCAGCCCCTCTGTTTCTCGCCCTCTGTTTCAGCCCCTCTGTTTCTCGCCCTCTGTTTCAGCCCCTCTGTTTCATTCCCTCTGTTTCTCGCCCTCTGTTTCTCGCCCTCTGTTTCAGCCCCTCTGTTTCTCGCCCTCTGTTTCAGCCCCTCTGTTTCTCGCCCTCTGTTTCAGGCCCTCTGTTTCAGCCCCTCTGTTTCAGCCCCTCTATTTCTCGCCCTCTGTTTCATCCCCTCTGTTTCTTGCCCTCTGTTTCAGCCCCTCTGTTTCTCGCCCTCCGTTTCAGCCCCTCTGTTTCAGCCCCTCTGTTTCAGCCCCTCTGTTTCAGCCCCTCTGATTCTCGCCCTCTGTTTCAGCCCCTCTGTTTCTCGCCCTCTGTTTCAGACCCTCTGTTTATCACTCTCTGTTTCAGCCCCTCTGATTCAGCCCCTCTGTTTCAGCCCCTCTGATTCATCCCCTCTGTTTCAGCCCCTCTATTTCAGCCTCTCTGTTTCAGCCCCTCTGATTCAGCCCCTCTGTTTCAGGCTCTCTGTTTCAGCCCGTCTGTTTCAGCCCCTCTGTTTCAGCCCCTCTGTTTCTCGCACTCTGTTTCTCGACCGCTGTTTCAGTCCCTTAGTTTCTCGCCCACTGTTTCAGCCCGTCTGTTTCAGCCCCTCTGATTCAGCCCCTCTGATTCAGCCCCGCTGTTTCTCGCCCTCTGTTTCAGCCCCTCTGTTTCTGCCCCTCTGTTTCAACCCCTCTGTTTCAGCCCCTCTGTTTCAGCCCCTCCGATTCAGCCCCTCTGTTTCAGCCGCTCTGTTTCAGCCCCTCTGTTTCAGCCCTCTGTTTCTCGCCCTCTGTTTCAGCCCCTATGTTTCGCACCCTCTGTTTCAGCCCCTCTGTTTCTCGCCCTCTGTTTCAGCCCCTCTGTTTCAGCCCCTCTGTTTCTCGCCCTCTGTTTCAGCCCCTCTGTTTCTCGCCCTCTGTTTCAGCCCCTCTGTTTCAGACCCTCTGTTTCTCGCCATCTGTTTCTGCCCCTCTGATTCTCGCCCTCTGTTTCAGCCCCTCTGTTTCTCGCCTTCTGTTTCAGCCCCTCTGATTCAGCCCCTCTGTTTCAGCCCCTCTGATTCAGCCCCTCTGCTTCAGCCCCGCTGTTTCTCGCCCTCTGTTTCAGCCCTTCTGTTTCAGCCCCTCTGTTTCAGCCCCTCTGTTTCAGCCCCTCTGTTTCTCGCCCTCTGTTTCAGCTCCTCTGTTTCTTGCACTGTGTTTCAGCCACTCTGTTCCTCGCCCTCTGTTTCAGCCTCTCTGTTTCTCGCCCTCTGTTTCAGCCCCTCTGTTTCAGCCCCTCTGTTTCAGCACCTCTGATTCAGCCCCTCTGTTCCAGCCCCTCTGTTTCAGCCCCTCTGATTCAGCCCCTCTGTTTCTCGCCCTCTGTTTCCGCCCCTCTGTTTCTCGCCCTCTGTTTCAGCCCCTCTGTTTCAGTCCCTCTCTTTCTCGCCCTCAGTTTCTCGCCCTCTGTTTCAGCCCCTCTGTTTCTCGCCCTCTGTTTCAGCCCCTCTGTTTCTCGCCCTCTGTTTCAGCCCCTCTGTTTCTCGCCCTCTGTTTCAGCCCCTCTGTTTCTTGCCCTCTGTTTCAGCCCCTCTGTTTCAGCCCCTCTGTTTCAGCCCCTCTGTTTCAGCCCCACTGTTTCTCGCCCTCTGTTTCAGCCCCTCTGTTTCTCGCCCTCTGTTTCAGCCCCTCTGTTTCTCGCCCTCTGTTTCAGCCCCTCTGTTTCAGCTCCTATGTTTCAGCCCCTCTGTTTCTCGCCCTCTGTTTCAGCCCCTCTGTTTCAGCCCCTCTGTTTCAGGCTCTCTGTTTCAGCCCGTCTGTTTCAGCCCCTCTGTTTCAGCCCCTCTAATTCACCCCCTCTGTTTCTCGCCCTCTGTTTCAGCCCCTCTGTTTCAGCCCCTCTGTTTCAGCCCCTCTGTTTCTCGCCCTCTGTTTCAGCCCCTCTGTTTCTCGCCCTCTGTTTCAGCCCCTCTGTTTCTCGCCCTCTGTTTCAGCCCCACTGTTTCTCGCCCTCTGTTTCAGCCCCTCTGTTTCTCGCCCTCTGTTTCAGCCCCTCTGTTTCAGCCCCTCTATTTCAGCCCCTCTGTTTCTCGCCCTCTGTTTCAGCCCCTCTGTTTCTCGCCCTCTGTTTCAGCCCCTCTATTTCTCGCCCTCTGTTTCAGCCCTTCTGTTTCAGCCCCACTGTTTCAGCCCCTTTGTTTCAGCCCCTCTGTTTCTCGCCCTCTGTTTCAGCCGCTCTGTTTCTCGCCCTCTGTTTCTGCCCCTCTGTTTCAGCCCCTCTGTTTCAGTCCCTCTGTTTCTCGCCCTCTGTTTCTAGCCCTCTGTTTCAGCCCCTCTGTTTCTCGCCCTCTGTTTCAGCCCTTTTGTTTCAGCCCCTCTGTTTCAGCCCCTCTGTTTCAGCCCCTCTGTTTCTCGCACTCTGTTTCAGCTCCTCTGTTTCTTGCACTCTGTTTCAGCCACTCTGTTCCTCGCCCTCTGTTTCAGCCTCTCTGTTTCTCGCCCTCTGTTTCAGCTCCTCTGTTTCTCGCCCTCTGTTTCAGCCCCTCTGATTCTCGCCCTCTGTTTCAGCCCCTCTGTTTCAGCCCCTCTGTTTCTCGCCCTCTATTTCAGCCCCTCTGTTTCTCGCCCTCTGTTTCAGCCCTCTGTTTCAGCCCCTCTGTTTCAGCCCCTCTGTTTCAGCCCCTCTGTTTCTCGCCCTCTGTTTCAGCCCCTCTGTTTTGTCGCCCTCTGTTTCAGCCCCTCTGTTTCTTGCCCTCTGTTTCAGCCCCTCTGTTTCTCGCCCTCTGTTTCAGCCTCTCTGTTTCTCGCCCTCTGTTTCAGCCCCTCTGTTTCAGCCCCTCTGTTTCAGTCCCTCTCTTTCTCGCCCTCTGTTTCAGCCCCTCTGTTTCTCGCCCTCTGTTTCAGCCCCTCTGTTTCTCGCCCTCTGTTTCAGCCCCTCTGTTTCTTGCCCTCTGTTTCAGCCCCTCTGTTTCAGCCCCTCTGTTTCAGCCCCTCTGTTTCAGCCCCACTGATTCACGCCCTCTGTTTCAGCCCCTCTGTTTCTCGCCCTCTGTTTCAGCCCCTCTGTTTCTCGCCCTCTGTTTCAGCCCCTCTGTTTCAGCCCCTCTGTTTCAGCCCCTCTGTTTCAGCCCCTCTGTTTCTCGCCCTCTGTTTCAACCCCTCTGTTTCTCGCCCTCTGTTTCAGCCCCTCTGTTTCTCGCCCTCTGTTTCAGCCCCTCTGTTTCAGCTCCTATGTTTCAGCCCCTCTGTTTCTCGCCCTCTGTTTCAGCCCCTCTGTTTCAGCCCCTCTGTTTCAGGCTCTCTGTTTCAGCCCGTCTGTTTCAGCCCGTCTGTTTCAGCCCCTCTGATTCACCCCCTCTGTTTCTCGCCCTCTGTTTCAGCCCCTCTGTTTCAGCCCCTCTGTTTCAGCCCCTCTGTTTCTCGCCCTCTGTTTCAGCCCCTCTGTTTCAGCCCCTCTGTTTCAGCACCTCTGATTCAGCCCCTCTGTTCCAGCCCCTCTGTTTCAGCCCCTCTGATTCAGCCCCTCTGTTTCTCGCCCTCTGTTTCCGCCCCTCTGTTTCTCGCCCTCTGTTTCAGCCCCTCTGTTTCAGTCCCTCTCTTTCTCGCCCTCAGTTTCTCGCCCTCTGTTTCAGCCCCTCTGTTTCTCGCCCTCTGTTTCAGCCCCTCTGTTTCTCGCCCTCTGTTTCAGCCCCTCTGTTTCTTGCCCTCTGTTTCAGCCCCTCTGTTTCAGCCCCTCTGTTTCAGCCCCTCTGTTTCAGCCCCACTGTTTCTCGCCCTCTGTTTCAGCCCCTCTGTTTCTCGCCCTCTGTTTCAGCCCCTCTGTTTCTCGCCCTCTGTTTCAGCCCCTCTGTTTCAGCTCCTATGTTTCAGCCCCTCTGTTTCTCGCCCTCTGTTTCAGCCCCTCTGTTTCAGCCCCTCTGTTTCAGGCTCTCTGTTTCAGCCCGTCTGTTTCAGCCCCTCTGTTTCAGCCCCTCTAATTCACCCCCTCTGTTTCTCGCCCTCTGTTTCAGCCCCTCTGTTTCAGCCCCTCTGTTTCAGCCCCTCTGTTTCAGCCCCTTGTTTCTCGCCCTCTGTTTCAGCCCCTCTGTTTCAGCCCCTCTGTTTCAGCACCTCCGATTCAGCCCCTCTGTTCCAGCCCCTCTGTTTCAGCCCCTCTGTTTCTCGCCCTCTGTTTCCGCCCCTCTGTTTCTCGCCCTCTGTTTCAGCCCCTCTGTTTCAGCCCCTCTGTTTCAGTCCCTCTCTTTCTCGCCCTCAGTTTCTCGCCCTCTGTTTCAGCCCCTCTGTTTCTCGCCCTCTGTTTCAGCCCCTCTGTTTCTTGCCCTCTGTTTCAGCCCCTCTGTTTCTCGCCCTCTGTTTCAGCCCCTCTGTTTCTTGCCCTCTGTTTCAGCCCCTCTGTTTCAGCCCCTCTGTTTCAGCCCCTATGTTTCAGCCCCTCTGTTTCAGCCCCACTGTTTCTCGCCCTCTGTTTCAGCCCCTCTGTTTCTCGCCCTCTGTTTCAGCCCCTCTGTTTCTCGCCCTCTGTTTCAGCCCCTCTGTTTCTCGCCCTCTGTTTCAGACCCTCTGTTTCAGCCCCTCTGTTTCAGCCCCACTGTTTCAGCCCCTCTGTTTCTCGCCCTCTGTTTCAGCCCCTCTGTTTCTCGCCCACCGTTTCAGCCCCTCTGTTTCTCGCCCTCTGTTTCAGCCCCTCTGTTTCTCGCCCTCTGTTTCAGCCCCTCTGTTTCTCGCCCTCTGTTTCAGCCCCTCTGTTTCTCGCCCACCGTTTCAGCCCCTCTAATTCTCGCCCTCTGTTTCAGCCCCTCTGTTTCAGCCCCTCTGTTTCAGCCCCTCTGTTTCAGCCCCTCTGTTTCTCGCCCTCTGTTTCAGCCCCTCTGTTTCTCGCCCTCTGTTTCAACCCCCTTGTTTCTCGACCTCTGTTTCAGCCCCTCTGTTTCTCGCCCTCTGTTTCAGACCCTCTGATTCAGCCCCTCTGTTTCAGCCCCTCAGATTCATCCCCTCTGTTTCAGCCCCTCTATTTCAGCCCGTCTGTTTCAGCCCCTCTGTTTCAGCCCCTCTCTTTCTCGCACTCTGTGTCTCGCCCGCTGTTTCAGTCCCTTAGTTTCTCGCCCACTGTTTCAGCCCCTCTGTTTCAGCCCCACTGTGTCAGCCCCTCTGTTTCAGTCCCTCTGTTTCTCGCCCTCTGTTTAAGCCCCTCTATTTCTCGCCCTCTGTTTCAGCCCCTCTGTTTCAGCCCCACTGTGTCAGCCCCTCTGTTTCAGACCCTCTGTTTCTCGCCCTCTGTTTCAGCCCCTCTGTTTCTCGCCCTCTGTTTCAGCCCCTCTGTTTCTCGCCCTCTGTTTCAGCCCCTCTGTTTCATTCCCTCTGTTTCTCGCCCTCTGTTTCTCGCCCTCTGTTTCAGCCCCTCTGTTTCTCGCCCTCTGTTTCAGCCCCTCTGTTTCTCGCCCTCTGTTTCAGGCCCTCTGTTTCAGCCCCTCTGTTTCAGCCCCTCTGTTTCTCGCCCTCTGTTTCATCCCCTCTGTTTCTTGCCCTCTGTTTCAGCCCCTCTGTTTCTCGCCCTCCGTTTCAGCCCCTCTGTTTCAGCCCCTCTGTTTCAGCCCCTCTGTTTCAGCCCCTCTGATTCTCGCCCTCTGTTTCAGCCCCTCTGTTTCTCGCCCTCTGTTTCAGACCCTCTGTTTATCACTCTCTGTTTCAGCCCCTCTGATTCAGCCCCTCTGTTTCAGCCCCTCTGATTCATCCCCTCTGTTTCAGCCCCTCTATTTCAGCCTCTCTGTTTCAGCCCCTCTGATTCAGCCCCTCTGTTTCAGGCTCTCTGTTTCAGCCCGTCTGTTTCAGCCCCTCTGTTTCAGCCCCTCTGTTTCTCGCACTCTGTTTCTCGACCGCTGTTTCAGTCCCTTAGTTTCTCGCCCACTGTTTCAGCCCGTCTGTTTCAGCCCCTCTGATTCAGCCCCTCTGATTCAGCCCCGCTGTTTCTCGCCCTCTGTTTCAGCCCCTCTGTTTCTGCCCCTCTGTTTCAACCCCTCTGTTTCAGCCCCTCTGTTTCAGCCCCTCCGATTCAGCCCCTCTGTTTCAGCCGCTCTGTTTCAGCCCCTCTGTTTCAGCCCTCTGTTTCTCGCCCTCTGTTTCAGCCCCTATGTTTCGCACCCTCTGTTTCAGCCCCTCTGTTTCTCGCCCTCTGTTTCAGCCCCTCTGTTTCAGCCCCTCTGTTTCTCGCCCTCTGTTTCAGCCCCTCTGTTTCTCGCCCTCTGTTTCAGCCCCTCTGTTTCAGACCCTCTGTTTCTCGCCATCTGTTTCTGCCCCTCTGATTCTCGCCCTCTGTTTCAGCCCCTCTGTTTCTCGCCTTCTGTTTCAGCCCCTCTGATTCAGCCCCTCTGTTTCAGCCCCTCTGATTCAGCCCCTCTGCTTCAGCCCCGCTGTTTCTCGCCCTCTGTTTCAGCCCTTCTGTTTCAGCCCCTCTGTTTCAGCCCCTCTGTTTCAGCCCCTCTGTTTCTCGCCCTCTGTTTCAGCTCCTCTGTTTCTTGCACTGTGTTTCAGCCACTCTGTTCCTCGCCCTCTGTTTCAGCCTCTCTGTTTCTCGCCCTCTGTTTCAGCCCCTCTGTTTCAGCCCCTCTGTTTCAGCACCTCTGATTCAGCCCCTCTGTTCCAGCCCCTCTGTTTCAGCCCCTCTGATTCAGCCCCTCTGTTTCTCGCCCTCTGTTTCCGCCCCTCTGTTTCTCGCCCTCTGTTTCAGCCCCTCTGTTTCAGTCCCTCTCTTTCTCGCCCTCAGTTTCTCGCCCTCTGTTTCAGCCCCTCTGTTTCTCGCCCTCTGTTTCAGCCCCTCTGTTTCTCGCCCTCTGTTTCAGCCCCTCTGTTTCTCGCCCTCTGTTTCAGCCCCTCTGTTTCTTGCCCTCTGTTTCAGCCCCTCTGTTTCAGCCCCTCTGTTTCAGCCCCTCTGTTTCAGCCCCACTGTTTCTCGCCCTCTGTTTCAGCCCCTCTGTTTCTCGCCCTCTGTTTCAGCCCCTCTGTTTCTCGCCCTCTGTTTCAGCCCCTCTGTTTCAGCTCCTATGTTTCAGCCCCTCTGTTTCTCGCCCTCTGTTTCAGCCCCTCTGTTTCAGCCCCTCTGTTTCAGGCTCTCTGTTTCAGCCCGTCTGTTTCAGCCCCTCTGTTTCAGCCCCTCTAATTCACCCCCTCTGTTTCTCGCCCTCTGTTTCAGCCCCTCTGTTTCAGCCCCTCTGTTTCAGCCCCTCTGTTTCAGCCCCTTGTTTCTCGCCCTCTGTTTCAGCCCCTCTGTTTCAGCCCCTCTGTTTCAGCACCTCCGATTCAGCCCCTCTGTTCCAGCCCCTCTGTTTCAGCCCCTCTGTTTCTCGCCCTCTGTTTCCGCCCCTCTGTTTCTCGCCCTCTGTTTCAGCCCCTCTGTTTCAGCCCCTCTGTTTCAGTCCCTCTCTTTCTCGCCCTCAGTTTCTCGCCCTCTGTTTCAGCCCCTCTGTTTCTCGCCCTCTGTTTCAGCCCCTCTGTTTCTTGCCCTCTGTTTCAGCCCCTCTGTTTCTCGCCCTCTGTTTCAGCCCCTCTGTTTCTTGCCCTCTGTTTCAGCCCCTCTGTTTCAGCCCCTCTGTTTCAGCCCCTATGTTTCAGCCCCTCTGTTTCAGCCCCACTGTTTCTCGCCCTCTGTTTCAGCCCCTCTGTTTCTCGCCCTCTGTTTCAGCCCCTCTGTTTCTCGCCCTCTGTTTCAGACCCTCTGTTTCAGCCCCTCTGTTTCAGCCCCACTGTTTCAGCCCCTCTGTTTCTCGCCCTCTGTTTCAGCCCCTCTGTTTCTCGCCCACCGTTTCAGCCCCTCTGTTTCTCGCCCTCTGTTTCAGCCCCTCTGTTTCTCGCCCTCTGTTTCAGCCCCTCTGTTTCTCGCCCTCTGTTTCAGCCCCTCTGTTTCTCGCCCACCGTTTCAGCCCCTCTAATTCTCGCCCTCTGTTTCAGCCCCTCTGTTTCAGCCCCTCTGTTTCAGCCCCTCTGTTTCAGCCCCTCTGTTTCTCGCCCTCTGTTTCAGCCCCTCTGTTTCTCGCCCTCTGTTTCAACCCCCTTGTTTCTCGACCTCTGTTTCAGCCCCTCTGTTTCTCGCCCTCTGTTTCAGACCCTCTGATTCAGCCCCTCTGTTTCAGCCCCTCAGATTCATCCCCTCTGTTTCAGCCCCTCTATTTCAGCCCGTCTGTTTCAGCCCCTCTGTTTCAGCCCCTCTCTTTCTCGCACTCTGTGTCTCGCCCGCTGTTTCAGTCCCTTAGTTTCTCGCCCACTGTTTCAGCCCCTCTGTTTCAGCCCCACTGTGTCAGCCCCTCTGTTTCAGTCCCTCTGTTTCTCGCCCTCTGTTTAAGCCCCTCTATTTCTCGCCCTCTGTTTCAGCCCCTCTGTTTCAGCCCCACTGTGTCAGCCCCTCTGTTTCAGACCCTCTGTTTCTCGCCCTCTGTTTCAGCCCCTCTGTTTCTCGCCCTCTGTTTCAGCCCCTCTGTTTCTCGCCCTCTGTTTCAGCCCCTCTGTTTCATTCCCTCTGTTTCTCGCCCTCTGTTTCTCGCCCTCTGTTTCAGCCCCTCTGTTTCTCGCCCTCTGTTTCAGCCCCTCTGTTTCTCGCCCTCTGTTTCAGGCCCTCTGTTTCAGCCCCTCTGTTTCAGCCCCTCTGTTTCTCGCCCTCTGTTTCATCCCCTCTGTTTCTTGCCCTCTGTTTCAGCCCCTCTGTTTCTCGCCCTCCGTTTCAGCCCCTCTGTTTCAGCCCCTCTGTTTCAGCCCCTCTGTTTCAGCCCCTCTGATTCTCGCCCTCTGTTTCAGCCCCTCTGTTTCTCGCCCTCTGTTTCAGACCCTCTGTTTATCACTCTCTGTTTCAGCCCCTCTGATTCAGCCCCTCTGTTTCAGCCCCTCTGATTCATCCCCTCTGTTTCAGCCCCTCTATTTCAGCCTCTCTGTTTCAGCCCCTCTGATTCAGCCCCTCTGTTTCAGGCTCTCTGTTTCAGCCCGTCTGTTTCAGCCCCTCTGTTTCAGCCCCTCTGTTTCTCGCACTCTGTTTCTCGACCGCTGTTTCAGTCCCTTAGTTTCTCGCCCACTGTTTCAGCCCGTCTGTTTCAGCCCCTCTGATTCAGCCCCTCTGATTCAGCCCCGCTGTTTCTCGCCCTCTGTTTCAGCCCCTCTGTTTCTGCCCCTCTGTTTCAACCCCTCTGTTTCAGCCCCTCTGTTTCAGCCCCTCCGATTCAGCCCCTCTGTTTCAGCCGCTCTGTTTCAGCCCCTCTGTTTCAGCCCTCTGTTTCTCGCCCTCTGTTTCAGCCCCTATGTTTCGCACCCTCTGTTTCAGCCCCTCTGTTTCTCGCCCTCTGTTTCAGCCCCTCTGTTTCAGCCCCTCTGTTTCTCGCCCTCTGTTTCAGCCCCTCTGTTTCTCGCCCTCTGTTTCAGCCCCTCTGTTTCAGACCCTCTGTTTCTCGCCATCTGTTTCTGCCCCTCTGATTCTCGCCCTCTGTTTCAGCCCCTCTGTTTCTCGCCTTCTGTTTCAGCCCCTCTGATTCAGCCCCTCTGTTTCAGCCCCTCTGATTCAGCCCCTCTGCTTCAGCCCCGCTGTTTCTCGCCCTCTGTTTCAGCCCTTCTGTTTCAGCCCCTCTGTTTCAGCCCCTCTGTTTCAGCCCCTCTGTTTCTCGCCCTCTGTTTCAGCTCCTCTGTTTCTTGCACTGTGTTTCAGCCACTCTGTTCCTCGCCCTCTGTTTCAGCCTCTCTGTTTCTCGCCCTCTGTTTCAGCTCCTCTGTTTCTCGCCCTCTGTTTCAGCCCCTCTGATTCTCGCCCTCTGTTTCAGCCCCTCTGTTTCAGCCCCTCTGTTTCTCGCCCTCTATTTCAGCCCCTCTGTTTCTCGCCCTCTGTTTCAGCCCTCTGTTTCAGCCCCTCTGTTTCAGCCCCTCTGTTTCAGCCCCTCTGTTTCTCGCCCTCTGTTTCAGCCCCTCTGTTTCTCGCCCTCTGTTTCAGCCCCTCGTTTTCTTGCCCTCTGTTTCAGCCCCTCTGTTTCAGCCCCTCTGTTTCAGCCCCTCTGTTTCAGTCCCTCTCTTTCTCGCCCTCTGTTTCAGCCCCTCTGTTTCTCGCCCTCTGTTTCAGCCCCTCTGTTTCTCGCCCTCTGTTTCAGCCCCTCTGTTTCTTGCCCTCTGTTTCAGCCCCTCTGTTTCAGCTCCTCTGTTTCAGCCCCTCTGTTTCAGCCCCACTGATTCTCGCCCTCTGTTTCAGCCCCTCTGTTTCTCGCCCTCTGTTTCAGCCCCTCTGTTTCTCGCCCTCTGTTTCAGCCCCTCTGTTTCAGCCCCTCTGTTTCAGCCCCTCTGTTTCAGCCCCTCTGTTTCTCACCCTCTGTTTCAGCCCCTCTGTTTCTCGCCCTCTGTTTCAGCCCCTCTGTTTCTCGCCCTCTGTTTCAGCCCCTCTGTTTCAGCTCCTATGTTTCAGCCCCTCTGTTTCTCGCCCTCTGTTTCAGCCCCTCTGTTTCAGCCCCTCTGTTTCAGGCTCTCTGTTTCAGCCCGTCTGTTTCAGCCCCTCTGTTTCAGCCCCTCTAATTCACCCCCTCTGTTTCTCGCCCTCTGTTTCAGCCCCTCTGTTTCAGCCCCTCTGTTTCAGCCCCTCTGTTTCAGCCCCTCTGTTTCTCGCCCTCTGTTTCAGCCCCTCTGTTTCAGCCCCTCTGTTTCAGCACCTCCGATTCAGCCCCTCTGTTCCAGCCCCTCTGTTTCAGCCCCTCTGTTTCTCGCCCTCTGTTTCCGCCCCTCTGTTTCTCGCCCTCTGTTTCAGCCCCTCTGTTTCAGCCCCTCTGTTTCAGTCCCTCTCTTTCTCGCCCTCAGTTTCTCGCCCTCTGTTTCAGCCCCTCTGTTTCTCGCCCTCTGTTTCAGCCCCTCTGTTTCTTGCCCTCTGTTTCAGCCCCTCTGTTTCTCGCCCTCTGTTTCAGCCCCTCTGTTTCTTGCCCTCTGTTTCAGCCCCTCTGTTTCAGCCCCTCTGTTTCAGCCCCTATGTTTCAGCCCCTCTGTTTCAGCCCCACTGTTTCTCGCCCTCTGTTTCAGCCCCTCTGTTTCTCGCCCTCTGTTTCAGCCCCTCTGTTTCTCGCCCTCTGTTTCAGCCCCTCTGTTTCTCGCCCTCTGTTTCAGACCCTCTGTTTCAGCCCCTCTGTTTCAGCCCCCCTGTTTCAGCCCCTCTGTTTCTCGCCCTCTGTTTCAGCCCCTCTGTTTCTCGCCCTCTGTTTCAGCCCCTCTGTTTCTCGCCCACCGTTTCAGCCCCTCTAATTCTCGCCCTCTGTTTCAGCCCCTCTGTTTCAGCCCCTCTGTTTCTCGCCCTCTGTTTCAGCCCCTCTGTTTCTCGCCCTCTGTTTCAACCCCCTTGTTTCTCGACCTCTGTTTCAGCCCCTCTGTTTCTCGCCCTCTGTTTCAGACCCTCTGATTCAGCCCCTCTGTTTCAGCCCCTCTGATTCATCCCCTCTGTTTCAGCCCCTCTATTTCAGCCCGTCTGTTTCAGCCCCTCTGTTTCAGCCCCTCTGTTTCTCGCACTCTGTGTCTCGCCCGCTGTTTCAGTCCCTTAGTTTCTCGCCCACTGTTTCAGCCCCTCTGTTTCAGCCCCACTGTGTCAGCCCCTCTGTTTCAGTCCCTCTGTTTCTCGCCCTCTGTTTAAGCCCCTCTATTTCTCGCCCTCTGTTTCAGCCCCTCTGTTTCAGCCCCACTGTGTCAGCCCCTCTGTTTCAGACCCTCTGTTTCTCGCCCTCTGTTTCAGCCCCTCTGTTTCTCGCCCTCTGTTTCAGCCCCTCTGTTTCATTCCCTCTGTTTCTCGCCCTCTGTTTCTCGCCCTCTGTTTCAGCCCCTCTGTTTCTCGCCCTCTGTTTCAGCCCCTCTGTTTCTCGCCCTCTGTTTCAGCCCCTCTGTTTCAGCCCCTCTGTTTCAGCCCCTCTGTTTCTCGCCCTTTGTTTCATCCCCTCTGTTTCTTGCCCTCTGTTTCAGCCCCTCTGTTTCTCGCCCTCCGTTTCAGCCCCTCTGTTTCAGCCCCTCTGTTTCAGCCCCTCTGTTTCAGCCCCTCTGATTCTCGCCCTCTGTTTCAGCCCCTCTGTTTCTCGCCCTCTGTTTCAGACCCTCTGTTTATCACTCTCTGTTTCAGCCCCTCTGATTCAGCCCCTCTGTTTCAGCCCCTCTGATTCATCCCCTCTGTTTCAGCCCCTCTATTTCAGCCTCTCTGTTTCAGCCCCTCTGATTCAGCCCCTCTGTTTCAGGCTCTCTGTTTCAGCCCGTCTGTTTCAGCCCCTCTGTTTCAGCCCCTCTGTTTCTCGCACTCTGTTTCTCGACCGCTGTTTCAGTCCCTTAGTTTCTCGCCCACTGTTTCAGCCCCTCTGTTTCAGCCCCTCTGATTCAGCCCCTCTGATTCAGCCCCGCTGTTTCTCGCCCTCTGTTTCAGCCCCTCTGTTTCAGCCCCTCCGATTCAGCCCCTCTGTTTCAGCCCCTCTGTTTCAGCCCCTCTGTTTCAGCCCTCTGTTTCTCGCCCTCTGTTTCAGCCCCTATGTTTCGCACCCTCTGTTTCAGCCCCTCTGTTTCTCGCCCTCTGTTTCAGCCCCTCTGTTTCAGACCCTCTGTTTCTCGCCCTCTGTTTCAGCCCCTCTGTTTCTCGCCCTCTGTTTCAGCCCCTCTGTTTCAGACCCTCTGTTTCTCGCCATCTGTTTCTGCCCCTCTGATTCTCGCCCTCTGTTTCAGCCGCTCTGTTTCTCGCCTTCTGTTTCAGCCCCTCTGATTCAGCCCCTCTGTTTCAGCCCCTCTGATTCAGCCCCGCTGCTTCAGCCCAGCTGTTTCTCGCCCTCTGTTTCAGCCCCTCTGTTTCAGCCCTTCTGTTTCAGCCACTCTGTTTCAGCCCCTCTGTTTCTTGCCCTCTGTTTCTCGCAATCTGTTTCAGCCCCTCTGTTTCTCGCCCTCTGTTTCAGCCCCTCTGATTCGCACTCTCTGTTTCAGCCCCTCTGTTTCTCGCCCTCTGTTTCTGCCCCTCTGTTTCTCGCCCTCTGTTTCAGCCCCTCTGTTTCTCGCCCTCTGTTTCAGCCCCTCTGATTCAGCCCCTCTGTTTCTCGCCCTCTGAATCAGCCCCTCTGTTTCAGCCCCTCTGTTTGAGCCTCTCTGTTTCTCACCCTCTGTTTCAGCCCCTCTGTTTCTCACCCTCTGTTTTAGCCCCTCTGTTTCAGCCCCTCTGTTTCTCGCCCTCTGTTTCAGCCCCTCTGTTTCTCGCCCTCTGTTTCAGCCCCTCTGATTCAGCTCCTCTGTTTCTCGCCCTCTGTTTCAGCCCCTCTGTTTCTCGCCCTCTGTTTCAGCCCCTCTGTTTCTCGCCCTCTGTTTCAGCCCCTCTGTTTCAGCCCCTCTATTTCAGCCCCTCTGTTTCTCGCCCTCTGTTTCAGCCCCTCTGTTTCTCGCCCTCTGTTTCAGCCCCTCTATTTCTCGCCCTCTGTTTCAGCCCCTCTGTTTCAGCCCCACTGTTTCAGCCCCTTTGTTTCAGCCCCTCTGTTTCTCGCCCTCTGTTTCAGCCGCTCTGTTTCTCGCCCTCTGTTTCTGCCCCTCTGTTTCAGCCCCTCTGTTTCAGTCACTCTGTTTCTCGCCCTCTGTTTCTAGCCCTCTGTATCAGCCCCTCTGTTTCTCGCCCTCTGTTTCAGCCCTTCTGTTTCAGCCCCTCTGTTTCAGCCCCTCTGTTTCAGCCCCTCTGTTTCTCGCACTCTGTTTCAGCTCCTCTGTTTCTTGCACTCTGTTTCAGCCACTCTGTTCCTCGCCCTCTGTTTCAGCCTCTCTGTTTCTCGCCCTCTGTTTCAGCTCCTCTGTTTCTCGCCCTCTGTTTCAGCCCCTCTGATTCTCGCCCTCTGTTTCAGCCCCTCTGTTTCAGCCCCTCTGTTTCTCGCCCTCTATTTCAGCCCCTCTGTTTCTCGCCCTCTGTTTCAGCCCTCTGTTTCAGCCCCTCTGTTTCAGCCCCTCTGTTTCAGCCCCTCTGTTTCTCGCCCTCTGTTTCAGCCCCTCTGTTTCTCGCCCTCTGTTTCAGCCCGTCTGTTTCTTGCCCTCTGTTTCAGCCCCTCTGTTTCTCGTCCTCTGTTTCAGCCTCTCTGTTTCTCGCCCTCTGTTTCAGCCCCTCTGTTTCAGCCCCTCTGTTTCAGCCCCTCTGTTTCTCGCCCTCTGTTTCAGCCCCTCTGTTTCTCGCCCTCTGTTTCAGCCCCTCTGTTTCAGCCCCTCTGTTTCAGCCCCACTGATTCTCGCCCTCTGTTTCAGCCCCTCTGTTTCTCGCCCTCTGTTTTTGCCCCTCTGTTTCTCGCCCTCTGTTTCAGCCCCTCTGTTTCAGCCCCTCTGTTTCAGCCCCTCTGTTTCAGCCCCTCTGTTTCTCGCCCTCTGTTTCAGCCCCTCTGTTTCTCGCCCTCTGTTTCAGCCCCTCTGTTTCTCGCCCTCTGTTTCAGCCCCACTGTTTCTCGCCCTCTGTTTCAGCCCCTCTGTTTCTCGCCCTCTGTTTCAGCCCCTCTGTTTCAGCCCCTCTATTTCAGCCCCTCTGTTTCTCGCCCTCTGTTTCAGCCCCTCTGTTTCTCGCCCTCTGTTTCAGCCCCTCTATTTCTCGCCCTCTGTTTCAGCCCTTCTGTTTCAGCCCCACTGTTTCAGCCCCTTTGTTTCAGCCCCTCTGTTTCTCGCCCTCTGTTTCAGCCGCTCTGTTTCTCGCCCTCTGTTTCTGCCCCTCTGTTTCAGCCCCTCTGTTTCAGTCCCTCTGTTTCTCGCCCTCTGTTTCTAGCCCTCTGTTTCAGCCCCTCTGTTTCTCGCCCTCTGTTTCAGCCCTTCTGTTTCAGCCCCTCTGTTTCAGCCCCTCTGTTTCAGCCCCTCTGTTTCTCGCACTCTGTTTCAGCCCCTCTGTTTCTCGCCCTCTGTTTCAGCCCCTCTGATTCAGCTCCTCTGTTTCTCGCCCTCTGTTTCAGCCCCTCTGTTTCTCGCCCTCTGTTTCAGCCCCTCTGTTTCTCGCCCTCTGTTTCAGCCCCTCTGTTTCAGCCCCTCTATTTCAGCCCCTCTGTTTCTCGCCCTCTGTTTCAGCCCCTCTGTTTCTCGCCCTCTGTTTCAGCCCCTCTATTTCTCGCCCTCTGTTTCAGCCCCTCTGTTTCAGCCCCACTGTTTCAGCCCCTTTGTTTCAGCCCCTCTGTTTCTCGCCCTCTGTTTCAGCCGCTCTGTTTCTCGCCCTCTGTTTCTGCCCCTCTGTTTCAGCCCCTCTGTTTCAGTCCCTCTGTTTCTCGCCCTCTGTTTCTAGCCCTCTGTTTCAGCCCCTCTGTTTCTCGCCCTCTGTTTCAGCCCTTCTGTTTCAGCCCCTCTGTTTCAGCCCCTCTGTTTCAGCCCCTCTGTTTCTCGCACTCTGTTTCAGCTCCTCTGTTTCTTGCACTCTGTTTCAGCCACTCTGTTCCTCGCCCTCTGTTTCAGCCTCTCTGTTTCTCGCCCTCTGTTTCAGCTCCTCTGTTTCTCGCCCTCTGTTTCAGCCCCTCTGATTCTCGCCCTCTGTTTCAGCCCCTCTGTTTCAGCCCCTCTGTTTCTCGCCCTCTATTTCAGCCCCTCTGTTTCTCGCCCTCTGTTTCAGCCCTCTGTTTCAGCCCCTCTGTTTCAGCCCCTCTGTTTCAGCCCCTCTGTTTCTCGCCCTCTGTTTCAGCCCCTCTGTTTCTCGCCCTCTGTTTCAGCCCGTCTGTTTCTTGCCCTCTGTTTCAGCCCCTCTGTTTCTCGTCCTCTGTTTCAGCCTCTCTGTTTCTCGCCCTCTGTTTCAGCCCCTCTGTTTCAGCCCCTCTGTTTCAGCCCCTCTGTTTCTCGCCCTCTGTTTCAGCCCCTCTGTTTCTCGCCCTCTGTTTCAGCCCCTCTGTTTCAGCCCCTCTGTTTCAGCCCCACTGATTCTCGCCCTCTGTTTCAGCCCCTCTGTTTCTCGCCCTCTGTTTCAGCCCCTCTGTTTCTCGCCCTCTGTTTCAGCCCCTCTGTTTCAGCCCCTCTGTTTCAGCCCCTCTGTTTCAGCCCCTCTGTTTCTCGCCCTCTGTTTCAGCCCCTCTGTTTCTCGCCCTCTGTTTCAGCCCCTCTGTTTCAGCCCCTCTGTTTCAGCCCCTCTGTTTCAGCGCCTCTGTTTCTCGCCCTCTGTTTCAGCCCCTCTGTTTCAGCCCCTCTATTTCAGCCCCTCTGTTTCTCGCCCTCTGTTTCAGCCCCTCTGTTTCTCGCCCTCTGTTTCAGCCCCTCTATTTCTCGCCCTCTGTTTCAGCCCTTCTGTTTCAGCCCCACTGTTTCAGCCCCTTTGTTTCAGCCCCTCTGTTTCTCGCCCTCTGTTTCAGCCGCTCTGTTTCTCGCCCTCTGTTTCTGCCCCTCTGTTTCAGCCCCTCTGTTTCAGTCCCTCTGTTTCTCGCCCTCTGTTTCTAGCCCTCTGTTTCAGCCCCTCTGTTTCTCGCCCTCTGTTTCAGCCCTTCTGTTTCAGCCCCTCTGTTTCAGCCCCTCTGTTTCAGCCCCTCTGTTTCTCGCACTCTGTTTCAGCTCCTCTGTTTCTTGCACTCTGTTTCAGCCACTCTGTTCCTCGCCCTCTGTTTCAGCCTCTCTGTTTCTCGCCCTCTGTTTCAGCTCCTCTGTTTCTCGCCCTCTGTTTCAGCCCCTCTGATTCTCGCCCTCTGTTTCAGCCCCTCTGTTTCAGCCCCTCTGTTTCTCGCCCTCTATTTCAGCCCCTCTGTTTCTCGCCCTCTGTTTCAGCCCTCTGTTTCAGCCGCTCTGTTTCAGCCCCTCTGTTTCAGCCCCTCTGTTTCTCGCCCTCTGTTTCAGCCCCTCTGTTTCAGCCCCTCTGTTTCTTGCCCTCTGTTTCAGCCCCTCTGTTTCTCGCCCTCTGTTTCAGCCTCTCTGTTTCTCGCCCTCTGTTTCAGCCCCTCTGTTTCAGCCCCTCTGTTTCAGTCCCTCTCTTTCTCGCCCTCTGTTTCAGCCCCTCTGTTTCTCGCCCTCTGTTTCAGCCCCTCTGTTTCTCGCCCTCTGTTTCAGCCCCTCTGTTTCTTGCCCTCTGTTTCAGCCCCTCTGTTTCAGCCCCTCTGTTTCAGCCCCTCTGTTTCAGCCCCACTGATTCACGCCCTCTGTTTCAGCCCCTCTGTTTCTCGCCCTCTGTTTCAGCCCCTCTGTTTCTCGCCCTCTGTTTCAGCCCCTCTGTTTCAGCCCCTCTGTTTCAGCCCCTCTGTTTCAGCCCCTCTGTTTCTCGCCCTCTGTTTCAACCCCTCTGTTTCTCGCCCTCTGTTTCAGCCCCTCTGTTTCTCGCCCTCTGTTTCAGCCCCTCTGTTTCAGCTCCTATGTTTCAGCCCCTCTGTTTCTCGCCCTCTGTTTCAGCCCCTCTGTTTCAGCCCCTCTGTTTCAGGCTCTCTGTTTCAGCCCGTCTGTTTCAGCCCGTCTGTTTCAGCCCCTCTGATTCACCCCCTCTGTTTCTCGCCCTCTGTTTCAGCCCCTCTGTTTCAGCCCCTCTGTTTCAGCCCCTCTGTTTCTCGCCCTCTGTTTCAGCCCCTCTGTTTCAGCCCCTCTGTTTCAGCACCTCTGATTCAGCCCCTCTGTTCCAGCCCCTCTGTTTCAGCCCCTCTGATTCAGCCCCTCTGTTTCTCGCCCTCTGTTTCCGCCCCTCTGTTTCTCGCCCTCTGTTTCAGCCCCTCTGTTTCAGCCCCTCTGTTTCTCGCCCTCTGTTTCAGCCCCTCTGTTTCTCGCCCTCTGTTTCAGCCCCTCTGTTTCTCGCCCTCTGTTTCAGCCCCTCTGTTTCTTGCCCTCTGTTTCAGCCCCTCTGTTTCAGCCCCTCTGTTTCAGCCCCTCTGTTTCAGCCCCTCTGTTTCAGCCCCACTGTTTCTCGCCCTCTGTTTCAGCCCCTCTGTTTCTCGCCCTCTGTTTCAGCCCCTCTGTTTCTCGCCCTCTGTTTCAGCCCCTCTGTTTCTCGCCCTCTGTTTCAGACCCTCTGTTTCAGCCCCTCTGTTTCAGCCCCCCTGTTTCAGCCCCTCTGTTTCTCGCCCTCTGTTTCAGCCCCTCTGTTTCTCGCCCACCGTTTCAGCCCCTCTAATTCTCGCCCTCTCTTCAGCCCCTCTGTTTCAGCCCCTCTGTTTCAGCCCCTCTGTTTCAGCCCCTCTGTTTCTCGCCCTCTGTTTCAGCCCCTCTGTTTCTCGCCCTCTGTTTCAACCCCCTTGTTTCTCGACCTCTGTTTCAGCCCCTCTGTTTCTCGCCCTCTGTTTCAGACCCTCTGATTCAGCCCCTCTGTTTCAGCCCCTCTGATTCATCCCCTCTGTTTCAGCCCCTCTATTTCAGCCCGTCTGTTTCAGCCCCTCTGTTTCAGCCCCTCTGTTTCAGCCCCTCTGTTTCTCGCCCTCTGTTTCAGCCCCTCTGTTTCTCGCCCTCTGTTTCAGCCCCTCTGTTTCTCGCCCTCTGTTTCAGCCCCTCTGTTTCTTGCCCTCTGTTTCAGCCCCTCTGTTTCAGCCCCTCTGTTTCAGCCCCTCTGTTTCAGCCCCACTGTTTCTCGCCCTCTGTTTCAGCCCCTCTGTTTCTCGCCCTCTGTTTCAGCCCCTCTGTTTCTCGCCCTCTGTTTCAGCCCCTCTGTTTCTCGCCCTCTGTTTCAGACCCTCTGTTTCAGCCCCTCTGTTTCAGCCCCCCTGTTTCAGCCCCTCTGTTTCTCGCCCTCTGTTTCAGCCCCTCTGTTTCTCGCCCACCGTTTCAGCCCCTCTAATTCTCGCCCTCTCTTCAGCCCCTCTGTTTCAGCCCCTCTGTTTCAGCCCCTCTGTTTCAGCCCCTCTGTTTCTCGCCCTCTGTTTCAGCCCCTCTGTTTCTCGCCCTCTGTTTCAACCCCCTTGTTTCTCGACCTCTGTTTCAGCCCCTCTGTTTCTCGCCCTCTGTTTCAGACCCTCTGATTCAGCCCCTCTGTTTCAGCCCCTCTGATTCATCCCCTCTGTTTCAGCCCCTCTATTTCAGCCCGTCTGTTTCAGCCCCTCTGTTTCAGCCCCTCTGTTTCTCGCACTCTGTGTCTCGCCCGCTGTTTCAGTCCCTTTGTTTCTCGCCCACTGTTTCAGCCCCTCTGTTTCAGCCTCACTGTGTCAGCCCCTCTGTTTCAGCCCCTCTGTTTCTCGCCCTCTGTTTCAGCCCCTCTGTTTCTCGCCCTCTGTTTCAGCCCCTCTGTTTCTCGCCCTCTGTTTCAGCCCCTCTGTTTCATTCCCTCTATTTCTCGCCCTCTGTTTCTCGCCCTCTGTTTCAGCCCCTCTGTTTCTCGCCCTCTGTTTCAGCCCCTCTGTTTCTCGCCCTCTGTTTCAGCCCCTCTGTTTCAGCCCCTCTGTTTCTCGCCCTCTGTTTCAGCCCCTCTGTTTCAGCCCCTCTGTTTCAGCCCCTCTGTTTCTCGCCCTCTGTTTCATACCCTCTCTTTCTTGCCCTCTGTTTCAGCCCCTCTGTTTCTCGCCCTCTGTTTCAGCCCCTCTGTTTCTCGCCCTCTGTTTCAGCCCCTCTGTTTCTCGCCCTCTGTTTCAGCCCCTCTGTTTCAGCCCCTCTGTTTCAGCCCCTCTGTTTCTCGCCCTCTGTTTCATCCCCTCTGTTTCTTGCCCTCTGTTTCAGCCCCTCTGATTCCCGCCCTCTGTTTCAGCCCCTCTGTTTCTCGCCCTCTGTTTCAGACCCTCTGTTTATCACCCTCTGTTTCAGCCCCTCTGATTCAGCCCCTCTGTTTCAGCCCCTCTGATTCATCCACTCTGTTTCATTCCCTCTATTTCTCGCCCTCTGTTTCTCGCCCTCTGTTTCAGCCCCTCTGTTTCTCGCCCTCTGTTTCAGCCCCTCTGTTTCTCGCCCTCTGTTTCAGCCCCTCTGTTTCAGCCCCTCTGTTTCTCGCCCTCTGTTTCAGCCCCTCTGTTTCAGCCCCTCTGTTTCAGCCCCTCTGTTTCTCGCCCTCTGTTTCATCCCCTCTGTTTCTTGCCCTCTGTTTCAGCCCCTCTGTTTCTCGCCCTCTGTTTCAGCCCCTCTGTTTCTCGCCCTCTGTTTCAGCCCCTCTGTTTCTCGCCCTCTGTTTCAGCCCCTCTGTTTCAGCCCCTCTGTTTCAGCCCCTCTGTTTCTCGCCCTCTGTTTCATCCCCTCTGTTTCTTGCCCTCTGTTTCAGCCCCTCTGATTCCCGCCCTCTGTTTCAGCCCCTCTGTTTCTCGCCCTCTGTTTCAGACCCTCTGTTTATCACCCTCTGTTTCAGCCCCTCTGATTCAGCCCCTCTGTTTCAGCCCCTCTGATTCATCCACTCTGTTTCAGCCCCTCTATTTCAGCCTCTCTGTTTCAGCCCCTCTGATTCAGCCCCTCTGTTTCAGGCTCTCTGTTTCAGCCCGTCTGTTTCAGCCCCTCTGTTTCAGCCCCTCTGTTTCTCGCACTCTGTTTCTCGACCGCTGTTTCAGTCCCTTAGTTTCTCGCCCACTGTTTCAGCCCCTCTGTTTCAGCCCCTCTGATTGAGCCCCTCTGATTCAGCCCCGCTGTTTCTCGCCCTCTGTTTCAGCCCCTCTGTTTCTGCCCCTCTGTTTCAACCCCTCTGTTTCAGCCCCTCTGTTTCAGCCCCTCCGATTCAGCCCCTCTGTTTCAGCCCCTCTGTTTCAGCCCCTCTGTTTCAGCCCTCTGTTTCAGCCCCTATGTTTCGCACCCTCTGTTTCAGCCCCTCTGTTTCTCGCCCTCTGTTTCAGCCCCTCTGTTTCAGCCCCTCTGTTTCTCGCCCTCTGTTTCAGCCCCTCTGTTTCTCGCCCTCTGTTTCAGCCCCTCTGTTTCAGCCCCACTGTTTCTCGCCCTCTGTTTCTGCCCCTCTGATTCTCGCCCTCTGTTTCAGCCCCTCTGTTTCTCGCCTTCTGTTTCAGCCCCTCTGATTCAGCCCCTCTGTTTCAGCCCCTCTGATTCAGCCGCTCTGCTTCAGCCCCTCTGTTTCTCGCCCTCTGTTTCAGCCCCTCTGTTTCAGCCCTTCTGTTTCAGCCACTCTGTTTCAGCCCCTCTGTTTCTTGCCCTCTGTTTCTCGCACTCTGTTTCCGCCTCTCTGTTTCTCGCCCTCTGTTTCAGCCCCTCTGATTCGCACTCTCTGTTTCAGCCCCTCTGTTTCTCGCCCTCTGTTTCTGCCCCTCTGATTCTCGCCCTCTGTTTCAGCCCCTCTGTTTCTCGCCCTCTGTTTCAGCCCCTCTGATTCAGCCCCTCTGTTTCAGCCCCTCTGAATCAGCCCCTCTGTTTCAGCCCCTCTGTTAGAGCCTCTCTGTTTCTCGCCCTCTGTTTCAGCCCCTCTGTTTCTCACCCTCTGTTTTAGCCCCTCTGTTTCAGCCCCTCTGTTTCTCGCCCTCTGTTTCAGCCCCTCTGTTTCTCGCCCTCTGTTTCAGCCCCTCTGATTCAGCTCCTCTGTTTCTCGCCCTCTGTTTCAGCCCCTCTGTTTCTCGCCCTCTGTTTCAGCCCCTCTGTTTCTCGCCCTCTGTTTCAGCCCCTCTGTTTCAGACCCTCTATTTCAGCCCCTCTGTTTCTCGCCCTCTGTTTCAGCCCCTCTGTTTCTCGCCCTCTGTTTCAGCCCCTCTATTTCTCGCCCTCTGTTTCAGCCCCTCTGTTTCAGCCCCACTGTTTCAGCCCCTTTGTTTCAGCCCCTCTGTTTCTCGCCCTCTGTTTCTGCCCCTCTGTTTCAGCCCCTCTGTTTCAGTCCCTCTGTTTCTCGCCCTCTGTTTCTAGCCCTCTGTTTCAGCCCCTCTGTTTCTCGCCCTCTGTTTCAGTCCTTCTGTTTCAGCCCCTCTGTTTCAGCCCCTCTGTTTCAGCCCCTCTGTTTCAGCCCCTCTGTTTCTCGCCCTCTGTTACAGCTCCTCTGTTTCTTGCACTCTGTTTCAGCCACTCTGTTCCTCGCCCTCTGTTTCAGCCTCTCTGTTTCTCGCCCTCTGTTTCAGCTCCTCTGTTTCTCGCCCTCTGTTTCAGCCCCTCTGATTCTCGCCCTCTGTTTCAGCCCCTCTGTTTCTCGCCCTCTATTTCAGCCCCTCTGTTTCTCGCCCTCTGTTTCAGCCCCTCTGTTTCTCGCCCTCTGTTTCAGCCCTCTGTTTCAGCCCCTCTGTTTCAGCCCCTCTGTTTCAGCCCCTCTGTTTCTCGCCCTCTGTTTCAGCCCCTCTGTTTCTCGCCCTCTGTTCCAGCCCCTCTGTTTCTCGCCCTCTGTTTCAGCCCCTCTGTTTCTCGCCCTCTGTTTCAGCCTCTCTGTTTCTCGCCCTCTGTTTCAGCCCCTCTGTTTCAGCCCCTCTGTTTCAGCCCCTCTGTTTCTCGCCCTCTGTTTCAGCCCCTCTGTTTCTCGCCCTCTGTTTCAGCCCCTCTGTTGCTCGCCCTCTGTTTCAGTCCCTCTGTTTCTTGCCCTCTGTTTCAGCCCCTCTGTTTCAGACCCTCTGTTTCAGCCCCTCTGTTTCAGCCCCACTGATTCTCGCCCTCTGTTTCAGCCCCTCTGTTTCAGCCCCTCTGTTTCAGCACCTCCGATTCAGCCCCTCTGTTCCAGACCCTCTGTTTCAGCCCCTCTGTTTCTCGCCCTCTATTTCAGCCCCTCTGTTTCTCGCTCTCTGTTTCAGCCCCTCTGTTTCAGCCCCTCTGTTTCAGCACCTCTGTTTCAGCCCCTCTGTTTCTCGCCCTCTGTTTCAGCCCCTCTGTTTCTCGCCCTCTGTTTCAGCCCCTCTGTTTCAGCTCCTCTGTTTCAGCCCCTCTGTTTCTCGCCCTCTGTTTCAGCCCCTCTGTTTCAGCCCCTTTGTTTCTCGACCTCTGTTTCAGCCCCTCTGTTTCTCGCCCTCTGTTTCATACCCTCTGATTCAGCCCCTCTGTTTCAGCCCCTCTGATTCATCCCCTCTGTTTCAGCCACTCTATTTCAGCCCCTCTGTTTCAGCCCCTCTGATTCAGCCCCTCTGTTTCAGGCTCTCTGTTTCAGCCCGTCTGTTTCAGCCCCTCTGTTTCAGCCCCTCTGTTTCTCGCACTCTGTGTCTCGCCCGCTGTTTCAGTCCCTTAGTTTCTCGCCCACTGTTTCAGCCCCTCTGTTTCAGCCCCTCTGATTCACCCCCTCTGTTTCTCGCCCTCTGTTTCAGCCCCTCTGTTTCAGCCCCTCTGTTTCTGCCCCTCTGTTTCAGCCCCTCTGTTTCTCGCCCTCTGTTTCAGCCCGTCTGTTTCAGCCCCTCTGTTTCAGCACCTCCGATTCAGCCCCTCTGTTCCAGCCCCTCTGCTTCAGCCCCTCTGTTTCTCGCCCTCTGTTTCCGCCCCTCTGTTTCTCGCCCTCTGTTTCAGCCCCTCTGTTTCAGCCCCTCTGTTTCAGTCCCTCTCTTTATCGCCCTCAGTTTCTCGCCCTCTGTTTCAGCCCCTCTGTTTCTCGCCCTCTGTTTCAGCCCCTCTGTTTCTCGCCCTCTGTTTCAGCCCCTCTGTTTCTCGCCCTCTGTTTCAGCCCCTCTGTTTCTTGCCCTCTGTTTCAGCCCCTCTGTTTCAGCCCCTCTGTTTCAGCCCCTCTGTTTCAGCCCCACTGTATCTCGCCCTCTGTTTCAGCCCCTCTGTTTCTCGCCCTCTGTTTCAGCCCCGCTGTTTCTCGCCCTCTGTTTCAGCCCCTCTGTTTCTCGCCCTCTGTTTCAGACCCTCTGTTTCAGACCCTCTGTTTCAGCCCCCCGTTTCAGCCCCTCTGTTTCTCGCCCTCTGTTTCAGCCCCTCTGTTTCTCGCCCTCTGTTTCAGCCCCTCTGTTTCTCGCCCACCGTTTCAGCCCCTCTAATTCTCGCCCTCTGTTTCAGCCCCTCTGTTTCAGCCCCTCTGTTTCAGCCCCTCTGTTTCAGCCCCTCTGTTTCTCGCCCTCTGTTTCAGCCCCTCTGTTTCTCGCCCTCTGTTTCAACCCCCTTGTTTCTCGACCTCTGTTTCAGCCCCTCTGTTTCTCGCCCTCTGTTTCAGACGCTCTGATTCAGCCCCTCTGTTTCAGCCCCTCTGATTCATCCCCTCTGTTTCAGCCCCTCTATTTCAGCCCGTCTGTTTCAGCCCCTCTGTTTCAGCCCCTCTGTTTCTCGCACTCTGTGTCTCGCCCGCTGTTTCAGTCCCTTAGTTTCTAGCCCACTGTTTCAGCCCCTCTGTTTCAGCCCCTCTGATTCACCCCCTCTGTTTCTCGCCCTCTGTTTCAGCCCCTCTGTTTCAGCCCCTCTGTTTCTGCACCCCTGTTTCAGCCCCTCTGTTTCTCGCCCTCTGTTTCAGCCCCTCTGTTTCAGCCCCTCTGTTTCAGCCCCTCGGATTCAGCCCCTCTGTTTCAGCCCCTCTGTTTCAGCCCCTCTGTTTCTCGCCCTCTGTTTCCGCCCCTCTGTTTCTCGCCCTCTGTTTCAGCCCCTCTGTTTCAGTCCCTCTCTTTCTCGCCCTCTGTTTCTCGCCCTCTGTTTCAGCCCCTCTGTTTCTCGCCCTCTGTTTCAGCCCCTCTGTTTCTCGCCCTCTGTTTCAGCCCCTCTGTTTCAGCACCTCTGTTTCAGCCCCTCTGTTTCTCGCATTCTGTTTCAGCCCCTCTGTTTCTCGCCCTCTGTTTCAGCCCCTCTGTTTCTCGCCCTCTGTTTCAGCCCCTCTGTTTCTCGCCCTCTGTTTCAGCCCCTCTGTTTCAGCCCCTCTGTTTCAGCCCCTCTGTTTCTCGCCCTCTGTTTCAGCCCCTCTGTTTCTCGCCCTCTGTTTCAGCCCCTCTGTTTCTCGACCTCTGTTTCAGCCCCTCTGTTTCTCGCCCTCTGTTTCAGACCCTCTGATTCAGCCCCTCTGTTTCAGCCCCTCTGATTCATCCCCTCTGTTTCAGCCCCTCAATTTCAGCCCCTCTGTTTCAGCCCCTCTGATTCAGCCCCTCTGTTTCAGGCTCTCTGTTTCAGCCCCTCTGTTTCAGCCCCTCTGTTTCTCGCACTCTGTGTCTCGCCCTCTGTTTCAGCCCCTCTGTTTCAGCCCCTCTCTTTCAGCCCCTCCGATTCAGCCCCTCTGTTTCATCCCCTCTGTTTCAGCACCTCTGTTTCTCGCCCTCTGTTTCTGCCCCTCTGTTTCTCGCCCTCTGTTTCAGCCCCTCTGTTTCTTGCCCTCTGTTTCAGCCCCTCTGTTTCAGCCCCTCTGTTTCAGCCCCTCTGTTTCAGCCCCACTGTTTCTCGCCCTCTGTTTCAGCCCCTCTGTTTCTCGCCCTCTGTTTCAGCCCCGCTGTTTCTCGCCCTCTGTTTCAGCCCCTCTGTTTCTCGCCCTCTGTTTCAGACCCTCTGTTTCAGACCCTCTGTTTCAGCCCCCCTGTTTCAGCCCCTCTGTTTCTCGCCCTCTGTTTCAGCCCCTCTGTTTCTCGCCCTCTGTTTCAGCCCCTCTGTTTCTCGCCCACCGTTTCAGCCCCTCTAATTCTCGCCCTCTGTTTCAGCCCCTCTGTTTCAGCCCCTCTGTTTCAGCCCCTCTGTTTCAGCCCCTCTGTTTCTCGCCCTCTGTTTCAGCCCCTCTGTTTCTCGCCCTCTGTTTCAACCCCCTTGTTTCTCGACCTCTGTTTCAGCCCCTCTGTTTCTCGCCCTCTGTTTCAGACGCTCTGATTCAGCCCCTCTGTTTCAGCCCCTCTGATTCATCCCCTCTGTTTCAGCCCCTCTATTTCAGCCCGTCTGTTTCAGCCCCTCTGTTTCAGCCCCTCTGTTTCTCGCACTCTGTGTCTCGCCCGCTGTTTCAGTCCCTTAGTTTCTAGCCCACTGTTTCAGCCCCTCTGTTTCAGCCCCTCTGATTCACCCCCTCTGTTTCTCGCCCTCTGTTTCAGCCCCTCTGTTTCAGCCCCTCTGTTTCTGCACCCCTGTTTCAGCCCCTCTGTTTCTCGCCCTCTGTTTCAGCCCCTCTGTTTCAGCCCCTCTGTTTCAGCCCCTCGGATTCAGCCCCTCTGTTTCAGCCCCTCTGTTTCAGCCCCTCTGTTTCTCGCCCTCTGTTTCCGCCCCTCTGTTTCTCGCCCTCTGTTTCAGCCCCTCTGTTTCAGTCCCTCTCTTTCTCGCCCTCTGTTTCTCGCCCTCTGTTTCAGCCCCTCTGTTTCTCGCCCTCTGTTTCAGCCCCTCTGTTTCTCGCCCTCTGTTTCAGCCCCTCTGTTTCAGCACCTCTGTTTCAGCCCCTCTGTTTCTCGCATTCTGTTTCAGCCCCTCTGTTTCTCGCCCTCTGTTTCAGCCCCTCTGTTTCTCGCCCTCTGTTTCAGCCCCTCTGTTTCTCGCCCTCTGTTTCAGCCCCTCTGTTTCAGCCCCTCTGTTTCAGCCCCTCTGTTTCTCGCCCTCTGTTTCAGCCCCTCTGTTTCTCGCCCTCTGTTTCAGCCCCTCTGTTTCTCGACCTCTGTTTCAGCCCCTCTGTTTCTCGCCCTCTGTTTCAGACCCTCTGATTCAGCCCCTCTGTTTCAGCCCCTCTGATTCATCCCCTCTGTTTCAGCCCCTCAATTTCAGCCCCTCTGTTTCAGCCCCTCTGATTCAGCCCCTCTGTTTCAGGCTCTCTGTTTCAGCCCCTCTGTTTCAGCCCCTCTGTTTCTCGCACTCTGTGTCTCGCCCTCTGTTTCAGCCCCTCTGTTTCAGCCCCTCTCTTTCAGCCCCTCCGATTCAGCCCCTCTGTTTCATCCCCTCTGTTTCAGCACCTCTGTTTCTCGCCCTCTGTTTCTGCCCCTCTGTTTCTCGCCCTCTGTTTCAGCCCCTCTGTTTCAGCCCCTCTGTTTCAGTCCCTCTCTTTCTCGCCCTCTGGTTCTCGCCCTCTGTTTCAGCCCCTCTGTTTCTCGCCCTCTGTTTCAGCCCCTCTGTTTCTCGCCCTCTGTTTCAGCCCCTTTGCTTCTCGCCCTCTGTTTCAGCCCCTCTGTTTCTTGCACTCTGTTTCTGCCCGTCTGTTTCTCGCCCTCTGTTTCCGCCCCTCTGTTTCAGCCCCACTGTGTCAGCCCCTCTGTTTCAGCCCCTCTGTTTCTCGCCCTCTGTTTCAGCCCCTCTGTTTCTCGCCCTCTGTTTCAGCCCCTCTGTTTCTCGCCCTCTGTTTCAGCCTCTCTGTTTCAGCCCCACTGTTTCAGTCCCTCTGTTTCTCGCCCTCTGTTTCTCGCCCTCTGTTTCAGCACCTCTGTTTCGCGCCCTCTGTTTCAGCCCCTCTGTTTCTCGTCCTCTGTTTCAGCCCCTCTGTTTCAGCCCCTCTGTTTCAGCCCCTCTGCTTCAGCCCCTCTGTTTCTTGCCCTCTGTTTCAGCCCCTCTGTTTCTCGCCCTCCGTTTCAGCCCCTCTGTTTCAGCCCCTCTGTTTCAGCCCCTCTGTTTAAGCCCCTCTGTTTCTCGCCCTCTGTTTCAGCCCCTCTGTTCCTCGCCCTCTGTTTCAGCCCCTCTGTTTCTCACCCTCTGTTTCAGCCCCTCTGATTCAGCCCCTCTGTTTCAGCCCCTCTGATTCATCCCCTCTGTTTCAGCCCCTCTATTTCAGCCCCTCTGTTTCAGCCCCTCTGATTCAGCCCCTCTGTTTCAGGCTCTCTGTTTCAGCCCGTCTGTTTCAGCCCCACTGTTTCAGCCCCTCTGTTTCTCGCACTCTGTTTCTCGCCCACTGTTTCAGTCCCTTAGTTTCTCGCCCACTGTTTCAGCCCCTCTGTTTCAGCCCCTCTGATTCAGCCCCTCTGATTCAGCCCCTCTGTTTCTCGCCCTCTGTTTCAGCCCCTCTGTTTCTCGCCCTCTGTTTCAGCCCATCTGTTTCTCCCCTTCTGTTTCAGCCCCTCTGTTTCAGCCCCTCTGTTTCTCGCCCTCTGTTTCAGCCCCTCTGTTTCAGCCCCTCTGTTTCAGCCCCTCTGTTTCTCGCCCTCTGTTTCAGCCCCTCTGTTTCTCGCCCTCTGTTTCAGCCCCTCTGTTTCTCGCCCTCTGTTTAAGCCCCTCTGTTTCAGCTCCTCTGTTTCAGACCCTCTGTTTCTCGCCCTTTGTTTCAGCCCCTCTGTTTCAGCCCCTCTGTTTCTCGACCTCTGTTTCAGCCCCTCTGTTTCTCGCCCTCTGTTTCATACCCTTTGATTCAGCCCCTCTGTTTCAGCCCCTCTGATTCATCCCCTCTGTTTCAGCCACTCTATTTCAGCCCCTCTGTTTCAGCCCCTCTGATTCAGCCCCTCTGTTTCAGGCTCTCTGTTTCAGCCCGTCTGTTTCAGCCCCTCTGTTTCAGCCCCTCTGTTTCTCGCACTCTGTGTCTCGCCCGCTGTTTCAGTCCCTTAGTTTCTCGCCCACTGTTTCAGCCCCTCTGTTTCAGCCCCTCTGATTCACCCCCTCTGTTTCTCGCCCTCTGTTTCAGCCCCTCTGTTTCAGCCCCTCTGTTTCTGCCCCTCTGTTTCAGCCCCTCTGTTTCTCGCCCTCTGTTTCAGCCCCTCTGTTTCAGCCCCTCTGTTTCAGCACCTCCGATTCAGCCCCTCTGTTCCAGCCCCTCTGCTTCAGCCCCTCTGTTTCTCGCCCTCTGTTTCCGCCCCTCTGTTTCTCGCCCTCTGTTTCAGCCCCTCTGTTTCAGCCCCTCTGTTTCAGTCCCTCTCTTTCTCGCCCTCAGTTTCTCGCCCTCTGTTTCAGCCCCTCTGTTTCTCGCCCTCTGTTTCAGCCCCTCTGTTTCTCGCCCTCTGTTTCAGCCCCTCTGTTTCTCGCCCTCTGTTTCAGCCCCTCTGTTTCTTGCCCTCTGTTTCAGCCCCTCTGTTTCAGCCCCTCTGTTTCAGCCCCTCTGTTTCAGCCCCTCTGTTTCAGCCCCACTGTTTCTCGCCCTCTGTTTCAGCCCCTCTGTTTCTCGCCCTCTGTTTCAGCCCCGCTGTTTCTCGCCCTCTGTTTCAGCCCCTCTGTTTCTCGCCCTCTGTTTCAGACCCTCTGTTTCAGACCCTCTGTTTCAGCCCCCCTGTTTCAGCCCCTCTGTTTCTCGCCCTCTGTTTCAGCCCCTCTGTTTCTCGCCCTCTGTTTCAGCCCCTCTGTTTCTCGCCCACCGTTTCAGCCCCTCTAATTCTCGCCCTCTGTTTCAGCCCCTCTGTTTCAGCCCCTCTGTTTCAGCCCCTCTGTTTCAGCCCCTCTGTTTCTCGCCCTCTGTTTCAGCCCCTCTGTTTCTCGCCCTCTGTTTCAACCCCCTTGTTTCTCGACCTCTGTTTCAGCCCCTCTGTTTCTCGCCCTCTGTTTCAGACCCTCTGATTCAGCCCCTCTGTTTCAGCCCCTCTGATTCATCCCCTCTGTTTCAGCCCCTCTATTTCAGCCCGTCTGTTTCAGCCCCTCTGTTTCAGCCCCTCTGTTTCTCGCACTCTGTGTCTCGCCCGCTGTTTCAGTCCCTTAGTTTCTCGCCCACTGTTTCAGCCCCTCTGTTTCAGCCCCTCTGATTCACCCCCTCTGTTTCTCGCCCTCTGTTTCAGCCCCTCTGTTTCAGCCCCTCTGTTTCTGCACCACTGTTTCAGCCCCTCTGTTTCTCGCCCTCTGTTTCAGCCCCTCTGTTTCAGCCCCTCTGTTTCAGCCCATCGGATTCAGCCCCTCTGTTTTAGCCCCTCTGTTTCAGCCCCTCTGTTTCTCGCCCTCTGTTTCCGCCCCTCTGTTTCTCGCCCTCTGTTTCAGCCCCTCTGATTCAGCCCCTCTGTTTCAGTCCCTCTCTTTCTCGCCCTCTGTTTCTCGCCCTCTGTTTCAGCCCCTCTGTTTCTCGCCCTCTGTTTCAGCCCCTCTGTTTCTCGCCCTCTGTTTCAGCCCCTCTGTTTCAGCACCTCTGTTTCAGCCCCTCTGTTTCTCGCCCTCTGTTTCAGCCCCTCTGTTTCTCGCCCTCTGTTTCAGCCCCTCTGTTTCTCGCCCTCTGTTTCAGCCCCTCTGTTTCTCGCCCTCTGTTTCAGCCCCTCTGTTTCAGCCCCTCTGTTTCAGCCCCTCTGTTTCTCGCCCTCTGTTTCAGCACCTCTGTTTCTCGCCCTCTGTTTCAGCCCCTCTGTTTCTCGACCTCTGTTTCAGCCCCTCTGTTTCTCGCCCTCTGTTTCAGACCCTCTGATTCAGCCCCTCTGTTTCAGCCCCTCTGATTCATCCCCTCTGTTTCAGCCCCTCAATTTCAGCCCCTCTGTTTCAGCCCCTCTGATTCAGCCCCTCTGTTTCAGGCTCTCTGTTTCAGCCCCTCTGTTTCAGCCCCTCTGTTTCTCGCACTCTGTGTCTCGCCCTCTGTTTCAGCCCCTCTGTTTCAGCCCCTCTGATTCACCCCCTCTGTTTCTCGCCCTCTGTTTCAGCCCCTCGGTTTCAGCCCCTCTGTTTCTGCACCCCTGTTTCAGCCCCTCTGTTTCTCGCCCTCTGTTTCAGCCCCTCTGTTTCAGCCCCTCTGTTTCAGCCCCTCGGATTCAGCCCCTCTGTTTCAGCCCCTCTGTTTCAGCCCCTCTGTTTCTCGCCCTCTGTTTCCGCCCCTCTGTTTCTCGTCCTCTGTTTCAGCCCCTCTGATTCAGCACCTCTGTTTCAGTCCCTCTCTTTCTCGCCCACTGTTTCTCGCCCTCTGTTTCAGCCCCTCTGTTTCTCGCCCTCTGTTTCAGCCCCTCTGTTTCTCGCACTCTGTTTCAGCCCCTCTGTTTCAGCACCTCTGTTTCAGCCCCTCTGTTTCTCGCCCTCTGTTTCAGCCCCTCTGTTTCTCGCCCTCTGTTTCAGCCCCTCTGTTTCTCGCCCTCTGTTTCAGCCCCTCTGTTTCAGCCCCTCTGTTTCAGCCCCTCTGTTTCTCGCCCTCTGTTTCAGCCCCTCTGTTTCTCGCCCTCTGTTTCAGCCCCTCTGTTTCTCGACCTCTGTTTCAGCCCCTCTGTTTCTCGCCCTCTGTTTCAGACCCTCTGATTCAGCCCCTCTGTTTCAGCCCCTCGGATTCAGCCCCTCTGTTTTAGCCCCTCTGTTTCAGCCCCTCTGTTTCTCGCCCTCTGTTTCCGCCCCTCTGTTTCTCGCCCTCTGTTTCAGCCCCTCTGATTCAGCCCCTCTGTTTCAGTCCCTCTCTTTCTCGCCCTCTGTTTCTCGCCCTCTGTTTCAGCCCCTCTGTTTCTCGCCCTCTGTTTCAGCCCCTCTGTTTCTCGCCCTCTGTTTCAGCCCCTCTGTTTCAGCACCTCTGTTTCAGCCCCTCTGTTTCTCGCCCTCTGTTTCAGCCCCTCTGTTTCTCGCCCTCTGTTTCAGCCCCTCTGTTTCTCGCCCTCTGTTTCAGCCCCTCTGTTTCTCGCCCTCTGTTTCAGCCCCTCTGTTTCAGCCCCTCTGTTTCAGCCCCTCTGTTTCTCGCCCTCTGTTTCAGCACCTCTGTTTCTCGCCCTCTGTTTCAGCCCCTCTGTTTCTCGACCTCTGTTTCAGCCCCTCTGTTTCTCGCCCTCTGTTTCAGACCCTCTGATTCAGCCCCTCTGTTTCAGCCCCTCTGATTCATCCCCTCTGTTTCAGCCCCTCAATTTCAGCCCCTCTGTTTCAGCCCCTCTGATTCAGCCCCTCTGTTTCAGGCTCTCTGTTTCAGCCCCTCTGTTTCAGCCCCTCTGTTTCTCGCACTCTGTGTCTCGCCCTCTGTTTCAGCCCCTCTGTTTCAGCCCCTCTGATTCACCCCCTCTGTTTCTCGCCCTCTGTTTCAGCCCCTCGGTTTCAGCCCCTCTGTTTCTGCACCCCTGTTTCAGCCCCTCTGTTTCTCGCCCTCTGTTTCAGCCCCTCTGTTTCAGCCCCTCTGTTTCAGCCCCTCGGATTCAGCCCCTCTGTTTCAGCCCCTCTGTTTCAGCCCCTCTGTTTCTCGCCCTCTGTTTCCGCCCCTCTGTTTCTCGTCCTCTGTTTCAGCCCCTCTGATTCAGCACCTCTGTTTCAGTCCCTCTCTTTCTCGCCCACTGTTTCTCGCCCTCTGTTTCAGCCCCTCTGTTTCTCGCCCTCTGTTTCAGCCCCTCTGTTTCTCGCACTCTGTTTCAGCCCCTCTGTTTCAGCACCTCTGTTTCAGCCCCTCTGTTTCTCGCCCTCTGTTTCAGCCCCTCTGTTTCTCGCCCTCTGTTTCAGCCCCTCTGTTTCTCGCCCTCTGTTTCAGCCCCTCTGTTTCAGCCCCTCTGTTTCAGCCCCTCTGTTTCTCGCCCTCTGTTTCAGCCCCTCTGTTTCTCGCCCTCTGTTTCAGCCCCTCTGTTTCTCGACCTCTGTTTCAGCCCCTCTGTTTCTCGCCCTCTGTTTCAGACCCTCTGATTCAGCCCCTCTGTTTCAGCCCCTCTGATTCATCCCCTCTGTTTCAGCCCCTCAATTTCAGCCCCTCTGTTTCAGCCCCTCTGATTCAGCCCCTCTGTTTCAGGCTCTCTGTTTCAGCCCCTCTGTTTCAGCCCCTCTGTTTCTCGCACTCTGTGTCTCGCCCTCTGTTTCAGCCCCTCTGTTTCAGCCCCTCTGTTTCAGCCCCTCCGATTCAGCCCCTCTGTTTCATCCCCTCTGTTTCAGCACCTCTGTTTCTCGCCCACTGTTTCTGCCCCTCTGTTTCTCTCCCTCTGTTTCAGCCCCTCTGTTTCAGCCCCTCTGTTTCAGTCCCTCTCTTTCTCGCCCTCTGTTTCTCGCCCTCTGTTTCAGCCCCTCTGTTTCTCGCCCTCTGTTTCAGCCCCTCTGTTTCTCGCCCTCTGTTTCAGCCCCTCTGTTTCTCGCCCTCTGTTTCAGACCCTCTGTTTCTTGCACTCTGTTTCTGCCCGTCTGTTTCTCGCCCTCTGTTTCAGCCCCTCTGTTTCAGCCCCACTGTGTCAGCCCCTCTGTTTCAGCCCCTCTGTTTCTCGCCCTCTGTTTCAGCCCCTCTGTTTCTCGCCCTCTGTTTCAGCCTCTCTGTTTCAGCCCCACTGTTTCAGTCCCTCTGTTTCTCGCACTCTGTTTCTCGCCCTCTGTTTCAGCACCTCTGTTTCGCGCCCTCTGTTTCAGCCCCTCTGTTTCTCGTCCTCTGTTTCAGCCCCTCTGTTTCAGCCCCTCTGTTTCAGCCCCTCTGCTTCAGCCCCTCTGTTTCTTGCCCTCTGTTTCAGCCCCTCTGTTTCTCGCCCTCCGTTTCAGCCCCTCTGTTTCAGCCCCTCTGTTTCAGCCCCTCTGTTTAAGCCCCTCTGTTTCTCGCCCTCTGTTTCAGCCCCTCTGTTCCTCGCCCTCTGTTTCAGCCCCTCTGTTTCTCACCCTCTGTTTCAGCCCCTCTGATTCAGCCCCTCTGTTTCAGCCCCTCTGATTCATCCCCTCTGTTTCAGCCCCTCTATTTCAGCCCCTCTGTTTCAGCCCCTCTGATTCAGCCCCTCTGTTTCAGGATCTCTGTTTCAGCCCGTCTGTTTCAGCCCCACTGTTTCAGCCCCTCTGTTTCTCGCACTCTGTTTCTCGCCCACTGTTTCAGTCCCTTAGTTTCTCGCCCACTGTTTCAGCCCCTCTGTTTCAGCCCCTCTGATTCAGCCCCTCTGATTCAGCCCCTCTGTTTCTCGCCCTCTGTTTCAGCCCCTCTGTTTCTCGCCCTCTGTTTCAGCCCATCTGTTTCTCCCCTTCTGTTTCAGCCCCTCTGTTTCAGCCCCACTGTGTCAGCCCCTCTGTTTCAGCCCCTCTGTTTCTCGCCCTCTGTTTCAGCCCCTCTGTTTCTCGCCCTCTGTTTCAGCCCCTCTGTTTCAGCCCCACTGTTTCAGTCCCTCTGTTTCTCGCCCTCTGTTTCTCGCCCTCTGTTTCAGCACCTCTGTTTCGCGCCCTCTGTTTCAGCCCCTCTGTTTCTCGTCCTCTGTTTCAGCCCCTCTGTTTCAGCCCCTCTGTTTCAGCCCTTCTGTTTCTTGCCCTCTGTTTCAGCCCCTCTGTTTCTCGCCCTCTGTTTCAGCCCCTCTGTTTCAGCCCCTCTGTTTAAGCCCCTCTGTTTCTCGCCCTCTGTTTCAGCCCCTCTGTTTCTCGCCCTCTGTTTCAGCTCCTCTGTTTCTCGCCCTCTGTTTCTCGCCCTCTGTTTCAGCCCCTCTGTTTCTCGCCCTCTGTTTCAGCCCCTCTGTTTCTCGCCCTCTGTTTCAGCCCCTCTGATTCAGCCCCTCTGTTTCAGCCCCTCTGATTCATCCCCTCTGTTTCAGCCCCTCTGTTTAAGCCCCTCTGTTTCTCGCCCTCTGTTTCAGCCCCTCTGTTTCTCGCCCTCTGTTTCAGCCCCTCTGTTTCTCGCCCTCTGTTTCTCGCCCTCTGTTTCAGCCCCTCTGTTTCTCGCCCTCTGTTTCAGCCCCTCTGTTTCTCGCCCTCTGTTTCAGCCCCTCTGTTTCAGCCCCTCCGATTCAGCCCCTCTGTTTCAGCCCCTCTGTTTCAGCCCCTCTGTTTCAGCCCCTCTGTTTCTCGCCCTCTGTTTCAGCCCCTCTGTTTCTCGCCCTCTATTTCAGCCCCTCTGTTTCTCGCCCTCTGTTTCAGCACCTCTGTTTCGCGCCCTCTGTTTCAGCCCCTCTGTTTCTCGTCCTCTGTTTCAGCCCCTCTGTTTCAGCCCCTCTGTTTCAGCCCCTCTGTTTCTTGCCCTCTGTTTCAGCCCCTCTGTTTCTCGCCCTCTGTTTCAGCCCCTCTGTTTCAGCCCCTCTGTTTAAGCCCCTCTGTTTCTCGCCCTCTGTTTCAGCCCCTCTGTTTCTCGCCCTCAGTCTCTCGCCCTCTGTTTCAGCCCCTCTGATTCTCGCCCTCTGTTTCAGCCCCTCTGTTTCTCGCCCTCTGTTTCAGCCCCTCTGATTCAGCCCCTCTGTTTCAGCCCCTCTGATTCATCCCCTCTGTTTCAGCCCCTCTGTTTAAGCCCCTCTGTTTCTCGCCCTCTGTTTCAGCCCCTCTGTTTCTCGCCATCTGTTTCAGCCCCTCTGTTTCTCGCCCTCTGTTTCTCGCCCTCTGTTTCAGCCCCTCTGTTTCTCGCCCTCTGATTCAGCCCCTCTGTTTCTCGCCCTCTGTTTCAGCCCCTCTGATTCAGCCCCTCTGTTTCAGCCCCTCTGATTCATCCCCTCTGTTTCAGCCCCTCTATTTAAGCCCCTCTGTTTCAGCCCCTCCGATTCAGCCCCTCTGTTTCAGCCCCTCTGTTTCAGCCCCTCTGTTTCAGCCCCTCTGTTTCTCGCCCTCTGTTTCAGCCCCTCTGTTTCTCGCCTTCTGTTTCAGCCGCTCTGTTTCTCGCCCTCTGTTTCAGCCCCTCTGTTTCAGCCCCTCTGTTTCTCGCCTTCTGTTTCTGCCCCTCTGTTTCTCGCCCTCTGTTTCAGCCCCTCTGTTTCTCGCCCTCTGTTTCAGCCCCTCTGATTCAGCCCCTCTGTTTCAGCCCCTCTGATTCAGCCCCTCTGATTCAGCCCCTCTGTTTCTCGCCCTCTGTTTCAGCCCCTCTGTTTCTCGCCCTCTGTTTCAGCCCCTCTGTTTCTCGCCCTCTGTTTCAGCCCCTCTGTTTCAGCCACTCTGTTTCAGCCCCTCTATTTCTCGCCCCATGTTTCATCCCCTCTGTTTCTCGCCCTCTGTTTCAGCCCCTCTGTTTCTCGCCCTCTGTTTCAGCCCCTCTGTTTCAGCCCCACTGTTTCAGCCCCTTTGTTTCAGCCCCTCTGTTTCTTGCCCTCTGTTTCAGCCCCTTTGTTTCAGTCCCTCTGTTTCTCGCCCTCTGTTTCTGGCCCTCTGTTTCAGCCCCTCTGTTTCTCGCCCTCTGTTTCAGCCCTTCTGGTTCAGCCCCTCTGTTTCAGACCCTCTGTTTCAGCCCATCTGTTTCAGCCCCTCTGTTTCAGCCCCTCTGTTTCTCGCCCTCTGTTTCAGCCCCTCTGTTTCTTGCCCTCTGTTTCAGCCACTCTGTCTCTCGCCCTCTGTTTCAGCTCCTCTGTTTCAGCCCTTCTGTTTCAGCCCCTCTGTTTCTCGCCCTCTGTTTCAGCCCCTCTGTTTCAGCCCCTCTGTTTCAGCCCCTCTGTTTCCCGCCCTCTGTTTCAGCCCCTGTGTTTCTCGCCCTCTGTTTCAGCCTCTCTGTTTCTCGCCCTCTGTTTCAGCTCCTTTGTTTCAGCCCCTCTGTTTCAGCCCCTCTGTTTCTCGCCCTCTGTTTCAGCACCTCTGTTTCAGCTCCTCTGTTTCAGCCCCTCTGTTTCAGCCCCTCTGTTTCTCGCCCTCTGTTTCAGCCCCTCTGTTTCAGCCCCTCTGTTTCAGCCCCTCTGTTTCTCGCCCTCTGTTTCAGCCCCTCTGTTTCTCGCCCTCTATTTCTCGCCCTCTGTTTCAGCCCCTCTGTTTCTCGCCCTCTGTTTCAGCCCCTCTGTTTCTCGCCCTCTGTTTCATACCCTCTGATTCAGCCCCTCTGTTTCAGCCCCTCTGATTCATCCCCTCTGTTTCAGCCACTCTATTTCAGCCCCTCTGTTTCAGCCCCTCTGATTCAGCCCCTCTGTTTCAGGCTCTCTGTTTCAGCCCGTCTGTTTCAGCCCCTCTGTTTCAGCCCCTCTGTTTCTCGCACTCTGTGTCTCGCCCGCTGTTTCAGTCCCTTAGTTTCTCGCCCACTGTTTCAGCCCCTCTGTTTCAGCCCCTCTGATTCACCCCCTCTGTTTCTCGCCCTCTGTTTCAGCCCCTCTGTTTCAGCCCCTCTGTTTCTGCCCCTCTGTTTCAGCCCCTCTGTTTCTCGCCCTCTGTTTCAGCCCCTCTGTTTCAGCCCCTCTGTTTCAGCACCTCCGATTCAGCCCCTCTGTTCCAGCCCCTCTGCTTCAGCCCCTCTGTTTCTCGCCCTCTGTTTCCGCCCCTCTGTTTCTCGCCCTCTGTTTCAGCCCCTCTGTTTCAGCCCCTCTGTTTCAGTCCCTCTCTTTCTCGCCCTCAGTTTCTCGCCCTCTGTTTCAGCCCCTCTGTTTCTCGCCCTCTGTTTCAGCCCCTCTGTTTCTCGCCCTCTGTTTCAGCCCCTCTGTTTCTCGCCCTCTGTTTCAGCCCCTCTGTTTCTTGCCCTCTGTTTCAGCCCCTCTGTTTCAGCCCCTCTGTTTCAGCCCCTCTGTTTCAGCCCCTCTGTTTCAGCCCCACTGTTTCTCGCCCTCTGTTTCAGCCCCTCTGTTTCTCGCCCTCTGTTTCAGCCCCGCTGTTTCTCGCCCTCTGTTTCAGCCCCTCTGTTTCTCGCCCTCTGTTTCAGACCCTCTGTTTCAGACCCTCTGTTTCAGCCCCCCTGTTTCAGCACCTCTGTTTCTCGCCCTCTGTTTCAGCCCCTCTGTTTCTCGCCCTCTGTTTCAGCCCCTCTGTTTCTCGCCCACCGTTTCAGCCCCTCTAATTCTCGCCCTCTGTTTCAGCCCCTCTGTTTCAGCCCCTCTGTTTCAGCCCCTCTGTTTCAGCCCCTCTGTTTCTCGCCCTCTGTTTCAGCCCCTCTGTTTCTCGCCCTCTGTTTCAACCCCCTTGTTTCTCGACCTCTGTTTCAGCCCCTCTGTTTCTCGCCCTCTGTTTCAGACCCTCTGATTCAGCCCCTCTGTTTCAGCCCCTCTGATTCATCCCCTCTGTTTCAGCCCCTCTATTTCAGCCCGTCTGTTTCAGCCCCTCTGTTTCAGCCCCTCTGTTTCTCGCACTCTGTGTCTCGCCCACTGTTTCAGTCCCTTAGTTTCTCGCCCACTGTTTCAGCCCCTCTGTTGCAGCCCCTCTGATTCACCCCCTCTGTTTCTCGCCCTCTGTTTCAGCCCCTCTGTTTCAGCCCCTCTGTTTCTGCACCACTGTTTCAGCCCCTCTGTTTCTCGCCCTCTGTTTCAGCCCCTCTGTTTCAGCCCCTCTGTTTCAGCCCCTCGGATTCAGCCCCTCTGTTTTAGCCCCTCTGTTTCAGCCCCTCTGTTTCTCGCCCTCTGTTTCCGCCCCTCTGTTTCTCGCCCTCTGTTTCAGCCCCTCTGATTCAGCCCCTCTGTTTCAGTCCCTCTCTTTCTCGCCCTCTGTTTCTCGCCCTCTGTTTCAGCCCCTCTGTTTCTCGCCCTCTGTTTCAGCCCCTCTGTTTCTCGCCCTCTGTTTCAGCCCCTCTGTTTCAGCACCTCTGTTTCAGCCCCTCTGTTTCTCGCCCTCTGTTTCAGCCCCTCTGTTTCTCGCCCTCTGTTTCAGCCCCTCTGTTTCTCGCCCTCTGTTTCAGCCCCTCTGTTTCTCGCCCTCTGTTTCAGCCCCTCTGTTTCAGCCCCTCTGTTTCAGCCCCTCTGTTTCTCGCCCTCTGTTTCAGCCCCTCTGTTTCTCGCCCTCTGTTTCAGCCCCTCTGTTTCTCGACCTCTGTTTCAGCCCCTCTGTTTCTCGCCCTCTGTTTCAGACCCTCTGATTCAGCCCCTCTGTTTCAGCCCCTCTGATTCATCCCCTCTGTTTCAGCCCCTCAATTTCAGCCCCTCTGTTTCAGCCCCTCTGATTCAGCCCCTCTGTTTCAGGCTCTCTGTTTCAGCCCCTCTGTTTCAGCCCCTCTGTTTCTCGCACTCTGTGTCTCGCCCTCTGTTTCAGCCCCTCTGTTTCAGCCCCTCTGATTCACCCCCTCTGTTTCTCGCCCTCTGTTTCAGCCCCTCGGTTTCAGCCCCTCTGTTTCTGCACCCCTGTTTCAGCCCCTCTGTTTCTCGCCCTCTGTTTCAGCCCCTCTGTTTCAGCCCCTCTGTTTCAGCCCCTCGGATTCAGCCCCTCTGTTTCAGCCCCTCTGTTTCAGCCCCTCTGTTTCTCGCCCTCTGTTTCCGCCCCTCTGTTTCTCGTCCTCTGTTTCAGCCCCTCTGATTCAGCCCCTCTGTTTCAGTCCCTCTCTTTCTCGCCCTCTGTTTCTCGCCCTCTGTTTCAGCCCCTCTGTTTCTCGCCCTCTGTTTCAGCCCCTCTGTTTCTCGCCCTCTGTTTCAGCCCCTCTGTTTCAGCACCTCTGTTTCAGCCCCTCTGTTTCTCGCCCTCTGTTTCAGCCCCTCTGTTTCTCGCCCTCTGTTTCAGCCCCTCTGTTTCTCGCCCTCTGTTTCAGCCCCTCTGTTTCAGCCCCTCTGTTTCAGCCCCTCTGTTTCTCGCCCTCTGTTTCAGCCCCTCTGTTTCTCGCCCTCTGTTTCAGCCCCTCTGTTTCTCGACCTCTGTTTCAGCCCCTCTGTTTCTCGCCCTCTGTTTCAGACCCTCTGATTCAGCCCCTCTGTTTCAGCCCCTCTGATTCATCCCCTCTGTTTCAGCCCCTCAATTTCAGCCCCTCTGTTTCAGCCCCTCTGATTCAGCCCCTCTGTTTCAGGCTCTCTGTTTCAGCCCCTCTGTTTCAGCCCCTCTGTTTCTCGCACTCTGTGTCTCGCCCTCTGTTTCAGCCCCTCTGTTTCAGCCCCTCTGTTTCAGCCCCTCCGATTCAGCCCCTCTGTTTCATCCCCTCTGTTTCAGCACCTCTGTTTCTCGCCCACTGTTTCTGCCCCTCTGTTTCTCGCCCTCTGTTTCAGCCCCTCTGTTTCAGCCGCTCTGTTTCAGTCCCTCTCTTTCTCGCCCTCTGTTTCTCGCCCTCTGTTTCAGCCCCTCTGTTTCTCGCCCTCTGTTTCAGCCCCTCTGTTTCTCGCCCTCTGTTTCAGCCCCTCTGTTTCTCGCCCTCTGTTTCAGACCCTCTGTTTCTTGCACTCTGTTTCTGCCCGTCTGTTTCTCGCCCTCTGTTTCAGCCCCTCTGTTTCAGCCCCGCTGTGTCAGCCCCTCTGTTTCAGCCCCTCTGTTTCTCGCCCTCTGTTTCAGCCCCTCTGTTTCTCGCCCTCTGTTTCAGCCTCTCTGTTTCAGCCCCACTGTTTCAGTCCCTCTGTTTCTCGCACTCTGTTTCTCGCCCTCTGTTTCAGCACCTCTGTTTCGCGCCCTCTGTTTCAGCCCCTCTGTTTCTCGTCCTCTGTTTCAGCCCCTCTGTTTCAGCCCCTCTGTTTCAGCCCCTCTGCTTCAGCCCCTCTGTTTCTTGCCCTCTGTTTCAGCCCCTCTGTTTCTCGCCCTCCGTTTCAGCCCCTCTGTTTCAGCCTCTCTGTTTCAGCCCCTCTGTTTAAGCCCCTCTGTTTCTCGCCCTCTGTTTCAGCCCCTCTGTTCCTCGCCCTCTGTTTCAGCCCCTCTGTTTCTCACCCTCTGTTTCAGCCCCTCTGATTCATCCCCTCTGTTTCAGCCCCTCTATTTCAGCCCCTCTGTTTCAGCCCCTCTGATTCAGCCCCTCTGTTTCAGGATCTCTGTTTCAGCCCGTCTGTTTCAGCCCCACTGTTTCAGCCCCTCTGTTTCTCGCACTCTGTTTCTCGCCCACTGTTTCAGTCCCTTAGTTTCTCGCCCACTGTTTCAGCCCCTCTGTTTCAGCCCCTCTGATTCAGCCCCTCTGATTCAGCCCCTCTGTTTCTCGCCCTCTGTTTCAGCCCCTCTGTTTCTCGCCCTCTGTTTCAGCCCATCTGTTTCTCCCCTTCTGTTTCAGCCCCTCTGTTTCAGCCCCACTGTGTCAGCCCCTCTGTTTCAGCCCCTCTGTTTCTCGCCCTCTGTTTCAGCCCCTCTGTTTCTCGCCCTCTGTTTCAGCCCCTCTGTTTCAGCCCCACTGTTTCAGTCCCTCTGTTTCTCGCCCTCTGTTTCTCGCCCTCTGTTTCAGCACCTCTGTTTCGCGCCCTCTGTTTCAGCCCCTCTGTTTCTCGTCCTCTGTTTCAGCCCCTCTGTTTCAGCCCCTCTGTTTCAGCCCTTCTGTTTCTTGCCCTCTGTTTCAGCCCCTCTGTTTCTCGCCCTCTGTTTCAGCCCCTCTGTTTCAGCCCCTCTGTTTAAGCCCCTCTGTTTCTCGCCCTCTGTTTCAGCCCCTCTGTTTCTCGCCCTCTGTTTCAGCTCCTCTGTTTCTCGCCCTCTGTTTCTCGCCCTCTGTTTCAGCCCCTCTGTTTCTCGCCCTCTGTTTCAGCCCCTCTGTTTCTCGCCCTCTGTTTCAGCCCCTCTGATTCAGCCCCTCTGTTTCAGCCCCTCTGATTCATCCCCTCTGTTTCAGCCCCTCTGTTTAAGCCCCTCTGTTTCTCGCCCTCTGTTTCAGCCCCTCTGTTTCTCGCCCTCTGTTTCAGCCCCTCTGTTTCTCGCCCTCTGTTTCTCGCCCTCTGTTTCAGCCCCTCTGTTTCTCGCCCTCTGTTTCAGCCCCTCTGTTTCTCGCCCTCTGTTTCAGCCCCTCTGTTTCAGCCCCTCCGATTCAGCCCCTCTGTTTCAGCCCCTCTGTTTCAGCCCCTCTGTTTCAGCCCCTCTGTTTCTCGCCCTCTGTTTCAGCCCCTCTGTTTCTCGCCCTCTGTTTCAGCCCCTCTGTTTCTCGCCCTCTGTTTCAGCACCTCTGTTTCGCGCCCTCTGTTTCAGCCCCTCTGTTTCTCGTCCTCTGTTTCAGCCCCTCTGTTTCAGCCCCTCTGTTTCAGCCCCTCTGTTTCTTGCCCTCTGTTTCAGCCCCTCTGTTTCTCGCCCTCTGTTTCAGCCCCTCTGTTTCAGCCCCTCTGTTTAAGCCCCTCTGTTTCTCGCCCTCTGTTTCAGCCCCTCTGTTTCTCGCCCTCAGTCTCTCGCCCTCTGTTTCAGCCCCTCTGATTCTCGCCCTCTGTTTCAGCCCCTCTGTTTCTCGCCCTCTGTTTCAGCCCCTCTGATTCAGCCCCTCTGTTTCAGCCCCTCTGATTCATCCCCTCTGTTTCAGCCCCTCTGTTTAAGCCCCTCTGTTTCTCGCCCTCTGTTTCAGCCCCTCTGTTTCTCGCCATCTGTTTCAGCCCCTCTGTTTCTCGCCCTCTGTTTCTCGCCCTCTGTTTCAGCCCCTCTGTTTCTCGCCCTCTGATTCAGCCCCTCTGTTTCTCGCCCTCTGTTTCAGCCCCTCTGATTCAGCCCCTCTGTTTCAGCCCCTCTGATTCATCCCCTCTGTTTCAGCCCCTCTATTTAAGCCCCTCTGTTTCAGCCCCTCCGATTCAGCCCCTCTGTTTCAGCCCCTCTGTTTCAGCCCCTCTGTTTCAGCCCCTCTGTTTCTCGCCCTCTGTTTCAGCCCCTCTGTTTCTCGCCTTCTGTTTCAGCCGCTCTGTTTCTCGCCCTCTGTTTCAGCCCCTCTGTTTCAGCCCCTCTGTTTCTCGCCTTCTGTTTCTGCCCCTCTGTTTCTCGCCCTCTGTTTCAGCCCCTCTGTTTCTCGCCCTCTGTTTCAGCCCCTCTGATTCAGCCCCTCTGTTTCAGCCCCTCTGATTCAGCCCCTCTGATTCAGCCCCTCTGTTTCTCGCCCTCTGTTTCAGCCCCTCTGTTTCTCGCCCTCTGTTTCAGCCCCTCTGTTTCTCGCCCTCTGTTTCAGCCCCTCTGTTTCAGCCACTCTGTTTCAGCCCCTCTATTTCTCGCCCCATGTTTCATCCCCTCTGTTTCTCGCCCTCTGTTTCAGCCCCTCTGTTTCTCGCCCTCTGTTTCAGCCCCTCTGTTTCAGCCCCACTGTTTCAGCCCCTTTGTTTCAGCCCCTCTGTTTCTTGCCCTCTGTTTCAGCCCCTTTGTTTCAGTCCCTCTGTTTCTCGCCCTCTGTTTCTGGCCCTCTGTTTCAGCCCCTCTGTTTCTCGCCCTCTGTTTCAGCCCTTCTGGTTCAGCCCCTCTGTTTCAGACCCTCTGTTTCAGCCCATCTGTTTCAGCCCCCTGTTTCAGCCCCTCTGTTTCTCGCCCTCTGTTTCAGCCCCTCTGTTTCTTGCCCTCTGTTTCAGCCACTCTGTCTCTCGCCCTCTGTTTCAGCTCCTCTGTTTCAGCCCTTCTGTTTCAGCCCCTCTGTTTCTCGCCCTCTGTTTCAGCACCTCTGTTTCAGCCCCTCTGTTTCAGCCCCTCTGTTTCCCGCCCTCTGTTTCAGCCCCTGTGTTTCTCGCCCTCTGTTTCAGCCTCTCTGTTTCTCGCCCTCTGTTTCAGCTCCTCTGTTTCAGCCCCTCTGTTTCAGCCCCTCTGTTTCTCGCCCTCTGTTTCAGCACCTCTGTTTCAGCTCCTCTGTTTCAGCCCCTCTGTTTCAGCCCCTCTGTTTCTCGCCCTCTGTTTCAGCCCCTCTGTTTCAGCCCCTCTGTTTCAGCCCCTCTGTTTCTCGCCCTCTGTTTCAGCCCCTCTGTTTCTCGCCCTCTATTTCTCGCCGTCTGTTTCAGCCCCTCTGTTTCTCGCCCTCTGTTTCAGCCCCTCTGTTTCTCGCCCTCTGTTTAAGCCCCTCTGTTTCAGCCCCTCTGTTTCAGCCCCTCCGTTTCTCGCCCTCTGTTTCAGCCTCTCTGTTTCTCGCGCTCTGTTTCAGCTCCTCTGATTCAGCCCCTCTGATTCAGCCCCTCTGTTTCTCGCCCTCTGTTTCAGCCCCTCTGTTTCAGCCCCTCTGTTTCAGCCCCTCCGATTCAGCCCCTCTGTTTCATCCCCTCTGTTTCAGCACCTCTGTTTCTCGCCCTCTGTTTCTGCCCCTCTGTTTCTCGCCCTCTGTTTCAGCCCCTCTGTTTCAGCCCCTCTGTTTCAGTCCCTCTCTTTCTCGCCCTCTGTTTCTCGCCCTCTGTTTCAGCCCCTCTGTTTCTCGCCCTCTGTTTCAGCCCCTCTGTTTCTCGCCCTCTGTTTCAGCCCCTCTGTTTCTCGCCCTCTGTTTCAGACCCTCTGTTTCTTGCACTCTGTTTCTGCCCGTCTGTTTCTCGCCCTCTGTTTCAGCCCCTCTGTTTCAGCCCCACTGTGTCAGCCCCTCTGTTTCAGCCCCTCTGTTTCTCGCCCTCTGTTTCAGCCCCTCTGTTTCTCGCCCTCTGTTTCAGCCTCTCTGTTTCAGCCCCACTGTTTCAGTCCCTCTGTTTCTCGCACTCTGTTTCTCGCCCTCTGTTTCAGCACCTCTGTTTCGCGCCCTCTGTTTCAGCCCCTCTGTTTCTCGTCCTCTGTTTCAGCCCCTCTGTTTCAGCCCCTCTGTTTCAGCCCCTCTGCTTCAGCCCCTCTGTTTCTTGCCCTCTGTTTCAGCCCCTCTGTTTCTCGCCCTCCGTTTCAGCCCCTCTGTTTCAGCCCCTCTGTTTCAGCCCCTCTGTTTAAGCCCCTCTGTTTCTCGCCCTCTGTTTCAGCCCCCCTGTTCCTCGCCCTCTGTTTCAGCCCCTCTGTTTCTCACCCTCTGTTTCAGCCCCTCTGATTCAGCCCCTCTGTTTCAGCCCCTCTGATTCATCCCCTCTGTTTCAGCCCCTCTATTTCAGCCCCTCTGTTTCAGCCCCTCTGATTCAGCCCCTCTGTTTCAGGCTCTCTGTTTCAGCCCGTCTGTTTCAGCCCCACTGTTTCAGCCCCTCTGTTTCTCGCACTCTGTTTCTCGCCCACTGTTTCAGTCCCTTAGTTTCTCGCCCACTGTTTCAGCCCCTCTGTTTCAGCCCCTCTGTTTCTCGCCCTCTGTTTCAGCCCCTCTGTTACTCGCCCTCTGTTTCAGCCCCTCTGTTTCTCGCCCTCTGTTTCAGCCCATCTGTTTCTCCCCTTCTGTTTCAGCCCCTCTGTTTCAGCCCCACTGTGTCAGCCCCTCTGTTTCAGCCCCCCTGTTTCTCGCCCTCTGTTTCAGCCCCTCTGTTTCTCGCCCTCTGTTTCAGCCCCTCTGTTTCAGCCCCACTGTTTCAGTCCCTCTGTTTCTCGCCCTCTGTTTCTCGCCCTCTGTTTCAGCACCTCTGTTTCGCGCCCTCTGTTTCAGCCCCTCTGTTTCTCGTCCTCTGTTTCAGCCCCTCTGTTTCAGCCCCTCTGTTTCAGCCCCTCTGTTTCTTGCCCTCTGTTTCAGCCCCTCTGTTTCTCGCCCTCTGTTTCAGCCCCTCTGTTTCAGCCCCTCTGTTTAAGCCCCTCTGTTTCTCGCCCTCTGTTTCAGCCCCTCTGTTTCTCGCCCTCTGTTTCAGCTCCTCTGTTTCTCGCCCTCTGTTTCTCGCCCTCTGTTTCAGCCCCTCTGTTTCTCGCCCTCTGTTTCAGCCCCTCAGTTTCTCGCCCTCTGTTTCAGCCCCTCTGATTCAGCCCCTCTGTTTCAGCCCCTCTGATTCATCCCCTCTGTTTCAGCCCCTCTGTTTAAGCCCCTCTGTTTCTCGCCCTCTGTTTCAGCCCGTCTGTTTCTCGCCCTCTGTTTCAGCCCCTCTGTTTCTCGCCCTCTGTTTCTCGCCCTCTGTTTCAGCCCCTCTGTTTCTCGCCCTCTGTTTCAGCCCCTCTGTTTCTCGCCCTCTGTTTCAGCCCCTCTGTTTCAGCCCCTCCGATTCAGCCCCTCTGTTTCAGCCCCTCTGTTTCAGCCCCTCTGTTTCAGCCCCTCTGTTTCTCGCCCTCTGTTTCAGCCCCTCTGTTTCTCGCCCTCTGTTTCAGCCCCTCTGTTTCTCGCCCTCTGTTTCAGCACCTCTGTTTCGCGCCCTCTGTTTCAGCCCCTCTGTTTCTCGTCCTCTGTTTCAGCCCCTCTGTTTCAGCCCCTCTGTTTCAGCCCCTCTGTTTCTTGCCCTCTGTTTCAGCCCCTCTGTTTCTCGCCCTCTGTTTCAGCCCCTCTGTTTCAGCCCCTCTGTTTAAGCCCCTCTGTTTCTCGCCCTCTGTTTCAGCCCCTCTGTTTCTCGCCCTCTGTTTCAGCTCCTCTGTTTCTCGCCCTCAGTCTCTCGCCCTCTGTTTCAGCCCCTCTGATTCTCGCCCTCTGTTTCAGCCCCTCTGTTTCTCGCCCTCTGTTTCAGCCCCTCTGATTCAGCCCCTCTGTTTCAGCCCCTCTGATTCATCCCCTCTGTTTCAGCCCCTCTGTTTAAGCCCCTCTGTTTCTCGCCCTCTGTTTCAGCCCCTCTGTTTCTCGACATCTGTTTCAGCCCCTCTGTTTGTCGCCCTCTGTTTCAGCCCCTCTGTTTCAGCCCCTCTGTTTCTCGCCCTCTGATTCAGCCCCTCTGTTTCTCGCCCTCTGTTTCAGCCCCTCTGATTCAGCCCCTCTGTTTCAGTCCCTCTGATTCATCCCCTCTGTTTCAGCCCCTCTATTTAAGCCCCTCTGTTTCAGCCCCTCCGATTCAGCCCCTCTGTTTCAGCCCCTCTGTTTCAGCCCCTCTGTTTCAGCCCCTCTGTTTCTCGCCCTCTGTTTCAGCCCCTCTGTTTCTCGCCTTCTGTTTCAGCCGCTCTGTTTCTCGCCCTCTGTTTCAGCCCCTCTGTTTCAGCCCCTCTGTTTCTCGCCTTCTGTTTCTGCCCCTCTGTTTCTCGCCCTCTGTTTCAGCCCCTCTGTTTCTCGCCCTCTGTTTCAGCCCCTCTGATTCAGCCCCTCTGTTTCAGCCCCTCTGATTCAGCCCCTCTGATTCAGCCCCTCTGTTTCTCGCCCTCTGTTTCAGCCCCTCTGTTTCTCGCCCTCTGTTTCAGCCCCTCTGTTTCAGCCACTCTGTTTCAGCCCCTCTATTTCTCGCCCTCTGTTTCATCCCCTCTGTTTCTCGCCCTCTGTTTCAGCCCCTCTGTTTCTCGCCCTCTGTTTCAGCCCCTCTGTTTCAGCCCCACTGTTTCAGCCCCTTTGTTTCAGCCCCTCTGTTTCTTGCCCTCTGTTTCAGCCCCTTTGTTTCAGTCCCTCTGTTTCTCGCCCTCTGTTTCTGGCCCTCTGTTTCAGCCCCTCTGTTTCTCGCCCTCTGTTTCAGCCCTTCTGGTTCAGGCCCTCTGTTTCAGACCCTCTGTTTCAGCCCATCTGTTTCAGCCCCTCTGTTTCAGCCCCTCTGTTTCTCGCCCTCTGTTTCAGCCCCTCTGTTTCTTGCCCTCTGTTTCAGCCACTCTGTCTCTCGCCCTCTGTTTCAGCTCCTCTGTTTCAGCCCTTCTGTTTCAGCCCCTCTGTTTCTCGCCCTCTGTTTCAGCCCCTCTGTTTCAGCCCCTCTGTTTCAGCCCCTCTGTTTCCCGCCCTCTGTTTCAGCCCCTGTGTTTCTCGCCCTCTGTTTCAGCCTCTCTGTTTCTCGCCCTCTGTTTCAGCTCCTCTGTTTCAGCCCCTCTGTTTCAGCCCCTCTGTTTCTCGCCCTCTGTTTCAGCACCTCTGTTTCAGCTCCTCTGTTTCAGCCCCTCTGTTTCAGCCCCTCTGTTTCTCGCCCTCTGTTTCAGCCCCTCTGTTTCAGCCCCTCTGTTTCAGCCCCTCTGTTTCTCGCCCTCTGTTTCAGCCCCTCTGTTTCTCGCCCTCTATTTCTCGCCCTCTGTTTCAGCCCCTCTGTTTCTCGCCCTCTGTTTCAGCCCCTCTGTTTCTCGCCCTCTGTTTAAGCCCCTCTGTTTCAGCCCCTCTGTTTCAGCCCCTCCGTTTCTCGCCATCTGTTTCAGCCTCTCTGTTTCTCGCGCTCTGTTTCAGCTCCTCTGATTCAGCCCCTCTGATTCAGCCCCTCTTTTTCTCGCCCTCTGTTTCAGCCCCTCTGTTTCTCGCCCTCTGTTTCAGCCCATCTGTTTCTCCCCTTCTGTTTCAGCCCCTCTGTTTCAGCCCCACTGTGTCAGCCCCTCTGTTTCAGTCCCTCTGTTTCTCGCCCTCTGTTTCAGCCCCTCTGTTTCTCGCCCTCTGTTTCAGCCCCTCTGTTTCAGCCCCACTGTTTCTGTCCCACTGTTTCTTGCCCTCTGTTTCAGCCCCTCTGTTTCTCGCCCTCTGTTTCAGCCCCTCTGTTTCTCGCCCTCTGTTTCAGCCCCTCTGTTTCTCGCCCTCTGTTTCAGCTCCTCTGTTTCTCGCCCTCTGTTTCTCGCCCTCTGTTTCAGCCCCTCTGTTTCTCGCCCTCTGTTTCAGCCCCTCTGTTTCTCGCCCTCTGTTTCAGCCCCTCTGATTCAGCCCCTCTGTTGCAGACCCTCTGATTCATCCCCTCTGTTTCAGCCCCTCTGTTTCAGCCCCTCTGTTTCTCGCCCTCTGTTTCAGCCCCTCTGTTTCTCGCCCTCTGTTTCAGCCCCTCTGTTTCTCGCCCTCTGTTTCTCGCCCTCTGTTTCAGCCCCTCTGTTTCTCGCCCTCTGTTTCAGCCCCTCTGTTTCTCGCCCTCTGTTTCAGCCCCTCTGTTTCAGCCCCTCCGATTCAGCCCCTCTGTTTCAGCCCCTCTGTTTCAGCCCCTCTGTTTCAGCCCCTCTGTTTCTCGCCCTCTGTTTCAGCCCCTCTGTTTCTCGCCCTCTGTTTCAGCCCCTCTGTTTCTCGCCCTCTGTTTCAGCACCTCTGTTTCGCGCCCTCCGTTTCAGCCCCTCTGTTTCTCGTCCTCTGTTTCAGCCCCTCTGTTTCAGCCCCTCTGTTTCAGCCCCTCTGTTTCTTGCCCTCTGTTTCAGCCCCTCTGTTTCTCGCCCTCTGTTTCAGCCCCTCTGTATCAGGCCCTCTGTTTAAGCACCTCTGTTTCTCGCCCTCTGTTTCAGCCCCTCTGTTTCTCGCCCTCTGTTTCAGCTCCTCTGTTTCTCGCCCTCAGTCTCTCGCCATCTGTTTCAGCCCCTCTGATTCTCGCCCTCTGTTTCAGCCCCTCTGTTTCTCGCCCTCTGTTTCAGCCCCTCTGATTCAGCCCCTCTGTTTCAGCCCCTCTGATTCATCCCCTCTGTTTCAGCCCCTCTGTTTAAGCCCCTCTGTTTCTCGCCCTCTGTTTCAGCCCCTCTGTTTCTCGCCATCTGTTTCAGCCCCTCTGTTTCTCGCCCTCTGTTTCTCGCCCTCTGTTTCAGCCCCTCTGTTTCTCGCCCTCTGATTCAGCCCCTCTGTTTCTCGCCCTCTGTTTCAGCCCCTCTGATTCAGCCCCTCTGTTTCAGCCCCTCTGATTCATCCCCTCTGTTTCAGCCCCTCTATTTAAGCCCCTCTGTTTCTCGCCCTCTGTTTCAGCCCCTCTGTTTCTCGCCTTCTGTTTCAGCCGCTCTGTTTCTCGCCCTCTGTTTCAGCCCCTCTGTTTCAGCCCCTCTGTTTCTCGCCTTCTGTTTCTGCCCCTCTGTTTCTCGCCCTCTGTTTCAGCCCCTCTGTTTCTCGCCCTCTGTTTCAGCCCCTCTGATTCAGCCCCTCTGTTTCAGCCCCTCTGATTCAGCCCCTCTGATTCAGCCCCTCTGTTTCTCGCCCTCTGTTTCAGCCCCTCTGTTTCTCGCCCTCTGTTTCAGCCCCTCTGTTTCTCGCCCTCTGTTTCAGCCCCTCTGTTTCAGCCACTCTGTTTCAGCCCCTCTATTTCTCGCCCTCTGTTTCAGCCCCTCTGTTTCTCGCCCTCTGTTTCAGCCCCTCTGTTTCTCGCCCTCTGTTTCAGCCCCTCTGTTTCAGCCCCACTGTTTCAGCCCCTTTGTTTCAGCCCCTCTGTTTCTTGCCCTCTGTTTCAGCCCCTTTGTTTCAGTCCCTCTGTTTCTCGCCCTCTGTTTCTGGCCCTCTGTTTCAGCCCCTCTGTTTCTCGCCCTCTGTTTCAGCCCTTCTGGTTCAGCCCCTCTGTTTCAGACCCTCTGTTTCAGCCCATCTGTTTCAGCCCCTCTGTTTCAGCCCCTCTGTTTCTCGCCCTCTGTTTCAGCCCCTCTGTTTCTTGCCCTCTGTTTCAGCCACTCTGTCTCTCGCCCTCTGTTTCAGCTCCTCTGTTTCAGCCCTTCTGTTTCAGCCCCTCTGTTTCTCGCCCTCTGTTTCAGCCCCTCTGTTTCAGCCCCTCTGTTTCAGCCCCTCTGTTTCCCGCCCTCTGTTTCAGCCCCTGTGTTTCTCGCCCTCTGTTTCAGCCTCTCTGTTTCTCGCCCTCTGTTTCAGCTCCTCTGTTTCAGCCCCTCTGTTTCAGCCCCTCTGTTTCTCGCCCTCTGTTTCAGCACCTCTGTTTCAGCTCCTCTGTTTCAGCCCCTCTGTTTCAGCCCCTCTGTTTCTCGCCCTCTGTTTCAGCCCCTCTGTTTCAGCCCCTCTGTTTCAGCCCCTCTGTTTCTCGCCCTCTGTTTCAGCCCATCTGTTTCTCGCCCTCTATTTCTCGCCCTCTGTTTCAGCCCCTCTGTTTCTCGCCCTCTGTTTCAGCCCCTCTGTTTCTCGCCCTCTGTTTAAGCCCCTCTGTTTCAGCCCCTCTGTTTCAGCCCCTCCGTTTCTCGCCCTCTGTTTCAGCCTCTCTGTTTCTCGCGCTCTGTTTCAGCTCCTCTGTTTCAGCCCCTCTGTTTCTCGCCCTCTGTTTCAGCCCCTCTGTTTCAGCTCCTCTGTTTCAGCCCCTCTGTTTCAGCCTCTCTGTTTCTCGCGCTCTGTTTCTCGCCCTCTGTTTCAGCCCCTCTGTTTCTCGCCCTCTGTTTCAGCCCCTCTGTTTCAGCTCCTCTGTTTCAGCACCTCTGTTTCAGCCCCTCTGTTTCTCGCACTCTGTTTCTCGCACACTGTTTCAGTCCCTTAGTTTCTCGCCCACTGTTTCAGCCCCTCTGTTTCAGCCCCTCTGATTCAGCCCCTCTGTTTCAGCCCCTCTGTTTCTCGCCCTCTGTTTCAGCCCCTCTGTTTCTCGCCCTCTGTTTCAGCCCCCCTTATTCAGCCCCTCTGTTTCAGCCCCTCTGATTCATCCCCTCTGTTTCAGCCCCTCTATTTCAGCCCCTCTGTTTCAGCCCCTCTGATTCAGCCCCTCTGTTTCAGGCTCTCTGTTTCAGCCCGTCTGTTTCAGCCCCTCTGTTTCAGCCCCTCTGTTTCTCGCACTCTGTTTCTCGCCCGCTGTTTCAGTCCCTTAGTTTCTCGCCCACTGTTTCAGCCCCTCTGTTTCAGCCCCTCTGTTTCGTCCCCTCTGTTTCAGCCCCTCTGTTTCTCGCCCTCTGTTTCAGCCCCTCTGTTTCAGCCCCTCTGTTTCAGCCCCTCCGATTCAGCCCCTCTGTTTCAGCCCCTCTGTTTCAGCCCCTCTGTTTCAGCCCCTCTGTTTCTCGCCCTCTGTTTCAGCCCCTCTGTTTCTCGCCCTCTGTTTCAGCCCCTCTGTTTCTCGCCCTCTGTTTCAGCCCCTCTGTTTCAGACCCTCTGTTTCAGCCCATCTGTTTCTCGCCCTCTGTTTCAGCCCCTCTGTTTCTCGCCTTCTGTTTCAGCCGCTCTGTTTCTCGCCCTCTGTTTCAGCCCCTCTGTTTCAGCCCCTCTGTTTCTCGCCTTCTGTTTCTGCCCCTCTGTTTCTCGCCCTCTGTTTCAGCCCCTCTGTTTCTCGCCCTCTGTTTCAGCCCCTCTGATTCAGCCCCTCTGTTTCAGCCCCTCTGATTCAGCCCCTCTGATTCAGCCCCTCTGTTTCTCGCCCTCTGTTTCAGCCCCTCTGTTTCTCGCCCTCTGTTTCAGCCCCTCTGTTTCTCGCCCTCTGTTTCAGCCCCTCTGTTTCAGCCACTCTGTTTCAGCCCCTCTATTTCTCGCCCTCTGTTTCAGCCCCTCTGTTTCTCGCCCTCTGTTTCAGCCCCTCTGTTTCTCGCCCTCTGTTTCAGCCCCTCTGTTTCAGCCCCACTGTTTCAGCCCCTTTGTTTCAGCCCCTCTGTTTCTTGCCCTCTGTTTCAGCCCCTTTGTTTCAGTCCCTCTGTTTCTCGCCCTCTGTTTCTGGCCCTCTGTTTCAGCCCCTCTGTTTCTCGCCCTCTGTTTCAGCCCTTCTGGTTCAGCCCCTCTGTTTCAGACCCTCTGTTTCAGCCCATCTGTTTCAGCCCCTCTGTTTCAGCCCCTCTGTTTCTCGCCCTCTGTTTCAGCCCCTCTGTTTCTTGCCCTCTGTTTCAGCCACTCTGTCTCTCGCCCTCTGTTTCAGCTCCTCTGTTTCAGCCCTTCTGTTTCAGCCCCTCTGTTTCTCGCCCTCTGTTTCAGCCCCTCTGTTTCAGCCCCTCTGTTTCAGCCCCTCTGTTTCCCGCCCTCTGTTTCAGCCCCTGTGTTTCTCGCCCTCTGTTTCAGCCTCTCTGTTTCTCGCCCTCTGTTTCAGCTCCTCTGTTTCAGCCCCTCTGTTTCAGCCCCTCTGTTTCTCGCCCTCTGTTTCAGCACCTCTGTTTCAGCTCCTCTGTTTCAGCCCCTCTGTTTCAGCCCCTCTGTTTCTCGCCCTCTGTTTCAGCCCCTCTGTTTCAGCCCCTCTGTTTCAGCCCCTCTGTTTCTCGCCCTCTGTTTCAGCCCCTCTGTTTCTCGCCCTCTATTTCTCGCCCTCTGTTTCAGCCCCTCTGTTTCTCGCCCTCTGTTTCAGCCCCTCTGTTTCTCGCCCTCTGTTTAAGCCCCTCTGTTTCAGCCCCTCTGTTTCAGCCCCTCCGTTTCTCGCCCTCTGTTTCAGCCTCTCTGTTTCTCGCGCTCTGTTTCAGCTCCTCTGTTTCAGCCCCTCTGTTTCTCGCCCTCTGTTTCAGCCCCTCTGTTTCAGCTCCTCTGTTTCAGCCCCTCTGTTTCAGCCTCTCTGTTTCTCGCGCTCTGTTTCTCGCCCTCTGTTTCAGCCCCTCTGTTTCTCGCCCTCTGTTTCAGCCCCTCTGTTTCAGCTCCTCTGTTTCAGCACCTCTGTTTCAGCCCCTCTGTTTCTCGCACTCTGTTTCTCGCACACTGTTTCAGTCCCTTAGTTTCTCGCCCACTGTTTCAGCCCCTCTGTTTCAGCCCCTCTGATTCAGCCCCTCTGTTTCAGCCCCTCTGTTTCTCGCCCTCTGTTTCAGCCCCTCTTATTCAGCCCCTCTGTTTCAGCCCCTCTGATTCATCCCCTCTGTTTCAGCCCCTCTATTTCAGCCCCTCTGTTTCAGCCCCTCTGATTCAGCCCCTCTGTTTCAGGCTCTCTGTTTCAGCCCGTCTGTTTCAGCCCCTCTGTTTCAGCCCCTCTGTTTCTCGCACTCTGTTTCTCGCCCGCTGTTTCAGTCCCTTAGTTTCTCGCCCACTGTTTCAGCCCCTCTGTTTCAGCCCCTCTGTTTCGTCCCCTCTGTTTCAGCCCCTCTGTTTCTCGCCCTCTGTTTCAGCCCCTCTGTTTCAGCCCCTCTGTTTCAGCCCCTCCGATTCAGCCCCTCTGTTTCAGCCCCTCTGTTTCAGCCCCTCTGTTTCAGCCCCTCTGTTTCTCGCCCTCTGTTTCAGCCCCTCTGTTTCTCGCCCTCTGTTTCAGCCCCTCTGTTTCTCGCCCTCTGTTTCAGCCCCTCTGTTTCAGACCCTCTGTTTCAGCCCATCTGTTTCTCGCCCTCTGTTTCAGCCCCTCTGTTTCTCGCCCTCTGTTTCAGTCCCTCTGTTTCTCGCCCTCTGTTTCAGCCCCTCTGTTTCTCGCCCTCTGTTTCAGCCCCTCTGTTTCTCGTCCTCTGTTTCAGCCCCTCTGTTTCAGCCCCTCTGTTTCAGCCCCTCTGTTTCTCGCCCTCTGTTTCAGCCCCTCTGTTTCTTGACCTCTGTTTCAGCCCCTCTGTTTCTCGCCCTCTGTTTCAGCCCCTCTGTTTCAGCCCCTCTGTTTAAGCCCCTCTGTTTCTCGCCCTCTGTTTCAGCCCCTCTGTTTCTCGCCCACTGTTTCAGCCCCTCTGATTCAGGCCCTCTGTTTCAGCCCCTCTGATTCATCCCCTCTGTTTCAGTCACTCTATTTCAGCACCTCTGTTTCAGCCTCTCTGATTCAGCCCCTCTGTTTCAGGCTCTCTGTTTCAGCCCGTCTGTTTCAGCCCCTCTGTTTCAGCCCCTCTGTTTCTCGCACTCTGTTTCTCGCCCGCTGTTTCAGTCCCTTAGTTTCTCGCCCACTGTTTCAGCCCCTCTGTTTCAGCCCCTCTGTTTCGTTCCCTCTGTTTCAGCCCCTCTGTTTCTCGCCCTCTGTTTCAGCCCCTCTGTTTCAGCCCCTCTGTTTCAGCCCCTCCGATTCAGCCCCTCTGTTTCAGCCCCTCTGTTTCAGCCCCTCTGTTTCAGCCCCTCTGTTTCTCGCCCTCTGTTTCAGCCCCTCTGTTTCTCGCCTTCTGTTTCTGCCCCTCTGTTTCTCGCCCTCTGTTTCAGCCCCTCTGTTTCTCGCCTTCTGTTTCAGCCCCTCTGTTGCAGCCCCTCTGTTTCAGCCCATCTGTTTCTCGCCCTCTGTTTCAGCCCCTCTGTTTCTCGCCCTCTGTTTCAGCCCCTCTGTTTCTCGACCTCTGTTTCAGCCCCTCTGTTTCAGCCACTCTGTTTCAGCCCCTCTATTTCTCGCCCTCTGTTTCAGCCCCTCTGTTTCTCGCCCTCTGTTTCAGCCCCTCTGTTTCTCGCCCTCTGTTTTAGACCCTCTGTTTCAGCCCCACTGTTTCAGCCCCTTGGTTTCAGCCCCTCTGTTTCTCGCCCTCTGTTTCAGCCCCTTTGTTTCAGTCCCTCTGTTTCTAGCCCTCTGTTTCAGCCATTCTGGTTCAGCCCCTCTGTTTCAGCCCATCTGTTTCAGCCCCTCTGTTTCTCGCCCTCTGTTTCAGCCCCTCTGTTTCTTGCCCTCTGTTTCTTGCCCTCTGTTTCAGCCACTCTGTTTCTCGCCATCTGTTTCAGCCCCTCTGTTTCTCGCCCTCTGTTTCAGCCCCTCTGTTTCAGCCCCTCTGTTTCAGCCCCTCTGTTTCTCGCCCTCTGTTTCAGCCCCTCTGTTTCAACCATTCTGTTTCAGCCTCTCTGTTTCTCGCCCTCTGTTTCAGCCCCTCTGTTTCAGCCCCTCTGATTCAGCCCCTCTGTTTCAGCCCCTCTGTTTCTCGCCCTCTGTTTCAGCCCCTCTGATTCAGCCCCTCTGTTTCAGCCCCTCTGATTCACCCCTCTGTTTCAGACCCTCTATTTCTGCCCCTCTGTTTCTCGCCCTCTGTTTCAGCCCCTCTGTTTCTCACCCTCTGTTTCAGCACCTCTGTTTCAGCCCCTCTGTTTCTCGCCCTCTGTTTCAGCCCCTCTGTTTCTCGCCCTCTGTTTCAGCCCCTCTGATTCAGCCCCTCTGTTTCTCGCCCTCTGTTTCAGCCCCTCTGTTTCTCGCCATCTGTTTCAGCCCCTCTGTTTCTCGCCCTCTGTTTCAGCCCCTCTGTTTCAGCCCCTCTGTTTCAGCCCCTCTGTTTCTCGCCCTCTGTTTCAGCCCCTCTGTGTCTTGCCCTCTGTTTCAGCCTCTCTGTTTCTCGCCCTCTGTTTCAGCCCCTCTGTTTCAACCCCTCTGATTCAGCCCCTCTGTTTCCGCCCCTCTGTTTCTCGCCCTCTGTTTGAGCCCCTCTGATTCAGCACCTCTGTTTCAGACCCTCTGATTCAGCCCCTCTGTTTCCCGCCCTCTATTTCAGCCCCTCTGTTTCAGCCCCTCTGTTTCAGGCTCTCTGTTTCAGCCCGTCTGTTTCAGCCCCTCTGATTCAGCCCCTCTGTTTCAGCCCCTCTGATTCAGTACCTTAGTTTCTCGCCCTCTGTTTCAGCCCCTCTGTTTCAGCCCCTCTATTTCAGCCCCTCTGTTTCTGCCCCTCTGTTTCAAGCTCTCTGTTTCAGCCCGTCTGTTTCAGCCCCTCTGTTTCAGCCCCTCTGAGTCAGTCCCTTAGTTTCTCGCCCTCTGTTTCAGCCCCTCTGTTTCAGCCCCTCTGATTCAGCCCCTCTGATTCAGCCCCTCTGTTTCTCGCCCTCTGTTTCAGCCCCTCTGTTTCAGCCCCTCTGATTCACCCCCTCTTATTCAGCCCCTCTGTTTCTCGCCCTCTGTTTCTGCCCCTCTGTTTCAGCCCCTCTGTTTCAGCCCCTCTGTTTCTTGCCCTCTGTTTCAGCCCCTCTGTTTCTCGCCCTCTGTTTCAGCCCCTCCGATTCAGCCCCTCTGTTTCAGCACCTCTGTTTCTGCCCCTCTGTTTCAGCCCCTCTGTTTCAGCCCCTCTGTTTCTCGCCCTCTGTTTCAGCCCCTCTGTTTCTTGCCCTCTGTTTCAGCCCCTCTGTTTCAGCCCCTCTGTTTCTCGCCCTCTGTTTCTGCCCCTCTGTTTCTCGCCCTCTGTTTCAGCCCCTCTGTTTTTCGCCTTCTGTTTCAGCCCCTCTGATTCAGCCCCTCTGTTTCAGCCCCTCTGATTCAGCCCCTCTGATTCAGCCCCTCTGTTTCTCGCCCTCTGTTTCAGCCCCTCTGTTTCAGCCCTTCTGTTTCAGCCACTCGGTTTCAGCCCCTCTGTTTCTAGCCCTCTGTTCCAGCCCCTCAGTTTCTCGCCCTCTGTTTCAGCCCCTCTGTTTCGCATTCTCTGTTTCAGCCCCACTGTTTCGCATTCTCTGTTTCAGCCCCTCTGTTTCAGCCCCTCTGTTTCTCGCCCTCTGTTTCTGCTCCTCTGTTTCTCGCCCTCTGTTTCAGCCCCTCTGTTTCTCGCCCTCTGTTTCAGCCCCTCTGATTCAGCCCCTCTGTTTCAGCCCCTCTGATTCATCCCCTCTGTTTCAGCCCCTCTGTTTAAGCCCCTCTGTTTCTCGCCCTCTGTTTCAGCCCCTCTGTTTCTCGCCCTCTGTTTCAGCCCCTCTGTTTCTCGCCCTCTGTTTCTCGCCCTCTGTTTCAGCCCCTCTGTTTCTCGCCCTCTGTTTCAGCCCCTCTGTTTCTCGCCCTCTGTTTCAGCCCCTCTGTTTCAGCCCCTCCGATTCAGCCCCTCTGTTTCAGCCCCTCTGTTTCTCGCCCTCTGTTTCAGCTCCTCTGTTTCTCGCCCTCTGTTTCAGCCCCTCTGTTTCTCGCCCTCTGTTTCAGCACCTCTGTTTCGCGCCCTCTGTTTCAGCCCCTCTGTTTCTCGTCCTCTGTTTCAGCCCCTCTCTTTCAGCCCCTCTGTTTCAGCCCCTCTGTTTCTTGCCCTCTGTTTCAGCCCCTCTGTTTCTCGCCCTCTGTTTCAGCCCCTCTGTTTCAGCCCCTCTGTTTAAGCCCCTCTGTTTCTCGCCCTCTGTTTCAGCCCCTCTGTTTCTCGCCCTCTGTTTCAGCTCCTCTGTTTCTCGCCCTCAGTCTCTCGCCCTCTGTTTCAGCCCCTCTGATTCTCGCCCTCTGTTTCAGCCCCTCTGTTTCTCGCCCTCTGTTTCAGCCCCTCTGATTCAGCCCCTCTGTTTCAGCCCCTCTGATTCATCCCCTCTGTTTCAGCCCCTCTGTTTAAGCCCCTCTGTTTCTCGCCCTCTGTTTCAGCCCCTCTGTTTCTCGCCATCTGTTTCAGCCCCTCTGTTTGTCGCCCTCTGTTTCAGCCCCTCTGTTTCAGCCCCTCTGTTTCTCGCCCTCTGATTCAGCCCCTCTGTTTCTCGCCCTCTGTTTCAGCCCCTCTGATTCAGCCCCTCTGTTTCAGTCCCTCTGATTCATCCCCTCTGTTTCCGCCCCTCTATTTAAGCCCCTCTGTTTCAGCCCCTCCGATTCAGCCCCTCTGTTTCAGCCCCTCTGTTTCAGCCCCTCTGTTTCAGCCCCTCTGTTTCTCGCCCTCTGTTTCAGCCCCTCTGTTTCTCGCCTTCTGTTTCAGCCGCTCTGTTTCTCGCCCTCTGTTTCAGCCCCTCTGTTTCAGCCCCTCTGTTTCTCGCCTTCTGTTTCTGCCCCTCTGTTTCTCGCCCTCTGTTTCAGCCCCTCTGTTTCTCGCCCTCTGTTTCAGCCCCTCTGATTCAGCCCCTCTGTTTCAGCCCCTCTGATTCAGCCCCTCTGATTCAGCCCCTCTGTTTCTCGCCCTCTGTTTCAGCCCCTCTGTTTCTCGCCCTCTGTTTCAGCCCCTCTGTTTCAGCCACTCTGTTTCAGCCCCTCTATTTCTCGCCCTCTGTTTCATCCCCTCTGTTTCTCGCCCTCTGTTTCAGCCCCTCTGTTTCTCGCCCTCTGTTTCAGCCCCTTTGTTTCAGCCCCACTGTTTCAGCCCCTTTGTTTCAGCCCCTCTGTTTCTTGCCCTCTGTTTCAGCCACTTTGTTTCAGTCCCTCTGTTTCTCGCCCTCTGTTTCTGGCCCTCTGTTTCAGCCCCTCTGTTTCTCGCCCTCTGTTTCAGCCCTTCTGGTTCAGCCCCTCTGTTTCAGACCCTCTGTTTCAGCCCATCTGTTTCAGCCCCTCTGTTTCAGCCCCTCTGTTTCTCGCCCTCAGTTTCAGCCCCTCTGTTTCTTGCCCTCTGTTTCAGCCACTCTGTCTCTCGCCCTCTGTTTCAGCTCCTCTGTTTCAGCCCTTCTGTTTCAGCCCCTCTGTTTCTCGCCCTCTGTTTCAGCCCCTCTGTTTCAGCCCCTCTGTTTCAGCCCCTCTGTTTCCCGCCCTCTGTTTCAGCCCCTGTGTTTCTCGCCCTCTGTTTCAGCCTCTCTGTTTCTCGCCCTCTGTTTCAGCTCCTCTGTTTCAGCCCCTCTGTTTCAGCCCCTCTGTTTCTCGCCCTCTGTTTCAGCACCTCTGTTTCAGCTCCTCTGTTTCAGCCCCTCTGTTTCAGCCCCTCTGTTTCTCGCCCTCTGTTTCAGCCCCTCTGTTTCAGCCCCTCTGTTTCAGCCCCTCTGTTTCTCGCCCTCTGTTTCAGCCCCTCTGTTTCTCGCCCTCTATTTCTCGCCCTCTGTTTCAGCCCCTCTGTTTCTCGCCCTCTGTTTCAGCCCCTCTGTTTCTCGCCCTCTGTTTAAGCCCCTCTGTTTCAGCCCCTCTGTTTCAGCCCCTCCGTTTCTCGCCATCTGTTTCAGCCTCTCTGTTTCTCGCGCTCTGTTTCAGCTCCTCTGATTCAGCCCCTCTGATTCAGCCCCTCTGTTTCTCGCCCTCTGTTTCAGCCCCTCTGTTTCTCGCCCTCTGTTTCAGCCCATCTGTTTCTCCCCTTCTGTTTCAGCCCCTCTGTTTCAGCCCCACTGTGTCAGCCCCTCTGTTTCAGCCCCTCTGTTTCTCGCCCTCTGTTTCAGCCCCTCTGTTTCTCGCCCTCTGTTTCAGCCCCTCTGTTTCAGCCCCACTGTTTCAGTCCCACTGTTTCTTGCCCTCTGTTTCAGCCCCTCTGTTTCTCGCCCTCTGTTTCAGCCCCTCTGTTTCTCGCCCTCTGTTTCAGCCCCTCTGTTTCTCGCCCTCTGTTTCAGCTCCTCTGTTTCTCGCCCTCTGTTTCTCGCCCTCTGTTTCAGCCCCTCTGTTTCTCGCCCTCTGTTTCAGCCCCTCTGTTTCTCGCCCTCTGTTTCAGCCCCTCTGTTTCTCGCCTTCTGTTTCAGCCGCTCTGTTTCTCGCCCTCTGTTTCAGCCCCTCTGTTTCAGCCCCTCTGTTTCTCGCCTTCTGTTTCTGCCCCTCTGTTTCTCGCCCTCTGTTTCAGCCCCTCTGTTTCTCGCCCTCTGTTTCAGCCCCTCTGATTCAGACCCTCTGTTTCAGCCCCTCTGATTCAGCCCCTCTGATTCAGCCCCTCTGTTTCTCGCCCTCTGTTTCAGCCCCTCTGTTTCTCGCCCTCTGTTTCAGCCCCTCTGTTTCTCGCCCTCTGTTTCAGCCCCTCTGTTTCAGCCACTCTGTTTCAGCCCCTCTATTTCTCGCCCTCTGTTTCAGCCCCTCTGTTTCTCGCCCTCTGTTTCAGCCCCTCTGTTTCTCGCCCTCTGTTTCAGCCCCTCTGTTTCAGCCCCACTGTTTCAGCCCCTTTGTTTCAGCCCCTCTGTTTCTTGCCCTCTGTTTCAGCCCCTTTGTTTCAGTCCCTCTGTTTCTCGCCCTCTGTTTCTGGCCCTCTGTTTCAGCCCCTCTGTTTCTCGCCCTCTGTTTCAGCCCTTCTGGTTCAGCCCCTCTGTTTCAGACCCTCTGTTTCAGCCCATCTGTTTCAGCCCCTCTGTTTCAGCCCCTCTGTTTCTCGCCCTCTGTTTCAGCCCCTCTGTTTCTTGCCCTCTGTTTCAGCCACTCTGTCTCTCGCCCTCTGTTTCAGCTCCTCTGTTTCAGCCCTTCTGTTTCAGCCCCTCTGTTTCTCGCCCTCTGTTTCAGCCCCTCTGTTTCAGCCCCTCTGTTTCAGCCCCTCTGTTTCCCGCCCTCTGTTTCAGCCCCTGTGTTTCTCGCCCTCTGTTTCAGCCTCTCTGTTTCTCGCCCTCTGTTTCAGCTCCTCTGTTTCAGCCCCTCTGTTTCAGCCCCTCTGTTTCTCGCCCTCTGTTTCAGCACCTCTGTTTCAGCTCCTCTGTTTCAGCCCCTCTGTTTCAGCCCCTCTGTTTCTCGCCCTCTGTTTCAGCCCCTCTGTTTCAGCCCCTCTGTTTCAGCCCCTCTGTTTCTCGCCCTCTGTTTCAGCCCCTCTGTTTCTCGCCCTCTATTTCTCGCCCTCTGTTTCAGCCCCTCTGTTTCTCGCCCTCTGTTTCAGCCCCTCTGTTTCTCGCCCTCTGTTTAAGCCCCTCTGTTTCAGCCCCTCTGTTTCAGCCCCTCCGTTTCTCGCCCTCTGTTTCAGCCTCTCTGTTTCTCGCGCTCTGTTTCAGCTCCTCTGTTTCAGCCCCTCTGTTTCTCGCCCTCTGTTTCAGCCCCTCTGTTTCAGCTCCTCTGTTTCAGCCCCTCTGTTTCAGCCTCTCTGTTTCTCGCGCTCTGTTTCTCGCCCTCTGTTTCAGCCCCTCTGTTTCTCGCCCTCTGTTTCAGCCCCTCTGTTTCAGCTCCTCTGTTTCAGCACCTCTGTTTCAGCCCCTCTGTTTCTCGCACTCTGTTTCTCGCACACTGTTTCAGTCCCTTAGTTTCTCGCCCACTGTTTCAGCCCCTCTGTTTCAGCCCCTCTGATTCAGCCCCTCTGTTTCAGCCCCTCTGTTTCTCGCCCTCTGTTTCAGCCCCTCTGTTTCTCGCCCTCTGTTTCAGCCCCTCTTATTCAGCCCCTCTGTTTCAGCCCCTCTGATTCATCCCCTCTGTTTCAGCCCCTCTATTTCAGCCCCTCTGTTTCAGCCCCTCTGATTCAGCCCCTCTGTTTCAGGCTCTCTGTTTCAGCCCGTCTGTTTCAGCCCCTCTGTTTCAGCCCCTCTGTTTCTCGCACTCTGTTTCTTGCCCGCTGTTTCAGTCCCTTAGTTTCTCGCCCACTGTTTCAGCCCCTCTGTTTCAGCCCCTCTGTTTCGTCCCCTCTGTTTCAGCCCCTCTGTTTCTCGCCCTCTGTTTCAGCCCCTCTGTTTCAGCCCCTCTGTTTCAGCCCCTCTGTTTCAGCCCCTCCGTTTCTCGCCCTCTGTTTCAGCCTCTCTGTTTCTCGCGCTCTGTTTCAGCTCCTCTGTTTCAGCCCCTCTGTTTCTCGCCCTCTGTTTCAGCCCCTCTGTTTCAGCTCCTCTGTTTCAGCCCCTCTGTTTCAGCCTCTCTGTTTCTCGCGCTCTGTTTCTCGCCCTCTGTTTCAGCCCCTCTGTTTCTCGCCCTCTGTTTCAGCCCCTCTGTTTCAGCTCCTCTGTTTCAGCACCTCTGTTTCAGCCCCTCTGTTTCTCGCACTCTGTTTCTCGCACACTGTTTCAGTCCCCTTAGTTTCTCGCCCACTGTTTCAGCCCCTCTGTTTCAGCCCCTCTGATTCAGCCCCTCTGTTTCAGCCCCTCTGTTTCTCGCCCTCTGTTTCAGCCCCTCTGTTTCTCGCCCTCTGTTTCAGCCCCTCTTATTCAGCCCCTCTGTTTCAGCCCCTCTGATTCATCCCCTCTGTTTCAGCCCCTCTATTTCAGCCCCTCTGTTTCAGCCCCTCTGATTCAGCCCCTCTGTTTCAGGCTCTCTGTTTCAGCCCGTCTGTTTCAGCCCCTCTGTTTCAGCCCCTCTGTTTCTCGCACTCTGTTTCTTGCCCGCTGTTTCAGTCCCTTAGTTTCTCGCCCACTGTTTCAGCCCCTCTGTTTCAGCCCCTCTGTTTCGTCCCCTCTGTTTCAGCCCCTCTGTTTCTCGCCCTCTGTTTCAGCCCCTCTGTTTCAGCCCCTCTGTTTCAGCCCCTCTGTTTCAGCCCCTCTGTTTCTCGCCCTCTGTTTCAGCCCCTCTGTTTCTCGCCCTCTGTTTCAGCCCCTCTGTTTCTCGCCCTCTGTTTCAGCCCCTCTGTTTCAGACCCTCTGTTTCAGCCCATCTGTTTCTCGCCCTCTGTTTCAGCCCCTCTGTTTCTCGCCCTCTGTTTCAGTCCCTCTGTTTCTCGCCCTCTGTTTCAGCCCCTCTGTTTCTCGCCCTCTGTTTCAGCCCCTCTGTTTCTCGTCCTCTGTTTCAGCCCCTCTGTTTCAGCCCCTCTGTTTCAGCCCATCTGTTTCTCGCCCTCTGTTTCAGCCCCTCTGTTTCTTGACCTCTGTTTCAGCCCCTCTGTTTCTCGCCCTCTGTTTCAGCCCCTCTGTTTCAGCCCCTCTGTTTAAGCCCCTCTGTTTCTCGCCCTCTGTTTCAGCCCCTCTGTTTCTCGCCCTCTGTTTCAGCCCCTCTGATTCAGGCCCTCTGTTTCAGCCCCTCTGATTCATCCCCTCTGTTTCAGTCACTCTATTTCAGCACCTCTGTTTCAGCCTCTCTGATTCAGCCCCTCTGTTTCAGGCTCTCTGTTTCAGCCCGTCTGTTTCAGCCCCTCTGTTTCAGCCCCTCTGTTTCTCGCACTCTGTTTCTCGCCCGCTGTTTCAGTCCCTTAGTTTCTCGCCCACTGTTTCAGCCCCTCTGTTTCAGCCCCTCTGTTTCGTTCCCTCTGTTTCAGCCCCTCTGTTTCTCGCCCTCTGTTTCAGCCCCTCTGTTTCAGCCCCTCTGTTTCAGCCCCTCCGATTCAGCCCCTCTGTTTCAGCCCCTCTGTTTCAGCCCCTCTGTTTCAGCCCCTCTGTTTCTCGCCCTCTGTTTCAGCCCCTCTGTTTCTCGCCCTCTGTTTCAGCCCCTCTGTTTCTCGCCCTCTGTTTCAGCCCCTCTGTTGCAGCCCCTCTGTTTCAGCCCATCTGTTTCTCGCCCTCTGTTTCAGCCCCTCTGTTTCTCGCCTTCTGTTTCTGCCCCTCTGTTTCTCGCCCTCTGTTTCAGCCCCTCTGTTTCTCGCCTTCTGTTTCAGCCCCTCTGATTCAGCCCCTCTGTTTCAGCCCCTCTGATTCAGCCCCTCTGATTCAGCCCCTCTGTTTCTCGCCCTCTGTTTCAGCCCCTCTGTTTCTCGACCTCTGTTTCAGCCCCTCTGTTTCAGCCACTCTGTTTCAGCCCCTCTATTTCTCGCCCTCTGTTTCAGCCCCTCTGTTTCTCGCCCTCTGTTTCAGCCCCTCTGTTTCTCGCCCTCTGTTTTAGACCCTCTGTTTCAGCCCCACTGTTTCAGCCCCTTGGTTTCAGCCCCTCTGTTTCTCGCCCTCTGTTTCAGCCCCTTTGTTTCAGTCCCTCTGTTTCTCGCCCTCTGTTTCAGCCATTCTGGTTCAGCCCCTCTGTTTCAGCCCCTCTGTTTCAGCCCCTCTGTTTCTCGCCCTCTGTTTCAGCCCCTCTGTTTCTTGCCCTCTGTTTCAGCCCCTCTGTTTCTTGCCCTCTGTTTCAGCCACTCTGTTTCTCGCCATCTGTTTCAGCCCCTCTGTTTCTCGCCCTCTGTTTCAGCCCCTCTGTTTCAGCCCCTCTGTTTCAGCCCCTCTGTTTCTCGCCCTCTGTTTCAGCCCCTCTGTTTCAACCATTCTGTTTCAGCCTCTCTGTTTCTCGCCCTCTGTTTCAGCCCCTCTGTTTCAGCCCCTCTGATTCAGCCCCTCTGTTTCAGCCCCTCTGTTTCTCGCCCTCTGTTTCAGCCCCTCTGATTCAGCCCCTCTGTTTCAGCCCCTCTGATTCACCCCTCTGTTTCAGACCCTCTATTTCTGCCCCTCTGTTTCTCGCCCTCTGTTTCAGCCCCTCTGTTTCTCACCCTCTGTTTCAGCACCTCTGTTTCAGCCCCTCTGTTTCTCGCCCTCTGTTTCAGCCCCTCTGTTTCTCGCCCTCTGTTTCAGCCCCTCTGTTTCTCGCCATCTGTTTCAGCCCCTCTGTTTCTCGCCCTCTGTTTCAGCCCCTCTGTTTCAGCCCCTCTGTTTCAGCCCCTCTGTTTCTCGCCCTCTGTTTCAGCCCCTCTGTTTCTTGCCCTCTGTTTCAGCCTCTCTGTTTCTCGCCCTCTGTTTCAGCCCCTCTGTTTCAACCCCTCTGATTCAGCCCCTCTGTTTCCGCCCCTCTGTTTCTCGCCCTCTGTTTGAGCCCCTCTGATTCAGCACCTCTGTTTCAGCCCCTCTGATTCAGCCCCTCTGTTTCCCGCCCTCTATTTCAGCCCCTCTGTTTCAGCCCCTCTGTTTCAGGCTCTCTGTTTCAGCCCGTCTGTTTCAGCCCCTCTGATTCAGCCCCTCTGTTTCAGCCCCTCTGATTCAGTACCTTAGTTTCTCGCCCTCTGTTTCAGCCCCTCTGTTTCAGCCCCTCTATTTCAGCCCCTCTGTTTCTGCCCCTCTGTTTCAAGCTCTCTGTTTCAGCCCGTCTGTTTCAGCCCCTCTGTTTCAGCCCCTCTGAGTCAGTCCCTTAGTTTCTCGCCCTCTGTTTCAGCCCCTCTGTTTCAGCCCCTCTGATTCAGCCCCTCTGATTCAGCCCCTCTGTTTCTCGCCCTCTGTTTCAGCCCCTCTGTTTCAGCCCCTCTGATTCACCCCCTCTTATTCAGCCCCTCTGTTTCTCGCCCTCTGTTTCTGCCCCTCTGTTTCAGCCCCTCTGTTTCAGCCCCTCTGTTTCTTGCCCTCTGTTTCAGCCCCTCTGTTTCTCGCCCTCTGTTTCAGCCCCTCCGATTCAGCCCCTCTGTTTCAGCACCTCTGTTTCTGCCCCTCTGTTTCAGCCCCTCTGTTTCAGCCCCTCTGTTTCTCGCCCTCTGTTTCAGCCCCTCTGTTTCTTGCCTTCTGTTTCAGCCCCTCTGTTTCAGCCCCTCTGTTTCTCGCCCTCTGTTTCTGCCCCTCTGTTTCTCGCCCTCTGTTTCAGCCCCTCTGTTTTTCGCCTTCTGTTTCAGCCCCTCTGATTCAGCCCCTCTGTTTCAGCCCCTCTGATTCAGCCCCTCTGATTCAGCCCCTCTGTTTCTCGCCCTCTGTTTCAGCCCCTCTGTTTCAGCCCTTCTGTTTCAGCCACTCGGTTTCAGCCCCTCTGTTTCTTGCCCTCTGTTTCAGCCCCTCAGTTTCTCGCCCTCTGTTTCAGCCCCTCTGTTTCGCATTCTCTGTTTCAGCCCCACTGTTTCGCATTCTCTGTTTCAGCCCCTCTGTTTCAGCCCCTCTGTTTCTCGCCCTCTGTTTCTGCTCCTCTGTTTCTCGCCCTCTGTTTCAGCCCCTCTGTTTCTCGCCCTCTGTTTCAGCCCCTCTGATTCAGCCCCTCTGTTTCAGCCCCTCTGAATCAGCCCCTCTGTTTCAGCCCCTCTGTTTCAGCCCCTCTATTTCTCGCCCTCTGTTTCAGCCCCTCTGTTTCTCACCCTCTGTTTCAGCCCCTCTGTTTCTCGCCCTCTGTTTCAGCCCCTCTGTTTCTCGCCCTCTGTTTCAGCCCCTCTGATTCAGCCCCTCTGTTTCAGCCCCTCTGTTTCAGCCCCTCTGTTTCTCGCCCTCTGTTTCAGCCCCTCTGTTTCTCGCCCTCTGTTTCAGCCACTCCGTTTCTCGCCCTCTGTTTCAGCCCCTCTGTTTCAGCCCCTCTGATTCAGCCCCTCTGTTTCAGCCCCTCTGTTTCTCGCCCTCTGTTTCTGCCCCTCTGATTCAGCCCCTCTGTTTCAGACCCTCTATTTCAGCCCCTCTGTTTCAGCAACTCTGTTTAAGGCTCTCTGTTTCAGCCGGTCTGTTTCAGACCCTCTGTTTCAGCCCCTCTGTTTCAGCCCCTCTGTTTCAGCCCCTCTGATTCAGTACCTTAGTTTCTCGCCCTCTGTTTCAGCCCCTCTGTTTCAGCCCCTCTGATTCAGCCCCTCTGATTCAGCCCCTCTGATTCAGCCCCTCTGTTTCTCGCCCTCTGTTTCTGCCCCTCTGTTTCAGCCCCTCTGTTTCAGCCCCTCTGTTTCTTGCCCTCTGTTTCAGCCCCTCTGTTTCAGCCACTCCGATTCAGCCCCTCTGTTTCAGCCCCTCTGTTTCTGCCCCTCTGTTTCAGCCGCTTTGTTTCTCGCCCTTTGTTTCAGCCCCTCTGGTTCAGCCCCTCTGTTTCAGCCCCTCTGTTTCAGCCCCTCTGTTTCAGCCCCTCTGTTTCTCGCCCTCTGTTTCAGCCCCTCTGTTTCTCGCCCTCTGTTTCAGCCCCTCTGTTTCTCGCCCTCTGTTTCAGCCCCTCTGTTTCAGACCCTCTGTTTCAGCCCATCTGTTTCTCGCCCTCTGTTTCAGCCCCTCTGTTTCTCGCCCTCTGTTTCAGTCCCTCTGTTTCTCGCCCTCTGTTTCAGCCCCTCTGTTTCTCGCCCTCTGTTTCAGCCCCTCTGTTTCTCGTCCTCTGTTTCAGCCCCTCTGTTTCAGCCCCTCTGTTTCAGCCCATCTGTTTCTCGCCCTCTGTTTCAGCCCCTCTGTTTCTTGACCTCTGTTTCAGCCCCTCTGTTTCTCGCCCTCTGTTTCAGCCCCTCTGTTTCAGCCCCTCTGTTTAAGCCCCTCTGTTTCTCGCCCTCTGTTTCAGCCCCTCTGTTTCTCGCCCTCTGTTTCAGCCCCTCTGATTCAGGCCCTCTGTTTCAGCCCCTCTGATTCATCCCCTCTGTTTCAGTCACTCTATTTCAGCACCTCTGTTTCAGCCTCTCTGATTCAGCCCCTCTGTTTCAGGCTCTCTGTTTCAGCCCGTCTGTTTCAGCCCCTCTGTTTCAGCCCCTCTGTTTCTCGCACTCTGTTTCTCGCCCGCTGTTTCAGTCCCTTAGTTTCTCGCCCACTGTTTCAGCCCCTCTGTTTCAGCCCCTCTGTTTCGTTCCCTCTGTTTCAGCCCCTCTGTTTCTCGCCCTCTGTTTCAGCCCCTCTGTTTCAGCCCCTCTGTTTCAGCCCCTCCGATTCAGCCCCTCTGTTTCAGCCCCTCTGTTTCAGCCCCTCTGTTTCAGCCCCTCTGTTTCTCGCCCTCTGTTTCAGCCCCTCTGTTTCTCGCCCTCTGTTTCAGCCCCTCTGTTTCTCGCCCTCTGTTTCAGCCCCTCTGTTGCAGCCCCTCTGTTTCAGCCCATCTGTTTCTCGCCCTCTGTTTCAGCCCCTCTGTTTCTCGCCTTCTGTTTCTGCCCCTCTGTTTCTCGCCCTCTGTTTCAGCCCCTCTGTTTCTCGCCTTCTGTTTCAGCCCCTCTGATTCAGCCCCTCTGTTTCAGCCCCTCTGATTCAGCCCCTCTGTTTCTCGCCCTCTGTTTCAGCCCCTCTGTTTCTCGACCTCTGTTTCAGCCCCTCTGTTTCAGCCACTCTGTTTCAGCCCCTCTATTTCTCGCCCTCTGTTTCAGCCCCTCTGTTTCTCGCCCTCTGTTTCAGCCCCTCTGTTTCTCGCCCTCTGTTTTAGACCCTCTGTTTCAGCCCCACTGTTTCAGCCCCTTGGTTTCAGCCCCTCTGTTTCTCGCCCTCTGTTTCAGCCCCTTTGTTTCAGTCCCTCTGTTTCTCGCCCTCTGTTTCAGCCATTCTGGTTCAGCCCCTCTGTTTCAGCCCCTCTGTTTCAGCCCCTCTGTTTCTCGCCCTCTGTTTCAGCCCCTCTGTTTCTTGCCCTCTGTTTCAGCCCCTCTGTTTCTTGCCCTCTGTTTCAGCCACTCTGTTTCTCGCCATCTGTTTCAGCCCCTCTGTTTCTCGCCCTCTGTTTCAGCCCCTCTGTTTCAGCCCCTCTGTTTCTCGCCCTCTGTTTCAGCCCCTCTGTTTCAACCATTCTGTTTCAGCCTCTCTGTTTCTCGCCCTCTGTTTCAGCCCCTCTGTTTCAGCCCCTCTGATTCAGCCCCTCTGTTTCAGCCCCTCTGTTTCTCGCCCTCTGTTTCAGCCCCTCTGATTCAGCCCCTCTGTTTCAGCCCCTCTGATTCACCCCTCTGTTTCAGACCCTCTATTTCTGCCCCTCTGTTTCTCGCCCTCTGTTTCAGCCCCTCTGTTTCTCACCCTCTGTTTCAGCACCTCTGTTTCAGCCCCTCTGTTTCTCGCCCTCTGTTTCAGCCCCTCTGTTTCTCGCCCTCTGTTTCAGCCCCTCTGTTTCTCGCCATCTGTTTCAGCCCCTCTGTTTCTCGCCCTCTGTTTCAGCCCCTCTGTTTCAGCCCCTCTGTTTCAGCCCCTCTGTTTCTCGCCCTCTGTTTCAGCCCCTCTGTTTCTTGCCCTCTGTTTCAGCCTCTCTGTTTCTCGCCCTCTGTTTCAGCCCCTCTGTTTCAACCCCTCTGATTCAGCCCCTCTGTTTCCGCCCCTCTGTTTCTCGCCCTCTGTTTGAGCCCCTCTGATTCAGCACCTCTGTTTCAGCCCCTCTGATTCAGCCCCTCTGTTTCCCGCCCTCTATTTCAGCCCCTCTGTTTCAGCCCCTCTGTTTCAGGCTCTCTGTTTCAGCCCGTCTGTTTCAGCCCCTCTGATTCAGCCCCTCTGTTTCAGCCCCTCTGATTCAGTACCTTAGTTTCTCGCCCTCTGTTTCAGCCCCTCTGTTTCAGCCCCTCTATTTCAGCCCCTCTGTTTCTGCCCCTCTGTTTCAAGCTCTCTGTTTCAGCCCGTCTGTTTCAGCCCCTCTGTTTCAGCCCCTCTGAGTCAGTCCCTTAGTTTCTCGCCCTCTGTTTCAGCCCCTCTGTTTCAGCCCCTCTGATTCAGCCCCTCTGATTCAGCCCCTCTGTTTCTCGCCCTCTGTTTCAGCCCCTCTGTTTCAGCCCCTCTGATTCACCCCCTCTTATTCAGCCCCTCTGTTTCTCGCCCTCTGTTTCTGCCCCTCTGTTTCAGCCCCTCTGTTTCAGCCCCTCTGTTTCTTGCCCTCTGTTTCAGCCCCTCTGTTTCTCGCCCTCTGTTTCAGCCCCTCCGATTCAGCCCCTCTGTTTCAGCACCTCTGTTTCTGCCCCTCTGTTTCAGCCCCTCTGTTTCAGCCCCTCTGTTTCTCGCCCTCTGTTTCAGCCCCTCTGTTTCTTGCCTTCTGTTTCAGCCCCTCTGTTTCAGCCCCTCTGTTTCTCGCCCTCTGTTTCTGCCCCTCTGTTTCTCGCCCTCTGTTTCAGCCCCTCTGTTTTTCGCCTTCTGTTTCAGCCCCTCTGATTCAGCCCCTCTGTTTCAGCCCCTCTGATTCAGCCCCTCTGATTCAGCCCCTCTGTTTCTCGCCCTCTGTTTCAGCCCCTCTGTTTCAGCCCTTCTGTTTCAGCCACTCGGTTTCAGCCCCTCTGTTTCTTGCCCTCTGTTTCAGCCCCTCAGTTTCTCGCCCTCTGTTTCAGCCCCTCTGTTTCGCATTCTCTGTTTCAGCCCCACTGTTTCGCATTCTCTGTTTCAGCCCCTCTGTTTCAGCCCCTCTGTTTCTCGCCCTCTGTTTCTGCTCCTCTGTTTCTCGCCCTCTGTTTCAGCCCCTCTGTTTCTCGCCCTCTGTTTCAGCCCCTCTGATTCAGCCCCTCTGTTTCAGCCCCTCTGAATCAGCCCCTCTGTTTCAGCCCCTCTGTTTCAGCCCCTCTATTTCTCGCCCTCTGTTTCAGCCCCTCTGTTTCTCACCCTCTGTTTCAGCCCCTCTGTTTCTCGCCCTCTGTTTCAGCCCCTCTGTTTCTCGCCCTCTGTTTCAGCCCCTCTGATTCAGCCCCTCTGTTTCAGCCCCTCTGTTTCAGCCCCTCTGTTTCTCGCCCTCTGTTTCAGCCCCTCTGTTTCTCGCCCTCTGTTTCAGCCACTCCGTTTCTCGCCCTCTGTTTCAGCCCCTCTGTTTCAGCCCCTCTGATTCAGCCCCTCTGTTTCAGCCCCTCTGTTTCTCGCCCTCTGTTTCTGCCCCTCTGATTCAGCCCCTCTGTTTCAGACCCTCTATTTCAGCCCCTCTGTTTCAGCAACTCTGTTTAAGGCTCTCTGTTTCAGCCGGTCTGTTTCAGACCCTCTGTTTCAGCCCCTCTGTTTCAGCCCCTCTGTTTCAGCCCCTCTGATTCAGTACCTTAGTTTCTCGCCCTCTGTTTCAGCCCCTCTGTTTCAGCCCCTCTGATTCAGCCCCTCTGATTCAGCCCCTCTGATTCAGCCCCTCTGTTTCTCGCCCTCTGTTTCTGCCCCTCTGTTTCAGCCCCTCTGTTTCAGCCCCTCTGTTTCTTGCCCTCTGTTTCAGCCCCTCTGTTTCAGCCACTCCGATTCAGCCCCTCTGTTTCAGCCCCTCTGTTTCTGCCCCTCTGTTTCAGCCGCTTTGTTTCTCGCCCTTTGTTTCAGCCCCTCTGGTTCAGCCCCTCTGTTTCAGCCCCTCTGTTTCAGCCCCTCTGTTTCAGCCCCTCTGTTTCTCGCCCTCTGTTTCAGCCCCTCTGTTTCTTGCCCTCTGTTTCAGCCCCTCTGTTTCAGCCCCACTGTTTCTCGCCCTCTGTTTCTGCCCCTCTGTTTCTCGCCCTCTGTTTCAGCCCCTCTGTTTCTCGCCTTCTGTTTCAGCCCCTCTGATTCAGGCCCTCTGTTTCATCCCCTCTGATTCAGCCCCTCTGATTCAGCCCTTTTGTTTCTCGCCCTCTGTTTCAGCCCCTCTGTTTCAGCCCTTCTGTTTCAGCCACTCGGTTTCAGCCCCTCTGTTTCTTGCCCTCTGTTTCAGCCCCTCTGTTTCTCGCCCTCTATTTCAGCCCCTCTGTTTCTCGTCCTCTGTTTCAGCCCCTCTGTTTCGCACTCTCTGTTTCAGCCCCTCTGTTTCAGCCCCTCTGTTTCTCGCCCTCTGTTTCTGCTCCTCTGTTTCTCGCCCTCTGTTTCAGCCGCTCTGTTTCTCGCCCTCTGTTTCAGCCCCTCTGATTCAGCCCCTCTGTTTCAGCCCTTCTGAATCAGTCCCTCTGTTTCAGCCCCTCTGTTTCAGCCCCTCTGTTTCACGCCCTCTGTTTCAGCCCCTCTGTTTCTCACCCTCTGTTTCAGCCCCTCTGTTTCAGCCCCTCTGATTCAGCCCCTCTGTTTCAGCCCCTCTGATTCAGCCCCTCTGTTTCAGACCCTCTATTTCAGCCCCTATGTTTCAGCCACTCTGTTTCAGGCTCTCTGTTTCAGCCCCTCTGTTTCAGCCCCTCTGTTTCAGCCCCTCTGTTTCAGCCCCTCTGATTCAGTACCTTAGTTACTCGCCTTCTGTTTCAGCCCCTCTGTTTCTCGCCCTCTGTTTCTGCCCCTCTGTTTCAGCCCCTCTGTTTCAGCCCCTCTGTTTCTTGCCCTGTGTTTCAGCCCCTCTGTTTCAGCCCCTCTGTTTCAGCCCCTCCGATTCAGCCCCTCTGTTTCGGCCCCTCTGTTTCTGCCCCTCTGTTTCAGCCCCTCTGTTTCTCGCCCTTTGTTTCAGCCCCTCTGTTTCTCGCCCTCTGTTTCAGCCCCTCTGTTTCAGCCCCTCTGTTTCAGCCCCTCTGTTTCTCGCCCTCTGTTTCTGCCCAACTGTTTCTCGCCCTCTGTTTCAGCCCCTCTGTTTCAGCCCCAGTGTTTCTCGCCCTCTGTTTCTGCCCCTCTGTTTCAGCCCCAGTGTTTCTCGCCCTCTGTTTCTGCCCCTCTGTTTCTCGCCCTCTGTTTCAGCCCCTCTGTTTCTCGCCTTCTGTTTCAGCCCCTCTGATTCAGGCCCTCTGTTTCAGCCCCTCTGATTCAGCCCCTCTGATTCAGCCCCTCTGTTTCTCGCCCTCTGTTTCAGCCCCTCTGTTTCAGCCCTTCTGTTTCAGCCACTCGGTTTCAGCCCCTCTGTTTCGCGCCCTCTGTTTCAGCCCCTCTGTTTCTCGCCCTCTGTTTCAGCCCCTCTGTTTCGCAATCTCTGTTTCAGCCCCTCTGTTTCAGCCCCTCTGTTTCTCGCCCTCTGTTTCTGCTCCTCTGTTTCTCGCCCTCTGTTTCAGCCCCTCTGTTTTTCGCCCTCTGTTTCAACCCCTCTGATTCAGCCACTCTGTTTCAGCCCCTCTGAATCAGTCCCCCTGTTTCAGCCCCTCTGTTTCAGCCCCTCTGTTTCTCGCCCTCTGTTTCAGCACCTCTGTTTCAGCCCCTCTGTTTCTCGCCCTCTGTTTCAGCCCCTCTGTTTCAGCCCCAGTGTTTCTCGCCCTCTGTTTCTGCCCCTCTGTTTCTCGCCCTCTGTTTCAGCCCCTCTGTTTCTCGCCTTCTGTTTCAGCCCCTCTGATTCAGGCCCTCTGTTTCAGCCCCACTGATTCAGCCCCTCTGATTCAGCCCCTCTGTTTCTCGCCCTCTGTTTCAGCCCCTCTGTTTCTCGCCCTCTGTTTCAGCCCCTCTGATTCAGCCCCTCTGTTTCAGCCCCTCTGATTCAGCCCCTCTGTTTCAGCCCCTCTATTTCAGCCCGTCTGTTTCAGCCCCTCTGTTTCAGCCCCTCTGTTTCAGCCCCTCTGATTCAGTACCTTAGTTTCTCGCCCTCTGTTTCAGCCCCTTTGTTTCAGCCCCTCTGATTCAGCCACTCTGATTCAGCCCCTCTGTTTCTCGCCCTCTGTTTCAGCCCCTCTGTTTCTCGACCTCTGTTTCAGCCCCTCTGTTTCAGCCACTCTGTTTCAGCCCCTCTATTTCTCGCCCTCTGTTTCAGCCCCTCTGTTTCTCGCCCTCTGTTTCAGCCCCTCTGTTTCTCGCCCTCTGTTTTAGACCCTCTGTTTCAGCCCCACTGTTTCAGCCCCTTGGTTTCAGCCCCTCTGTTTCTCGCCCTCTGTTTCAGCCCCTTTGTTTCAGTCCCTCTGTTTCTCGCCCTCTGTTTCAGCCATTCTGGTTCAGCCCCTCTGTTTCAGCCCCTCTGTTTCAGCCCCTCTGTTTCTCGCCCTCTGTTTCAGCCCCTCTGTTTCTTGCCCACTGTTTCAGCCCCTCTGTTTCTTGCCCTCTGTTTCAGCCACTCTGTTTCTCGCCATCTGTTTCAGCCCCTCTGTTTCTCGCCCTCTGTTTCAGCCCCTCTGTTTCAGCCCCTCTGTTTCAGCCCCTCTGTTTCTCGCCCTCTGTTTCAGCCCCTCTGTTTCAACCATTCTGTTTCAGCCTCTCTGTTTCTCGCCCTCTGTTTCAGCCCCTCTGTTTCAGCCCCTCTGATTCAGCCCCTCTGTTTCAGCCCCTCTGTTTCTCGCCCTCTGTTTCAGCCCCTCTGATTCAGCCCCTCTGTTTCAGCCCCTCTGATTCACCCCTCTGTTTCAGACCCTCTATTTCTGCCCCTCTGTTTCTCGCCCTCTGTTTCAGCCCCTCTGTTTCTCACCCTCTGTTTCAGCACCTCTGTTTCAGCCCCTCTGTTTCTCGCCCTCTGTTTCAGCCCCTCTGTTTCTCGCCCTCTGTTTCAGCCCCTCTGATTCAGCCCCTCTGTTTCTCGCCCTCTGTTTCAGCCCCTCTGTTTCTCGCCATCTGTTTCAGCCCCTCTGTTTCTCGCCCTCTGTTTCAGCCCCTCTGTTTCAGCCCCTCTGTTTCAGCCCCTCTGTTTCTCGCCCTCTGTTTCAGCCCCTCTGTTTCTTGCCCTCTGTTTCAGCCTCTCTGTTTCTCGCCCTCTGTTTCAGCCCCTCTGTTTCAACCCCTCTGATTCAGCCCCTCTGTTTCCGCCCCTCTGTTTCTCGCCCTCTGTTTGAGCCCCTCTGATTCAGCACCTCTGTTTCAGCCCCTCTGATTCAGCCCCTCTGTTTCCCGCTCTCTATTTCAGCCCCTCTGTTTCAGCCCCTCTGTTTCAGGCTCTCTGTTTCAGCCCGTCTGTTTCAGCCCCTCTGATTCAGCCCCTCTGTTTCAGCCCCTCTGATTCAGTACCTTAGTTTCTCGCCCTCTGTTTCAGCCCCTCTGTTTCAGCCCCTCTATTTCAGCCCCTCTGTTTCTGCCCCTCTGTTTCAGGCTCTCTGTTTCAGCCCGTCTGTTTCAGCCCCTCTGTTTCAGCCCCTCTGAGTCAGTCCCTTAGTTTCTCGCCCTCTGTTTCAGCCCCTCTGTTTCAGCCCCTCTGATTCAGCCCCTCTGATTCAGCCCCTCTGTTTCTCGCCCTCTGTTTCAGCCCCTCTGTTTCAGCCCCTCTGATTCACCCCCTCTTATTCAGCCCCTCTGTTTCTCGCCCTCTGTTTCTGCCCCTCTGTTTCAGCCCCTCTGTTTCAGCCCCTCTGTTTCTTGCCCTCTGTTTCAGCCCCTCTGTTTCTCGCCCTCTGTTTCAGCCCCTCCGATTCAGCCCCTCTGTTTCAGCACCTCTGTTTCTGCCCCTCTGTTTCAGCCCCTCTGTTTCAGCCCCTCTGTTTCTCGCCCTCTGTTTCAGCCCCTCTGTTTCTTGCCCTCTGTTTCAGCCCCTCTGTTTCAGCCCCTCTGTTTCTCGCCCTCTGTTTCTGCCCCTCTGTTTCTCGCCCTCTGTTTCAGCCCCTCTGTTTTTCGCCTTCTGTTTCAGCCCCTCTGATTCAGCCCCTCTGTTTCAGCCCCTCTGATTCAGCCCCTCTGATTCAGCCCCTCTGTTTCTCGCCCTCTGTTTCAGCCCCTCTGTTTCAGCCCTTCTGTTTCAGCCACTCGGTTTCAGCCCCTCTGTTTCTTGCCCTCTGTTTCAGCCCCTCAGTTTCTCGCCCTCTGTTTCAGCCCCTCTGTTTCGCATTCTCTGTTTCAGCCCCACTGTTTCGCATTCTCTGTTTCAGCCCCTCTGTTTCAGCCCCTCTGTTTCTCGCCCTCTGTTTCTGCTCCTCTGTTTCTCGCCCTCTGTTTCAGCCCCTCTGTTTCTCGCCCTCTGTTTCAGCCCCTCTGATTCAGCCCCTCTGTTTCAGCCCCTCTGAATCAGCCCCTCTGTTTCAGCCCCTCTGTTTCAGCCCCTCTATTTCTCGCCCTCTGTTTCAGCCCCTCTGTTTCTCACCCTCTGTTTCAGCCCCTCTGTTTCTCGCCCTCTGTTTCAGCCCCTCTGTTTCTCGCCCTCTGTTTCAGCCCCTCTGATTCAGCCCCTCTGTTTCAGCCCCTCTGTTTCAGCCCCTCTGTTTCTCGCCCTCTGTTTCAGCCCCTCTGTTTCTCGCCCTCTGTTTCAGCCACTCCGTTTCTCGCCCTCTGTTTCAGCCCCTCTGTTTCAGCCCCTCTGATTCAGCCCCTCTGTTTCAGCCCCTCTGTTTCTCGCCCTCTGTTTCTGCCCCTCTGATTCAGCCCCTCTGTTTCAGACCCTCTATTTCAGCCCCTCTGTTTCAGCAACTCTGTTTAAGGCTCTCTGTTTCAGCCGGTCTGTTTCAGACCCTCTGTTTCAGCCCCTCTGTTTCAGCCCCTCTGTTTCAGCCCCTCTGATTCAGTACCTTAGTTTCTCGCCCTCTGTTTCAGCCCCTCTGTTTCAGCCCCTCTGATTCAGCCCCTCTGATTCAGCCCCTCTGATTCAGCCCCTCTGTTTCTCGCCCTCTGTTTCTGCCCCTCAGTTTCAGCCCCTCTGTTTCAGCCCCTCTGTTTCTTGCCCTCTGTTTCAGCCCCTCTGTTTCAGCCCCTCCGATTCAGCCCCTCTGTTTCAGCCCCTCTGTTTCTGCCCCTCTGTTTCAGCCGCTCTGTTTCTCGCCCTTTGTTTCAGCCCCTCTGGTTCAGCCCCTCTGTTTCAGCCCCTCTGTTTCAGCCCCTCTGTTTCAGCCCCTCTGTTTCTCGCCCTCTGTTTCAGCCCCTCTGTTTCTTGCCCTCTGTTTCAGCCCCTCTGTTTCAGCCCCACTGTTTCTCGCCCTCTGTTTCTGCCCCTCTGTTTCTCGCCCTCTGTTTCAGCCCCTCTGATTCAGGCCCTCTGTTTCATCCCCTCTGATTCAGCCCCTCTGATTCAGCCCCTCTGTTTCTCGCCCTCTGTTTCAGCCCCTCTGTTTCAGCCCTTCTGTTTCAGCCACTCGGTTTCAGCCCCTCTGTTTCTTGCCCTCTGTTTCAGCCCCTCTGTTTCTCGCCCTCTATTTCAGCCCCTCTGTTTCTCGTCCTCTGTTTCAGCCCCTCTGTTTCGCACTCTCTGTTTCAGCCCCTCTGTTTCAGCCCCTCTGTTTCTCGCCCTCTGTTTCTGCTCCTCTGTTTCTCGCCCTCTGTTTCAGCCGCTCTGTTTCTCGCCCTCTGTTTCAGCCCCTCTGATTCAGCCCCACTGTTTCAGCCCTTCTGAATCAGTCCCTCTGTTTCAGCCCCTCTGTTTCAGCCCCTCTGTTTCACGCCCTCTGTTTCAGCCCCTCTGTTTCTCACCCTCTGTTTCAGCCCCTCTGTTTCAGCCCCTCTGATTCAGCCCCTCTGTTTCAGCCCCTCTGATTCAGCCCCTCTGTTTCAGACCCTCTATTTCAGCCCCTATGTTTCAGCCACTCTGTTTCAGGCTCTCTGTTTCAGCCCCTCTGTTTCAGCCCCTCTGTTTCAGCCCCTCTGTTTCAGCCCCTCTGATTCAGTACCTTAGTTACTCGCCTTCTGTTTCAGCCACTCTGTTTCTCGCCCTCTGTTTCTGCCCCTCTGTTTCAGCCCCTCTGTTTCAGCCCCTCTGTTTCTTGCCCTGTGTTTCAGCCCCTCTGTTTCAGCCCCTCTGTTTCAGCCCCTCCGATTCAGCCCCTCTGTTTCGGCCCCTCTGTTTCTGCCCCTCTGTTTCAGCCCCTCTGTTTCTCGCCCTTTGTTTCAGCCCCTCTGTTTCTCGCCCTCTGTTTCAGCCCCTCTGTATCAGCCCCTCTGTTTCAGCCCCTCTGTTTCTCGCCCTCTGTTTCTGCCCATCTGTTTCTCGCCCTCTGTTTCAGCCCCTCTGTTTCAGCCCCAGTGTTTCTCGCCCTCTTTTTCTGCCCCTCTGTTTCAGCCCCAGTGTTTCTCGCCCTCTGTTTCTGCCCCTCTGTTTCTCGCCCTCTGTTTCAGCCCCTCTGTTTCTCGCCTTCTGTTTCAGCCCCTCTGATTCAGGCCCTCTGTTTCAGCCCCTCTGATTCAGCCCCTCTGTTTCTCGCCCTCTGTTTCAGCCCCTCTGTTTCAGCCCTTCTGTTTCAGCCACTCGGTTTCAGCCCCTCTGTTTCGCGCCCTCTGTTTCAGCCCCTCTGTTTCTCGCCCTCTGTTTCAGCCCCTCTGTTTCGCAATCTCTGTTTCAGCCCCTCTGTTTCAGCCCCTCTGTTTCTCGCCCTCTGTTTCAGCCCCTCTGTTTTTCGCCCTCTGTTTCAACCCCTCTGATTCAGCCACTCTGTTTCAGCCCCTCTGAATCAGTCCCCCTGTTTCAGCCCCTCTGTTTCAGCCCCTCTGTTTCTCGCCCTCTGTTTCAGCACCTCTGTTTCAGCCCCTCTGTTTCTCGCCCTCTGTTTCAGCCCCTCTGTTTCAGCCCCAGTGTTTCTCGCCCTCTGTTTCTGCCCCTCTGTTTCTCGCCCTCTGTTTCAGCCCCTCTGTTTCTCGCCTTCTGTTTCAGCCCCTCTGATTCAGGCCCTCTGTTTCAGCCCCTCTGATTCAGCCCCTCTGATTCAGCCCCTCTGTTTCTCGCCCTCTGTTTCAGCCCCTCTGTTTCTCGCCCTCTGTTTCAGCCCCTCTGATTCAGCCCCTCTGTTTCAGCCCCTCTGATTCAGCCCCTCTGTATCAGCCCCTCTATTTCAGCCCGTCTGTTTCAGCCCCTCTGTTTCAGCCCCTCTGTTTCAGCCCCTCTGATTCAGTACCTTAGTTTCTCGCCCTCTGTTTCAGCCCCTTTGTTTCAGCCCCTCTGATTCAGCCACTCTGATTCAGCCCCTCTGTTTCTCGCCCTCTGTTTCTGCCCCTCTGATTCTGCCCCTCTGTTTCTCGCCCTCTGTTTCTCGCCCTCTGTTTCTGCCCCTCTGTTTCAGCTCCACTGTTTCAGCCCCTCTGTTTCTTGCCCTCTGTTTCAGCCCCTCTGTTTCAGCCCCTCTGTTTCAGCCCCTCCGATTCAGCCCCTCTGTTCCAGCCCCTCTGGTTCAGCCCCTCTGTTTCAGCCCCTCTGTTTCTCGCCCTTTGTTTCACCCCTCTGTTTGTCGCCCTCTGTTTCAGCCCCTCTGTTTCTCGCCCTCTGTTTCAGCCCCTCTGTTTCAGCCCCGCTGTTTCATCCCCTCTGTTTCTCGCCCTCTGTTTCTGGACCTCTGTTTCTCGCCCTCTGTTTCAGCCCCTCTGTTTCTCGCCTTCTGTTTCAGCCCCTCTGATTCAGCCCCTCTGTTTCAGCCCCACTGATTCAGCCCCTCTGATTCAGCCCCTCTGTTTCTCGCCCTCTGTTTCAGCCCCTCTGTTTCAGCCCTTCTGTTTCAACCACTCGGTTTCAGCCCCTCTGTTTCTTGCCCTCTGTTTCAGCCCCTCTGTTTCTCGCCCTCTGTTTCAGCCCCTCTGTTTCTCGCCCTCTGTTTCAGCCCCTCTGTTTCGCACTCTCTGTTTCAGCCCCTCTGTTTCAGCCCCTCTGTTTCTCGCCCTCTGTTTCTCGCCCTCTGTTTCTGCCCCTCTGTTTCAGCTCCACTGTTTCAGCCCCTCTGTTTCTTGCCCTCTGTTTCAGCCCCTCTGTTTCAGCCCCTCTGTTTCTCGCCCTTTGTTTCACCCCTCTGTTTGTCGCCCTCTGTTTCAGCCCCTCTGTTTCTCGCCCTCTGTTTCAGCCCTTCTGTTTCAGCCCCGCTGTTTCATCCCCTCTGTTTCTCGCCCTCTGTTTCTGGACCTCTGTTTCTCGCCCTCTGTTTCAGCCCCTCTGTTTCTCGCCTTCTGTTTCAGCCCCTCTGATTCAGCCCCTCTGTTTCAGCCCCACTGATTCAGCCCCTCTGATTCAGCCCCTCTGTTTCTCGCCCTCTGTTTCAGCCCCTCTGTTTCAGCCCTTCTGTTTCAACCACTCGGTTTCAGCCCCTCTGTTTCTTGCCCTCTGTTTCAGCCCCTCTGTTTCTCGCCCTCTGTTTCAGCCCCTCTGTTTCTCGCCCTCTGTTTCAGCCCCTCTGTTTCGCACTCTCTGTTTCAGCCCCTCTGTTTCAGCCCCTCTGTTTCTCGCCCTCTGTTTCTGCTCCTCTGTTTCTCTCCCTCTGTTTCAGCCCCTCTGTTTCTCGCCCTCTGTTTCTGCCCCTCTGTTTCTCGCCCTCTGTTTCAGCCCCTCTGTTTCTCGCCTTCTGTTTCAGCCCCTCTGTTTCAGGCCCTCTGTTTCAGCCCCTCTGATTCAGCCCCTCTGATTCAGCCCTTCTGTTTCTCGCCCTCTGTTTCAGCCCCTCTGTTTCAGCCCTTCTGTTTCAGCCACTCGGTTTCAGCCCCTCTGTTTCTTGCCCTCTGTTTCAGCCCCTATGTTTCTCGCCCTCTGTTTCAGACCCTCTGTTTCTCGCCCTCTGTTTCAGCCCCTCTGTTTCTCGCCTTCTGTTTCAGCCCCTCTGATTCAGGCCCTCTGTTTCAGCCCCTCTGATTCAGCCCCTCTGATTCAGCCCTTCTGTTTCTCGCCCTCTGTTTCAGCCCCTCTGTTTCAGCCCTTCTGTTTCAGCCACTCGGTTTCAGCCCCTCTGTTTCGCACTCTCTGTTTCAGCCCCTCTGTTTCAGCCCCTCTGTTTCTCGCCCTCTGTTTCTGCTCCTCTGTTTCTCGCCCTCTGTTTCAGCCGCTCTGTTTCTCGCCCTCTGTTTCAGCCCCTCTGATTCAGCCCCTCTGTTTCAGCCCTTCTGAATCAGTCCCTCTGTTTCAGCCCCTCTGTTTCACGCCCTCTGTTTCAGCCCCTCTGTTTCTCACCCTCTGTTTCAGCCCCTCTGTTTCAGCCCCTCTGATTCAGCCCCTCTGTTTCAGCCCCTCTGATTCAGCCGCTCTGTTTCAGACCCTCTATTTCAGCCCCTATGTTTCAGCCACTCTGTTTCAGGCTCTCTGTTTCAGCCCCTCTGTTTCAGCCCCTCTGTTTCAGCCCCTCTGTTTCAGCCCCTCTGATTCAGTACCTTAGTTACTCGCCTTCTGTTTCAGCCACTCTGTTTCTCGCCCTCTGTTTCTGCCCCTCTGTTTCAGCCCCTCTGTTTCAGCCCCTCTGTTTCTTGCCCTGTGTTTCAGCCCCTCTGTTTCAGCCCCTCTGTTTCAGCCCCTCCGATTCAGCCCCTCTGTTTCGGCCCCTCTGTTTCTGCCCCTCTGTTTCAGCCCCTCTGTTTCTCGCCCTTTGTTTCAGCCCCTCTGTTTCTCGCCCTCTGTTTCAGCCCCTCTGTATCAGCCCCTCTGTTTCAGCCCCTCTGTTTCTCGCCCTCTGTTTCTGCCCATCTGTTTCTCGCCCTCTGTTTCAGCCCCTCTGTTTCAGCCCCAGTGTTTCTCGCCCTCTTTTTCTGCCCCTCTGTTTCAGCCCCAGTGTTTCTCGCCCTCTGTTTCTGCCCCTCTGTTTCTCGCCCTCTGTTTCAGCCCCTCTGTTTCTCGCCTTCTGTTTCAGCCCCTCTGATTCAGGCCCTCTGTTTCAGCCCCTCTGATTCAGCCCCTCTGTTTCTCGCCCTCTGTTTCAGCCCCTCTGTTTCAGCCCTTCTGTTTCAGCCACTCGGTTTCAGCCCCTCTGTTTCGCGCCCTCTGTTTCAGCCCCTCTGTTTCTCGCCCTCTGTTTCAGCCCCTCTGTTTCGCAATCTCTGTTTCAGCCCCTCTGTTTCAGCCCCTCTGTTTCTCGCCCTCTGTTTCTGCTCCTCTGTTTCTCGCCCTCTGTTTCAGCCCCTCTGTTTTTCGCCCTCTGTTTCAACCCCTCTGATTCAGCCACTCTGTTTCAGCCCCTCTGAATCAGTCCCCCTGTTTCAGCCCCTCTGTTTCAGCCCCTCTGTTTCTCGCCCTCTGTTTCAGCACCTCTGTTTCAGCCCCTCTGTTTCTCGCCCTCTGTTTCAGCCCCTCTGTTTCAGCCCCAGTGTTTCTCGCCCTCTGTTTCTGCCCCTCTGTTTCTCGCCCTCTGTTTCAGCCCCTCTGTTTCTCGCCTTCTGTTTCAGCCCCTCTGATTCAGGCCCTCTGTTTCAGCCCCTCTGATTCAGCCCCTCTGATTCAGCCCCTCTGTTTCTCGCCCTCTGTTTCAGCCCCTCTGTTTCTCGCCCTCTGTTTCAGCCCCTCTGATTCAGCCCCTCTGTTTCAGCCCCTCTGATTCAGCCCCTCTGTTTCAGCCCCTCTATTTCAGCCCGTCTGTTTCAGCCCCTCTGTTTCAGCCCCTCTGTTTCAGCCCCTCTGATTCAGTACCTTAGTTTCTCGCCCTCTGTTTCAGCCCCTTTGTTTCAGCCCCTCTGATTCAGCCACTCTGATTCAGCCCCTCTGTTTCTCGCCCTCTGTTTCAGCCCCTCTGATTCTGCCCCTCTGTTTCTCGCCCTCTGTTTCTCGCCCTCTGTTTCTGCCCCTCTGTTTCAGCTCCACTGTTTCAGCCCCTCTGTTTCTTGCCCTCTGTTTCAGCCCCTCTGTTTCAGCCCCTCTGTTTCAGCCCCTCCGATTCAGCCCCTCTGTTCCAGCCCCTCTGGTTCAGCCCCTCTGTTTCAGCCCCTCTGTTTCTCGCCCTTTGTTTCACCCCTCTGTTTGTCGCCCTCTGTTTCAGCCCCTCTGTTTCTCGCCCTCTGTTTCAGCCCCTCTGTTTCAGCCCCGCTGTTTCATCCCCTCTGTTTCTCGCCCTCTGTTTCTGGACCTCTGTTTCTCGCCCTCTGTTTCAGCCCCTCTGTTTCTCGCCTTCTGTTTCAGCCCCTCTGATTCAGCCCCTCTGTTTCAGCCCCACTGATTCAGCCCCTCTGATTCAGCCCCTCTGTTTCTCGCCCTCTGTTTCAGCCCCTCTGTTTCAGCCCTTCTGTTTCAACCACTCGGTTTCAGCCCCTCTGTTTCTTGCCCTCTGTTTCAGCCCCTCTGTTTCTCGCCCTCTGTTTCAGCCCCTCTGTTTCTCGCCCTCTGTTTCAGCCCCTCTGTTTCGCACTCTCTGTTTCAGCCCCTCTGTTTCAGCCCCTCTGTTTCTCGCCCTCTGTTTCTCGCCCTCTGTTTCTGCCCCTCTGTTTCAGCTCCACTGTTTCAGCCCCTCTGTTTCTTGCCCTCTGTTTCAGCCCCTCTGTTTCAGCCCCTCTGTTTCAGCCCCTCCGATTCAGCCCCTCTGTTCCAGCCCCTCTGGTTCAGCCCCTCTGTTTCAGCCCCTCTGTTTCTCGCCCTTTGTTTCACCCCTCTGTTTGTCGCCCTCTGTTTCAGCCCCTCTGTTTCTCGCCCTCTGTTTCAGCCCTTCTGTTTCAGCCCCGCTGTTTCATCCCCTCTGTTTCTCGCCCTCTGTTTCTGGACCTCTGTTTCTCGCCCTCTGTTTCAGCCCCTCTGTTTCTCGCCTTCTGTTTCAGCCCCTCTGATTCAGCCCCTCTGTTTCAGCCCCACTGATTCAGCCCCTCTGATTCAGCCCCTCTGTTTCTCGCCCTCTGTTTCAGCCCCTCTGTTTCAGCCCTTCTGTTTCAACCACTCGGTTTCAGCCCCTCTGTTTCTTGCCCTCTGTTTCAGCCCCTCTGTTTCTCGCCCTCTGTTTCAGCCCCTCTGTTTCTCGCCCTCTGTTTCAGCCCCTCTGTTTCGCACTCTCTGTTTCAGCCCCTCTGTTTCAGCCCCTCTGTTTCTCGCCCTCTGTTTCTGCTCCTCTGTTTCTCTCCCTCTGTTTCAGCCCCTCTGTTTCTCGCCCTCTGTTTCTGCCCCTCTGTTTCTCGCCCTCTGTTTCAGCCCCTCTGTTTCTCGCCTTCTGTTTCAGCCCCTCTGATTCAGGCCCTCTGTTTCAGCCCCTCTGATTCAGCCCCTCTGATTCAGCCCTTCTGTTTCTCGCCCTCTGTTTCAGCCCCTCTGTTTCAGCCCTTCTGTTTCAGCCACTCGGTTTCAGCCCCTCTGTTTCTTGCCCTCTGTTTCAGCCCCTATGTTTCTCGCCCTCTGTTTCAGACCCTCTGTTTCTCGCCCTCTGTTTCAGCCCCTCTGTTTCTCGCCCTCTGTTTCAGCTCCTCTGTTTCTCGCCCTCTGTTTCAGCCCCTCTGTTTCTCGCCCTCTGTTTCAGCCCCTCTGATTCAGCCCCTCTGTTTCAGCCCCTCTGAATCAGTCCCTCTGTTTCAGCCCCTCTGATTCAGCCCCTCTGTTTCTCGCCCTCTGTTTCAGCCCCTCTGTTTCTCACCCTGTTTCAGCACCTCTGTTTCAGCACCTCTGTTTCTCGCCCTCTGATTCAGCCCCTCTGTTTCTCGCCCTCTGTTTCAGCCCCTCTGATTCAGCCCCTCTGTTTCTCGCCCTCTGTTTCAGCCCCTCTGTTTCTCGCCATCTGTTTCAGCCCCTCTGTTTCTTGCCCTCTGTTTCAGCCCCTCTGTTTCAGCCCCTCTGTTTCAGCCCCTCTGTTTCTCGCCCTCTGTTTCAGCCCCTCTGTTTCTCGCCCTCTGTTTCAGCCTCTCTGTTTTTCGCCCTCTGTTTCAGCCCCTCTGTTTCTACCCCTCTGATTCAGCCCCTCTGTTTCAGGCCCTCTGTTTCTCGCTCTCTGTTTCAGACCCTCTGATTCAGCCCCTCTGTTTCAGCCCCTCTGATTCAGCCCCTCTGTTTCAGACCCTCTATTTCAGCCCCTCTGTTTCAGCCACTCTGTTTCAGGCTCTCTGTTTCAGCCCGTCTGTTTCAGCCCCTCTGTTTCAGCCCCTCTGTTTCAGCCCCTCTGATTCAGCCCCCCTGATTCAGCCCCTCTGTTTCTCGCACTCTGTTTCAGCCCCTCTGATTCAGCCCCTCTGTTTCTCGCCCTCTGTTTCTCGCCCTCTGTTTCTGCCCCTCTGTTTCAGCCCCACTGTTTCAGCCCCTCTGTTTCTTGCCCTCTGTTTCAGCCCCTCTGTTTCAGCCCCTCTGATTCAGCCCCTCTGTTTCTCGCCCTCTGTTTCAGCCCCTCTGTTTCTCGCCCTCTGTTTCAGCCCCTCAGTTTCGCACTCTCTGTTTCAGCCCCTCTGTTTCAGCCCCTCTGTTTCTCGCCCTCTGTTTCTGCTCCTCTGTTTCTCGCCCTCTGTTTCAGCCCCTCTGTTTCTCGCCCTCTGTTTCTGCCCCTCTGTTTCTCGCCCTCTGTTTCAGCCCCTCTGTTTCTCGCCTTCTGTTTCAGCCCCTCTGATTCAGGCCCTCTGTTTCAGCCCCTCTGATTCAGCCCCTCTGATTCAGCCCCTCTGTTTCTCGCCCTCTGTTTCAGCCCCTCTGTTTCAGCCCTTCTGTTTCAGCCACTCGGTTTCAGCCCCTCTGTTTCTTGCCCTCTGTTTCAGCCCCTATGTTTCTCGCCCTCTGTTTCAGCCCCTCTGTTTCTCACCCTCTGTTTCAGCCCCTCTGTTTCGCACTCTCTGTTTCAGCCCCTCTGTTTCAGCCCGTCTGTTTCTCGCCCTCTGTTTCTGCTCCTCTGTTTCTCGCCCTCTGTTTCAGCCCCTCTGTTTCTCGCCCTCTGTTTCAGCCCCTCTGATTCAGCCCCTCTGTTTCAGCCCCTCTGAATCAGTCCCTCTGTTTCAGCCCCTCTGATTCAGCCCCTCTGTTTCTCGCCCTCTGTTTCAGCCCCTCTGTTTCTCACCCTCTGTTTCAGCACCTCTGTTTCAGCCCCTCTGTTTCTCGCCCTCTGTTTCAGCCCCTCTGTTTCTCGCCCTCTGTTTCAGCCCCTCTGATTTAGCCCCTCTGTTTCTCGCCCTCTGTTTCAGCCCCTCTGTTTCTTGCCCTCTGTTTCAGACCCTCTATTTCAGCCCCTCTGTTTCAGCCACTCTGTTTCAGGCTATCTGTTTCAGCCCGTCTGTTTCAGCCCCTCTGTTTCAGCCCCTCTGTTTCAGCCGCTCTGATTCAGCCCCTCTGATTCAGCCCCTCTGTTTCTCGCCCTCTGTTTCAGCCCCTCTGATTCAGCCCCTCTGTTTCTCGCCCTCTGTTTCTCGCCCTCTGTTTCTGCCCCTCTGTTTCAGCCCCACTGTTTCAGCCCCTCTGTTTCTTGCCCTCTGCTTCAGCCCCTCTGTTTCAGCCCCTCTGTTTCAGCCCCTCCGATTCAGCCCCTCTGTTTCAGCCCCTCTGGTTCAGCTCCTCGGTTTCAGCCCCTCTGTTTCTCGCCCTTTGTTTCAGCCCCTCTGGTTGTCGCCCTCTGTTTCAGCCCCTCTGGTTCTCGCCCTCTGTTTCAGCCCCTCTGTTTCATCCCCTCTGTTTCAGCCCCTCTGTTTCTCGCCCTCTGTTTGAGCCCCTCTGTTTCTTGCCCTCTGTTTCATCCCCTCTGTTTCAGCCCCTCTGTTTCTCACCCTCTGTTTCTGGCCCTCTGTTTCTCGCCCTCTGTTTCAGCCCCTCTGTTTCTCGCCTTCTGTTTCAGCCCCTCTGATTCAGCCCCTCTGTTTCAGCCCCTCTGATTCAGCCCCTCTGATTCAGCCCCTCTGTTTCTCGCCCTCTGTTTCAGCCCCTCTGTTTCAGCCCTTCTGTTTCAGCCACTCGGTTTCAGCCCCTCTGTTTCTTGCCCTCTGTTTCAGCCCCTCTGTTTCTCGCCCTCTGTTTCAGCCCCTCTGTTTCTCGCCCTCTGTTTCAGCCCCTCTGATTCAGCCCCTCTGTTTCAGCCCCTCTGAATCAGTCCCTCTGTTTCAGCCCCTCTGATTCAGCCCCTCTGTTTCTCGCCCTCTGTTTCAGCCCCTCTGTTTCTCACCCTGTTTCAGCACCTCTGTTTCAGCACCTCTGTTTCTCGCCCTCTGATTCAGCCCCTCTGTTTCTCGCCCTCTGTTTCAGCCCCTCTGATTCAGCCCCTCTGTTTCTCGCCCTCTGTTTCAGCCCCTCTGTTTCTCGCCATCTGTTTCAGCCCCTCTGTTTCTTGCCCTCTGTTTCAGCCCCTCTGTTTCAGCCCCTCTGTTTCAGCCCCTCTGTTTCTCGCCCTCTGTTTCAGCCCCTCTGTTTCTCGCCCTCTGTTTCAGCCTCTCTGTTTTTCGCCCTCTGTTTCAGCCCCTCTGTTTCTACCCCTCTGATTCAGCCCCTCTGTTTCAGGCCCTCTGTTTCTCGCTCTCTGTTTCAGACCCTCTGATTCAGCCCCTCTGTTTCAGCCCCTCTGATTCAGCCCCTCTGTTTCAGACCCTCTATTTCAGCCCCTCTGTTTCAGCCACTCTGTTTCAGGCTCTCTGTTTCAGCCCGTCTGTTTCAGCCCCTCTGTTTCAGCCCCTCTGTTTCAGCCCCTCTGATTCAGCCCCCCTGATTCAGCCCCTCTGTTTCTCGCACTCTGTTTCAGCCCCTCTGATTCAGCCCCTCTGTTTCTCGCCCTCTGTTTCTCGCCCTCTGTTTCTGCCCCTCTGTTTCAGCCCCACTGTTTCAGCCCCTCTGTTTCTTGCCCTCTGTTTCAGCCCCTCTGTTTCAGCCCCTCTGATTCAGCCCCTCTGTTTCTCGCCCTCTGTTTCAGCCCCTCTGTTTCTCGCCCTCTGTTTCAGCCCCTCAGTTTCGCACTCTCTGTTTCAGCCCCTCTGTTTCAGCCCCTCTGTTTCTCGCCCTCTGTTTCTGCTCCTCTGTTTCTCGCCCTCTGTTTCAGCCCCTCTGTTTCTCGCCCTCTGTTTCTGCCCCTCTGTTTCTCGCCCTCTGTTTCAGCCCCTCTGTTTCTCGCCTTCTGTTTCAGCCCCTCTGATTCAGGCCCTCTGTTTCAGCCCCTCTGATTCAGCCCCTCTGATTCAGCCCCTCTGTTTCTCGCCCTCTGTTTCAGCCCCTCTGTTTCAGCCCTTCTGTTTCAGCCACTCGGTTTCAGCCCCTCTGTTTCTTGCCCTCTGTTTCAGCCCCTATGTTTCTCGCCCTCTGTTTCAGCCCCTCTGTTTCTCACCCTCTGTTTCAGCCCCTCTGTTTCGCACTCTCTGTTTCAGCCCCTCTGTTTCAGCCCGTCTGTTTCTCGCCCTCTGTTTCTGCTCCTCTGTTTCTCGCCCTCTGTTTCAGCCCCTCTGTTTCTCGCCCTCTGTTTCAGCCCCTCTGATTCAGCCCCTCTGTTTCAGCCCCTCTGAATCAGTCCCTCTGTTTCAGCCCCTCTGATTCAGCCCCTCTGTTTCTCGCCCTCTGTTTCAGCCCCTCTGTTTCTCACCCTCTGTTTCAGCACCTCTGTTTCAGCCCCTCTGTTTCTCGCCCTCTGTTTCAGCCCCTCTGTTTCTCGCCCTCTGTTTCAGCCCCTCTGATTTAGCCCCTCTGTTTCTCGCCCTCTGTTTCAGCCCCTCTGTTTCTTGCCCTCTGTTTCAGACCCTCTATTTCAGCCCCTCTGTTTCAGCCACTCTGTTTCAGGCTATCTGTTTCAGCCCGTCTGTTTCAGCCCCTCTGTTTCAGCCCCTCTGTTTCAGCCGCTCTGATTCAGCCCCTCTGATTCAGCCCCTCTGTTTCTCGCCCTCTGTTTCAGCCCCTCTGATTCAGCCCCTCTGTTTCTCGCCCTCTGTTTCTCGCCCTCTGTTTCTGCCCCTCTGTTTCAGCCCCACTGTTTCAGCCCCTCTGTTTCTTGCCCTCTGCTTCAGCCCCTCTGTTTCAGCCCCTCTGTTTCAGCCCCTCCGATTCAGCCCCTCTGTTTCAGCCCCTCTGGTTCAGCTCCTCGGTTTCAGCCCCTCTGTTTCTCGCCCTTTGTTTCAGCCCCTCTGGTTGTCGCCCTCTGTTTCAGCCCCTCTGGTTCTCGCCCTCTGTTTCAGCCCCTCTGTTTCATCCCCTCTGTTTCAGCCCCTCTGTTTCTCGCCCTCTGTTTGAGCCCCTCTGTTTCTTGCCCTCTGTTTCATCCCCTCTGTTTCAGCCCCTCTGTTTCTCACCCTCTGTTTCTGGCCCTCTGTTTCTCGCCCTCTGTTTCAGCCCCTCTGTTTCTCGCCTTCTGTTTCAGCCCCTCTGATTCAGCCCCTCTGTTTCAGCCCCTCTGATTCAGCCCCTCTGATTCAGCCCCTCTGTTTCTCGCCCTCTGTTTCAGCCCCTCTGTTTCAGCCCTTCTGTTTCAGCCACTCGGTTTCAGCCCCTCTGTTTCTTGCCCTCTGTTTCAGCCCCTCTGTTTCTCGCCCTCTGTTTCAGCCCCTCTGTTTCTCGCCCTCTGTTTCTGCCCCTCTGTTTCGCACTCTCTGTTTCAGCCCCTCTGTTTCAGCCCCTCTGTTCCTCGCCCTCTGTTTCTGCTCCTCTGTTTCTCGCCCTCTGTTTCAGCCCCTCTGTTTCTCGCCCTCTGTTTCAGCCCCTCTGTTTCGCACTCTCTGTTTCAGCCCCTCTGTTTCAGCCCCTCTGTTTCTCGCCCTCTGTTTCTGCTCCTCTGTTTCTCGCCCTCTGTTTCAGCCCCTCTGTTTCTAGCCCTCTGTTTCAGCCCCTCTGATTCAGCCCCTCTGTTTCAGCCCCTCTGAATCAGTCCCTCTGTTTCAGCCCCTCTGTTTCAGCCCCTCTGTTTCTCGCCCTCTGTTTCAGCCCCTCTGTTTCTCACCCTCTGTTTCAGCACCTCTGTTTCAGCCCCTCTGTTTCTCGCCCTCTGTTTCAGCCCCTCTGTTTCTCGCCCTCTGTTTCAGCCCCTCTGATTCAGTCCCTCTGTTTCGCGCCCTCTGTTTCAGCCCCTCTGTTTCTCGCCATCTGTTTCAGCCCCTCTGTTTCTCGCACTCTGTTTCAGCCCCTCTGTTTCAGCCCCTCTGTTTCAGCCTCTCTGTTTCTCGCCCTCTGTTTCAGCCCCTCTGTTTCTCGCCCTCTGTTTCAGCCTCTCTGTTTCTCGCCCTCTGTTTCAGCCCCTCTGTTTCTACCCCTCTGATTCAGCCCCTCTGTTTCTCGCCCTCTGTTTCAGCCCCTCTGATTCAGCCCCTCTGTTTCAGCCCCTCTGATTCAGCCCCTCTGTTTCAGACCCTCTATTTCAGCCCCTCTGTTTCAGCCACTCTGTTTCAGGCTCTCTGTTTCAGCCCGTCTGTTTCAGCCCCTCTGTTTCAGCCCCTCTGTTTCAGCCCCTCTGATTCAGCCCCTCTGATTCAGCCCCTCTGTTTCTCGACCTCTGTTTCAGCCCCTCTGATTCAGCCCCTCTGTTTCTCGCCCTCTGTTTCTCGCCCTTTGTTTCTGCCCCTCTGTTTCAGCCCCACTGTTTCAGCCCCTCTGTTTCTTGCCCTCTGTTTCAGCCCCTCTGTTTCAGCCCCTCTGTTTCAGCCCCTCCGATTCAGCCCCTCTGTTTCGCGCCCTCTGTTTCAGCCCCTCTGTTTCTCGCCCTTTGTTTCAGCCCCTCTGTTTCTCGCCCTCTGTTTCAGCCCCTCTGTTTCTCGCCCTCTGTTTCAGCCCCTCTGTTTCGCACTCTCTGTTTCAGCCCCTCTGTTTCAGCCCCTCTGTTTCTCGCCCTCTGTTTCTGCTCCTCTGTTTCTCGCCCTCTGTTTCAGCCCCTCTTTTTTTCGCCCTCTGTTTCAGCCCCTCTGATTCAGCCCCTCTGTTTCAGCCCCTCTGAATCAGTCCCCCTGTTTCAGCCCCTCTGTTTCAGCCCCTCTGTTTCTCGCCCTCTGTTTCAGCCCCTCTGTTTCTCACCCTCTGTTTCAGCACCTCTGTTTCAGCCCCTCTGTTTCTCGCCCTCTGTTTCAGCCCCTCTGTTTCAGCCCCAGTGTTTCTCGCCCTCTGTTTCTGCCCCTCTGTTTCTCGCCCTCTGTTTCAGCCCCTCTGTTTCTCGCCTTCTGTTTCAGCCCCTCTGATTCAGGCCCTCTGTTTCAGCCCCTCTGATTCAGCCCCTCTGATTCAGCCCCTCTGTTTCTCGCCCTCTGTTTCAGCCCCTCTGTTTCAGCCCTTCTGTTTCAGCCACTCGGTTTCAGCCCCTCTGTTTCTCGCCCTCTGTTTCATCCCCTCTGTTTCTCGCCCTCTGTTTCAGCCCCTCTGATTCAGCCCCTCTGTTTCAGCCCCTCTGATTCAGCCCCTCTGTTTCAGCCCCTCTATTTCAGCCCGTCTGTTTCAGCCCCTCTGTTTCAGCCCCTCTGTTTCAGCCCCTCTGATTCAGTACCTTAGTTTCTCGCCCTCTGTTTCAGCCCCTCTGTTTCAGCCCATCTGATTCAGCCCCTCTGATTCAGCCCCTCTGTTTCTCGCCCTCTGTTTCAGCCCCTCTGATTCAGCCCCTCTGTTTCTCGCCCTCTGTTTCTCGCCCTCTGTTTCTGCCCCTCTGTTTCAGCCCCACTGTTTCAGCCCCTCTGTTTCTTGCCCTCTGTTTCAGCCCCTCTGTTTCAGCCCCTCTGTTTCAGCCCCTCCAATTCAGCCCCTCTGTTTCAGCCCCTCTGGTTCAGCCCCTCTGTTTCAGCCCCTCTGTTTCTCGCCCTTTGTTTCACCCCTCTGTTTGTCGCCCTCTGTTTCAGCCCCTCTGTTTCTCGCCCTCTGTTTCAGCCCCTCTGTTTCAGCCCCGCTGTTTCAGCCCCTCTGTTTCTCGCCCTCTGTTTCAGCCCCTCTGTTTCTTGCCCTCTGTTTCATTCCCTCTGTTTCATCCCCTCTGTTTCTCGCCCTCTGTTTCTGGCCCTCTGTTTCTCGCCCTCTGTTTCAGCCCCTCTGTTTCTCGCCTTCTGTTTCAGCCCCTCTGATTCAGCCCCTCTGTTTCAGCCCCTCTGATTTAGCCCCTCTGATTCAGCCCCTCTGTTTCTCGCCCTCTGTTTCAGCCCCTCTGTTTCAGCCCTTCTGTTTCAACCACTCGGTTTCAGCCCCTCTGTTTCTTGCCCTCTTTATCAGCCCCTCTGTTTCTCGCCCTCTGTTTCAGCCCCTCTGTTTCTCGCCCTCTGTTTCAGCCCCTCTGTTTCGCACTCTCTGTTTCAGCCCCTCTGTTTCCGCCCCTCTGTTTCTCGCCCTCTGTTCCTGCTCCTCTGTTTCTCGCCCTCTGTTTCAGCCCCTCTGTTTCTCGCCCTCTGTTTCTGCCCCTCTGTTTCTCGCCCTCTGTTTCAGCCCCTCTGTTTCTCGCCTTCTGTTTCAGCCCCTCTGATTCACGCCCTCTGTTTCAGCCCCTCTGATTCAGCACCTCTGATTCAGCCCCTCTGTTTCTCGCCCTCTGTTTCAGCCCCTCTGTTTCAGCCCTTCTGTTTCAGCCACTCGGTTTCAGCCCCTCTGTTTCTTGCCCTCTGTTTCAGCCCCTATGTTTCTCACCCTCTGTTTCAGCCCATCTGTTTCTCGCCCTCTGTTTCAGCCCCTCTGTTTCGCACTCTCTGTTTCAGCCCCTCTGTTTCAGCCCCTCTGTTTCTCGCCCTCTGTTTCTGCTCGTCTGTTTCTCGCCCTCTGTTTCAGCCCCTCTGTTTCTCGCCCTCTGTTTCAGCCCCTCTGATTCAGCCCCTCTGTTTCAGCCCCTCTGAATCAGTCCCTCTGTTTCAGCCCCTCTGATTCAGCCCCTCTGTTTCTCGCCCTCTGTTTCAGCCCCTCTGTTTCTCACCCTCTGTTTCAGCACCTCTGTTTCAGCCCCTCTGTTTCTCGCCCTCTGTTTGAGCCCCTCTGTTTCTCGCCCTCTGTTTCAGCCCCTCTGATTCAGCCCCTCTGTTTCTCGCCCTCTGTTTCAGCCCCTCTGTTTCTCGCCATCGGTTTCAGCCTCTCTGTTTCTTGCCCTCTGTTTCAGCCCCTCTGTTTCAGCCCCTCTGTTTCAGCCCCTCTGTTTCTCGCCCTCTGTTTCAGCCCCTCTGTTTCTCGCCCTCTGTTTCAGGCCCTCTGTTTCTCGCCCTCTGTTTCAGCCCCTCTGATTCAGCCCCTCTGTTTCAGCCCCTCTGATTCAGCCCCTCTGTTTCAGACCCTCTATTTCAGCCCCTCTGTTTCAGCCACTCTGTTTCAGGCTCTCTGTTTCAGCCCGTCTGTTTCAGCCCCTCTGTTTCAGCCCCTCTGTTTCAGCCCCTCTGATTCAGCCCCTCTGATTCAGCCCCTCTGTTTCTCGCCCTCTGTTTCAGCCCCTCTGATTCAGCCCCTCTGTTTCTCGCCCTCTGTTTCTCGCCCTCTGGTTCTGCCCCTCTGTTTCAGCCCCACTGATTCAGCCCCTCTGTTTCTTGCCCTCTGTTTCAGCCCCTCTGTTTCAGCCCCTCTGTTTCAGCCCCTCCGATTCAGCCCCTCTGTTTCAGCCCCTCTGATTCAGCTCCTCGGTTTCAGCCCCTCTGTTTCTCGCCCTTTGTTTCAGCCCCTCTGTTTGTCGCCCTCTGTTTCAGCCCCTCTGGTTCTCGCCCTCTGTTTCAGCCCCTCTGTTTCATCCCCTCTGTTTCAGACCCTCTGTTTCTCGCCCTCTATTTCAGCCCCTCTGTTTCTTGCCCTCTGTTTCATCCCCTCTGTTTCAGCCCCTCTGTTTCTCGCCCTCTGTTTCTGGCCCTCTGTTTCTCGCCCTCTGTTTCAGCCCCTCTGTTTCTCGCCTTCTGTTTCAGCCCCTCTGATTCAGGCCCTCTGTTTCAGCCCGTCTGTTTCAGCCCCTCTGTTTCAGCCCCTCTGTTTCAGCCCCTCTGATTCAGCCCCTCTGATTCAGCCCCTCTGTTTCTCGCCCTCTGTTTCAGCCCCTCTGATTCAGCCCCTCTGTTTCTCGCCCTCTGTTTCTCGCCCTCTGTTTCTGCCCCTCTGTTTCAGCCCCACTGATTCAGCCCCTCTGTTTCTTGCCCTCTGTTTCAGCCCCTCTGTTTCAGCCCCTCTGTTTCAGCCCCTCCGATTCAGCCCCTCTGTTTCAGCCCCTCTGATTCAGCTCCTCGGTTTCAGCCCCTCTGTTTCTCGCCCTTTGTTTCAGCCCCTCTGTTTGTCGCCCTCTGTTTCAGCCCCTCTGGTTCTCGCCCTCTGTTTCAGCCCCTCTGTTTCATCCCCTCTGTTTCAGCCCCTCTGTTTCTCGCCCTCTGTTTCAGCCCCTCTGTTTCTTGCCCTCTGTTTCATCCCCTCTGTTTCAGCCCCTCTGTTTCTCGCCCTCTTTTTCTGGCCCTCTGTTTCTCGCCCTCTGTTTCAGCCCCTCTGTTTCTCGCCTTCTGTTTCAGCCCCTCTGATTCAGGCCCTCTGTTTCAGCCCCTCTGATTCAGCCCCTCTGATTCAGCCCCTCTGTTTGTCGCCCTCTGTTTCAGCCCCTCTGGTTCTCGCCCTCTGTTTCAGCCCCTCTGTTTCATCCCCTCTGTTTCAGCCCCTCTGTTTCTCGCCCTCTATTTCAGCCCGTCTGTTTCTTGCCCTCTGTTTCATCCCCTCTGTTTCAGCCCCTCTGTTTCTCGCCCTCTGTTTCTGGCCCTCTGTTTCTCGCCCTCTGTTTCAGCCCCTCTGTTTCTCGCCTTCTGTTTCAGCCCCTCTGATTCAGGCCCTCTGTTTCAGCCCGTCTGTTTCAGCCCCTCTGTTTCAGCCCCTCTGTTTCAGCCCCTCTGATTCAGCCCCTCTGATTCAGCCCCTCTGTTTCTCGCCCTCTGTTTCAGCCCCTCTGATTCAGCCCCTCTGTTTCTCGCCCTCTGTTTCTCGCCCTCTGTTTCTGCCCCTCTGTTTCAGCCCCACTGATTCAGCCCCTCTGTTTCTTGCCCTCTGTTTCAGCCCCTCTGTTTCAGCCCCTCTGTTTCACCCCCTCCGATTCAGCCCCTCTGTTTCAGCCCCTCTGATTCAGCTCCTCGGTTTCAGCCCCTCTGTTTCTCGCCCTTTGTTTCAGCCCCTCTGTTTGTCGCCCTCTGTTTCAGCCCCTCTGGTTCTCGCCCTCTGTTTCAGCCCCTCTGTTTCATCCCCTCTGTTTCAGCCCCTCTGTTTCTCGCCCTCTGTTTCAGCCCCTCTGTTTCTTGCCCTCTGTTTCATCCCCTCTGTTTCAGCCCCTCTGTTTCTCGCCCTCTTTTTCTGGCCCTCTGTTTCTCGCCCTCTGTTTCAGCCCCTCTGTTTCTCGCCTTCTGTTTCAGCCCCTCTGATTCAGGCCCTCTGTTTCAGCCCCTCTGATTCAGCCCCTCTGATTCAGCCCCTCTGTTTGTCGCCCTCTGTTTCAGCCCCTCTGGTTCTCGCCCTCTGTTTCAGCCCCTCTGTTTCATCCCCTCTGTTTCAGCCCCTCTGTTTCTCGCCCTCTATTTCACCCCCTCTGTTTCTTGCCCTCTGTTTCATCCCCTCTGTTTCAGCCCCTCTGTTTCTCGCCCTCTGTTTCTGGCCCTCTGTTTCTCGCCCTCTGTTTCAGCCCCTCTGTTTCTCGCCTTCTGTTTCAGCCCCTCTGATTCAGGCCCTCTGTTTCAGGCCGTCTGTTTCAGCCCCTCTGTTTCAGCCCCTCTGTTTCAGCCCCTCTGATTCAGCCCCTCTGATTCAGCCCCTCTGTTTCTCGCCCTCTGTTTCAGCCCCTCTGATTCAGCCCCTCTGTTTCAGCCCCTCTGATTCAGCTCCTCGGTTTCAGCCCCTCTGTTTCTCGCCCTTTGTTTCAGCCCCTCTGTTTGTCGCCCTCTGTTTCAGCCCCTCTGGTTCTCGCCCTCTGTTTCAGCCCCTCTGTTTCATCCCCTCTGTTTCAGCCCCTCTGTTTCTCGCCCTCTGTTTCAGCCCCTCTGTTTCTTGCCCTCTGTTTCATCCCCTCTGTTTCAGCCCCTCTGTTTCTCGCCCTCTTTTTCTGGCCCTCTGTTTCTCGCCCTCTGTTTCAGCCCCTCTGTTTCTCGCCTTCTGTTTCAGCCCCTCTGATTCAGGCCCTCTGTTTCAGCCCCTCTGATTCAGCCCCTCTGTTTCAGCCCCTCTGTTTCTCGCCCTCTGTTTCAGCCCCTCTGTTTCAGCCCTTCTGTTTCAGCCACTCGGTTTCAGCCCCTCTGTTTCTTGCCCTCTGTTTCAGCCCCTCTGTTTCTCGCCCTCTGTTTCAGCCCCTCTGTTTCTCGCCCTCTGTTTCTGCCCCTCTGTTTCGCACTCTCTGTTTCAGCCCCTCTGTTTCAGCCCCTCTGTTTCTCGCCCTCTGTTTCAGCTCCTCTGTTTCAGCCCCTCTGTTTCAGCCCCTCTGTTTCTCGCCCTCTGTTTCAGCCCCTCTGTTTCGCACTCTCTGTTTCAGCCCCTCTGTTTCAGCCCCTCTGTTTCTCGCCCTCTGTTTCTGCTCCTCTGTTTCTCGCCCTCTGTTTCAGCCCCTCTGTTTCTCGCCCTCTGTTTCAGCCCCTCTGATTCAGCCCCTCTGTTTCAGCCCCTCTGAATCAGTCCCTCTGTTTCAGCCCCTCTGTTTCAGCCCCTCTGTTTCTCGCCCTGTGTTTCAGCCCCTCTGTTTCTCACCCTCTGTTTCAGCACCTCTGTTTCAGCCCCTCTGTTTCTCGCCCTCTGTTTCAGCCCCTCTGTTTCTCGCCCTCTGTTTCAGCCCCTCTGATTCAGCCCCTCTGTTTCTCGCCCTCTGTTTCAGCCCCTCTGTTTCTCGCCATCTGTTTCAGCCCCTCTGTTTCTCGCCCTCTGTTTCAGCCCCTCTGTTTCAGCCCCTCTGTTTCAGCCCCTCTGTTTCTCGCCCTCTGTTTCAGCCCCTCTGTTTCTCGCCCTCTGTTTCAGCCTCTCTGTTTCTCGCCCTCTGTTTCAGCCCCTCTGTTTCTACCCCTCTGATTCAGCCCCTCTGTTTCAGCCCCTCTGTTTCTCGCCCTCTGTTTCAGCCCCTCTGATTCAGCCCCTCTGTTTCAGCCCCTCTGATTCAGCCCCTCTGTTTCAGACCCTCTATTTCAGCCCCTCTGTTTCAGCCACTCTGTTCCAGGCTCTCTGTTTCAGCCCGTCTGTTTCATCCCCTCTGTTTCAGCCCCTCTGTTTCAGCCCCTCTGATTCAGCCCCTCTGATTCAGCCCCTCTGTTTCTCGCCCTCTGTTTCAGCCCCTCTGATTCAGCCCCTCTGTTTCTCGCCCTGTGTTTCTGCCCCTCTGTTTCAGCCCCACTGTTTCAGCCCCTCTGTTTCTTGCCCTCTGTTTCAGCCCCTCTGTTTCAGCCCCTCTGGTTCAGCTCCTCGGTTTCAGCCCCTCTGTTTCTCGCCCTTTGTTTCAGCCCCTCTGTTTGTCGCCCTCTGTTTCAGCCCCTCTGTTTCTCGCCCTCTGTTTCAGCCCCTCTGTTTCGCACTCTCTGTTTCAGCCCCTCTGTTTCAGCCCCTCTTTTTCTCGCCCTCTGTTTCTGCTCCTCTGTTTCTCGCCCTCTGTTTCAGCCCCTCTGTTTCTCGCCCTCTGTTTCAGCCCCTCTGATTCAGCCCCTCTGTTTCAGCCCCTCTGAATCAGTCCCTCTGTTTCAGCCCCTCTGATTCAGCCCCTCTGTTTCTCGCCCTCTGTTTCAGCCCCTCTGTTTCTCACCCTCTGTTTCAGCACCTCAGTTTCAGCCCCTCTGTTTCTCGCCCTCTGTTTCAGCCCCTCTGTTTCTCGCCCTCTGTTTCAGCCCCTCTGATTCAGCCCCTCTGTTTATCGCCCTCTGTTTCAACCCCTCTGTTTCTCGCCATCTGTTTCAGCCCCTCTGTTTCTTGCCCTCTGTTTCAGCCCCTCTGTTTCAGCCCCTCTGTTTCAGCCCCTCCGTTTCAGCCCCTCTGTTTCAGCCCCTCTGGTTCAGCCCCTCTGTTTCAGCCCCTCTGTTTCTCGCCCTTTGTTTCACCCCTCTGTTTGTCGCCCTCTGTTTCAGCCCCTCTGTTTCTCGCCCTCTGTTTCAGCCCCTCTGTTTCAGCCCCGCTGTTTCAGCTCCTCTGTTTCTCGCCCTCTGTTTCAGCCCCTCTGTTTCTTGCCCTCTGTTTCATCCCCTCTGTTTCATCCCCTCTGTTTCTCGCCCTCTGTTTCTGGCCCTCTGTTTCTCGCCCTCTGTTTCAGCCCCTCTGTTTCTCGCCTTCTGTTTCAGCCCCTCTGATTCAGCCCCTCTGTTTCAGCCCCTCTGATTTAGCCCCTCTGATTCAGCCCCTCTGTTTCTCGCCCTCTGTTTCAGCCCCTCTGTTTCAGCCCTTCTGTTTCAACCACTCGGTTTCAGCCCCTCTGTTTCTTGCCCTCTTTTTCAGCCCCTCTGTTTCTCGCCCTCTGTTTCAGCCCCTCTGTTTCTCGCCCTCTGTTTCAGCCCCTCTGTTTCGCACTCTCTGTTTCAGCCCCTCTGTTTCCGCCCCTCTGTTTCTCGCCCTCTGTTTCTCGCCCTCTGTTTCAGCCCCTCTGATTCAGCCCCTCTGTTTCAGCCCCTCTGATTCAGCTCCTCGGTTTCAGCCCCTCTGTTTCTCGCCCTTTGTTTCAGCCCCTCTGTTTGTCGCCCTCTGTTTCAGCCCCTCTGGTTCTCGCCCTCTGTTTCAGCCCCTCTGTTTCATCCCCTCTGTTTCAGCCCCTCTGTTTCTCGCCCTCTGTTTCAGCCCCTCTGTTTCTTGCCCTCTGTTTCATCCCCTCTGTTTCAGCCCCTCTGTTTCTCGCCCTCTTTTTCTGGCCCTCTGTTTCTCGCCCTCTGTTTCAGCCCCTCTGTTTCTCGCCTTCTGTTTCAGCCCCTCTGATTCAGGCCCTCTGTTTCAGCCCCTCTGATTCAGCCCCTCTGTTTCAGCCCCTCTGTTTCTCGCCCTCTGTTTCAGCCCCTCTGTTTCAGCCCTTCTGTTTCAGCCACTCGGTTTCAGCCCCTCTGTTTCTTGCCCTCTGTTTCAGCCCCTCTGTTTCTCGCCCTCTGTTTCAGCCCCTCTGTTTCTCGCCCTCTGTTTCTGCCCCTCTGTTTCGCACTCTCTGTTTCAGCCCCTCTGTTTCAGCCCCTCTGTTTCTCGCCCTCTGTTTCAGCTCCTCTGTTTCAGCCCCTCTGTTTCAGCCCCTCTGTTTCTCGCCCTCTGTTTCAGCCCCTCTGTTTCGCACTCTCTGTTTCAGCCCCTCTGTTTCAGCCCCTCTGTTTCTCGCCCTCTGTTTCTGCTCCTCTGTTTCTCGCCCTCTGTTTCAGCCCCTCTGTTTCTCGCCCTCTGTTTCAGCCCCTCTGATTCAGCCCCTCTGTTTCAGCCCCTCTGAATCAGTCCCTCTGTTTCAGCCCCTCTGTTTCAGCCCCTCTGTTTCTCGCCCTGTGTTTCAGCCCCTCTGTTTCTCACCCTCTGTTTCAGCACCTCTGTTTCAGCCCCTCTGTTTCTCGCCCTCTGTTTCAGCCCCTCTGTTTCTCGCCCTCTGTTTCAGCCCCTCTGATTCAGCCCCTCTGTTTCTCGCCCTCTGTTTCAGCCCCTCTGTTTCTCGCCATCTGTTTCAGCCCCTCTGTTTCTCGCCCTCTGTTTCAGCCCCTCTGTTTCAGCCCCTCTGTTTCAGCCCCTCTGTTTCTCGCCCTCTGTTTCAGCCCCTCTGTTTCTCGCCCTCTGTTTCAGCCTCTCTGTTTCTCGCCCTCTGTTTCAGCCCCTCTGTTTCTACCCCTCTGATTCAGCCCCTCTGTTTCAGCCCCTCTGTTTCTCGCCCTCTGTTTCAGCCCCTCTGATTCAGCCCCTCTGTTTCAGCCCCTCTGATTCAGCCCCTCTGTTTCAGACCCTCTATTTCAGCCCCTCTGTTTCAGCCACTCTGTTCCAGGCTCTCTGTTTCAGCCCGTCTGTTTCATCCCCTCTGTTTCAGCCCCTCTGTTTCAGCCCCTCTGATTCAGCCCCTCTGATTCAGCCCCTCTGTTTCTCGCCCTCTGTTTCAGCCCCTCTGATTCAGCCCCTCTGTTTCTCGCCCTGTGTTTCTGCCCCTCTGTTTCAGCCCCACTGTTTCAGCCCCTCTGTTTCTTGCCCTCTGTTTCAGCCCCTCTGTTTCAGCCCCTCTGGTTCAGCTCCTCGGTTTCAGCCCCTCTGTTTCTCGCCCTTTGTTTCAGCCCCTCTGTTTGTCGCCCTCTGTTTCAGCCCCTCTGTTTCTCGCCCTCTGTTTCAGCCCCTCTGTTTCGCACTCTCTGTTTCAGCCCCTCTGTTTCAGCCCCTCTTTTTCTCGCCCTCTGTTTCTGCTCCTCTGTTTCTCGCCCTCTGTTTCAGCCCCTCTGTTTCTCGCCCTCTGTTTCAGCCCCTCTGATTCAGCCCCTCTGTTTCAGCCCCTCTGAATCAGTCCCTCTGTTTCAGCCCCTCTGATTCAGCCCCTCTGTTTCTCGCCCTCTGTTTCAGCCCCTCTGTTTCTCACCCTCTGTTTCAGCACCTCAGTTTCAGCCCCTCTGTTTCTCGCCCTCTGTTTCAGCCCCTCTGTTTCTCGCCCTCTGTTTCAGCCCCTCTGATTCAGCCCCTCTGTTTATCGCCCTCTGTTTCAACCCCTCTGTTTCTCGCCATCTGTTTCAGCCCCTCTGTTTCTTGCCCTCTGTTTCAGCCCCTCTGTTTCAGCCCCTCTGTTTCAGCCCCTCCGTTTCAGCCCCTCTGTTTCAGCCCCTCTGGTTCAGCCCCTCTGTTTCAGCCCCTCTGTTTCTCGCCCTTTGTTTCACCCCTCTGTTTGTCGCCCTCTGTTTCAGCCCCTCTGTTTCTCGCCCTCTGTTTCAGCCCCTCTGTTTCAGCCCCGCTGTTTCAGCTCCTCTGTTTCTCGCCCTCTGTTTCAGCCCCTCTGTTTCTTGCCCTCTGTTTCATCCCCTCTGTTTCATCCCCTCTGTATCTCGCCCTCTGTTTCTGGCCCTCTGTTTCTCGCCCTCTGTTTCAGCCCCTCTGTTTCTCGCCTTCTGTTTCAGCCCCTCTGATTCAGCCCCTCTGTTTCAGCCCCTCTGATTTAGCCCCTCTGATTCAGCCCCTCTGTTTCTCGCCCTCTGTTTCAGCCCCTCTGTTTCAGCCCTTCTGTTTCAACCACTCGGTTTCAGCCCCTCTGTTTCTTGCCCTCTTTTTCAGCCCCTCTGTTTCTCGCCCTCTGTTTCAGCCCCTCTGTTTCTCGCCCTCTGTTTCAGCCCCTCTGTTTCGCACTCTCTGTTTCAGCCCCTCTGTTTCCGCCCCTCTGTTTCTCGCCCTCTGTTTCTGCTCCTCTGTTTCTCGCCCTCTGTTTCAGCTCCTCTGTTTCTCACCCTCTGTTTCTGCCCCTCTGTTTCTCGCCCTCTGTTTCAGCCCCTCTGTTTCTCGCCTTCTGTTTCAGCCCCTCTGATTCAGGCACTCTGTTTCAGCCCCTCTGATTCAGCACCTCTGATTCAGCCCCTCTGTTTCTCGCCCTCTGTTTCAGCCCCTCTGTTTCAGCCCTTCTGTTTCAGCCACTCGGTTTCAGCCCCTCTGTTTCTTGCACTCTGTTTCAGCCCCTATGTTTCTCACCCTCTGTTTCAGCCCATCTGTTTCTCGCCCTCTGTTTCAGCCCCTCTGTTTCGCACTCTCTGTTTCAGCCCCTCTGTTTCAGCCCCTCTGTTTCTCGCCCTCTGTTTCTGCTCCTCTGTTTCTCGCCCTCTGTTTCAGCCCCTCTGTTTCTCGCCCTCTGTTTCAGCCCCTCTGATTCAGCCCCTCTGTTTCAGCCCCTCTGAATCAGTCCCTCTGTTTCAGCCCCTCTGTTTCTCACCCTCTGTTTCAGCACCTCTGTTTCAGCCCCTCTGTTTCTCGCCCTCTGTTTCAGCCCCTCTGTTTCTCGCCCTCTGTTTCAGCCCCTCTGATTCAGCCCCTCTGTTTCTCGCCCTCTGTTTCAGCCCCTCTGTTTCTCGCCATCTGTTTCAGCCCCTCTGTTTCTTGCCCTCTGTTTCAGCCACTCTGTTTCAGCCCCTCTGTTTCAGCCCCTCTGTTTCTCGCCCTCTGTTTCAGCCCCTCTGTTTCACGCCCTCTGTTTCAGCCTCTCTGTTTCTCGCCCTCTGTTTCAGCCCCTCTGTTTCTACCCCTCTGATTCAGCCCCTCTGTTTCAGGCCCTCTGTTTCTCGCCCTCTGTTTCAGCCCCTCTGATTCAGCCCCTCTGTTTCAGCCCCTCTGATTCAGCCCCTCTGTTTCAGACCCTCTATTTCAGCCCCTCTGTTTCAGCCACTCTGTTTCAGGCTCTCTGTTTCAGCCCGTCTGTTTCAGCCCCTCTGTTTCAGCCCCTCTGTTTCAGCCCCTCTGATTCAGCCCCTCTGATTCAGCCCCTCTGTTTCTCGCCCTCTGTTTCAGCCCCTCTGATTCAGCCCCTCTGTTTCTCGCCCTCTGTTTCTCGCCCTCTGTTTCTGCCCCTCTGTTTCAGCCCCACTGATTCAGCCCCTCTGTTTCTTGCCCTCTGTTTCAGCCCCTCTGTTTCAGCCCCTCTGTTTCAGCCCCTCCGATTCAGCCCCTCTGTTTCAGCCCCTCTGTTTCTCGCCCTTTGTTTCAGCCCCTGTTTGTCGCCCTCTGTTTCAGCCCCTCTGGTTCTCGCCCTCTGTTTCAGCCCCTCTGTTTCATCCCCTCTGTTTCAGCCCCTCTGTTTCTCGCCCTCTGTTTCAGCCCCTCTGTTTCTTGCCCTCTGTTTCATCCCCTCTGTTTCAGCCCCTCTGTTTCTCGCCCTCTGTTTCTGGCCCTCTGTTTCTCGCACTCTGTTTCAGCCCCGCTGTTTCTCGCCTTCTGTTTCAGCCCCTCTGATTCAGGCCCTCTGTTTCAGCCCCTCTGATTCAGCCCCTCTGATTCAGCCCCTCTGTTTCTCGCCCTCTGTTTCAGCCCCTCTGTTTCAGCCCTTCTGTTTCAGCCACTCGGTTTCAGCCCCTCTGTTTCTTGCCCTCTGTTTCAGCCCCTCTGTTTCTCAACCTCTGTTTCAGCCCCTCTGTTTCTAGCCCTCTGTTTCTGCCCCTCTGTTTCGCACTCTCTGTTTCAGCCCCTCTGTTTCAGCCCCTCTGTTTCTCGCCCTCTGTTTCTGCTCCTCTGTTTCTCGCCCTCTGTTTCAGCCCCTCTGTTTCTCGCCCTCTGTTTCAGCCCCTCTGTTTCGCACTCTCTGTTTCAGCCCCTCTGTTTCAGCCCCTCTGTTTCTCGCCCTCTGTTTCTGCTCCTCTGTTTCTCGCCCTCTGTTTCAGCCCCTCTGTTTCTCGCCCTCTGTTTCAGCCCCTCTGATTCAGCCCCTCTGTTTCAGCCCCTCTGAATCAGTCCGTCCGTTTCAGCCCCTCTGTTTCAGCCCCTCTGTTTCTCGCCCTCTGTTTCAGCCCCTCTGTTTCTCACCCTCTGTTTCAGCACCTCTGTTTCAGCCCCTCTGTTTCAGCCCCTCTGTTTCTCGCCCTCAGTTTCAGCCCCTCTGTTTCTCGCCCTCTGTTTCAGCCCCTCTGATTCAGCCCCTCTGTTTCTCGCCCTCTGTTTCAGCCCCTCTGTTTCTCGCCCTCTGTTTCAGCCCCTCTGTTTCTCGCCATCTGTTTCAGCCCCTCTGTTTCTCGCCCTCTGTTTCAGCCCCTCTGTTTCAGCCCCTCTGTTTCAGCCCCTCTGTTTCTCGCCCTCAGTTTCAGCCCCCCTGTTTCTCGCCCTCTGTTTCAGCCTCTCTGTTTCTCGCCCTCTGTTTCAGCCCCTCTGTTTCTACCCCTCTGATTCAGCCCCTCTGTTTCAGACCCTCTGTTTCTCGCCCTCGGTTTCAGCCCCTCTGATTCAGCCCCTCTGTTTCAGCCCCTCTGATTCAGCCCCTCTGTTTCAGACCCTCTATTTCAGCCCCTCTGTTTCAGCCACTCTGTTTCAGGCTCTCTGTTTCCACCCGTCTGTTTCAGCCCCTCTGTTTCAGCCCCTCTGTTTCAGCCCCTCTGATTCAGCCCCTCTGATTCAGCCCCTCTGTTTCTCGCCCTCTGTTTCAGCCCCTCTGATTCAGCCCCTCTGTTTCTCGCCCTTTGTTTCTGCCCCTCTGTTTCAGCCCCACTGTTTCAGCCCCTCTGTTTCAGCCCCTCTGTTTCAGCCCCTCCGATTCAGCCCCTCTGTTTCAGCCCCTCTGGTTCAGCTCCTCGGTTTCAGCCCCTCTGTTTCTCGCCCTTTGTTTCAGCCCCTCTGTTTGTCGCCCTCTGTTTCAGCCCCTCTGTTTCTCGCCCTCTGTTTCAGCCCCTCTGTTTCGCACTCTCTGTTTCAGCCCCTCTGTTTCAGCCCCTCTGTTTCTCGCCCTCTGTTTCTGCTCCTCTGTTTCTCGCCCTCTGTTTCAGCCCCTCTGTTTCTCGCCCTCTGTTTCAGCCCCTCTGATTCAGCCCCTCAGTTTCAGCCCCTCTCAATCAGTCCCTCTGTTTCAGCCCCTCTGATTCAGCCCCTCTGTTTCTCGCCCTCTGTTTCAGCCCCTCTGTTTCTCACCCTCTGTTTCAGCACCTCAGTTTCAGCCCCTCTGTTTCTCGCCCTCTGTTTCAGCCCCTCTGTTTCTCGCCCTCTGTTTCAGCCCCTCTGATTCAGCCCCTCTGTTTCTCGCCCTCTGTTTCAGCCCCTCTGTTTCTCGCCATCTGTTTCAGCCCCTCTGTTTCTTTCCCTCTGTTTCAGCCCCTCTGTTTCAGCCCCTCTGTTTCTCGCCCTCTGTTTCAGCCCCTCTGTTTCACGCCCTCTGTTTCAGCCTCTCTGTTTCTCGCCCTCTGTTTCAGCCCCTCTGTTTCTACCCCTCTGATTCAGCCCCTCTGTTTCAGCCCCTCTGTTTCTCGCCCTCTGTTTCAGCCCCTCTGATTCAGCCCCTCTGTTTCAGCCCCTCTGATTCAGCCCCTCTGTTTCAGACCCCCTATTTCAGCCCCTCTGTTTCAGCCCCTCTGTTTCAGGCTCTCTGTTTCAGCCCGTCTGTTTCAGCCCCTCTGTTTCAGCCCCTCTGATTCAGCCCCTCTGATTCAGCCCCTCTGTTTCTCGCCCTCTGTTTCAGCCCCTCTGATTCAGCCCCTCTGTTTCTCGCCCTCTGTTTCTCGCCCTCTGTTTCTGCCCCTCTGTTTCAGCCCCACTGATTCAGCCCCTCTGTTTCTTGCCCTCTGTTTCAGCCCCTCTGTTTCAGCCCCTCTGTTTCAGCCCCTCCGATTCAGCCCCTCTGTTTCAGCCCCTCTGATTCAGCTCCTCGGTTTCAGCCCCTCTGTTTCTCGCCCTTTGTTTCAGCCCCTCTGTTTGTCGCCCTCTGTTTCAGCCCCTCTGGTTCTCGCCCTCTGTTTCAGCCCCTCTGTTTCATCCCCTCTGTTTCAGCCCCTCTGTTTCTCGCCCTCTGTTTCAGCCCCTCTGTTTCTTGCCCTCTGTTTCATCCCCTCTGTTTCAGCCCCTCTGTTTCTCGCCCTCTTTTTCTGGCCCTCTGTTTCTCGCCGTCTGTTTCAGCCCCTCTGTTTCTCGCCTTCTGTTTCAGCCCCTCTGATTCAGGCCCTCTGTTTCAGCCCCTCTGATTCAGCCCCTCTGATTCAGCCCCTCTGTTTGTCGCCCTCTGTTTCAGCCCCTCTGGTTCTCGCCCTCTGTTTCAGCCCCTCTGTTTCATCCCCTCTGTTTCAGCCCCTCTGTTTCTCGCCCTCTATTTCAGCCCCTCTGTTTCTTGCCCTCTGTTTCATCCCCTCTGTTTCAGCCCCTCTGTTTCTCGCCCTGTGTTTCTGGCCCTCTGTTTCTCGCCCTCTGTTTCAGCCCCTCTGTTTCTCGCCTTCTGTTTCAGCCCCTCTGATTCAGGCCCTCTGTTTCAGCCCGTCTGTTTCAGCCCCTCTGTTTCAGCCCCTCTGTTTCAGCCCCTCTGATTCAGCCCCTCTGATTCAGCCCCTCTGTTTCTCGCCCTCTGTTTCAGCCCCTCTGTTTCTCGCCCTCTGTTTCAGCCCCTCTGTTTCTCACCCTCTGTTTCAGCACCTCTGTTTCAGCCCCTCTGTTTCTCGCCCTCTGTTTCAGCCCCTCTGTTTCTCGCCCTCTGTTTCAGCCCCTCTGATTCAGCCCCTCTGTTTCTCGCCCTCTGTTTCAGCCCCTCTGTTTCTCGCCATCTGTTTCAGCCCCTCTGTTTCTCGCCCTCTGTTTCAGCCCCTCTGTTTCAGCCCCTCTGTTTCAGCCCCTCTGTTTCTCGCCCTCTGTTTCAGCCCCCCTGTTTCTCGCCCTCTGTTTCAGCCTCTCTGTTTCTCGCCCTCTGTTTCAGCCCCTCTGTTTTTACCCCTCTGATTCAGCCCCTCTGTTTCAGACCCTCTGTTTCTCGCCCTCGGTTTCAGCCCCTCTGATTCAGCCCCTTTGTTTCAGCCCCTCTGATTCAGCCCCTCTGTTTCAGACCCTCTATTTCAGCCCCTCTGTTTCAGCCACTCTGTTTCAGGCTCTCTGTTTCAGCCCGTCTGTTTCAGCCCCTCTGTTTCAGCCCCTCTGTTTCAGCCCCTCTGATTCAGCCCCTCTGATTCAGCCCCTCTGTTTCTCGCCCTCTGTTTCAGCCCCTCTGATTCAGCCCCTCTGTTTCTCGCCCTTTGTTTCTGCCCCTCTGTTTCAGCCCCACTGTTTCAGCCCCTCTGTTTCAGCCCCTCTGTTTCAGCCCCTCCGATTCAGCCCCTCTGTTTCAGCCCCTCTGGTTCAGCTCCTCGGTTTCAGCCCCTCTGTTTCTCGCCCTTTGTTTCAGCCCCTCTGTTTGTCGCCCTCTGTTTCAGCCCCTCTGTTTCTCGCCCTCTGTTTCAGCCCCTCTGTTTCGCACTCTCTGTTTCAGCCCCTCTGTTTCAGCCCCTCTGTTTCTCGCCCTCTGTTTCTGCTCCTCTGTTTCTCGCCCTCTGTTTCAGCCCCTCTGTTTCTCGCCCTCTGTTTCAGCCCCTCTGATTCAGCCCCTCAGTTTCAGCCCCTCTGAATCAGTCCCTCTGTTTCAGCCCCTCTGATTCAGCCCCTCTGTTTCTCGCCCTCTGTTTCAGCCCCTCTGTTTCTCACCCTCTGTTTCAGCACCTCAGTTTCAGCCCCTCTGTTTCTCGCCCTCTGTTTCAGCCCCTCTGTTTCTCGCCCTCTGTTTCAGCCCCTCTGATTCAGCCCCTCTGTTTCTCGCCCTCTGTTTCAGCCCCTCTGTTTCTCGCCATCTGTTTCAGCCCCTCTGTTTCTTGCCCTCTGTTTCAGCCCCTCTGTTTCAGCCCCTCTGTTTCTCGCCCTCTGTTTCAGCCCCTCTGTTTCACGCCCTCTGTTTCAGCCTCTCTGTTTCTCGCCCTCTGTTTCAGCCCCTCTGTTTCTACCCCTCTGATTCAGCCCCTCTGTTTCAGCCCCTCTGTTTCTCGCCCTCTGTTTCAGCCCCTCTGATTCAGCCCCTCTGTTTCAGCCCCTCTGATTCAGCCCCTCTGTTTCAGACCCCCTATTTCAGCCCCTCTGTTTCAGCCCCTCTGTTTCAGGCTCTCTGTTTCAGCCCGTCTGTTTCAGCCCCTCTGTTTCAGCCCCTCTGTTTCAGCCCCTCTGATTCAGCCCCTCTGATTCAGCCCCTCTGTTTCTCGCCCTCTGTTTCTCGCCCTCTGTTTCTGCCCCTCTGTTTCAGCCCCACTGATTCAGCCCCTCTGTTTCTTGCCCTCTGTTTCAGCCCCTCTGTTTCAGCCCCTCTGTTTCAGCCCCTCCGATTCAGCCCCTCTGTTTCAGCCCCTCTGATTCAGCTCCTCGGTTTCAGCCCCTCTGTTTCTCGCCCTTTGTTTCAGCCCCTCTGTTTGTCGCCCTCTGTTTCAGCCCCTCTGGTTCTCGCCCTCTGTTTCAGCCCCTCTGTTTCATCCCCTCTGTTTCAGCCCCTCTGTTTCTCGCCCTCTGTTTCAGCCCCTCTGTTTCTTGCCCTCTGTTTCATCCCCTCTGTTTCAGCCCCTCTGTTTCTCGCCCTCTTTTTCTGGCCCTCTGTTTCTCGCCGTCTGTTTCAGCCCCTCTGTTTCTCGCCTTCTGTTTCAGCCCCTCTGATTCAGGCCCTCTGCTTCATCCCCTCTGTTTCAGCCCCTCTGTTTCTCGCCCTCTATTTCAGCCCCTCTGTTTCTTGCCCTCTGTTTCATCCCCTCTGTTTCAGCCCCTCTGTTTCTCGCCCTCTGTTTCTGGCCCTCTGTTTCTCGCCCTCTGTTTCAGCCCCTCTGTTTCTCGCCTTCTGTTTCAGCCCCTCTGATTCAGGCCCTCTGTTTCAGCCCGTCTGTTTCAGCCCCTCTGTTTCAGCCCCTCTGTTTCAGCCCCTCTGATTCAGCCCCTCTGATTCAGCCCCTCTGTTTCTCGCCCTCTGTTTCAGCCCCTCTGATTCAGCCCCTCTGCTTCTCGCCCTCTGTTTCTCGCCCTCTGTTTCTGCCCCTCTGTTTCAGCCCCACTGATTCAGCCCCTCTGTTTCTTGCCCTCTGTTTCAGCCCCTCTGATTCAGCTCCTCGGTTTCAGCCCCTCTGTTTCTCGCCCTTTGTTTCAGCCCCTCTGTTTGTCGCCCTCTGTTTCAGCCCCTCTGGTTCTCGCCCTCTGTTTCAGCCCTTCTGTTTCATCCCCTCTGTTTCAGCCCCTCTGTTTCTCGCCCTCTGTTTCAGCCCCTCTGTTTCTTGCCCTCTGTTTCATCCCCTCTGTTTCAGCCCCTCTGTTTCTCGCCCTCTTTTTCTGGCCCTCTGTTTCTCGCCCTCTGTTTCAGCCCCTCTGTTTCTCGCCTTCTGTTTCAGCCCCTCTGATTCAGGCCCTCTGTTTCAGCCCCTCTGATTCAGCCCCTCTGTTTCAGCCCTTCTGTTTCAGCCACTCGGTTTCAGCCCCTCTGTTTCTTGCCCTCTGTTTCAGCCCCTCTGTTTCTCGCCCTCTGTTTCAGCCCCTCTGTTTCTCGCCCTCTGTTTCTGCCCCTCTGTTTCGCACTCTCTGTTTCAGCCCCTCTGTTTCAGCCCCTCTGTTTCTCGCCCTCTGTTTCAGCTCCTCTGTTTCAGCCCCTCTGTTTCAGCCCCTCTGTTTCTCGCCCTCTGTTTCAGCCCCTCTGTTTCGCACTCTCTGTTTCAGCCCCTCTGTTTCAGCCCCTCTGTTTCTCGCCCTCTGTTTCTGCTCTTCTGTTTCTCGCCCTCTGTTTCAGCCCCTCTGTTTCTCGCCCTCTGTTTCAGCCCCTCTGATTCAGCCCCTCTGTTTCAGCCCCTCTGAATCAGTCCCTCTGTTTCAGCCCCTCTGTTTCAGCCCCTCTGTTTCTCGCCCTGGGTTTCAGCCCCTCTGTTTCTCACCCTCTGTTTCAGCACCTCTGTTTCAGCCCCTCTGTTTCTCGCCCTCTCTTTCAGCCCCTCTGTTTCTCGCCCTCTGTTTCAGCCCCTCTGATTCAGCCCCTCTGTTTCTCGCCCTCTGTTTCAGCCCCTCTGTTTCTCGCCATCTGTTTCAGCCCCTCTGTTTCTCGCCCTCTGTTTCAGCCCCTCTGTTTCAGCCCCTCTGTTTCAGCCCCTCTGTTTCTCGCCCTCTGTTTCAGCCCCTCTGTTTCTCGCCCTCTGTTTCAGCCTCTCTGTTTCTCGCCCTCTGTTTCAGCCCCTCTGTTTCTACCCCTCTGATTCAGCCCCTCTGTTTCAGCCCCTCTGTTTCTCGCCCTCTGTTTCAGCCCCTCTGATTCAGCCCCTCTGTTTCAGCCCCTCTGATTCAGCCCCTCTGTTTCAGACCCTCTATTTCAGCCCCTCTGTTTCAGCCACTCTGTTCCAGGCTCTCTGTTTCAGCCCGTCTGTTTCATCCCCTCTGTTTCAGCCCCTCTGTTTCAGCCCCTCTGATTCAGCCCCTCTGATTCAGCCCCTCTGTTTCTCGCCCTCTGTTTCAGCCCCTCTGTTTCAGCCCCTCTGTTTCGCACTCTCTGTTTCAGCCCCTCTGTTTCAGCCCCTCTGTTTCTCGCCCTCTGTTTCTGCTCCTCTGTTTCTCGCCCTCTGTTTCAGCCCCTCTGTTTCTCGCCCTCTGTTTCAGCCCCTCTGATTCAGCCCCTCTGTTTCAGCCCCTCTGAATCAGTCCCTCTGTTTCAGCCCCTCTGATTCAGCCCCTCTGTTTCTCGCCCTCTGTTTCAGCCCCTCTGTTTCTCACCCTCTGTTTCAGCACCTCAGTTTCAGCCCCTCTGTTTCTCGCCCTCTGTTTCAGCCCCTCTGTTTCTCGCCCTCTGTTTCAGCCCCTCTGATTCAGCCCCTCTGTTTCTCGCCCTCTGTTTCAGCCCCTCTGTTTCTCGCCATCTGTTTCAGCCCCTCTGTTTCTTGCCCTCTGTTTCAGCCCCTCTGTTTCAGCCCCTCTGTTTCAGCCCCTCCGATTCAGCCCCTCTGTTTCAGCCCCTCTGGTTCAGCCCCTCTGTTTCAGCCCCTCTGTTTCTCGCCCTTTGTTTCACCCCTCTGTTTGTCGCCCTCTGTTTCAGCCCCTCTGTTTCTCGCCCTCTGTTTCAGCCCCTCTGTTTCAGCCCCGCTGTTTCAGCCCCTCTGTTTCTCGCCCTCTGTTTCAGCCCCTCTGTTTCTTGCCCTCTGTTTCATCCCCTCTGTTTCATCCCCTCTGTTTCTCGCCCTCTGTTTCTGGCCCTCTGTTTCTCGCCCTCTGTTTCAGCCTCTCTGTTTCTCGCCTTCTGTTTCAGCCCCTCTGATGCAGCCCCTCTGTTTCAGCCCCTCTGATTTAGCCCCTCTGATTCAGCCCCTCTGTTTCTCGCCCTCTGTTTCAGCCCCTCTGTTTCAGCCCTTCTGTTTCAACCACTCGGTTTCAGCCCCTCTGTTTCTTGCCTTCTTTTTCAGCCCCTCTGTTTCTCGCCCTCTGTTTCAGCCCCTCTGTTTCTCGCCCTCTGTTTCAGCCCCTCTGTTTCGCACTCTCTGTTTCAGCCCCTCTGTTTCCGCCCCTCTGTTTCTCGCCCTCTGTTTCTGCTCCTCTGTTTCTCGCCCTCTGTTTCAGCTCCTCTGTTTCTCACCCTCTGTTTCTGCCCCTCTGTTTCTCGCCCTCTGTTTCAGCCCCTCTGTTTCTCGCCTTCTGTTTCAGCCCCTCTGATTCAGGCCCTCTGTTTCAGCCCCTCTGATTCAGCACCTCTGATTCAGCCCCTCTGTTTCTCGCCCTCTGTTTCAGCCCCTCTGTTTCAGCCCTTCTGTTTCAGCCACTCGGTTTCAGCCCCTCTGTTTCGCACTCTCTGTTTCAGCCCCTCTGTTTCCGCCCCTCTGTTTCTCGCCCTCTGTTTCAGCCCCTCTGATTCAGCACCTCTGATTCAGCCCCTCTGTTTCTCGCCCTCTGTTTCAGCCCCTCTGTTTCTCGCCATCTGTTTCAGCCCCTCTGTTTCTTGCCCTCTGTTTCAGCCCCTCTGTTTCAGCCCCTCTGTTTCAGCCCCTCTGTTTCTCGCCCTCTGTTTCAGCCCCTCTGTTTCTCGCCCTCTGTTTCAGCCTCTCTGTTTCTCGCCCTCTGTTTCAGCCCCTCTGTTTCTACCCCTCTGATTCAGCCCCTCTGTTTCAGGCCCTCTGTTTCTCGCCCTCTGTTTCAGCCCCTCTGATTCAGCCCCTCTGTTTCAGCTCCTCTGATTCAGCCCCTCTGTTTCAGACCCTCTATTTCAGCCCCTCTGTTTCAGCGACTCTGTTTCAGGCTCTCTGTTTCAGCCCGTCTGTTTCAGCCCCTCTGTTTCAGCCCCTCTGTTTCAGCCCCTCTGATTCAGCCCCTCTGATTCAGCGCCTCTGTTTCTCGCCCTCTGTTTCAGCCCCTCTGATTCAGCCCCTCTGTTTCTCGCCCTCTGTTTCTCGCCCTCTGTTTCCGCCCCTCTGTTTCTGCCCCACTGATTCAGCCCCTCTGTTTCTTGCCCTCTGTTTCAGCCCCTCTGTTTCAGCCCCTCTGTTTCAGCCCCTCCGATTCAGCCCCTCTGTTTCAGCCCCTCTGATTCAGCTCCTCGGTTTCAGCCCCTCTGTTTCTCGCCCTTTGTTTCAGCCCCTCTGTTTGTCGCCCTCTGTTTCAGCCCCTCTGGTTCTCGCCCTCTGTTTCAGCCCCTCTGTTTCATCCCCTCTGTTTCAGCCCCTCTGTTTCTCGCCCTCTGTTTCAGCCCCTCTGTTTCTTGCCCTCTGTTTCATCCCCTCTGTTTCAGCCCCTCTGTTTCTCGCCCTCTGTTTCTGGCCCTCTGTTTCTCGCACTCTGTTTCAGCCCCTCTGTTTCTCGCCTTCTGTTTCAGCCCCTCTGATTCAGGCCCTCTGTTTCAGCCCCTCTGATTCAGCCCTTCTGATTCAGCCCCTCTGTTTCTCGCCCTCTGTTTCAGCCCCTCTGTTTCAGCCCTTCTGTTTCAGCCACTCGGTTTCAGCCCCTCTGTTTCTTGCCCTCTGTTTCAGCCCCTCTGTTTCTCGACCTCTGTTTCAGCCCCTCTGTTTCTAGCCCTCTGTTTCTGCCCCTCTGTTTCGCACTCTCTGTTTCAGCCCCTCTGTTTCAGCCCCTCTGTTTCTCGCCCTCTGTTTCTGCTCCTCTGTTTCTCGCCCTCTGTTTCAGCCCCTCTGTTTCTCACCCTCTGTTTCAGCCCCTCTGTTTCGCACTCTCTGTTTCAGCCCCTCTGTTTCAGCCCCTCTGTTTCTCGCCCTCTGTTTCTGCTCCTCTGTTTCTCGCCCTCTGTTTCAGCCCCTCTGTTTCTCGCCCTCTGTTTCAGCCCCTCTGATTCAGCCCCTCTGTTTCAGACCCTCTGAATCAGTCCCTCTGTTTCAGCCCCTCTGTTTCAGCCCCTCTGTTTCTCGCCCTCTGTTTCAGCCCCTCTGTTTCTCACCCTCTGTTTCAGCACCTCTGTTTCAGCCCCTCTGTTTCTCGCCCTCTGTTTCAGCCCCTCTGTTTCTCGCCCTCTGTTTCAGCCCCTCTGATTCAGCCCCTCTGTTTCTCGCCCTCTGTTTCAGCCCCTCTGTTTCTCGCCATCTGTTTCAGCCCCTCTGTTTCTCGCCCTCTGTTTCAGCCCCTCTGTTTCAGCCCCTCTGTTTCAGCCCCTCTGTTTCTCGCCCTCTGTTTCAGCCCCCCTGTTTCTCGCCCTCTGTTTCAGCCTCTCTGTTTCTCGCCCTCTGTTTCAGCCCCTCTGTTTCTACCCCTCTGATTCAGCCCCTCTGTTTCAGACCCTCTGTTTCTCGCCCTCGGTTTCAGCCCCTCTGATTCAGCCCCTCTGTTTCAGCCCCTCTGATTCAGCCCCTCTGTTTCAGACCCTCTATTTCAGCCCCTCTGTTTCAGCCACTCTGTTTCAGGCTCTCTGTTTCAGCCCGTCTGTTTCAGCCCCTCTGTTTCAGCCCCTCTGTTTCAGCCCCTCTGATTCAGCCCCTCTGATTCAGCCCCTCTGTTTCTCGCCCTCTGTTTCAGCCCCTCTGATTCAGCCCCTCTGTTTCTCGCCCTTTGTTTCTGCCCCTCTGTTTCAGCCCCACTGTTTCAGCCCCTCTGTTTCAGCCCCTCTGTTTCAGCCCCTCCGATTCAGCCCCTCTGTTTCAGCCCCTCTGGTTCAGCTCCTCGGTTTCAGCCCCTCTGTTTCTCTCCCTTTGTTTCAGCCCCTCTGTTTGTCGCCCTCTGTTTCAGCCCCTCTGTTTCTCGCCCTCTGTTTCAGCCCCTCTGTTTCGCACTCTCTGTTTCAGCCCCTCTGTTTCAGCCCCTCTGTTTCTCGCCCTCTGTTTCTGCTCCTCTGTTTCTCGCCCTCTGTTTCAGCCCCTCTGTTTCTCGCCCTCTGTTTCAGCCCCTCTGATTCAGCCCCTCTGTTTCAGCCCCTCTGAATCAGTCCCTATGTTTCAGCCTCTCTGATTCAGCCCCTCTGTTTCTCGCCCTCTGTTTCAGCCCCTCTGTTTCTCACCCTCTGTTTCAGCACCTCAGTTTCAGCCCCTCTGTTTCTCGCCCTCTGTTTCAGCCCCTCTGTTTCTCGCCCTCTGTTTCAGCCACTCTGATTCAGCCCCTCTGTTTCTCGCCCTCTGTTTCAGCCCCTCTGTTTCACGCCCTCCGTTTCAGCCTCTCTGTTTCTCGCCCTCTGTTTCAGCCCCTCTGTTTCTACCCCTCTGATTCAGCCCCTCTGTTTCAGCCCCTCTGTTTCTCGCCCTCTGTTTCAGCCCCTCTGATTCAGCCCCTCTGTTTCAGCCCCTCTGATTCAGCCCCTCTGTTTCAGACCCCCTATTTCAGCCCCTCTGTTTCAGCCACTCTGTTTCAGGCTCTCTGTTTCAGCCCGTCTGTTTCAGCCCCTCTGTTTCAGCCCCTCTGTTTCAGCCCCTCTGATTCAGCCCCTCTGATTCAGCCCCTCTGTTTCTCGCCCTCTGTTTCAGCCCCTCTGATTCGGCCCCTCTGTTTCTCGCCCTCTGTTTCTCGCCCTCTGTTTCTGCACCTCTGTTTCAGCCCCACTGTTTCAGCCCCTCTGTTTCTTGCCCTCTGTTTCAGCCCCTCTGTTTCAGCCCCGCTGTTTCAGCCCCTCCCATTCAGCCCCTCTGTTTCAGCCCCTCTGGTTCAGCTCCTCGGTTTCAGCCCCTCTGTTTCTCGCCCTTTGTTTCAGCCCCTCTGTTTGTCGCCCTCTGTTTCAGCCCCTCTGGTTCTCGCCCTCTGTTTCAGCCCCTCTGTTTCATCCCCTCTGTTTCAGCCCCTCTGTTTCTCGCCCTCTGTTTCAGCCCCTCTGTTTCTTGCCCTCTGTTTCATCCCCTCTGTTTCAGCCCCTCTGTTTCTCGCCCTCTGTTTCTGGCCCTCTGTTTCTCGCACTCTGTTTCAGCCCCTCTGTTTCTCGCCTTCTGTTTCAGCCCCTCTGATTCAGGCCCTCTGTTTCAGCCCCTCTGATTCAGCCCCTCTGATTCAGCCCCTCTGTTTCTCGCCCTCTGTTTCAGCCCCTCTGTTTCAGCCCTTCTGTTTCAGCCACTCGGTTTCAGCCCCTCTGTTTCTTGCCCTCTGTTTCAGCCCCTCTGTTTCTCGACCTCTGTTTCAGCCCCTCTGTTTCTAGCCCTCTGTTTCTGCCCCTCTGTTTCGCACTCTCTGTTTCAGCCCCTCTGTTTCAGCCCCTCTGTTTCTCGCCCTCTGTTTCTGCTCCTCTGTTTCTCGCCCTCTGTTTCAGGCCCTCTGTTTCTCGCCCTCTGTTTCAGCCCCTCTGTTTCGCACTCTCTGTTTCAGCCCCTCTGTTTCAGCCCTTCTGTTTCTCGCCCTCTGTTTCTGCTCCTCTGTTTCTCGCCCTCTGTTTCAGCCCCTCTGTTTCTCGCCCTCTGTTTCAGCCCCTCTGAATCAGTCCCTCTGTTTCAGCCCCTCTGTTTCAGCCCCTCTGTTTCTCGCCCTCTGTTTCAGCCCCTCTGTTTCTCACCCTCTGTTTCAGCCACTCTGATTCAGCCCCTCTGTTTCTCGCCCTCTGTTTCAGCCCCTCTGTTTCACGCCCTCCGTTTCAGCCTCTCTGTTTCTCGCCCTCTGTTTCAGCCCCTCTGTTTCTACCCCTCTGATTCAGCCCCTCTGTTTCAGCCCCTCTGTTTCTCGCCCTCTGTTTCAGCCCCTCTGATTCAGCCCCTCTGTTTCAGCCCCTCTGATTCAGCCCCTCTGTTTCAGACCCCCTATTTCAGCCCCTCTGTTTCAGCCACTCTGTTTCAGGCTCTCTGTTTCAGCCCGTCTGTTTCAGCCCCTCTGTTTCAGCCCCTCTGTTTCAGCCCCTCTGATTCAGCCCCTCTGATTCAGCCCCTCTGTTTCTCGCCCTCTGTTTCAGCCCCTCTGATTCGGCCCCTCTGTTTCTCGCCCTCTGTTTCTCGCCCTCTGTTTCTGCACCTCTGTTTCAGCCCCACTGTTTCAGCCCCTCTGTTTCTTGCCCTCTGTTTCAGCCCCTCTGTTTCAGCCCCGCTGTTTCAGCCCCTCCCATTCAGCCCCTCTGTTTCAGCCCCTCTGGTTCAGCTCCTCGGTTTCAGCCCCTCTGTTTCTCGCCCTTTGTTTCAGCCCCTCTGTTTGTCGCCCTCTGTTTCAGCCCCTCTGGTTCTCGCCCTCTGTTTCAGCCCCTCTGTTTCATCCCCTCTGTTTCAGCCCCTCTGTTTCTCGCCCTCTGTTTCAGCCCCTCTGTTTCTTGCCCTCTGTTTCATCCCCTCTGTTTCAGCCCCTCTGTTTCTCGCCCTCTGTTTCTGGCCCTCTGTTTCTCGCACTCTGTTTCAGCCCCTCTGTTTCTCGCCTTCTGTTTCAGCCCCTCTGATTCAGGCCCTCTGTTTCAGCCCCTCTGATTCAGCCCCTCTGATTCAGCCCCTCTGTTTCTCGCCCTCTGTTTCAGCCCCTCTGTTTCAGCCCTTCTGTTTCAGCCACTCGGTTTCAGCCCCTCTGTTTCTTGCCCTCTGTTTCAGCCCCTCTGTTTCTCGACCTCTGTTTCAGCCCCTCTGTTTCTAGCCCTCTGTTTCTGCCCCTCTGTTTCGCACTCTCTGTTTCAGCCCCTCTGTTTCAGCCCCTCTGTTTCTCGCCCTCTGTTTCTGCTCCTCTGTTTCTCGCCCTCTGTTTCAGGCCCTCTGTTTCTCGCCCTCTGTTTCAGCCCCTCTGTTTCGCACTCTCTGTTTCAGCCCCTCTGTTTCAGCCCTTCTGTTTCTCGCCCTCTGTTTCTGCTCCTCTGTTTCTCGCCCTCTGTTTCAGCCCCTCTGTTTCTCGCCCTCTGTTTCAGCCCCTCTGAATCAGTCCCTCTGTTTCAGCCCCTCTGTTTCAGCCCCTCTGTTTCTCGCCCTCTGTTTCAGCCCCTCTGTTTCTCACCCTCTGTTTCAGCACCTCTGTTTCAGCCCCTGTGTTTCTCGCCCTCTGTTTCAGCCCCTCTGATTCAGCCCCTCTGTTTCTCGCCCTCTGTTTCAGCCCCTCTGTTTCTCGCCATCTGTTTCAGCCCCTCTGTTTCTCGCCCTCTGTTTCAGCCCCTCTGTTTCAGCCCCTCTGTTTCAGCCCCTCTGTTTCTCGCCCTCTGTTTCAGCCCCCCTGTTTCTCGCCCTCTGTTTCAGCCTCTCTGTTTCTCGCCCTCTGTTTCAGCCCCTCTGTTTCTACCCCTCTGATTCAGCCCCTCTGTTTCAGACCCTCTGTTTCTCGCCCTCGGTTTCAGCCCCTCTGATTCAGCCCCTCTGTTTCAGCCCCTCTGATTCAGCCACTCTGTTTCAGGCTCTCTGTTTCAGCCCGTCTGTTTCAGCCCCTCTGTTTCAGCCCCTCTGTTTCAGCCCCTCTGATTCAGCCCCTCTGATTCAGCCCCTCTGTTTCTCGCCCTCTGTTTCAGCCCCTCTGATTCAGCCCCTCTGTTTCTCGCCCTTTGTTTCTGCCCCTCTGTTTCAGCCCCACTGTTTCAGCCCCTCTGTTTCAGCCCCTCTGTTTCAGCCCCTCCGATTCAGCCCCTCTGTTTCAGCCCCTCTGGTTCAGCTCCTCGGTTTCAGCCCCTCTGTTTCTCGCCCTTTGTTTCAGCCCCTCTGTTTGTCGCCCTCTGTTTCAGCCCCTCTGTTTCTCGCCCTCTGTTTCAGCCCCTCTGTTTCGCACTCTCTGTTTCAGCCCCTCTGTTTCAGCCCCTCTGTTTCTCGCCCTCCGTTTCTGCTCCTCTGTTTCTCGCCCTCTGTTTCAGCCCCTCTGTTTCTCGCCCTCTGTTTCAGCCCCTCTGATTCAGCCCCTCTGTTTCAGCCCCTCTGAATCAGTCCCTCTGTTTCAGCCCCTCTGATTCAGCCCCTCTGTTTCTCGCCCTCTGTTTCAGCCCCTCTGTTTCTCACCCTCTGTTTCAGCACCTCAGTTTCAGCCCCTCTGTTTCTCGCCCTCTGTTTCAGCCCCTCTGTTTCTCGCCCTCTGTTTCAGCCCCTCTGATTCAGCCCCTCTGTTTCTCGCCCTCTGTTTCAGCCCCTCTGTTTCTCGCCATCTGTTTCAGCCCCTCTGTTTCTTGCCCTCTGTTTCAGCCCCTCTGTTTCAGCCCCTCTGTTTCTCGCCCTCTGTTTCAGCCCCTCTGTTTCACGCCCTCTGTTTCAGCCTCTCTGTTTCTCGCCCTCTGTTTCAGCCCCTCTGTTTCTACCCCTCTGATTCAGCCCCTCTGTTTCAGCCCCTCTGTTTCTCGCCCTCTGTTTCAGCCCCTCTGATTCAGCCCCTCTGTTTCAGCCCCTCTGATTCAGCCCCTCTGTTTCAGACCCCCTATTTCAGCCCCTCTGTTTCAGCTACTCTGTTTCAGGCTCTCTGTTTCAGCCCGTCTGTTTCAGCCCCTCTGTTTCAGCCCCTCTGTTTCAGCCCCTCTGATTCAGCCCCTCTGATTCAGCCCCTCTGTTTCTCGCCCTCTGTTTCAGCCCCTCTGATTCGGCCCCTCTGTTTCTCGCCCTCTGTTTCTCGCCCTCTGTTTCTGCCCCTCTGTTTCAGCCCCACTGTTTCTGCCCCTCTGTTTCTTGCCCTCTGTTTCAGCCCCTCTGTTTCAGCCCCGCTGTTTCAGCCCCTCCGATTCAGCCCCTCTGTTTCAGCCCCTCTGGTTCAGCTCCTCGGTTTCAGCCCCTCTGTTTCTCGCCCTTTGTTTCAGCCCCTCTGTTTGTCACCCTCTGTTTCAGCCCCTCTGGTTCTCGCCCTCTGTTTCAGCCCCTCTGTTTCATCCCCTCTGTTTCAGCCCCTCTGTTTCTCGCCCTCTGTTTCAGCCCCTCTGTTTCTTGCCCTCTGTTTCATCCCCTCTGTTTCAGCCCCTCTGTTTCTCGCCCTCTGTTTCTGGCCCTCTGTTTCTCGCCCTCTGTTTCAGCCCCTCTGTTTCTCGCCTTCTGTTTCAGCCCCTCTGATTCAGCCCCTCTGTTTCAGACCCTCTGATTCAGCCCCTCTGATTCAGCCCCTCTGTTTCTCGCCCTCTGTTTCAGCCCCTCTGTTTCAGCCCTTCTGTTTCAGCCACTCGGTTTCAGCCCCTCTGTTTCTTGCCCTCTGTTTCAGCCCCTCTGTTTCTCGCCCTCTGTTTCAGCCCCTCTGTTTCTCGCCCTCTGTTTCTGCCCCTCTGTTTCGCACTCTCTGTTTCAGCCCCTCTGTTTCAGCCCCTCTGTTTCTCGCCCGCTGTTTCTGCTCCTCTGTTTCTCGCCCTCTGTTTCAGCCCCTCTGTTTCTCGCCCTCTGTTTCTGCTCCTCTGTTTCTCGCCCTCTGTTTCAGCCCCTCTGTTTCTCGCCCTCTGTTTCAGCCCCTCTGATTCAGCCCCTCTGTTTCAGCCCCTCTGAATCAGTCCCTCTGTTTCAGCCCCTCTGTTTCAGCCCCTCTGTTTCTCGCCCTCTCTTTCTGGCCCTCTGTTTCTCACCCTCTGTTTCAGCACCTCTGTTTCAGCCCCTCTGTTTCTCGCCCTCTGTTTCAGCCCCTCTGTTTCTCGCCCTCTGTTTCAGCCCCTCTGATTCAGCCCCTCTGTTTCTCGCCCTCTGTTTCAGCCCCTCTGTTTCTCGCCCTCTGTTTCAGCCCCTCTGATTCAGCCCCTCTGTTTCTCGCCCTCTGTTTCAGCCCCTCTGTTTCTCGCCATCTGTTTCAGCCCCTCTGTTTCTCGCCATCTGTTTCAGCCCCTCTGTTTCTCGCCCTCTGTTTCAGCCCCTCTGTTTCAGCCCCTCTGTTTCAGCCCCTCTGTTTCTCGCCCTCTGTTTCAGCCCCTCTGTTTCTCGCCCTCTGTTTCAGCCTCTCTGTTTCTCGCCCTCTGTTTCAGCCCCTCTGTTTCTACCCCTCTGATTCAGCCCCTCTGTTTCAGCCCCTCTGTTTCTCGCCCTCTGTTTCAGCCCCTCTGATTCAGCCCCTCTGTTTCAGCCCCTCTGATTCAGCCCCTCTGTTTCAGACCCTCTATTTCAGCCCCTCTGTTTCAGCCACTCTGTTTCAGGCTCTCTGTTTCAGCCCGTCTGTTTCAGCCCCTCTGTTTCAGCCCCTCTGTTTCAGCCCCTCTGATTCAGCCCCTCTGATTCAGCCCCTCTGTTTATCGCCCTCTGTTTCAGCCCCTCTGATTCAGCCCCTCTGATTCAGCCCCTCTGTTTCTCGCCCTCTGTTTCTGCCCCTCTGTTTCAGCCCCACTGTTTCAGCCCCTCTGGTTCTTGCCCTCTGTTTCAGCCCCTCTGTTTCAGCCCCTCTGTTTCAGCCCCTCCGATTCAGCCCCTCTGTTTCAGCCCCTCTGGTTCAGCTCCTCGGTTTCAGCCCCTCTGTTTCTCGCCCTTTGTTTCAGCCCCTCTGTTTGTCGCCCTCTGTTTCAGCCCCTCTGTTTCATCCCCTCTGTTTCAGCCCCTCTGTTTCTCGCCCTCTGTTTCAGCCCCTCTGTTTCTTGACCTCTGTTTCATCCCCTCTGTTTCAGCCCCTCTGTTTCTCGCCCTCTGTTTCTGGCCCTCTGTTTCTCGCCCTCTGTTTCAGCCCCTCTGTTTCTCGCCTTCTGTTTCAGCCCCTCTGATTCAGCCCCTCTGTTTCAGCCCCTCTGATTCAGCCACTCGGTTTCAGCCCCTCTGTTTCTTGCCCTCTGTTTCAGCCCCTCTGTTTCAGCCCCTCTGATTCAGCCCCTCTGTTTCAGACCCTCTATTTCAGCCCCTCTGTTTCAGCCACTCTGTTTCAGGCTCTCTGTTTCAGCCCGTCTGTTTCAGCCCCTCTGTTTCAGCCCCTCTGTTTCAGCCCCTCTGATTCAGCCCCTCTGATTCAGCCCCTCTGTTTATCGCCCTCTGTTTCAGCCCCTCTGATTCAGCCCCTCTGATTCAGCCCCTCTGTTTCTCGCCCTCTGTTTCTGCCCCTCTGTTTCAGCCCCACTGTTTCAGCCCCTCTGGTTCTTGCCCTCTGTTTCAGCCCCTCTGTTTCAGCCCCTCTGTTTCAGCCCCTCCGATTCAACCCCTCTGTTTCAGCCCCTCTGGTTCAGCTCCTCGGTTTCAGCCCCTCTGTTTCTCGCCCTTTGTTTCAGCCCCTCTGTTTGTCGCCCTCTGTTTCAGCCCCTCTGTTTCATCCCCTCTGTTTCAGCCCCTCTGTTTCTCGCCCTCTGTTTCAGCCCCTCTGTTTCTTGCCCTCTGTTTCATCCCCTCTGTTTCAGCCCCTCTGTTTCTCGCCCTCTGTTTCTGGCCCTCTGTTTCTCGCCCTCTGTTTCAGCCCCTCTGTTTCTCGCCTTCTGTTTCAGCCCCTCTGATTCAGCCCCTCTGTTTCAGCCCCTCTGATTCAGCCACTCGGTTTCAGCCCCTCTGTTTCTTGCCCTCTGTTTCAGCCCCTCTGTTTCTCGCCCTCTGTTTCAGTCCCTCTGTTTCTCGCCCTCTGTTTCAGCCCCTCTGTTTCGCACTCTGTGTTTCAGCCCCTCTGTTTCAGCCCCTCTGTTTCTCGCCATCTGTTTCAGCCCCTCTGTTTCAGCCCCTCTGTTTCTCGCCCTCTGTTTCAGCCCCTCTGATTCAGCCCCTCTGTTTCAGCCCCTCTGAATCAGCCCCTCTGTTTCAGCCCCTCTGTTTCAGCCCCTCTGTTTCTCGCCCTCTGTTTCAGCCCCTCTGTTTCTCACCCTCTGTTTCAGCCCCTCTGTTTCTCGCCTTCTGTTTCAGCCCCTCTGATTCAGGACCTCTGTTTCAGCCCCTCTGATTCAGCCCCTCTGATTCAGCCCCTCTGATTCAGCCCCTCTGTTTCTCGCCCTCTGTTTCTGCCCCTCTGTTTCAGCCCCTCTGTTTCAGCCCCTCTGTTTCTTGCCCTCTGTTTCAGCCCCTCTGTTTCAGCCCCTCTGTTTCAGCCCCTCCGATTCAGCCCCTCTGTTTCAGCCCCTCTGTTTCTGCCCCTCTGTTTCAGCCCCTCTGTTTCTCGCCCTTTGTTTCAGCCCCTCTGTTTCTCGCCCTCTGTTTCAGCCCCTCTGTTTCAGCCCCTCTGTTTCAGCCACTCTGTTTCTCGCCCTCTGTTTCAGCCCCTCTGTTTCTTGCCCTCTGTTTCAGCCCCTCTGTTTCAGCCCCACTGTTTCTCGCCCTCTGTTTCTGCCCCTCTGTTTCTCGCCCTCTGTTTCAGCCCCTCTATTTCTCGCCTTCTGTTTCAGCCCCTCTGATTCAGGCCCTCTGTTTCAGCCTCTCTGATTCAGCCCCTCTGATTCAGCCCCTCTGTTTCTCGCCCTCTGTTTCAGCCCCTCTGTTTCAGCCCCTCTGTTTCAGCCCCTCTGTTTCTCGCCCTCTGTTTCAGCCCCTCTGTTTCTTGCCCTCTCTTTCAGCCCCTCTGTTTCAGCCCCACTGTTTCTCGCTCTCTGTTTCTGCCCCTCTGTTTCTCGCCCTCTGTTTCAGCCCCTCTGTTTCAGCCCTTCTGTTTCAGCCACTCGGTTTCAGCCCCTCTGTTTCTCGCCCTCTGTTTCAGCCCCTCTGATTCAGCCCCTCTGTTTCAGCCCCTCTGAATCAGTCCCTCTGTTTCAGCCCCTCTGTTTCAGCCCCTCTGTTTCTCGCCCTCTGTTTCAGCCCCTCTGTTTCTCACCCTGTGTTTCAGCACCTCTGTTTCAGCCCCTCTGTTTCTCGCCCTCTGTTTCAGCCCCTCTGATTCAGCCCCTCTGTTTCTCGCCCTCTGTTTCAGCCCCTCTGTTTCTCGCCATCTGTTTCAGCCCCTCTGTTTCTCGCCCTCTGTTTCAGCCCCTCTGTTTCAGCCCCTCTGTTTCAGCCCCTCTGTTTCTCGCCCTCTGTTTCAGCCCCTCTGTTTCTCGCCCTCTGTTTCAGCCACTCTGTTTCTCGCCCTCTGTTTCAGCCCCTGTGTTTCAACCCCTCTGATTCAGCCCCTCTGTTTCAGCCCCTCTGTTTCTCGCCCTCTGTTTCAGCCCCTCTGATTCAGCCCGTCTGTTTCAGCCCCTCTGATTCAGCCCCTCTGTTTCAGCCCCTCTATTTCAGCCCCTCTGTTTCAGCCCCTCTGTTTCAGGCTCTCTGTTTCAGCCCGTCGGTTTCAGCCCCTCTGTTTCAGCCCCTCTGTTTCAGCCCCTCTGATTCAGTACCTTGGTTTCTCGCCCTCTGATTCAGCCCCTCTGTTTCAGCACCTCTGATTCAGCCCGTCTGATTCAGCCCCTCTGTTTCTCGCCCTCTGTTTCAGCCCCTCTGATTCAGCCCCTCTGTTTCTCGCCCTCTGTTTCTGCCCCTCTGTTTCAGCCCCACTGTTTCAGCCCCTCTGTTTCTTGCCCTCTGTTTCAGCCCCTCTGTTTCAGCCCCTCTGTTTCAGCCCCTCCGATTCAGCCCCTCTGTTTCAGCCCCTCTGGTTCAGCCCCTCTGTTTCAGCCCCTCTGTTTCTCGCCCTTTGTTTCACCCCTCTGTTTGTCGCCCTCTGTTTCAGCCCCTCTGTTTCTCGCCCTCTGTTTCAGCCCCTCTGATTCAGCCCCTCTGTTTCTCACCCTCTGTTTCAGCACCTCTGTTTCAGCCCCTCTGTTTCTCGCCCTTTGTTTCAGCCCCTCTGTTTCTCGCCCTCTGTTTCAGCCCCTCTGTTTCAGCCCCTCTGTTTCAGCCACTCTGTTTCTCGCCCTCTGTTTCAGCCTCTCTGTTTCTTGCCCTCTGTTTCAGCCCCTCTGTTTCAGCCCCACTGTTTCTCGCCCTCTGTTTCTGCCCCTCTGTTTCTCGCCCTCTGTTTCAGCCCCTCTATTTCTCGCCTTCTGTTTCAGCCCCTCTGATTCAGGCCCTCTGTTTCAGCCCCTCTGATTCAGCCCCTCTGATTCAGCCCCTCTGTTTCTCGCCCTCTGTTTCAGCCCCTCTGTTTCAGCCCCTCTGTTTCAGCCCCTCTGTTTCTCGCCCTCTGTTTCAGCCCCTCTGTTTCTTGCCCTCTCTTTCAGCCCCTCTGTTTCAGCCCCACTGTTTCTCGCTCTCTGTTTCTGCCCCTCTGTTTCTCGCCCTCTGTTTCAGCCCCTCTGTTTCAGCCCTTCTGTTTCAGCCACTCGGTTTCAGCCCCTCTGTTTCTCGCCCTCTGTTTCAGCCCCTCTGATTCAGCCCCTCTGTTTCAGCCCCTCTGAATCAGTCCCTCTGTTTGAGCCCCTCTGTTTCAGCCCCTCTGTTTCTCGCCCTCTGTTTCAGCCCCTCTGTTTCTCACCCTGTGTTTCAGCACCTCTGTTTCAGCCCCTCTGTTTCTCGCCCTCTGTTTCAGCCCCTCTGATTCAGCCCCTCTGTTTCTCGCCCTCTGTTTCAGCCCCTCTGTTTCTCGCCATCTGTTTCAGCCCCTCTGTTTCTCGCCCTCTGTTTCAGCCCCTCTGTTTCAGCCCCTCTGTTTCAGCCCCTCTGTTTCTCGCCCTCTGTTTCAGCCCCTCTGTTTCAGCCACTCTGTTTCTCGCCCTCTGTTTCAGCCCCTGTGTTTCAACCCCTCTGATTCAGCCCCTCTGTTTCAGCCCCTCTGTTTCTCGCCCTCTGTTTCAGCCCCTCTGATTCAGCCCGTCTGTTTCAGCCCCTCTGATTCAGCCCCTCTGTTTCAGCCCCTCTATTTCAGCCCCTCTGTTTCAGCCCCTCTGTTTCAGGCTCTCTGTTTCAGCCCATCGGTTTCAGCCCCTCTGTTTCAGCCCCTCTGTTTCAGCCCCTCTGATTCAGTACCTTGGATTCTCGCCCTCTGATTCAGCCCTTCTGTTTCAGCACCTCTGATTCAGCCCGTCTGATTCAGCCCCTCTGTTTCTCGCCCTCTGTTTCAGCCCCTCTGATTCAGCCCCTCTGTTTCTCGCCCTCTGTTTCTGCCCCTCTGTTTCAGCCCCACTGTTTCAGCCCCTCTGTTTCTTGCTCTCTGTTTCAGCCCCTCTGTTTCAGCCCCTCTGTTTCAGCCCCTCCGATTCAGCCCCTCTGTTTCAGCCCCTCTGGTTCAGCCCCTCTGTTTCAGCCCCTCTGTTTCTCGCCCTTTGTTTCACCCCTCTGTTTGTCGCCCTCTGTTTCAGCCCCTCTGTTTCTCGCCCTCTGTTTCAGCCCCTCTGATTCAGCCCCTCTGTTTCTCACCCTCTGTTTCAGCACCTCTGTTTCAGCCCCTCTGTTTCTCGCCCTCTGTTTCATCCCCTCTGTTTCTCGCCCTCTGTTTCAGCCCCTCTGATTCAGCCCCTCTGTTTCTCGCCCTCTGTTTCAGCGCCTCTGTTTCTCGCCATCTGTTTCAGCCCCTCTGTTTCTCGCCCTCTGTTTCAGCCCCTCTGTTTCGCACTCTCTGTTTCAGCCCCTGTTTCAGCCCCTCTGTTTCTCGCCCTCTGTTTCAGTCCCTCTGTTTCAGTCCCTCTGTTTCTCGCCCTCTGTTTCTCGCCCTCTGTTTCTGCCCCTCTGTTTCTCACCCTCTGTTTCAGCCCCTCTGCTTCTCGCCTTCTGTTTCAGCCCCTCTGATTCAGGCCCTCTGTTTCAGCCCCTCTGATTCAGCCCATCTGATTCAGCCATCTGTTTCAGCCCCTCTATTTCAGCCCCTCTGTTTCAGCCCCTCTGTTTCTCGCCCTCTGTTTCAGCCCCTCTGTTTCGCACTCTCTGTTTCAGCCCCTGTTTCAGCCCCTCTGTTTCTCGCCCTCTGTTTCAGTCCCTCTGTTTCAGTCCCTCTGTTTCTCGCCCTCTGTTTCTCGCCCTCTGTTTCTGCCCCTCTGTTTCTCACCCTCTGTTTCAGCCCCTCTGCTTCTCGCCTTCTGTTTCAGCCCCTCTGATTCAGGCCCTCTGTTTCAGCCCCTCTGATTCAGCCCATCTGATTCAGCCATCTGTTTCAGCCCCTCTATTTCAGCCCCTCTGTTTCAGCCCCTCTGTTTCAGGCTCTCTGTTTCAGCCCGTCGGTTTCAGCCCCTCTGTTTCAGCCCCTCTGTTTCAGCCCCTCTGATTCAGTACCTTGGTTTCTCGCCCTCTGATTCAGCCCCTCTGTTTCAGCACCTCTGATTCAGCCCGTCTGATTCAGCCCCTCTGTTTCTCATCCTCTGTTTCAGCCCCTCTGATTCAGCCCCTCTGTTTCTCGCCCTCTGTTTCTGCCCCTCTGTTTCAGCCCCACTGTTTCAGCCCCTCTGTTTCTTGCCCTCTGTTTCAGCCCCTCTGTTTCAGCCCCTCTGTTTCAGCCCCTCCGATTCAGCCCCTCTGTTTCAGCCCCTCTGGTTCAGCCCCTCTGTTTCAGCCCCTCTGTTTCTCGCCCTTTGTTTCACCCCTCTGTTTGTCGCCCTCTGTTTCAGCCCCTCTGTTTCTCGCCCTCTGTTTCAGCCCCTCTGATTCAGCCCCTCTGTTTCTCACCCTCTGCTTCAGCACCTCTGTTTCAGCCCCTCTGTTTCTCGCCCTTTGTTTCAGCCCCTCTGTTTCTCGCCCTCTGTTTCAGCCCCTCTGTTTCAGCCCCTCTGTTTCAGCCACTCTGTTTCTCGCCCTCTGTTTCAGCCCCTCTGTTTCTTGCCCTCTGTTTCAGCCCCTCTGTTTCAGCCCCACTGTTTCTCGCCCTCTGTTTCTGCCCCTCTGTTTCTCGCCCTCTGTTTCAGCCCCTCTATTTCTCGCCTTCTGTTTCAGCCCCTCTGATTCAGGCCCTCTGTTTCAGCCCCTCTGATTCAGCCCCTCTGATTCAGCCCCTCTGTTTCTCGCCCTCTGTTTCAGCCCCTCTGTTTCAGCCCCTCTGTTTCAGCCCCTCTGTTTCTCGCCCTCTGTTTCAGCCCCTCTGTTTCTTGCCCTCTCTTTCAGCCCCTCTGTTTCAGCCCCACTGTTTCTCGCTCTCTGTTTCTGCCCCTCTGTTTCTCGCCCTCTGTTTCAGCCCCTCTGTTTCAGCCCTTCTGTTTCAGCCACTCGGTTTCAGCCCCTCTGTTTCTCGCCCTCTGTTTCAGCCCCTCTGATTCAGCCCCTCTGTTTCAGCCCCTCTGAATCAGTCCCTCTGTTTCAGCCCCTCTGTTTCAGCCCCTCTGTTTCTCGCCCTCTGTTTCAGCCCCTCTGTATCTCACCCTGTGTTTCAGCACCTCTGTTTCAGCCCCTCTGTTTCTCGCCCTCTGTTTCAGCCCCTCTGATTCAGCCCCTCTGTTTCTCGCCCTCTGTTTCAGCCCCTCTGTTTCTCGCCATCTGTTTCAGCCCCTCTGTTTCTCGCCCTCTGTTTCAGCCCCTCTGTTTCAGCCCCTCTGTTTCAGCCCCTCTGTTTCTCGCCCTCTGTTTCAGCCCCTCTGTTTCTCGCCCTCTGTTTCAGCCACTCTGTTTCTCGCCCTCTGTTTCAGACCCTGTGTTTCAACCCCTCTGATTCAGCCCCTCTGTTTCAGCCCCTCTGTTTCTCGCCCTCTATTTCAGCCCCTCTGATTCAGCCCGTCTGTTTCAGCCCCTCTGATTCAGCCCCTCTGTTTCAGCCCCTCTATTTCAGCCCCTCTGTTTCAGCCCCTCTGTTTCAGGCTCTCTGTTTCAGCCCGTCGGTTTCAGCCCCTCTGTTTCAGCCCCTCTGTTTCAGCCCCTCTGATTCAGTACCTTGGTTTCTCGCCCTCTGATTCAGCCCCTCTGTTTCAGCACCTCTGATTCAGCCCGTCTGATTCAGCCCCTCTGTTTCTCGCCCTCTGTTTCAGCCCCTCTGATTCAGCCCCTCTGTTTCTCGCCCTCTGTTTCTGCCCCTCTGTTTCAGCCCCACTGTTTCAGCCCCTCTGTTTCTTGCTCTCTGTTTCAGCCCCTCTGTTTCAGCCCCTCTGTTTCAGCCCCTCCGATTCAGCCCCTCTGTTTCAGCCCCTCTGGTTCAGCCCCTCTGTTTCAGCCCCTCTGTTTCTCGCCCTTTGTTTCACCCCTCTGTTTGTCGCCCTCTGTTTCAGCCCCTCTGTTTCTCGCCCTCTGTTTCAGCCCCTCTGATTCAGCCCCTCTGTTTCTCACCCTCTGTTTCAGCACCTCTGTTTCAGCCCCTCTGTTTCTCGCCCTCTGTTTCAGCCCCTCTGATTCAGCCCCTCTGTTTCTCGCCCTCTGTTTCAGCGCCTCTGTTTCTCGCCATCTGTTTCAGCCCCTCTGTTTCTCGCCCTCTGTTTCAGCCCCTCTGTTTCGCACTCTCTGTTTCAGCCCCTGTTTCAGCCCCTCTGTTTCTCGCCCTCTGTTTCAGTCCCTCTGTTTCAGTCCCTCTGTTTCTCGCCCTCTGTTTCTCGCCCTCTGTTTCTGCCCCTCTGTTTCTCACCCTCTGGTTCAGCCCCTCTGTTTCTCGCCTTCTGTTTCAGCCCCTCTGATTCAGGCCCTCTGTTTCAGCCCCTCTGATTCAGCCCCTCTGATTCAGCCCCTCTGTTTCTCGCCCTCTGTTTCAGCCCCTCTGTTTTAGCCCATCTGTTTCAGCCACTCGGTTTCAGCCCCTCTGTTTCTTGCCCTCTGTTTCAGCCCCTCTGTTTCTCGCCCTCTGTTTCAGCCCCTCTGTTTCCCCCCCTCTGTTTCAGCCCCTCTGTTTCGCACTCTCTGTTTCAGCCCCTCTGTTTCAGCCCCTCTGTTTCTCGCCCTCTGTTTCTGCTCCTCTGTTTCTCGCCCTCTGTTTCAGCCCCTCTGTTTCTCGCCCTCTGTTTCAGCCCCTCTGATTCAGCCCCTCTGTTTCAGCCCCTCTGAATCAGTCCCTCTGTTTCAGCCCCTCTGTTTCAGCCCCTCTGTTTCTCGCCCTCTGTTTCAGCCCCTCTGTTTCTCACCCTCTGTTTCAGCACCTCTGTTTCAGCCCCTCTGTTTCTCGCCCTCTGTTTCATCCCCTCTGTTTCTCGCCCTCTGTTTCAGCCCCTCTGATTCAGCCCCTCTGTTTCTCGCCCTCTGTTTCAGCGCCTCTGTTTCTCGCCATCTGTTTCAGCCCCTCTGTTTCTCGCCCTCTGTTTCAGCCCCTCTGTTTCAGCCCCTCTGATTCAGCCCCTCTGTTTCTCGCCCTCTGTTTCTGCCCCTCTGTTTCAGCCCCACTGTTTCAGCCCCTCTGTTTCTTGCCCTCTGTTTCAGCCCCTCTGTTTCAGCCCCTCTGTTTCAGCCCCTCTGATTCAGCCCCTCTGTTTCAGCCCCTCTGGTTCAGCCCCTCTGTTTCAGCCCCTCTGTTTCTCGCCCATTGTTTCACCCCTCTGTTTGTCGCCCTCTGTTTCAGCCCCTCTGTTTCTCGCCCTCTGTTTCAGCCCCTCTGTTTCAGCCCCTCTGTTTCAGCCCCTCTGTTTCTCGCCCTCTGTTTCAGCCCCTCTGTTTCTTGCCCTCTGTTTCAGCCCCTCTGTTTCAGCCCCTCTGTTTCTCGCCCTCTGTTTCTGGCCCTCTGTTTCTCGCCCTCTGTTTCAGCCCCTCTGTATTTCGCCGTCTGTTTCAGCCCCTCTGATTCAGCCCCTCTGTTTCTCACTCTCTGTTTCAGCACCTCTGTTTCAGCCCCTCTGTTTCTCGCCCTCTGTTTCATCCCCTCTGTTTCTCGCCCTCTGTTTCAGCCCCTCTGATTCAGCCCCTCTGTTTCTCGCCCTCTGTTTCAGCGCCTCTGTTTCTCGCCATCTGTTTCAGCCCCTCTGTTTCTCGCCCTCTGTTTCAGCCCCTCTGTTTCGCACTCTCTGTTTCAGCCCCTGTTTCAGCCCCTCTGTTTCTCGCCCTCTGTTTCAGTCCCTCTGTTTCAGTCCCTCTGTTTCTCGCCCTCTGTTTCTCGCCCTCTGTTTCTGCCCCTCTGTTTCTCACCCTCTGTTTCAGCCCCTCTGTTTCTCGCCTTCTGTTTCAGCCCCTCTGATTCAGGCCCTCTGTTTCAGCCCCTCTGATTCAGCCCCTCTGATTCAGCCCCTCTGTTTCTCGCCCTCTGTTTCAGCCCCTCTGTTTCAGCCCATCTGTTTCAGCCACTCGGTTTCAGCCCCTCTGTTTCTTGCCCTCTGTTTCAGCCCCTCTGTTTCTCGCCCTCTGTTTCAGCCCCTCTGTTTCTCGCCCTCTGTTTCAGCCCCTCTGTTTCGCACTCTCTGTTTCAGCCCCTCTGTTTCAGCCCCTCTGTTTCTCGCCCTCTGTTTCTGCTCCTCTGTTTCTCGCCCTCTGTTTCAGCCCCTCTGTTTCTCGCCCTCTGTTTCAGCCCCTCTGATTCAGCCCCTCTGTTTCAGCCCCTCTGAATCAGTCCCTCTGTTTCAGCCCCTCTGTTTCAGCCCCTCTGTTTCTCGCCCTCTGTTTCAGCCCCTCTGTTTCTCACCCTCTGTTTCAGCACCTCTGTTTCAGCCCCTCTGTTTCTCGCCCTCTGTTTCATCCCCTCTGTTTCTCGCCCTCTGTTTCAGCCCCTCTGTTTCGCACTCTCTGTTTCAGCCCCTGTTTCAGCCCCTCTGTTTCTCGCCCTCTGTTTCAGTCCCTCTGTTTCAGTCCCTCTGTTTCTCGCCCTCTGTTTCTCGCCCTCTGTTTCTGCCCCTCTGTTTCTCACCCTCTGTTTCAGCCCCTCTGTTTCTCGCCTTCTGTTTCAGCCCCTCTGATTCAGGCCCTCTGTTTCAGCCCCTCTGATTCAGCCCCTCTGTTTCAGCCCCTCTGTTTCTCGCCCTCTGTTTCAGCCCCTCTGTTTTAGCCCATCTGTTTCAGCCACTCGGTTTCAGCCCCTCTGTTTCTTGCCCTCTGTTTCAGCCCCTCTGTTTCTCGCCCTCTGTTTCAGCCCCTCTGTTTCCCCCCCTCTGTTTCAGCCCCTCTGTTTCGCACTCTCTGTTTCAGCCCCTCTGTTTCAGCCCCTCTGTTTCTCGCCCTCTGTTTCTGCTCCTCTGTTTCTCGCCCTCTGTTTCAGCCCCTCTGTTTCTCGCCCTCTGTTTCAGCCCCTCTGATTCAGCCCCTCTGTTTCAGCCCCTCTGAATCAGTCCCTCTGTTTCAGCCCCTCTGTTTCAGCCCCTCTGTTTCTCGCCCTCTGTTTCAGCCCCTCTGTTTCTCACCCTCTGTTTCAGCACCTCTGTTTCAGCCCCTCTGTTTCTCGCCCTCTGTTTCATCCCCTCTGTTTCTCGCCCTCTGTTTCAGCCCCTCTGATTCAGCCCCTCTGTTTCTCGCCCTCTGTTTCAGCGCCTCTGTTTCTCGACATCTGTTTCAGCCCCTCTGTTTCTCGCCCTCTGTTTCAGCCCCTCTGTTTCAGCCCCTCTGATTCAGCCCCTCTGTTTCTCGCCCTCTGTTTCTGCCCCTCTGTTTCAGCCCCACTGTTTCAGCCCCTCTGTTTCTTGCCCTCTGTTTCAGCCCCTCTGTTTCAGCCCCTCTGTTTCAGCCCCTCTGATTCAGCCCCTCTGTTTCAGCCCCTCTGGTTCAGCCCCTCTGTTTCAGCCCCTCTGTTTCTCGCCATTTGTTTCACCCCTCTGTTTGTCGCCCTCTGTTTCAGCCCCTCTGTTTCTCGCCCTCTATTTCAGCCCCTCTGTTTCAGCCCCTCTGTTTCAGCCCCTCTGTTTCTCGCCCTCTGTTTCAGCCCCTCTGTTTCTTGCCCTCTGTTTCAGCCCCTCTGTTTCAGCCCCTCTGTTTCTCGCCCTCTGTTTCTGGCCCTCTGTTTCTCGCCCTCTGTTTCAGCCCCTCTGTATTTCGCCGTCTGTTTCAGCCCCTCTGATTCAGCCCCTCTGTTTCTCACCCTCTGTTTCAGCACCTCTGTTTCAGCCCCTCTGTTTCTCGCCCTCTGTTTCATCCCCTCTGTTTCTCGCCCTCTGTTTCAGCCCCTCTGATTCAGCCCCTCTGTTTCTCGCCCTCTGTTTCAGCGCCTCTGTTTCTCGCCATCTGTTTCAGCCCCTCTGTTTCTCGCCCTCTGTTTCAGCCCCTCTGTTTCGCACTCTCTGTTTCAGCCCCTGTTTCAGCCCCTCTGTTTCTCGCCCTCTGTTTCAGTCCCTCTGTTTCAGTCCCTCTGTTTCTCGCCCTCTGTTTCTCGCCCTCTGTTTCTGCCCCTCTGTTTCTCACCCTCTGTTTCAGCCCCTCTGTTTCTCGCCTTCTGTTTCAGCCCCTCTGATTCAGGCCCTCTGTTTCAGCCCCTCTGATTCAGCCCCTCTGATTCAGCCCCTCTGTTTCTCGCCCTCTGTTTCAGCCCCTCTGTTTCAGCTCATCTGTTTCAGCCACTCGGTTTCAGCCCCTCTGTTTCTTGCCCTCTGTTTCAGCCCCTCTGTTTCTCGCCCTCTGTTTCAGCCCCTCTGTTTCTCGCCCTCTGTTTCAGCCCCTCTGTTTCGCACTCTCTGTTTCAGCCCCTCTGTTTCAGCCCCTCTGTTTCTCGCCCTCTGTTTCTGCTCCTCTGTTTCTCGCCCTCTGTTTCAGCCCCTCTGTTTCTCGCCCTCTGTTTCAGCCCCTCTGATTCAGCCCCTCTGTTTCAGCCCCTCTGAATCAGTCCCTCTGTTTCAGCCCCTCTGTTTCAGCCCCTCTGTTTCTCGCCCTCTGTTTCAGCCCCTCTGTTTCTCACCCTCTGTTTCAGCACCTCTGTTTCAGCCCCTCTGTTTCTCGCCCTCTGTTTCATCCCCTCTGTTTCTCGCCCTCTGTTTCAGCCCCTCTGATTCAGCCCCTCTGTTTCTCGCCCTCTGTTTCAGCGCCTCTGTTTCTCGCCATCTGTTTCAGCCCCTCTGTTTCTCGCCCTCTGTTTCAGCCCCTCTGTTTCAGCCCCTCTGTTTCAGCCCCTCTGTTTCTCGCCCTCTGTATCAGCCCCTCTGTTTCTCGCCTTCTGTTTCAGCCTCTCTGTTTCTCGCCCTCTGTTTCAGCCCCTCTGTTTCAACCCCTCTGATTCAGCCCCTCTGGTTCAGCCCCTCTGTTTCTCGCCCTCTGTTTCAGCCCCTCTGATTCAGCCCCTCTGTTTCAGCCCCTCTGATTCAGCCCCTCTGTTTCAGACCCTCTATTTCAGCCCCTCTGTTTCAGCCACTCTGTTTCAGGCTTTCTGTTTCAGCCCCTCTGTTTCAGCCCCTCTGTTTCAGCCCCTCTGTTTCAGCCCCTCTGATTCAGTACCTTAGTTTCTCGCCCTCTGTTTCAGCCCCTCTGTTTCTCGCCCTCTGTTTCAGTCCCTCTGTTTCAGCCCCTCTGTTTCAGCCCCTCTGTTTCTCGCCCTCTGTTTCAGCCCCTCTGTTTCAGCCCTTCTGTTTCAGCCACTCGGTTTCAGCCCCTCTGTTTCTCGCCCTCTGTTTCAGCCCCTCTGATTCAGCCCCTCTGTTTCAGCCCCTCTGAATCAGTCCCTCTGTTTCAGCCCCTCTGTTTCAGCCCCTCTGTTTCTCGCCCTCTGTTTCAGCCCCTCTGTTTCTCACCCTCTGTTTCAGCTCCTCTGTTTCAGCCCCTCTGTTTCAGCCCCTCTGTTTCAGCCCCTCTGTTTCAGCCCCTCCGATTCAGCCCCTCTGTTTCAGACCCTCTGGTTCAGCCCCTCTGTTTCAGCCCCTCTGTTTCTCGCCCTCTGTTTCAGCCCCTCTGTTTCTCGCCCTCTGTTTCAGTCCCTCTGTTTCAGCCCCTCTGTTTCAGCCCCTCTGTTTCAGGCTCTCTGTTTCAGCCCGTCGGTTTCAGCCCCTCTGTTTCAGCCCCTCTGTTTCAGCCCCTCTGATTCAGTACCTTGGTTTCTCGCCCTCTGATTCAGCCCCTCTGTTTCAGCACCTCTGATTCAGCCCGTCTGATTCAGCCCCTCTGTTTCTCGCCCTCTGTTTCAGCCCCTCTGATTCAGCCCCTCAGTTTCTCGCCCTCTGTTTCTGCCCCTCTGTTTCAGCCCCACTGTTTCAGCCCCTCTGTTTCTTGCCCTCTGTTTCAGCCCCTCTGTTTCAGCCCCTCTGTTTCAGCCCCTCCGATTCAGCCCCTCTGTTTCAGCCCCTCTGGTTCAGCCCCTCTGTTTCAGCCCCTCTGTTTCTCGCCCTTTGTTTCACCCCTCTGTTTGTCGCCCTCTGTTTCAGCCCCTCTGTTTCTCGCCCTCTGTTTCAGCCCCTCTGATTCAGCCCCTCTGTTTCTCACCCTCTGTTTCAGCACCTCTGTTTCAGCCCCTCTGTTTCTCGCCCTCTGTTTCATCCCCTCTGTTTCTCGCCCTCTGTTTCAGCCCCTCTGATTCAGCCCCTCTGTTTCTCGCCCTCTGTTTCAGCGCCTCTGTTTCTCGCCATCTGTTTCAGCCCCTCTGTTTCTCGCCCTCTGTTTCAGCCCCTCTGTTTCGCACTCTCTGTTTCAGCCCCTGTTTCAGTCCCTCTGTTTCAGTCCCTCTGTTTCTCGCCCTCTGTTTCTCGCCCTCTGTTTCTGCCCCTCTGTTTCTCACCCTCTGTTTCAGCCCCTCTGTTTCTCGCCTTCTGTTTCAGCCCCTCTGATTCAGGCCCTCTGTTTCAGCCCCTCTGATTCAGCCCCTCTGATTCAGCCCCTCTGTTTCTCGCCCTCTGTTTCAGCCCCTCTGTTTCAGCCCATCTGTTTCAGCCACTCGGTTTCAGCCCCTCTGTTTCTTGCCCTCTGTTTCAGCCCCTCTGTTTCTCGCCCTCTGTTTCAGCCCCTCTGTTTCTCGCCCTCTGTTTCAGCCCCTCTGTTTCGCACTCTCTGTTTCAGCCCCTCTGTTTCAGCCCCTCTGTTTCTTGCCCTCTGTTTCTGCTCCTCTGTTTCTCGCCCTCTGTTTCAGCCCCTCTGTTTCTCGCCCTCTGTTTCAGCCCCTCTGATTCAGCCCCTCTGTTTCAGCCCCTCTGAATCAGTCCCTCTGTTTCAGCCCCTCTGTTTCAGCCCCTCTGTTTCTCGCCCTCTGTTTCAGCCCCTCTGTTTCTCACCCTCTGTTTCAGCACCTCTGTTTCAGCCCCTCTGTTTCTCGCCCTCTGTTTCATCCCCTCTGTTTCTCGCCCTCTGTTTCAGCCCCTCTGATTCAGCCCCTCTGTTTCTCGCCCTCTGTTTCAGCGCCTCTGTTTCTCGCCATCTGTTTCAGCCCCTCTGTTTCTCGCCCTCTGTTTCAGCCCCTCTGTTTCAGCCCCTCTGATTCAGCCCCTCTGTTTCTCGCCCTCGGTTTCTGCCCCTCTGTTTCAGCCCCACTGTTTCAGCCCCTCTGTTTCTTGCCCTCTGTTTCAGCCCCTCTGTTTCAGCCCCTCTGTTTCAGCCCCTCTGATTCAGCCCCTCTGTTTCAGCCCCTCTGTTTCTCGCCCTTTGTTTCACCCCTCTGTTTGTCGCCCTCTGTTTCAGCCCCTCTGTTTCTCGCCCTCTGTTTCAGCCCCTCTGTTTCAGCCCCTCTGTTTCAGCCCCTCTGTTTCTCGCCCTCTGTTTCAGCCCCTCTGTTTCTTGCACTCTGTTTCATCCCCTCTGTTTCAGCCCCTCTGTATTTCGCCGTCTGTTTCAGCCCCTCTGATTCAGCCCCTCTGTTTCTCACCCTCTGTTTCAGCACCTCTGTTTCAGCCCCTCTGTTTCTCGCCCTCTGTTTCATCCCCTCTGTTTCTCGCCCTCTGTTTCAGTCCCTCTGATTCAGCCCCTCTGTTTCTCGCCCTCTGTTTCAGCGCCTCTGTTTCTCGCCATCTGTTTCAGCCCCTCTGTTTCTCGCCCTCTGTTTCAGCCCCTCTGTTTCGCACTCTCTGTTTCAGCCCCTGTTTCAGCCCCTCTGTTTCTCGCCCTCTGTTTCAGTCCCTCTGTTTCAGTCCCTCTGTTTCTCGCCCTCTGTTTCTCGCCCTCTGTTTCTGCCCCTCTGTTTCTCACCCTCTGTTTCAGCCCGTCTGTTTCTCGCCTTCTGTTTCAGCCCCTCTGATTCAGGCCCTCTGTTTCAGCCCCTCTGATTCAGCCCCTCTGATTCAGCCCCTCTGTTTCTCGCCCTCTGTTTCAGCCCCTCTGTTTCAGCCCATCTGTTTCAGCCACTCGGTTTCAGCCCCTCTGTTTCTTGCCCTCTGTTTCAGCCCCTCTGTTTCTCGCCCTCTGTTTCAGCCCCTCTGTTTCTCGCCCTCTGTTTCAGCCCCTCTGTTTCGCACTCTCTGATTCAGCCCCTCTGTTTCAGCCCCTCTGTTTCTCGCCCTCTGTTTCTGCTCCTCTGTTTCTCGCCCTCTGTTTCAGCCCCTCTGTTTCTCGCCCTCTGTTTCAGCCCCTCTGATTCAGCCCCTCTGTTTCAGCCCCTCTGAATCAGTCCCTCTGTTTCAGCCCCTCTGTTTCAGCCCCTCTGTTTCTCGCCCTCTGTTTCAGCCCCTCTGTTTCTCACCCTCTGTTTCAGCACCTCTGTTTCAGCCCCTCTGTTTCTCGCCCTCTGTTTCATCCCCTCTGTTTCTCGCCCTCTGTTTCAGCCCCTCTGATTCAGCCCCTCTGTTTCTCGCCCTCTGTTTCAGCGCCTCTGTTTCTCGCCATCTGTTGCAGCCCCTCTGTTTCTCGCCCTCTGTTTCAGCCCCTCTGTTTCAGCCCCTCTGTTTCAGCCCCTCTGTTTCTCGCCCTCTGTATCAGCCCCTCTGTTTCTCGCCTTCTGTTTCAGCCTCTCTGTTTCTCGCCCTCTGTTTCAGCCCCTCTGTTTCAACCCCTCTGATTCAGCCCCTCTGGTTCAGCCCCTCTGTTTCTCGCCCTCTGTTTCAGCCCCTCTGATTCAGCCCCTCTGTTTCAGCCCCTCTGATTCAGCCCCTCTGTTTCAGACCCTCTATTTCAGCCCCTCTGTTTCAGCCACTCTGTTTCAGGCTCTCTGTTTCAGCCCCTCTGTTTCAGCCCCTCTGTTTCAGCCCCTCTGTTTCAGCCCCTCTGATTCAGTACCTTAGTTTCTCGCCCTCTGTTTCAGCCCCTCTGTTTCAGCCCCTCTGTTTCTCGCCCTCTGTTTCAGTCCCTCTGTTTCAGCCCCTCTGTTTCAGCCCCTCTGTTTCTCGCCCTCTGTTTCAGCCCCTCTGTTTCAGCCCTTCTGTTTCAGCCACTCGGTTTCAGCCCCTCTGTTTCTCGCCCTATGTTTCAGCCCCTCTGATTCAGCCCCTCTGTTTCAGCCTCTCTGATTCAGCCCCTCTTTTTCAGCCCCTCTGTTTCAGCCCCTCTGTTTCATCCCCTCTGTTTCTTACCCTCTGTTTCTCACCCTCTGTTTCTCGCACTCTGTTTCAGCCTGTCTGAATCAGCCCCTCTGATTCAGCCCCTCTGTTTCAGCCCCTCTGTTTCAGCCCCTCTGTTTCTCGCCCTCTGTTTCAGCCCCTCTGTTTCTCACCCTCTGTTTCTCGCCCTCTGTTTCAGCCCCTCTGTTTCTCTCCCTCTGTTTCAGCCTCTCTGTTTCAGCACCTCTGTTTCTCGCCCTCTGTTTCAGCCCCTCTGTTTCTCGCCCTCTGTTTCAGCTCCTCTGTTTCTCGCCCACTGTTTCAGCCCCTCTGTTTCAGCCCCTCTATTTCAGCCCCTCGGTTTCAGCCCCTCTGTTTCTCGCCCTCTGTTTCATCCCTCTGTTTCTCGCCCTCTGTTTCAGCCCCTCTGTTTCAGCCCCTCTGTTTCTCGCCCTCTGTTTCAGCCCCTCTGTTTCTCGCCCTCTGTTTCAGCCCCTCTGTTTCTCGCCCTCTGTTTCAGCCCGTCTGTTTTTGGCCTCTGTTTCAGCCCCTCTGTGTCAGCCCCGCTGTTTCAGCCCCTCTGTTTCTCGCCCTCTGTTTCAGCCCCTCTGTTTCAGCCCCTCTGATTCAGCCCCTCAGTTTCAGCCCCTCTGAATCAGCCCCTCTGTTTCTCGCCCTCTGTTTCAGCCCCTCTATTTCAGCCCCTCTGATTCAGCCCCTCTGATTCAGCCCCTCTGTTTCTCGCCCTCTGTTTCATCCCCTCTGTTTCTCGCCCTCTGTTTCAGCCCCTCTGTTTCAGCCCCTCTATTTCAGCCCCTCTGATTCAGCCCCTCTGATTCAGCCCCTCTGTTTCTCGCCCTCTGTTTCAGCCCCTCTGTTTCTCGCCCTCTGTTTCAGCCCCTCTGATTCAGCCCCTCTGTTTCTCGCCCTCTGAATCAGCCCCTCTGTTTCTCGCCCTCTGTTTCAGCCCCTCTGTTTCAGCCCTTCTGTTTCAGCCCCTCTGTTTCAGCCCCTCTGTTTCTCGCCCTCTGTTTCAGCCCCTCTGTTTCTCGCCCTCTGTTTCAGCCCCTCTGTTTCAGCCCCTCTGTTTCAGCCCCTCTGTATCAGCCCCTCTGTTTCTCGCCCTCTGTTTCAGCCCCTCTGTTTCAGCCCCTCTGATTCAGCCCCTCTGTTTCAGCCCCTCTGAATCAGCCCCTCTGTTTCTCGCCCTCTGTTTCAGCCCCTCTATTTCACCCCCTCTGATTCAGCCCCTCTGATTCAGCCCCTCTGTTTCTCGCCATCTGTTTCAGCCCCTCTGTTTCAGCCCTTCTGTTTCAGCCCCTCTGTTTCAGCCCCTCTGTTTCTCATCCCTGTGTTTCATCCCCTCTGTTTCTCGCCCTCTGTTTCTGCCCCTCTGTTTCTCGCCCTCTGTTTCAGCCCCTCTGTTTCAGCCCCTCTGTTTCTCGCCCTCTGTTTCAGCCCCTCTGTTTCTCGCCCTCTGTTTCAGCCCCTCTGTTTCTCGCCCTCTGTTTCAGCCCCTCTTTTTCTCGCCCTCTGTTTCAGCCCATCTATTTCTCGCCCTCTGTTTCAGCCCGTCTGTTTCAGCCCTTCTGTTTCAGCCCCTCTGTTTCAGCCCCTCTGTTTCTCGCCCTGTGTTTCAGCCCCTCTGTTTCTTGCCCTCTGTTTCAGCCCCTCTGTTTCTCGCCCTCTGTTTCAGTCCCTCTGTTTCTCGCCCTCTGTTTCTCGCCCTCTGTTTCAGCCCCTCTGTTTCTCGCCCTCTGTTTCATCCCCTCTGTTTCTCGCCCTCTGTTTCAGCCCCTCTGTTTCAGCCCCTCTGTTTCAGCCCCTCTGTTTCAACCCCTCTGTTTCAGCCCCTCTGTTTCTCGCCCTGTGTTTCAGCCCCTCTGTTTCTTGCCCTCTGTTTCAGCCCCTCTGTTTCTCGCCCTCTGTTTCAGCCCATCTATTTCTCGCCCTCTGTTTCAGCCCGTCTGTTTCAGCCCTTCTGTTTCAGCCCCTCTGTTTCAGCCCCTCTGTTTCTCGCACTGTGTTTCATCCCCTCTGTTTCTTGCCCTCTGTTTCAGCCCCTCTGTTTCTCGCCCTCTGTTTCAGTCCCTCTGTTTCTCGCCCTCTGTTTCTCGCCCTCTGTTTCAGCCACTCTGTTTCTCGCCCTCTGTTTCATCCCCTCTGTTTCTCGCCCTCTGTTTCAGCCCCTCTGTTTCAGCCCCTCTGTTTCAGCCCCTCTGTTTCTCGCCCTCTGTTTCAGCCCCTCTGTTTCTCGCCCTCTGTTTCAGCCCATCTATTTCTCGCCCTCTGTTTCAGCCCCTCTGTTTAAGCCCTTCTGTTTCAGCCCCTCTGTTTCAGCCCCTCTGTTTATCGCCCTGTGTTTCAGCCCCTCTGTTTCTTGCCCTCTGTTTCAGCCCCTCTGTTTCTCGCCCTCTGTTTCAGCCCATCTATTTCTCGCCCTCTGTTTCAGCCCGTCTGTTTCAACCCTTCTGTTTCAGCCCCTCTGGTTCAGCCCCTCTGTTTCTCGCCCTGTGTTTCAGCCCCTCTGTTTCTTGACCTCTGTTTCAGCCCCTCTGTTTCTCGCCCTCTGTTTCAGTCCCTCTGTTTCTCGCCCTCTGTTTCTCGCCCTCTGTTTCAGCCCCTCTGTTTCTCGCCCTCTGTTTCATCCCCTCTGTTCCTCGCCCTCTGTTTCAGCCCCTCTGTTTCTCGCCCTCTGTTTCAGCCCCTCTGTTTCAGCCCCTCTGTTTCAGCCCCGGTGTTTCAGCCCCTCTGTTTCTCGCCCACTGTTTCAGCCCCTCTGTTTCTCGCCCTCTGTTTCGGCCCCTCTGATTCTCGCCCTCTGTTTCAGCCCCTCTGATTCAGCCCCTCTGTTTCAGCCTCTCTGATTCAGCCCCTCTGTTTCAGCCCCTCTGTTTCAGCCCCTCTGTTTCATCCCCTCTGTTTCTTACCCTCTGTTTCTCACCCTCTGTTTCTCGCACTCTGTTTCAGCCCGTCTGAATCAGCCCCTCTGATTCAGCCCCTCTGTTTCAGCCCCTCTGTTTCAGCCCCTCTGTTTCTCGCCCTCTGTTTCAGCCCCTCTGTCTCTCACCCTCTGTTTCTCGCCCTCTGTTTCAGCCCCTCTGTTTCTCTCCCTCTGTTTCAGCCTCTCTGTTTCAGCACCTCTGTTTCTCGCCCTCTGTTTCAGCCCCTCTGTTTCTCGCCCTCTGTTTCAGCTCCTCTGTTTCTCGCCCACTGTTTCAGCCCCTCTGTTTCAGCCCCTCTATTTCAGCCCCTCGGTTTCAGCCCCTCTGTTTCTCGCCCTCTGTTTCATCCCTCTGTTTCTCGCCCTCTGTTTCAGCCCCTCTGTTTCAGCCCCTCTGTTTCTCGCCCTCTGTTTCAGCCCCTCTGTTTCTCGCCCTCTGTTTCAGCCCCTCTGTTTCAGCCCCTCTGATTCAGCCCCTCTGTTTCAGCCCCTCTGAATCAGCCCCTCTGTTTCTCGCCCTCTGTTTCAGCCCCTCTATTTCAGCCCCTCTGATTCAGCCCCTCTGATTCAGCCCCTCTGTTTCTCGCCATCTGTTTCAGCCCCTCTATTTCAGCCCTTCTGTTTCAGCCCCTCTGTTTCAGCCCCTCTGTTTCTCATCCCTGTGTTTCATCCCCTCTGTTTCTCGCCCTCTGTTTCTGCCCCTCTGTTTCTCGCCCTCTGTTTCAGCCCCTCTGTTTCAGCCCCTCTGTTTCAGCCCCTCTGTTTCTCGCCCTCTGTTTCAGCCCCTCTGTTTCTCGCCCTCTGTTTCAGCCCCTCTGATTCAGCCCCTCTTTTTCATGCCCTCTGTTTCAGCCCCTCTGTTTCTCGCCCTCTGTTTCAGCCCCTCTGTATCTCGCCCTCTGTTTCAGCCCCTCTTTTTCTCGCCCTCTGTTTCAGCCCATCTATTTCTCGCCCTCTGTTTCAGCCCGTCTGTTTCAGCCCTTCTGTTTCAGCCCCTCTGTTTCAGCCCCTCTGTTTCTCGCCCTGTGTTTCAGCCCCTCTGTTTCTCGCCCTCTGTTTCAGCCCCTCTGTTTCTCGCCCTCTGTTTCAGTCCCTCTGTTTCTCGCCCTCTGTTTCTCGCCCTCTGTTTCAGCCCCTCTGTTTCTCGCCCTCTGTTTCATCCCCTCTGTTTCTCGCCCTCTGTTTCAGCCCCTCTGTTTCAGCCCCTCTGTTTCAGCCCCTCTGTTTCAAACCCTCTGTTTCAGCCCCTCTGTTTCTCGCCCTGTGTTTCAGCCCCTCTGTTTCTTGCCCTCTGTTTCAGCCCCTCTGTTTCTCGCCCTCTGTTTCAGCCCATCTATTTCTCGCCCTCTGTTTCAGCCCGTCTGTTTCAGCCCTTCTGTTTCAGCCCCTCTGTTTCAGCCCCTCTGTTTCTCGCCCTGTGTTTCAGCCCCTCTGTTTCTTGCCCTCTGTTTCAGCCCCTCTGTTTCTCGCCCTCTGTTTCAGTCCCTCTGTTTCTCGCCCTCTGTTTCTCGCCCTCTGTTTCAGCCACTCTGTTTCTCGCCCTCTGTTTCAGCCCCTCTGTTTCTTGACCTCTGTTTCAGCCCCTCTGTTTCTCGCCCTCTGTTTCAGTCCCTCTGTTTCTCGCCCTCTGTTTCTCGCCCTCTGTTTCAGCCCCTCTGTTTCTCGCCCTCTGTTTCATCCCCTCTGTTCCTCGCCCTCTGTTTCAGCCCCTCTGTTTCTCGCCCTCTGTTTCAGCCCCTCTGTTTCAGCCCCTCTGTTTCAGCCCCGGTGTTTCAGACCCTCTGTTTCTCGCCCACTGTTTCAGCCCCTCTGTTTCTCGCCCTCTGTTTCGGCCCCTCTGTTTCTCGCCCTCTGTTTCAGCCCCTCTGATTCAGCCCCTCTGTTTCAGCCTCTCTGATTCAGCCCCTCTGTTTCAGCCCCTCTTTTTCTCGCTCTCTGTTTCATCCCCTCTGTTTCTTACCCTCTGTTTCTCACCCTCTGTTTCTCGCACTCTGTTTCAGCCCGTCTGAATCAGCCCCTCTGATTCAGCCCCTCTGTTTCAGCCCCTCTGTTTCAGCCCCTCTGTTTCTCACCCTCTGTTTCTCGCCCTCTGTTTCAGCCCCTCTGTTTCTCTCCCTCTGTTTCAGCCTCTCTGTTTCAGCACCTCTGTTTCTCGCCCTCTGTTTCAGCCCCTCTGTTTCTCGCCCTCTGTTTCAGCTCCTCTGTTTCTCGCCCACTGTTTCAGCCCCTCTGTTTCAGCCCCTCTATTTCAGCCCCTCGGTTTCAGCCCCTCTGTTTCTCGCCCTCTGTTTCATCCCTCTGTTTCTCGCCCTCTGTTTCAGCACCTCTGTTTCAGCCCCTCTGTTTCTCGCCCTCTGTTTCAGCCCCTCTGTTTCTCGCCCTCTGTTTCAGCCCGTCTGTTTCTCGCCCTCTGTTTCAGCCCCTCTGTTTCAGCCCCTCTGTTTCAGCCCCTCTGTTTCAGCCCCTCTGTTTCTCGCCCTCTGTTTCAGCCCCTCTGTTTCAGCCCCTCTGATTCAGCCCCTCAGTTTCAGCCCCTCTGAATCAGCCCCTCTGTTTCTCGCCCTCTGTTTCAGCCCCTCTATTTCAGCCCCTCTGATTCAGCCCCTCTGATTCAGCCCCTCTGTTTCTCGCCCTCTGTTTCAGCCCCTCTGTTTCTCGCCCTCTGTTTCAGCCCCTCTGATTCAGCCCCTCTTTTTCTTGCCCTCTGTTTCAGCCCCTCTGTTTCTCGCGCTCTGTTTCAGCCCCTCTGTTTCAGCCCCTCTATTTCAGCCCCTCTGATTCAGCCCGTCTGATTCAGCCCCTCTGTTTCTCGCCCTCTGTTTCAGCCCCTCTGTTTCAGCCCTTCTGTTTCAGCCCCTCTGTTTCAGCCCCTCTGTTTCTCGCCCTCTGTTTCAGCCTCTCTGTTTCTCGCTCTCTGTGTCAGCCCCTCTGTTTCAGCCCCTCTGTTTCAGCCCCGGTGTTTCAGCCCCTCTGTTTCTCGCCCTCTGTTTCAGACCCTCTGTTTCTCGCCCTCTGTTTCAGCCCCTCTGATTCAGCCCCTCTGTTTCAGCCCCTCTGATTCAGCCCCTCTGTTTCAGCTCCTCTGTTTCAGCCCCTCTGTTTCAGCCCCTCTGTTTCATCCCCTCTGTTTCTCGCCCTCTGTTTCTCACCCTCTGTTTCTCACCCTCTGTTTCAGCCCCTCTGTTTCTCTCCCTCTGTTTCAGCCTCTCTGTTTCAGCACCTCTGTTTCTCGCCCTCTGTTTCAGCCCCTCTGTTTCTCGCCCTCTGTTTCAGCCTCTCTGTTTCAGCATCTCTGTTTCTCGCCCTCTGTTTCAGCCCCTCTGTTTCTCGCCCTCTGTTTCAGCTCCTCTGTTTCTCGCCCACTGTTTCAGCCCCTCTGTTTCAGCCCCTCTATTTCAGCCCCTCGGTTTCAGCCCCTCTGTTTCTCGCCCTCTGTTTCATCCCTCTGTTTCTCGCCCTCTGTTTCAGCCCCTCTGTTTCAGCCCCTCTGTTTCTCGCCCTCTGTTTCAGCCCCTCTGTTTCTCGCCCTCTGTTTCAGCCCGTCTGTTTCTCGCCCTCTGTTTCAGCCCCTCTGTTTCAGCCCCTCTGTTTCAGCCCCTCTGTTTCAGCCCCTCTGTTTCTCGCCCTCTGTTTCAGCCCCTCTGTTTCAGCCCCTCTGATTCAGCCCCTCAGTTTCAGCCCCTCTGAATCAGCCCCTCTGTTTCTCGCCCTCTGTTTCAGCCCCTCTATTTCAGCCCCTCTGATTCAGCCCCTCTGATTCGGCCCCTCTGTTTCTCGCCCTCTGTTTCAGCCCCTCTGTTTCTCGCCCTCTGTTTCAGCCCCTCTGATTCAGCCCCTCTTTTTCTTGCCCTCTGTTTCAGCCCCTCTGTTTCTCGCGCTCTGTTTCAGCCCCTCTGTTTCAGCCCCTCTATTTCAGCCCCTCTGATTCAGCCCGTCTGATTCAGCCCCTCTGTTTCTCGCCCTCTGTTTCAGCCCCTCTGTTTCAGCCCTTCTGTTTCAGCCCCTCTGTTTCAGCCCCTCTGTTTCTCGCCCTCTGTTTCATCCCCTCTGTTTCTCGCCCTCTGTTTCAGCCCCTCTGTTTCAGCCCCTCTGTTTCAGCCCCTCTGTTTCTCGCCCTCTGTTTCAGCCCCTCTGTTTCTCGCCCTCTGTTTCAGCCCATCTATTTCTCGCCCTCTGTTTCAGCCCGTCTGTTTAAGCCCTTCTGTTTCAGCCCCTCTGTTTCAGCCCCTCTGTTTATCGCCCTGTGTTTCAGCCCCTCTGTTTCTTGCCCTCTGTTTCAGCCCCTCTGTTTCTCGCCCTCTGTTTCAGCCCATCTATTTCTCGCCCTCTGTTTCAGCCCGTCTGTTTCAACCCTTCTGTTTCAGCCCCTCTGGTTCAGCCCCTCTGTTTCTCGCCCTGTGTTTCAGCCCCTCTGTTTCTTGACCTCTGTTTCAGCCCCTCTGTTTCTCGCCCTCTGTTTCAGTCCCTCTGTTTCTCGCCCTCTGTTTCTCGCCCTCTGTTTCAGCCCCTCTGTTTCTCGCCCTCTGTTTCATCCCCTCTGTTCCTCGCCCTCTGTTTCAGCCCCTCTGTTTCTCGCCCTCTGTTTCAGCCCCTCTGTTTCAGCCCCTCTGTTTCAGCCCCGGTGTTTCAGCCCCTCTGTTTCTCGCCCACTGTTTCAGCCCCTCTGTTTCTCGCCCTCTGTTTCGGCCCCTCTGATTCTCGCCCTCTGTTTCAGCCCCTCTGATTCAGCCCCTCTGTTTCAGCCTCTCTGATTCAGCCCCTCTGTTTCAGCCCCTCTGTTTCAGCCCCTCTGTTTCATCCCCTCTGTTTCTTACCCTCTGTTTCTCACCCTCTGTTTCTCGCACTCTGTTTCAGCCCGTCTGAATCAGCCCCTCTGATTCAGCCCCTCTGTTTCAGCCCCTCTGTTTCAGCCCCTCTGTTTCTCGCCCTCTGTTTCAGCCCCTCTGTCTCTCACCCTCTGTTTCTCGCCCTCTGTTTCAGCCCCTCTGTTTCTCTCCCTCTGTTTCAGCCTCTCTGTTTCAGCACCTCTGTTTCTCGCCCTCTGTTTCAGCCCCTCTGTTTCTCGCCCTCTGTTTCAGCTCCTCTGTTTCTCGCCCACTGTTTCAGCCCCTCTGTTTCAGCCCCTCTATTTCAGCCCCTCGGTTTCAGCCCCTCTGTTTCTCGCCCTCTGTTTCATCCCTCTGTTTCTCGCCCTCTGTTTCAGCCCCTCTGTTTCAGCCCCTCTGTTTCTCGCCCTCTGTTTCAGCCCCTCTGTTTCTCGCCCTCTGTTTCAGCCCCTCTGTTTCAGCCCCTCTGATTCAGCCCCTCTGTTTCAGCCCCTCTGAATCAGCCCCTCTGTTTCTCGCCCTCTGTTTCAGCCCCTCTATTTCAGCCCCTCTGATTCAGCCCCTCTGATTCAGCCCCTCTGTTTCTCGCCATCTGTTTCAGCCCCTCTATTTCAGCCCTTCTGTTTCAGCCCCTCTGTTTCAGCCCCTCTGTTTCTCATCCCTGTGTTTCATCCCCTCTGTTTCTCGCCCTCTGTTTCTGCCCCTCTGTTTCTCGCCCTCTGTTTCAGCCCCTCTGTTTCAGCCCCTCTGTTTCAGCCCCTCTGTTTCTCGCCCTCTGTTTCAGCCCCTCTGTTTCTCGCCCTCTGTTTCAGCCCCTCTGATTCAGCCCCTCTTTTTCATGCCCTCTGTTTCAGCCCCTCTGTTTCTCGCCCTCTGTTTCAGCCCCTCTGTATCTCGCCCTCTGTTTCAGCCCCTCTTTTTCTCGCCCTCTGTTTCAGCCCATCTATTTCTCGCCCTCTGTTTCAGCCCGTCTGTTTCAGCCCTTCTGTTTCAGCCCCTCTGTTTCAGCCCCTCTGTTTCTCGCCCTGTGTTTCAGCCCCTCTGTTTCTCGCCCTCTGTTTCAGCCCCTCTGTTTCTCGCCCTCTGTTTCAGTCCCTCTGTTTCTCGCCCTCTGTTTCTCGCCCTCTGTTTCAGCCCCTCTGTTTCTCGCCCTCTGTTTCATCCCCTCTGTTTCTCGCCCTCTGTTTCAGCCCCTCTGTTTCAGCCCCTCTGTTTCAGCCCCTCTGTTTCAAACCCTCTGTTTCAGCCCCTCTGTTTCTCGCCCTGTGTTTCAGCCCCTCTGTTTCTTGCCCTCTGTTTCAGCCCCTCTGTTTCTCGCCCTCTGTTTCAGCCCATCTATTTCTCGCCCTCTGTTTCAGCCCGTCTGTTTCAGCCCTTCTGTTTCAGCCCCTCTGTTTCAGCCCCTCTGTTTCTCGCCCTGTGTTTCAGCCCCTCTGTTTCTTGCCCTCTGTTTCAGCCCCTCTGTTTCTCGCCCTCTGTTTCAGTCCCTCTGTTTCTCGCCCTCTGTTTCTCGCCCTCTGTTTCAGCCACTCTGTTTCTCGCCCTCTGTTTCAGCCCCTCTGTTTCTTGACCTCTGTTTCAGCCCCTCTGTTTCTCGCCCTCTGTTTCAGTCCCTCTGTTTCTCGCCCTCTGTTTCTCGCCCTCTGTTTCAGCCCCTCTGTTTCTCGCCCTCTGTTTCATCCCCTCTGTTCCTCGCCCTCTGTTTCAGCCCCTCTGTTTCTCGCCCTCTGTTTCAGCCCCTCTGTTTCAGCCCCTCTGTTTCAGCCCCGGTGTTTCAGACCCTCTGTTTCTCGCCCACTGTTTCAGCCCCTCTGTTTCTCGCCCTCTGTTTCGGCCCCTCTGTTTCTCGCCCTCTGTTTCAGCCCCTCTGATTCAGCCCCTCTGTTTCAGCCTCTCTGATTCAGCCCCTCTGTTTCAGCCCCTCTTTTTCTCGCTCTCTGTTTCATCCCCTCTGTTTCTTACCCTCTGTTTCTCACCCTCTGTTTCTCGCACTCTGTTTCAGCCCGTCTGAATCAGCCCCTCTGATTCAGCCCCTCTGTTTCAGCCCCTCTGTTTCAGCCCCTCTGTTTCTCACCCTCTGTTTCTCGCCCTCTGTTTCAGCCCCTCTGTTTCTCTCCCTCTGTTTCAGCCTCTCTGTTTCAGCACCTCTGTTTCTCGCCCTCTGTTTCAGCCCCTCTGTTTCTCGCCCTCTGTTTCAGCTCCTCTGTTTCTCGCCCACTGTTTCAGCCCCTCTGTTTCAGCCCCTCTATTTCAGCCCCTCGGTTTCAGCCCCTCTGTTTCTCGCCCTCTGTTTCATCCCTCTGTTTCTCGCCCTCTGTTTCAGCACCTCTGTTTCAGCCCCTCTGTTTCTCGCCCTCTGTTTCAGCCCCTCTGTTTCTCGCCCTCTGTTTCAGCCCGTCTGTTTCTCGCCCTCTGTTTCAGCCCCTCTGTTTCAGCCCCTCTGTTTCAGCCCCTCTGTTTCAGCCCCTCTGTTTCTCGCCCTCTGTTTCAGCCCCTCTGTTTCAGCCCCTCTGATTCAGCCCCTCAGTTTCAGCCCCTCTGAATCAGCCCCTCTGTTTCTCGCCCTCTGTTTCAGCCCCTCTATTTCAGCCCCTCTGATTCAGCCCCTCTGATTCAGCCCCTCTGTTTCTCGCCCTCTGTTTCAGCCCCTCTGTTTCTCGCCCTCTGTTTCAGCCCCTCTGATTCAGCCCCTCTTTTTCTTGCCCTCTGTTTCAGCCCCTCTGTTTCTCGCGCTCTGTTTCAGCCCCTCTGTTTCAGCCCCTCTATTTCAGCCCCTCTGATTCAGCCCGTCTGATTCAGCCCCTCTGTTTCTCGCCCTCTGTTTCAGCCCCTCTGTTTCAGCCCTTCTGTTTCAGCCCCTCTGTTTCAGCCCCTCTGTTTCTCGCCCTCTGTTTCAGCCTCTCTGTTTCTCGCTCTCTGTGTCAGCCCCTCTGTTTCAGCCCCTCTGTTTCAGCCCCGGTGTTTCAGCCCCTCTGTTTCTCGCCCTCTGTTTCAGACCCTCTGTTTCTCGCCCTCTGTTTCAGCCCCTCTGATTCAGCCCCTCTGTTTCAGCCCCTCTGATTCAGCCCCTCTGTTTCAGCTCCTCTGTTTCAGCCCCTCTGTTTCAGCCCCTCTGTTTCATCCCCTCTGTTTCTCGCCCTCTGTTTCTCACCCTCTGTTTCTCACCCTCTGTTTCAGCCCCTCTGTTTCTCTCCCTCTGTTTCAGCCTCTCTGTTTCAGCACCTCTGTTTCTCGCCCTCTGTTTCAGCCCCTCTGTTTCTCGCCCTCTGTTTCAGCCTCTCTGTTTCAGCATCTCTGTTTCTCGCCCTCTGTTTCAGCCCCTCTGTTTCTCGCCCTCTGTTTCAGCTCCTCTGTTTCTCGCCCACTGTTTCAGCCCCTCTGTTTCAGCCCCTCTATTTCAGCCCCTCGGTTTCAGCCCCTCTGTTTCTCGCCCTCTGTTTCATCCCTCTGTTTCTCGCCCTCTGTTTCAGCCCCTCTGTTTCAGCCCCTCTGTTTCTCGCCCTCTGTTTCAGCCCCTCTGTTTCTCGCCCTCTGTTTCAGCCCGTCTGTTTCTCGCCCTCTGTTTCAGCCCCTCTGTTTCAGCCCCTCTGTTTCAGCCCCTCTGTTTCAGCCCCTCTGTTTCTCGCCCTCTGTTTCAGCCCCTCTGTTTCAGCCCCTCTGATTCAGCCCCTCAGTTTCAGCCCCTCTGAATCAGCCCCTCTGTTTCTCGCCCTCTGTTTCAGCCCCTCTATTTCAGCCCCTCTGATTCAGCCCCTCTGATTCGGCCCCTCTGTTTCTCGCCCTCTGTTTCAGCCCCTCTGTTTCTCGCCCTCTGTTTCAGCCCCTCTGATTCAGCCCCTCTTTTTCTTGCCCTCTGTTTCAGCCCCTCTGTTTCTCGCGCTCTGTTTCAGCCCCTCTGTTTCAGCCCCTCTATTTCAGCCCCTCTGATTCAGCCCGTCTGATTCAGCCCCTCTGTTTCTCGCCCTCTGTTTCAGCCCCTCTGTTTCAGCCCTTCTGTTTCAGCCCCTCTGTTTCAGCCCCTCTGTTTCTCGCCCTCTGTTTCAGACCCTCTGTTTCTCGCCCTCTGTTTCAGCCCCTCTGATTCAGCCCCTCTGTTTCAGCCCCTCTGATTCAGCCCCTCTGTTTCAGCTCCTCTGTTTCAGCCCCTCTGTTTCAGCCCCTCTGTTTCATCCCCTCTGTTTCTCGCCCTCTGTTTCTCACCCTCTGTTTCTCACCCTCTGTTTCAGCCCCTCTGTTTCTCGCCCTCTGATTGAGCCCCTCTGTTTCTCGCCCTCTGTTTCAGCCCCTCTGTTTCAGCCCCTCTGTTTCTCGCCCTCTGTTTCAGCCTCTCTTTTTCTCGCTCTCTGTGTCAGCCCCTCTGTTTCAGCCCCTCTGTTTCTCGCCCTCCGATTGAGCCCCTCTGTTTCTCGCCCTCTGTTTCATCCACTCTGTTTCTCGCCCTCAGTTTCTCAACCTCTCTTTCTCACCCTCTGTTTCAGCCCCTCTGTTTCTCGCCCTCTGTTTCAGCCCCTCTGTTTCAGCCCCTCTGTTTCATCCCCTCTGTTTCTTGCCCTCTGTTTCTCAACCTCTGTTTCTCGCCCTCTGTTTCAGCCCCTCTGAATCAGCCCCTCTCATTCAGCCCCTCTGTTTCAGCCCCTCTGTTTCTCGCCCTCTGTTTCAGCCCCTCTGTTTGTCACCCTCTGATTCTCGCCCTCTGTTTCAGCCCCTCTGTTTCTCGCTCTCTGTTTCAGCCCCTCTGTTTCAGCACCTCTGTTTCTCGCCCTCTGTTCCAGCCCCTCTGTTTCTCGCCCTCTGTTTCAGCCCCTCTGTTTCTCGCCCTCTGTTTCAGCGCCTCTATTTCTCGCCCTCTGTTTCAGCCCCACTGTTTCAGCCCCTCTATTTCAGCCCCTCGGTTTCAGCCCCTCTGTTTCTCGCCCTCTGTTTCAGCCCCTCTGTTTCTCGCCCTCTGTTTCAGCCTCTCTGTTTCTCGCCCTCTGTTTCAGCCCCTCTGTTTCAGCCCCTCTGTTTCAGCCCCGGTGTTTCAGCCCCTCTGTTTCTCGCCCTCTGTTTCAGCCCCTCTGTTTCTCGCCCTCTGTTTCAGCCCCTCTGATTCAGCCCCTCTGTTTCAGCCCCTCTGATTCAGCCCCTCTGTTTCAGCCCCTCTGTTTCAGCCCCTCTATTTCAGCCCCTCTGTTTCATCCCCTCTGTTTCTCGCCCTCTGTTTCTCACCCTCTGTTTCTCACCCTCTGTTTCAGCCCCTCTGTTTATCGCCCTCTGTTTCAGCCCCTCTGTTTCAGCCCCTCTGTTTCTCGCCCTCTGTTTCATCCCCTCTGTTCCTCGCCCTCTGTTTCAGCCCCTCTGTTTCTCGCCCTCTGTTTCAGCCCCTCTGTTTCAGCCCCTCTGTTTCAGCCCCGGTGTTTCAGCCCCTCTGTTTCTCGCCCTCTGTTTCAGCCCCTCTGTTTCTCGCCCTCTGTTTCGGCCCCTCTGTTTCTCGCCCTCTGTTTCAGCCCCTCTGATTCAGCCCCTCTGTTTCAGCCTCTCTGATTCAGCCCCTCTGTTTCAGCCCCTCTGTTTCAGCCCCTCTGTTTCATCCCCTCTGTTTCTTACCCTCTGTTTCTCACCCTCTGTTTCTCGCACTCTGTTTCAGCCCGTCTGAATCAGCCCCTCTGATTCAGCCCCTCTGTTTCAGCCCCTCTGTTTCAGCCCCTCTGTTTCTCGCCCTCTGTTTCAGCCCCTCTGTTTCTCACCCTCTGTTTCTCGCCCTCTGTTTCAGCCCCTCTGTTTCTCGCCCTCTGTTTCAGCCTCTCTGTTTCAGCACCTCTGTTTCTCGCCCTCTGTTTCAGCCCCTCTGTTTCTCGCCCTCTGTTTCAGCTCCTCTGTATCTCGCCCACTGTTTCAGCCCCTCTGTTTCAGCCCCTCTATTTCAGCCCCTCGGTTTCAGCCCCTCTGTTTCTCGCCCTCTGTTTCTTCCCTCTGTTTCTCGCCCTCTGTTTCAGCCCCTCTGTTTCAGCCCCTCTGTTTCTCGCCCTCTGTTTCTTCCCTCTGTTTCTCGCCCTCTGTTTCAGCCCCTCTGTTTCAGCCCCTCTGTTTCTCGCCCTCTGTTTCAGCCCCTCTGTTTCAGCCCTTCTGTTTCAGCCCCTCTATTTCAGCCGCTCTGCTTCTCGCCCTCTGTTTCTGCCCCTCTGTTTCTCGCCCTCTGTTTCAGCCCCTCTGTTTCAGCCCCTCTGTTTCTCGCCTTCTGTTTCTCGCCCTCTGTTTCAGCCCCTCTGTTTCTCGCCCTCTGTTTCAGCCCCTCTATTTCAGCCCCTCTGATTCAGCCCCTCTGATTCAGCCCCTCTGTTTCTCGCCCTGGGTTTCAGCCCCTCTGTTTCAGCCCTTCTGTTTCAGCCCCTCTGTTTCAGCCCCTCTGTTTGTCGCCCGCTGTTTCAGCCCCTCTGTTTCTCGCCGTCTATTGCTGCCCCTCTGTTTGTCGCCCGCTGTTTCAGCCCCTCTGTTTCTCGCCCTCTGTTTCTGCCCCTCTGTTTCTCGCCCTCTGTTTCAGCCCCTCTGTTTCTCGCCCTCTGTTTCTGCCCCTCTGTTTCTCGCCCTCTGTTTCAGCCCCTCTGTTTCAGCCCCTCTGTTTCAGCCCCTCTGTTTCAGCCCCTGTGTTTCTCGCCCTCTGTTTCAGCCCCTCTGTTTCAGCCCCTCTGTTTCAGCCCCTCTGTTTCTCTCCCTCTGTTTCTCACCCTCTGTTTCTCACCCTCTGTTTCAGCCCCTCTGTTTATCGCCCTCTGTTTCAGCCCCTCTGTTTCAGCCCCTCTGTTTCTCGCCCTCTGTTTCATCCCCTCTGTTCCTCGCCCTCTGTTTCAGCCCCTCTGTTTCTCGCCCTCTGTTTCAGCCCCTCTGTTTCAGCCCCTCTGTTTCAGCCCCGGTGTTTCAGCCCCTCTGTTTCTCGCCCTCTGTTTCAGCCCCTCTGTTTCTCGCCCTCTGTTTCGGCCCCTCTGTTTCTCGCCCTCTGTTTCAGCCCCTCTGATTCAGCCCCTCTGTTTCAGCCTCTCTGATTCAGCCCCTCTGTTTCAGCCCCTCTGTTTCAGCCCCTCTGTTTCATCCCCTCTGTTTCTTACCCTCTGTTTCTCACCCTCTGTTTCTCGCACTCTGTTTCAGCCCGTCTGAATCAGCCCCTCTGATTCAGCCCCTCTGTTTCAGCCCCTCTGTTTCAGCCCCTCTGTTTCTCGCCCTCAGTTTCAGCCCCTCTGTTTCTCACCCTCTGTTTCTCGCCCTCTGTTTCAGCCCCTCTGTTTCTCTCCCTCTGTTTCAGCCTCTCTGTTTCAGCACCTCTGTTTCTCGCCCTCTGTTTCAGCCCCTCTGTTTCTCGCCCTCTGTTTCAGCTCCTCTGTATCTCGCCCACTGTTTCAGCCCCTCTGTTTCAGCCCCTCTATTTCAGCCCCTCGGTTTCAGCCCCTCTGTTTCTCGCCCTCTGTTTCTTCCCTCTGTTTCTCGCCCTCTGTTTCAGCCCCTCTGTTTCAGCCCCTCTGTTTCTCGCCCTCTGTTTCAGCCCCTCTGTTTCTCGCCCTCTGTTTCAGCCCGTCTGTTTCTCGCCCTCTGTTTCAGCCCCTCTGTTTCAGCCCCTCTGTTTCAGCCCCTCTGTTTCAGCCCCTCTGTTTCTCGCCCTCTGTTTCAGCCCCTCTGTTTCAGCCCCTCTGATTCAGCCCCTCAGTTTCAGCCCCTCTGAATCAGCCCCTCTGTTTCTCGCCCTCTGTTTCAGCCCCTCTATTTCAGCCCCTCTGATTCAGCCCCTCTGATTCAGCCCCTCTGTTTCTCGCCCTCTGTTTCAGCCCCTCTGTTTCTCGCCCTCTGTTTCAGCCCCTCTGATTCAGCCCCTCTTTTTCTTGCCCTCTGTTTCAGCCCCTCTGTTTCTCGCCCTCTGTTTCAGCCCCTCTGTTTCAGCCCCTCTATTTCAGCCCCTCTGATTCAGCCCCTCTGATTCAGCCCCTCTGTTTCTCGCCCTCTGTTTCAGCCCCTCTGTTTCAGCCCTTCTGTTTCAGCCCCTCTGTTTCAGCCCCTCTGTTTCTCGCCCTCTGTTTCAGCCTCTCTGTTTCTCGCTCTCTGTGTCAGCCCCTCTGTTTCAGCCCCTCTGTTTCAGTCCCGGTGTTTCAGCCCCTCTGTTTCTCGCCCTCTGTTTCAGCCCCTCTGTTTCTCGCCCTCTGTTTCAGCCCCTCTGATTCAGCCCCTCTGTTTCAGCCCCTCTGATTCAGCCCCTCTGTTTCAGCTCCTCTGTTTCAGCCCCTCTGTTTCAGCCCCTCTGTTTCATCCCCTCTGTTTCTCGCCCTCTGTTTCTCACCCTCTGTTTCTCACCCTCTGTTTCAGCCCCTCTGTTTCTCGCCCTCTGTTTCAGCCCCTCTGTTTCACCCCCTCTGTTTCTCGCCCTCTGATTGAGCCCCTCTGTTTCTCGCCCTCTGTTTCAGCCCCTCTTTTTCTCGCCCTCTGTTTCTCACCCTCTCTTTCTCAACCTCTGTTTCAGCCCCTCTGTTTCAGCCCCTCTGTTTCAGCCCCTCTGTTTCTCGCCCTCCGATTGAGCCCCTCTGTTTCTCGCCCTCTGTTTCATCCCCTCTGTTTCTCGCCCTCTGTTTCTCACCCTCTGTTTCTCACCCTCTGTTTCAGCCCCTCTGTTTCTCGCCCTCTGTTTCAGCCCCTCTGTTTCAGCCCCACTGTTTCATCCCCTCTGTTTCTTGCCCTCTGTTTCTCAACCTCTGTTTCTCGCCCTCTGTTTCAGCCCCTCTGAATCAGCCCCTCTCATTCAGCCCCTCTGTTTCAGCCCCTCTGTTTCTCGCCCTCTGTTTCAGCCCCTCTGTTTCTCACCCTCTGATTCTCGCCCTCTGTTTCAGCCCCTCTGTTTCTCGCTCTCTGTTTCAGCCCCTCTGTTTCAGCACCTCTGTTTCTCGCCCTCTGTTCCAGCCCCTCTGTTTCTCGCCCTCTGTTTCAGCCCCTCTGTTTCTCGCCCTCTGTTTCAGCCCCTCTATTTCTCGCCCTCTGTTTCAGCCCCACTGTTTCAGCCCCTCTATTTCAGCCCCTCGGTTTCAGCCCCTCTGTTTCTCGCCCTCTGTTTCAGCCCCTCTGTTTCTCGCCCTCTGTTTCAGCCTCTCTGTTTCTCGCCCTCTGTTTCAGCCCCTCTGTTTCAGCCCCTCTGTTTCAGCCCCGGTGTTTCAGCCCCTCTGTTTCTCGCCCTCTGTTTCAGCCCCTCTGTTTCTCGCCCTCTGTTTCAGCCCCTCTGATTCAGCCCCTCTGTTTCAGCCCCTCTGATTCAGCCCCTCTGTTTCAGCCCCTCTGTTTCAGCCCCTCTATTTCAGCCCCTCTGTTTCATCCCCTCTGTTTCTCGCCCTCTGTTTCTCACCCTCTGTTTCTCACCCTCTGTTTCAGCACCTCTGTTTCTCGCCCTCTGTTTCAGCCCCTCTGTTTCAGCCCCTCTGTTTCTCGCCCTCTGAGTGAGCCCCTCTTTTTCTCGCCCTCTTTTTCTCACCCTCTGTTTCTCAACCTCTGTTTCAGCCCCTCTGTTTCAGCCCCTCTGTTTCTCGCCCTCTGTTTCAGCCCCTCTGTTTCTCGCCCTCTGTTTCGGCCCCTCTGTTTCTCGCCCTCTGTTTCAGCCCCTCTGATTCAGCCCCTCTGTTTCAGCCTCTCTGATTCAGCCCCTCTGTTTCAGCCCCTCTGTTTCAGCCCCTCTGTTTCATCCCCTCTGTTTCTTACCCTCTGTTTCTCACCCTCTGTTTCTCGCACTCTGCTTCAGCCCGTCTGAATCAGCCCCTCTGATTCAGCCCCTCTGTTTCAGCCCCTCTGTTTCAGCCCCTCTGTTTCTCGCCCTCGGTTTCAGCCCCTCTGTTTCTCACCGTCTGTTTCTCGCCCTCTGTTTCAGCCCCTCTGTTTCTCTCCCTCTGTTTCAGCCTCTCTGTTTCAGCACCTCTGTTTCTCGCCCTCTGTTTCAGCCCCTCTGTTTCTCGCCCTCTGTTTCAGCTCCTCTGTTTCTCGCCCTCTGTTTCTCGCCCTCTGTTTCAGCCCCTCTGTTTCTCGCCCTCTGTTTCAGCCGCTCTGTTTCAACCCCTCTGTTTCAGCCCCTCTGTATCAGCCCCTCTGTTTCTCGCCCTCTGTTTCAGCCCCTCTGTTTCTCGCCCTCTGTTTCAGCCTCTCTGTTTCTCGCCCTCTGTTTCAGCCCCTCTGTTTCAGCCCCTCTGTTTCAGCCCCTCTATTTCAGCCGCTCTGCTTCTCGCCCTCTGTTTCAGCCCCTCTGTTTCTCGCCCTCTGTTTCAGCCCCTCTGTTTCAGCCCCTCTGTTTCTCGCCTTCTGTTTCTCGCCCTCTGTTTCAGCCCCTCTGTTTCTCGCCCTCTGTTTCAGCCACTCTATTTCAGCCCCTCTGATTCAGCCCCTCTGATTCAGCCCCTCTGTTTCTCGCCCTGGGTTTCAGCCCCTCTGTTTCAGCCCTTCTGTTTCAGCCCCTCTGTTTCAGCCCCTCTGTTTGTCGCCCGCTGTTTCAGCCCCTCTGTTTCTCGCCGTCTATTGCTGCCCCTCTGTTTGTCGCCCGCTGTTTCAGCCCCTCTGTTTCTCGCCCTCTGTTTCTGCCCCTCTGTTTCTCGCCCTCTGTTTCAGCCCCTCTGTTTCTCGCCCTCTGTTTCTGCCCCTCTGTTTCTCGCCCTCTGTTTCAGCCCCTCTGTTTCAGCCCCTCTGTTTCAGCCCCTCTGTTTCAGCCCCTGTGTTTCTCGCCCTCTGTTTCAGCCCCTCTGTTTCAGCCCCTCTGTTTCAGCCCCTCTGTTTCTCGCCCTCTGTGTCAGCCCCTCTGTTTCTCGCCCTCTGTTTCAGCCCCTCTGTTTCTCGCCCTCTGTTTCAGCCCCTCTGTTTCTCGCCCTCTGTTTCAGCCCCTCTGTTTCAGCCCCTCTGTTTCAGCCCCTCTATTTCAGCCCCTCTGTTTCTCGCCCTCTGTTTCAGCCCCTCTGTTTCTCACCCACTGTTTCAGCCCCTCTGTTTCTCGCCCTCTGTATCAGCCCGTCTGTTTCAGCCCCTCTGTTTCAGCCCCTCTGTTTCAGCCCCTCTGTTTCTCGCCCTCTGTTTTAGCCCCTCTGTTTCTCACCTTCTGTTTCTCGCCCTCTGTTTCAGCCCCTCTGTTTCTCGCCCTCTGTTTCAGCACCTCTGATTCAGCCCCTCTGTTTCAGCCCCTCTGAATCAGCCCCTCTGTTTCTCGCCCTCTGTTTCAGCCCCTCTACTTCAGCCCCTCTGATTCAGCCCCTCTGATTCAGCCCCTCTGTTTCTCGCCCTCTGTTTCAGCCCCTCTGTTTCAGCCCTTCTGTTTCAGCCCCTCTGTTTCAGCTCCTCTGTTTCTCGGCCTCTGTTTCATCCCCTCTGTTTCTCGCCCTCTGTTTCTGCCCCTCTGGTTTTCGTCCTCAGTTTCAGCCCCTCTGTTTCTCGCCCTCTGTTTCAGCCCCTCTGATTCAGCCCCTTTGTTTCTCGCCCTCTGTTTCTGCCCCTCTGTTTCTCGCCCTCTGTTTCAGCGCCTCTGTTTCAGCCCCTCTGTTTCAGCCCCTCTGTTTCAGCCCCTCTGTTTCTCGCCCTCTGTTTCAGCCCCTCTGTTTCTCGCCCTCTGTTTCAGCGCCTCTGTTTCTCGCCCTCTGTTTCAGCCCAACTATTTCTCGCCCTCTGTTTCAGCCCCTCTGTTTCAGCCCCTCTGTATCAGCCCCTCTGTCTCAGCCCCTCTGTTTCTCGCCCTCTGTTTCAGCCCCTCTGTTTGTCGCCCTCTGTTTCAGCCCCTCTGTTTCTCGCCCTCTGTTTCAGCCCCTCTGTTTCTCGCCCTCTGTTTCTGCCCCTCTGTTTCTCGCCCACTGTTTCAGCCCCACTGTTTCAGCCCCTCTGTTTCTCGCCCTCTGTTTCAGCCCCTCTGTTTCAGCCCCTCTGTTTCAGTCCCGCTGTTTCTCGCCCTCTGTTTCTCGCCCTCTGTTTCAGCCCATCTGTTTCAGGCCCTCTCTTTCAGCCCCTCTGTTTCTCGCCCTCTGTTTCCCGCCCTCTGTTTCAGCCACTCTGTTTCTCGCCCTCTGTTTCATCCCCTCTGTTTCTCGCCCTCTGTTTCAGCCCCTACGATTCAGCCCCTCTGTTTCAGCCCCTCTGTTTCAGACCCTCTGTTTCTCGCCCTCTGTTTCAGCCCATCTGTTTCTCGCCCTCTTTTTCAGCCCCTCTGTTGCTCGCCCTCTGTTTCAGCCTCTCTGTTTCTCGCCCTCTGTTTCAGCCCCTCTGTTTCCGCCCCTCTGTTTCAGCCCCTCTGTTTCAGCCCCTCTGTGTCAGCCCCTCTGTTTCTCGCCCTCTGTTTCAGCCCCTCTGTTTCTCGCCCCTGTTTCAGCCCATCTGAGTCAGCCCCTCTGTTTAAGCCCCCCTGATTCAGCCCCTCTTTTACAGCCCCTCTGTTTCAGCCGCTCTGTTTCATCCCCTCTGTTTATCGCCCTCTGTTTCTCACCCTCTGTTTCTCGCCCTCTGTTTCAGCCCCTCTGTTTTTCGCCCTCTGTTTCAGCCCCTCTGTTTCTCGCCCTCTGTTTCAGGCTCTCTGTTTCAGCCCGTCTGTTTCAGCCCCTCTGTTTCAGCCCCTCTGTTTCTCGCCCTCTGTTTCTCGCCCGCTCTTTCAGCCCCTTTGTTTCTCGCACTCTGTTTCAGCCCCTCTGTTTCAGCCCCTCTGTTTCTCGCCTTCTGTTTCTCGCCCTCTGTTTCAGCCCCTCTGTTTCTCGCCCTCTGTTTCAGCCCCTCTATTTCAGCCCCTCCGATTCTGCCCCTCTGATTCAGCCCCTCTGTTTCTCGCCCTCTGTTTCAGCCCCTCTTTTTCAGCGCTTCTGTTTCAGCCCCTCTGTTTCAGCCACTCTGTTTGTCGCCCTCTGTTTCAGCCCCTCTGTTTCTCGCCCTTTGTTTCTGCCCCTCTGTTTCTCGCCCACTGTTTCAGCCCCTCTGTTTCAGCCCCTCTGTTTCAGGCCCTCTCTTTCTCGCCCTTTGTTTCAGCCCCTCTGTTTCTCGCCCTCTGTTTCTGCCCCTCTGATTTAGCCCCCCTGTTTCAGCCCCTCTGTTTCAGCCCCTCTGTTTCTCGCCCTCTGTTTCAGCCCCTCTGTTTCACGCTCTCTGTTTCAGCCCCTCTGTTTCAGCCACTCTGTTTCTCGCCCTCTGTTTCTGCCCCTCTGTTTCTCGCACTCTGTTTCAGCCCCTCTGTTTCTCGCCCTCTGTTTCAGCCCCTCTGATTCAGCCCCTCTATTTCAGCCCCTCTGAATCAGCCCCTCTGATTCAGCCCCTCTGTTTCAGCCCCTCTGTTTCAGCCCCTCTGTTTCTCGCCCTCTGTTTCAGCCCCTCTGTTTCTCGCCCTCTGTTTCTCGCCCTCTGTTTCAGCCCCTCTGTTTCAGCCCCTCTGTTTCAGCCCCTCTATTTCAGCCCCTCTGTTTCTCGCCCTCTGTTTCAGCCCCTCTGTTTCTCACCCACTGTTTCAGCCCCTCTGTTTCTCGCCCTCTGTATCAGCCCGTCTGATTCAGCCCCTCTGTTTCAGCCCCTCTGTTTCAGCCCCTCTGTTTCTCGCCTTCTGTTTCTCGCCCTCTGTTTCAGCCCCTCGTTTTCTCGCCCTTTGTTTCAGCCCCTCTATTTCAGCCCCTCTGATTCAGCCCCTCTGATTCAGCACCTCTGTTTCTCGCCCTGGGTTTCAGCCCCTCTGTTTCAGCCCTTCTGTTTCAGCCCCTCTGTTTCAGCCCCTCTGTTTCTCGCCCGCTGTTTCAGCCCTTCTGTTTCTCGCCCTCTGTTTCTGCCCCTCTGTTTCTCGCCCTCTGTTTCAGCCCCTCTGTTTCAGCCCCTCTGTTTCAGCCCCTGTGTTTCTCGCCCTCTGTTTCAGCCCTTCTTTTTCTCGCCCTCTGTTTCTGCCCCTCTGTTTCAGGCCCTCTGTTTCAGCCCCTCTGTTTCTCGCCCTCTGTTTCAGCCCCTCTGTTTCGCGCTCCCAGTTTCAGCCCCTCTGTTTCAGCCACTCTGTTTCTCGCCGTCTGTTTCTGCCCCTCTGTTTCTCGCCCTCTGTTTCAGCACCTCTGATTCAGCCCCTCTGTTTCAGCCCCTCTGAATCAGCCCCTCTGTTTCTCGCCCTCTGTTTCAGCCCCTCTATTTCAGCCCCTCTGATTCAGCCCCTCTGATTCAGCACCTCTGTTTCTCGCCCTCTGTTTCAGCCCCTCTGTTTCAGCCCTTCTGTTTCAGCCCCTCTGTTTCAGCCCCTCTGTTTCTCGGCCTCTGTTTCATCCCCTCTGTTTCTCGCCCTCTGTTTCTGCCCCTCTGGTTTTCGTCCTCTGTTTCAGCCCCTCTGTTTCAGCCCCTCTGTTTCAGCCCCTCTGTTTCTTGCCCTCTGTTTCAGCCCCTCTGTTTCTCGCCCTCAGTTTCAGCCACTCTGTTTCTCGCCCTCTGTTTCAGCCCCTCTGATTCAGCCCCTTTGTTTCTCGCCCTCTGTTTCTGCCCCTCTGTTTCTCGCCCTCTGTTTCAGCCCCTCTGTTTCAGCCCCTCTGTTTCAGCCCCTGTGTTTCTCGCCCTCTGTTTCAGCCCCTCTGTTTCTCGCCCTCTGTTTCAGCGCCTCTGTTTCAGCCCCTCTGTTTCAGCCCCTCTGTTTCAGCCCCTCTGTTTCTCGCCCTCTGTTTCAGCCCCTCTGTTTCTCGCCCTCTGTTTCAGCGCCTCTGTTTCTCGCCCTCTGTTTCAGCCCAACTATTTCTCGCCCTCTGTTTCAGCCCCTCTATTTCAGCCCCTCTGTTTCAGGCCCTCTCTTTCAGCCCATCTGTTTCTCGCCCTCTTTTTCAGCCCCTCTGTTGCTCGCCCTCTGTTTCAGCCTCTCTGTTTCTCGCCCTCTGTTTCAGCCCCTCTGTTTCCGCCCCTCTGTTTCAGCCCCTCTGTTTCAGCCCCTCTGTGTCAGCCCCTCTGTTTCTCGCCCTCTGTTTCAGCCCCTCTGTTTCTCGCCCCTGTTTCAGCCCATCTGATTCAGCCCCTCTGTTTAAGCCCCCCTGATTCAGCCCCTCTTTTACAGCCCCTCTGTTTCAGCCGCTCTGTTTCATCCCCTCTGTTTATCGCCCTCTGTTTCTCAGCCTCTGTTTCTCGCCCTCTGTTTCAGCCCCTCTGTTTTTCGCCCTCTGTTTCAGCCCCTCTGTTTCTCGCCCTCTGTTTCAGGCTCTCTGTTTCAGCCCGTCTGTTTCAGCCCCTCTGTTTCAGCCCCTCTGTTTCTCGCCCTCTGTTTCTCGCCCGCTCTTTCAGCCCCTTTGTTTCTCGAACTCTGTTTCAGCCCCTCTGTTTCAGCCCCTCTGTTTCTCGCCTTCTGTTTCTCGCCCTCTGTTTCAGCCCCTCTGTTTCTCGCCCTCTGTTTCAGCCCCTCTATTTCAGCCCCTCCGATTCTGCCCCTCTGATTCAGCCCCTCTGTTTCTCGCCCTCTGTTTCAGCCCCTCTGTTTCAGCCACTCTGTTTGTCGCCCTCTGTTTCAGCCCCTCTGTTTCTCGCCCTTTGTTTCTGCCCCTCTGTTTCTCGCCCACTGTTTCAGCCCCTCTGTTTCAGCCCCTCTGTTTCAGCCCCTCTCTTTCTCGCCCTCTGTTTCAGCCCCTCTGTTTCTCGCCCTCTGTTTCTGCCCCTCTGATTTAGTCCCCTGTTTCAGCCCCTCTGTTTCAGCCCCTCTGTTTCTTGCCCTCTGTTTGAGCCCCAGTGTTTCACGCTCTCTGTTTCAGCCCCTCTGTTTCAGCCACTCTGTTTCTCGCCCTCTGTTTCTGCCCCTCTGTTTCTCGCACTCTGTTTCAGCCCCTCTGTTTCTCGCCCTCTGTTTCAGCCCCTCTGATTCAGCCCCTCTATTTCAGCCCCTCTGAATCAGCCCCTCTGATTCAGCCCTTCTGTTTCAGCCCCTCTGTTTCAGCCCCTCTGTTTCTCGCCATCTGTTTCAGCCCCTCTGATTCAGCCCCTCTGTTTCTCGCCCTCTGTTTCAGCCCCTCTGTTTCTCGCCCTCTGTTTCAGCCCATCTGTTTCAGCCCCTCTGTTTCAGCCCCTCTGTTTCTCGCCCTCTGTTTCAGCCCCTCTGTTTCTCGCCCTCTGTTTCAGCCCCTCTGTTTCTCGCCCCCTGTTTCAGCCTATCTATTTCTCGCCCTCTGTTTCAGCCCCTCTGTTTCAGCCCTTCTGTTTCAGCCCCTCGGTTTCAGCCCCTCTGCTTCTCGCCCTCTGTTTCAGCCCCTCTGTTCCTCGCCCTCTGTTTCATCCCCTCTGTTTCTCGCCCTCTGTTTCAGCCCCTCTGTTTCAGCCCCTCTGTTTCAGCCCCTCTGTTTCTCGCACTCTGCTTCAGCCCGTCTGAATCAGCCCCTCTGATTCAGCCCCTCTGTTTCAGCCCCTCTGTTTCAGCCCCTCTGTTTCTCGCCCTCTGTTTCAGCCCCTCTGTTTCTCACCCTCTGTTTCTCGCCCCCTGTTTCAGCCCCTCTGTTTCTCTCCCTCTGTTTCAGCCTCTCTGTTTCAGCACCTCGGTTTCTCGCCCTCTGTTTCAGCCCCTCTGTTTCTCGCCCTCTGTTTCAGCTCCTCTGTTTCTCGCCCTCTGTTTCTCGCCCTCTGTTTCAGCCCCTCTGTTTCTCGCCCTCTGTTTCAGCCGCTCTGTTTCAACCCCTCTGTTTCAGCCCCTCTGTATCAGCCCCTCTGTTTCTCGCCCTCTGTTTCAGCCCCTCTGTTTCTCGCCCTCTGTTTCAGCCTCTCTGTTTCTCGCCCTCTGTTTCAGCCCCTCTGTTTCAGCCCCTCTGTTTCAGCCCCTCTATTTCAGCCGCTCTGCTTCTCGCCCTCTGTTACAGCCCCTCTGTTTCTCGCCCTCTGTTTCAGCCCCTCTGTTTCAGCCCCTCTGTTTCAGCCCCTCTGTTTCTCGCCTTCTGTTTCTCGCCCTCTGTTTCAGCCCCTCTGTTTCTCGCCCTCTGTTTCAGCCCCTCTATTTCAGCCCCTCTGATTCAGCCCCTCTGATTCAGCCTCTCTGTTTCTCGCCCTGGGTTTCAGCCCCTCTGTTTCAGCCCTTCTGTTTCAGCCCCTCTGTTTCAGCCCCTCTGTTTGTCGCCCGCTGTTTCAGTCGCTCTGTTTCTCGCCGTCTATTGCTGTCCCTCTGTTTGTCGCCCGCTGTTTCAGCCCCTCTGTTTCTCGCCCTCTGTTTCTGCCCCTCTGTTTCTCGCCCTCTGTTTCAGCCCCTTTGTTTCTCGCCCTCTGTTTCAGCCCCTCTGTTTCAGCCCCTGTGTTTCTCGCCCTCTGTTTCAGCCCCTCTGTTTCAGCCCCTCTGTTTCAGCCCCTCTGTTTCTCGCCCTCTGTGTCAGCCCCTCTGTTTCTCGCCCTCTGTTTCAGCCCCTCTGTTTCTCGCCCTCTGTTTCTCGCCCTCTGTTTCAGCCCCTCTGTTTCAGCCCCTCTATTTCAGCCCCTCTGTTTCTCGCCCTCTGTTTCAGCCCCTCTGTTTCTCACCCACTGTTTCAGCCCCTCTGTTTCTCGCCCTCTGTATCAGCCCGTCTGATTCAGCCCCTCTGTTTCAGCCCCTCTGTTTCAGCCCCTCTGTTTCTCGCCTTCTGTTTCTCGCCCTCTGTTTCAGCCCCTCTTTTTCTCGCCCTTTGTTTCAGCCCCTCTATTTCAGCCCCTCTGATTCAGCCCCTCTGATTCAGCACCTCTGTTTCTCGCCCTGGGTTTCAGCCCCTCTGTTTCAGCCCTTCTGTTTCAGCCCCTCTGTTTCAGCCCCTCTGTTTCTCGCCCGCTGTTTCAGCCCTTCTGTTTCTCGCCCTCTGTTTCTGCCCCTCTGTTTCTCGCCCTCTGTTTCAGCCCCTCTGTTTCTCGCCCTCTGTTTCTGCCCCTCTGTTTCTCGCCCTCTGTTTCAGCCCCTCTGTTTCAGCCCCTCTGTTTCAGCCCCTGTGTTTCTCGCCCTCTGTTTCAGCCCTTCTTTTTCTCGCCCTCTGTTTCTGCCCCTCTGTTTCAGGCCCTCTGTTTCAGCCCCTCTGTTTCTCGCCCTCTGTTTCAGCCCCTCTGTTTCGCGCTCTCAGTTTCAGCCCCTCTGTTTCAGCCACTCTGTTTCTCGCCGTCTGTTTCTGCCCCTCTGTTTCTCGCCCTCTGTTTCAGCACCTCTGATTCAGCCCCTCTGTTTCAGCCCCTCTGAATCAGCCCCTCTGATTCAGCCCCTCTGTTTCTCGCCCTCTGTTTCAGCCCCTCTATTTCAGCCCCTCTGATTCAGCCCCTCTGATTCAGCCCCTCTGTTTCTCGCCCTCTGTTTCAGCCCCTCTGTTTCAGCCCTTCTGTTTCAGCCCCTCTGTTTCAGCCCCTCTGTTTCTCGGCCTCTGTTTCATCCCCTCTGTTTCTCGCCCTCTGTTTCTGCCCCTCTGGTTTTCGTCCTCTGTTTCAGCCCCTCTGTTTCAGCCCCTCTGTTTCAGCCCCTCTGTTTCTTGCCCTCTGTTTCAGCCCCTCTGTTTCTCGCCCTCAGTTTCAGCCACTCTGTTTCTCGCCCTCTGTTTCAGCCCCTCTGATTCAGCCCCTTTGTTTCTCGCCCTCTGTTTCTGCCCCTCTGTTTCTCGCCCTCTGTTTCAGCGCCTCTGTTTCAGCCCCTCTGTTTCAGCCCCTCTGTTTCTCGCCCTCTGTTTCAGCCCCTCTGTTTCTCGCCCTCTGTTTCAGCGCCTCTGTTTCTCGCCCTCTGTTTCAGCCCAACTATTTCTCACCCTCTGTTTCAGCCCCTCTATTTCAGCCCCTCTGTTTCAGGCACTCTCTTTCAGCCCCTCTGTTTCTCGCCCTCTGTTTCCCGCCCTCTGTTTCTGCCCCTCTGTTTCTCGCCCTCTGTTTCAGCCCCTCTTTTTCTCGCCCTCTGTTTCTGCCCCTCTGTTTCTCGCCCTCTGTTTCAGCCCCTCTGTTTCAGCCCCTGTGTTTCTCGCCCTCTGTTTCAGCCCTTCTTTTTCTCGCCCTCTGTTTCTGCCCCTCTGTTTCAGGCCCTCTGTTTCAGCCCCTCTGTTTCTCGCCCTCTGTTTCAGCCCCTCTGTTTCGCGCTCTCAGTTTCAGCCCCTCTGTTTCAGCCACTCTGTTTCTCGCCGTCTGTTTCTGCCCCTCTGTTTCTCGCCCTCTGTTTCAGCACCTCTGATTCAGCCCCTCTGTTTCAGCCCCTCTGAATCAGCCCCTCTGTTTCTCGCCCTCTGTTTCAGCCCCTCTGTTTCAGCCCTTCTGTTTCAGCCCCTCTGTTTCAGCCCCTCTGTTTCTCACCCTCTGTTTCTCGCCCCCTGTTTCAGCCCCTCTGTTTCTCTCCCTCTGTTTCAGCCTCTCTGTTTCAGCACCTCGGTTTCTCGCCCTCTGTTTCAGCCCCTCTGTTTCTCGCCCTCTGTTTCAGCTCCTCTGTTTCTCGCCCTCTGTTTCTCGCCCTCTGTTTCAGCCCCTCTGTTTCTCGCCCTCTGTTTCAGCCGCTCTGTTTCAACCCCTCTGTTTCAGCCCCTCTGTATCAGCCCCTCTGTTTCTCGCCCTCTGTTTCAGCCCCTCTGTTTCTCGCCCTCTGTTTCAGCCTCTCTGTTTCTCGCCCTCTGTTTCAGCCCCTCTGTTTCAGCCCCTCTGTTTCAGCCCCTCTATTTCAGCCGCTCTGCTTCTCGCCCTCTGTTTCAGCCCCTCTGTTTCTCGCCCTCTGTTTCAGCCCCTCTGTTTCAGCCCCTCTGTTTCAGCCCCTCTGTTTCTCGCCTTCTGTTTCTCGCCCTCTGTTTCAGCCCCTCTGTTTCTCGCCCTCTGTTTCAGCCCCTCTATTTCAGCCCCTCTGATTCAGCCCCTCTGATTCAGCCTCTCTGTTTCTCGCCCTGGGTTTCAGCCCCTCTGTTTCAGCCCTTCTGTTTCAGCCCCTCTGTTTCAGCCCCTCTGTTTGTCGCCCGCTGTTTCAGTCCCTCTGTTTCTCGCCGTCTATTGCTGTCCCTCTGTTTGTCGCCCGCTGTTTCAGCCCCTCTGTTTCTCGCCCTCTGTTTCTGCCCCTCTGTTTCTCGCCCTCTGTTTCAGCCCCTTTGTTTCTCGCCCTCTGTTTCAGCCCCTCTGTTTCAGCCCCTGTGTTTCTCGCCCTCTGTTTCAGCCCCTCTGTTTCAGCCCCTCTGTTTCAGCCCCTCTGTTTCTCGCCCTCTGTGTCAGCCCCTCTGTTTCTCGCCCTCTGTTTCAGCCCCTCTGTTTCTCGCCCTCTGTTTCTCGCCCTCTGTTTCAGCCCCTCTGTTTCAGCCCCTCTATTTCAGCCCCTCTGTTTCTCGCCCTCTGTTTCAGCCCCTCTGTTTCTCACCCACTGTTTCAGCCCCTCTGTTTCTCGCCCTCTGTATCAGCCCGTCTGATTCAGCCCCTCTGTTTCAGCCCCTCTGTTTCAGCCCCTCTGTTTCTCGCCTTCTGTTTCTCGCCCTCTGTTTCAGCCCCTCTTTTTCTCGCCCTTTGTTTCAGCCCCTCTATTTCAGCCGCTCTGATTCAGCCCCTCTGATTCAGCACCTCTGTTTCTCGCCCTGGGTTTCAGCCCCTCTGTTTCAGCCCTTCTGTTTCAGCCCCTCTGTTTCAGCCCCTCTGTTTCTCGCCCGCTGTTTCAGCCCTTCTGTTTCTCGCCCTCTGTTTCTGCCCCTCTGTTTCTCGCCCTCTGTTTCAGCCCCTCTGTTTCTCGCCCTCTGTTTCTGCCCCTCTGTTTCTCGCCCTCTGTTTCAGCCCCTCTGTTTCAGCCCCTCTGTTTCAGCCCCTGTGTTTCTCGCCCTCTGTTTCAGCCCTTCTTTTTCTCGCCCTCTGTTTCTGCCCCTCTGTTTCAGGCCCTCTGTTTCAGCCCCTCTGTTTCTCGCCCTCTGTTTCAGCCCCTCTGTTTCGCGCTCTCAGTTTCAGCCCCTCTGTTTCAGCCACTCTGTTTCTCGCCGTCTGTTTCTGCCCCTCTGTTTCTCGCCCTCTGTTTCAGCACCTCTGATTCAGCCCCTCTGTTTCAGCCCCTCTGAATCAGCCCCTCTGATTCAGCCCCTCTGTTTCTCGCCCTCTGTTTCAGCCCCTCTATTTCAGCCCCTCTGATTCAGCCCCTCTGATTCAGCCCCTCTGTTTCTCGCCCTCTGTTTCAGCCCCTCTGTTTCAGCCCTTCTGTTTCAGCCCCTCTGTTTCAGCCCCTCTGTTTCTCGGCCTCTGTTTCATCCCCTCTGTTTCTCGCCCTCTGTTTCTGCCCCTCTGGTTTTCGTCCTCTGTTTCAGCCCCTCTGTTTCAGCCCCTCTGTTTCAGCCCCTCTGTTTCTTGCCCTCTGTTTCAGCCCCTCTGTTTCTCGCCCTCAGTTTCAGCCACTCTGTTTCTCGCCCTCTGTTTCAGCCCCTCTGATTCAGCCCCTTTGTTTCTCGCCCTCTGTTTCTGCCCCTCTGTTTCTCGCCCTCTGTTTCAGCGCCTCTGTTTCAGCCCCTCTGTTTCAGCCCCTCTGTTTCTCGCCCTCTGTTTCAGCCCCTCTGTTTCTCGCCCTCTGTTTCAGCGCCTCTGTTTCTCGCCCTCTGTTTCAGCCCAACTATTTCTCGCCCTCTGTTTCAGCCCCTCTATTTCAGCCCCTCTGTTTCAGGCACTCTCTTTCAGCCCCTCTGTTTCTCGCCCTCTGTTTCCCGCCCTCTGTTTCTGCCCCTCTGTTTCTCGCCCTCTGTTTCAGCCCCTCTTTTTCTCGCCCTCTGTTTCTGCCCCTCTGTTTCTCGCCCTCTGTTTCAGCCCCTCTGTTTCAGCCCCTGTGTTTCTCGCCCTCTGTTTCAGCCCTTCTTTTTCTCGCCCTCTGTTTCTGCCCCTCTGTGTCAGGCCCTCTGTTTCAGCCCCTCTGTTTCTCGCCCTCTGTTTCAGCCCCTCTGTTTCGCGCTCTCAGTTTCAGCCCCTCTGTTTCAGCCACTCTGTTTCTCGCCGTCTGTTTCTGCCCCTCTGTTTCTCGCCCTCTGTTTCAGCACCTCTGATTCAGCCCCTCTGTTTCAGCCCCTCTGAATCAGCCCCTCTGTTTCTCGCCCTCTGTTTCAGCCCCTCTATTTCAGCCCCTCTGATTCAGCCCCTCTGATTCAGCCCCTCTGTTTCTCGCCCTCTGTTTCAGCCCCTCTGTTTCAGCCCTTCTGTTTCAGCCCCTCTGTTTCAGCCCCTCTGTTTCTCGGCCTCTGTTTCATCCCCTCTGTTTCTCGCCCTCTGTTTCTGCCCCTCTGGTTTTCGTCCTCTGTTTCAGCCCCTCTGTTTCAGCCCCTCTGTTTCAGCCCCTCTGTTTCTTGCCCTCTGTTTCAGCCCCTCTGTTTCTCGCCCTCAGTTTCAGCCACTCTGTTTCTCGCCCTCTGTTTCAGCCCCTCTGATTCAGCCCCTTTGTTTCTCGCCCTCTGTTTCTGCCCCTCTGTTTCTCGCCCTCTGTTTCAGCGCCTCTGTTTCAGCCCCTCTATTTCAGCCCCTCTGTTTCAGCCCCTCTGTTTCTCGCCCTCTGTTTCAGCCCCTCTGTTTCTCGCCCTCTGTTTCAGCGCCTCTGTTTCTCGCCCTCTGTTTCAGCCCAACTATTTCTCGCCCTCTGTTTCAGCCCCTCTATTTCAGCCCCTCTGTTTCAGGCCCTCTCTTTCAGCCCCTCTGTTTCTCGCCCTCTGTTTCCCGCCCTCTGTTTCAGCCACTCTGTTTCTCGCCCTCTGTTTCATCCCCTCTGTTTTTCGCCCTCTGTTTCAGCCCCTACGATTCAGCCCCTCTGTTTCAGCCCCTCTGTTTCAGACCCTCTGTTTCTCGCCCTCTGTTTCAGCCCATCTGTTTCTCGCCCTCTTTTTCAGCCACTCTGTTGCTCGCCCTCTGTTTCAGCCTCTCTGTTTCACGCCCTCTGTTTCAGCCCCTCTGTTTCCGCCCCTCTGTTTCAGCCCCTCTGTTTCAGCCCCTCTGTGTCAGCCCCTCTGTTTCTCGCCCTCTGTTTCAGCCCCTCTGTTTCTCGCACTCTGTTTCAGCCCCTCTGTTTCTCGCCCTCTGTTTCAGCCCCTCTGATTCAGCCCCTCTATTTCAGCCCCTCTGAATCAGCCCCTCTGATTCAGCCCTTCTGTTTCAGCCCCTCTGTTTCAGCCCCTCTGTTTCTCGCCATCTGTTTCAGCCCCTCTGATTCAGCCCCTCTGTTTCTCGCCCTCTGTTTCAGCCCCTCTGTTTCTCGCCCTCTGTTTCAGCCCATCTGTTTCAGCCCCTCTGTTTCAGCCCCTCTGTTTCTCGCCCTCTGTTTCAGCCCCTCTGTTTCTCGCCCTCTGTTTCAGCCCCTCTGTTTCTCGCCCCCTGTTTCAGCCTATCTATTTCTCGCCCTCTGTTTCAGCCCCTCTGTTTCAGCCCTTCTGTTTCAGCCCCTCGGTTTCAGCCCCTCTGCTTCTCGCCCTCTGTTTCAGCCCCTCTGTTCCTCGCCCTCTGTTTCATCCCCTCTGTTTCTCGCCCTCTGTTTCAGCCCCTCTGTTTCAGCCCCTCTGTTTCAGCCCCTCTGTTTCTCGCACTCTGCTTCAGCCCGTCTGAATCAGCCCCTCTGATTCAGCCCCTCTGTTTCAGCCCCTCTGTTTCAGCCCCTCTGTTTCTCGCCCTCTGTTTCAGCCCCTCTGTTTCTCACCCTCTGTTTCTCGCCCCCTGTTTCAGCCCCTCTGTTTCTCTCCCTCTGTTTCAGCCTCTCTGTTTCAGCACCTCGGTTTCTCGCCCTCTGTTTCAGCCCCTCTGTTTCTCGCCCTCTGTTTCAGCTCCTCTGTTTCTCGCCCTCTGTTTCTCGCCCTCTGTTTCAGCCCCTCTGTTTCTCGCCCTCTGTTTCAGCCGCTCTGTTTCAACCCCTCTGTTTCAGCCCCTCTGTATCAGCCCCTCTGTTTCTCGCCCTCTGTTTCAGCCCCTCTGTTTCTCGCCCTCTGTTTCAGCCTCTCTGTTTCTCGCCCTCTGTTTCAGCCCCTCTGTTTCAGCCCCTCTGTTTCAGCCCCTCTATTTCAGCCGCTCTGCTTCTCGCCCTCTGTTTCAGCCCCTCTGTTTCTCGCCCTCTGTTTCAGCCCCTCTGTTTCAGCCCCTCTGTTTCAGCCCCTCTGTTTCTCGCCTTCTGTTTCTCGCCCTCTGTTTCAGCCCCTCTGTTTCTCGCCCTCTGTTTCAGCCCCTCTGTTTCTCGCCCTCTGTTTCAGCCCCTCTGTTTCAGCCCCTCTGTTTCAGCCCCTCTGTTTCTCGCCTTCTGTTTCTCGCCCTCTGTTTCAGCCCCTCTGATTCAGCCCCTCTGATTCAGCCTCTCTGTTTCTCGCCCTGGGTTTCAGCCCCTCTGTTTCAGCCCTTCTGTTTCAGCCCCTCTGTTTCAGCCCCTCTGTTTGTCGCCCGCTGTTTCAGTCCCTCTGTTTCTCGCCGTCTATTGCTGCCCCTCTGTTTGTCGCCCGCTGTTTCAGCCCCTCTGTTTCTCGCCCTCTGTTTCTGCCCCTCTGTTTCTCGCCCTCTGTTTCAGCCCCTCTGTTTCTCGCCCTCTGTTTCAGCCCCTCTGTTTCAGCCCCTGTGTTTCTCGCCCTCTGTTTCAGCCCCTCTGTTTCAGCCCCTCTGTTTCAGCCCCTCTGTTTCTCGCCCTCTGTGTCAGCCCCTCTGTTTCTCGCCCTCTGTTTCAGCCCCTCTGTTTCTCGCCCTCTGTTTCTCGCCCTCTGTTTCAGCCCCTCTGTTTCAGCCCCTCTATTTCAGCCCCTCTGTTTCTCGCCCTCTGTTTCAGCCCCTCTGTTTCTCACCCACTGTTTCAGCCCCTCTGTTTCTCGCCCTCTGTATCAGCCCGTCTGATTCAGCCCCTCTGTTTCAGCCCCTCTGTTTCTCGCCTTCTGTTTCTCGCCCTCTGTTTCAGCCCCTCTTTTTCTCGCCCTTTGTTTCAGCCCCTCTATTTCAGCCCCTCTGATTCAGCCCCTCTGATTCAGCACCTCTGTTTCTCGCCCTGGGTTTCAGCCCCTCTGTTTCAGCCCTTCTGTTTCAGCCCCTCTGTTTCAGCCCCTCTGTTTCTCGCCCGCTGTTTCAGCCCTTCTGTTTCTCGCCCTCTGTTTCTGCCCCTCTGTTTCTCGCCCTCTGTTTCAGCCCCTCTGTTTCTCGCCCTCTGTTTCTGCCCCTCTGTTTCTCGCCCTCTGTTTCAGCCCCTCTGTTTCAGCCCCTCTGTTTCAGCCCCTGTGTTTCTCGCCCTCTGTTTCAGCCCTTCTTTTTCTCGCCCTCTGTTTCTGCCCCTCTGTTTCAGGCCCTCTGTTTCAGCCCCTCTGTTTCTCGCCCTCTGTTTCAGCCCCTCTGTTTCGCGCTCTCAGTTTCAGCCCCTCTGTTTCAGCCACTCTGTTTCTCGCCGTCTGTTTCTGCCCCTCTGTTTCTCGCCCTCTGTTTCAGCACCTCTGATTCTGCCCCTCTGTTTCAGCCCCTCTGAATCAGCCCCTCTGTTTCTCGCCCTCTGTTTCAGCCCCTCTATTTCAGCCCCTCTGATTCAGCCCCTCTGATTCAGCCCCTCTGTTTCTCGCCCTCTGTTTCAGCCCCTCTGTTTCAGCCCTTCTGTTTCAGCCCCTCTGTTTCAGCCCCTCTGTTTCTCGGCCTCTGTTTCATCCCCTCTGTTTCTCGCCCTCTGTTTCTGCCCCTCTGGTTTTCGTCCTCTGTTTCAGCCCCTCTGTTTCAGCCCCTCTGTTTCAGCCCCTCTGTTTCTTGCCCTCTGTTTCAGCCCCTCTGTTTCTCGCCCTCAGTTTCAGCCACTCTGTTTCTCGCCCTCTGTTTCAGCCCCTCTGATTCAGCCCCTTTGTTTCTCGCCCTCTGTTTCTGCCCCTCTGTTTCTCGCCCTCTGTTTCAGCGCCTCTGTTTCAGCCCCTCTGTTTCAGCCCCTCTGTTTCAGCCCCTCTGTTTCTCGCCCTCTGTTTCAGCCCCTCTGTTTCTCGCCCTCTGTTTCAGCGCCTCTGTTTCTCGCCCTCTGTTTCAGCCCAACTATTTCTCGCCCTCTGTTTCAGCCCCTCTATTTCAGCCCCTCTGTTTCAGGCACTCTCTTTCAGCCCCTCTGTTTCTCGCCCTCTGTTTCCCGCCCTCTGTTTCTGCCCCTCTGTTTCTCGCCCTCTGTTTCAGCCCCTCTTTTTCTCGCCCTCTGTTTCTGCCCCTCTGTTTCTCGCCCTCTGTTTCAGCCCCTCTGTTTCAGCCCCTCTGTTTCAGCCCCTGTGTTTCTCGCCCTCTGTTTCAGCCCTTCTTTTTCTCGCCCTCTGTTTCTGCCCCTCTGTTTCAGGCCCTCTGTTTCAGCCCCTCTGTTTCTCGCCCTCTGTTTCAGCCCCTCTGTTTCGCGCTCTCAGTTTCAGCCCCTCTGTTTCAGCCACTCTGTTTCTCGCCGTCTGTTTCTGCCCCTCTGTTTCTCGCCCTCTGTTTCAGCACCTCTGATTCAGCCCCTCTGTTTCAGCCCCTCTGAATCAGCCCCTCTGTTTCTCGCCCTCTGTTTCAGCCCCTCTATTTCAGCCCCTCTGATTCAGCCCCTCTGATTCAGCCCCTCTGTTTCTCGCCCTCTGTTTCAGCCCCTCTGTTTCAGCCCTTCTGTTTCAGCCCCTCTGTTTCAGCCCCTCTGTTTCTCGGCCTCTGTTTCATCCCCTCTGTTTCTCGCCCTCTGTTTCTGCCCCTCTGGTTTTCGTCCTCTGTTTCAGCCCCTCTGTTTCAGCCCCTCTGTTTCAGCCCCTCTGTTTCTTGCCCTCTGTTTCAGCCCCTCTGTTTCTCGCCCTCAGTTTCAGCCACTCTGTTTCTCGCCCTCTGTTTCAGCCCCTCTGATTCAGCCCCTTTGTTTCTCGCCCTCTGTTTCTGCCCCTCTGTTTCTCGCCCTCTGTTTCAGCGCCTCTGTTTCAGCCCCTCTATTTCAGCCCCTCTGTTTCAGCCCCTCTGTTTCTCGCCCTCTGTTTCAGCCCCTCTGTTTCTCGCCCTCTGTTTCAGCGCCTCTGTTTCTCGCCCTCTGTTTCAGCCCAACTATTTCTCGCCCTCTGTTTCAGACCCTCTATTTCAGCCCCTCTGTTTCAGGCCCTCTCTTTCAGCACCTCTGTTTCTCGCCCTCTGTTTCCCGCCCTCTGTTTCAGCCACTCTGTTTCTCGCCCTCTGTTTCATCCCCTCTGTTTTTCGCCCTCTGTTTCAGCCCCTACGATTCAGCCCCTCTGTTTCAGCCCCTCTGTTTCAGACCCTCTGTTTCTCGCCCTCTGTTTCAGCCCATCTGTTTCTCGCCCTCTTTTTCAGCCCCTCTGTTGCTCGCCCTCTGTTTCAGCCTCTCTGTTTCACGCCCTCTGTTTCAGCCCCTCTGTTTCCGCCCCTCTGTTTCAGCCCCTCTGTTTCAGCCCCTCTGTGTCAGCCCCTCTGTTTCTCGCCCTCTGTTTCAGCCCCTCTGTTTCTCGCCCCTGTTTCAGCCCATCTGATTCAGCCCCTCTGTTTCAGCCCCCCTGATTCAGCCCCTCTTTTACAGCCCCTCTGTTTCAGCCGCTCTGTTTCATCCCCTCTGTTTCTCGCCCTCTGTTTCTCACCCTCTGTTTCTCGCCCTCTGTTTCAGCCCCTCTGTTTTTCGCCCTCTGTTTCAGCCCCTCTGTTTCTCGCCCTCTGTTTCAGGCTCTCTGTTTCAGCCCGTCTGTTTCAGCCCCTCTGTTTCAGCCCCTCTGTTTCTCGCACTCTGTTTCTCACCCGCTCTTTCAGCCCCTTTGTTTCTCGCACTCTGTTTCAGCCTCTCTGTTTCAGCCCCTCTGTTTCTCGCCTTCTGTGTCTCGCCCTCTGTTTCAGCCCCTCTGTTTCTCGCCCTCTGTTTCAGCCCCTCTATTTCAGCCCCTCCGATTCTGCCCCTCTGATTCAGCCCCTCTGTTTCTCGCCCTCTGTTTCAGCCCCTCTTTTTCAGCGCTTCTGTTTCAGCCCCTCTGTTTCAGCCACTCTGTTTGTCGCCCTCTGTTTCAGCCACTCTGTTTGTCGCCCTCTGTTTCTGCCCCTCTGTTTCTCGCCCACTGTTTCAGCCCCTCTGTTTCAGCCCCTCTGTTTCAGCCCCTGTGTTTCTCGCCCTCTGTTTCAGCCCTTCTTTTTCTCGCCCTCTGTTTCTGCCCCTCTGTTTCAGGCCCTCTGTTTCAGCCCCTCTGTTTCTCGCCCTCTGTTTCAGCCCCTCTGTTTCGCGCTCTCAGTTTCAGCCCCTCTGTTTCAGCCACTCTGTTTCTCGCCGTCTGTTTCTGCCCCTCTGTTTCTCGCCCTCTGTTTCAGCACCTCTGATTCTGCCCCTCTGTTTCAGCCCCTCTGAATCAGCCCCTCTGTTTCTCGCCCTCTGTTTCAGCCCCTCTATTTCAGCCCCTCTGATTCAGCCCCTCTGATTCAGCCCCTCTGTTTCTCGCCCTCTGTTTCAGCCCCTCTGTTTCAGCCCTTCTGTTTCAGCCCCTCTGTTTCAGCCCCTCTGTTTCTCGGCCTCTGTTTCATCCCCTCTGTTTCTCGCCCTCTGTTTCTGCCCCTCTGGTTTTCGTCCTCTGTTTCAGCCCCTCTGTTTCAGCCCCTCTGTTTCAGCCCCTCTGTTTCTTGCCCTCTGTTTCAGCCCCTCTGTTTCTCGCCCTCAGTTTCAGCCACTCTGTTTCTCGCCCTCTGTTTCAGCCCCTCTGATTCAGCCCCTTTGTTTCTCGCCCTCTGTTTCTGCCCCTCTGTTTCTCGCCCTCTGTTTCAGCGCCTCTGTTTCAGCCCCTCTGTTTCAGCCCCTCTGTTTCAGCCCCTCTGTTTCTCGCCCTCTGTTTCAGCCCCTCTGTTTCTCGCCCTCTGTTTCAGCGCCTCTGTTTCTCGCCCTCTGTTTCAGCCCAACTATTTCTCGCCCTCTGTTTCAGCCCCTCTATTTCAGCCCCTCTGTTTCAGGCACTCTCTTTCAGCCCCTCTGTTTCTCGCCCTCTGTTTCCCGCCCTCTGTTTCTGCCCCTCTGTTTCTCGCCCTCTGTTTCAGCCCCTCTTTTTCTCGCCCTCTGTTTCTGCCCCTCTGTTTCTCGCCCTCTGTTTCAGCCCCTCTGTTTCAGCCCCTCTGTTTCAGCCCCTGTGTTTCTCGCCCTCTGTTTCAGCCCTTCTTTTTCTCGCCCTCTGTTTCTGCCCCTCTGTTTCAGGCCCTCTGTTTCAGCCCCTCTGTTTCTCGCCCTCTGTTTCAGCCCCTCTGTTTCGCGCTCTCAGTTTCAGCCCCTCTGTTTCAGCCACTCTGTTTCTCGCCGTCTGTTTCTGCCCCTCTGTTTCTCGCCCTCTGTTTCAGCACCTCTGATTCAGCCCCTCTGTTTCAGCCCCTCTGAATCAGCCCCTCTGTTTCTCGCCCTCTGTTTCAGCCCCTCTATTTCAGCCCCTCTGATTCAGCCCCTCTGATTCAGCCCCTCTGTTTCTCGCCCTCTGTTTCAGCCCCTCTGTTTCAGCCCTTCTGTTTCAGCCCCTCTGTTTCAGCCCCTCTGTTTCTCGGCCTCTGTTTCATCCCCTCTGTTTCTCGCCCTCTGTTTCTGCCCCTCTGGTTTTCGTCCTCTGTTTCAGCCCCTCTGTTTCAGCCCCTCTGTTTCAGCCCCTCTGTTTCTTGCCCTCTGTTTCAGCCCCTCTGTTTCTCGCCCTCAGTTTCAGCCACTCTGTTTCTCGCCCTCTGTTTCAGCCCCTCTGATTCAGCCCCTTTGTTTCTCGCCCTCTGTTTCTGCCCCTCTGTTTCTCGCCCTCTGTTTCAGCGCCTCTGTTTCAGCCCCTCTATTTCAGCCCCTCTGTTTCAGCCCCTCTGTTTCTCGCCCTCTGTTTCAGCCCCTCTGTTTCTCGCCCTCTGTTTCAGCGCCTCTGTTTCTCGCCCTCTGTTTCAGCCCAACTATTTCTCGCCCTCTGTTTCAGCCCCTCTATTTCAGCCCCTCTGTTTCAGGCCCTCTCTTTCAGCACCTCTGTTTCTCGCCCTCTGTTTCCCGCCCTCTGTTTCAGCCACTCTGTTTCTCGCCCTCTGTTTCATCCCCTCTGTTTTTCGCCCTCTGTTTCAGCCCCTACGATTCAGCCCCTCTGTTTCAGCCCCTCTGTTTCAGACCCTCTGTTTCTCGCCCTCTGTTTCAGCCCATCTGTTTCTCGCCCTCTTTTTCAGCCCCTCTGTTGCTCGCCCTCTGTTTCAGCCTCTCTGTTTCACGCCCTCTGTTTCAGCCCCTCTGTTTCCGCCCCTCTGTTTCAGCCCCTCTGTTTCAGCCCCTCTGTGTCAGCCCCTCTGTTTCTCGCCCTCTGTTTCAGCCCCTCTGTTTCTCGCCCCTGTTTCAGCCCATCTGATTCAGCCCCTCTGTTTCAGCCCCCCTGATTCAGCCCCTCTTTTACAGCCCCTCTGTTTCAGCCGCTCTGTTTCATCCCCTCTGTTTCTCGCCCTCTGTTTCTCACCCTCTGTTTCTCGCCCTCTGTTTCAGCCCCTCTGTTTTTCGCCCTCTGTTTCAGCCCCTCTGTTTCTCGCCCTCTGTTTCAGGCTCTCTGTTTCAGCCCGTCTGTTTCAGCCCCTCTGTTTCAGCCCCTCTGTTTCTCGCACTCTGTTTCTCGCCCGCTCTTTCAGCCCCTTTGTTTCTCGCACTCTGTTTCAGCCTCTCTGTTTCAGCCCCTCTGTTTCTCGCCTTCTGTGTCTCGCCCTCTGTTTCAGCCCCTCTGTTTCTCGCCCTCTGTTTCAGCCCCTCTATTTCAGCCCCTCCGATTCTGCCCCTCTGATTCAGCCCCTCTGTTTCTCGCCCTCTGTTTCAGCCCCTCTTTTTCAGCGCTTCTGTTTCAGCCCCTCTGTTTCAGCCACTCTGTTTGTCGCCCTCTGTTTCAGCCACTCTGTTTGTCGCCCTCTGTTTCTGCCCCTCTGTTTCTCGCCCACTGTTTCAGCCCCTCTGTTTCAGCCCCTCTGTTTCAGCCCCTCTGTTTCAGCCCCTCTCTTTCTCGCCCTCTGTTTCAGCCCCTCTGTTTCTCGCCCTCTGTTTCTGCCCCTCTGATTTAGCCCCTCTGTTTCAGCCCCTCTGTTTCAGCCCCTCTGTTTCTCGCTCTCTGTTTCAGCCCCTCTGTTTCACGCTCTCTGTTTCAGCCCCTCTGTTTCAGCCACTCTGTTTCTCGCCCTCTGTTTCTGCCCCTCTGTTTCTCGCACTCTGTTTCAGCCCCTCTGTTTCTCGCCCTCTGTTTCAGCCCCTCTGATTCAGCCCCTCTATTTCAGCCCCTCTGAATCAGCCCCTCTGATTAAGCCCCTCTGTTTCTTGCCCTCTGTTTCAGCCCCTCTGTTTCTCGCCCTCTGTTTCAGCCCCTCTGATTCAGCCCCTCTGTTTCTCGCCCTCTGTTTCAGCCCCTCTGTTTCTCGCCCTCTGTTTCAGCCCCTCTGTTTCAGCCCCTCTGTTTCAGCCCCTCTGTTTCTCGCCCTCTGTTTCAGCCCCTCTGTTTCTCGCCCTCTGTTTCAGCCCCTCTGTTTCTCGCCCCCTGTTTCAGCCCATCTATTTCTCGCCCTCTGTTTCAGCCCCTCTGTTTCAGCCCTTCTGTTTCAGCCCCTCTGTTTCAGCCCCTCTGCTTCTCGCCCTCTGTTTCAGCCCCTCTGTTCCTCGCCCTCTGTTTCATCCCCTCTGTTTCTCGCCCTCTGTTTCAGCCCCTCTGTTTCAGCCCCTCTGTTTCTCGCCCTCTGTTTCAGCACCACTGTTTCAGCCCCTCTGTTTCAGCCCCGGAGTTTCAGCCCCTCTGTTTCTCGCCCTCTGTTTCAGCCCCACTGTTTCTCGTCCTCTGTTTCGGCCCCTCTGTTTCTCGCCCTATGTTTCAGCACCTCTGATTCAGCCCCTCTGTTTCAGCCCCTCTGTTTCTCGCCCTCTGTTTTAGCCCCTCTGTTTCTCACCTTCTGTTTCTCGCCCTCTGTTTCAGCCCCTCTGTTTCTCGCCCTCTGTTTCAGCCTCTCTGTTTCAGCACCTCAGTTTCAGCCCCTCTGTTTCTCGCCCTCTGTTTCAGCCCCTCTGTTTCAGCCACTCTGTTTCAGCCCCTCTGTTTCTCGCCCTCTGTTTCAGCCCCTCTGTTTCTCGCCCTCTGATTCAGCCCCTCCGTTTCAGCCCCTCTGAATCAGCCCCTCTGTTTCTCGCCCTCTGTTTCAGCCCCTCTATTTCAGCCCCACAATTCATCCCCTCTGATTCAGCCCCTCTGTTTCTCGCCCTCTGTTTCAGCCCCGCTGTTTCAGCCCTTCTGTTTCAGCCCCTCTGTTTCAGCCCCTCTGTTTCTCGCACTATGTTTCATCCCCTCTGTTTCTCGCCCCCTGTTTTTGCCCCTCTGTTTCTCACCCTCTGTTTCAGCCCCTCTGTTTCAGTCCCTCTGTTTCAGCCCCTCTGTTTCAGCCCCTCTGTTTCTCGCCCTCTGAAACAGCCCCTCTGTTTCTCGCCCTCTGTTTCAGCCCCTCTGATTCAGCCCCTCTTTTTCTTGCCCTCTGTTTCAGCTCCTCTGTTTCTCGCACTCTGTTTCAGCCCCTCTGTTTCAGCCTCTCTGTTTCAGCCCCTCTGTTTCAGCCCCTCTGTTTCATCCCCTCTGTTTCTCGCCCTCTGTTTCAGCGCCTCTGTTTCTCGCCCTCTGTTTCTGCCCATCTATTTCTCGCCCTCTGTTTCAGCCCCTCTGTATCAGCCCCTCAGTTTCAGCCCCTCTGTTTCAGCCCCTCTGTTTCAGCCCCTCTGTTTCAGCCCCTCTGTTTCTCGCCCTCTGTTTCAGTCCCTCTGTTTCTCGCCCTCTGTTTCTCGCCCTCTGTTTCAGCCCCTCTGTTTCTCGCCCTCTGTTTCATCCCCTCTGTTCCTCGCCCTCTGTTTCAGCCCCTCTGTTTCTCGCCCTCTGTTTCAGCCCCTCTGTTTCAGCCCCTCTGTTTCAGCCCCGGTGTTTCAGCCCCTCTGTTTCTCGCCCTCTGTTTCAGCCCCTCTGTTTCTCGCCCACTGTTTCAGTCCCTCTGTTTCTCGCCCTCTGTTTCAGCCCCTCTGTTTCTCGCCCACTGTTTCAGTCCCTCTGTTTCTCGCCCTCTGTTTCATCCCCTCTGTTCCTCGCCCTCTGTTTCAGCCCCTCTGTTTCTCGCCCTCTGTTTCAGCCCCTCTGTTTCAGCCCCTCTGTTTCAGCCCCTCTGTTTCAGCCCCTCTGTTTCAGCCCCGGTGTTTCAGCCCCTCTGTTTCTCGCCCTCTGTTTCAGCCCCTCTGTTTCTCGCCCACTGTTTCAGTCCCTCTGTTTCTCGCCCTCTGTTTCAGCCCCTCTGTTTCTCGCCCACTGTTTCAGTCCCTCTGTTTCTCGCCCTCTGTTTCATCCCCTCTGTTCCTCGCCCTCTGTTTCAGCCCCTCTGTTTCTCGCCCTCTGTTTCAGCCCCTCTGTTTCACCCCCTCTGTTTCAGCCCCGGTGTTTCAGCCCCTCTGTTTCTCGCCCTCTGTTTCAGCCCCTCTGTTTCTCGCGCTCTGTTTCGGCCCCTCTGTTTCTCGCCCTCTGTTTCAGCCTCTCTGATTCAGCCCCTCTTTTTCAGCCCCTCTGTTTCAGCCCCTCTGTTTCATCCCCTCTGTTTCTTACCCTCTGTTTCTCACCCTCTGTTTCTCGCACTCTGTTTCAGCCCGTCTGAATCAGCCCCTCTGATTCAGCCCCTCTGTTTCAGCCCCTCTGTTTCAGCCCCTCTGTTTCTCGCCCTCTGTTTCAGCCCATCTGTTTCTCACCCTCTGTTTCTCGCCCTCTGTTTCAGCCCCTCTGTTTCTCTCCCTCTGTTTCAGCCTCTCTGTTTCAGCACCTCTGTTTCTCGCCCTCTGTTTCAGCCCCTCTGTTTCTCGCCCTCTGTTTCAGCTCCACTGTTTCTCGCCCACTGTTTCAGCCCCTCTGTTTCAGCCCCTCTATTTCAGCCCCTCGGTTTCAGCCCCTCTGTTTCTCGCCCTCTGTTTCATCCCTCTGTTTCTCGCCCTCTGTTTCAGCCCCTCTGTTTCAGCCCCTCTGTTTCTCGCCCTCTGTTTAAGCCCCTCTGTTTCTCGCCCTCTGTTTCAGCCCGTCTGTTTCTCGCCCTCTGTTTCAGCCCCTCTGTTTCAGCCCCTCTGTTTCAGCCCTTCTGTTTCTCGCCCTCTGTTTCAGCCCCTCTGTTTCAGCCCCTCTGATTCAGCCCCTCAGTTTCAGCCCCTCTGAATCAGCCCCTCTGTTTCTCGCCCTCTGTTTCAGCCCCTCTATTTCAGCCCCTCTGATTCAGCCCCTCTGATTCAGCCCCTCTGTTTCTCGCCCTCTGTTTTAGCCCCTCTGTTCTCGCCCTCTGTTTCAGCCCCTCTGTTTCAGCCCCTCTATTTCAGCCCCTCTGATTCAGCCCCTCTGATTCAGCCCCTCTGTTTCTCGCCCACTGTTTCAGCACCTCTGTTTCAGCCCTTCAGTTTCAGCCCCTCTGTTTCAGCCCCTCTGTTTCTCGCCCTCTGTTTCAGCCCCTCTGTTTCTCGCCCTCTGTTTCAGCCCCTCTGTTTCAGCCCCTCTGTTTCAGCCCCTCTGTATCAGCCCCTCTGTTTCTCGCCCTCTGTTTCAGCCCCTCTGTTTCAGCCCCTCTGATTCAGCCCCTCTGTTTCAGCCCCTCTGAATCAGCCCCTCTGTTTCTCGCCCTCTGTTTCAGCCCCTCTATTTCAGCCCCTCTGATTCAGCCCCTCTGATTCAGCCCCTCTGTTTCTCGCCATCTGTTTCAGCCCCTCTGTTTCAGCCCTTCTGTTTCATCCCCTCTGTTTCTCGCCCTCTGTTTCTTCCCCTCTGTTTCTCGCCCTCTGTTTCAGCCCCTCTGTTTCAGCCCCTCTGTTTCAGCCCCTCTGTTTCTCGCCCTCTGTTTCAGCCCCTCTGTTTCTCGCCCTCTGTTTCAGCCCCTCTGATTCAGCCCCTCTTTTTCATGCCCTCTGTTTCAGCCCCTCTGTTTCTCGCCCTCTGTTTCAGCCCCTCGGTTTCTCGCCCTCTGTTTCAGCCCCTCTGTTTCTCGCCCTCTGTTTCAGCCCCTCTTTTTCTCGCCCTCTGTTTCAGCCCATCTATTTCTCGCCCTCTGTTTCAGCCCGTCTGTTTCAGCCCTTCTGTTTCAGCCCCTCTGTTTCAGCCCCTCTGTTTCTCGCCCTGTGTTTCAGCCCCTCTGTTTCTTGCCCTCTGTTTCAGCCCCTCTGTTTCTCGCCCTCTGTTTCAGTCCCTCTGTTTCTCGCCCTCTGTTTCTCGCCCTCTGTTTCAGCCCCTCTGTTTCTCGCCCTCTGTTTCATCCCCTCTGTTTCTCGCCCTCTGTTTCAGCCCCTCTGTTTCAGCCCCTCTGTTTCAGCCCCTCTGTTTCAACCCCTCTGTTTCAGCCCCTCTGTTTCTCGCCCTGTGTTTCAGCCCCTCTGTTTCTTGCCCTCTGTTTCAGCCCCTCTGTTTCTCGCCCTCTGTTTCAGCCCATCTATTTCTCGCCCTCTGTTTCAGCCCGTCTGTTTCAGCCCTTCTGTTTCAGCCCCTCTGTTTCAGCCCCTCTGTTTCTCGCCCTGTGTTTCATCCCCTCTGTTTCTTGCCCTCTGTTTCAGCCCCTCTGTTTCTCGTCCTCTGTTTCAGTCCCTCTGTTTCTCGCCCTCTGTTTCTCGCCCTCTGTTTCAGCCACTCTGTTTCTCGCCCTCTGTTTCATCCCCTCTGTTTCTCGCCCTCTGTTTCAGCCCCTCTGTTTCAGCCCCTCTGTATCAGCCCCTCTGTTTCTCGCCCTCTGTTTCAGCCCCTCTGTTTCTCGCCCTCTGTTTCAGCCCATCTATTTCTCGCCCTCTGTTTCAGCCCGTCTGTTTCAGCCCTTCTGTTTCAGCCCCTCTGTTTCAGCCCCTCTGTTTATCGCCCTGTGTTTCAGCCCCTCTGTTTCTTGCCCTCTGTTTCAGCACCTCTGTTTCTCGCCCTCTGTTTCAGCCCATCTATTTCTCGCCCTCTGTTTCAGCCCGTCTGTTTCAACCCTTCTGTTTCAGCCCCTCTGTTTCAGCCCCTCTGTTTCTCGCCCTGTGTTTCAGCCCCTCTGTTTCTTGCCCTCTGTTTCAGCCCCTCTGTTTCTCGCCCTCTGTTTCTCGCCCTCTGTTTCTCGCCCTCTGTTTCAGCCCCTCTGTTTCTCGCCCTCTGTTTCATCCCCTCTGTTCCTCGCCCTCTGTTTCAGCCCCTCTGTTTCTCGCCCTCTGTTTCAGCCCCTCTGTTTCAGCCCCTCTGTTTCAGCCCCGGTGTTTCAGCCCCTTTGTTTCTCGCCCACTGTTTCAGCCCCTCTGTTTCTCGCCCTCTGTTTCGGCCCCTCTGTTTCTCGCCCTCTGTTTCAGCCCCTCTGTTTCAGCCCCTCTGTTTCAGCCCCTCTGTTTCATCCCCTCTGTTTCTTACCCTCTGTTTCTCACCGTCTGTTTCTCGCACTCTGTTTCAGCCCGTCTGAATCAGCCCCTCTGATTCAGCCCCTCTGTTTCAGCCCCTCTGTTTCAGCCCCTCTGTTTCTCGCCCTCTGTTTCAGCCCCTCTGTTTCTCACCCTCTGTTTCTCGCCCTCTCTTTCAGCCCCTCTGTTTCTCTCCCTCTGTTTCAGCCTCTCTGTTTCAGCACCTCTGTTTCTCGCCCTCTGTTTCAGCCCCTCTGTTTCTCTCCCTCTGTTTCAGCTCCTCTGTTTCTCGCCCACTGTTTCAGCCCCTCTGTTTCAGCCCCTCTATTTCAGCCCCTCGGTTTCAGCCCCTCTGTTTCTCGCCCTCTGTTTCATCCCTCTGTTTCTCGCCCTCTGTTTCAGCCCCTCTGTTTCAGCCCCTCTGTTTCTCGCCCTCTGTTTCAGCCCCTCTGTTTCTCGCCCTCTGTTTCAGCCCCTCTGTTTCAGCCCCTCTGATTCAGCCCCTCTGTTTCAGCCCCTCTGAATCAGCCCCTCTGTTTCTCGCCCTCTGTTTCAGCCCCTCTATTTCAGCCCCGCTGATTCAGCCCCTCTGATTCAGCCCCTCTGTTTCTCGCCATCTGTTTCAGCCCCTCTGTTTCAGCCCTTCTGTTTCAGCCCCTCTGTTTCAGCCCCTCTGTTTCTCATCCCTGTGTTTCATCCCCTCTGTTTCTCGCCCTCTGTTTCTGCCCCTCTGTTTCTCGCCCTCTGTTTCAGCCCCTCTGTTTCAGCCCCTCTGTTTCAGCCCCTCTGTTTCTCGCCCTCTGTTTCAGCCCCTCTGTTTCTCGCCCTCTGCTTCAGCCCCTCTGATTCAGCCCCTCTTTTTCATGCCCTCTGTTTCAGCCCCTCTGTTTCAACCCCTCTGTTTCAGCCCCTCTGTTTCTCGCCCTGTGTTTCAGCCCCTCTGTTTCTTGCCCTCTGTTTCAGCCCCTCTGTTTCTCGCCCTCTGTTTCAGCCCATCTATTTCTCGCCCTCTGTTTCAGCCCGTCTGTTTCAGCCCTTCTGTTTCAGCCCCTCTGTTTCAGCCCCTCTGTTTCTCGCCCTGTGTTTCATCCCCTCTGTTTCTTGCCCTCTGTTTCAGCCCCTCTGTTTCTCGCCCTCTGTTTCAGTCCCTCTGTTTCTCGCCCTCTGTTTCTCGCCCTCTGTTTCAGCCACTCTGTTTCTCGCCCTCTGTTTCATCCCCTCTGTTTCTCGCCCTCTGTTTCAGCCCCTCTGTTTCAGCCCCTCTGTTTCAGCCCCTCTGTTTCAACCCCTCTGTTTCAGCCCCTCTGTTTCTCGCCCTGTGTTTCAGCCCCTCTGTTTCTTGCCCTCTGTTTCAGCCCCTCTGTTTCTCGCCCTCTGTTTCAGCCCATCTATTTCTCGCCCTCTGTTTCAGCCCGTCTGTTTCAGCCCTTCTGTTTCAGCCCTTCTGTTTCAGCCCCTCTGTTTCTCGCCCTGTGTTTCAGCCCCTCTGTTTCTTGCCCTCTGTTTCAGCCCCTCTGTTTCTCGCCCTCTGTTTCAGCCACTATGTTTCTCGCCCTCTGTTTCATCCCCTCTGTTTCTCGCCCTCTGTTTCAGCCCCTCTGTTTCAGCCCCTCTGTTTCAGCCCCTCTGTTTCTCGCCCTCTGTTTCAGCCCCTCTGTTTCTCGCCCTCTGTTTCAGCCCATCTATTTCTCGCCCTCTGTTTCAGTCCGTCTGTTTCAGCCCTTCTCTTTCAGCCCCTCTGTTTCAGCCCCTCTGTTTATCGCCCTGTGTTTCAGCCCCTCTGTTTCTTGCCCTCTGTTTCAGCCCCTCTGTTTCTCGCCCTCTGTTTCAGCCCATCTATTTCTCGCCCTCTGTTTCAGCCCGTCTGTTTCAACCCTTCTGTTTCAGCCCCTCTGTTTCAGCCCCTCTGTTTCTCGCCCTGTGTTTCAGCCCCTCTGTTTCTTGACCTCTGTTTCAGCCCCTCTGTTTCTCGCCCTCTGTTTCAGTCCCTCTGTTTCTCGCCCTCTGTTTCTCGCCCTCTGTTTCAGCCCCTCTGTTTCTCGCCCTCTGTTTCATCCCCTCTGTTCCTCGCCCTCTGTTTCAGCCCCTCTGTTTCTCGCCCTCTGTTTCAGCCCCTCTGTTTCAGCCCCTCTGTTTCAGCCCCGGTGTTTCAGCCCCTCTGTTTCTCGCCCACTGTTTCAGCCCCTCTGTTTCTCGCCCTCTGTTTCGGCCCCTCTGTTTCTCGCCCTCTGTTTCAGCCCCTCTGATTCAGCCCCTCTGTTTCAGCCTCTCTGATTCAGCCCCTCTGTTTCAGCCCCTCTGTTTCAGCCCCTCTGTTTCATCCCCTCTGTTTCTTACCCTCTGTTTCTCACCCTCTGTTTCTCGCACTCTGTTTCAGCCCGTCTGAATCAGCCCCTCTGATTCAGCCCTTCTGTTTCAGCCCCTCTGTTTCAGCCCCTCTGTTTCTCGCCCTGTGTTTCATCCCCTCTGTTTCTTGCCCTCTGTTTCAGCCCCTCTGTTTCTCGCCCTCTGTTTCAGTCCCTCTGTTTCTCGCCCTCTGTTTCTCGCCCTCTGTTTCAGCCACTCTGTTTCTCGCCCTCTGTTTCATCCCCTCTGTTTCTCGCCCTCTGTTTCAGCCCCTCTGTTTCAGCCCCTCTGTTTCAGCCCCTCTGTTTCAACCCCTCTGTTTCAGCCCCTCTGTTTCTCGCCCTGTGTTTCAGCCCCTCTGTTTCTTGCCCTCTGTTTCAGCCCCTCTGTTTCTCGCCCTCTGTTTCAGCCCCTCTGTTTCTCGCCCTCTGTTTCAGTCCCTCTGTTTCTCGCCCTCTGTTTCTCGCCCTCTGTTTCAGCCACTATGTTTCTCGCCCTCTGTTTCATCCCCTCTGTTTCTCGCCCTCTGTTTCAGCCCCTCTGTTTCAGCCCCTCTGTTTCAGCCCCTCTGTTTCTCGCCCTCTGTTTCAGCCCCTCTGTTTCTCGCCCTCTGTTTCAGCCCATCTATTTCTCGCCCTCTGTTTCAGTCCGTCTGTTTCAGCCCTTCTGTTTCAGCCCCTCTGTTTCAGCCCCTCTGTTTATCGCCCTGTGTTTCAGCCCCTCTGTTTCTTGCCCTCTGTTTCAGCCCCTCTGTTTCTCGCCCTCTGTTTCAGCCCATCTATTTCTCGCCCTCTGTTTCAGCCCGTCTGTTTCAACCCTTCTGTTTCAGCCCCTCTGTTTCAGCCCCTCTGTTTCTCGCCCTGTGTTTCAGCCCCTCTGTTTCTTGACCTCTGTTTCAGCCCCTCTGTTTCTCGCCCTCTGTTTCAGTCCCTCTGTTTCTCGCCCTCTGTTTCTCGCCCTCTGTTTCAGCCCCTCTGTTTCTCGCCCTCTGTTTCATCCCCTCTGTTCCTCGCCCTCTGTTTCAGCCCCTCTGTTTCTCGCCCTCTGTTTCAGCCCCTCTGTTTCTGCCCCTCTGTTTCAGCCCCGGTGTTTCAGCCCCTCTGTTTCTCGCCCACTGTTTCAGCCCCTCTGTTTCTCGCCCTCTGTTTCGGCCCCTCTGTTTCTCGCCCTCTGTTTCAGCCCCTCTGATTCAGCCCCTCTGTTTCAGCCTCTCTGATTCAGCCCCTCTGTTTCAGCCCCTCTGTTTCAGCCCCTCTGTTTCATCCCCTCTGTTTCTTACCCTCTGTTTCTCACCCTCTGTTTCTCGCACTCTGTTTCAGCCCATCTGAATCAGCCCCTCTGATTCAGCCCCTCTGTTTCAGCCCCTCTGTTTCAGCCCCTCTGTTTCTCGCCCTCTGTTTCAGCCCCTCTGTTTCTCACCCTCTGTTTCTCGCCCTCTGTTTCAGCCCCTCTGTTTCTCTCCCTCTGTTTCAGCCTCTCTGTTTCAGCACCTCTGTTTCTCGCCCTCTGTTTCAGCCCCTCTGTTTCTCGCCCTCTGTTTCAGCTCCTCTGTTTCTCGCCCACTGTTTCAGCCCCTCTGTTTCAGCCCCTCTATTTCAGCCCCTCGGTTTCAGCCCCTCTGTTTCTCGCCCTCTGTTTCATCCCTCTGTTTCTCGCCCTCTGTTTCAGCCCCTCTGTTTCAGCCCCTCTGTTTCTCGCCCTCTGTTTCAGCCCCTCTGTTTCTCGCCCTCTGTTTCAGCCCGTCTGTTTCTCGCCCTCTGTTTCAGCCCATCTGTTTCAGCCCCTCTGTTTCAGCCCCTCTGTTTCAGCCCCTCTGTTTCTCGCCCTCTGTTTCAGCCCCTCTGTTTCAGACCCTCTGATTCAGCCCTTCAGTTTCAGCCCCTCTGAATCAGCCCCTCTGTTTCTCGCCCTCTGTTTCAGCCCCTCTATTTCAGCCCCTCTGATTCAGACCCTCTGATTCAGCCCCTCTGTTTCTCGCCCTCTGTTTCAGCCCCTCTGTTTCTCGCCCTCTGTTTCAGCCCCTCTGATTCAGCCCCACTTTTTCTTGCCCTCTGTTTCAGCCCCTCTGTTTCTCGCACTCTGTTTCAGCCCCTCTGTTTCAGCCCCTCTATTTCAGCCCCTCTGATTCAGCCCGTCTGATTCAGCCCCTCTGTTTCTCGCCCTCTGTTTCAGCCCCTCTGTTTCAGCCCTTCTGTTTCAGCCCCTCTGTTTCAGCCCCTCTGTTTCTCGCCCTCTGTTTCAGCCTCTCTGTTTCTCGCTCTCTGTGTCAGCCCCTCTGTTTCAGCTCCTCTGTTTCAGCCCCGGTGTTTCAGCCCCTCTGTTTCTCGCCCTCTGTTTCAGCCTCTCTGTTTCTCGCTCTCTGTGTCAGCCCCTCTGATTCAGCCCCTCTGATTCAGCCCCTCTGTTTCAGCCCCTCTGATTCAGCCCCTCTGTTTCAGCTCCTCTGTTTCAGCCCCTCTGTTTCAGCCCCTCTGTTTCGTCCCCGATGTTTCTCGCCCTCTGTTTCTCACCCTCTGTTTCTCACCCTCTGTTTCAGCCCCTCTGTTTCTCGCCCTCTGTTTCAGCTCCTCTGTTTCAGCCCTTCTGTTTCAGCCCCTCTGTTTCAGCCCCTCTGTTTCTCGCCCTCTGTTTCAGCCTCTCTTTTTCTCGCTCTCTGTGTCAGCCCCTCTGTTTCAGCCCCTCTGTTTCAGCCCCGGTGTTTCAGCCCCTCTGTTTCTCGCCCTCTGATTGAGCCCCTCTGTTTCTCGCCCTCTGTTTCAGCCCCTCTTTTTCTCGCCCTCTGTTTCTCACCCTCTGTTTCTCACCCTCTGTTTCAGCCCCTCTGTTTCAGCCCCTCTGTTTCAGCCCCTCTGTTTCTCGCCCTCTGTTTCTCAACCTCTGTTTCTCACCCTCTGTTTCAGCCCCTCAGTTTCTCGCCCTCTGTTTCAGCCCCTCTGTTTCAGCCCCTCTGTTTCATCCCCTCTGTTTCTTGCCCTCTGTTTCTCAACCTCTGTTTCTCGCCCTCTGTTTCAGCCCCTCTGAATCAGCCCCTCTCATTCAGCCCCTCTGTTTCAGCCCCTCTGTTTGTCACCCTCTGATTCTCGCCCTCTGTTTCAGCCCCTCTGTTTCTCGCTCTCTGTTTCAGCCCCTCTGTTTCAGCACCTCTGTTTCTCGCCCTCTGTTCCAGCCCCTCTGTTTCTCGCCCTCTGTTTCAGCCCCTCTGTTTCTCGCCCTCTGTTTCAGCCCCTCTATTTCTCGCCCTCTGTTTCAGCCCCACTGTTTCAGCCCCTCTATTTCAGCCCCTCGGTTTCAGCCCCTGTGTTTCTCGCCCTCTGTTTCTGCCCCTCTGTTTCTCGCCCTCTGTTTCAGCCTCTCTGTTTCTCGCCCTCTGTTTCAGCCCCTCTGTTTCAGCCCCTCTGTTTCAGCCCCGGTGTTTCAGCCCCTCTGTTTCTCGCCCTCGGTTTCAGCCCCTCTGTTTCTCGCCCTCTGTTTCAGCCCCTCTGATTCAGCCCCTCTGTTTCAGCCCCTCTGATTCAGCCCCTCTGTTTCAGCCCCTCTGTTTCAGCCCCTCTATTTCAGCCCCTCTGTTTCATCCCCTCTGTTTCTCGCCCTCTGTTTCTCACCCTCTGTTTCTCACCCTCTGTTTCAGCCCCTCTGTTTCTCGCCCTCTGTTTCAGCCCCTCTGTTTCAGCCCCTCTGTTTCTCGCCCTCTGTTTCAGCCCCTCTGTTTCTCGCCCTCTGTTTCAGCCCCTCTATTTCTCGCCCTCTGTTTCAGCCCCACTGTTTCAGCCCCTCTATTTCAGCCCCTCGGTTTCAGCCCCTCTGTTTCTCGCCCTCTGTTTCAGCCCCTCTGTTTCTCGCCCTCTGTTTCAGCCTCTCTGTTTCTCGCCCTCTGTTTCAGTCCCTCTGTTTCAGCCCCTCTGTTTCAGCCCCGGTGTTTCAGCCCCTCTGTTTCTCGCCCTCTGTTTCAGCCCCTCTGTTTCTCGCCCTCTGTTTCAGCCCCTCTGATTCAGCCCCTCTGTTTCAGCCCCTCTGATTCAGCCCCTCTGTTTCAGCCCCTCTGTTTCAGCCCCTCTATTTCAGCCCCTCTGTTTCATCCCCTCTGTTTCTCGCCCTCTGTTTCTCACCCTCTGTTTCTCACCCTCTGTTTCAGCCCCTCTGTTTCTCGCCCTCTGTTTCAGCCCCTCTGTTTCAGCCCCTCTGTTCCTCGCCCTCTGTTTCAGCCCCTCTGTTTCTCGCCCTCTGTTTCAGCCATTCTGTTTCAGCCCCTCTGTTTCAGCCCCGGTGTTTCAGCCCCTCTGTTTCTCGCCCTCTGTTTCAGCCCCTCTGTTTCTCGCCCTCTGTTTCGGCCCCTCTGTTTCTCGCCCTCTGTTTCAGCCCCTCTGATTCAGCCCCTCTGTTTCAGCCTCTCTGATTCAGCCCCTCTGTTTCAGCCCCTCTGTTTCAGCCCCTCTGTTTCATCCCCTCTGTTTCTTACCCTCTGTTTCTCACCCTCTGTTTCTCGCACTCTGTTTCAGCCCGTCTGAATCAGCCCCTCTGATTCAGCCCCTCTGTTTCAGCCCCTCTGTTTCAGCCCCTCTGTTTCTCGCCCTCTGTTTCAGCCCCTCTGTTTCTCACCCTCTGTTTCTCGCCCTCTGTTTCAGCCCCTCTGTTTCTCTCCCTCTGTTTCAGCCTCTCTGTTTCAGCACCTCTGTTTCTCGCCCTCTGTTTCAGCCCCTCTGTTTCTCGCCCTCTGTTTCAGCTCCTCTGTTTCTCGCCCACTGTTTCAGCCCCTCTGTTTCAGCCCCTCTATTTCAGCCCCTCGGTTTCAGCCCCTCTGTTTCTCGCCCTCTGTTTCATCCCTCTGTTTCTCGCCCTCTGTTTCAGCCCCTCTGTTTCAGCCCCTCTGTTTCTCGCCCTCTGTTTCAGCCCCTCTGTTTCTCGCCCTCTGTTTCAGCCCGTCTGTTTCTCGCCCTCTGTTTCAGCCCCTCTGTTTCAGCCCCTCTGTTTCAGCCCCTCTGTTTCAGCCCCTCTGTTTCTCGCCCTCTGTTTCAGCCCCTCTGTTTCAGCCCCTCTGATTCAGCCCCTCAGTTTCAGCCCCTCTGAATCAGCCCCTCTGTTTCTCGCCCTCTGTTTCAGCCCCTCTATTTCAGCCCCTCTGATTAAGCCCCTCTGATTCAGCCCCTCTGTTTCTCGCCCTCTGTTTCAGCCCCTCTGTTTCATCCCCTCTGTTTCAGCCCCTCTGATTCAGCCCCTCTTTTTCTTGCCCTCTGTTTCAGCCCCTCTGTTTCTCGCCCTCTGTTTCAGCCCCTCTGTTTCAGCCCCTCTATTTCAGCCCCTCTGATTCAGCCCCTCTGATTCAGCCCCTCTGTTTCTCGCCCTCTGTTTCAGCCCCTCTGTTTCAGCCCTTCTGTTTCAGCCCCTCTGTTTCAGCCCCTCTGTTTCTCGCCCTCTGTTTCAGCCTCTCTGTTTCTCGCTCTCTGTGTCAGCCCCTCTGTTTCAGCCCCTTTGTTTCAGCCCCGGTGTTTCAGCCCCTCTGTTTCTCGCCCTCTGTTTCAGCCCCTCTGTTTCTCGCCCTCTGTTTCAGCCCCTCTGATTCAGCCCCTCTGTTTCAGCCCCTCTGATTCAGCCCCTCTGTTTCAGCTCCTCTGTTTCAGCCCCTCTGTTGCAGCCCCTCTGTTTCATCCCCTCTGTTTCTCGCCCTCTGTTTCTCACCCTCTGTTTCTCACCCTCTGTTTCAGCCCCTCTGTTTCTCGCCCTCTGTTTCAGCCCCTCTGTTTCACCCCCTCTGTTTCTCGCCCTCTGATTGAGCCCCTCTGTTTCTCGCCCTCTGTTTCAGCCCCTCTTTTTCTCGCCCTCTGATTCTCACCCTCTGTTTCTCACCCTCTGTTTCAGCCCCTCTGTTTCAGCCCCTCTGTTTCTCGCCCTCCGATTGAGCCCCTCTGTTTCTCGCCCTCTGTTTCATCCCCTCTGTTTCTCGCCCTCTGTTTCTCACCCTCTGTTTCTCACCCTCTGTTTCAGCCCCTCTGTTTCTCGCTCTCTGTTTCAGCCCCTCTGTTTCATCCCCTCTGTTTCTTGCCCTCTGTTTCTCAACCTCTGTTTCTCGCCCTCTGTTTCAGCCCCTCTGAATCAGCCCCTCTCATTCAGCCCCTCTGTTTCAGCCCCTCTGTTTCTCGCCCTCTGTTTCAGCCCCTCTGTTTCTCACACTCTGATTCTCGCCCTCTGTTTCAGCCCCTCTGTTTCTCGCTCTCTGTTTCAGCCCCTCTGTTTCAGCACCTCTGTTTCTCGCCCTCTGTTCCAGCCCCTCTGTTTCTCGCCCTCTGTTTCAGCCCCTCTGTTTCTCGCCCTCTGTTTCAGCCCCTCTGTTTCTCACCCACTGTTTCAGCCCCTCTGTTTCTCGCCCTCTGTATCAGCCCGTCTGTTCCAGCCCCTCTGTTTCAGCCCCTCTGTTTCAGCCCCTCTGTTTCTCGCCTTCTGTTTCTCGCCCTCTGTTTCAGCCCCTCTTTTTCTCGCCCTCTGTTTCAGCCCCTCTATTTCAGCCCCTCTGATTCAGCCCCTCTGATTCAGCACCTCTGTTTCTCGCCCTGGGTTTCAGCCCCTCTGTTTCAGCCCTTCTGTTTCAGCCCCTCTGTTTCAGCCCCTCTGTTTCTCGCCCGCTGTTTCAGCCCTTCTGTTTCTCGCCCTCTGTTTCTGCCCCTCTGTTTCTCGCCCTCTGTTTCAGCCCCTCGGTTTCTCCCCCTCTGTTTCAGCCCCTCTGTTTCAGCCCCTCTGTTTCAGCCCCTGTGTTTCTCGCCCTCTGTTTCAGCCCTTCTGTTTCTCGCCCTCTGTTTCATCCCCTCTGTTCCTCGCCCTCTGTTTCAGCCCCTCTGTTTCTCGCCCTCTGTTTCGGCCCCTCTGTTTCAGCCCCTCTGTTTCAGCCCCTCTGTTTCAGCCCCTCTGTTTCTCGCCCTCTGTTTCAGCCCCTCTGTTTCTCGCCCTCTGTTTCGGCCCCTCTGTTTCTCACCCTCTGTTTCAGCCCCTCTGATTCAGCCCCTCTGTTTCAGCCTCTCTGATTCAGCCCCTCTGTTTCAGCCCCTCTGTTTCTCGCCCTCTGTTTCTCACCCTCTGTTTCTTACCCTCTGTTTCTCACCCTCTGTTTCTCGCACTCTGTTTCAGCCCGTCTGAATCAGCCCCTCTGATTCAGCCCCTCTGTTTCAGCCCCTCTGTTTCAGCCCCTCTGTTTCTCGCCCTCTGTTTAAGCCCCTCTGTTTCTCTCCCTCTGTTTCAGCCTCTCTGTTTCAGCACCTCTGTTTCTCGCCCTCTGTTTCAGCCCCTCTGTTTCTCGCCCTCTGTTTCAGCTCCTCTGTTTCTCGCCCACTGTTTCAGCCCCTCTGTTTCAGCCCCTCTATTTCAGCCCCTCGGTTTCAGCCCCTCTGTTTCTCGCCCTCTGTTTCATCCCTCTGTTTCTCGCCCTCTGTTTCAGCCCCTCTGTTTCAGCCCCTCTGTTTCTCGCCCTCTGTTTCAGCCCCTCTGTTTCTCGCCCTCTGTTTCAGCCCGTCTGTTTCTCGCCCTCTCTTTCAGCCCCTCTGTTTCAGCCCCTCTGTTTCAGCCCCTCTGTTTCTCGCCTTCTGTTTCAGCCCCTCTGTTTCAGCCCCTCTGATTCAGCCCCTCAGTTTCAGCCCCTCTGAATCAGCCCCTCTGTTTCTCGCCCTCTGTTTCAGCCCCTCTATTTCAGCCCCTCAGATTCAGCCCCTCTGATTCAGCCCCTCTGTTTCTCGCCCTCTGTTTCAGCCCCTCTGTTTCTCGCCCTCTGTTTCAGCCCCTCTGATTCAGCCCCTCTTTTTCTTGCCCTCTGTTTCAGCCCCTCTGTTTCTCGCCCTATTTTTCAGCCCCTCTGTTTCAGCCCCTCTATTTCAGCCCCTCTGATTCAGCCCCTCTGATTCAGCCCCTCTGTTTCTCGCCCTCTGTTTCAGCCCCTCTGTTTCAGCCCTTCTGTTTCAGCCCCTCTGTTTCAGCCCCTCTGTTTCTCGCCCTCTGTTTCAGCCTCTCTGTTTCTCGCTCTCTGTGTCAGCCCCTCTGTTTCAGCCCCTCTGTTTCAGCCCCGGTGTTTCAGCCCCTCTGTTTCTCGCCTTTTTTTTCAGCCCCTCTGTTTCTCGCCGTCTGTTTCAGCCCCTCTGATTCAGACCCTCTGTTTCAGCCCCTCTGATTCAGCCCCTCTGTTTCAGCTCCTCTGTTTCAGCCCCTCTGTTTCAGCCCCTCTGTTTCATCCCCTCTGTTTCTCGCCCTCTGTTTCTCACCCTCTGTTTCTCACCCTCTGTTTCAGCCCCTCTGTTTCTCGCCCTCTGTTTCAGCCCCTCTGTTTCACCCCCTCTGTTTCTCGCCCTCTGATTGAGCCCCTCTGTTTCTCGCCCTCTGTTTCAGCCCCTCTTTTTCTCGCCCTCTGTTTCTCACCCTCTCTTTCTCGCCCTCTGTTTCAGCCCCTCTGTTTTTCGCCCTCTGTTTCAGCCCCCCTGTTTCTCGCCCTCTGTTTCAGGCTCTCTGTTTCAGCCCGTCTGTTTCAGCCCCTCTGTTTCAGCCCCTCTGTTTCTCGCCCTCTGTTTCTCACCCGCTCTTTCAGCCCCTTTGTTTCTCGCACTCTGTTTCAGACCCTCTGTTTCAGCCCCTCTGTTTCTCGCCTTCTGTTTCTCGCCCTCTGTTTCAGCCCCTCTGTATCTCGCCCTCTGTTTCAGCCCCTCTATTTCAGCCCCTCCGATTCTGCCCCTCTGATTCAGCCCCTCTGTTTCTCGCCCTCTGTTTCAGCCCCTCTTTTTCAGCGCTTCTGTTTCAGCCCCTCTGTTTCAGCCACTCTGTTTGTCGCCCTCTGTTTCAGCCACTCTGTTTGTCGCCCTCAGTTTCTGCCCCTCTGTTTCTCGCCCACTGTTTCAGCCCCTCTGTTTCAGCCCCTCTGTTTCAGCCCCTCTGTTTCAGCCCCTCTCTTTCTCGCCCTCTGTTTCAGCCCCTCTGTTTCTCGCCCTCTGTTTCTGCCCCTCTGATTTAGCCCCTCTGTTTCAGCCCCTCTGTTTCAGCCCCTCTGTTTCTCGCCCTCTGTTTCAGCCCCTCTGTTTCACGCTCTCTGTTTCAGCCCCTCTGTTTCAGCCACTCTGTTTCTCGCCCTCTGTTTCTGCCCCTCTGTTTCTCGCACTCTGTTTCAGCCCCTCTGTTTCTCGCCCTCTGTTTCAGCCCCTCTGATTCAGCCCCTCTATTTCAGCCCCTCTGAATCAGCCCCTCTGATTAAGCCCCTCTGTTTCAGCCCCTCTGTTTCAGCCCCTCTGTTTCTCGCCCTCTGTTTCAGCCCCTCTGATTCAGCCCCTCTGTTTCTCGCCCTCTGTTTCAGCCCCTCTGTTTCTCGCCCTCTGTTTCAGCCCCTCTGTTTCAGCCCCTCTGTTTCAGCCCCTCTGTTTCTCGCCCTCTGTTTCAGCCCCTCTGTTTCTCGCCCTCTGTTTCAGCCCCTCTGTTTCTCGCCCCCTGTTTCAGCCCATCTATTTCTCGCCCTCTGTTTCAGCCCCTCTGTTTCAGCCCTTCTGTTTCAGCCCCTCTGTTTCAGCCCCTCTGCTTCTCGCCCTCTGTTTCAGCCCCTCTGTTCCTCGCCCTCTGTTTCATCCCCTCTGTTTCTCGCCCTCTGTTTCAGCCCCTCTGTTTCAGCCCCTCTGTTTCTCGCCCTCTGTTTCAGCACCACTGTTTCAGCCCCTCTGTTTCAGCCCCGGAGTTTCAGCCCCTCTGTTTCTCGCCCTCTGTTTCAGCCCCACTGTTTCTCGTCCTCTGTTTCGGCCCCTCTGTTTCTCGCCCTCTGTTTCAGCACCTCTGATTCAGCCCCTCTGTTTCAGCCCCTCTGTTTCTCGCCCTCTGTTTTAGCCCCTCTGTTTCTCACCTTCTGTTTCTCGCCCTCTGTTTCAGCCCCTCTGTTTCTCGCCCTCTGTTTCAGCCTCTCTGTTTCAGCACCTCAGTTTCAGCCCCTCTGTTTCTCGCCCTCTGTTTCAGCCCCTCTGTTTCAGCCACTCTGTTTCAGCCCCTCTGTTTCTCACCCTCTGTTTCAGCCCCTCTGTTTCTCGCCCTCCGATTCAGCCCCTCCGTTTCAGCCCCTCTGAATCAGCCCCTCTGTTTCTCGCCCTCTGTTTCAGCCCCTCTATTTCAGCCCCTCAATTCATCCCCTCTGATTCAGCCCCTCTGTTTCTCGCCCTCTGTTTCAGCCAAGCTGTTTCAGCCCTTCTGTTTCAGCCCCTCTGTTTCAGCCCCTCTGTTTCTCGCACTCTGTTTCATCCCCTCTGTTTCTCGCCCCCTGTTTTTGCCCCTCTGTTTCTCACCCTCTGTTTCAGCCCCTCTGTTTCAGTCCCTCTGTTTCAGCCCCTCTGTTTAAGGCCCCTCTGTTTCTCGCCCTCTGAAACAGCCCCTCTGTTTCTCGCCCTCTGTTTCAGCCCCTCTGATTCAGCCCCACTTTTTCTTGCCCTCTGTTTCAGCTCCTCTGTTTCTCGCCCTCTGTTTCAGCCCCTCTGTTTCAGCCTCTCTGTTTCAGCCCCTCTGTTTCAGCCCCTCTGTTTCATCCCCTCTGTTTCTCGCCCTCTGTTTCAGCGCCTCTGTTTCTCGCCCTCTGTTTCTGCCCATCTATTTCTCGCCCTCTGTTTCAGCCCCTCTGTATCAGCCCCTCTGTTTCAGCCCCTCTGTTTCAGCCCCTCTGTTTCAGCCCCTCTGTTTCAGCACCTCTGTTTCTCGCCCTCTGTTTCAGCCCCTCTGTTTCTCGCCCTCTGTTTCAGCCCCTCTGTTTCTCGCCCCCTGTTTCAGCCCATCTATTTCTCGCCCTCTGTTTCAGCCCCTCTGTTTCAGCCCTTCTGTTTCAGCCCCTCTGTTTCTGCCCCTCTGTTTCTCGCGCTCTGTTTCAGCCCCTCTGTTTCTCGCCCTCTGTTTCAGCCCCTCTGTTCCTCGCCCTCTGTTTCATCCCCTCTGTTTCTCGCCCTCTGTTTCAGCCCCTCTGTTTCAGCATCTCTGTTTCAGCCTCTCTGTTTCTCGCCCTCTGTTTCAGCCGCTCTGTTTCTCGCCCTCTGTTTCAGCCCCTCTGTTTCAGCCCCTCTGTTTCAGCCCCGGAGTTTCAGCCCCTCTGTTTCTCGCCCTCTGTTTCAGCCCCTCTGTTTCTCGTCCTCTGTTTCGGCCCCTCTGTTTCTCGCACTCTGATTCAGCACCTCTGATTCAGCCCCTCTGTTTCAGCCCATCTGATTCAGCCCCTCTGTTTCAGCCCCTCTGTTTCAGCCCCTCTGTTTCATCCCCTCTGTATCTTGCCCACTGTTTCTCACCCTCTGTTTCTCGCACTCTGTTTCAGCAGTCTGAATCAGCCCCTCTGATTCAGCCCCTCTGTTTCAGCCCCTCTGTTTCAGCCCCTCTGTTTCTCGCCCTCTGTTTTAGCCCCTCTGTTTCTCACCTTCTGTTTCTCGCCCTCTGTTTCAGCCCCTCTGTTTCTCGCCCTCTGTTTCAGCCTCTCTGTTTCAGCACCTCTGTTTCTCGCCCTCTGTTTCAGCCCCTCTGTTTCTCGCCCTCTGTTTCAGCTCCTCTGTTTCTCGCCCTCTGTTTCAGCCCCTCTGTTTCAGCCCCTCTGTTTCAGCCCCTCGGTTTCAGCCCCTCTGTTTCTCGCCCTCTGTTTCATCCCTCTGTTTCTCGCCCTCTGTTTCAGCCCCTCTGTTTCAGCCCCTCTGTTTCAGTTCCTCTGTTTCTCGCCCTCTGTTTCTCGCCCTCTGTTTCTCGCCCTCTGTTTCTCGCCCTCTGTTTCAGCCCCTCTGTTTCTCGCCCTCTGTTTCAGCCCCTCTGTTTCAGCCCCTCTGTTTCAGCCCCTCTGTTTCAGCCCCTCTGTTTCTCGCCCTCTGTTTCAGCCCCTCTGTTTCAGCCCCTCTGATTCAGCACCTCCGTTTCAGCCCCTCTGAATCAGCCCCTCTGTTTCTCGCCCTCTGTTTCAGCCCCTCTATTTCAGCCCCGCTGATTCATCCCCTCTGATTCATCCCCTCTGTTTCTCGCACTCTGTTTCATCCCCTCTGTTTCTCGCACTCTGTTTCTGCCCCTCCGTTTCTCGCCCTCTGTTTCAGCCCCTCTGTTTCAGCCCCTCTGTTTCAGCCCCTCTGTTTTAGGCCACTCTGTTTCTCGCCCTCTGAAACAGCCCCTCTGTTTCTCGCCCTCTGTTTCAGCCCCTCTGATTCAGCCCCTCTTTTTCTTGCCCTCTGTTTCGGCCCCTCTGTTTGTCGCCCTCTGTTTCAGCCCCTCTGTTTCACCCCCTCTGTTTCAGCCCCTCTGTTTCAGCCCCTCTGTTTCAGCCCCTCTGTTTCTCGCCCTCTGTTTCAGCCCCTCTGTTTCTCGCCCTCTGTTTCATCCCCTCTGTTTTAGCCCCTCTTTTTCAGTCCCTCTGTTTCTCGCCCTCTGTTTCTCGCCCTCTGTTTCAGCCCCTCTGTTTCAGCCCCTCTATTTCAGTCCCTCTGTTTCTCGCCCTCTGTTTCTCGCACTCTGTTTCAGCCCTTCTGTTTCTCGCCCTCTGTTTCATCCCCTCTGTTTCTCGCCCTCTGTTTCAGCCCCTCTGTTTCAGCCCCTCTATTTCAGCTCCTCTGTTTCAGACCCTCTGTTTCTCGCCCTCTGTTTCAGCCCCTCTGTTTCTCGCCCTCTTTTTCAGCCCCTCTGTTTCTCGCCCTCTGTTTCAGCCTCTCTGTTTTTCGCCCTCTGTTTCAGCCCCTCTGTTTCCGCCCCTCTGTTTCAGCCCCTCTGTTTCAGCCCCTCTGTTTCTCGCCCTCTGTTTCAGCCCCTCTGTTTCTCGCCCTCTGTTTCAGCCCCTCTGTTTCTCGCCCCTGTTTCAGCCCATCTGATTCAGCCCCTCTGTTTCAGCCCCTCTGTTTCAGCCCCTCTGTTTCTCGCCCTCTGTTTCAGCCCCTCTGTTTCAGCCCCTCTGTTTCAGCCCCTCTGATTCAGCCCCTGTGTTTCTCTCCCTCTGTTTCAGCCCATCTGTTTCTCGCCCTCTGTTTCAGCCCCTCTGTTTCAGCCCCTCTGTTTCAGCCCCTGTGTTTCTCGCCCTCTGTTTCAGCCCCTCTGTTTCTCGCCCTCTGTTTCAGCCCCTCTGTTTCAGCACCTCTGTTTCAGCCCCTCTATTTCAGCCCCTCTGTTTCTCGCCCTCTGTTTCAGCCCCTCTGTTTCTCACCCACTGTTTCAGCCCCTCTGTTTCTCGCCCTCTGTATCAGCCCCTCTGTTTCAGCCCCTCTGTTTCAGCCCATCTGTTTCAGCCCCTATGTTTCTCGCCTTCTGTTTCTCGCCCTCTGTTTCAGCCCCTCTGTTTCTCGCCCTCTGTTTCAGCCCCTCTATTTCAGCCCTTCTGATTCAGCCCCTCTGATTCAGCACCTCTGTTTCTCGCCCTGGGTTTCAGCCCCTCTGTTTCAGCCCTTCTGTTTCAGCCCCTCTGTTTCAGCCCCTCTGTTTCTCGCCCGCTGTTTCAGCCCTTCTGTTTCTCGCCCTCTGTTTCTGCCCCTCTGTTTCTCGCCCTCTGTTTCAGCCCCTCTGTTTCTCGCCCGCTGTTTCAGCCCCTATGTTTCTCGCCCTCTGTTTCAGCCTCTCTGTTTCTCGCCCTCTGTTTCAGCCCGTCTGTGTCAGCCCCTCTGTTTCAGCCCCTGTGTTTCTCGCCCTCTGTTTCTGCCCCTCTGATTTAGCCCTTCTGTTTCAGGCCCTCTGTTTCAGCCCCTCTGTTTCTCGCCCTCTGTTTCAGCCCCTCTGTTTCGCGCTCTCTGTTTCAGCCCCTCTGTTTCAGCCACTCTGTTTCTCGCCGTCTGTTTCTGCCCCTCTGTTTCTCGCCCTCTGTTTCAGCCCTTCTGATTCAGCCCCTCTGTTTCAGCCCCTCTGAATAAGCCCCTCTGTTTCTCGCCCTCTGTTTCAGCCCCTCTATTTCAGCCCCTCTGATTCAGCCCCTCTGATTCAGCCCCTCTGTTTCTCGCCCTCTGTTTCAGCCCCTCTGTTTCAGCCCTTCTGTTTCAGCCCCTCTGTTTCAGCCCCTCTGTTTCTCGGCCTCTGTTTCATCCCCTCTGTTTCTCGCCCTCTGTTTCTGCCCCTCTGTTTCTCGTCCTCTGTTTCAGTCCCTCTGTTTCAGCCCCTCTGTTTCAGCCCCTCTGTTTCTCGCCCTCTGTTTCAGCCCCTCTGTTTCTCGCCCTCAGATTCAGCCCCTTTGTTTCTCGCCCTCTGTTTCAGCCCCTCTGATTCAGCCCCATTGTTTCTCGCCCTCTGTTTCAGCCCCTCTGTTTCTCGCCCTCTGTTTCAGCGCCTCTGTTTCAGCCCCTCTGTTTCAGCCCCTCTGTTTCACGCCCTCTGTTTCAGCCCCTCTGTTTCTCGCCCTCTGTTTCAGCCCATCTATTTCTCGCCCTCTGTTTCAGCCCCTCTGTTTCAGCCCCTCTGTATCAGCCTCTCTGTCTCAGCCCCTCTGTTTCTCGCCCTCTGTTTCAGCCCCTCTGTTTCTCGCCCTCTGTTTCTCGCCCTCTGTTTCAGCCCCTCTGTTTCAGCCCCTCTGTTTCAGCCCCTCTGTTTCTCGCCCTGTTTCAGCCCCTCTGTTTCTCGCCCTCTATTTCAGCCCCTCTGTTTCTCGCCCCCTGTTTCAGCCCATCTATTTCACGCCCTCTGTTTCAGCCCCTCTGTTTCAGCCCTTCTGTTTCAGCCCCTCTGTTTCAGCCCCTCTGTTTCTCGCCCTCTGTTTCAGCCCCTCTGTTCCTCGCCCTCTGTTTCATCCCCTCTGTTTCTCGCCCTCTGTTTCAGCCCCTCTGTTTCAGCCCCTCTGTTTCTCGCCCTCTGTTTCAGCCCCTCTGTTTCTCGCCCTCTGTTTCAGCCCCTCTGTTTCTCGCTCTCTGTTTCAGCCCCTCTATTTCAGCCCCTCTGTTTCAGCCCCTCTGTTTCTCTCCCTCTGTTTCAGCCCCTCTGTTTCGCGCTCTCTGTTTCAGCCCCTCTGTTTCAGCCACTCTGTTTTTCGCCCTCTGTTTCTGCCCCTCTGTTTCTCGCCCTCTGTTTCAGCCCCTCTGTTTCTCGCACTCTGTTTCAGCCCCTCTGATTCAGCCCCTCTGTTTCAGCCCCTCTGAATCAGCCCCTCTGATTCAGCCCCTCTGTTTCAGCCCCTCTGTATCAGCCCCTCTGTTTCTCGCCCTCTGTTTCAGCCCCTCTGTTTCAGCCCCTCTGTTTTAGCCCCTCTGTTTCTCGCCCTCTGTTTCAGCCACTCTGTTTCTCGCCCTCTGTTTCAGCCCATCTATTTCTCGCCCTCTGTTTCAGCCCCGCTGTTTCAGCCCCTCTGTTTCAGCCCCTCTGTTTCAGCACCTATGTTTCTCGCCCTCTGTTTCAGCCCCTCTGAATCTTGCCCTCAGTTTCAGCCCCTCTGTTTCGCGCCCTTTGTTTCAGCCCCTCTGTTTCAGCCCCTCTGTTTCAGTCCCTCTGTTTCTCGCCCTCTGTTTCTCGCCCTCTGTTTCAGCCCCTCTGTTTCTCGCCCTCTGTTTCATCCCCTCTGTTTCTCGCCCTCTGTTTCAGCCCCTCTGTTTCAGCCCCTCTGTTTCAGCCCCTCTGTTTTGCGCTCTCTGTTTCAGCCCCTCTGTTTCAGCCACTCTGTTTTTCGCCCTCTGTTTCTGCCCCTCTGTTTCTCGCCCTCTGTTTCAGCCCCTCTGTTTCTCGCACTCTGTTTCAGCCCCTCTGATTCAGCCCCTCTGTTTCAGCCGCTCGGTTTCAGCCCCTCTGTTTCTCGCCCTCAGTTTCAGCCCCTCTGTTTCTCGCCCTCTGTTTCAGCCCCTCTGTTTCAGCCCCTCTGTTTCAGTCCCTCTGTTTCTCGCCCTCTGTTTCTCGCCCTCTGCTTCAGCCCCTCTGTTTCTCGCCCTCTGTTTCAGCCTCTCTGTTTCAGCCCCTCTGTTTCAGCCCCTCTGTTTCAGCCCCTCTGTTTCTCGCCCTCTGTTTCAGCCCCTCTGTTTCTCGCCCTCTGTTTCAGCCCCTATGTTTCTCGCCCTCTGTTACAGCCTCTCTGTTTCTCGCCCTCAGTTTCAGCCCCTCTGTTTCAGCCCCTCTGTTTCAGCCCCTCTATTTCTCACCCTCTGTTTCAGCCCCTCTGTTTCAGCCCCTCTATTTCAGCCGCTCGGTTTCAGCCCCTCTGTTTCTCGCCCTCTGTTTCAGCCCCTCTGTTTCAGCCCCTCTGTTTCAGTCCCTCTGTTTCTCGCCCTCTGTTTCTCGCCCTCTGTTTCAGCCCCTCTGTTTCTCGCCCTCTGTTTCAGCCTCGCTGTTTCAGCCCCTCTGTTTCAGCCCCTCTGTTTCAGCACCTCTGTTTCTCGCCCTCTGTTTCAGCCCCTCTGTTTCTCGCCCGCTGTTTCAGCCCCTATGTTTCTCGCCCTCTGTTTCAGCCTCTCTGTTTCTCGCCCTCTGTTTCAGCCCCTCTGTTTCAGCCCCTCTGTTTCAGCCCCTCTGTTTCTCGCCCTCTGTTTCAGCCCCTCTGTTTCAGCCCCTCTGTTTTAGCCCCTCTGTTTCTCGCCCTCTGTTTCAGCCTCTCTGTTTCTCGCCCTCTGTTTCAGCCCCTCTGTTTCAGCCCCTCTGTTTCAGCCCCTCTGTTTCTCGCCCTCTGTTTCAGCCCCTCTGTTTCAGCCCCTCTGTTTTAGCCCCTCTGTGTCTCGCCCTCTGTTTCAGCCACTCTGTTTCTCGCCCGCTGTTTCAGCCCCTATGTTTCTCGCCCTCTGTTTCAGCCTCTCTGTTTCTCGCCCTCTGTTTCAGCCCCGCTGTTTCAGCCCCTCTGTTTCAGCCCCTCTGTTTCAGCCCCTCTGTTTCGCGCCCTTTGTTTCAGCCCCTCTGTTTCAGCCCCTCTGTTTCAGTCCCTCTGTTTCTCGCCCTCTGTTTCTCGCCCTCAGTTTCAGCCCCTCTGTTTCTCGCCCTCTGTTTCATCCCCTCTGTTTCTCGCCCTCTGTTTCAGCCCCTCTGTTTCAGCCCCTCTGTTTCAGCCCCTCTGTTTCAGCCCCTCTGTTTCTCGCCCTCAGTTTCAGCCCCTCTGTTTCTCGCCCTCTGTTTCAGCCCCTCTGTTTCTCGCCCTCTGTTTCAGCCTCTCTGTTTCTCGCCCTCTGTTTCAGCCCCTCTGTTTCAGCCCCTCTGTTTCAGCCCCAGTGTTTCAGCTCTTCTGTTTCTCTCCCTCTGTTTCAGCCCCTCTGTTTCAGCCCCTCTGTTTTAGCCCCTCTGTTTCTCGCCCTCTGTTTCAGCCACTCTGTTTCTCGCCCTCTGTTTCAGCCCATTTATTTCTCGCCCTCTGTTTCAGCCCCTCTGTTTCAGCGCCTCTGTTTCAGCCCCTCTGTTTCAGCCCCTCTGTTTCTCGCCCTCTGTTTCAGCCCCTCTGTTTCAGCCCCTCTGTTTCAGCCCCTCTGTTTCAGCCCCTCTGTTTCTCGCCTTCTGTTTCTCGCCCTCTGTTTCAGCCCCTCTGTTTCTCGCTCTCTGTTTCAGCCCCTCTATTTCTGCCCCTCTGTTTTAGCCCCTCTGTTTCTCTCCCTCTGTTTCAGCCCCTCTGTTTCGCGCTCTCTGTTTCAGCCCCTCTGTTTCAGCCACTCTGTTTTTCGCCCTCTGTTTCTGCCCCTCTGTTTCTCGCCCTCTGTTTCTCGCACTCTGTTTCAGCCCCTCTGATTCAGCCCCTCTGTTTCAGCCCCTCTGAATCAGCCCCTCTGATTCAGCCCCTCTGTTTCAGCCCCTCTGTATCAGCCCCTCTGTTTCTTGCCCTCTGTTTCAGCCCCTCTGTTTCAGCCCCTCTGTTTTAGCCCCTCTGTTTCTCGCCCTCTGTTTCAGCCACTCTGTTTCTCGCCCTCTGTTTCAGCCCATCTATTTCTCGCCCTCTGTTTCAGCCCCGCTGTTTCAGCCCCTCTGTTTCAGCCCCTCTGTTTCAGCACCTATGTTTCTCGCCCTCTGTTTCAGCCCCTCTGAATCTTGCCCTCAGTTTCAGCTCCTCTGTTTCGCGCCCTTTGTTTCAGCCCCTCTGTTTCTGCCCCTCTGTTTCAGCCCCTCTGTTTCTCGCCCTCTGTTTCAGCCCCTCTGTTTCTCGCCCTCTGTTTCAGCCCCTCTGTTTCTCGCCCTCTGTTTCAGCCTCTCTGTTTCTCGCCCTCAGTTTCAGCACCTCTGTTTCAGCCCCTCTGTTTCAGTCCCTCTGTTTCTCGCCCTCTGTTTCTCGCCCTCTGTTTCAGCCCCTCTGTTTCAGCCCCTCTGTTTCAGCCCCTCTGTTTCTCGACTTCTGTTTCTCGCCCTCTGTTTCAGCCCCTCTGTTTCTCGCCCTCTGTTTCAGCCCCTCTATTTCAGCCACTCTGTTTCAGCCCCTCTGTTTCTCTCCCTCTGTTTCAGCCCCTCTGTTTCGCGCTCTCTGTTTCAGCCCCTCTGTTTCAGCCACTCTGTTTTTCGCCCTCTGTTTCTGCCCCTCTGTTTCTCGCCCTCTGTTTCAGCCCCTCTGTTTCTCGCCATCTGTTTCAGCCTCTCTGTTTCTCGCCCTCTGTTTCAGCCCCTCTGTTTCAGCCCCTCTGTTTCAGCCCCAGTGTTTCAGCCCCTCTGTTTCTCGCCCTCTGTTTCAGCCGCTCTGGTTTCTCACCCTCTGTTTCAGCCCCTCTGATTCAGCCCCTCTGTTTCAGCCCCTCTGATTCAGCCCCTCTGTTTCAGCCCCTCTGTTTCAGCCCCTCTGTTTCAGCCCCTCTGTTTCATCCCCTCTGTTTCTCGCCCTCTGTTTCTAGACCCTCTGTTTCTCACCCTCTGTTTCAGCCCCTCTGTTTCTCGCCCTCTGTTTCAGCCCCTCTGTTTCAGCCCCTCTGTTTCTCGCCCTCTGATTGAGCCCCTCTGTTTCTCGCCCTCTGTTTCAGCCCCTCTGTTTCAGCCCCTCTGTTTCAGCCCCTCTGTTTCAGCCCCTCTGTTTCTCGCCCTCTGATTGAGCCCCTCTGTTTCTCGCCCTCAGTTTCATCCCCTCTGTTTCTCGCCCTCTGTTTCTCACCCTCTTATTCTCGCCCTCTGTTTCAGCCCCTCTGTTTCTCGACCTCTGTTTCAGCCCCTCTGTTTCAGCCCCTCTGTTTCAGCCCCTCTGTTTCTCGCCCTCTGATTGAGCCCCTCTGTTTCTCGCCCTCTGTTTCATCCCCTCTGTTTCTCGCCCTCTGTTTCTCACCCTCTGTTTCTCGCCCTCTGTTTCAGCCCCTCTGAATCAGCCCCTCTCATTCAGCCCCTCTGTTTCAGCCCCTCTGTATCTCGCCCTCTGTTTCAGCCCCTCTGTTTCTCACCCTCTGTTTCTCGCCCTCTGTTTCAGCCTCTCTGTTTCTCGCCCTCTGTTTCAGCCCCTCTGTTTCAGCACCTATGTTTCTCGCCCTCTGTTTCAGCCCCTCTGTTTCTCGCCCTCTGTTTCAGCCCCTCTGTTTCTCGCCCTCTGTTTCAGCCCCTCTGTTTCTCGCCCTCTGTTTCAGCCCCTCTATTTCTCGCCCTCTGTTTCAGCCCCACTGTTTCAGCCCCTCTATTTCAGCCGCTCGGTTTCAGCCCCTCTGCTTCTCGCCCTCTGTTTCAGCCCCTCTGTTTCTCGCCCTCTGTTTCAGCCCCTCTGTTTCAGCCCCTCTGTTTCAGTCCCTCTGTTTCTCGCCCTCTGTTTCTCGCCCTCTGTTTCAGCCCCTCTGTTTCTCGCCCTCTGTTTCTTCCTCTCTGTTTCAGCCCCTCTGTTTCAACCCCTCTGTTTCAGCCCCTCTGTTTCTCGCCCTCTGTTTCAGCCCCTCTGTTTCTCGCCCTCTGTTTCAGCCCCTATGTTTCTCGCCCACTGTTTCAGCCTCTCTGTTTCTCGCCCTCTGTTTCAGCCCCTCTGTTTCAGCCCCTCTGTTTCAGCCCCTCTGTTTCTCGCCCTCTGTTTCAGCCCCTCTGTTTCAGCCCCTCTGTTTCAGCCCCTCTGTTTCTCGCCTTCTGTTTCTCGCCCTCTGTTTCAGCCCCTCTGTTTCTCGCCCTCTGTTTCAGCCCCTCTAATTCAGCCCCTCTGTTTCAGCCCCTCTGTTTCTCGCCCTCAGTTTCAGCACCTCTGTTTCAGCCCCTCTGTTTCAGTCCCTCTGTTTCTCGCCCTCTGTTTCTCGCCCTCTGTTTCAGCCCCTCTGTTTCAGCCCCTCTGTTTCAGCCCCTCTGTTTCTCGACTTCTGTTTCTCTCCCTCTGTTTCAGCCCCTCTGTTTCTCGCCCTCTGTTTCAGCCCCTCTATTTCAGCCACTCTGTTTCAGCCCCTCTGTTTCTCTCCCTCTGTTTCAGCCCCTCTGTTTCGCGCTCTCTGTTTCAGCCCCTCTGTTTCAGCCACTCTGTTTTTCGCCCTCTGTTTCTGCCCCTCTGTTTCTCGCCCTCTGTTTCAGCCCCTCTGTTTCTCGCCATCTGTTTCAGCCTCTCTGTTTCTCGCCCTCTGTTTCAGCCCCTCTGTTTCAGCCCCTCTGTTTCAGCCCCAGTGTTTCAGCCCCTCTGTTTCTCGCCCTCTGTTTCAGCCGCTCTGGTTTCTCACCCTCTGTTTCAGCCCCTCTGATTCAGCCCCTCTGTTTCAGCCCCTCTGATTCAGCCCCTCTGTTTCAGCCCCTCTGTTTCAGCCCCTCTGTTTCAGCCCCTCTGTTTCATCCCCTCTGTTTCTCGCCCTCTGTTTCTAGACCCTCTGTTTCTCACCCTCTGTTTCAGCCCCTCTGTTTCTCGCCCTCTGTTTCAGCCCCTCTGTTTCAGCCCCTCTGTTTCTCGCCCTCTGATTGAGCCCCTCTGTTTCTCGCCCTCTGTTTCAGCCCCTCTGTTTCAGCCCCTCTGTTTCAGCCCCTCTGTTTCAGCCCCTCTGTTTCTCGCCCTCTGATTGAGCCCCTCTGTTTCTCGCCCTCAGTTTCATCCCCTCTGTTTCTCGCCCTCTGTTTCTCACCCTCTTATTCTCGCCCTCTGTTTCAGCCCCTCTGTTTCTCGACCTCTGTTTCAGCCCCTCTGTTTCAGCCCCTCTGTTTCAGCCCCTCTGTTTCTCGCCCTCTGATTGAGCCCCTCTGTTTCTCGCCCTCTGTTTCATCCCCTCTGTTTCTCGCCCTCTGTTTCTCACCCTCTGTTTCTCGCCCTCTGTTTCAGCCCCTCTGAATCAGCCCCTCTCATTCAGCCCCTCTGTTTCAGCCCCTCTGTATCTCGCCCTCTGTTTCAGCCCCTCTGTTTCTCACCCTCTGTTTCTCGCCCTCTGTTTCAGCCTCTCTGTTTCTCGCCCTCTGTTTCAGCCCCTCTGTTTCAGCACCTATGTTTCTCGCCCTCTGTTTCAGCCCCTCTGTTTCTCGCCCTCTGTTTCAGCCCCTCTGTTTCTCGCCCTCTGTTTCAGCCCCTCTGTTTCTCGCCCTCTGTTTCAGCCCCTCTATTTCTCGCCCTCTGTTTCAGCCCCACTGTTTCAGCCCCTCTATTTCAGCCGCTCGGTTTCAGCCCCTCTGCTTCTCGCCCTCTGTTTCAGCCCCTCTGTTTCTCGCCCTCTGTTTCAGCCCCTCTGTTTCAGCCCCTCTGTTTCAGTCCCTCTGTTTCTCGCCCTCTGTTTCTCGCCCTCTGTTTCAGCCCCTCTGTTTCTCGCCCTCTGTTTCTTCCTCTCTGTTTCAGCCCCTCTGTTTCAACCCCTCTGTTTCAGCCCCTCTGTTTCTCGCCCTCTGTTTCAGCCCCTCTGTTTCTCGCCCTCTGTTTCAGCCCCTATGTTTCTCGCCCACTGTTTCAGCCTCTCTGTTTCTCGCCCTCTGTTTCAGCCCCTCTGTTTCAGCCCCTCTGTTTCAGCCCCTCTCTTTCTCGCCCTCTGTTTCAGCCCCTCTGTTTCAGCCCCTCTGTTTCAGCCCCTCTGTTTCTCGCCTTCTGTTTCTCGCCCTCTGTTTCAGCCCCTCTGTTTCTCGCCCTCTGTTTCAGCCCCTCTAATTCAGCCCCTCTGTTTCAGCCCCTCTGTTTCTCTCCCTCTGTTTCAGCCCCTCTGTTTCGCGCTCTCTGTTTCAGCCCCTCTGTTTCAGCCACTCTGTTTTTCGCACTCTGTTTCAGCCCCTCTGATTCAGCCCCTCTGTTTCAGCCCCTCTGAATCAGCCCCTCTGATTCAGCCCCTCTGTTTCAGCCCCACTGTTTCAGCCCCTCTGTTTCTCTCCCTCTGTTTCAGCCCCTCTGTTTCTGCCCCTCTGTTTCTCGCCCTCTGTTTCAGCCCCTCTGTTTCTCGCACTCTGTTTCAGCCCCTCTGATTCAGCCCCTCTGTTTCAGCCCCTCTGAATCAGCCCCTCTGATTCAGCCCCTCTGTTTCAGCCCCTCTGTTTCAGCCCCTCTGTTTCTCTCCCTCTGTTTCAGCCCCTCTGTTTCTGCCCCTCTGTTTTTGCCCCTCTGTTTCTCTCCCTCTGTTTCAGCCCCTCTGTTTCTGCCCCTCTGTTTCTCGCCCTCTGTTTCAGCCCCTTTGTTTCTCGCACTCTGTTTCAGCCCCTCTGATTCAGCCCCTCTGTTTCAGCCCCTCTGAATCAGCCCCTCTGATTCAGCCCCTCTGTTTCTCTCCCTCTCTTTCAGCCCCTCTGTTTCAGCCCCTCTGTTTTAGCCCCTCTGTTTCTCGCCCTCTGTTTCAGCCACTCTGTTTCTCGCCCTCTGTTTCAGCCCATCTATTTCTCGCCCTCTGTTTCAGCCCCGCTGTTTCAGCCCCTCTGTTTCAGCCCCTCTGTTTCAGCCCCTCTGTTTCTCGCCCTCTGTTTCAGCCCCTCTGAATCTTGCCCTCAGTTTCAGCCCCTCTGTTTCGCGCCCTTTGTTTCAGCCCCTCTGTTTCAGCCCCTCTGTTTCAGTCCCTCTGTTTCTCGCCCTCTGTTTCTCGCCCTCTGTTTCAGCCCCTCTGTTTCTCGCCCTCTGTTTCATCCCCTCTGTTTCTCGCCCTCTGTTTCAGCCCCTCTGTTTCAGCCCCTCTGTTTCAGCCCCTCTGTTTCTCGCCCTCAGTTTCCGCCCCTCTGTTTCTCGCCCTCTGTTTCAGCCCCTCTGTTTCTCGTCCTCTGTTTCAGCCCCTCTATTTCTCACCCTCTGTTTCAGCTCCTCTGTTTCAGCCCCTCTATTTCAGCCACTCGGTTTCAGCCCCTCTGTTTCTCGCCCTCTGTTTCAGCCCCTCTGTTTCTCGCCCTCTGTTTCAGCCCCTCTGTTTCAGCCCCTCTGTTTCTCGCCCTCTGATTGAGCCCCTCTGTTTCTCGCCCTCTGTTTCAGCCCCTCTGTTTCAGCCCCTCTGTTTCAGCCCCTCTTTTTCTCGCCCTCTGTTTCTCGCCCTCTGTTTCAGCCCCTCTGTTTCTCGCCCTCTGTTTCATCCCCTCTGTTTCTCGCCCTCTGTTTCAGCCCCTCTGTTTCAGCCCCTCTGTTTCGCGCTCTCTGTTTCAGCCCCTCTGTTTCAGCCACTCTGTTTTTCGCCCTCTGTTTCTGCCCCTCTGTTTCTCGCCCTCTGTTTCAGCCCCTCTGTTTCTCGCACTCTGTTTCAGCCCCTCTGATTCAGCCCCTCTGTTTCAGCCGCTCGGTTTCAGCCCCTCTGTTTCTCGCCCTCAGTTTCAGCCCCTCTGTTTCTCGCCCTCTGTTTCAGCCCCTCTGTTTCAGCCCCTCTGTTTCAGTCCCTCTGTTTCTCGCCCTCTGTTTCTCGCCCTCTGTTTCAGCCCCTCTGTTTCTCGCCCTCTGTTTCAGCCTCTCTGTTTCAGCCCCTCTGTTTCAGCCCCTCTGTTTCAGCCCCTCTGTTTCTCGCCCTCTGTTTCAGCCCCTCTGTTTCTCGCCCTCTGTTTCAGCCCCTATGTTTCTCGCCCTCTGTTACAGCCTCTCTGTTTCTCGCCCTCTGTTTCAGCCCCTCTGTTTCAGCCCCTCTGTTTCAGCCCCTCTATTTCTCACCCTCTGTTTCAGCCCCTCTGTTTCAGCCCCTCTATTTCAGCCGCTCGGTTTCAGCCCCTCTGTTTCTCGCACTCTGTTTCTGCCCCTCTGTTTCTCGCCCTCTGTTTCAGCCCCTCTGTTTCAGCCCCTCTGTTTCAGTCCCTCTGTTTCTCGCCCTCTGTTTCTCGCCCTCTGTTTCAGCCCCTCTGTTTCTCGCCCTCTGTTTCAGCCTCGCTGTTTCAGCCCCTCTGTTTCAGCCCCTCTGTTTCAGCACCTCTGTTTCTCGCCCTCTGTTTCAGCCACTCTGTTTCTCGCCCGCTGTTTCAGCCCCTATGTTTCTCGCCCTCTGTTTCAGCCTCTCTGTTTCTCGCCCTCTGTTTCAGCCCCTCTGTTTCAGCCCCTCTGTTTCAGCCCCTCTGTTTCTCGCCCTCTGTTTCAGCCCCTCTGTTTCAGCCCCTCTGTTTTAGCCCCTCTGTTTCTCGCCCTCTGTTTCAGCCACTCTGTTTCTCGCCCTCTGTTTCAGCCCATCTATTACTCGCCCTCTGTTTCAGCCCCGCTGTTTCAGCCCCTCTGTTTCAGCTCCTCTGTTTCAGCCCCTCTGTTTCTCGCCCTCTGTTTCAGCCCCTCTGAATCTTGCCCTCAGTTTCAGCCCCTCTGTTTCGCGCCCTTTGTTTCAGCCCCTCTGTTTCAGCCCCTCTGTTTCAGTCCCTCTGTTTCTCGCCCTCTGTTTCTCGCCCTCTGTTTCAGCCCCTCTGTTTCTCGCCCTCTGTTTCATCCCCTCTGTTTCTCGCCCTCTGTTTCAGCCCCTCTGTTTCAGCCCCTCTGTTTCAGCCCCTCTGTTTCAGCCCCTCTGTTTCTCGCCCTCAGTTTCAGCCCCTCTGTTTCTCGCCCTCTGTTTCAGCCCCTCTGTTTCTCGCCCTCTGTTTCAGCCTCTCTGTTTCTCGCCCTCTGTTTCAGCCCCTCTGTTTCAGCCCCTCTGTTTCAGCCCCAGTGTTTCAGCCCCTCTGTTTCTCGCCCTCTGTTTCAACCCCTCTGTTTCTCACCCTTTGTTTCAGCCCCTCTGATTCAGCCCCTCTGTTTCAGCCCCTCTGTTTCAGCTCTTCTGTTTCTCTCCCTATGTTTCAGCCCCTCTGTTTCAGCCCCTCTGTTTTAGCCCCTCTGTTTCTCGCCCTCTGTTTCAGCCACTCTGTTTCTCGCACTCTGTTTCAGCCCATTTATTTCTCGCCCTCTGTTTCAGCCCCTCTGTTTCAGCGCCTCTGTTTCAGCCCCTCTGTTTCAGCCCCTCTGTTTCTCGCCCTCTGTTTCTCACCCTCTGTTTCAGCCCCTCTGTTTCAGCCCCTCTGTTTCAGCCCCTCTGTTTCAGCCCCTCTGTTTCAGCCCCTCTGTTTTTGCCACTCTGTTTTTCGCCCTCTGTTTCTGCCCCTCTGTTTCTCGCCCTCTGTTTCAGCCCCTCTGTTTCTCGCACTCTGTTTCAGCCCCTCTGATTCAGCCCCTCTGTTTCAGCCCCTCTGAATCAGCCCCTCTGATTCAGCCCCTCTGTTTCAGCCCCTCTGTATCAGCCCCTCTGTTTCTCGCCCTCTGTTTCAGCCCCTCTGTTTCAGCCCCTCTGTTTTAGCCCCTCTGTTTCTCGCCCTCTGTTTCAGCCACTCTGTTTCTCGCCCTCTGTTTCAGCCCATCTATATCTCGCCCTCTGTTTCAGCCCCGCTGTTTCAGCCCCTCTGTTTCAGCCCCTCTGTTTCAGCACCTATGTTTCTCGCCCTCTGTTTCAGCCCCTCTGAATCTTGCCCTCAGTTTCAGCCCCTCTGTTTCGCGCCCTTTGTTTCAGCCCCTCTGTTTCTGCCCCTCTGTTTCAGCCCCTCTGTTTCTCGCCCTCTGTTTCAGCCCCTCTGTTTCTCGCCCTCTGTTTCAGCCCCTATGTTTCTCGCCCTCTGTTTCAGCCTCTCTGTTTCTCGCCCTCAGTTTCAGCCCCTCTGTTTCAGCCCCTCTGTTTCAGTCCCTCTGTTTCTCGCCCTCTGTTTCAGCCCCTCTGTTTCAGCCCCTCTGTTTCAGCCCCTCTGTTTCTCGACTTCTGTTTCTCGCCCTCTGTTTCAGCCCCTCTGTTTCTCGCCCTCTGTTTCAGCCCCTCTATTTCAGCCCCTCTGTTTCAGCCCCTCTGTTTCTCTCCCTCTGTTTCAGCCCCTCTGTTTCGCGCTCTCTGTTTCAGCCCCTCTGTTTCAGCCACTCTGTTTTTCGCCCTCTGTTTCTGCCCCTCTGTTTCTCGCCCTCTGTTTCAGCCCCTCTGTTTCTCGCCATCTGTTTCAGCCTCTCTGTTTCTCGCCCTCTGTTTCAGCCCCTCTGTTTCAGCCCCTCTGTTTCAGCCCCAGTGTTTCAGCCCCTCTGTTTCTCGCCCTCTGTTTCAGCCGCTCTGGTTTCTCACCCTCTGTTTCAGCCCCTCTGATTCAGCCCCTCTGTTTCAGCCCCTCTGATTCAGCCCCTCTGTTTCAGCCCCTCTGTTTCAGCCCCTCTGTTTCAGCCCCTCTGTTTCATCCCCTCTGTTTCTCGCCCTCTGTTTCTAGACCCTCTGTTTCTCACCCTCTGTTTCAGCCCCTCTGTTTCTCGCCCTCTGTTTCAGCCCCTCTGTTTCAGCCCCTCTGTTTCTCGCCCTCTGATTGAGCCCCTCTGTTTCTCGCCCTCTGTTTCAGCCCCTCTGTTTCAGCCCCTCTGTTTCAGCCCCTCTGTTTCAGCCCCTCTGTTTCTCGCCCTCTGATTGAGCCCCTCTGTTTCTCGCCCTCAGTTTCATCCCCTCTGTTTCTCGCCCTCTGTTTCTCACCCTCTTATTCTCGCCCTCTGTTTCAGCCCCTCTGTTTCTCGACCTCTGTTTCAGCCCCTCTGTTTCAGCCCCTCTGTTTCAGCCCCTCTGTTTCTCACCCTCTGTTTCTCGCCCTCTGTTTCAGCCCCTCTGAATCAGCCCCTCTCATTCAGCCCCTCTGTTTCAGCCCCTCTGTATCTCGCCCTCTGTTTCAGCCCCTCTGTTTCTCACCCTCTGTTTCTCGCCCTCTGTTTCAGCCTCTCTGTTTCTCGCCCTCTGTTTCAGCCCCTCTGTTTCAGCACCTATGTTTCTCGCCCTCTGTTTCAGCCCCTCTGTTTCTCGCCCTCTGTTTCAGCCCCTCTGTTTCTCGCCCTCTGTTTCAGCCCCTCTGTTTCTCGTCCTCTGTTTCAGTCCCTCTATTTCTCACCCTCTGTTTCAGCCCCACTGTTTCAGCCCCTCTATTTCAGCCGCTCGGTTTCAGCCCCTCTGCTTCTCGCCCTCTGTTTCAGCCCCTCTGTTTCTCGCCCTCTGTTTCAGCCCCTCTGTTTCAGCCCCTCTGTTTCAGTCCCTCTGTTTCTCGCCCTCTGTTTCTCGCCCTCTGTTTCAGCCCCTCTGTTTCTCGCCCTCTGTTTCTTCCTCTCTGTTTCAGCCCCTCTGTTTCAACCCCTCTGTTTCAGCCCCTCTGTTTCTCGCCCTCTGTTTCAGCCCCTCTGTTTCTCGCCCTCTGTTTCAGCCCCTATGTTTCTCGCCCTCTGTTTCAGCCTCTCTGTTTCTCGCCCTCTGTTTCAGCCCCTCTGTTTCAGCCCCTCTGTTTCAGCCCCTCTGTTTCTCGCCCTCTGTTTCAGCCCCTCTGTTTCAGCCCCTCTGTTTCAGCCCCTCTGTTTCTCGCCTTCTGTTTCTCGCCCTCTGTTTCAGCCCCTCTGTTTCTCGCCCTCTGTTTCAGCCCCTCTATTTCAGCCCCTCTGTTTCAGCCCCTCTGTTTCTCTCCCTCTGTTTCAGCCCCACTGTTTCGCGCTCTCTGTTTCAGCCCCTCTGTTTCAGCCACTCTGTTTTTCGCACTCTGTTTCAGCCCCTCTGATTCAGGCCCTCTGTTTCAGCCCCTCTGAATCAGCCCCTCTGATTCAGCCCCTCTGTTTTAGCCCCACTGTTTCAGCCCCTCTGTTTCTCTCCCTCTGTTTCAGCCCCTCTGTTTCTGCCCCTCTGTTTCTCGCCCTCTGTTTCAGCCCCTCTGTTTCTCGCACTCTGTTTCAGCCCCTCTGATTCAGCCCCTCTGTTTCAGCCCCTCTGAATTAGCCCCTCTGATTCAGCCCCTCTGTTTCAGCCCCTCTGTTTCAGCCCCTCTGTTTCTCTCCCTCTGTTTCAGCCCCTCTGTTTCAGCCCCTCTGTTTTAGCCCCTCTGTTTCTCTCCCTCTGTTTCAGCCCCTCTGTTTCTGCCCCTCTGTTTCTCGCCCTCTGTTTCAGCCCCTTTGTTTCTCGCACTCTGTTTCAGCCCCTCTGATTCAGCCCCTCTGTTTCAGCCCCTCTGAATCAGCCCCTCTGATTCAGCCCCTCTGTTTCAGCCCCTCCGTTTCAGCCCCTCTGTTTCTCTCCCACTGTTTCAGCCCCTCTGTTTCAGCCCCTCTGTTTTAGCCCCTCTGTTTCTCTCCCTCTGTTTCAGCCCCTCTGTTTCTCGCCCTCTGTTTCAGCCCCGCTGTTTCAGCCCCTCTGTTTCAGCCCCTCTGTTTCAGCCCCTCTGTTTCTCGCCCTCTGTTTCAGCCCCTCTGAATCTTGCCCTCAGTTTCAGCCCCTCTGTTTCGCGCCCTTTGTTTCAGCCCCTCTGTTTCAGCCCCTCTGTTTCAGTCCCTCTGTTTCTCGCCCTCTGTTTCTCGCCCTCTGTTTCAGCCCCTCTGTTTCTCGCCCTCTGTTTCATCCCCTCTGTTTCTCGCCCTCTGTTTCAGCCCCTCTGTTTCAGCCCCTCTGTTTCAGCCCCTCTGTTTCTCGCCCTCAGTTTCCGCCCCTCTGTTTCTCGCCCTCTGTTTCAGCCCCTCTGTTTCTCGTCCTCTGTTTCAGCCCCTCTATTTCTCACCCTCTGTTTCAGCTCCTCTGTTTCAGCCCCTCTATTTCAGCCACTCGGTTTCAGCCCCTCTGTTTCTCGCCCTCTGTTTCAGCCCCTCTGTTTCTCGCCCTCTGTTTCAGCCCCTCTGTTTCAGCCCCTCTGATTCAGTCCCTCTGTTTCTCGCCCTATGTTTCTCGCCCTCTGTTTCAGCCCCTCTGTTTCTCGCCCTCTGTTTCAGCCTCTCTGTTTCAGCCCCTCTGTTTCAGCCGCTCTGTTTCAGCCCCTCTGTTTCTCGCCCTCTGTTTCAGCCCCTCTGTTTCTCACCCTCTGTTTCAGCCCCTATGTTTCTCGCCCTCTGTTTCAGCCTCTCTGTTTCTCGCCCTCTGTTTCAGCCCCTCTGTTTCAGCCCCAGTGTTTCAGCCCCTCTGTTTCTCGCCCTCTGTTTCAGCCCCTCTGTTTCAGCCCCTCTGTTTCAGCCCCTCTGTTTCAGCCCCTCTGTTTCTCGACTTCTGTTTCTCGCCCTCTGTTTAAGCCCCTCTGTTTCTCGCCCTCTGTTTCAGCCCAACTATTTCAGCCCCTCTGTTTCAGCCCCTCTGTTTCTCTCCCTCTGTTTCAGCCCCTCTGTTTCGCGCTCTCTGTTTCAGCCCCTCTGTTTCAGCCACTCTGTTTTTCGCCCTCTGCTTCTGCCGCTCTGTTTCTCGCCCTCTGTTTCAGCCCCTCTGTTTCTCGCCCTCTGTTTCAGCCTCTCTGTTTCTCGCCCTCTGTTTCAGCCCCTCTGTTTCAGCCCCTCTGTTTCAGCCCCAGTGTTTCAGCCCCTCTGTTTCTCGCCCTCTGTTTCAGCCCCTCTGGTTTCTCACCCTCTGTTTCAGCCCCTCTGATTCAGCCCCTCTATTTCAGCCCCTCTGATTCAGCCCCTCTGTTTCAGCCCCTCTGTTTCAGCCCCTCTGCTTCATCCCCTCTGTTTCTCGCCCTCTGTTTCTCACCCTCTGTTTCTCACCCTCTGTTTCAGCCCCTCTGTTTCTCGCCCTCTGTTTCAGCCCCTCTGTTTCAGCCCCTCTGTTTCTCGCCCTCTGATTGAGCCCCTCTGTTTCTCGCCCTCTGTTTCAGCCCCTCTGTTTCTCGCCCTCTGTTTCTCACCCTCGGTTTCTCGCCCTCTGTTTCAGCCCCTCTGTTTCAGCCCCTCTGTTTCAGCCCCTCTGTTTCTCGCCCTCTGATTGAGCCCCTCTGTTTCTCGCCCTCTGTTTCATCCCCTCTGTGTCTCGCCCTCTGTTTCTCACCCTCTTTTTCTCGCCCTCTGTTTCAGCCCCTCTGTTTCTCGCCCTCTGTTTCAGCCCCTCTGTTTCAGCCCCTCTGTTTCATCCCCTCTGTTTCTTGCCTTCTGTTTCTCGCCCTCTGTTTCAGCCCCTCTGAATCAGCCCCTCTCATTCAGCCCCTCTGTTTCAGCCCCTCTGTTTCTCGCCCTCTGTTTCAGCCCCTCTGTTTCTCACCCTCTGTTTCTCGCCCTCTGTTTCAGCCCCTCTGTTTCTCGCCCTCTGTTTCAGCCCCTCTGTTTCAGCACCTATGTTTCAGCCCCTCTGTTTCAGCCCCTCTGTTTCTCGCCCTCTGTTTCAGCCCCTCTGTTTCTCGCCCTCTGTTTCAGCCCCTCTATTTCTCACCCTCTGTTTCAGCCCCTCTGTTTCAGCCCCTCTATTTCAGCCACTCGGATTCAGCCCCTCTGTTTCTCGCCCTCTGTTTCAGCCCCTCTGTTTCTCGCCCTCTGTTTCAGCCCCTCTGTTTCAGCCCCTCTGTTTCAGTCCCTCTGTTTCTCGCCCTCTGTTTCTCGCCCTCTGTTTCAGCCCCTCAGTTTCTCGCCCTCTGTTTCTTCCTCTCTGTTTCAGCCCCTCTGTTTCAACCCCTCTGTTTCAGCCCCTCTGTTTCTCGCCCTCTGTTTAAGCCCCTCTGTTTCTCGCCCTCTGTTTCAGCCCCTATGTTTCTCGCCCTCTGTTTCTGCCCCTCTGTTTCTCGCCCTCTGTTTCAGCCCCTCTGTTTCTCGCCATCTGTTTCAGCCTCTCTGTTTCTCGCCCTCTGTTTCAGCCCCTCTGTTTCAGCCCCTCTGTTTCAGCCCCAGTGTTTCAGCCCCTCTGTTTCTCGCCCTCTGTTTCAGCCGCTCTGGTTTCTCACCCTCTGTTTCAGCCCCTCTGATTCAGCCCCTCTGTTTCAGCCCCTCTGATTCAGCCCCTCTGTTTCAGCCCCTCTGTTTCAGCCCCTCTGTTTCAGCCCCTCTGTTTCATCCCCTCTGTTTCTCGCCCTCTGTTTCTAGACCCTCTGTTTCTCACCCTCTGTTTCAGCCCCTCTGTTTCTCGCCCTCTGTTTCAGCCCCTCTGTTTCAGCCCCTCTGTTTCTCGCCCTCTGATTGAGCCCCTCTGTTTCTCGCCCTCTGTTTCAGCCCCTCTGTTTCAGCCCCTCTGTTTCAGCCCCTCTGTTTCTCGCCCTCTGATTGAGCCCCTCTGTTTCTCGCCCTCAGTTTCATCCCCTCTGTTTCTCGCCCTCTGTTTCTCACCCTCTTATTCTCGCCCTCTGTTTCAGCCCCTCTGTTTCTCGACCTCTGTTTCAGCCCCTCTGTTTCAGCCCCTCTGTTTCAGCCCCTCTGTTTCTCGCCCTCTGATTGAGCCCCTCTGTTTCTCGCCCTCTGTTTCATCCCCTCTGTTTCTCGCCCTCTGTTTCTCACCCTCTGTTTCTCGCCCTCTGTTTCAGCCCCTCTGAATCAGCCCCTCTCATTCAGCCCCTCTGTTTCAGCCCCTCTGTATCTCGCCCTCTGTTTCAGCCCCTCTGTTTCTCACCCTCTGTTTCTCGCCCTCTGTTTCAGCCTCTCTGTTTCTCGCCCTCTGTTTCAGCCCCTCTGTTTCAGCACCTATGTTTCTCGCCCTCTGTTTCAGCCCCTCTGTTTCTCGTCCTCTGTTTCAGCCCCTCTGTTTCTCGCCCTCTGTTTCAGCCCCTCTGTTTCTCGTCCTCTGTTTCAGTCCCTCTATTTCTCACCCTCTGTTTCAGCCCCACTGTTTCAGCCCCTCTATTTCAGCCGCTCGGTTTCAGCCCCTCTGCTTCTCGCCCTCTGTTTCAGCCCCTCTGTTTCTCGCCCTCTGTTTCAGCCCCTCTGTTCCAGCCCCTCTGTTTCAGTCCCTCTGTTTCTCGCCCCCTGTTTCTCGCCCTCTGTTTCAGCCCCTCTGTTTCTCGCCCTCTGTTTCTTCCTCTCTGTTTCAGCCCCTCTGTTTCAACCCCTCTGTTTCAGCCCCTCTGTTTCTCGCCCTCTGTTTCAGCCCCTCTGTTTCTCGCCCTCTGTTTCAGCCCCTATGTTTCTCGCCCTCTGTTTCAGCCTCTCTGTTTCTCGCCCTCTGTTTCAGCCCCTCTGTTTCAGCCCCTCTGTTTCAGCCCCTCTGTTTCTCGCCCTCTGTTTCTCGCCCTCTGTTTCAGCCCCTCTGTTTCTCGCCCTCTGTTTCATCCCCTCTGTTTCTCGCCCTCTGTTTCAGCCCCTCTGTTTCAGCCCCTCTGTTTCAGCCCCTCTGTTTCTCGCCCTCAGTTTCCGCCCCTCTGTTTCTCGCCCTCTGTTTCAGCCCCTCTGTTTCTCGTCCTCTGTTTCAGCCCCTCTATTTCTCACCCTCTGTTCCAGCTCCTCTGTTTCAGCCCCTCTATTTCAGCCACTCGGTTTCAGCCCCTCTGTTTCTCGCCCTCTGTTTCAGCCCCTCTGTTTCTCGCCCTCTGTTTCAGCCCCTCTGTTTCAGCCCCTCTGATTCAGTCCCTCTGTTTCTCGCCCTATGTTTCTCGCCCTCTGTTTCAGCCCCTCTGTTTCTCGCCCTCTGTTTCAGCCTCTCTGTTTCAGCCCCTCTGTTTCAGCCGCTCTGTTTCAGCCCCTCTGTTTCTCGCCCTCTGTTTCAGCCCCTCTGTTTCTCACCCTCTGTTTCAGCCCCTATGTTTCTCGCCCTCTGTTTCAGCCTCTCTGTTTCTCGCCCTCTGTTTCAGCCCCTCTGTTTCAGCCCCTCTGTTTCAGCCCCTCTGTTTCTCGCCCTCTGTTTCAGCCCCTCTGTTTCAGCCCCTCTGTTTCAGCCCCTCTGTTTCAGCCCCTCTGTTTCTCGACTTCTGTTTCTCGCCCTCTGTTTCAGCCCCTCTGTTTCTCGCCCTCTGTTTCAGCCCCTCTATTTCAGCCCCTCTGTTTCAGCCCCTCTGTTTCTCTCCCTCTGTTTCAGCCCCTCTGTTTCGCGCTCTCTGTTTCAGCCCCTCTGTTTCAGCCACTCTGTTTTTCGCCCTCTGTTTCTGCCGCTCTGTTTCTCGCCCTCTGTTTCAGCCCCTCTGTTTCTCGCCCTCTGTTTCAGCCTCTCTGTTTCTCGCCCTCTGTTTCAGCCCCTCTGTTTCAGCCCCTCTGTTTCAGCCCCAGTGTTTCAGCCCCTCTGTTTCTCGCCCTCTGTTTCAGCCCCTCTGGTTTCTCACCCTCTGTTTCAGCCCCTCTGATTCAGCCCCTCTATTTCAGCCCCTCTGATTCAGCCCCTCTGTTTCAGCCCCTCTGTTTCAGCCCCTCTGTTTCATCCCCTCTGTTTCTCGCCCTCTGTTTCTCACCCTCTGTTTCTCACCCTCTGTTTCAGCCCCTCTGTTTCTCGCCCTCTGTTTCAGCCCCTCTGTTTCAGCCCCTCTGTTTCTCGCCCTCTGATTGAGCCCCTCTGTTTCTCGCCCTCTGTTTCAGCCCCTCTGTTTCTCGCCCTCTGTTTCTCACCCTCGGTTTCTCGCCCTCTGTTTCAGCCCCTCTGTTTCAGCCCCTCTGTTTCAGCCCCTCTGTTTCTCGCCCTCTGATTGAGCCCCTCTGTTTCTCGCCCTCTGTTTCATCCCCTCTGTGTCTCGCCCTCTGTTTCTCACCCTCTTTTTCTCGCCCTCTGTTTCAGCCCCTCTGTTTCTCGCCCTCTGTTTCAGCCCCTCTGTTTCAGCCCCTCTGTTTCATCCCCTCTGTTTCTTGCCTTCTGTTTCTCGCCCTCTGTTTCAGCCCCTCTGAATCAGTCCCTCTTATTCAGCCCCTCTGTTTCAGCCCCTCTGTTTCTCGCCCTCTGTTTCAGCCCCTCTGTTTCTCACCCTCTGTTTCTCGCCCTCTGTTTCAGCCCCTCTGTTTCTCGCCCTCTGTTTCAGCCCCTCTGTTTCAGCACCTATGTTTCAGCCCCTCTGTTTCAGCCCCTCTGTTTCTCGCCCTCTGTTTCAGCCCCTCTGTTTCTCGTCCTCTGTTTCAGCCCCTCTATTTCTCACCCTCTGTTTCAGCCCCTCTGTTTCAGCCCCTCTATTTCAGCCACTCGGATTCAGCCCCTCTGTTTCTCGCCCTCTGTTTCAGCCCCTCTGTTTCTCGCCCTCTGTTTCAGCCCCTCTGTTTCAGCCCCTCTGTTTCAGTCCCTCTGTTTCTCGCCCTCTGTTTCTCGCCCTCTGTTTCAGCCCCTCTGTTTCTCGCCCTCTGTTTCAGCCCCTCTGTTTCTCGCCCTCTGTTTCAGCCTCTCTGTTTCTCGCCCTCTGTTTCAGCCCCTCTGTTTCAGCCCCTCTGTTTCAGCCCCTCTGTTTCTCGCCCTCTGTTTCAGCCCCTCTGTTTCAGCCCCTCTGTTTCAGCCCCTCTGTTTCTCGCCTTCTGTTTCTCGCCCTCTGTTTCAGCCCCACTGTTTCTCGCCCTCTGTTTCAGCCCCTCTATTTCAGCCCCTCTGTTTCAGCCCCTCTGTTTCTCTCCCTCTGTTTCAGCCCCTCTGTTTCGCGCTCTCTGTTTCAGCCCCTCTGTTTCAGCCACTCTGTTTTTCGCACTCTGTTTCAGCCCCTCTGATTCAGCCCCTCTGTTTCAGCCCCTCTAAATCAGCCCCTCTGATTCAGCCCCTCTGTTTCAGCCCCACTGTTTCAGCCCCTCTGTTTCTCTCCCTCTGTTTCAGCCCCTCTGTTTCTGACCCTCTATTTCTCGCCCTCAGTTTCAGCCCCTCTGTTTCTCGCACTCTGTTTCAGCCCCTCTGATTCAGCCCCTCTGTTTCAGCCCCTCTGAATCAGCCCCTCTTATTCAGCCCCTCTGTTTCAGCCCCTCTGTTTCAGCCCCTCTGTTTCTCTCCCTCTGTTTCAGCCCTTCTGTTTCAGCCCCTCTGTTTTAGCCCCTCTGTTTCTCGCCCTCTGTTTCAGCCACTCTGTTTCTCGCCCTCTGTTTCAGCCCATCTATTTCTCGCCCTCTGTTTCAGCCCCGCTGTTTCAGCCCCTCTGTTTCAGCCCCTCTGTTTCTCGCCCTCTGTTTCAGCCCCTCTGAATCTTGCCCTCAGTTTCAGCACCTCTGTTTCGCGCCCTTTGTTTCAGCCCCTCTGTTTCAGCCCCTCTGTTTCAGTCCCTCTGTTTCTCGCCCTCTGTTTCTCGCCCTCTGTTTCAGCCCCTCTGTTTCTCGCCCTCTGTTTCATCCCCTCTGTTTCTCGCCCTCTGTTTCAGCCCCTCTGTTTCAGCCCCTCTGTTTCAGCCCCTCTGTTTCTCGCCCTCAGTTTCCGCACCTCTGTTTCTCGCCCTCTGTTTCAGCCCCTCTGTTTCTCGTCCTCTGTTTCAGCCCCTCTATTTCTCACCCTCTGTTTCAGCTCCTCTGTTTCAGCCCCTCTATTTCAGCCACTTGGTTTCAGCCCCTCTGTTTCTCGCCCTCTGTTTCAGCCCCTCTGTTTCTCGCCCTCTGTTTCAGCCCCTCTGTTTCAGCCCCTCTGATTCAGTCCCTCTGTTTCTCGCCCTATGTTTCTCGCCCTCTGTTTCAGCCCCTCTGTTTCTCGCCCTCTGTTTCAGCCTCTCTGTTTCAGCCCCTCTGTTTCAGCCGCTCTGTTTCAGCCCCTCTGTTTCTCGCCCTCTGTTTCAGCCCCTCTGTTTCTCACCCTCTGTTTCAGCCCCTATGTTTCTCGCCCTCTGTTTCAGCCTCTCTGTTTCTCGCCCTCTGTTTCAGCCCCTCTGTTTCAGCCCCTCTGTTTCAGCCCCTCTGTTTCTCGCCCTCTGTTTCTGCCCCTCTGTTTCAGCCCGTCTGTTTCAGCCCCTCTGTTTCTGCCCCTCTGTTTCTCGACTTCTGTTTCTCGCCCTCTGTTTCAGCCCCTCTGTTTCTCGCCCTCTGTTTCAGCCCCTCTATTTCAGCCCCTCTGTTTCAGCCCCTCTGTTTCTCTCCCTCTGTTTCAGCCCCTCTGTTTCGCGCTCTCTGTTTCAGCCCCTCTGTTTCAGCCACTCTGTTTTTCGCCCTCTGTTTCTGCCCCTCTGTTTCTCGCCCTCTGTTTCAGCCCCTCTGTTTCTCGCCCTCTGTTTCAGCCTCTCTGTTTCTCGCCCTCTGTTTCAGCCCCTCTGTTTCAGCCCCTCTGTTTCAGCCCCAGTGTTTCAGCCCCTCTGTTTCTCGCCCTCTGTTTCAGCCCCTCTGGTTTCTCACCCTCTGTTTCAGCCCCTCTGATTCAGCCCCTCTGTTTCAGCCCCTCTGATTCTCGCCCTCTGTTTCTCACCCTCTGTTTCTCACCCTCTGTTTCAGCCCCTCTGTTTCTCGCCCTCTGTTTCAGCCCCTCTGTTTCAGCCCCTCTGTTTCTCGCCCTCTGATTGAGCCCCTCTGTTTCTCGCCCTCTGTTTCAGCCCCTCTGTTTCTCGCCCTCTGTTTCTCACCCTCGGTTTCTCGCCCTCTGTTTCAGCCCCTCTGTTTCAGCCCCTCTGTTTCTCGCCCTCTGATTGAGCCCCTCTGTTTCTCGCCCTCGGTTTCATCCCCTCTGTGTCTCGCCCTCTGTTTCTCACCCTCTTTTTCTCGCGCTCTGTTTCAGCCCCTCTGTTTCTCGCCCTCTGTTTCAGCCCCTCTGTTTCAGCCCCTCTGTTCATCCCCTCTGTTTCTTGCCCTCAGTTTCTCGCCCTCTGTTTCAGCCCCTCTGAATCAGCCCCTCTCATTCAGCCCCTCTGTTTCAGCCCCTCTGTTTCTCGCCCTCTGTTTCAGCCCCTCTGTTTCTCACCCTCTGTTTCAGCCCCTATGTTTCATCCCCTCTGTTTCAGCCCCTCTGTTTCTCGCCCACTGTTTCAGCCCCTCTATTTCTCGTCCTCTGTTTCAGCCCCTCTATTTCTCACCCTCTGTTTCAGCCCCTCTGTTTCAGCCCCTCTATTTCAGCCACTCGGATTCAGCCCCTCTGTTTCTCGCCCTCTGTTTCAGCCCCTCTGTTTCTCGCCCTCTGTTTCTCACCCTCGGTTTCTCGCCCTCTGTTTCAGCCCCTCTGTTTCAGCCCCTCTGTTTCAGCCCCTCTGTTTCTCGCCCTCTGATTGAGCCCCTCTGTTTCTCGCCCTCGGTTTCATCCCCTCTGTGTCTCGCCCTCTGTTTCTCACCCTCTTTTTCTCGCGCTCTGTTTCAGCCCCTCTGTTTCTCGCCCTCTGTTTCAGCCCCTCTGTTTCAGCCCCTCTGTTCATCCCCTCTGTTTCTTGCCCTCTGTTTCTCGCCCTCTGTTTCAGCCCCTCTGAATCAGCCCCTCTCATTCAGCCCCTCTGTTTCAGCCCCTCTGTTTCTCGCCCTCTGTTTCAGCCCCTCTGTTTCTCGCCCTCTGTTTCAGCCCCTATGTTTCATCCCCTCTGTTTCAGCCCCTCTGTTTCTCGCCCACTGTTTCAGCCCCTCTATTTCTCGTCCTCTGTTTCAGCCCCTCTATTTCTCACCCTCTGTTTCAGCCCCTCTGTTTCAGCCCCTCTATTTCAGCCACTCGGATTCAGCCCCTCTGTTTCTCGCCCTCTGTTTCAGCCCCTCTGTTTCTCGCCCTCTGTTTCAGCCCCTCTGTTTCAGCCCCTCTGTTTCAGTCCCTCGGTTTCTCGCCCTCTGTTTCTCGCCCTCTGTTTCAGCCCCTCTGTTTCTCGCCCTCTGTTTCAGCCCCTCTGTTTCAGCCCCTCTGTTTCAGCGAATCTGTTTCAGCCCCTCTGTTTCTCGCCCTCTGTTTCAGCCCCTCTGTTTCTCGCCCTCTGTTCCAGCCCATCTATATCACGCCCTCTGTTTCAGCCACTCTGTTTCAGCCCCTCTGTTTCAGCCCCTCTGTTTCAGCCCCTCTGTTTCTCGCCCTCTGTTTCAGCCCCTCAGTTTCTCGCCCTCTGTTTCAGCCCCTCTGTTTCTCGCCCTCTGTTTCAGCCACTCTGTTTCAGTCCCTCTGTTTCTCGCCCTCTGTTTCTCGCCCTCTGTTTCAGCCCCTCTGTTTCTCGCCCTCTGTTTCATCCCCTCTGTTTCTCGCCCTCTGTTTCAGCCCCTCTGTTTTTCGCCCTCTGTTTCAGCCCCTCTGTTTCTCGGCCTCTGTTTCAGGCTCTCTGTTTCAGCCCGTCTCTTTCAGCCCCTCTGTTTCAGCCTCTCTGTTTCTCGCCCTCTGTTTCTCGTCCGCCGTTTCAGCCCCTTTGTTTCTCGCCCTCTGTTTCAGCCCCTCTGATTCAGCCCCTCTGAGTCAGCCCATCTATTTCTCGCCCTCTGTTTCAGCCCCTCTGTTTCAGCCCCTCTGTTTCAGCCCCTCTGTTTCTCGCCCTCTGTGTCAGCCCCTCTGTTTCTCGCCCTCTGTTTCAGCCCCTCTGTTTCTCGCCCTCTGTTTCAGCCCCTCTGTTCCAGCCCCTCTGTTTCATCCCCCTCTGTTTCAGCCCCTCTGTTTCTCGCCCTCTGTTTCAGCCCCTATGTTTCTCGCCCTCTGTTTCAGCCCCTCTGTTTCTCGCCCTCTGTTTCTGCCCATCTGTTTCAGCCCCTCTGTTTCAGCCCCTCTGTTTCAGCCCGTCTGTTTCAGCCCCTCTGTTTCTCGCCCTCTATTTCAACACCTCTGTTTCTGCCCCTCTGTTTCACGCCCTCTGCTTCAGCCCCTCTGTTTCTCGCCATCTGTTTCAGCCCCTCTGATTCAGCCCCTCTGTTTCAGCCCCTCTGATTCAGCCCCTCTGTTTCACCCCTCTGTTTCAGCCCCTCTGTTTCATCCCCTCTGTTTCTCGCCCTCTGTTTCTCACCCTCTGTTTCTCGCCCTCTGTTTCAGCCACTCTGTTTTTCGCCCTCTGTTTCAGCCCCTCTGTTTCAGCCCCTCTGTTTCTCGCCCTCTGTTTCTGCCCCACTGTTTCTCGCCCTCTGTTTCAGCCCCTCTGTTTCTCGTCATCTGTTTCAGCCCCTCTGATTCAGCCCCTCGGTTTCAGCCCCTCTGTTTCTCCCCCTCTGTTCCAGCCCCTCTGTTTCAGCCCCTCTGTTTCAGCCACTCTGTTTCAGCCCCTCTGTTTCAGCCCCACTGTTTCAGCCCCTCTGTTTCTCGCCCTCTCTTTCAGCCCCTCTGTTTCAGCCCCTCTGTTTCTCGCCCCCTGTTTCTGCCCCTCTGTCTCTCGCCCTCTGTTTCAGCCCCTCAGTTTCTCGCCCTCTGTTTCAGCCCCTCTGTTTCAGCACCTCTGTTTCTCGCCCTCTGTTTCAGCCCCTCTGTTTCTCGCCCTCTGTTTCTGCCCCTCTGTTTCTCACCCTCTGTTTCAGCCCCTCTGATTCAGCCCCTCTGTTTCTCGCCCTCTGTTTCAGCCCCACTGATTCAGCCCCTCTGATTCAGCCCCTCTGTTTCTCGCCCTCTGTTTCTGCCCCTCTGTTTCTCGCCCTCTGTTTCTGCCCCTCTGTTTCTCGCCCTCTGTTTCAGCCCCTCTGTTTCAGCCCTACTGTTTCAGCCCCTCTGTTTCAGCCCCTCTGTTTCTCGCCCTCTGTTTCAGCCCCTCTGTTTCAGCCCCTCTGTTTCTCGCCCTCTGTTTCAGCCCCTCTGTTTCGCGCTCTCTGTTTCAGCCCCTCTGTTTCAGCCACTCTGTTTCTCGCCCTCTGTTTCTGCCCCTCTGTTTCTCGCCCACTGTTTCAGCCACTCTGTTTCTCGCCCTCTGTTTCAGCCCCTCTGATTCAGCCCCTCTGTTTCAGCCCCTCTGAATCAGCCCCTCTGATTCAGCCCCTCTGATTTAGCCCCTCTTTTTCTCGCCCTCTGTTAAGCCCCTCTTTTTCTCGCCCTCTGTTTATGCCCCTCTGTTTCTCGCCCTCTGTTTCAGCCCCTCTGTTTCTCGCCATCTGTTTCAGCCCCTCTGATTCAGCCCCTCTGTTTCTCGCCCTCTGTTTCAGCCCCTCTGTTTCAGCCCATCTGTTTCAGCCCCTCTGTTTCAGTCCCTCTGTTTCTCGCCCTCTGTTTCCGCCCCTCTGTTTCTCGCCCTCTGTTTCAGCCCCTCTGTTTCTCGGCCATTGTTTCAGCCCCTCTGCTTCAGCCCCTCTGTTTCAGTCCCTCTGTTTCTCTCCCTTGGTTTCTCGACCTCTGTTTCAGCCCCTCTGTTTCTCGCCCTCTGTTTCATCCCCTCTGTTTCTCGCCCTCTGTTTCAGCCCCTCTGTTTCAGCCCCTCTTTTTCAGCCCCTGTGTTTCAGCCCCTCTGTTTCTCGCCCTCTGTTTCAGCCCCTCTGTTTCTCGACCTCTGTTTCAACCCCTCTGTTTCGGCCCCTCTGTTTCACGCCCTCTGCTTCAGCCCCTCTGTTTCTCGCCATCTGTTTCAGTCCCTCTGATTCAGCCCCTCTGTTTCAGCCCCTCTGTTTCTCCCCCTCTGTTCCATCCCCTCTGTTTCAGCCCCTCTGTTTCAGCCCCTCTGTTTAGCCCCTCTGTTACTCGCCCTCTGTTTCAGCCCCTCTGTTTCTCGCCCTCTGTTTCAGCCCATCTATTTCTCGCCCTCTGTTTCAGCCCCGCTGTTTCAGCCCCTCTGTTTCAGCCCCTCTGTTTCAGCCCCTCTGTTTCTCGCCCTCTGTTTCAGCCCCTCTGTTTCTCGCCCTCTGTTTCAGCCCGTCTGTTTCAGCCCCTCTGTTTCAGTCACTCTGTTTCTTGCCCTCTGTTTCTCGCCCTCTGTTTCAGCCCCTCTGTTTCTCGCCCTCTGCTTCATCCCCTCTGTTTCTCGCCCTCTGTTTCAGCCCCTCTGTTTCAGCCCCTCTGTTTCAACCCCTCTGTTTCAGCCCCTCTGTTTCTCGCCCTCTGTTTCAGCCCCTCTGTTTCTCGCCCTCTGTTTCAGCCCCTCTGTTTCTCGCCCTCTGTTTCAGCCTCTCTGTTTCTCGCCCTCTGTTTCAGCCCCTCTGTTTCAGCCCCTCTGTTTCAGCCCCGGTGTTTCAGCCCCTCTGTTTCTCGCCCTCTGTTTCAGCCCCTCTGTTTCTCGCCTTCTGTTTCAGCCCCTCTGTTTCTCGCCCTCTGTTTCAGCCCCTCTGATTCAGCCCCTCTGTTTCAGCCCCTCTGATTCAACCCCTCTGTTTCATCCCCTCTGTTTCTCGCCCTCTGTTTCTCACCCTCTGTTTCTCGCCCTCTGTTTCAGCCCCTCTGTTTCTCGCCCTCTGTTTCAGCCCCTCTGTTTCAGCCCCTCTGTTTCAGCCCCTCTGTTTCTCGCCCTCTGTTTCAGCCTCTCTGTTTCTCGCCCCCTGTTTCAGCCCTTCTATGTCTCGCCCTCTGTTTCAGACCCTCTGTTTCTCGCCCTCTGTTTCAGCCCCTCTGTTTCTCGCCCTCTGTTTCAGCCCCTCTGTTTCTCGCCCTCTGTTTCAGCCCCTCTGTTTCTCGCCCTCTGTTTCAGCCCCTCTGTTTCTCGCCTTCTGTTTCAGCCCCTATGTTTCTCGCCCTCTGTTTCAGTCTCTCTGTTTCTCGCCCTCGGTTTCAGCCCCTCTGTTTCAGCCCGGGGGATTCAGCCCCTCTGTTTCTCGCCCTCTGTTTCAGCCCCTCTGTTTCTCGCCCTCTGTTTCAGCCCCTCTGTTTCTCGACCTCTGTTTCAACCCCTCTGTTTCGGCCCCTCTGTTTCACGCCCTCTGCTTCAGCCCCTCTGTTTCTCGCCATCTGTTTCAGTCCCTCTGATTCAGCCCCTCTGTTTCAGCCCCTCTGATTCAGCCCCTCCGTTTCAGCCCCTCTGTTTCAGCCACTCTGTTTCATCCCCTCTGTTTCTCGCCCTCTGTTTCTCACCCTCTGTTTCTCGCCCTCTGTTTCAGCCCCTCTGTTTCTCGCCCTCTGTTTCTGCCCCTCTGTTTCTCGCCCTCTGTTTCAGCCCCTCTGTTTCTCGCCATCTGTTTCAGCCCCTCTGATTCAGCCCCTCTGTTTCAGCCCCTCTGTTTCTCCCCCTCTGTTCCATCCCCTCTGTTTCAGCCCCTCTGTTTCAGCCCCTCTGTTTAGCCCCTCTGTTACTCGCCCTCTGTTTCAGCCCCTCTGTTTCTCGCCCTCTGTTTCAGCCCATCTATTTCTCGCCCTCTGTTTCAGCCCCGCTGTTTCAGCCCCTCTGTTTCAGCCCCTCTGTTTCAGCCCCTCTGTTTCTCGCCCTCTGTTTCAGCCCCTCTGTTTCTCGCCCTCTGTTTCAGCCCGTCTGTTTCAGCCCCTCTGTTTCAGTCACTCTGTTTCTTGCCCTCTGTTTCTCGCCCTCTGTTTCAGCCCCTGTTTCTCGCCCTCTGCTTCATCCCCTCTGTTTCTCGCCCTCTGTTTCAGCCCCTCTGTTTCAGCCCCTCTGTTTCAACCCCTCTGTTTCAGCCCCTCTGTTTCTCGCCCTCTGTTTCAGCCCCTCTGTTTCTCGCCCTCTGTTTCAGCCCCTCTGTTTCTCGCCCTCTGTTTCAGCCTCTCTGTTTCTCGCCCTCTGTTTCAGCCCCTCTGTTTCAGCCCCTCTGTTTCAGCCCCGGTGTTTCAGCCCCTCTGTTTCTCGCCCTCTGTTTCAGCCCCTCTGTTTCTCGCCTTCTGTTTCAGCCCCTCTGTTTCTCGCCCTCTGTTTCAGCCCCTCTGATTCAGCCCCTCTGTTTCAGCCCCTCTGATTCAACCCCTCTGTTTCATCCCCTCTGTTTCTCGCCCTCTGTTTCTCACCCTCTGTTTCTCGCCCTCTGTTTCAGCCCCTCTGTTTCTCGCCCTCTGTTTCAGCCCCTCTGTTTCAGCCCCTCTGTTTCAGCCACTCTGTTTCTCGCCCTCTGTTTCAGCCTCTCTGTTTCTCGCCCCCTGTTTCAGCCCTTCTATGTCTCGCCCTCTGTTTCAGACCCTCTGTTTCTCGCCCTCTGTTTCAGCCCCTCTGTTTCTCGCCCTCTGTTTCAGCCCCTCTGTTTCTCGCCCTCTGTTTCAGCCCCTCTGTTTCTCGCCCTCTGTTTCAGCCCCTCTGTTTCTCGCCTTCTGTTTCAGCCCCTATGTTTCTCGCCCTCTGTTTCAGTCTCTCTGTTTCTCGCCCTCGGTTTCAGCCCCTCTGTTTCAGCCCGGGGGATTCAGCCCCTCTGTTTCTCGCCCTCTGTTTCAGCCCCTCTGTTTCTCGCCCTCTGTTTCAGCCCCTCTGTTTCTCGCCCTCTGTTTCAGCCCCTCTGATTCAGCCCCTCTGTTTCAGCCCCTCTGATTCAGCCCCTCTGTTTCATCCCCTCTGTTTCTCGCCCTCTGTTTCTCACCCTCTGTTTCTCGCCCTCTGTTTCAGCCCCTCTGTTTCTCGCCCTCTGTTTCAGCCCCTCTGTTTCTCGCCCTCTGTTTCAGCCCCTCTGTTTCAGCCCCTCTGTTTCAGTGCCTCAGTTTCTCGCCCTCTGTTTCTCGCCCTCTGTTTCAGCCACTCTGTTTATCACCCTCTGATTCATTCCCTCTGTTTCTCGCCCTCTGTTTCAGCCCCTCTGTTTCAGCCCCTCTGTTTCAGCCCCTCTGTTTCTCGCCCTCTGTTTCAGCCCCTCTGTTTCTCGCCTTCTGTTTCAGCCCCTCTGTTTCTCGCCCTCTGTTTCAGCCTCTCTGTTTCTCGCCCTCTGTTTCAGCCCCTCTGTTTCAGCCCCTCTGTTTCAGCCCCTCTGTTTCTCGCCCTCTGTTTCAGCCCCTCTGTTTCTCGCCCTCTGTTTCAGCCCCTCTGTTTCTCGCCCTCTGTTTCAGCCCCTCTGATTCAGCCCCTCTGTTTCAGCCCCTCTGATTCAGCCCCTCTGTTTCAGCCCCTCTGTTTCAGCCCCTCTGTTTCATCCCCTCTGTTTCTCGCCCTCTGTTTCTCACCCTCTGTTTCTCGCCCTCTGTTTCAGCCCCTCTGTTTTTCGCCCTCTGTTTCAGCCCCTCTGTTTCATCCCCTCTGTTTCTCGCCCACTGTTTCAGCCCCTCTGTTTCTCGCCCTCTGTTTCAGCCCCTCTGTTTCTCGCCTTCTGTTTCAGCCCCTCTATTTCAACCCCTCTGTTTCTCGCCCTCTGTTTCTCGCCCGCTGTTTCAGCCCCTTTGTTTCTCGCTCTCTGTTTCAGCCCCTCTGTTTCAGCCCCTCTGATTCAGCCCCTCTGATTCAGCCCCTCTGTTTCTCGCCCTCTGTTTCAGCCCCTCTGTTTCTCGCCCTCTGTTTCAGCCCCTCTATTTCAGCCCCTCTGATTCAGCCCCTCTGATTCAGCCCCTCTGTTTCTCGCCCTCTGTTTCAGCCCCTCTGTTTCAGCCCTTCTGTTTCAGCCCCTCTGTTTCACCCCCTCTGTTTCTCGCTCTCTGTTTCATCCCCTCTGTTTCTCGCCCTCTGTTTCTGCCGCTCTTTTTCTTGCCCACTGTTTCAGCCCCTCTGTTTCAGCCCCACTGTTTCAGCCCCTCTGTTTCAGCCCCTCTGTTTCTCGCCCTCTGTTTCAGCCCCTCTGTTTCTCGCCCTCTGTTTCAGCCCCTCTGTTTCGCGCTCTCTGTTTCAGCCCCTCTGTTTCAGCCACTCTGTTTCTCGCCCTCTGTTTCTGCCCTTCTGTTTCTCGCCCTCTGTTTCAGCCACTCTGTTTCTCGCCCTCTGTTTCAGCCCCTCTGATTCAGCCCCTCTGTTTCAGCCCCCCTGAATCAGCCCCTCTGATTCAGCCTCTGTGTTTCAGACCCCTCTGTTTCAGCCCGTCTTTTTCTCGCCCTCTGTTTAAGCCCCTCTGTTTCTCGCCCTCTGTTTCAGCCCCTCTGTTTCTCGCCCTCTGTTTCAGCCCCTCTGATTCAGCCCCTCTGTTTCTCGCCCTCTGTTTCAGCCCCTCTGTTTCAGCCCCTCTGTTTCAGCCCCTCTGTTTCAGCCCCTCTGTTTCTCGCCATCTGTTTCAGCCCCTCTGTTTCTCGCCCACTGTTCCAGCCCATCTATATCACGCCCTCTGTTTCAGCCCCTCTGTTTCAGCCCCTCTGTTTCAGCCCCTCTGTTTCAGCCCCTCTGTTTCTCGCCCTCTGTTTCAGCCTCTCTGTTTCTCGCCCTCTGTTTCAGCCCCTCTGTTTCAGCCCCTCTGTTTCAGCCCCTCTGTTTCTCGTCCTCTGTTTCAGCCCTTCTGTTTCTCGTCCTCTGTTTCAGCCCCTCTGTTTCTCGCCCTCTGTTTCAGCCCCTCTGATTCAGACCCTCTGTTTCAGCCCCTCTGATTCAGCCCCTCTGTTTCAGCCCCTCTGTTTCAGCCCCTCTGTTTCAGCCCCTCTGTTTCATCCCCTCTGTTTCTCGCCCTCTGTTTCTCACCCTCTGTTTCTCGCCCTCTGTTTCAGCCCCTCTGTTTCTCGCCCTCTGTTTCAGCCCCTCTGTTTCTCGCCCTCTGTTTCTCGCCCACTGTTTCAGCCCCTCTGTTTCTCGCCCTCTGTTTCAGGCCCTCTGTTTCTCGCCTTCTGTTTCAGCCCCTCTATTTCAGCCCCTCTGTTTCTCGCCCTCTGTTTCTCGCCCGCTGTTTCAGCCCCTTTGTTTCTCGCCCTCTGTTTCAGCCCCTCTGTTTCAGCCACTCCGTTTCAGACCCTCTGTTTCTCACCTTCTGTTTCTCGCCCTCTGTTTCAGCCCCTCTGTTTCTCGCCCTCTGTTTCAGCCCCTCTGATTCAGCCCCTCTGATTCAGCCCCTCTGTTTCAGCCCCTCTGATTCAACCCCTCTGTTTCATCCCCTCTGTTTCTCGCCCTCTGTTTCTCACCCTCTGTTTCTCGCCCTCTGTTTCAGCCCCTCTGTTTCTCGCCCTCTGTTTCAGCCCCTCTGTTTCAGCCCCTCTGTTTCAGCCCCTCTGTTTCTCGCCCTCTGTTTCAGCCTCTCTGTTTCTCGCCCCATGTTTCAGCCCTTCTATGTCTCGCCCTCTGTTTCAGACCCTCTGTTTCTCGCCCTCTGTTTCAGCCCCTCTGTTTCTCGCCCTCTGTTTCAGCCCCTCTGTTTCTCGCCCTCTGTTTCAGCCCCTCTGTTTCTCGCCCTCTGTTTCAGCCCCTCTGTTTCTCGCCTTCTGTTTCAGCCCCTATGTTTCTCGCCCTCTGTTTCAGTCTCTCTGTTTCTCGCCCTCGGTTTCAGCCCCTCTGTTTCAGCCCGGGGGATTCAGCCCCTCTGTTTCTCGCCCTCTGTTTCAGCCCCTCTGTTTCTCGCCCTCTGTTTCAGTCTCTCTGTTTCTCGCCCTCGGTTTCAGCCCCTCTGTTTCAGCCCGGGGGATTCAGCCCCTCTGTTTCTCGCCCTCTGTTTCAACCCCTCTGTTTCGGCCCCTCTGTTTCACGCCCTCTGCTTCAGCCCCTCTGTTTCTCGCCATCTGTTTCAGTCCCTCTGATTCAGCCCCTCTGTTTCAGCCCCTCTGATTCAGCCCCTCCGTTTCAGCCCCTCTGTTTCAGCCACTCTGTTTCATCCCCTCTGTTTCTCGCCCTCTGTTTCTCACCCTCTGTTTCTCGCCCTCTGTTTCAGCCCCGCTGTTTCTCGCCCTCTGTTTCTGCCCCTCTGTTTCTCGCCCTCTGTTTCAGCCCCTCTGTTTCTCGCCATCTGTTTCAGCCCCTCTGATTCAGCCCCTCTGTTTCAGCCCCTCTGTTTCTCCCCCTCTGTTCCATCCCCTCTGTTTCAGCCCCTCTGTTTCAGCCCCTCTGTTTAGCCCCTCTGTTACTCGCCCTCTGTTTCAGCCCCTCTGTTTCTCGCCCTCTGTTTCAGCCCATCTATTTCTCGCCCTCTGTTTCAGCCCCGCTGTTTCAGCCCCTCTGTTTCAGCCCCTCTGTTTCAGCCCCTCTGTTTCTCGCCCTCTGTTTCAGCCCCTCTGTTTCTCGCCCTCTGTTTCAGCCCGTCTGTTTCAGCCCCTCTGTTTCAGTCACTCTGTTTCTTGCCCTCTGTTTCTCGCCCTCTGTTTCAGCCCCTCTGTTTCTCGCCCTCTGCTTCATCCCCTCTGTTTCTCGCCCTCTGTTTCAGCCCCTCTGTTTCAGCCCCTCTGTTTCAGCCCCGGTGTTTCAGCCCCTCTGTTTCTCGCCCTCTGTTTCAGCCCCTCTGTTTCTCGCCTTCTGTTTCAGCCCCTCTGTTTCTCGCCCTCTGTTTCAGCCCCTCTGATTCAGCCCCTCTGTTTCAGCCCCTCTGATTCAACCCCTCTGTTTCATCCCCTCTGTTTCTCGCCCTCTGTTTCACACCCTCTGTTTCTCGCCCTCTGTTTCAGCCCCTCTGTTTCTCGCCCTCTGTTTCAGCCCCTCTGTTTCAGCCCCTCTGTTTCAGCCCCTCTGTTTCTCGCCCTCTGTTTCAGCCTCTCTGTTTCTCGCCCCCTGTTTCAGCCCTTCTATGTCTCGCCCTCTGTTTCAGACCCTCTGTTTCTCGCCCTCTGTTTCAGCCCCTCTGTTTCTCGCCCTCTGTTTCAGCCCCTCTGTTTCTCGCCCTCTGTTTCAGCCCCTCTGTTTCTCGCCCTCTGTTTCAGCCCCTCTGTTTCTCGCCTTCTGTTTCAGCCCCTATGTTTCTCGCCCTCTGTTTCAGTCTCTCTGTTTCTCGCCCTCGGTTTCAGCCCCTCTGTTTCAGCCAGGGGGATTCAGCCCCTCTGTTTCTCGCCCTCTGTTTCAGCCCCTCTGTTTCTCGCCCTCTGTTTCAGCCCCTCTGTTTCTCGCCCTCTGTTTCAGCCCCTCTGATTCAGCCCCTCTGTTTCAGCCCCTCTGATTCAGCCCCTCTGTTTCATCCCCTCTGTTTCTCGCCCTCTGTTTCTCACCCTCTGTTTCTCGCCCTCTGTTTCAGCCCCTCTGTTTCTCGCCCTCTGTTTCAGCCCCTCTGTTTCTCGCCCTCTGTTTCAGCCCCTCTGTTTCAGCCCCTCTGTTTCAGTGCCTCAGTTTCTCGCCCTCTGTTTCTCGCCCTCTGTTTCAGCCACTCTGTTTATCACCCTCTGATTCATTCCCTCTGTTTCTCGCCCTCTGTTTCAGCCCCTCTGTTTCAGCCCCTCTGTTTCAGCCCCTCTGTTTCTCGCCCTCTGTTTCAGCCCCTCTGTTTCTCGCCTTCTGTTTCAGCCCCTCTGTTTCTCGCCCTCTGTTTCAGCCTCTCTGTTTCTCGCCCTCTGTTTCAGCCCCTCTGTTTCAGCCCCTCTGTTTCAGCCCCTCTGTTTCTCGCCCTCTGTTTCAGCCCCTCTGTTTCTCGCCCTCTGTTTCAGCCCCTCTGTTTCTCGCCCTCTGTTTCAGCCCCTCTGATTCAGCCCCTCTGTTTCAGCCCCTCTGATTCAGCCCCTCTGTTTCAGCCCCTCTGTTTCAGCCCCTCTGTTTCATCCCCTCTGTTTCTCGCCCTCTGTTTCTCACCCTCTGTTTCTCGCCCTCTGTTTCAGCCCCTCTGTTTTTCGCCCTCTGTTTCAGCCCCTCTGTTTCATCCCCTCTGTTTCTCGCCCACTGTTTCAGCCCCTCTGTTTCTCGCCCTCTGTTTCAGCCCCTCTGTTTCTCGCCTTCTGTTTCAGCCCCTCTATTTCAACCCCTCTGTTTCTCGCCCTCTGTTTCTCGCCCGCTGTTTCAGCCCCTTTGTTTCTCGCTCTCTGTTTCAGCCCCTCTGTTTCAGCCCCTCTGATTCAGCCCCTCTGATTCAGCCCCTCTGTTTCTCGCCCTCTGTTTCAGCCCCTCTGTTTCTCGCCCTCTGTTTCAGCCCCTCTATTTCAGCCCCTCTGATTCAGCCCCTCTGATTCAGCCCCTCTGTTTCTCGCCCTCTGTTTCAGCCCCTCTGTTTCAGCCCTTCTGTTTCAGCCCCTCTGTTTCACCCCCTCTGTTTCTCGCTCTCTGTTTCATCCCCTCTGTTTCTCGCCCTCTGTTTCTGCCGCTCTTTTTCTTGCCCACTGTTTCAGCCCCTCTGTTTCAGCCCCACTGTTTCAGCCCCTCTGTTTCAGCCCCTCTGTTTCTCGCCCTCTGTTTCAGCCCCTCTGTTTCTCGCCCTCTGTTTCAGCCCCTCTGTTTCGCGCTCTCTGTTTCTGCCCCTCTGTTTCAGCCACTCTGTTTCTCGCCCTCTGTTTCTGCCCTTCTGTTTCTCGCCCTCTGTTTCAGCCACTCTGTTTCTCGCCCTCTGTTTCAGCCCCTCTGATTCAGCCCCTCTGTTTCAGCCCCCCTGAATCAGCCCCTCTGATTCAGCCTCTCTGTTTCAGACCCCTCTGTTTCAGCCCGTCTTTTTCTCGCCCTCTGTTTAAGCCCCTCTGTTTCTCGCCCTCTGTTTCAGCCCCTCTGTTTCTCGCCCTCTGTTTCAGCCCCTCTGATTCAGCCCCTCTGTTTCTCGCCCTCTGTTTCAGCCCCTCTGTTTCAGCCCCTCTGTTTCAGCCCCTCTGTTTCAGCCCCTCTGTTTCTCGCCATCTGTTTCAGCCCCTCTGTTTCTCGCCCTCTGTTCCAGCCCATCTATATCACGCCCTCTGTTTCAGCCCCTCTGTTTCAGCCCCTCTGTTTCAGCCCCTCTGTTTCAGCCCCTCTGTTTCTCGCCCTCTGTTTCAGCCTCTCTGTTTCTCGCCCTCTGTTTCAGCCCCTCTGTTTCAGCCCCTCTGTTTCAGCCCCTCTGTTTCTCGTCCTCTGTTTCAGCCCCTCTGTTTCTCGTCCTCTGTTTCAGCCCCTCTGTTTCTCGCCCTCTGTTTCAGCCCCTCTGATTCAGCCCCTCTGTTTCAGCCCCTCTGATTCAGCCCCTCTGTTTCAGCCCCTCTGTTTCAGCCCCTCTGTTTCAGCCCCTCTGTTTCATCCCCTCTGTTTCTCGCCCTCTGTTTCTCACCCTCTGTTTCTCGCCCTCTGTTTCAGCCCCTCTGTTTTTCGCCCTCTGTTTCAGCCCCTCTGTTTCTCGCCCTCTGTTTCTCGCCCACTGTTTCAGCCCCTCTGTTTCTCGCCCTCTGTTTCAGGCCCTCTGTTTCTCGCCTTCTGTTTCAGCCCCTCTATTTCAGCCCCTCTGTTTCTCGCCCTCTGTTTCTCGCCCGCTGTTTCAGCCCCTTTGTTTCTCGCCCTCTGTTTCAGCCCCTCTGTTTCAGCCACTCCGTTTCAGACCCTCTGTTTCTCACCTTCTGTTTCTCGCCCTCTGTTTCAGCCCCTCTGTTTCTCGCCCTCTGTTTCAGCCCCTCTGATTCAGCCCCTCTGATTCAGCCACTCTGTTTCTCGCCCTCTGTTTCAGCCCCTCTGTTTCAGCCCTTCTGTTTCATCCCCTCTGTTTCACCCCCTCTGTTTCTCGCTCTCTGTTTCATCCCCTCTGTTTCTCGCCCTCTGTTTCTGCCGCTCTTTTTCTTGCCCTCTGTTTCAGCCCCTCTGTTTCAGCCCCACTGTTTCAGCCCCTCTGTTTCAGCCCCTCTGTTTCTCGCCCTCTGTTTCAGCCCCTCTGTTTCTCGCCCTCTGTTTCAGCCCCTCTGTTTCGCGCTCTCTGTTTCAGCCCCTCTGTTTCAGCCACTCTGTTTCTCGCCCTCTGTTTCTGCCCTTCTGTTTCTCGCCCTCTGTTTCAGCCACTCTGTTTCTCGGCCTCTGTTTCAGCCCCTCTGATTCAGCCCCTCTGTTTCAGCCCCTCTGAATCAGCCCCTCTGATTCAGCCCCTCTGTTTCAGCCCCTCTGTTTCAGCCCGTCTTTTTCTCGCCCTCTGTTTAAGCCCCTCTGTTTCTTGCCCTCAGTTTCAGCCCCTCAGTTTCTCGCCCTCTGTTTCAGCCCTTCTGATTCAGCCCCTCTGTTTCTCGCCCTCTGTTTCAGCCCCTCTGTTTCAACCCCTCTGTTTCAGCCCCTCTGTTTCAGCCCCTCTGTTTCTCGCCATCTGTTTCAGCCCCTCTGTTTCTCGCCCTCTGTTTCAGCCCCTCTGTTTCAGTGCCTCAGTTTCTCGCCCTCTGTTTCTCGCCCTCTGTTTCAGCCACTCTGTTTATCACCCTCTGATTCATTCCCTCTGTTTCTCGCCCTCTGTTTCAGCCCCTCTGTTTCAGCCCCTCTGATTCAGCCCCTCTGTTTCAGCCCCTCTGTTTCAGCCCCTCTGTTTCAGCCCCTCTGTTTCATCCCCTCTGTTTCTCGCCCTCTGTTTCTCACCCTCTGTTTCTCGCCCTCTGTTTCAGCCCCTCTGTTTTTCGCCCTCTGTTTCAGCCCCTCTGTTTCTCGCCCTCTGTTTCTCGCCCACTGTTTCAGCCCCTCTGTTTCTCGCCCTCTGTTTCAGGCCCTCTGTTTCTCGCCTTCTGTTTCAGCCCCTCTATTTCAGCCCCTCTGTTTCTCGCCCTCTGTTTCTCGCCCGCTGTTTCAGCCCCTTTGTTTCTCGCCCTCTGTTTCAGCCCCTCTGTTTCAGCCACTCCGTTTCAGACCCTCTGTTTCTCACCTTCTGTTTCTCGCCCTCTGTTTCAGCCCCTCTGTTTCTCGCCCTCTGTTTCAGCCCCTCTGATTCAGCCCCTCTGATTCAGCCACTCTGTTTCTCGCCCTCTGTTTCAGCCCCTCTGTTTCAGCCCTTCTGTTTCATCCCCTCTGTTTCACCCCCTCTGTTTCTCGCTCTCTGTTTCATCCCCTCTGTTTCTCGCCCTCTGTTTCTGCCGCTCTTTTTCTTGCCCTCTGTTTCAGCCCCTCTGTTTCAGCCCCACTGTTTCAGCCCCTCTGTTTCAGCCCCTCTGTTTCTCGCCCTCTGTTTCAGCCCCTCTGTTTCTCGCCCTCTGTTTCAGCCCCTCTGTTTCGCGCTCTCTGTTTCAGCCCCTCTGTTTCAGCCACTCTGTTTCTCGCCCTCTGTTTCTGCCCTTCTGTTTCTCGCCCTCTGTTTCAGCCACTCTGTTTCTCGCCCTCTGTTTCAGCCCCTCTGATTCAGCCCCTCTGTTTCAGCCCCTCTGAATCAGCCCCTCTGATTCAGCCCCTCTGTTTCAGCCCCTCTGTTTCAGCCCGTCTTTTTCTCGCCCTCTGTTTAAGCCCCTCTGTTTCTTGCCCTCTGTTTCAGCCCCTCAGTTTCTCGCCCTCTGTTTCAGCCCTTCTGATTCAGCCCCTCTGTTTCTCGCCCTCTGTTTCAGCCCCTCTGTTTCAACCCCTCTGTTTCAGCCCCTCTGTTTCAGCCCCTCTGTTTCTCGCCATCTGTTTCAGCCCCTCTGTTTCTCGCCCTCTGTTTCAGCCCCTCTGTTTCAGTGCCTCAGTTTCTCGCCCTCTGTTTCTCGCCCTCTGTTTCAGCCACTCTGTTTATCACCCTCTGATTCATTCCCTCTGTTTCTCGCCCTCTGTTTCAGCCCCTCTGTTTCAGCCCCTCTGTTTCAGCCCCTCTGTTTCTCGCCCTCTGTTTCAGCCCCTCTGTTTCTCGCCTTCTGTTTCAGCCCCTCTGTTTCTCGCCCTCTGTTTCAGCCTCTCTGTTTCTCGCCCTCTGTTTCAGCCCCTCTGTTTCAGCCCCTCTGTTTCAGCCCCTCTGTTTCTCGCCCTCTGTTTCAGCCCCTCTGTTTCTCGCCCTCTGTTTCAGCCCCTCTGTTTCTCGCCCTCTGTTTCAGCCCCTCTGATTCAGCCCCTCTGTTTCAGCCCCTCTGATTCAGCCCCTCTGTTTCAGCCCCTCTGTTTCAGCCCCTCTGTTTCATCCCCTCTGTTTCTCGCCCTCTGTTTCTCACCCTCTGTTTCTCGCCCTCTGTTTCAGCCCCTCTGTTTTTCGCCCTCTGTTTCAGCCCCTCTGTTTCATCCCCTCTGTTTCTCGCCCACTGTTTCAGCCCCTCTGTTTCTCGCCCTCTGTTTCAGCCCCTCTGTTTCTCGCCTTCTGTTTCAGCCCCTCTATTTCAACCCCTCTGTTTCTCGCCCTCTGTTTCTCGCCCGCTGTTTCAGCCCCTTTGTTTCTCGCTCTCTGTTTCAGCCCCTCTGTTTCAGCCCCTCTGTTTCAGACCCTCTGTTTCTCACCTTCTGTTTCTCGCCCTCTGTTTCAGCCCCTCTGTTTCTCGCCCTCTGTTTCAGCCCCTCTATTTCAGCCCCTCTGATTCAGCCCCTCTGATTCAGCCCCTCTGTTTCTCGCCCTCTGTTTCAGCCCCTCTGTTTCAGCCCTTCTGTTTCAGCCCCTCTGTTTCACCCCCTCTGTTTCTCGCTCTCTGTTTCATCCCCTCTGTTTCTCGCCCTCTGTTTCTGCCCTTCTATGTCTCGCCCTCTGTTTCAGACCCTCTGTTTCTCGCCCTCTGTTTCAGCCCCTCTGTTTCTCGCCCTCTGTTTCAGCCCCTCTGTTTCTCGCCCTCTGTTTCAGCCCCTCTGTTTCTCGCCCTCTGTTTCAGCCCCTCTGTTTCTCGCCTTCTGTTTCAGCCCCTATGTTTCTCGCCCTCTGTTTCAGTCTCTCTGTTTCTCGCCCTCGGTTTCAGCCCCTCTGTTTCAGCCCGGGGGATTCAGCCCCTCTGTTTCTCGCCCTCTGTTTCAGCCCCTCTGTTTCTCGCCCTCTGTTTCAGCCCCTCTGATTCAGCCCCTCTGTTTCAGCCCCTCTGATTCAGCCCCTCTGTTTCATCCCCTCTGTTTCTCGCCCTCTGTTTCTCACCCTCTGTTTCTCGCCCTCTGTTTCAGCCCCTCTGTTTCTCGCCCTCTGTTTCAGCCCCTCTGTTTCTCGCCCTCTGTTTCAGCCCCTCTGTTTCAGCCCCTCTGTTTCAGTGCCTCAGTTTCTCGCCCTCTGTTTCTCGCCCTCTGTTTCAGCCACTCTGTTTATCACCCTCTGATTCATTCCCTCTGTTTCTCGCCCTCTGTTTCAGCCCCTCTGTTTCAGCCCCTCTGTTTCAGCCCCTCTGTTTCTCGCCCTCTGTTTCAGCCCCTCTGTTTCTCGCCTTCTGTTTCAGCCCCTCTGTTTCTCGCCCTCTGTTTCAGCCTCTCTGTTTCTCGCCCTCTGTTTCAGCCCCTCTGTTTCAGCCCCTCTGTTTCAGCCCCTCTGTTTCTCGCCCTCTGTTTCAGCCCCTCTGTTTCTCGCCCTCTGTTTCAGCCCCTCTGTTTCTCGCCCTCTGTTTCAGCCCCTCTGATTCAGCCCCTCTGTTTCAGCCCCTCTGATTCAGCCCCTCTGTTTCAGCCCCTCTGTTTCAGCCCCTCTGTTTCATCCCCTCTGTTTCTCGCCCTCTGTTTCTCACCCTCTGTTTCTCGCCCTCTGTTTCAGCCCCTCTGTTTTTCGCCCTCTGTTTCAGCCCCTCTGTTTCATCCCCTCTGTTTCTCGCCCACTGTTTCAGCCCCTCTGTTTCTCGCCCTCTGTTTCAGCCCCTCTGTTTCTCGCCTTCTGTTTCAGCCCCTCTATTTCAACCCCTCTGTTTCTCGCCCTCTGTTTCTCGCCCGCTGTTTCAGCCCCTTTGTTTCTCGCTCTCTGTTTCAGCCCCTCTGTTTCAGCCCCTCTGATTCAGCCCCTCTGATTCAGCCCCTCTGTTTCTCGCCCTCTGTTTCAGCCCCTCTGTTTCTCGCCCTCTGTTTCAGCCCCTCTATTTCAGCCCCTCTGATTCAGCCCCTCTGATTCAGCCCCTCAGTTTCTCGCCCTCTGTTTCAGCCCCTCTGTTTCAGCCCTTCTGTTTCAGCCCCTCTGTTTCACCCCCTCTGTTTCTCGCTCTCTGTTTCAGCCCCTCTGTTTCTCGCCCTCTGTTTCAGCCCCTCTGTTTCTCGCCCTCTGTTTCAGCCCCTCTGATTCAGCCCCTCTGTTTCAGCCCCTCTGATTCAGCCCCTCTGTTTCAGCCCCTCTGTTTCAGCCCCTCTGTTTCAGCCCCTCTGTTTCTCGCCCTCTGTTTCAGCCCCTCTGTTTCTCACCTTCTGTTTCAGCCCCTATGTTTCTCGCCCTCTGTTTCAGTCTCTCTGTTTCTCGCCCTCGGTTTCAGCCCCTCTGTTTCAGCCCGGGGGATTCAGCCCCTCTGTTTCTCGCCCTCTGTTTCAGCCCCTCTGTTTCTCGCCCTCTGTTTCAGCCCCTCTGATTCAGCCCCTCTGTTTCAGCCCCTCTGATTCAGCCCCTCTGTTTCATCCCCTCTGTTTCTCGCCCTCTGTTTCTCACCCTCTGTTTCTCGCCCTCTGTTTCAGCCCCTCTGTTTCTCGCCCTCTGTTTCAGCCCCTCTGTTTCTCGCCCTCTGTTTCAGCCCCTCTGTTTCAGCCCCTCTGTTTCAGTGCCTCAGTTTCTCGCCCTCTGTTTCTCGCCCTCTGTTTCAGTCTCTCTGTTTCTCGCCCTCGGTTTCAGCCCCTCTGTTTCAGCCCGGGGGATTCAGCCCCTCTGTTTCTCGCCCTCTGTTTCAGCCCCTCTGTTTCTCGCCCTCTGTTTCAGCCCCTCTGATTCAGCCCCTCTGTTTCAGCCCCTCTGATTCAGCCCCTCTGTTTCATCCCCTCTGTTTCTCGCCCTCTGTTTCTCACCCTCTGTTTCTCGCCCTCTGTTTCAGCCCCTCTGTTTCTCGCCCTCTGTTTCAGCCCCTCTGTTTCTCGCCCTCTGTTTCAGCCCCTCTGTTTCAGCCCCTCTGTTTCAGTGCCTCAGTTTCTCGCCCTCTGTTTCTCGCCCTCTGTTTCAGCCACTCTGTTTATCACCCTCTGATTCATTCCCTCTGTTTCTCGCCCTCTGTTTCAGCCCCTCTGTTTCAGCCCCTCTGTTTCAGCCCCTCTGTTTCTCGCCCTCTGTTTCAGCCCCTCTGTTTCTCGCCTTCTGTTTCAGCCCCTCTGTTTCTCGCCCTCTGTTTCAGCCTCTCTGTTTCTCGCCCTCTGTTTCAGCCCCTCTGTTTCAGCCCCTCTGTTTCAGCCCCTCTGTTTCTCGCCCTCTGTTTCAGCCCCTCTGTTTCAGCCCCTCTGTTTCAGCCCCTCTGTTTCTCGCCCTCTGTTTCAGCCCCTCTGTTTCTCGCCCTCTGTTTCAGCCCCTCTGTTTCTCGCCCTCTGTTTCAGCCCCTCTGATTCAGCCCCTCTGTTTCAGCCCCTCTGATTCAGCCCCTCTGTTTCAGCCCCTCTGTTTCAGCCCCTCTGTTTCATCCCCTCTGTTTCTCGCCCTCTGTTTCTCACCCTCTGTTTCTCGCCCTCTGTTTCAGCCCCTCTGTTTTTCGCCCTCTGTTTCAGCCCCTCTGTTTCATCCCCTCTGTTTCTCGCCCACTGTTTCAGCCCCTCTGTTTCTCGCCCTCTGTTTCAGCCCCTCTGTTTCTCGCCTTCTGTTTCAGCCCCTCTATTTCAACCCCTCTGTTTCTCGCCCTCTGTTTCTCGCCCGCTGTTTCAGCCCCTTTGTTTCTCGCTCTCTGTTTCAGCCCCTCTGTTTCAGCCCCTCTGATTCAGCCCCTCTGATTCAGCCCCTCTGTTTCTCGCCCTCTGTTTCAGCCCCTCTGTTTCTCGCCCTCTGTTTCAGCCCCTCTATTTCAGCCCCTCTGATTCAGCCCCTCTGATTCAGCCCCTCTGTTTCTCGCCCTCTGTTTCAGCCCCTCTGTTTCAGCCCTTCTGTTTCAGCCCCTCTGTTTCACCCCCTCTGTTTCTCGCTCTCTGTTTCATCCCCTCTGTTTCTCGCCCTCTGTTTCTGCCGCTCTTTTTCTTGCCCACTGTTTCAGCCCCTCTGTTTCAGCCCCACTGTTTCAGCCCCTCTGTTTCAGCCCCTCTGTTTCTCGCCCTCTGATTCAGCCCCTCTGTTTCTCGCCCTCTGTTTCAGCCCCTCTGTTTCGCGCTCTCTGTTTCTGCCCCTCTGTTTCAGCCACTCTGTTTCTCGCCCTCTGTTTCTGCCCTTCTGTTTCTCGCCCTCTGTTTCAGCCACTCTGTTTCTCGCCCTCTGTTTCAGCCCCTCTGATTCAGCCCCTCTGTTTCAGCCCCCCTGAATCAGCCCCTCTGATTCAGCCTCTCTGTTTCAGACCCCTCTGTTTCAGCCCGTCTTTTTCTCGCCCTCTGTTTAAGCCCCTCTGTTTCTCGCCCTCTGTTTCAGCCCCTCTGTTTCTCGCCCTCTGTTTCAGCCCCTCTGATTCAGCCCCTCTGTTTCTCGCCCTCTGTTTCAGCCCCTCTGTTTCAGCCCCTCTGTTTCAGCCCCTCTGTTTCAGCCCCTCTGTTTCTCGCCATCTGTTTCAGCCCCTCTGTTTCTCGCCCTCTGTTCCAGCCCATCTATATCACGCCCTCTGTTTCAGCCCCTCTGTTTCAGCCCCTCTGTTTCAGCCCCTCTGTTTCAGCCCCTCTGTTTCTCGCCCTCTGTTTCAGCCTCTCTGTTTCTCGCCCTCTGTTTCAGCCCCTCTGTTTCAGCCCCTCTGTTTCAGCCCCTCTGTTTCTCGTCCTCTGTTTCAGCCCCTCTGTTTCTCGTCCTCTGTTTCAGCCCCTCTGTTTCTCGCCCTCTGTTTCAGCCCCTCTGATTCAGCCCCTCTGTTTCAGCCCCTCTGATTCAGCCCCTCTGTTTCAGCCCCTCTGTTTCAGCCCCTCTGTTTCAGCCCCTCTGTTTCATCCCCTCTGTTTCTCGCCCTCTGTTTCTCACCCTCTGTTTCTCGCCCTCTGTTTCAGCCCCTCTGTTTTTCGCCCTCTGTTTCAGCCCCTCTGTTTCTCGCCCTCTGTTTCTCGCCCACTGTTTCAGCCCCTCTGTTTCTCGCCCTCTGTTTCAGGCCCTCTGTTTCTCGCCTTCTGTTTCAGCCCCTCTATTTCAGCCCCTCTGTTTCTCGCCCTCTGTTTCTCGCCCGCTGTTTCAGCCCCTTTGTTTCTCGCCCTCTGTTTCAGCCCCTCTGTTTCAGCCACTCCGTTTCAGACCCTCTGTTTCTCACCTTCTGTTTCTCGCCCTCTGTTTCAGCCCCTCTGTTTCTCGCCCTCTGTTTCAGCCCCTCTGATTCAGCCCCTCTGATTCAGCCCCTCTGTTTCTCGCCCTCTGTTTCAGCCCCTCTGTTTCAGCCCTTCTGTTTCATCCCCTCTGTTTCACCCCCTCTGTTTCTCGCTCTCTGTTTCATCCCCTCTGTTTCTCGCCCTCTGTTTCTGCCGCTCTTTTTCTTGCCCTCTGTTTCAGCCCCTCTGTTTCAGCCCCACTGTTTCAGCCCCTCTGTTTCAGCCCCTCTGTTTCTCGCCCTCTGTTTCAGCCCCTCTGTTTCTCGCCCTCTGTTTCAGCCCCTCTGTTTCGCGCTCTCTGTTTCAGCCCCTCTGTTTCAGCCACTCTGTTTCTCGCCCTCTGTTTCTGCCCTTCTGTTTCTCGCCCTCTGTTTCAGCCACTCTGTTTCTCGCCCTCTGTTTCAGCCCCTCTGATTCAGCCCCTCTGTTTCAGCCCCTCTGAATCAGCCCCTCTGATTCAGCCCCTCTGTTTCAGCCCCTCTGTTTCAGCCCGTCTTTTTCTCGCCCTCTGTTTAAGCCCCTCTGTTTCTCGCCCTCTGTTTCAGCCCCTCTGTTTCTCGCCCTCTGTTTCAGCCCTTCTGATTCAGCCCCTCTGTTTCTCGCCCTCTGTTTCAGCCCCTCTGTTTCAACACCTCTGTTTCAGCCCCTCTGTTTCAGCCCCTCTGTTTCTCGCCATCTGTTTCAGCCCCTCTGTTTCTCGCCCTCTGTTTCAGCCCCTCTGTTTCAGTGCCTCAGTTTCTCGCCCTCTGTTTCTCGCCCTCTGTTTCAGCCACTCTGTTTATCACCCTCTGATTCATTCCCTCTGTTTCTCGCCCTCTGTTTCAGCCCCTCTGTTTCAGCCCCTCTGTTTCAGCCCCTCTGTTTCTCGCCCTCTGTTTCAGCCCCTCTGTTTCTCGCCTTCTGTTTCAGCCCCTCTGTTTCTCGCCCTCTGTTTCAACCTCTCTGTTTCTCGCCCTCTGTTTCAGCCCCTCTGTTTCAGCCCCTCTGTTTCAGCCCCTCTGTTTCTCGCCCTCTGTTTCAGCCCCTCTGTTTCTCGCCCTCTGTTTCAGCCCCTCTGTTTCTCGCCCTCTGTTTCAGCCCCTCTGATTCAGCCCCTCTGTTTCAGCCCCTCTGATTCAGCCCCTCTGTTTCAGCCCCTCTGTTTCAGCCCCTCTGTTTCATCCCCTCTGTTTCTCGCCCTCTGTTTCTCACCCTCTGTTTCTCGCCCGCTGTTTCAGCCCCTTTGTTTCTCGCTCTCTGTTTCAGCCCCTCTGTTTCAGCCCCTCTGTTTCAGACCCTCTGTTTCTCACCTTCTGTTTCTCGCCCTCTGTTTCAGCCCCTCTGTTTCTCGCCCTCTGTTTCAGCCCCTCTATTTCAGCCCCTCTGATTCAGCCCCTCTGATTCAGCCCCTCTGTTTCTCGCCCTCTGTTTCAGCCCCTCTGTTTCAGCCCTTCTGTTTCAGCCCCTCTGTTTCACCCCCTCTGTTTCTCGCTCTCTGTTTCATCCCCTCTGTTTCTCGCCCTCTGTTTCTGCCCTTCTATGTCTCGCCCTCTGTTTCAGACCCTCTGTTTCTCGCCCTCTGTTTCAGCCCCTCTGTTTCTCGCCCTCTGTTTCAGCCCCTCTGTTTCTCGCCCTCTGTTTCAGCCCCTCTGTTTCTCGCCCTCTGTTTCAGCCCCTCTGTTTCTCGCCTTCTGTTTCAGCCCCTATGTTTCTCGCCCTCTGTTTCAGTCTCTCTGTTTCTCGCCCTCGGTTTCAGCCCCTCTGTTTCAGCCCGGGGGATTCAGCCCCTCTGTTTCTCGCCCTCTGTTTCAGCCCCTCTGTTTCTCGCCCTCTGTTTCAGCCCCTCTGATTCAGCCCCTCTGTTTCAGCCCCTCTGATTCAGCCCCTCTGTTTCATCCCCTCTGTTTCTCGCCCTCTGTTTCTCACCCTCTGTTTCTCGCCCTCTGTTTCAGCCCCTCTGTTTCTCGCCCTCTGTTTCAGCCCCTCTGTTTCTCGCCCTCTGTTTCAGCCCCTCTGTTTCAGCCCCTCTGTTTCAGTGCCTCAGTTTCTCGCCCTCTGTTTCTCGCCCTCTGTTTCAGCCACTCTGTTTATCACCCTCTGATTCATTCCCTCTGTTTCTCGCCCTCTGTTTCAGCCCCTCTGTTTCAGCCCCTCTGTTTCAGCCCCTCTGTTTCTCGCCCTCTGTTTCAGCCCCTCTGTTTCTCGCCTTCTGTTTCAGCCCCTCTGTTTCTCGCCCTCTGTTTCAGCCTCTCTGTTTCTCGCCCTCTGTTTCAGCCCCTCTGTTTCAGCCCCTCTCTTTCAGCCCCTCTGTTTCTCGCCCTCTGTTTCAGCCCCTCTGTTTCTCGCCCTCTGTTTCAGCCCCTCTGTTTCTCGCCCTCTGTTTCAGCCCCTCTGATTCAGCCCCTCTGTTTCAGCCCCTCTGATTCAGCCCCTCTGTTTCAGCCCCTCTGTTTCAGCCCCTCTGTTTCATCCCCTCTGTTTCTCGCCCTCTGTTTCTCACCCTCTGTTTCTCGCCCTCTGTTTCAGCCCCTCTGTTTTTCGCCCTCTGTTTCAGCCCCTCTGTTTCATCCCCTCTGTTTCTCGCCCACTGTTTCAGCCCCTCTGTTTCTCGCCCTCTGTTTCAGCCCCTCTGTTTCTCGCCTTCTGTTTCAGCCCCTCTATTTCAACCCCTCTGTTTCTCGCCCTCTGTTTCTCGCCCGCTGTTTCAGCCCCTTTGTTTCTCGCTCTCTGTTTCAGCCCCTCTGTTTCAGCCCCTCTGATTCAGCCCCTCTGATTCAGCCCCTCTGTTTCTCGCCCTCTGTTTCAGCCCCTCTGTTTCTCGCCCTCTGTTTCAGCCCCTCTATTTCAGCCCCTCTGATTCAGCCCCTCTGATTCAGCCCCTCAGTTTCTCGCCCTCTGTTTCAGCCCCTCTGTTTCAGCCCTTCTGTTTCAGCCCCTCTGTTTCACCCCCTCTGTTTCTCGCTCTCTGTTTCAGCCCCTCTGTTTCTCGCCCTCTGTTTCAGCCCCTCTGTTTCTCGCCCTCTGTTTCAGCCCCTCTGATTCAGCCCCTCTGTTTCAGCCCCTCTGATTCAGCCCCTCTGTTTCAGCCCCTCTGTTTCAGCCCCTCTGTTTCAGCCCCTCTGTTTCTCGCCCTCTGTTTCAGCCCCTCTGTTTCTCACCTTCTGTTTCAGCCCCTATGTTTCTCGCCCTCTGTTTCAGTCTCTCTGTTTCTCGCCCTCGGTTTCAGCCCCTCTGTTTCAGCCCGGGGGATTCAGCCCCTCTGTTTCTCGCCCTCTGTTTCAGCCCCTCTGTTTCTCGCCCTCTGTTTCAGCCCCTCTGATTCAGCCCCTCTGTTTCAGCCCCTCTGATTCAGCCCCTCTGTTTCATCCCCTCTGTTTCTCGCCCTCTGTTTCTCACCCTCTGTTTCTCGCCCTCTGTTTCAGCCCCTCTGTTTCTCGCCCTCTGTTTCAGCCCCTCTGTTTCTCGCCCTCTGTTTCAGCCCCTCTGTTTCAGCCCCTCTGTTTCAGTGCCTCAGTTTCTCGCCCTCTGTTTCTCGCCCTCTGTTTCAGCCACTCTGTTTATCACCCTCTGATTCATTCCCTCTGTTTCTCGCCCTCTGTTTCAGCCCCTCTGTTTCAGCCCCTCTGTTTCAGCCCCTCTGTTTCTCGCCCTCTGTTTCAGCCCCTCTGTTTCTCGCCTTCTGTTTCAGCCCCTCTGTTTCTCGCCCTCTGTTTCAGCCTCTCTGTTTCTCGCCCTCTGTTTCAGCCCCTCTGTTTCAGCCCCTCTCTTTCAGCCCCTCTGTTTCTCGCCCTCTGTTTCAGCCCCTCTGTTTCTCGCCCTCTGTTTCAGCCCCTCTGTTTCTCGCCCTCTGTTTCAGCCCCTCTGATTCAGCCCCTCTGTTTCAGCCCCTCTGATTCAGCCCCTCTGTTTCAGCCCCTCTGTTTCAGCCCCTCTGTTTCATCCCCTCTGTTTCTCGCCCTCTGTTTCTCACCCTCTGTTTCTCGCCCTCTGTTTCAGCCCCTCTGTTTTTCGCCCTCTGTTTCAGCCCCTCTGTTTCATCCCCTCTGTTTCTCGCCCACTGTTTCAGCCCCTCTGTTTCTCGCCCTCTGTTTCAGCCCCTCTGTTTCTCGCCTTCTGTTTCAGCCCCTCTATTTCAACCCCTCTGTTTCTCGCCCTCTGTTTCTCGCCCGCTGTTTCAGCCCCTTTGTTTCTCGCTCTCTGTTTCAGCCCCTCTGTTTCAGCCCCTCTGATTCAGCCCCTCTGATTCAGCCCCTCTGTTTCTCGCCCTCTGTTTCAGCCCCTCTGTTTCTCGCCCTCTGTTTCAGCCCCTCTATTTCAGCCCCTCTGATTCAGCCCCTCTGATTCAGCCCCTCTGTTTCTCGCCCTCTGTTTCAGCCCCTCTGTTTCAGCCCTTCTGTTTCAGCCCCTCTGTTTCACCCCCTCTGTTTCTCGCTCTCTGTTTCATCCCCTCTGTTTCTCGCCCTCTGTTTCTGCCGCTCTTTTTCTTGCCCACTGTTTCAGCCCCTCTGTTTCAGCCCCACTGTTTCAGCCCCTCTGTTTCAGCCCCTCTGTTTCTCGCCCTCTGTTTCAGCCCCTCTGTTTCTCGCCCTCTGTTTCAGCCCCTCTGTTTCGCGCTCTCTGTTTCAGCCCCTCTGTTTCAGCCACTCTGTTTCTCGCCCTCTGTTTCTGCCCTTCTGTTTCTCGCCCTCTGTTTCAGCCACTCTGTTTCTCGCCCTCTGTTTCAGCCCCTCTGATTCAGCCCCTCTGTTTCAGCCCCCCTGAATCAGCCCCTCTGATTCAGCCTCTCTGTTTCAGACCCCTCTGTTTCAGCCCGTCTTTTTCTCGCCCTCTGTTTAAGCCCCTCTGTTTCTCGCCCTCTGTTTCAGCCCCTCTGTTTCTCGCCCTCTGTTTCAGCCCCTCTGATTCAGCCCCTCTGTTTCTCGCCCTCTGTTTCAGCCCCTCTGTTTCAGCCCCTCTGTTTCAGCCCCTCTGTTTCAGCCCCTCTGTTTCTCGCCATCTGTTTCAGCCCCTCTGTTTCTCGCCCTCTGTTCCAGCCCATCTATATCACGCCCTCTGTTTCAGCCCCTCTGTTTCAGCCCCTCTGTTTCAGCCCCTCTGTTTCAGCCCCTCTGTTTCTCGCCCTCTGTTTCAGCCTCTCTGTTTCTCGCCCTCTGTTTCAGCCCCTCTGTTTCAGCCCCTCTGTTTCAGCCCCTCTGTTTCTCGTCCTCTGTTTCAGCCCCTCTGTTTCTCGTCCTCTGTTTCAGCCCCTCTGTTTCTCGCCCTCTGTTTCAGCCCCTCTGATTCAGCCCCTCTGTTTCAGCCCCTCTGATTCAGCCCCTCTGTTTCAGCCCCTCTGTTTCAGCCCCTCTGTTTCAGCCCCTCTGTTTCATCCCCTCTGTTTCTCGCCCTCTGTTTCTCACCCTCTGTTTCTCGCCCTCTGTTTCAGCCCCTCTGTTTTTCGCCCTCTGTTTCAGCCCCTCTGTTTCTCGCCCTCTGTTTCTCGCCCACTGTTTCAGCCCCTCTGTTTCTCGCCCTCTGTTTCAGGCCCTCTGTTTCTCGCCTTCTGTTTCAGCCCCTCTATTTCAGCCCCTCTGTTTCTCGCCCTCTGTTTCTCGCCCGCTGTTTCAGCCCCTTTGTTTCTCGCCCTCTGTTTCAGCCCCTCTGTTTCAGCCACTCCGTTTCAGACCCTCTGTTTCTCACCTTCTGTTTCTCGCCCTCTGTTTCAGCCCCTCTGTTTCTCGCCCTCTGTTTCAGCCCCTCTGATTCAGCCCCTCTGATTCAGCCCCTCTGTTTCTCGCCCTCTGTTTCAGCCCCTCTGTTTCAGCCCTTCTGTTTCATCCCCTCTGTTTCACCCCCTCTTTTTCTCGCTCTCTGTTTCATCCCCTCTGTTTCTCGCCCTCTGTTTCTGCCGCTCTTTTTCTTGCCCTCTGTTTCAGCCCCTCTGTTTCAGCCCCACTGTTTCAGCCCCTCTGTTTCAGCCCCTCTGTTTCTCGCCCTCTGTTTCAGCCCCTCTGTTTCTCGCCCTCTGTTTCAGCCCCTCTGTTTCGCGCTCTCTGTTTCAGCCCCTCTGTTTCAGCCACTCTGTTTCTCGCCCTCTGTTTCTGCCCTTCTGTTTCTCGCCCTCTGTTTCAGCCACTCTGTTTCTCGCCCTCTGTTTCAGCCCCTCTGATTCAGCCCCTCTGTTTCAGCCCCTCTGAATCAGCCCCTCTGATTCAGCCCCTCTGTTTCAGCCCCTCTGTTTCAGCCCGTCTTTTTCTCGCCCTCTGTTTAAGCCCCTCTGTTTCTCGCCCTCTGTTTCAGCCCCTCTGTTTCTCGCCCTCTGTTTCAGCCCTTCTGATTCAGCCCCTCTGTTTCTCGCCCTCTGTTTCAGCCCCTCTGTTTCAACCCCTCTGTTTCAGCCCCTCTGTTTCAGCCCCTCTGTTTCTCGCCATCTGTTTCAGCCCCTCTGTTTCTCGCCCTCTGTTTCAGCCCCTCTGTTTCAGTGCCTCAGTTTCTCGCCCTCTGTTTCTCGCCCTCTGTTTCAGCCACTCTGTTTATCACCCTCTGATTCATTCCCTCTGTTTCTCGCCCTCTGTTTCAGCCCCTCTGTTTCAGCCCCTCTGTTTCAGCCCCTCTGTTTCTCGCCCTCTGTTTCAGCCCCTCTGTTTCTCGCCTTCTGTTTCAGCCCCTCTGTTTCTCGCCCTCTGTTTCAACCTCTCTGTTTCTCGCCCTCTGTTTCAGCCCCTCTGTTTCAGCCCCTCTGTTTCAGCCCCTCTGTTTCTCGCCCTCTGTTTCAGCCCCTCTGTTTCTCGCCCTCTGTTTCAGCCCCTCTGTTTCTCGCCCTCTGTTTCAGCCCCTCTGATTCAGCCCCTCTGTTTCAGCCCCTCTGATTCAGCCCCTCTGTTTCAGCCCCTCTGTTTCAGCCCCTCTGTTTCATCCCCTCTGTTTCTCGCCCTCTGTTTCTCACCCTCTGTTTCTCGCCCTCTGTTTCAGCCCCTCTGTTTTTCGCCCTCTGTTTCAGCCCCTCTGTTTCATCCCCTCTGTTTCTCGCCCACTGTTTCAGCCCCTCTGTTTCTCGCCCTCTGTTTCAGCCCCTCTGTTTCTCGCCTTCTGTTTCAGCCCCTCTATTTCAACCCCTCTGTTTCTCGCCCTCTGTTTCTCGCCCGCTGTTTCAGCCCCTTTGTTTCTCGCTCTCTGTTTCAGCCCCTCTGTTTCAGCCCCTCTGTTTCAGACCCTCTGTTTCTCACCTTCTGTTTCTCGCCCTCTGTTTCAGCCCCTCTGTTTCTCGCCCTCTGTTTCAGCCCCTCTATTTCAGCCCCTCTGATTCAGCCCCTCTGATTCAGCCCCTCTGTTTCTCGCCCTCTGTTTCAGCCCCTCTGTTTCAGCCCTTCTGTTTCAGCCCCTCTGTTTCACCCCCTCTGTTTCTCGCTCTCTGTTTCATCCCCTCTGTTTCTCGCCCTCTGTTTCTGCCGCTCTTTTTCTTGCCCACTGTTTCAGCCCCTCTGTTTCAGCCCCACTGTTTCAGCCCCTCTGTTTCAGCCCCTCTGTTTCTCGCCCTCTGTTTCAGCCCCTCTGTTTCTCGCCCTCTGTTTCAGCCCCTCTGTTTCGCGCTCTCTGTTTCAGCCCCTCTGTTTCAGCCACTCTGTTTCTCGCCCTCTGTTTCTGCCCTTCTGTTTCTCGCCCTCTGTTTCAGCCCCTCTGATTCAGCCCCTCTGTTTCAGCCCCCCTGAATCAGCCCCTCTGATTCAGCCCCTCTGTTTCAGACCCCTCTGTTTCAGCCCGTCTTTTTCTCGCCCTCTGTTTAAGCCCGTCTGTTTCTCGCCCTCTGTTTCAGCCCCTCTGTTTCTCGCCCTCTGTTTCAGCCCCTCTGATTCAGCCCCTCTGTTTCTCGCCCTCTGTTTCAGCCCCTCTGTTTCAGCCCCTCTGTTTCAGCCCCTCTGTTTCAGACCGTCTGTTTCTCGCCCTCTGTTTCAGCCTCTCTGTTTCTCGCCCTCTGTTTCAGCCCCTCTGTTTCAGCCCCTCTGTTTCAGCCCCTCTGTTTCTCGTCCTCTGTTTCAGCCCCTCTGTTTCTCGTCCTCTGTTTCAGCCCCTCTGTTTCTCGCCCTCTGTTTCAGCCCCTCTGATTCAGCCCCTCTGTTTCAGCCCCTTTGATTCAGCCCCTCTGTTTCAGCCCCTCTGTTTCAGCCCCTCTGTTTCAGCCCCTCTGTTTCATCCCCTCTGTTTCTCGCCCTCTGTTTCTCACCCTCTGTTTCTCGCCCTCTGTTTCAGCCCCTCTGTTTTTCGCCCTCTGTTTCAGCCCCTCTGTTTCTCGCCCTCTGTTTCTCGCCCACTGTTTCAGCCCCTCTGTTTCTCGCCCTCTGTTTCAGGCCCTCTGTTTCTCGCCTTCTGTTTCAGCCCCTCTATTTCAGCCCCTCTGTTTCTCGCCCTCTGTTTCTCGCCCGCTGTTTCAGCCCCTTTGTTTCTCGCCCTCTGTTTCAGCCCCTCTGTTTCAGCCACTCCGTTTCAGACCCTCTGTTTCTCACCTTCTGTTTCTCGCCCTCTGTTTCAGCCCCTCTGTTTCTCGCCCTCTGTTTCAGCCCCTCTGATTCAGCCCCTCTGATTCAGCCCCTCTGTTTCTCGCCCTCTGTTTCAGCCCCTCTGTTTCAGCCCTTCTGTTTCATCCCCTCTGTTTCACCCCCTCTGTTTCTCGCTCTCTGTTTCATCCCCTCTGTTTCTCGCCCTCTGTTTCTGCCGCTCTTTTTCTTGCCCTCTGTTTCAGCCCCTCTGTTTCAGCCCCACTGTTTCAGCCCCTCTGTTTCAGCCCCTCTGTTTCTCGCCCTCTGTTTCAGCCCCTCTGTTTCTCGCCCTCTGTTTCAGCCCCCCTGTTTCGCGCTCTCTGTTTCAGCCCCTCTGTTTCAGCCACTCTGTTTCTCGCCCTCTGTTTCTGCCCTTCTGTTTCTCGCCCTCTGTTTCAGCCACTCTGTTTCTCGCCCTCTGTTTCAGCCCCTCTGATTCAGCCCCTCTGTTTCAGCCCCTCTGAATCAGCCCCTCTGATTCAGCCCCTCTGTTTCAGCCCCTCTGTTTCAGCCCGTCTTTTTCTCGCCCTCTGTTTAAGCCCCTCTGTTTCTCGCCCTCTGTTTCAGCCCCTCTGTTTCTCGCCCTCTGTTTCAGCCCTTCTGATTCAGCCCCTCTGTTTCTCGCCCTCTGTTTCAGCCCCTCTGTTTCAACCCCTCTGTTTCAGCCCCTCTGTTTCAGCCCCTCTGTTTCTCGCCATCTGTTTCAGCCCCTCTGTTTCTCGCCCTCTGTTTCAGCCCCTCTGTTTCAGTGCCTCAGTTTCTCGCCCTCTGTTTCTCGCCCTCTGTTTCAGCCACTCTGTTTATCACCCTCTGATTCATTCCCTCTGTTTCTCGCCCTCTGTTTCAGCCCCTCTGTTTCAGCCCCTCTGTTTCAGCCCCTCTGTTTCTCGCCCTCTGTTTCAGCCCCTCTGTTTCTCGCCTTCTGTTTCAGCCCCTCTGTTTCTCGCCCTCTGTTTCAACCTCTCTGTTTCTCGCCCTCTGTTTCAGCCCCTCTGTTTCAGCCCCTCTGTTTCAGCCCCTCTGTTTCTCGCCCTCTGTTTCAGCCCCTCTGTTTCTCGCCCTCTGTTTCAGCCCCTCTGTTTCTCGCCCTCTGTTTCAGCCCCTCTGATTCAGCCCCTCTGTTTCAGCCCCTCTGATTCAGCCCCTCTGTTTCAGCCCCTCTGTTTCAGCCCCTCTGTTTCATCCCCTCTGTTTCTCGCCCTCTGTTTCTCACCCTCTGTTTCTCGCCCTCTGTTTCAGCCCCTCTGTTTTTCGCCCTCTGTTTCAGCCCCTCTGTTTCATCCCCTCTGTTTCTCGCCCACTGTTTCAGCCCCTCTGTTTCTCGCCCTCTGTTTCAGCCCCTCTGTTTCTCGCCTTCTGTTTCAGCCCCTCTATTTCAACCCCTCTGTTTCTCGCCCTCTGTTTCTCGCCCGCTGTTTCAGCCCCTTTGTTTCTCGCTCTCTGTTTCAGCCCCTCTGTTTCAGACCCTCTGTTTCTCACCTTCTGTTTCTCGCCCTCTGTTTCAGCCCCTCTGTTTCTCGCCCTCTGTTTCAGCCCCTCTATTTCAGCCCCTCTGATTCAGCCCCTCTGATTCAGCCCCTCTGTTTCTCGCCCTCTGTTTCAGCCCCTCTGTTTCAGCCCTTCTGTTTCAGCCCCTCTGTTTCACCCCCTCTGTTTCTCGCTCTCTGTTTCATCCCCTCTGTTTCTCGCCCTCTGTTTCTGCCGCTCTTTTTCTTGCCCACTGTTTCAGCCCCTCTGTTTCAGCCCCACTGTTTCAGCCCCTCTGTTTCAGCCCCTCTGTTTCTCGCCCTCTGTTTCAGCCCCTCTGTTTCTCGCCCTCTGTTTCAGCCCCTCTGTTTCGCGCTCTCTGTTTCAGCCCCTCTGTTTCAGCCACTCTGTTTCTCGCCCTCTGTTTCTGCCCTTCTGTTTCTCGCCCTCTGTTTCAGCCCCTCTGATTCAGCCCCTCTGTTTCAGCCCCCCTGAATCAGCCCCTCTGATTCAGCCCCTCTGTTTCAGACCCCTCTGTTTCAGCCCGTCTTTTTCTCGCCCTCTGTTTAAGCCCGTCTGTTTCTCGCCCTCTGTTTCAGCCCCTCTGTTTCTCGCCCTCTGTTTCAGCCCCTCTGATTCAGCCCCTCTGTTTCTCGCCCTCTGTTTCAGCCCCTCTGTTTCAGCCCCTCTGTTTCAGCCCCTCTGTTTCAGACCCTCTGTTTCTCGCCCTCTGTTTCAGCCTCTCTGTTTCTCGCCCTCTGTTTCAGCCCCTCTGTTTCAGCCCCTCTGTTTCAGCCCCTCTGTTTCTCGTCCTCTGTTTCAGCCCCTCTGTTTCTCGTCCTCTGTTTCAGCCCCTCTGTTTCTCGCCCTCTGTTTCAGCCCCTCTGATTCAGCCCCTCTGTTTCAGCCCCTCTGATTCAGCCCCTCTGTTTTAGCCCCTCTGTTTCAGCCCCTCTGTTTCAGCCCCTCTGTTTCATCCCCTCTGTTTCTCGCCCTCTGTTTCTCACCCTCTGTTTCTCGCCCTCTGTTTCAGCCCCTCTGTTTTTCGCCCTCTGTTTCAGCCCCTCTGTTTCTCGCCCTCTGTTTCTCGACCTCTGTTTCAGGCCCTCTGTTTCTCGCCTTCTGTTTCTGCCCCTCTATTTCAGCTCCTCTGTTTCTCGCCCTCTGTTTCTCGCCCGCTGTTTCAGCCCCTTTGTTTCTCGCGCTCTGTTTCAGCCCCTCTGTTTCAGCCACTCCGTTTCAGACCCTCTGTTTCTCACCTTCTGTTTCTCGCCCTCTGTTTCAGCCCCTCTGTTTCTCGCCCTCTGTTTCAGCCCCTCTGATTCAGCCCCTCTGATTCAGCCCCTCTGTTTCTCGCCCTCTGTTTCAGCCCCTCTGTTTCAGCCCTTCTGTTTCATCCCCTCTGTTTCACCCCCTCTGTTTCTCGCTCTCTGTTTCATCCCCTCTGTTTCTCGCCCTCTGTTTCTGCCGCTCTTTTTCTTGCCCTCTGTTTCAGCCCCTCTGTTTCAGCCCCACTGTTTCAGCCCCTCTGTTTCAGCCCCTCTGTTTCTCGCCCTCTGTTTCAGCCCCTCTGTTTCTCGCCCTCTGTTTCAGCCCCTCTGTTTCGCGCTCTCTGTTTCAGCCCCTCTGTTTCAGCCACTCTGTTTCTCGCCCTCTGTTTCTGCCCTTCTGTTTCTCGCCCTCTGTTTCAGCCACTCTGTTTCTCGCCCTCTGTTTCAGCCCCTCTGATTCAGCCCCTCTGTTTCAGCCCCTCTGAATCAGCCCCTCTGATTCAGCCCCTCTGTTTCAGCCCCTCTGTTTCAGCCCGTCTTTTTCTCGCCCTCTGTTTAAGCCCCTTTGTTTCTCGCTCTCTGTTTCAGCCCCTCTGTTTCAGCCCCTCTGATTCAGCCCCTCTGATTCAGCCCCTCTGTTTCTCGCACTCTGTTTCAGCCCCTCTGTTTCTCGCCCTCTGTTTCAGCCCCTCTATTTCAGCCCCTCTGATTCAGCCCCTCTGATTCAGCCCCTCTGTTTCTCGCCCTCTGTTTCAGCCCCTCTGTTTCAGCCCTTCTGTTTCAGCCCCTCTGTTTCACCCCCTCTGTTTCTCGCTCTCTGTTTCATCCCCTCTGTTTCTCGCCCTCTGTTTCTGCCGCTCTTTTTCTTGCCCACTGTTTCAGCCCCTCTGTTTCAGCCCCACTGTTTCAGCCCCTCTGTTTCAGCCCCTCTGTTTCTCGCCCTCTGTTTCAGCCCCTCTGTTTCTCGCCCTCTGTTTCAGCCCCTCTGTTTCGCGCTCTCTGTTTCAGCCCCTCTGTTTCAGCCACTCTGTTTCTCGCCCTCTGTTTCTGCCCTTCTGTTTCTCGCCCTCTGTTTCAGCCACTCTGTTTCTCGCCCTCTGTTTCAGCCCCTCTGATTCAGCCCCTCTGTTTCAGCCCCCCTGAATCAGCCCCTCTGATTCAGCCTCTCTGTTTCAGACCCCTCTGTTTCAGCCCGTCTTTTTCTCGCCCTCTGTTTAAGCCCCTCTGTTTCTCGCCCTCTGTTTCAGCCCCTCTGTTTCTCGCCCTCTGTTTCAGCCCCTCTGATTCAGCCCCTCTGTTTCTCGCCCTCTGTTTCAGCCCCTCTGTTTCAGCCCCTCTGTTTCAGCCCCTCTGTTTCAGCCCCTCTGTTTCTCGCCATCTGTTTCAGCCCCTCTGTTTCTCGCCCTCTGTTCCAGCCCATCTATATCACGCCCTCTGTTTCAGCCCCTCTGTTTCAGCCCCTCTGTTTCAGCCACTCTGTTTCAGCCCCTCTGTTTCTCGCCCTCTGTTTCAGCCTCTCTGTTTCTCGCCCTCTGTTTCAGCCCCTCTGTTTCAGCCCCTCTGTTTCAGCCCCTCTGTTTCTCGTCCTCTGTTTCAGCCCCTCTGTTTCTCGTCCTCTGTTTCAGCCCCTCTGTTTCTCGCCCTCTGTTTCAGCCCCTCTGATTCAGCCCCTCTGTTTCAGCCCCTCTGATTCAGCCCCTCTGTTTCAGCCCCTCTGTTTCAGCCCCTCTGTTTCAGCCCCTCTGTTTCATCCCCTCTGTTTCTCGCCCTCTGTTTCTCACCCTCTGTTTCTCGCCCTCTGTTTCAGCCCCTCTGTTTTTCGCCCTCTGTTTCAGCCCCTCTGTTTCTCGCCCTCTGTTTCTCGCCCACTGTTTCAGCCCCTCTGTTTCTCGCCCTCTGTTTCAGGCCCTCTGTTTCTCGCCTTCTGTTTCAGCCCCTCTATTTCAGCCCCTCTGTTTCTCGCCCTCTGTTTCTCGCCCGCTGTTTCAGCCCCTTTGTTTCTCGCCCTCTGTTTCAGCCCCTCTGTTTCAGCCACTCCGTTTCAGACCCTCTGTTTCTCACCTTCTGTTTCTCGCCCTCTGTTTCAGCCCCTCTGTTTCTCGCCCTCTGTTTCAGCCCCTCTGATTCAGCCCCTCTGATTCAGCCCCTCTGTTTCTCGCCCTCTGTTTCAGCCCCTCTGTTTCAGCCCTTCTGTTTCATCCCCTCTGTTTCACCCCCTCTGTTTCTCGCTCTCTGTTTCATCCCCTCTGTTTCTCGCCCTCTGTTTCTGCCGCTCTTTTTCTTGCCCTCTGTTTCAGCCCCTCTGTTTCAGCCCCACTGTTTCAGCCCCTCTGTTTCAGCCCCTCTGTTTCTCGCCCTCTGTTTCAGCCCCTCTGTTTCTCGCCCTCTGTTTCAGCCCCTCTGTTTCGCGCTCTCTGTTTCAGCCCCTCTGTTTCAGCCACTCTGTTTCTCGCCCTCTGTTTCTGCCCTTCTGTTTCTCGCCCTCTGTTTCAGCCACTCTGTTTCTCGCCCTCTGTTTCAGCCCCTCTGATTCAGCCCCTCTGTTTCAGCCCCTCTGAATCAGCCCCTCTGATTCAGCCCCTCTGTTTCAGCCCCTCTGTTTCAGCCCGTCTTTTTCTCGCCCTCTGTTTAAGCCCCTCTGTTTCTCGCCCTCTGTTTCAGCCCCTCTGTTTCTCGCCCTCTGTTTCAGCCCTTCTGATTCAGCCCCTCTGTTTCTCGCCCTCTGTTTCAGCCCCTCTGTTTCAACCCCTCTGTTTCAGCCCCTCTGTTTCAGCCCCTCTGTTTCTCGCCATCTGTTTCAGCCCCTCTGTTTCTCGCCCTCTGTTTCAGCCCCTCTGTTTCAGTGCCTCAGTTTCTCGCCCTCTGTTTCTCGCCCTCTGTTTCAGCCACTCTGTTTATCACCCTCTGATTCATTCCCTCTGTTTCTCGCCCTCTGTTTCAGCCCCTCTGTTTCAGCCCCTCTGTTTCAGCCCCTCTGTTTCTCGCCCTCTGTTTCAGCCCCTCTGTTTCTCGCCTTCTGTTTCAGCCCCTCTGTTTCTCGCCCTCTGTTTCAGCCTCTCTGTTTCTCGCCCTCTGTTTCAGCCCCTCTGTTTCAGCCCCTCTGTTTCAGCCCCTCTGTTTCTCGCCCTCTGTTTCAGCCCCTCTGTTTCTCGCCCTCTGTTTCAGCCCCTCTGATTCAGCCCCTCTGTTTCAGCCCCTCTGTTTCAGCCCCTCTGTTTCATCCCCTCTGTTTCTCGCCCTCTGTTTCTCACCCTCTGTTTCTCGCCCTCTGTTTCAGCCCCTCTGTTTTTCGCCCTCTGTTTCAGCCCCTCTGTTTCATCCCCTCTGTTTCTCGCCCACTGTTTCAGCCCCTCTGTTTCTCGCCCTCTGTTTCAGCCCCTCTGTTTCTCGCCTTCTGTTTCAGCCCCTCTATTTCAACCCCTCTGTTTCTCGCCCTCTGTTTCTCGCCCGCTGTTTCAGCCCCTTTGTTTCTCGCTCTCTGTTTCAGCCCCTCTGTTTCAGCCCCTCTGATTCAGCCCCTCTGATTCAGCCCCTCTGTTTCTCGCCCTCTGTTTCAGCCCCTCTGTTTCTCGCCCTCTGTTTCAGCCCCTCTATTTCAGCCCCTCTGATTCAGCCCCTCTGATTCAGCCCCTCAGTTTCTCGCCCTCTGTTTCAGCCCCTCTGTTTCAGCCCTTCTGTTTCAGCCCCTCTGTTTCACCCCCTCTGTTTCTCGCTCTCTGTTTCAGCCCCTCTGTTTCTCGCCCTCTGTTTCAGCCCCTCTGTTTCTCGCCCTCTGTTTCAGCCCCTCTGATTCAGCCCCTCTGTTTCAGCCCCTCTGATTCAGCCCCTCTGTTTCAGCCCCTCTGTTTCAGCCCCTCTGTTTCAGCCCCTCTGTTTCTCGCCCTCTGTTTCAGCCCCTCTGTTTCTCACCTTCTGTTTCAGCCCCTATGTTTCTCGCCCTCTGTTTCAGTCTCTCTGTTTCTCGCCCTCGGTTTCAGCCCCTCTGTTTCAGCCCGGGGGATTCAGCCCCTCTGTTTCTCGCCCTCTGTTTCAGCCCCTCTGTTTCTCGCCCTCTGTTTCAGCCCCTCTGATTCAGCCCCTCTGTTTCAGCCCCTCTGATTCAGCCCCTCTGTTTCATCCCCTCTGTTTCTCGCCCTCTGTTTCTCACCCTCTGTTTCTCGCCCTCTGTTTCAGCCCCTCTGTTTCTCGCCCTCTGTTTCAGCCCCTCTGTTTCTCGCCCTCTGTTTCAGCCCCTCTGTTTCAGCCCCTCTGTTTCAGTGCCTCAGTTTCTCGCCCTCTGTTTCTCGCCCTCTGTTTCAGCCACTCTGTTTATCACCCTCTGATTCATTCCCTCTGTTTCTCGCCCTCTGTTTCAGCCCCTCTGTTTCAGCCCCTCTGTTTCAGCCCCTCTGTTTCTCGCCCTCTGTTTCAGCCCCTCTGTTTCTCGCCTTCTGTTTCAGCCCCTCTGTTTCTCGCCCTCTGTTTCAGCCTCTCTGTTTCTCGCCCTCTGTTTCAGCCCCTCTGTTTCAGCCCCTCTCTTTCAGCCCCTCTGTTTCTCGCCCTCTGTTTCAGCCCCTCTGTTTCTCGCCCTCTGTTTCAGCCCCTCTGTTTCTCGCCCTCTGTTTCAGCCCCTCTGATTCAGCCCCTCTGTTTCAGCCCCTCTGATTCAGCCCCTCTGTTTCAGCCCCTCTGTTTCAGCCCCTCTGTTTCATCCCCTCTGTTTCTCGCCCTCTGTTTCTCACCCTCTGTTTCTCGCCCTCTGTTTCAGCCCCTCTGTTTTTCGCCCTCTGTTTCAGCCCCTCTGTTTCATCCCCTCTGTTTCTCGCCCACTGTTTCAGCCCCTCTGTTTCTCGCCCTCTGTTTCAGCCCCTCTGTTTCTCGCCTTCTGTTTCAGCCCCTCTATTTCAACCCCTCTGTTTCTCGCCCTCTGTTTCTCGCCCGCTGTTTCAGCCCCTTTGTTTCTCGCTCTCTGTTTCAGCCCCTCTGTTTCAGCCCCTCTGATTCAGCCCCTCTGATTCAGCCCCTCTGTTTCTCGCCCTCTGTTTCAGCCCCTCTGTTTCTCGCCCTCTGTTTCAGCCCCTCTATTTCAGCCCCTCTGATTCAGCCCCTCTGATTCAGCCCCTCTGTTTCTCGCCCTCTGTTTCAGCCCCTCTGTTTCAGCCCTTCTGTTTCAGCCCCTCTGTTTCACCCCCTCTGTTTCTCGCTCTCTGTTTCATCCCCTCTGTTTCTCGCCCTCTGTTTCTGCCGCTCTTTTTCTTGCCCACTGTTTCAGCCCCTCTGTTTCAGCCCCACTGTTTCAGCCCCTCTGTTTCAGCCCCTCTGTTTCTCGCCCTCTGTTTCAGCCCCTCTGTTTCTCGCCCTCTGTTTCAGCCCCTCTGTTTCGCGCTCTCTGTTTCAGCCCCTCTGTTTCAGCCACTCTGTTTCTCGCCCTCTGTTTCTGCCCTTCTGTTTCTCGCCCTCTGTTTCAGCCACTCTGTTTCTCGCCCTCTGTTTCAGCCCCTCTGATTCAGCCCCTCTGTTTCAGCCCCCCTGAATCAGCCCCTCTGATTCAGCCTCTCTGTTTCAGACCCCTCTGTTTCAGCCCGTCTTTTTCTCGCCCTCTGTTTAAGCCCCTCTGTTTCTCGCCCTCTGTTTCAGCCCCTCTGTTTCTCGCCCTCTGTTTCAGCCCCTCTGATTCAGCCCCTCTGTTTCTCGCCCTCTGTTTCAGCCCCTCTGTTTCAGCCCCTCTGTTTCAGCCCCTCTGTTTCAGCCCCTCTGTTTCTCGCCATCTGTTTCAGCCCCTCTGTTTCTCGCCCTCTGTTCCAGCCCATCTATATCACGCCCTCTGTTTCAGCCCCTCTGTTTCAGCCCCTCTGTTTCAGCCCCTCTGTTTCAGCCCCTCTGTTTCTCGCCCTCTGTTTCAGCCTCTCTGTTTCTCGCCCTCTGTTTCAGCCCCTCTGTTTCAGCCCCTCTGTTTCAGCCCCTCTGTTTCTCGTCCTCTGTTTCAGCCCCTCTGTTTCTCGTCCTCTGTTTCAGCCCCTCTGTTTCTCGCCCTCTGTTTCAGCCCCTCTGATTCAGCCCCTCTGTTTCAGCCCCTCTGATTCAGCCCCTCTGTTTCAGCCCCTCTGTTTCAGCCCCTCTGTTTCAGCCCCTCTGTTTCATCCCCTCTGTTTCTCGCCCTCTGTTTCTCACCCTCTGTTTCTCGCCCTCTGTTTCAGCCCCTCTGTTTTTCGCCCTCTGTTTCAGCCCCTCTGTTTCTCGCCCTCTGTTTCTCGCCCACTGTTTCAGCCCCTCTGTTTCTCGCCCTCTGTTTCAGGCCCTCTGTTTCTCGCCTTCTGTTTCAGCCCCTCTATTTCAGCCCCTCTGTTTCTCGCCCTCTGTTTCTCGCCCGCTGTTTCAGCCCCTTTGTTTCTCGCCCTCTGTTTCAGCCCCTCTGTTTCAGCCACTCCGTTTCAGACCCTCTGTTTCTCACCTTCTGTTTCTCGCCCTCTGTTTCAGCCCCTCTGTTTCTCGCCCTCTGTTTCAGCCCCTCTGATTCAGCCCCTCTGATTCAGCCCCTCTGTTTCTCGCCCTCTGTTTCAGCCCCTCTGTTTCAGCCCTTCTGTTTCATCCCCTCTGTTTCACCCCCTCTGTTTCTCGCTCTCTGTTTCATCCCCTCTGTTTCTCGCCCTCTGTTTCTGCCGCTCTTTTTCTTGCCCTCTGTTTCAGCCCCTCTGTTTCAGCCCCACTGTTTCAGCCCCTCTGTTTCAGCCCCTCTGTTTCTCGCCCTCTGTTTCAGCCCCTCTGTTTCTCGCCCTCTGTTTCAGCCCCTCTGTTTCGCGCTCTCTGTTTCAGCCCCTCTGTTTCAGCCACTCTGTTTCTCGCCCTCTGTTTCTGCCCTTCTGTTTCTCGCCCTCTGTTTCAGCCACTCTGTTTCTCGCCCTCTGTTTCAGCCCCTCTGATTCAGCCCCTCTGTTTCAGCCCCTCTGAATCAGCCCCTCTGATTCAGCCCCTCTGTTTCAGCCCCTCTGTTTCAGCCCGTCTTTTTCTCGCCCTCTGTTTAAGCCCCTCTGTTTCTCGCCCTCTGTTTCAGCCCCTCTGTTTCTCGCCCTCTGTTTCAGCCCTTCTGATTCAGCCCCTCTGTTTCTCGCCCTCTGTTTCAGCCCCTCTGTTTCAACCCCTCTGTTTCAGCCCCTCTGTTTCAGCCCCTCTGTTTCTCGCCATCTGTTTCAGCCCCTCTGTTTCTCGCCCTCTGTTTCAGCCCCTCTGTTTCAGTGCCTCAGTTTCTCGCCCTCTGTTTCTCGCCCTCTGTTTCAGCCACTCTGTTTATCACCCTCTGATTCATTCCCTCTGTTTCTCGCCCTCTGTTTCAGCCCCTCTGTTTCAGCCCCTCTGTTTCAGCCCCTCTGTTTCTCGCCCTCTGTTTCAGCCCCTCTGTTTCTCGCCTTCTGTTTCAGCCCCTCTGTTTCTCGCCCTCTGTTTCAACCTCTCTGTTTCTCGCCCTCTGTTTCAGCCCCTCTGTTTCAGCCCCTCTGTTTCAGCCCCTCTGTTTCTCGCCCTCTGTTTCAGCCCCTCTGTTTCTCGCCCTCTGTTTCAGCCCCTCTGTTTCTCGCCCTCTGTTTCAGCCCCTCTGATTCAGCCCCTCTGTTTCAGCCCCTCTGATTCAGCCCCTCTGTTTCAGCCCCTCTGTTTCAGCCCCTCTGTTTCATCCCCTCTGTTTCTCGCCCTCTGTTTCTCACCCTCTGTTTCTCGCCCTCTGTTTCAGCCCCTCTGTTTTTCGCCCTCTGTTTCAGCCCCTCTGTTTCATCCCCTCTGTTTCTCGCCCACTGTTTCAGCCCCTCTGTTTCTCGCCCTCTGTTTCAGCCCCTCTGTTTCTCGCCTTCTGTTTCAGCCCCTCTATTTCAACCCCTCTGTTTCTCGCCCTCTGTTTCTCGCCCGCTGTTTCAGCCCCTTTGTTTCTCGCTCTCTGTTTCAGCCCCTCTGTTTCAGCCCCTCTGTTTCAGACCCTCTGTTTCTCACCTTCTGTTTCTCGCCCTCTGTTTCAGCCCCTCTGTTTCTCGCCCTCTGTTTCAGCCCCTCTATTTCAGCCCCTCTGATTCAGCCCCTCTGATTCAGCCCCTCTGTTTCTCGCCCTCTGTTTCAGCCCCTCTGTTTCAGCCCTTCTGTTTCAGCCCCTCTGTTTCACCCCCTCTGTTTCTCGCTCTCTGTTTCATCCCCTCTGTTTCTCGCCCTCTGTTTCTGCCGCTCTTTTTCTTGCCCACTGTTTCAGCCCCTCTGTTTCAGCCCCACTGTTTCAGCCCCTCTGTTTCAGCCCCTCTGTTTCTCGCCCTCTGTTTCAGCCCCTCTGTTTCTCGCCCTCTGTTTCAGCCCCTCTGTTTCGCGCTCTCTGTTTCAGCCCCTCTGTTTCAGCCACTCTGTTTCTCGCCCTCTGTTTCTGCCCTTCTGTTTCTCGCCCTCTGTTTCAGCCCCTCTGATTCAGCCCCTCTGTTTCAGCCCCCCTGAATCAGCCCCTCTGATTCAGCCCCTCTGTTTCAGACCCCTCTGTTTCAGCCCGTCTTTTTCTCGCCCTCTGTTTAAGCCCGTCTGTTTCTCGCCCTCTGTTTCAGCCCCTCTGTTTCTCGCTCTCTGTTTCAGCCCCTCTGATTCAGCCCCTCTGTTTCTCGCCCTCTGTTTCAGCCCCTCTGTTTCAGCCCCTCTGTTTCAGCCCCTCTGTTTCAGACCCTCTGTTTCTCGCCCTCTGTTTCAGCCTCTCTGTTTCTCGCCCTCTGTTTCAGCCCCTCTGTTTCAGCCCCTCTGTTTCAGCCCCTCTGTTTCTCGTCCTCTGTTTCAGCCCCTCTGTTTCTCGTCCTCTGTTTCAGCCCCTCTGTTTCTCGCCCTCTGTTTCAGCCCCTCTGATTCAGCCCCTCTGTTTCAGCCCCTTTGATTCAGCCCCTCTGTTTCAGCCCCTCTGTTTCAGCCCCTCTGTTTCAGCCCCTCTGTTTCATCCCCTCTGTTTCTCGCCCTCTGTTTCTCACCCTCTGTTTCTCGCCCTCTGTTTCAGCCCCTCTGTTTTTCGCCCTCTGTTTCAGCCCCTCTGTTTCTCGCCCTCTGTTTCTCGCCCACTGTTTCAGCCCCTCTGTTTCTCGCCCTCTGTTTCAGGCCCTCTGTTTCTCGCCTTCTGTTTCAGCCCCTCTATTTCAGCCCCTCTGTTTCTCGCCCTCTGTTTCTCGCCCGCTGTTTCAGCCCCTTTGTTTCTCGCCCTCTGTTTCAGCCCCTCTGTTTCAGCCACTCCGTTTCAGACCCTCTGTTTCTCACCTTCTGTTTCTCGCCCTCTGTTTCAGCCCCTCTGTTTCTCGCCCTCTGTTTCAGCCCCTCTGATTCAGCCCCTCTGATTCAGCCCCTCTGTTTCTCGCCCTCTGTTTCAGCCCCTCTGTTTCAGCCCTTCTGTTTCATCCCCTCTGTTTCACCCCCTCTGTTTCTCGCTCTCTGTTTCATCCCCTCTGTTTCTCGCCCTCTGTTTCTGCCGCTCTTTTTCTTGCCCTCTGTTTCAGCCCCTCTGTTTCAGCCCCACTGTTTCAGCCCCTCTGTTTCAGCCCCTCTGTTTCTCGCCCTCTGTTTCAGCCCCTCTGTTTCTCGCCCTCTGTTTCAGCCCCTCTGTTTCGCGCTCTCTGTTTCAGCCCCTCTGTTTCAGCCACTCTGTTTCTCGCCCTCTGTTTCTGCCCTTCTGTTTCTCGCCCTCTGTTTCAGCCACTCTGTTTCTCGCCCTCTGTTTCAGCCCCTCTGATTCAGCCCCTCTGTTTCAGCCCCTCTGAATCAGCCCCTCTGATTCAGCCCCTCTGTTTCAGCCCCTCTGTTTCAGCCCGTCTTTTTCTCGCCCTCTGTTTAAGCCCCTCTGTTTCTCGCCCTCTGTTTCAGCCCCTCTGTTTCTCGCCCTCTGTTTCAGCCCTTCTGATTCAGCCCCTCTGTTTCTCGCCCTCTGTTTCAGCCCCTCTGTTTCAACCCCTCTGTTTCAGCCCCTCTGTTTCAGCCCCTCTGTTTCTCGCCATCTGTTTCAGCCCCTCTGTTTCTCGCCCTCTGTTTCAGCCCCTCTGTTTCAGTGCCTCAGTTTCTCGCCCTCTGTTTCTCGCCCTCTGTTTCAGCCACTCTGTTTATCACCCTCTGATTCATTCCCTCTGTTTCTCGCCCTCTGTTTCAGCCCCTCTGTTTCAGCCCCTCTGTTTCAGCCCCTCTGTTTCTCGCCCTCTGTTTCAGCCCCTCTGTTTCTCGCCTTCTGTTTCAGCCCCTCTGTTTCTCGCCCTCTGTTTCAACCTCTCTGTTTCTCGCCCTCTGTTTCAGCCCCTCTGTTTCAGCCCCTCTGTTTCAGCCCCTCTGTTTCTCGCCCTCTGTTTCAGCCCCTCTGTTTCTCGCCCTCTGTTTCAGCCCCTCTGTTTCTCGCCCTCTGTTTCAGCCCCTCTGATTCAGCCCCTCTGTTTCAGCCCCTCTGATTCAGCCCCTCTGTTTCAGCCCCTCTGTTTCAGCCCCTCTGTTTCATCCCCTCTGTTTCTCGCCCTCTGTTTCTCACCCTCTGTTTCTCGCCCACTGTTTCAGCCCCTCTGTTTTTCGCCCTCTGTTTCAGCCCCTCTGTTTCATCCCCTCTGTTTCTCGCCCACTGTTTCAGCCCCTCTGTTTCTCGCCCTCTGTTTCAGCCCCTCTGTTTCTCGCCTTCTGTTTCAGCCCCTCTATTTCAACCCCTCTGTTTCTCGCCCTCTGTTTCTCGCCCGCTGTTTCAGCCCCTTTGTTTCTCGCTCTCTGTTTCAGCCCCTCTGTTTCAGCCCCTCTGTTTCAGACCCTCTGTTTCTCACCTTCTGTTTCTCGCCCTCTGTTTCAGCCCCTCTGTTTCTCGCCCTCTGTTTCAGCCCCTCTATTTCAGCCCCTCTGATTCAGCCCCTCTGATTCAGCCCCTCTGTTTCTCGCCCTCTGTTTCAGCCCCTCTGTTTCAGCCCTTCTGTTTCAGCCCCTCTGTTTCACCCCCTCTGTTTCTCGCTCTCTGTTTCATCCCCTCTGTTTCTCGCCCTCTGTTTCTGCCGCTCTTTTTCTTGCCCACTGTTTCAGCCCCTCTGTTTCAGCCCCACTGTTTCAGCCCCTCTGTTTCAGCCCCTCTGTTTCTCGCCCTCTGTTTCAGCCCCTCTGTTTCTCGCCCTCTGTTTCAGCCCCTCTGTTTCGCGCTCTCTGTTTCAGCCCCTCTGTTTCAGCCACTCTGTTTCTCGCCCTCTGTTTCTGCCCTTCTGTTTCTCGCCCTCTGTTTCAGCCCCTCTGATTCAGCCCCTCTGTTTCAGCCCCCCTGAATCAGCCCCTCTGATTCAGCCCCTCTGTTTCAGACCCCTCTGTTTCAGCCCGTCTTTTTCTCGCCCTCTGTTTAAGCCCGTCTGTTTCTCGCCCTCTGTTTCAGCCCCTCTGTTTCTCGCCCTCTGTTTCAGCCCCTCTGATTCAGCCCCTCTGTTTCTCGCCCTCTGTTTCAGCCCCTCTGTTTCAGCCCCTCTGTTTCAGCCCCTCTGTTTCAGACCCTCTGTTTCTCGCCCTCTGTTTCAGCCTCTCTGTTTCTCGCCCTCTGTTTCAGCCCCTCTGTTTCAGCCCCTCTGTTTCAGCCCCTCTGTTTCTCGTCCTCTGTTTCAGCCCCTCTGTTTCTCGTCCTCTGTTTCAGCCCCTCTGTTTCTCGCCCTCTGTTTCAGCCCCTCTGATTCAGCCCCTCTGTTTCAGCCCCTCTGATTCAGCCCCTCTGTTTTAGCCCCTCTGTTTCAGCCCCTCTGTTTCAGCCCCTCTGTTTCATCCCCTCTGTTTCTCGCCCTCTGTTTCTCACCCTCTGTTTCTCGCCCTCTGTTTCAGCCCCTCTGTTTTTCGCCCTCTGTTTCAGCCCCTCTGTTTCTCGCCCTCTGTTTCTCGACCTCTGTTTCAGGCCCTCTGTTTCTCGCCTTCTGTTTCTGCCCCTCTGTTTCAGCTCCTCTGTTTCTCGCCCTCTGTTTCTCGCCCGCTGTTTCAGCCCCTTTGTTTCTCGCGCTCTGTTTCAGCCCCTCTGTTTCAGCCACTCCGTTTCAGACCCTCTGTTTCTCACCTTCTGTTTCTCGCCCTCTGTTTCAGCCCCTCTGTTTCTCGCCCTCTGTTTCAGCCCCTCTGATTCAGCCCCTCTGATTCAGCCCCTCTGTTTCTCGCCCTCTGTTTCAGCCCCTCTGTTTCAGCCCTTCTGTTTCATCCCCTCTGTTTCACCCCCTCTGTTTCTCGCTCTCTGTTTCATCCCCTCTGTTTCTCGCCCTCTGTTTCTGCCGCTCTTTTTCTTGCCCTCTGTTTCAGCCCCTCTGTTTCAGCCCCACTGTTTCAGCCCCTCTGTTTCAGCCCCTCTGTTTCTCGCCCTCTGTTTCAGCCCCTCTGTTTCTCGCCCTCTGTTTCAGCCCCTCTGTTTCGCGCTCTCTGTTTCAGCCCCTCTGTTTCAGCCACTCTGTTTCTCGCCCTCTGTTTCTGCCCTTCTGTTTCTCGCCCTCTGTTTCAGCCACTCTGTTTCTCGCCCTCTGTTTCAGCCCCTCTGATTCAGCCCCTCTGTTTCAGCCCCTCTGAATCAGCCCCTCTGATTCAGCCCCTCTGTTTCAGCCCCTCTGTTTCAGCCCGTCTTTTTCTCGCCCTCTGTTTAAGCCCCTTTGTTTCTCGCTCTCTGTTTCAGCCCCTCTGTTTCAGCCCCTCTGATTCAGCCCCTCTGATTCAGCCCCTCTGTTTCTCGCCCTCTGTTTCAGCCCCTCTGTTTCTCGCCCTCTGTTTCAGCCCCTCTATTTCAGCCCCTCTGATTCAGCCCCTCTGATTCAGCCCCTCTGTTTCTCGCCCTCTGTTTCAGCCCCTCTGTTTCAGCCCTTCTGTTTCAGCCCCTCTGTTTCACCCCCTCTGTTTCTCGCTCTCTGTTTCATCCCCTCTGTTTCTCGCCCTCTGTTTCTGCCGCTCTTTTTCTTGCCCACTGTTTCAGCCCCTCTGTTTCAGCCCCACTGTTTCAGCCCCTCTGTTTCAGCCCCTCTGTTTCTCGCCCTCTGTTTCAGCCCCTCTGTTTCTCGCCCTCTGTTTCAGCCCCTCTGTTTCGCGCTCTCTGTTTCAGCCCCTCTGTTTCAGCCACTCTGTTTCTCGCCCTCTGTTTCTGCCCTTCTGTTTCTCGCCCTCTGTTTCAGCCACTCTGTTTCTCGCCCTCTGTTTCAGCCCCTCTGATTCAGCCCCTCTGTTTCAGCCCCCCTGAATCAGCCCCTCTGATTCAGCCTCTCTGTTTCAGACCCCTCTGTTTCAGCCCGTCTTTTTCTCGCCCTCTGTTTAAGCCCCTCTGTTTCTCGCCCTCTGTTTCAGCCCCTCTGTTTCTCGCCCTCTGTTTCAGCCCCTCTGATTCAGCCCCTCTGTTTCTCGCCCTCTGTTTCAGCCCCTCTGTTTCAGCCCCTCTGTTTCAGCCCCTCTGTTTCAGCCCCTCTGTTTCTCGCCATCTGTTTCAGCCCCTCTGTTTCTCGCCCTCTGTTCCAGCCCATCTATATCACGCCCTCTGTTTCAGCCCCTCTGTTTCAGCCCCTCTGTTTCAGCCACTCTGTTTCAGCCCCTCTGTTTCTCGCCCTCTGTTTCAGCCTCTCTGTTTCTCGCCCTCTGTTTCAGCCCCTCTGTTTCAGCCCCTCTGTTTCAGCCCCTCTGTTTCTCGTCCTCTGTTTCAGCCCCTCTGTTTCTCGTCCTCTGTTTCAGCCCCTCTGTTTCTCGCCCTCTGTTTCAGCCCCTCTGATTCAGCCCCTCTGTTTCAGCCCCTCTGATTCAGCCCCTCTGTTTCAGCCCCTCTGTTTCAGCCCCTCTGTTTCAGCCCCTCTGTTTCATCCCCTCTGTTTCTCGCCCTCTGTTTCTCACCCTCTGTTTCTCGCCCTCTGTTTCAGCCCCTCTGTTTTTCGCCCTCTGTTTCAGCCCCTCTGTTTCTCGCCCTCTGTTTCTCGCCCACTGTTTCAGCCCCTCTGTTTCTCGCCCTCTGTTTCAGGCCCTCTGTTTCTCGCCTTCTGTTTCAGCCCCTCTATTTCAGCCCCTCTGTTTCTCGCCCTCTGTTTCTCGCCCGCTGTTTCAGCCCCTTTGTTTCTCGCCCTCTGTTTCAGCCCCTCTGTTTCAGCCACTCCGTTTCAGACCCTCTGTTTCTCACCTTCTGTTTCTCGCCCTCTGTTTCAGCCCCTCTGTTTCTCGCCCTCTGTTTCAGCCCCTCTGATTCAGCCCCTCTGATTCAGCCCCTCTGTTTCTCGCCCTCTGTTTCAGCCCCTCTGTTTCAGCCCTTCTGTTTCATCCCCTCTGTTTCACCCCCTCTGTTTCTCGCTCTCTGTTTCATCCCCTCTGTTTCTCGCCCTCTGTTTCTGCCGCTCTTTTTCTTGCCCTCTGTTTCAGCCCCTCTGTTTCAGCCCCACTGTTTCAGCCCCTCTGTTTCAGCCCCTCTGTTTCTCGCCCTCTGTTTCAGCCCCTCTGTTTCTCGCCCTCTGTTTCAGCCCCTCTGTTTCGCGCTCTCTGTTTCAGCCCCTCTGTTTCAGCCACTCTGTTTCTCGCCCTCTGTTTCTGCCCTTCTGTTTCTCGCCCTCTGTTTCAGCCACTCTGTTTCTCGCCCTCTGTTTCAGCCCCTCTGATTCAGCCCCTCTGTTTCAGCCCCTCTGAATCAGCCCCTCTGATTCAGCCCCTCTGTTTCAGCCCCTCTGTTTCAGCCCGTCTTTTTCTCGCCCTCTGTTTAAGCCCCTCTGTTTCTCGCCCTCTGTTTCAGCCCCTCTGTTTCTCGCCCTCTGTTTCAGCCCTTCTGATTCAGCCCCTCTGTTTCTCGCCCTCTGTTTCAGCCCCTCTGTTTCAACCCCTCTGTTTCAGCCCCTCTGTTTCAGCCCCTCTGTTTCTCGCCATCTGTTTCAGCCCCTCTGTTTCTCGCCCTCTGTTTCAGCCCCTCTGTTTCAGTGCCTCAGTTTCTCGCCCTCTGTTTCTCGCCCTCTGTTTCAGCCACTCTGTTTATCACCCTCTGATTCATTCCCTCTGTTTCTCGCCCTCTGTTTCAGCCCCTCTGTTTCAGCCCCTCTGTTTCAGCCCCTCTGTTTCTCGCCCTCTGTTTCAGCCCCTCTGTTTCTCGCCTTCTGTTTCAGCCCCTCTGTTTCTCGCCCTCTGTTTCAGCCTCTCTGTTTCTCGCCCTCTGTTTCAGCCCCTCTGTTTCAGCCCCTCTGTTTCAGCCCCTCTGTTTCTCGCCCTCTGTTTCAGCCCCTCTGTTTCTCGCCCTCTGTTTCAGCCCCTCTGTTTCTCGCCCTCTGTTTCAGCCCCTCTGATTCAGCCCCTCTGTTTCAGCCCCTCTGATTCAGCCCCTCTGTTTCAGCCCCTCTGTTTCAGCCCCTCTGTTTCATCCCCTCTGTTTCTCGCCCTCTGTTTCTCACCCTCTGTTTCTCGCCCTCTGTTTCAGCCCCTCTGTTTTTCGCCCTCTGTTTCAGCCCCTCTGTTTCATCCCCTCTGTTTCTCGCCCACTGTTTCAGCCCCTCTGTTTCTCGCCCTCTGTTTCAGCCCCTCTGTTTCTCGCCTTCTGTTTCAGCCCCTCTATTTCAACCCCTCTGTTTCTCGCCCTCTGTTTCTCGCCCGCTGTTTCAGCCCCTTTGTTTCTCGCTCTCTGTTTCAGCCCCTCTGTTTCAGCCCCTCTGTTTCAGACCCTCTGTTTCTCACCTTCTGTTTCTCGCCCTCTGTTTCAGCCCCTCTGTTTCTCGCCCTCTGTTTCAGCCCCTCTATTTCAGCCCCTCTGATTCAGCCCCTCTGATTCAGCCCCTCTGTTTCTCGCCCTCTGTTTCAGCCCCTCTGTTTCAGCCCTTCTGTTTCAGCCCCTCTGTTTCACCCCCTCTGTTTCACGCTCTCTGTTTCATCCCCTCTGTTTCTCGCCCTCTGTTTCTGCCGCTCTTTTTCTTGCCCACTGTTTCAGCCCCTCTGTTTCAGCCCCACTGTTTCAGCCCCTCTGTTTCAGCCCCTCTGTTTCTCGCCCTCTGTTTCAGCCCCTCTGTTTCTCGCCCTCTGTTTCAGCCCCTCTGTTTCGCGCTCTCTGTTTCAGCCCCTCTGTTTCAGCCACTCTGTTTCTCGCCCTCTGTTTCTGCCCTTCTGTTTCTCGCCCTCTGTTTCAGCCCCTCTGATTCAGCCCCTCTGTTTCAGCCCCCCTGAATCAGCCCCTCTGATTCAGCCCCTCTGTTTCAGACCCCTCTGTTTCAGCCCGTCTTTTTCTCGCCCTCTGTTTAAGCCCGTCTGTTTCTCGCCCTCTGTTTCAGCCCCTCTGTTTCTCGCCCTCTGTTTCAGCCCCTCTGATTCAGCCCCTCTGTTTCTCGCCCTCTGTTTCAGCCCCTCTGTTTCAGCCCCTCTGTTTCAGCCCCTCTGTTTCAGCCCCTCTGGTTCTCGCCATCTGTTTCAGCCCCTCTGTTTCTCGCCCTCTGTTCCAGCCCATCTATATCACGCCCTCTGTTTCAGCCCCTCTGTTTCAGCCCCTCTGTTTCAGCCCCTCTGTTTCAGCCCCTCTGTTTCTCGTCCTCTGTTTCAGCCCCTCTGTTTCTCGTCCTCTGTTTCAGCCCCTCTGTTTCTCGCCCTCTGTTTCAGCCCCTCTGATTCAGCCCCTCTGTTTCAGCCCCTCTGATTCAGCCCCTCTGTTTTAGCCCCTCTGTTTCAGCCCCTCTGTTTCAGCCCCTCTGTTTCATCCCCTCTGTTTCTCGCCCTCTGTTTCTCACCCTCTGTTTCTCGCCCTCTGTTTCAGCCCCTCTGTTTTTCGCCCTCTGTTTCAGCCCCTCTGTTTCTCGCCCTCTGTTTCTCGACCTCTGTTTCAGGCCCTCTGTTTCTCGCCTTCTGTTTCTGCCCCTCTATTTCAGCCCCTCTGTTTCTCGCCCTCTGTTTCTCGCCCGCTGTTTCAGCCCCTTTGTTTCTCGCCCTCTGTTTCAGCCCCTCTGTTTCAGCCACTCCGTTTCAGACCCTCTGTTTCTCACCTTCTGTTTCTCGCCCTCTGTTTCAGCCCCTCTGTTTCTCGCCCTCTGTTTCAGCCCCTCTGATTCAGCCCCTCTGATTCAGCCCCTCTGTTTCTCGCCCTCTGTTTCAGCCCCTCTGTTTCAGCCCTTCTGTTTCATCCCCTCTGTTTCACCCCCTCTGTTTCTCGCTCTCTGTTTCATCCCCTCTGTTTCTCGCCCTCTGTTTCTGCCGCTCTTTTTCTTGCCCTCTGTTTCAGCCCCTCTGTTTCAGCCCCACTGTTTCAGCCCCTCTGTTTCAGCCCCTCTGTTTCTCGCCCTCTGTTTCAGCCCCTCTGTTTCTCGCCCTCTGTTTCAGCCCCTCTGTTTCGCGCTCTCTGTTTCAGCCCCTCTGTTTCAGCCACTCTGTTTCTCGCCCACTGTTTCTGCCCTTCTGTTTCTCGCCCTCTGTTTCAGCCACTCTGTTTCTCGCCCTCTGTTTCAGCCCCTCTGATTCAGCCCCTCTGTTTCAGCCCCTCTGAATCAGCCCCTCTGATTCAGCCCCTCTGTTTCAGCCCCTCTGTTTCAGCCCGTCTTTTTCTCGCCCTCTGTTTAAGCCCCTCTGTTTCTCGCCCTCTGTTTCAGCCCCTCTGTTTCTCGCCCTTTGTTTCAGCCCTTCTGATTCAGCCCCTCTGTTTCTCGCCCTCTGTTTCTCGCCCTCTGTTTCAGCCCCTCTGTTTCAACCCCTCTGTTTCAGCCCCTCTGTTTCAGCCCCTCTGTTTCTCGCCATCTGTTTCAGCCCCTCTGTTTCTCGCCCTCTGTTCCAGCCCATCTATATCACGCCCTCTGTTTCAGCCCCTCTGTTTCAGCCCCTCTGTTTCAGCCCCTCTGTTTCAGCCCCTCTGTTTCAGCCCCTCTGTTTCAGCCCCTCTGTTTCTCGCCCTCTGTTTCAGCCCCTCTGTTTCTCGCCCTCTGTTTCAGCCCCTCTGTTTCTCGCCCTCTGTTTCAGCCCCTCTGATTCAGCCCCTCTGTTTCAGCCCCTCTGATTCAGCCCCTCTGTTTCAGCCCCTCTGTTTCAGCCCCTCTGTTTCAGCCCCTCTGTTTCATCCCCTCTGTTTCTCGCCCTCTGTTTCTCACCCTCTGTTTCTCGCCCTCTGTTTCAGCCCCTCTGTTTTTCGCCCTCTGTTTCAGCCCCTCTGTTTCTCGCCCTCTGTTTCTCGCCCACTGTTTCAGCCCCTCTGTTTCTCGCCCTCTGTTTCAGGCCCTCTGTTTCTCGCCTTCTGTTTCAGCCCCTCTATTTCAGCCCCTCTGTTTCTCGCCCTCTGTTTCTCGCCCGCTGTTTCAGCCCCTTTGTTTCTCGCCCTCTGTTTCAGCCCCTCTCTTTCAGCCACTCCGTTTCAGACACTCTGTTTCTCACCTTCTGTTTCTCGCCCTCTGTTTCAGCCCCTCTGTTTCTCGCCCTCTGTTTCAGCCCCTCTATTTCAGCCCCTCTGATTCAGCCCCTCTGATTCAGCCCCTCTGTTTCTCGCCCTCTGTTTCAGCCCCTCTGTTTCAGCCCTTCTGTTTCAGCCCCTCTGTTTCACCCCCTCTGTTTCTCGCTCTCTGTTTCATCCCCTCTGTTTCTCGCCCTCTGTTTCTGCCGCTCTTTTTCTTGCCCTCTGTTTCAGCCCCTCTGTTTCAGCCCCACTGTTTCAGCCCCTCTGTTTCAGCCCCTCTGTTTCTCGCCCTCTGTTTCAGCCCCTCTGTTTCTCGCCCTCTGTTTCAGCCCCTCTGTTTCGCGCTCTCTGTTTCAGCCCCTCTGTTTCAGCCACTCTGTTTCTCGCCCTCTGTTTCTGCCCTTCTGTTTCTCGCCCTCTGTTTCAGCCACTCTGTTTCTCGCCCTCTGTTTCAGCCCCTCTGATTCAGCCCCTCTGTTTCAGCCCCTCTGAATCAGCCCCTCTGATTCAGCCCCTCTGTTTCAGCCCCTCTGTTTCAGCCCGTCTTTTTCTCGCCCTCTGTTTAAGCCCCTCTGTTTCTCGCCCTCTGTTTCAGCCCCTCTGTTTCTCGCCCTCTGTTTCAGCCCTTCTGATTCAGCCCCTCTGTTTCTCGCCCTCTGTTTCAGCCCCTCTGTTTCAGCCCCTCTGTTTCAGCCCCTCTGTTTCAGCCCCTCTGTTTCTCGCCATCTGTTTCAGCCCCTCTGTTTCTCGCCCTCTGTTCCAGCCCATCTATATCACGCCCTCTGTTTCAGCCCCTCTGTTTCAGCCCATCTGTTTCAGCCCCTCTGTTTCAGCCCCTCTGTTTCTCGCCCTCTGTTTCAGCCTCTCTGTTTCTCGCCCTCTTTTTCAGCCCCTCTGTTTCAGCCCCTCTGTTTCAGCCCCTCTGTTTCTCGCCCTCTGTTTCAGCCCCTCTGTTTCTCGCCGTCTGTTTCAGCCCCTCTGTTTCTCGCCCTCTGTTTCAGCCCCTCTGATTCAGCCCCTCTGTTTCAGCCCCTCTGATTCAGCCCCTCTGTTTCAGCCCCTCTGTTTCAGCCCCTCTGTTTCAGCCCCTCTGTTTCATCCCCTCTGTTTCTCGCCCTCTGTTTCTCACCCTCTGTTTCTCGCCCTCTGTTTCAGCGCCTCTGTTTTTCGCCCTCTGTTTCAGCCCCTCTGTTTCTCGCCCTCTGTTTCTCGCCCACTGTTTCAGCCCCTCTGTTTCTCGCCCTCTGTTTCAGCCCCTCTGTTTCTCGCCTTCTGTTTCAGCCCCTCTATTTCAGCCCCTCTGTTTCTCTCCCTCTGTTTCTCGCCCGCTGTTTCAGCCCCTTTGTTTCTCGCCCTCTGTTTCAGCCCCTCTGTTTCAGCCACTCCGTTTCAGACCCTCTGTTTCTCACCTTCTGTTTCTCGCCCTCTGTTTCAGCCCCTCTGTTTCTCGCCCTCTGTTTCAGCCCCTCTATTTCAGCCCCTCTGATTCAGCCCCTCTGATTCAGCCCCTCTGTTTCTCGCCCTCTGTTTCAGCCGCTCTGTTTCAGCCCTTCTGTTTCAGCCCCTCTGTTTCACCCCCTCTGTTTCTCGCTCTCTGTTTCATCCCCTCTGTTTCTCGCCCTCTGTTTCTGCCGCTCTTTTTCTTGCCCTCTGTTTCAGCCCCTCTGTTTCAGCCCCACTGTTTCAGCCCCTCTGTTTCAGCCCCTCTGTTTCTCGCCCTCTGTTTCAGCCCCTCTGTTTCTCGCCCTCTGTTTCAGCCCCTCTGTTTCGCGCTCTCTGTTTCAGCCCCTCTGTTTCAGCCACTCTGTTTCTCGCCCTCTGTTTCTGCCCTTCTGTTTCTCGCCCTCTGTTTCAGCCACTCTGTTTCTCGCCCTCTGTTTCAGCCCCTCTGATTCAGCCCCTCTGTTTCAGCCCCTCTGAATCAGCCCCTCTGATTCAGCCCCTCTGTTTCAGCCCCTCTGTTTCAGCCCCTCTTTTTCTCGCCCTCTGTTTAAGCCCCTCTGTTTCTCGCCCTCTGTTTCAGCCCCTCTGTTTCTCGCCCTCTGTTTCAGCCCCTCTGATTCAGCCCCTCTGTTTCTCGCCCTCTGTTTCAGCCCCTCTGAATCAGCCCCTCTGATTCAGCCCCTCTGTTTCAGCCCCTCTGTTTCAGCCCCTCTGTTTCTCGCCCTCTGTTTCAGCCCCTCTGTTTCTCGCCCTCTGTTTCAGCCCATCTATTTCTCGCCCTCTGTTTCAGCCCCGCTGTTTCAGCCCCTCTGTTTCAGCCCCTCTGTTTCTCGCCCTCTGTTTCAGCCCCTCTGTTTTTTTTGCCCTCTGTTTCAGTCCGTCTGTTTCAGCCCCTCTGTTTCAGTCACTCTGTTTCTTGCCCTCTGTTTCTCGCCCTCTGTTTCAGCCCCTCTGTTTCTCGCCCTCTGTTTCATCCCCTCTGTTTCTCGCCCTCTGTTTCAGCCCCTCTGTTTCAGCCCCTCTGTTTCAACCCCTCTGTTTCAGCCCCTCTGTTTCTCGCCCTCTGTTTCAGCCTCTCTGTTTCTCGTCCTCTGTTTCAGCCACTCTGTTTCTCGCCCTCTGTTTCAGCCTCTCTCTTTCTCGCCCTCTGTTTCAGCCCCTCTGTTTCTCGCCCTATGTTTCAGCCCCTCTGTTTCAGCCCCTCTGTTTCAGTCCCTCTGTTTCTCGCCCTCTGTTTCTCGCCCTCTGTTTCAGCCACTCTGTTTATCACCCTCTGTTTCATCCCCTCTGTTTCTCGCCCTCTGTTTCAGCCCCTCTGTTTCAGCCCCTCTGTTTCAGCCCCTCTGTTTCTCGCCCTCTGTTTCAGCCCCTCTGTTTCTCGCCTTCTGTTTCAGCCCCTCTGTTTCTCGCCCTCTGTTTCAGCCCCTCTGATTCATCCCCTCTGTTTCAGCCCCTCTGATTCAGCCCCTCTGTTTCAGCCCCTCTGTTTCTCGCCCTCTGTTTCAGCCCCTCTGTTTCTCGCCCTCTGTTTCAGCCCCTCTGTTTCTCGCCCTCTGTTTCAGCCCCTCTGATTCAGCCCCTCTGTTTCAGCCCCTCTGATTCAGCCCCTCTGTTTCATCCCCTCTGTTTCTCGCCCTCTGTTTCTCACCCTCTGTTTCTCGCCCTCTGTTTCAGACCCTCTGTTTCTCGCCCTCTGTTTCAGCCCCTCTGTTTCTCGCCCTCTGTTTCAGCCCCTCTGTTTCTCGCCCTCTGTTTCAGCCCCTCTGTTTCAGCCCCTCTGTTTCAGTGCCTCAGTTTCTCGCCCTCTGTTTCTCGCCCTCTGTTTCAGCCACTCTGTTTATCACCCTCTGATTCATCCCCTCTGTTTCTCGCCCTCTGTTTCAGCCCCTCTGTTTCAGCCCCTCTGTTTCAGCCCCTCTGTTTCTCGCCCTCTGTTTCAGCCCCTCTGTTTCTCGCCTTCTGTTTCAGCCCCTCTGTTTCTCGCCCTCTGTTTCAGCCTCTCTGTTTCTCGCCCTCTGTTTCAGCCCCTCTGTTTCAGCCCCTCTGTTTCAGCCCCTCTGTTTCTCGCCCTCTGTTTCAGCCCCTCTATTTCAGCCCCTCTGATTCAGCCCCTCTGATTCAGCCCCTCTGTTTCTCGTCCTCTGTTTCAGCCCCTCTGTTTCAGCCCTTCTGTTTCATCCCCTCTGTTTCACCCCCTCTGTTTCTCGCTCTCTGTTTCATCCCCTCTGTTTCTCGCCCTCTGTTTCTGCCGCTCTTTTTCTTGCCCTCTGTTTCAGCCCCTCTGTTTCAGCCCCACTGTTTCAGCCCCTCTGTTTCAGCCCCTCTGTTTCTCGCCCTCTGTTTCAGCCCCTCTGTTTCTGGCCCTCTGTTTCAGCCCCTCTGTTTCGCGCTCTCTGTTTCAGCCCCTCTGTTTCAGCCACCCTGTTTCTCGCCCTCTGTTTCTGCCCTTCTGTTTCTCGCCCTCTGTTTCAGCCACTCTGTTTCTCGCCCTCTGTTTCAGCCCCTCTGATTCAGCCCCTCTGTTTCAATCCCTCTGAATCAGCCCCTCTGATTCAGCCCCTCTGTTTCAGCCCCTCTGTTTCAGCCCGTCTTTTTCTCGCCCTCTGTTTAAGCCCCTCTGTTTCTCGCCCTCTGTTTCAGCCCCTCTGTTTCTCGCCCTCTGTTTCAGCCCCTCTGATTCAGCCCCTCTGTTTCTCCCCCTCTGTTTCAGCCCCTCTGAATCAGCCCCTCTGATTCAGCCCCTCTGTTTCAGCCCCTCTGTTTCAGCCCCTCTGTTTCTTGCCCTCTGTTTCAGCCCCTCTGTTTCTCGCCCTCTGTTTCAGCCCATCTATTTCTCGCCCTCTGTTTCAGCCCCGCTGTTTCAGCCCCTCTGTTTCAGCCCCTCTGTTTCTCGCCCTCTGTTTCAGCCCCTCTGTTTTTTTTGCCCTCTGTTTCAGCCCGTCTGTTTCAGCCCCTCTGTTTCAGTCACTCTGTTTCTTGCCCTCTGTTTCTCGCCCTCTGTTTCAGCCCCTCTGTTTCTCGCCCTCTGTTTAATCCCGTCTGTTTCTCGCCCTCTGTTTCAGCCCCTCTGTTTCAGCCCCTCTGTTTCAACCCCTCTGTTTCAGCCCCTCTGTTTCGCGCCCTCTGTTTCAGCCTCTCTGTTTCTCGCCCTCTGTTTCAGCCACTCTGTTTCTCGCCCTCTGTTTCAGCCTCTCTCTTTCTCGCCCTCTGTTTCAGCCCCTCTGTTTCTCGCCCTATGTTACAGCCCCTCTGTTTCAGCCCCTCTGTTTCAGTCCCTCTGTTTCTCGCCCTCTGTTTCTCGCCCTCTGTTTCAGCCACTCTGTTTATCACCCTCTGTTTCATCCCCTCTGTTTCTCGCCCTCTGTTTCAGCCCCTCTGTTTCTCGCCTTCTGTTTCAGCCCCTCTGTTTCTCGCCCTCTGTTTCAGCCTCTCTGTGTCTCGCCCTCTGTTTCAGCCCCTCTGTTTCAGCCCTGGTGTTTCAGCCCCTCTGTTTCTCGCCCTCTGTTTCAGCCCCTCTGTTTCTCGCCCTCTGTTTCAGCCCCTCTGTTTCTCGCCCTCTGTTTCAGCCCCTCTGATTCAGCCTCTCTGTTTCAGCCCCTCTGATTCAGCCCCTCTGTTTCATCCCCTCTGTTTCTCGCCCTCTGTTTCTCACCCTCTGTTTCTCGCCCTCTGTTTCAGCCCCTCTGTTTCTCGCCCTCTGTTTCAGCCCCTCTGTTTCTCGCCCTCTGTTTCAGCCCCTCTGTTTCTCGCCCTCTGTTTCAGCCCCTCTGTTTCAGCCCCTCTGTTTCAGTGCCTCAGTTTCTCGCCCTCTGTTTCTCGCCCTCTGTTTCAGCCACTCTGTTTATCACCCTCTGATTCATCCCCTCTGTTTCTCGCCCTCTGTTTCAGCCCCTCTGTTTCAGCCCCTCTGTTTCAGCCCCTCTGTTTCTCGCCCTCTGTTTCAGCCCCTCTGTTTCTCGCCTTCTGTTTCAGCCCCTCTGTTTCTCGCCCTCTGTTTCAGCCTCTCTGTTTCTCGCCCTCTGTTTCAGCCCCTCTGTTTCAGCCCCTCTGTTTCAGCCCCTCTGTTTCTCGCCCTCTGTTTCAGCCCCTTTGTTTCTCGCCCTCTGTTCCAGCCCCTCTGTTTCTCGCCCTCTGTTTCAGCCCCTCTGTATCAGCCCCTCTGTTTCAGCCCCTCTGATTCAGCCCCTCTGTTTCAGCCCCTCTGTTTCATCCCCTCTGTTTCTCGCCCTCTGTTTCTCACCCTCTGTTTCTCGCCCTCTGTTTCAGCCCCTCTGTTTTTCGCCCTCTGTTTCAGCCCCTCTGTTTCTCGCCCTCTGTTTCTCGCCCACTGTTTCAGCCCCTCTGTTTCTCGCCCTCTGTTTCAGCCCCTCTGTTTCTCGCCTTCTGTTTCAGCCCCTCTATTTCAGCCCCTCTGTTTCTCGCCCTCTGTTTCTCGCCCGCTGTTTCAGCCCCTTTGTTTCTCGCCCTCTGTTTCAGCCCCTCTGTTTCAGCCCCTCTGTTTCAGACCCTCTGTTTCTCACCTTCTGTTTCTCGCCCTCTGTTTCAGCCCCTCTGTTTCTCGCCCTCTGTTTCAGCCCCTCTATTTCAGCCCCTCTGATTCAGCCCCTCTGTTTCTCGCCCTCTGTTTCAGCCCCTCTGTTTCAGCCCTTCTGTTTCAGCCCCTCTGTTTCATCCCCTCTATTTCTCGCCCTCTGTTTCTGCCGCTCTTTTTCTTGCCCACTGTTTCAGCCCCTCTGTTTCAGCCCCACTGTTTCAGCCCCTCTGTTTCAGCCCCTCTGTTTCTCGCCCTCTGTTTCAGCCCCTCTGTTTCTCGCCCTCTGTTTCAGCCCCTCTGTTTCGCGCACTCTGTTTCAGCCCCTCTGTTTCAGCCACTCTGTTTCTCGCCCTCTGTTTCTGCCCTTCTGTTTCTCGCCCTCTGTTTCAGCCACTCTGTTTCTCGCCCTCTGTTTCAGCCCCTCTGATTCAGCCCCTCTGTTTCAGCCCCCCTGAATCAGCCCCTCTGATTCAGCCCCTCTGTTTCAGCCCCTCTGTTTCAGCCCGTCTTTTTCTCGCCCTCTGTTTAAGCCCCTCTGTTTCTCGCCCTCTGTTTCAGACCCTCTGTTTCTCGCCCTCTGTTTCAGCCCCTCTGATTCAGCCCCTCTGTTTCTCGTCCTCTGTTTCAGCCCCTCTGTTTCAGCCCGTCTGTTTCAGCCCCTCTGTTTCAGCCCCTCTGTTTCTCGCCATCTGTTTCAGCCCCTCTGTTTCTCGCCCTCTGTTCCAGCCCATCTATATCACGCCCTCTGTTTCTCACCCTCTGCTTCAGCCCCTCTGTTTCTCGCCCTCTGTTTCAGCCCCCCTGTTTTAGCCCCTCTGTTTCAGCCCCTCTGTATCAGCACCTCTGTTTCTCGCCCTCTTTGTCAGCCCCTCAGTTTCAGCCCCTCTGTTTCTCGCCCTCTGTTTCAGCCCCTCTGTTTCAGCCCCCCGGTTTCAGCCCCTCTGTGTCAGCCCCTCTGTTTCTCGCCCTCTGTTTCAACCCCTCTGTTTCTCGCCCTCAGTTTCTGCCCCTCTGTTTCTCACCATTTGTTTCAGCCCCTCTGTTTCTCGCCCTCTGTTTCAGTCCCGCTGATTCAGCCCCTCTGTTTAAGCCCCTCTGTTTCAGCCCCTCTGTTTCAGCCCCTCTGTTTCTCGCCGTCTGTTTCAGCCCCTCTGTTTCAGCCCCTCTGTTTCAGCCCCTCTGTTTCAGCCCCTCTGTTTCTCGCCGTTTGTTTCAGCCCCTCTGTCTCTCCCCCTCTGTTTCAGCCACTCTGATTTAGCCACTCTGTTTCAGCCCCTCTGTTGCAGCCCCTCTGTTTCTCGCCCTCTGTTTCAGCCCCTCTGTTTCTCTCTCTCTGTTTCAGCCCCTCTGCTTCTCGCCCTCTGTTTCAGCCCCTCTGTTTCAGCCCCTCTGTTTCAGCCCCTCTGTTTCTCGCCCTCTGTTTCAGCCCCTCTGTTTCTCGCCCTCTGTTTCAGCCCCTCCGTTTCTCGCCCTCTGTTTCAGCCCCTCTGATTCAGCACCTCTGTTTCAGCACCTCTGATTCATTCCCTCTGTTTCGGCCCCACTGTTTCAGCCCCTCTGTTTCTCTGCCTCTGTTTCTCACCCTCTGTTTCTCGCCCGCTGTTTCAGCCCCTCTGTTTTTCGCCCTCTGTTTCAGCCCCTCTGTTTCCCGCCCTCTGTTTCTGCCCCTCTGTTTCTCGCCCTCTGTTTCAGCCCCTCTGTTAATCGCCCTCTGTTTCAGCCCCGCTGATTTAGCCCCTCTGTTTCAGCCCCTCTGAATCAGCCCCTCTGATTAAGACCCTCTGTTTCAGCCCGTCTGTTTCAGCCCCTCTATTTCAGCCCCTCTGTTTCTCGCCCTCTGTTTCAGCCCCTCTGTTTCTCGCCCTCTGTTTCAGCCCCTCTGATTCAGCCCCTCTGTTTCAGCCCTTCTGATTCAGCCCCTCCGATTCAGCCCCTCTGATTCAGCCCCTCTGTTTCTCGCCCTCTGTTTCAGCCCCTCTGTTTCTCAACCTCAGCTTCAGCCCCTCGGATTCAGCCCCTCTGATTCAGCCCCTCTGATTCAACCCCTCTGTTTCAGCTCCTCTGTTTCTCGCCCTCTGTTTCAGCCCCTCTGTTTCAGCCCCTCTGTTTCTCGCCCTCTGTTTCAGCCCCTCTGATTCAGCCCCTCTGTTTCAGCCCTTCTGATTCAGCCCCTCCGATTCAGCCCCCCTGTTTTAGCCCCTCTGTTTCAGCCCCTCTGTATCAGCACCTCTGTTTCTCGCCCTCTTTGTCAGCCCCTCAGTTTCAGCCCCTCTGTTTCTCGCCCTCTGTTTCAGCCCCTCTGTTTCAGCCCCCCGGTTTCAGCCCCTCTGTGTCAGCCCCTCTGTTTCTCGCCCTCTGTTTCAACCCCTCTGTTTCTCGCCCTCAGTTTCTGCCCCTCTGTTTCTCACCATTTGTTTCAGCCCCTCTGTTTCTCGCCCTCTGTTTCAGTCCCGCTGATTCAGCCCCTCTGTTTAAGCCCCTCTGTTTCAGCCCCTCTGTTTCAGCCCCTCTGTTTCTCGCCGTCTGTTTCAGCCCCTCTGTTTCAGCCCCTCTGTTTCAGCCCCTCTGTTTCTCGCCGTTTGTTTCAGCCCCTCTGTCTCTCGCCCTCTGTTTCAGCCACTCTGATTTAGCCACTCTGTTTCAGCCCCTCTGTTGCAGCCCCTCTGTTTCTCGCCCTCTGTTTCAGCCCCTCTGTTTCTCTCTCTCTGTTTCAGCCCCTCTGCTTCTCGCCCTCTGTTTCAGCCCCTCTGTTTCAGCCCCTCTGTTTCAGCCCCTCTGTTTCTCGCCCTCTGTTTCAGCCCCTCTGTTTCTCGCCCTCTGTTTCAGCCCCTCCATTTCTCGCCCTCTGTTTCAGCCCCTCTGATTCAGCACCTCTGTTTCAGCACCTCTGATTCATTCCCTCTGTTTCGGCCCCACTGTTTCAGCCCCTCTGTTTCTCTGCCTCTGTTTCTCACCCTCTGTTTCTCGCCCGCTGTTTCAGCCCCTCTGTTTTTCGCCCTCTGTTTCAGCCCCTCTGTTTCCCGCCCTCTGTTTCTGCCCCTCTGTTTCTCGCCCTCTGTTTCAGCCCCTCTGTTAATCGCCCTCTGTTTCAGCCCCGCTGATTTAGCCCCTCTGTTTCAGCCCCTCTGAATCAGCCCCTCTGATTAAGACCCTCTGTTTCAGCCCGTCTGTTTCAGCCCCTCTATTTCAGCCCCTCTGTTTCTCGCCCTCTGTTTCAGCCCCTCTGTTTCTCGCCCTCTGTTTCAGCCCGTCTGATTCAGCCCCTCTGTTTCAGCCCTTCTGATTCAGCCCCTCCGATTCAGCCCCTCTGATTCAGCCCCTCTGTTTCTCGCCCTCTGTTTCAGCCCCTCTGTTTCAGCCCCTCTGTTTCTCAACCTCAGCTTCAGCCCCTCGGATTCAGCCCCTCTGATTCAGCCCCTCTGATTCAGCCCCTCTGTTTCAGCTCCTCTGTTTCTCGCCCTCTGTTTCAGCCCCTCTGTTTCAGCCCCTCTGTTTCTCGCCCTCTGTTTCAGCCCCTCTGATTCAGCCCCTCTGTTTCAGCCCTTCTGATTCAGCCCCTCCGATTCAGCCCCTCTGATTCAGCCCCTCTGTTTCTCGCCCTCTGTTTCAGCCCCTCTGTTTCAGCCCCTCTGATTCAGCCCCTCTGATTCAGCCCCTCTGTTTCCCGCCCCTCTGTTTCAGCCCCTCAGTTTCTCGCCCTCAGTTTCAGCCCCTCTGTTTCTAGCCGTCTGTTTTAGCCCCTCTGTTTCAGACCCTCTGTTTCAGCCCCTCTGTTTCAGCCCCTCTGTTTCTCGCCCTCTGTTTCAGCCCCTCTGTTTCTCGCCCTCTGTTTCAGCCCCTCTGTTTCAGCCCCTCTGATTCAGCCCCTCTGTATCAGCCCCTCTGTTTCTCGCCCTCTGTTTCAGCAACTCTGTTTCTCGCCCTCTGTTTCAGCCACTCTGTTTCTCGCCCTCTGTTTCAGCCCCTCTGTTTCAGCCCCCCGGTTTCAGACACTCTGTGTCAGCCCCTCTGTTTCTCGCCCTGTGTTTCAACCCCTCTGTTTCTCGCCCTCAGTTTCTGCCCCTCTGTTTCTCGCCCTTTGTTTCAGCCCCTCTGTTTCTCACCCTCTGTTTCAGCCCCTCTGTTTCTCACCCTTTGTTTCCGCCTCTCTGATTCAGCCCCTCTGTTTCAGCCCTTCTGATTCAGTCCCTCTGATTCAGCCCCTCTGATTCAGCCCCTCTGTTTCAGCCCCTCTGTTTCTCGCCCTCTGTTTCAGCCACTCTGTTTCTCACCCTCTGTTTCAGCCCCTCTGTTTCTCACCCTCTGTTTCCGCCTCTCTGATTCAGCCCCTCTGTTTCAGCCCTTCTGATTCAGTCCCTCTGATTCAGCCCCTCTGATTCAGCCCCTCTGTTTCAGCCCCTCTGTTTCAGTCCCTCTGTTTCAGCCCCTCTGTTTCTCACCCTCTGTTTGAGCCCCTCTGATTCAGCCCCACTGATTCAGCCCCTCTGTTTCCCACCCCTCTGTTTCAGCCCCTATGTTTCTCGCCCTCTGTTTCAGCCCCTCTGTTTCAGCCCCTCTGATTCAGCCCCTCTGTTTCAGCCCCTCTGTTTCTCACCCTCTGTTAAGGCCCCTCTGTTTCTCGCCCTCTGATTCAGCCCCTCTGATTCAGCCCCTCTGATTCAGCCCCTCTGTTCCCACCCCTCTGTTTCAGCCCCTCTGTTTCTCGCCCTCTGTTACAGCCCCTCTTTTTCAGCACCTCTGTTTCAGCCCCTCTGTTTCAGCCCCTCTGTTTCTCGCCCTCTGTTTCAGCCCCTCTGTTTCTCGCCCTCTGTTTCTCGCCCTCTGTTTCAGCCCCTCTGATTTAGCCCCCCTGTTTCAGCCCCTCTGTTTAGCCCTCTGTTTCTCGCCCTCTGTTTCAGCCCCTCTGTGTCACGCTCTCTGTTTCAGCCCCTCTGTTTCAGCCCCTCTGTTTCTCACCCTCTGTTTCTGCCCCTCTGTTTCTCACCCTCTGTTTCAGCCCCACTGATTCAGCCCCTCTGTTTCTGCCCCTCTGAATCAGCCCCTCTGTTTCAGCCCCTCTGTTTCAGCCCCTCTGTTTCTCGCCCTCTGTTTCAGCCCCACTGTTTCTCGTCCACTGTTTCAGCCCCCTAGTTTCTCGCCCTCTGTTTCAGCCCCACTGTTTCAGCCCCTCTGTTTCAGCCCCTCTGTTTCAGCCCCTCTGTTTCTCGCCGTCTGTTTCAGCCACTCTGTTTCTCGCCCACTGTTTCAGCCACTCTAATTTAGCCACTCTGTTTCAGCCCCTCTGTTTCAGCCCCTCTGTTTCTCGCGCTCTGCTTCAGCCCCTCTGTTTCGCTCTCTCTGTTTCAGCCCCTCTGTTTCTCGCCCTCAGTTTCAGCCCCTCTGTGTCAGTCCCTCTGATTTTCGCCCTCTGTTTCATCCCCTCTGTTTCTCGCCCTCTGTTTCTCACCCTCTGTTTCTCGCCCTCTGTTTCAGCCCCTCTGATTTTCGCCCTCTGTTTCAACCCCTCTGTTTCTCACCCTCTGTTTCAGCCCCTCTGTTTCCCGCCCTGTGTTTCTTCCCCTCTGTTTCTCGGCCTCTGTTTCAGACCCGCTGATTAATCCCCTCTGTTTCAACCCCTCTGTTTCAGCCCCTCTGTTTCAGCCACTCTGTTTCTCGCCCTCTTTTTCAGCCCCTCTGTTTCTCGCCCACTGTTTCAGCCCCTCTGTTTAAGCGCCTCTGTTTCAGCCCCTCTGTTTCTCGCCCTCGGTTTCAGCCCCACTGTTTCTCGCTCTCTGTTTCAGCCCCTCTGTTTCACGCCCTCTGTTTCAGCCCCTCTGTTTCAGCCCCTCTGTTTCTCGCCCTCTGTTCATCCCCTCTGTTTCTTGCCCTCTGTTTCAGCCCCTCTGTTTCTCGCCCTCTGTTTCAGCCCCTCTGATTCAGCCCCTCTATTTCAGCCACTCTGATTCAGCCCCTCTGTTTCAGCCCCTGTGTTTCAGCCCCTGTGTTTCAGCCCCTCTGTTTCAGCCCCTCTGTTTCTCGCCCTCTGTTTCTCACCCCCTGTTTCTCGCCCTCTGTTACAGCCCCTCTGTTTCTCGCCCTCTGTTTCAGCCACTCTGTTTCTCACCCTCTGCTTCAGCCCCTCTGTTTCTCGCCCTCTGTTTCAGCCCCCCTGTTTTAGCCCCTCTGTTTCAGCCCCTCTGTATCAGCACCTCTGTTTCTCGCCCTCTTTGTCAGCCCCTCAGTTTCAGCCCCTCTGTTTCTCGCCCTCTGTTTCAGCCCCTCTGTTTCAGCCCCCCGGTTTCAGCCCCTCTGTGTCAGCCCCTCTGTTTCTCGCCCTCTGTTTCAACCCCTCTGTTTCTCGCCCTCAGTTTCTGCCCCTCTGTTTCTCACCATTTGTTTCAGCCCCTCTGTTTCTCGCCCTCTGTTTCAGTCCCGCTGATTCAGCCCCTCTGTTTCAGCCCCTCTGTTTCAGCCCCTCTGTTTCAGCCCCTCTGTTTCTCGCCGTCTGTTTCAGCCCCTCTGTTTCAGCCCCTCTGTTTCAGCCCCTCTGTTTCAGCCCCTCTGTTTCTCGCCGTTTGTTTCAGCCCCTCTGTCTCTCGCCCTCTGTTTCAGCCACTCTGATTTAGCCACTCTGTTTCAGCCCCTCTGTTGCAGCCCCTCTGTTTCTCGCCCTCTGTTTCAGCCCCTCTGTTTCGCTCTCTCTGTTTCAGCCCCTCTGCTTCTCGCCCTCTGTTTCAGCCCCTCTGTTTCAGCCCCTCTGTTTCAGCCCCTCTGTTTCTCGCCCTCTGTTTCAGCCCCTCTGTTTCTCGCCCTCTGTTTCAGCCCCTCCGTTTCTCGCCCTCTGTTTCAGCCCCTCTGATTCAGCACCTCTGTTTCAGCACCTCTGATTCATTCCCTCTGTTTCGGCCCCACTGTTTCAGCCCCTCTGTTTCTCTGCCTCTGTTTCTCACCCTCTGTTTCTCGCCCGCTGTTTCAGCCCCTCTGTTTTTCGCCCTCTGTTTCAGCCCCTCTGTTTCCCGCCCTCTGTTTCTGCCCCTCTGTTTCTCGCCCTCTGTTTCAGCCCCTCTGTTAATCGCCCTCTGTTTCAGCCCCGCTGATTTAGCCCCTCTGTTCCAGCCCCTCTGAATCAGCCCCTCTGATTAAGACCCTCTGTTTCAGCCCGTCTGTTTCAGCCCCTCTATTTCAGCCCCTCTGTTTCTCGCCCTCTGTTTCAGCCCCTCTGTTTCTCGCCCTCTGTTTCAGCCCCTCTGATTCAGCCCCTCTGTTTCAGCCCTTCTGATTCAGCCCCTCCGATTCAGCCCCTCTGATTCAGCCCCTCTGTTTCTCGCCCTCTGTTTCAGCCCCTCTGTTTCAGCCCCTCTGTTTCTCAACCTCAGCTTCAGCCCCTCTGATTCAGCCCCTCTGATTCAGCCCCTCTGATTCAGCCCCTCTGTTTCCCGCCCCTCTGTTTCAGCCCCTCTGTTTCTCGCCCTCTGTTTCAGCCCCTCTGTTTCTCGCCCTCTGTTTCAGCCCCTCTGATTCAGCCCCTCTGTTTCAGCCCTTCTGATTCAGCCCCTCCGATTCAGCCCCTCTGATTCAGCCCCTCTGTTTCTCGCCCTCTGTTTCAGCCCCTCTGTTTCAGCCCCTCTGTTTCTCAACCTCAGCTTCAGCCCCTCTGATTCAGCCCCTCTGTTTCCCGCCCCTCTGTTTCAGCCCCTCAGTTTCTCGCCCTCAGTTTCAGCCCCTCTGTTTCTAGCCGTCTGTTTTAGCCCCTCTGTTTCAGACCCTCTGTTTCAGCCCCTCTGTTTCAGCCCCTCTGTTTCTCGCCCTCTGTTTGAGCCCCTCTGTTTCTCGCCCTCTGTTTCAGCCCCTCTGGTTCAGCCCCTCTGATTCAGCCCCTCTGTATCAGCCCCTCTGTTTCTCGCCCTCTGTTTCAGCCCCTCTGTTTCTCGCCCTCTGTTTCAGCCCCTCTGTTTCAGCCCCTCTGTTTCTCAACCTCAGCTTCAGCCCCTCTGATTCAGCCCCTCTGATTCAGCCCCTCTGATTCAGCCCCTCTGTTTCCCGCCCCTCTGTTTCAGCCCCTCAGTTTCTCGCCCTCAGTTTCAGCCCCTCTCTTTCTAGCCGTCTGTTTTAGCCCCTCTGTTTCAGACCCTCTGTTTCAGCCCCTCTGTTTCAGCCCCTCTGTTTCTCGCCCTCTGTTTGAGACCCTCTGTTTCTCGCCCTCTGTTTCAGCCCCTCTGGTTCAGCCCCTCTGATTCAGCCCCTCTGTATCAGCCCCTCTGTTTCTCGCCCTCTGTTTCAGCCACTCTGTTTCTCGCCCTCTGTTTCAGCCCCTCTGTTTCAGCCCCCCGGTTTCAGACACTCTGTGTCAGCCCCTCTGTTTCTCGCCCTGTGTTTCAACCCCTCTGTTTCTCGCCCTCAGTTTCTGCCCCTCTGTTTCTCGCCCTTTGTTTCAGCCCCTCTGTTTCTCGCCCTCTGTTTCAGTCCCGCTGATTCAGCCCCTCTGTTTCAGCCCCTCTGAATCAGCCCCTCTGATTCAGCCCCTCTGTTTCAGCCCCTCTGTTTCAGCGCCTCTGTTTCAGCCCCTCTGTTTCTCGCCCTCTGTTTCAGCCACTCTGTTGCTCACCCTCTGTTTCAGCCCCTCTGTTTCTCACCCTCTGTTTCCGCCTCTCTGATTCAGCCCCTCTGTTTCAGCCCTTCTGATTCAGTCCCTCTGATTCAGCCCCTCTGATTCAGCCCCTCTGTTTCAGCCCCTCTGTTTCAGCCCCTCTGTTTCAGCCCCTCTGTTTCTCACCCTCTGTTTGAGCCCCTCTGATTCAGCCCCTCTGTTTCCCACCCCTCTGTTTCAGCCCCTATGTTTCTCGCCCTCTGTTTCAGCCCCTCTGTTTCAGCCCCTCTGATTCAGCCCCTCTGTTTCAGCCCCTCTGTTTCTCACCCTCTGTTAAGGCCCCTCTGTTTCTCGCCCTCTGATTCAGCCCCTCTGATTCAGCCCCTCTGATTCAGCCCCTCTGTTCCCACCCCTCTGTTTCACCCCCTCTGTTTCTCGCCCTCTGTTACAGCCCCTCTTTTTCAGCCCCTCTGTTTCAGCCCCTCTGTTTCAGCCCCTCTGTTTCTCGCCCTCTGTTTCAGCCCCTCTGTTTCTCGCCCTCTGTTTCTCGCCCTGTGTTTCAGCCCCTCTGATTTAGCCCCTCTGTTTCAGCCCCTCTGTTTAGCCCTCTGTTTCTCGCCCTCTGTTTCAGCCCCTCTGTGTCGCGCTCTCTGTTTCAGCCCCTCCGTTTCAGCCCCTCTGTTTATCACCCTCTGTTTCTGCCCCTCTGTTTCTCACCCTCTGTTTCAGCCCCTCTGTTTCTCGCCCTCTGTTTCAGCCCCACTGATTCAGCCCCTCTGTTTCTGCCCCTCTGAATCAGCCCCTCTGTTTCAGCCCCTCTGTTTCAGCCCCTCTGTTTCTCGCCCTCTGTTTCAGCCCCTCTGTTTCAGCCCCTCTGTTTCAGCCCCTCTGTTTCTCGCCCTCTGTTTCAGCCCCTCTGTTTCTCGCCCTCTGTTTCAGCCCCTCCGTTTCTCGCCCTCTGTTTCAGCCCCTCTGATTCAGCACCTCTGTTTCAGCACCTCTGATTCATTCCCTCTGTTTCGGCCCCACTGTTTCAGCCCCTCTGTTTCTCTGCCTCTGTTTCTCACCCTCTGTTTCTCGCCCGCTGTTTCAGCCCCTCTGTTTTTCGCCCTCTGTTTCAGCCCCTCTGTTTCTCGCCCTCTGTTTCTCGCCCACTGTTTCAGCCCCTCTGTTTCTCGCCCTCTGTTTCAGCCCCTCTGTTTCTCGCCTTCTGTTTCAGCCCCTCTATTTCAGCCCCTCTGTTTCTCTCCCTCTGTTTCTCGCCCGCTGTTTCAGCCCCTTTGTTTCTCGCCCTCTGTTTCAGCCCCTCTGTTTCAGCCACTCCGTTTCAGACCCTCTGTTTCTCACCTTCTGTTTCTCGCCCTCTGTTTCAGCCCCTCTGTTTCTCGCCCTCTGTTTCAGCCCCTCTATTTCAGCCCCTCTGATTCAGCCCCTCTGATTCAGCCCCTCTGTTTCTCGCCCTCTGTTTCAGCCGCTCTGTTTCAGCCCTTCTGTTTCAGCCCCTCTGTTTCACCCCCTCTGTTTCTCGCTCTCTGTTTCATCCCCTCTGTTTCTCGCCCTCTGTTTCTGCCGCTCTTTTTCTTGCCCTCTGTTTCAGCCCCTCTGTTTCAGCCCCACTGTTTCAGCCCCTCTGTTTCAGCCCCTCTGTTTCTCGCCCTCTGTTTCAGCCCCTCTGTTTCTCGCCCTCTGTTTCAGCCCCTCTGTTTCGCGCTCTCTGTTTCAGCCCCTCTGTTTCTCGCCCTCTGTTTCTCGCCCTCTGTTTCTGCCCTTCTGTTTCTCGCCCTCTGTTTCAGCCACTCTGTTTCTCGCCCTCTGTTTCAGGCCCTCTGATTCAGCCCCTCTGTTTCAGCCCCTCTGAATCAGCCCCTCTGATTCAGCCCCTCTGTTTCAGCCCCTCTGTTTCAGCCCCTCTTTTTCTCGCCCTCTGTTTAAGCCCCTCTGTTTCTCGCCCTCTGTTTCAGCCCCTCTGTTTCTCGCCCTCTGTTTCAGCCCCTCTGATTCAGCCCCTCTGTTTCTCGCCCACTGTTTCAGCCCCTCTGAATCAGCCCCTCTGATTCAGCCCCTCTGTTTCAGCCCCTCTGTTTCAGCCCCTCTGTTTCTCGCCCTCTGTTTCAGCCCCTCTGTTTCTCGCCCTCTGTTTCAGCCCATCTATTTCTCGCCCTCTGTTTCAGCCCCGCTGTTTCAGCCCCTCTGTTTCAGCCCCTCTGTTTCAGCCCCTCTGTTTCTCGCCCTCTGTTTCAGCCCCTCTGTTTTTTTTGCCCTCTGTTTCAGCCCGTCTGTTTCAGCCCCTCTGTTTCAGTCACTCTGTTTCTTGCCCTCTGTTTCTCGCCCTCTGTTTCAGCCCCTCTGTTTCTCGCCCTCTGTTTCATCCCCTCTGTTTCTCGCCCTCTGTTTCAGCCCCTCTGTTTCAGCCCCTCTGTTTCAACCCCTCTGTTTCAGCCCCTCTGTTTCTCGCCCTCTGTTTCAGCCTCTCTGTTTCTCGTCCTCTGTTTCAGCCACTCTGTTTCTCGCCCTCTGTTTCAGCCTCTCTCTTTCTCGCCCTCTGTTTCAGCCCCTCTGTTTCTCGCCCTATGTTTCAGCCCCTCTGTTTCAGCCCCTCTGTTTCAGTCCCTCTGTTTCTCGCCCTCTGTTTCTCGCCCTCTGTTTCAGCCACTCTGTTTATCACCCTCTGTTTCATCCCCTCTGTTTCTCGCCCTCTGTTTCAGCCCCTCTGTTTCAGCCCCTCTGTTTCAGCCCCTCTGTTTCTCGCCCTCTGTTTCAGCCCCTCTGTTTCTCGCCTTCTGTTTCAGCCCCTCTGTTTCTCGCCCTCTGTTTCAGCCTCTCTGTTTCTCGCCCTCTGTTTCAGCCCCTCTGTTTCAGCCCTGGTGTTTCAGCCCCTCTGTTTCTCGCCCTCTGTTTCAGCCCCTCTGTTTCTCGCCCTCTGTTTCAGCCCCTCTGTTTCTCGCCCTCTGTTTCAGCCCCTCTGATTCAGCCCCTCTGTTTCAGCCCCTCTGATTCAGCCCCTCTGTTTCATCCCCTCTGTTTCTCGCCCTCTGTTTCTCACCCTCTGTTTCTCGCCCTCTGTTTCAGACCCTCTGTTTCTCGCCCTCTGTTTCAGCCCCTCTGTTTCTCGCCCTCTGTTTCAGCCCCTCTGTTTCTCGCCCTCTGTTTCAGCCCCTCTGTTTCAGCCCCTCTGTTTCAGTGCCTCAGTTTCTCGCCCTCTGTTTCTCGCCCTCTGTTTCAGCCACTCTGTTTATCACCCTCTGATTCATCCCCTCTGTTTCTCGCCCTCTGTTTCAGCCCCTCTGTTTCAGCCCCTCTGTTTCAGCCCCTCTGTTTCTCGCCCTCTGTTTCAGCCCCTCTGTTTCTCGCCTTCTGTTTCAGCCCCTCTGTTTCTCGCCCTCTGTTTCAGCCTCTCTGTTTCTCGCCCTCTGTTTCAGCCCCTCTGTTTCAGCCCCTCTGTTTCAGCCCCTCTGTTTCTCGCCCTCTGTTTCAGCCCCTCTATTTCAGCCCCTCTGATTCAGCCCCTCTGATTCAGCCCCTCTGTTTCTCGTCCTCTGTTTCAGCCGTTCTGTTTCAGCCCTTCTGTTTCAGCCCCTCTGTTTCACCCCCTCTGTTTCTCGCTCTCTGTTTCATCCCCTCTGTTTCTCGCCCTCTGTTTCTGCCGCTCTTTTTCTTGCCCTCTGTTTCAGCCCCTCTGTTTCAGCCCCATTGTTTCAGCCACTCTGTTTCAGCCCCTCTGTTTCTCGCCCTCTGTTTCAGCCCCTCTGTTTCTGGCCCTCTGTTTCAGCCCCTCTGTTTCGCGCTCTCTGTTTCAGCCCCTCTGTTTCAGCCACTCTGTTTCTCGCCCTCTGTTTCTGCCCTTCTGTTTCTCGCCCTCTGTTTCAACCACTCTGTTTCTCGCCCTCTGTTTCAGCCCCTCTGATTCAGCCCCTCTGTTTCAATCCCTCTGAATCAGCCCCTCTGATTCAGCCCCTCTGTTTCAGCCCCTCTGTTTCAGCCCGTCTTTTTCTCGCCCTCTGTTTAAGCCCCTCTGTTTCTCGCCCTCTGTTTCAGCCCCTCTGTTTCTCGCCCTCTGTTTCAGCCCCTCTGATTCAGCCCCTCTGTTTCTCCCCCTCTGTTTCAGCCCCTCTGAATCAGCCCCTCTGATTCAGCCCCTCTGTTTCAGCCCCTCTGTTTCAGCCCCTCTGTTTCTCGCCCTCTGTTTCAGCCCCTCTGTTTCTCGCCCTCTGTTTCAGCCCATCTATTTCTCGCCCTCTGTTTCAGCCCCGCTGTTTCAGCCCCTCTGTTTCAGCCCCTCTGTTTCTCGCCCTCTGTTTCAGCCCCTCTGTTTTTTTTGCCCTCTGTTTCAGCCCGTCTGTTTCAGCCCCTCTGTTTCAGTCACTCTGTTTCTCGCCCTCTGTTTCTCACCCTCTGTTTCTCGCCCTCTGTTACAGCCCCTCTGTTTCTCGCCCTCTGTTTCAGCCACTCTGTTTCTCACCCTCTGCTTCAGCCCCTCTGTTTCTCGCCCTCTGTTTCAGCCCCCCTGTTTTAGCCCCTCTGTTTCAGCCCCTCTGTATCAGCACCTCTGTTTCTCGCCCTCTTTGTCAGCCCCTCAGTTTCAGCCCCTCTGTTTCTCGCCCTCTGTTTCAGCCCCTCTGTTTCAGCCCCCCGGTTTCAGCCCCTCTGTGTCAGCCCCTCTGTTTCTCGCCCTCTGTTTCAACCCCTCTGTTTCTCGCCCTCAGTTTCTGCCCCTCTGTTTCTCACCATTTGTTTCAGCCCCTCTGTTTCTCGCCCTCTGTTTCAGTCCCGCTGATTCAGCCCCTCTGTTTCAGCCCCTCTGTTTCAGCCCCTCTGTTTCAGCCCCTCTGTTTCAGCCCCTCTGTTTCTCGCCGTCTGTTTCAGCCCCTCTGTTTCAGCCCCTCTGTTTCAGCCCCTCTGTTTCAGCCCCTCTGTTTCTCGCCGTTTGTTTCAGCCCCTCTGTCTCTCGCCCTCTGTTTCAGCCACTCTGATTTAGCCACTCTGTTTCAGCCCCTCTGTTGCAGCCCCTCTGTTTCTCGCCCTCTGTTTCAGCCCCTCTGTTTCGCTCTCTCTGTTTCAGCCCCTCTGCTTCTCGCCCTCTGTTTCAGCCCCTCTGTTTCAGCCCCTCTGTTTCAGCCCCTCTGTTTCTCGCCCTCTGTTTCAGCCCCTCTGTTTCTCGCCCTCTGTTTCAGCCCCTCCGTTTCTCGCCCTCTGTTTCAGCCCCTCTGATTCAGCACCTCTGTTTCAGCACCTCTGATTCATTCCCTCTGTTTCGGCCCCACTGTTTCAGCCCCTCTGTTTCTCTGCCTCTGTTTCTCACCCTCTGTTTCTCGCCCGCTGTTTCAGCCCCTCTGTTTTTCGCCCTCTGTTTCAGCCCCTCTGTTTCCCGCCCTCTGTTTCTGCCCCTCTGTTTCTCGCCCTCTGTTTCAGCCCCTCTGTTAATCGCCCTCTGTTTCAGCCCCGCTGATTTAGCCCCTCTGTTCCAGCCCCTCTGAATCAGCCCCTCTGATTAAGACCCTCTGTTTCAGCCCGTCTGTTTCAGCCCCTCTATTTCAGCCCCTCTGTTTCTCGCCCTCTGTTTCAGCCCCTCTGTTTCTCGCCCTCTGTTTCAGCCCCTCTGATTCAGCCCCTCTGTTTCAGCCCTTCTGATTCAGCCCCTCCGATTCAGCCCCTCTGATTCAGCCCCTCTGTTTCTCGCCCTCTGTTTCAGCCCCTCTGTTTCAGCCCCTCTGTTTCTCAACCTCAGCTTCAGCCCCTCTGATTCAGCCCCTCTGATTCAGCCCCTCTGATTCAGCCCCTCTGTTTCCCGCCCCTCTGTTTCAGCCCCTCTGTTTCTCGCCCTCTGTTTCAGCCCCTCTGTTTCTCGCCCTCTGTTTCAGCCCCTCTGATTCAGCCCCTCTGTTTCAGCCCTTCTGATTCAGCCCCTCCGATTCAGCCCCTCTGATTCAGCCCCTCTGTTTCTCGCCCTCTGTTTCAGCCCCTCTGTTTCAGCCCCTCTGTTTCTCAACCTCAGCTTCAGCCCCTCTGATTCAGCCCCTCTGATTCAGCCCCTCTGATTCAGCCCCTCTGTTTCCCGCCCCTCTGTTTCAGCCCCTCAGTTTCTCGCCCTCAGTTTCAGCCCCTCTGTTTCTAGCCGTCTGTTTTAGCCCCTCTGTTTCAGACCCTCTGTTTCAGCCCCTCTGTTTCAGCCCCTCTGTTTCTCGCCCTCTGTTTGAGCCCCTCTGTTTCTCGCCCTCTGTTTCAGCCCCTCTGGTTCAGCCCCTCTGATTCAGCCCCTCTGTATCAGCCCCTCTGTTTCTCGCCCTCTGTTTCAGCCACTCTGTTTCTCGCCCTCTGTTTCAGCCACTCTGTTTCTCGCCCTCTGTTTCAGCCCCTCTGTTTCAGCCCCCCGGTTTCAGACACTCTGTGTCAGCCCCTCTGTTTCTCGCCCTGTGTTTCAACCCCTCTGTTTCTCGCCCTCAGTTTCTGCCCCTCTGTTGCTCACCCTCTGTTTCAGCCCCTCTGTTTCTCACCCTCTGTTTCCGCCTCTCTGATTCAGCCCCTCTGATTCAGCCCTTCTGATTCAGTCCCTCTGATTCAGCCCCTCGGATTCAGCCCCTCTGTTTCAGCCCCTCTGTTTCAGCCCCTCTGTTTCAGCCCCTCTGTTTCTCACCCTCTGTTTGAGCCCCTCTGATTCAGCCCCTCTGATTCAGCCCCTCTGTTTCCCACCCCTCTGTTTCAGCCCCTATGTTTCTCGCCCTCTGTTTCAGCCCCTCTGTTTCAGCCCCTCTGATTCAGCCCCTCTGTTTCAGCCCCTCTGTTTCTCACCCTCTGTTAAGGCCCCTCTGTTTCTCGCCCTCTGATTCAGCCCCTCTGATTCAGCCCCTCTGATTCAGCCCCTCTGTTCCCACCCCTCTGTTTCACCCCCTCTGTTTCTCGCCCTCTGTTACAGCCCCTCTTTTTCAGCCCCTCTGTTTCAGCCCCTCTGTTTCAGCCCCTCTGTTTCTCGCCCTCTGTTTCAGCCCCTCTGTTTCTCGCCCTCTGTTTCTCGCCCTGTGTTTCAGCCCCTCTGATTTAGCCCCTCTGTTTCAGCCCCTCTGTTTAGCCCTCTGTTTCTCGCCCTCTGTTTCAGCCCCTCTGTGTCGCGCTCTCTGTTTCAGCCCCTCCGTTTCAGCCCCTCTGTTTATCACCCTCTGTTTCTGCCCCTCTGTTTCTCACCCTCTGTTTCAGCCCCTCTGTTTCTCGCCCTCTGTTTCAGCCCCACTGATTCAGCCCCTCTGTTTCTGCCCCTCTGAATCAGCCCCTCTGTTTCAGCCCCTCTGTTTCAGCCCCTCTGTTTCTCGCCCTCTGTTTCAGCCCCTCTGTTTCAGCCCCTCTGTTTCAGCCCCTCTGTTTCTCGCCCTCTGTTTCAGCCCCTCTGTTTCTCGCCCTCTGTTTCAGCCCCTCCGTTTCTCGCCCTCTGTTTCAGCCCCTCTGATTCAGCATCTCTGTTTCAGCACCTCTGATTCATTCCCTCTGTTTCGGCCCCACTGTTTCAGCCCCTCTGTTGCTCTGCCTCTGTTTCTCACCCTCTGTTTCTCGCCCGCTGTTTCAGCCCCTCTGTTTTTCGCCCTCTGTTTCAGCCCCTCTGTTTCTCGCCCTCTGTTTCTCGCCCACTGTTTCAGCCCCTCTGTTTCTCGCCCTCTGTTTCAGCCCCTCTGTTTCTCGCCTTCTGTTTCAGCCCCTCTATTTCAGCACCTCTGTTTCTCTCCCTCTGTTTCTCGCCCGCTGTTTCAGCCCCTTTGTTTCTCGCCCTCTGTTTCAGCCCCTCTGTTTCAGCCACTCCGTTTCAGACCCTCTGTTTCTCACCTTCTGTTTCTCGCCCTCTGTTTCAGCCCCTCTATTTCAGCCCCTCTGATTCAGCCCCTCTGATTCAGCCCCTCTGTTTCTCGCCCTCTGTTTCAGCCGCTCTGTTTCAGCCCTTCTGTTTCAGCCCCTCTGTTTCACCCCCTCTGTTTCTCGCTCTCTGTTTCATCCCCTCTGTTTCTCGCCCTCTGTTTCTGCCGCTCTTTTTCTTGCCCTCTGTTTCAGCCCCTCTGTTTCAGCCCCACTGTTTCAGCCCCTCTGTTTCAGCCCCTCTGTTTCTCGCCCTCTGTTTCAGCCCCTCTGTTTCTCGCCCTCTGTTTCAGCCCCTCTGTTTCGCGCTCTCTGTTTCAGCCCCTCTGTTTCAGCCACTCTGTTTCTCGCCCTCTGTTTCTGCCCTTCTGTTTCTCGCCCTCTGTTTCAGCCACTCTGTTTCTCGCCCTCTGTTTCAGCCCCTCTGATTCAGCCCCTCTGTTTCAGCCCCTCTGAATCAGCCCCTCTGATTCAGCCCCTCTGTTTCAGCCCCTCTGTTTCAGCCCCTCTGTTTCTCGCCCTCTGTTTCAGCCACTCTGTTTCTCGCCCTCTGTTTCAGCCCCTCTGTTTCAGCCCCCCGGTTTCAGACACTCTGTGTCAGCCCCTCTGTTTCTCGCCCTGTGTTTCAACCCCTCTGTTTCTCGCCCTCAGTTTCTGCCCCTCTGTTGCTCACCCTCTGTTTCAGCCCCTCTGTTTCTCACCCTCTGTTTCCGCCTCTCTGATTCAGCCCCTCTGATTCAGCCCTTCTGATTCAGTCCCTCTGATTCAGCCCCTCGGATTCAGCCCCTCTGTTTCAGCCCCTCTGTTTCAGCCCCTCTGTTTCAGCCCCTCTGTTTCTCACCCTCTGTTTGAGCCCCTCTGATTCAGCCCCTCTGATTCAGCACCTCTGTTTCCCACCCCTCTGTTTCAGCCCCTATGTTTCTCGCCCTCTGTTTCAGCCCCTCTGTTTCAGCCCCTCTGATTCAGCCCCTCTGTTTCAGCCCCTCTGTTTCTCACCCTCTGTTAAGGCCCCTCTGTTTCTCGCCCTCTGATTCAGCCCCTCTGATTCAGCCCCTCTGATTCAGCCCCTCTGTTCCCACCCCTCTGTTTCACCCCCTCTGTTTCTCGCCCTCTGTTACAGCCCCTCTTTTTCAGCCCCTCTGTTTCAGCCCCTCTGTTTCAGCCCCTCTGTTTCTCGCCCTCTGTTTCAGCCCCTCTGTTTCTCGCCCTCTGTTTCTCGCCCTGTGTTTCAGCCCCTCTGATTTAGCCCCTCTGTTTCAGCCCCTCTGTTTAGCCCTCTGTTTCTCGCCCTCTGTTTCAGCCCCTCTGTGTCGCGCTCTCTGTTTCAGCCCCTCCGTTTCAGCCCCTCTGTTTATCACCCTCTGTTTCTGCCCCTCTGTTTCTCACCCTCTGTTTCAGCCCCTCTGTTTCTCGCCCTCTGTTTCAGCCCCACTGATTCAGCCCCTCTGTTTCTGCCCCTCTGAATCAGCCCCTCTGTTTCAGCCCCTCTGTTTCAGCCCCTCTGTTTCTCGCCCTCTGTTTCAGCCCCTCTGTTTCAGCCCCTCTGTTTCAGCCCCTCTGTTTCTCGCCCTCTGTTTCAGCCCCTCTGTTTCTCGCCCTCTGTTTCAGCCCCTCCGTTTCTCGCCCTCTGTTTCAGCCCCTCTGATTCAGCATCTCTGTTTCAGCACCTCTGATTCATTCCCTCTGTTTCGGCCCCACTGTTTCAGCCCCTCTGTTGCTCTGCCTCTGTTTCTCACCCTCTGTTTCTCGCCCGCTGTTTCAGCCCCTCTGTTTTTCGCCCTCTGTTTCAGCCCCTCTGTTTCTCGCCCTCTGTTTCTCGCCCACTGTTTCAGCCCCTCTGTTTCTCGCCCTCTGTTTCAGCCCCTCTGTTTCTCGCCTTCTGTTTCAGCCCCTCTATTTCAGCACCTCTGTTTCTCTCCCTCTGTTTCTCGCCCGCTGTTTCAGCCCCTTTGTTTCTCGCCCTCTGTTTCAGCCCCTCTGTTTCAGCCACTCCGTTTCAGACCCTCTGTTTCTCACCTTCTGTTTCTCGCCCTCTGTTTCAGCCCCTCTATTTCAGCCCCTCTGATTCAGCCCCTCTGATTCAGCCCCTCTGTTTCTCGCCCTCTGTTTCAGCCGCTCTGTTTCAGCCCTTCTGTTTCAGCCCCTCTGTTTCACCCCCTCTGTTTCTCGCTCTCTGTTTCATCCCCTCTGTTTCTCGCCCTCTGTTTCTGCAGCTCTTTTTCTTGCCCTCTGTTTCAGCCCCTCTGTTTCAGCCCCACTGTTTCAGCCCCTCTGTTTCAGCCCCTCTGTTTCTCGCCCTCTGTTTCAGCCCCTCTGTTTCTCGCCCTCTGTTTCAGCCCCTCTGTTTCGCGCTCTCTGTTTCAGCCCCTCTGTTTCAGCCACTCTGTTTGTCGCCCTCTGTTTCTGCCCTTCTGTTTCTCGCCCTCTGTTTCAGCCACTCTGTTTCTCGCCCTCTGTTTCAGCCCCTCTGATTCAGCCCCTCTGTTTCAGCCCCTCTGAATCAGCCCCTCTGATTCAGCCCCTCTGTTTCAGCCCCTCTGTTTCAGCTCCTCTTTTTCTCGCCCTCTGTTTAAGCCCCTCTGTTTCTCGCCCTCTGTTTCAGCCCCTCTGTTTCTCGCCCTCTGTTTCAGCCCCTCTGATTCAGCCCCTCTGTTTCTCGCCCACTGTTTCAGCCCCTCTGAATCAGCCCCTCTGATTCAGATCCTCTGTTTCAGCCCCTCTGTTTCAGCCCCTCTGTTTCTCGCCCTCTGTTTCAGCCCCTCTGTTTCTCGCCCTCTGTTTCAGCCCATCTATTTCTCGCCCTCTGTTTCAGCCCCGCTGTTTCAGCCCCTCTGTTTCAGCCCCTCTGTTTCAGCCCCTCTGTTTCTCGCCCTCTGTTTCAGCCCCTCTGTTTTTTTTGCCCTCTGTTTCAGCCCGTCTGTTTCAGCCCCTCTGTTTCAGTCACTCTGTTTCTTGCCCTCTGTTTCTCGCCCTCTGTTTCAGCCCCTCTGTTTCTCGCCCTCTGTTTCATCCCCTCTGTTTCTCGCCCTCTGTTTCAGCCCCTCTGTTTCAGCCCCTCTGTTTCAACCCCTCTGTTTCAGCCCCTCTGTTTCTCGCCCTCTGTTTCAGCCTCTCTGTTTCTCGTCCTCTGTTTCAGCCACTCTGTTTCTCGCCCTCTGTTTCAGCCTCTCTCTTTCTCGCCCTCTGTTTCAGCCCCTCTGTTTCTCGCCCTATGTTTCAGCCCCTCTGTTTCAGCCCCTCTGTTTCAGTCCCTCTGTTTCTCGCCCTCTGTTTCTCGCCCTCTGTTTCAGCCACTCTGTTTATCACCCTCTGTTTCATCCCCTCTGTTTCTCGCCCTCTGTTTCAGCCCCTCTGTTTCAGCCCCTCTGTTTCAGCCCCTCTGTTTCTCGCCCTCTGTTTCAGCCCCTCTGTTTCTCGCCTTCTGTTTCAGCCCCTCTGTTTCTCGCCCTCTGTTTCAGCCTCTCTGTTTCTCGCCCTCTGTTTCAGCCCTGGTGTTTCAGCCCCTCTGTTTCTCGCCCTCTGTTTCAGCCCCTCTGTTTCTCGCCCTCTGTTTCAGCCCCTCTGTTTCTCGCCCTCTGTTTCAGCCCCTCTGATTCAGCCCCTCTGTTTCAGCCCCTCTGATTCAGCCCCTCTGTTTCATCCCCTCTGTTTCTCGCCCTCTGTTTCTCACCCTCTGTTTCTCGCCCTCTGTTTCAGACCCTCTGTTTCTCGCCCTCTGTTTCAGCCCCTCTGTTTCTCGCCCTCTGTTTCAGCCCCTCTGTTTCTCGCCCTCTGTTTCAGCCCCTCTGTTTCAGCCCCTCTGTTTCAGTGCCTCAGTTTCTCGCCCTCTGTTTCTCGCCCTCTGTTTCAGCCACTCTGTTTATCACCCTCTGATTCATCCCCTCTGTTTCTCGCCCTCTGTTTCAGCCCCTCTGTTTCAGCCCCTCTGTTTCAGCCCCTCTGTTTCTCGCCCTCTGTTTCAGCCCCTCTGTTTCTCGCCTTCTGTTTCAGCCCCTCTGTTTCTCGCCCTCTGTTTCAGCCTCTCTGTTTCTCGCCCTCTGTTTCAGCCCCTCTGTTTCAGCCCCTCTGTTTCAGCCCCTCTGTTTCTCGCCCTCTGTTTCAGCCCCTCTATTTCAGCCACTCTGATTCAGCCCCTCTGATTCAGCCCCTCTGTTTCTCGTCCTCTGTTTCAGCCGTTCTGTTTCAGCCCTTCTGTTTCAGCCCCTCTGTTTCACCCCCTCTGTTTCTCGCTCTCTGTTTCATCCCCTCTGTTTCTCGCTCTCTGTTTCTGCCGCTCTTTTTCTTGCCCTCTGTTTCAGCCCCTCTGTTTCAGCCCCACTGTTTCAGCCCCTCTGTTTCAGCCCCTCTGTTTCTTGCCCTCTGTTTCAGCCCCTCTGTTTCTGGCCCTCTGTTTCAGCCCCTCTGTTTCGCGCTCTCTGTTTCAGCCCCTCTGTTTCAGCCACTCTGTTTCTCGCCCTCTGTTTCTGCCCTTCTGTTTCTCGCCCTCTGTTTCAGCCACTCTGTTTCTCGCCCTCTGTTTCAGCCCCTCTGATTCAGCCCCTCTGTTTCAATCCCTCTGAATCAGCCCCTCTGATTCAGCCCCTCTGTTTCAGCCCCTCTGTTTCAGCCCGTCTTTTTCTCGCCCTCTGTTTAAGCCCCTCTGTTTCTCGCCCTCTGTTTCAGCCCCTCTGTTTCTCGCCCTCTGTTTCAGCCCCTCTGATTCAGCCCCTCTGTTTCTCCCCCTCTGTTTCAGCCCCTCTGAATCAGCCCCTCTGATTCAGCCCCTCTGTTTCAGCCCCTCTGTTTCAGCCCCTCTGTTTCTCGCCCTCTGTTTCAGCCCCTCTGTTTCTCGCCCTCTGTTTCAGCCCATCTATTTCTCGCCCTCTGTTTCAGCCCCGCTGTTTCAGCCCCTCTGTTTCAGCCCCTCTGTTTCTCGCCCTCTGTTTCAGCCCCTCTGTTTTTTTTGCCCTCTGTTTCAGCCCGTCTGTTTCAGCCCCTCTGTTTCAGTCACTCTGTTTCTTGCCCTCTGTTTCTCGCCCTCTGTTTCAGCCCCTCTGTTTCTCGCTCTCTGTTTAATCCCCTCTGTTTCTCGCCCTCTGTTTCAGCCCCTCTGTTTCAGCCCCTCTGTTTCAACCCCTCTGTTTCAGCCCCTCTGTTTCTCGCCCTCTGTTTCAGCCTCTCTGTTTCTCGCCCTCTGTTTCAGCCACTCTGTTTCTCGCCCTCTGTTTCAGCCTCTCTCTTTCTCGCCCTCTGTTTCAGCCCCTCTGTTTCTCGCCCTATGTTTCAGCCCCTCTGTTTCAGCCCCTCTGTTTCAGTCCCTCTGTTTCTCGCCCTCTGTTTCTCGCCCTCTGTTTCAGCCACTCTGTTTATCACCCTCTGTTTCATCCCGTCTGTTTCTCGCCCTCTGTTTCAGCCCCTCTGTTTCTCGCCTTCTGTTTCAGCCCCTCTGTTTCTCGCCCTCTGTTTCAGCCTCTCTGTTTCTCGCCCTCTGTTTCAGCCCCTCTGTTTCAGCCCTGGTGTTTCAGCCCCTCTGTTTCTCGCCCTCTGTTTCAGCCCCTCTGTTTCTCGCCCTCTGTTTCAGCCCCTGTGTTTCTCGCCCTCTGTTTCAGCCCCTCTGATTCAGCCTCTCTGTTTCAGCCCCTCTGATTCAGCCCCTCTGTTTCATCCCCTCTGTTTCTCGCCCTCTGTTTCTCACCCTCTGTTTCTCGCCCTCTGTTTCAGCCCCTCTGTTTCTCGCCCTCTGTTTCAGCCCCTCTGTTTCTCGCCCTCTGTTTCAGCCCCTCTGTTTCTCGCCCTCTGTTTCAGCCCCTCTGTTTCAGCCCCTCTGTTTCAGTGCCTCAGTTTCTCGCCCTCTGTTTCTCGCCCTCTGTTTCAGCCACTCTGTTTATCACCCTCTGATTCATCCCCTCTGTTTCTCGCCCTCTGTTTCAGCCCCTCTGTTTCAGCCCCTCTGTTTCAGCCCCTCTGTTTCTCGCCCTCTGTTTCAGCCCCTCTGTTTCTCGCCTTCTGTTTCAGCCCCTCTGTTTCTCGCCCTCTGTTTCAGCCTCTCTGTTTCTCGCCCTCTGTTTCAGCCCCTCTGTTTCAGCCCCTCTGTTTCAGCCCCTCTGTTTCTCGCCCTCTGTTTCAGCCCCTTTGTTTCTCGCCCTCTGTTCCAGCCCCTCTGTTTCTCGCCCTCTGTTTCAGCCCCTCTGATTCAGCCCCTCTGTTTCAGCCCCTCTGATTCAGCCCCTCTGTTTCAGCCCCTCTGTTTCATCCCCTCTGTTTCTCGCCCTCTGTTTCTCACCCTCTGTTTCTCGCCCTCTGTTTCAGCCCCTCTGTTTTTCGCCCTCTGTTTCAGCCCCTCTGTTTCTCGCCCTCTGTTTCTCGCCCACTGTTTCAGCCCCTCTGTTTCTCGCCCTCTGTTTCAGCCCCTCTGTTTCTCGCCTTCTGTTTCAGCCCCTCTATTTCAGCCCCTCTGTTTCTCGCCCTCTGTTTCTCGCCCGCTGTTTCAGCCCCTTTGTTTCTCGCCCTCTGTTTCAGCCCCTCTGTTTCAGCCCCTCTGTTTCAGACCCTCTGTTTCTCACCTTCTGTTTCTCGCCCTCTGTTTCAGCCCCTCTGTTTCTCGCCCTCTGTTTCAGCCCCTCTATTTCAGCCCCTCTGATTCAGCCCCTCTGATTCAGCCCCTCTGTTTCTCGCACTCTGTTTCAGCCCCTCTGTTTCAGCCCTTCTGTTTCAGCCCCTCTGTTTCATCCCCTCTATTTCTCGCCCTCTGTTTCTGCCGCTCTTTTTCTTGCCCACTGTTTCAGCCCCTCTGTTTCAGCCCCACTGTTTCAGCCCCTCTGTTTCAGCCCCTCTGTTTCTCGCTCTCTGTTTCAGCCCCTCTGTTTCTCGCCCTCTGTTTCAGCCCCTCTGTTTCGCGCACTCTGTTTCAGCCCCTCTGTTTCAGCCACTCTGTTTCTCGCCCTCTGTTTCTGCCCTTCTGTTTCTCGCCCTCTGTTTCAGCCACTCTGTTTCTCGCCCTCTGTTTCAGCCCCTCTGATTCAGCCCCTCTGTTTCAGCCCCCCTGAATCAGCCCCTCTGATTCAGCCCCTCTGTTTCAGCCCCTCTGTTTCAGCCCGTCTTTTTCTCGCCCTCTGTTTAAGCCCCTCTGTTTCTCGCCCTCTGTTTCAGACCCTCTGTTTCTCGCCCTCTGTTTCAGCCCCTCTGATTCAGCCCCTCTGTTTCTCGTCCTCTGTTTCAGCCCCTCTGTTTCAGCCCCTCTGTTTCAGCCCCTCTGTTTCAGCCCCTCTGTTTCTCGCCATCTGTTTCAGCCCCTCTGTTTCTCGCCCTCTGTTCCAGCCCATCTATATCACGCCCTCTGTTTCTCACCCTCTGCTTCAGCCCCTCTGTTTCTCGCCCTCTGTTTCAGCCCCCCTGTTTTAGCCCCTCTGTTTCAGCCCCTCTGTATCAGCACCTCTGTTTCTCGCCCTCTTTGTCAGCCCCTCAGTTTCAGCCCCTCTGTTTCTCGCCCTCTGTTTCAGCCCCTCTGTTTCAGCCCCCCGGTTTCAGCCCCTCTGTGTCAGCCCCTCTGTTTCTCGCCCTCTGTTTCAACCCCTCTGTTTCTCGCCCTCAGTTTCTGCCCCTCTGTTTCTCACCATTTGTTTCAGCCCCTCTGTTTCTCGCCCTCTGTTTCAGTCCCGCTGATTCAGCCCCTCTGTTTAAGCCCCTCTGTTTCAGCCCCTCTGTTTCAGCCCCTCTGTTTCTCGCCGTCTGTTTCAGCCCCTCTGTTTCAGCCCCTCTGTTTCAGCCCCTCTGTTTCAGCCCCTCTGTTTCTCGCCGTTTGTTTCAGCCCCTCTGTCTCTCGCCCTCTGTTTCAGCCACTCTGATTTAGCCACTCTGTTTCAGCCCCTCTGTTGCAGCCCCTCTGTTTCTCGCCCTCTGTTTCAGCCCCTCTGTTTCTCTCTCTCTGTTTCAGCCCCTCTGCTTCTCGCCCTCTGTTTCAGCCCCTCTGTTTCAGCCCCTCTGTTTCTCGCACTCTGTTTCAGCCCCTCTGTTTCTCGCCCTCTGTTTCTGCCCCTCCGTTTCTCGCCCTCTGTTTCAGCCCCTCTGATTCAGCACCTCTGTTTCAGCACCTCTGATTCATTCCCTCTGTTTCGGCCCCACTGTTTCAGCCCCTCTGTTTCTCTGCCTCTGTTTCTCACCCTCTGTTTCTCGCCCGCTGTTTCAGCCCCTCTGTTTTTCGCCCTCTGTTTCAGCCCCTCTGTTTCCCGCCCTCTATTTCTGCCCCTCTGTTTCTCGCCCTCTGTTTCAGCCCCTCTGTTAATCGCCCTCTGTTTCAGCCCCGCTGATTTAGCCCCTCTGTTTCAGCCCCTCTGAATCAGCCCCTCTGATTAAGACCCTCTGTTTCAGCCCGTCTGTTTCAGCCCCTCTATTTCAGCCCCTCTGTTTCTCGCCCTCTGTTTCAGCCCCTCTGTTTCTCGCCCTCTGTTTCAGCCCCTCTGATTCAGCCCCTCTGTTTCAGCCCTTCTGATTCAGCCCCTCCGATTCAGCCCCTCTGATTCAGCCCCTCTGTTTCTCGCCCTCTGTTTCAGCCCCTCTGTTTCAGCCCCTCTGTTTCTCAACCTCAGCTTCAGCCCCTCTGATTCAGCCCCTCTGATTCAGCCCCTCTGATTCAGCCCCTCTGTTTCAGCTCCTCTGTTTCTCGCCCTCTGTTTCAGCCCCTCTGTTTCAGCCCCTCTGTTTCTCGCCCTCTGTTTCAGCCCCTCTGATTCAGCCCCTCTGTTTCAGCCCTTCTGATTCAGCCCCTCCGATTCAGCCCCTCTGATTCAGCCCCTCTGTTTCTCGCCCTCTGTTTCAGCCCCTCTGTTTCAGCCCCTCTGATTCAGCCCCTCTGATTCAGCCCCTCTGTTTCCCGCCCCTCTGTTTCAGCCCCTCAGTTTCTCGCCCTCAGTTTCAGCCCCTCTGTTTCTAGCCGTCTGTTTTAGCCCCTCTGTTTCAGACCCTCTGTTTCAGCCCCTCTGTTTCAGCCCCTCTGTTTCTCGCCCTCTGTTTCAGCCCCTCTGTTTCTCGCCCTCTGTTTCAGCCCCTCTGTTTCAGCCCCTCTGATTCAGCCCCTCTGTATCAGCCCCTCTGTTTCTCGCCCTCTGTTTCAGCCACTCTGTTTCTCGCCCTCTGTTTCAGCCACTCTGTTTCTCGCCCTCTGTTTCAGCCCCTCTGTTTCAGCCCCCCGGTTTCAGACACTCTGTGTCAGCCCCTCTGTTTCTCGCCCTGTGTTTCAACCCCTCTGTTTCTCGCCCTCAGTTTCTGCCCCTCTGTTTCTCGCCCTTTGTTTCAGCCCCTCTGTTTCTCACCCTCTGTTTCAGCCCCTCTGTTTCTCACCCTTTGTTTCCGCCTCTCTGATTCAGCCCCTCTGTTTCAGCCCTTCTGATTCAGTCCCTCTGATTCAGCCCCTCTGATTCAGCCCCTCTGTTTCAGCCCCTCTGTTTCTCGCCCTCTGTTTCAGCCACTCTGTTTCTCACCCTCTGTTTCAGCCCCTCTGTTTCTCACCCTCTGTTTCCGCCTCTCTGATTCAGCCCCTCTGTTTCAGCCCTTCTGATTCAGTCCCTCTGATTCAGCCCCTCTGATTCAGCCCCTCTGTTTCAGCCCCTCTGTTTCAGTCCCTCTGTTTCAGCCCCTCTGTTTCTCACCCTCTGTTTGAGCCCCTCTGATTCAGCCCCACTGATTCAGCCCCTCTGTTTCCCACCCCTCTGTTTCAGCCCCTATGTTTCTCGCCCTCTGTTTCAGCCCCTCTGTTTCAGCCCCTCTGATTCAGCCCCTCTGTTTCAGCCCCTCTGTTTCTCACCCTCTGTTAAGGCCCCTCTGTTTCTCGCCCTCTGATTCAGCCCCTCTGATTCAGCCCCTCTGATTCAGCCCCTCTGTTCCCACCCCTCTGTTTCAGCCCCTCTGTTTCTCGCCCTCTGTTACAGCCCCTCTTTTTCAGCACCTCTGGTCAGCCCCTCTGTTTCAGCCCCTCTGTTTCTCGCCCTCTGTTTCAGCCCCTCTGTTTCTCGCCCTCTGTTTCTCGCCCTCTGTTTCAGCCCCTCTGATTTAGCCCCCCTGTTTCAGCCCCTCTGTTTAGCCCTCTGTTTCTCGCCCTCTGTTTCAGCCCCTCTGTGTCGCGCTCTCTGTTTCAGCCCCTCTGTTTCTCACCCTCTGTTTCTGCCCCTCTGTTTCTCACCCTCTGTTTCAGCCCCTCTGTTTCTCGCCCTCTGTTTCAGCCCCACTGATTCAGCCCCTCTGTTTCTGCCCCTCTGAATCAGCCCCTCTGTTTCAGCCCCTCTGTTTCAGCCCCTCTGTTTCTCGCCCTCTGTTTCAGCCCCACTGTTTCTCGTCCACTGTTTCAGCCCCCTAGTTTCTCGCCCTCTGTTTCAGCCCCACTGTTTCAGCCCCTCTGTTTCAGCCCCTCTGTTTCAGCCCCTCTGTTTCTCGCCGTCTGTTTCAGCCACTCTGTTTCTCGCCCACTGTTTCAGCCACTCTAATTTAGCCACTCTGTTTCAGCCCCTCTGTTTCAGCCCCTCTGTTTCTCGCGCTCTGCTTCAGCCCCTCTGTTTCGCTCTCTCTGTTTCAGCCCCTCTGTTTCTCGCCCTCTGTTTCAGCCCCTCTGTGTCAGTCCCTCTGATTTTCGCCCTCTGTTTCATCCCCTCTGTTTCTCGCCCTCTGTTTCTCACCCTCTGTTTCTCGACCTCTGTTTCAGCCCCTCTGATTTTCGCCCACTGTTTCAACCCCTCTGTTTCTCACCCTCTGTTTCAGCCCCTCTGTTTCCCGCCCTCTGTTTCTTCCCCTCTGTTTCTCGGCCTCTGTTTCAGACCCGCTGATTAATCCCCTCTGTTTCAACCCCTCTGTTTCAGCCCCTCTGTTTCAGCCACTCTGTTTCTCGCCCTCTGTTTCAGCCCCTCTGTTTCTCGCCCACTGTTTCAGCCCCTCTGTTTAAGCGCCTCTGTTTCAGCCCCTCTGTTTCTCGCCCTCGGTTTCAGCCCCACTGTTTCTCGCTCTCTGTTTCAGCCCCTCTGTTTCACGCCCTCTGTTTCAGCCCCTCTGTTTCAGCCCCTCTGTTTCAGCCCCTCTGTTTCTCGCCCTCTGTTCAGCCCCTCTGTTTCTTGCCCTCTGTTTCAGCCCCTCTGTTTCTCGCCCGCTGTTTCAGCCCCTCTGATTCAGCCCCTCTATTTCAGCCACTCTGATTCAGCCCCTCTGTTTCAGCCCCTGTGTTTCAGCCCCTGTGTTTCAGCCCCTCTGTTTCAGCCCCTCTGTTTCTCGCCCTCTGTTTCTCACCCTCTGTTTCTCGCCCTCTGTTACAGCCCCTCTGTTTCTCGCCCTCTGTTTCAGCCACTCTGTTTCTCACCCTCTGCTTCAGCCCCTCTGTTTCTCGCCCTCTGTTTCAGCCCCCCTGTTTTAGCCCCTCTGTTTCAGCCCCTCTGTATCAGCACCTCTGTTTCTCGCCCTCTTTGTCAGCCCCTCAGTTTCTGCCCCTCTGTTTCTCACCATTTGTTTCAGCCCCTCTGTTTCTCGCCCTCTGTTTCAGTCCCGCTGATTCAGCCCCTCTGTTTCAGCCCCTCTGTTTCAGCCCCTCTGTTTCAGCCCCTCTGTTTCAGCCCCTCTGTTTCTCGCCGTCTGTTTCAGCCCCTCTGTTTCAGCCCCTCTGTTTCAGCCCCTCTGTTTCAGCCCCTCTGTTTCTCGCCGTTTGTTTCAGCCCCTCTGTCTCTCGCCCTCTGTTTCAGCCACTCTGATTTAGCCACTCTGTTTCAGCCCCTCTGTTGCAGCCCCTCTGTTTCTCGCCCTCTGTTTCAGCCCCTCTGTTTCGCTCTCTCTGTTTCAGCCCCTCTGCTTCTCGCCCTCTGTTTCAGCCCCTCTGTTTCAGCCCCTCTGTTTCAGCCCCTCTGTTTCTCGCCCTCTGTTTCAGCCCCTCTGTTTCTCGCCCTCTGTTTCAGCCCCTCCGTTTCTCGCCCTCTGTTTCAGCCCCTCTGATTCAGCACCTCTGTTTCAGCACCTCTGATTCATTCCCTCTGTTTCGGCCCCACTGTTTCAGCCCCTCTGTTTCTCTGCCTCTGTTTCTCACCCTCTGTTTCTCGCCCGCTGTTTCAGCCCCTCTGTTTTTCGCCCTCTGTTTCAGCCCCTCTGTTTCCCGCCCTCTGTTTCTGCCCCTCTGTTTCTCGCCCTCTGTTTCAGCCCCTCTGTTAATCGCCCTCTGTTTCAGCCCCGCTGATTTAGCCCCTCTGTTCCAGCCCCTCTGAATCAGCCCCTCTGATTAAGACCCTCTGTTTCAGCCCGTCTGTTTCAGCCCCTCTATTTCAGCCCCTCTGTTTCTCGCCCTCTGTTTCAGCCCCTCTGTTTCTCGCCCTCTGTTTCAGCCCCTCTGATTCAGCCCCTCTGTTTCAGCCCTTCTGATTCAGCCCCTCCGATTCAGCCCCTCTGATTCAGCCCCTCTGTTTCTCGCCCTCTGTTTCAGCCCCTCTGTTTCAGCCCCTCTGTTTCTCAACCTCAGCTTCAGCCCCTCTGATTCAGCCCCTCTGATTCAGCCCCTCTGATTCAGCCCCTCTGTTTCCCGCCCCTCTGTTTCAGCCCCTCTGTTTCTCGCCCTCTGTTTCAGCCCCTCTGTTTCTCGCCCTCTGTTTCAGCCCCTCTGATTCAGCCCCTCTGTTTCAGCCCTTCTGATTCAGCCCCTCCGATTCAGCCCCTCTGATTCAGCCCCTCTGTTTCTCGCCCTCTGTTTCAGCCCCTCTGTTTCAGCCCCTCTGTTTCTCAACCTCAGCTTCAGCCCCTCTGATTCAGCCCCTCTGATTCAGCCCCTCTGATTCAGCCCCTCTGTTTCCCGCCCCTCTGTTTCAGCCCCTCAGTTTCTCGCCCTCAGTTTCAGCCCCTCTGTTTCTAGCCGTCTGTTTTAGCCCCTCTGTATCAGCCCCTCTGTTTCTCGCCCTCTGTTTCAGCCACTCTGTTTCTCGCCCTCTGTTTCAGCCACTCTGTTTCTCGCCCTCTGTTTCAGCCCCTCTGTTTCAGCCCCCCGGTTTCAGACACTCTGTGTCAGCCCCTCTGTTTCTCGCCCTGTGTTTCAACCCCTCTGTTTCTCGCCCTCAGTTTCTGCCCCTCTGTTTCTCGCCCTTTGTTTCAGCCCCTCTGTTTCTCGCCCTCTGTTTCAGTCCCGCTGATTCAGCCCCTCTGTTTCAGCCCCTCTGAATCAGCCCCTCTGATTCAGCCCCTCTGTTTCAGCCCCTCTGTTTCAGCGCCTCTGTTTCAGCCCCTCTGTTTCTCGCCCTCTGTTTCAGCCACTCTGTTGCTCACCCTCTGTTTCAGCCCCTCTGTTTCTCACCCTCTGTTTCCGCCTCTCTGATTCAGCCCCTCTGTTTCAGCCCTTCTGATTCAGTCCCTCTGATTCAGCCCCTCTGATTCAGCCCCTCTGTTTCAGCCCCTCTGTTTCAGCCCCTCTGTTTCAGCCCCTCTGTTTCTCACCCTCTGTTTGAGCCCCTCTGATTCAGCCCCTCTGATTCAGCCCCTCTGTTTCCCACCCCTCTGTTTCAGCCCCTATGTTTCTCGCCCTCTGTTTCAGCCCCTCTGTTTCAGCCCCTCTGATTCAGCCCCTCTGTTTCAGCCCCTCTGTTTCTCACCCTCTGTTAAGGCCCCTCTGTTTCTCGCCCTCTGATTCAGCCCCTCTGATTCAGCCCCTCTGTTCCCACCCCTCTGTTTCACCCCCTCTGTTTCTCGCCCTCTGTTACAGCCCCTCTTTTTCAGCCCCTCTGTTTCAGCCCCTCTGTTTCAGCCCCTCTGTTTCTCGCCCTCTGTTTCAGCCCCTCTGTTTCTCGCCCTCTGTTTCTCGCCCTGTGTTTCAGCCCCTCTGATTTAGCCCCTCTGTTTCAGCCCCTCTGTTTAGCCCTCTGTTTCTCGCCCTCTGTTTCAGCCCCTCTGTGTCGCGCTCTCTGTTTCAGCCCCTCCGTTTCAGCCCCTCTGTTTATCACCCTCTGTTTCTGCCCCTCTGTTTCTCACCCTCTGTTTCAGCCCCTCTGTTTCTCGCCCTCTGTTTCAGCCCCACTGATTCAGCCCCTCTGTTTCTGCCCCTCTGAATCAGCCCCTCTGTTTCAGCCCCTCTGTTTCAGCCCCTCTGTTTCTCGCCCTCTGTTTCAGCCCCACTGTTTCTCGTCCACTGTTTCAGCCCCCTAGTTTCTCGCCCTCTGTTTCAGCCCCACTGTTTCAGCCCCTCTGTTTCAGCCCCTCTGTTTCAGCCCCTCTGTTTCTCGCCGTCTGTTTCAGCCACTCTGTTTCTCGCCCACTGTTTCAGCCACTCTAATTTAGCCACTCTGTTTCAGCCCCTCTGTTTCTCGCGCTCTGCTTCAGCCCCTCTGTTTCGCTCTCTCTGTTTCAGCCCCTCTGTTTCTCGCCCTCTGTTTCAGCCCCTCTGTGTCAGTCCCTCTGTTTCAGCCCCTCTGGTTCAGCCCCTCTGTTTCTCGCCCTCTGTTTCAGCCCCTCTGTTTCTCACCCTCTGGTACAGCCCCTCTGTTTCTCGCCCTCTGTTTCAGCCCCTCTGATTCAGCACCTCTGTTTCAGCACCTCTGATTCATTCCCCCTGTTTCAGCCCCACTGTTTCAGACCCTCTGTTTCTCGCCCTCTGTTTCTCATCCACTGTTTCTCGCCCGCTGTTTCAGCCCCTCCGTTTTTCGCCCTCTGTTTCAGCCCCTCTGTTTCCCGCCCTCTGTTTCTGCCCCTCTGTTTCTCGCCCTCTGTTTCAGCCCCTCTGTTTCTCGCCCTCTGTTTCAGCCCCGCTGATTCAGCCCCTCTGTTTCAGCCCCTCTGAATCAGCCCCTCTGATTAAGACCCTCTGTTTCAGACCGTCTCTTTCAGCCCCTCTATTTCAGCCCCACTGTTTCTCGCCCTCTGATTCAGCCCCTCTGTTTCTCGCCCTCTGTTTCTGCCCCTCTGTTTCTCGCCCTCTGTTTCAGCCCCTCTGTTAATCGCCCTCTGTTTCAGCCCCGCTGATTTAGCCCCTCTGTTCCAGCCCCTCTGAATCAGCCCCTCTGATTAAGACCCTCTGTTTCAGCCCGTCTGTTTCAGCCCCTCTATTTCAGCCCCTCTGTTTCTCGCCCTCTGTTTCAGCCCCTCTGTTTCTCGCCCTCTGTTTCAGCCCCTCTGATTCAGCCCCTCTGTTTCAGCCCTTCTGATTCAGCCCCTCCGATTCAGCCCCTCTGATTCAGCCCCTCTGTTTCTCGCCCTCTGTTTCAGCCCCTCTGTTTCAGCCCCTCTGTTTCTCAACCTCAGCTTCAGCCCCTCTGATTCAGCCCCTCTGATTCAGCCCCTCTGATTCAGCCCCTCTGTTTCCCGCCCCTCTGTTTCAGCCCCTCTGTTTCTCGCCCTCTGTTTCAGCCCCTCTGTTTCTCGCCCTCTGTTTCAGCCCCTCTGATTCAGCCCCTCTGTTTCAGCCCTTCTGATTCAGCCCCTCCGATTCAGCCCCTCTGATTCAGCCCCTCTGTTTCTCGCCCTCTGTTTCAGCCCCTCTGTTTCAGCCCCTCTGTTTCTCAACCTCAGCTTCAGCCCCTCTGATTCAGCCCCTCTGATTCAGCCCCTCTGATTCAGCCCCTCTGTTTCCCGCCCCTCTGTTTCAGCCCCTCAGTTTCTCGCCCTCAGTTTCAGCCCCTCTGTTTCTAGCCGTCTGTTTTAGCCCCTCTGTTTCAGACCCTCTGTTTCAGCCCCTCTGTTTCAGCCCCTCTGTTTCTCGCCCTCTGTTTGAGCCCCTCTGTTTCTCGCCCTCTGTTTCAGCCCCTCTGGTTCAGCCCCTCTGATTCAGCCCCTCTGTATCAGCCCCTCTGTTTCTCGCCCTCTGTTTCAGCCACTCTGTTTCTCGCCCTCTGTTTCAGCCACTCTGTTTCTCGCCCTCTGTTTCAGCCCCTCTGTTTCAGCCCCCCGGTTTCAGACACTCTGTGTCAGCCCCTCTGTTTCTCGCCCTGTGTTTCAACCCCTCTGTTTCTCGCCCTCAGTTTCTGCCCCTCTGTTTCTCGCCCTTTGTTTCAGCCCCTCTGTTTCTCGCCCTCTGTTTCAGTCCCGCTGATTCAGCCCCTCTGTTTCAGCCCCTCTGAATCAGCCCCTCTGATTCAGCCCCTCTGTTTCAGCCCCTCTGTTTCAGCGCCTCTGTTTCAGCCCCTCTGTTTCTCGCCCTCTGTTTCAGCCACTCTGTTGCTCACCCTCTGTATCAGCCCCTCTGTTTCTCACCCTCTGTTTCCGCCTCTCTGATTCAGCCCCTCTGTTTCAGCCCTTCTGATTCAGTCCCTCTGATTCAGCCCCTCTGATTCAGCCCCTCTGTTTCAGCCCCTCTGTTTCAGCCCCTCTGTTTCAGCCCCTCTGTTTCTCACCCTCTGTTTGAGCCCCTCTGATTCAGCCCCTCTGATTCAGCCCCTCTGTTTCCCACCCCTCTGTTTCAGCCCCTATGTTTCTCGCCCTCTGTTTCAGCCCCTCTGTTTCAGCCCCTCTGATTCAGCCCCTCTGTTTCAGCCCCTCTGTTTCTCACCCTCTGTTAAGGCCCCTCTGTTTCTCGCCCTCTGATTCAGCCCCTCTGATTCAGCCCCTCTGATTCAGCCCCTCTGTTCCCACCCCTCTGTTTCACCCCCTCTGTTTCTCGCCCTCTGTTACAGCCCCTCTTTTTCAGCCCCTCTGTTTCAGCCCCTCTGTTTCAGCCCCTCTGTTTCTCGCCCTCTGTTTCAGCCCCTCTGTTTCTCGCCCTCTGTTTCTCGCCCTGTGTTTCAGCCCCTCGGATTTAGCCCCTCTGTTTCAGCCCCTCTGTTTAGCCCTCTGTTTCTCGCCCTCTGTTTCAGCCCCTCTGTGTCGCGCTCTCTGTTTCAGCCCCTCCGTTTCAGCCCCTCTGTTTATCACCCTCTGTTTCTGCCCCTCTGTTTCTCACCCTCTGTTTCAGCCCCTCTGTTTCTCGCCCTCTGTTTCAGCCCCACTGATTCAGCCCCTCTGTTTCTGCCCCTCTGAATCAGCCCCTCTGTTTCAGCCCCTCTGTTTCAGCCCCTCTGTTTCTCGCCCTCTGTTTCAGCCCCACTGTTTCTCGTCCACTGTTTCAGCCCCCTAGTTTCTCGCCCTCTGTTTCAGCCCCACTGTTTCAGCCCCTCTGTTTCAGCCCCTCTGTTTCAGCCCCTCTGTTTCTCGCCGTCTGTTTCAGCCACTCTGTTTCTCGCCCACTGTTTCAGCCCCTCTGTGTCAGTCCCTCTGTTTCAGCCCCTCTGGTTCAGCCCCTCTGTTTCTCGCCCTCTGTTTCAGCCCCTCTGTTTCTCACCCTCTGGTACAGCCCCTCTGTTTCTCGCCCTCTGTTTCAGCCCGTCTGATTCAGCACCTCTGTTTCAGCACCTCTGATTCTCGCCCTCTGTTTCAGCCCCTCTGTGTCAGTCCCTCTGTTTCAGCCCCTCTGGTTCAGCCCCTCTGTTTCTCGCCGTCTGTTTCAGCCACTCTGTTTCTCGCCCACTGTTTCAGCCACTCTAATTTAGCCACTCTGTTTCAGCCCCTCTGTTTCTCGCGCTCTGCTTCAGCCCCTCTGTTTCGCTCTCTCTGTTTCAGCCCCTCTGTTTCTCGCCCTCTGTTTCAGCCCCTCTGTGTCAGTCCCTCTGTTTCAGCCCCTCTGGTTCAGCCCCTCTGTTTCTCGCCCTCTGTTTCAGCCCCTCTGTTTCTCACCCTCTGGTACAGCCCCTCTGTTTCTCGCCCTCTGTTTCAGCCCCTCTGATTCAGCACCTCTGTTTCAGCACCTCTGATTCATTCCCCCTGTTTCAGCCCCACTGTTTCAGACCCTCTGTTTCTCGCCCTCTGTTTCTCATCCACTGTTTCTCGCCCGCTGTTTCAGCCCCTCCGTTTTTCGCCCTCTGTTTCAGCCCCTCTGTTTCCCGCCCTCTGTTTCTGCCCCTCTGTTTCTCGCCCTCTGTTTCAGCCCCTCTGTTTCTCACCCTCTGTTTCAGCCCCGCTGATTCAGCCCCTCTGTTTCAGCCCCTCTGAATCAGCCCCTCTGATTAAGACCCTCTGTTTCAGACCGTCTCTTTCAGCCCCTCTATTTCAGCCCCACTGTTTCTCGCCCTCTGATTCAGCCCCTCTGTTTCTCGCCCTCTGTTTCAGCCCCTCTGTTTCTCGCCCTCTGTTTCAGCCCCTCTGATCCAGCCCCTCTGTTTCAGCCCCTCTGATTCAGCACCTGCGATTCAGCCCCTCTGATTCAGTCCCTCTGTTTCTCGCCCTCTGTTTCAGCCCCTCTGTTTCAGCCCCTCTGTTTCAGCCCCTCTGTTTCTCACCCTCAGCTTCAGCCCCTCTGATTCAGCCCCTCTGATTCAGCCCCTCTGATTCAGCCCCTCTGTTTCCCGCCCCTCTGTTTCAGCCCCTCTGTTTCTCGCCCTCAGTTTCAGCCCCTCTGTTTCTAGCCCTCTGTTTTAGCCCCTCTGTTTCAGCCCCTCTGTTTCAGTACCCTCTGTTTCTCGCCCTCTGTTTCAGCCCCACTGTTTCTCGCCCTCTGTTTCAGCCCCTCTGATTCAGCCCCTCTGTTTCAGCCCCTCTGATTCAGCCCCTCTGTTTCAGCCCCTCTGTTTCAGCCCCTCTGTTTCTAGCACTCTGTTTCTCACCCTCTGGATCTCGCCCTCTGTTTCAGCCCCTCTGTTTCTCGCACTCTGTTTCAGCCCCTCTGTTTCTCGCCCTCTGCTTCAGCCCCTCTGTTTCTCGCCCGCAGTTTCAGCCCCTCTGTTTTAGCCCCTCTGTTTCAGCCCCTCTGTTTCAGCCCCTCTGTTTCAGCCCCTCTGTTTCTCGCCCTCTTTGTCAGCCCCTCAGTTTCAGCCCCTCTGTTTCTCGCCCTCTATTTCAGCCCCTCTGATCCAGCCCCAATGTTTCAGCCTCTCTGATTCAGCCCCTCTGTTTCAGCCCCTCTGTTTCAGCCCCTCTGTTTCAGCCCCTCTGTTTCTCGCCCTCTGTTTCTCACCCTCTGTTTCTCGCACTCTTTTTTAGCCACTCTGTTTTTCGCCCTCTCTTTCAGCCCCTCTGTTTCTCGCCCTGTGTCAGCCCCTCTGTTTCAGCACCTCTGTTTCTCGCCTTCTGTTTCAGCCCCTCTGTTTCTCGCCCTCTGTTTCTCGCCCTCTGTTTCAGCCCCTCTGTTTCTCGCCCTCTGTTTCAGCCACTCTGTTTCGCACTCTCTGTTTCAGCCCCTCTGTTTCAGACCCTCTGTTTCTCGCCCTCTGTTTCTGAACCTCTGTTTCTCCCCCTCTGTTCCAGCACCTCTGTTTCTCGCCCTCTGATTCTGCCCTGCTGATTCAGCCCCTCTGTTTCAGACCCTCTGTTTCAGCCCCTCTGTTTCTCACCCTCTGTTTCAGTCCCTCTGTTTCTCGCCCTCAGTTTCAGCCCCTCTGTTTCTCGCCCTCTGTTTCAGATGATCTGTTTCTCGTCCTCTGTTTCAGCACCTCTGATACAGCCCCTCTGTTTCTCACCCTCTGTTTCAGCCCCTCTGTTTCTCGCCCTCTGTTTCAGCCCCTCTGTTTCTCGCCCTCTGTTTCAGCCCCTCTGTTTCTCGCCCTCTGTTTCAGCCCCTCTGTTTCAGCCCCTCTGTTTCAGCCCCTCTGTTTCAGCCCCTCTGTTTCAGCCCCTCTGAATCAGCCCCTCTGATTCAGCCCCTCTGTTTCAATCACAACTGTTTCTCGCTCTCTGTTTCAGCCCCTCTGTTTCAGCCGCTCTGTTTCAGCCCCTCTGTTTCAGACCCTCTGTTTCTCACCCTCTGTTTCTGCCCCTCTGTTTCTCGCCCTCTGTTTCAGCCCCTCTGTTTCTCGCCCTCTGTTTCAGACCATCTGTTTCTCGCCCTCTGTTTCAGCCCCTCTGTTTCAGCGCCTCTGTTTTTACCCCTCTGTTTCAGCCCCTCTGTTTCAGCCCCTCTGTTTCTCGCCCTCTATTTCAGCCCCTCTGATCCAGCCCCAATGTTTCAGCCTCTCTGATTCAGCCCCTCTGTTTCAGCCCCTCTGTTTCAGCCCCTCTGTTTCAGCCCCTCTGTTTCTTGCCCTCTGTTTCTCACCCTCTGTTTCTCGCACTCTTTTTTAGCCACTCTGTTTTTCGCCCTCTCTTTCAGCCCCTCTGTTTCTCGCCCTGTGTCAGCCCCTCTGTTTCAGCACCTCTGTTTCTCGCCTTCTGTTTCAGCCCCTCTGTTTCTCGCCCTCTGTTTCTCGCCCTCTGTTTCAGCCCCTCTGTTTCTCGCCCTCTGTTTCAGCCACTCTGTTTCGCACTCTCTGTTTCAGACCCTCTGTTTCTCGCCCTCTGTTTCTGAACCTCTGTTTCTCCCCCTCTGTTCCAGCACCTCTGTTTCTCGCCCTCTGATTCTGCCCTGCTGATTCAGCCCCTCTGTTTCAGACCCTCTGTTTCAGCCCCTCTGTTTCTCACCCTCTGTTTCAGTCCCTCTGTTTCTCGCCCTCAGTTTCAGCCCCTCTGTTTCTCGCCCTCTGTTTCAGATGATCTGTTTCTCGTCCTCTGTTTCAGCACCTCTGATTCAGCCCCTCTGTTTCTCACCCTCTGTTTCAGCCCCTCTGTTTCTCGCCCTCTGTTTCAGCCCCTCTGTTTCTCGCCCTCTGTTTCAGCCCCTCTGTTTCTCGCCCTCTGTTTCAGCCCCTCTGTTTCAGCCCCTCTGTTTCAGCCCCTCTGTTTCAGCCCCTCTGTTTCAGCCCCTCTGAATCAGCCCCTCTGATTCAGCCCCTCTGTTTCAATCACAACTGTTTCTCGCTCTCTGTTTCAGCCCCTCTGTTTCAGCCGCTCTGTTTCAGCCCCTCTGTTTCAGACCCTCTGTTTCTCACCCTCTGTTTCTGCCCCTCTGTTTCTCGCCCTCTGTTTCAGCCCCTCTGTTTCTCGCCCTCTGTTTCAGACCATCTGTTTCTCGCCCTCTGTTTCAGCCCCTCTGTTTCAGCGCCTCTGTTTTTACCCCTCTGTTTCAGCCCCTCTGTTTCAGCCCCTCTGTTTCTCGCCCTCTGTTTCAGCCCCTCTGTTTCTCGCCCTCTGTTTCAGCCCCTCTGTTTCAGCCCCTCTGTCTCAGTCCCTCTGTTTCTCGAACTCTGTTTCTCGCCCTCTGTTTCAGCCCCTCTATTTCTCGCCCTCTGTTTCAGCCCATCTGTTTCTCGCCCTCTGTTTCAGCCCCTCTGTTTCAGCACCTCTGTTTCAGCCCCTCTGTTTCAGCCCCTCTGTTTCTCGCCCTCTGTTTCAGCCCCACTGTTTCTCGCCCTCTCTTTCAGCGCCTCTGTTTCTCGCCCTCTGTTTCAGCCCCTCTGTTTCAGCCCCTCTGTTTCTCGCCCTCTGTTTCAGCCCCTCTGTTTCTCGCCCTCTGTTCAGCGCCTCTGTTTCTCGCCCTCTGTTTCAGCCCATCTCTTTCTCGCCCTCTGTTTCAGCCCCTCTGTTTCTCGCCCTCTGTTTCAGCCCCTCTGTTTCAGCCCCTCTGTTTCAGTCCCTCTGTTTCTCGACCTCTGTTTCTCGCCCTCTGTTACAGCCCCTCTGTTTCTCCCCCTCTGTTTCAGCCCATCTGTTTCTCGCCCTGTGTTTCAGCCCCTCTGTTTCATCACCTCTGTTTCAGCCCCTCTGTTTCAGCCCCTCTGTTTCTCGCCCTCTGTTTCAGCCCCACTGTTTCTCGCCCTCTGTTTCAGCCCCTCTGTTTCTCGCCCTCTGTTTCAGCCCCTCTGTTTCAGCCCCTCTGTTTCTCGCTCTCTGTTTCAGCCGATCTGTTTCTCGCCCTCTGTTTCAGCCCCTCTGTTTCTCGCCCTCTGTTTCAGCCCCTCTGTTTCAGCCCATGTGTTCTCGCCCTCTGTTTCAGCCCCTCTGTTTCATCACCTCTGTTTCATCCCCTCTGTTTCAGCCCCTCTGTTTCTCGCCCTCTGTTTCTCACCCTCTGTTTCTCGCCCTCTTTTTCAGCCCCTCTGTTTTTCGCCCTCTCTTTCAGCCCCTCTGTTTCTCGCCCTCTTTGTCAGCCCCTCTGTTTCAGCACCTCTGTTTCTCGCCCTCTGTTTCAGCCCCGCTGATTCAGCCCCTCTGTTTCAGCCCCTCTGAATCAGCCCCTCTGATTAAGACCCTCTGTTTCAGACCGTCTATTTCAGCCCCACTGTTTCTCGCCCTCTGTTTCAGCCCCTCTGTTTCTCGCCCTCTGTTTCAGCCCCTCTGATCCAGCCCCTCTGTTTCAGCCCCTCTGATTCAGCACCTGCGATTCAGCCCCTCTGATTCAGCCCCTCTGTTTCTCGCCCTCTGTTTCAGCCCCTCTGTTTCAGCCCCTCTGTTTCAGCCCCTCTGTTTCTCACCCTCAGCTTCAGCCCCTCTGATTCAGCCCCTCTGATTCAGCCCCTCTGATTCAGCCCCTCTGTTTCCCGCCCCTCTGTTTCAGCCCCTCTGTTTCTCGCCCTCAGTTTCAGCCCCTCTGTTTCTAGCCCTCTGTTTTAGCCCCTCTGTTTCAGCCCCTCTGTTTCAGTACCCTCTGTTTCTCGCCCTCTGTTTCAGCCCCACTGTTTCTCGCCCTCTGTTTCAGCCCCTCTGATTCAGCCCCTCTGTTTCAGCCCCTCTGATTCAGCCCCTCTGTTTCAGCCCCTCTGTTTCAGCCCCTCTGTTTCTAGCACTCTGTTTCTCACCCTCTGGATCTCGCCCTCTGTTTCAGCCCCTCTGTTTCTCGCACTCTGTTTCAGCCCCTCTGTTTCTCGCCCTCTGCTTCAGCCCCTCTGTTTCTCGCCCGCAGTTTCAGCCCCTCTGTTTTAGCCCCTCTGTTTCAGCCCCTCTGTTTCAGCCCCTCTGTTTCTCGCCCTCTTTGTCAGCCCCTCAGTTTCAGCCCCTCTGTTTCTCGCCCTCTATTTCAGCCCCTCTGATCCAGCCCCAATGTTTCAGCCTCTCTGATTCAGCCCCTCTGTTTCAGCCCCTCTGTTTCAGCCCCTCTGTTTCAGCCCCTCTGTTTCTCGCCCTCTGTTTCTCACCCTCTGTTTCTCGCACTCTTTTTTAGCCACTCTGTTTTTCGCTCTCTCTTTCAGCCCCTCTGTTTCTCGCCCTCTGTGTCAGCCCCTCTGTTTCAGCACCTCTGTTTCTCGCCTTCTGTTTCAGCCCCTCTGTTTCTCGCCCTCTGTTTCTCGCCCTCTGTTTCAGCCCCTCTGTTTCTCGCCCTCTGTTTCAGCCACTCTGTTTCGCACTCTCTGTTTCAGCCCCTCTGTTTCAGACCCTCTGTTTCTCGCCCTCTGTTTCTGAACCTCTGTTTCTCCCCCTCTGTTCCAGCACCTCTGTTTCTCGCCCTCTGATTCTGCCCTGCTGATTCAGCCCCTCTGTTTCAGACCCTCTGTTTCAGCCCCTCTGTTTCTCACCCTCTGTTTCAGTCCCTCTGTTTCTCGCCCTCAGTTTCAGCCCCTCTGTTTCTCGCCCTCTGTTTCAGATGATCTGTTTCTCGCCCTCTGTTTCAGCACCTCTGATTCAGCCCCTCTGTTTCTCACCCTCTGTTTCAGCCCCTCTGTTTCTCGCCCTCTGTTTCAGCCCCTCTGTTTCTCGCCCTCTGTTTCAGCCCCTCTATTTCTCGCCCTCTGTTTCAGCCCCTCTGTTTCAGCCCCTCTGTTTCAGCCCCTCTGTTTCAGCCCCTCTGTTTCAGCCCCTCTGAATCAGCCCCTCTGATTCAGCCCCTCTGTTTCAATCCCAACTGTTTCTCGCCCTCTGTTTCAGCCCCTCTGTTTCAGCCGCTCTGTTTCAGCCCCTCTGTTTCAGACCCTCTGTTTCTCACCCTCTGTTTCTGCCCCTCTGTTTCTCGCCCTCTGTTTCAGCCCCTTGTTTCTCGCCCTCTGTTTCAGACCATCTGTTTCTCGCCCTCTGTTTCAGCCCCTCTGTTTCAGCGCCTCTGTTTTTACCCCTCTGTTTCAGCCCCTCTGTTTCAGCCCCTCTGTTTCTCGCCCTCTGTTTCAGCCCCTCTGTTTCTCGCCCTCTTTCAGCCCCTCTGTTTCAGCCCCTCTGTCTCAGTCCCTCTGTTTCTCGAACTCTGTTTCTCGCCCTCTGTTTCAGCCCCTCTATTTCTCGCCCTCTGTTTCAGCCCATCTGTTTCTCGCCCTCTGTTTCAGCCCCTCTGTTTCAGCACCTCTGTTTCAGCCCCTCTGTTTCAGCCCCTCTGTTTCTCGCCCTCTGTTTCAGCCCCACTGTTTCTCGCCCTCTCTTTCAGCCCCTCTGTTTCTCGCCCTCTGTTTCAGCCCCTCTGTTTCAGCCCCTCTGTTTCAGCCCCTCTGTTTCTCGCCCTCTGTTCAGCGCCTCTGTTTCTCGCCCTCTGTTTCAGCCCCTCTCTTTCTCGCCCTCTGTTTCAGCCCCTCTGTTTCTCGCCCTCTGTTTCAGCCCCTCTGTTTCAGCCCCACTGTTTCAGTCCCTCTGTTTCTCGACCTCTGTTTCTCGCCCTCTGTTACAGCCCCTCTGTTTCTCCCCCTCTGTTTCAGCCCATCTGTTTCTCGCCCTGTGTTTCAGCCCCTCTGTTTCATCACCTCTGTTTCAGCCCCTCTGTTTCAGCCACTCTGTTTCTCGCCCTCTGTTTCAGCCCCACTGTTTCTCGCCCTCTGTTTCAGCCCCTCTGTTTCTCGCCCTCTGTTTCAGCCCCTCTGTTTCAGCCCCTCTGTTTCTCGCTCTCTGTTTCAGCCGATCTGTTTCTCGCCCTCTGTTTCAGCCCCTCTGTTTCTCGCCCTCTGTTTCAGCCCCTCTGTTTCAGCCCATGTGTTTCTCGCCCTCTGTTTCAGCCCCTCTGTTTCATCACCTCTGTTTCATCCCCTCTGTTTCAGCCCCTCTGTTTCTCGCCCTCTGTTTCTCACCCTCTGTTTCTCGCCCTCTTTTTCAGCCCCTCTGTTTTTCGCCCTCTCTTTCAGCCCCTCTGTTTCTCGCCCTCTTTGTCAGCCCCTCTGTTTCAGCACCTCTGTTTCTCGCCCTCTGTTTCAGCCCCTCTGTTTCTCGCCATCTGTTTCTCGCCCTCTGTTTCAGCCCCTCTGTTTCTCGCCCTCTGTTTCAGCCACTCTGTTTCGCACTCTCTGTTTCAGCCCCTCTGTTTCAGACCCTCTGTTTCTCGCCCTCTGTTTCTGAACCTCTGTTTCTCGCCCTCTGTTCCAACCCCTGTGTTTCTCGCCGTCTGATTCTGCCCTGCTGATTCAGCCCCTCTGTTTCAGACCCTCTGTTTCAGCCCCTCTGTTTCTCACCCTCTGTTTCAGTCCCTCTGTTTCTCGCCCTCAGTTTCAGCCCCTCTGTTTCTCGCCCTCTGTTTCAGATGATCTGTTTCTCGCCCACTGTTTCAGCACCTCTGATTCAGCCCCTCTGTTTCTCACCCTCTGTTTCAGCCCCTAAATTTGTCGCCCTCTGTTTCAGCCCCTCTGTTCTCGCCCTCTGTTTCAGCACCTCTGATTCAGCCCCTCTGTTTCTCGCCCTCTGTTTCAGCCCCTCTGTTTCTCGCCCTCTGTTTCAGCCCCTCAGTTTCAGCCCCTCTGTTTCAGCCCCTCTGTTTCAGCCCCTCTGTTTCTCACCCTCTGTTTCAGCCCCTCTGTTACTCGCCCTCTGTTTCAGCCCCTCTGTTTCTCGCCCTCTGTTTCAGACCATCTGTTTCTCGCCCTCTGTTTCAGCCCCTCTGTTTTTACCCCTCTGTTTCAGCCCCTCTGTTTCTCGCCCTCTGTTTCAGCCCCTCTGTTTCAGCCCCTCTGTCTCAGTCCCTCTGTTTCTCGAACTCTGTTTCTCGCCCTCTGTTTCAGCCCCTCTATTTCTCGCCCTCTGTTTCAGCCCATCTGTTTCTCGCCCTCTGTTTCAGCCCCTCTGTTTCAGCACCTCTGTTTCAGCCCCTCTGTTTCAGCCCCTCTGTTTCTCGCCCTCTGTTTCAGCCCCACTGTTTCTCGCCCTCTCTTTCAGCCCCTCTGTTTCTCGCCCTCTGTTTCAGCCCCTCTGTTTCAGCCCCTCTGTTTCAGCCCCTCTGTTTCAGCCCCTCTGTTTCTCGCCCTCTGTTCAGTGCCTCTGTTTCTCGCCCTCTGTTTCAGCCCCTCTCTTTCTCGCCCTCTGTTTCAGCCCCTCTGTTTCTCGCCCTCTGTTTCAGCCCCTCTGTTTCAGCCCCTCTGTTTCAGTCCCTCTGTTTCTCGACCTCTGTTTCTCGCCCTCTGTTACAGCCCCTCTGTTTCTCCCCCACTGTTTCAGCCCATCTGTTTCTCGCCCTGTGTTTCAGCCCCTCTGTTTCATCACCTCTGTTTCAGCCCCTCTGTTTCAGCCCCTCTGTTTCTCGCCCTCTGTTTCAGCCCCACTGTTTCTCGCCCTCTGTTTCAGCCCCTCTGTTTCTCGCCCTCTGTTTCAGCCCCTCTGTTTCAGCCCCTCTGTTTCTCGCTCTTTGTTTCAGCCGATCTGTTTCTCGCCCTCTCTTTCAGCCCCTCTGTTTCAGCACCTCTGTTTCAGCCCCTCTGTTTCAGCCCCTCTGTTTCAGCCCATGTGTTTCTCGCCCTCTGTTTCAGCCCCTCTGTTTCATCACCTCTGTTTCATCCCCTCTGTTTCAGCCCCTCTGTTTCTCGCCCTCTGTTACAGCCCCACTGTTTCTCGACCTCTGTTTCAGCCCCTCTGTTTCTCGACCTCTGTTTCTCACCCTCTGTTTCAGCCCCTCTATTTCTCGCCCTCTGTTTCAGCCCATCTGTTTCTCGCCCTCTGTTTCAGCACCTCTGTTTCAGCACCTCTGTTTCAGCCCCTCTGTTTCAGCCCCTCTGTTTCTCACCCTCTGTTTCAGCCCCACTGTTTCTCGCCCTCTGTTTCAGCCCCTCTGTTTCTCGCACTCTGTTTCAGCCCCTCTCTTTCAGCATCTCTGTTTCAGCCCCTCTGATTCAGCCCCTCTGTTTCAGCCCCTCTGTTTCAGCCCCTCTGTTTCAGCCCCTCTGTTTCTCACCCTCTGTTTCAGCCCCACTCATTCTCGCCCTCTGTTTCAGCCACTCTGTTTCTCGCCCTCTGTTTCAGCCCCTCTGTTTCTCGCCCTCTGTTTCAGCCCCTCTGTTTCAGCCCCTCTGTTTCTCGCTCTCTGTTTCAGCCGATCTGTTTCTCGCACTCTCTTTCAGCCCCTCTGTTTCAGCACCTCTGTTTCAGCCCCTCTGTTTCAGCCCCTCTGTTTCAGCCATGTGTTTCTCGCCCTCTGTTTCAGCCCCTCTGTTTCATCACCTCTGTTTCATCCCCTCTGTTTCAGCCCCTCTGTTTCTCGCCCTCTGTTTCAGCCCCACTGTTTCTCGCCCTCTGTTTCAGCCCCTCTGTTTCTCGACCTCTGTTTCTCGCCCTCTGTTTCAGCCCCTCTATTTCTCGCCCTCTGTTTCAGCCCATCTGTTTCTCGCCCTCTGTTTCAGCACCTCTGTTTCAGCACCTCTGTTTCAGCCCCTCTGTTTCAGCCCCTCTGTTTCTCACCCTCTGTTTCAGCCCCACTGTTTCTCGCCCTCTGTTTCAGCCCCTCTGTTTCTCGCACTCTGTTTCAGCCCCTCTCTTTCAGCATCTCTGTTTCAGCCCCTCTGATTCAGCCCCTCTGTTTCAGCCCCTCTGATTCAGCCCCTCTGTTTCAGCCCCTCTGATTCAGCCCCTCTGTTTCAGCCCCTCTGTTTCAGCCCCACTCATTCTAGCCCTCTGTTTCAGCCACTCTGTTTCTCGCACTCTGTTTCAGCCCCTCTGTTTCTCGCCCTCTGTTTCTGCCCCTCTGATTCAGCCCCTCTGTTTCAGCCCCTCTGATTCAGCCCCTCTGATTCAGCCCCTCTGTTTCTCGCCCTCTGTTTCAGTCCCTCTGTTTCAGCCCCTCAGTTTCTGCCCCTCTGTTTCTCGCCCTCTGTTTCAGCCCCTCTGATGCAGCCCCTCTGATTCAGCCCCTCTGATTCAGCCCCTCTGATTCAGCCCCTCTGTTTCCCACCGCTCTGTTTCAGCCCCTCTGTTTCTCGACCTCTGTTTCAGCCCCTCTGTTTCAGCCCCTCTGTTTCAGACCCTCTGTTTCAGCCCCTCTCTTTCTCGCCCTCTGTTTCAGCCCCTCTGATTCAGCCCCTCTGTTTCAGCCGCTCTGATTCAGACCCTCTGTTTCAGCCCCACTGTTTCTCGCCCTCTGTTTCAGCCCCTCTGTTTCAGCCCCTCTGTTTCAGCCCCTCTGTTTCAGCCCCTCTGTTTCTCGCCATCTGTTCAGCCCCTCTGTTTCTCGCCCTCTGTTACAGCCCCTCTGTTTCTCGCCCTCTGTTTCAGCCCCTCTGATTCAGCCTCTGTGTTTCAGCCCCTCTGATTCAGCCCCTCTGTTTGACCCCCCTGTTTCAGCCCCTCTGTTTCAGCCCCTCTGTTTCAGCCCCTCTGTTTCTCGCCCTGTGTTTCTCACCCTCTGTTTCTGGCCATCTGTTTCAGCCTCTCTGTTTCTCGCCTTCTGTTTCAGTCCCTCTGTTTCTCGCCCTCTGCTTCAGCCCCTCCGTTTCTCGCCCACTGTTTCAGCCCCTCTGTTTTAGCCCCTCTGTTTCAGCCCCTCTGTTTCAGCCCCTCTGTTTCTCGCCCTCTTTGCCAGCCCCTCAGTTTCAGCCCCTCTGTTTCAGCCCGTCTGTTTCTCGCCCTCTGTTTCAGCCCCTCTGTTTCTCGCCCTCTTTGTCAGCCCCTCAGTTTCAGCCCCTCTGATTCAGCCCCTCTGTTTCTCGCCCTCTGTTTCAGCCCCTCTGATTCAGCCCCTCTGTTTCAGCCCCTCTGTTTCAGCCCCTCTGTTTCAGCCCCTCTGTTTCTGGCCATCTGTTTCAGCCCCTCTGTTTCTCGCCCTCTGTTTCAGCCACTCTGTTTCGCACTCTCTGTTTCAGACCCTCTGTTTCTCGCCCTCTGTTTCTGAACCTCTGTTTCTCCCCCTCTGTTCCAGCACCTCTGTTTCTCGCCCTCTGATTCTGCCCTGCTGATTCAGCCCCTCTGTTTCAGACCCTCTGTTTCAGCCCCTCTGTTTCTCACCCTCTGTTTCAGTCCCTCTGTTTCTCGCCCTCAGTTTCAGCCCCTCTGTTTCTCGCCCTCTGTTTCAGATGATCTGTTTCTCGTCCTCTGTTTCAGCACCTCTGATTCAGCCCCTCTGTTTCTCACCCTCTGTTTCAGCCCCTCTGTTTCTCGCCCTCTGTTTCAGCCCCTCTGTTTCTCGCCCTCTGTTTCAGCCCCTCTGTTTCTCGCCCTCTGTTTCAGCCCCTCTGTTTCAGCCCCTCTGTTTCAGCCCCTCTGTTTCAGCCCCTCTGAATCAGCCCCTCTGATTCAGCCCCTCTGTTTCAATCACAACTGTTTCTCGCTCTCTGTTTCAGCCCCTCTGTTTCAGCCGCTCTGTTTCAGCCCCTCTGTTTCAGACCCTCTGTTTCTCACCCTCTGTTTCTGCCCCTCTGTTTCTCGCCCTCTGTTTCAGCCCCTCTGTTTCTCGCCCTCTGTTTCAGACCATCTGTTTCTCGCCCTCTGTTTCAGCCCCTCTGTTTCAGCGCCTCTGTTTTTACCCCTCTGTTTCAGCCCCTCTGTTTCAGCCCCTCTGTTTCTCGCCCTCTGTTTCAGCCCCTCTGTTTCTCGCCCTCTGTTTCAGCCCCTCTGTTTCAGCCCCTCTGTCTCAGTCCCTCTGTTTCTCGAACTCTGTTTCTCGCCCTCTGTTTCAGCCCCTCTATTTCTCGCCCTCTGTTTCAGCCCATCTGTTTCTCGCCCTCTGTTTCAGCCCCTCTGTTTCAGCACCTCTGTTTCAGCCCCTCTGTTTCAGCCCCTCTGTTTCTCGCCCTCTGTTTCAGCCCCACTGTTTCTCGCCCTCTCTTTCAGCGCCTCTGTTTCTCGCCCTCTGTTTCAGCCCCTCTGTTTCAGCCCCTCTGTTTCTCGCCCTCTGTTTCAGCCCCTCTGTTTCTCGCCCTCTGTTCAGCGCCTCTGTTTCTCGCCCTCTGTTTCAGCCCATCTCTTTCTCGCCCTCTGTTTCAGCCCCTCTGTTTCTCGCCCTCTGTTTCAGCCCCTCTGTTTCAGCCCCTCTGTTTCAGTCCCTCTGTTTCTCGACCTCTGTTTCTCGCCCTCTGTTACAGCCCCTCTGTTTCTCCCCCTCTGTTTCAGCCCATCTGTTTCTCGCCCTGTGTTTCAGCCCCTCTGTTTCATCACCTCTGTTTCAGCCCCTCTGTTTCAGCCCCTCTGTTTCTCGCCCTCTGTTTCAGCCCCACTGTTTCTCGCCCTCTGTTTCAGCCCCTCTGTTTCTCGCCCTCTGTTTCAGCCCCTCTGTTTCAGCCCCTCTGTTTCTCGCTCTCTGTTTCAGCCGATCTGTTTCTCGCCCTCTGTTTCAGCCCCTCTGTTTCTCGCCCTCTGTTTCAGCCCCTCTGTTTCAGCCCATGTGTTCTCGCCCTCTGTTTCAGCCCCTCTGTTTCATCACCTCTGTTTCATCCCCTCTGTTTCAGCCCCTCTGTTTCTCGCCCTCTGTTTCTCACCCTCTGTTTCTCGCCCTCTTTTTCAGCCCCTCTGTTTTTCGCCCTCTCTTTCAGCCCCTCTGTTTCTCGCCCTCTTTGTCAGCCCCTCTGTTTCAGCACCTCTGTTTCTCGCCCTCTGTTTCAGCCCCGCTGATTCAGCCCCTCTGTTTCAGCCCCTCTGAATCAGCCCCTCTGATTAAGACCCTCTGTTTCAGACCGTCTATTTCAGCCCCACTGTTTCTCGCCCTCTGTTTCAGCCCCTCTGTTTCTCGCCCTCTGTTTCAGCCCCTCTGATCCAGCCCCTCTGTTTCAGCCCCTCTGATTCAGCACCTGCGATTCAGCCCCTCTGATTCAGCCCCTCTGTTTCTCGCCCTCTGTTTCAGCCCCTCTGTTTCAGCCCCTCTGTTTCAGCCCCTCTGTTTCTCACCCTCAGCTTCAGCCCCTCTGATTCAGCCCCTCTGATTCAGCCCCTCTGATTCAGCCCCTCTGTTTCCCGCCCCTCTGTTTCAGCCCCTCTGTTTCTCGCCCTCAGTTTCAGCCCCTCTGTTTCTAGCCCTCTGTTTTAGCCCCTCTGTTTCAGCCCCTCTGTTTCAGTACCCTCTGTTTCTCGCCCTCTGTTTCAGCCCCACTGTTTCTCGCCCTCTGTTTCAGCCCCTCTGATTCAGCCCCTCTGTTTCAGCCCCTCTGATTCAGCCCCTCTGTTTCAGCCCCTCTGTTTCAGCCCCTCTGTTTCTAGCACTCTGTTTCTCACCCTCTGGATCTCGCCCTCTGTTTCAGCCCCTCTGTTTCTCGCACTCTGTTTCAGCCCCTCTGTTTCTCGCCCTCTGCTTCAGCCCCTCTGTTTCTCGCCCGCAGTTTCAGCCCCTCTGTTTTAGCCCCTCTGTTTCAGCCCCTCTGTTTCAGCCCCTCTGTTTCTCGCCCTCTTTGTCAGCCCCTCAGTTTCAGCCCCTCTGTTTCTCGCCCTCTATTTCAGCCCCTCTGATCCAGCCCCAATGTTTCAGCCTCTCTGATTCAGCCCCTCTGTTTCAGCCCCTCTGTTTCAGCCCCTCTGTTTCAGCCCCTCTGTTTCTCGCCCTCTGTTTCTCACCCTCTGTTTCTCGCACTCTTTTTTAGCCACTCTGTTTTTCGCTCTCTCTTTCAGCCCCTCTGTTTCTCGCCCTCTGTGTCAGCCCCTCTGTTTCAGCACCTCTGTTTCTCGCCTTCTGTTTCAGCCCCTCTGTTTCTCGCCCTCTGTTTCTCGCCCTCTGTTTCAGCCCCTCTGTTTCTCGCCCTCTGTTTCAGCCACTCTGTTTCGCACTCTCTGTTTCAGCCCCTCTGTTTCAGACCCTCTGTTTCTCGCCCTCTGTTTCTGAACCTCTGTTTCTCCCCCTCTGTTCCAGCACCTCTGTTTCTCGCCCTCTGATTCTGCCCTGCTGATTCAGCCCCTCTGTTTCAGACCCTCTGTTTCAGCCCCTCTGTTTCTCACCCTCTGTTTCAGTCCCTCTGTTTCTCGCCCTCAGTTTCAGCCCCTCTGTTTCTCGCCCTCTGTTTCAGATGATCTGTTTCTCGCCCTCTGTTTCAGCACCTCTGATTCAGCCCCTCTGTTTCTCACCCTCTGTTTCAGCCCCTCTGTTTCTCGCCCTCTGTTTCAGCCCCTCTGTTTCTCGCCCTCTGTTTCAGCCCCTCTATTTCTCGCCCTCTGTTTCAGCCCCTCTGTTTCAGCCCCTCTGTTTCAGCCCCTCTGTTTCAGCCCCTCTGTTTCAGCCCCTCTGAATCAGCCCCTCTGATTCAGCCCCTCTGTTTCAATCCCAACTGTTTCTCGCCCTCTGTTTCAGCCCCTCTGTTTCAGCCGCTCTGTTTCAGCCCCTCTGTTTCAGACCCTCTGTTTCTCACCCTCTGTTTCTGCCCCTCTGTTTCTCGCCCTCTGTTTCAGCCCCTTGTTTCTCGCCCTCTGTTTCAGACCATCTGTTTCTCGCCCTCTGTTTCAGCCCCTCTGTTTCAGCGCCTCTGTTTTTACCCCTCTGTTTCAGCCCCTCTGTTTCAGCCCCTCTGTTTCTCGCCCTCTGTTTCAGCCCCTCTGTTTCTCGCCCTCTTTCAGCCCCTCTGTTTCAGCCCCTCTGTCTCAGTCCCTCTGTTTCTCGAACTCTGTTTCTCGCCCTCTGTTTCAGCCCCTCTATTTCTCGCCCTCTGTTTCAGCCCATCTGTTTCTCGCCCTCTGTTTCAGCCCCTCTGTTTCAGCACCTCTGTTTCAGCCCCTCTGTTTCAGCCCCTCTGTTTCTCGCCCTCTGTTTCAGCCCCACTGTTTCTCGCCCTCTCTTTCAGCCCCTCTGTTTCTCGCCCTCTGTTTCAGCCCCTCTGTTTCAGCCCCTCTGTTTCAGCCCCTCTGTTTCTCGCCCTCTGTTCAGCGCCTCTGTTTCTCGCCCTCTGTTTCAGCCCCTCTCTTTCTCGCCCTCTGTTTCAGCCCCTCTGTTTCTCGCCCTCTGTTTCAGCCCCTCTGTTTCAGCCCCACTGTTTCAGTCCCTCTGTTTCTCGACCTCTGTTTCTCGCCCTCTGTTACAGCCCCTCTGTTTCTCCCCCTCTGTTTCAGCCCATCTGTTTCTCGCCCTGTGTTTCAGCCCCTCTGTTTCATCACCTCTGTTTCAGCCCCTCTGTTTCAGCCCCTCTGTTTCTCGCCCTCTGTTTCAGCCCCACTGTTTCTCGCCCTCTGTTTCAGCCCCTCTGTTTCTCGCCCTCTGTTTCAGCCCCTCTGTTTCAGCCCCTCTGTTTCTCGCTCTCTGTTTCAGCCGATCTGTTTCTCGCCCTCTGTTTCAGCCCCTCTGTTTCTCGCCCTCTGTTTCAGCCCCTCTGTTTCAGCCCATGTGTTTCTCGCCCTCTGTTTCAGCCCCTCTGTTTCATCACCTCTGTTTCATCCCCTCTGTTTCAGCCCCTCTGTTTCTCGCCCTCTGTTTCTCACCCTCTGTTTCTCGCCCTCTTTTTCAGCCCCTCTGTTTTTCGCCCTCTCTTTCAGCCCCTCTGTTTCTCGCCCTCTTTGTCAGCCCCTCTGTTTCAGCACCTCTGTTTCTCGCCCTCTGTTTCAGCCCCTCTGTTTCTCGCCATCTGTTTCTCGCCCTCTGTTTCAGCCCCTCTGTTTCTCGCCCTCTGTTTCAGCCACTCTGTTTCGCACTCTCTGTTTCAGCCCCTCTGTTTCAGACCCTCTGTTTCTCGCCCTCTGTTTCTGAACCTCTGTTTCTCGCCCTCTGTTCCAACCCCTGTGTTTCTCGCCGTCTGATTCTGCCCTGCTGATTCAGCCCCTCTGTTTCAGACCCTCTGTTTCAGCCCCTCTGTTTCTCACCCTCTGTTTCAGTCCCTCTGTTTCTCGCCCTCAGTTTCAGCCCCTCTGTTTCTCGCCCTCTGTTTCAGATGATCTGTTTCTCGCCCACTGTTTCAGCACCTCTGATTCAGCCCCTCTGTTTCTCACCCTCTGTTTCAGCCCCTAAATTTGTCGCCCTCTGTTTCAGCCCCTCTGTTCTCGCCCTCTGTTTCAGCACCTCTGATTCAGCCCCTCTGTTTCTCGCCCTCTGTTTCAGCCCCTCTGTTTCTCGCCCTCTGTTTCAGCCCCTCAGTTTCAGCCCCTCTGTTTCAGCCCCTCTGTTTCAGCCCCTCTGTTTCTCACCCTCTGTTTCAGCCCCTCTGTTACTCGCCCTCTGTTTCAGCCCCTCTGTTTCTCGCCCTCTGTTTCAGACCATCTGTTTCTCGCCCTCTGTTTCAGCCCCTCTGTTTTTACCCCTCTGTTTCAGCCCCTCTGTTTCTCGCCCTCTGTTTCAGCCCCTCTGTTTCAGCCCCTCTGTCTCAGTCCCTCTGTTTCTCGAACTCTGTTTCTCGCCCTCTGTTTCAGCCCCTCTATTTCTCGCCCTCTGTTTCAGCCCATCTGTTTCTCGCCCTCTGTTTCAGCCCCTCTGTTTCAGCACCTCTGTTTCAGCCCCTCTGTTTCAGCCCCTCTGTTTCTCGCCCTCTGTTTCAGCCCCACTGTTTCTCGCCCTCTCTTTCAGCCCCTCTGTTTCTCGCCCTCTGTTTCAGCCCCTCTGTTTCAGCCCCTCTGTTTCAGCCCCTCTGTTTCAGCCCCTCTGTTTCTCGCCCTCTGTTCAGTGCCTCTGTTTCTCGCCCTCTGTTTCAGCCCCTCTCTTTCTCGCCCTCTGTTTCAGCCCCTCTGTTTCTCGCCCTCTGTTTCAGCCCCTCTGTTTCAGCCCCTCTGTTTCAGTCCCTCTGTTTCTCGACCTCTGTTTCTCGCCCTCTGTTACAGCCCCTCTGTTTCTCCCCCACTGTTTCAGCCCATCTGTTTCTCGCCCTGTGTTTCAGCCCCTCTGTTTCATCACCTCTGTTTCAGCCCCTCTGTTTCAGCCCCTCTGTTTCTCGCCCTCTGTTTCAGCCCCACTGTTTCTCGCCCTCTGTTTCAGCCCCTCTGTTTCTTGCCCTCTGTTTCAGCCCCTCTGTTTCAGCCCCTCTGTTTCTCGCTCTTTGTTTCAGCCGATCTGTTTCTCGCCCTCTCTTTCAGCCCCTCTGTTTCAGCACCTCTGTTTCAGCCCCTCTGTTTCAGCCCCTCTGTTTCAGCCCATGTGTTTCTCGCCCTCTGTTTCAGCCCCTCTGTTTCATCACCTCTGTTTCATCCCCTCTGTTTCAGCCCCTCTGTTTCTCGCCCTCTGTTACAGCCCCACTGTTTCTCGACCTCTGTTTCAGCCCCTCTGTTTCTCGACCTCTGTTTCTCACCCTCTGTTTCAGCCCCTCTATTTCTCGCCCTCTGTTTCAGCCCATCTGTTTCTCGCCCTCTGTTTCAGCACCTCTGTTTCAGCACCTCTGTTTCAGCCCCTCTGTTTCAGCCCCTCTGTTTCTCACCCTCTGTTTCAGCCCCACTGTTTCTCGCCCTCTGTTTCAGCCCCTCTGTTTCTCGCACTCTGTTTCAGCCCCTCTCTTTCAGCATCTCTGTTTCAGCCCCTCTGATTCAGCCCCTCTGTTTCAGCCCCTCTGTTTCAGCCCCTCTGTTTCAGCCCCTCTGTTTCTCACCCTCTGTTTCAGCCCCACTCATTCTCGCCCTCTGTTTCAGCCACTCTGTTTCTCGCCCTCTGTTTCAGCCCCTCTGTTTCTCGCCCTCTGTTTCAGCCCCTCTGTTTCAGCCCCTCTGTTTCTCGCTCTCTGTTTCAGCCGATCTGTTTCTCGCACTCTCTTTCAGCCCCTCTGTTTCAGCACCTCTGTTTCAGCCCCTCTGTTTCAGCCCCTCTGTTTCAGCCATGTGTTTCTCGCCCTCTGTTTCAGCCCCTCTGTTTCATCACCTCTGTTTCATCCCCTCTGTTTCAGCCCCTCTGTTTCTCGCCCTCTGTTTCAGCCCCACTGTTTCTCGCCCTCTGTTTCAGCCCCTCTGTTTCTCGACCTCTGTTTCTCGCCCTCTGTTTCAGCCCCTCTATTTCTCGCCCTCTGTTTCAGCCCATCTGTTTCTCGCCCTCTGTTTCAGCACCTCTGTTTCAGCACCTCTGTTTCAGCCCCTCTGTTTCAGCCCCTCTGTTTCTCACCCTCTGTTTCAGCCCCACTGTTTCTCGCCCTCTGTTTCAGCCCCTCTGTTTCTCGCACTCTGTTTCAGCCCCTCTCTTTCAGCATCTCTGTTTCAGCCCCTCTGATTCAGCCCCTCTGTTTCAGCCCCTCTGATTCAGCCCCTCTGTTTCAGCCCCTCTGATTCAGCCCCTCTGTTTCAGCCCCTCTGTTTCAGCCCCACTCATTCTAGCCCTCTGTTTCAGCCACTCTGTTTCTCGCACTCTGTTTCAGCCCCTCTGTTTCTCGCCCTCTGTTTCTGCCCCTCTGATTCAGCCCCTCTGTTTCAGCCCCTCTGATTCAGCCCCTCTGATTCAGCCCCTCTGTTTCTCGCCCTCTGTTTCAGTCCCTCTGTTTCAGCCCCTCAGTTTCTGCCCCTCTGTTTCTCGCCCTCTGTTTCAGCCCCTCTGATGCAGCCCCTCTGATTCAGCCCCTCTGATTCAGCCCCTCTGATTCAGCCCCTCTGTTTCCCACCGCTCTGTTTCAGCCCCTCTGTTTCTCGACCTCTGTTTCAGCCCCTCTGTTTCAGCCCCTCTGTTTCAGACCCTCTGTTTCAGCCCCTCTCTTTCTCGCCCTCTGTTTCAGCCCCTCTGATTCAGCCCCTCTGTTTCAGCCGCTCTGATTCAGACCCTCTGTTTCAGCCCCACTGTTTCTCGCCCTCTGTTTCAGCCCCTCTGTTTCAGCCCCTCTGTTTCAGCCCCTCTGTTTCAGCCCCTCTGTTTCTCGCCATCTGTTCAGCCCCTCTGTTTCTCGCCCTCTGTTACAGCCCCTCTGTTTCTCGCCCTCTGTTTCAGCCCCTCTGATTCAGCCTCTGTGTTTCAGCCCCTCTGATTCAGCCCCTCTGTTTGACCCCCCTGTTTCAGCCCCTCTGTTTCAGCCCCTCTGTTTCAGCCCCTCTGTTTCTCGCCCTGTGTTTCTCACCCTCTGTTTCTGGCCATCTGTTTCAGCCTCTCTGTTTCTCGCCTTCTGTTTCAGTCCCTCTGTTTCTCGCCCTCTGCTTCAGCCCCTCCGTTTCTCGCCCACTGTTTCAGCCCCTCTGTTTTAGCCCCTCTGTTTCAGCCCCTCTGTTTCAGCCCCTCTGTTTCTCGCCCTCTTTGCCAGCCCCTCAGTTTCAGCCCCTCTGTTTCAGCCCGTCTGTTTCTCGCCCTCTGTTTCAGCCCCTCTGTTTCTCGCCCTCTTTGTCAGCCCCTCAGTTTCAGCCCCTCTGATTCAGCCCCTCTGTTTCTCGCCCTCTGTTTCAGCCCCTCTGATTCAGCCCCTCTGTTTCAGCCCCTCTGTTTCAGCCCCTCTGTTTCAGCCCCTCTGTTTCTGGCCATCTGTTTCAGCCCCTCTGTTTCTCGCCTTCTGTTTCAGTCCCTCTGTTTCTCGCCCTCTGCTTCAGCCCCTCCGTTTCTCGCCCACTGTTTCAACCCCTCTGTTTTAGCCCCTCTGTTTCAGCCCCTCTGTTTCAGCCCCTCTGTTTCTCGCCCTCTTTGCCAGCCCCTCAGTTTCAGCCCCTCTGTTTCAGCCCGTCTGTTTCTCGCCCTCTGTTTCAGCCCCTCTGTTTCTCGCCCTCTTTGTCAGCCCCTCAGTTTCAGCCCCTCTGATTCAGCCCCTCTGTTTCTCGCCCTCTGTTTCAGCCCCTCTGATTCAGCCCCTCTTTTTCAGCCCCTCTGTTTCAGCCCCTCTGATTCAGCCCCTCTGTTTCCCACCGCTCTGTTTCAGCCCCTCTGTTTCTCGCCCTCTGTTTCAGCCCCTGTGTTTCAGCCCCTCAGTTTCAGACCCTCTGTTTCAGCCCCTCTGTTTCTCACCCTCTGTTTCAGCCCCTCTGATTCAGCCCCTCTCTTTCAGCCGCTCTGATTCAGACCCTCTGTTTCAGCCCCTCTGTTTCTCGCCCTCTGTTTCAGCCCCTCAGTTTCAACCCCTCTGTTTTAGCCCCTCTGTTTCTCGCCCTCTGTTTCAGCCCCTCTGTTTAAGCCCCTCTGTTTCTGGCCCTCTGTTTCAGCCCCTCTGTTTCTCGCCCTCTGTTTCAGCCGCTCTGTTTCAGCCCCTCTGTTTCAGTCCCTCTGTTTCCCGACCTCTGCTTCTCGCCCACTGCTTCAGCCCCTCTTTTTCTCGCCCTCTGTTTTAGCCCCTTTGTTTCAGCCCCTCTGTTTCAGCCCCTCTGTTTCAGCCCCTGTGTTTCTTGCCCTCTTTGTCAGCCCCTCAGTTTCAGCCCCTCTGTTTCAGCCCCTCTGTTTCTCGCCCTCTGTTTCAGCCCCTCTGATTCAGCCCCTCTGTTTCAGCCCCTCTGTTTCAGCCCCTCTGTTTCTCGCCCTCTGTTTCAGCCCCTCTGTTTCTCGCCCTCTGTTTCAGCCCCTCTGTTTCTCGCCCTCTGTTTCAGCCCCTCTGTTTCAGCCCCTCTGTTTCAGAACCTCTGTTTCAGCCCCTCTGTTTCAGTCCCTCTGTTTCTCGCCCTCTGTTTCAGCCCCTCTGTTTCAGCCCCTCTGTTTCTCGCCCTCAGTTTCTGCCCCTCTGTTTCTCGCCCTCTGTTTCAGCCCCTCTGAATCAGCCCCTCTGATTCAGCCCCTCTGTTTCAGCCCCTCTGTTTCAAACCCTCTGTTTCAGCCCCTCTGTTTCTCGCCCTCTGTTTCAGCCACTCTGTTTCTCGCCCTCTGTTTCAGCCCCTCTGTTGATCGCCCTCTGTTTCTGCCCCTCTGATTTAGCCCCTCTGTTTCAGCCCCTCTGATTCAGCCCCTCTGATTCAGCCCCACTGTTTCAGCCCCTCTGTTTCAGCCCCTCTGTTTCTCACCTTCTGTTTCAGCCCCTCTGATGCAGCCCCTCTGATTCAGCCCCTCTGATTCAGCCCCTCTGATTCAGCCCCTCTGTTTCCCACCGCTCTGTTTCAGCCCCTCTGTTTCTCGACCTCTGTTTCAGCCCCTCTGTTTCAGCCCCTCTGTTTCAGACCCTCTGTTTCAGCCCCTCTGATTCAGCCCCTCTGTTTCAGCCGCTCTGATACAGACCCTCTGTTTAAGCCCCACTGTTTCTCGCCCTCTGTTTCAGCCCCTCTGTTTCAGCCCCTCTGTTTCAGCCCCTCTGTTTCAGCCCCTCTGTTTCTCGCCATCTGTTCAGCCCCTCTGTTTCTCGCCCTCTGTTTCAGCCCCTCTGTTTCTAGCCCTCTGTTTCAGCGCCTCTGATTCAGCCCCTCTGTTTCAGCCCCTCTGATTCAGCCCCTTTGTTTGACCCCCCTGTTTCAGCCCCTCTGTTGCAGCCCCTCTGTTTCAGCCCCTCTGTTTCTCGCCCTCTGTTTCTCACCCTCTGTTTCTCGCCATCTGTTTCAGCCCCTCTGTTTCTCGCCCTCTGTTTCAGCCCCTCTGTTTCTCGCCCTCTGTTTCAGCCCCTCTGTTACAGCCCCTCTCTTTCAGACCCTCTGTTTCAACCCCTCTGTTTCTCGCCCTCTGTTTCAGTCCCTCTGTTTCTCGCCCTCTGTTTCAGCCCCTTTGTTTCAGCCCCTCTGTTTCTCGCCCTCAGTTTCTGCCCCTCTGTTTCTCGCCCTCTGTTTCTGCCCCTCTGTTTCTTGCCCTCTGTTTCAGCCCCGCTGATTCAGCCCCTCTGTTTCAGCCCCTCTGAATCAGCCCCTCTGATTCAGCCCCTCTGTTTCAGCCCGTCTGTTTCAGCCCCTCTGTTTCTCGCCCTCTGTTTCAACCACTCTGTTTCTCGCCCTCTGTTTCAGCCCCTCTGTTTCTCGCCCTCTGTTTCTGCCCCTCTGATTCAGCCCCTCTGATTCAGCCCCTCTGATTCAGCACCTCTGTTTCTCGCCCTGTTTCAGCCCCTCTGTTTCAGCCCCTCTGTTTCTCACCCTTTTTTTTAATCCCCTCTGATGCAGCCCCTCTGATTCAGCCCCTCTGATTCAGCCCCTCTGATTCAGCCCCTCTGTTTCCCACCGCTCTGTTTCAGCCCCACTGTTTCTCGACCTCTGTTTCAGCCCCTCTGTTTCAGACCCTCTGTTTCAGTCCCTCTGTTTCAGCCGCTCTGATTCAGACCCTCTGTTTCAGCCCCACTGTTTCTCGCCCTCTGTTTCAGCCCCTCTGTTTCAGCCCCTCTGTTTCAGCCCCTCTGTTTCAACCCCTCTGTTTCTCGCCATCTGTTCAGCCCCTCTGTTTCTCGCCCTCTGTTTCAGCCCCTCTGTTTCTCGCCCTCTGTTTCAGCCCCTCTGATTCAGCCTCTCTGTTTCAGCCCCTCTGATTCAGCCCCTCTGTTTGACCCCCCTGTTTCAGCCCCTCTGTTTCAGCCCCTCTGTTTCAGCCCCTCTGTTTCTCGCCCTCTGTTTCTCACCCTCTGTTTCTCGCCATCTGTTTCAGCCCCTCTGTTTCTCGCCTTCTGTTTCAGCCCCTCTGTTTCTCGCCCTCTGCTTCAGCCCCTCTGTTTCTCGCCCTCTGTTTCAGCCCCTCTGTTTTAGCCCCTCTGTTTCAGCCCCGCTGTTTCAGCCCCTCTGTTTCTCGCCCTCTTTGTCAGCCCCTCAGTTTCAGCCCCTCTGTTTCAGCCCGTCTGTTTCTCGCCCTCTGTTTCAGCCCCTCTGATTCAGCCCCTCTGTTTCAGCCCCTCTGTTTCAGCCCCTCTGTTTCAGCCCCTCTGTTTCTCACCCTCTGTTTCAGCCCCTCTGATGCAGCCCCTCTGATTCAGCCCCTCTGTTTCCCACCGCTCTGTTTCAGCCCCTCTGTTTCTCGCCCTCTGTTCAGCACCTCTGTTTCAGCCCCTCTGTTTCAGACCATCTGTTTCAGCCCCTCTGTTTCTCGCCCTCTGTTTCAACCACTCTGTTTCTCGCCCTCTGTTTCAGCCCCTCTGTTTCTCGCCCTCTGTTTCTGCCCCTCTGATTCAGCCCCTCTGATTCAGCCCCTCTGATTCAGCACCTCTGTTTCTCGCCCTGTTTCAGCCCCTCTGTTTCAGCCCCTCTGTTTCTCACCCTTTTTTTTAATCCCCTCTGATGCAGCCCCTCTGATTCAGCCCCTCTGATTCAGCCCCTCTGATTCAGCCCCTCTGTTTCCCACCGCTCTGTTTCAGCCCCACTGTTTCTCGACCTCTGTTTCAGCCCCTCTGTTTCAGACCCTCTGTTTCAGTCCCTCTGTTTCAGCCGCTCTGATTCAGACCCTCTGTTTCAGCCCCACTGTTTCTCGCCCTCTGTTTCAGCCCCTCTGTTTCAGCCCCTCTGTTTCAGCCCCTCTGTTTCAACCCCTCTGTTTCTCGCCATCTGTTCAGCCCCTCTGTTTCTCGCCCTCTGTTTCAGCCCCTCTGTTTCTCGCCCTCTGTTTCAGCCCCTCTGATTCAGCCTCTCTGTTTCAGCCCCTCTGATTCAGCCCCTCTGTTTGACCCCCCTGTTTCAGCCCCTCTGTTTCAGCCCCTCTGTTTCAGCCCCTCTGTTTCTCGCCCTCTGTTTCTCACCCTCTGTTTCTCGCCATCTGTTTCAGCCCCTCTGTTTCTCGCCTTCTGTTTCAGCCCCTCTGTTTCTCGCCCTCTGCTTCAGCCCCTCTGTTTCTCGCCCTCTGTTTCAGCCCCTCTGTTTTAGCCCCTCTGTTTCAGCCCCGCTGTTTCAGCCCCTCTGTTTCTCGCCCTCTTTGTCAGCCCCTCAGTTTCAGCCCCTCTGTTTCAGCCCGTCTGTTTCTCGCCCTCTGTTTCAGCCCCTCTGATTCAGCCCCTCTGTTTCAGCCCCTCTGTTTCAGCCCCTCTGTTTCAGCCCCTCTGTTTCTCACCCTCTGTTTCAGCCCCTCTGATGCAGCCCCTCTGATTCAGCCCCTCTGTTTACCACCGCTCTGTTTCAGCCCCTCTGTTTCTCGCCCTCTGTTCAGCACCTCTGTTTCAGCCCCTCTGTTTCAGACCATCTGTTTCAGCCCCTCTGTTCCTCGCCCTCTGTTTCAGCCACTCTGATTCAGACCCTCTGTTTCAGCCACTCTGATTCAGACCCTCTGTTTCAGACACTCTGATTCAGACCCTCTGTTTCAGCCCCTCAGTTTCAGCCCCTCTGTTTCAGCCCCTCTGTTTCTCGCCCTCTGTTTCAGCTCCTCTGTTTCAGCCCCTCTGTTTCTCGCCCTCTGTTTCAGCCCCTCTGTTTCTCGCCCTCTGTTTCAGCCGCTCTGTTTCAGCCCCTCTGTTTCAGCCCCTCTTATTCAGCCCCTCTGTTTCCCACCCCTCTGTTTCAGCCCCTCTGTTTCTCGCCCTCTGTTTTAGCTCCTCTGTTTCAGCCCCTCTGTTTAAGACCCTCTGTTTCAGCCCCTCTGTTTCTCGCCCTCTGTTTCAGCCCCTCTGTTTCTCGCCCTCTGTTTCAGCCCCTCTGATTCAGCCCCGCTGTTTCAGCCCCTCTCATTCAGCCCCTCTGTTTCAGCCTCTCTGTTTCAGCCCCTCTGTTTCTCGCCCTCTGTTTCAGCCCCTCTGATTCAGCCCCGCTGTTTCAGCCCCTCTCATTCAGCCCCTCTCTTTCAGCATCTCTGTTTCAGCCCCTCTGATTCAGCCCCTCTGTTTCAGCCCCTCTGTTTCAGCCCCTCTGTTTCAGCCCCTCTGTTTCTCACCCTCTGTTTCAGCCCCACTCATTCTCGCCCTCTGTTTCAGCCACTCTGTTTCTCGCACTCTGTTTCAGCCCCTCTGTTTCTCGCCCTCTGTTTCTGCCCCTCTGATTCAGCCCCTCTGTTTCAGCCCCTCTGATTCAGCCCCTCTGATTCAGCCCCTCTGTTTCTCGCCCTCTGTTTCAGTCCCTCTGTTTCAGCCCCTCAGTTTCTGCCCCTCTGTTTCTCGCCCTCTGTTTCAGCCCCTCTGATGCAGCCCCTCTGATTCAGCCCCTCTGATTCAGCCCCTCTGATTCAGCCCCTCTGTTTCCCACCGCTCTGTTTCAGCCCCTCTGTTTCTCGACCTCTGTTTCAGCCCCTCTGTTTCAGCCCCTCTGTTTCAGACCCTCTGTTTCAGCCCCTCTCTTTCTCGCCCTCTGTTTCAGCCCCTCTGATTCAGCCCCTCTGTTTCAGCCGCTCTGATTCAGACCCTCTGTTTCAGCCCCACTGTTTCTCGCCCTCTGTTTCAGCCCCTCTGTTTCAGCCCCTCTGTTTCAGCCCCTCTGTTTCAGCCCCTCTGTTTCTCGCCATCTGTTCAGCCCCTCTGTTTCTCGCCCTCTGTTACAGCCCCTCTGTTTCTCGCCCTCTGTTTCAGCCCCTCTGATTCAGCCTCTGTGTTTCAGCCCCTCTGATTCAGCCCCTCTGTTTGACCCCCCTGTTTCAGCCCCTCTGTTTCAGCCCCTCTGTTTCAGCCCCTCTGTTTCTCGCCCTGTGTTTCTCACCCTCTGTTTCTGGCCATCTGTTTCAGCCTCTCTGTTTCTCGCCTTCTGTTTCAGTCCCTCTGTTTCTCGCCCTCTGCTTCAGCCCCTCCGTTTCTCGCCCACTGTTTCAGCCCCTCTGTTTTAGCCCCTCTGATTCAGCCCCTCTGTTTCAGCCCCTCTGTTTCTCGCCCTCTTTGCCAGCCCCTCAGTTTCAGCCCCTCTGTTTCAGCCCGTCTGTTTCTCGCCCTCTGTTTCAGCCCCTCTGTTTCTCGCCCTCTTTGTCAGCCCCTCAGTTTCAGCCCCTCTGATTCAGCCCCTCTGTTTCTCGCCCTCTGTTTCAGCCCCTCTGATTCAGCCCCTCTGTTTCAGCCCCTCTGTTTCAGCCCCTCTGTTTCAGCCCCTCTGTTTCTGGCCATCTGTTTCAGCCCCTCTGTTTCTCGCCTTCTGTTTCAGTCCCTCTGTTTCTCGCCCTCTGCTTCAGCCCCTCCGTTTCTCGCCCACTGTTTCAGCCCCTCTGTTTTAGCCCCTCTGTTTCAGCCCCTCTGTTTCAGCCCCTCTGTTTCTCGCCCTCTTTGCCAGCCCCTCAGTTTCAGCCCCTCTGTTTCAGCCCGTCTGTTTCTCGCCCTCTGTTTCAGCCCCTCTGTTTCTCGCCCTCTTTGTCAGCCCCTCAGTTTCAGCCCCTCTGATTCAGCCCCTCTGTTTCTCGCCCTCTGTTTCAGCCCCTCTGATTCAGCCCCTCTTTTTCAGCCCCTCTGTTTCAGCCCCTCTGATTCAGCCCCTCTGTTTCCCACCGCTCTGTTTCAGCCCCTCTGTTTCTCGCCCTCTGTTTCAGCCCCTGTGTTTCAGCCCCTCAGTTTCAGACCCTCTGTTTCAGCCCCTCTGTTTCTCACCCTCTGTTTCAGCCCCTCTGATTCAGCCCCTCTCTTTCAGCCGCTCTGATTCAGACCCTCTGTTTCAGCCCCTCTGTTTCTCGCCCTCTGTTTCAGCCCCTCAGTTTCAACCCCTCTGTTTTAGCCCCTCTGTTTCTCGCCCTCTGTTTCAGCCCCTCTGTTTCAGCCCCTCTGTTTCTGGCCCTCTGTTTCAGCCCCTCTGTTTCTCGCCCTCTGTTTCAGCCGCTCTGTTTCAGCCCCTCTGTTTCAGTCCCTATGTTTCCCGACCTCTGCTTCTCGCCCACTGCTTCAGCCCCTCTTTTTCTCGCCCTCTGTTTTAGCCCCTTTGTTTCAGCCCCTCTGTTTCAGCCCCTCTGTTTCAGCCCCTGTGTTTCTCGCCCTCTTTGTCAGCCCCTCAGTTTCAGCCCCTCTGTTTCAGCCCCTCTGTTTCTCGCCCTCTGTTTCAGCCCCTCTGATTCAGCCCCTCTGTTTCAGCCCCTCTGTTTCAGCCCCTCTGTTTCAGCCCCTCTGTTTCTCGCCCTCTGTTTCAGCCCCTCTGTTTCTCGCCCTCTGTTTCAGCCCCTCTGTTTCTCGCCCTCTGTTTCAGCCCCTCTGTTTCAGCCCCTCTGTTTCAGAACCTCTGTTTCAGCCCCTCTGTTTCAGTCCCTCTGTTTCTCGCCCTCTGTTTCAGCCCCTCTGTTTCAGCCCCTCTGTTTCTCGCCCTCAGTTTCTGCCCCTCTGTTTCTCGCCCTCTGTTTCAGCCCCTCTGAATCAGCCCCTCTGATTCAGCCCCTCTGTTTCAGCCCCTCTGTTTCAAACCCTCTGTTTCAGCCCCTCTGTTTCTCGCCCTCTGTTTCAGCCACTCTGTTTCTCGCCCTCTGTTTCAGCCCCTCTGTTGATCGCCCTCTGTTTCTGCCCCTCTGATTCAGCCCCTCTGTTTCAGCCCCTCTGATTCAGCCCCTCTGATTCAGCCCCTCTGTTTAAGACCCTCTGTTTCAGCCCCTCTGTTTCTCGCCCTCTGTTTCAGCCCCTCTGTTTCTCGCCCTCTGTTTCAGCCCCTCTGATTCAGCCCCTCTGTTTCAGCCACTCTGTTTCAGCCACTCTGTTTCCCGCCCTGTGTTTCAGCCCCTCTGTTTCTCGCCCTCTGTTTCAGCCACTACGTTTTAGCCCCTCTGATTCAGCCCCTCTGATTCAGCCCCTCTGATTCAGCCCCTCTGTTTCTCGCCCTCTGTTTCAGCCCCTCTGTTTCAGCCCTTCTCTTTCAGCCCCTCTGTTTCAGCCCCTCCGTTTCTCGCCCTCTGTTTCAGCCCCTCTGTTTCTCGCCCTCTGTTTCAGCCCCTCTGTTTCAGCCCCTCTGTTTCAGGCCCTCTGTTTCTCTCCCTCTGTTTCAGCCCCTCTGTTTCTCGCCCTCTGTTTCAGCACCTCTGTTTGTCGCCCTCTGTTTCAGCCCCTCTGTTTCGCGCTCTCTGTTTCAGCCCCTCTGTTTCAGCCCCTCTGTTTCTCGCCCTTTGTTTCTGCCCCTCTGTTCCTCGCCCTCTGTATCAGCCCCTCTGTTTCTCGCCCTCTGTTTCAGCCCCGCTGATTCAGACCCTCTGTTTCAGCCCCTCTGAATCAGCCCCTCTGATTCAGCCCCTCTGTTTCAGCCCCTCTGTTTCAGCCCCTCTGTTTCAGACCCTTTCTTTCTCACGCTCTGTTTAGCCCCTCTGTTTCTCACCCTCTGTTTCTCACCGTCTGTTTCAGCCCCTCTGTTTCTCGCCCTCTGTTTCAGCCCCTCTGTTTCTCGCCCTCTGTTTCAGCCCCTCTGATTCAGCCCCTCTATTTCTCGCCCTCTGTTTCAGCCCCTCTGTTTCTCGCCCTCTGTTTCAGCCCCTCTGTTTCTCGCCCACTGTTTCAGCCCCTCTGTTTCTCGCCCTCACTTTCTGCCCCTCTGTTTCTCGACCTCTGTTTCAGCCACTCTGTTTCTCGCCCTCTGTTTCAGCCCCGCTGATTCAGCCCCTCTGTTTAAGCCAATCTGAATCAGCCCCTCTGTTTCAGCCCCTCTGTTTCAGCCCCTCTGTTTCTCGCCCTCTGTTTCAGCCCCTCTGTTTCTCGCCCTCTGTTTCCGCCCCTCTGATTCAGCCCCTCTGTTTCAGCCCCTCTGATTCACCCCCTCTGATTCAGCCCCTCTGTTTCTCGCCGTCTGTTTCAGCCCCTCTGTTTCAGCCCCTCTGTTTCAGCCCCTCTGTTTCTCACCCTCTGTTTCAGCCCCTCTGATTCAGCCCCTCTGATTCAGCCCCTCTTATTCAGCCCCTCTTATTCAGCCCCTCTGTTTCCCACCCCTCTGTTTCAGCCCGTCTGTTTCTCCCCCTCTGTTTCAGCCTGTCTGTTTCTCGCCCTCTGTATCAGCCCCTCTGTTTCTCGCCCTCTGTTTCAGCCCCGCTGATTCAGCCCCTCTGTTTCAGCCCCTCTGAATCAGCCCCTCTGATTCAGCCCATCTGTTTCAGCCCCTCTGTTTCAGCCCCTCTGTTTCAGACCCTTTCTTTCTCGCGCTCTGTTTCAGCCCCTCTGTTTCTCACCCTCGGTTTCTAGCCCTCTGTTTCAGCCCCTCTGTTTCTCGCCCTCTGCTTCAGCCCCTCTATTTCAGCCCCTCTGTTTCAGCCCCTCTGTTTCAGCCCCTCTGTTTCTCGCCCTCTGTTTCAGCCCCTCTGTTTCTCGCCCTCTGTTTCAGCCCCTCTGTTTCAGCCACTCTGTTTCTCGCCCTCACTTTCTGCACCTCTGTTTCTCGCCCTCTGTTTCAGCCCCTCTGTTTCTCGCCCTCTGTTTCAGCCCCGCTGATTCAGCCCCTCTGTTTAAGCCCACCTGAATCAGCCCCTCTGTTTCAGCCCCTCTGTTTCAGCCCCTCTGTTTCTCGCCCTCTGTTTCAGCCACTCTGTTTCTCGCCCTCTGTTTCAGCCCCTCTGTTTCTCGCCCTCTGTATCCGCCCCTCTGATTCAGCCCCTCTGTTTCAGCCCCTCTGTTTCTCGCCCTCTGTTTCAGCCCCTCTGTTTCAGCCCCTCTGTTTCAGCCCCTCTGTTTCTCACCCTCTGTTTCAGCCCCTCTGATTCAGCCACTCTGGTTCAGCCCCTCTTATTCAGCCCCTCTTATTCAGCCCCTCTGTTTCCCACCCCTCTGTATCAGCCTGTCTGTTTCTCGCCCTCTGTTCCAGCCCCTCTGTTTCTCGCCCTCTGTTTCAGCTCCTCTGTTTCAGCCCCTCTGTTTCAGACCGTCTGTTTAAGCCCCTCTGTTTCTCGTCCTCTGTTTCAGCCCCTCTGTTTCTCGCCCTCTGTTTCAGCCCCTCTGATTCAGCCCCTCTGTTTCAGCCCCTCTGATTCAGCCCCTCTGTTTCAGCCCCTCTGTTTCAGCCCCTCTGTTTCTCGCACTCTGTTTCTCACCCTTTGTTTCCCGCCCTCTGTTTCAGCCCCTCTGTTTCTCGCCCTCTCTTTCAGCCCCTCTGTTTCTCGCCCTCTGCTTCAGCCCCTCTGTTTCTCGCCCTCTGTCTCAGCCCCTCAGTTTTAGCCCATCTGTTTCTGCCCCTCTATTTCAGCCCCTCTGTTTCAGCCCCTCTGTTTCTCGCCCTCTTTGTCAGCCCGTCATTTTCAGCCCCTCTGTTTCAGCCCCTCTGTTTCTCGCCCTCTGTTTCAGCCCCTCCGATTCAGCACCTCTGTTTCAGCCCCTCGGTTTCAGCCCCTCTGTTTCAGCACCTCTGTTTCCGCACCTCTGTTTCTCACCCTCTGCTTCTCGCCCTCTGATTCAGCCCCTCTGTTACTCGCCCTCTGTTTCAGCCCCTCTGTTTCTCGCCCTCTGTTTCAGCCCCTCTGTTTCTCGCCCTCTGTTTCTGCCCCTCTGTTTCAGCCCCTCTGTTTCTCGCACTCTGTTTCTCGCACTCTGTTTCTGCCCCTCTGTTTCCCGCCCTCTGTTTCTGCCACTCCGTTTCAGCCCCTCTGATTCAGCCCCTCTGATTCAGCCCCTCTGTTTCTCGCCCTCTGTTTCAGCCCCTCTGTTTCAGCCCTTCTGTTTCAGCCCTTCTGTTTAAGCCCCTCTGTTTCTCGCCCTCTGTTTCAGCCCCTCTGTTTCCCGCCCTCTGTATCAGCCACTCTGTTTCTCGCCCTCTGTTTCAGCCCCTCTGCTTCTCGCCCTCTGTTTCTGCCCCTCTGTTCCCTGCCCTCTGTTTCTTCCACTCCGTTTCAGCCCCTCTGATTCAGCCCCTCTGATTCAGCCCCTCTGTTTCTCGCCCTCTGTTTCAGCCCCTCTGTTTCAGCCACTCTGTTTCAGCCCCTCTGTTTCAGCCCCTCTATTTCTCGCCCTCTGTTTCAGCCCCTCTGTTTCTCGCCCTCTGTTTCAGCTCCTCTGCTTCTCGCCCTCTGTTTCAGCCCCACTGATTTAACCCTTCTGTTTCAGCCCCTCTGTTTCTCGCCCTCTGTTTCAGCTCCTCTGTTTCGCGCTCTCTGTTTCAGCCCCTCTGTTTCAGCCCCTCTGTTTCTCGCCCTCTGTTTCAGCCACGACGTTTTAGCCCCTCTGATTCAGCCCCTCTGATTCAGCCCCTCTGATTCAGCCCCTCTGTTTCTCGCCCTCTGTTTCAGCCCCTCTGTTTCAGCCCTTCTGTTTCAGCCCCTCTGTTTCAGCCCCTCCGTTTCTCGCCCTCTGTTTCAGCCCCTCTGTTTCAGCCCCTCTGTTTCAGCCCCTCTATTTCTCGCCCTCTGTTTCAGCCCCTCTGTTTTTCGCCCTCTGTTTCAGCCCCTCTGTTTCTCGCCCTCTGTTTCAGCCCCTCTGTTTGTCGCCCTCTGTTTCAGCCCCTCTGTTTCGCACTCTCTGTTTCAGCCCCTCTGTTTCTCGCCCTTTGTTTCTGCCCCTCTGTTTCTCGCCCTCTGTATCAGCCCCTCTGTTTCTCGCCCTCTGTTTCAGCCCCGCTGATTCAGCCCCTCTGTTTCAGCCCCTCTGAATCAGCCCCTCTGATTCAGCCCCTCTGTTTCAGCCCCTCTGTTTCAGCCCCTCTGTTTCAGACCCTTTCTTTCTCGCGCTCTGTTTAGCCCCTCTGTTTCTCATCCTCTGTTTCTCACCCTCTGTTTCAGCCCCTCTGTTTCTCGCCCTCTGTTTCAGGCCCTCTGTTTCTCGCCCTCTGTTTCATCCCCTCTGATTCAGCCCCTCTATTTCTCGCCCTCTGTTTCAGCCCCTCTGTTTCTCGCCCTCTGTTTCAGCCCCTCTGTTTCTCACCCTCTGTTTCAGCCCCTCTGTTTCTCGCCCTCACTTTCTGCCCCTCTGTTTCTCGCCCTCTGTTTCAGCCCCTCTGTTTCTCGCCCTCTGTTTCCGCCCCTCTGATTCAGCCCCTCTGTTTCAGCCACTCTGATTCAGCCCCTCTGATTCAGCCCCTCTGTTTCTCGCCCTCTGTTTCAGCCCCTCTGTTTCAGCCCCTCTGTTTCAGCCCCTCTGTTTCTCACCCTCTGTTTCAGCCCCTCTGATTCAGCCCCTCTGATTCAGCCCCTCTTATTTAGCCCCTCTTATTCAGCCCCTCTGTTTCCCACCCCTCTGTTTCAGCCCGTCTGTTTCTCGCCCTCTGTTTCAGCCCCTCTGTTTCTCGCCCTCTGAATCAGCCCCTCTGTTTCTCGCCCTCTGTTTCAGCCCCGCTGATTCAGCCCCTCTGTTTCAGCCCCTCTGAATCAGCCCCTCTGATTCAGCCCCTCTGTTTCAGCCGCTCTGTTTCAGACCCTTTCTTTCTCGCGCTCTGTTTCAGCCCCTCTGTTTCTCACCCTCTGTTTCTCACCCTCTGTTTCAGCCCCTCTGTTTCTCGCCCTCTGTTTCAGCCCCTCTGTTTCTCGCCCTCTTTTCAGCCCCTCTGATTCAGCCCCTCTATTTCTCGCCCTCTGTTTCTCGCCCTCTGTTTCAGCCCCTCTGTTTCAGCCCTTCTTTGTCAGCCCCTCTGTTTCTCGCCCTCTGTTTCAGCCCCTCTGTTTCTCTCCCCCTTTTTCAGCCCCTCTGTTTCTCGCCCTCTGTTTCAGCCCCTCTGTTTCAGTCCCTCTGTTTCTCGCCCTCTGTTTCTCGACCTCTGTTTCAGCCCCTCTGTTTGTCGCCCTCTGTATCAGCCCCTCTGTTTCAGCCCCTCTGTTTCAGACCCTGTTTCTCGCCCTCTGTTTCTCACCCTCTGTTTCAGCCCCTCTCTTTCTCGCCCTCTGTTTCAGCCACTATGTTTTAGCCCCTCTGATTCAGCCCCTCTGATTCAGCCCCTCTGTTTCTCGCCCTCTGTTTCAGCCCCTCTGTTTCAGCCCTTCTGTTTCAGCCCCTCTGTTTCAGCACCTCCGTTTCTCGCCCTCTGTTTCAGTCCCTCTGTTTCTCGCCCTCTGTTACAGCCCCTCTGTTTCAGCCCCTCTGTTTCAGCCCCTCTGTTTCTCTCCCTCTGTTTCAGCCCCTCTGTTTCTCGCCCTTTGTTTCAGCCCCTCTGTTTGTCGCCCTCTGTTTCAGCCCCTCTGTTTCAGCCCCACTGTTTCTCGCCCTCTGTTTCAGCCCCTCTGTTTGTCGCCCTCTGTTTCAGCCCCTCTGTTTGTCGCCCTCTGTTTCAGCCCCTCTGTTTCAGCCCCTCTGTTTCTCGCCCTTTGTTTCTGCCCCTCTGTTTCTCGCCCTCTGTATCAGCCCCTCTGTTTCTCGCCCTCTGTTTCAGCCCCGCTGATTCAGCCCCTCTGTTTCAGCCCCTCTGAATCAGCCCCTCTGATTCAGCCCCTCTGTTTCAGCCCCTCTGTTTCAGACCCTTTCTTTCTCGCGCTCTGTTTCAGCCCCTCTGTTTCTCACCCTCTGTTTCTCACGCTCTGTTTCAGCCCCTCTGTTTCTCGCCCTCTGTTTCAGCCCCTCTGTTTCTCGCCCTCTGTTTCAGCCCCTCTGTTTCAGCCCCTCTATTTCTCGCCCTCTGTTTCAGCACCTCTGTTTCTCTCCCCCTGTTTCAGCCCCTCTGTTTCTTGCCCTCGGTTTCAGCCCCTCTGTTTCTCGCCCTCTGCTTCAGCCCCTCTGTTTCAGCCACTCTGTTTCAGTCCCTCTGTTTCTCGCCCTCTGTTTCTCGACCTCTGTTTCAGCCCCTCTGTTTGTCGCCCTCTGTATCAGCCCCTCTGTTTCAGCCCCTCTGTTTCAGCCCCTCTGTTTCTCGCCCTCTGTTTCTCGCCCTCTGTTTCAGCCCCTCTGTTTCTCGCCCTCTGTTTCAGCCACTACGTTTCAGCCCCTCTGTTTGTCGCCCTCTGTTTCAGCCCCTCTGTTTTAGCCCCTCTGTTTCTCGCCCGTTGTTTCTGCCCCTCTGTTTCTCGCCCTCTGTATCAGCCCCTCTGTTTCTCGCCCTCTGTTTCAGCCCCGCTGATTCAGACCCTCTGTTTCAGCCCCTCTGAATCAGCCTCTCTGATTCAGCCCCTCTGTTTCAGCCCCTCTGTTTCAGCCCCTCTGTTTCAGACCCTTTCTTTCTCGCGCTCTGTTTCAGCCCCTCTGTTTCTCACCCTCTGTTTCTCACGCTCTGTTTCCGCCCCTCTGTTTCTCGCCCTCTGTTTCAGCCCCTCTGTTTCTCGCCCTCTGTTTCAGCCCCTCTGTTTCAGCCCCTCTATTTCTCGCCCTCTGTTTCAGCACCTCTGTTTCTCTCCCCCTGTTTCAGCCCCTCTGTTTCTTGCCCTCTGTTTCAGCCCCTCTGTTTCTCGCCCTCTGCTTCAGCCCCTCTGTTTCAGCCACTCTGTTTCAGTCCCTCTGTTTCTCGCCCTCTGTTTCTCGACCTCTGTTTCAGCCCCTCTGTTTGTCGCCCTCTGTATCAGCCCCTCTGTTTCAGCCCCTCTGTTTCAGCCCCTCTGTTTCTCGCCCTCTGTTTCTCGCCCTCTGTTTCAGCCCCTCTGTTTCTCGCCCTCTGTTTCAGCCACTACGTTTCAGCCCCTCTGATTCAGCCCCTCTGATTCAGCCCCTCTGTTTCTCGCCCTCTGTTTCAGCCCCTCTGTTTCAGCCCTTCTGTTTCAGCCCCTCTGTTTCAGCCCCTCTGTTTCTCGCCCTCTGTTTCAGCCCCTCTGTTTCTCGCCCTCTATTTCAGCCCCTCTGTTTCAGCCCCTCTGTTTCTCTCCCTCTGTTTCAGCCCCTCTGTTTCTCGCCCTCTGTTTCAGCCCCTCTGTTTCTCGCCCTCTGTTTCAGCCCCTCTGATTTAGCCCCTCTGGTTCAGTCCCACTGTTTCAGCCCTTCTGATTCTCGCCCTCTGTTTCAGCCCTTCTGTGTCAGCCCCTCTGTTTCTTGCCCTCTGTTTCAACCCTCTGTTTCACTCCCTCTGTTTCAGCCCCTCTGTTTCAGCCCCTCTGTTTCAGTCCCTTTGTTTCTCGCCCTCTGTTTCTCGCACTCTGTTTCAGCCCCTCTTTTTCTCGCCCTCTGTTTCAGCCCCTCTGTTTCAGCCCCTCTGTTTCTCGTCGTATGTTTCAGCCCCTCTGTTTCTCGCCCTCTGTTTCAGCCCCTCTGTTTCTCGCCCTCTGTTTTAGCCCCTCTGTTTCAGCCCCTCTGTTTCAGCCCCTCTGTTTCTCGCCCTCTGTTTCAGCCCCTCTGTTTCTCGGCCTCTTTGTCAGCCTGTCATTTTCATCCCCTCTGTTTCTGCCCCTCTGTTTCTCGCCCTCTGTTTTAGCCCCTCTGTTTCAGCCCCTCTGTTTCATCCCCTCTGTTTCAGACCCTCTGTTTCAGCCCCTCTGTTTCTCACCCTCTGTTTCAGTCCCTCTGTTTCTCGCCCTCAGTTTCAGCCCCTCTGTTTCTCGCCCTCTGTTTCAGATGATCTGTTTCTCGCCCACTGTTTCAGCACCTCTGATTCAGCCCCTCTGTTTCTCACCCTCTGTTTCAGCCACTCTGTTTCTCGCACTCTGTTTCAGCCCCTCTGTTCTCGCCCTCTGTTTCAGCACCTCTGATTCAGCCCCTCTGTTTCTCGCCCTCTGTTTCAGCCCCTCTGTTTCTCGCCCTCTGTTTCAGCCCCTCAGTTTCAGCCCCTCTGTTTCAGCCCCTCTGTTTCAGCCCCTCTGTTTCTCACCCTCTGTTTCAGCCCCTCTGTTACTCGCCCTCTGTTTCAGCCCCTCTGTTTCTCGCCCTCTGTTTCAGACCATCTGTTTCTCGCCCTCTGTTTCAGCCCCTCTGTTTTTACCCCTCTGTTTCAGCCCCTCTGTTTCTCGCCCTCTGTTTCAGCCCCTCTGTTTCAGCCCCTCTGTCTCAGTCCCTCTGTTTCTCGAACTCTGTTTCTCGCCCTCTGTTTCAGCCCCTCTATTTCTCGCCCTCTGTTTCAGCCCATCTGTTTCTCGCCCTCTGTTTCAGCCCCTCTGTTTCAGCACCTCTGTTTCAGCCCCTCTGTTTCAGCCCCTCTGTTTCTCGCCCTCTGTTTCAGCCCCACTGTTTCTCGTCCTCTCTTTCAGCCCCTCTGTTTCTCGCCCTCTGTTTCAGCCCCTCTGTTTCAGCCCCTCTGTTTCAGCCCCTCTGTTTCAGCCCCTCTGTTTCTCGCCCTCTGTTCAGTGCCTCTGTTTCTCGCCCTCTGTTTCAGCCCCTCTCTTTCTCGCCCTCTGTTTCAGCCCCTCTGTTTCTCGCCCTCTGTTTCAGCCCCTCTGTTTCAGCCCCTCTGTCTCAGTCCCTCTGTTTCTCGACCTCTGTTTCTCGCCCTCTGTTACAGCCCCTCTGTTTCTCCCCCACTGTTTCAGCCCATCTGTTTCTCGCCCTGTGTTTCAGCCCCTCTGTTTCATCACCTCTGTTTCAGCCCCTCTGTTTCAGCCCCTCTGTTTCTCGCCCTCTGTTTCAGCCCCACTGTTTCTCGCCCTCTGTTTCAGCCCCTCTGTTTCTCGCCCTCTGTTTCAGCCCCTCTGTTTCAGCCCCTCTGTTTCTCGCTCTCTGTTTCAGCCGATCTGTTTCTCGCCCTCTCTTTCAGCCCCTCTGTTTCAGCACCTCTGTTTCAGCCCCTCTGTTTCAGCCCCTCTGTTTCAGCCCCTCTGTTTCTCGCCCTCTGTTTCAGCCCCTCTGTTTCTCTCCCCCTTTTTCAGCCCCTCTGTTTCTCGCCCTCTGTTTCAGCCCCTCTGTTTCAGTCCCTCTGTTTCTCGCCCTCTGTTTCTCGACCTCTGTTTCAGCCCCTCTGTTTGTCGCCCTCTGTATCAGCCCCTCTGTTTCAGCCCCTCTGTTTCAGACCCTGTTTCTCGCCCTCTGTTTCTCACCCTCTGTTTCAGCCCCTCTCTTTCTCGCCCTCTGTTTCAGCCACTATGTTTTAGCCCCTCTGATTCAGCCCCTCTGATTCAGCCCCTCTGTTTCTCGCCCTCTGTTTCAGCCCCTCTGTTTCAGCCCTTCTGTTTCAGCCCCTCTGTTTCAGCACCTCCGTTTCTCGCCCTCTGTTTCAGTCCCTCTGTTTCTCGCCCTCTGTTACAGCCCCTCTGTTTCAGCCCCTCTGTTTCAGCCCCTCTGTTTCTCTCCCTCTGTTTCAGCCCCTCTGTTTCTCGCCCTTTGTTTCAGCCCCTCTGTTTGTCGCCCTCTGTTTCTGCCCCTCTGTTTCAGCCCCACTGTTTCTCGCCCTCTGTTTCAGCCCCTCTGTTTGTCGCCCTCTGTTTCAGCCCCTCTGTTTGTCGCCCTCTGTTTCAGCCCCTCTGTTTCAGCCCCTCTGTTTCTCGCCCTTTGTTTCTGCCCCTCTGTTTCTCGCCCTCTGTATCAGCCCCTCTGTTTCTCGCCCTCTGTTTCAGCCCCGCTGATTCAGCCCCTCTGTTTCAGCCCCTCTGAATCAGCCCCTCTGATTCAGCCCCTCTGTTTCAGCCCCTCTGTTTCAGCCCCTCTGTTTCAGACCCTTTCTTTCTCGCGCTCTGTTTCAGCCCCTCTGTTTCTCACCCTCTGTTTCTCACGCTCTGTTTCAGCCCCTCTGTTTCTCGCCCTCTGTTTCAGCCCCTCTGTTTCTCGCCCTCTGTTTCAGCCCCTCTGTTTCAGCCCCTCTATTTCTCGCCCTCTGTTTCAGCACCTCTGTTTCTCTCCCCCTGTTTCAGCCCCTCTGTTTCTTGCCCTCTGTTTCAGCCCCTCTGTTTCTCGCCCTCTGCTTCAGCCCCTCTGTTTCAGCCACTCTGTTTCAGTCCCTCTGTTTCTCGCCCTCTGTTTCTCGACCTCTGTTTCAGCCCCTCTGTTTGTCGCCCTCTGTATCAGCCCCTCTGTTTCAGCCCCTCTGTTTCAGCCCCTCTGTTTCTCGCCCTCTGTTTCTCGCCCTCTGTTTCAGCCCCTCTGTTTCTCGCCCTCTGTTTCAGCCACTACGTTTCAGCCCCTCTGTTTGTCGCCCTCTGTTTCAGCCCCTCTGTTTTAGCCCCTCTGTTTCTCGCCCGTTGTTTCTGCCCCTCTGTTTCTCGCCCTCTGTATCAGCCCCTCTGTTTCTCGCCCTCTGTTTCAGCCCCGCTGATTCAGACCCTCTGTTTCAGCCCCTCTGAATCAGCCCCTCTGATTCAGCCCCTCTGTTTCAGCCCCTCTGTTTCAGCCCCTCTGTTTCAGACCCTTTCTTTCTCGCGCTCTGTTTCAGCCCCTCTGTTTCTCACCCTCTGTTTCTCACGCTCTGTTTCCGCCCCTCTGTTTCTCGCCCTCTGTTTCAGCCCCTCTGTTTCTCGCCCTCTGTTTCAGCCCCTCTGTTTCAGCCCCTCTATTTCTCGCCCTCTGTTTCAGCACCTCTGTTTCTCTCCCCCTGTTTCAGCCCCTCTGTTTCTTGCCCTCTGTTTCAGCCCCTCTGTTTCTCGCCCTCTGCTTCAGCCCCTCTGTTTCAGCCACTCTGTTTCAGTCCCTCTGTTTCTCGCCCTCTGTTTCTCGACCTCTGTTTCAGCCCCTCTGTTTGTCGCCCTCTGTATCAGCCCCTCTGTTTCAGCCCCTCTGTTTCAGCCCCTCTGTTTCTCGCCCTCTGTTTCTCGCCCTCTGTTTCAGCCCCTCTGTTTCTCGCCCTCTGTTTCAGCCACTACGTTTTAGCCCCTCTGATTCAGCCCCTCTGATTCAGCCCCTCTGTTTCTCGCCCTCTGTTTCAGCCCCTCTGTTTCAGCCCTTCTGTTTCAGCCCCTCTGTTTCAGCCCCTCTGTTTCTCGCCCTCTGTTTCAGCCCCTCTGTTTCTCGCCCTCTATTTCAGCCCCTCTGTTTCAGCCCCTCTGTTTCTCTCCCTCTGTTTCAGCCCCTCTGTTTCTCGCCCTCTGTTTCAGCCCCTCTGTTTCTCGCCCTCTGTTTCACCCCCTCTGATTTAGCCCCTCTGGTTCAGTCCCACTGTTTCAGCCCTTCTGATTCTCGCCCTCTGTTTCAGCCCTTCTGTGTCAGCCCCTCTGTTTCTTGCCCTCTGTTTCAACCCTCTGTTTCACTCCCTCTGTTTCAGCCCCTCTGTTTCAGCCCCTCTGTTTCAGTCCCTTTGTTTCTCGCCCTCTGTTTCTCGCACTCTGTTTCAGCCCCTCTTTTTCTCGCCCTCTGTTTCAGCCCCTCTGTTTCAGCCCCTCTGTTTCTCGTCGTATGTTTCAGCCCCTCTGTTTCTCGCCCTCTGTTTCAGCCCCTCTGTTTCTCGCCCTCTGTTTTAGCCCCTCTGTTTCAGCCCCTCTGTTTCAGCCCCTCTGTTTCTCGCCCTCTGTTTCAGCCCCTCTGTTTCTCGGCCTCTTTGTCAGCCTGTCATTTTCATCCCCTCTGTTTCTGCCCCTCTGTTTCTCGCCCTCTGTTTTAGCCCCTCTGTTTCAGCCCCTCTGTTTCATCCCCTCTGTTTCAGACCCTCTGTTTCAGCCCCTCTGTTTCTCACCCACTGTTTCAGTCCCTCTGTTTCTCGCCCTCAGTTTCAGCCCCTCTGTTTCTCGCCCTCTGTTTCAGATGATCTGTTTCTCGCCCACTGTTTCAGCACCTCTGATTCAGCCCCTCTGTTTCTCACCCTCTGTTTCAGCCACTCTGTTTCTCGCACTCTGTTTCAGCCCCTCTGTTCTCGCCCTCTGTTTCAGCACCTCTGATTCAGCCCCTCTGTTTCTCGCCCTCTGTTTCAGCCCCTCTGTTTCTCGCCCTCTGTTTCAGCCCCTCAGTTTCAGCCCCTCTGTTTCAGCCCCTCTGTTTCAGCCCCTCTGTTTCTCACCCTCTGTTTCAGCCCCTCTGTTACTCGCCCTCTGTTTCAGCCCCTCTGTTTCTCGCCCTCTGTTTCAGACCATCTGTTTCTCGCCCTCTGTTTCAGCCCCTCTGTTTTTACCCCTCTGTTTCAGCCCCTCTGTTTCTCGCCCTCTGTTTCAGCCCCTCTGTTTCAGCCCCTCTGTCTCAGTCCCTCTGTTTCTCGAACTCTGTTTCTCGCCCTCTGTTTCAGCCCCTCTATTTCTCGCCCTCTGTTTCAGCCCATCTGTTTCTCGCCCTCTGTTTCAGCCCCTCTGTTTCAGCACCTCTGTTTCAGCCCCTCTGTTTCAGCCCCTCTGTTTCTCGCCCTCTGTTTCAGCCCCACTGTTTCTCGTCCTCTCTTTCAGCCCCTCTGTTTCTCGCCCTCTGTTTCAGCCCCTCTGTTTCAGCCCCTCTGTTTCAGCCCCTCTGTTTCAGCCCCTCTGTTTCTCGCCCTCTGTTCAGTGCCTCTGTTTCTCGCCCTCTGTTTCAGCCCCTCTCTTTCTCGCCCTCTGTTTCAGCCCCTCTGTTTCTCGCCCTCTGTTTCAGCCCCTCTGTTTCAGCCCCTCTGTCTCAGTCCCTCTGTTTCTCGACCTCTGTTTCTCGCCCTCTGTTACAGCCCCTCTGTTTCTCCCCCACTGTTTCAGCCCATCTGTTTCTCGCCCTGTGTTTCAGCCCCTCTGTTTCATCACCTCTGTTTCAGCCCCTCTGTTTCAGCCCCTCTGTTTCTCGCCCTCTGTTTCAGCCCCACTGTTTCTCGCCCTCTGTTTCAGCCCCTCTGTTTCTCGCCCTCTGTTTCAGCCCCTCTGTTTCAGCCCCTCTGTTTCTCGCTCTCTGTTTCAGCCGATCTGTTTCTCGCCCTCTCTTTCAGCCCCTCTGTTTCAGCACCTCTGTTTCAGCCCCTCTGTTTCAGCCCCTCTGTTTCAGCCCATGTGTTTCTCGCCCTCTGTTTCAGCCCCTCTGTTTCATCACCTCTGTTTCATCCCCTCTGTTTCAGCCCCTCTGTTTCTCGCCCTCTGTTTCAGCCCCACTGTTTCTCGCCCTCTGTTTCAGCCCCTCTGTTTCTCGACCTCTGTTTCTCGCCCTCTGTTTCAGCCCCTCTATTTCTCGCCCTCTGTTTCAGCCCATCTGTTTCTCGCCCTCTGTTTCAGCACCTCTGTTTCAGCCCCTCTGTTTCAGCCCCTCTGTTTCTCACCCTCTGTTTCAGCCCCACTGTTTCTCGCCCTCTGTTTCAGCCCCTCTGTTTCTCGCACTCTGTTTCAGCCCCTCTCTTTCAGCATCTCTGTTTCAGCCCCTCTGATTCAGCCCCTCTGTTTCAGCCCCTCTGTTTCAGCCCCTCTGTTTCAGCCCCTCTGTTTCTCACCCTCTGTTTCAGCCCAACTCATTCTCGCCCTCTGTTTCAGCCACTCTGTTTCTCGCACTCTGTTTCAGCCCCTCTGTTTCTCGCCCTCTGTTTCTGCCCCTCTGATTCAGCCCCTCTGTTTCAGCCCCTCTGATTCAGCCCCTCTGATTCAGCCCCTCTGTTTCTCGCCCTCTGTTTCAGTCCCTCTGTTTCAGCCCCTCTGTTTCAGCCCCTCTGTTTCTCACCCTCTGTTTCAGCCCCTCTGATGCAGCCCCTCTGATTCAGCCCCTCTGATTCAGCCCCTCTGATTCAGCCCCTCTGTTTCCCACCGCTCTGTTTCAGCCCCTCTGTTTCTCGACCTCTGTTTCAGCCCCTCTGTTTCAGCCCCTCTGTTTCAGACCCTCTGTTTCAGCCCCTCTCTTTCTCGCCCTCTGTTTCAGCCCCTCTGATTCAGCCCCTCTGTTTCAGCCGCTCTGATTCAGACCCTCTGTTTCAGCCCCACTGTTTCTCGCCCTCTGTTTCAGCCCCTCTGTTTCAGCCCCTCTGTTTCAGCCCCTCTGTTTCAGCCCCTCTGTTTCTCGCCATCTGTTCAGCCCCTCTGTTTCTCGCCCTCTGTTACAGCCCCTCTGTTTCTCGCCCTCTGTTTCAGCCCCTCTGATTCAGCCTCTGTGTTTCAGCCCCTCTGATTCAGCCCCTCTGTTTGACCCCCCTGTTTCAGCCCCTCTGTTTCAGCCCCTCTGTTTCAGCCCCTCTGTTTCTCGCCCTGTGTTTCTCACCCTCTGTTTCTGGCCATCTGTTTCAGCCCCTCTGTTTCTCGCCTTCTGTTTCAGTCCCTCTGTTTCTCGCCCTCTGCTTCAGCCCCTCCGTTTCTCGCCCACTGTTTCAGCCCCTCTGTTTTAGCCCCTCTGTTTCAGCCCCTCTGTTTCAGCCCCTCTGTTTCTCGCCCTCTTTGCCAGCCCCTCAGTTTCAGCCCCTCTGTTTCAGCCCGTCTGTTTCTCGCCCTCTGTTTCAGCCCCTCTGTTTCTCGCCCTCTTTGTCAGCCCCTCAGTTTCAGCCCCTCTGATTCAGCCCCTCTGTTTCTCGCCCTCTGTTTCAGCCCCTCTGATTCAGCCCCTCTGTTTCAGCCCCTCTGTTTCAGCCCCTCTGTTTCTGGCCATCTGTTTCAGCCCCTCTGTTTCTCGCCTTCTGTTTCAGTCCCTCTGTTTCTCGCCCTCTGCTTCAGCCCCTCCGTTTCTCGCCCACTGTTTCAGCCCCTCTGTTTTAGCCCCTCTGTTTCAGCCCCTCTGTTTCAGCCCCTCTATTTCTCGCCCTCTTTGCCAGCCCCTCAGTTTCAGCCCCTCTGTTTCAGCCCGTATGTTTCTCGCCCTCTGTTTCAGCCCCTCTGTTTCTCGCCCTCTTTGTCAGCCCCTCAGTTTCAGCCCCTCTGATTCAGCCCCTCTGTTTCTCGCCCTCTGTTTCAGCCCCTCTGATTCAGCCCCTCTGTTTCAGCCCCTCTGTTTCAGCCCCTCTGATTCAGCCCCTCTGTTTCCCACCGCTCTGTTTCAGCCCCTCTGTTTCTCGCCCTCTGTTTCAGCCCCTGTGTTTCAGCCCCTCAGTTTCAGACCCTCTGTTTCAGCCCCTCAGTTTCAGACCCTCTGTTTCAGCCCCTCTGTTTCTCACCCTCTGTTTCAGCCCCTCTGTTTCTCGCCCTCTGTTCAGTGCCTCTGTTTCTCGCCCTCTGTTTCAGCCCCTCTCTTTCTCGCCCTCTGTTTCAGCCCCTCTGTTTCTCGCCCTCTGTTTCAGCCCCTCTGTTTCAGCCCCTCTGTCTCAGTCCCTCTGTTTCTCGACCTCTGTTTCTCGCCCTCTGTTACAGCCCCTCTGTTTCTCCCCCACTGTTTCAGCCCATCTGTTTCTCGCCCTGTGTTTCAGCCCCTCTGTTTCATCACCTCTGTTTCAGCCCCTCTGTTTCAGCCCCTCTGTTTCTCGCCCTCTGTTTCAGCCCCACTGTTTCTCGCCCTCTGTTTCAGCCCCTCTGTTTCTCGCCCTCTGTTTCAGCCCCTCTGTTTCAGCCCCTCTGTTTCTCGCTCTCTGTTTCAGCCGATCTGTTTCTCGCCCTCTCTTTCAGCCCCTCTGTTTCAGCACCTCTGTTTCAGCCCCTCTGTTTCAGCCCCTCTGTTTCAGCCCATGTGTTTCTCGCCCTCTGTTTCAGCCCCTCTGTTTCATCACCTCTGTTTCATCCCCTCTGTTTCAGCCCCTCTGTTTCTCGCCCTCTGTTTCAGCCCCACTGTTTCTCGCCCTCTGTTTCAGCCCCTCTGTTTCTCGACCTCTGTTTCTCGCCCTCTGTTTCAGCCCCTCTATTTCTCGCCCTCTGTTTCAGCCCATCTGTTTCTCGCCCTCTGTTTCAGCACCTCTGTTTCAGCCCCTCTGTTTCAGCCCCTCTGTTTCTCACCCTCTGTTTCAGCCCCACTGTTTCTCGCCCTCTGTTTCAGCCCCTCTGTTTCTCGCACTCTGTTTCAGCCCCTCTCTTTCAGCATCTCTGTTTCAGCCCCTCTGATTCAGCCCCTCTGTTTCAGCCCCTCTGTTTCAGCCCCTCTGTTTCAGCCCCTCTGTTTCTCACCCTCTGTTTCAGCCCAACTCATTCTCGCCCTCTGTTTCAGCCACTCTGTTTCTCGCACTCTGTTTCAGCCCCTCTGTTTCTCGCCCTCTGTTTCTGCCCCTCTGATTCAGCCCCTCTGTTTCAGCCCCTCTGATTCAGCCCCTCTGATTCAGCCCCTCTGTTTCTCGCCCTCTGTTTCAGTCCCTCTGTTTCAGCCCCTCTGTTTCAGCCCCTCTGTTTCTCACCCTCTGTTTCAGCCCCTCTGATGCAGCCCCTCTGATTCAGCCCCTCTGATTCAGCCCCTCTGATTCAGCCCCTCTGTTTCCCACCGCTCTGTTTCAGCCCCTCTGTTTCTCGACCTCTGTTTCAGCCCCTCTGTTTCAGCCCCTCTGTTTCAGACCCTCTGTTTCAGCCCCTCTCTTTCTCGCCCTCTGTTTCAGCCCCTCTGATTCAGCCCCTCTGTTTCAGCCGCTCTGATTCAGACCCTCTGTTTCAGCCCCACTGTTTCTCGCCCTCTGTTTCAGCCCCTCTGTTTCAGCCCCTCTGTTTCAGCCCCTCTGTTTCAGCCCCTCTGTTTCTCGCCATCTGTTCAGCCCCTCTGTTTCTCGCCCTCTGTTACAGCCCCTCTGTTTCTCGCCCTCTGTTTCAGCCCCTCTGATTCAGCCTCTGTGTTTCAGCCCCTCTGATTCAGCCCCTCTGTTTGACCCCCCTGTTTCAGCCCCTCTGTTTCAGCCCCTCTGTTTCAGCCCCTCTGTTTCTCGCCCTGTGTTTCTCACCCTCTGTTTCTGGCCATCTGTTTCAGCCCCTCTGTTTCTCGCCTTCTGTTTCAGTCCCTCTGTTTCTCGCCCTCTGCTTCAGCCCCTCCGTTTCTCGCCCACTGTTTCAGCCCCTCTGTTTTAGCCCCTCTGTTTCAGCCCCTCTGTTTCAGCCCCTCTGTTTCTCGCCCTCTTTGCCAGCCCCTCAGTTTCAGCCCCTCTGTTTCAGCCCGTCTGTTTCTCGCCCTCTGTTTCAGCCCCTCTGTTTCTCGCCCTCTTTGTCAGCCCCTCAGTTTCAGCCCCTCTGATTCAGCCCCTCTGTTTCTCGCCCTCTGTTTCAGCCCCTCTGATTCAGCCCCTCTGTTTCAGCCCCTCTGTTTCAGCCCCTCTGTTTCTGGCCATCTGTTTCAGCCCCTCTGTTTCTCGCCTTCTGTTTCAGTCCCTCTGTTTCTCGCCCTCTGCTTCAGCCCCTCCGTTTCTCGCCCACTGTTTCAGCCCCTCTGTTTTAGCCCCTCTGTTTCAGCCCCTCTGTTTCAGCCCCTCTATTTCTCGCCCTCTTTGCCAGCCCCTCAGTTTCAGCCCCTCTGTTTCAGCCCGTATGTTTCTCGCCCTCTGTTTCAGCCCCTCTGTTTCTCGCCCTCTTTGTCAGCCCCTCAGTTTCAGCCCCTCTGATTCAGCCCCTCTGTTTCTCGCCCTCTGTTTCAGCCCCTCTGATTCAGCCCCTCTGTTTCAGCCCCTCTGTTTCAGCCCCTCTGATTCAGCCCCTCTGTTTCCCACCGCTCTGTTTCAGCCCCTCTGTTTCTCGCCCTCTGTTTCAGCCCCTGTGTTTCAGCCCCTCAGTTTCAGACCCTCTGTTTCAGCCCCTCTGTTTCTCACCCTCTGTTTCAGCCCCTCTGATTCAGCCCCTCTGTTTCAGCCGCTCTGATTCAGACCCTCTGTTTCAGCCCCTCTGTTTCTCGCCCTCTGTTTCAGCCCCTCAGTTTCAGCCCCTCTGTTTTAGCCCCTCTGTTTCTCGCCCTCTGTTTCAGCCCCTCTGTTTCAGCCCCTCTGTTTCTGGCCCTCTGTTTCAGCCCCTCTGTTTCTCGCCCTCTGTTTCAGCCGCTCTGTTTCAGCCCCTCTGTTTCATTCCCTCTGTTTCCCGACCTCTGCTTCTCGCCCACTGCTTCAGCCCCTCTGTTTCTCGCCCTCTGTTTTAGCCCCTTTGTTTCAGCCCCTCTGTTTCAGCCCCTCTGTTTCAGCCCCTGTGTTTCTCGCCCTCTTTGTCAGCCCCTCAGTTTCAGCCCCTCTGTTTCAGCCCCTCTCTTTCTCGCCCTCTGTTTCAGCCCCTCTGTTTCTCGCCCTCTGTTTCAGCCCCTCTGTTTCAGCCCCTCTGTCTCAGTCCCTCTGTTTCTCGACCTCTGTTTCTCGCCCTCTGTTACAGCCCCTCTGTTTCTCCCCCACTGTTTCAGCCCATCTGTTTCTCGCCCTGTGTTTCAGCCCCTCTGTTTCATCACCTCTGTTTCAGCCCCTCTGTTTCAGCCCCTCTGTTTCTCGCCCTCTGTTTCAGCCCCACTGTTTCTCGCCCTCTGTTTCAGCCCCTCTGTTTCTCGCCCTCTGTTTCAGCCCCTCTGTTTCAGCCCCTCTGTTTCTCGCTCTCTGTTTCAGCCGATCTGTTTCTCGCCCTCTCTTTCAGCCCCTCTGTTTCAGCACCTCTGTTTCAGCCCCTCTGTTTAAGCCCCTCTGTTTCAGCCCATGTGTTTCTCGCCCTCTGTTTCAGCCCCTCTGTTTCATCACCTCTGTTTCATCCCCTCTGTTTCAGCCCCTCTGTTTCTCGCCCTCTGTTTCAGCCCCACTGTTTCTCGCCCTCTGTTTCAGCCCCTCTGTTTCTCGACCTCTGTTTCTCGCCCTCTGTTTCAGCCCCTCTATTTCTCGCCCTCTGTTTCAGCCCATCTGTTTCTCGCCCTCTGTTTCAGCACCTCTGTTTCAGCCCCTCTGTTTCAGCCCCTCTGTTTCTCACCCTCTGTTTCAGCCCCACTGTTTCTCGCCCTCTGTTTCAGCCCCTCTGTTTCTCGCACTCTGTTTCAGCCCCTCTCTTTCAGCATCTCTGTTTCAGCCCCTCTGATTCAGCCCCTCTGTTTCAGCCCCTCTGTTTCAGCCCCTCTGTTTCAGCCCCTCTGTTTCTCACCCTCTGTTTCAGCCCAACTCATTCTCGCCCTCTGTTTCAGCCACTCTGTTTCTCGCACTCTGTTTCAGCCCCTCTGTTTCTCGCCCTCTGTTTCTGCCCCTCTGATTCAGCCCCTCTGTTTCAGCCCCTCTGATTCAGCCCCTCTGATTCAGCCCCTCTGTTTCTCGCCCTCTGTTTCAGTCCCTCTGTTTCAGCCCCTCTGTTTCAGCCCCTCTGTTTCTCACCCTCTGTTTCAGCCCCTCTGATGCAGCCCCTCTGATTCAGCCCCTCTGATTCAGCCCCTCTGATTCAGCCCCTCTGTTTCCCACCGCTCTGTTTCAGCCCCTCTGTTTCTCGACCTCTGTTTCAGCCCCTCTGTTTCAGCCCCTCTGTTTCAGACCCTCTGTTTCAGCCCCTCTCTTTCTCGCCCTCTGTTTCAGCCCCTCTGATTCAGCCCCTCTGTTTCAGCCGCTCTGATTCAGACCCTCTGTTTCAGCCCCACTGTTTCTCGCCCTCTGTTTCAGCCCCTCTGTTTCAGCCCCTCTGTTTCAGCCCCTCTGTTTCAGCCCCTCTGTTTCTCGCCATCTGTTCAGCCCCTCTGTTTCTCGCCCTCTGTTACAGCCCCTCTGTTTCTCGCCCTCTGTTTCAGCCCCTCTGATTCAGCCTCTGTGTTTCAGCCCCTCTGATTCAGCCCCTCTGTTTGACCCCCCTGTTTCAGCCCCTCTGTTTCAGCCCCTCTGTTTCAGCCCCTCTGTTTCTCGCCCTGTGTTTCTCACCCTCTGTTTCTGGCCATCTGTTTCATCCCCTCTGTTTCTCGCCTTCTGTTTCAGTCCCTCTGTTTCTCGCCCTCTGCTTCAGCCCCTCCGTTTCTCGCCCACTGTTTCAGCCCCTCTGTTTTAGCCCCTCTGTTTCAGCCCCTCTGTTTCAGCCCCTCTGTTTCTCGCCCTCTTTGCCAGCCCCTCAGTTTCAGCCCCTCTGTTTCAGCCCGTCTGTTTCTCGCCCTCTGTTTCAGCCCCTCTGTTTCTCGCCCTCTTTGTCAGCCCCTCAGTTTCAGCCCCTCTGATTCAGCCCCTCTGTTTCTCGCCCTCTGTTTCAGCCCCTCTGATTCAGCCCCTCTGTTTCAGCCCCTCTGTTTCAGCCCCTCTGTTTCTGGCCATCTGTTTCAGCCCCTCTGTTTCTCGCCTTCTGTTTCAGTCCCTCTGTTTCTCGCCCTCTGCTTCAGCCCCTCCGTTTCTCGCCCACTGTTTCAGCCCCTCTGTTTTAGCCCCTCTGTTTCAGCCCCTCTGTTTCAGCCCCTCTATTTCTCGCCCTCTTTGCCAGCCCCTCAGTTTCAGCCCCTCTGTTTCAGCCCGTATGTTTCTCGCCCTCTGTTTCAGCCCCTCTGTTTCTCGCCCTCTTTGTCAGCCCCTCAGTTTCAGCCCCTCTGATTCAGCCCCTCTGTTTCTCGCCCTCTGTTTCAGCCCCTCTGATTCAGCCCCTCTGTTTCAGCCCCTCTGTTTCAGCCCCTCTGATTCAGCCCCTCTGTTTCCCACCGCTCTGTTTCAGCCCCTCTGTTTCTCGCCCTCTGTTTCAGCCCCTGTGTTTCAGCCCCTCAGTTTCAGACCCTCTGTTTCAGCCCCTCTGTTTCTCACCCTCTGTTTCAGCCCCTCTGATTCAGCCCCTCTGTTTCAGCCGCTCTGATTCAGACCCTCTGTTTCAGCCCCTCTGTTTCTCGCCCTCTGTTTCAGCCCCTCAGTTTCAGCCCCTCTGTTTTAGCCCCTCTGTTTCTCGCCCTCTGTTTCAGCCCCTCTGTTTCAGCCCCTCTGTTTCTGGCCCTCTGTTTCAGCCCCTCTGTTTCTCGCCCTCTGTTTCAGCCGCTCTGTTTCAGCCCCTCTGTTTCATTCCCTCTGTTTCCCGACCTCTGCTTCTCGCCCACTGCTTCAGCCCCTCTGTTTCTCGCCCTCTGTTTTAGCCCCTTTGTTTCAGCCCCTCTGTTTCAGCCCCTCTGTTTCAGCCCCTGTGTTTCTCGCCCTCTTTGTCAGCCCCTCAGTTTCAGCCCCTCTGTTTCAGCCCCTCTCTTTCTCGCCCTCTGTTTCAGCCCCTCTGATTCAGCCCCTCTGTTTCAGCCCCTCTGTTTCAGCCCCTCTGTTTCAGCCCCTCTGTTTCTCGCCCTCTGTTTCAGCCCCTCTGTTTCTCGCCCTCTGTTTCAGCCCCTCTGTTTCTCGCCCTCTGTTTCAGCCCCTCTGTTTCAGCCCCTCTGTTTCAGAACCTCTGTTTCAGCCCCTCTGTTTCAGTCCCTCTGTTTCTCGCCCTCTGTTTCAGCCCCTCTGTTTCAGCCCCTCTTTTCTCGCCCTCAGTTTCTGCCCCTCTGTTTCTCGCCCTCTGTTTCAGCCCCTCTGAATCAGCCCCTCTGATTCAGCCCCTCTGTTTCAGCCCCTCTGTTTCAAACCCTCTGTTTCAGCCCCTCTGTTTCTCGCCCTCTGTTTCAGCCACTCTGTTTCTCGCCCTCTGTTTCAGCCCCTCTGTTGATCGCCCTCTGTTTCTGCCCCTCTGATTCAGCCCCTCTGTTTCAGCCCCTCTGATTCAGCCCCTCTGATTCAGCCCCACTGTTTCAGCCCCTCTGTTTCAGCCCCTCTGTTTCTCACCTTCTGTTTCAGCCCCTCTGATGCAGCCCCTCTGATTCAGCCCCTCTGATTCAGCCCCTCTGATTCAGCCCCTCTGTTTCCCACCGCTCTGTTTCAGCCCCTCTGTTTCTCGACCTCTGTTTCAGCCCCTCTGTTTCAGCCCCTCTGTTTCAGACCCTCTGTTTCAGCCCCTCTGATTCAGCCCCTCTGTTTCAGCCGCTCTGATACAGACCCTCTGTTTCAGCCCCACTGTTTCTCGCCCTCTGTTTCAGCCCCTCTGTTTCAGCCCCTCTGTTTCAGCCCCTCTGTTTCAGCCCCTCTGTTTCTCGCCATCTGTTCAGCCACTCTGTTTCTCGCCCTCTGTTTCAGCCCCTCTGTTTCTCGCCCTCTGTTTCAGCGCCTCTGATTCAGCCCCTCTGTTTCAGCCCCTCTGATTCAGCCCCTTTGTTTGACCCCCCTGTTTCAGCCCCTCTGTTTCAGCCCCTCTGTATCAGCCCCTCTGTTTCTCGCCCTCTGTTTCTCACCCTCTGTTTCTCGCCATCTGTTTCAGCCCCTCTGTTTCTCGCCCTCTGTTTCAGCCCCTCTGTTTCTCGCCCTCTGTTTCAGCCCCTCTGTTACAGCCCCTCTCTTTCAGACCCTCTGTTTCAACCCCTCTGTTTCTCGCCCTCTGTTTCAGTCCCTCTGTTTCTCGCCCTCTGTTTCAGCCCCTTTGTTTCAGCCCCTCTGTTTCTCGCCCTCAGTTTCTGCCCCTCTGTTTCTCGCCCTCTGTTTCTGCCCCTCTGTTTCTTGCCCTCTGTTTCAGCCCCGCTGATTCAGCCCCTCTGTTTCAGCCCCTCTGAATCAGCCCCTCTGATTCAGCCCCTCTGTTTCAGCCCGTCTGTTTCAGCCCCTCTGTTTCTCGCCCTCTGTTTCAGCCACTCTGTTTCTCGCCCTCTGTTTCAGCGCCTCTGTTTCTCGCCCTCTGTTTCTGCCCCTCTGATTCAGCCCCTCTGATTCAGCCCCTCTGATTCAGCCCCTCTGTTTCTCGCCCTCTGTTTCAGCCCCTCTGTTTCAGCCCCTCTGTTTCTCACCCTTTTTTTTAATCCCCTCTGATGCAGCCCCTCTGATTCAGCCCCTCTGATTCAGCCCCTCTGATTCAGCCCCTCTGTTTCCCACCGCTCTGTTTCAGCCCCACTGTTTCTCGACCTCTGTTTCAGTCCCTCTGTTTCAGCCCCTCTGTTTCAGCCCCTCTGTTTCAGTCCCTCTCTTTCTCTCCCTCTGTTTCAGCCCCTCTGATTCAGCCCCTCTGTTTCAGCCGCTCTGATTCAGACCCTCTGTTTCAGCCCCACTGTTTCTCGCCCTCTGTTTCAGCCCCTCTGTTTCAGCCCCTCTGTTTCAGCCCCTCTGTTTCAACCCCTCTGTTTCTCGCCATCTGTTCAGCCCCTCTGTTTCTCGCCCTCTGTTTCAGCCCCTCTGTTTCTCGCCCTCTGTTTCAGCCCCTCTGATTCAGCCTCTCTGTTTCAGCCCCTCTGATTCAGCCCCTCTGTTTGACCCCCCTGTTTCAGCCCCTCTGTTTCAGCCCCTCTGTTTCAGCCCCTCTGTTTCTCGCCCTCTGTTTCTCACCCTCTGTTTCTCGCCATCTGTTTCAGCCCCTCTGTTTCTCGCCTTCTGTTTCAGCCCCTCTGTTTCTCGCCCTCTGCTTCAGCCCCTCTGTTTCTCGCCCTCTGTTTCAGCCCCTCTGTTTTATCCCCTCTGTTTCAGCCCCGCTGTTTCAGCCCCTCTGTTTCTCGCCCTCTTTGTCAGCTCCTCAGTTTCAGCCCCTCTGTTTCAGCCCGTCTGTTTCTCGCCCTCTGTTTCAGCCCCTCTGATTCGGCCCCTCTGTTTCAGCCCCTCTGTTTCAGCCCCTCTGTTTCAGCCCCTCTGTTTCTCACCCTCTGTTTCAGCCCCTCCGATGCAGCCCCTCTGATTCAGCCCCTCTGTTTCCCACCGCTCTGTTTCAGCCCCTCTGTTTCTCGCCCTCTGTTCAGCACCTCTGTTTCAGCCCCTCTGTTTCAGACCATCTGTTTCAGCCCCTCTGTTCCTCGCCCTCTGTTTCAGCCACTCTGATTCAGACCCTCTGTTTCAGCCACTCTGATTCAGACCCTCTGTTTCAGACACTCTGATTCAGACCCTCTGTTTCAGCCCCTCAGTTTCAGCCCCTCTGTTTCAGCCCCTCTGTTTCTCGCCCTCTGTTTCAGCTCCTCAGTTTCAGCCCCTCTGTTTCTCGCCCTCTGTTTCAGCCCCTCTGTTTCTCGCCCTCTGTTTCAGCCGCTCTGTTTCAGCCCCTCTGTTTCAGCCCCTCTTATTCAGCCCCTCTGTTTCCCACCCCTCTGTTTCAGCCCCTCTGTTTCTCGCCCTCTGTTTTAGCTCCTCTGTTTCAGCCCCTCTGTTTCAGCCCCTCTGTTTCAGCCCCTCTGTTTCTCGCCCTCTGTTTCAGCCCCTCTGTTCCTCGCCCTCTGTTTCAGCCCCTCTGATTCAGCCCCGCTGTTTCAGCCCCTCTCATTCAGCCCCTCTGTTTCAGCCTCTCTGTTTCAGGCCCTCTGTTTCTCGCACACTGTTTCTCACCCTCTGTTTCTCACCCTCTGCTTCTCGCCCTCTGTTTCAGCCCCTCTGTTTCTCGCCCTCTGTTTCAGTCCCTCTGTTTCTCGACCTCTGCTTCTCGCCATCTGTTTCAGCCCCTCTGTTTCCCGCCCTCTGTTTCAGCCCCTCTGTTTCTCGCCCTCTGTTTCAGCCCCTCTGTTTCAGCCCCTCTGTTTCAGCCCCTCTGTTTCTCGCCCTCTGTTTCATCCCCACTGTTTCTCGCCCTCTGTTTCAGCCCCTCTGTTTCAGCACCTCTGTTTCAGCCCCTCTGTTTCAGCCCTTCTGTTTCTCGCCATCTGTTCAGCCCCTCTGTTTCTCGCCCTCTGTTACAGCCCCTCTGTTTCTCGCCATCTGTTTCTGCCCCTCTGATTCAGCCCCTCTGTTTCAGCCACTCTGATTCAGCCCCTCTGTTTGACCCCCCTGTTTCAGCCCCTCTGTTTCAGCACCCTCTGTTTCAGCCCCTCTGTTTCTCGCCCTCTTTTTCTCACCCTCTGTTTCTTGCCCTCTGTTTCAGCCCCTCTGTTTCTCGCCTTATGTTTCAGCCCCTCTGTTTCTCGCCCACTGCTTCAGCCCCTCTGTTTCTCGCCCTCTGTTTCAGCCCCTCTGTTTCAGCCCCTCTGTTTCAGCCCCTCTGTTTCTCGCCCTCTTTGTCAGCCCCTCAGTTTCAGCCCCTCTGTTTCAGCCCCTCTGTTTCAGCCCCTCTGTTTCAGCCACTCTGTTTCTCGCCCTCTGTTAATGCCCCTCTGTTTCTCGCCCTCTGTTTCAGCCCCTCTGTTTCTCGCCCTCTGTTTCAGCCCCTCTGTTTCAGCCCCCGGGTTTCAGCCCCTCTGTGTCAGCCCCTCTGTTTCTCGCCCTCTGTTTCAGCCCCTCTGTTTCTCGCCCTCTGCTTCAGCCCTTTATTTCAGCCCCTCTGTTTCAGCCCCTCTGTTTCAGCCCCTCTGTTTCTCGCCCTCTGTTTCAGCACCTCTGTTTCTCGCCCTCTGTTTCAGCCCCTCTGTTTCAGCCCCTCTGTTTCTCGCCCTCACTTTCTGCCCCTCTGTTTCTCGCCCTCTGTTTCAGCCCCTCTGTTTCTCGCCCTCTGTTTCAGCCCCGCTGATTCAGCCCCTCTGATTAAGCCCCTCTGAATCTGCCCCTCTGTTTCAGCCCCTCTGTTTCAGCCCCTCTGTTTCTCGCCCTCTGTTTCAGCCACTCTTTTTCTCGCACTCTGTTTCAGCCCCTCTGTTTCTCTCCCTCTGTTTCCGCCCCTCTAATTCAGCCCCTCTGTTTCAGCCCCTCTGATTCAGCCCCTCTGATTCAGCCCCTCTGTTTCTCGCCCTCTGTTTCAGCCCCTCTCTTTCAGCCCCTCTGTTTCAGCCTCTCTGTTTCTCACCCTCTGTTTCAGCCCCGCTGATTCAGCCACTCGGATTCAGCCACTCTTATTCAGCCCCTCTTATTCAGCCCCTCTGTTTCCCACCCCCCTGTTTCAGCCTGTCTGTTTCTTGCCCTCTGTTTCCCGCTCTCTGTATCAGCCCCTCTGTTTCTCGCCCTCTGTTTCAGCCACTACGTTTTAGCCCCTCTGATTCAGCCCCTCTGATTCAGCCCCTCTGATTCAGCCCCTCTGTTTCTTGCCCTCTGTTTCAGCCCCTCTGTTTCAGCCCTTCTGTTTCAGCCCCTCTGTTTCAGCCCCTCCGTTTCTCGCCCTCTGTTTCAGCCCCTCTGTTTCTCGCCCTCTGTTTCAGCCCCTCTGTTTCAGCCCCTCTGTTTCAGGCCCTCTGTTTCTCTCCCTCTGTTTCAGCCCCTCTGTTTCTCGCCCTCTGTTTCAGCACCTCTGTTTCAGCCCCTCTGTTTCAGCCCCTCTGTTTCGCGCTCTCTGTTTCAGCCCCTCTGTTTCAGCCCCTCTGTTTCTCGCCCTTTGTTTCTGCCCCTCTGTTTCTCGCCCTCTGTATCAGCCCCTCTGTTTCTCGCCCTCTGTTTCAGCCCCGCTGATTCAGACCCTCTGTTTCAGCCCCTCTGAATCAGCCCCTCTGATTCAGCCCCTCTGTTTCAGCCCCTCTGTTTCAGCCCCTCTGTTTCAGACCCTTTCTTTCTCACGCTCTGTTTAGCCCCTCTGTTTCTCACCCTCTGTTTCTCACCGTCTGTTTCAGCCCCTCTGTTTCTCGCCCTCTGTTTCAGCCCCTCTGTTTCTCGCCCTCTGTTTCAGCCCCTCTGATTCAGCCCCTCTATTTCTCGCCCTCTGTTACAGCCCCTCTGTTTCTCGCCCTCTGTTTCAGCCCCTCTGTTTCTCGCCCACTGTTTCAGCCCCTCTGTTTCTCGCCCTCACTTTCTGCCCCTCTGTTTCTCGACCTCTGTTTCAGCCCCTCTGTTTCTCGCCCTCTGTTTCAGCCCCGCTGATTCAGCCCCTCTGTTTAAGCCAATCTGAATCAGCCCCTCTGTTTCAGCCCCTCTGTTTCAGCCCCTCTGTTTCTCGCCCTCTGTTTCAGCCCCTCTGTTTCTCGCCCTCTGTTTCCGCCCCTCTGATTCAGCCCCTCTGTTTCAGCCCCTCTGATTCACCCCCTCTGATTCAGCCCCTCTGTTTCTCGCCGTCTGTTTCAGCCCCTCTGTTTCAGCCCCTCTGTTTCAGCCCCTCTGTTTCTCACCCTCTGTTTCAGCCCCTCTGATTCAGCCCCTCTGATTCAGCCCCTCTTATTCAGCCCCTCTTATTCAGCCCCTCTGTTTCCCACCCCTCTGTTTCAGCCCGTCTGTTTCTCCCCCTCTTTTTCAGCCTGTCTGTTTCTCGCCCTCTGTATCAGCCCCTCTGTTTCTCGCCCTCTGTTTCAGCCCCGCTGATTCAGCCCCTCTGTTTCAGCCCCTCTGAATCAGCCCCTCTGATTCAGCCCATCTGTTTCAGCCCCTCTGTTTCAGCCCCTCTGTTTCAGACCCTTTCTTTCTCGCGCTCTGTTTCAGCCCCTCTGTTTCTCACCCTCGGTTTCTAGCCCTCTGTTTCAGCCCCTCTGTTTCTCGCCCTCTGCTTCAGCCCCTCTATTTCAGCCCCTCTGTTTCATCCCCTCTGTTTCAGCCCCTCTGTTTCTCGCCCTCACTTTCTGCACCTCTGTTTCTCGCCCTCTGTTTCAGCCCCTCTGTTTCTCGCCCTCTGTTTCAGCCCCGCTGATTCAGCCCCTCTGTTTAAGCCCACCTGAATCAGCCCCTCTGTTTCAGCCCCTCTGTTTCAGCCCCTCTGTTTCACGCCCTCTGTTTCAGCCACTCTGTTTCTCGCCCTCTGTTTCAGCCCCTCTGTTTCTCGCTCTCTGTATCCGCCCCTCTGATTCAGCCCCTCTGTTTCAGCCCCTCTGTTTCTCGCCCTCTGTTTCAGCCCCTCTGTTTCAGCCCCTCTGTTTCTCACCCTCTGTTTCAGCCCCTCTGATTCAGCCACTCTGATTCAGCCCCTCTTATTCAGCCCCTCTTATTCAGCCCCTCTGTTTCCCACCCCTCTGTATCAGCCTGTCTGTTTCTCGCCCTCTGTTCCAGCCCCTCTGTTTCTCGCCCTCTGTTTCAGCTCCTCTGTTTCAGCCCCTCTGTTTCAGACCGTCTGTTTAAGCCCCTCTGTTTCTCGTCCTCTGTTTCAGCCCCTCTGTTTCTCGCCCTCTGTTTCAGCCCCTCTGATTCAGCCCCTCTGTTTCAGCCCCTCTGATTCAGCCCCTCTGTTTCAGCCCCTCTGTTTCAGCCCCTCTGTTTCTCGCACTCTGTTTCTCACCCTTTGTTTCCCGCCCTCTGTTTCAGCCCCTCTGCTTCTCGCCCTCTCTTTCAGCCCCTCTGTTTCTCGCCCTCTGCTTCAGCCCCTCTGTTTCTCGCCCTCTGTCTCAGCCCCTCAGTTTTAGCCCATCTGTTTCTGCCCCTCTATTTCAGCCCCTCTGTTTCAGCCCCTCTGTTTCTCGCCCTCTTTGTCAGCCCGTCATTTTCAGCCCCTCTGTTTCAGCCCCTCTGTTTCTCGCCCTCTGTTTCAGCCCCTCCGATTCAGCCCCTCTGTTTCAGCCCCTCGGTTTCAGCCCCTCTGTTTCAGCCCCTCTGTTTCCGCACCTCTGTTTCTCACCCTCTGCTTCTCGCCCTCTGATTCAGCCCCTCTGTTACTCGCCCTCTGTTTCAGCCCCTCTGTTTCTCGCCCTCTGTTTCAGCCCCTCTGTTTCTCGCCCTCTGTTTCTGCCCCTCTGTTTCAACCCCTCTGTTTCTCGCACTCTGTTTCTCGCACTCTGTTTCTGCCCCTCTGTTTCCCGCCCTCTGTTTCTGCCACTCCATTTCAGCCCCTCTGATTCAGCCCCTCTGATTCAGCCTCTCTGTTTCTCGCCCTCTGTTTCAGCCCCTCTGTTTCAGCCCTTCTGTTTCAGCCCCTCTGTTTAAGCCCCTCTGTTTCTCGCCCTCTGTATCAGCCCCTCTGTTTCTCGCCCACTGTATCAGCCACTCTGTTTCTCGCCCTCTGTTTCAGCCCCTCTGCATCTCGCCCTCTGTTTCTGCCCCTCTGTTCCCTGCCCTCTGTTTCTGCCACTCCGTTTCAGCCCCTCTGATTCAGCCCCTCTGTTTCAGCTCCTCTGTTTCGCGCTCTCTGTTTCAGCCCCTCTGTTTCTCGCCCTTTGTTTCTGCCCCTCTGTTTCTCGCCCTCTGTATCAGCCCCTCTGTTTCTCGCCCTCTGTTTCAGCCCCGCTGATTCAGCCCCTCTGTTTCAGCCCCTCTGAATCAGCCCATCTGATTCAGCCCCTCTGGTTCAGCCCCTCTGTTTCAGTCCCTCTGTTTCAGACCCTTTCTTTCTCGCGCTCTGTTTCAGCCCCTCGGTTTCAGCCCCTCTGTTTCAGCCCCTCTGTTACTCGCCCTCTGTTTCTCACCCTCTGCTTCTCGCCCTCTGATTCAGCCCCTCTGTTACTCGCCCTCTGTTTCAGCCCCTCTGTTTCTCGCCCTCTGTTTCAACCCCTCTGTTTCTCGCCCTCTGTTTCTGCCCCTCTGTTTCAGCCCCTCTGTTTCTCGCACTCTGTTTCTCGCACTCTGTTTCTGCCCCTCTGTTTCCCGCCCTCTGTTTCTGCCACTCCGTTTCAGCCACTCTGATTCAGCCCCTCTGATTCAGCCCCTCTGTTTCTCGCCCTCTGTTTCAGCCCCTCTGTTTCAGCCACTCTGTTTCAGCCCCTCTGTTTCAGCCCCTCTATTTCTCGCCCTCTGTTTCAGCCCCTCTGTTTCTCGCCCTCTGTTTCAGCCCCTCTGCTTCTCGCCCTCTGTTTCAGCCCCACTGATTTAGCCCTTCTGTTTCAGCCCCTCTGTTTCAGCCCCTCTGTGTCTCGCCCTCTGTTTCAGCTCCTCTGTTTCGCGCTCTCTGTTTCAGCCCCTCTGTTTCAGCCCCTCTGTTTCTCGCCCTTTGTTTCTGCCCCTCTGTTTCTCGCCCTCTGTATCAGCCCCTCTGTTTCTCGCCCTCTGTTTCAGCCCCGCTGATTCAGCCCCTCTGTTTCAGCCCCTCTGAATCAGCCCCTCTGATTCAGCCCCACTGGTTCAGCCCCTCTGTTTCAGTCCCTCTGTTTCAGACCCTTTCTTTCTCGCGCTCTGTTTCAGCCCCTCTGTTTCTCACCCTCTGTTTCTCACGCTCTGTTTCAGCCCCTCTGATTCAGCCCCTCTATTTCTCGCCCTCTGTTTCAGCCCCTCTGTTTCTCGCCCACTGTTTCAGCCCCTCTGTTTCTCGCCCTCTGTTTCAGCCCCTCTGTTTCAGCCCCTCTGTTTCAGCCCCTCTGTTTCAGCCCTTCTGTGTCAGCCCCTCTGTTTCTCGCCCTCTGTTTCAGCCCCTCTGTTTCTCTCCCCCTGTTTCAGCCCCTCTGTTTCTCGCCCTCTGTTTCAGCCCCTCTCTTTCTCGCCCTCTGTTTCAGCCCCTCTGTTTCAGCCCCTCTGTTTCAGTCCCTCTGTTTCTCGCCCTCTGTTTCTCGACCTCTGTTTCAGCCCCTCTGTTTGTCGCCCTCTGTATCAGCCCCTCTGTTTCAGCCCCTCTGTTTCAGACCCTCTGTTTCTCGCCCTCTGTTTCTCGCCCTCTGTTTCAGCCCCTCTGTTTCTCGCCCTCTGTTTCAGCCACGACGTTTTAGCCCCTCTGATTCAGCCCCTCTGATTCAGCCCCTCTGATTCAGCCCCTCTGTTTCTCGCCCTCTGTTTCAGCCCCTCTGTTTCAGCCCTTCTGTTTCAGCCCCTCTGTTTCAGCCCCTCCGTTTCTCGCCCTCTGTTTCAGCCCCTCTGTTTCAGCCCCTCTGTTTCAGCCCCTCTATTTCTCGCCCTCTGTTTCAGCCCCTCTGTTTCTCGCCCTCTGTTTCAGCCCCTCTGTTTGTCGCCCTCTGTTTCAGCCCCTCTGTTTCGCACTCTCTGTTTCAGCCCCTCTATTTCTCGCCCTTTGTTTCTGCCCCTCTGTTTCTCGCCCTCTTTATCAGCCCCTCTGTTTCTCGCCCTCTGTTTCAGCCCCGCTGATTCAGCCCCTCTGTTTCAGCCCCTCTGAATCAGCCCCTCTGATTCAGCCCCTCTGTTTCAGCCCCTCTGTTTCAGCCCCTCTGTTTCAGACCCTTTCTTTCTCGCGCTCTGTTTAGCCCCTCTGTTTCTCATCCTCTGTTTCTCACCCTCTGTTTCAGCCCCTCTGTTTCTCGCCCTCTGTTTCAGGCCCTCTGTTTCTCGCCCTCTGTTTCATCCCCTCTGATTCAGCCCCTCTATTTCTCGCCCTCTGTTTCAGCCCATCTGTTTCTCGCCCTCTGTTTCAGCCCCTCTGTTTCTCACCCTCTGTTTCAGCCCCTCTGTTTCTCGCCCTCACTTTCTGCCCCTCCGTTTCTCGCCCTCTGTTTCAGCCCCTCTGTTTCTCGCCCTCTGTTTCCGCCCCTCTGATTCAGCCCCTCTGTTTCAGCCACTCTGATTCAGCCCCTCTGATTCAGCCCCTCTGTTTCTCGCCCTCTGTTTCAGCCCCTCTGTTTCAGCCCCTCTGTTTCAGCCCCTCTGTTTCTCACCCTCTGTTTCAGCCCCTCTGATTCAGCCCCTCTGATTCAGCCCCTCTTATTTAGCCCCTCTTATTCAGCCCCTTTGTTTCCCACCCCTCTGTTTCAGCCCGTCTGTTTCTCGCCCTCTGTTTCAGCCCCTCTGTTTCTCGCCCTCTGAATCAGCCCCTCTGTTTCTCGCCCTCTGTTTCAGCCCCGCTGATTCAGCCCCTCTGTTTCAGCCCCTCTGAATCAGCCCCTCTGATTCAGCCCCTCTGTTTCAGCCCCTCTGTTTCAGACCCTTTCTTTCTCGCGCTCTGTTTCAGCCCCTCTGTTTCTCACCCTCTGTTTCTCACCCTCTGTTTCAGCCCCTCTGTTTCTCGCCCTCTGTTTCAGCCCCTCTGTTTCTCGCCCTCTTTTCAGCCCCTCTGATTCAGCCCCTCTATTTCTCGCCCTCTGTTTCAGCCCCTCTGTTTCTCGCCCTCTGTTTCAGCCCCTCTGTTTCAGCCCTTCTTTGTCAGCCCCTCTGTTTCTCGCCCTCTGTTTCAGCCCCTCTGTTTCTCTCCCCCTTTTTCAGCCCCTCTGTTTCTCGCCCTCTGTTTCAGCCCCTCTGTTTCAGTCCCTCTGTTTCTCGCCCTCTGTTTCTCGACCTCTGTTTCAGCCCCTCTGTTTGTCGCCCTCTGTATCAGCCCCTCTGTTTCAGCCCCTCTGTTTCAGACCCTGTTTCTCGCCCTCTGTTTCTCACCCTCTGTTTCAGCCCCTCTCTTTCTCGCCCTCTGTTTCAGCCACTATGTTTTAGCCCCTCTGATTCAGCCCCTCTGATTCAGCCCCTCTGTTTCTCGCCCTCTGTTTCAGCCCCTCTGTTTCAGCCCTTCTGTTTCAGCCCCTCTGTTTCAGCTCCTCCGTTTCTCGCCCTCTGTTTCAGTCCCTCTGTTTCTCGCCCTCTTTTACAGCCCCTCTGTTTCAGCCCCTCTGTTTCAGCCCCTCTGTTTCTCTCCCTCTGTTTCAGCCCCTCTGTTTCTCGCCCTCTGTTTCAGCCCCTCTGTTTGTCGCCCTCTGTTTCAGCCCCTCTGTTTCAGCCCCACTGTATCTCGCCCTCTGTTTCAGCCCCTCTGTTTGTCGCCCTCTGTTTCAGCCCCTCTGTTTGTCGCCCTCTGTTTCAGCCCCTCTGTTTCAGCCCCTCTGTTTCTCGCCCTTTGTTTCTGCCCCTCTGTTTCTCGCCCTCTGTATCAGCCCCTCTGTTGCTCGCCCTCTGTTTCAGCCCCGCTGATTCAGCCCCTCTGTTTCAGCCCCTCTGAATCAGCCCCTCTGATTCAGCCCCTCTGTTTCAGCCCCTCTGTTTCAGCCCCTCTGTTTCAGACCCTTTCTTTCTCGCGCTCTGTTTCAGCCCCTCTGTTTCTCACCCTCTGTTTCTCACGCTCTGTTTCAGCCCCTCTGATTCAGCCCCTCTATTTCTCGCCCTCTGTTTCAGCCCCTCTGTTTCTCGCCCACTGTTTCAGCCCCTCTGTTTCTCGCCCTCTGTTTCAGCCCCTCTGTTTCAGCCCCTCTGTTTCAGCCCCTCTGTTTCAGCCCTTCTGTGTCAGCCCCTCTGTTTCTCGCCCTCTGTTTCAGCCCCTCTGTTTCTCTCCCCCTGTTTCAGCCCCTCTGTTTCTCGCCCTCTGTTTCAGCCCCTCTCTTTCTCGCCCTCTGTTTTAGCCCCTCTGTTTCAGCCCCTCTGTTACAGTCCCTCTGTTTCTCGCCCTCTGTTTCTCGACCTCTGTTTCAGCCCCTCTGTTTGTCGCCCTCTGTATCAGCCCCTCTGTTTCAGCCCCTCTGTTTCAGACCCTCTGTTTCTCGCCCTCTGTTTCTCGCCCTCTGTTTCAGCCCCTCTGTTTCTCGCCCTCTGTTTCAGCCACGACGTTTTAGCCCCTCTGATTCAGCCCCTCTGATTCAGCCCCTCTGATTCAGCCCCTCTGTTTCTCGCCCTCTGTTTCAGCCCCTCTGTTTCAGCCCTTCTGTTTCAGCCCCTCTGTTTCAGCCCCTCCGTTTCTCGCCCTCTGTTTCAGCCCCTCTGTTTCAGCCCCTCTATTTCTCGCCCTCTGTTTCAGCCCCTCTGTTTTTCGCCCTCTGTTTCAGCCCCTCTGTTTCTCGCCCTCTGTTTCAGCCCCTCTGTTTGTCGCCCTCTGTTTCAGCCCCTCTGTTTCGCACTCTCTGTTTCAGCCCCTCTGTTTCTCGCCCTTTGTTTCTGCCCCTCTGTTTCTCGCCCTCTGTATCAGCCCCTCTGTTTCTCGCCCTCTGTTTCAGCCCCGCTGATTCAGCCCCTCTGTTTCAGCCCCTCTGAATCAGCCCCTCTGATTCAGCCCCTCTGTTTCAGCCCCTCTGTTTCAGCCCCTCTGTTTCAGACCCTTTCTTTCTCGCGCTCTGTTTAGCCCCTCTGTTTCTCATCCTCTGTTTCTCACCCTCTGTTTCAGCCCCTCTGTTTCTCGCCCTCTGTTTCAGGCCCTCTGTTTCTCGCCCTCTGTTTCATCCCCTCTGATTCAGCCCCTCTATTTCTCGCCCTCTGTTTCAGCCCCTCTGTTTCTCGCCCTCTGTTTCAGCCCCTCTGTTTCTCGCCCTCACTTTCTGCCCCTCTGTTTCTCGCCCTCTGTTTCAGCCCCTCTGTTTCTCGCCCTCTGTTTCCGCCCCTCTGATTCAGCCCCTCTGTTTCAGCCACTCTGATTCAGCCCCTCTGATTCAGCCCCTCTGTTTCTCGCCCTCTGTTTCAGCCCCTCTGTTTCTCGCCCTCTGTTTCCGCCCCTCTGATTCAGCCCCTCTGTTTCAGCCACTCTGATTCAGCCCCTCTGATTCAGCCCCTCTGTTTCTCGCCCTCTGTTTCAGCCCCTCTGTTTCAGCCCCTCTGTTTCAGCCCCTCTGTTTCTCACCCTCTGTTTCAGCCCCTCTGATTCAGCCCCTCTGATTCAGCCCCTCTTATTTAGCCCCTCTTATTCAGCCCCTCTGTTTCCCACCCCTCTGTTTCAGCCCGTCTGTTTCTCGCCCTCTGTTTCAGCCCCTCTGTTTCTCGCCCTCTGAATCAGCCCCTCTGTTTCTCGCCCTCTGTTTCAGCCCCGCTGATTCAGCCCCTCTGTTTCAGCCCCTCTGAATCAGCCCCTCTGATTCAGCCCCTCTGTTTCAGCCCCTCTGTTTCAGACCCTTTCTTTCTCGCGCTCTGTTTCAGCCCCTCTGTTTCTCACCCTCTGTTTCTCACCCTCTGTTTCAGCCCCTCTGTTTCTCGCCCTCTGTTTCAGCCCCTCTGTTTCTCGCCCTCTTTTCAGCCCCTCTGATTCAGCCCCTCTATTTCTCGCCCTCTGTTTCAGCCCCTCTGTTTCTCGCCCTCTGTTTCAGCCCCTCTGTTTCAGCCCTTCTTTGTCAGCCCCTCTGTTTCTCGCCCTCTGTTTCAGCCCCTCTGTTTCTCTCCCCCTTTTTCAGCCCCTCTGTTTCTCGCCCTCTGTTTCAGCCCCTCTGTTTCAGTCCCTCTGTTTCTCGCCCTCTGTTTCTCGACCTCTGTTTCAGCCCCTCTGTTTGTCGCCCTCTGTATCAGCCCCTCTGTTTCAGCCCCTCTGTTTCAGACCCTGTTTCTCGCCCTCTGTTTCTCACCCTCTGTTTCAGCCCCTCTCTTTCTCGCCCTCTGTTTCAGCCACTATGTTTTAGCCCCTCTGATTCAGCCCCTCTGATTCAGCCCCTCTGTTTCTCGCCCTCTGTTTCAGCCCCTCTGTTTCAGCCCTTCTGTTTCAGCCCCTCTGTTTCAGCTCCTCCGTTTCTCGGCCTCTGTTTCAGTCCCTCTGTTTCTCGCCCTCTGTTACAGCCCCTCTGTTTCAGCCCCTCTGTTTCAGCCCCTCTGTTTCTCTCCCTCTGTTTCAGCCCCTCTGTTTCTCGCCCTCTGTTTCAGCCCCTCTGTTTGTCGCCCTCTGTTTCAGCCCCTCTGTTTCAGCCCCACTGTTTCTCGCCCTCTGTTTCAGCCCCTCTGTTTGTCGCCCTCTGTTTCAGCCGCTCTGTTTGTCGCCCTCTGTTTCAGCCCCTCTGTTTCAGCCCCTCTGTTTCTCGCCCTTTGTTTCTGCCCCTCTGTTTCTCGCCCTCTGTATCAGCCCCTCTGTTTCTCGCCCTCTGTTTCAGCCCCGCTGATTCAGCCCCTCTGTTTCAGCCCCTCTGAATCAGCCCCTCTGATTCAGCCCCTCTGTTTCAGCCCCTCTGTTTCAGCCCCTCTGTTTCAGACCCTTTCTTTCTCGCGCTCTGTTTCAGCCCCTCTGTTTCTCACCCTCTGTTTCTCACGCTCTGTTTCAGCCCCTCTGTTTCTCGCCCTCTGTTTCAGCCCTTCTGTTTCAGCCCCTCTGTTTCAGCCCCTCCGTTTCTCGCCCTCTGTTTCAGCCCCTCTGTTTCAGCCCCTCAGTTTCAGCCCCTCTATTTCTCGCCCTCTGTTTCAGCCCCTCTGTTTCTCGCCCTCTGTTTCAGCCCCTCTGTTTGTCGCCCTCTGTTTCAGCCCCTCTGTTTCGCACTCTCTGTTTCAGCCCCTCTATTTCTCGCCCTTTGTTTCTGCCCCTCTGTTTCTCGCCCTCTCTATCAGCCCCTCTGTTTCTCGCCCTCTGTTTCAGCCCCGCTGATTCAGCCCCTCTGTTTCAGCCCCTCTGAATCAGCCCCTCTGATTCAGCCCCTCTGTTTCAGCCCCTCTGTTTCAGCCCCTCTGTTTCAGACCCTTTCTTTCTCGCGCTCTGTTTAGCCCCTCTGTTTCTCATCCTCTGTTTCTCACCCTCTGTTTCAGCCCCTCTGTTTCTCGCCCTCTGTTTCAGGCCCTCTGTTTCTCGCCCTCTGTTTCATCCCCTCTGATTCAGCCCCTCTATTTCTCGCCCTCTGTTTCAGCCCATCTGTTTCTCGCCCTCTGTTTCAGCCCCTCTGTTTCTCACCCTCTGTTTCAGCCCCTCTGTTTCTCGCCCTCACTTTCTGCCCCTCTGTTTCTCGCCCTCTGTTTCAGCCCCTCTGTTTCTCGCCCTCTGTTTCCGCCCCTCTGATTCAGCCCCTCTGTTTCAGCCACTCTGATTCAGCCCCTCTGATTCAGCCCCTCTGTTTCTCGCCCTCTGTTTCAGCCCCTCTGTTTCAGCCCCTCTGTTTCAGCCCCTCTGTTTCTCACCCTCTGTTTCAGCCCCTCTGATTCAGCCCCTCTGATTCAGCCCCTCTTATTTAGCCCCTCTTATTCAGCCCCTCTGTTTCCCACCCCTCTGTTTCAGCCCGTCTGTTTCTCGCCCTCTGTTTCAGCCCCTCTGTTTCTCGCCCTCTGAATCAGCCCCTCTGTTTCTCGCCCTCTGTTTCAGCCCCGCTGATTCAGCCCCTCTGTTTCAGCCCCTCTGAATCAGCCCCTCTGATTCAGCCCCTCTATTTCTCGCCCTCTGTTTCAGCCCCTCTGTTTCTCGCCCTCTGTTTCAGCCCCTCTGTTTCAGCCCTTCTTTGTCAGCCCCTCTGTTTCTCGCCCTCTGTTTCAGCCCCTCTGTTTCTCTCCCCCTTTTTCAGCCCCTCTGTTTCTCGCCCTCTGTTTCAGCCCCTCTGTTTCAGTCCCTCTGTTTCTCGCCCTCTGTTTCTCGACCTCTGTTTCAGCCCCTCTGTTTGTCGCCCTCTGTATCAGCCCCTCTGTTTCAGCCCCTCTGTTTCAGACCCTGTTTCTCGCCCTCTGTTTCTCACCCTCTGTTTCAGCCCCTCTCTTTCTCGCCCTCTGTTTCAGCCACTATGTTTTAGCCCCTCTGATTCAGCCCCTCTGATTCAGCCCCTCTGTTTCTCGCCCTCTGTTTCAGCCCCTCTGTTTCAGCCCTTCTGTTTCAGCCCCTCTGTTTCAGCTCCTCCGTTTCTCGCCCTCTGTTTCAGTCCCTCTGTTTCTCGCCCTCTGTTACAGCCCCTCTGTTTCAGCCCCTCTGTTTCAGCCCCTCTGTTTCTCTCCCTCTGTTTCAGCCCCTCTGTTTCTCGCCCTCTGTTTCAGCCCCTCTGTTTGTCGCCCTCTGTTTCAGCCCCTCTGTTTCAGCCCCACTGTATCTCGCCCTCTGTTTCAGCCCCTCTGTTTGTCGCCCTCTGTTTCAGCCCCTCTGTTTGTCGCCCTCTGTTTCAGCCCCTCTGTTTCTCACCCTCTGTTTCTCACCCTCTGTTTCAGCCCCTCTGTTTCTCGCCCTCTGTTTCAGCCCCTCTGTTTCTCGCCCTCTTTTCAGCCCCTCTGATTCAGCCCCTCTATTTCTCGCCCTCTGTTTCAGCCCCTCTGTTTCTCGCCCTCTGTTTCAGCCCCTCTGTTTCAGCCCTTCTTTGTCAGCCCCTCTGTTTCTCGCCCTCTGTTTCAGCCCCTCTGTTTCTCTCCCCCTTTTTCAGCCCCTCTGTTTCTCGCCCTCTGTTTCAGCCCCTCTGTTTCAGTCCCTCTGTTTCTCGCCCTCTGTTTCTCGACCTCTGTTTCAGCCCCTCTGTTTGTCGCCCTCTGTATCAGCCCCTCTGTTTCAGCCCCTCTGTTTCAGACCCTGTTTCTCGCCCTCTGTTTCTCACCCTCTGTTTCAGCCCCTCTCTTTCTCGCCCTCTGTTTCAGCCACTATGTTTTAGCCCCTCTGATTCAGCCCCTCTGATTCAGCCCCTCTGTTTCTCGCCCTCTGTTTCAGCCCCTCTGTTTCAGCCCTTCTGTTTCAGCCCCTCTGTTTCAGCTCCTCCGTTTCTCGCCCTCTGTTTCAGTCCCTCTGTTTCTCGCCCTCTGTTACAGCCCCTCTGTTTCAGCCCCTCTGTTTCAGCCCCTCTGTTTCTCTCCCTCTGTTTCAGCCCCTCTGTTTCTCGCCCTCTGTTTCAGCCCCTCTGTTTGTCGCCCTCTGTTTCAGCCCCTCTGTTTCAGCCCCACTGTATCTCGCCCTCTGTTTCAGCCCCTCTGTTTGTCGCCCTCTGTTTCAGCCCCTCTGTTTGTCGCCCTCTGTTTCAGCCCCTCTGTTTCAGCCCCTCTGTTTCTCGCCCTTTGTTTCTGCCCCTCTGTTTCTCGCCCTCTGTATCAGCCCCTCTGTTGCTCGCCCTCTGTTTCAGCCCCGCTGATTCAGCCCCTCTGTTTCAGCCCCTCTGAATCAGCCCCTCTGATTCAGCCCCTCTGTTTCAGCCCCTCTGTTTCAGCCCCTCTGTTTCAGACCCTTTCTTTCTCGCGCTCTGTTTCAGCCCCTCTGTTTCTCACACTCTGTTTCTCACGCTCTGTTTCAGCCCCTCTGATTCAGCCCCTCTATTTCTCGCCCTCTGTTTCAGCCCCTCTGTTTCTCGCCCACTGTTTCAGCCCCTCTGTTTCTCGCCATCTGTTTCAGCCCCTCTGTTTCAGCCCCTCTGTTTCAGCCCCTCTGTTTCAGCCCTTCTGTGTCAGCCCCTCTGTTTCTCGCCCTCTGTTTCAGCCCCTCTGTTTCTCTCCCCCTGTTTCAGCCCCTCTGTTTCTCGCCCTCTGTTTCAGCCCCTCTCTTTCTCGCCCTCTGTTTTAGCCCCTCTGTTTCAGCCCCTCTGTTACAGTCCCTCTGTTTCTCGCCCTCTGTTTCTCGACCTCTGTTTCAGCCCCTCTGTTTGTCGCCCTCTGTATCAGCCCCTCTGTTTCAGCCCCTCTGTTTCAGACCCTCTGTTTCTCGCCCTCTGTTTCTCGCCCTCTGTTTCAGCCCCTCTGTTTCTCGCCCTCTGTTTCAGCCACGACGTTTTAGCCCCTCTGATTCAGCCCCTCTGATTCAGCCCCTCTGATTCAGCCCCTCTGTTTCTCGCCCTCTGTTTCAGCCCCTCTGTTTCAGCCCTTCTGTTTCAGCCCCTCTGTTTCAGCCCCTCCGTTTCTCGCCCTCTGTTTCAGCCCCACTGTTTCAGCCCCTCTATTTCTCGCCCTCTGTTTCAGCCCCTCTGTTTTTCGCCCTCTGTTTCAGCCCCTCTGTTTCTCGCCCTCTGTTTCAGCCCCTCTGTTTGTCGCCCTCTGTTTCAGCCCCTCTGTTTCGCACTCTCTGTTTCAGCCCCTCTGTTTCTCGCCCTTTGTTTCTGCCCCTCTGTTTCTCGCCCTCTGTATCAGCCCCTCTGTTTCTCGCCCTCTGTTTCAGCCCCGCTGATTCAGCCCCTCTGTTTCAGCCCCTCTGAATCAGCCCCTCTGATTCAGCCCCTCTGTTTCAGCCCCTCTGTTTCAGCCCCTCTGTTTCAGACCCTTTCTTTCTCGCGCTCTGTTTAGCCCCTCTGTTTCTCATCCTCTGTTTCTCACCCTCTGTTTCAGCCCCTCTGTTTCTCGCCCTCTGTTTCAGGCCCTCTGTTTCTCGCCCTCTGTTTCATCCCCTCTGATTCAGCCCCTCTATTTCTCGCCCTCTGTTTCAGCCCCTCTGTTTCTCGCCCTCTGTTTCAGCCCCTCTGTTTCTCGCCCTCACTTTCTGCCCCTCTGTTTCTCGCCCTCTGTTTCAGCCCCTCTGTTTCTCGCCCTCTGTTTCCGCCCCTCTGATTCAGCCCCTCTGTTTCAGCCACTCTGATTCAGCCCCTCTGATTCAGCCCCTCTGTTTCTCGCCCTCTGTTTCAGCCCCTCTGTTTCTCGCCCTCTGTTTCCGCCCCTCTGATTCAGCCCCTCTGTTTCAGCCACTCTGATTCAGCCCCTCTGATTCAGCCCCTCTGTTTCTCGCCCTCTGTTTCAGCCCCTCTGTTTCAGCCCCTCTGTTTCAGCCCCTCTGTTTCTCACCCTCTGTTTCAGCCCCTCTGATTCAGCCCCTCTGATTCAGCCCCTCTTATTTAGCCCCTCTTATTCAGCCCCTCTGTTTCCCACCCCTCTGTTTCAGCCCGTCTGTTTCTCGCCCTCTGTTTCAGCCCCTCTGTTTCTCGCCCTCTGAATCAGCCCCTCTGTTTCTCGCCCTCTGTTTCAGCCCCGCTGATTCAGCCCCTCTGTTTCAGCCCCTCTGAATCAGCCCCTCTGATTCAGCCCCTCTGTTTCAGCCCCTCTGTTTCAGACCCTTTCTTTCTCGCGCTCTGTTTCAGCCCCTCTGTTTCTCACCCTCTGTTTCTCACCCTCTGTTTCAGCCCCTCTGTTTCTCGCCCTCTGTTTCAGCCCCTCTGTTTCTCGCCCTCTTTTCAGCCCCTCTGATTCAGCCCCTCTATTTCTCGCCCTCTGTTTCAGCCCCTCTGTTTCTCGCCCTCTGTTTCAGCCCCTCTGTTTCAGCCCGTCTTTGTCAGCCCCTCTGTTTCTCGCCCTCTGTTTCAGCCCCTCTGTTTCTCTCCCCCTTTTTCAGCCCCTCTGTTTCTCGCCCTCTGTTTCAGCCCCTCTGTTTCAGTCCCTCTGTTTCTCGCCCTCTGTTTCTCGACCTCTGTTTCAGCCCCTCTGTTTGTCGCCCTCTGTATCAGCCCCTCTGTTTCAGCCCCTCTGTTTCAGACCCTGTTTCTCGCCCTCTGTTTCTCACCCTCTGTTTCAGCCCCTCTCTTTCTCGCCCTCTGTTTCAGCCACTATGTTTTAGCCCCTCTGATTCAGCCCCTCTGATTCAGCCCCTCTGTTTCTCGCCCTCTGTTTCAGCCCCTCTGTTTCAGCCCTTCTGTTTCAGCCCCTCTGTTTCAACTCCTCCGTTTCTCGGCCTCTGTTTCAGTCCCTCTGTTTCTCGCCCTCTGTTACAGCCCCTCTGTTTCAGCCCCTCTGTTTCAGCCCCTCTGTTTCTCTCCCTCTGTTTCAGCCCCTCTGTTTCTCGCCCTCTGTTTCAGCCCCTCTGTTTGTCGCCCTCTGTTTCAGCCCCTCTGTTTCAGCCCCACTGTTTCTCGCCCTCTGTTTCAGCCCCTCTGTTTGTCGCCCTCTGTTTCAGCCGCTCTGTTTGTCGCCCTCTGTTTCAGCCCCTCTGTTTCAGCCCCTCTGTTTCTCGCCCTTTGTTTCTGCCCCTCTGTTTCTCGCCCTCTGTATCAGCCCCTCTGTTTCTCGCCCTCTGTTTCAGCCCCGCTGATTCAGCCCCTCTGTTTCAGCCCCTCTGAATCAGCCCCTCTGATTCAGCCCCTCTGTTTCAGCCCCTCTGTTTCAGCCCCTCTGTTTCAGACCCTTTCTTTCTCGCGCTCTGTTTCAGCCCCTCTGTTTCTCACCCTCTGTTTCTCACGCTCTGTTTCAGCCCCTCTGTTTCTCGCCCTCTGTTTCAGCCCCTCTGTTTCTCGCCCTCTGTTTCAGCCCCTCTGTTTCAGCCCCTCTATTTCTCGCCCTCTGTTTCAGCCCCTCTGTTTTTCGCCCTCTGTTTCAGCCCCTCTGTTTCTCGCCCTCTGTTTCAGCCCCTCAGTTTCAACCCCTCTGTTTCAGCCCCTCTGTTTCAGCCCTTCTGTGTCAGCCCCTCTGTTTCTCGCCCTCTGTTTCAGCACCTCTGTTTCTCTCCCCCTGTTTCAGCCCCTCTGTTTCTTGCCCTCTGTTTCATCCCCTCTGTTTCTCGCCCTCTGCTTCAGCCCCTCTGTTTCAGCCACTCTGTTTCAGTCCCTCTGTTTCTCGCCCTCTGTTTCTCGACCTCTGTTTCAGCCCCTCTGTTTGTCGCCCTCTGTATCAGCCCCTCTGTTTCAGCCCCTCTGTTTCAGACCCTCTGTTTCTCGCCCTCTGTTTCTCGCCCTCTGTTTCAGCCCCTCTGTTTCTCGCCCTCTGTTTCAGCCACTACGTTTTAGCCCCTCTGATTCAGCCCCTCTGATTCAGCCCCTCTGTTTCTCGCCCTCTGTTTCAGCCCCTCTGTTTCAGCCCTTCTGTTTCAGCCCCTCTGTTTCAGCCCCTCTGTTTCTCGCCCTCTGTTTCAGCCCCTCTGTTTCTCGCCCTCTATTTCAGCCCCTCTGTTTCAGCCCCTCTGTTTCTCTCCCTCTGTTTCAGCCCCTCTGTTTCTCGCCCTCTGTTTCAGCCCCTCTGTTTCTCGCCCTCTGTTTCAGCCCCTCTGATTTAGCCCCTCTGGTTCAGCCCCACTGTTTCAGCCCTTCTGATTCTCGCCCTCTGTTTCAGCCCTTCTGTGTCAGCCCCTCTGTTTCTTGCCCTCTGTTTCAACCCTCTGTTTCACTCCCTCTGTTTCAGCCCCTCTGTTTCTCGCCCTCTGTTTCAGCCCCTCTGTTTCAGCCCCTCTGTTTCAGTCCCTTTGTTTCTCGCCCTCTGTTTCTCGCACTCTGTTTCAGCCCCTCTTTTTCTCGCCCTCTGTTTCAGCCCCTCTGTTTCAGCCCCTCTGTTTCTCGTCGTCTGTTTCAGCCCCTCTGTTTCTCGCCCTCTGTTTCAGCCCCTCTGTTTCTCGCCCTCTGTTTTAGCCCCTCTGTTTCAGCCCCTCTGTTTCAGCCCCTCTGTTTCTCGCCCTCTGTTTCAGCCCCTCTGTTTCTCGGCCTCTTTGTCAGCCTGTCATTTTCATCCCCTCTGTTTCTGCCCCTCTGTTTCTCGCCCTCTATTTCAGCCCCTCTGATTCAGCTCCTCTGTTTCAGCCCCTCTGTTTCAGCCCCACTGTTTCAGCCCCTCTGTTTCTCGCCCTCTGTTTCAGCCCCTCTGTTTCTCGCCCTCTGTTTCTGCCCCTCTGTTTCTCGCCGTCTGTTCCAGCCCCTCTGTTTCTCGCCCTCTGTATCAGCCACTCTGTTTCTCGGCCTCTGTTTCAGCCCCTCTGCTTCTCGCCCTCTGTTTCTGCCCCTCTGTTTCCCGCCCTCTGTTTCTGCCACTCCGTTTCAGCCCCTCTGATTCAGCCCCTCTGATTCAGCCCCTCTGTTTCTCGCCCTCTGTTTCAGCCCCTCTGTTTCAGCCACTCTGTTTCAGCCCCTCTGTTTCAGCCCCTCTATTTCTCGCCCTCTGTTTCAGCCCCTCTGTTTCGCGCCCTCTGTTTCAGCCCCTCTGCTTCTCGCCCTCTGTTTCAGCCCCACTGATTTAGCCCTTCTGTTTCAGCCCCTCTGTTTCAGCACCTCTGTTTCTCGCCCTCTGTTTCAGCTCCTCTGTTTCGCGCTCTCTGTTTCAGCCCCTCTGTTTCAGCCCCTCTGTTTCTCGCCCTTTGTTTCTGCCCCTCTGTTTCTCGCCCTCTGTATCAGCCCCTCTGTTTCTCGCCCTCTGTTTCAGCCCCGCTGATTCAGCCCCTCTGTTTCAGCCCCTCTGAATCAGCCCCTCTGATTCAGCCCCTCTGGTTCAGCCCCTCTGTTTCAGTCCCTCTGTTTCAGACTCTTTCTTTCTCGCGCTCTGTTTCAGCCCCTCTGTTTCTCACCCTCTGTTTCTCACCCTCTGTTTCAGCCCCTCAGTTTCTCGCCCTCTGTTTCAGCCCCTCTGTTTCTCGCCCTCTGTTTCAGCCCCTCTGATTCAGCCCCTCTATTTCTCGCCCTCTGTTTCAGCCCCTCTGTTTCTCGCCCTCTGTTTCAGCCCCTCTGTTTCTCGCCCTCTGTTTCAGCCCCTCTATTTCAGCCCCTCTGTTTCAGCCCCTCTGTTTCAGCCCTTCTGTGTCAGCCCCTCTGTTTCTCGCCCTCTGTTTCAGCCCCTCTGTTTCTCTCCCCCTGTTTCAGCCCCTCTGTTTCTCGCCCTCTGTTTCAGCCCCTCTCTTTATCGCCCTCTGTTTCAGCCCCTCTGTTTCAGCCCCTCTGTTTCAGACCCTCTCTTTCTCGCCCTCTGTTTCAGCCCCTCTGTTTCTCAACCTCTGTTTCAGCCCCTCTGTTTGTCGCCCTCTGTATCAGCCCCTCTGTTTCAGCCCCTCTGTTTCAGACCCTCTGTTTCTCGCCCTCTGTTTCTCGCCCTCTGTTTCAGCCCCTCTGTTTCTCGCCCTCTGTTTCAGCCACTACGTTTTAGCCCCTCTGATTCAGCCCCTCTGATTCAGCCCCTCTGATTCAGCCCCTCTGTTTCTCGCCCTCTGTTTCAGCCCCTCTGTTTCAGCCCTTCTGGTTCAGCCCCTCTGTTTCAGCCCCTCCGTTTCTCGCCCTCTGTTTCAGCCCCTCTGTTTCTCGCCCTCTGTTTCAGCCCCTCTGTTTCAGCCCCTCTGTTTCAGCCCCTCTGTTTCTCTCCCTCTGTTTCAGCCCCTCTGTTTCTCGCCCTCTGTTTCAGACCCTCTGTTTGTCGCCCTCTGTTTCAGCCCCTCTGTTTCGCGCTCTCTGTTTCAGCCCCTCTGTTTCTCGCCCTTTGTTTCTGCCCCTCTGTTTCTCGCCCTCTGTATCAGCCCCTCTGTTTCTCGCCCTCTGTTTCAGCCCCGCTGATTCAGCCCCTCTGTTTCAGCCCCTCTGAATCAGCCCCTCTGATTCAGCCCCTCTGTTTCAGCCCCTCTGTTTCAGCCCCTCTGTTTCAGACCCTTTCTTTCTCGCGCTCTGTTTAGCCCCTCTGTTTCTCACCCTCTGTTTCTCACCCTCTGTTTCAGCCCCTCTGTTTCTCGCCCTCTGTTTCAGGCCCTCTGTTTCTCGCCCTCTGTTTCATCCCCTCTGATTCAGCCGCTCTATTTCTCGCCCTCTGTTTCAGCCCCTCTGTTTCTCGCCCTCTGTTTCAGCCCCTCTGTTTCTCGCCCTCTGTTTCAGCCCCTCTGTTTCAGCCCATCTGTTTCTCGCCCTCACTTTCTGCCCCTCTGTTTCTCGCCCTCTGATTCAGCCCCTCTGTTTCAACCACTCTGATTCAGCCCCTCTGATTCAGCCCCTCTGTTTCTCGCCCTCTGTTTCAGCCAGTCTGTTTCAGCCCCTCTGTTTCAGCCCCTCTGTTTCTCACCCTCTGTTTCAGCCCCTCTGATTCAGCCCCTCTGATTCAACCCCTCTTATTCAGCCCCTCTTATTCAGCCCCTCTGTTTCCCACCCCTCTGTTTCAGCCCGTCTGTTTCTCGCCCTCTGTTTCAGCCCCTCTGTTTCTCGCCCTCTGAATCAGCCCCTCTGTTTCTCGCCCTCTGTTTCAGCCCTGCTGATTCAGCCCCTGAGTTTCAGCCCCTCTGAATCAGCCCCTCTGATTCAGCCCCTCTGTTTCAGCCCCTCTGTTTCAGACCCTTTCTTTCTCGCGCTCTGTTTCAGCCCCTCTGTTTCTCACCCTCTGTTTCTCGCCCTCTGTTTCAGCCCCTCTGTTTTTCGCCCTCTTTTCAGCCCCTCTGATTCAGCCCCTCTATTTCTCGCCCTCTGTTTCAGCCCCTCTGTTTCTCGCCCTCTGTTTCAGCCCCTCTGTTTCTCGCCCTCTGTTTCAGCCCCTCTGTTTCTCGCCCTCTGTTTCAGCCCCTCTGTTTCAGCCCCTCTGTTTCAGCCCCTCTGTTTCAGCCCTTCTTTGTCAGCCCCTCTATTTCTCGCCCTCTGTTTCAGCCCCTCTGTTTCTCTCCCCCTTTTTCAGCCCCTCTGTTTCTCGCCCTCTGTTTCAGCCCCTCTGTTTCAGTCCCTCTGTTTCTCGCCCTCTGTTTCTCGACCTCTGTTTCAGCCCCTCAGTTTGTCGCCCTCTGTATCAGCCCCTCTGTTTCAGCCCCTCTGTTTCAGACCCTGTTTCTCGCCCTCTGTTTCTCACCCTCTGTTTCAGCCCCTCTCTTTCTCGCCCTCTGTTTCAGCCACTATGTTTTAGCCCCTCTGATTCAGCCCCTCTGATTCAGCCCCTCAGTTTCTCGCCCTCTGTTTCAACCCCTCTGTTTCAGCCCTTCTGTTTCAGCCCCTCTGTTTCAGCACCTCCGTTTCTCGCCCTCTGTTTCAGTCCCTCTGTTTCTCGCCCTCTGTTACAGCCCCTCTGTTTCAGCCCCTCTGTTTCAGCCCCTCTGTTTCTCTCCCTCTGTTTCAGCCCCTCTGTTTCTCGCCCTCTGTTTCAGCCACTCTGTTTGTCGCCCTCTGTTTCAGCCCCTCTGTTTCAGCCCCACTGTTTCAGCCCTTCTGTTTCAGCCCCTCTGTTTCAGCCCTCTGTTTCTCTCCCTCTGTTTCAGCCCCTCTGTTTCTCGCCCTCTGTTTCAGCCCCTCTGTTTGTCGCCCTCTGTTTCAGCCCCTCTGTTTGTCGCCCTCTGTTTCAGCCCCTCTGTTTCAGCCCCTCTGTTTCTCGCCCTTTGTTTCTGCCCCTCTGTTTCTCGCCCTCGGTATCAGCCCCTCTGTTTCTCGCCCTCTGTTTCAGCCCCGCTGATTCAGCCCCTCTGTTTCAGCCCCTCTGAATCAGCCCCTCTGATTCCGCCCCTCTGTTTCAGCCCCTCTGTTTCAGCCCCTCTGTTTCAGACCCTTTCTTTCTCGCGCTCTGTTTCAGCCCCTCTGTTTCTCACCCTCTGTTTCTCACGCTCTGTTTCAGCCCCTCTGTTTCTCGCCCTCTGTTTCAGCCCCTCTGTTTCTCGCCCTCTGTTTCAGCCCCTCTGATTTAGCCCCTCTATTTCTCGCCCTCTGTTTCAGCCCCTCTGTTTTTCGCCCTCTGTTTCAGCCCCTCTGTTTCTCGCCCTCTGTTTCAGCCCCTCAGTTTCAGCCCCTCTGTTTCAGCCCCTCTGTTTCAGCCCTTCTGTGTCAGCCCCTCTGTTTCTCGCCCTCTGTTTCAGCACCTCTGTTTCTCTCCCCCTGTTTCAGCCCCTCTGTTTCTTGCCCTCTGTTTCAGCCCCTCTGTTTCTCACCCTCTGCTTCAGCCCCTCTGTTTCAGCCACTCTGTTTCAGTCCCTCTGTTTCTCGCCCTCTGTTTCTCGACCTCTGTTTCAGCCCCTCTGTTTGTCGCCCTCTGTATCAGCCCCTCTGTTTCAGCCCCTCTGTATCAGACCCTCTGTTTCTCGCCCTCTGTTTCAGCCACTACGTTTTAGCCCCTCTGATTCAGCCCCTCTGATTCAGCCCCTCTGTTTCTCGCCCTCTGTTTCAGCCCCTCTGTTTCAGCCCTTCTGTTTCAGCGCCTCTGTTTCAGCCCCTCTGTTTCTCGCCCTCTGTTTCAGCCCCTCTGTTTCTCGCCCTCTATTTCAGCCCCTCTGTTTCAGCCCCTCTGTTTCTCTCCCTCTGTTTCAGCCCCTCTGTTTCTCGCCCTCTGTTTCAGCCCCTCTGTTTCTCGCCCTCTGTTTCAGCCCCTCTGATTTAGCCCCTCTGGTTCAGCCCCACTGTTTCAGCCCTTCTGTTTCTCGCCCTCTGTTTCAGCCCTTCTGTGTCAGCCCCTCTGTTTCTTGCCCTCTGTTTCAACCCTCTGTTTCACTCCCTCTGTTTCAGCCCCTCTGTTTCTCGCCCTCTGTTTCAGCCCCTCTGTTTCAGCCCCTCTGTTTCAGTCCCTTTGTTTCTCACCCTCTGTTTCTCGCACTCTGTTTCAGCCCCTCTTTTTCTCGCCCTCTGTTTCAGCCCCTCTGTTTCAGCCCCTCTGTTTCTCGTCGTCTGTTTCAGCCCCTCTGTTTCTCGCCCTCTGTTTCAGCCCCTCTGTTTCTCGCCCTCTGTTTTAGCCCCTCTGTTTCAGCCCCTCTGTTTCAGCCCCTCAGTTTCTCGCCCTCTGTTTCAGCCCCTCTGTTTCTCCGCCTCTTTGTCAGCCTGTCATTTTCATCCCCTCTGTTTCTGCCCCTCTGTTTCTCGCCCTCTGTTTCAGCCCCTCTGATTCAGCTCCTCTGTTTCAGCCCCTCTGTTTCAGCCCCTCTGTTTCAGCCACTCTGTTTCTCGCCCTCTGTTTCAGCCCCTCTGTTTCTCGCCCTCTGTTTCTGCCCCTCTGTTTCTCGACCTCTGTTTCAGCCCCTATGTTTCTCGCCCTCTGTATCAGCGCCTCTGTGTCAGCCCTCTGTTTCAGCCCCTCTGTTTCAGCCCCTCTGTTTCTCGCCCTCTGTTTCAGCCACTCTGTTTCAGCCCCTCTGTTTCAGCCCCTCTGATTCAGCCCCTCGGTTTCTCGCCGTCTGTTTCAGCCCCTCTGTTTCTCGCCCTCTGTTTCAGCCCCTCTGTTTCTCGCCCTCTGTTTCAGCCCCTCTGTTTCTCAACCTCTGTTTCTCGCCCTCTGTTTCAGCCCCTCTGTTTTTCGCCCTCTGTTTCAGCCCCTCTGTTTCTCGCCCTCTGTTTCAGGCTCTCTGTTTCAGTCCGTCTGTTTCAGCCCCTCTGTTTCAGCCCCTCTGTTTCTCGCCCTCTGTTTCTCGCCCGCTGTTTCCGCCCCTGTGTTTCTCGCCCTCTGTTTCAGCCCCTCTGTTTCAGCCCCTCTGATTCAGCCCCTCTGATTCAGCCACTCTGATTCTCGCCCTCTGTTTCAGCCCCTCTGTTTCAGCCCCTCTGTTCCGGCCCCTCTGTTTCTAGCCCTCTGTTTCAGCCCCTCTGTTTCTCGCCCTCTGTTTCAGCCCCTCTGTTTCAGCCCCTCTGTTTCAGCCCCTCTGTTTCAGCCCCTCTTTTTCTCGCACTCTGTTTCAGCCCCTCTGTTTCAGCCCCTCTTTTTCTCGCCCTCTGTTTCAGCCCCTCTGTTTCAGCCCCTCTGTTTCAGCCCCTCTGTTTCTCGCCCTCTGTTTCAGCCCCTCTGCTTCTGGCCCTCTGTTTCAGCCCATCTGTTTCAGCCCCTCTGTTTCTCATCCTCTGTTTTAGCCGCGCTGATTCAGACCCTCTGTTTCAGCCCCTCTGTTCATCGCCCTCTTTGTCAGCCCCTCAGTTTCTGCCCCTCTGTTTCAGCCCCTCTGTTTCTCGCCCTCTGTTTCAGCCCCTCTGTTTCAGCCCCTCTGTTTCTCGCCCTCTGTTTCAGCCCCTCTGTTTCAGCCCCTCTGTTTCAGTCCTTCTGTTTCTCGACCTCTGTTTCTTGCCCTCTGTTTCAGCCCCTCTGTTTCTCGCCCTATGTTTCAGCCCCTCTGTTTCTCGCCCACTGTTTCAGCCCCTCTGTTTCAGCCCCTCTGTTTCAGTCCCTCTGTTTCTCGCCCTCTGTTTCAGCCCCACTGTTTCTCGCCCTCTGTTTCAGCCCCTCTGTTTCAGCCCCTCTGTTTCAGCCCCTCTGTTTCAGCCCATGTGTTTCTCGCCATCTGTTCAGCCCCTCTGTTTCTCGCCCTCTGTTTCAGCCCCTCTGTTTCTCTCCCTCTGTTTCAGCCCCTCTGATTCAGCCCCTCTGTTTCAGCCCCTCTGATTCAGCCCCTCTGTTTGACCCCCCTGTTTCAGCCCCTCTGTTTATGCCCCTCTGTTTCTCGCCCTCTGTTTCTCACCCTCTGTTTCTCGCCCTCTGTTTCAGCCCCTCTGTTTCTCGCCCTCTGTTTCAGCCCCTCTGTTTCTCGCCCTCTGCTTCAGCCCCTCTGTTTCTAGCCCTCTGTTTCAGCCCCTCTGTTTTCGCCCCTCTGTTTCAGCCCCTCTGTTTCAGCCGCTCTGTTTCTCGCCCTCTTTGTCAGCCCCTCAGTTTCAGCCCCTCTGGTTCAGCCCGTCTGTTTCTCGCCCTCTGTTTCAGCCCCTCTGATTCAGCCCCTCTGTTTCAGCCCCTCTGTTTCAGCCCCCGGGTTTCAGCCCCTCTGTGTCAGCCCCTCTGTTTCTCGCCCTCTGTTTCAGCCCCTCTGTTTCTCGCCCTCTGCTTCAGCCCCTCTGTTTCAGCCCCTCTGTTTCAGCTCCTCTGTTTCAGCACCTCTGTTTCTCGCCCTCTGTTTCAGCCCCTCTGTTTCTCGCCCTCCCTTTCAGCCCCTCTGTTTCAGCCCCTCTGTTTCTCGCCCTCACTTTCTGCCCCTCTGTTTCTCGCCCTCTGTTTCAGCCCCTCTGTTTCTCGCCCTCTGTTTCAGCCCCGCTGATACAGCCCCTCTATTTCAGCCCCTCTGAATCAGCCCCTCTAATTCAGCCCCTCTGTTTCAGCCGCTCTGTTTCTCGCCCTCTGTTTCAGCCACTCTGTTTCTCGCCCTCTGTTTCAGCCCCTCTGTTTCTCGCCCTCTGTTTCTGCCCCTCTGATTCAGCCCCTCTGTTTCAGCCCCTCTGTTTCAGCCCCTCTGTTTCTCACCCTCTGTTTCAGCCCCTCTGATTCAGCCCCTCAGATTCAGCCCCTCTGTTTCAGCCCCTCTTATTCAGCCCCTCTGTTTCCCACCCCTCTGTTTCAGCCCCTCTGTTTCTCGCCCTCTGTTTTAGCTCCTCTGTTTCAGCCCCTCTGTTTCAGACCCTCTGTTTCAGCCCCTCTGTTTCTCACCCTCTGTTTCAGCCCCTCTGTTTCAGCCCCTCTGTTTCTCACCCTCTGTTTCAGCCCCTCTGATTCAGCCCCTCAGATTCAGCCCCTCTGTTTCAGCCCCTCTTATTCAGCCCCTCTGTTTCCCACCCCTCTGTTTCAGCCCCTCTGTTTCTCACCCTCTGTTTTCGCTCCTCTGTTTCAGCCCCTCTGTTTCAGACCCTCTGTTTCAGCCCCTCTGTTTCTCACCCTCTGTTTCAGCCCCTCTGTTTCTCGCCCTCTGTTTCAGCCCCTCTGTTTCAGCCCCTCTGTTTCAGCCCCTCTGTTTCTCGCCCTCTGTTTCATCCCCACTGTTTCTCGCCCTCTGTTTCAGCCCCTCTGTTTCAGCACCTCTGTTTCAGCCCCTCTGTTTCAGCCCTTCTGTTTCTCGCCATCTGTTCAGCCCCTCTGTTTCTCGCCCTCTGTTACAGCCCCTCTGTTTCTCGCCATCTGTTTCTGCCCCTCTGATTCAGCCCCTCTGTTTCAGCCACTCTGATTCAGCCCCTCTGTTTGACCCCCCTGTTTCAGTTTCTCTGTTTCAGCCCCTCTGTTTCAGCCCCTCTGTTTCTCGCCCTCTTTTTCTCACCCTCTGTTTCTCGCCCTCTGTTTCAGCCCCTCTGTTTCTCGCCTTATGTTTCAGCCCCTCTGTTTCTCGCCCACTGCTTCAGCCCCTCTGTTTCTCGCCCTCTGTTTCAGCCCCTCTGTTTTAGCCCCTCTGTTTCAGCCCCTCTGTTTCAGCCCCTCTGTTTCTCGCCCTCTTTGTCAGCCCCTCAGTTTCAGCCCCTCTGTTTCAGCCCCTCTGTTTCAGCCACTCTGTTTCTCGCCCTCTGTTAAGTCCCCTCTGTTTCTCGCCCTCTGTTTCAGCCCCTCTGTTTCTCGCCCTCTGTTTCAGCCCTTCTGTTTCAGCCCCCGGGTTTCCGCCCCTCTGTGTCAGCCCCTCTGTTTCTCGCCCTCTGTTTCAGCCAGTCTGTTTCTCGCCCTCTGCTTCAGCCCCTCTATTTCAGCCCCTCTGTTTCAGCCCCTCTGTTTCAGCCCCTCTGTTTCTCGCCCTCTGTTTCCGCCCCTCTGTTTCTCGCCCTCTGTTTCAGCCCCTCTGTTTCAGCGCCTCTGTTTCTCGCCCTCACTTTCTGCCCCTCTGTTTCTCGCCCCCTGTTTCAGCCCCTCTGTTTCTCGCCCTCTGTTTCAGCCCCGCTGATTCAGCCCCTCTGTTTAAGCCCCTCTGAATCTGCCCCTCTGTTTCAGCCCCTCTGTTTCAGCCCCTCTGTTTCTCGCCCTCTGTTTAAGCCACTCTGTTTCTCGCACTCTGTTTCAGCCCCTCTGTTTCTCGCCCTCTGTTTCAGCCCCTCTGTTTCTCACCCTCTGTTTCAGCCCCTCTGATTCAGCCACTCGGATTCAGCCCCTCTTATTCAGCCCCTCTTATTCAGCCCCTCTGTTTCCCACCCCCCTGTTTCAGCCTGTCTGTTTCTCGCCCTCTGTTTCAGCTCCTCTGTTTCAGCCCCTCTGTTTCAGACCCTCTGTTTCAGCCCCTCTGTTTCTCGTCCTCTGTTTCAGCCCCTCTGTTTCTCGCCCTCTGTTTCAGCCCCTCTGATTCAGCCCCTCTGTTTCAGCCCCTCTGATTCAGCCCCTCTGTTTCAGCCCCTCTGTTTCTCGCACTCTGTTTCTCAGCCTCTGTTTCTCGCCCTCTGTTTCAGCCCCGCTGTTTCTCGCCCTCTCTTTCAGCCCCTCTGTTTCTCGCCCTCTGCTTCAGCCCCTCTGTTTCTCGCCCTCTGTTTCAGCCCCTCAGTTTTAGCCCATCTGTTTCAGCCCCTCTATTTCAGCCCCTCTGTTTCAGCCCCTCTGTTTCTCGCCCTCATTGTCAGCCCGTCATTTTCAGCCCCTCTGTTTCAGCCCCTCTGTTTCTCGCCCTCTGTTTCAGCCCCTCAGATTCAGCCCCTCAGTTTCAGCCCCTCTGTTTCAGCCCCTCTGTTTCTCGCCCTCTGTTTCTCACCCTCTGCTTCTTGCCCTCTGATTCAGCCCCTCTGTTACTCGCCCTCTGTTTCAGCCCCTCTGTTTCTCGCCCTCTGTTTCAGCCCCTCTGTTTCTCGCCCTCTGTTTCTGCCCCTCTGTTTCAGCCCCTCTTTTTCTCGCCGTCTGTTTCTCGCCCTCTGTTTCTGCCCCTCTGTTTCTCGCCCTCTGTTTCTGCCACTCCGTTTCAGCCCCTCTGATTCAGCCCCTCTGATTCAGCCACTCTGTTTCTCGCCCTCTGTTTCAGCCCCTCTGTTTCAGCCCTTCTGTTTCAGCCCCTCTGTTTAAGCCCCTCTGTTTCTCGCCCTCTGTTTCAGCCCCTCTGTTTCTCGCCCTCTGTATCAGCCCCTCTGTTTCTCGCCCTCTGTTTCAGCCCCTCTGTTTCAGCCACTCTGTTTCAGCCCCTCTGTTTCAGCCCCTCTATTTCTCGCCCTCTGTTTCAGCCCCTCTGTTTCTCGCCATCTGTTTCAGCCCCTCTGCTTCTCGCCCACTGTTTCAGCCCCACTGGTTTAGCCCCTCTGTTTCAGCCCCTCTATTTCTCGCCCTCTGTTTCAGCCCCTCTGTTTCTCGCCCTCTGTTTCAGCCCCTCTGTTTCAGCCACTCTGTTTCAGCCCCTCTGTTTCAGCCCCTCTATTTCTCGCCCTCTGTTTCGGCCCCTCTGTTTCTCGCCCTCTGTTTCAGCCCCTCTGCTTCTCGCCCACTGTTTCAGCCCCACTGATTTAGCCCCTCTGTTACAGCCCCTCTATTTCTCGCCCTCTGTTTCAGCCCCTCTGTTTCTCGCCCTCTGTTTCAGCCCCTCTGATTTAGCCCCTCTGGTTCAGCCCCACTGTTTCAGCCCTTCTGTTTCTCGCCCTCTGTTTCAGCCCCTCTGTTTCTCGCCCTCTGTTTCAGCCACTCTGTTTCAGCCCCTCTGTTTCAGCCCCTCTATTTCTCGCCCTCTGTTTCAGCCCCTCTGTTTCTCGCCCTCTGTTTCAGCCCCTCTGTTTCAGCCACTCTGTTTCAGCCCCTCTGTTTCAGCCCCTCTATTTCTCGCCCTCTGTTTCGGCCCCTCTGTTTCTCGCCCTCTGTTTCAGCCCCTCTGCTTCTCGCCCACTGTTTCAGCCCCACTGATTTAGCCCCTCTGTTACAGCCCCTCTATTTCTCGCCCTCTGTTTCAGCCCCTCTGTTTCTCGCCCTCTGTTTCAGCCCCTCTGATTTAGCCCCTCTGGTTCAGCCCCACTGTTTCAGCCCTTCTGTTTCTCGCCCTCTGTTTCAGCCCCTCTGTTTCTCGCCCTCTGTTTCAGCCACTCTGTTTCAGCCCCTCTGTTTCAGCCCCTCTATTTCTCGCCCTCTGTTTCAGCCCCTCTGTTTCTCGCCATCTGTTTCAGCCCCTCTGCTTCTCGCCCACTGTTTCAGCCCCACTGATTTAGCCCCTCTGTTTCAGCCCCTCTATTTCTCGCCCTCTGTTTCAGCCCCTCTGTTTCTCGCCCTCTGTTTCAGCCCCTCTGTTTCAGCCACTCTGTTTCAGCCCCTCTGTTTCAGCCCCTCTATTTCTCGCCCTCTGTTTCGGCCCCTCTGTTTCTCGCCCTCTGTTTCAGCCCCTCTGCTTCTCGCCCACTGTTTCAGCCCCACTGATTTAGCCCCTCTGTTACAGCCCCTCTATTTCTCGCCCTCTGTTTCAGCCCCTCTGTTTCTCGCCCTCTGTTTCAGCCCCTCTGTTTCTCGCCCTCTGTTTCAGCCCCTCTGTTTCAGCCCCTCTGTTTCAGCCCCTCTGTTTCAGCCCTTCTGTGTCAGCCCCTCTGTTTCTCGCCCTCTGTTTCAGCCCTGCTGATTCAGCCCCTGAGTTTCAGCCCCTCTGAATCAGCCCCTCTGATTCAGCCCCTCTGTTTCAGCCCCTCTGTTTCAGACCCTTTCTTTCTCGCGCTCTGTTTCAGCCCCTCTGTTTCTCACCCTCTGTTTCTCACCCTCTGTTTCAGCCCCTCTGTTTCTCGCCCTCTGTTTCAGCCCCTCTGTTTTTCGCCCTCTTTTCAGCCCCTCTGATTCAGCCCCTCTATTTCTCGCCCTCTGTTTCAGCCCCTCTGTTTCTCGCCCTCTGTTTCAGCCCCTCTGTTTCTCGCCCTCTGTTTCAGCCCCTCTGTTTCAGCCCCTCTGTTTCAGCCCCTCTGTTTCAGCCCTTCTTTGTCAGCCCCTCTATTTCTCGCCCTCTGTTTCAGCCCCTCTGTTTCTCTCCCCCTTTTTCAGCCCCTCTGTTTCTCGCCCTCTGTTTCAGCCCCTCTGTTTCAGTCCCTCTGTTTCTCGCCCTCTGTTTCTCGACCTCTGTTTCAGCCACTCTGTTTGTCGCCCTCTGTATCAGCCCCTCTGTTTCAGCCCCTCTGTTTCAGACCCTGTTTCTCGCCCTCTGTTTCTCACCCTCTGTTTCAGCCCCTCTGTTTCTCGCCCTCTGTTTCAGCCACTATGTTTTAGCCCCTCTGATTCAGCCCCTCTGATTCAGCCCCTCAGTTTCTCGCCCTCTGTTTCAACCCCTCTGTTTCAGCCCTTCTGTTTCAGCCCCTCTGTTTCAGCACCTCCGTTTCTCGCCCTCTGTTTCAGTCCCTCTGTTTCTCGCCCTCTGTTACAGCCCCTCTGTTTCAGCCCCTCTGTTTCAGCCCCTCTGTTTCTCTCCCTCTGTTTCAGCCCCTCTGTTTCTCGCCCTCTGTTTCAGCCACTCTGTTTGTCGCCCTCTGTTTCAGCCCCTCTGTTTCAGCCCCACTGTTTCAGCCCTTCTGTTTCAGCCCCTCTGTTTCAGCCCTCTGTTTCTCTCCCTCTGTTTCAGCCCCTCTGTTTCTCGCCCTCTGTTTCAGCCCCTCTGTTTGTCGCCCTCTGTTTCAGCCCCTCTGTTTGTCGCCCTCTGTTTCAGCCCCTCTGTTTCAGCCCCTCTGTTTCTCGCCCTTTGTTTCTGCCCCTCTGTTTCTCGCCCTCTGTATCAGCCCCTCTGTTTCTCGCCCTCTGTTTCAGCCCCGCTGATTCAGCCCCTCTGTTTCAGCCCCTCTGAATCAGCCCCTCTGAATCCGCCCCTCTGTTTCAGCCCCTCTGTTTCAGCCCCTCTGTTTCAGACCCTTTCTTTCTCGCGCTCTGTTTCAGCCCCTCTGTTTCTCACCCTCTGTTTCTCACGCTCTGTTTCAGCCCCTCTGTTTCTCGCCCTCTGTTTCAGCCCCTCTGTTTCTCGCCCTCTGTTTCAGCCCCTCTGATTTAGCCCCTCTATTTCTCGCCCTCTGTTTCAGCCCCTCTGTTTTTCGCCCTCTGTTTCAGCCCCTATGTTTCTCGCCCTCTGTTTCAGCCCCTCAGTTTCAGCCCCTCTGTTTCAGCCCCTCTGTTTCAGCCCTTCTGTGTCAGCCCCTCTGTTTCTCGCCCTCTGTTTCAGCACCTCTGTTTCTCTCCCCCTGTTTCAGCCCCTCTGTTTCTTGCCCTCTGTTTCAGCCCCTCTGTTTCTCACCCTCTGCTTCAGCCCCTCTGTTTCAGCCACTCTGTTTCAGTCCCTCTGTTTCTCGCCCTCTGTTTCTCGACCTCTGTTTCAGCCCCTCTGTTTGTCGCCCTCTGTATCAGCCCCTCTGTTTCAGCCCCTCTGTATCAGACCCTCTGTTTCTCGCCCTCTGTTTCAGCCACTACGTTTTAGCCCCTCTGATTCAGCCCCTCTGATTCAGCCCCTCTGTTTCTCGCCCTCTGTTTCAGCCCCTCTGTTTCAGCCCTTCTGTTTCAGCGCCTCTGTTTCAGCCCCTCTGTTTCTCGCCCTCTGTTTCAGCCCCTCTGTTTCTCGCCCTCTATTTCAGCCCCTCTGTTTCAGCCCCTCTGTTTCTCTCCCTCTGTTTCAGCCCCTCTGTTTCTCGCCCTCTGTTTCAGCCCCTCTGTTTCTCGCCCTCTGTTTCAGCCCCTCTGATTTAGCCCCTCTGGTTCAGCCCCACTGTTTCAGCCCTTCTGTTTCTCGCCCTCTGTTTCAGCCCTTCTGTGTCAGCCCCTCTGTTTCTTGCCCTCTGTTTCAACCCTCTGTTTCACTCCCTCTGTTTCAGCCCCTCTGTTTCTCGCCCTCTGTTTCAGCCCCTCTGTTTCAGCCCCTCTGTTTCAGTCCCTTTGTTTCTCACCCTCTGTTTCTCGCACTCTGTTTCAGCCCCTCTTTTTCTCGCCCTCTGTTTCAGCCCCTCTGTTTCAGCCCCTCTGTTTCTCGTCGTCTGTTTCAGCCCCTCTGTTTCTCGCCCTCTGTTTCAGCCCCTCTGTTTCTCGCCCTCTGTTTTAGCCCCTCTGTTTCAGCCCCTCTGTTTCAGCCCCTCAGTTTCTCGCCCTCTGTTTCAGCCCCTCTGTTTCTCCGCCTCTTTGTCAGCCTGTCATTTTCATCCCCTCTGTTTCTGCCCCTCTGTTTCTCGCCCTCTGTTTCAGCCCCTCTGATTCAGCTCCTCTGTTTCAGCCCCTCTGTTTCAGCCCCTCTGTTTCAGCCACTCTGTTTCTCGCCCTCTGTTTCAGCCCCTCTGTTTCTCGCCCTCTGTTTCTGCCCCTCTGTTTCTCGACCTCTGTTTCAGCCCCTATGTTTCTCGCCCTCTGTATCAGCGCCTCTGTGTCAGCCCTCTGTTTCAGCCCCTCTGTTTCAGCCCCTCTGTTTCTCGCCCTCTGTTTCAGCCACTCTGTTTCAGCCCCTCTGTATCAGCCCCTCTGATTCAGCCCCTCGGTTTCTCGCCGTCTGTTTCAGCCCCTCTGTTTCTCGCCCTCTGTTTCAGCCCCTCTGTTTCTCGCCCTCTGTTTCAGCCCCTCTGTTTCTCAACCTCTGTTTCTCGCCCTCTGTTTCAGCCCCTCTGTTTTTCGCCCTCTGTTTCAGCCCCTCTGTTTCTCGCCCTCTGTTTCAGGCTCTCTGTTTCAGTCCGTCTGTTTCAGCCCCTCTGTTTCAGCCCCTCTGTTTCTCGCCCTCTGTTTCTCGCCCGCTGTTTCCGCCCCTGTGTTTCTCGCCCTCTGTTTCAGCCCCTCTGTTTCAGCCCCTCTGATTCAGCCCCTCTGATTCAGCCACTCTGATTCTCGCCCTCTGTTTCAGCCCCTCTGTTTCAGCCCCTCTGTTTCGGCCCCTCTGTTTCAGCCCCTCTTTTTCTCGCACTCTGTTTCAGCCCCTCTGTTTCAGCCCCTCTTTTTCTCGCCCTCTGTTTCAGCCCCTCTGTTTCAGCCCCTCTGTTTCAGCCCCTCTGTTTCTCGCCCTCTGTTTCAGCCCCTCTGCTTCTGGCCCTCTGTTTCAGCCCATCTGTTTCAGCCCCTCTGTTTCTCACCCTCTGTTTTAGCCGCGCTGATTCAGACCCTCTGTTTCAGCCCCTCTGTTCATCGCCCTCTTTGTCAGCCCCTCAGTTTCTGCCCCTCTGTTTCAGCCCCTCTGTTTCTCGCCCTCTGTTTCAGCCCCTCTGTTTCAGCCCCTCTGTTTCTCGCCCTCTGTTTCAGCCCCTCTGTTTCAGCCCCTCTGTTTCAGTCCTTCTGTTTCTCGACCTCTGTTTCTTGCCCTCTGTTTCAGCCCCTCTGTTTCTCGCCCTATGTTTCAGCCCCTCTGTTTCTCGCCCACTGTTTCAGCCCCTCTGTTTCAGCCCCTCTGTTTCAGTCCCTCTGTTTCTCGCCCTCTGTTTCAGCCCCACTGTTTCTCGCCCTCTGTTTCAGCCCCTCTGTTTCAGCCCCTCTGTTTCAGCCCTTCTGTTTCAGCCCATGTGTTTCTCGCCATCTGTTCAGCCCCTCTGTTTCTCGCCCTCTGTTTCAGCCCCTCTGTTTCTCTCCCTCTGTTTCAGCCCCTCTGATTCAGCCCCTCTGTTTCAGCCCCTCTGATTCAGCCCCTCTGTTTGACCCCCCTGTTTCAGCCCCTCTGTTTATGCCCCTCTGTTTCTCGCCCTCTGTTTCTCACCCTCTGTTTCTCGCCCTCTGTTTCAGCCCCTCTGTTTCTCGCCCTCTGTTTCAGCCCCTCTGTTTCTCGCCCTCTGCTTCAGCCCCTCTGTTTCTAGCCCTCTGTTTCAGCCCCTCTGTTTTCGCCCCTCTGTTTCAGCCCCTCTGTTTCAGCCCCTCTGTTTCTCGCCCTCTTTGTCAGCCCCTCAGTTTCAGCCCCTCTGGTTCAGCCCGTCTGTTTCTCGCCCTCTGTTTCAGCCCCTCTGATTCAGCCCCTCTGTTTCAGCCCCTCTGTTTCAGCCCCCGGGTTTCAGCCCCTCTGTGTCAGCCCCTCTGTTTCTCGCCCTCTGTTTCAGCCCCTCTGTTTCTCGCCCTCTGCTTCAGCCCCTCTGTTTCAGCCCCTCTGTTTCAGCTCCTCTGTTTCAGCACCTCTGTTTCTCGCCCTCTGTTTCAGCCCCTCTGTTTCTCGCCCTCTGTTTCAGCCCCTCTGTTTCAGCCCCTCTGTTTCTCGCCCTCACTTTCTGCCCCTCTGTTTCTCGCCCTCTGTTTCAGCCCCTCTGTTTCTCGCCCTCTGTTTCAGCCCCGCTGATACAGCCCCTCTATTTCAGCCCCTCTGAATCAGCCCCTCTAATTCAGCCCCTCTGTTTCAGCCGCTCTGTTTCTCGCCCTCTGTTTCAGCCACTCTGTTTCTCGCCCTCTGTTTCAGCCCCTCTGTTTCTCGCCCTCTGTTTCTGCCCCTCTGATTCAGCCCCTCTGTTTCAGCCCCTCTGTTTCAGCCCCTCTGTTTCTCACCCTCTGTTTCAGCCCCTCTGATTCAGCCCCTCAGATTCAGCCCCTCTGTTTCAGCCCCTCTTATTCAGCCCCTCTGTTTCCCACCCCTCTGTTTCAGCCCCTCTGTTTCTCGCCCTCTGTTTTAGCTCCTCTGTTTCAGCCCCTCTGTTTCAGACCCTCTGTTTCAGCCCCTCTGTTTCTCACCCTCTGTTTCAGCCCCTCTGTTTCAGCCCCTCTGTTTCTCACCCTCTGTTTCAGCCCCTCTGATTCAGCCCCTCAGATTCAGCCCCTCTGTTTCAGCCCCTCTTATTCAGCCCCTCTGTTTCCCACCCCTCTGTTTCAGCCCCTCTGTTTCTCACCCTCTGTTTTCGCTCCTCTGTTTCAGCCCCTCTGTTTCAGACCCTCTGTTTCAGCCCCTCTGTTTCTCGCCCTCTGTTTCAGCCCCTCTGTTTCTCGCCCTCTGTTTCAGCCCCTCTGTTTCAGCCCCTCTGTTTCAGCCCCTCTGTTTCTCGCCCTCTGTTTCATCCCCACTGTTTCTCGCCCTCTGTTTCAGCCCCTCTGTTTCAGCACCTCTGTTTCAGCCCCTCTGTTTCAGCCCTTCTGTTTCTCGCCATCTGTTCAGCCCCTCTGTTTCTCGCCCTCTGTTACAGCCCCTCTGTTTCTCGCCATCTGTTTCTGCCCCTCTGATTCAGCCCCTCTGTTTCAGCCACTCTGATTCAGCCCCTCTGTTTGACCCCCCTGTTTCAGTTTCTCTGTTTCAGCCCCTCTGTTTCAGCCCCTCTGTTTCTCGCCCTCTTTTTCTCACCCTCTGTTTCTCGCCCTCTGTTTCAGCCCCTCTGTTTCTCGCCTTATGTTTCAGCCCCTCTGTTTCTCGCCCACTGCTTCAGCCCCTCTGTTTCTCGCCCTCTGTTTCAGCCCCTCTGTTTTAGCCCCTCTGTTTCAGCCCCTCTGTTTCAGCCCCTCTGTTTCTCGCCCTCTTTGTCAGCCCCTCAGTTTCAGCCCCTCTGTTTCAGCCCCTCTGTTTCAGCCACTCTGTTTCTCGCCCTCTGTTAAGTCCCCTCTGTTTCTCGCCCTCTGTTTCAGCCCCTCTGTTTCTCGCCCTCTGTTTCAGCCCTTCTGTTTCAGCCCCCGGGTTTCCGCCCCTCTGTGTCAGCCCCTCTGTTTGGCGCCCTCTGTTTCAGCCAGTCTGTTTCTCGCCCTCTGCTTCAGCCCCTCTATTTCAGCCCCTCTGTTTCAGCCCCTCTGTTTCTGCCCCTCTGTTTCTCGCCCCCTGTTTCAGCCCCTCTGTTTCTCGCCCTCTGTTTCAGCCCCGCTGATTCAGCCCCTCTGTTTAAGCCCCTCTGAATCTGCCCCTCTGTTTCAGCCCCTCTGTTTCAGCCCCTCTGTTTCTCGCCCTCTGTTTAAGCCACTCTGTTTCTCGCACTCTGTTTCAGCCCCTCTGTTTCTCGCCCTCTGTTTCAGCCCCTCTGTTTCTCACCCTCTGTTTCAGCCCCTCTGATTCAGCCACTCGGATTCAGCCCCTCTTATTCAGCCCCTCTTATTCAGCCCCTCTGTTTCCCACCCCCCTGTTTCAGCCTGTCTGTTTCTCGCCCTCTGTTTCAGCTCCTCTGTTTCTCGCCCTCTGTTTCAGCTCCTCTGTTTCAGCCCCTCTGTTTCAGACCCTCTGTTTCAGCCCCTCTGTTTCTCGTCCTCTGTTTCAGCCCCTCTGTTTCTCGCCCTCTGTTTCAGCCCCTCTGATTCAGCCCCTCTGTTTCAGCCCCTCTGATTCAGCCCCTCTGTTTCAGCCCCTCTGTTTCTCGCACTCTGTTTCTCAGCCTCTGTTTCTCGCCCTCTGTTTCAGCCCCGCTGTTTCTCGCCCTCTCTTTCAGCCCCTCTGTTTCTCGCCCTCTGCTTCAGCCCCTCTGTTTCTCGCCCTCTGTTTCAGCCCCTCAGTTTTAGCCCATCTGTTTCAGCCCCTCTATTTCAGCCCCTCTGTTTCAGCCCCTCTGTTTCTCGCCCTCATTGTCAGCCCGTCATTTTCAGCCCCTCTGTTTCAGCCCCTCTGTTTCTCGCCCTCTGTTTCAGCCCCTCAGATTCAGCCCCTCAGTTTCAGCCCCTCTGTTTCAGCCCCTCTGTTTCTCGCCCTCTGTTTCTCACCCTCTGCTTCTTGCCCTCTGATTCAGCCCCTCTGTTACTCGCCCTCTGTTTCAGCCCCTCTGTTTCTCGCCCTCTGTTTCAGCCCCTCTGTTTCTCGCCCTCTGTTTCTGCCCCTCTGTTTCAGCCCCTCTTTTTCTCGCCGTCTGTTTCTCGCCCTCTGTTTCTGCCCCTCTGTTTCTCGCCCTCTGTTTCTGCCACTCCGTTTCAGCCCCTCTGATTCAGCCCCTCTGATTCAGCCACTCTGTTTCTCGCCCTCTGTTTCAGCCCCTCTGTTTCAGCCCTTCTGTTTCAGCCCCTCTGTTTAAGCCCCTCTGTTTCTCGCCCTCTGTTTCAGCCCCTCTGTTTCTCGCCCTCTGTAAAAGCCCCTCTGTTTCTCGCCCTCTGTTTCAGCCCCTCTGTTTCAGCCACTCTGTTTCAGCCCCTCTGTTTCAGCCCCTCTATTTCTCGCCCTCTGTTTCAGCCCCTCTGTTTCTCGCCATCTGTTTCAGCCCCTCTGCTTCTCGCCCACTATTTCAGCCCCACTGATTTAGCCCCTCTGTTTCAGCCCCTCTATTTCTCGCCCTCTGTTTCAGCCCCTCTGTTTCTCGCCCTCTGTTTCAGCCCCTCTGTTTCAGCCACTCTGTTTCAGCCCCTCTGTTTCAGCCCCTCTATTTCTCGCCCTCTGTTTCGGCCCCTCTGTTTCTCGCCCTCTGTTTCAGCCCCTCTGCTTCTCGCCCACTGTTTCAGCCCCACTGATTTAGCCCCTCTGTTACAGCCCCTCTATTTCTCGCCCTCTGTTTCAGCCCCTCTGTTTCTCGCCCTCTGTTTCAGCCCCTCTGTTTCTCGCCCTCTGTTTCAGCCCCTCTGTTTCAGCCCCTCTGTTTCAGCCCCTCTGTTTCAGCCCTTCTGTGTCAGCCCCTCTGTTTCTCGCCCTCTGTTTCAGCCCCTCTGTTTCTCTCCCCCTGTTTCAGCCCCTCTGTTTCTCGCCCTCTGTTTCAGCCACTCTCTTTCTCGCCCTGTGTTTCAGCCCCTCTGTTTCAGCCCCTCTGTTTCAGTCCCTCTGTTTCTCGCCCTCTGTTTCTCGACCTCTGTTTCAGCCCCTCTGTTTGTCGCCCACTGTATCAGCCCCTCTGTTTCAGCCCCTCTGTTTCAGACCCTCTGTTTCTCGCCGTCTGTTTCTCGCCCTCTGTTTCAGCCCCTCTGTTTCTCGCCCTCTGTTTCAGCCACTACGTTTTAGCCCCTCTGATTCAGCCCCTCTGATTCAGCCCCTCTGTTTCTCGCCCTCTGTTTCAGCCCCTCTGTTTCAGCCCTTCTGTTTCAGCCCCTCTGTTTCAGCCTCTCCGTTTCTCGCCCTCTGTTTCAGCCCCTGTTTCTCGCCATCTGCTTCAGCCCCTCTGTTTCAGCCCCTCTGTTTCAGCCCCTCTGTTTCTCTCCCTCTGTTTCAGCCCCTCTGTTTCTCGCCCTCTGTTTCAGCCCCTCTGTTTGTCGCCCTCTGTTTCAGCCCCTCTATTTCCCACCCTCTTTTTCAGCCCCTCTGTTTCTCGCCCTCTGTTTCAGCCCCTCTGTTTCTCGCCCTCTGTTTCAGCCCCTCTGTTTCTCGCCCTCACTTTCTGCCCCTCTGATTCTCGCCCTCTGTTTCAGCCCCTCTGTTTCTCGCCCTCTGTTTCAGCCCCGCTGATTCAGCCCCTCTGTTTAAGCCAATCTGAATCAGCCCCTCTGTTTCAGCCCCTCTGTTTCTCGCCCTCTGTTTCAGCCCCTCTGCTTCTCGCCCACTGTTTCAGCCCCACTGATTTAGCCCCTCTGTTTCAGCCCCTCTATTTCTCGCCCTCTGTATCAGCCCCTCTGTTTCTCGCCCTCTGTTTCAGCCCCTCTGTTTCAGCCACTCTGTTTCAGCCCCTCTGTTTCAGCCCCTCTATTTCTCGCCCTCTGTTTCAGCCCCTCTGTTTCTCGCCCTCTGTTTCAGCCCCTCTGCTTCTCGCCCACTGTTTCAGCCCCACTGATTTAGCCCCTCTGTTTCAGCCCCTCTATTTCTCGCCCTCTGTTTCAGCCCCTCTGTTTCTCGCCCTCTGTTTCAGCCCCTCTGTTTCTCGCCCTCTGTTTCAGCCCCTCTGTTTCAGCCCCTCTGTTTCAGCCCCTCTGTTTCAGCCCTTCTGTGTCAGCCCCTCTGTTTCTCGCCCTCTGTTTCAGCCCCGGGTTTCCGCCCCTCTGTGTCAGCCCCTCTGTTTCTCGCCCTCTGTTTCAGCCAGTCTGTTTCTCGCCCTCTGCTTCAGCCCCTCTATTTCAGCCCCTCTGTTTCAGCCCCTCTGTTTCAGCCCCTCTGTTTCTCGCCCTCTGTTTCCGCCCCTCTGTTTCTCGCCCTCTGTTTCAGCCCCTCTGTTTCAGCCCCTCTGTTTCTCGCCCTCACTTTCTGCCCCTCTGTTTCTCACCCCCTGTTTCAGCCCCTCTGTTTCTCGCCCTCTGTTTCAGCCCCGCTGATTCAGCCCCTCTGTTTAAGCCCCTCTGAATCTGCCCCTCTGTTTCAGCCCCTCTGTTTCTCGCCCTCTGTTTAAGCCACTCTGTTTCTCGCACTCTGTTTCAGCCCCTCTGTTTCTCGCCCTCTGTTTCAGCCCCTCTGTTTCTCACCCTCTGTTTCAGCCCCTCTGATTCAGCCACTCGGATTCAGCCCCTCTTATTCAGCCCCTCTTATTCAGCCCCTCTGTTTCCCACCCCCCTGTTTCAGCCTGTCTGTTTCTCGCCCTCTGTTTCAGCTCCTCTGTTTCTCGCCCTCTGTTTCAGCTCCTCTGTTTCAGCCCCTCTGTTTCAGACCCTCTGTTTCAGCCCCTCTGTTTCTCGTCCTCTGTTTCAGCCCCTCTGTTTCTCGCCCTCTGTTTCAGCCCCTCTGATTCAGCCCCTCTGTTTCAGCCCCTCTGATTCAGCCCCTCTGTTTCAGCCCCTCTGTTTCTCGCACTCTGTTTCTCAGCCTCTGTTTCTCGCCCTCTGTTTCAGCCCCGCTGTTTCTCGCCCTCTCTTTCAGCCCCTCTGTTTCTCGCCCTCTGCTTCAGCCCCTCTGTTTCTCGCCCTCTGTTTCAGCCCCTCAGTTTTAGCCCATCTGTTTCAGCCCCTCTATTTCAGCCCCTCTGTTTCAGCCCCTCTGTTTCTCGCCCTCTTTGTCAGCCCGTCATTTTCAGCCCCTCTGTTTCAGCCCCTCTGTTTCTCGCCCTCTGTTTCAGCCCCTCAGATTCAGCCCCTCTGTTTCAGCCCCTCTGTTTCAGCCCCTCTGTTTCTCGCCCTCTGTTTCTCACCCTCTGCTTCTCACCCTCTGATTCAGCCCCTCTGTTACTCGCCCTCTGTTTCAGCCCCTCTGTTTCTCGCCCTCTGTTTCAGCCCCTCTGTTTCTCGCCCTCTGTTTCTGCCCCTCTGATTCAGCCCCTCTGTTTCTCGCCGTCTGTTTCTCGCCCTCTGTTTCTGCCCCTCTGTTTCTCGCCCTCTGTTTCTGCCACTCCGTTTCAGCCCCTCTGATTCAGCCCCTCTGATTCAGCCCCTCTGTTTCTCGCCCTCTGTTTCAGCCCCTCTGTTTCAGCCCTTCTGTTTCAGCCCCTCTGTTTAAGCCCCTCTGTTTCTCGCCCTCTGTTTTAGCCCCTCTGTTTCTCGCCCTCTGTATCAGCCCCTCTGTTTCTCGCCCTCTGTTTCAGCCCCTCTGTTTCAGCCACTCTGTTTCAGCCCCTCTGTTTCAGCCCCTCTATTTCTCGCCCTCTGTTTCAGCCCCTCTGTTTCTCGCCCTCTGTTTCAGCCCCTCTGCTTCTCGCCCACTGTTTCAGCCCCACTGATTTAGCCCCTTTGTTTCAGCCCCTCTATTTCTCGCCCTCTGTATCAGCCCCTCTGTTTCTCGCCCTCTGTTTCAGCCCCTCTGTTTCAGCCACTCTGTTTCAGCCCCTCTGTTTCAGCCCCTCTATTTCTCACCCTCTGTTTCAGCCCCTCTGTTTCTCGCCCTCTGTTTCAGCCCCTCTGCTTCTCGCCCACTGTTTCAGCCCCACTGATTTAGCACCTCTGTTTCAGCCCCTCTATTTCTCGCCCCCTGTTTCAGCCCCTCTGTTTCTCGCCCTCTGTTTCAGCCCCTCTGTTTCTCGCCCTCTGCTTCAGCCCCTCTGTTTCAGCCCCTCTGTTTCAGTCCCTCTGTTTCTCGCCCTCTGTTTCTCGACCTCTGTTTCAGCCCCTCTGTTTGTCGCCCACTGTATCAGCCCCTCTGTTTCAGCCCCTCTGTTTCAGACCCTCTGTTTCTCGCCCTCTGTTTCTCGCCCTCTGTTTCAGCCCCTCTGTTTCTCGCCCTCTGTTTCAGCCACTACGTTTTAGCCCCTCTGATTCAGCCCCTCTGATTCAGCCCCTCTGATTCAGCCCCTCTGATTCAGCCCCTCTGTTTCTCGCCCTCTGTTTCAGCCCCTCTGTTTCTCGCCCTCTGTTTCAGCCCCGCTGATTCAGCCCCTCTGTTTAAGCCCCTCTGAATCTGCCCCTCTGTTTCAGCCCCTCTGTTTCAGCCCCTCTGTTTCTCGCCCTCTGTTTAAGCCACTCTGTTTCTCGCACTCTGTTTCAGCCCCTCTGTTTCTCGCCCTCTGTTTCAGCCCCTCTGTTTCTCACCCTCTGTTTCAGCCCCTCTGATTCAGCCACTCGGATTCAGCCCCTCTTATTCAGCCCCTCTTATTCAGCCCCTCTGTTTCCCACCCCCCTGTTTCAGCCTGTCTGTTTCTCGCCCTCTGTTTCAGCTCCTCTGTTTCTCGCCCTCTGTTTCAGCTCCTCTGTTTCAGCCCCTCTGTTTCAGACCCTCTGTTTCAGCCCCTCTGTTTCTCGTCCTCTGTTTCAGCCCCTCTGTTTCTCGCCCTCTGTTTCAGCCCCTCTGATTCAGCCCCTCTGTTTCAGCCCCTCTGATTCAGCCCCTCTGTTTCAGCCCCTCTGTTTCTCGCACTCTGTTTCTCAGCCTCTGTTTCTCGCCCTCTGTTTCAGCCCCGCTGTTTCTCGCCCTCTCTTTCAGCCCCTCTGTTTCTCGCCCTCTGCTTCAGCCCCTCTGTTTCTCGCCCTCTGTTTCAGCCCCTCAGTTTTAGCCCATCTGTTTCAGCCCCTCTATTTCAGCCCCTCTGTTTCAGCCCCTCTGTTTCTCGCCCTCTTTGTCAGCCCGTCATTTTCAGCCCCTCTGTTTCAGCCCCTCTGTTTCTCGCCCTCTGTTTCAGCCCCTCAGATTCAGCCCCTCTGTTTCAGCCCCTCTGTTTCAGCCCCTCTGTTTCTCGCCCTCTGTCTCTCACCCTCTGCTTCTCGCCCTCTGATTCAGCCCCTCTGTTACTCGCCCTCTGTTTCAGCCCCTCTGTTTCTCGCCCTCTGTTTCAGCCCCTCTGTTTCTCGCCCTCTGTTTCTGCCCCACTGATTCAGCCCCTCTGTTTCTCGCCGTCTGTTTCTCGCCCTCTGTTTCTGCCCCTCTGTTTCTCGCCCTCTGTTTCTGCCACTCCGTTTCAGCCCCTCTGATTCTGCCCCTCTGATTCAGCCCCTCTGTTTCTCGCCCTCTGTTTCAGCCCCTCTTTTTCAGCCCTTCTGTTTCAGCCCCTCTGTTTAAGCCCCTCTGTTTCTCGCCCTCTGTTTCAGCCCCTCTGTTTCTCGCCCTCTGTATCAGCCCCTCTGTTTCTCGCCCTCTGTTTCAGCCCCTCTGTTTCAGCCACTCTGTTTCAGCCCCTCTGTTTCAGCCCTTCTATTTCTCGCCCTCTGTTTCAGCCCCTCTGTTTCTCGCCCTCTGTTTCAGCCCCTCTGCTTCTCGCCCACTGTTTCAGGCCCACTGATTTAGCCCCTCTGTTTCAGCCCCTCTATTTCTCGCCCTCTGTTTCAGCCCCTCTGTTTCTCGCCCTCTGTTTCAGCCCCTCTGTTTCTCGCCCTCTGTTTCAGCCCCTCTGTTTCAGCCCCTCTGTTTCAGCCCCTCTGTTTCAGCCCTTCTGTGTCAGCCCCTCTGTTTCTCGCCCTCTGTTCAGCCCCTCTGTTTCTCTCCCCCTGTTTCAGCCCCTCTGTTTCTCGCCCTCTGTTTCAGCCCCTCTCTTTATCGCCCTGTGTTTCAGCCCCTCTGTTTCAGCCCCTCTGTTTCAGTCCCTCTGTTTCTCGCCCTCTGTTTCTCGACCTCTGTTTCAGCCCCTCTGTTTGTCGCCCACTGTATCAGCCCCTCTGTTTCAGCCCCTCTGTTTCAGACCCTCTGTTTCTCGCCCTCTGTTTCTCGCCCTCTGTTTCAGCCCCTCTGTTTCTCGCCCTCTGTTTCAGCCACTACGTTTTTGCCCCTCTGATTCAGCCCCTCTGATTCAGCCACTCTGATTCAGCCCCTCTGTTTCTCGCCCTCTGTTTCAGTCCCTCTGTTTCAGCCCTTCTGTTTCAGCCCCTCTGTTTCAGCCCCTCTGTTTCAGCCCCTCTGTTTCTCTCCCTCTGTTTCAGCCCCTCTGTTTCTCGCCCTCTGTTTCAGCCCCTCTGTTTCTCGCCCTCTGTTTCAGCCCCTCTATTTCTCGCCCTCTTTTTCAGCCGCTCTGTTTCTCGCCCTCTGTTTCAGCCCCTCTGTTTCTCGCCCTCTGTTTTAGCCCCTCTGTTTCTCGCCCTCACTTTCTGCCCCTCTGATTCTCGCCCTCTGTTTCAGCCCCTCTGTTTCTCGCCCTCTGTTTCAGCCCCGCTGATTCAGCCCCTCTGTTTAAGCCAATCTGAATCAGCCCCTCTGTTTCAGCCCCTCTGTTTCTCGCCCTCTGTTTCAGCCCCTCTGCTTCTCGCCCACTGTTTCAGCCCCACTGATTTAGCCCCTCTGTTTCAGCCCCTCTATTTCTCGCCCTCTGTATCAGCCCCTCTGTTTCTCGCCCTCTGTTTCAGCCCCTCTGTTTCAGCCACTCTGTTTCAGCCCCTCTGTTTCAGCCCCTCTATTTCTCGCCCTCTGTTTCAGCCCCTCTGTTTCTCGCCCTCTGTTTCATCCCCTCTGCTTCTCGCCCACTGTTTCAGCCCCACTGATTTAGCCCCTCTGTTTCAGCCCCTCTATTTCTCGCCCTCTGTTTCAGCCCCTCTGTTTCTCGCCCTCTGTTTCAGCCCCTCTGTTTCTCGCCCTCTGTTTCAGCCCCTCTGTTTCAGCCCCTCTGTTTCAGCCCCTCTGTTTCAGCCCTTCTGTGTCAGCCCCTCTGTTTCTCGCCCTCTGTTTCAGCCCCTCTGTTTCTCTCCCCTTGTTTCAGCCCCTCTGTTTCTCGCCCTCTGTTTCAGCCCCTCTCTTTCTCGCCCTGTGTTTCAGCCCCTCTGTTTCAGCCCCTCTGTTTCAGTCCCTCTGTTTCTCGCCCTCTGTTGCTCGACCTCTGTTTCAGCCCCTCTGTTTGTCGCCCACTGTATCAGCCCCTCTGTTTCAGCCCCTCTGTTTCAGACCCTCTGTTTCTCGCCCTCTGTTTCTCGCCCTCTGTTTCAGCCCCTCTGTTTCTCGCCCTCTGTTTCAGCCACTACGTTTTAGCCCCTCTGATTCAGCCCCTCTGATTCAGCCACTCTGATTCAGCCCCTCTGTTTCTCGCCCTCTGTTTCAGCCCCTCTGTTTCAGCCCTTCTGTTTCAGCCCCTCTGTTTCAGCCTCTCCGTTTCTCGCCCTCTGTTTCAGTTCCTCTGTTTCTCGCCATCTGTTTCAGCCCCTCTGTTTCAGCCCCTCTGTTTCTCTCCCTCTGTTTCAGCCCCTCTGTTTCTCGCCCTCTGTTTCAGCCCCTCTGTTTGTCGCCCTCTGTTTCAGCCCCTCTATTTCTCGCACTCTTTTTCAGCCCCTCTGTTTCTCGCCCTCTGTTTCAGCCCCTCTGTTTCTCGCCCTCTGTTTCAGCCCCTCTGTTTCTCGCCCTCTCTTTCTGCCCCTCTGATTCTCGCCCTCTGTTTCAGCCCCTCTGTTTCTCGCCCTCTGTTTCAGCCCCGCTGATTCAGCCCCTCTGTTTAAGCCAATCTGAATCAGCCCCTCTGTTTCAGCCCCTCTGTTTCAGCCCCTCTGTTTCTCGCCCTCTGTTTCAGCCCCTCTGTTTCTCGCCCTCTGTTTCAGCCACTACGTTTTCGCCCCTCTGATTCAGCCCCTCTGATTCACCCCCTCTGATTCAGCCCCTCTGTTTCTCGCCCTCTGTTTCAGCCCCTCTGTTTCTCACCCTCTGTTTCAGCCCCTCTGTTTCTCACCCTCTGTTTCAGCCCCTCTGATTCAGCCCCTCTGTTTCAGCCCCTCTGTTTCAGCCCTTCTGTGTCAGCCCCTCTGTTTCTCGCCCTCTGTTTCAGCCCGTCTGTTTCTCGCCCTCTGTTTCAGCCCGTCTGTTTCTCGCCCTCTGTTTCAGCCCCTCTCTTTCTCGCCCTCTGTTTCAGCCCCTCTGTTTCAGCCCCTCTGTTTCAGTCCCTCTGTTTCTCGCCCTCTGTTTCTCGAACTCTGTTTCAGCCCCTCTGTTTGTCGCCCTCTGTATCAGCACCTCTGTTTCAGCCCCTCTGTTTCAGACCCTCTGTTTCTCGCCCTCTGTTTCTCGCCCTCTGTTTCAGCCCCTCTGTTTCTCGCCCTCTGTTTCAGCCACTACGTTTTAGCCCGTCTGATTCAGCCCCTCTGATTCAGCCCCTCTGATTCAGCCCCTCTGTTTCTCGCCCTCTGTTTCAGCCCCTCTGTTTCAGCCCTTCTGTTTCAGCCCCTCTGTTTCAGCCCCTCCGTTTCTCGCCCTCTGGTTCAGCCCCTCTGTTTCTCGCCCTCTGTTTCAGCCCCTCTGTTTCAGCCCCTCTGTTTCAGCCCCTCTGTTTCTCGCCCTCTGTTTCAGCCCCTCTGTTTCTCGCCCTCTGTTTCAGCCACTACATTTTAGCCCCTCTGATTCAGCCCCTCTGATTCACCCCCTCTGATTCAGCCCCTCTGTTTCTCGCCCTCTGTTTCAGCCCCTCTGTTTCAGCCCCTCTGTTTCAGCCCCTCTGTTTCTCACCCTCTGTTTCAGCACCTCTGATTCAGCCCCTCTGATTCAGCCCCTCTTATTCAGCCCCTCTTATTCAGCCCCTCTGTTTCCCACCCCTCTGTTTCAGACGGTCTGTTTCTCGCCCTCTGTTTCAGCCCGTCTGTTTCTCGCCCTCTGTATCAGCCCCTCTGTTTCTCGCCCTCTGTTTCAGCCCCGCTGATTCAGCCCCTCTGTTTCAGCCCCTCTGAATCAGCCCCTCTGATTCAGCCCATCTGTTTCAGCCCCTCTGTTTCAGCCCCTCTGTTTCAGACCCTTTCTTTCTCGCGCTCTGTTTCAGCCCCTCTGTTTCTCACCCTCGGTTTCTCGCCCTCTGTTTCAGCCCCTCTGTTTCTCGCCCTCTGCTTCAGCCCCTCTATTTCAGCCCCTCTGTTTCAGCCCCTCTGTTTCAGCCCCTCTGTTTCTCGCCCTCTGTTTCAGCCCCTCTGTTTCTCGCCCTCTGTTTCAGCCCCTCTGTTTCAGCCCCTCTGTTTCTCGCCCTCACTTTCTGCCCCGCTGATTCTCGCCCTCTGTTTCAGCCCCTCCGTTTCTCGCCCTCTGTTTCAGCCTCGCTGATTCAGCCCCTCTGTTTAAGCCCCTCTGAATCAGCCCCTCTGTTTCAGCCCCTCTGTTTCAGCCCCTCTGTTTCTCGCCCTCTGTTTCAGCCACTCTGTTTCTCGCCCTCTGTTTCAGCCCCTCTGTTTCTCGCCCTCTGTATCCGCCCCTCTGATTCAGCCCCTCTGTTTCAGCCCCTCTGATTCAGCCCCTCTGATTCAGCCCCTCTGTTTCTCGCCCTCTGTTTCAGCCCCTCTGTTTCAGCCCCTCTGTTTCAGCCCCTCTTTTTCTCACCCTCTGTTTCAGCCCCTCTGATTCAGCCACTCTGATTCAGCCCCTCGGTTTCAGCCCCTCTTATTCTGCCCCTCTGTTTCCCACCCCTCTGTTTCAGCCTGTCTGTTTCTCGCCCTCTGTTACAGCCCCTCTGTTTCTCGCACTCTGTTTCAGCTCCTCTGTTTCAGCCCCTCTGTTTCAGACCGTCTGTTTAAGCCCCTCTGTTTCTCGTCCTCTGTTTCAGCCCCTCTGTTTCTCGCCCTCTGTTTCAGCCCCTCTGATTCAGCCCCTCTGTTTCAGCCCCTCTGATTCAGCCCCTCTGTTTCAGCCCCTCTGTTTCAGCCCCTCTGTTTCTCGCACTCTGTTTCTCACCCTTTGTTTCTCGCCCTCTGTTTCAGCCCCTCTGTTTCTCGCCCTCTGTTTCAGCCCTGCTGATTCAGCCCCTCTGTTTCAGCCCCTCTGAATCAGCCCCTCTGATTCAGCCCGTTTGGTTCAGCCCCTCTGTTTCAGTCCCTCTGTTTCAGACCCTTTCTTTCTCGCGCTCTGTTTCAGCCCCTCTGTTTCTCACCCTCTGTTTCAGCCCCTCAGTTTCTCGCCCTCTGTTTCAGCCCCTCTGTTTCTCGCCCTCTGTTTCAGCCCCTCTGATTCAGCCCCTCTATTTCTCGCCCTCTGTTTCAGACCCTCTGTTTCTCGCCCTCTGTTTCAGCCCCTCTGTTTCTGCCCTTCTGTGTCATCCCCTCTGTTTCTCGCCCTCTGTTTCTGCCCCTCTGTTTCTCTCCCCCTGTTTCAGCCCCTCTGTTTCTCGCCCTCTGTTTCAGCCCCTCTCTTTCTCGCCCTCTGTTTCAGCCACTCTGTTTCAGCCCCTCTGTTTCAGTCCCTCTGTTTCTCGCCCTCTGTTTCTCGACCTCTGTTTCAGCCCATCTGTTTGTCGCCCTCTGTATCAACCCCTCTGTTTCAGCCCCTCTGTTTCAGACCCTCTGTTTCTCGCCCTCTGTTTCTCGCCCTCTGTTTCAGCCCCTCTGTTTCTCGCCCTCTGTTTCAGCCACTACGTTTTAGCCCCTCTGATTCAGCCCCTCTGATTCAGCCCCTCTGATTCAGCACCTCTGTTTCTCGCCCTCTGTTTCAGCCCCTCTGTTTCAGCCCTTCTGTTTCAGCCCCTCTGTTTCAGCCCCTCCGTTTCTCGCCCTCTGTTTCAGCCCCTCTGTTTCTCGCCCTCTGTTTCAGCCCCTCTGTTTCAGCCCCTCTGTTTCAGCCCCTCTGTTTCTCTCCCTCTGTTTCAGCCCCTCTGTTTCTCGCCCTCTGTTTCAGCCCCTCTGTTTGTCGCCCTCTGTTTCAGCCCCTCTGTTTCGCGCTCTCTGTTTCAGCCCCTCTGTTTCTCGCCCTTTGTTTCTGCCCCTCTGTTTCTCGCCCTCTGTATCAGCCCCTCTGTTTCTCGCCCTCTGTTTCAGCCCCGCTGATTCAGCCCCTCTGTTTCAGCCCCTCTGAATCAGCCCCTCTGATTCAGCCCCTCTGTTTCAGCCCCTCTGTTTCAGCCCCTCTGTTTCAGACCCTTTCTTTCTCGCGCTCTGTTTAGCCCCTCTGTTTCTCACCCTCTGTTACTCACCCTCTGTTTCAGCCCCTCTGTTTCTCGCCCTCTGCTTCAGGCCCTCTGTTTCTCGCCCTCTGTTTCATACCCTCTGATTCAGCCCCTCTATTTCTCGCCCTATGTTTCAGCCCCTCTGTTTCTCGCCCTCTGTTTCAGCCCCTCTGTTTCTCGCCCTCTGTTTCAGCCCCTCTGTTTCAGCCCCTCTGTTTCTCGCCCTCACTTTCTGCCCCTCTGTTTCTCGCCCTCTGTTTCAGCCCCTCTGTTTCTCGCCCTCTGATTCCGCCCCTCTGATTCAGCCCCTCTGTTTCAGCCACTCTGATTCAGCCCATCTGATTCAGCCCCTCTGTTTCTCGCCCTCTGTTTCAGCCCCTCTGTTTCAGCCCCTCTGTTTCAGCCCCTCTGTTTCTCACCCTCTGTTTCCCACCCCTCTGTTTCAGCCCGTCTGTTTCTCGCCCTCTGTTTCAGCCCCTCTGTTTCTCGCCCTCTGAATCAGCCCCTCTGTTTCTCGCCCTCTGTTTCAGCCCCGCTGATTCAGCCCCTGTGTTTCAGCCCCTCTGAATCAGCCCCTCTGATTCAGCCCCTCTGTTTCAGCCCCTCTGTTTCAGACCCTTTCTTTCTCGCGCTCTGTTTCAGCCCCTCTGTTTCTCACCCTCTGTTTCTCACCCTCTGTTTCAGCCCCTCTGATTCAGCCCCTCTATTTCTCGCCCTCTGTTTCAGCCCCTCTGTTTCTCGCCCTCTGTTTCAGCCCCTCTGTTTCTCGCCCTCTGTTTCAGCCCCTCTGTTTCAGCCCCTCTGTTTCAGCCCCTCTGTTTCTCGCCCTCTTTTCAGTCCCTCTGATTCAGACCCTCTATTTCTCGCCCTCTGTTTCAGCCCCTCTGTTTCTCGCCCTCTGTTTCAGCCCCTCTGTTTCTCGCCCTCTGTTTCAGCCCCACTGTTTCAGCCCCTCTGTTTCAGCCCCTCTGTTTCAGCCCTTCTTTGTCAGCCCCTCTATTTCTCGCCCTCTGTTTCAGCCCCTCTGTTTCTCTCCCCCATTTTCAGCCCCTCTGTTTCTCGCCCTCTGTTTCAGCCCCTCTGTTTCAGTCCCTCTGTTTCTCGCCCTCTTATTCTCGACCTCTGTTTCAGCCCCTCTGTTTGTCGCCCTCTGTATCAGCCCCTCTGTTTCAGCCCCTCTGTTTCAGACCTTGTTTCTCGCCCTCTGTTTCTCACCCTCTGTTTCAGCCCCTCTGTTTCTCGCCCTCTGTTTCAGCCACTATGTTTTAGCCCCTCTGATTCAGCCCCTCTGTTTCTCGCCCTCTGTTTCAGCACCTCCGTTTCTCGCCCTCTGTTTCAGTCCCTCTGTTTCTCGCCCTCTGTTACAGCCCCTCTGTTTCAGCCCCTCTGTTTCAGCCCCTCTGTTTCTCTCCCTCTGTTTCAGCTCCTCTGTTTCTCGCTCTCTGTTTCAGCCCCTCTGTTTCAGCCCCTCTGTTTGAGCACCTCCGTTTCTCGCCCTCTGTTTCAGTCCCTCTGTTTCTCGCCCTCTGTTACAGCCCCTCTGTTTCAGCCCCTCTGTTTCAGCCCCTCTGTTTCTCTCCCTCTGTTTCAGCCCCTCTGTTTCTCGCCCTCTGTTTCAGCCCCTCTGTTTGTCGCCCTCTGTTTCAGCCCCTCTGTTTCAGCCCCACTGTTTCAGCCCTTCTGTTTCAGCCCCTCTGTTTCAGCCCTCTGTTTCTCTCCCTCTGTTTCAGCCCCTCTGTTTCTCGCCCCCTGTTTCAGCCCCTCTGTTTGTCGCCCTCTGTTTCAGCCCCTCTGTTTGTCGCCCTCTGTTTCAGCCCCTCTGTTTCAGCCCCTCTGTTTCTCGCCCTTTGTTTCTGCCCCACTGTTTCTCGCCCTCTGTATCAGCCCCCTCTGTTTCTCGCCCTCTGTTTCAGCCCCGCTGATTCAGCCCCTCTGTTTCAGCCCCTCTGAATCAGCCCCTCTGATTCAGCCCCTCTGTTTCAGCCCCTCTGTTTCAGCCCCTCTGTTTCAGACCCTTTCTTTCTCGCGCTCTGTTTCAGCCCCTCTGTTTCTCACCCTCTGTTTCTCACGCTCTGTTTCAGCCCCTCTGTTTCTCGCCCTCTGTTTCAGCCCCTCTGTTTCTCGCCCTCTGTTTCAGCCCCTCTGATTCAGCCCCTCTATTTCTCGCCCTCTGTTTCAGCCCCTCTGTTTTTCGCCCTCTGTTTCAGCCCCTCTGTTTCTCGCACTCTGTTTCAGCCCCTCTGTTTCAGCCCCTCTGTTTCAGCCCCTCTGTTTCAGCCCTTCTGTGTCAGCCCCTCTGTTTCTCGCCCTCTGTTTCAGCACCTCTGTTTCTCTCCCCCTGTTTCAGCCCCTTTGTTTCTTGCCCTCTGTTTCAGCCCCTCTGTTTCTCGCTCTCTGCTTCAGCCCCTCTGTTTCAGCCACTCTGTTTCAGTCCCTCTGTTTCTCGCCCTGTTTCTCGACCTCTGTTTCAGCCCCTCTGTTTGTCGCCCTCTGTATAAGCCCCTCTGTTTCAGCCCCTCTGTTTCAGACCCTCTGTTTCTCGCCCTCTGTTTCTCGCCGTCTGTTTCAGCCCCTCTGTTTCTCGCCCTCTGTTTCAGCCACTACGTTTTAGCCCCTCTGATTCAGCCCCTCTGATTCAGCCCCTCTGTTTCTCGCCCTCTGTTTCAGCCCCTCTGTTTCAGCCCTTCTGTTTCAGCCCCTCTGTTTAAGCCCCTCTGTTTCTCGCCCTCTGTTTCAGCCCCTCTGTTTCTCGCCCTCTATTTCAGCCCCTCTGTTTCAGCCCCTCTGTTTCTCTCACTATGTTTCAGCCCCTCTGTTTCTCGCCCTCTGTTTCAGCCCCTCTGTTTCTCGCCCTCAGTTTCAGCCCCTCTGATTTAGCCCCTCTGGTTCAGCCCCACTGTTTCAGCCCTTTTGTTTCTCGCCCTCTGTTTCAGCCCTTCTGTGTCAGCCCCTCTGTTTCTCGCCCTCTGTTTCAGCCCCTCTGTTTCACTCCCTCTGTTTCAGCCCCTCTGTTTCTCGCCCTCTGTTTCAGCCCCTCTGTTTCAGCCCCTCTGTTTCAGTCCCTTTGTTTCTCGCCCTCTGTTTCTCGCACTCTGTTTCAGCCCCTCTTTTTCTCGCCCTCTCTTTCAGCCCCTCTGTTTCAGCCCCTCTGTTTCTCGTCGTCTGTTTCAGCCCCTCTGTTTCTCGCCCTCTGTTTCAGCCCCTCTGTTTCTCGCCCTCTGTTTTAGCCCCTCTGTTTCAGCCCCTCTGTTTCAGCCCCTCTGTTTCTCGCCCTCTGTTTCAGCCCCTCTGTTTCTCGGCCTCTTTGTCAGCCTGTCATTTTCATCCCCTCTGTTTCTGCCCCTCTGTTTCTCGCCCTCTGTTTCAGCCCCTCTGATTCAGCTCCTCTGTTTCAGCCCCTCTGTTTCAGCCCCTCTGTTTCAGCCCCTCTGTTTCTCGGCCTCTGTTTCAGCCCCTCTGTTTCTCGCCCTCTGTTTCTGCCCCTCTGTTTTTCGCCCTCTGTTTCAGCCCCTCTGTTTCTCGCCCTCTGTATCAGCGGCTCTGTGTCAGCCCCTCTGTTTCAGCCCCTCTGTTTCAGCCCCTCTGTTTCTCGCCCTCTGTTTCAGCCACTCTGTTTCAGCCCCTCTGTTTCAGCCCCTCTGATTCAGCCCCTCTGTTTCTCGCCCTCTGTTTCAGCCCCTCTGTTTCAGCCCCTATGTTTCTCGTCCTCTGTTTCAGCCCCTCTGTTTCTTGCCCTCTGTTTCTCACCCTCTGTTTCTCGCCCTCTGTTTCTGCCCCTCTGTTTTTCGCCCTCTGTTTCTCACCCTCTGTTTCTCACCCTCTGTTTCTGCCACTCTGTTTTTCGCCCTCTGTTTCAGCCCCTCTGTTTCTCGCCCTCTGTATCAGCCACTCTGTTTCAGCCCCTCTGTTTCAGCCCCTATGTTTCAGCCCCTCTGTTTCTCGCCCACTGTTTCAGCCACTCTGTTTCAGCCCCTCTGTTTCAGCCCCTCTGATTCAGCCCCTCTGTTTCTCGCCCTCTGTTTCAGCCCCTCTGTTTCAGCCCTTCTGTTTCAGCCCCTCTGTTTCAGCCCCTCTGTTTGTCGCCCTCTGTTTCAGCCCCTCTGTTTTTGCCCTCTGTTTCAGCCCCTCTTATTCTCGCCCTCTGTTTCAGCCCCTCTGTTTCAGCCCCTCTATTTCTCGCCCTCTGTTTCTCGCCCTCTGTTTCAGCCCGTCTGTTTCTCGCCCTCTGTTTTAGTCCCTCTGTTTCTCGCCCTCTGTTTCAGCCCCTCTGATTTAGCCACTCTGTTTCAGCCCCTCTGTTTCAGCCCCTCTGTTTCTCGCCCTTTGTTTCTGCCCCTCTGTTTCTCGTCCTCTGTATCAGCCCGTCTGTTTCTCGCCCTCTGTTTCAGCCCCGCTGATTCAGCCCCTCTGTTTCAGCCCCTCTGAATCAGACCCTCTGACTCAGCACCTCTGTTTCAGCCAATCAGTGTCATCCCCTCTGTTTCAGCCCCTCTCTTTCTCGCCCTCTGTTTCAGCCCCTCTGTTTCTCACCCTCTGTCTCAGCCCCTCTGTTTCTCGCCCTCTGTTTCAGCGCCTCTGTTTCTCGCTCTCTGTTTCAGCCCCTCTGATTCAGCCCCTCTGTTTCTCGCCCTCTGTTTCAGCCCCTCTGTTTCTCGCCCTCTGTTTCAGCCCCTCTGTTTCTCGCCCTCTGTTTCAGCCCCTCTGTTTCAGCCCCTCTGTTTCAGCCCCTCTGTTTCAGCCCTTCTGTGTCAGCCCCTCTGTTTCTCGCCCTCTGTTTCAGCCCCTCTGTTTCTCTCCCTCTGTTTCAGCCACTCTGTTTCTCGCCCTCTGTTTCTGCCCCTCTGTTTCAGCACCTCTGTTTCAGTCCCTCTGCTTATCGCCCTCTGTTTCTCACCCTGTGTTTCAGCCCCTCTGTTTCTAGCCCTCTGTTTCAGCCACTCTGTTTCAGCCCCTCTGTTTCTCGCCGTCTGTTTCAGCCCCTCTGTTTCTCGCCCTCTGTTTCAGCCCCTCTGTTTCTCGCCCTCTGTTTCAGGCTCTCTGTTTCAGTCCGTCTGTTTCAGCCCCTCTGTTTCAGCCCCTCTGTTTCTCGCCCTCTGTTTCTCGCCCGCTGTTTCCGCGCCTGTGTTTCTCGCCCTCTGTTTCAGCCCCTCTGTTTCAGCCCCTCTGATTCAGCCCCTCTGTTTCAGCCCCTCTGTTTCGGCCCCTCTATTTCTAGCCCTCTGTTTCAGCCCCTCTTTTTCTCGCCCTCTGTTTCAGCCCCTCTGTTTCAGCCCCTCTGTTTCTCGCCCACTGTTTCAGCCCCTCTGTTTCAGCCCCTCTGTTTCAGTCCCTCTGTTTCTCGCCCTCTGTTTCAGCCCCACTGTTTCTCGCCCTCTGTTTCAGCCCCTCTGTTTCAGCCCCTCTGTTTCAGCCCCTCTGTTTCAGCCCCTCTGTTTCTCGCCCACTGTTTCAGCTCCTCTGTTTCAGCCCCTCTGTTTCAGCCCCTCTGTTTCTCGCCATCTGTTCAGCCCCTCTGTTTCTCGCCCTCTGTTTCAGCCCCTCTGTTTCTCTCCCTCTGTTTCAGCCCCTCTGATTCAGCCCCTCTGTTTCAGCCCCTCTGATTCAGCCCCTCTGTTTGACCCCCCTGTTTCAGCCCCTCTGTTTATGCCCCTCTGTTTCTCGCCCTCTGTTTCTCACCCTCTGTTTCTCGCCCTCTGTTTCAGCCCCTCTGTTTCTCGCCCTCTGTTTCTGCCCCTCTGTTTCTCGCCCTCTGCTTCAGCCCCTCTGTTTCTAGCCCTCTGTTTCAGCCCCTCTGTTTTCGCCCCTCTGTTTCAGCCCCTCTGTTTCAGCCCCTCTGTTTCTCGCCCTCTTTGTCAGCCCCTCAGTTTCAGCCCCTCTGGTTCAGCCCGTCTGTTTCTCGCCCTCTGTTTCAGCCCCCGGGTTTCAGCCCCTCTGTGTCAGCCCCTCTGTTTCTCGCCCTCTGTTTCAGCCCCTCTGTTTCTCGCCCTCTGCTTCAGCCCCTCTGTTTCTCGCCCTCTGTTTCAGCCCCTCTGTTTCAGCACCTCTGTTTCTCCCCCTCTGTTTCAGCCCCTCTGTTTCTCGCCCTCTGTTTCAGCTCCTCTGTTTCAGCCCCTCTGTTTCTCGCCCTCACTTTCTGCCCCTCTGTTTCTCGCCCTCTGTTTCAGCCCCTCTGTTTCTCGCCCTCTGTTTCAGCCCCGCTGATACAGCCCCTCTATTTCAGCCCCTCTGAATCAGCCCCTCTAATTCAGCCCCTCTGTTTCAGCCGCTCTGTTTCTCGCCCTCTGTTTCAGCCACTCTGTTTCTCGCCCTCTGTTTCAGCCCCTCTGTTTCTCGCCCTCTGTTTCTGCCCCTCTGATTCAGCCCCTCTGTTTCAGCCCCTCTGTTTCAGCCCCTCTGTTTCAGCCCCTCTGTTTCTCACCCTCTGTTTCAGCCCCTCTGAGTCAGCCCCTCAGATTCAGCCCCTCTGTTTCAGCCCCTCTTATTCAGCCCCTCTGTTTCCCACCCCTATGTTTCAGCCCCTCTGTTTCTCGCCCTCTGTTTTAGCTCCTCTGTTTCAGCCCCTCTGTTTCAGACCCTCTGTTTCAGCCCCTCTGTTTCTCACCCTCTGTTTCAGCCCCTCTGATTCAGCCCCTCAGATTCAGCCCCTCTGTTTCAGCCCCTCTTATTCAGCCCCTCTGTTTCCCACCCCTCTGTTTCAGCCCCTCTGTTTCTCACCCTCTGTTTTAGCTCCTCTGTTTCAGCCCCTCTGTTTCAGACCCTCTGTTTCAGCCCCTCTGTTTCTCGCCCTCTGTTTCAGCCCCTCTGTTTCTCGCCCTCTGTTTCAGCCCCTCTGATTCAGCCCCTCTGTTTCAGCCCCTCTGATTCAGCCCCTCTGTTTCAGCCTCTCTGTTTCAGCCCCTCTGTTTCTCGCACACTGTTTCTCACCCTCTGTTTCTCACCCTCTGCTTCTCGCCCTCTGTTTCAGCCCCTCTGTTTCTTGCCCTCTGTTTCAGCCCCTCTGTTTCAGCCCCTCTGTTTCTCGCCCTCTGTTTCAGCCCCTCTGTTTCTCGCCCTCTGTTTCAGCCGCTCTGTTTCAGCCCAAATGTTTCAGTCCCTCTGTTTCTCGACCTCTGCTTCTCGCCATCTGTTTCAGCCCCTCTGTTTCCCGCCCTCTGTTTCAGCCCCTCTGTTTCTCGCCCTCTGTTTCAGCCCCTCTGTTTCAGCCCCTCTGTTTCAGCCCCTCTGTTTCTCGCCCTCTGTTTCATCCCCACTGTTTCTCGCCCTCTGTTTCAGCCCCTCTGTTTCAGCACCTCTGTTTCAGCCCCTCTGTTTCAGCCCTTCTGTTTGTCGCCATCTGTTCAGCCCCTCTGTTTCTCGCCCTCTGTTACAGCCCCTCTGTTTCTCGCCATCTGTTTCTGCCCCTCTGATTCAGACCCTCTGTTTCAGCCACTCTGATTCAGCCCCTCTGTTTGACCCCCCTGTTTCAGCCCCTCTGTTTCAGCCCCTCTGTTTCAGCCCCTCTGTTTCTCGCCCTCTTTTTCTCGCCCTCTGTTTCTCGCCCTCTGTTTCAGCCCCTCTGTTTCTCGCCTTATGTTTCAGCCCCTCTGTTTCTCGCCCACTGCTTCAGCCCCTCTGTTTCTCGCCCTCTGTTTCAGCCACTCTGTTTTAGCCCCTCTGTTTCAGCCCCTCTGTTTCAGCCCCTCTGTTTCTCGCCCTCTTTGTCGGCCCCTCAGTTTCAGCCCCTCTCTTTCAGCCCCTCTGTTTCAGCCCCTCTGTTTCAGCCACTCTGTTTCTCGCCCTCTGTTAAGTCCCCTCTGTTTCTCGCCCTCTGTTTCAGCCCCTCTGTTTCTCGCCCTCTGTTTCAGCCCCCATGTTTCAGCCCCCGGGTTTCCGCCCCTCTGTGTCAGCCCCTCTGTTTCTCGCCCTCTGTTTCAGCCCCTCTGTTTCTCGCCCTCTGCTTCAGCCCCTCTATTTCAGCCCCTCTGTTTCAGCCCCTCTGTTTCAGCCCCTCTGTTTCTCGCCCTCTGTTTCCGCCCCTCTGTTTCTCGCCCTCTGTTTCAGCCCCTCTGTTTCAGCCCCTCTGTTTCTCGCCCTCACTTTCTCCCCCTCTGTTTCTCGCCCTCTGTTTCAGCCCCTCTGTTTCTCGCCCTCTGTTTCAGCTCCGCTGATTCAGCCCCTCTGTTTAAGCCCCTCTGAATCTGCCCCTCTGTTTCAGCCCCTCTGTTTCAGCCCCTCTGTTTCTCGCCCTCTGTTTCAGCCACTCTGTTTCTCGCCCTCTGTTTCAGCCCCTCTGTTTCTCGCCCTCTGTTTCAGCCCCTCTGTTTCTCACCCTCTGTTTCAGCCCCTCTGATTCAGCCACTCGGATTCAGCTCCTCTTATTCAGCCCCTCTTATTCAGCCCCTCTGTTTCCCACCCCCCTGTTTCAGCCTGTCTGTTTATCGCCCTCTGTTTCAGCTCCTCTGTTTCTCGCTCTCTGTTTCTCGCCCTCTGTTTCAGCCCCTCTGATTTAGCCACTCTGTTTCAGCCCCTCTGTTTCAGCCCCTCTGTTTCTCGCCCTTTGTTTCTGCCCCTCTGTTTCTCGTCCTCTGTATCAGCCCGTCTGTTTCTCGCCCTCTGTTTCAGCCCCGCTGATTCAGCCCCTCTGTTTCAGCCCCTCTGAATCAGACCCTCTGACTCAGCACCTCTGTTTCAGCCAATCAGTGTCATCCCCTCTGTTTCAGCCCCTCTCTTTCTCGCCCTCTGTTTCAGCCCCTCTGTTTCTCACCCTCTGTCTCAGCCCCTCTGTTTCTCGCCCTCTGTTTCAGCGCCTCTGTTTCTCGCTCTCTGTTTCAGCCCCTCTGATTCAGCCCCTCTGTTTCTCGCCCTCTGTTTCAGCCCCTCTGTTTCTCGCCCTCTGTTTCAGCCCCTCTGTTTCTCGCCCTCTGTTTCAGCCCCTCTGTTTCAGCCCCTCTGTTTCAGCCCCTCTGTTTCAGCCCTTCTGTGTCAGCCCCTCTGTTTCTCGCCCTCTGTTTCAGCCCCTCTGTTTCTCTCCCTCTGTTTCAGCCACTCTGTTTCTCGCCCTCTGTTTCTGCCCCTCTGTTTCAGCACCTCTGTTTCAGTCCCTCTGCTTATCGCCCTCTGTTTCTCACCCTGTGTTTCAGCCCCTCTGTTTCTAGCCCTCTGTTTCAGCCACTCTGTTTCAGCCCCTCTGTTTCTCGCCGTCTGTTTCAGCCCCTCTGTTTCTCGCCCTCTGTTTCAGCCCCTCTGTTTCTCGCCCTCTGTTTCAGGCTCTCTGTTTCAGTCCGTCTGTTTCAGCCCCTCTGTTTCAGCCCCTCTGTTTCTCGCCCTCTGTTTCTCGCCCGCTGTTTCCGCGCCTGTGTTTCTCGCCCTCTGTTTCAGCCCCTCTGTTTCAGCCCCTCTGATTCAGCCCCTCTGTTTCAGCCCCTCTGTTTCGGCCCCTCTATTTCTAGCCCTCTGTTTCAGCCCCTCTTTTTCTCGCCCTCTGTTTCAGCCCCTCTGTTTCAGCCCCTCTGTTTCTCGCCCACTGTTTCAGCCCCTCTGTTTCAGCCCCTCTGTTTCAGTCCCTCTGTTTCTCGCCCTCTGTTTCAGCCCCACTGTTTCTCGCCCTCTGTTTCAGCCCCTCTGTTTCAGCCCCTCTGTTTCAGCCCCTCTGTTTCAGCCCCTCTGTTTCTCGCCCACTGTTTCAGCTCCTCTGTTTCAGCCCCTCTGTTTCAGCCCCTCTGTTTCTCGCCATCTGTTCAGCCCCTCTGTTTCTCGCCCTCTGTTTCAGCCCCTCTGTTTCTCTCCCTCTGTTTCAGCCCCTCTGATTCAGCCCCTCTGTTTCAGCCCCTCTGATTCAGCCCCTCTGTTTGACCCCCCTGTTTCAGCCCCTCTGTTTATGCCCCTCTGTTTCTCGCCCTCTGTTTCTCACCCTCTGTTTCTCGCCCTCTGTTTCAGCCCCTCTGTTTCTCGCCCTCTGTTTCTGCCCCTCTGTTTCTCGCCCTCTGCTTCAGCCCCTCTGTTTCTAGCCCTCTGTTTCAGCCCCTCTGTTTTCGCCCCTCTGTTTCAGCCCCTCTGTTTCAGCCCCTCTGTTTCTCGCCCTCTTTGTCAGCCCCTCAGTTTCAGCCCCTCTGGTTCAGCCCGTCTGTTTCTCGCCCTCTGTTTCAGCCCCCGGGTTTCAGCCCCTCTGTGTCAGCCCCTCTGTTTCTCGCCCTCTGTTTCAGCCCCTCTGTTTCTCGCCCTCTGCTTCAGCCCCTCTGTTTCTCGCCCTCTGTTTCAGCCCCTCTGTTTCAGCACCTCTGTTTCTCCCCCTCTGTTTCAGCCCCTCTGTTTCTCGCCCTCTGTTTCAGCTCCTCTGTTTCAGCCCCTCTGTTTCTCGCCCTCACTTTCTGCCCCTCTGTTTCTCGCCCTCTGTTTCAGCCCCTCTGTTTCTCGCCCTCTGTTTCAGCCCCGCTGATACAGCCCCTCTATTTCAGCCCCTCTGAATCAGCCCCTCTAATTCAGCCCCTCTGTTTCAGCCGCTCTGTTTCTCGCCCTCTGTTTCAGCCACTCTGTTTCTCGCCCTCTGTTTCAGCCCCTCTGTTTCTCGCCCTCTGTTTCTGCCCCTCTGATTCAGCCCCTCTGTTTCAGCCCCTCTGTTTCAGCCCCTCTGTTTCAGCCCCTCTGTTTCTCACCCTCTGTTTCAGCCCCTCTGAGTCAGCCCCTCAGATTCAGCCCCTCTGTTTCAGCCCCTCTTATTCAGCCCCTCTGTTTCCCACCCCTATGTTTCAGCCCCTCTGTTTCTCGCCCTCTGTTTTAGCTCCTCTGTTTCAGCCCCTCTGTTTCAGACCCTCTGTTTCAGCCCCTCTGTTTCTCACCCTCTGTTTCAGCCCCTCTGATTCAGCCCCTCAGATTCAGCCCCTCTGTTTCAGCCCCTCTTATTCAGCCCCTCTGTTTCCCACCCCTCTGTTTCAGCCCCTCTGTTTCTCACCCTCTGTTTTAGCTCCTCTGTTTCAGCCCCTCTGTTTCAGACCCTCTGTTTCAGCCCCTCTGTTTCTCGCCCTCTGTTTCAGCCCCTCTGTTTCTCGCCCTCTGTTTCAGCCCCTCTGATTCAGCCCCTCTGTTTCAGCCCCTCTGATTCAGCCCCTCTGTTTCAGCCTCTCTGTTTCAGCCCCTCTGTTTCTCGCACACTGTTTCTCACCCTCTGTTTCTCACCCTCTGCTTCTCGCCCTCTGTTTCAGCCCCTCTGTTTCTTGCCCTCTGTTTCAGCCCCTCTGTTTCAGCCCCTCTGTTTCTCGCCCTCTGTTTCAGCCCCTCTGTTTCTCGCCCTCTGTTTCAGCCGCTCTGTTTCAGCCCAAATGTTTCAGTCCCTCTGTTTCTCGACCTCTGCTTCTCGCCATCTGTTTCAGCCCCTCTGTTTCCCGCCCTCTGTTTCAGCCCCTCTGTTTCTCGCCCTCTGTTTCAGCCCCTCTGTTTCAGCCCCTCTGTTTCAGCCCCTCTGTTTCTCGCCCTCTGTTTCATCCCCACTGTTTCTCGCCCTCTGTTTCAGCCCCTCTGTTTCAGCACCTCTGTTTCAGCCCCTCTGTTTCAGCCCTTCTGTTTGTCGCCATCTGTTCAGCCCCTCTGTTTCTCGCCCTCTGTTACAGCCCCTCTGTTTCTCGCCATCTGTTTCTGCCCCTCTGATTCAGACCCTCTGTTTCAGCCACTCTGATTCAGCCCCTCTGTTTGACCCCCCTGTTTCAGCCCCTCTGTTTCAGCCCCTCTGTTTCAGCCCCTCTGTTTCTCGCCCTCTTTTTCTCGCCCTCTGTTTCTCGCCCTCTGTTTCAGCCCCTCTGTTTCTCGCCTTATGTTTCAGCCCCTCTGTTTCTCGCCCACTGCTTCAGCCCCTCTGTTTCTCGCCCTCTGTTTCAGCCACTCTGTTTTAGCCCCTCTGTTTCAGCCCCTCTGTTTCAGCCCCTCTGTTTCTCGCCCTCTTTGTCGGCCCCTCAGTTTCAGCCCCTCTCTTTCAGCCCCTCTGTTTCAGCCCCTCTGTTTCAGCCACTCTGTTTCTCGCCCTCTGTTAAGTCCCCTCTGTTTCTCGCCCTCTGTTTCAGCCCCTCTGTTTCTCGCCCTCTGTTTCAGCCCCCATGTTTCAGCCCCCGGGTTTCCGCCCCTCTGTGTCAGCCCCTCTGTTTCTCGCCCTCTGTTTCAGCCCCTCTGTTTCTCGCCCTCTGCTTCAGCCCCTCTATTTCAGCCCCTCTGTTTCAGCCCCTCTGTTTCAGCCCCTCTGTTTCTCGCCCTCTGTTTCCGCCCCTCTGTTTCTCGCCCTCTGTTTCAGCCCCTCTGTTTCAGCCCCTCTGTTTCTCGCCCTCACTTTCTCCCCCTCTGTTTCTCGCCCTCTGTTTCAGCCCCTCTGTTTCTCGCCCTCTGTTTCAGCTCCGCTGATTCAGCCCCTCTGTTTAAGCCCCTCTGAATCTGCCCCTCTGTTTCAGCCCCTCTGTTTCAGCCCCTCTGTTTCTCGCCCTCTGTTTCAGCCACTCTGTTTCTCGCCCTCTGTTTCAGCCCCTCTGTTTCTCGCCCTCTGTTTCAGCCCCTCTGTTTCTCACCCTCTGTTTCAGCCCCTCTGATTCAGCCACTCGGATTCAGCTCCTCTTATTCAGCCCCTCTTATTCAGCCCCTCTGTTTCCCACCCCCCTGTTTCAGCCTGTCTGTTTATCGCCCTCTGTTTCAGCTCCTCTGTTTCTCGCTCTCTGTTTCAGCTCCTCTGTTTCAGCCCCTCTGTTTCAGACCCTCTGTTTCAGCCCCTCTGTTTCTCGTCCTCTGTTTCAGCCCCTCTGTTTCTCGCCCTCTGTTTCAGCCCCTCTGATTCAGCCCCTCTGTTTCAGCCCCTCTGATTCAGCCCCTCTGTTTCAGCCCCTCTGTTTCTCGCACTCTGTTTCTCAGCCTCTGGTTCTCGCCCTCTGTTTCAGCCCCGCTGTTTCTCGCCCTCTCTTTCAGCCCCTCTGTTTCTCGCCCTCTGCTTCAGCCCCTCTGTTTCTCGCCCTCTGTTTCAGCCCCTCAGTTTTAGCCCATGTGTTTCAGCCCCTCTATTTCAGCCCCTCTGTTTCAGCCCCTCTGTTTCTCGCCCTCTTTGTCAGCCCGTCATTTTCAGCCCCTCTGTTTCAGCCCCTCTGTTTCTCGCCCTCTGTTTCAGCCCCTCAGATTCAGCCCCTCTGTTTCAGCCCCTCTGTTTCAGCCCCTCTGTTTCTCGCCCTCTGTTTCTCACCCTCTGCTTCTCGCCCTCTGATTCAGCCCCTCTGTTACTCGCCCTCTGTTTCAGCCCCTCTGTTTCTCGCCCTCTGTTTCAGCCCCACTGTTTCTCGCCCTCTGTTTCTGCCCCTCTGTTTCAGCCCCTCTGTTTCTCGCCGTCTGTTTCTCGCCCTCTGTTTCTGCCCCTCTGTTTCTCGCCCTCTGTTTCTGCCACTCCGTTTCAGCCCCTCTGATTCAGCCCCTCTGATTCAGCCCCTCTGTTTCTCGCCCTCTGTTTCAGCCCCTCTGTTTCAGCCCTTCTGTTTCAGCCCCTCTGTTTAAGCCCCTCTGTTTCTCGCCCTCTGTTTCAGCCCCTCTGTTTCTCGCCCTCTGTGTCAGCCCCTCTGTTTCAGCCCCTCTGTTTCAGCCCCTCTGTTTCAGCCCCACTATTTCTCGCCCTCTGTTTCAGCCCCTCTGTTTCTCGCCCTCTGTTTCAGCCCCTCTGCTTCTCGCCCACTGTTTCAGCCCCACTGATTTAGCCCCTCTGTTTCAGCCCCTCTATTTCTCGCCCTCTGTTTCAGCCCCTCTGTTTCTCGCCCTCTGTTTCAGCCCCTCTGTTTCTCGCCCTCTGTTTCAGCCCCTCTGTTTCAGCCCCTCTGTTTCAGCCCGTCTGTTTCAGCCCTTCTGTGTCAGCCCCTCTGTTTCTCACCCTCTGTTTCAGCCCCTCTGTTTCTCTCCCCCTGTTTCAGCCCCTCTGTTTCTCGCCCTCTGTTTCAGCCCCTCTCTTTCTCGCCCTGTGTTTCAGCCCCTCTGTTTCAGCCCCTCTGTTTCAGTCCCTCTGTTTCTCACCCTCTGTTTCTCGACCTCTGTTTCAGCCCCTCTGTTTGTCGCCCACTGTATCAGCCCCTCTGTTTCAGCCCCTCTGTTTCAGACCCTCTGTTTCTCGCCCTCTGTTTCTCGCCCTCTGTTTCAGCCCCTCTGTTTCTCGCCCTCTGTTTCAGCCACTACGTTTCAGCCCCTCTGATTCAGCCCCTCAGATTCAGCCCCTCTGTTTCAGCCCCTCTTATTCAGCCCCTCTGTTTCCCACCCCTCTGTTTCAGCCCCTCTGTTTCTCACCCTCTGTTTTAGCTCCTCTGTTTCAGCCCCTCTGTTTCAGACCCTCTGTTTCAGCCCCTCTGTTTCTCGCCCTCTGTTTCAGCCCCTCTGTATCTCGCCCTCTGTTTCAGCCCCTCTGATTCAGCCCCTCTGTTTCAGCCCCTCTGATTCAGCCCCTCTGTTTGAGCCTCTCTGTTTCAGCCCCTCTGTTTCTCGCACACTGTTTCTCACCCTCTGTTTCTCGCCCTCTGTTTCAGCCCCTCTGTTTCTCGCCTTATGTTTCAGCCCCTCTGTTTCTCGCCCACTGCTTCAGCCCCTCTGTTTCTCGCCCTCTGTTTCAGCCCCTCTGTTTTAGCCCCTCTGTTTCAGCCCCTCTGTTTCAGCCCCTCTGTTTCTCGCCCTCTTTGTCGGCCCCTCAGTTTCAGCCCCTCTCTTTCAGCCCCTCTGTTTCAGCCCCTCTGTTTCAGCCACTCTGTTTCTCGCCCTCTGTTAAGTCCCCTCTGTTTCTCGCCCTCTGTTTCAGCCCCTCTGTTTCTCGCCCTCTGTTTCAGCCCCCATGTTTCAGCCCCCGGGTTTCCGCCCCTCTGTGTCAGCCCCTCTGTTTCTCGCCCTCTGTTTCAGCCCCTCTGTTTCTCGCCCTCTGCTTCAGCCCCTCTATTTCAGCCCCTCTGTTTCAGCCCCTCTGTTTCAGCCCCTCTGTTTCTCGCCCTCTGTTTCCGCCCCTCTGTTTCTCGCCCTCTGTTTCAGCCCCTCTGTTTCAGCCCCTCTGTTTCTCGCCCTCACTTTCTCCCCCTCTGTTTCTCGCCCTCTGTTTCAGCCCCTCTGTTTCTCGCCCTCTGTTTCAGCTCCGCTGATTCAGCCCCTCTGTTTAAGCCCCTCTGAATCTGCCCCTCTGTTTCAGCCCCTCTGTTTCAGCCCCTCTGTTTCTTGCCCTCTGTTTCAGCCACTCTGTTTCTCGCCCTCTGTTTCAGGCCCTCTGTTTCTCGCCCTCTGTTTCAGCCCCTCTGTTTCTCACCCTCTGTTTCAGCCCCTCTGATTCAGCCACTCGGATTCAGCTCCTCTTATTCAGCCCCTCTTATTCAGCCCCTCTGTTTCCCACCCCCCTGTTTCAGCCTGTCTGTTTATCGCCCTCTGTTTCAGCTCCTCTGTTTCTCGCTCTCTGTTTCAGCTCCTCTGTTTCAGCCCCTCTGTTTCAGACCCTTTGTTTCAGCCCCTCTGTTTCTCGTCCTCTGTTTCAGCCCCTCTGTTTCTCGCCCTCTGTTTCAGCCCCTCTGATTCAGCCCCTCTGTTTCAGCCCCTCTGATTCAGCCCCTCTGTTTCAGCCCCTCTGTTTCTCGCACTCTGTTTCTCAGCCTCTGGTTCTCGCCCTCTGTTTCAGCCCAGCTGTTTCTCGCCCTCTCTTTCAGCCCCTCTGTTTCTCGCCCTCTGCTTCAGCCCCTCTGTTTCTCGCCCTCTGTTTCAGCCCCTCAGTTTTAGCCCATCTGTTTCAGCCCCTCTATTTCAGCCCCTCTGTTTCAGCCCCTCTGTTTCTCGCCCTCTTTGTCAGCCCGTCATTTTCAGCCCCTCTGTTTCAGCCCCTCTGTTTCTCGCCCTCTGTTTCAGCCCCTCAGATTCAGCCCCTCTGTTTCAGCCCCTCTGTTTCAGCCCCTCTGTTTCTCGCCCTCTGTTTCTCACCCTCTGCTTCTCGCCCTCTGATTCAGCCCCTCTGTTACTCGCCCTCTGTTTCAGCCCCTCTGTTTCTCGCCCTCTGTTTCAGCCCCTCTGTTTCTCGCCCTCTGTTTCTGCCCCTCTGTTTCAGCCCCTCTGTTTCTCGCCGTCTGTTTCTCGCCCTCTGTTTCTGCCCCTCTGTTTCTCGCCCTCTGTTTCTGCCACTCCGTTTCAGCCCCTCTGATTCAGCCCCTCTGATTCAGCCCCTCTGTTTCTCGCCCTCTGTTTCAGCCCCTCTGTTTCAGCCCTTCTGTTTCAGCCCCTCTGTTTAAGCCCCTCTGTTTCTCGCCCTCTGTTTCAGCCCCTCTGTTTCTCGCCCTCTGTGTCAGCCCCTCTGTTTCAGCCCCTCTGTTTCAGCCCCTCTGTTTCAGCCCCTCTATTTCTCGCCCTCTGTTTCAGCCCCTCTGTTTCTCGCCCTCTGTTTCAGCCCCTCTGCTTCTCGCCCACTGTTTCAGCCCCACTGATTTAGCCCCTCTGTTTCAGCCCCTCTATTTCTCGCCCTCTGTTTCAGCCCCTCTGTTTCTCGCCCTCTGTTTCAGCCCCTCTGTTTCTCGCCCTCTGTTTCAGCCCCTCTGTTTCAGCCCCTCTGTTTCAGCCCGTCTGTTTCAGCCCTTCTGTGTCAGCCCCTCTGTTTCTCACCCTCTGTTTCAGCCCCTCTGTTTCTCTCCCCCTGTTTCAGCCCCTCTGTTTCTCGCCCTCTGTTTCAGCCCCTCTCTTTCTCGCCCTGTGTTTCAGCCCCTCTGTTTCAGCCCCTCTGTTTCAGTCCCTCTGTTTCTCACCCTCTGTTTCTCGACCTCTGTTTCAGCCCCTCTGTTTGTCGCCCACTGTATCAGCCCCTCTGTTTCAGCCCCTCTGTTTCAGACCCTCTGTTTCTCGCCCTCTGTTTCTCGCCCTCTGTTTCAGCCCCTCTGTTTCTCGCCCTCTGTTTCAGCCACTACGTTTTAGCCCCTCTGATTCAGCCCCTCTGATTCAGCCCCTCTGATTCAGCCCCTCTGTTTCTCGCCCTCTGTTTCAGCCCCTCTGTTTCAGCCCTTCTGTTTCAGCCCCTCTGTTTCAGCCTCTCCGTTTCTCGCCCTCTGTTTCAGCCCCTCTGTTTCTCGCCCTCTGTTTCAGCCCCTCTGTTTCAGCCCCTCTGTTTCAGCCCCTCTGTTTCTCTCCCTCTGTTTCTGCCCCTCTGTTTCTCGCCCTCTGTATCAGCCCCTCTGTTTCTCGCCCTCTGTTTCAGCCCCGCTGATTCAGCCCCTCTGTTTCAGCCCCTCTGAATCAGCCCCTCTGATTCAGCCCCTCTGTTTCAGCCCCTCTGTTTCAGACCCTTTCTTTCTCGCGCTCTGTTTAGCCCCTCTGTTTCTCACCCTCTGTTTCAGCCCCTCTGTTTCTCGCCCTCTGTTTCAGCCCCTCTGATTCAGCCCCTCTATTTCTCGCCCTCTGTTTCAGCCCCTCTGTTTCTCGCCCTCTGTTTCAGCCCCTCTGTTTCTCGCCCTCTGTTTCAGCCCCTCTGTTTCTCGCCCTCACTTTCTGCCCCTCTGATTCTCGCCCTCTGTTTCAGCCCCTCTGTTTCTCGCCCTCTGTTTCAGCCCCTCTGTTTCTCGCCCTCTGTTTCAGCCACTACGTTTTAGCCCCTCTGATTCAGCCCCTCTGATTCACCCCCTCTGATTCAGCCCCTCTGTTTCTCGCCCTCTGTTTCAGCCCCTCTGTTTCAGCCCCTCTGTTTCAGCCCCTCTGTTTCTCACCCTCTGTTTCAGCCCCTCTGATTCAGCCCCTCTGATTCAGCCCCTCTTATTCAGCCCCTCTTATTCAGCCCCTCTGTTTCCCACCCCACTGTTTCAGCCCGTCTGTTTCTCGCCCTCTGTTTCAGCCCGTCTGTTTCTCGCCCTCTGTATCAGCCCCTCTGTTTCTCGCCCTCTGTTTCAGCCCCGCTGATTCAGCCCCTCTGTTTCAGCCCCTCTGAATCAGCCCCTCTGATTCAGCCCATCTGTTTCAGCCCCTCTGTTTCAGCCCCTCTGTTTCAGACCCTTTCTTTCTCGCGCTCTGTTTCAGCCCCTCTGTTTCTCACCCTCGGTTTCTCGCCCTCTGTTTCAGCCCCTCTGTTTCTCGCCCTCTGCTTCAGCCCCTCTATTTCAGCCCCTCTGTTTCAGCCCCTCTGTTTCAGCCCCTCTGTTTCTCGCCCTCTGTTTCAGCCCCTCTGTTTCTCGCCCTCTGTTTCAGCCCCTCTGTTTCAGCCCCTCTGTTTCTCGCCCCACTTTCTGCCCCTCTGTTTCTCGCCCTCTGTTTCAGCCCCTCTGTTTCTCGCCCTCTGTTTCAGCCCCGCTGATTCAGCCCCTCTGTTTAAGCCCCTCTGAATCAGCCCCTCTGTTTCAGCCCCTCTGTTTCAGCCAATCTGTTTCTCGCCCTCTGTTTCAGCCCCTCTGTTTCTCGCCCTCTGTATCCGCCCCTCTGATTCAGCCCCTCTGATTCAGCCCCTCTGTTTCAGCCCCTCTGTTTCTCGCCCTCTGTTTCAGCCCCTCTGTTTCAGCCCCTCTGTTTCAGCCCCTCTGTTTCTCGCCCTCTGTTTCATCCCCACTGTTTCTCGCCCTCTGTTTCAGCCCCTCTGTTTCAGCACCTCTGTTTCAGCCCCTCTGTTTCAGCCCTTCTGTTTCTCGCCATCTGTTCAGCCCCTCTGTTTCTCGCCCTCTGTTACAGCCCCTCTGTTTCTCGCCATCTGTTTCTGCCCCTCTGATTCAGACCCTCTGTTTCAGCCACTCTGATTCAGCCCCTCTGTTTGACCCCCCTGTTTCAGCCCCTCTGTTTCAGCCCCTCTGTTTCAGCCCCTCTGTTTCTCGCCCTCTTTTTCTCGCCCTCTGTTTCTCGCCCTCTGTTTCAGCCCCTCTGTTTCTCGCCTTATGTTTCAGCCCCTCTGTTTCTCGCCCACTGCTTCAGCCCCTCTGTTTCTCGCCCTCTGTTTCAGCCCCTCTGTTTTAGCCCCTCTGTTTCAGCCCCTCTGTTTCAGCCCCTCTGTTTCTCGCCCTCTTTGTCGGCCCCTCAGTTTCAGCCCCTCTCTTTCAGCCCCTCTGTTTCAGCCCCTCTGTTTCAGCCACTCTGTTTCTCGCCCTCTGTTAAGTCCCCTCTGTTTCTCGCCCTCTGTTTCAGCCCCTCTGTTTCTCGCCCTCTGTTTCAGCCCCCATGTTTCAGCCCCCGGGTTTCCGCCCCTCTGTGTCAGCCCCTCTGTTTCTCGCCCTCTGTTTCAGCCCCTCTGTTTCTCGCCCTCTGCTTCAGCCCCTCTATTTCAGCCCCTCTGTTTCAGCCCCTCTGTTTCAGCCCCTCTGTTTCTCGCCCTCTGTTTCCGCCCCTCTGTTTCTCGCCCTCTGTTTCAGCCCCTCTGTTTCAGCCCCTCTGTTTCTCGCCCTCACTTTCTCCCCCTCTGTTTCTCGCCCTCTGTTTCAGCCCCTCTGTTTCTCGCCCTCTGTTTCAGCTCCGCTGATGCAGCCCCTCTGTTTAAGCCCCTCTGAATCTGCCCCTCTGTTTCAGCCCCTCTGTTTCAGCCCCTCTGTTTCTCGCCCTCTGTTTCAGCCACTCTGTTTCTCGCCCTCTGTTTCAGCCCCTCTGTTTCTCGCCCTCTGTTTCAGCCCCTCTGTTTCTCACCCTCTGTTTCAGCCCCTCTGATTCAGCCACTCGGATTCAGCCCCTCTTATTCAGCCCCTCTTATTCAGCCCCTCTGTTTCCCACCCCCCTGTTTCAGCCTGTCTGTTTATCGCCCTCTGTTTCAGCTCCTCTGTTTCTCGCTCTCTGTTTCAGCTCCTCTGTTTCAGCCCCTCTGTTTCAGACCCTCTGTTTCAGCCCCTCTGTTTCTCGTCCTCTGTTTCAGCCCCTCTGTTTCTCGCCCTCTGTTTCAGCCCCTCTGATTCAGCCCCTCTGTTTCAGCCCCTCTGATTCAGCCCCTCTGTTTCAGCCCCTCTGTTTCTCGCACTCTGTTTCTCAGCCTCTGGTTCTCGCCCTCTGTTTCAGCCCCGCTGTTTCTCGCCCTCTCTTTCAGCCCCTCTGTTTCTCGCCCTCTGCTTCAGCCCCTCTGTTTCTCGCCCTCTGTTTCAGCCCCTCAGTTTTAGCCCATCTGTTTCAGCCCCTCTAGTTCAGCCCCTCTGTTTCAGCCCCTCTGTTTCTCGCCCTCTTTGTCAGCCCGTCATTTTCAGCCCCTCTGTTTCAGCCCCTCTGTTTCTCGCCCTCTGTTTCAGCCCCTCAGATTCAGCCCCTCTGTTTCAGCCCCTCTGTTTCAGCCCCTCTGTTTCTCGCCCTCTGTTTCTCACCCTCTGCTTCTCGCCCTCTGATTCAGCCCCTCTGTTACTCGCCCTCTGTTTCAGCCCCTCTGTTTCTCGCCCTCTGTTTCAGCCCCTCTGTTTCTCGCCCTCTGTTTCTGCCCCTCTGTTTCAGCCCCTCTGTTTCTCGCCGTCTGTTTCTCGCCCTCTGTTTCTGCCCCTCTGTTTCTCGCCCTCTGTTTCTGCCACTCCGTTTCAGCCCCTCTGATTCAGCCCCTCTGATTCAGCCCCTCTGTTTCTCGCCCTCTGTTTCAGCCCCTCTGTTTCAGCCCTTCTGTTTCAGCCCCTCTGTTTAAGCCCCTCTGTTTCTCGCCCTCTGTTTCAGCCCCTCTGTTTCTCGCCCTCTGTGTCAGCCCCTCTGTTTCAGCCCCTCTGTTTCAGCCCCTCTGTTTCAGCCCCTCTATTTCTCGCCCTCTGTTTCAGCCCCTCTGTTTCTCGCCCTCTGTTTCAGCCCCTCTGCTTCTCGCCCACTGTTTCAGCCCCACTGATTTAGCCCCTCTGTTTCAGCCCCTCTATTTCTCGCCCTCTGTTTCAGCCCCTCTGTTTCTCGTCCTCTGTTTCAGCCCCTCTGTTTCTCGCCCTCTGTTTCAGCCCCTCTGTTTCAGCCCCTCTGTTTCAGCCCGTCTGTTTCAGCCCTTCTGTGTCAGCCCCTCTGTTTCTCACCCTCTGTTTCAGCCCCTCTGTTTCTCTCCCCCTGTTTCAGCCCCTCTGTTTCTCGCCCTCTGTTTCAGCCCCTCTCTTTCTCGCCCTGTGTTTCAGCCCCTCTGTTTCAGCCCCTCTGTTTCAGTCCCTCTGTTTCTCACCCTCTGTTTCTCGACCTCTGTTTCAGCCCCTCTGTTTGTCGCCCACTGTATCAGCCCCTCTGTTTCAGCCCCTCTGTTTCAGACCCTCTGTTTCTCGCCCTCTGTTTCTCGCCCTCTGTTTCAGCCCCTCTGTTTCTCGCCCTCTGTTTCAGCCACTACGTTTTAGCCCCTCTGATTCAGCCCCTCTGATTCAGCCCCTCTGATTCAGCCCCTCTGTTTCTCGCCCTCTGTTTAATCCCCTCTGTTTCAGCCCTTCTGTTTCAGCCCCTCTGTTTCAGCCTCTCCGTTTCTCGCCCTCTGTTTCAGCCCCTCTGTTTCTCGCCCTCTGTTTCAGCCCCTCTGTTTCAGCCCCTCTGTTTCAGCCCCTCTGTTTCTCTCCCTCTGTTTCTGCCCCTCTGTTTCTCGCCCTCTGTATCAGCCCCTCTGTTTCTCGCCCTCTGTTTCAGCCCCGCTGATTCAGCCCCTCTGTTTCAGCCCCTCTGAATCAGCCCCTCTGATTCAGCCCCTCTGTTTCAGCCCCTCTGTTTCAGACCCTTTCTTTCTCGCGCTCTGTTTAGCCCCTCTGTTTCTCACCCTCTGTTTCAGCCCCTCTGTTTCTCACCCTCTGTTTCAGCCCCTCTGATTCAGCCCCTCTATTTCTCGCCCTCTGTTTCAGCCCCTCTGTTTCTCGCCCTCTGTTTCAGCCCCTCTGTTTCTCGCCCTCTGTTTCAGCCCCTCTGTTTCTCGCCCTCACTTTCTGCCCCTCTGATTCTCGCCCTCTGTTTCAGCCCCTCTGTTTGTCGCCCTCTGTTTCAGCCCCGCTGATTCAGCCCCTCTGTTTAAGCCAATCTGAATCAGCCCCTCTGTTTCAGCCCCTCTGTTTCAGCCCCTCTGTTTCTCGCCCTCTGTTTCAGCCCCTCTGTTTCTCGCCCTCTGTTTCAGCCACTACGTTTTAGCCCCTCTGATTCAGCCCCTCTGATTCACCCCCTCTGATTCAGCCCCTCTGTTTCTCGCCCTCTGTTTCAGCCCCTCTGTTTCAGCCCCTCTGTTTCAGCCCCTCTGTTTCTCACCCTCTGTTTCAGCCCCTCTGATTCAGCCCCTCTGATTCAGCCCCTCTTATTCAGCCCCTCTTATTCAGCCCCTCTGTTTCCCACCCCTCTGTTTCAGCCCGTCTGTTTCTCGCCCTCTGTTTCAGCCCGTCTGTTTCTCGCCCTCTGTATCAGCCCCTCTGTTTCTCGCCCTCTGTTTCAGCCCCGCTGATTCAGCCCCTCTGTTTCAGCCCCTCTGAATCAGCCCCTCTGATTCAGCCCATCTGTTTCAGCCCCTCTGTTTCAGCCCCTCTGTTTCAGACCCTTTCTTTCTCGCGCTCTGTTTCAGCCCCTCTGTTTCTCACCCTCGGTTTCTCGCCCTCTGTTTCAGCCCCTCTGTTTCTCGCCCTCTGCTTCAGCCCCTCTATTTCAGCCCCTCTGTTTCAGCCCCTCTGTTTCAGCCCCTCTGTTTCTCGCCCTCTGTTTCAGCCCCTCTGTTTCTCGCCCTCTGTTTCAGCCCCTCTGTTTCAGCCCCTCTGTTTCTCGCCCCACTTTCTGCCCCTCTGTTTCTCGCCCTCTGTTTCAGCCCCTCTGTTTCTCGCCCTCTGTTTCAGCCCCGCTGATTCAGCCCCTCTGTTTAAGCCCCTCTGAATCAGCCCCTCTGTTTCAGCCCCTCTGTTTCAGCCCCTCTGTTTCTCGCCCTCTGTTTCAGCCAATCTGTTTCTCGCCCTCTGTTTCAGCCCCTCTGTTTCTCGCCCTCTGTATCCGCCCCTCTGATTCAGCCCCTCTGTTTCAGCCCCTCTGATTCAGCCCCTCTGATTCAGCCCCTCTGTTTCTCGCCCTCTGTTTCAGCCCCTCTGTTTCAGCCCCTCTGTTTCAGCCCCTCTTTTTCTCACCCTCTGTTTCAGCCCCTCTGATTCAGCCACTCTGATTCAGCTCCTCGGTTTCAGCCCCTCTTATTCTGCCCCTCTGTTTCCCACCCCTCTGTTTCAGCCTGTCTGTTTCTCGCCCTCTGTTACAGCCCCTCTGTTTCTCGCCCTCTGTTTCAGCTCCTCTGTTTCAGCCCCTCTGTTTCAGACCGTCTGTTTAAGCCCCTCTGTTTCTCGTCCTCTGTTTCAGCCCCTCTGTTTCTCGCCCTCTGTTTCAGCCCCTCTGATTCAGCCCCTCTGTTTCAGCCCCTCTGATTCAGCCCCTCTGTTTCAGCCCCTCTGTTTCAGCCCCTCTGTTTCTCGCACTCTGTTTCTCACCCTTTGTTTCTCGCCCTCTGTTTCAGCCCCTCTGTTTCTCACCCTCTCTTTCAGCCCCTCTGTTTCTCGCCCTCTGCTTCAGCCCCTCTCTTTCTCGCCCTCTGTCTCAGCCCCTCAGTTTTAGCCCATCTGTTTCAGCCCCTCTATTTCAGCCCCTCTGTTTCAGCCCCTCTGTTTCTCGCCCTCTTTGTCAGCCCGTCATTTTCAGCCCCTCTGTTTCAGCCCCTCTGTTTCTCGCCCTCTGTTTCAGCCCCTCAGATTCAGCCCCTCTGTTTCAGCCCCTCGGTTTCAGCCCCTCTGTTTCAGCCCCTCTGTTTCTCGCCCTCTGTATCTCACCCTCTGCTTCTCGCCCTCTGATTCAGCCCCTCTGTTACTCGGCTCAGTTTCAGCCCCTCTGTTTCTCGCCCTCTGTTTCAGCTCCTCTGTTTCTCGCCCTCTGTTTCTGCCCCTCTGTTTCAGCCCCTCTGTTTCTCGCACTCTGTTTCTCGCCCTCTGTTTCTGCCCCTCTGTTTCCCACCCTCTCTTTCTGCCACTCCGTTTCAGCCCCTCTGATTCAGCCCCTCTGATTCAGCCCCTCTGTTTCTCGCCCTCTGTTTTTGCCCCTCTGTTTCAGCCCTTCTGTTTCAGCCCCTCTGTTTCTCGCCCTCTGTTTCAGCCCCTCTGTTTCTCGCCCTCTGTATCAGCCACTCTGTTTCTCGCCCTCTGTTTCTGCCCCTCTGCTTCTCGCCCTCTGTTTCTGCCGCTCTGTTTCCCGCCCTCTGTTTCTGCCACTCCGTTTCAGCCCCTCTGATTCAGCCCCTCTGATTCAGCCCCTCTGTTTCTCGCCCTCTGTTTCAGCCCCTCTGTTTCAGCCACTCTGTTTCAGCCCCTCTGTTTCAGCCCCTCTATTTCTCGCCCTCTGTTTCAGCCCCTCTGCTTCTCGCCCTCTGTTTCAGCCCCACTGATTTAGCCCTTCTGTTTCAGCCCCTCTGTTTCAGCCCCTCTGTTTCTCCCCCTCTGTTTCAGCTCCTCTGTTTCGCGCTCTCTGTTTCAGCCCCTCTGTTTCAGCCCCTCTGTTTCTCGCCCTTTGTTTCTGCCCCTCTGTTTCTCGCCCTCTGTATCAGCCCCTGTGTTTCTCGCCCTCTGTTTCAGCCCCGCTGATTCAGCCCCTCTGTTTCAGCCCCTCTGAATCAGCCCCTCTGATTCAGCCCCTCTGTTTCAGCCCCTCTGTTTCAGTCCCTCTGTTTCAGACCCTTTCTTTCTCGCGCTCTGTTTCAGCCCCTCTGTTTCTCACCCTCTGTTTCTCACCCTCTGTTTCAGCCCCTCAGTTTCTCGCCCTCTGTTTCAGCCCCTCTGTTTCTCGCCCTCTGTTTCAGCCCCTCTGATTCAGCCCCTCTATTTCTCGCCCTCTGTTTCAGCCCCTCTGTTTCTCGCCCTCTGTTTCAGCCCCTCTGTTTCTCGCCCTCTGTTTTAGCCCCTCTGTTTCAGCCCCTCTGTTTCAGCCCCTCTGTTTCAGCCCTTCTGTGTCAGCCCCTCTGTTTCTCGCCCTCTGTTTCAGCCCCTCTGTTTCTCTCCCCCTGTTTCAGCCCCTCTGTTTCTCGCCCTCTGTTTCAGCCCCTCTGTTTCTCGCCCTCTGTTTCAGCCCCTCTGTTTCAGCCCCTCTGTTTCATTCCCTCTGTTTCATTCCCTCTGTTTCTCGCCCTCTGTTTCTCGCCCTCTGTTTCAGCCCCCATGTTTCAGCCCACGGGTTTCCGCCCCTCTGTGTCAGCCCCTCTGTTTCTCGCCCTCTGTTTCAGCCCCTCTGTTTCTCGCCCTCTGCTTCAGCCCCTCTATTTCAGCCCCTCTGTTTCAGCCCCTCTGTTTCAGCCCCTCTGTTTCTCGCCCTATGTTTCCGCCCCTCTGTTTCTCACCCTCTGTTTCAGCCCCTCTGTTTCAGCCCCTCTGTTTCTCGCCCTCACTTTCTGCCCCTCTGTTTCTCGCCCTCTGTTTCAGCCCCTCTGTTTCTCGCCCTCTGTTTCAGCTCCGCTGATTCAGCCCCTCTGTTTAAGCCCCTCTGAATCTGCCCCTCTGTTTCAGCCCCTCTGTTTCAGCCCCTCTGTTTCTCGCCCTCTGTTTCAGCCACTCTGTTTCTCGAGCTCTGTTTCAGCCCCTCTGTTTCTCGCCCTCTGTTTCAGCCCCTCTGTTTCTCACCCTCTGTTTCAGCCCCTCTGATTCAGCCACTCGGATTCAGCCCCTCTTATTCAGCCCCTCTTATTCAGCCCCTCTGTTTCCCACCCCCCTGTTTCAGCCTGTCTGTTTATCGCCCTCTGTTTCAGCTCCTCTGTTTCTCGCCCTCTGTTTCAGCTCCTCTGTTTCAGCCCCTCTGTTTCAGACCCTCTGTTTCAGCCCCTCTGTTTCTCGTCCTCTGTTTCAGCCCCTCTGTTTCTCGCCCTCTGTTTCAGCCCCTATGATTCAGCCCCTCTGTTTCAGCCCCTCTGATTCAGCCCCTCTGTTTCAGCCCCTCTGTTTCTCGCACTCTGTTTCTCAGCCTCTGTTTCTCGCCCACTGTTTCAGCCCCGCTGTTTCTCGCCCTCTCTTTCAGCCCATCTGTTTCTCGCCCTCTGCTTCAGCCCCTCTGTTTCTCGCCCTCTGTTTCAGCCCCTCAGTTTTAGCCCATCTGTTTCATCCCCTCTATTTCAGCCCCTCTGTTTCAGCCCCTCTGTTTCTCGCCCTCTTTGTCAGCCCGTCATTTTCAGCCCCTCTGTTTCAGCCCCTCTGTTTCTCGCCCTCTGTTTCAGCCCCTCAGATTCAGCCCCTCTGTTTCAGCCACTCTGTTTCAGCCCCTCTGTTTCTCGCCCTCTGTTTCTCACCCTCTGCTTCTCGCCCTCTGATTCAGCCCCTCTGTTACTCGCCCTCTGTTTCAGCCCCTCTGTTTCTTGCCCTCTGTTTCAGCCCCTCTGTTTCTCGCCCTCTGTTTCTGCCCCTCTGTTTCAGCCCCTCTGTTTCTCGCCGTCAGTTTCTCGCCCTCTGTTTCTGCCCCTCTGTTTCTCGCCCTCTGTTTCTGCCACTCCGTTTCAGCCCCTCTGATTCAGCCCCTCTGATTCAGCCCCTCTGTTTCTCGCCCTCTGTTTCAGCCCCTCTGTTTAAGCCCCTCTGTTTCTCGCCCTCTGTTTCAGCCCCTCTGTTTCTCTCCCCCTGTTTCAGCCCCTCTGTTTCTCGCCCTCTGTTTCAGCCCCTCTCTTTCTCGCCCTGTGTTTCAGCCCCTCTGTTTCAGCCCCTCTGTTTCAGTCCCTCTGTTTCTCGCCCTCTGTTTCTCGACCTCTGTTTCAGCCCCTCTGTTTGTCGCCCACTGTATCAGCCCCTCTGTTTCAGCCCCTCTGTTTCAGACCCTCTGTTTCTCGCCCTCTGTTTCTCGCCCTCTGTTTCAGCCCCTCTGTTTCTCGCCCTCTGTTTCAGCCACTACGTTTTAGCCCCTCTGATTCAGCCCCTCTGATTCAGCCCCTCTGATTCAGCCCCTCTGTTTCTCGCCCTCTGTTTCAGCCCCTCTGTTTCAGCCCTTCTGTTTCAGCCCCTCTGTTTTAGCCTCTCCGTTTCTCGCCCTCTGTTTCAGCCCCTCTGTTTCTCGCCCTCTGTTTCAGCCCCTCTGTTTCAGCCCCTCTGTTTCAGCCCCTCTGTTTCTCTCCCTCTGTTTCTGCCCCTCTGTTTCTCGCCCTCTGTATCAGCCCCTCTGTTTCTCGCCCTCTGTTTCAGCCCCGCTGATTCAGCCCCTCTGTTTCAGCCCCTCTGAATCAGCCCCTCTGATTCAGCCCATCTGTTTCAGCCCCTCTGTTTCAGCCCCTCTGATTCAGACCCTTTCTTTCTCGCGCTCTTTTTAGCCCCTCTGTTTCTCACCCTCTGTTTCAGCCCCTCTGTTTCTCGCCCTCTGTTTCAGCCCCTCTGATTCAGCCCCTCTATTTCTCGCCCTCTGTTTCTTCCCCTCTGTTTCTCGCCCTCTGTTTCAGCCCCTCTGTTTCTCGCCCTCTGTTTCAGCCCCTCTGTTTCTCGCCCTCACTTTCTGCCCCTCTGATTCTCGCCCTCTGTTTCAGCCCCTCTGTTTGTCGCCCTCTGTTTCAGCCCCGCTGATTCAGCCCCTCTGTTTAAGCCAATCTGAATCAGCCCCTCGGTTTCAGCCCCTCTGTTTCAGCCCCTCTGTTTCTCGCCCTCTGTTTCAGCCCCTCTGTTTCTCGCCCTCTGTTTCTGCCCCTCTGTTTCTTGCCCTCTGTTTCAGCCCCGCTGATTCAGCCCCTCTGTTTCAGCCCCTCTGAATCAGCCCCTCTGATTCAGCCCCTCTGTTTCAGCCCGTCTGTTTCAGCCCCTCTGTTTCTCGCCCTCTGTTTCAGCCACTCTGTTTCTCGCCCTCTGTTTCAGCGCCTCTGTTTCTCGCCCTCTGTTTCTGCCCCTCTGATTCAGCCCCTCTGATTCAGCCCCTCTGATTCAGCCCCTCTGTTTCTCGCCCTCTGTTTCAGCCCCTCTGTTTCAGCCCCTCTGTTTCTCACCCTTTTTTTTAATCCCCTCTGATGCAGCCCCTCTGATTCAGCCCCTCTGATTCAGCCCCTCTGATTCAGCCCCTCTGTTTCCCACCGCTCTGTTTCAGCCCCACTGTTTCTCGACCTCTGTTTCAGCCCCTCTGTTTCAGCCCCTCTGTTTCAGCCCCTCTGTTTCAGTCCCTCTCTTTCTCGCCCTCTGTTTCAGCCCCTCTGTTTCAGCCCCTCTGTTTCAGCCCCTCTGTTTCAGCCCCTCTGTTTCAACCCCTCTGTTTCTCGCCATCTGTTCAGCCCCTCTGTTTCTCGCCCTCTGTTTCAGCCCCTCTGTTTCTCGCCCTCTGTTTCAGCCCCTCTGATTCAGCCTCTCTGTTTCAGCCCCTCTGATTCAGCCCCTCTGTTTGACCCCCCTGTTTCAGCCCCTCTGTTTCAGCCCCTCTGTTTCAGCCCCTCTGTTTCTCGCCCTCTGTTTCTCACCCTCTGTTTCTCGCCATCTGTTTCAGCCCCTCTGTTTCTCGCCTTCTGTTTCAGCCCCTCTGTTTCTCGCCCTCTGCTTCAGCCCCTCTGTTTCTCGCCCTCTGTTTCAGCCCCTCTGTTTTAGCCCCTCTGTTTCAGCCCCGCTGTTTCAGCCCCTCTGTTTCTCGCCCTCTTTGTCAGCTCCTCAGTTTCAGCCCCTCTGTTTCAGCCCGTCTGTTTCTCGCCCTCTGTTTCAGCCCCTCTGATTCGGCCCCTCTGTTTCAGCCCCTCTGTTTCAGCCCCTCTGTTTCAGCCCCTCTGTTTCTCACCCTCTGTTTCAGCCCCTCTGATGCAGCCCCTCTGATTCAGCCCCTCTGTTTCCCACCGCTCTGTTTCAGCCCCTCTGTTTCTCGCCCTCTGTTCAGCACCTCTGTTTCAGCCCCTCTGTTTCAGACCATCTGTTTCAGCCCCTCTGTTCCTCGCCCTCTGTTTCAGCCACTCTGATTCAGACCCTCTGTTTCAGCCACTCTGATTCAGACCCTCTGTTTCAGACACTCTGATTCAGACCCTCTGTTTCAGCCCCTCAGTTTCAGCCCCTCTGTTTCAGCCCCTCTGTTTCTCGCCCTCTGTTTCAGCTCCTCTGTTTCAGCCCCTCTGTTTCTCGCCCTCTGTTTCAGCCCCTCTGTTTCTCGCCCTCTGTTTCAGCCGCTCTGTTTCAGCCCCTCTGTTTCAGCCCCTCTTATTCAGCCCCTCTGTTTCCCACCCCTCTGTTTCAGCCCCTCTGTTTCTCGCCCTCTGTTTTAGCTCCTCTGTTTCAGCCCCTCTGTTTAAGACCCTCTGTTTCAGCCCCTCTGTTTCTCGCCCTCTGTTTCAGCCCCTCTGTTCCTCGCCCTCTGTTTCAGCCCCTCTGATTCAGCCCCGCTGTTTCAGCCCCTCTGTTTCTCACCCTCTGTTTCAGCCCCTCTGATTCAGCCCCTCTGATTCAGCCCCTCTTATTCAGCCCCTCTTATTCAGCCCCTCTGTTTCCCACCCCTCTGTTTCAGCCTGTCTGTTTCTCGCCCTCTGTTTCAGCCCGTCTGTTTCTCGCCCTCTGTATCAGCCCCTCTGTTTCTCGCCCTCTGTTTCAGCCCCGCTGATTCAGCCCCTCTGTTTCAGCCCCTCTGAATCAGCCCCTCTGATTCAGCCCATCTGTTTCAGCCCCTCTGTTTCAGCCCCTCTGTTTCAGACCCTTTCTTTCTCGCGCTCTGTTTCAGCCCCTCTGTTTCTCACCCTCGGTTTCTCGCCCTCTGTTTCAGCCCCTCTGTTTCTCGCCCTCTGCTTCAGCCCCTCTATTTCAGCCCCTCTGTTTCAGCCACTCTGTTTCAGCCCCTCTGTTTCTCGCCCTCTGTTTCAGCCCCTCTGTTTCTCGCCCTCTGTTTCAGCCCCTCTGTTTCAGCCCCTCTGTTTCTCGCCCCACTTTCTGCCCCTCTGTTTCTCGCCCTCTGTTTCAGCCCCTCTGTTTCTCGCCCTCTGTTTCAGCCCCGCTGATTCAGCCCCTCTGTTTAAGCCCCTCTGAATCAGCCCCTCTGTTTCAGCCCCTCTGTTTCAGCCCCTCTGTTTCTCGCCCTCTGTTTCAGCCAATCTGTTTCTCGCCCTCTGTTTCAGCCCCTCTGTTTCTCGCCCTCTGTATCCGCCCCTCTGATTCAGCCCCTCTGTTTCAGCCCCTCTGATTCAGCCCCTCTGATTCAGCCCCTCTGTTTCTCGCCCTCTGTTTCAGCCCCTCTGTTTCAGCCCCTCTGTTTCAGCCCCTCTTTTTCTCACCCTCTGTTTCAGCCCCTCTGATTCAGCCACTCTGATTCAGCCCCTCGGTTTCAGCCCCTCTTATTCTGCCCCTCTGTTTCCCACCCCTCTGTTTCAGCCTGTCTGTTTCTCGCCCTCTGTTACAGCCCCTCTGTTTCTCGCCCTCTGTTTCAGCTCTTCTGTTTCAGCCCCTCTGTTTCAGACCGTCTGTTTAAGCCCCTCTGTTTCTCGTCCTCTGTTTCAGCACCTCTGTTTCTCGCCCTCTGTTTCAGCCCCTCTTATTCAGCCCCTCTGTTTCAGCCCCTCTGATTCAGCCCCTCTGTTTCAGCCCCTCTGTTTCAGCCCCTCTGTTTCTCGCACTCTGTTTCTCACCCTTTGTTTCTCGCCCTCTGTTTCAGCCCCTCTGTTTCTCGCCCTCTCTTTCAGCCCCTCTGTTTCTCGCCCTCTGCTTCAGCCCCTCTGTTTCTCGCCCTCTGTCTCAGCCCCTCAGTTTTAGCCCATCTGTTTCAGCCCCTCTATTTCAGCCCCTCTGTTTCAGCCCCTCTGTTTCTCGCCCTCTTTGTCAGGCCGTCATTTTCAGCCCCTCTGTTTCAGCCCCTCTGTTTCTCGCCCTCTGTTTCAGCCCCTCAGATTCAGCCCCTCTGTTTCAGCCCCTCGGTTTCAGCCCCTCTGTTTCAGCCCCTCTGTTTCTCGCCCTCTGTATCTCACCCTCTGCTTCTCGCCCTCTGATTCAGCCCCTCTGTTACTCGCCTCAGTTTCAGCCCCTCTGTTTCTCGCCCTCTGTTTCAGCCCCTCTGTTTCTCGCCCTCTGTTTCAGCCCCTCTGTTTCAGCCCCTCTGTTTCAGCCCCTCTTTTTCTCACCCTCTGTTTCAGCCCCTCTGATTCAGCCACTCTGATTCAGCCCCTCGGTTTCAGCCCCTCTTATTCTGCCCCTCTGTTTCCCACCCCTCTGTTTCAGCCTGTCTGTTTCTCGCCCTCTGTTACAGCCCCTCTGTTTCTCGCCCTCTGTTTCAGCTCCTCTGTTTCAGCCCCTCTGTTTCAGACCGTCTGTTTAAGCCCCTCTGTTTCTCGTCCTCTGTTTCAGCCCCTCTGTTTCTCGCCCTCTGTTTCAGCCCCTCTGATTCAGCCCCTCTGTTTCAGCCCCTCTGATTCAGCCCCTCTGTTTCAGCCCCTCTGTTTCAGCACCTCTGTTTCTCGCACTCTGTTTCTCACCCTTTGTTTCTCGCCCTCTGTTTCAGCCCCTCTGTTTCTCGCCCTCTCTTTCAGCCCCTCTGTTTCTCGCCCTCTGCTTCAGCCCCTCTGTTTCTCGCCCTCTGTCTCAGCCCATCAGTTTTAGCCCATCTGTTTCAGCCCCTCTATTTCAGCCCCTCTGTTTCAGCCCCTCTGTTTCTCGCCCTCTTTGTCAGCCCGTCATTTTCAGCCCCTCTGTTTCAGCCCCTCTGTTTCTCGCCCTCTGTTTCAGCCCCTCAGATTCAGCCCCTCTGTTTCAGCCCCTCGGTTTCAGCCCCTCTGTTTCAGCCCCTCTGTTTTTCGCCCTCTGTATCTCACCCTCTGCTTCTCGCCCTCTGATTCAGCCCCTCTGTTACTCGCCTCAGTTTCAGCCCCTCTGTTTCTCGCCCTCTGTTTCAGCCCCTCTGTTTCTCGCCCTCTGTTTCTGCCCCTCTGTTTCAGCCCCTCTGTTTCTCGCACTCTGTTTCTCGCCCTCTGTTTCTGCCCCTCTGTTTCCCGCCCTCTGTTTCTGCCACTCCGTTTCAGCCCCTCTGATTCAGCCCCTCTGATTCAGCCCCTCTGTTTCTCGCCCTCTGTTTCAGCCCCTCTGTTTCAGCCCTTCTGTTTCAGCCCCTCTGTTTAAGCCCCTCTGTTTCTCGCCCTCTGTTTCAGCCCCTCTGTTTCTCGCCCTCTGTATCAGCCACTCTGTTTCTCGCCCTCTGTTTCTGCCCCTCTGCTTCTCGCCCTCTGTTTCTGCCGCTCTTTTTCCCGCCCTCTGTTTCTGCCACTCCGTTTCAGCCCCTCTGATTCAGCCCCTCTGATTCAGCCCCTCTGTTTCTCGCCCTCTGTTTCAGCCCCTCTGTTTCAGCCACTCTGTTTCAGCCCCTCTGTTTCAGCCCCTCTATTTCTCGCCCTCTGTTTCAGCCCCTCTGCTTCTCGCCCTCTGTTTCAGCCCCACTGATTTAGCCCTTCTGTTTCAGCCCCTCTGTTTCAGCCCCTCTGTTTCTCCCCCTCTGTTTCAGCTCCTCTGTTTCGCGCTCTCTGTTTCAGCCCCTCTGTTTCAGCCCCTCTGTTTCTCGCCCTTTGTTTCTGCCCCTCTGTTTCTCGCCCTCTGTATCAGCCCCTGTGTTTCTCGCCCTCTGTTTCAGCCCCGCTGATTCAGCCCCTCTGTTTCAGCCCCTCTGAATCAGCCCCTCTGATTCAGCCCCTCTGTTTCAGCCCCTCTGTTTCAGTCCCTCTGTTTCAGACCCTTTCTTTCTCGCGCTCTGTTTCAGCCCCTCTGTTTCTCACCCTCTGTTTCTCACCCTCTGTTTCAGCCCCTCAGTTTCTCGCCCTCTGTTTCAGCCCCTCTGTTTCTCGCCCTCTGTTTCAGCCCCTCTGATTCAGCCCATCTATTTCTCGCCCTCTGTTTCAGCCCCTCTGTTTCTCGCCCTCTGTTTCAGCCCCTCTGTTTCTCGCCCTCTGTGTCAGCCCCTCTGTTTCAGCCCCTCTGTTTCAGCCCCTCTGTTTCAGCCCTTCTGTGTCAGCCCCTCTGTTTCTCGCCCTCTGTTTCAGCCCCTCTGTTTCTCTCCCCCTGTTTCAGCCCCTCTGTTTCTCGCCCTCTGTTTCAGCCCCTCTCTTTCTCGCCCTCTGTTTCAGCCACTCTGTTTCAGCCCCTCTGTTTCATTCCCTCCGTTTCTCGCCCTCTGTTTCTCGACCTCTGTTTCAGCCCCTCTGTTTGTCGCCCTCTGTATCAGCCCCTCTGTTTCAGCCCCTCTGTTTCAGACCCTCTGTTTCTCCCCCTCTGTTTCTCGCCCTCTGTTTCAGCCCCTCTGTTTCTCGCCCTCTGTTTCAGCCAAAACGTTTTAGCCCCTCTGATTCAGCCCCTCTGATTCAGCCGCTCTGATTCAGCCCCTCTGTTTCTCGCCCTCTGTTTCAGCCCCTCTGTTTCAGACCTTCTGTTTCAGCCCCTCTGTTTCAGCCCTTCCGTTTCTCGCCCTCTGTTTCAGCCCCTCTGTTTCTCGCCCTCTGTTTCAGCCCCTCTGTTTCAGCCTCTCTGTTTCTCGCCCTCTGTTTCAGCCCCTCTGTTTGTCGCCCTCTGTTTCAGCCCCTCTGTTTCGCGCTCTCTGTTTCAGCCCCTCTGATTCTCGCCCTTTGTTTCTGCCCCTCTGTTTCTCGCCCTCTGTATCAGCCCCTCTGTTTCTCGCCCTCTGTTTCAGCCCCGCTGATTCAGCCCCTCTGTTTCAGCCCCTCTGAATCAGCCCCTCTGATTCAGCCCCTCTGTTTCAGCCCCTCTGTTTCAGCCCCTCTGTTTCAGACCCTTTCTTTCTCGCGCTCTGTTTAGCCCCTCTGTTTCTCACCCTCTGATTCAGCCCCTCTATTTCTCGCCCTCTGTTTCAGCCCCTCTGTTTCTCGCCCTCTGTTTCAGCCCCTCTGTTTCTCGCCCTCTGTTTCAGCCCCTCTGTTTCAGCCCCTCTGTTTCTCGCCCTCACTTTCTGCCCCTGTTTCTCGCCCTCTGTTTCAGCCCCTCTGTTTCTCGCCCTCTGTTTCCGCCCCTCTGATTCAGCCCCTCTGTTTCAGCCCCTCTGATTCAGCCCCTCTGATTCAGCCCCTCTGTTTCTCGCCCTCTGTTTCAGCCCCTCTGTTTCAGCCCCTCTGTTTCAGCCCCTCTGTTTCTCGCCCTCTGGTTCAGCCCCTCTGTTTCTCGCCCTCTGAATCAGCCCCTCTGTTTCTCGCCCTCTGTTTCAGCCCCGCTAATTCAGCCCCTGTGTTTCAGCCCCTCTGAATCAGCCCCTCTGATTCAGACCCTCTGTTTCAGCCCCTCTGTTTCAGACCCTTTCTTTCTCGCGCTCTGTTTCAGCCCCTCTGTTTCTCACCCTCTGTTTCTCACCCTCTGTTTCAGCCCCTCTGTTTCTCGCCCTCTGTTTCAGCCCCTCTGTTTCTCGCCCTCTGTTTCAGCCCCTCTGATTCAGCCCCTCTATTTCTCGCCCTCTGTTTCAGCCCCTCTGTTTCTCGCCCTCTGTTTCAGCCCCTCTGTTTCTCGCCCTCTGTTTCAGCCCCTCTGTTTCAGCCCCTCTGTTTCAGCCCCTCTGTTTCAGCCCTTCTTTGTCAGCCCCTCTGTTTATCGCCCTCTGTTTCAGCCCCTCTGTTTCACTCCCCCTTTTTCAGCCCCTCTGTTTCTCGCCCTCTGTTTCAGCCCCTCTGTTTCAGTCCCTCTGTTTCTCGCCCTCTGTTTCTCGACCTCTGTTTCAGCCCCTCTGTTTGTCGCCCTCTGTATCAGCCCCGCTGTTTCAGCCCCTCTGTTTCAGACCCTCTGTTTCTCGCCCTCTGTTTCTCGCCCTCTGTTTCTGCCGCTCTGTTTCCCGCCCTCTGTTTCTGCCACTCCGTTTCAGCCCCTCTGATTCAGCCCCTCTGATTCAGCCCCTCTGTTTCTCGCCCTCTGTTTCAGCCCCTCTGTTTCAGCTGCACTGTTTCAGCCCCTCTGTTTCAGCCCCTCTGTTTCTCCCCCTCTGTTCCAGCCCCTCTGTTTCAGCCCCTCTGTTTCAGCCCCTCTGTTTCAGCCCCTCTGATTCAGCCCCTCTGTTTCAGCCCTCTGATTCAGCCCCTCTAATTTAGCCCCTCTGATTCAGCCCCTCTGTATCTCGCCCTCTGTTTCAGCCCGTCCGTTTCAGCCCCTCTGTTTCAGCCCCTCTGATTCTCAACCTCTGTTTCAGCCCCTCTGATTCAGCCCCTCTGATTCACCCCCACTCATTCAGCCCCTCTGTTTCAGCCCCTCTGTTTCTCGCCCTCTGTTTCAGCCCCTCTGTTTCTCGCCCTCTGTTTCAGCCCCTCTGTTTCTCGCCCTCTGTTTCAGCCCCTCTGTTTCTCGCCCTCTGTTTCAGCCCCTCTGTTTCAGCCCCTCTGTTTCTCGCCCTATGTTTCAGCCCCTCTGTTTCTCGCCCTCTGTTTCTGCCCCTCTGTTTCTCGCCCTCTGTTTCAGCCACTCTGTTTCTCGCCCTCTGTTTCAGCCCCTCTGTTTCATCCCCTCTGTTTCAGCCCCTCTGTTTCAGTCCCTCTGTTTCTCGCCCTCTGTTTCTCGACCTCTGTTTCAGCCCCTCTGTTTGTCGCCCTCTGTATCAGCCCCGCTGTTTCAGCCCCTCTGTTTCAGACCCTCTGTTTCTCGCCCTCTGTTTCTCGCCCTCTGTTTCTGCCGCTCTGTTTCCCGCCCTCTGTTTCTGCCACTCCGTTTCAGCCCCTCTGATTCAGCCCCTCTGATTCAGCCCCTCTGTTTCTCGCCCTCTGTTTCAGCCCCTCTGTTTCAGCCACTCTGTTTCAGCCCCTCTGTTTCAGCCCCTCTATTTCTCGCCCTCTGTTTCAGCCCCTCTGCTTCTCGCCCTCTGTTTCAGCCCCACTGATTTAGCCCTTCTGTTTCAGCCCCTCTGTTTCAGCCCCTCTGTTTCTCCCCCTCTGTTCCAGCCCCTCTGTTTCAGCCCCTCTGTTTCAGCCCCTCTGTTTCAGCCCCTCTGATTCAGCCCCTCTGTTTCAGCCCTCTGATTCAGCCCCTCTAATTTAGCCCCTCTGATTCAGCCCCTCTGTATCTCGCCCTCTGTTTCAGCCCGTCCGTTTCAGCCCCTCTGTTTCAGCCCCTCTGATTCTCAACCTCTTTTTCAGCCCCTCTGATTCAGCCCCTCTGATTCACCCCCACTCATTCAGCCCCTCTGTTTCAGCCCCTCTGTTTCTCGCCCTCTGTTTCAGCCCCTCTGTTTCTCGCCCTCTGTTTCAGCCCCTCTGTTTCTCGCCCTCTGTTTCCGCCCCTCTGATTTAGCCCCTCTGTTTCAGCCCCTCTGATTCAGCCCCTCTGATTCAGCCCCTCTGTTTCTCGCCCTCTGTTTCAGCCCCTCTGTTTCAGCCCCTCTGTTTCAGCCCCTCTGTTTCTCGCCCTCTGTTTCAGCCCCTCTGTTTCTCGCCCTCTGAATCAGCCCCTCTGTTTCTCGCCCTCTGTTTCAGCCCCGCTAATTCAGCCCCTGTGTTTCAGCCCCTCTGAATCAGCCCCTCTGATTCAGCCCCTCTGTTTCAGCCCCTCTGTTTCAGACCCTTTCTTTCTCGCGCTCTGTTTCAGCCCCTCTGTTTCTCACCCTCTGTTTCTCACCCTCTGTTTCAGCCCCTCTGTTTCTCGCCCTCTGTTTCAGCCCCTCTGTTTCTCGCCCTCTGTTTCAGCCCCTCTGATTCAGCCCCTCTGTTTCTCGCCCTCTGTTTCAGCCCCTCTGTTTCTCGCCCTCTGTTTCAGCCCCTCTGTTTCTCGCCCTCTGTTTCAGCCCCTCTGTTTCAACCCCTCTGTTTCAGCCCGTCTGTTTCAGCCCTTCTTTGTCAGCCCCTCTGTTTCTCGCCCTCTGTTTCAGCCCCTCTGTTTCACTCCCCCTTTTTCAGCCCCTCTGTTTCTCGCCCTCTGTTTCAGCCCCTCTGTTTCAGTCCCTCTGTTTCTCGCCCTCTGTTTCTCGACCTCTGTTTCAGCCCCTCTGTTTGTCGCCCTCTGTATCAGCCCCGCTGTTTCAGCCCCTCTGTTTCAGACCCTCTGTTTCTCGCCCTCTGTTTCTCGCCCTCTGTTTCTGCCGCTCTGTTTCCCGCCCTCTGTTTCTGCCACTCCGTTTCAGCCCCTCTGATTCAGCCCCTCTGATTCAGCCCCTCTGTTTCTCGCCCTCTGTTTCAGCCCCTCTGTTTCAGCCGCTCTGTTTCAGCCCCTCTGTGTCAGCCCCTCTATTTCTCGCCCTCTGTTTCAGCCCCTCTGCTTCTCGCCCTCTGTTTCAGCCCCACTGATTTAGCCCTTCTGTTTCAGCCCCTCTGTTTCAGCCCCTCTGTTTCTCCCCCTCTGTTCCAGCCCCTCTGTTTCAGCCCCTCTGTTTCAGCCCCTCTGTTTCAGCCCCTCTGATTCAGCCCCTCTGTTTCAGCCCTCTGATTCAGCCCCTCTAATTTAGCCCCTCTGATTCAGCCCCTCTGTATCTCGCCCTCTGTTTCAGCCCGTCCGTTTCAGCCCCTCTGTTTCAGCCCCTCTGATTCTCAACCTCTGTTTCAGCCCCTCTGATTCAGCCCCTCTGATTCACCCCCACTCATTCAGCCCCTCTGTTTCAGCCCCTCTGTTTCTCGCCCTCTGTTTCAGCCCCTCTGTTTCTCGCCCTCTGTTTCAGCCCCTCTGTTTCTCGCCCTCTGTTTCAGCCCCTCTGTTTCTCGCCCTCTGTTTCAGCCCCTCTGTTTCAGCCCCTCTGTTTCTCGCCCTATGTTTCAGCCCCTCTGTTTCTCGCCCTCTGTTTCTGCCCCTCTGTTTCTCGCCCTCTGTTTCAGCCACTCTGTTTCTCGCCCTCTGTTTCAGCCCCTCTGTTTCATCCCCTCTGTTTCAGCCCCTCTGTTTCAGTCCCTCTGTTTCTCGCCCTCTGTTTCTCGACCTCTGTTTCAGCCCCTCTGTTTGTCGCCCTCTGTATCAGCCCCGCTGTTTCAGCCCCTCTGTTTCAGACCCTCTGTTTCTCGCCCTCTGTTTCTCGCCCTCTGTTTCTGCCGCTCTGTTTCCCGCCCTCTGTTTCTGCCACTCCGTTTCAGCCCCTCTGATTCAGCCCCTCTGATTCAGCCCCTCTGTTTCTCGCCCTCTGTTTCAGCCCCTCTGTTTCAGCCACTCTGTTTCAGCCCCTCTGTTTCAGCCCCTCTATTTCTCGCCCTCTGTTTCAGCCCCTCTGCTTCTCGCCCTCTGTTTCAGCCCCACTGATTTAGCCCTTCTGTTTCAGCCCCTCTGTTTCAGCCCCTCTGTTTCTCCCCCTCTGTTCCAGCCCCTCTGTTTCAGCCCCTCTGTTTCAGCCCCTCTGTTTCAGCCCCTCTGATTCAGCCCCTCTGTTTCAGCCCTCTGATTCAGCCCCTCTAATTTAGTCCCTCTGATTCAGCCCCTCTGTATCTCGCCCTCTGTTTCAGCCCGTCCGTTTCAGCCCCTCTGTTTCAGCCCCTCTGATTCTCAACCTCTTTTTCAGCCCCTCTGATTCAGCCCCTCTGATTCACCCCCACTCATTCAGCCCCTCTGTTTCAGCCCCTCTGTTTCTCGCCCTCTGTTTCAGCCCCTCTGTTTCTCGCCCTCTGTTTCAGCCCCTCTGTTTCTCGCCCTCTGTTTCAGCCCCTCTGTTTCTCGCCCTCTGTTTCAGCCCCTCTGTTTCAGCCCCTTTGTTTCTCGCCCTCTGTTTCAGCCCCTCTGTTTCTCGCCCTCTGTTTCTGCCCCTCTGTTTCTCGCCCTCTGTTTCAGCCCCTCTGTTTCTCGCCCTCTGTTTCAGCCCCTCTGTTTCTCGCCCTCTGTTTCAGCCCCTCTGTTTCAGCCCCTTTGTTTCTCGCCCTCTGTTTCAGCCCCTCTGTTTCTCGCCCTCTGTTTCTGCCCCTCTGTTTCTCGCCCTCTGTTTCAGCCACTCTGTTTCTCGCCCTCTGTTTCAGCCCCTCTGTTTCAGCCCCTCTGATTCAGCCCCTCTGATTCAGCCCAACTGTTTCTCGCCCTCTGTTTCAGCCCCTCTGTTTCAGCCCTTCTGTTTCTGCCCCTCTGTTTCAGCCCCTCTGTTTCTCGCCCTCTGTTTCAGCCCCTCTGTTTCTCTCCCCCTTTTTCAGCCCCTCTGTTTCTCGCCCTCTGTTTCAGCCCCTCTGTTTCAGTCCCTCTGTTTCTCGCCCTCTGTTTCTCGACCTCTGTTTCAGCCCCTCTGTTTGTCGCCCTCTGTATCAGCCCCTCTGTTTCAGCCCCTCTGTTTCAGACCCTCTGTTTCTCGCCCTCTGTTTCTGCCGCTCTGTTTCCCGCCCTCTGTTTCTGCCAAACCGATTCAGCCCCTCTGATTCAGCCCCTCTGATTCAGCCCGTCTGTTTCTCGCCCTCTGTTTCAGCCCCTCTGTTTCAGCCACTCTGTTTCAGCCCCTCTGTTTCAGCCCCTCTATTTCTCGCCCTCTGTTTCAGCCACTCTGCTTCTCGCCCTCTGTTTCAGCCCCACTGATTTAGCCCTTCTGTTTCAGCCCCTCTGTTTCAGCCCCTCTGTTTCTCCCCCTCTGTTCCAGCCCCTCTGTTTCAGCCCCTCTGTTTCAGCCCCTCTGTTTCAGCCCCTCTGATTCAGCCCCTCTGTTTCAGCCCCTCTGTTTCAGACCCTCTGTTTCTCGCCCTCTGTTTCTCGCCCTCTGTTTCTGCCGCTCTGTTTCCCCCCCTCTGTTTCTGCCACTCCGTTTCAGCCCCTCTGATTCAGCCCCTCTGATTCAGCCCCTCTGTTTCTCGCCCTCTGTTTCAGCCCCTCTGTTTCAGCCACTCTGTTTCAGCCCCTCTGTTTCAGCCCCTCTATTTCTCGCCCTCTGTTTCAGCCCCTCTGCTTCTCGCCCTCTGTTTCAGCCCCACTGATTTAGCCCTTCTGTTTCAGCCCCTCTGTTTCAGCCCCTCTGTTTCTCCCCCTCTGTTCCAGCCCCTCTGTTTCAGCCCCTCTGTTTCAGCCCCTCTGTTTCAGCCCCTCTGATTCAGCCCCTCTGTTTCAGCCCCTCTGTTTCAGACCCTCTGTTTCTCGCCCTCTGTTTCTCGCCCTCTGTTTCTGCCGCTCTGTTTCCCGCCCTCTGTTTCTGCCACTCCGTTTCAGCCCCTCTGATTCAGCCCCTCTGATTCAGCCCCTCTGTTTCTCGCCCTCTGTTTCAGCCCCTCTGTTTCAGCCACTCTGTTTCAGCCCCTCTGTTTCAGCCCCTCTATTTCTCGCCCTCTGTTTCAGCCCCTCTGCTTCTCGCCCTCTGTTTCAGCCCCACTGATTTAGCCCTTCTGTTTCAGCCCCTCTGTTTCAGCCCCTCTGTTTCTCCCCCTCTGTTCCAGCCCCTCTGTTTCAGCCCCTCTGTTTCAGCCCCTCTGTTTCAGCCCCTCTGATTCAGCCCCTCTGTTTCAGCCCTCTGATTCAGCCCCTCTAATTTAGCCCCTCTGATTCAGCCCCTCTGTATCTCGCCCTCTGTTTCAGCCCGTCCGTTTCAGCCTCTCTGTTTCAGCCCCTCTGATTCTCAACCTCTGTTTCAGCCCCTCTGATTCAGCCCCTCTGATTCACCCCCACTCATTCAGCCCCTCTGTTTCAGCCCCTCTGTTTCTCGCCCTCTGTTTCAGCCCCTCTGTTTCAGTGCCGCTGTTTCAGTCCCTCTGTTTCTCGCCCTCTGTTTCAGCCCCTCTGTTTCTCGCCCTCTGTTTCAGTCCCTCTGTTTCTCGCCCTCTGTTTCTCGCCCTCTGTTTCAGCCCCTCTGTTTCTCGCCCTCTGTTTCAGCCCCTCTGTTTCTCGCCCTCTGTTTCAGCCCCTCTGTTTCAGCCCCTCTGTTTCTCGCCCTCTGTTTCAGCCCCTCTGTTTCTCACCCTCTGTTTCTGCCCCTCTGTTTCTCGCCCTCTGTTTCAGCCACTCTGTTTCTCGCCCTCTGTTTCAGCCCCTCTGTTTCATCCCCTCTGTTTCAGCCCCTCTGTTTCTCGCCCTCTGTTTCAGCCCCTCTGTTTCACGTCCTCTGTATCATCCCCTCTGTTTCAGCCCCTCTGTTTCAGCCCCTCTGTTTCTCGCCCTCTGTTTCTCACCCTCTGCTTCAGCCCCTCTGTTTCTCGCCCTCTGTTTCAGCCCCTCTGTTTCAGCCCCTCTGATTCAGCCCCTCTGATTCAGCCCAACTGTTTCTCGCCCTCTGTTTCAGCCCCTCTGTTTCAGCCCTTCTGTTTCTGCCCCTCTGTTTCAGCCCCTCTGTTTCTCGCCCTCTGTTTCAGCCCCTCTGTTTCTCTCCCCCTTTTTCAGCCCCTCTGTTTCTCGCCCTCTGTTTCAGCCCCTCTGTTTCAGTCCCTCTGTTTCTCGCCCTCTGTTTCTCGACCTCTGTTTCAGCCCCTCTGTTTGTCGCCCTCTGTATCAGCCCCTCTGTTTCAGCCCCTCTGTTTCAGACCCTCTGTTTCTCGCCCTCTGTTTCTCGCCCTCTGTTTCTGCCGCTCTGTTTCCCGCCCTCTGTTTCTGCCACTCCGTTTCAGCCCCTCTGATTCAGCCCCTCTGATTCAGCCCCTCTGTTTCTCGCCCTCTGTTTCAGCCCCTCTGTTTCAGCCACTCTGTTTCAGCCCCTCTGTGTCAGCCCCTCTATTTCTCGCCCTCTGTTTCAGCCCCTCTGCTTCTCGCCCTCTGTTTCAGCCCCACTGATTTAGCCCTTCTGTTTCAGCCCCTCTGTTTCAGCCCCTCTGTTTCTCCCCCTCTGTTCCAGCCCCTCTGTTTCAGCCCCTCTGTTTCAGCCCCTCTGTTTCAGCCCCTCTGATTCAGCCCCTCTGTTTCAGCCCTCTGATTCAGCCCCTCTAATTTAGCCCCTCTGATTCAGCCCCTCTGTATCTCGCCCTCTGTTTCAGCCCGTCCGTTTCAGCCCCTCTGTTTCAGCCCCTCTGATTCTCAACCTCTGTTTCAGCCCCTCTGATTCAGCCCCTCTGATTCACCCCCACTCATTCAGCCCCTCTGTTTCAGCCCCTCTGTTTCTCGCCCTCTGTTTCAGCCCCTCTGTTTCAGTCCCGCTGTTTCAGTCCCTCTGTTTCTCGCCCTCTGTTTCTCGCCCTCTGTTTCAGCCCCTCTGTTTCTCGCCCTCTGTTTCAGCCCCTCTGTTTCTCGCCCTCTGTTTCAGCCCCTCTGTTTCAGCCCCTCTGTTTCTCGCCCTCTGTTTCAGCCCCTCTGTTTCTCGCCCTCTGTTTCTGCCCCTCTGTTTCTCGCCCTCTGTTTCAGCCCCTCTGTTTCTCGCACTCTGTTTCAGCCCCTCTGTTTCATCCCCTCTGTTTCAGCCCCTCAGTTTCTCGCCCTCTGTTTCAGCCCCTCTGTTTCTCGCCCTCTGTTTCAGCCCCTCTGATTCAGCCCCTCTATTTCTCGCCCTCTGTTTCAGCCCCTCTGTTTCTCGCCCTCTGTTTCAGCCCCTCTGTTTCTCGCCCTCTGTTTCAGCCCCTCTGTTTCAGCCCCTCTGTTTCAGCCCCTCTGTTTCAGCCCTTCTGTGTCAGCCCCTCTGTTTCTCGCCCTCTGTTTCAGCCCCTCTGTTTCTCTCCCCCTGTTTCAGCCCCTCTGTTTCTCGCCCTCTGTTTCAGCCCCTCTGTTTCTCGCCCTCTGTTTCAGCCCCTCTGTTTCAGCCCCTCTGTTTCATTCCCTCTGTTTCTCGCCCTCTGTTTCTCGACCTCTGTTTCAGCCCCTCTGTTTGTCGCCCTCTGTATCAGCCCCTCTGTTTCAGCCCCTCTGTTTCAGACCCTCTGTTTCTCCCCCTCTGTTTCTCGCCCTCTGTTTCAGCCCCTCTGTTTCTCGACCTCTGTTTCAGCCAAAATGTTTTAGCCCCTCTGATTCAGCCCCTCTGATTCAGCCCCTCTGATTCAGCCCCTCTGTTTCTCGCCCTCTGTTTCAGCCCCTCTGTTTCAGCCCTTCTGTTTCAGCCCCTCTGTTTCAGCCCCTCTGTTTCAGCCCCTCTGATTCAGCCCCTCTGTTTCAGCCCCTCTGTTTCAGACCCTCTGTTTCTCGCCCTCTGTTTCTCGCCCTCTGTTTCTGCCGCTCTGTTTCCCGCCCTCTGTTTCTGCCACTCCGTTTCAGCCCCTCTGATTCAGCCCCTCTGATTCAGCCCCTCTGTTTCTCGCCCTCTGTTTCAGCCCCTCTGTTTCAGCCACTCTGTTTCAGCCCCTCTGTTTCAGCCCCTCTATTTCTCGCCCTCTGTTTCAGCCCCTCTGCTTCTCGCCCTCTGTTTCAGCCCCACTGATTTAGCCCTTCTGTTTCAGCCCCTCTGTTTCAGCCCCTCTGTTTCTCCCCCTCTGTTCCAGCCCCTCTGTTTCAGCCCCTCTGTTTCAGCCCCTCTGTTTCAGCCCCTCTGATTCAGCCCCTCTGTTTCAGCCCTCTGATTCAGCCCCTCTAATTTAGCCCCTCTGATTCAGCCCCTCTGTATCTCGCCCTCTGTTTCAGCCCGTCCGTTTCAGCCCCTCTGTTTCAGCCCCTCTGATTCTCAACCTCTGTTTCAGCCCCTCTGATTCAGCCCCTCTGATTCACCCCCACTCATTCAGCCCCTCTGTTTCAGCCCCTCTGTTTCTCGCCCTCTGTTTCAGCCCCTCTGTTTCAGTCCCGCTGTTTCAGTCCCTCTGTTTCTCGCCCTCTGTTTCAGCCCCTCTGTTTCAGTCCCTCTGTTTCAGTCCCTCTGTTTCTCGCCCACTGTTTCTCGCCCTCTGTTTCAGCCCCTCTGTTTCTCGCCCTCTGTTTCAGCCCCTCTGTTTCTCGCCCTCTGTTTCAGCCCCTCTGTTTCAGCCCCTCTGTTTCTCGCCCTCTGTTTCAGCCCCTCTGTTTCTCGCCCTCTGTTTCTGCCCCTCTGTTTCTCGCCCTCTGTTTCAGCCACTCTGTTTCTCGCCCTCTGTTTCAGCCCCTCTGTTTCATCCCCTCTGTTTCAGCCCCTCTGTTTCTCGCCCTCTGTTTCAGCCCCTCTGTTTCACGCCCTCTGTATCAGCCCCTCTGTTTCAGCCCCTCTGTCTCAGCCCCTCTGTTTCAGCCCCTCTGTTTCTCGCCCTCTGTTTCTCACCCTCTGCTTCAGCCCCTCTGTTTCTCGCCCTCTGTTTCAGCCCCTCTGTTTCAGCCCCTCTGATTCAGCCCCTCTGATTCAGCCCAACTGTTTCTCGCCCTCTGTTTCAGCCCCTCTGTTTCAGCCCTTCTGTTTCTGCCCCTCTGTTTCAGCCCCTCTGTTTCTCGCCCTCTGTTTCAGCCCCTCTGTTTCTCTCCCCCTTTTTCAGCCCCTCTGTTTCTCGCCCTCTGTTTCAGCCCCTCTGTTTCAGTCCCTCTGTTTCTCGCCCTCTGTTTCTCGACCTCTGTTTCAGCCCCTCTGTTTGTCGCCCTCTGTATCAGCCCCTCTGTTTCAGCCCCTCTGTTTCAGACCCTCTGTTTCTCGCCCTCTGTTTCTCGCCCTCTGTTTCTGCCGCTCTGTTTCCCGCCCTCTGTTTCTGCCACTCCGTTTCAGCCCCTCTGATTCAGCCCCTCTGATTCAGCCCCTCTGTTTCTCGCCCTCTGTTTCAGCCCCTCTGTTTCAGCCACTCTGTTTCAGCGCCTCTGTTTCAGCCCCTCTATTTCTCGCCCTCTGTTTCAGCCCCTCTGCTTCTCGCCCTCTGTTTCAGCCCCACTGATTTAGCCCTTCTGTTTCAGCCCCTCTGTTTCAGCCCCTCTGTTTCTCCCCCTCTGTTCCAGCCCCTCTGTTTCAGTCCCTCTGATTCAGCCCCTCTGTTTCAGCCCCTCTGATTCAGCCCCTCTGTTTCAGCCCTCTGATTCAGCCCCTCTAATTTAGCCCCTCTGATTCAGCCCCTCTGATTCTCAACCTCTGTTTCAGCCCCTCTGTTTCAGTCCCTCTGATTCAGCCCCTCTGTTTCAGCCCCTCTGATTCAGCCCCTCTGTTTCAGCCCTCTGATTCAGCCCCTCTAATTTAGCCCCTCTGATTCAGCCCCTCTGATTCTCAACCTCTGTTTCAGCCCCTCTGATTCAGCCCCTCTGATTCACCCCCACTCATTCAGCCCCTCTGTTTCAGCCCCTCTGTTTCTCGCCCTCTGTTTCAGCCCCTCTGTTTCAGTCCCGCTGTTTCAGTCCCTCTGTTTCTCGCCCTCTGTTTCTCGCCCTCTGTTTCAGCCCCTCTGTTTCTCGCCCTCTGTTTCAGCCCCTCTGTTTCTCGCCCTCTGTTTCAGCCCCTCTGTTTCAGCCCCTCTGTTTCTCGCCCTCTGTTTCAGCCCCTCTGTTTCTCGCCCTCTGTTTCTGCCCCTCTGTTTCTCGCCCTCTGTTTCAGCCACTCTGTTTCTCGCCCTCTGTTTCAGCCCCTCTGTTTCATCCCCTCTGTTTCAGCCCCTCAGTTTCTCGCCCTCTGTTTCAGCCCCTCTGTTTCTCGCCCTCTGTTTCAGCCCCTCTGATTCAGCCCCTCTATTTCTCGCCCTCTGTTTCAGCCCCTCTGTTTCTCGCCCTCTGTTTCAGCCTCTCTGTTTCTCGCCCTCTGTTTCAGCCCCTCTGTTTCAGCCCCTCTGTTTCAGCCCCTCTGTTTCAGCCCTTCTGTGTCAGCCCCTTTGTTTCTCGCCCTCTGTTTCAGCCCCTCTGTTTCTCTCCCCCTGTTTCAGCCCCTCTGTTTCTCGCCCTCTGTTTCAGCCCCTCTGTTTCTCGCCCTCTGTTTCAGCCCCTCTGTTTCAGCCCCTCTGTTTCATTCCCTCTGTTTCTCGCCCTCTGTTTCTCGACCTCTGTTTCAGTCCCTCTGTTTGTCGCCCTCTGTATCAGCCCCTCTGTTTCAGCCCCTCTGTTTCAGACCCTCTGTTTCTCCCCCTCTGTTTCTCGCCCTCTGTTTCAGCCCCTCTGTTTCTCGCCATCTGTTTCAGCCAAAACGTTTTAGCCCCTCTGATTCAGCCCCTCTGATTCAGCCCCTCTGATTCAGCCCCTCTGTTTCTCGCCCTCTGTTTCAGCCCCTCTGTTTCAGCCCTTCTGTTTCAGCCCCTCTGTTTCAGCCCCTCCGTTTCTCGCCCTCTGTTTCAGCCCCTCTGTTTCTCGCCCTCTGTTTCAGCCCCTCTGTTTCAGCCCCTCTGTTTCAGCCCCTCTGTTTCTCTCCCTCTGTTTCAGCCCCTCTGTTTCTCGCCCTCTGTTTCAGCCCCTCTGTTTGTCGCCCTCTGTTTCAGCCCCTCTGTTTCGCGCTCTCTGTTTCAGCCCCTCTGATTCTCGCCCTTTGTTTCTGCCCCTCTGTTTCTCGCCCTCTGTATCAGCCCCTCTGTTTCTCGCCCTCTGTTTCAGCCCCGCTGATTCAGCCCCTCTGTTTCAGCCCCTCTGAATCAGCCCATCTGATTCAGCCCCTCTGTTTCAGCCCCTCTGTTTCAGCCCCTCTGTTTCAGACCCTTTCTTTCTCGCGCTCTGTTTAGCCCCTCTGTTTCTCACCCTCTGATTCAGCCCCTCTATTTCTCGCCCTCTGTTTCAGCCCCTCTGTTTTTCGCCCTCTGTTTCAGCCCCTCTGTTTCTCGCCCTCTGTTTCAGCCCCTCTGTTTCAGCCCCTCTGTTTCTCGCCCTCACTTTCTGCCCCTGTTTCTCGCCCTCTGTTTCAGCCCCTCTGTTTCTCGCCCTCTGTTTCCGCCTCTCTGATTCAGCCCCTCTGATTCAGCCCCTCTGATTCAGCCCCTCTGATTCAGCCCCTCTGTTTCTCGCCCTCTGTTTCAGCCCCTCTGTTTCAGCCCCTCTGTTTCAGCCCCTCTGTTTCTCGCCCTCTGTTTCAGCCCCTCTGTTTCTCGCCCTCTGAATCAGCCCCTCTGTTTCTCGCCCTCTGTTTCAGCCCCTCTGTTTCAGTCCCGCTGTTTCAGTCCCTCTGTTTCTCGCCCTCTGTTTCAGCCCCTCTGTTTCAGTCCCTCTGTTTCAGTCCCTCTGTTTCTCGCCCTCTGTTTCTCGCCCTCTGTTTCAGCCCCTCTGTTTCTCGCCCTCTGTTTCAGCCCCTCTGTTTCTCGCCCTCTGTTTCAGCCCCTCTGTTTCAGCCCCTCTGTTTCTCGCCCTCTGTTTCAGCCCCTCTGTTTCTCGCCCTCTGTTTCTGCCCCTCTGTTTCTCGCCCTCTGTTTCAGCCACTCTGTTTCTCGCCCTCTGTTTCAGCCCCTCTGTTTCATCCCCTCTGTTTCAGCCCCTCTGTTTCTCGCCCTCTGTTTCAGCCCCTCTGTTTCACGCCCTCTGTCTCAGCCCCTCTGTTTCAGCCCCTCTGTTTCTCGCCCTCTGTTTCTCACCCTCTGTTTCAGCCCCTCTGTTTCAGTCCCTCTGTTTCAGCCCCTCTGTTTCAGCCCCTCTGATTCAGCCCCTCTGATTCAGCCCAACTGTTTCTCGCCCTCTGTTTCAGCCCCTCTGTTTCAGCCCTTCTGTTTCTGCCCCTCTGTTTCAGCCCCTCTGTTTCTCGCCCTCTGTTTCAGCCCCTCTGTTTCTCTCCCCCTTTTTCAGCCCCTCTGTTTCTCGCCCTCTGTTTCAGCCCCTCTGTTTCAGTCCCTCTGTTTCTCGCCCTCTGTTTCTCGACCTCTGTTTCAGCCCCTCTGTTTGTCGCCCTCTGTATCAGCCCCTCTGTTTCAGCCCCTCTGTTTCAGACCCTCTGTTTCTCGCCCTCTGTTTCTCGCCCTCTGTTTCTGCCGCTCTGTTTCCCGCCCTCTGTTTCTGCCACTCCGTTTCAGCCCCTCTGATTCAGCCCCACTGATTCAGCCCCTCTGTTTCTCGCCCTCTGTTTCAGCCCCTCTGTTTCAGCCACTCTGTTTCAGCCCCTCTGTTTCAGCCCCTCTATTTCTCGCTCTGTTTCAGCCCCTCTGCTTCTCGCCCTCTGTTTCAGCCCCACTGATTTAGCCCTTCTGTTTCAGCCCCTCTGTTTCAGCCCCTCTGTTCCTCCCCCTCTGTTCCAGCCCCTCTGTTTCAGCCCCTCTGTTTCAGCCCCTCTGTTTCAGCCCCTCTGATTCAGCCCCTCTGTTTCAGCCCTCTGATTCAGCCCCTCTAATTTAGCCCCTCTGATTCAGCCCCTCTGTATCTCGCCCTCTGTTTCAGCCCGTCCGTTTCAGCCCCTGTGTTTCAGCCCCTCTGATTCTCAACCTCTGTTTCAGCCCCTCTGATTCAGCCCCTCTGATTCACCCCCACTCATTCAGCCCCTCTGTTTCAGCCCCTCTGTTTCTCGCCCTCTGTTTCAGCTCCTCTGTTTCAGTCCCGCTGTTTCAGTCCCTCTGTTTCTCGCCCTCTGTTTCTCGCCCTCTGTTTCAGCCCCTCTGTTTCTCGCCCTCTGTTTCAGCCCCTCTGTTTCTCGCCCTCTGTTTCAGCCCCTCTGTTTCAGCCCCTCTGTTTCTCGCCCTCTGTTTCAGCCCCTCTGTTTCTCGCCCTCTGTTTCTGCCCCTCTGTTTCTCGCCCTCTGTTTCAGCCACTCTGTTTCTCGCCCTCTGTTTCAGCCCCTCTGTTTCATCCCCTCTGTTTCAGCCCCTCAGTTTCTCGCCCTCTGTTTCAGCCCCTCTGTTTCTCGCCCTCTGTTTCAGCCCCTCTGATTCAGCCCCTCTATTTCTCGCCCTCTGTTTCAGCCCCTCTGTTTCTCGCCCTCTGTTTCAGCCTCTCTGTTTCTCGCCCTCTGTTTCAGCCCCTTTGTTTCAGCCCCTCTGTTTCAGCCCCTCTGTTTCAGCCCTTCTGTGTCAGCCCCTCTGTTTCTCGCCCTCTGTTTCAGCCCCTCTGTTTCTCTCCCCCTGTTTCAGCCCCTCTGTTTCTCGCCCTCTGTTTCAGCCCCTCTGTTTCTCGCCCTCTGTTTCAGCCCCTCTGTTTCAGCCCCTCTGTTTCATTCCCTCTGTTTCTCGCCCTCTGTTTCTCGACCTCTGTTTCAGCCCCTCTGTTTGTCGCCCTCTGTATCAGCCCCTCTGTTTCAGCCCCTCTGTTTCAGACCCTCTGTTTCTCCCCCTCTGTTTCTCGCCCTCTGTTTCAGCCCCTCTGTTTCTCGCCCTCTGTTTCAGCCAAAACGTTTTAGCCCCTCTGATTCAGCCCCTCTGATTCAGCCCCTCTGATTCAGCCCCTCTGTTTCTCGCCCTCTGTTTCAGCCCCTCTGTTTCAGCCCTTCTGTTTCAGCCCCTCTGTTTCAGCCCCTCCGTTTCTCGCCCTCTGTTTCAGCCCCTCTGTTTCTCGCCCTCTGTTTCAGCCCCTCTGTTTCAGCCCCTCTGTTTCAGCCCCTCTGTTTCTCTCCCTCTGTTTCAGCCCCTCTGTTTCTCGCCCTCTGTTTCAGCCCCTCTGTTTGTCGCCCTCTGTTTCAGCCCCTCTGTTTCGCGCTCTCTGTTTCAGCCCCTCTGATTCTCGCCCTTTGTTTCTGCCCCTCTGTTTCTCGCCCTCTGTATCAGCCCCTCTGTTTCTCGCCCTCTGTTTCAGCCCCGCTGATTCAGCCCCTCTGTTTCAGCCCCTCTGAATCAGCCCCTCTGATTCAGCCCCTCTGTTTCAGCCCCTCTGTTTCAGCCCCTCTGTTTCAGACCCTTTCTTTCTCGCGCTCTGTTTAGCCCCTCTGTTTCTCACCCTCTGATTCAGCCCCTCTATTTCTCGCCCTCTGTTTCAGCCCCTCTGTTTCTCGCCCTCTGTTTCAGCCCCTCTGTTTCTCGCCCTCTGTCTCAGCCCCTCTGTTTCAGCCCCTCTGTTTCTCGCCCTCACTTTCTGCCCCTGTTTCTCGCCCTCTGTTTCAGCCCCTCTGTTTCTCGCCCTCTGTTTCCGCCCCTCTGATTCAGCCCCTCTGTTTCAGCCCCTCTGATTCAGCCCCTCTGATTCAGCCCCTCTGTTTCTCGCCCTCTGTTTCAGCCCCTCTGTTTCAGCCCCTCTGTTTCAGCCGCTCTGTTTCTCGCCCTCTGTTTCAGCCCCTCTGTTTCTCGCCCTCTGAATCAGCCCCTCTGTTTCTCGCCCTCTGTTTCAGCCCCGCTAATTCAGCCCCTGTGTTTCAGCCCCTCTGAATCAGCCCCTCTGAATCAGCCCCTCTGTTTCAGCCCCTCTGTTTCAGACCCTTTCTTTCTCGCGCTCTGTTTCAGCCCCTCTGTTTCTCACCCTCTGTTTCTCACCCTCTGTTTCAGCCCCTCTGTTTCTCGCCCTCTGTTTCAGCCCCTCTGTTTCTCGCCCTCTGTTTCAGCCCCTCTATTTCTCGCCCTCTGTTTCAGCCCCTCTGTTTCTTGCCCTCTGTTTCAGCCCCTCTGTTTCTCGCCCTCTGTTTCAGCCCCTCTGTTTCAGCCCCTCTGTTTCAGCCCCTCTGTTTCAGCCCTTCTTTGTCAGCCCCTCTGTTTCTCGCCCTCTGTTTCAGCCCCTCTGTTTCTCTCCCCCTTTTTCAGCCCCTCTGTTTCTCGCCCTCTGTTTCAGCCCCTCTGTTTCAGTCCCTCTGTTTCTCGCCCTCTGTTTCTCGACCTCTGTTTCAGCCCCTCTGTTTGTCGCCCTCTGTATCAGCCCCTCTGTTTCAGCCCCTCTGTTTCAGACCCTCTGTTTCTCGCCCTCTGTTTCTCGCCCTCTGTTTCTGCCGCTCTGTTTCCCGCCCTCTGTTTCTGCCACTCCGTTTCAGCCCCTCTGATTCAGCCCCTCTGATTCAGCCCCTCTGTTTCTCGCCCTCTGTTTCAGCCCCTCTGTTTCAGCCACTCTGTTTCAGCCCCTCTGTTTCAGCCCCTCTATTTCTCGCTCTCTGTTTCAGACCCTCTGCTTCTCGCCCTCTGTTTCAGCCCCACTGATTTAGCCCTTCTGTTTCAGCCCCTCTGTTTCAGCCCCTCTGTTTCTCGCCCTCTGTTTCAGCTCCTCTGTTTCGCGCTCTCTGTTTCAGCCCCTCTGTTTCAGCCCCTCTGTTTCTCGCCCTTTGTTTCTGCCCCTCTGTTTCTCGCCCTCTGTATCAGCCCCTGTGTTTCTCGCCCTCTGTTTCAGCCCCGCTGATTCAGCCCCTCTGTTTCAGCCCCTCTGAATCAGCCCTCTGATTCAGCCCCTCTGTTTCAGCCCCTCTGTTTCAGTCCCTCTGTTTCAGACCCTTTCTTTCTCGCGCTCTGTTTCAGCCCCTCTGTTTCTCACCCTCTGTTTCTCACCCTCTGTTTCAGCCCCTCTGTTTCTCGCCCTCTGTTTCAGCCCCTCTGTTTCTCGCCCTCTGAATCAGCCCCTCTGTTTCTCGCCCTCTGTTTCAGCCCCGCTAATTCAGCCCCTGTGTTTCAGCCCCTCTGAATCAGCCCCTCTGATTCAGCCCCTCTGTTTCAGCCCCTCTGTTTCAGACCCTTTCTTTCTCGCGCTCTGTTTCAGCCCCTCTGTTTCTCACCCTCTGTTTCTCACCCTCTGTTTCAGCCCCTCTGTTTCTCACCCTCTGTTTCAGCCCCTCTGTTTCTCGCCCTCTGTTTCAGCCCCTCTATTTCTCGCCCTCTGTTTCAGCCCCTCTGTTTCTCGCCCTCTGTTTCAGCCCCTCTGTTTCTCGCCCTCTGTTTCAGCCCCTCTGTTTCAGCCCCTCTGTTTCAGCCCTTCTTTGTCAGCCCCTCTGTTTCTCGCCCTCTGTTTCAGCCCCTCTGTTTCTCTCCCCCTTTTTCAGCCCCTCTATTTCTCGCCCTCTGTTTCAGCCCCTCTGTTTCAGTCCCTCTGTTTCTCGCCCTCTGTTTCTCGACCTCTGTTTCAGCCCCTCTGTTTGTCGCCCTCTGTATCAGCCCCTCTGTTTCAGCCCCTCTGTTTCAGACCCTCTGTTTCTCGCCCTCTGTTTCTCGCCCTCTGTTTCTGCCGCTCTGTTTCCCGCCCTCTGTTTCTGCCACTCCGTTTCAGCCCCTCTGATTCAGCCCCTCTGATTCAGCCCCTCTGTTTCTCGCCCTCTGTTTCAGCCCCTCTGTTTCAGCCACTCTGTTTCAGCCCCTCTGTTTCAGCCCCTCTATTTCTCGCTCTCTGTTTCAGACCCTCTGCTTCTCGCCCTCTGTTTCAGCCCCACTGATTTAGCCCTTCTGTTTCAGCCCCTCTGTTTCAGCCCCTCTGTTTCTCGCCCTCTGTTTCAGCTCCTCTGTTTCGCGCTCTCTGTTTCAGCCCCTCTGTTTCAGCCCCTCTGTTTCTCGCCCTTTGTTTCTGCCCCTCTGTTTCTCGCCCTCTGTATCAGCCCCTGTGTTTCTCGCCCTCTGTTTCAGCCCCGCTGATTCAGCCCCTCTGTTTCAGCCCCTCTGAATCAGCCCCTCTGATTCAGCCCCTCTGTTTCAGCCCCTCTGTTTCTCGCCCTCTGTTTCAGCCCCTCTGTTTCTCGCCCTCTGTTTCAGCCCCTCTGTTTCTCACCCTCTGTTTCTCACCCTCTGTTTCAGCCCCTCTGTTTCTCGCCCTCTGTTTCAGCCCCTCTGTTTCTCGCCCTCTGTTTCAGCCCCTCTGATTCAGCCCCTCTATTTCTCGCCCTCTGTTTCAGCCCCTCTGTTTCTCGCCCTCTGTTTCAGCCCCTCTGTTTCTCGCCCTCTGTTTCAGCCCCTCTGTTTCAGCCCCTCTGTTTCAGCCCCTCTGTTTCAGCCCTTCTGTGTCAGCCCCTCTGTTTCTCGCCCTCTGTTTCAGCCCCTCTGTTTCTCTCCCCCTGTTTCAGCCACTCTGTTTCTCGCCCTCTGTTTCAGCCCCTCTGTTTCTCGCCCTCTGTTTCAGCCCATCTGTTTCAGCCCCTCTGTTTCATTCCCTCTGTTTCTCGCCCTCTGTTTCTCGACCTCTGTTTCAGCCCCTCTGTTTGTCGCCCTCTGTATCAGCCCCTCTGTTTCAGCCCCTCTGTTTCAGACCCTCTGTTTCTCCCCCTCTGTTTCTCGCCCTCTGTTTCAGCCCCTCTGTTTCTCACCCTCTGTTTCAGCCACTACGTTTTAGCCCCTCTGATTCAGCCCCTCTGATTCAGCCCCTCTGATTCAGCCCCTCTGTTTCTCGCCCTCTGTTTCAGCCTCTCTGTTTCAGCCCTTCTGTTTCAGCCCCTCTGTTTCAGCCCCTCCGTTTCTCGCCCTCTGTTTCAGCCCCTCTGTTTCTCGCCCTCTGTTTCAGCCCCTCTGTTTCAGCCCCTCTGTTTCAGCCCCTCTGTTTCTCTCCCTCTGTTTCAGCCCCTCTGTTTCTCGCCCTCTGTTTCAGCCCCTCTGTTTGTCGCCCTCTGTTTCAGCCCCTCTGTTTCGCGCTCTCTGTTTCAGCCCCTCTGATTCTCGCCCTTTGTTTCTGCCCCTCTGTTTCTCGCCCCCTGTATCAGCCCCTCTGTTTCTCGCCCTCTGTTTCAGCCCCGCTGATTCAGCCCCTCTGTTTCAGCCCCTCTGAATCAGCCCCTCTGATTCAGCCCCTCTGTTTCAGCCCCTCTGTTTCAGCCCCTCTGTTTCAGACCCTTTCTTTCTCGCGCTCTGTTTAGCCCCTCTGTTTCTCACCCTCTGTTTCAGCACCTCTGTTCTCGCCCTCTGTTTCAGGCCCTCTGTTTCTCGCCCTCTGTTTCATCCCCTCTGATTCAGCCCCTCTATTTCTCGCCCTCTGTTTCAGCCCCTCTGTTTCTTGCCCTCTGTTTCAGCCCCTCTGTTTCTCGCCCTCTGTTTCAGCCCCTCTGTTTCAGCCCCTCTGTTTCTCGCCCTCACTTTCTGCCCCTGTTTCTCGCCCTCTGTTTCAGCCCCTCTGTTTCTCGCCCTCTGTTTCCGCCCCTCTGATTCAGCCCCTCTGTTTCAGCCCCTCTGATTCAGCCCCTCTGATTCAGCCCCTCTGTTTCTCGCCCTCTGTTTCAGCACCTCTGTTTCAGCCCCTCTGTTTCAGCCCCTCTGTTTCTCGCCCTCTGTTTCAGCCCCTCTGTTTCTCGCCCTCTGAATCAGCCCCTCTGTTTCTCGCCCTCTGTTTCAGCCCCGCTAATTCAGCCCCTGTGTTTCAGCCCCTCTGATTCAGCCCCTCTGTTTCTCGCCCTCTGTTTCCGCCCCTCTGATTCAGCCCCTCTGTTTCAGCCCCTCTGATTCAGCCCCTCTGATTCAGCCCCTCTGTTTCTCGCCCTCTGTTTCAGCACCTCTGTTTCAGCCCCTCTGTATCAGCCCCTCTGTTTCTCGCCCTCTGTTTCAGCCCCTCTGTTTCTCGCCCTCTGTTTCAGCCCCTCTGTTTCTCGCCCTCTGTTTCAGCCCCTCTGTTTCAGCCCCTCTGTTTCTCGCCCTCACTTTCTGCCCCTGTTTCTCGCCCTCTGTTTCAGCCCCTCTGTTTCTCGCCCTCTGTTTCCGCCCCTCTGATTCAGCCCCTCTGTTTCAGCCCCTCTGATTCAGCCCCTCTGATTCAGCCCCTCTGTTTCTCGCCCTCTGTTTCAGCACCTCTGTTTCAGCCCCTCTGTTTCAGCCCCTCTGTTTCTCGCCCTCTGTTTCAGCCCCTCTGTTTCTCGCCCTCTGAATCAGCCCCTCTGTTTCTCGCCCTCTGTTTCAGCCCCGCTAATTCAGCCCCTGTGTTTCAGCCCCTCTGAATCAGCCCCTCTGATTCAGCCCCTCTGTTTCAGCCCCTCTGTTTCAGACCCTTTCTTTCTCGCGCTCTGTTTCAGCCCCTCTGTTTCTCACCCTCTGTTTCTCACCCTCTGTTTCAGCCCCTCTGTTTCTCGCCCTCTGTTTCAGCCCCTCTGTTTCTCGCCCTCTGTTTCAGCCCCTCTGATTCAGCCCCTCTATTTCTCGCCCTCTGTTTCAGCCCCTCTGTTTCTCGCCCTCTGTTTCAGCCCCTCTGTTTCTCGCCCTCTGTTTCAGCCCCTCTGTTTCAGCCCCTCTGTTTCAGCCCCTCTGTTTCAGCCCTTCTTTGTCAGCCCCTCTGTTTCTCGCCCTCTGTTTCAGCCCCTCTGTTTCTCTCCCCCTTTTTCAGCCCCTCTGTTTCTCGCCCTCTGTTTCAGCCCCTCTGTTTCAGTCCCTCTGTTTCTCGCCCTCTGTTTCTCGACCTCTGTTTCAGCCCCTCTGTTTGTCGCCCTCTGTATCAGCCCCTCTGTTTCAGCCCCTCTGTTTCAGACCCTCTGTTTCTCGCCCTCTGTTTCTCGCCCTCTGTTTCAGCCCCTCTGTTTCTCACCCTCTGTTTCAGCCACTACGTTTTAGCCCCTCTGATTCAGCCCCTCTGATTCAGCCCCTCTGTTTCTCGCCCTCTGTTTCAGCCCCTCTGTTTCAGCCCTTCTGTTTCAGCCCCTCTGTTTCAGCCCCTCCGTTTCTCGCCCTCTGTTTCAGTACCTCTGTTTCTCGCCCTCTGTTACAGCCCCTCTGTTTCAGCCCCTCTGTGTCAGCCCCTCTGTTTCTCTCCCTCTGTTTCAGCCCCTCTGTTTCTCGCCCTCTGTTTCAGCCCCTCTGTTTGTCTCCCTCTGTTTCAGCCCCTCTGTTTCAGCCCCACTGTTTCAGCCCTTCTGTTTCAGCCCCTCTGTTTCAGCCCTCTGTTTCTCTCCCTCTGTTTCAGCCCCTCTGTTTCTCGCCCTCTGTTTCAGCCCCTCTGTTTGTCGCCCTCTGTTTCAGCCCCTCTGTTTGTCGCCCTCTGTTTCAGCCCCTCTGTTTCAGCCCCTCTGTTTCTCGCCCTTTGTTTCTGCCCCTCTGTTTCTCGCCCTCTGTATCAGCCCCTCTGTTTCTCGCCCTCTGTTTCAGCCCCGCTGATTCAGCCCCTCTGTTTCAGCCCCTCTGAATCAGCCCCTCTGATTCAGCCCCTCTGTTTCAGCCCCTCTGTTGCAGCCCCTCTGTTTCAGACCCTTTCTTTCTCGCGCTCTGTTTCAGCCCCTCTGTTTCTCACCCTCTGTTTCTCACGCTCTGTTTCAGCCCCTCTGTTTCTCGCCCTCTGTTTCAGCCCCTCTGTTTCTCGCCCTCTGTTTCAGCCCCTCTGATTCAGCCCCTCTATTTCTCGCTCTCTGTTTCAGCCCCTCTGTTTTTCGCCCTCTGTTTCAGCCCCTCTGTTTCTCGCCCTCTGTTTCAGCCCCTCAGTTTCAGCCCCTCTGTTTCAGCCCCTCTGTTTCAGCCCTTCTGTGTCAGCCCCTCTGTTTCTCGCCCTCTGTTTCAGCACCTTTGTTTCTCTCCCCCTGTTTCAGCCCCTCTGTTTCAGCCCTTCTGTTTCAGCCCCTCTGTTTCTCGCCCTCTGTTTCAGCCCCTCTGTTTCTCGCCCTCTGTTTCTGCCCCTCTGTTTCTCGCCCTCTGTTTCAGCCCCTCTGTTTCTCGCACTCTGTTTCAGCCCCTCTGTTTCATCCCCTCTGTTTCAGCCCCTCAGTTTCTCGCCCTCTGTTTCAGCCCCTCTGTTTCTCGCCCTCTGTTTCAGCCCCTCTGATTCAGCCCCTCTATTTCTCGCCCTCTGTTTCAGCCCCTCTGTTTCTCGCCCTCTGTTTCAGCCCCTCTGTTTCTCGCCCTCTGTTTCAGCCCCTCTGTTTCAGCCCCTCTGTTTCAGCCCCTCTGTTTCAGCCCTTCTGTGTCAGCCCCTCTGTTTCTCGCCCTCTGTTTCAGCCCCTCTGTTTCTCTCCCCCTGTTTCAGCCACTCTGTTTCTCGCCCTCTGTTTCAGCCCCTCTGTTTCTCGCCCTCTGTTTCAGCCCATCTGTTTCAGCCCCTCTGTTTCATTCCCTCTGTTTCTCGCCCTCTGTTTCTCGACCTCTGTTTCAGCCCCTCTGTTTGTCGCCCTCTGTATCAGCCCCTCTGTTTCAGCCCCTCTGTTTCAGACCCTCTGTTTCTCCCCCTCTGTTTCTCGCCCTCTGTTTCAGCCCCTCTGTTTCTCACCCTCTGTTTCAGCCACTACGTTTTAGCCCCTCTGATTCAGCCCCTCTGATTCAGCCCCTCTGATTCAGCCCCTCTGTTTCTCGCCCTCTGTTTCAGCCTGTCTGTTTCAGCCCTTCTGTTTCAGCCCCTCTGTTTCAGCCCCTCCGTTTCTCGCCCTCTGTTTCAGCCCCTCTGTTTCTCGCCCTCTGTTTCAGCCCCTCTGTTTCAGCCCCTCTGTTTCAGCCCCTCTGTTTCTCTCCCTCTGTTTCAGCCCCTCTGTTTCTCGCCCTCTGTTTCAGCCCCTCTGTTTGTCGCCCTCTGTTTCAGCCCCTCTGTTTCGCGCTCTCTGTTTCAGCCCCTCTGATTCTCGCCCTTTGTTTCTGCCCCTCTGTTTCTCGCCCCCTGTATCAGCCCCTCTGTTTCTCGCCCTCTGTTTCAGCCCCGCTGATTCAGCCCCTCTGTTTCAGCCCCTCTGAATCAGCCCCTCTGATTCAGCCCCTCTGTTTCAGCCCCTCTGTTTCAGCCCCTCTGTTTCAGACCCTTTCTTTCTCGCGCTCTGTTTAGCCCCTCTGTTTCTCACCCTCTGTTTCAGCACCTCTGTTCTCGCCCTCTGTTTCAGGCCCTCTGTTTCTCGCCCTCTGTTTCATCCCCTCTGATTCAGCCCCTCTATTTCTCGCCCTCTGTTTCAGCCCCTCTGTTTCTCGCCCTCTGTTTCAGCCCCTCTGTTTCTCGCCCTCTGTTTCAGCCCCTCTGTTTCAGCCCCTCTGTTTCTCGCCCTCACTTTCTGCCCCTGTTTCTCGCCCTCTGTTTCAGCCCCTCTGTTTCTCGCCCTCTGTTTCCGCCCCTCTGATTCAGCCCCTCTGTTTCAGCCCCTCTGATTCAGCCCCTCTGATTCAGCCCCTCTGTTTCTCGCCCTCTGTTTCAGCACCTCTGTTTCAGCCCCTCTGTTTCAGCCCCTCTGTTTCTCGCCCTCTGTTTCAGCCCCTCTGTTTCTCGCCCTCTGAATCAGCCCCTCTGTTTCTCGCCCTCTGTTTCAGCCCCGCTAATTCAGCCCCTGTGTTTCAGCCCCTCTGAATCAGCCCCTCTGATTCAGCCCCTCTGTTTCTCGCCCTCTGTTTCCGCCCCTCTGATTCAGCCCCTCTGTTTCAGCCCCTCTGATTCAGCCCCTCTGATTCAGCCCCTCTGTTTCTCGCCCTCTGTTTCAGCACCTCTGTTTCAGCCCCTCTGTATCAGCCCCTCTGTTTCTCGCCCTCTGTTTCAGCCCCTCTGTTTCTCGCCCTCTGTTTCAGCCCCTCTGTTTCTCGCCCTCTGTTTCAGCCCCTCTGTTTCAGCCCCTCTGTTTCTCGCCCTCACTTTCTGCCCCTGTTTCTCGCCCTCTGTTTCAGCCCCTCTGTTTCTCGCCCTCTGTTTCCGCCCCTCTGATTCAGCCCCTCTGTTTCAGCCCCTCTGATTCAGCCCCTCTGCTTCAGCCCCTCTGTTTCTCGCCCTCTGTTTCAGCACCTCTGTTTCAGCCCCTCTGTTTCAGCCCCTCTGTTTCTCGCCCTCTGTTTCAGCCCCTCTGTTTCTCGCCCTCTGAATCAGCCCCTCTGTTTCTCGCCCTCTGTTTCAGCCCCGCTAATTCAGCCCCTGTGTTTCAGCCCCTCTGAATCAGCCCCTCTGATTCAGCCCCTCTGTTTCAGCCCCTCTGTTTCAGACCCTTTCTTTCTCGCGCTCTGTTTCAGCCCCTCTGTTTCTCACCCTCTGTTTCTCACCCTCTGTTTCAGCCCCTCTGTTTCTCGCCCTCTGTTTCAGCCCCTCTGTTTCTCGCCCTCTGTTTCAGCCCCTCTGATTCAGCCCCTCTATTTCTCGCCCTCTGTTTCAGCCCCTCTGTTTCTCGCCCTCTGTTTCAGCCCCTCTGTTTCTCGCCCTCTGTTTCAGCCCCTCTGTTTCAGCCCCTCTGTTTCAGCCCCTCTGTTTCAGCCCTTCTTTGTCAGCCCCTCTGTTTCTCGCCCTCTGTTTCAGCCCCTCTGTTTCTCTCCCCCTTTTTCAGCCCCTCTGTTTCTCGCCCTCTGTTTCAGCCCCTCTGTTTCAGTCCCTCTGTTTCTCGCCCTCTGTTTCTCGACCTCTGTTTCAGCCCCTCTGTTTGTCGCCCTCTGTATCAGCCCCTCTGTTTCAGCCCCTCTGTTTCAGACCCTCTGTTTCTCGCCCTCTGTTTCTCGCCCTCTGTTTCAGCCCCTCTGTTTCTCACCCTCTGTTTCAGCCACTACGTTTTAGCCCCTCTGATTCAGCCCCTCTGATTCAGCCCCTCTGTTTCTCGCCCTCTGTTTCAGCCCCTCTGTTTCAGCCCTTCTGTTTCAGCCCCTCTGTTTCAGCCCCTCCGTTTCTCGCCCTCTGTTTCAGTACCTCTGTTTCTCGCCCTCTGTTACAGCCCCTCTGTTTCAGCCCCTCTGTGTCAGCCCCTCTGTTTCTCTCCCTCTGTTTCAGCCCCTCTGTTTATCGCCCTCTGTTTCAGCCCCTCTGTTTGTCTCCCTCTGTTTCAGCCCCTCTGTTTCAGCCCCACTGTTTCAGCCCTTCTGTTTCAGCCCCTCTGTTTCAGCCCTCTGTTTCTCTCCCTCTGTTTCAGCCCCTCTGTTTCTCGCCCTCTGTTTCAGCCCCTCTGTTTGTCGCCCTCTGTTTCAGCCCCTCTGTTTGTCGCCCTCTGTTTCAGCCCCTCTGTTTCAGCCCCTCTGTTTCTCGCCCTTTGTTTCTGCCCCTCTGTTTCTCGCCCTCTGTATCAGCCCCTCTGTTTCTCGCCCTCTGTTTCAGCCCCGCTGATTCAGCCCCTCTGTTTCAGCCCCTCTGAATCAGCCCCTCTGATTCAGCCCCTCTGTTTCAGCCCCTCTGTTGCAGCCCCTCTGTTTCAGACCCTTTCTTTCTCGCGCTCTGTTTCAGCCCCTCTGTTTCTCACCCTCTGTTTCTCACGCTCTGTTTCAGCCCCTCTGTTTCTCGCCCTCTGTTTCAGCCCCTCTGTTTCTCGCCCTCTGTTTCAGCCCCTCTGATTCAGCCCCTCTATTTCTCGCTCTCTGTTTCAGCCCCTCTGTTTTTCGCCCTCTGTTTCAGCCCCTCTGTTTCTCGCCCTCTGTTTCAGCCCCTCAGTTTCAGCCCCTCTGTTTCAGCCCCTCTGTTTCAGCCCTTCTGTGTCAGCCCCTCTGTTTCTCGCCCTCTGTTTCAGCACCTTTGTTTCTCTCCCCCTGTTTCAGCCCCTCTGTTTCAGCCCTTCTGTGTCAGCCCCTCTGTTTCTCGCCCTCTGTTTCAGCCCCTCTGTTTCTCTCCCCCTGTTTCAGCCCCTCTGTTTCTCGCCCTCTGTTTCAGCCCCTCTGTTTCTCGCCCTCTGTTTCAGCCCCTCTGTTTCAGCCCCTCTGTTTCATTCCCTCTGTTTCTCGCCCTCTGTTTCTCGACCTCTGTTTCAGCCCCTCTGTTTGTCGCCCTCTGTATCAGCCCCTCTGTTTCAGCCCCTCTGTTTCAGACCCTCTGTTTCTCGCCCTCTGTTTCTCGCCCTCTGTTTCAGCCCCTCTGTTTCTCGCCCTCTGTTTCAGCCACTACGTTTCAGCCCCTCTGTTTCAGCCCTTCTGTTTCAGCCCCTCTGTTTCAGCCCCACTGTTTCAGCCCCTCTGTTTCTCTCCCTCTGTTTCAGCCCCTCTGTTTCTCGCCCTCTGTTTCAGCCCCTCTGTTTGTCGCCCTCTGTTTCAGCCCCTCTGTTTCGCGCTCTCTGTTTCAGCCCCTCTGATTCTCGCCCTTTGTTTCTGCCCCTCTGTTTCTCGCCCTCTGTATCAGCCCCTCTGTTTCTCGCCCTCTGTTTCAGCCCCGCTGATTCAGCCCCTCTGTTTCAGCCCCTCTGTTTCAGCCCCTCTGTTTCAGACCCTTTCTTTCTCGCGCTCTGTTTAGCCCCTCTGTTTCTCACCCTCTGTTTCTCACCCTCTGTTTCAGCCCCTCTGTTTCAGCCACTACGTTTCAGCCCCTCTGTTTCAGCCCTTCTGTTTCAGCCCCTCTGTTTCAGCCCCTCCGTTTCTCGCCCTCTGTTTCAGCCCCTCTGTTTCTCGCCCTCTGTTTCAGCCCCTCTGTTTCAGCCCCACTGTTTCAGCCCCTCTGTTTCTCTCCCTCTGTTTCAGCCCCTCTGTTTCTCGCCCTCTGTTTCAGCCCCTCTGTTTGTCGCCCTCTGTTTCAGCCCCTCTGTTTCGCGCTCTCTGTTTCAGCCCCTCTGATTCTCGCCCTTTGTTTCTGCCCCTCTGTTTCTCGCCCTCTGTATCAGCCCCTCTGTTTCTCGCCCTCTGTTTCAGCCCCGCTGATTCAGCCCCTCTGTTTCAGCCCCTCTGTTTCAGCCCCTCTGTTTCAGACCCTTTCTTTCTCGCGCTCTGTTTAGCCCCTCTGTTTCTCACCCTCTGTTTCTCACCCTCTGTTTCAGCCCCTCTGTTTCTCGCCCTCTGTTTCAGCCCCTCTGTTTCTCGCCCTCTGTTTCAGCCCCTCTATTTCTCGCCCTCTGTTTCAGCCCCTCTGTTTCTCGCCCACTGTTTCAGCCCCTCTGTTTCTCGCCCTCTGTTTCAGCCCCTCTGTTTCAGCCCCTCTGTTTCAGCCCCTCTGTTTCAGCCCCTCTGTTTCAGTCCCTCTGTTTCTCGCCCTCTGTTTCTCGACCTCTGTTTCAGCCCCTCTGTTTGTCGCCCTCTGTATCAGCCCCTCTGTTTCAGCCCCTCTGTTTCAGACCCTCTGTTTCTCGCCCTCTGTTTCTCGCCCTCTGTTTCTGCCGCTCTGTTTCCCGCCCTCTGTTTCTGCCACTCCGTTTCAGCCCCTCTGATTCAGCCCCTCTGATTCAGCCCCTCTGTTTCTCGCCCTCTGTTTCAGCCCCTCTGTTTCAGCCACTCTGTTTCAGCCCCTCTGTTTCAGCCCCTCTATTTCTCGCTCTCTGTTTCAGACCCTCTGCTTCTCGCCCTCTGTTTCAGCCCCACTGATTTAGCCCTTCTGTTTCAGCCCCTCTGTTTCAGCCCCTCTGTTTATCGCCCTCTGTTTCAGCTCCTCTGTTTCGCGCTCTCTGTTTCAGCCCCTCTGTTTCAGCCCCTCTGTTTCTCGCCCTTTGTTTCTGCCCCTCTGTTTCTCGCCCTCTGTATCAGCCCCTGTATTTCTCGCCCTCTGTTTCAGCCCCGCTGATTCAGCCCCTCTGTTTCAGCCCCTCTGAATCAGCCCCTCTGATTCAGCCCCTCTGTTTCAGCCCCTCTGTTTCAGTCCCTCTGTTTCAGACCCTTTCTTTCTCGCGCTCTGTTTCAGCCCCTCTGTTTCTCACCCTCTGTTTCTCACCCTCTGTTTCAGCCCCTCTGTTTCTCGCCCTCTGTTTCAGCCCCTCTGTTTCTCGCCCTCTGTTTCAGCCCCTCTGATTCAGCCCCTCTATTTCTCGCCCTCTGTTTCAGCCCCTCTGTTTCTCGCCCTCTGTTTCAGCCGCTCTGTTTCTCGCCCTCTGTTTCAGCCCCTCTGTTTCAGCCCCTTTGTTTCAGCCCCTCTGTTTCAGCCGTTCTGTGTCAGCCCCTCTGTTTCTCGCCCTTTGTTTCAGCCCCTCTGTTTCTCTCCCCCTTTTTCAGCCCCTCTGTTTCTCGCCCTCTGTTTCAGCCCCTCTGTTTCAGTCCCTCTGTTTCTCGCCCTCTGTTTCTCGACCTCTGTTTCAGCCCCTCTGTTTGTCGCCCTCTGTATCAGCCCCTCTGTTTCAGCCCCTCTGTTTCAGACCCTCTGTTTCTCGCCCTCTGTTTCTCGCCCTCTGTTTCTGCCGCTCTGTTTCCCGCCCTCTGTTTCTGCCACTCCGTTTCAGCCCCTCTGATTCAGCCCCTCTGATTCAGCCCCTCTGTTTCTCGCCCTCTGTTTCAGCCCCTCTGTTTCAGCCACTCTGTTTCAGCCCCTCTGTTTCAGCCCCTCTATTTCTCGCTCTCTGTTTCAGACCCTCTACTTCTCGCCCTCTGTTTCAGCCCCACTGATTTAGCCCTTCTGTTTCAGCCCCTCTGTTTCAGCCCCTCTGTTTCTCGCCCTCTGTTTCAGCTCCTCTGTTTCGCGCTCTCTGTTTCAGCCCCTCTGTTTCAGCCCCTCTGTTTCTCGCCCTTTGTTTCTGCCCCTCTGTTTCTCGCCCTCTGTATCAGCCCCTGTGTTTCTCGCCCTCTGTTTCAGCCCCGCTGATTCAGCCCCTCTGTTTCAGCCCCTCTGAATCAGCCCCTCTGATTCAGCCCCTCTGTTTCAGCCCCTCTGTTTCAGTCCCTCTGTTTCAGACCCTTTCTTTCTCGCGCTCTGTTTCAGCCCCTCTGTTTCTCACCCTCTGTTTCTCACCCTCTGTTTCAGCCCCTCTGTTTCTCGCCCTCTGTTTCAGCCCCTCTGTTTCTCGCCCTCTGTTTCAGCCCCGCTGATTCAGCCCCTCTATTTCTCGCCCTCTGTTTCAGCCCCTCTGTTTCTCGCCCTCTGTTTCAGCCGCTCTGTTTCTCGCCCTCTGTTTCAGCCCCTCTGTTTCAGCCCCTTTGTTTCAGCCCCTCTGTTTCAGCCGTTCTGTGTCAGCCCCTCTGTTTCTCGCCCTCTGTTTCAGCCCCTCTGTTTCTCTCCCCCTGTTTCAGCCACTCTGTTTCTCGCCCTCTGTTTCAGCCCCTCTGTTTCTCGCCCTCTGTTTCAGCCCATCTGTTTCAGCCCCTCTGTTTCATTCCCTCTGTTTCTCGCCCTCTGTTTCTCGACCTCTGTTTCAGCCCCTCTGTTTGTCGCCCTCTGTATCAGCCCCTCTGTTTCAGCCCCTCTGTTTCAGACCCTCTGTTTCTCCCCCTCTGTTTCTCGCCCTCTGTTTCAGCCCCTCTGTTTCTCGCCCTCTGTTTCAGCCACTACGTTTTAGACCCTCTGATTCAGCCCCTCTGATTCAGCCCCTCTGTTTCTCGCCCTCTGTTTCAGCCCCTCTGTTTCAGCCCTTCTGTTTCAGCCCCTCTGTTTCAGCCCCTCCGTTTCTCGCCCTCTGTTTCAGCCCCTCTGTTTCTCGCCCTCTGTTTCAGCCCCTCTGTTTCAGCCCCTCTGTTTCAGCCCCTCTGTTTCTCTCCCTCTTTTTCAGCCCCTCTGTTTCTCGCCCTCTGTTTCAGCCCCTCTGTTTGTCGCCCTCTGTTTCAGCCCCTCTGTTTCGCGCTCTCTGTTTCAGCCCCTCTGATTCTCGCCCTTTGTTTCTGCCCCTCTGTTTCTCGCCCTCTGTATCAGCCCCTCTGTTTCTCGCCCTCTGTTTCAGCCCCGCTGATTCAGCCCCTCTGTTTCAGCCCCTCTGAATCAGCCCCTCTGATTCAGCCCCTCTGTTTCAGCCCCTCTGTTTCAGCCCCTCTGTTTCAGACCCTTTCTTTCTCGCGCTCTGTTTAGCCCCTCTGTTTCTCACCCTCTGTTTCAGCACCTCTGTTCTCGCCCTCTGTTTCAGGCCCTCTGTTTCTCGCCCTCTGTTTCATCCCCTCTGATTCAGCCCCTCTATTTCTCGCCCTCTGTTTCAGCCCCTCTGTTTCTCGCCCTCTGTTTCAGCCCCTCTGTTTCTCGCCCTCTGTTTCAGCCCCTCTGTTTCAGCCCCTCTGTTTCTCGCCCTCACTTTCTGCCCCTGTTTCTCTCCCACTGTTTCAGCCCCTCTGTTTCTCGCCCTCTGTTTCCGCCCCTCTGATTCAGCCCCTCTGTTTCAGCCCCTCTGATTCAGCCCCTCTGATTCAGCCCCTCTGTTTCTCGCCCTCTGTTTCAGCCCCTCTGTTTCAGCCCCTCTGTTTCAGCCCCTCTGTTTCTCGCCCTCTGTTTCAGCCCCTCTGTTTCACGCCCTCTGAATCAGCCCCTCTGTTTCTCGCCCTCTGTTTCAGCCCCGCTAATTCAGCGCCTGTGTTTCAGCCCCTCTGAATCAGCCCCTCTGATTCAGCCCCTCTGTTTCAGCCCCTCTGTTTCAGACCCTTTCTTTCTCGCGCTCTGTTTCAGCCCCTCTGTTTCTCACCCTCTGTTTCTCACCCTCTGTATCAGCCCCTCTGTTTCTCGCCCTCTGTTTCAGCCCCTCTGTTTCTCGCCCTCTGTTTTAGCCCCTCTGATTCAGCCCCTCTATATCTCGCCCTCTGTTTCAGCCCCTCTGTTTCTCGCCCTCTGTTTCAGCCCCTCTGTTTCTCGCCCTCTGTTTCAGCCCCTCTGTTTCAGCCCCTCTGTTTCAGCCCCTCTGTTTCAGCCCTTCTTTGTCAGCCCCTCTGTTTCTCGCCCTCTGTTTCAGCCCCTCTGTTTCTCTCCCCCTTTTTCAGCCCCTCTGTTTCTCGCCCTCTGTTTCAGCCCCTCTGTTTCAGTCCCTCTGTTTCTCGCCCTCTGTTTCTCGACCTCTGTTTCAGCCCCTCTGTTTGTCGCCCTCTGTATCAGCCCCTCTGTTTCAGGCCCTCTGTTTCAGACCCTCTGTTTCAGCCCCTCTGTTTCTCACCCTCTGTTTCAGCCACTACGTTTTAGCCCCTCTGATTCAGCCCCTCTGATTCAGCCCCTCTGTTTCTCGCCCTCTGTTTCAGCCCCTCTGTTTCAGCCCTTCTGTTTCAGCCCCTCTGTTTCAGCCCCTCCGTTTCTCGCCCTCTGTTTCAGTACCTCTGTTTCTCGCCCTCTGTTACAGCCCCTCTGTTTCAGCCCCTCTGTGTCAGCCCCTCTGTTTCTCTCCCTCTGTTTCAGCCCCTCTGTTTCTCGCCCTCTGTTTCAGCCCCTCTGTTTGTCTCCCTCTGTTTCAGCCCCTCTGTTTCAGCCCCACTGTTTCAGCCCTTCTGTTTCAGCCCCTCTGTTTCAGCCCTCTGTTTCTCTCCCTCTGTTTCAGCCCCTCTGTTTCTCGCCCTCTGTTTAAGCCCCTCTGTTTGTCGCCCTCTGTTTCAGCCCCTCTGTTTGTCGCCCTCTGTTTCAGCCCCTCTGTTTCAGCCCCTCTGTTTCTCGCCCTTTGTTTCTGCCCCTCTGTTTCTCGCCCTCTGTATCAGCCCCTCTGTTTCTCGCCCTCTGTTTCAGCCCCGCTGATTCAGCCCCTCTGTTTCAGCCCCTCTGAATCAGCCCCTCTGATTCAGCCCCTCTGTTTCAGCCCCTCTGTTGCAGCCCCTCTGTTTCAGACCCTTTCTTTCTCGCGCTCTGTTTCAGCCCCTCTGTTTCTCACCCTCTGTTTCTCACGCTCTGTTTCAGCCCCTCTGTTTCTCGCCCTCTGTTTCAGCCCCTCTGTTTCTCGCCCTCTGTTTCAGCCCCTCTGATTCAGCCCCTCTATTTCTCGCCCTCTGTTTCAGCCCCTCTGTTTTTCGCCCTCTGTTTCAGCCCCTCTGTTTCTCGCCCTCTGTTTCAGCCCCTCAGTTTCAGCCCCTCTGTTTCAGCCCCTCTGTTTCAGCCCTTCTGTGTCAGCCCCTCTGTTTCTCGCCCTCTGTTTCAGCACCTTTGTTTCTCTCCCCCTGTTTCAGCCCCTCTGTTTCAGCCCTTCTGTGTCAGCCCCTCTGTTTCTCGCCCTCTGTTTCAGCCCCTCTGTTTCTCTCCCCCTGTTTCAGCCCCTCTGTTTCTCGCCCTCTGTTTCAGCCCCTCTGTTTCTCGCCCTCTGTTTCAGCCCCTCTGTTTCAGCCCCTCTGTTTCATTCCCTCTGTTTCTCGCCCTCTGTTTCTCGACCTCTGTTTCAGCCCCTCTGTTTGTCGCCCTCTGTATCAGCCCCTCTGTTTCAGCCCCTCTGTTTCAGACCCTCTGTTTCTCGCCCTCTGTTTCTCGCCCTCTGTTTCAGCCCCTCTGTTTCTCGCCCTCTGTTTCAGCCACTACGTTTCAGCCCCTCTGTTTCAGCCCTTCTGTTTCAGCCCCTCTGTTTCAGCCCATCCATTTCTCGCCCTCTGTTTCAGCCCCTCTGTTTCTCGCCCTCTGTTTCAGCCCCTCTGTTTCAGCCCCACTGTTTCAGCCCCTCTGTTTCTCTCCCTCTGTTTCAGCCCCTCTGTTTCTCGCCCTCTGTTTCAGCCCCTCTGTTTGTCGCCCTCTGTTTCAGCCCCTCTGTTTCGCGCTCTCTGTTTCAGCCCCTCTGATTTTCGCCCTTTGTTTCTGCCCCTCTGTTTCTCACCCTCTGTATCAGCCGCTCTGTTTCTCGCCCTCTGTTTCAGCCCCGCTGATTCAGCCCCTCTGTTTCAGCCCTTCTGAATCAGCCCCTCTGATTCAGCCCCTCTGTTTCAGCCCCTCTGTTTCAGCCCCTCTGTTTCAGACCCTTTCTTTCTCGCGCTCTGTTTAGCCCCTCTGTTTCTCACCCTCTGTTTCAGCACCTCTGTTCTCGCCCTCTGTTTCAGGCCCTCTGTTTCTCGCCCTCTGTTTCATCCCCTCTGATTCAGCCCCTCTATTTCTCGCCCTCTGTTTCAGCCCCTCTGTTTCAGCCCCTCTGTTTCATTCCCTCTGTTTCTCGCCCTCTGTTTCTCGACCTCTGTTTCAGCCCCTCTGTTTGTCGCCCTCTGTATCAGCCCCTCTGTTTCAGCCCCTCTGTTTCAGACCCTCTGTTTCTTGCCCTCTGTTTCTCGCCCTCTGTTTCAGCCCCTCTGTTTCTCGCCCTCTGTTTCAGCCACTACGTTTCAGCCCCTCTGTTTCAGCCCTTCTGTTTCAGCCCCTCTGTTTCAGCCCATCCGTTTCTCGCCCTCTGTTTCAGCCCCTCTGTTTCTCGCCCTCTGTTTCAGCCCCTCTGTTTCTCGCCCTCTGTTTCAGCCCCTCTGTTTCAGCCCCTCTGTTTCTCGCCCTCACTTTCTGCCCCTGTTTCTCGCCCTCTGTTTCAGCCCCTCTGTTTCTCGCCCTCTGTTTCCGCCCCTCTGATTCAGCCCCTCTGTTTCAGCCCCTCTGATTCAGCCCCTCTGATTCAGCCCCTCTGTTTCTCGCCCTCTGTTTCAGCCCCTCTGTTCCAGCCCCTCTCTTTCAGCCCCTCTGTTTCTCGCCCTCTGTTTCAGCCCCTCTGTTTCTCGCCCTCTGAATCAGCCCCTCTGTTTCTCGCCCTCTGTTTCAGCCCCGCTAATTCAGCCCCTGTGTTTCAGCCCCTCTGAATCAGCCCCTCTGATTCAGCCCCTCTGTTTCAGCCCCTCTGTTTCAGACCCTTTCTTTCTCGCGCTCTGTTTCAGCCCCTCTGTTTCTCACCCTCTGTTTCTCACCCTCTGTTTCAGCCCCTCTGTTTCTCGCCCTCTGTTTCAGCCCCTCTGTTTCTCGCCCTCTGTTTCAGCCCCTCTGATTCAGCCCCTCTATTTCTCGCCCTCTGTTTCAGCCCCTCTGTTTCTCGCCCTCTGTTTCAGCCCCTCTGTTTCTCGCCCTCTGTTTCAGCCCCTCTGTTTCAGCCCCTCTGTTTCAGCCCCTCTGTTTCAGCCCTTCTTTGTCAGCCCCTCTGTTTCTCGCCCTCTGTTTCAGCCCCTCTGTTTCTCTCCCCCTTTTTCAGCCCCTCTGTTTCTCGCCCTCTGTTTAAGCCCCTCTGTTTCTCGCCCTCTGTTTCTCGCCCTCTGTTTCTCGACCTCTGTTTCAGCCCCTCTGTTTGTCGCCCTCTGTATCAGCCCCTCTGTTTCAGCCCCTCTGTTTCAGACCCTCTGTTTCTCGCCCTCTGTTTCTCGCCCTCTGTTTCAGCACCTCTGTTTCTCTCCCCCTGTTTCAGCCCCTCTGTTTCTTGCCCTCTGTTTCAGCCCCTCTGTTTCTCGCCCTCTGCTTCAGCCCCTCTGTTTCAGCCACTCTGTTTCAGCCCCTCTGTTTCTCGCCCTCTGTTTCAGCCCCTCTGTTTCTTGCCCTCTATTTCAGCCCCTCTGTTTCAGCCCCTCTGTTTCTCTCCCTCTGTTTCAGCCCCTCTGTTTCTCGCCCTCTGTTTCAGCCCCTCTGTTTCTCGCCCTCTGTTTCAGCCCCTCTGATTTAGCCCCTCTGGTTCAGCCCCACTGTTTCAGCCCTTCTGTTTCTCGCCCTCTGTTTCAGCCCTTCTGTGTCAGCCCCTCTGTTTCTTGCCCTCTGTTTCAACCCTCTGTTTCACTCCCTCTGTTTCAGCCCCTCTGTTTCTCGCCCTCTGTTTCAGCCCCTCTGTTTCAGCCCCTCTGTTTCAGCCCCTCTTTTTCTCGCCCTCTGTTTCAGCCCCTCTGTTTCAGCCCCTCTGTTTCTCGTCGTCTGTTTCAGCCCCTCTGTTTCTCGCCCTCTGTTTCAGCCCCTCTGTTTCTCGCCCTCTGTTTTAGCCCCTCTGTTTCAGCCCCTCTGTTTCAGCCCCTCTGTTTATCGCCCTCTGTTTCAGCCCCTCTGTTTCTCGGCCTCTTTGTCAGCCTGTCATTTTCATCCCCTCTGTTTCTGCCCCTCTGTTTCTTGCCCTCTGTTTCAGCCCCTCTGTTTCTCGCCCTCTGTTTCAGCCCCTCTGATTCAGCCCCTCTATTTCTCGCCCTCTGTTTCAGCCCCTCTGTTTCAGCCCCTCTGTTTCAGCCCCTCTGTTTCAGCCCTTCTTTGTCAGCCCCTCTGTTTCTCGCCCTCTGTTTCAGCCCCTCTGTTTCTCTCCCCCTTTTTCAGCCCCTCTGTTTCTCGCCCTCTGTTTCAGCCCCTCTGTTTCAGTCCCTCTGTTTCTCGCCCTCTGTTTCTCGACCTCTGTTTCAGCCCCTCTGTTTGTCGCCCTCTGTATCAGCCCCTCTGTTTCAGCCCCTCTGTTTCAGACCCTCTGTTTCTCGCCCTCTGTTTCTCGCCCTCTGTTTCAGCCCCTCTGTTTCTCGCCCTCTGTTTCATCCACTACGTTTTAGCCCCTCTGATTCAGCCCCTCTGTTTCAGCCCCTCTGTTTCAGCCCTTTTGTTTCAGCCCCTCTGTTTCAGCCCCTCCGTTTCTCGCCCTCTGTTTCAGTACCTCTGTTTCTCGCCCTCTGTTACAGCCCCTCTGTTTCAGCCCCTCTGTTTCAGCCCCTCTGTTTCTCTCCCTCTGTTTCAGCCCCTCTGTTTCTCTCCCTCTGTTCCAGCCCCTCTGTTTGTCTCCCTCTGTTTCAGCCCCACTGTTTCAGCCCCACTGTTTCAGCCCTTCTGTTTCAGCCCCTCTGTTTCAGCCCTCTGTTTCTCTCCCTCTGTTTCAGCCCCTCTGTTTCTCGCCCTCTGTTTCAGCCCCTCTGTTTGTCGCCCTCTGTTTAAGCCCCTCTGTTTGTCGCCCTGTGTTTCAGCCGCTCTGTTTCAGCCCCTCTGTTTCTCACCCTTTGTTTCTGCCCCTCTGTTTCTCGCCCTCTGTATCAGCCCCTCTGTTTCTCGCCCTCTGTTTCAGCCCCGCTGATTCAGCCCCTCTGTTTCAGCCCCTCTGAATCAGCCCCTCTGATTCAGCCCCTCTGTTTCAGCCCCTCTGTTGCAGCCCCTCTGTTTCAGACCCTTTCTTTCTCGCGCTCTGTTTCAGCCCCTCTGTTTCTCACCCTCTGTTTCTCACGCTCTGTTTCAGCCCCTCTGTTTCTCGCCCTCTGTTTCATCCCCTCTGTTTCTCGCCCTCTGTTTCAGCCCCTCTGATTCAGCCCCTCTATTTCTCGCCCTCTGTTTCAGCCCCTCTGTTTTTCGCCCTCTGTTTCAGCCCCTCTGTTTCTCGCCCTCTGTTTCAGCCCCTCAGTTTCAGCCCCTCTGTTTCAGCCCCTCTGTTTCAGCCCTTCTGTGTCAGCCCCTCTGTTTCTCGCCCTCTGTTTCAGCACCTCTGTTTCTCTCCCCCTGTTTCAGCCCCTCTGTTTCTTGCCCTCTGTTTCAGCCCCTCTGTTTCTCGCCCTCTGCTTCAGCCCCTCTGTTTCAGCCACTCTGTTTCAGTCCCTCTGTTTCTCGCCCTCTGTTTCTCGACCTCTGTTTCAGCCCCTCTGTTTGTCGCCCTCTGTTTCAGCCCCTCTGTTTCAGACCATCTGTTTCTCGCCCTCTGTTTCTCGCCCTCTGTTTCAGCCCCTCTGATTCTCGCCCTCTGTTTCAGCCACTACGTTTTAGCCCCTCTGATTCAGCCCCTCTGATTCAGCCCCTCTGTTTCTCGCCCTCTGTTTCAGCCTCTCTGTATCAGCCCTTCTGTTTCAGCCCCTCTGTTTCAGCCCCTCTGTTTCTCGCCCTCTGTTTCAGCCCCTCTGTTTCTCGCCCTCTATTTCAGCCCCTCTGTTTCAGCCCCTCTGTTTCTCTCCCTCTGTTTCAGCCACTCTGTTTCTCGCCCTCTGTTTCAGCCCCTCTGTTTCTCGCCCTCTGTTTCAGCCCCTCTGATTTAGCCCCTCTGGTTCAGCCCCACTGTTTCAGCCCTTCTGTTTCTCGCCCTCTGTTTCAGCCCTTCTGTGTCTGCCCCTCTGTTTCTTGCCCTCTGTTTCAACCCTCTGTTTCACTCCCTCTGTTTCAGCCCCTCTGCTTCTCGCCCTCTGTTTCAGCCCCTCTGTTTCAGCCCCTCTGTTTCAGTCCATCTGTTTCTCGCCCTCTGTTTCTCGCACTCTGTTTCAGCCCCTCTTTTTCTCGCCCTCTGTTTCAGCCCCTCTGTTTCAGCCCCTCTGTTTCTCGTCGTCTGTTTCAGCCCCTCTGTTTCTCGGCCTCTGTTTCAGCCCCTCTGTTTCTCGCCCTCTGTTTTAGCCCCTCTGTTTCAGCCCCTCTGTTTCAGCCCCTCTGTTTCTCGCCCTCTGTTTCAGCCCCTCTGTTTCTCGGCCTCTTTGTCAGCCTGTCATTTTCATCCCCTCTGTTTCTGCCGCTCTGTTTCTCGCCCTCTGTTTCAGCCCCTCTGATTCAGCTCCTCTGTTTCAGCCCCTCTGTTTCAGCCCCTCTGTTTCAGCCCCTCTGTTTCTCGGCCTCTGTTTCAGCCCCTCTGTTTCTCGCCCTCTGTTTCTGCCCCTCTGTTTTTCGCCCTCTGTTTCAGCCCCTCTGATTCTCGCCCTCTGTATCAGCGCCTCTGTGTCAGCCCCTCTGTTTCAGCCCCTCTGTTTCAGCCCCTCTGTTTCTCGCCCTCTGTTTCAGCCACTCTGTTTCAGCCCCGCTGTTTCAGACCCTCTGATTCAGCCCCTCTGTTTCTCGCCCTCTGTTTCAGCCCCTCTGTTTCAGCCCCTATGTTTCTCGTCCTCTGTTTCAGCCCCTCTGTTTCTCGCCCTCTGTTTCAGCCCCTCTGTTTCTTGCCCTCCGTTTCAGCCCCTCTTATTCTCGCCCTCTGTTTCAGCCCCTCTGTTTCAGCCCCTCTGTTTCAGCCCCTCTGTTTCTCGCCCTCTGTTTCTCACCCTCTGTTTCTCGCCCTCTGTTTCTGCCCCTCTGTTTTTCGCCCTCTGTTTCAGCCCCACTGTTTCTCGCCCTCTGTATCAGCCCCTCTGTTTCAGCCCCTCTGTTTCAGCCCCTCTGTTTCAGCCCCTCTGTTTCTCGCCCTCTGTTTCAGCCCCTCTGTTTCTCGGCCTCTTTGTCAGCCTGTCATTTTCATCCCCTCTGTTTCTGCCGCTCTGTTTCTCGCCCTCTGTTTCAGCCCCTCTGATTCAGCTCCTCTGTTTCAGCCCCTCTGTTTCAGCCCCTCTGTTTCAGCCCCTCTGTTTCTCGGCCTCTGTTTCAGCCCCTCTGTTTCTCGCCCTCTGTTTCTGCCCCTCTGTTTTTCGCCCTCTGTTTCAGCCCCTCTGATTCTCGCCCTCTGTATCAGCGCCTCTGTGTCAGCCCCTCTGTTTCAGCCCCTCTGTTTCAGCCCCTCTGTTTCTCGCCCTCTGTTTCAGCCACTCTGTTTCAGCCCCGCTGTTTCAGACCCTCTGATTCAGCCCCTCTGTTTCTCGCCCTCTGTTTCAGCCCCTCTGTTTCAGCCCCTATGTTTCTCGTCCTCTGTTTCAGCCCCTCTGTTTCTCGCCCTCTGTTTCAGCCCCTCTGTTTCTTGCCCTCCGTTTCAGCCCCTCTTATTCTCGCCCTCTGTTTCAGCCCCTCTGTTTCAGCCCCTCTGTTTCAGCCCCTCTGTTTCTCGCCCTCTGTTTCTCACCCTCTGTTTCTCGCCCTCTGTTTCTGCTCCTCTGTTTTTCGCCCTCTGTTTCAGCCCCACTGTTTCTCGCCCTCTGTATCAGCCCCTCTGTTTCAGCCCCTCTGTTTCAGCCCCTCTGTTTCAGCCCCTCTGTTTCTCGCCCACTGTTTCAGCCACTCTGTTTCAGCCCCTCTGTTTCAGCCCCTCTGATTCAGCCCCTCTGTTTCTCGCCCTCTGTTTCAGCCCCTCTGTTTCAGCCCTTCTGTTTCAGCCCCTCTGTTTCAGCCCCTCTGTTTGTCGCCCTCTGTTTCAGCCCCTCTGTTTCTTGCCCTCTGTTTCAGCCCCTCTTATTCTCGCCCTCTGTTTCAGCCCCTCTGTTTCAGCCCCTCTGTTTCTCGCCCTCTGTTTCTCGCCCTCTGTTTCAGCCCGTCTGTTTCTCGCCCTCTGTTTCAGCCCCTCTGTTTCTCGCCCTCTGTTTCAGCCCCTCTGATTTAGCCACTCTGTTTCAGCCCCTCTGTTTCAGCCCCTCTGTTTCTCGCCCTCTGTTTCAGCCCCTCTATTTCGCGCTCTCTGTTACAGCCCCGCTGTTTTAGCCCCTCTGTTTCTCGCCCTTTGTTTCTGCCCCTCTGTTTCTCGTCCTCTGTATCAGCCCGTCTGTTTCTCGCCCTCTGTTTCAGCCCCGCTGATTCAGCCCCTCTGAATCAGACCCTCTGATTCAGCACCTCTGTTTCAGCCAATCAGTGTCATCCCCTCTGTTTCAGCCCCTCTCTTTCTCGCCCTCTGTTTCAGCCCCTCTGTTTCTCACCCTCTGTCTCAGCCCCTCTGTTTCTCGCCCTCTGTTTCAGCCCCTCTGTTTCTCGCTCTCTGTTTCAGCCCCTCTGATTCAGCCCCTCTGTTTCTCGCCCTCTGTTTCAGCCCCTCTGTTTCTCGCCCTCTGTTTCAGCCCCTCTGTTTCTCGCACTCTGTTTCAGCCCCTCTGTTTCAGCCCCTCTGTTTCAGCCCCTCTGTTTCAGCCCTTCTGTGTCAGCCCCTCTGTTTCTCGCCCTCTGTTTCAGCCCCGCTGTTTCTCTCCCTCTGTTTCAGCCCCTCTGTTTCTCGCCCTCTGTTTCTGCCCCTCTGTTTCAGCACCTCTGTTTCAGTCCCTCTGCTTCTCGCCCTCTGTTTCTCGCCCTGTGTTTCAGCCCCTCTGTTTCTAGCCCTCTGTTTCAGCCCCTCTGTTTCAGCCCCTCTGTTTCTCGCCGTCTGTTTCAGCCCCTCTGTTTCTCGCCCTTTGTTTCAGCCCCTCTGTTTCTCGCCCTCTGTTTCAGCCCCTCTGTTTCTCAACCTCTGTATCTCGCCCTCTGTTTCAGCCCCTCTGTTTTTCGCCCTCTGTTTCAGCCCCTCTGTTTCTCGCCCTCTGTTTCAGGCTCTCTGTTTCAGTCCGTCTGTTTCAGCCCCTCTGTTTCAGCCCCTCTGTTTCTCGCCCTCTGTTTCTCGCCCGCTGTTTCCTCCCCTGTGTTTCTCGCCCTCTGTTTCAGCCCCTCTGTTTCAGCCCCTCTGATTCAGCCCCTCTGATTCAGCACCTCTGATTCTCGCCCTCTGTTTCAGCCCCTCTGTTTCAGCCCCTCTGTTTCGGCCCCTCTGTTTCTAGCCCTCTGTTTCAGCCCCTCTGTTTCTCACCCTCTGTTTCAGCCCCTCTGTTTCAGCCCCTCTGTTTCAGCCCCTCTTTTTCTCGCCCTCTGTTTCAGCCCCTCAGTTTCAGCCCCTCTTTTTCTCGCCCTCTGTTTCAGCCCCTCTGTTTCAGCCCCTCTGTTTCAGCCCCTCTGTTTCTCGACCTTTGTTTCAGCCCCTCTGCTTCTGGCCCTCTGTTTCAGCCCATCTGTTTCAGCCCCTCTGTTTCTCACCCTCTGTTTTAGCCGCGCTGATTCAGACCCTCTGTTTCAGCCCCTCTGTTCCTCGCCCTCTTTGTCAGCCCCTCAGTTTCTGCCCCTCTATTTCAGCCCCTCTGTTTCTCGCCCTCTGTTTCAGCCCCTCTGTTTCTCGCCCACTGTTTCAGCCCCTCTGTTTCAGCCCCTCTGTTTCAGTCCCTCTGTTTCTCGCCCTCTGTTTCAGCCCCACTGTTTCTCGCCCTCTGTTTCAGCCCCTCTGTTTCAGCCCCTGTGTTTCAGCCCCTCTGTTTCAGCCCATGTGTTTCTCGCCATCTGTTCAGCCCCTCTGTTTCTCGCCCTCTGTTTCAGCCCCTCTGTTTCTCTCCCTCTGTTTCAGCCCCTCTGATTCAGCCCCTCTGTTTCAGCCCCTCTGATTCAGCCCCTCTGTTTGACCCCCCTGTTTCAGCCCCTCTGTTTATGCCCCTCTGTTTCTCGCCCTCTGTTTCTCGCCCTCTGTTTCTCACCCTCTGTTTCAGCCCCTCTGTTTCTCGCCCTCTGTTTCAGCCCCTCTGTTTCTCGCCCTCTGCTTCAGCCCCTCTGTTTCTCGCCCTCTGTTTCAGCCCCTCTGTTTTAGCCCCTCTGTTTCAGCCCCTCTGTTTCAGCCCCTCTGTTTCTCACCCTCTTTGTCAGCCCCTCAGTTTCAGCCCCTCTGGTTCAGCCCGTCTGTTTCTCGCCCTCTGTTTCAGCCCCTCTGATTCAGCCCTTCTGTTTCAGCCCCTCTGTTTCAGCCCCCGGGTTTCAGCCCCTCTGTGTCAGCCCCTCTGTTTCTCGCCCTCTGTTTCAGCCCCTCTGTTTCTCGCCCTCTGCTTCAGCCCCTCTGTTTCAGCCCCTCTGTTTCAGCACCTCTGTTTCTCGCCCTCTGTTTCCGCCCGTCTGTTTCTCGCCCTCTGTTTCAGCCCCTCTGTTTCAGCCCCTCTGTTTCTCGCCCTCACTTTCTGCCCCTCTGTTTCTCGCCCTCTGTTTCAGCCCCTCTGTTTCTCGCCCTCTGTTTCAGCCCCGCTGATACAGCCCCTCTATTTCAGCCCCTCTGAATCAGCCCCTCTAATTCAGCCCCTCTGTTTCAGCCCCTCTGTTTCAGCCCCTCTGTTTCAGCCGCTCTGTTTCTCGCCCTCTGTTTCAGCCACTCTGTTTCTCGCCCTCTGTTTCAGCCCCTCTGTTTCTCACCCTCTGTTTCAGCCCCTCTGATTCAGTCCCTCTGATTCAGCCCCTCTGTTTCAGCCCCTCTTATTCAGCCCCTCTGTTTCCCACCCCTCTGTTTCAGCCCCTCTGTTTCTCGCCCTCTGTTTTAGCTCCTCTGTTTCAGCCCCTCTGTTTCAGACCCTCTGTTTCAGCCCCTCTGTTTCTCGCCCTCTGTTTCAGCCCCTCTGTTTCTCGCCCTGTGTTTCAGCCCCTCTGATTCAGCCCCTCTGTTTCAGCCCCTCTGATTCAGCCCCTCTGTTTCAGCCTCTCTGTTTCAGCCCCTCTGTTTCTCGCACACTGTTTCTCACCCTCTGTTTCTCACCCTCTGCTTCTCGCCCTCTGTTTCAGCCCCTCTGTTTCTCACCCTCTGTTTCAGCCCCTCTGATTCAGCCCCTCTTTTCTCGTCCTCTGTTTCAGCCCCTCTTTTTTTCGCCCTCTGTTTCAGCCCCTCTGTTTCTCGCCCTCTGTATCAGCCCCTCTGTTTCAGCCCCTCTGTTTCTCGCCCTCTGTTTCTCACCCTCTGTTTCTCGCCGTCTGTTTCTGCCCCTCTGATTTTCGCCCTCTGTTTCAGCCCCTCTGTTTCTCGCCCTCTGTATCAGCCCCTCTGTTTCAGCCCCTCTGTTTCAGCCCCTCTGTTTCAGCCCCTCTGTTTCTCGCCCACTGTTTCAGCCACTCTGTTTCAGCCCCTCTGTTCAAGCTCCTCTGATTCAGCCCCTCTGTTTCTCGCCCTCTGTTTCAGCCCCTCTGTTTCAGCCCTTCTGTTTCAGCCCCTCTGTTTCAGCCTCTCTGTTTGTCGCCCTCTGTTTCAGCCCCTCTGTTTCTTTCCCTCTGTTTCAGCCCCTCTTATTCTCGCCCTCTGTTTCAGCCCCTCTGTTTCAGCCCGTCTGTTTCTCGCCCTATGTTTCAGCCCCTCTGTTTCTCGCCCTCTGTTTCAGCCCCTCTGATTTAGCCCCTCTGTTTCAGCCCCTCTGTTTCAGCCCCTCTGTTTCTCGCCCTCTGATTCAGCACCTCTGTTTCAGCCAATCAGTTTCAGCCCCTCTGTTTCAGCCCCTCTCTTTCTCGCCCTCTGTCTCAGCCCCTCTGTTTCTCGCCCTCTGTTTCAGCCCCTCTGTTTCTCGCTCTCTGTTTCAGCCCCTCTGATTCAGCCCCTCTGTTTCTCGCCCTCTGCTTCAGCCCCTCTGTTTCTCGCCCTCTGTTTCAGCCCCTCTGTTTCAGCCCCTCTGTTTCAGCCCCTCTGTTTCAGCCCTTCTGTGTCAGCCCCTCTGTTTCTCGCCCTCTGTTTCAGCCCCTCTGTTTCTCTCCCTCTGTTTCAGCCCCTCAGTTTCTCGCCCTCTGTTTCAGCCCCTCTGTTTCAGCACCTCTGTTTCAGTCCCTCTGCTTCTCGCCCTCTGTTTCTCGCCCTGTGTTTCAGCCCCTCTGTTTCTAGCCCTCTGTTTCAGCCCCTCTGTTTCAGCCCCTCTGTTTCTCGCCGTCTGTTTCAGCCCCTCTGTTTCTCGCCCGCTGTTTCAGCCCCTCTGTTTCAGCCCCTCTGTTTCTCACCCCCTGTTTCTCGCCCTCTGTTTCAGCCCCTCTGTTTTTCGCCCTCTGTTTCAGCCCCTCTGTTTCTCGCCCTCTGTTTCAGGCTCTCTGTTTCAGTCCGTCTGTTTCAGCCCCTCTGTTTCAGCCCCTCTGTATCTCGCCCTCTGTTTCTCCACCGCTGTTTCCGCCCCTGTGTTTCTCGCCCTCTGTTTCAGCCCCTCTGTTTCAGCCCCTCTGATTCAGCCCCTCTGATTCAGCCCCTCTGATTCTCGCCCTCTGTTTCAGCCCCTCTGTTTCATCCCCTCTGTTTCAGCCCCTCTGTTTCTAGCCCTCTGTTTCAGCCCCGCTGTTTCTCGAACTCTGTTTCAGCCCCTCTGTTTCTCGCCCTCTGTTTCAGCCCCTCTGTTTCAGCCCCTCTGTTTCTTGCCCTCTGTTTCAGCCCCTCTGTTTCAGCCCCTCTGTTTCAGCCCCTCTTTTTCTCGCCCTCTGTTTCAGCCCCTCTGTTTCAGCCCCTCTGTTTCAGCCCCTCTGTTTCAGCCCCTCTGTTTCTCGCCCTCTGTTTCAGCCCCTCTGCTTCTGGCCCTCTGTTTCAGCCCATCTGTTTCAGCCCCTCTGTTTCTTACCCTCTGTTTCAGCCCCTCTGTTTCTAGCCCTCTGTTTGAGCCCCTCTGATTCTCACCCTCTTTTTTAGCCCTGCTGATTCAGCCCCTCTGTTTCAGCCCCTCTGTTTCAGCCCCCCTGTCTCTCGCCCTCTGTTTCAGCCCCTCTATTTCTCGCCCTCTGTTTCAGCCCCTCTGATTCTTGCCCTCTGTTTCAGCCCCACAGTTTCATCCCCTCTGTTTCAGCCCCTCTGTTTCACGCCCTCTGATTCAGCCCCTCTGTTTCTCGCCCTCTGTTTCAGCACCTCTTTTTCTCGCCCTCTGTTTCAGCCCCTCTGATTCACCCCTCTGTTTCAGCCCCTTTATGTCAGCCCCTCTGTTTCTCACCCTTTTGTTTCTGCGCCTCTGTTTCTCGCCCTGTGTTTCAGCCCCGCTGATTCAGCCTCTCTGTTTCAGCCCCTCTGTTTCAGCCGCTCTGTTTCAGCCCCTCTGTTTCTCGCCCTCGGTTTCTCACCCTCTGATTCAGCCCCTCTGTTTCAGCCCCTCTGATTCAGCCCCTCTGTTTCTCGCCCTCTGTTTCAGCCCCTCTGTTTCTCGCCCTCTGTTTCAGGCTCTCTGTTTCAGCCCGTCCGTTTCAGCCCCTCTGTTTCAGCCCCTCTGTTTCTCGCCCTCTGTTTCTCGCCCTCTGTTTCTCGCCCTCAGTTTCAGCCCCTCTGTTTCTCGCCCTCTGTTTCAGCCCCTCTCTTTCTCGCCCTCTGTTTCAGCCCCTCTGTTTCAGCCCCTTTGTTTCAGTCCCTCTGTTTCTCACCCTCTGTTTCTCGCCCTCTGTTTCAGCCCCTCTGTTTCTTGCCCTCTGTTTCAGCCCCTCTGTTTCAGCCCCTCTGTTTCTCGCCCTCTGTTTCAGCCCCTCTGTTTCCCGCCCTCTGTTTCTCGCCCTCTGTTTCAGCCCCTCTGTTTTAGCCCCTCTGTTTCAGCCCCTCTGTTTCAGCCCCTCTGTTTCTCGCCGTCTGTTTCAGCCCCTCTGATTCAGCCCCTCTGTTTCAGCCCCTCTGATTCAGCCCCTCTGTTTCAGCCCCTCTGTTTCTGCTCCTCTGTTTCTCACCCTCTGTTTCTCGCCCTCTGTTTCAGCCCCTCTGTTTTTCGCCCTCAGTTTCAGGCTCTCTGTTTCAGCCCGTCTGTTTCAGCCCCTCTGGTTCAGCCCCTCTGTTTCTCGCCCTCTGTTTCTTGCCCGCTGTTTCAGCCACTCTGTTTCTCGCCCTCTGTTAAAGCCCTTCTGTTTCAGCCCCTCTTATTCAGCCCCTCTGATTCAGCCCCTTTGTTTCTCGCCCTCTGATCCAGCCCCTCAGTTTCAGCCCCTCTGTTTCAGCCCCTCTGTTTCAGCCCCTCTGTTTCTCGCCCTCTGTTTCAGCCCCTCTGTTTCTCGCCCTCTGTTTCAGCCCCTCTGTTTCTCGCCCTCTGGTTCAGCCCCTCTGTTTCTCGCCCTCTGTTTCAGCCCCTCTGTTTCTCGCCATCTGCTTCAGCCCCTCTGTTTCTCGCCCTCTGTTTCAGCCCCTCTGTTTTAGCCCCTCTGTTTCAGCCCCTCTGTTTCAACCCCTCTGTTTCTCGCCCTCTTTGTCAGCCCCTCAGTTTCAGCCCCTCTGTTTCAGACCGTCTGTTTCTCGCCCTCTGTTTCAGCCCCTCTGATTCAGCCCCTCTGTTTCAGCCCCTCTGTTTCAGCCCCCGGGTTTCAGCCCCTCAGTGTCAGCCCCTCTGTTTCTCGCCCTCTGTTTCTCGCCCTCTGCTTCAGCCCCTCTGTTTCAGCCCCTCTGTTTCAGCCCCTCTGTTTCAGCCCCTCTGTTTCTCGCCCTCTGTTTCAGCCCCTCTGTTTCTCGCCCTCTGTTTCAGCCCCTCTGTTTCAGTCCCTCTGTTACTCGCCCTCACTTTCTGCCCCTTTGTTTCGCGCCCTCTGTTTCAGCCCCGCTGTTTCTCGCCCTCTGTTTCACCCCGCTGATTCAGCCCCTCTGTTTCAGTCCCTCTGAATCAGCCCCTCTCATTCAGCCCCTCTGTTTCAGCCCCTCTGTTTCAGACCCTCTGTTTCAGCCGCTCTGTTTCTCGCCCTCTGTTTCAGCCACTCTGTTTCTCGCCCTCTGTTTCAGCCCCTCTGTTTCTCGCCCTCGGTTTCCTTCCCTCTGATTCAGCCCCTCTGTTTCAGCCCCTCTGATTCAGCCCCACTGATTCAGCCCCTCTGTTTCTCGCCCTCTGTTTCAGCCCCTCTGTTTCTCACCCTCTGTTTCAGCCCCTCTGAATCAGCCCCTCTGATTCAGCCCCTCTGTTTCAGGCCCTCTTATTCAGCCCCTCTGTTTCCCACCCCTCTGTTTCAGCCCCTCTGTTTCTCGACCTCTGTTTCAGCCCCTCTGTTTCTCGCCCTCTGTTTCAGCTCCTCTGTTTCAGCCCCTCTGTTTCAGACCCTCTGTTTCAGCCCCTCTGTTTCTCGCCCTCTGTTTCAGCCCCTCTGTTTCTCGCCCTCAGTTTCAGCCCCTCTGATTCAGCCCCTCTGTTTCAGCCCCTCTGATTCAGCCCCTCTGTTTCAGCCCCTCTGTTTCAGCCCCACTGTTTCTTGCACACTGTTTCTCACCCTCTGTTTCTCGCCCTCTGCTTCAGCCCCTCTGTTTCTCGCCATCTCTTTCAGCCCCTCTGTTTCTCGCCCTCTGCTTCAGCCCCTCTGTTTCTCGCCCTCTGTCTCAGCCCCTCAGTTTTAGCCCATCTGTTTCAGCCACTCTATTTCAGCCCCTCTGTTTCAGCCCCTCTGATTCTTGCCCTCTGTTTCAGCCCCACAGTTTCATCCCCTCTGTTTCAGCCCCTCTGTTTCACGCCCTCTGATTCAGCCCCTCTGTTTCTCGCCCTCTGTTTCAGCCCCACTTTTTCTCGCCCTCTGTTTCAGCCCCTCTGATTCACCCCTCTGTTTCAGCCCCTTTATGTCAGCCCCTCTGTTTCTCACCCTTTTGTTTCTGCGCCTCTGTTTCTCGCCCTGTGTTTCAGCCTCTCTGTTTCTCGCCCTCTGTTTCAGCCCCGCTGATTCAGCCTCTCTGTTTCAGCCCCTCTGTTTCAGCCGCTCTGTTTCAGCCCCTCTGTTTCTCGCCCTCGGTTTCTCACCCTCTGATTCAGCCCCTCTGTTTCAGCCCCTCTGATTCAGCCCCTCTGTTTCTCGCCCTCTGTTTCAGCCCCTCTGTTTCTCGCCCTCTGTTTCAGGCTCTCTGTTTCAGCCCGTCCGTTTCAGCCCCTCTGTTTCAGCCCCTCTGTTTCTCGCCCTCTGTTTCTCGCCCTCTGTTTCTCGCCCTCAGTTTCAGCCCCTCTGTTTCTCGCCCTCTGTTTCAGCCCCTCTCTTTCTCGCCCTCTGTTTCAGCCCCTCTGTTTCAGCCCCTTTGTTTCAGTCCCTCTGTTTCTCACCCTCTGTTTCTCGCCCTCTGTTTCAGCCCCTCTGTTTCTCGCCCTCTGTTTCAGCCCCTCTGTTTCAGCCCCTCTGTTTCTCGCCCTCTGTTTCAGCCCCTCTGTTTCCCGCCCTCTGTTTCTCGCCCTCTGTTTCAGCCCCTCTGTTTTAGCCCCTCTGTTTCAGCCCCTCTGTTTCAGCCCCTCTGTTTCTCGCCGTCTGTTTCAGCCCCTCTGATTCAGCCCCTCTGTTTCAGCCCCTCTGATTCAGCCCCTCTGTTTCAGCCCCTCTGTTTCTGCTCCTCTGTTTCTCACCCTCTGTTTCTCGCCCTCTGTTTCAGCCCCTCTGTTTTTCGCCCTCTGTTTCAGCCACTCTGTTTCTCGCCCTCAGTTTCAGGCTCTCTGTTTCAGCCCGTCTGTTTCAGCCCCTCTGGTTCAGCCCCTCTGTTTCTCGCCCTCTGTTTCTTGCCCGCTGTTTCAGCCACTCTGTTTCTCGCCCTCTGTTAAAGCCCTTCTGTTTCAGCCCCTCTTATTCAGCCCCTCTGATTCAGCCCCTCTGTTTCTCGCCCTCTGATCCAGCCCCTCAGTTTCAGCCCCTCTGTTTCAGCCCCTCTGTTTCAGCCCCTCTGTTTCTCGCCCTCTGTTTCAGCCCCTCTGTTTCTCGCCCTCTGTTTCAGCCCCTCTGTTTCTCGCCCTCTGGTTCAGCCCCTCTGTTTCTCGCCCTCTGTTTCAGCCCCTCTGTTTCTCGCCATCTGCTTCAGCCCCTCTGTTTCTCGCCCTCTGTTTCAGCCCCTCTGTTTTAGCCCCTCTGTTTCAGCCCCTCTGTTTCAACCCCTCTGTTTCTCGCCCTCTTTGTCAGCCCCTCAGTTTCAGCCCCTCTGTTTCAGACCGTCTGTTTCTCGCCCTCTGTTTCAGCCCCTCTGATTCAGCCCCTCTGTTTCAGCCCCTCTGTTTCAGCCCCCGGGTTTCAGCCCCTCAGTGTCAGCCCCTCTGTTTCTCGCCCTCTGTTTCTCGCCCTCTGCTTCAGCCCCTCTGTTTCAGCCCCTCTGTTTCAGCCCCTCTGTTTCAGCCCCTCTGTTTCTCGCCCTCTGTTTCAGCCCCTCTGTTTCTCGCCCTCTGTTTCAGCCCCTCTGTTTCAGTCCCTCTGTTACTCGCCCTCACTTTCTGCCCCTTTGTTTCGCGCCCTCTGTTTCAGCCCCGCAGTTTCTCGCCCTCTGTTTCACCCCGCTGATTCAGCCCCTCTGTTTCAGTCCCTCTGAATCAGCCCCTCTCATTCAGCCCCTCTGTTTCAGCCCCTCTGTTTCAGACCCTCTGTTTCAGCCGCTCTGTTTCTCGCCCTCTGTTTCAGCCACTCTGTTTCTCGCCCTCTGTTTCAGCCCCTCTGTTTCTCGCCCTCGGTTTCCTTCCCTCTGATTCAGCCCCTCTGTTTCAGCCCCTCTGATTCAGCCCCACTGATTAAGCCCCTCTGCTTCTCGCCCTCTGTTTCAGCCCCTCTGTTTCTCACCCTCTGTTTCAGCCCCTCTGAATCAGCCCCTCTGATTCAGCCCCTCTGTTTCAGGCCCTCTTATTCAGCCCCTCTGTTTCCAACCCCTCTGTTTCAGCCCCTCTGTTTCTCGACCTCTGTTTCAGCCCCTCTGTTTCTCGCCCTCTGTTTCAGCTCCTCTGTTTCAGCCCCTCTGTTTCAGACCCTCTGTTTCAGCCCCTCTGTTTCTCGCCCTCTGTTTCAGCCCCTCTGTTTCTCGCCCTCAGTTTCAGCCCCTCTGATTCAGCCCCTCTGTTTCAGCCCCTCTGATTCAGCCCCTCTGTTTCAGCCCCTCTGTTTCAGCCCCACTGTTTCTTGCACACTGTTTCTCACCCTCTGTTTCTCGCCCTCTGCTTCAGCCCCTCTGTTTCTCGCCATCTCTTTCAGCCCCTCTGTTTCTCGCCCTCTGCTTCAGCCCCTCTGTTTCTCGCCCTCTGTCTCAGCCCCTCAGTTTTAGCCCATCTGTTTCAGCCACTCTATTTCAGCCCCTCTGTTTCAGCCCCTCTGTTTCTCGCCCTCTGTTTCAGCCCCTCAGATTCAGCCCCTCTGTTTCAACCCCTCTGTTTCAGCCCCTCTGTTTCAGCCCCTCTGTTTCAGCCCCTCTGTTTCTCGCCCTCTGTTTCTCACCCTCTGCTTCTCGCCCTCTGTTTCAGCCCCTCTCTTTCTCACCCTGTGTTTCAGCCCCTCTGATTCAGCCCCTCTGTTTCTCGCCCTCTGTATCTCGCCCTCTGTTTCAGCCCCTCTGTTTCTCGCCCTCTGTTTCAGCCACTCCGTTTCAGCCCCTCTGATTCAGTCCCTCTGATTCAGCCCCTCTGTTTCTGGCCCTCTGTTTCAGCCCCTCTGATTCAGCCCCTCAGTTTCAGCCCCTCTGTTTCAGCCCCTCTGTTTCTCGCCCTCTGTTTCATCCCCTCTGTTTCTCGCCCTCTGTATCAGCCCCTCTGTTTCTCGCCCTCTGTTTCAGCCCCTCTGTTTCAGCCCGTCTGTTTCAGCCCCTCTATTTCTCACCCTCTGTTTCAGCCCCTCTGTTTCTCGCCCTCTGTTTCAGCCCGTCTGTTTCTCGCCCTCTGTTTCAGCCCCACTGATTTAGCCCCTCTGTTTCAGCCCCTCTGTTTCAGCCCCTCTGTTTCTCGCCCTCAGTTTCAGCCCCTCTGTTTCGCGCTATCTTTTTCAGCCCCTCTGTTTCCGCCCCTCTGTTTCTCGCCCTTTGTTTCTGCCCCTCTGATTCTCGCCCTCTGTATCAGCCCCTCTGTTTCTCGCCCTCTGTTTCAGCCCCGCTGATTCAGCCCCTCTGTTTCTCGCCCTCTGCTTCAGCCCCTCTGTTTCAGCCCCTCTGTTTCAGCCCCTCTATTTCAGCACCTCTGTTTCTCGCCCTCTGTTTCAGCCCCTCTGTTTCTCGCCCTCTGTTTCAGCCCTGCTGATTCAGCCCCTCTATTTCAGCCCCTCTGAATCAGCCCCTCTAATTCAGCCCCTCTGTTTCAGCCCCTCTGTTTCAGCCCCTCTGTTTCAGCCACTCTGTTTCTCGCCCTCTGTTTCAGCCACTCTGTTTCTCGCCCTCTGTTTCAGCCCCTCTGTTTCTCGCCCTCTGTTTCCGCCCCTCTGATTCAGCCCCTCTGTTTCAGCCCCTCTGATTCAGCCCCTCTGTTTCTCGCCCTCTGTTTCAGCCACTCTGTTTCAGCCCCTCTGTTTCAGCCCCTCTGATTCAGCCCCTCTGATTCAGCCCCTCTGTTTCAGCCCCTCTTATTCAGCCCCTCTGTTTCCCACCCCTCGGATTCAGCCCCTCTGTTTCTCGCCCTCTGTTTCAGCTCCTCTGTTTCAGCCCATCTGTTTCAGACCCTCTGAGTCAGCCCCTCTGTTTCAGCCCCTCTGATTCAGCCCCTCTGTTTCAGCCCCTCTGTTTCTCGCACACTGTTTCTCACCCTCTGTTTCTCGCCCTCTGCTTCAGCCCCTCTGATTCAGCCCCTCTGTTTCAGCCCCTCTGATTCAGCCCCTCTGTTTCAGCCCCTCTGTTTCAGCCCCTCTGTTTCTCGCACACTGTTTCTCACCCTCTGTTTCTCACCCTCTGCTTCTCGCCCTCTGCTTCAGCCCCTCTGTTTCTCGCCCTCTGTCTCAGCCCCTCAGTTTTAGCCCATCTGTTTCAGCCACTCTATTTCAGCCCCTCTGTTTCAGCCCCTCTGTTTCTCGCCCTCTGTTTCAGCCCCTCAAATTCAGCCCCTCTGTTTCAACCCCTCTGTTTCAGCCCCTCTGTTTCAGCCCCTCTGTTTCAGCCCCTCTGTTTCTCGCCCTCTGTTTCTCACCCTCTGCTTCTCGCCCTCTGTTTCAGCCCCTCTCTTTCTCACCCTGTGTTTCAGCCCCTCTGATTCAGCCCCTCTGTTTCTCGCCCTCTGTATCTCGCCCTCTGTTTCAGCCCCTCTGTTTCTCGCCCTCTGTTTCAGCCACTCCGTTTCAGCCCCTCTGATTCAGTCCCTCTGATTCAGCCTCTCTGTTTCTGGCCCTCTGTTTCAGCCCCTCTGATTCAGCCCCTCAGTTTCAGCCCCTCTGTTTCAGCCCCTCTGTTTCTCGCCCTCTGTTTCATCCCCTCTGTTTCTCGCCCTCTGTATCAGCCCCTCTGTTTCTCGCCCTCTGTTTCAGCCCCTCTGTTTCAGCCCGTCTGTTTCAGCCCCTCTATTTCTCACCCTCTGTTTCAGCCCCTCTGTTTCTCGCCCTCTGTTTCAGCCCGTCTGTTTCTCGCCCTCTGTTTCAGCCCCACTGATTTAGCCCCTCTGTTTCAGCCCCTCTGTTTCAGCCCCTCTGTTTCTCGCCCTCAGTTTCAGCCCCTCTGTTTCGCGCTATCTTTTTCAGCCCCTCTGTTTCCGCCCCTCTGTTTCTCGCCCTTTGTTTCTGCCCCTCTGATTCTCGCCCTCTGTATCAGCCCCTCTGTTTCTCGCCCTCTGTTTCAGCCCCGCTGATTCAGCCCCTCTGTTTCTCGCCCTCTGCTTCAGCCCCTCTGTTTCAGCCCCTCTGTTTCAGCCCCTCTATTTCAGCACCTCTGTTTCTCGCCCTCTGTTTCAGCCCCTCTGTTTCTCGCCCTCTGTTTCAGCCCCGCTGATTCAGCCCCTCTATTTCAGCCCCTCTGAATCAGCCCCTCTAATTCAGCCCCTCTGTTTCAGCCCCTCTGTTTCAGCCCCTCTGTTTCAGCCACTCTGTTTCTCGCCCTCTGTTTCAGCCACTCTGTTTCTCGCCCTCTGTTTCAGCCCCTCTGTTTCTCGCCCTCTGTTTCCGCCCCTCTGATTCAGCCCCTCTGTTTCAGCCCCTCTGATTCAGCCCCTCTGTTTCTCGCCCTCTGTTTCAGCCACTCTGTTTCAGCCCCTCTGTTTCAGCCCCTCTGATTCAGCCCCTCTGATTCAGCCCCTCTGTTTCAGCCCCTCTTATTCAGCCCCTCTGTTTCCCACCCCTCGGATTCAGCCCCTCTGTTTCTCGCCCTCTGTTTCAGCTCCTCTGTTTCAGCCCATCTGTTTCAGACCCTCTGAGTCAGCCCCTCTGTTTCAGCCCCTCTGATTCAGCCCCTCTGTTTCAGCCCCTCTGTTTCTCGCACACTGTTTCTCACCCTCTGTTTCTCGCCCTCTGCTTCAGCCCCTCTGATTCAGCCCCTCTGTTTCAGCCCCTCTGATTCAGCCCCTCTGTTTCAGCCCCTCTGTTTCAGCCCCTCTGTTTCTCGCACACTGTTTCTCACCCTCTGTTTCTCACCCTCTGCTTCTCGCCCTCTGTTTCAGCCCCTCTGTTCCTCACCCTCTGTTTCAGCCCCTCTGATTCAGCCCCTCTGTTTCTCGTCCTCTGTTTCAGCCCCTCTGTTTCTCGCCCTCTGTTTCTCGCCCTCTGTTTCAGCCCCTCTGTTTCCTGCCCTCTGTTTCAGCCACTCCGTTTCAGCCCCTCTGATTCAGTCCCTCGGATTCTGCCCCTCTGTTTCTGGCCCTCTGTTTCAGCCTCTCTGTTTCTCGCCCACTGTTTCAGCCCCTCTGTTTCAGCCCCTCTGTTTCAGTCCCTCTGTTTCTCGCCCTCTGTTTCAGCCCCACTGTTTCTCGCCCTCTGTTTCAGCCCCTCTGTTTCAGCCCCTCTGTTTCAGCCCCTCTGATTCAGCCCCTCTGTTTCAGCCCCTCTGATTCAGCCCCTCTGTTTGACCCCCCTGTTTCAGCCCCTCTGTTTCAGCCCCTCTGTTTCAGCCCCTCTGTTTCTCGCCCTCTGTTTCTCACCCTCTGTTTCTCGCGCTCTGTTTCAGCCCCTCTGTTTCTCGCCCTCTGCTTCAGCCCCTCTGTTTCTCGCCCTCTGTTTCAGCCCCTCTGTTTTAGCCCCTCTGTTTCAGCCCCTCTGTTTCAGCCCCTCTGTTTCTCGCACTCTTTGTCAGCCCCTCAGTTTCAGCCCCTCTGTTTCAGCCCGTCTGTTTCTCGCCCTCTGTTTCAACCCCTCTGATTCAGCCCCTCTATTTCAGCCCCTCTGTTTCAGCCCCCGGGTTTCAGCCCCTCTGTGTCAGCCCCTCTATTTCTCGCCCTCTGTTTCAGCCCCTCTGTTTCTCGCCCTCTGCTTCAGCCCCTCTGTTTCAGCCCCTCTGTTTCAGCCCCTCTGTTTCTCGCCCTCTGTTTCAGCCCCTCTGTTCCAGCCCCTCTGTTTCTCGCCCTCTGTTTCTGCCCCGCTGATTCAGCCCCTCTGTTTCAGCCCCTCTGAATCAGCCCCTCTAATTCAGCCCCTCTGTTTCAGCCCCTCTGTTTCAGACCCTCTGTTTCAGCCGCTCTGTTTCTCGCCGTCTGTTTCAGCCACTCTGTTTATCGCCCTCTGTTTCAGCCCCTCTGTTTCTCGCCCTCTGTTTCCGCCCCTCTGATTCAGCCCCTCTGTTTCAGCCCCTCTGATTCAGCCCCTCTGATTCAGCCCCTATGTTTCTCGCCCTCTGTTTCAGCCCCTCTGTTTCAGCCCCTCTGTTTCAGCCCCTCTGTTTCTCACCCTCTGTTTCAGCCCCTCTGATTCAGCCCCTCTGATTCAGCCCCTCTGTTTCAGCCCCTCTTATTCAGCCCCTCTGTTTCCCACCCCTCTGTTTCAGCCCCTCTGTTTCTTGCCCTCTGTTTCAGCCCCTCTGTTTCTCGCCCTCTGTTTCAGCTCCTCTGTTTCAGCCCCTCTGTTTCAGACCCTCTGTTTCAGCCCCTCTGTTTCTCGCCCTCTGTTTCAGCCCCTCTGTTTCTCGCCCTCAGTTTCAGCCCCTCTGATTCAGCCACTCTGTTTCAGCCCCTCTGATTCAGCCCCTCTGTTTCAGCCCCTCTGTTTCAGCCCCACTGTTTCTCGCACACTGTTTCTAACCCTCTGTTTCTCGCTCTCTGCTTCAGCCCCTCTGTTTCTCGCCCTCTCTTTCAGCCCCTCTGTTTCTCGCCCTCTGCTTCAGCCCCTCTTTTTCTCGCCGTCTGTCTCAGCCCCTCAGTTTTAGCCCATCTGTTTCAGCCACTCGATTTCAGCCCCTCTGTTTCAGCCCCTCTGGTTCTCGCCCTCTTTGTCAGCCCGTCATTTTCAGCCCCTCTGTTTCAGCCCCTCTGTTTCTCGCCCTCTGTTTCTGCCCCTCAGATTCAGCCCCTCTGTTTCAACCCCTCTGTTTCAGCCCCTCTTTTTCAGCCACTCTGTTTCAGCCCCTCTGTTTCTCGCCCTCTGTTTCTCACCCTCTGCTTCTCGCCCTCTGTTTCAGCCCCTCTCTTTCTCACCCTGTGTTTCAGCCCCTCTGATTCAGCCCCTCTGTTTCTCGCCCTCTGTTTCAGCCCCTCTGTTTCTCGACCTCTGTTTCAGCCCCTCTGTTTCTCGCACTCTGTTTCAGCCCCTCTGTTTCAGCCCCTCTGTTTCTCGCCCTCTGTTTCTCGCCCTCTGTTTCAGCCCCTCTGTTTCTCGCCCTCTGTCTCAGCCACTCCGTTTCAGCCCCTCTGATTCAGTCCCTCTGATTCAGCCCCTCTGTTTCTGGCCCTCTGATTCAGCCCTTCTGTTTCAGCCCTTCTGTTTCAGCCCCTCTGTTTCAGCCACTCTGTTTCTCACCCTCTGTTTCATCCCCTCTGCATCTCGCCCTCTGTTTCAGCCCCTCTGTTTCTCACCCTCTGTTTCAGCCCCTCTCATTCAGCCCCTCTGTTTCTCGTCCTCTGTTTCAGCCCCTCTGTTTCTCGCCCTCTGTTTCAGCCCCTCTGTTTCTCGCCCTCTGTTTCAGCCCCTCTGTTTCAGCCCCTCTGTTTCTCGCCCTCTGTTTCTCGCTCTCTGTTTCAGCCCCTCTGTTTCTCGCCCTCTGTTTCAGCCACTCCGTTTCAGCCCCTCTGATTCAGTCCCTCTGATTCTGCCCCTCTGTTTCTGGCCCTCTGTTTCAGCCCCTCTGTTTCACCCCTTATGTTTCAGCCCCTCTGTTTCAGCCCCTCTGTTTCTCGCCCTCTAGTTCAGCCCCTCTGTTTCTTGCCCTCTGTTTCAGCCCCTCTGTTTCTCGCCCACTGTTTCAGCCAATCTGTTTCAGCCCCTCTGTTTCAGTCCCTCTGTTTCTCGCCCTCTGTTTCAGCCCCACTGTTTATCGCCCTCTGTTTCAGCCCCTCTGTTTCAGCCCCTCTGTTTCAGCCCCTCTGTTTCTCGCCCTCTGTTTCAGCCCCTCTGTTTCTCGCCCTCTGTTTCAGCCCCTCTGATTCAGCTCCTCTGTTTCTCACCATCTGTTCAGCCCCTCTGTTTCACGCCCTCTGTTTCAGCCCCTCTGTTTCTCGCCCTCTGTTTCAGCCCCTCTGATTCAGCCCCTCTGTTTCAGCCCCTCTGATTTAGCCCCTCTGTTTGACCCCCCTGTTTCAGCCCCTCTGTTTCAGCCCCTCTGGTTCAGCCCCTCTGTTTCTCGCCCTCTGTTCTTCACCCTCTGTTTCTCGCCCTCTGTTTCAGCCCCTCTGTTTCTCGCCCTCTGTTTCAGTCCCTCTGTTTCTCGCCCTCTGCTTCAGCCCCTCTGTTTCTCGCCCTCTGTTTCAGCCCCTCTGTTTTAGCCCCTCTGTGTCAGCCCCTCTGTTTCAGCCCCTCTGTTTCTCGCCCTCTTTGTCAGCCCCTCAGTTTCAGCCCCTCTGTTTCAGCCCGTCTGTTTCTCGCCCTCTGTCTCAGCCCCTCTGATTCAGCCTCTCTGTTTCAGCCCCTCTCTTTCAGCCCCCGGGTTTCAGCCCCTCTGTGTCAGCCCCTCTGTTTCTCGCCATCTGTTTCAGCCCCTCTGTTTCTCGCCCTCTGCTTCAGCCCCTCTGTTTCAGCCCCTCTGTTTCAGCCCCTCTGTTTCAGCCCCTCTGTTTCAGCCCCTCTGTTTCTCGCCCTCGGTTTCCGCCCCTCTGATTCAGCCCCTCTGTTTCAGCCCCTCTGATTCAGCCCCACAGATTCAGCCCCTCTGTTTCTCGCCCTCTGTTTCAGCCCCTCTGTTTCTCACCCTCTGTTTCAGCCCCTCTGAATCAGCCCCTCTGATTCAGCCCCTCTGTTTCAGCCCCTCTTATTCAGCCCCTCTGTTTCCCACCCCTCTGTTTCAGCCCCTCTGTTTCTTGACCTCTGTTTCAGCCCCTCTGTTTCTCGCCCTCTGTTTCAGCTCCTCTGTTTCAGCCCCTCTGTTTCAGACCCTCTGTTTCAGCCCCTCTGTTTCTCGCCCTCTGTTTCAGCCCCTCTGTTTCTCGCCCTCAGTTTCAGCCCCTCTGATTCAGCCCCTCTGTTTCAGCCCCTCTGATTCAGCCCCTCTGTTTCAGCCCCTCTGTTTCAACCCCACTGTTTCTCGCACACTGTTTCTCACCCTCTGTTTCTCGCCCTCTGCTTCAGCCCCTCTGTTGCTCGCCCTCTCTTTCAGCCCCTCTGTTTCTCGCCCTCTGCTTCAGCCCCTCTGTTTCTCGCCCTCTGTCTCAGCCCCTCAGTTTTAGCCCATCTGTTTCAGCCACTCTATTTCAGCCCCTCTGTTTCAGCCCCTCTGTTTCTCGCCCTCTGTTTCAGCCCCTCAGATTCAGCCCCTCTGTTTCAACCCCTCTGTTTCAGCCCCTCTGTTTCAGCCCCTCTGTTTCAGCCCCTCTGTTTCTCGCCCTCTGTTTCTCACCCTCTGCTTCTCGCCCTCTGTTTCAGCCCCTCTCTTTCTCACCCTGTGTTTCAGCCCCTCTGATTCAGCCCCTCTGTTTCTCGCCCTCTGTTTCAGCCCCTCTGTTTCTCGACCTCTGTTTCAGCCCCTCTGTTTCTCGCCCTCTGTTTCAGCCCCTCTGTTTCAGCCCTTCTGTTTCTCGCCTACTGTATCTCGCCCTCTGTTTCAGCCCCTCTGTTTCTCGCCCTCTGTTTCAGCCACTCCGTTTCAGCCCCTCTGATTCAGTCCCTCTGATTCAGCCCCTCTGTTTCTGGCCCTCTGTTTCAGCCCCTCTGATTGAGCCCCTCAGTTTCAGCCCCTCTGGTTCAGCCCCTCTGTTACTCGCCCTCTGTTTCATCCCCTCTGTTTCTCGCCCTCTGTATCAGCCCCTCTGTTTCTCGCCCTCTGTTTCAGCCCCTCTGTTTCAGCCCGTCTGTTTCAGCCCCTCTATTTCTCGCCCTCTGTTTCAGCCCCTCTGTTTCTCGCCCTCTGTTTCAGCCCGTCTGTTTCTCGCCCTCTGTTTCAGCCCCACTGATTTAGCCCCTCTGTTTCAGCCCCTCTGTTTCAGCCCCTCTGTTTCTCGCCCTCAGTTTCAGCCCCTCTGTTTCGCGCTCTCTTTTTCAGCCCCTCTGTTTCCGCCCCTCTGTTTCTCGCCCTTTGTATCTGCCCCTCTGATTCTCGCCCTCTGTATCAGCCCCTCTGTTTCTCGCCCTCTGTTTCAGCCCCGCTGATTCAGCCCCTCTGTTTCTCGCCCTCTGCTTCAGCCCCTCTGTTTCAACCCCTCTGTTTCAGCCCCTCTGTTTCAGCACCTCTGTTTCTCGCCCTCTGTTTCAGCCCCTCTGTTTCTCGCCCTCTGTTTCAGCCCTGCTGATTCAGCCCCTCTATTTCAGCCCCTCTGAATCAGCCCCTCTAATTCAGCCCCTCTGTTTCAGCCCCTCTGTTTCAGCCCCTCTGTTTCAGCCGCTCTGTTTCTCGCCCTCTGTTTCAGCCACTCTGTTTCTCGCCCTCTGTTTCAGCCCCTCTGTTTCTCGCCCTCTGTTTCCGCCCCTCTGATTCAGCCCCTCTGTTTCAGCCCCTCTGATTCAGCCCCTCTGTTTCTCGCCCTCTGTTTCAGCCACTCTGTTTCAGCCCCTCTGTTTCAGCCCCTCTGATTCAGCCCCTCTGATTCAGCCCCTCTGTTTCAGCCCCTCTTATTCAGCCCCTCTGTTTCCCACCCCTCGGTTTCAGCCCCTCTGTTTCTCGCCCTCTGTTTCAGCTCCTCTGTTTCAGCCCCTCTGTTTCAGACCCTCTGAGTCAGCCCCTCTATTTCAGCCCCTCTGATTCAGCCCCTCTGTTTCAGCCCCTCTGTTTCAGCCCCTCTGTTTCTCGCACACTGTTTCTAACCCTCTGTTTCTCGCCCTCTGCTTCAGCCCCTCTGATTCAGCCCCTCTGTTTCAGCCCCTCTGTTTCAGCCCCTCTGTTTCTCGCACACTGTTTCTCACCCTCTGTTTCTCACCCTCTGCTTCTCGCCCTCTGTTTCAGCTCCTCTGTTCCTCACCCTCTGTTTCAGCCCCTCTGATTCAGCCCCTCTGTTTCTCGTCCTCTGTTTCAGCCCCTCTGTTTCTCGCCCTCTGTTTCTCGCCCTCTGTTTCAGCCCCTCTGTTTCCCGCCCTCTGTTTCAGCCACTCCGTTTCAGCCCCTCTGATTCAGTCCCTCGGATTCTGCCCCTCTGTTTCTGGCCCTCTGTTACAGCCTCTCTGTTTCTCGCCCACTGTTTCAGCCCCTCTGTTTCAGCCCCTCTGTTTCAGTCCCTCTGTTTCTCGCCCTCTGTTTCAGCCCCACTGTTTCTCGCCCTCTGTTTCAGCCCCTCTGTTTCAGCCCCTCTGTTTCAGCCCCTCTGTTTCAGCTCCTCTGTTTCTCGCCATCTGTTCAGCCCCTCTGTTTCACGCCCTCTGTTTCAGCCCCTCTGTTGCTCGCCCTCTGTTTCAGCCCCTCTGATTCAGCCCCTCTGTTTCAGCCCCTCTGATTCAGCCCCTCTGTTTGACCCCCCTGTTTCAGCCCCTCTGTTTCAGCCCCTCTGTTTCAGCCCCTCTGTTTCTCGCCCTCTGTTTCTCACCCTCTGTTTCTCGCGCTCTGTTTCAGCCCCTCTGTTTCAGCCCCTCTGTTTCAGCCCCTCTGTTTCTCGCCCTCTGTTTCAGCCCCTCTGTTTCTCGCCCTCTGTTTCAGCCCCTCTGTTTAAGCCCCTCTGTTACTCGCCCTCTCTTTCTGCCCCTCATGTTTCTCGCCCTCTGTTTCAGCCCCTCTGTTTCTCGCCCTCTGTTTCAGCCCCGCTGATTCAGCCCCTCTGTTTCAGCCCCTCTGAATCAGCGCCTTTAATTCAGCCCCTCTGATTCAGCCCCTCTGTTTCAGACCCTCTGTTTCAGCCGCTCTGTTTCTCGCCCTCTGTTTCAGCCACTCTGTTTCTCGCCCTCTGTTTCAGCCCCTCTGTTTCTCGCCCTCTGTTTCCGCCCCTCTGATTCTGCCCCTCTGATTCAGCCCCTCTGATTCAGCCCCTCTGATTCAGCCCCTCTGTTTCTCGCCCTCTGTTTCAGCCCCTCTGTTTCCCGCCCTCTGTTTCAGCCACTCCGTTTCAGCCCCTCTGATTCAGTCCCTCGGATTCTGCCCCTCTGTTTCTGGCCCTCTGTTACAGCCTCTCTGTTTCTCGCCCACTGTTTCAGCCCCTCTGTTTCAGCCCCTCTGTTTCAGTCCCTCTGTTTCTCGCCCTCTGTTTCAGCCCCACTGTTTCTCGCCCTCTGTTTCAGCCCCTCTGTTTCAGCCCCTCTGTTTCAGCCCCTCTGTTTCAGCTCCTCTGTTTCTCGCCATCTGTTCAGCCCCTCTGTTTCACGCCCTCTGTTTCAGCCCCTCTGTTTCTCGCCCTCTGTTTCAGCCCCTCTGATTCAGCCCCTCTGTTTCAGCCCCTCTGATTCAGCCCCTCTGTTTGACCCCCCTGTTTCAGCCCCTCTGTTTCAGCCCCTCTGTTTCAGCCCCTCTGTTTCTCGCCCTCTGTTTCTCACCCTCTGTTTCTCGCGCTCTGTTTCAGCCCCTCTGTTTCAGCCCCTCTGTTTCTCGCCCTCTGTTTCAGCCCCTCTGTTTCTCGCCCTCTGTTTCAGCCCCTCTGTTTCAGCCCCTCTGTTACTCGCCCTCTCTTTCTGCCCCTCATGTTTCTCGCCCTCTGTTTCAGCCCCTCTGTTTCTCGCCCTCTGTTTCAGCCCCGCTGATTCAGCCCCTCTGTTTCAGCCCCTCTGAATCAGCCCCTTTAATTCAGCCCCTCTGATTCAGCCCCTCTGTTTCAGCCCCTCTGATTCAGCCCCTCTGTTTCAGCCCCTCTGATTCAGCCCCTCTGATTCAGCCCCTCTGTTTCTCGCCCTCTGTTTCAGCCCCTCTGTTTCACCCCCTCTGTTTCAGCCCCTCTGTTTCTCACCCTCTGTTTCAACCCCTCTGATTCAGCCCCTCTGATTCAGCCCCTCTGTTTCAGCCCCTCTTATTCAGCCCCTCTTTTTCCCACCCCTCTGTTTCAGCCCCTCTGTTTCTCGGCCTCTGTTTCAGCCCCTCTGTTTCTCGCCCTCTGTTTCAGCTCCTCTGTTTCAGCCCCTCTGTTTCACACCCTCTGATTCAGCCCCTCTGTTTCTCGCCCTCTGTTTCAGCCCCTCTGTTTCTCGCCCTCAGTTTCAGCCCCTCTGATTCAGCCCCTCTGTTTCAGCCCCTCTGATTCAGCCCCTCTGTTTCAGCCCCTCTGTTTCAGCCCCACTGTTTCTCGCACACTGTTTCTCACCCTCTGTTTCTCACCCTCTGCTTCAGCCCCTCTGTTTCTCGCCCTCTCTTTCAGCCCCTCTGTTTCTCGCCCTCTGCTTCAGCCCCTCTGTTTCTCGCCCTCTTTGTCAGCCCGTCATTATCAGCCCCTCTGTTTCAGCCCCTCTGTTTCTCGCCCTCTGTTTCAGCCCCTCATATTCAGCCCCTCTGTTTCAACCCCTCTGTTTCAGCCCCTCTGTTTCAGCCCCTCTGTTTCAGCCCCTCTGTTTCTCGCCCCCTGTTTCTCACCCTCTGCTTCTCGCCCTCTGTTTCAGCCCCTCTGATTCTCACCATATGTTTCAGCCCCTCTGATTCAGCCCCTCTGTTTCTCGCCCTCTGTTTCAGCCCCTCTGTTTCTCGACCTCTGTTTCAGCCCCTCTGTTTCTCACCCTCTGTTTCAGCCCCTCTGTTTCAGCCCCTCTGTTTCTCGCCCTCTGTTTCTCGCCCTCTGTTTCAGCCCCTCTAATTCAGCCCCTCTGATTCAGCCCCTCTGATTCAGCCCCTCTGATTCAGCCTCTCTGTTTCTCGCCCTCTGTTTCAGCCCCTCTGTTTCAGCCCCTCTGTTTCAGCCCCTCTGTTTCTCACCCTCTGTTTCAGAAACTCTGATTCAGCCCCTCTGATTCAGCCCCTCTGTTTCAGCTCCTCTGTTTCAGCCCCTCTGTTTCAGACCCTCTGTTTCAGCCCCTCTGTTTCTCGCCCTCTGTTTCAGCCCCTCTGTTTCTCGCCCTCTGTTTCAGCCCCTCTGTTTCTCACCCTCTGTTTCAGAAACTCTGATTCAGCCCCTCTGATTCAGCCACTCTGTTTCAGCCCCTCTGATTCAGCCCCTCTGTTTCAGCCCCTCTGTTTCAGCCCAACTGTTTCTCGCACACTGTATCTCACCCTCTGTTTCTCGCCCTCTGCTTCAGCCCCTCTGTTTCTCGCCCTCTCTTTCAGCCCCTCTGTTTCTCGCCCTCTGCTTCAGCCCCTCTGTTTCTCGCCCTCTGTCTCAGCCCCTCAGTTTTAGCCCATCTGTTTCAGCCACTCTATTTCAGCCCCTCTGTTTCAGCCCCTCTGTTTCTCGCCCTCTTTGTCAGCCCGTCATTTTCAGCCCCTCTGTTTCAGCCCCTCTGTTTCTCGCCCTCTGTTTCAGCCCCTCATATTCAGCCCCTCTGTTTCTCACCCTCTGTTTCAGCCCCGCTCTTTCAGCCCCTCTGTTTCTCATCCTCTGTTTCAGCCCCTCTGATTCAGCCCCTCTGATTCAGCCTCTCTGTTTCAGCCCCTCTAATTCAGCCCCTCTGTTTCAGACCCTCTCTTTCTCGCGCTCTGTTTCAGCCCCTCTGTTTCTCACCCTCTGTTTCAACCCCGCTCTTTCAGCCCCTCTGTTTCTCACCCTCTGTTTCAGCCCCTCTGATTCAGCCCCTCTGATTCAGCCCCTCTGTTTCAGCCCCTCTTATTCAGCCCCTCTGTTTCCCACCCCTCTGTTTCAGCCCCTCTGTTTCTCACCCTCTGTTTCAGCCCCTCTGTTTCAGCCCCTCTGTTTCTCGCCCTCTGTTTCTCGCCCTCTGTTTCAGCCCCTCCGTTTCTCACCCTCTGTTTCAGCCACTCCGTTTCAGCCCCTCTGATTAAGTCCCTCTGATTCAGCCCCTCTGTTTCTGGCCCTCTGTTTCAGCCCTTCTGTTTCAGCCCCTCTGTTTCAGCCACTCTGTTTCTCGCCCTCTGTTTCATCCCCTCTGTTTCTCGCCCTCTGTATCAGCTCCTCTGTTTCTCGCCCTCTGTTTCAGCCCCTCTGTTTCTGCCCCTCTGTTTCAGCCCCTCTATTTCTCGCCCTCTGTTTCAGCCCCTCTGTTTCAGCCCCTCTGTTTCTCGCCCTCTGTTTCAGCCCCTCTGTTTCTTTCCCTCTGTTTCAGCCCCACTGATTTACCCCTCTGTTTCAGCCCCTCTGTTTCAGCCCCTCTGTTTCTCGCCCTCAGTTTCAGCCCCTCTGTTTCGCGCTCTCTTTTTCAGCCCCTCTGTTTCCGCCCCTCTGTTTCTCGCCCTTTGTTTCTGCCCCTCTGTTTCTCGCCCTCTGTATCAGCCCCTCTGTTTCTCTCCCTCTGTTTCAGCCCCGCTGATTCAGCCCCTCTGTTTCAGCCCCTCTGAATCAGCCCCGCTGATTCAGCCCCTCTGTTTCAGCCCCTCTGTTTCAGACCCTCTCTTTCTCGCGCTCTGTTTCAGCCCCTCTGTTTCTCACCCTCTGTTTCAGCCCCGCTCTTTCAGCCCCTCTGTTTCTCACCCTCTGTTTCAGCCCCTCTGATTCAGCCCCTCTGATTCAGCCCCTCTGTTTCAGCCCCTCTTATTCAGCCCCTCTGTTTCCCACCCCTCTGTTTCAGCCCCTCTGTTTCTCGCCCTCTGTTTCAGCTCCTCTGTTTCTGCCCCTCTGTTTCAGACCCTCTGTTTCAGCCCCTCTGTTTCTCGCCCTCTTTTTCAGCCCCTCTGTTTCTCGCCCTCTGTTTCAGCCCCTCTGATTCAGCCCCTCTGTTTCAGCCACTCTGATTCAGCCCCTCAGTTTCAGCCCCTCTGTTTCAGCCCCTCTGTTTCTCGCACACTGTTTCTCACCCTCTGTTTCTCGCCCTCTGCTTCAGCCCCTCTGATTCAGCCCCTCTGTTTCAGCCCCTCTGATTCAGCCCCTCTGTTTCAGCCCCTCTGTTTCAGCCCCTCTGTTTCTCGCACACTGTTTCTCACCCTCTGTTTCTCACCCTCTGCTTCTCGCCCTCTGTTTCAGCCCCTCTGTTTCTCACCCTCTGTTTCAGCCCCTCTGATTCAGCCCCTCTGTTTCTCGTCCTCTGTTTCAGCCCCTCTGTTTCTCGCCCTCTGTTTCAGCCCCTCTGTTTCTCGCCCTCTGTTTCAGCCCCTCTGTTTCAGCCCCTCTGTTTCTCGCCCTCTGTTTCTCGCCCTCTGTTTCAGCCCCTCTGTATCTCGCCCTCTGTTTCAGCCACTCCGTTTCAGCCCCTCTGATTCAGTCCCTCTGATTCTGCCCCTCTGTTTCTGGCCCTCTGTTTTCGCCCCTCTGTTTCACCCCTTCTGTTTCAGCCCCTCTGTTTCAGCCCCTCTGTTTCTCGCCCTCTAGTTTAGCCCCTCTGATTCTCGCCCTCTGTTTCAGCCCCTCTGTTTCTCACCCACTGTTTCAGCCCCTCTGTTTTAGCCCCTCTGTTTCAGTCCCTCTGTTTCTCGCCTTCTGTAACAGCCCCACTGTTTCTCGCCCTCTGTTTCAGCCCCTCTGTTTCAGCTCCTCTGTTTCTCGCCATCTGTTCAGCCCCTCTGTTTCACGCCCTCTGTTTCAGCCCCTCTGTTTCTCGTCCTCTGTTTCAGCCCCTCTGATTCAGCCCCTCTGTTTCAGCCCCTCTGATTCAGCCCCTCTGTTTAACCCCCCTGTTTCAGCCCCTCTGTTTCAGCCCCTCTGTTTCAGCCCCTCTGTTTCTCGCCCTCTGTTTCTCACGCTCTGTTTCTCGCCCTCTGTTTCAGCCCCTCTGTTTCTCGCCCTCTGTTTCAGCCCCTCTGTTTCTCGCCCTCTGTTTCAGCCCCTCTGTTTCTCGCCCTCTGTTTCAGCCCCGCTGATTCAGCCCCTCTGTTTCAGCCCCTCTGAATCAGCCCCTCTAATTCAGCCCCTCTGATTCAGCCCCTCTGATTCAGCCCCTCTGATTCAGCCTCTCTGTTTCTCGCCCTCTGTTTCAGCCCCTCTGTTTCAGCCCCTCTGTTTCAGCCCCTCTGTTTCTCACCCTCTGTTTCAGAAACTCTGATTCAGCCCCTCTGATTCAGCCCCTCTGTTTCAGCTCCTCTGTTTCAGCCCCTCTGTTTCAGACCCTCTGTTTCAGCCCCTCTGTTTCTCGCCCGCTGTTTCAGCCCCTCTGTTTCTCGCCCTCAGTTTCAGCCCCTCTGATTCAGCCACTCTGTTTCAGCCCCTCTGATTCAGCCCCTCTGTTTCAGCCCCTCTGTTTCAGCCCAACTGTTTCTCGCACACTGTATCTCACCCTCTGTTTCTCGCCCTCTGCTTCAGCCCCTCTGTTTCTCGCCCTCTCTTTCAGCCCCTCTGTTTCTCGCCCTCTGCTTCAGCCCCTCTGTTTCTCGCCCTCTGTCTCAGCCCCTCAGTTTTAGCCCATCTGTTTCAGCCACTCTATTTCAGCCCCTCTGTTTCAGCCCCTCTGTTTCTCGCCCTCTTTGTCAGCCCGTCATTTTCAGCCCCTCTGTTTCAGCCCCTCTGTTTCTCGCCCTCTGTTTCAGCCCCTCATATTCAGCCCCTCTGTTTCTCACCCTCTGTTTCAGCCCCGCTCTTTCAGCCCCTCTGTTTCTCACCCTCTGTTTCAGCCCCTCTGATTCAGCCCCTCTGATTCAGCCTCTCTGTTTCAGCCCCTCTAATTCAGCCCCTCTGTTTCAGACCCTCTCTTTCTCGCGCTCTGTTTCAGCCCCTCTGTTTCTCACCCTCTGTTTCAACCCCGCTCTTTCAGCCCCTCTGTTTCTCACCCTCTGTTTCAGCCCCTCTGATTCAGCCCCTCTGATTCAGCCCCTCTGTTTCAGCCCCTCTTATTCAGCCCCTCTGTTTCCCACCCCTCTGTTTCAGCCCCTCTGTTTCTCACCCTCTGTTTCAGCCCCTCTGTTTCAGCCCCTCTGTTTCTCGCCCTCTGTTTCTCGCCCTCTGTTTCAGCCCCTCTGTTTCTCACCCTCTGTTTCAGCCACTCCGTTTCAGCCCCTCTGATTAAGTCCCTCTGATTCAGCCCCTCTGTTTCTGGCCCTCTGTTTCAGCCCTTCTGTTTCAGCCCCTCTGTTTCAGCCACTCTGTTTCTCGCCCTCTGTTTCATCCCCTCTGTTTCTCGCCCTCTGTATCAGCTCCTCTGTTTCTCGCCCTCTGTTTCAGCCCCTCTGTTTCTGCCCCTCTGTTTCAGCCCCTCTATTTCTCGCCCTCTGTTTCAGCCCCTCTGTTTCAGCCCCTCTGTTTCAGCCCCTCTGTTTCTCGCCCTCTGTTTCAGCCCCTCTGTTTCTTTCCCTCTGTTTCAGCCCCACTGATTTACCCCTCTGTTTCAGCCCCTCTGTTTCAGCCCCTCTGTTTCTCGCCCTCAGTTTCAGCCCCTCTGTTTCGCGCTCTCTTTTTCAGCCCCTCTGTTTCCGCCCCTCTGTTTCTCGCCCTTTGTTTCTGCCCCTCTGTTTCTCGCCCTCTGTATCAGCCCCTCTGTTTCTCTCCCTCTGTTTCAGCCCCGCTGATTCAGCCCCTCTGTTTCAGCCCCTCTGAATCAGCCCCGCTGATTCAGCCCCTCTGTTTCAGCCCCTCTGTTTCAGACCCTCTCTTTCTCGCGCTCTGTTTCAGCCCCTCTGTTTCTCACCCTCTGTTTCAGCCCCGCTCTTTCAGCCCCTCTGTTTCTCACCCTCTGTTTCAGCCCCTCTGATTCAGCCCCTCTGATTCAGCCCCTCTGTTTCAGCCCCTCTTATTCAGCCCCTCTGTTTCCCACCCCTCTGTTTCAGCCCCTCTGTTTCTCGCCCTCTGTTTCAGCTCCTCTGTTTCAGCCCCTCTGTTTCAGACCCTCTGTTTCAGCCCCTCTGTTTCTCGCCCTCTGTTTCAGCCCCTCTGTTTCTCGCCCTCTGTTTCAGCCCCTCTGATTCAGCCCCTCTGTTTCAGCCACTCTGATTCAGCCCCTCAGTTTCAGCCCCTCTGTTTCAGCCCCTCTGTTTCTCGCACACTGTTTCTCACCCTCTGTTTCTCGCCCTCTGCTTCAGCCCCTCTGATTCAGCCCCTCTGTTTCAGCCCCTCTGATTCAGCCCCTCTGTTTCAGCCCCTCTGTTTCAGCCCCTCTGTTTCTCGCACACTGTTTCTCACCCTCTGTTTCTCACCCTCTGCTTCTCGCCCTCTGTTTCAGCCCCTCTGTTTCTCACCCTCTGTTTCAGCCCCTCTGATTCAGCCCCTCTGTTTCTCGTCCTCTGTTTCAGCCCCTCTGTTTCTCGCCCTCTGTTTCAGCCCCTCTGTTTCTCGCCCTCTGTTTCAGCCCCTCTGTTTCAGCCCCTCTGTTTCTCGCCCTCTGTTTCTCGCCCTCTGTTTCAGCCCCTCTGTATCTCGCCCTCTGTTTCAGCCACTCCGTTTCAGCCCCTCTGATTCAGTCCCTCTGATTCTGCCCCTCTGTTTCTGGCCCTCTGTTTTCGCCCCTCTGTTTCACCCCTTCTGTTTCAGCCCCTCTGTTTCAGCCCCTCTGTTTCTCGCCCTCTAGTTTAGCCCCTCTGATTCTCGCCCTCTGTTTCAGCCCCTCTGTTTCTCACCCACTGTTTCAGCCCCTCTGTTTTAGCCCCTCTGTTTCAGTCCCTCTGTTTCTCGCCTTCTGTAACAGCCCCACTGTTTCTCGCCCTCTGTTTCAGCCCCTCTGTTTCAGCTCCTCTGTTTCTCGCCATCTGTTCAGCCCCTCTGTTTCACGCCCTCTGTTTCAGCCCCTCTGTTTCTCGTCCTCTGTTTCAGCCCCTCTGATTCAGCCCCTCTGTTTCAGCCCCTCTGATTCAGCCCCTCTGTTTAACCCCCCTGTTTCAGCCCCTCTGTTTCAGCCCCTCTGTTTCAGCCCCTCTGTTTCTCGCCCTCTGTTTCTCACGCTCTGTTTCTCGCCCTCTGTTTCAGCCCCTCTGTTTCTCGCCCTCTGTTTCAGCCCCTCTGTTTCTCGCCCTCTGTTTCAGCCCCTCTGTTTCTCGCCCTCTGTTTCAGCCCCGCTGATTCAGCCCCTCTGTTTCAGCCCCTCTGAATCAGCCCCTCTAATTCAGCCCCTCTGATTCAGCCCCTCTGATTCAGCCCCTCTGATTCAGCCTCTCTGTTTCTCGCCCTCTGTTTCAGCCCCTCTGTTTCAGCCCCTCTGTTTCAGCCCCTCTGTTTCTCACCCTCTGTTTCAGAAACTCTGATTCAGCCCCTCTGATTCAGCCCCTCTGTTTCAGCTCCTCTGTTTCAGCCCCTCTGTTTCAGACCCTCTGTTTCAGCCCCTCTGTTTCTCGCCCTCTGTTTCAGCCCCTCTGTTTCTCGCCCTCAGTTTCAGCCCCTCTGATTCAGCCACTCTGTTTCAGCCCCTCTGATTCAGCCCCTCTGTTTCAGCCCCTCTGTTTCAGCCCAACTGTTTCTCGCACACTGTATCTCACCCTCTGTTTCTCGCCCTCTGCTTCAGCCCCTCTGTTTCTCGCCCTCTCTTTCAGCCCCTCTGTTTCTCGCCCTCTGCTTCAGCCCCTCTGTTTCTCGCCCTCTGTCTCAGCCCCTCAGTTTTAGCCCATCTGTTTCAGCCACTCTATTTCAGCCCCTCTGTTTCAGCCCCTCTGTTTCTCGCCCTCTTTGTCAGCCCGTCATTTTCAGCCCCTCTGTTTCAGCCCCTCTGTTTCTCGCCCTCTGTTTCAGCCCCTCATATTCAGCCCCTCTGTTTCAACCCCTCTGTTTCAGCCCCTCTGTTTCAGCCCCTCTGTTTCTCGCCCTCTGTTTCAGCCCCTCTGTTTCTCGCCCTCTGTTTCTCACCCTCTGCTTCTCGCCCTCTGTTTCAGCCCCTCTGTTTCTCACCCTATGTTTCAGCCCCTCTGATTCAGCCCCTCTGTTTCTCGCACTCTGTTTCAGCCCCTCTGTTTCTCGCCCTCTGTTTCAGCCACTCCGTTTCAGCCCCTCTGATTCAGTCCCTCTGATTCAGCCCCTCGGTTTCTGTCCCTCTGTTTCAGCCCCACTGTTTCAGCCCTTCTGTTTCAGCCCCTCTGTTTCAGCCACTCTGTTTCTCGCCCTCTGTTTCATCCCCTCTGTTTCTCGCCCTCTGTATCAGCCCCTCTGTTTCTCGCCCTCTGTTTCAGCCCCTCTGTTTCTCGCCCTCTGTTTCAGCCCCTCTGTCTCAGCCCCTCTGTTTCAGCCCCTCTATTTCTCGCCCTCTGTTTCAGCCCCTCTGTTTCAGCCCCTCTGTTTCAGCCCCTCTGTTTCTCGCCCTCTGTTTCAGCCCCTCTGTTTCTCGCCCTCTTTGTCAGCCCCTCAGTTTCAGCCCCTCTGTTTCAGCCCCTCTGTTTCTCGCCCTCTGCTTCAGCCCCTCTGTTTCAGCCCCTCTGTTTCAGCCCCTCTGTTTCAGCCCCTCTGTTTCTCGCCCTCTGTTTCATCCCCTCTGTTTCGTGCCCTCTGTTTCAGCCCCTCTGTTTCAGCCCCTCTGTTACTCGCCTTCACTTTCTGCCCCTCTGTTTCTCGCCCTCTGTTTCAGCCCCTCTGTTTCTCGCCCTCTGTTTCAGCCGCGCTGATTCAGCCCCTCTGTTTCAGCCCCTCTGAATCAGCCCCTCTAATTCAGCCCCTCTGTTTCAGCCCCTCTGTTTCAGACCCTCTGTTTCAGCCGGTCTGTTTCTCGCCCTCTGTTTCAGCCACTCTATTTCTCGCCCTCTGTTTCAGCCCCTCTGTTTCTCGCCCTCTGTTTCCGCCCCTCTGATTCAGCCCCTCTGTTTCAGCCCCTCTGATTCAGCCCCTCTGATTCAGCCCCTCTGTTTCTCGCCCTCTGTTTCAGCCCCTCTGTTTCAGCCCCTCTGTTTCAGCCCCTCTGTTTCTCACCCTCTGTTTCAGAAACTCTGATTCAGCTCCTCTGATTCAGCCCCTCTGTTTCAGCACCTCTTATTCAGCCCCTCTGTTTCCCACCCCTCTGTTTCAGCCCCTCTGTTTCTCGACCTCTGTTTCAGCCCCTCTGTTTCTCGCCCTCTGTTTCAGCCCCTCTGTTTCAGCCCCTCTGTTTCTCGCCCTCTATTTCTCACCCTCTGCTTCTCGCCCTCTGTTTCAGCCCCTCTGTTTCTCACCCTATGTTTCAGCCCCTCTGATTCAGCCCCTCTGTTTCTCGCTCTCTGTTTCAGCCCCACTGTTTCTCGACCTCTGTTTCAGCCCCTCTGTTTCTAGCCCTCTGTTTCAGCCCCTCTGTTTCAGCCCCTCTGTTTCAGCCCCTCTGTTTCTCGCCCTCTGTTTCTCACCCTCTGCTTCTCGCCCTCTGTTTCAGCCCCTCTGTTTCTCACCCTATGTTTCAGCCCCTCTGATTCAGCCCCTCTGTTTCTCGCACTCTGTTTCAGCCCCTCTGTTTCTCGCCCTCTGTTTCAGCCACTCCGTTTCAGCCCCTCTGATTCAGTCCCTCTGATTCAGCCCCTCGGTTTCTTTCCCTCTGTTTCAGCCCCACTGTTTCAGCCCTTCTGTTTCAGCCCCTCTGTTTCAGCCACTCTGTTTCTCGCCCTCTGTTTCATCCCCTCTGTTTCTCGCCCTCTGTATCAGCCCCTCTGTTTCTCGCCCTCTGTTTCAGCCCCTCTGTTTCTCGCCCTCTGTTTCAGCCCCTCTGTCTCAGCCCCTCTGTTTCAGCCCCTCTATTTCTCGCCCTCTGTTTCAGCCCCTCTGTTTCAGCCCCTCTGTTTCAGCCCCTCTGTTTCTCGCCCTCTGTTTCAGCCCCTCTGTTTCTCGCCCTCTTTGTCAGCCCCTCAGTTTCAGCCCCTCTGTTTCAGCCCCTCTGTTTCTCGCCCTCTGCTTCAGCCCCTCTGTTTCAGCCCCTCTGTTTCAGCCCCTCTGTTTCAGCCCCTCTGTTTCTCGCCCTCTGTTTCATCCCCTCTGTTTCGTGCCCTCTGTTTCAGCCCCTCTGTTTCAGCCCCTCTGTTACTCGCCTTCACTTTCTGCCCCTCTGTTTCTCGCCCTCTGTTTCAGCCCCTCTGTTTCTCGCCCTCTGTTTCAGCCGCGCTGATTCAGCCCCTCTGTTTCAGCCCCTCTGAATCAGCCCCTCTAATTCAGCCCCTCTGTTTCAGCCCCTCTGTTTCAGACCCTCTGTTTCAGCCGGTCTGTTTCTCGCCCTCTGTTTCAGCCACTCTTTTTCTCGCCCTCTGTTTCAGCCCCTCTGTTTCTCGCCCTCTGTTTCCGCCCCTCTGATTCAGCCCCTCTGTTTCAGCCCCTCTGATTCAGCCCCTCTGATTCAGCCCCTCTGTTTCTCGCCCTCTGTTTCAGCCCCTCTGTTTCAGCCCCTCTGTTTCTCACCCTCTGTTTCATAAACTCTGATTCAGCCCCTCTGATTCAGCCCCTCTGTTTCAGCCCCTCTTATTCAGCCCCTCTGTTTCCCACCCCTCTGTTTCAGCCCCTCTGTTTCTCGACCTCTGTTTCAGCCCCTCTGTTTCTCGCCCTCTGTTTCAGCTCCTCTGTTTCAGCCCCTCTGTTTCAGACCCTCTGTTTCAGCCCCTCTGTTTCTCGCCCTCTGTTTCAGCCCCTCTGTTTCTCGCCCTCAGTTTCAGCCCCTCTGATTCAGCCACTCTGTTTCAGCCCCTCTGATTCAGCCCCTCTGTTTCAGCCCCTCTGTTTCAGCCCCACTGTTTCTCGCACACTGTTTCTCACCCTCTGTTTCTCGCCCTCTGCTTCAGCCCCTCTGTCTCTCGCCCTCTCTTTCAGCCCCTCTGTTTCTCGCCCTCTGCTTCAGCCCCTCTGTTTCTCGCCCTCTGTCTCAGCCCCTCAGTTTTAGCCCATCTGTTTCAGCCACTCTATTTCAGCCCCTCTGTTTCAGCCCCTCTGTTTCTCGCCCTCTTTGTCAGCCCGTCATTTTCAGCCCCTCTGTTTCTCGTCCTCTGTTTCAGCCCCTCAGATTCAGCCCCTCTGTTTCAACCCCTCTGTTTCAGCCCCTCTGTTACAGCCCCTCTGTTTCCGCCCCTCTGTTTCTCGCCCTCTGTTTCTCACCCTCTGCTTCTCGCCCTCTGTTTCAGCCCCTCTGTTTCTCACCCTGTGTTTTAGCCCCTCTGATTCAGCCCCTCTGTTTCTCGCCCTCTGTTTCAGCCCCTCTGTTTCTCGACCTCTGTTTCAGCCCCTCTGTTTCTCGCCCTCTGTTTCAGCCCCTCTGTTTCAGCCCCTCAGTTTCTCGCCCTCTGTTTCTCGCCCTCTGTTTCTCGCCCTCTGTTTCAGCCACTCCGTTTCAGCCCCTCTGATTCAGTCCCTCTGATTCAGCCCCTCTGTTTCTGGCCCTCTGTTTCAGCCCCTCTGTTTCAGCCCCTCTGTTTCAGCCCCTCTGTTTCTGCCCCTCTGTTTCTCGCCCTCTGTTTCATCCCCTCTGTTTCTCGCCCTCTGTATCAGCCCCTCTGTTTCTCGCCCTCTGTTTCAGCCCCTCTGTTTCAGCCCCTCTGTTTCAGCCCCTCTATTTCTCGCCCTCTGTTTCTCACCCTCTGCTTCTCGCCCTCTGTTTCAGCCCCTCTGTTTCTCACCCTGTGTTTTAGCCCCTCTGATTCAGCCCCTCTGTTTCTCGCCCTCTGTTTCAGCCCCTCTGTTTCTCGACCTCTGTTTCAGCCCCTCTGTTTCTCGCCCTCTGTTTCAGCCCCTCTGTTTCAGCCCCTCTGTTTCTCACCCTCTGTTTCTCGCCCTCTGTTTCAGCCCCTCTGTTTCTCGCCCTCTGTTTCAGCCACTCCGTTTCAGCCCCTCTGATTCAGTCCCTCTGATTCAGCCCCTCTGTTTCTGGCCCTCTGTTTCAGCCCCTCTGTTTCAGCCCTTCTGTTTCAGCCCCTCTGTTTCTGCTCCTCTGTTTCTAGCCCTCTGTTTCATCCCCTCTGTTTCTCGCCCTCTGTATCAGCCCCTCTGTTTCTCGCCCTCTGTTTCAGCCCCTCTGTTTCAGCCCCTCTGTTTCAGCCCATCTATTTCTCGCCCTCTGTTTCACTCCCTCTGTTTCAGCCCCTCTGTTTCAGCCCCTCTGTTTCTCGCCCTCTGTTTCAGCCCCTCTGTTTCTCGCCCTCTGTTTCAGCCCCACTGATTTAGCCCCTCTATTTCAGCCCCTCTGTTTCAGCCCCTCTGTTTCTAGCCCTCAGTTTCAGCCCCTCTGTTTCGCGCTCTCTTTTTCAGCCCCTCTGTTTCCGCCCCTCTGTTTCTCGCCCTTTGTTTCTGCCCCTCTGTTTCTCGCCTCTGTATCAGCCCCTCTGTTTCTCGCCCTCTGTTTCAGCCCCGCTGATTCAGCCCCCCTGTTTCAGCCCCTCTGAATCAGCCCCGCTGATTCAGCCCCTCTGTTTCAGCCCCTCTGTTTCAGACCCTCTCTTTCTCGCGCACTGTTTCAGCCCCTCTGTTTCTCACCCTCTGTTTCAGCCCCGCTGTTTCAGCCCCTCTGTTTCTCGCCCTCTGTTTCAGCCCCTCTGTTTCTTGCCCTCTGTTTCAGCCCCTCTGATTCAGCCCCTCTGTTTCTCGCCCTCTTTTTCAGCCCCTCTGTTTCTCGGCCTCTGTTTCAGCCCCTCTGTTTCAGCCCCTCTGTTTCAGCCCCTCTGTTTCAGCCCCTCTGTTTCAGCCCTTCTGTGTCAGCCCCTCTGTTTCTCGCCCTCTGTTTCAGTCCCTCTGTTTCTCTCCCTCTGTTTCAGCCCCTCTGTTTCTCGCCCTCTGTTTCAGCCCCTCTGTTTCTCGCCCTCTGTTTCAGCCCCTCTGTTTCAGCCGTTCTGTTTCAGTCCCTCTGTTTCTCGCCCTCTGTTTCTCGACCTCTGTTTCAGCCCCTCTGTATCTCGCCCTCTGTTTCAGCCCCTCTGTTTCAGCCCCTCTGTTTCTCGCCGTCTGTTTCAGCCCCTCTGTTTCTCGCCCTCTGTTTCAGCCCCTCTGGTTTTCGCCCTCTGTTTCAGCAACTCTGTTTCTCGCCCTCTGTATCAGCCCCTCTGTTTCAGCCCCTCTGATTCAGCCCCTCTGTTTCTCGCCCTCTGTTTCTTGCCCTCTGTTTCAGCCCCTCTGTTTCTCGCCCTCTGTTTCAGCCCCTCTGTTTCAGCCCCTCTGTTTCTCGCCGTCTGTTTCAGCCCCACTGTTTCAGCCCCTCTGTTTCAGCCCCTCTGTTTCAGCCCCTCTGTTTCTCGCCCTCTGTTTCAGCCCCTCTGTTTCAGCCCCTCTGTTTCAGCCCCTCTTTTTCTCGCCCTCTGTTTCAGCCCCTCTGATTCAGCCCCTCTGTTTCTCGCCCTCTGTTTCAGCCACTACGTTTTAGCCCCTCTGATTCAGCCCCTCTGATTCAGCCCCTCTGTTTCTCGCCCTCTGTTTCAGCCCCTCTGTTTCAGCCCTTCTGTTTTAGCCCCTCTGTTTCAGCCCCTCTGTTTCTCGCCCTCTGTTTCAGCCCCTCTGTTTCAGTCCCTCTGTTTCAGCCCCTCTGTTTCAGCCCCTCTGTTTCTCTCCCTCTGTTTCAGCCCCTCTTTTTCTCGCCCTCTGTTTCAGCCCCTCTGTTTCTCGCCCTCTGTTTCAGACCCTCTGTTTCGCTCTCTCTGTTTCTGCCCCACTGTTCCAGCCCCTCTGTTTCTCGCCCTTTGTTTCTGCCCCTCTGTTTCTCGCCCTCTGTATCAGCCCCTCTGTTTCTGGCCCTCTGTTTCAGCTCCGCTGATTCAGCCCCTCTGTTTCAGCCCCTCTGAATCAGCCCCTCTGATTCAACCCCTCTGTTTCAGCCCCTCTGTTTCAGCCCCTCTGTTTCAGCCCCTCTCTTTATCGCCCTCTGTTTCAGCCCCTCTGTTTCTCACCCTCTGTTTCAGCACCTCTGTTTCAGCCCCTCTGTTTCTGGCCCTCTGTTTCAGCCCCGCTGATTCAGCCCCTCTGTTTCAGCCCCTCTGAATCAGCCACTCTGATTCAGCCCCTCTGTTTCAGCCCCTCTGTTTCAGCCGTTCTGTTTCAGTCCCTCTCTTTATCGCCCTCTGTTTCAGCCCCTCTGTTTCTCACCCTCTGTTTCAGCCTTTCTGTTTCAGCCGCTCTGTTTCTCGCCCTCTCTTTCAGCCCCTCTGTTTATCGCCCTCTGTTTCAGGCCCTCTGATTCAGCCCCTGTGTTTCTCGCCCTCTATTTCAGCCCCTCTGTTTCTCGCCCTCCCTTTCAGCCCCTCTGTTTCAGCCCCTCTGTTTCAGCCCTTCTGTGTCAGCCCCTCTGTTTCTCGCCCTCTGTTTCAGCCCCTCTGTTTCTCTCCCTCTGTTTCAGCCCCTCTGTTTCTCGCCCTCTGTTTCAGCTCCTCTGTTTCAGCCCCTCTGTTTCAGTCCCTCAGTTTCTCGCCCTCTGTTTCTCGCCCTCTGTTTCAGCCCCTCTGTTTCTCGCCCACTGTTTGAGCCCCTCTGTTTCAGCCCCTCTGTTTCAGCCCCTCTGTTTCAGCCCCTCTGTTTCTCGCCCCTCTGTTTCAGCCCCTCTGTTTCTCGCCCTCTGTTTCAGCCCCTCTGTTTCTTGCCCTCTTTTTCAGCCCCTCTGTTTCAGCCCCTCTGTTTCAGCCACTCTGTTTCTCGCCCTCTGTTTCAGCCCCTCTGTTTCTCGCCCTCTTTGTCAGCCCGTCATTTTCAGCCCCTCTGTTTCTCGCAACTCTGTTTCAGCCCCTCTGTTTCTCGCCCTCTGTTTCAGCCCCTCTGTTTCTCGCCCTCTGTTTCAGCCCCTCTGATTCAGCCCCTCTGTTTCAGGCCCTCTGTTTCTCGCCCTCTGTTTCAGCCGCGCTGATTCAGCCCCTCTGTTTCAGCCCCTCTGAATCAGCCCCTCTAATTCAGCCCCTCTGTTTCAGCCCCTCTGTTTCAGACCCTCTGTTTGAGCCGCTCTGTTTCTCGCCCTCTGTTTCAGCCCCACTGTTTCTCGCCCTCTGTTTCCGCCCCTCTGATTCAGCCCCTCTGTTTCAGCCCCTCTGATTCAGCCCCTCTGATTCAGCCCCTCTGTTTCTCGCCCTCTGTTTCAGCCCCTCTGTTTCAGCCCCTCTGTTTCAGCCCCTCTGTTTCTCACCCTCTGTTTCAGAAACTCTGATTCAGCCCCTCTGATTCAGCCCCTCTGTTTCAGCCCCTCTTATTCAGCCCCTCTGTTTCCCACCCCTCTGTTTCAGCCCCTCTGTTTCTCGACCTCTGTTTCAGCCACTCTGTTTCTCGCCCTCTGTTTCAGCTCCTCTGTTTCAGCCCCTCTGTTTCAGACCGTCTGTTTCAGCCCCTCTGTTTCTCGCCCTCTGTTTCAGCCCCTCTGTTTCTCGCCCTCAGTTTCAGCCCCTCTGATTCAGCCCCTCTGTTTCAGCCCCTCTGATTCAGCCCCTCTGTTTCAGCCCCTCAGTTTCAGCCCCACTGTTTCTCGCACACTGTTTCTCACCCTCTGTTTCTCGCCCTCTGCTTCAGCCCCTCTGTCTCTCGCCCTCTCTTTCAGCCCCTCTGTTTCTCGCCCTCTGCTTCAACCCCTCTGTTTCTCGCCCTCTGTCTCAGCCCCTCAGTTTTAGCCCATCTGTTTCAGCCACTCTATTTCAGCCCCTCTGTTTCAGCCCCTCTGTTTCTCGCCCTCTTTGTCAGCCCGTCATTTTCAGCCCCTCTGTTTCTCGTCCTCTGTTTCAGCCCCTCAGATTCAGCCCCTCTGTTTCAACCCCTCTGTTTCAGCCCCTCTGTTACAGCCCCTCTGTTTCCGCCCCTCTGCTTCTCGCCCTCTGTTTCAGCCCCTCTGTTTCTCACCCTGTGTTTTAGCCCCTCTGATTCAGCCCCTCTGTTTCTCGCCCTCTGTTTCAGCCCCTCTGTTTCTCGACCTCTGTTTCAGCCCCTCTGTTTCTCGCCCTCTGTTTCAGCCCCTCTGTTTCTCGCCCTCTGTTTCTCGCCCTCTGTTTCAGCCCCTCTGTTTCTCGCCCTCTGTTTCAGCCACTCCGTTTCAGCCCCTCTGATTCAGTCCCTCTGATTCAGCCCCTCTGTTTCTGGCCCTCTGTTTCAGCCCCTCTGTTTCAGCCCTTCTGTTTCAGCCCCTCTGTTTCTGCCCCTCTGTTTCTCGCCCTCTGTTTCATCCCCTCTGTTTCTCGCCCTCTGTATCAGCCCCTCTGTTTCTCGCCCTCTGTTTCAGCCCCTCTGTTTCAGCCCCTCTGTTTCCGCCCCTCTGTTTCTCGCCCTCTGTTTCTCACCCTCTGCTTCTCGCCCTCTGTTTCAGCCCCTCTGTATCTCACCCTGTGTTTTAGCCCCTCTGATTCAGCCCCTCTGTTTCTCGCCCTCTGTTTCAGCCCCTCTGTTTCTCGACCTCTGTTTCAGCCCCTCTGTTTCTCGCCCTCTGTTTCAGCCCCTCTGTTTCATCCCCGCTGTTTCTCGCCCTCTGTTTCAGGCCCTCTGATTCAGCCCCTGTGTTTCTCGCCCTCTATTTCAGCCCCTCTGTTTCTCGCCCTCTCTTTCAGCCCCTCTGTTTCAGCCCCTCTGTTTCAGCCCTTCTGTGTCAGCCCCTCTGTTTCTCGCCCTCTGTTTCAGCCCCTCTGTTTCTCTCCCTCTGTTTCAGCCCCTCTGTTTCTCGCCCTCTGTTTCAGCTCCTCTGTTTCAGCCCCTCTGTTTCAGTCCCTCAGTTTCTCGCCCTCTGTTTCTCGCCCTCTGTTTCAGCCCCTCTGTTTCTCGACCTCTGTTTCAGCCCCTCTGTTTCTCGCCCTCTGTTTCAGCCCCTCTGTTTCAGCCCCTCTGTTTCTCGCCCCTCTGTTTCAGCCCCTCTGTTTCTCGCCCTCTGTTTCAGCCCCTCTGTTTCTTGCCCTCTTTTTCAGCCCCTCTGTTTCAGCCCCTCTGTTTCAGCCCCTCTGTTTCTCGCCCTCTGTTTCAGCCCCTCTGTTTCTCGCCCTCTTTGTCAGCCCGTCATTTTCAGCCCCTCTGTTTCTCGCCACTCTGTTTCAGCCCCTCTGTTTCTCGCCACTCTGTTTCAGCCCCTCTGTTTCTCGCCCTCTGTTTCAGCCCCTCTGTTTCTCGCCCTCTGTTTCAGCCCCTCTGATTCAGCCCCTCTGTTTCAGGCCCTCTGTTTCTCGCCCTCTGTTTCAGCCGCGCTGATTCAGCCCCTCTGTTTCAGCCCCTCTGAATCAGCCCCTCTAATTCAGCCCCTCTGTTTCAGCCCCTCTGTTTCAGACCCTCTGTTTGAGCCGCTCTGTTTCTCGCCCTCTGTTTCAGCCCCTCTGTTTCTCGCCCTCTGTTCCCGCCCCTCTGATTCAGCCCCTCTGTTTCAGCCCCTCTGATTCAGCCCCTCTGATTCAGCCCCTCTGTTTCTCGCCCTCTGTTTCAGCCCCTCTGTTTCAGCCCCTCTGTTTCAGCCCCTCTGTTTCTCACCCTCTGTTTCAGAAACTCTGATTCAGCCCCTCTGATTCAGCCCCTCTGTTTCAGCCCCTCTTATTCAGCCCCTCTGTTTCCCACCCCTCTGTTTCAGCCCCTCTGTTTCTCGACCTCTGTTTCAGCCACTCTGTTTCTCGCCCTCTGTTTCAGCTCCTCTGTTTCAGCCCCTCTGTTTCAGACCCTTTGTTTCAGCCCCTCTGTTTCTCGCCCTCTGTTTCAGCCCCTCTGTTTCTCGCCCTCAGTTTCAGCCCCTCTGATTCAGCCCCTCTGTTTCAGCCCCTCTGATTCAGCCCCTCTGTTTCAGCCCCTCTGTTTCAGCCCCACTGTTTCTCGCACACTGTTTCTCACCCTCTGTTTCTCGACCTCTGTTTCAGCCACTCTGTTTCTCGCCCTCTGTTTCAGCTCCTCTGTTTCAGCCCCTCTGTTTCAGACCCTCTGTTTCAGCCCCTCTGTTTCTCGCCCTCTGTTTCAGCCCCTCTGTTTCTCGCCCTCAGTTTCAGCCCCTCTGATTCAGCCCCTCTGTTTCAGCCCCTCTGATTCAGCCCCTCTGTTTCAGCCCCTCTGTTTCAGCCCCACTGTTTCTCGCACACTGTTTCTCACCCTCTGTTTCTCGCCCTCTGCTTCAGCCCCTCTGTCTCTCGCCCTCTCTTTCAGCCCCTCTGTTTCTCGCCCTCTGCTTCAACCCCTCTGTTTCTCGCCCTCTGTCTCAGCCCCTCAGTTTTAGCCCATCTGTTTCAGCCACTCTATTTCAGCCCCTCTGTTTCAGCCCCTCTGTTTCTCGCCCTCTTTGTCAGCCCGTCATTTTCAGCCCCTCTGTTTCTCGTCCTCTGTTTCAGCCCCTCAGATTCAGCCCCTCTGTTTCAACCCCTCTGTTTCAGCCCCTCTGTTACAGCCCCTCTGTTTCCGCCCCTCTGCTTCTCGCCCTCTGTTTCAGCCCCTCTGTTTCTCACCCTGTGTTTTAGCCCCTCTGATTCAGCCCCTCTGTTTCTCGCCCTCTGTTTCAGCCCCTCTGTTTCTCGACCTCTGTTTCAGCCCCTCTGTTTCTCGCCCTCTGTTTCAGCCCCTCTGTTTCAGCCCCTCTGTTTCTCGCCCTCTGTTTCTCGCCCTCTGTTTCAGCCCCTCTGTTTCTCGCCCTCTGTTTCAGCCACTCCGTTTCAGCCCCTCTGATTCAGTCCCTCTGATTCAGCCCCTCTGTTTCTGGCCCTCTGTTTCAGCCCCTCTGTTTCAGCCCTTCTGTTTCAGACCCTCTGTTTCTGCCCCTCTGTTTCTCGCCCTCTGTTTCATCCCCTCTGTTTCTCGCCCTCTGTATCAGCCCCTCTGTTTCTCGCCCTCTGTTTCAGCCCCTCTGTTTCCGCCCCTCTGTTTCTCGCCCTCTGTTTCTCACCCTCTGCTTCTCGCCCTCTGTTTCAGCCCCTCTGTTTCTCACCCTGTGTTTTAGCCCCTCTGATTCAGCCCCTCTGTTTCTCGCCCTCTGTTTCAGCCCCTCTGTTTCTCGACCTCTGTTTCAGCCCCTCTGTTTCTCGCCCTCTGTTTCAGCCCCTCTGTTTCAGCCCCTCTGTTTCTCGCCCTCTGTTTCTCGCCCTCTGTTTCAGCCCCTCTGTTTCTCGCCCTCTGTTTCAGCCACTCCGTTTCAGCCCCTCTGATTCAGTCCCTCTGATTCAGCCCCTCTGTTTCTGGCCCTCTGTTTCAGCCCCTCTGTTTCAGCCCTTCTGTTTCAGCCCCTCTTTTTCTGCCCCTCTGTTTCTAGCCCTCTGTTTCATCCCCTCTGTTTCTCGCCCTCTGTATCAGCCCCTCTGTTTCTCGCCCTCTGTTTCAGCCCCTCTGTTTCAGCCCCTCTGTTTCAGCCCCTCTATTTCTCGCCCTCTGTTTCACTCCCTCTGTTTCAGCCCCTCTGTTTCAGCCCCTCTGTTTCTCGCCCTCTGTTTCAGCCCCTCTGTTTCTCGCCCTCTGTTTCAGCCCCACTGATTTAGCCCCTCTATTTCAGCCCCTCTATTTCAGCCCCTCTGTTTCTGGCCCTCAGTTTCAGCCCCTCTGTTTCGCGCTCTCTTTTTCAGCCGCTCTGTTTCCGCCCCTCTGTTTCTCGCCCTTTGTTTCTGCCCCTCTGTTTCTCGCCTCTGTATCAGCCCCTCTGTTTCTCGCCCTCTGTTTCAGCCCCGCTGATTCAGCCCCCCTGTTTCAGCCCCTCTGAATCAGCCCCGCTGATTCAGCCCCTCTGTTTCAGCCCCTCTGTTTCAGACCCTCTCTTTCTCGCGCACTGTTTCAGCCCCTCTGTTTCTCACCCTCTGTTTCAGCCCCGCTGTTTCAGCCCCTCTGTTTCTCGCCCTCTGTTTCAGCCCCTCTGTTTCTTGCCCTCTGTTTCAGCCCCTCTGATTCAGCCCCTCTGTTTCTCGCCCTCTGTTTCAGCCCCTCTGTTTCTCGGCCTCTGTTTCAGCCCCTCTGTTTCTCGCTCTCTGTTTCAGCCCCTCTGTTTCAGCCCCTCTGTTTCAGCCCCTCTGTTTCAGCCCTTCTGTTTCAGCCCCTCTGTTTCTCGCCCACTGTTTCAGCCCCTCTGTTTCTCTCCCTCTGTTTCAGCCCCTCTGTTTCTCGCCCTCTGTTTCAGCCCCTCTGTTTCTCGCCCTCTGTTTCAGCCCCTCTGTTTCAGCCCTTCTGTTTCAGTCCCTCTGTTTCTCGCCCTCTGTTTCTCGACCTCTGTTTCAGCACCTCTGTATCTCGCCCTCTGTTTCAGCCCCTCTGTTTCTCGCCGTCTGTTTCAGCCCCTCTGTTTCTCGCCCTCTGTTTCAGCCCCTCTGGTTTTCGCCCTCTGTTTCAGCAACTCTGTTTCTCGCCCTCTGTATCAGCCCCTCTGTTTCAGCCCCTCTGTTTCAGCCCCTCTGTTTCTCGCCCTCTGTTTCTTGCCCTCTGTTTCAGCCCCTCTGTTTCTCGCCCTCTGTTTCAGCCACTACGTTTTAGCCCCTCTGATTCAGCCCCTCTGATTCAGCCCCTCTGTTTCTCGCCCTCTGTTTCAGCCCCTCTGTTTCAGCCCTTCTGTTTTAGCCCCTCTGTTTCAGCCCCTCTGTTTCTCGCCCTCTGTTTCAGCCCCTCTGTTTCAGTCCCTCTGTTTCAGCCCCTCTGTTTCAGCCCCTCTGTTTCTCTCCCTCTGTTTCAGCCCCTCTTTTTCTCGCCCTCTGTTTCAGCCCCTCTGTTCCTCGCCCTCTGTTTCAGACCCTCTGTTTCGCTCTCTCTGTTTCTGCCCCACTGTTCCAGCCCCTCTGTTTCTCGCCCTTTGTTTCTGCCCCTCTGTTTCTCGCCCTCTGTATCAGCCCCTCTGTTTCTGGCCCTCTGTTTCAGCTCCGCTGATTCAGCCCCTCTGTTTCAGCCCCTCTGAATCAGCCCCTCTGATTCAACCCCTCTGTTTCAGCCCCTCTGTTTCAGCCCCTCTGTTTCAGCCCCTCTCTTTATCGCCCTCTGTTTCAGCCCCTCTGTTTCTCACCCTCTGTTTCAGCACCTCTGTTTCAGCCCCTCTGTTTCTGGCCCTCTGTTTCAGCCCCGCTGATTCAGCCCCTCTGTTTCAGCCCCTCTGAATCAGCCACTCTGATTCAGCCCCTCTGTTTCAGCCCCTCTGTTTCAGCCCCTCTGTTTCAGCCCCTCTCTTTATCGCCCTCTGTTTCAGCCCCTCTGTTTCTCACCCTCTGTTTCAGCCCCTCTGTTTCAGCCCCTCTGTTTCTCGCACTCTCTTTCAGCCCCTCTGTTTCTCGCCCTCTGTTTCAGGCCCTCTGATTCAGCCCCTCTATTTCTCGCCCTCTGTTTCTGCCACTACGTTTTAGCCCCTCTGATTCAGCTCCTCTGATTCAGCCCCTCTGTTTCTCGCCCTCTGTTTCAGCCCCTCTGTTTCCGCCCCTCTGTTTCAGCCCCTCTGTTTCAGCCCCTCTGTTTCTCGCCCCTCTGTTTCAGCCCCTCTGTTTCTCGCCCTCTGTTTCAGCCCCTCTGTTTCTTGCCCTCTTTTTCAGCCCCTCTGTTTCAGCCCCTCTGTTTCAGCCCCTCTGTTTCTCGCCCTCTGTTTCAGCCCCTCTGTTTCTCGCCCTCTTTGTCAGCCCGTCATTTTCAGCCCCTCTGTTTCTCGCCACTCTGTTTCAGCCCCTCTGTTTCAGCCCTTCTGTTTCAGTCCCTCTGTTTCTCGCCCTCTGTTTCTCGACCTCTGTTTCAGCCCCTCTGTATCTCGCCCTCTGTTTCAGCCCCTCTGTTTCAGCCCCTCTGTTTCTCGCCCTCTGTTTCAGCCCCTCTGTTTCCGCCCCTCTGTTTCAGCCCCTCTGTTTCAGCCCCTCTGTTTCTCGCCCCTCTGTTTCAGCCCCTCTGTTTCTCGCCCTCTGTTTCAGCCCCTCTGTTTCTTGCCCTCTTTTTCAGCCCCTCTGTTTCAGCCCCTCTGTTTCAGCCCCTCTGTTTCTCGCCCTCTGTTTCAGCCCCTCTGTTTCTCGCCCTCTTTGTCAGCCCGTCATTTTCAGCCCCTCTATTTCTCGCCCTCTGTTTCTGCCACTACGTTTTAGCCCCTCTGATTCAGCTCCTCTGATTCAGCCCCTCTGTTTCTCGCCCTCTGTTTCAGCCCCTCTGTTTCCGCCCCTCTGTTTCAGCTCCTCTGTTTCAGCCCCTCTGTTTCAGTATCTCTGTTTCTCGACCTCTGTTTCTCGCCCTCTGTTTCAGCCCCTCTGTTTCTCGCCCTCTGTTTCAGCCCCTCTGTTTCAGCCCCTCTGTTTCTCGTCGTCTGTTCAGCCCCTCTGTTTCTCGCCCTCTGTTTCAGCCCCTCTGTTTCTCGCCCTCTCTTTCAGCCCCTCTGTTTCAGCCCCTCTGTTTCAGCCCTTCTGTGTCAGCCCCTCTGTTTCTCGCCCTCTGTTTCATCCCCTCTGTTTCTCTCCCTCTGTTTCAGTCCCTCAGTTTCTCGCCCTCTGTTTCTCGCCCTCTGTTTCAGCCCCTCTGTTTCTCGCCCACTGTTTGAGCCCCTCTGTTTCTCGCCCTCTGTTTCAGCCCCTCTTTTTCTCGCCCTCTTTGTCAGCCCGTCATTTTCAGCCCCTCTGTTTCTGCCCCTCTGTTTCTCGCCCTCTGTTTCAGCCCCTCTGATTCAGCCCCTCTGTTTCAGCCCCTCTGTTTCAGCCCCTCTGTTTCAGCCCCTCTCCTTCTCGCCCTCTGTTTCTTGCCCTCTGTTTCAGCCCCTCTGTTTCTCACCCTCTGTTTCAGCCACTACGTTTTAGCCCCTCTGATTCAGCCCCTCTGATTCAGCCCCTCTGTTTATCGCCCTCTGTTTCAGCCCCTCTGTTTTTCGCCCTCTGTTTCAGCAACTCTGTTTCTCGCCCTCTGTATCAGCCTCTCTGTTTCAGCCCATCTGTTTCAGCCCCTCTGTTTCTCGCCCTCTGTTTCTTGCCCTCTGTTTCAGCCCCTCTATTTCTCGCCCTCTGTTTCTGCCACTACGTTTTAGCCCCTCTGATTCAGCTCCTCTGATTCAGCCCCTCTGTTTCTCGCACTCTGTTTCAGCCCCTCTGTTTCAGCCCTTCGGTTTTAGCCCCTCTGGTTCAGCCCCTCTGTTTCTCGCCCTCTGTTTCAGCCCCTCTGTTTCAGTCCCTCTGTTTCAGCCCCTCTGTTTCAGCCCCTCTGTTTCTCTCCCTCTTTTTCAGCCCCTCTTTTTCTCGCCCTCTGTTTCAGCGCCTCTGTTTCTCGCCCTCTTTTTCAGCCCCTCTGTTTCAGCCCCTCTGTTTCTCGCGGTCTGTTTCAGCCCCTCTGTTTCTCACCCTCTGTTTCAGCCCCTCTGTTTCGCGCTCTCTGTTTCTGCCCCTCTGTTCCAGCCCCTCTGTTTCTCGCCCTTTGTTTCTGCCGCTCTGTTTCGCGCCCTCTGTATCAGCCCCTCTGTTTCTGGCCCTCTGTTTCAGACCCGCTGATTCAGCCCCTCTGTTTTAGCCCCTCTGTTTCAGCCCCTCTATTTCTCGCTCTCTGTTTCTGCCACTACGTTTTAGCCCCTCTGATTCAGCTCCTCTGATTCAGCCCCTCTGTTTCTCGCCCTCTGTTTTAGCCCCTCTGTTTCCGCCCCTCTGTTTCAGCCCCTCTGTTTCAGCCCCTCTGCTTCTCGCCCTGTGTTTCAGCCCCTCTGTTTCTTGCCCTCTTTGTCAGCCCGTCATTTTCAGCCCCTCTGTTTCTGCCCCTCTGTTTCTCGCCCTCTGTTTCAGCCCCTCTGATTCAGCCCCTCTGTTTCAGCCCCTCTGTTTCAGCCCCTCTGTTTCAGCCCCTCTGTTTCTCGCCCTCTGTTTCTCACCCTCTGTTTCTCGCCCCCTGTTTCTGCCCCTCTGTTTTTCGCCCTCTGTTTCAGCCCCTCTGTTTCTCGCCCTCTGTTTCAGCCCCTCTGGTTTTCGCCGTCTGTTTCAGCAACTCTGTTTCTCGCCCTCTGTATCAGCCCCTCTGTTTCAGCCCCTCTGTTTCAACCCGTCTGTTTGAGCCCCTCTGTTTCTCGCCCTCTGCTTCTTGCCCTCTGTTTCAGCCCCACTGTTTCTTGCCCTCTGTTTCAGCCACTACGTTTTAGCCCCTCTGATTCAGCCCCTCTGATTCAGCATCTCTGTTTCTCGCCCTCTGTTTCAGCCCCTCTGTTTCAGCCCTTCTGTTTTAGCCCCTCTGTTTCAGCCCCTCTGTTTCTCGCCCTCTGTTTCAGCCCCTCTGTTTCTCTCCCTCTGTTTCAGCCACTCTTTTTCTCGCACTCTGTTTCAGCCCCTCTGTTTCTCGCCCTCTGTTTCAGCCCTTCTGTTTCAGCCCCTCTGTTTCAGCCCCTCTGTTTCTTGCCCTCTGTTTCAGCCCCTCTGTTTCTCGACCTCTGTTTCAGTCCCTCTGTTTCTCGCCATCTGTTTCAGCCCCTCTGTTTCGCGCTCTCTGTTTCAGCCCCTCTGTTTCAGCTCCTCTGTTTCTCGCCCTCTGTTTCAGCCCCTCTGTTTCTCGCCCTCTGTTTCAGCCCCTCTGATTAAGCCCCTCTGTTTCAGCCCCTCTGAATCAGCCCCTCTGATTCAGCCCCTCTGTTTCAGCCCCTCTGTTTCAGCGCCTCTGTTTCTCGCCCTCTGTTTCAGCCCCTCTGTTTCTCACCCTCTGTTTCAGCCCCTCTGTTTCAGCCCCTCTGTTTCTCGCTCTCTGTTTCAGCCCCTCTGTTTCTCGCCCTCTGTTTCAGACCCTCTGTTTCATGCCCCTCTGTTTCTCGCCCTCTGTTTCTGCCACTCAGTTTCTCGCCCTCTGTTTCAGCCCCTCTGTTTCTCGCCTTCTGTTTCAGCCCCTCTGATTCAGCCCCTCTGTTTCAGCCCTTCTGATTCAGCCCCTCTGATTCAGCCCCTCTGTTTCTCGCCCTCTGTTTCAGCCCCTCTGTTTCAGCCCTTCTGTTTCAGCCCCTCTGTTTCAGCCCCTCTGTTTCTTGCCCTCTGTTTCAGCCCCTCTGTTTCAGCCCCTCTGTTTCTTGCCCTCTGTTTCAGCCCCTCTGTTTCTCGCCCTCTGTTTCAGACCCTCTGTTTCGCGCTCTCTGTTTCTGCCCCTCTGTTTCAGCCCCTCTATTTCTCGCCGTTTGTTTCTGCCCCTCTGTTTCTCGCCCTCTGTATCAGCCCCTCTGTTTCTGGCCCTCTGTTTCAGCCCCGCTGATTCAGCCCCTCTGTTTCAGCCCCTCTGAATCAGCCCCTCTGATTCTGCGCCTCTGTTTCAGCCCCTCTGTTTCAGCCCCTCTGTTTCAGCCCCTCTCTTTATCGCCCTCTGTTTCAGCCCCTCTGTTTCAGCCCCACTGTTTCAGCCCCTCTGTTTCTCGCCCTCTGTTTCAGCCCCTCTGTTTCTCGCCCTCTGTTTCAGGCCCTCTGATTCAGCCCCTCTGTTTCTCGCCCTCTGTTTCAGCCCCTCTGTTTCTCGCCCTCTGTTTCAGCCCCTCTGTTTCTCGCCCTCTCTTTCAGCCCCTCTGTTTCAGCCCCTCTTTTTCAGCCCCTCTGTTTCAGCGCCTCTGTTTCTCGCCCTCTGTTTCAGCGCCTCTGTTTCAGCCCCTCCGTTTCTCGTCGTCTGTTCAGCCCCTCTGTTTCTCGCCCTCTGATTCAGCCCCTCTGTTTCTCACCCTCTGTTTCAGCCCTTCTGTTTCTCGCCCACTGTTTCAGCACCTCTGTTTCAGGCCCTCTGTTTCAGCCCCTCTGTTTCTCGCCCTCTGTTTCAGCCCCTCTGTTTCTCGCCCTCTGTTTCAGCACCTCTGTTTCAGCCCCTCTGTTTCAGCCCATCTGTTTCAGCCCCTCTGTTTCTCGCCCTCTGTTTCAGCCCCTCTGTTTCTCGCCCTCTTTGTCAGCCCGTCATTTTCAGCCCCTCTGTTTCTGCCTCTCTGTTTCTCGCCCTCTGTTTCAGCCCCTCTGTTTCAGCCCCTCTGTTTCAGCCGCTCTGTTTCAGCCCCTCTGTTTCTCGCCCTCTGTTTCTGTCCCTCTGTTTCTCGCCCTCTGTTTCAGCCCCTCTGTTTCTCGCCCTCTGTATCAGCCCCTCTGTTTCAGCCCCTGTTTCAGCCCCTCTGTTTCTCGCCCTCTGTTTCTCACCCTCTGTTTCTCGCCCCCTGTTTCTCGCCCTCTGTTTCAGCCCCTCTGATTTAGCCCCTCTGTTGCAGCCCCTCTATTTCAGCCCCTCTGTTTCTCGCCCTCTGTTTCAGCCCCTCTGTTTCGCGCTTTCTGTATCAGCCCCTCTGTTTCAGCCCCTCTGTTTCTCGCCCTTTGGTTCTGCCCCTCTGTTTCTCGCCCTCTGTATCAGCCCGTCTGTTTCTCGCCCTCTGTTTCTGCCCTGCTGATTCAGCCCCTCTGTTTCAGCCCCTCTGAATCAGCCCCTCTGATTCAGCCCCTCTGTTTCAGCCAATCAGTTTCAGCCCCTCGGTTTCAGCCCCTCTCTTTCTCGCCCTCTGTTTCAGCCCCTCTGTTTCTCACCCTCTGTTTCAGCCCCTCTGTTTCAGCCCCTCTGTTTCTCGCCCTCTGTTTCAGCCCCTTTGTTTCTCGCCCTCTGTTTCAGCCCCTCTGATTCAGCCCCTCTGTTTCTCGCCCTCTGTTTCAGCCCCTCTGTTTCTCGCCCTCTGTTTCAGCCCCTCTGTTTCAGCCCACCTGTTTCAGCCCCTCTGTTTCAGCCCTTCTGTGTCAGCCCCACTGTTTCTCGCCCTCTGTTTCAGCCCCTCTGTTTCTCTCCCTCTGTTTCAGCCCCTCTGTTTCAGCCCCTCTGTTTCAGCCCCTCTGTTTCAGTCCCTCTGCTTCTCGCCCTCTGTTTCTCGCCCTCTGTTTCAGCCCCTCTGTGTCTCGCCCTCTGTTTCAGCCCCTCTGTTTCAGCCCCTCTGTTTCTCGCCGTCTGTTTCAGACCCTCTGTTTCTCACCCTCTGTTTCAGCCCCTCTGTTTCGCGCTCTCTGTTTCAGCCCCTCTGTTTCAGCCCCTCTGTTTCTCGCCCTTTGGTTCTGCCCCTCTGTTTCTCGCCCTCTGTATCAGCCCGTCTGTTTCTCGCCCTCTGTTTCAGCCCCGCTGATTCAGCCCCTCTGTTTCAGCCCCTCTGAATCAGCCCCTCTGATTCAGCCCCTCTGTTTCAGCCCCTCTGTTTCTCTCCCTCTGTTTCAGCCCCTCTTTTTCTCGCCCTCTGTTTCAGCGCCTCTGTTTCTCGCCCTCTGTTTCAGCCCCTCTGTTTCAGCCCCTCTGTTTCTCGCCGTCTGTTTCAGCCCCTCTGTTTCTCACCCTCTGTTTCAGCCCCTCTGTTTCGCGCTCTCTGTTTCTGCCCCTCTGTTCCAGCCCCTCTGTTTCTCGCCCTTTGTTTCTGCCGCTCTGTTTCGCGCCCTCTGTATCAGCCCCTCTGTTTCTGGCACTCTGTTTCAGACCCGCTGATTCAGCCCCTCTGTTTTAGCCCCTCTGAATCAGCCCCTCTGATTCAGCCCCTCAGTTTCAGCCCCTCTGTTTCAGCCCCTCTGTTTCAGCCCCTCTCTTTATCGCCCTCTGTTTCAGCCCCTCTGTTTCTCACCCTCTGTTTCAGCCCCTCTGTTTCATCCCCTCTGTTTCTCGCCCTCTGTTTCAGCCCCTCTGTTTCTCGCCCTCTGTTTCAGGCCCTCTCATTCAGCCCCTCTGTTTCTCGCCCTCTGTTTCAGCCCCTCTTTTTCTCGCCCTCTGTTTCAGCCCCTCTGTTTCTCGCCCTCTCTTTCAGCCCCTCTGTTTCAGCCCCTCTGTTTCAGCTCTTCTGTGTCAGCCCCTCTGTTTCTCGCCCTCTGCTTCAGCCCCTCTGTTTCTCGCGCTCTGTTTCAGCTCCTCTGTTTCAGCCCCTCTGTTTCAGCCCCTCTGTTTCTCGCCCTCTGTTTCAGCCCCTCTGTTTCTCGTCCTCTGTTTCATCCCCTCTGATTCAGCCCCTCTGTTTCTCGCCCGCTGGTTCAGCCCCTCTGTTTCTCGCCCTCTGTTTCAGCCCCTCTGTTTCAGCCCATCTGTTTCAGCCCCTCTGTTTCAGCCCTTCTGTGTCAGCCCCTCTGTTTCTCGACCTCTGTTTCAGCCCCTCTGTTTCTCTCCCTCTGTTTCAGCCCCTCTGTTTCTCGCCCTCTGTTTCAGCCCCTCTGTTTCAGCCCCTCTGTTTCAGCCCCTCTGCTTCTCGCCCTCGGTTTCTCGCCCTCTGTTTCAGCCCCTCTGTTTCAGCCCCTCTGTTTCTTGCCCTCTGTTTCAGCCCCTCTGTTTCTCGCCCTCTGTTTCAGGCCCTCTGATTCAGCCCCTCTGTTTCTCGCCCTCTGTTTCAGCCCCTCTGTTTCTCGCCCTCTGTTTCAGCCCCTCTGTTTCTCGCCCTCTCTTTCAGACCCTCTGTTTCAGCCCCTCTGTTTCAGCCCCTCTGTTTCAGCCCTTCTGTGTCAGCCCCTCTGTTTCTCGCCCTCTGTTTCAGCCCCTCTGTTTCTCTCCCTCTGTTTCAGCCACTCTGTTTCTCGCCCTCTGTTTCTCGCCCTCTGTTTCAGCCCCTCTGTTTCTCGCCCTCTGTTTCAGCCCCTCTGTTTCAGCCCCTCTGTTTCTCGCCCTCTGTTTCAGCCCCTCTGTTTCTCGACCTCTGTTGCAGCCCCTCTGTTTCTCGCCCTCTGTTTCAGCCACTCTTTATCTCGCCCTCTGTTTCAGCCCCTCTGTTTCAGCCCCTCTGTTTCAGCCCCTCTGTTTCTCGCCCTCTGATTCAGACCCTCTGTTTCTGCCCCTCTGTTTCTCGCCCTCTGTTTCAGCCCCTCTGTTTCTCGCCCTCTCTTTCAGCCACTCTGTTTCAGCCCCTCTGTTTCAGCCCCTCTGTTTCAGCCCTTCTGTGTCAGCCCCTCTGTTTCTCGCCCTCTGTTGCAGCCCCTCTGTTTCTCTCCCTCTGTTTCAGCCCCTCTGTTTCTCGCCCTCTGTTTCTCGCCCTCTGTTTCAGCCCCTCTGTTTCTCGCCCTCTGTTTCAGCCCCTCTGTTTCAGCCCCTCTGTTTCAGCCCCTCTGTTTCTCCCCCTCTGTTTCAGCCCCTCTGTTTCTCGACCTCTGTTTCAGCCCCTCTGTTTCTCGCCCTCTGTTTCAGCCCCTCTGTATCTCGCCCTCTGTTTCAGCCCCTCTGTTTCAGCCCCTCTGTTTCAGCCCCTCTGTTTCAGACCCTCTGTTTCTCGCCCTCTGTTTCAGCCCCTCTGTTTCTCGCCCTCTGTTTCAGCCCCTCTGTTTCAGCCCCTCTGTTTCAGCCCCTCTGTTTCTCGCCCTCTGTTTCAGCCCCTCTGTTTCTCGCCCTCTTTGTCAGCCCGTCATTTTCAGCCCCTCTGTTTCTGCCCCTCTGTTTCTCGCCCTCTGTTTCAGGCCCTCTGATTCAGCCCCTCTGTTTCAGCCCCTCTGTTTCAGCGCCTCTGTTTCAGCACCTCTGTTTCTCGTCCTCTGTTTCTCACCCTCTGTTTCTCGACCTCTGTTTCTTCCCCTCTGTTTCTCGCCCTCTGTTTCAGCCCCTCTGTTTCTCGCCCTCTGTATCAGCCCCTCTGTTTCAGCCCCTCTGTTTCAGCCCCTCTGTTTCAGGCCCTCTGTTTCTCGCCCACTGTATCAGCCCCTCTGTTTCTCGCCCTCTGTTTCAGCCCCTCTGTTTCAGCCCCTCTCATTCAGCCCCTCTGTTTCTCGCCCTCTGTTTCAGCCCCTCTATTTCAGCCCTTCTCTTTCAGCCCCTCTGTTTCAGCCCCTCTGTTTCTCGCCCTCTGTTTCAGCCCCTCTGATTTAGCCCCTCTGTTTCAGCCCCTCTGTTTCAGCCCCTCTGTTTCTCGCCCTCTGTTTCAGCCCCTCTGTTTCGCGCTCTCTGTTTGAGCCCCTCTGTTTCAGCCACTCTGTTTCTCACCCTTTGGTTCTTCCCCTCTGTTTCTCGCCCTCTGTATAAGCCCGTCTGTTTCTCGCCCTCTGTTTCAGCCCCTCTGTTTCAGCCCCTCTGTTTCAGCCCCTCTGAATCAGCCCCTCTGATTCAGCCCCTCTGTTTCAGCCAATCAGTTTCAGCCCCTCAGTTTCAGCCCCTCTCTTTCTCGCCCTCTGTTTCAGCCCCTCTGTTTCTCACCCTCTGTTTCAGCCCCTCTGTTTCAGCCCCTCTGTTTCTCGCCCTCTGTTTCAGCCCCTCTGTTTCTCGTCCTCTGTTTCAGCCCCTCTGATTCAGCCCCTCTGTTTCTCGCCCTCTGGTTCAGCCCCTCTGTTTCTCGCCCTCTGTTTCAGCCCCTCTGTTTCAGCCCATCTGTTTCAGCCCCTCTGTTTCAGCCCTTCTGTGTCAGCCCCTCTGTTTCTCGCCCTCTGTTTCAGCCCCTCTGTTTCTCTCCCTCTGTTTCAGCCCCTCTGTTTCTCGCCCTCTGTTTCAGCCCCTCTGTTTCAGCCCCTCTGTTTCAGCCCCTCTGCTTCTCGCCCTCGGTTTCTCGCCCTCTGTTTCAGCCCCTCTGTTTCTCGCCCTCTGTTTCAGCCCCTCTGTTTCAGCCCCTCTGTTTCTCGCCGTCTGTTTCAGCCCCTCTGTTTCTCGCCCTCTGTTTCAGCCCCTCTGTTTCGCGCTCTCTGTTTCAGCCCCTCTGTTTCAGCCCCACTGTTTCTCGCCCTTTGGTTCTGCCCCTCTGTTTCTCGCCCTCTGTATCAGCCCGTCTGTTTCTCGCCCTCTGTTTCAGCCCCGCTGATTCAGCCCCTCTGTTTCAGCCCCTCTGAATCAGCCCCTCTGATTCAGCCCCTCTGTTTCAGCAGATCAGTTTCAGCCCCTCTGTGTCAGCCCCTCTCTTTCTCGCCCTCTGTTTCAGCCCCTCTGTTTCTCGCCCTCTGTTTCAGCCACTCCGTTTCAGCCCCTCTGATTCAGTCCCTCTGATTCAGCCCCTCTGTTTCTGGCCCTCTGTTTCAGCCCCTCTGTTTCAGCCCTTCTGTTTCAGCCCCTCTGTTTCAGCCCCTCTGTTTCTCGCCCTCTGTTTTTTCCCCTCTGTTTCTCGCCCTCTGTATCAGCCCCTCTGTTTCTCGCCCTCTGTTTCAGCCGCTCTGTTTCAGCCCCTCTGTTTCAGCCCCTCTATTTCTCGCCTCTGTTTCAGCCCCTCTGTTTCTCGCCCTCTGTTTAAGCCCCTCTGTTTCTCGCCCTCTGTTTCAGCCCCACTGATTTAGCCCCTCTGTTTCAGCCCTCTGTTTCAGACCCTCTGTTTCTCGCACTCTGTTTCAGCCTCTGTGTTTCGCGCTCTCTTTTTCAGCCCCTCTGTTTCAGCCCCTCTGTTTCTCGCCGTTTGTTTCTGCCCCTCTGTTTCTCGCCCTCTGTATCAGCCCCTCTGTTTCTCGACCTCCGTTTCAGCCCCGCTGATTCAGCCCCTCTGTTTCAGCCCCTCTGAATCAGCCCCTCTGATTCAGCCACTCTGTGTCAGCCCCTCTGTTTCAGACCCTCTCTTTCTCGCGCTCTGTTTCAGCCCCTCTGTTTTTCAACCTCTGTTTCAGCCCCTCTGAATCAGCCCCTCTGATTCAGCCCCTCTGTTTCAGCCCCTCTGTTTCAGCCCCTCTGTTTCTCGCCCTCTGTTTCAGCCCCTCTGTTTCTCGCCCTCGGTTTCAGGCCCTCTGATTCAGCCCCTCTGTTTCTCGCCCTCTGTTTCAGCCCCTCTGTTTCTCGCCCTCTGTTTCAGCCCCTCTGTTTCTCGCCCTCTCTTTCAGCCCCTCTGTTTCAGCCCCTCTGTTTCAGCCCCTCTGTTTCAGCCCTTCTGTGTCAGCCCCTCTGTTTCTCGCCCTCTGTTTCAGCCCCTCTGTTTCTCACCCTCTGTTTCAGCCCCTCTGTTTCTCGCCCTGTTTCTCGCCCTCTGTTTCAGCCCCTCTGTTTCTCGCCCTCTGTTTCAGCCCCTCTGTTTCAGCCCCTCTGTTTCTCGCCCTCTGTTTCAGCCCCTCTGTTTCTCGACCTCTGTTTCAGCCCCTCTGTTTCTCGCCCTCTGTTTCAGCCCCTCTGTTTCTCGCCCTCTGTTTCAGCCCCTCTGTTTCAGCCCCTCTGTTTCAGCCCCTCTGTTTCAGACCCTCTGTTTCTCGCCCTCTGTTTCAGCCCCTCTGTTTCAGCCCTTCTGTGTCAGCCCCTCTGTTTCTCGCCCTCTGTTTCAGCCCCTCTGTTTCTCTCCCTCTGTTTCAGCCCCTCTGTTTCTCGCCCTCTGTTTCTCGCCCTCTGTTTCAGCCCCTCTGTTTCTCGCCCTCTGTTTCAGCCCCTCTGTTTCAGCCCCTCTGTTTCAGCCCCTCTGTTTCTCGCCCTCTGTTTCAGCCCCTCTGTTTCTCGACCTCTGTTTCAGCCCCTCTGTTTCTCGCCCTCTGTTTCAGCCCCTCTGTATCTCGCCCTCTGTTTCAGCCCCTCTGTTTCAGCCCCTCTGTTTCAGCCCCTCTGTTTCAGACCCTCTGTTTCTCGCCCTCTGTTTCAGCCCCTCTGTTTCTCGCCCTCTGTTTCAGCCCCTCTGTTTCAGCCCCTCTGTTTCAGCCCCTCTGTTTCTCGCCCTCTGTTTCAGCCCCTCTGTTTCTCGCCCTCCTTGTCAGCCCGTCATTTTCAGCCCCTCTGTTTCTGCCCCTCTGTTTCTCGCCCTCTGTTTCAGGCCCTCTGATTCAGCCCCTCTGTTTCAGCACCTCTGCTTCTCGCCCTCTGTTTCTCACCCTCTGTTTCTCGCCCTCTGTTTCTTCCCCTCTGTTTCTCGCCCTCTGTTTCAGCCCCTCTGTTTCTCGCCCTCTGTATCAGCCCCTCTGTTTCAGCCCCTCTGTTTCAGCCCCTCTGTTTCAGGCCCTCTGTTTCTCGCCCACTGTATCAGCCCCTCTGTTTCTCGCCCTCTGTTTCAGCCCCTCTGTTTCAGCCCCTCTCATTCAGCCCCTCTGTTTCTCGCCCTCTGTTTCAGCCCCTCTATTTCAGCCCTTCTCTTTCAGCCCCTCTGTTTCAGCCCCTCTGTTTCTCGCCCTCTGTTTCAGCCCCTCTGATTTAGCCCCTCTGTTTCAGCCCCTCTGTTTCAGCCCCTCTGTTTCTCGCCCTCTGTTTCAGCCCCTCTGTTTCGCGCTCTCTGTTTGAGCCCCTCTGTTTCAGCCCCTCTATTTCTCACCCTTTGGTTCTTCCCCTCTGTTTCTCGCCCTCTGTATAAGCCCGTCTGTTTCTCGCCCTCTGTTTCAGCCCCTCTGTTTCAGCCCCTCTGTTTCAGCCCCTCTGAATCAGCCCCTCTGATTCAGCCCCTCTGTTTCAGCCAATCAGTTTCAGCCCCTCAGTTTCAGCCCCTCTCTTTCTCGCCCTCTGTTTCAGCCCCTCCGTTTCTCACCCTCTGTTTCAGCCCCTCTGTTTCAGCCCCTCTGTTTCTCGCCCTCTGTTTCAGCCCCTCTGTTTCTCGTCCTCTGTTTCAGCCCCTCTGATTCAGCCCCTCTGTTTCTCGCCCTCTGGTTCAGGCCCTCTGTTTCTCGCCCTCTGTTTCAGCCCCTCTGTTTCAGCCCATCTGTTTCAGCCCCTCTGTTTCAGCCCTTCTGTGTCAGCCCCTCTGTTTCTCGCCCTCTGTTTCAGCCCCTCTGTTTCTCTCCCTCTGTTTCAGCCCCTCTGTTTCTCGCCCTCTGTTTCAGCCCCTCTGTTTCAGCCCCTCTGTTTCAGCCCCTCTGCTTCTCGCCCTCGGTTTCTCGCCCTCTGTTTCAGCCCCTCTGTTTCTCGCCCTCTGTTTCAGCCCCTCTGTTTCAGCCCCTCTGTTTCTCGCCGTCTGTTTCAGCCCCTCTGTTTCTCGCCCTCTGTTTCAGCCCCTCTGTTTCGCGCTCTCTGTTTCAGCCCCTCTGTTTCAGCCCCACTGTTTCTCGCCCTTTGGTTCTGCCCCTCTGTTTCTCGCCCTCTGTATCAGCCCGTCTGTTTCTCGCCCTCTGTTTCAGCCCCGCTGATTCAGCCCCTCTGTTTCAGCCCCTCTGAATCAGCCCCTCTGATTCAGCCCCTCTGTTTCAGCAGATCGGTTTCAGCCCCTCTGTGTCAGCCCCTCTCTTACTCGCCCTCTGTTTCAGCCCCTCTGTTTCTCGCCCTCTGTTTCAGCCACTCCGTTTCAGCCCCTCTTATTCAGTCCCTCTGATTCAGCCCCTCTGTTTCTGGCCCTCTGTTTCAGCCCCTCTGTTTCAGCCCTTCTGTTTCAGCCCCTCTGTTTCAGCCCCTCTGTTTCTCGCCCTCTGTTTTTTCCCCTCTGTTTCTCGCCCTCTGTATCAGCCCCTCTGTTTCTCGCCCTCTGTTTCAGCCGCTCTGTTTCAGCCCCTCTGTTTCAGCCCCTCTATTTCTCGCCTCTGTTTCAGCCCCTCTGTTTCTCGCCCTCTGTTTCAGCCCCTCTGTTTCTCGCCCTCTGTTTCAGCCCCACTGATTTAGCCCCTCTGTTTCAGCCCTCTGTTTCAGACCCTCTGTTTCTCGCACTCTGTTTCAGCCTCTGTGTTTCGCGCTCTCTTTTTCAGCCCCTCTGTTTCAGCCCCTCTGTTTCTCGCCGTTTGTTTCTGCCCCTCTGTTTCTCGCCCTCTGTATCAGCCCCTCTGTTTCTCGACCTCCGTTTCAGCCCCGCTGATTCAGCCCCTCTGTTTCAGCCCCTCTGAATCAACCCCTCTGATTCAGCCACTCTGTGTCAGCCCCTCTGTTTCAGACCCTCTCTTTCTCGCGCTCTGTTTCAGCCCCTCTGTTTTTCAACCTCTGTTTCAGCCCCTCTGAATCAGCCCCTCTGATTCAGCCCCTCTGTTTCAGCCCCTCTGTTTCAGCCCCTCTGTTTCTCGCCCTCTGTTTCAGCCCCTCTGTTTCTCGCCCTCTGTTTCAGGGCCTCTGATTCAGCCCCTCTGTTTCTCGCCCTCTGTTTCAGCCCCTCTGTTTCTCGCCCTCTGTTTCAGCCCCTCTGTTTCTCGCCCTCCCTTTCAGCCCCTCTGTTTCAGCCCCTCTGTTTCAGCCCCTCTGTTTCAGCCCTTCTGTGTCAGCCCCTCTGTTTCTCGCCCTCTGTTTCAGCCCCTCTGTTTCTCTCCCTCTGTTTCAGCCCCTCTGTTTCTCGCCCTGTTTCTCGCCCTCTGTTTCAGCCCCTCTGTTTCTCGCCCTCTGTTTCAGCCCCTCTGTTTCTCGACCTCTGTTTCAGCCCCTCTGTTTCTCGCCCTCTGTTTCAGCCCCTCTGTTTCAGCCCCTCTGTTTCAGCCCCTCTGTTTCAGACCCTCTGTTTCTCGCCCTCTGTTTCAGCCCCTCTGTTTCTCGCCCTCTGTTTCAGCCCCTCTGTTTCAGCCCCTCTGTTTCAGCCCCTCTGTTTCTCGCCCTCTGTTTCAGCCGCCTCTGTTTCTCGCCCTCTTTGTCAGCCCGTCATTTTCAGCCCCTCTGTTTCTGCCCCTCTGTTTCTCGCCCTCTGTTTCAGGCCCTCTGATTCAGCCCCTCTGTTTCAGCCCCTCTGTTTCAGTCCCTCTGTTTCAGCACCTCTGTTTCTCGCCCTCTGTTTCTCACCCTCTGTTTCTCGCCCTCTGTTTCTGCCCCTCTGTTTCTCGCCCTCTGTTTCAGCCCCTCTGTTTCTCGCCCTCTGTATCAGCCCCTCTGTTTCAGCCCCTCTGTTTCAGCCCCTCTGTTTCAGGCCCTCTGTTTCTCGCCCACTGTATCAGCCCCTCTATTTCTCGCCCTCTGTTTCAGCCACTCTGTTTCAGCACCTCTGTTTCAGCCCCTCTGATTCAGCCCCTCTGTTTCTCGCCCTCTGTTTCAGCCCCTCTCTTTCAGCCCTTCTCTTTCAGCCCCTCTGTTTCAGCCCCTCTGTTTCAGCCCCTCTGTTTCAGCCCCTCTGTTTCTCGCCCTCTGTTTCAGCCCCTCTGATTTAGCCCCTCTGTTTCAGCCCCTCTGTTTCAGCCCCTCTGTTTCTCGCCCTCTGATTCAGCCCCTCTGTTTCGCGCTCTCTGTTTCAGCCCCTCTGTTTCAGCCCCTCTGTTCCTCGCCCTTTGGTTCTGCCCCTCTGTTTCTCGCCCTCTGTATAAGCCCGTCTGTTTCTCGCCCTCTGTTTCAGCCCCTCTGTTTCGCGCTCTCTGTTTCAGCCCCTCTGTTTCAGCCCCTCTGTTTCTCGCCCTCTGTTTCAGCCCCTCTGTTTCAGCCCCTCTGTTTCTCGCCCTCTGTTTCAGCCGCCTCTGTTTCTCGCCCTCTTTGTCAGCCCGTCATTTTCAGCCCCTCTGTTTCTGCCCCTCTGTTTCTCGCCCTCTGTTTCAGGCCCTCTGATTCAGCCCCTCTGTTTCAGCCCCTCTGTTTCAGTCCCTCTGTTTCAGAACCTCTGTTTCTCGCCCTCTGTTTCTCACCCTCTGTTTCTCGCCCTCTGTTTCTGCCCCTCTGTTTCTCGCCCTCTGTTTCAGCCCCTCTGTTTCTCGCCCTCTGTATCAGCCCCTCTGTTTCAGCCCCTCTGTTTCAGCCCCTCTGTTTCAAGCCCTCTGTTTCTCGCCCACTGTATCAGCCCCTCTATTTCTCGCCCTCTGTTTCAGCCACTCTGTTTCAGCCCCTCTGTTTCAGCCCCTCTGATTCAGCCCCTCTGTTTCTCGCCCTCTGTTTCAGCCCCTCTCTTTCAGCCCTTCTCTTTCAGCCCCTCTGTTTCAGCCCCTCTGTTTCAGCCCCTCTGTTTCAGCCCCTCTGTTTCTCGCCCTCTGTTTCAGCCCCTCTGATTTAGCCCCTCTGTTTCAGCCCCTCTGTTTCAGCCCCTCTGTTTCTCGCCCTCTGTTTCAGCCCCTCTGTTTCGCGCTCTCTGTTTCAGCCCCTCTGTTTCAGCCCCTCTGTTCCTCGCCCTTTGGTTCTGCCCCTCTGTTTCTCGCCCTCTGTATAAGCCCGTCTGTTTCTCGCCCTCTGTTTCAGCCCCTCTGTTTCAGCCCCTCTGTTTCAGCCCCTCTGAATCAGCCCCTCTGATTCAGCCCCTCTGTTTCAGCCAATCAGTTTCAGCCCCTCATTTTCAGCCCCTCTCTTTCTCGCCCTCTGTTTCAGCCCCTCTGTTTCTCACCCTCTGTTTCAGCCCCTCTGTTTCATCCCCTCTGTTTCTTGCCCTCTGTTTCAGCCCCTCTGTTTCTCGTCCTCTGTTTCAGCCCCTCTGATTCAGCCCCTCTGTTTCTCGCCCTCTGTTTCAGCCCCTCTGTTTCTCGCCCTCTGTTTCAGCCCCTCTGTTTCTCGCCCTCTGTTTCAGCCCCTCTGTTTCGCGCTCTCTGTTTGAGCCCCTCTGTTTCAGCCCCTCTGTTTCTCACCCTTTGGTTCTTCCCCTCTGTTTCTCGCCCTCTGTATAAGCCCGTCTGTTTCTCGCCCTCTGTTTCAGCCCCTCTGTTTCAGCCCCTCTGTTTCAGCCCCTCTGAATCAGCCCCTCTGATTCAGCCCCTCTGTTTCAGCCAATCAGTTTCAGCCCCTCAGTTTCAGCCCCTCTCTTTCTCGCCCTCTGTTTCAGCCCCTCTGTTTCTCACCCTCTGTTTCAGCCCCTCTGTTTCAGCCCCTCTGTTTCTCGCCCTCTGTTTCAGCCCCTCTGTTTCTCGTCCTCTGTTTCAGCCCCTCTGATTCAGCCCCTCTGTTTCTCGCCCTCTGGTTCAGGCCCTCTGTTTCTCGCCCTCTGTTTCAGCCCCTCTGTTTCAGCCCATCTGTTTCAGCCCCTCTGTTTCAGCCCTTCTGTGTCAGCCCCTCTGTTTCTCGCCCTCTGTTTCAGCCCCTCTGTTTCTCTCCCTCTGTTTCAGCCCCTCTGTTTCTCGCCCTCTGTTTCAGCCCCTCTGTTTCAGCCCCTCTGTTTCAGCCCCTCTGCTTCTCGCCCTCGGTTTCTCGCCCTCTGTTTCAGCCCCTCTGTTTCTCGCCCTCTGTTTCAGCCCCTCTGTTTCAGCCCCTCTGTTTCTCGCCGTCTGTTTCAGCCCCTCTGTTTCTCGCCCTCTGTTTCAGCCCCTCTGTTTCGCGCTCTCTGTTTCAGCCCCTCTGTTTCAGCCCCACTGTTTCTCGCCCTTTGGTTCTGCCCCTCTGTTTCTCGCCCTCTGTATCAGCCCGTCTGTTTCTCGCCCTCTGTTTCAGCCCCGCTGATTCAGCCCCTCTGTTTCAGCCCCTCTGAATCAGCCCCTCTGATTCAGCCCCTCTGTTTCAGCAGATCGGTTTCAGCCCCTCTGTGTCAGCCCCTCTCTTTCTCGCCCTCTGTTTCAGCCCCTCTGTTTCTCGCCCTCTGTTTCAGCCACTCCGTTTCAGCCCCTCTGATTCAGTCCCTCTGATTCAGCCCCTCTGTTTCTGGCCCTCTGTTTCAGCCCCTCTGTTTCAGCCCTTCTGTTTCAGCCCCTCTGTTTCAGCCCCTCTGTTTCTCGCCCTCTGTTTTTTCCCCTCTGTTTCTCGCCCTCTGTATCAGCCCCTCTGTGTCTCGCCCTCTGTTTCAGCCGCTCTGTTTCAGCCCCTCTGTTTCAGCCCCTCTATTTCTCGCCTCTGTTTCAGCCCCTCTGTTTCTCGCCCTCTGTTTCAGCCCCTCTGTTTCTCGCCCTCTGTTTCAGCCCCACTGATTTAGCCCCTCTGTTTCAGCCCTCTGTTTCAGACCCTCTGTTTCTCGCACTCTGTTTCAGCCTCTGTGTTTCGCGGTCTCTTTTTCAGCCCCTCTGTTTCAGCCCCTCTGTTTCTCGCCGTTTGTTTCTGCCCCTCTGTTTCTCGCCCTCTGTATCAGCCCCTCTGTTTCTCGACCTCCGTTTCAGCCCCGCTGATTCAGCCCCTCTGTTTCAGCCCCTCTGAATCAGCCCCTCTGATTCAGCCACTCTGTGTCAGCCCCTCTGTTTCAGACCCTCTCTTTCTCGCGCTCTGTTTCAGCCCCTCTGTTTTTCAACCTCTGTTTCAGCCCCTCTGAATCAGCCCCTCTGATTCAGCCCCTCTGTTTCAGCCCCTCTGTTTCAGCCCCTCTGTTTCTCGCCCTCTGTTTCAGCCCCTCTGTTTCTCGCCCTCTGTTTCAGGCCCTCTGATTCAGCCCCTCTGTTTCTCGCCCTCTGTTTCAGCCCCTCTGTTTCTCGCCCTCTGTTTCAGCCCCTCTGTTTCTCGCCCTCCCTTTCAGCCCCTCTGTTTCAGCCCCTCTGTTTCAGCCCCTCTGTTTCAGCCCTTCTGTGTCAGCCCCTCTGTTTCTCGCCCTCTGTTTCAGCCCCTCTGTTTCTCTCCCTCTGTTTCAGCCCCTCTGTTTCTCGCCCTGTTTCTCGCCCTCTGTTTCAGCCCCTCTGTTTCTCGCCCTCTGTTTCAGCCCCTCTGTTTCAGCCCCTCTGTTTCTCGCCCTCTGTTTCAGCCCCTCTGTTTCTCGACCTCTGTTTCAGCCCCTCTGTTTCTCGCCCTCTGTTTCAGCCCCTCTGTTTCTCGCCCTCTGTTTCAGCCCCTCTGTTTCAGCCCCTCTGTTTCAGCCCCTCTGTTTCAGACCCTCTGTTTCTCGCCCTCTGTTTCAGCCCCTCTGTTTCTCGCCCTCTGTTTCAGCCCCTCTGTTTCAGCCCCTCTGTTTCAGCCCCTCTGTTTCTCGCCCTCTGTTTCAGCCGCCTCTGTTTCTCGCCCTCTTTGTCAGCCCGTCATTTTCAGCCCCTCTGTTTCTGCCCCTCTGTTTCTCGCCCTCTGTTTCAGGCCCTCTGATTCAGCCCCTCTGTTTCAGCCCCTCTGTTTCAGTCCCTCTGTTTCAGCACCTCTGTTTCTCGCCCTCTGTTTCTCACCCTCTGTTTCTCGCCCTCTGTTTCTGCGCCTCTGTTTCTCGCCCTCTGTTTCAGCCCCTCTGTTTCTCGCCCTCTGTATCAGCCCCTCTGTTTCAGCCCCTCTGTTTCAGCCCCTCTGTTTCAGGCCCTCTGTTTCTCGCCCACTGTATCAGCCCCTCTATTTCTCGCCCTCTGTTTCAGCCACTCTGTTTCAGCCCCTCTGTTTCAGCCCCTCTGATTCAGCCCCTCTGTTTCTCGCCCTCTGTTTCAGCCCCTCTCTTTCAGCCCTTCTCTTTCAGCCCCTCTGTTTCAGCCCCTCTGTTTCAGCCCCTCTGTTTCAGCCCCTCTGTTTCTCGCCCTCTGTTTCAGCCCCTCTGATTTAGCCCCTCTGTTTCAGCCCCTCTGTTTCAGCCCCTCTGTTTCTCGCCCTCTGTTTCAGCCCCTCTGTTTCGCGCTCTCTGTTTCAGCCCCTCTGTTCCTCGCCCTTTGGTTCTGCCCCTCTGTTTCTCGCCCTCTGTATAAGCCCGTCTGTTTCTCGCCCTCTGTTTCAGCCCCTCTGTTTCAGCCCCTCTGTTTCAGCCCCTCTGAATCAGCCCCTCTGATTCAGCCCCTCTGTTTCAGCCAATCAGTTTCAGCCCCTCAGTTTCAGCCCCTCTCTTTCTCGCCCTCTGTTTCAGCCCCTCTGTTTCTCACCCTCTGTTTCAGCCCCTCTGTTTCATCCCCTCTGTTTCTTGCCCTCTGTTTCAGCCCCTCTGTTTCTCGTCCTCTGTTTCAGCCCCTCTGATTCAGCCCCTCTGTTTCTCGCCCTCTGGTTCAGCCCCTCTGTTTCTCGCCCTCTGTTTCAGCCCCTCTGTTTCAGCCCATCTGTTTCAGCCCCTCTGTTTCAGCCCTTCTGTGTCAGCCCCTCTGTTTCTCGCCCTCTGTTTCAGCCCCTCTGTTTCTCTCCCTCTGTTTCAGCCCCTCTGTTTCTCGCCCTCTGTTTCTGCCCCTCTGTTTCTCGCCCTCTGTATCAGCCCCTCTGCTTCTCGCCCTCGGTTTCTCGCCCTCTGTTTCAGCCCCTCTGTTTCTCGCCCTCTGTTTCAGCCCCTCTGTTTCAGCCCCTCTGTTTCTCGCCCTCTGTTTCAGCCCCTCTGTTTCTCGCCCTCTGTTTCAGCCCCACTGTTTCGCGCTCTCTGTTTCAGCCCCTCTGTTTCAGCCCCTCTGAATCAGCCCCTCTGATTCAGCCCCTCTGTTTCAGCCCCTCTGTTTCAGCCTCTCTCTTTATCGCCCTCTGTTTTAGCCCCTCTGTTTCCCACCCTCTGTTTCAGCCCCTCTGTTTCAGCCCCTCTGTTTCTTGCCCTCTGTTTCAGCCCCTCTGTTTCTCGCCCTCTGTTTCAGGCCCTCTGATTCAGCCCCTCTGTTTCTCGCCCTCTGTTTCAGCCCCTCTGTTTCTCGCCCTCTGTTTCAGCCCCTCTGTTTCTCGCCCTCTCTTTCAGCCCCTCTGTTTCAGCCCCTCTTTTTCAGCCCCTCTGTTTCAGCCCTTCTGTGTCAGCCCCACTGTTTCTCGCCCTCTGTTTCAGCCCCTCTGTTTCTCTCCCTCTGTTTCAGCCCCTCTGTTTCTCGCCCTCTGTTTCTCGCCCTCTGTTTCAGCCCCTCTGTTTCTCGACCTCTGTTTCAGCCCCTCTCTTTCTCGCCCTCTGTTTCAGCCCCTCTGTTTCTCGCCCACTGTTTCAGCCCCTCTGTTTCAGCCCCTCTGTTTCATCCCCTCTGTTTCAGACCCTCTGTTTCTCGCCCTCTGTTTCAGCCCCTCTGTTTCTCGCCCTCTGTTTCAGCACCTCTGTTTCAGCCCCTCTGTTTCAGCCCCTCTGTTTCTCGCCCCTCTGTTTCAGCCCCTCTGTTTCTCGCCCTCTTTGTCAGCCCGTCATTTTCAGCCCCTCTGTTTCTGCCCCTCTGTTCCTCGCCCTCTGTTTCAGGCCCTCTGATTCAGCCCCTCTGTTTCAGCCCCTCTGTTTCAGCGCCTCTGTTTCAGCACCTCTGTTTCTCGCCCTCTGTTTCTCACCCTCTGTTTCTCGCCCTCTGTTTCAGCCCCTCTGTTTCTCGCCCTCTGTATCAGCCCCTCTGTTTCAGCCCCTCTGTTTCAGACCATCTGTTTCAGGCCCTCTGTTTCTCGCCCACTGTATCAGCCCCTCTGTTTCTCGCCCTCTGTTACAGCCACTCTGTTTCAGCCCCTCTGTTTCAGCCCCTCTGATTCAGCCCCTCTGTTTCTCGCCCTCTGTTTCAGCCCCTCTCTTTCAGCCCTTCTCTTTCAGCCCCTCTGTTTCAGCCCCTCTGTTTCTCGCCCTCTGTTTCAGCCCCTCTGATTTAGCCCCTCTGTTTCAGCCCCTCTGTTTCAGCCCCTCTGTTTCTCGCCCTCTGTTTCAGCCCCTCTGTTTCGCGCTCTCTGTTTGAGCCCCTCTGTTTCAGCTCCTCTGTTTCTCGCCCTTTGGTTCTGCCCCTCTGTTTCTCGCCCTCTGTATAAGCCCGTCTGTTTGTCGCCCTCTGTTTCTGCCCCGCTGATTCAGCCCCTCTGTTTCAGCCCCTCTGAATCAGCCCCTCTGATTCAGCCCCTCTGTTTCAGCCAATCATTTTCAGCCCCTCAGTTTCAGCCCCTCTCTTTCTCGCCCTCTGTTTCAGCCCCTCTGTTTCTCACCCTCTGTTTCAGCCCCTCTGTTTCAGCCCCTCTGTTTCTTGCCCTCTGTTTCAGCCCCTCTGTTTCTCGTCCTCTGTTTCAGCCCCTCTGATTCAGCCCCTCTGTTTCTCGCCCGCTGGTTCAGCCCCTCTGTTTCTCGCCCTCTGTTTCAGCCCCTCTGTTTCAGCCCATCTGTTTCAGCCCCTCTGTTTCAGCCCTTCTGTGTCAGCCCCTCTGTTTCTCGCCCTCTGTTTCAGCCCCTCTGTTTCTCTCCCTCTGTTTCAGCCCCTCTGTTTCTCGCCCTCTGTTTCAGCCCCTCTGATTCAGCCCCTCTGTTTCAGCCCCTCTGCTTCTCGCCCTCGGTTTCTCGCCCTCTTTTTCAGCCCCTCTGTTTCAGCCCCTCTGTTTCTTGCCCTCTGTTTCAGCCCCTCTGTTTCTCGCCCTCTGTTTCAGGCCCTCTGATTCAGCCCCTCTGTATCTCGCCCTCTGTTTCGCGCTCTCTGTTTCAGCCCCTCTGTTTCAGCCCCTCTGTTTCTCGCCCTCTCTTTCAGCCCCTCTGTTTCAGCCCCTCTGTTTCAGCCCCTCTGTTTCAGCCCTTCTGTGTCAGCCCCTCTGTTTCTCGCCCTCTGTTTCAGCCCCTATGTTTTTCTCCCTCTGTTTCAGCCACTCTGTTTCTCGCCCTCTGTTTCTCGCCCTCTGTTTCAGCCCCTCTGTTTCTCGCCCTCTGTTTCAGCCCCTCTGTTTCAGCCCCTCTGTTTCTCGCCCTCTGTTTCAGCCCCTCTGTTTCTCGACCTCTGTTTCAGCCCCTCTGTTTCTCGCCCTCTGTTTCAGCCCCTCTTTATCTCGCCCTCTGTTTCAGCCCCTCTGTTTCAGCCCCTCTGTTTCAGCCCCTCTGTTTCAGACCCTCTGTTTCTCGCCCTCTGTTTCAGCCCCTCTGTTTCTCGCCCTCTGTTTCAGCCCCTCTGTTTCAGCCCCTCTGTTTCAGCCCCTCTGTTTCTCGACCTCTGTTTCAGCCCCTCTGTTTCTCGCCCTCTGTTTCAGCCCCTCTGTTTCAGCCCATCTGTTTCAGCACCTCTGTTTCAGCCCTTCTGTGTCAGCCCCTCTGTTTCTCGCCCTCTGTTTCAGCCCCTCTGTTTCTCTCCCTCTGTTTCAGCCCCTCTGTTTCTCGCCCTCTGTTTCAGCCCCTCTGTTTCAGCCCCTCTGTTTCAGCCCCTCTGCTTCTCGCCCTCGGTTTCTCGCCCTCTGTTTCAGCCCCTCTGTTTCTCGCCCTCTGTTTCAGCCCCTCTGTTTCAGCCCCTCTGTTTCTCGCCTTCTGTTTCAGCCCCTCTGTTTCTCGCCCTCTGTTTCAGCCCCACTGTTTCGCGCTCTCTGTTTCAGCCCCTCTGTTTCAGCCCCTCTGAATCAGCCCCTCTGATTCAGCCCCTCTGTTTCAGCCCCTCTGTTTCAGCCTCTCTCTTTATCGCCCTCTGTTTTAGCCCCTCTGTTTCCCACCCTCTGTTTCAGCCCCTCTGTTTCAGCCCCTCTGTTTCTTGCCCTCTGTTTCAGCCCCTCTGTTTCTCGCCCTCTGTTTCAGGCCCTCTGATTCAGCCCCTCTGTTTCTCGCCCTCTGTTTCAGCCCCTCTGTTTCTCGCCCTCTGTTTCAGCCCCTCTGTTTCTCGCCCTCTCTTTCAGCCCCTCTGTTTCAGCCCCTCTTTATCAGCCCCTCTGTTTCAGCCCTTCTGTGTCAGCCCCTCTGTTTCTCGCCCTCTGTTTCAGCCCCTCTGTTTCTCTCCCTCTGTTTCAGCCCCTCTGTTTCTCTTCCTCTGTTTCAGCCCCTCTGTTTCAGCCCCTCTGTTTCAGCCCCTCTGCTTCTCGCCCTCGGTTTCTCGCCCTCTGTTTCAGCCCCTCTGTTTCTCGCCCTCTGTTTCAGCCCCTCTGTTTCAGCCCCTCTGTTTCTCGCCCTCTGTTTCAGCCCCTCTGTTTCTCGCCCTCTGTTTCAGCCCCACTGTTTCGCGCTCTCTGTTTCAGCCCCTCTGTTTCAGCCCCTCTGAATCAGCCCCTCTGATTCAGTCCCTCTGTTTCAGCCCCTCTGTTTCAGCCTCTCTCTTTATCGCCCTCTGTTTTAGCCCCTCTGTTTCCCACCCTCTGTTTCAGCCCCTCTGTTTCAGCCCCTCTGTTTCTTGCCCTCTGTTTCAGCCCCTCTGTTTCTCGCCCTCTGTTTCAGGCCCTCTGATTCAGCCCCTCTGTTTCTCGCCCTCTGTTTCAGCCCCTCTGTTTCTCGCCCTCTGTTTCAGCCCCTCTGTTTCTCGCCCTCTCTTTCAGCCCCTCTGTTTCAGCCCCTCTTTTTCAGCCCCTCTGTTTCAGCCCTTCTGTTTCAGCCCCTCTGTTTCTCGCCCTCTGTTTCAGCCCCTCTGTTTCTCTCCCTCTGTTTCAGCCCCTCTGTTTCTCGCCCTCTGTTTCTCGCCCTCTGTTTCAGCCCCTCTGTTTCTCGACCTCTGTTTCAGCCCCTCTGTTTCTCGCCCTCTGTTTCAGCCCCTCTGTTTCTCGCCCACTGTTTCAGCCCCTCTGTTTCAGCCCCTCTGTTTCAGCCCCTCTGTTTCAGACCCTCTGTTTCTCGCCCTCTGTTTCAGCCCCTCTGTTTCTCGCCCTCTGTTTCAGCACCTCTGTTTCAGCCCCTCTGTTTCAGCCCCTCTGTTTCTCGCCCTCTGTTTCAGCCCCTCTGTTTCTCGCCCTCTTTGTCAGCCCGTCATTTTCAGCCCCTCTGTTTCTGCCCCTCTGTTTCTCGCCCTCTGTTTCAGGCCCTCTGATTCAGCCCCTCTGTTTCAGCCCCTCTGTTTCAGTGCCTCTGTTTCAGCACCTCTGTTTCTCGCCCTCTGTTTCTCACCCTCTGTTTCTCGCCCTCTGTTTCAGCCCCTCTGTTTCTCGCCCTCTGTATCAGCCCCTCTGTTTCAGCCCCTCTGTTTCAGACCATCTGTTTCAGGCCCTCTGTTTCTCGCCCACTGTATCAGCCCCTCTGTTTCTCGCCCTCTGTTTCAGCCACTCTGTTTCAGCCCCTCTGTTTCAACCCCTCTGATTCAGCCCCTCTGTTTCTCGCCCTCTGTTTCAGCCCCTCTCTTTCAGCCCTTCTCTTTCAGCCCCTCTGTTTCAGCCCCTCTGTTTCTCGCCCTCTGTTTCAGCCCCTCTGATTTAGCCCCTCTGTTTCAGCCCCTCTGTTTCAGCCCCTCTGTTTCTCGCCCTCTGTTTCAGCCCCTCTGTTTCGCGCTCTCTGTTTGAGCCCCTCTGTTTCAGCTCCTCTGTTTCTCGCCCTTTGGTTCTGCCCCTCTGTTTCTCGCCCTCTGTATAAGCCCGTCTGTTTGTCGCCCTCTGTTTCTGCCCCGCTGATTCAGCCCCTCTGTTTCAGCCCCTCTGAATCAGCCCCTCTGATTCAGCCCCTCTGTTTCAGCCAATCATTTTCAGCCCCTCAGTTTCAGCCCCTCTCTTTCTCGCCCTCTGTTTCAGCCCCTCTGTTTCTCACCCTCTGTTTCAGCCCCTCTGTTTCAGCCCCTCTGTTTCTCGCCCTCTGTTTCAGCCCCTCTGTTTCTCGTCCTCTGTTTCAGCCCCTCTGATTCAGCCCCTCTGTTTCTCGTCCGCTGGTTCAGCCCCTCTGTTTCTCGCCCTCTGTTTCAGCCCCTCTGTTTCAGCCCATCTGTTTCAGCCCCTCTGTTTCAGCCCTTCTGTGTCAGCCCCTCTGTTTCTCGCCCTCTGTTTCAGCCCCTCTGTTTCTCTCCCTCTGTTTCAGCCCCTCTGTTTCTCGCCCTCTGTTTCAGCCCCTCTGTTTCAGCCCCTCTGTTTCAGCCCCTCTGCTTCTCGCCCTCGGTTTCTCGCCCTCTGTTTCAGCCCCTCTGTTTCAGCCCCTCTGTTTCTTGCCCTCTGTTTCAGCCCCTCTGTTTCTCGCCCTCTGTTTCAGGCCCTCTGATTCAGCCCCTCTGTTTCTCGCCCTCTGTTTCGCGCTCTCTGTTTCAGCCCCTCTGTTTCAGCCCCTCTGTTTCTCGCCCTCTCTTTCAGCCCCTCTGTTTCAGCCCCTCTGTTTCAGCCCCTCTGTTTCAGCCCTTCTGTGTCAGCCCCTCTGTTTCTCGCCCTCTGTTTCAGCCCCTATGTTTTTCTCCTCTGTTTCAGCCACTCTGTTTCTCGCCCTCTGTTTCTCGCCCTCTGTTTCAGCCCCTCTGTTTCTCGCCCTCTGTGTCAGCCCCTCTGTTTCAGCCCCTCTGTTTCTCGCCCTCTGTTTCAGCCCCTCTGTTTCTCGACCTCTGTTTCAGCCCCTCTGTTTCTCGCCCTCTGTTTCAGCCCCTCTTTATCTCGCCCTCTGTTTCAGCCCCTCTGTTTCAGCCCCTCTGTTTCAGCCCCTCTGTTTCAGACCCTCTGTTTCTTGCCCTCTGTTTCAGCCCCTCTGTTTCTCGCCCTCTGTTTCAGCCCCTCTGTTTCAGCCCCTCTGTTTCAGCCCCTCTGTTTCTCGCCCTCTGTTTCAGCCCCTCTGTTTCTCGCCCTCTTTGTCAGCCCGTCATTTTCAGCCCCTCTGTTTCTGCCCCTCTGTTTCTCGCCCTCTGTTTCAGCCCCTCTGTTTCTCGCCCTCTCTTTCAGCCCCTCTGTTTCAGCCCCTCTGTTTCAGCCCCTCTGTTTCAGCCCTTCTGTGTCAGCCCCTCTGTTTCTCGCCCTCTGTTTCAGCCCCTCTGTTTCTCTCCCTCTGTTTCAGCCCCTCTGTTTCTCGCCCTCTGTTTCTCGCCCTCTGTTTCAGCCCCTCTGTTTCAGCCCCTCTGTTTCAGCCCCTCTGTTTCAGCCCCTCTGTTTCTCGCCCTCTGTTTCAGCCCCTCTGTTTCTCGACCTCTGTTTCAGCCCCTCTGTTTCTCGCCCTCTGTTTCAGCCCCTCTGTATCTCGCCCTCTGTTTCAGCCCCTCTGTTTCAGCCCCTCTGTTTCAGCCCCTCTGTTTCAGACCCTCTGTTTCTCGCCCTCTGTTTCAGCCCCTCTGTTTCTCGCCCTCTGTTTCAGCCCCTCTGTTTCAGCCCCTCTGTTTCAGCCCCTCTGTTTCTCGCCCTCTGTTTCAGCCCCTCTGTTTCTCGCCCTCTTTGTCAGCCCATCATTTTCAGCCCCTCTGTTTCTGCCCCTCTGTTTCTCGCCCTCTGTTTCAGGCCCTCTGATTCAGCCCCTCTGTTTCAGCCCCTCTGTTTCAGTCCCTCTGTTTCAGCACCTCTGTTTCTCGCCCTCTGTTTCTCACCCTCTGTTTCTCGCCCTCTGTTTCTTCCCCTCTGTTTCTCGCCCTCTGTTTCAGCCCCTCTGTTTCTCGCCCTCTGTATCCGCCCCTCTGTTTCAGCCCCTCTGTTTCAGCCCCTCTGTTTCAGGCCCTCTGTTTCTCGCCCACTGTATCAGCCCCTCTGTTTCTCGCCCTCTGTTTCAGCCCCTCTGTTTCAGCCCCTCTGATTCAGCCCCTCTGTTTCTCGCCCTCTGTTTCAGCCCCTCTATTTCAGCCCTTCTCTTTCAGCCCCTCTGTTTCAGCCCCTCTGTTTCTCGCCCTCTGTTTCAGCCCCTCTGATTTAGCCCCTCGGTTTCAGCCCCTCTGTTTCAGCCCCTCTGTTTCTCGCCCTCTGTTTCAGCCCCTCTGTTTCGCGCTCTCTGTTTGAGCCCCTCTGTTTCAGCCCCTCTGTTTCTCACCCTTTGGTTCTTCCCCTCTGTTTCTCGCCCTCTGTATAAGCCCGTCTGTTTCTCGCCCTCTGTTTCAGCCCCTCTGTTTCAGCCCCTCTGTTTCAGCCCCTCTGAATCAGCCCCTCTGATTCAGCCCCTCTGTTTCAGCCAATCAGTTTCAGCCCCTCAGTTTCAGCCCCTCTCTTTCTCGCCCTCTGTTTCAGCCCCTCTGTTTCTCACCCTCTGTTTCAGCCCCTCTGTTTCAGCCCCTCTGTTTCTCGCCCTCTGTTTCAGCCCCTCTGTTTCTCATCCTCTGTTTCAGCCCCTCTGATTCAGCCCCTCTGTTTCTCGCCCTCTGGTTCAGCCCCTCTGTTTCTCGCCCTCTGTTTCAGCACCTCTGTTTCAGCCCATCTGTTTCAGCCCCTCTGTTTCAGCCCCTCTATTTCAGCCCCTCTGCTTCTCGCCCTCGGTTTCTCGCCCTCTGTTTCAGCCCCTCTGTTTCTCGCCCTCTGTTTCAGCCCCTCTGTTTCAGCCCCTCTGTTTCTCGCCGTCTGTTTCAGCCCCTCTGTTTCTCGCCCTCTGTTTCAGCCCCTCTGTTTCGCGCTCTCTGTTTCAGCCCCTCTGTTTCAGCCCCACTGTTTCTCGCCCTTTGGTTCTGCCCCTCTGTTTCTCGCCCTCTGTATCAGCCCGTCTGTTTCTCCCCCTCTGTTTCAACCCCGCTGATTCAGCCCCTCTGTTTCAGCCCCTCTGAATCAGCCCCTCTGATTCAGCCCCTCTGTTTCAGCAGATCAGTTTCAGCCCCTCTGTGTCAGCCCCTCTCTTTCTCACCCTCTGTTTCAGCCCCTCTGTTTCTCACCCTCTGTTTCAGCCCCTCTGTTTAAGCCCCTCTGTTTCTCGCCCTCTGTTTCAGCCCCTCTGTTTCTCGCCCTCTGTTTCAGCCCCTCTGTTTCAGCCCCTCTGTTTCTCGCCCTCTGTTTCAGCACCTCTGTTTCTCGCCCTCTGTTTCAGCCCCTCTGTTTCAGCCCATCTGTTTCAGCCCCTCTGTTTCAGCCCTTCTGTGTCAGCCCCTCTGTTTCTCGCCCTCTGTTTCAGCCCCTCTGTTTCTGTCCATCTGTTTCAGCCCCTCTGTTTCTCGCCCTCTGTTTCAGCCCCACTGTTTCAGCCCCTCTGTTTCAGTCCCTCTGCTTCTCGCCCTCTGTTTCTCACCCTCTGTTTCAGCCTCTCTGATTCAGCCCCTCTGTTTCTCGCCCCTCTGTTTCAGCCCCTCTGTTTCTCACCCTCTGTTTCAGCCCCTCTGTTTCTCGACCTCTGTTTCAGCCTCTCTGTTTCAGCTCCTCTGTTTCTCGCCCTCTGTTTCTCGCCCTCTGTTTCAGCCCCTCTGTTTCTCGCCCTCTGTTTCAGCCACTCCGTTCCAGCCCCTCTGATTCAGTCCCTCTGATTCAGCCCCTCTGTTTCAGCCCCTCTGTTTCAGCCCCTCTGTTTCTCGCCCTCTGTTTCATCCCCTCTGTTTCTCGCCCTCTGTATCAGCCCCTCTGTTTCTCGCCCTCTGATTCAGCCCCTCTGTTTCAGCCCCTCTGTTTCAGCCCCTCTATTTCTCGCCCTCTGTTTCAGCCCCTCTGTTTCTCGCCCTCTGTTTCAGCCCCTCTGTTTCTCGCCCTCTGTTTCAGCCCCACTGATTTAGCCCCTCTGTTTCAGCCCTCTGTTTCAGTCCCTCTGTTTGTCGCCCTCTGTTTCAGCCCCTCTGTTTCGCGCTCTCTTTTTCAGCCCCTCTGTTTCAGCCCCTCTGTTTCTCGCCCTTTGTTTCTGCCCCTCCGTTTCTCGCCCTCTGTTTCAGCCCCACTGATTTAGCCCCTCTGTTTCAGCCCTCTGTTTCAGCCCCTCTGTTTCTCGCCCTCTGTTTCAGCCCCTCTGTTTCTCGCCCTCTGTTTCAGCCCCTCTGTTTCAGCCCCTCTGTTTCAGCCCCTCTGTTTCTCGACCTCTGTTTAACCGCTCTGTTTCTCGCCCTCTGTTTCAGCCCCTCTGTTTCTCGCCATCTGTTTCAGCCCCTCAGTTTCAGCCCCTCTGTTTCAACCCCTCTGTTTCAGCCCCTCTGTTTCTCGCCCTCTGTTTCAGACCCTCTGTTTCCCGCCCTCTTTGTCAGCCCGTCATTTTCAGCCCCTCTGTTTCTGCCCCTCTGTTTCTCGCCCTCTGTTTCAGACCCTCTGATTCAGCCCCTCTGTTTGAGCGCCTCTGTTTCAGCCCCTCTGTTTCAGCCCCTATGTTTCTCGCCCTCTGTTTCTCACCCTCTGTTTCTCGCCCTCTGTTTCTGCCCCTCTGTTTTTCGCACACTGTTTCAGCCCCTCTGTTTCTCGCCCTCTGTATAAGCCCCTCTGTTTCAGCCCCTCTGTTTCAGCCCCTCTCTTTATCGCCCTCTGTTTCAGCCCCTCTGTTTCTCGCCCTCAGTTTCAGCCCCTCTGTTTCTCGCCCTCTCTTTCAGCCCCTCTGTTTCAGCCCCTCTGTTTCAGCCCCTCTGTTTCAGCCCTTCTGTGTCAGCCCCTCTGTTTCTCGCCCTCTGTTTCAGCGCCTCTGTTTCTCTCCCTCTGTTTCAGCCCCTCTGTTTCTCGCCCTCTGTTTCAGCTCCTCTGTTTCAGCCCCTCTGTTTCAGCCCCTCTGTTTCTCGCCGTCTGTTTCAGCCCCTCGGTTTCTCGCCCTCTGTTTCAGCCCCTCTGTTTCGCGCTTTCTGTTTCAGCCCCTCTGTTTCAGCCCCTCTGTTTCTCGCCCTTTGGTTCTGCCCCTCTGTTTCTCGCCCTGTGTATCAGCCCGTCTGTTTCTGGCCCTCTGTTTCAGCCCCTCTGATTCAGCCCATCTGTTTCAGCCCCTCTGAATCAGCCCCTCTGATTCAGCCCCTCTGTTTCAGCCAATCAGTTTCAGCCCCTCTGTTTCAGCCCCTCACTTTCTCGCCCTATGTTTCAGCCCCTCTGTTTCTCACCCTCTGTTTCAGCCCCTCTGTTTCAGCCCCTCTGTTTCTCGCCCTCTGTTTCAGCCCCTTTGTTTCTCGCCCTCTGTTTCAGCCCCTCTGATTCAGCCCCTCTGTTTCTCGCCCTCTCTTTCAGCCCCTCTGTTTCTCGCCCTCTGTTTCAGCCCCTCTGTTTCAGCCCATCTGTTTCAGCCCCTCTGTTTCAGCCCTTCTGTGTCAGCCCCTCTGTTTCTCGCCCTCTGTTTCAGCCCCTCTGTTTCTCTCCCTCTGTTTCAGCCCCTCTGCTTCTCGCCCTCTGTTTCAGCCCCTCTGTTTCAGCCCCTCTGTTTCAGTCCCTCTGCTTCTCGCCCTCTGTTTCTCGCCCTCTGTTTCAGCCCCTCTGTTTCTCGCCCTCTGTTTCAGCCCCTCTGTTTCAGCCCCTCTATTTCAGTCCCTCTGCTTCTCGCCCTCTGTTTCTCGCCCTCTGTTTCAGCCCCTCTGTTTCAGCCCCTCTGTTTCAGCCCCTCTGTTTCTCGCCGTCTGTTTCAGCCCCTCTGTTTCTCGCCCTCTGTTTCAGCCCCTCTGTTTCAGCCCCTCTGTTTCAGCCCCTCTGTTTCTCGCCCTCTGTTTCAGCCCCTCTGTTTCAGCCCCTCTGTTTCAGCCCCTCTGTTTCAGCCCCTCTTTTTCTCGCCCTCTGTTTCAGCCCCTCTGATTCAGCCCCTCTGTTTCAGCCCCTCTGTTTCAGCCCCTCTGTTTCAGCCCCTCTGTTTCCACCCCTCTGTTTCAGCCCCTCTGTTTCTCTCCCTCTGTTTCAGCCCCTCTGTTTCTCGCCCTCTGTTTCAGCCCCTCTGTTCAGCCCCTCTGTTTCAGTCCCTCTGCTTCTCGCCCTCTGTTTCTCGCCCTCTGTTTCAGCCCCTCTGTTTCTCGCCCTCTGTTTCAGCCCCTCTGTTTCAGCCCCTCTGTTTCAGCCCCTCTGTTTCTCGCCCTCTGTTTCAGCCCCTCTGTTTCAGCCCCTCTGTTTCAGCCCCTCTTTTTCTCGCCCTCTGTTTCAGCCCCTCTGATTCAGCCCCTCTGTTTCAGCCCCTCTGTTTCAGCCCGGCTGATTCAGCCCCTCTGTTTAAGCCCCTCTGAATCAGCCCCTCTGTTTCAGCCCCTCTGTTTCAGCCGCTCTGTTTCTCACCCTCTGTTTCAGCCCCTCTGTTTCTCGCCCTCTGTTTCAGCCCCTCTGTTTCTCGCCCTCTGTTTCAGCACCTCTGTTTCAGCCCATCTGTTTCAGCCCCTCTGTTTCAGCCCTTCTGTGTCAGCCCCTCTGTTTCTCGCCCTCTGTTTCAGCCCCTCTGTTTCTGTCCCTCTGTTTCAGCCCCTCTGTTTCTCGCCCTCTGTTTCAGCCCCTCTGTTTCAGCCCCTCTGTTTCAGTCCATCTGCTTCTCGCCCTCTGTTTCTCGCCCTCTGTTTCAGCCCCTCTGTTTCTCGCCCTCTGTTTCAGCCCCTCTGTTTCAGCCCCTCTGTTTCTCGCCGTCTGTTTCAGCCCCTCTGTTTCTCGCCCTCTGTTTCAGCCCCTCTATTTCTCGCCCTCTGTTTCAGCCCCTCTGTTTCAGCCCCTCTGTTTCAGCCCCTCTGTTTCAGCGCCTCTGTTTCTCGCCCTCTGTTTCAGCGCCTCTGATTCAGCCCCTCTGTTTCAGCCCCTCTGATTCAGCCCCTCTGTTTCTCGCCCTCTGTTTCAGCCCCACTGATATAGCCCCTCTGTTTCAGCCCTCTGTTTCAGCTCCTCTGTTTGTCGCCCTCTGTTTCAGCCCCACTGTTTCTCGCCCTCTGTTTCAGGCTCTCTGTTTCAGCCCCTCTGTTTCAGCCCCTCTGTTTCAGCCCCTCTGTTTCTCGCCCTCTGTTTCAGCCCCTCTGTTTCAGCCCCTCTGTTTCAGCCCCTCTGTTTCAGCCCCTCTTTTTCTCGCCCTCTGTTTCAGCCCCTCTGATTCAGCCCCTCTGTTTCAGCCCCTCTGTTTCAGCCCCTCTGTTTCAGCCCCTCTGTTTTTCGCCATCTGTTTCAGCCCCTCTGTTTCTCTCCCTCTGTTTCAGCCCCTCTGTTTCTCGCCCTCTGTTTCAGCCCCTCTGTTTCAGCCCCTCTGTTTCAGTCCCTCTGCTTCTCGCCCTCTGTTTCAGCCCCTCTGTTTCTCGCCCTCTGTTTCAGCCCCTCTGTTTCAGCCCCTCTGTTTCTCGCCGTCTGTTTCAGCCCCTCTGTTTCTCGCCCTCTGTTTCAGCCCCTCTGTTTCAGCCCCTCTGTTTCAGCCCCTCTGTTTCTCGCCCTCTGTTTCAGCCCCTCTGTTTCAGCCCCTCTGTTTCAGCCCCTCTTTTTCTCGCCCTCTGTTTCAGCCCCTCTGATTCAGCCCCTCTGATTCAGCCCCTCTGTTTCAGCCCGACTGATTCAGCCCCTCTGTTTAAGCCCCTCTGAATCAGCGCCTCTGTTTCAGCCCCTCTGTTTCAGCCCCTCTGTTTCTCGCCCTCTGTTTCAGCCCCTCAGTTTCTCGCCCTCTGTTTCAGCCCCTCTGTTTCTCGCCCTCTGTTTCAGCCCCTCTGTTTCTCGCCCTCTGTTTCAGCCCCTCTGTTTCAGCCCATCTGTTTCAGCCCCTCTGTTTCAGCCCTTCTGTGTCAGCCCCTCTGTTTCTCGCCCTCTGTTTCAGCCCCTCTGTTTCAGCCCCTCTGTTTCTCGCCCTCTGTATCAGCCCCTCTGTTTCAGCCCCTCTGTTTCAGTCCCTCTGCTTCTCGCCCTCTGTTTCTCGCCCTCTGTTTCAGCCCCTCTGTTTCTCGCCCTCTGTTTCAGCCCCTCTGTTTCAGCCCCTCTGTTTCTCGCCCTCTGTTTCAGCCCCTCTGTTTCTCGCCCTCTGTTTCAGCCCCTCTGTTTCAGCCCCTCTGTTTCAGCCCCTCTGTTTCTCGCCCTCTGTTTCAGCCCCTCTGTTTCAGCCCCTCTTTTTCTCGCCCTCTGTTTCAGCCCCTCTGATTCAGCCCCTCTGTTTCAGCCCCTCTGTTTCTCACCGTCTGTTTCTCGCCCTCTGTTTCAGCCCCTCTGTTTTTCGCCCTCTGTTTCAGCCCCACTGTTTCTCGCCCACTGTTTCAGGCTCTCTGTTTCAGCCCATCTGTTTCAGCCACTCTGTTTCAGCCCCTCTGTTTCAGCCCCTCTGTTTCTCACCCTCTGTTTCAGCCCCTCTGATTCATCCCCTCTGTTTCTCGTCCTCTGTTTCAGCCCCTCTGTTTCTCACCCTCTGTTTCAGCCCCTCTGTTTCTCGACCTCTGTTTCAGCCCCTCTGTTTCAGCTCCCCTGTTTCTCGCCCTCTGTTTCTCGCCCTCTGTTTCAGCCCCTCTGTTTCTCGCCCTCTGTTTCAGCCACTCCGTTCCAGCCCCTCTGATTCAGTCCCTCTGATTCAGCCCCTCTGTTTCAGCCCCTCTGTTTCAGCCCTTCTGTTTCTGCCCCTCTGTTTCAGCCCCTCTGTTTCTCGCCCTCTGTTTCATCCCCTCTGTTTCTCGCCCTCTGTATCAGCCCCTCTGTTTCTCTCCCTCTGTTTCAGCCCCTCTGTTTCTCGCCCTCTGTTTCAGCCCCTCTATTTCTCGCCCTCTGTTTCAGCCCCTCTGTTTCTCGCCCTCTGTTTCAGCCCCACTGATATAGCCCCTCTGTTTCAGCCCTCTGTTTCAGCTCCTCTGTTTGTCGCCCTCTGTTTCAGCCCCTCTGTTTCGCGCTCTCTTTTTCAGCCCCTCTGTTTCAGCCCCACTATTTCTCGCCCTCTGTTTCAGGCTCTCTGTTTCAGCCCCTCTGTTTCAGCCCCTCTGTTTCAGCCCCTCTGTTTCTCGCCCTCTGTTTCAGCCCCTCTGTTTCAGCCCCTCTGTTTCAGCCCCTCTTTTTCTCGCCCTCTGTTTCAGCCCCTCTGATTCAGCCCCTCTGTTTCAGCCCCTCTGTTTCAGCCCCTCTGTTTCAGCCCCTCTGTTTTTCGCCATCTGTTTCAGCCCCTCTGTTTCTCTCCCTCTGTTTCAGCCCCTCTGTTTCTCGCCCTCTGTTTCAGCCCCTCTGTTTCAGCCCCTCTGTTTCAGTCCCTCTGCTTCTCGCCCTCTGTTTCAGCCCCTCTGTTTCTCGCCCTCTGTTTCAGCCCCTCTGTTTCAGCCCCTCTGTTTCTCGCCGTCTGTTTCAGCCCCTCTGTTTCTCGCCCTCTGTTTCAGCCCCTCTGTTTCAGCCCCTCTGTTTCAGCCCCTCTGTTTCTCGCCCTCTGTTTCAGCCCCTCTGTTTCAGCCCCTCTGTTTCAGCCCCTCTTTTTCTCGCCCTCTGTTTCAGCCCCTCTGATTCAGCCCCTCTGATTCAGCCCCTCTGTTTCAGCCCGACTGATTCAGCCCCTCTGTTTAAGCCCCTCTGAATCAGCGCCTCTGTTTCAGCCCCTCTGTTTCAGCCCCTCTGTTTCTCGCCCTCTGTTTCAGCCCCTCAGTTTCTCGCCCTCTGTTTCAGCCCCTCTGTTTCTCGCCCTCTGTTTCAGCCCCTCTGTTTCTCGCCCTCTGTTTCAGCCCCTCTGTTTCAGCCCATCTGTTTCAGCCCCTCTGTTTCAGACCTTCTGTGTCAGCCCCTCTGTTTCTCGCCCTCTGTTTCAGCCCCTCTGTTTCAGCCCCTCTGTTTCTCGCCCTCTGTATCAGCCCCTCTGTTTCAGCCCCTCTGTTTCAGTCCCTCTGCTTCTCGCCCTCTGTTTCTCGCCCTCTGTTTCAGCCCCTCTGTTTCTCGCCCTCTGTTTCAGCCCCTCTGTTTCAGCCCCTCTGTTTCTCGCCCTCTGTTTCAGCCCCTCTGTTTCTCGCCCTCTGTTTCAGCCCCTCTGTTTCAGCCCCTCTGTTTCAGCCCCTCTGTTTCTCGCCCTCTGTTTCAGCCCCTCTGTTTCAGCCCCTCTTTTTCTCGCCCTCTGTTTCAGCCCCTCTGATTCAGCCCCTCTGTTTCAGCCCCTCTGTTTCTCACCCTCTGTTTCTCGCCCTCTGTTTCAGCCCCTCTGTTTTTCGCCCTCTGTTTCAGCCCCACTGTTTCTCGCCCACTGTTTCAGGCTCTCTGTTTCAGCCCATCTGTTTCAGCCACTCTGTTTCAGCCCCTCTGTTTCAGCCCCTCTGGTTCTCACCCTCTGTTTCAGCCCCTCTGATTCATCCCCTCTGTTTCTCGTCCTCTGTTTCAGCCCCTCTGTTTCTCACCCTCTGTTTCAGCCCCTCTGTTTCTCGACCTCTGTTTCAGCCCCTCTGTTTCAGCTCCCCTGTTTCTCGCCCTCTGTTTCTCGCCCTCTGTTTCAGCCCCTCTGTTTCTCGCCCTCTGTTTCAGCCACTCCGTTCCAGCCCCTCTGATTCAGTCCCTCTGATTCAGCCCCTCTGTTTCAGCCCCTCTGTTTCAGCCCCTCTGTTTCAGCCCTTCTGTTTCAGCCCCTCTGTTTCAGCCCCTCTGTTTCTCGCCCTCTGTTTCATCCCCTCTGTTTCTCGCCCTCTGTATCAGCCCCTCTGTATCTCGCCCTCTGTTTCAGCCCCTCTGTTTCAGCCCCTCTGTTTCAGCCCCTCTATTTCTCGCCCTCTGTTTCAGCCCCTCTGTTTCTCGCCCTCTGTTTCAGCCCCACTGATATAGCCCCTCTGTTTCAGCCCTCTGTTTCAGCCCCTCTGTTTGTCGCCCTCTGTTTCAGCCCCTCTGTTTCGCGCTCTCTTTTTCAGCCCCTCTGTTTCAGCCCCACTGTTTCTCACCCTTTGATTCTGCCCCTCTGTTTCTCGCCCTCTGTTTCAGCCCCACTGATTTAGCCCCTCTGTTTCAGCCCTCTGTTTCAGCCCCACTGATTTAGCCCCTCTGTTTCAGCCCTCTGTTTCAGCCCCTCTGTTTGTCGCCCTCTGTTTCAGCCCCTCTGTTTCACGCTCTCTTTTTCAGCCCCTCTGTTTCAGCCCCTCTGTTTCTCGACCTTTGATTCTGCCCCTCTGTTTCTCGCCCTCTGTTTCAGCCCCACTGATTTAGCCCCTCTGTTTCAGCCCTCTGTTTCAGCCCCTCTGTTTCTCGCCCTCTGTTTCAGCACCTCTGTTTCAGCCCCTCTGTTTCAGCCCCTCTGTTTCTCGACCTCTGTTTAACCCCTCTGTTTCTCGCCCACTGTTTCAGCCCCTCTGTTTCTCGCCCTCTGTTTCAGCCCCTCTGTTTCAGCCCCTCTGTTTCAACCCCTCTGTTTCAGCCCCTCTGTTTCTCGCCCTTTGTTTCAGCCCCTCTGTTTCTCGCCCACTTTGTCAGCCCGTCATTTTCAGCCCCTCTGTTTCTGCCCCTCTGTTTCTCGCCCTCTGTTTCAGCCCCTCTGATTCAGCCCCTCTGTTTCAGCCCCTCTGTTTCAGCCCCTCTGTTTCAGCCCCTCTGTTTCTCGCCCTCTGTTTCTCACCCTCTGTTTCTCGCCCTCTGTTTCTGCCCCTCTGTTTTTCGCACACTGTTTCAGCCCCTCTGTTTCTCGCCCTCTGTATCAGCCCCTCTGTTTCAGCCCCTCTGTTTCAGCCCCTCTCTTTATCGCCCTCTGTTTCAGCCCCTCTGTTTCTCGCCCTCAGTTTCAGCCCCTCTGTTTCTCGCCCTCTCTTTCAGCCCCTCTGTTTCAGCCCCTCTGTTTCAGCCCCTCTCTTTCTCGCCCTCTGTTTCAGCCCCTCTGTTTCTCACCCTCTGTTTCAGCCCCTCTGTTTCAGCCCCTCTTTTTCTCGCCCTCTGTTTCAGCCCCTCTGTTTCTCGCCCTCTGTTTCAGCCCCTCTGATTCAGCCCCTCTGTTTCTCGCCCTCTGTTTCAGCCCCTCTGTTTCTCGCCCTCTGTTTCAGCCCCTCTGTTTCAGCCCATCTGTTTCAGCCCCTCTGTTTCAGCCCTTCTGTGTCAGCCCCTCTGTTTCTCGCCCTCTGTTTCAGCCCCTCTGTTTCTCTCCCTCTGTTTCAGCCCCTCTGTTTCTCGCCCTCTGTTTCAGCCCCTCTGTTTCAGCCCCTCTGTTTCAGTGCCTCTGCTTCTCGCCCTCTGTTTCTCGCCCTCTGTTTCAGCCCTTCTGTTTCTCGCCCTCTGTTTCAGCCCCTCTGTTTCAGCCCCTCTGTTTATCGCCGTCTGTTTCAGCCTCTCTGTTTCAGCCCCTCTGTTTCAGCCCCTCTGTTTCTGCCCCTCTGTTTCTCGCCCTCTGTTTCAGCCCCTCTGTTTCAGCCCCTCTGTTTCAGCCCCTCTTTTTCTCGCCCTCTGTTTCAGCCCCTCTGATTCAGCCCCTCTGTTTCAGCCCCTCTGTTTCAGCCCCTCTGTTTCAGCCCCTCTGTTTCTCGCCCTCTGTTTCAGCCCCTCTGTTTCTCACCCTCTGTTTCAGGCTCTCTGTTTCAGCCCATCTGTTTCAGCCACTCTGTTTCAGCCCCTCTGTTTCAGCCCCTCTGTTTCTCACCCTCTGTTTCAGCCCCTCTGATTCAGCCCCTCTGTTTCTCGCCCTCTGTTTCAGCCCCTCTGTTTCAGCCCCTCTGTTTCAGCCCCTCTGTTTCTCGCCCTCTGTTTCAGCCCCTCTGTTTCAGCTCCTCTGTTTCGCGCCCTCTCTTTCAGCCCCTCTGTTTCAGCCCTTCTGTTTCTCGCCCTCTGTTTCAGCCACTCCGTTTCAGCCCCTCTGATTCAGTCCCTCTGATTCAGCCCCTCTGTTTCAGCCCCTCTGTTTCAGCCCCTCTGTTTCAGCCCTTCTGTTTCAGACCCTCTGTTTCTCGCCCTTTGTTTCTGCCCCGCTGTTTCTCGCCCTCTGTTTCAGCCCCACTGATTTAGCCCCTATGTTTCAGCCCTCTGTTTCAGCCCCTCTGTTTCGCGCCCTCTGTTTCAGCCCCTCTGTTTCTCGCCCTCTGTTTCAGCCCCTCTGTTTCTCGCCCTCTGTTTCAGCCCCTCTGTTTCAGCCCCTCTGTTTCAGCCACTCTGTTTCTCGACCTCTGTTTAACCCCTCTGTTTCTCGCCCTCTGTTTCAGCCCCTCTGTTTCTCGCCCACTGTTTCAGCCCCTCTGTTTCAGCCCCTCTGTTTCAGCCCCTCTGTTTCAGCCCCTCTGTTTCTCGCCCTCTGTTTCAGCCCCTCTGTTTCTCGCCCTCTTTGTCAGCCCGTCATTTTCAGCCCCTCTGTTTTTGCCCCTCTGTTTCTCGCCCTCTGTTTCAGCCCCTCTGATTCAGCCCCTCTGTTTTTCGCACACTGTTTCAGCCCCTCTGTTTCTCGCCCTCTGTATCAGCCCCTCTGTTTCAGCCCCTCTGTTTCAGCCCCTCTGTTTCTCGCCCTCTGTTTCAGCCCCTCTGTTTCAGCCCCTCTCTTTATCACCGTCTGTTTCAGCCCCTCTGTTTCTCGCCCTCAGTTTCAGCCCCTCTGTTTCTCGCCCTCTCTTTCAGCCCCTCTGTTTCAGCCCCTCTGTTTCAGCCCCGCTGTTTCAGCCCTTCTGTGTCAGCCCCTCAGTTTCTCGCCCTCTGTTTCAGCCCCTCTGTTTCTCTCCCTCTGTTTCAGCCCCTCTGTTTCTCGCCCTCTGTATCAGCCCCTCTGTTTCAGCCCCTCTGTTTCAGCCCCTCTCTTTATCGCCCTCTGTTTCAGCCCCTCTGTTTCTCGCCCTCAGTTTCAGCCCCTCTGTTTCTCGCCCTCTCTTTCAGCCCCTCTGTTTCAGCCCCTCTGTTTCAGCCTCTCTGTTTCAGCCCTTCTGTGTCAGCCCCTCTGTTTCTCGCCCTCTGTTTCAGCGCCTCTGTTTCTCTCCCTCTGTTTCAGCCCCTCTGTTTCTCGCCCTCTGTTTCAGCTCCTCTGTTTCAGCCCCTCTGTTTCAGCCCCTCTGTTTCTCGCCGTCAGTTTCAGCCCCTCTGTTTCTCGCCCTCTGTTTCAGCCCCTCTGTTTCGCGCTCTCTGTTTCAGCCCCTCTGTTTCAGCCCCTCTGTGTCTCGCCCTTTGGTTCTGCCCCTCTGTTCCTCGCCCTGTGTATCAGCCCGTCTGTTTCTCGCCCTCTGTTTCAGCCCCACTGATTCAGCCCCTCTGTTTCAGCCCCTCTGAATCAGCCCCTCTCTTTCTCGCCCTCTGTTTCAGCCCCTCTGTTTCTCACCCTCTGTTTCAGCCCTTCTGTGTCAGCCCCTCTGTTTCTCGCCCTCTGTTTCAGCGCCTCTGTTTCTCTCCCTCTGTTTCAGCCCCTCTGTTTCTCGCCCTCTGTTTCAGCTCCTCTGTTTCAGCCCCTCTGTTTCAGCCCCTCTGTTTCTCACCCTCTGTTTCAGCCCCTCTGTTTCTCGCCCTTTGGTTCTGCCCCTCTGTTTCTCGCCCTGTGTATCAGCCCGTCTGTTTCTCGCCCTCTGTTTCAGCCCCACTGATTCAGCTCCTCTGTTTCAGCCCCTCTGTTTCAGCCCCTCTCTTTCTCGCCCTCTGTTTCAGCCCCTCTGTTTCTCACCCTCTGTTTCAGCCCCTCTGTTTCAGCCCCTCTTTTTCTCGCCCTCTGTTTCAGCCCCTCTGTTTCTCGCCCTCTGTTTCAGCCCCTCTGATTCAGCCCCTCTGTTTCTCGCCCTCTGTTTCAGCCCCTCTGTTTCTCGCCCTCTGTTTCAGCCCCTCTGTTTCAGCCCATCTGTTTCAGCCCCTCTGTTTCAGCCCTTCTGTGTCAGCCCCTCTCTTTCTCGCCCTCTGTTTCAGCCCCTCTGTTTCTCTCCCTCTGTTTCAGCCCCTCTGTTTCTCGCCCTCTGTTTCAGCCCCTCTGTTTCAGCCCCTCTGTTTCAGTCCCTCTGCTTCTCGCCCTCTGTTTCTCGCCCTCTGTTTCAGCCCTTCTGTTTCTCGCCCTCTGTTTCAGCCCCTCTGTTTCAGCCCCTCTGTTTATCGCCGTCTGTTTCAGCCTCTCTGTTTTAGCCCCTCTGTTTCAGCCCCTCTGTTTCTGCCCCTCTGTTTCTCGCCCTCTGTTTCAGCCCCTCTGTTTCAGCCCCTCTGTTTCAGCCCCTCTTTTTCTCGCCCTCTGTTTCAGCCCCTCTGATTCAGCCCCTCTGTTTCAGCCCCTCTGTTTCAGCCCCTCTGTTTCAGCCCCTCTGTTTCTCGCCCTCTGTTTCAGCCCCTCTGTTTCTCACCCTCTGTTTCAGGCTCTCTGTTTCAGCCCATCTGTTTCAGCCACTCTGTTTCAGCCCCTCTGTTTCAGCCCCTCTGTTTCTCACCCTCTGTTTCAGCCCCTCTGATTCAGCCCCTCTGTTTCTCGCCCTCTGTTTCAGCCCCTCTGTTTCAGCCCCTCTGTTTCAGCCCCTCTGTTTCTCGCCCTCTGTTTCAGCCCCTCTGTTTCAGCTCCTCTGTTTCGCGCCCTCTCTTTCAGCCCCTCTGTTTCAGCCCTTCTGTTTCTCGCCCTCTGTTTCAGCCACTCCGTTTCAGCCCCTCTGATTCAGTCCCTCTGATTCAGCCCCTCTGTTTCAGCCCCTCTGTTTCAGCCCCTCTGTTTCAGCCCTTCTGTTTCAGACCCTCTGTTTCTCGCCCTTTGTTTCTGCCCCGCTGTTTCTCGCCCTCTGTTTCAGCCCCACTGATTTAGCCCCTATGTTTCAGCCCTCTGTTTCAGCCCCTCTGTTTCGCGCCCTCTGTTTCAGCCCCTCTGTTTCTCGCCCTCTGTTTCAGCCCCTCTGTTTCTCGCCCTCTGTTTCAGCCCCTCTGTTTCAGCCCCTCTGTTTCAGCTACTCTGTTTCTCGACCTCTGTTTAACCCCTCTGTTTCTCGCCCTCTGTTTCAGCCCCTCTGTTTCTCGCCCACTGTTTCAGCCCCTCTGTTTCAGCCCCTCTGTTTCAGCCCCTCTGTTTCAGCCCCTCTGTTTCTCGCCCTCTGTTTCAGCCCCTCTGTTTCTCGCCCTCTTTGTCAGCCCGTCATTTTCAGCCCCTCTGTTTTTGCCCCTCTGTTTCTCGCCCTCTGTTTCAGCCCCTCTGATTCAGCCCCTCTGTTTTTCGCACACTGTTTCAGCCCCTCTGTTTCTCGCCCTCTGTATCAGCCCCTCTGTTTCAGCCCCTCTGTTTCAGCCCCTCTGTTTCTCGCCCTCTGTTTCAGCCCCTCTGTTTCAGCCCCTCTCTTTATCACCGTCTGTTTCAGCCCCTCTGTTTCTCGCCCTCAGTTTCAGCCCCTCTGTTTCTCGCCCTCTCTTTCAGCCCCTCTGTTTCAGCCCCTCTGTTTCAGCCCCTCTGTTTCAGCCCTTCTGTGTCAGCCCCTCAGTTTCTCGCCCTCTGTTTCAGCCCCTCTGTTTCTCTCCCTCTGTTTCAGCCCCTCTCTTTCTCGCCCTCTGTTTCAGCTCCTCTGTTTCAGCCCCTCTGTTTCAGCCCCTCTGTTTCTCGCCGTCTGTTTCAGCCCCTCTGTTTCTCGCCCTCTGTTTCAGCCCCTCTGTTTCGCGCTCTCTGTTTCAGCCCCTCTGTTTCAGCCCCTCTGTTTCTCGCCCTTTGGTTCTGCCCCTCTGTTTCTCGCCATCTGTATCAGCCCCTCTGTTTCTCGCCCTCTGTTTCAGCCCCACTGATTTAGCCCCTCTGTTTCAGCCCTCTGTTTCAGCCCCTCTGTTTGTCGCCCTCTGTTTCAGCCCCTCTGTTTCGCGCTCTCTTTTTCAGCCCCTCTGTTTCTCGCCCACTGTTTCAGCCCCTCTGTTTCAGCCCCTCTGTTTCAGCCCCTCTGTTTCGCGCTCTCTTTTTCAGCCCCTCTGTTTCAGACCCTCTGTTTCTCGCCCTTTGTTTCTGCCCCGCTGTTTCTCGCCCTCTGTTTCAGCCCCACTGATTTAGCCCCTCTGTTTCAGCCCCTCTGTTTCAGCCACTCTGTTTCTCGACCTCTGTTTAACCCCTCTGTTTCTCGCCCTCTGTTTCAGCCCCTCTGTTTCTCGCCCACTGTTTCAGCCCCTCTGTTTCAGCCCCTCTGTTTCAGCCCCTCTGTTTCAGCCCCTCTGTTTCTCGCCCTCTGTTTCAGCCCCTCTGTTTCTCGCCCTCTTTGTCCGCCCGTCATTTTCAGCCCCTCTGTTTCTGCCCCTCTGTTTCTCGCCCTCTGTTTCAGCCCCTCTGATTCAGCCCCTCTGATTCAGCCCCTCTGTTTCAGCCCCTCTGTTTCTGCCCCTCTGTTTTTCGCACACTGTTTCAGCCCCTCTGTTTCTCGCCCTCTGTATCAGCCCCTCTGTTTCAGCCCCTCTGTTTCTCGCCCTCTGTTTCAGCCCCTCTGTTTCAGCCCCTCTCTTTATCGCCGTCTGTTTCAGCCCCTCTGTTTCTCGCCCTCAGTTTCAGCCCCTCTGTTTCTCGCCCTCTCTTTCAGCCCCTCTGTTTCAGCCCCTCTGTTTCAGCCCTTCTGTGTCAGCCCCTCAGTTTCTCGCCCTCTGTTTCAGCCCCTCTGTTTCTCTCCCTCTGTTTCAGCCCCTCTGTTTCTCGCCCTCTGTTTCAGCTCCTCTGTTTCAGCCCCTCTGTTTCAGCCCCTCTGTTTCTCGCCGTCTGTTTCAGCCCCTCGGTTTCTCGCCCTCTGTTTCAGCCCCTCTGTTTCGCGCTCTCTGTTTCAGCCCCTCTGTTTCAGCCCCTCTGTTTCTCACCCTTTGGTTCTGCCCCTCTGTTTCTCGCCATCTGTATCAGCCCCTCTGTTTCTCGCCCTCTGTTTCAGCCCCACTGATTTAGCCCCTCTGTTTCAGCCCCTCTGTTTCTCGCCCTCTGTTTCAGCCCCTCTGTTTCGCGCTCTCTGTTTCAGCCCCTCTGTTTCAGCCCCTCTGTTTCTCGCCCTTTGGTTCTGCCCCTCTGTTTCTCGCCATCTGTATCAGCCCGTCTGTTTCTCGCCCTCTGTTTCAGCCCCGCTGATTCAGCCCCTCTGTTTCAGCCCCTCCGAATCAGCCCCTCTGTTTCAGCCAATCAGTTTCAGCCCCTCTGTTTCAGCCCCTCTCTTTCTCGCCCCCTGTTTCAGCCCCTCTGTTTCTCACCCTCTGTTTCAGCCCCTCTGTTTCAGCCCCTCTGTTTCTCGCCCTCTGTTTCAGCCCCTCTGTTTCTCGCCCTCTGTTTCAGCCCCTCTGTTTCAGCCCCTCTGTTTCTCACCCTCTGTTTCAGCCCCTCTGTTTCAGCCCCTCTGTTTCTCGCCCTCTGTTTCAGCCCCTCTGTTTCTCGCCCTCTGTTTCAGCCCCTCTGTTTCATCCCATCTGTTTCAGCCCCTCTGTTTCAGCCCTTCTGTGTCAGCCCCTCTGTTTCTCTCCCTCTGTTTCAGCCCCTCTGTTTCTCGCCCTCTGTTTCAGCCCCTCTGTTTCAGCCCCTCTGTTTCAGTCCATCTGCTTCTCGCCCTCTGTTTCTCGCCCTCAGTTTCAGCCCCTCTGTTTCTCGCCCTCTCTTTCAGCCCCTCTGTTTCAGCCCCTCTGTTTCAGCCCCTCTGTTTCAGCCCTTCTGTGTCAGCCCCTCAGTTTCTCGCCCTCTGTTTCAGCCCCTCTGTTTCTCTCCCTCTGTTTCAGCCCCTCTCTTTCTCGCCCTCTGTTTCAGCTCCTCTGTTTCAGCCCCTCTGTTTCAGCCCCTCTGTTTCTCGCCGTCTGTTTCAGCCCCTCTGTTTCTCGCCCTCTGTTTCAGCCCCTCTGTTTCGCGCTCTCTGTTTCAGCCCCTCTGTTTCAGACCCTCTGTTTCTCGCCCTTTGTTTCTGCCCCGCTGTTTCTCGCCCTCTGTTTCAGCCCCACTGATTTAGCCCCTATGTTTCAGCCCTCTGTTTCAGCCCCTCTGTTTCGCGCCCTCTGTTTCAGCCCCTCTGTTTCTCGCCCTCTGTTTCAGCCCCTCTGTTTCTCGCCCTCTGTTTCAGCCCCTCTGTTTCAGCCACTCTGTTTCTCGACCTCTGTTTAACCCCTCTGTTTCTCGCCCTCTGTTTCAGCCCCTCTGTTTCTCGCCCACTGTTTCAGCCCCTCTGTTTCAGCCCCTCTGTTTCAGCCCCTCTGTTTCAGCCCCTCTGTTTCTCGCCCTCTGTTTCAGCCCCTCTGTTTCTCGCCCTCTTTGTCAGCCCGTCATTTTCAGCCCCTCTGTGTCTGCCCCTCTGTTTCTCGCCCTCTGTTTCAGCCCCTCTGATTCAGCCCCTCTGATTCAGCCCCTCTGTTTCAGCCCCTCTGTTTCTGCCCCTCTGTTTTTCGCACACTGTTTCAGCCCCTCTGTTTCTCGCCCTCTGTATCAGCCCCTCTGTTTCAGCCCCTCTGTTTCAGCCCCTCTGTTTCTCGCCCTCTGTTTCAGCCCCTCTGTTTCATCCCCTCTCTTTATCGCCGTCTGTTTCAGCCCCTCTGTTTCTCGCCCTCAGTTGCAGCCCCTCTGTTTCTCGCCCTCTCTTTCAGCCCCTCTGTTTCAGCCCCTCTGTTTCAGCCCCTCTGTTTCAGCCCTTCTGTGTCAGCCCCTCAGTTTCTCGCCCTCTGTTTCAGCCCCTCTGTTTCTCTCCCTCTGTTTCAGCCCCTCTGTTTCTCGCCCTCTGTTTCAGCTCCTCTGTTTCAGCCCCTCTGTTTCAGCCCCTCTGTTTCTCGCCGTCTGTTTCAGCCCCTCGGTTTCTCGCCCTCTGTTTCAGCCCCTCTGTTTCGCGCTCTCTGTTTCAGCCCCTCTGTTTCAGCCCCTCTGTTTCTCGCCCTTTGGTTCTGCCCCTCTGTTTCTCGCCATCTGTATCAGCCCGTCTGTTTCTCGCCCTCTGTTTCAGCCCCGCTGATTCAGCCCCTCTGTTTCAGCCCCTCTGAATCAGCCCCACTGATTCAGCCCCTCTGTTTCAGCCAATCAGTTTCAGCCCCTCTGTTTCAGCCCCTCTCTTTCTCGCCCCCTGTTTCAGCCCCTCTGTTTCTCACCCTCTGTTTCAGCCCCTCTGTTTCAGCCCCTCTGTTTCTCGCCATCTGTTTCAGCCCCTCTGTTTCTCGCCCTCTGTTTCAGCCCCTCTGTTTCATCCCATCTGTTTCAGCCCCTCTGTTTCAGCCCTTCTGTGTCAGCCCCTCTGTTTCTCTCCCTCTGTTTCAGCCCCTCTGTTTCTCGCCCTCTGTTTCAGCCCCTCTGTTTCAGCCCCTCTGTTTCAGTCCCTCTGCTTCTCGCCCTCGGTTTCTCGCCCTCTGTTTCAGCCCCTCTGTTTCTCGCCCTCTGTTTCAGCCCCTCTGTTTCTCGCTCTCTGTTTCAGCCCCTCTGTTTCAGCCCCTCTGTTTCAGCCCCTCTGTTTCAGCCCCTCTGTTTCTCGCCCTCTGTTTCAGCCCCTCTGTTTCAGCCCCTCTTTTTCTCGCCCTCTGTTTCAGCCCCTCTGATTCAGCCCCTCTGTTCAGCCCCTCTATTTCAGCCCCTCTGTTTCTCACCCTCTGTTTCTCGCCCTCTGTTTCAGCCCCTCTGTTTTTCGCCCTCTGTTTCAGCCCCTCTGTTTCTCGCCCTCTGTTTCAGGCTCTCTGTTTCAGCCCATCTGTTTCAGCCACTCTGTTTCAGCCCCTCTGTTTCAGCCCCTCTGTTTCTCACCCTCTGTTTCAGCCCCTCTGATTCAGCCCCTCAGTTTCTCGCCCTCGTTTTCAGCCCCTCTGTTTCTCGCCCTCTGTTTCAGCCCCTCTGTTTCTCACCCTCTGTTTCAGCCCCTCTGTTTCAGCTCCTCTGTTTCTCGCCCTCTGTTTCTCGCCCTCTGTTTCAGCCCCTCTGTTTCTCGCCCTCTGTTTCAGCCACTCCGTTTCAGCCCCTCTGTTTCAGCCCATCTGTTTCTCGCCCTCTGTTTCAGCCCCTCTGTTTCAGCCCCTCTTTTTCTCGCCCTCTGTTTCAGCCCCTCTGATTCAGCCCCTCTGTTTCAGCCCCTCTGTTTCAGCCCCTCTGTTTCTCACCCTCTGTTTCTCGCCCTCTGTTTCAGCCCCACTGTTTTTCGCCCTCTGTTTCAGCCCCACTGTTTCTCGCCCACTGTTTCAGGCTCTCTGTTTCAGCACATCTGTTTCAGCCACTCTGTTTAAGCCCCTCTGTTTCAGCACCTCCGTTTCTCACCCTCTGTTTCAGCCCCTCTGATTCAGCCCCTCTGTTTCTCGTCCTCTGTTTCAGCCCCTCTGTTTCTCGCCCTCTGTTTCAGCCCCTCTGTTTCTCGACCTCTGTTTCAGCGCCTCTGTTTCAGCTCCCCTGTTTCTCGCCCTCTGTTTCTCGCCCTCTGTTTCAGCCCCTCTGTTTCTCGCCCTCTGTTTCAGCCACTCCGTTCCAGCCCCTCTGATTCAGTCTCTCTGATTCAGCCCCTCTTTTTCAGCCCCTCTGTTTCAGCCCCTCTGTTTCAGCCCTTCTGTTTCAGCCCCTCTGTTTCAGCCCCTCTGTTTCTCGCCCTCTGTTTCATCCCCTCTGTTTCTCGCCCTCTGTATCAGCCCCTCTGTTTCTCGCCCTCTGTTTCAGCCCCTCTGTTTCAGCCCCTCTGTTTCAGCCCCTCTATTTCTCGCCCTCTGTTTCAGCCCCTCTGTTTCTCGCCCTCTGTTTCAGCCCCACTGATATCGCCCCTCTGTTTCAGCCCTCTGTTTCAGCCCCTCTGTTTGTCGCCCTCTGTTTCAGCCCCTCTGTTTCGCGCTCTCTTTTTCAGCCCCTCTGTTTCAGCCCCTCTGTTTCTCGCCCTTTGATTCTGCCCCTCTGTTTCTCGCCCTCTGTTTCAGCCCCACTGATTTAGCCCCTCTGTTTCAGCCCCTCTGTTTCGCGCCCTCTGTTTCAGCCCCTCTGTTTCTCGCCCTCTGTTTCAGCCCCTCTGTTTCTCGCCCTCTGTTTCAGCCCCTCTGTTTCAGCCCCTCTGTTTCAGCCACTCTGTTTCTCGACCTCTGTTTAACCCCTCTGTTTCTCACCCTCTGTTTCAGCCCCTCTGTTTCTCGCCCACTGTTTCAGCCCCTCTGTTTCAGCCCCTCTGTTTCAGCCCCTCTGTTTCAGCCCCTCTGTTTCTCGCCCTCTGTTTCAGCCCCTCTGTTTCTCGCCCTCTTTGTCAGCCCGTCATTTTCAGCCCCTCTGTGTCTGCCCCTCTGTTTCTCGCCCTCTGTTTCAGCCCCTCTGATTCAGCCCCTCGGATTCAGCCCCTCTGTTTCAGCCCCTCTGTTTCTGCCCCTCTGTTTTTCGCACACTGTTTCAGCCCCTCTGTTTCTCGCCCTCTGTATCAGCCCCTCTGTTTCAGCCCCTATGTTTCAGCCCCTCTGTTTCTCGCCCTCTGTTTCAGCCCCTCTGTTTCAGCCCCTCTCTTTATCGCCGTCTGTTTCAGCCCCTCTGTTTCTCGCCCTCAGTTTCAGCCCCTCTGTTTCTCGCCCTCTCTTTCAGCCCCTCTGTTTCAGCCCCTCTGTTTCAGCCCCTCTGTTTCAGCCCTTCTGTGTCAGCCCCTCAGTTTCTCGCCCTCTGTTTCAGCCCCTCTGTTTCTCTCCCTCTGTTTCAGCCCCTCTGTTTCTCGCCCTCTGTTTCAGCTCCTCTGTTTCAGCCCCTCTGTTTCAGCCCCTCTGTTTCTCGCCGTCTGTTTCAGCCCCACGGTTTCTCGCCCTCTGTTTCAGCCCCTCTGTTTCGCGCTCTCTGTTTCAGCCCCTCTGTTTCCGCCCCTCTGTTTCTCGCCCTTTGGTTCTGCCCCTCTGTTTCTCGCCATCTGTATCAGCCCGTCTGTTTCTCGCCCTCTGTTTCAGCCCCGCTGATTCAGCCCCTCTGTTTCAGCCCCTCTGAATCAGCCCCACTGATTCAGCCCCTCTGTTTCAGCCAATCAGTTTCAGCCCCTCTGTTTCAGCCCCTCTCTTTCTCGCCCCCTGTTTCAGCCCCTCTGTTTCTCACCCTCTGTTTCAGCCCCTCTGTTTCAGCCCCTCTGTTTCTCGCCCTCTGTTTCAGCCCCTCTGTTTCTCGCCCTCTGTTTCAGCCCCTCTGTTTCATCCCATCTGTTTCAGCCCCTCTGTTTCAGCCCTTCTGTGTCAGCCCCTCTGTTTCTCTCCCTCTGTTTCAGCCCCTCTGTTTCTCGCCCTCTGTTTCAGCCCCTCTGTTTCAGCCCCTCTGTTTCAGTCCCTCTGCTTCTCGCCCTCTGTTTCTCGCCCTCAGTTTCAGCCCCTCTGTTTCTCGCCCTCTCTTTCAGCCCCTCTGTTTCAGCCCCTCTGTTTCAGCCCCTCTGTTTCAGCCCTTCTGTGTCAGCCCCTCAGTTTCTCGCCCTCTGTTTCAGCCCCTCTGTTTCTCTCCCTCTGTTTCAGCCCCTCTCTTTCTCGCCCTCTGTTTCAGCTCCTCTGTTTCAGCCCCTCTGTTTCAGCCCCTCTGTTTCTCGCCGTCTGTTTCAGCCCCTCTGTTTCTCGCCCTCTGTTTCAGCCCCTCTGTTTCGCGCTCTCTGTTTCAGCCCCTCTGTTTCAGCCCCTCTGTTTCTCGCCCTTTGGTTCTGCCCCTCTGTTTCTCGCCATCTGTATCAGCCCCTCTGTTTCTCGCCCTCTGTTTCAGCCCCACTGATTTAGCCCCTCTGTTTCAGCCCTCTGTTTCAGCCCCTCTGTTTGTCGCCCTCTGTTTCAGCCCCTCTGTTTTGCGCTCTCTTTTTCAGCCCCTCTGTTTCAGACCCTCTGTTTCTCGCCCTTTGTTTCTGCCCCGCTGTTTCTCGCCCTCTGTTTCAGCCCCACTGATTTAGCCCCTATGTTTCAGCCCTCTGTTTCAGCCCCTCTGTTTCGCGCCCTCTGTTTCAGCCCCTCTGTTTCTCGCCCTCTGTTTCAGCCCCTCTGTTTCTCGCCCTCTGTTTCAGCCCCTCTGTTTCAGCCACTCTGTTTCTCGACCTCTGTTTAACCCCTCTGTTTCTCGCCCTCTGTTTCAGCCCCTCTGTTTCTCGCCCACTGTTTCAGCCCCTCTGTTTCAGCCCCTCTGTTTCAGCCCCTCTGTTTCAGCCCCTCTGTTTCTCGCCCTCTGTTTCAGCCCCTCTGTTTCTCGCCCTCTTTGTCAGCCCGTCATTTTCAGCCCCTCTGTGTCTGCCCCTCTGTTTCTCGCCCTCTGTTTCAGCCCCTCTGATTCAGCCCCTCTGATTCAGCCCCTCTGTTTCAGCCCCTCTGTTTCTGCCCCTCTGTTTTTCGCACACTGTTTCAGCCCCTCTGTTTCTCGCCCTCTGTATCAGCCCCTCTGTTTCAGCCCCTCTGTTTCAGCCCCTCTGTTTCTCGCCCTCTGTTTCAGCCCCTCTGTTTCAGCCCCTCTCTTTATCGCCGTCTGTTTCAGCCCCTCTGTTTCTCGCCCTCAGTTGCAGCCCCTCTGTTTCTCGCCCTCTCTTTCAGCCCCTCTGTTTCAGCCCCTCTGTTTCAGCCCCTCTGTTTCAGCCCTTCTGTGTCAGCCCCTCAGTTTCTCGCCCTCTGTTTCAGCCCCTCTGTTTCTCTCCCTCTGTTTCAGCCCCTCTGTTTCTCGCCCTCTGTTTCAGCTCCTCTGTTTCAGCCCCTCTGTTTCAGCCCCTCTGTTTCTCGCCGTCTGTTTCAGCCCCTCGGTTTCTCGCCCTCTGTTTCAGCCCCTCTGTTTCGCGCTCTCTGTTTCAGCCCCTCTGTTTCAGCCCCTCTGTTTCTCGCCCTTTGGTTCTGCCCCTCTGTTTCTCGCCATCTGTATCAGCCCGTCTGTTTCTCGCCCTCTGTTTCAGCCCCGCTGATTCAGCCCCTCTGTTTCAGCCCCTCTGAATCAGCCCCACTGATTCAGCCCCTCTGTTTCAGCCAATCAGTTTCAGCCCCTCTGTTTCAGCCCCTCTCTTTCTCGCCCCCTGTTTCAGCCCCTCTGTTTCTCACCCTCTGTTTCAGCCCCTCTGTTTCAGCCCCTCTGTTTCTCGCCCTCTGTTTCAGCCCCTCTGTTTCTCGCCCTCTGTTTCAGCCCCTCTGTTTCATCCCATCTGTTTCAGCCCCTCTGTTTCAGCCCTTCTGTGTCAGCCCCTCTGTTTCTCTCCCTCTGTTTCAGCCCCTCTGTTTCTCGCCCTCTGTTTCAGCCCCTCTGTTTCAGCCCCTCTGTTTCAGTCCCTCTGCTTCTCGCCCTCTGTTTCTCGCCCTCTGTTTCAACCCCTCTGTTTCTCGCCCTCTGTTTCAGCCCCTCTGTTTCAGCCCCTCTGTTTCTCGCCGTCTGTTTCAGCCCCTCTGTTTCTCGCTCTCTGTTTCAGCCCCTCTGTTTCAGCCCCTCTGTTTCAGACCCTCTGTTTCAGCCCCTCTGTTTCTCGCCCTCTGTTTCAGCCCCTCTGTTTCAGCCCCTCTTTTTCTCGCCCTCTGTTTCAGCCCCTCTGATTCAGCCCCTCTGTTCAGCCCCTCTGTTTCAGCCCCTCTGTTTCTCACCCTCTGTTTCTCGCCCTCTGTTTCAGGCTCTCTGTTTCAGCCCCTCTGTTTCAGCCCCTCTTTTTCTCGCCCTCTGTTTCAGCCCCTCTGATTCAGCCCCTCTGTTCAGCCCCTCTGTTTCAACCCCTCTGTTTCTCACCCTCTGTTTTTCGCCCTCTGTTTCAGCCCCTCTGTTTCTCGCCCTCTGTTTCAGGCTCTCTGTTTCAGCCCATCTGTTTCAGCCACTCTGTTTCAGCCCCTCTGTTTCAGCCCCTCTGTTTCTCACCCTCTGTTTCAGCCCCTCTGATTCAGCCCCTCAGTTTCTCGCCCTCTTTTTCAGCCCCTCTGTTTCTCGCCCTCTGTTTCAGCCCCTCTGTTTCTCACCCTCTGTTTCAGCCCCTCTGTTTCAGCTCCTCTGTTTCTCGCCCTCTGTTTCTCGCCCTCTGTTTCAGCCCCTCTGTTTCTCGCCCTCTGTTTCAGCCACTCCGTTTCAGCCCCTCTGTTTCAGCCCATCTGTTTCTCGCCCTCTGTTTCAGCCCCTCTGTTTCAGCCCCTCTTTTTCTCGCCCTCTGTTTCAGCCCCTCTGATTCAGCCCCTCTGTTTCAGCCCCTCTGTTTCAGCCCCTCTGTTTCTCACCCTCTGTTTCTCGCCCTCTGTTTCAGCCCCTCTGTTTTTCGCCCTCTGTTTCAGCCCCACTGTTTCTCGCCCACTGTTTCAGGCTCTCTGTTTCAGCACATCTGTTTCAGCCACTCTGTTTAAGCCCCTCTGTTTCAGCACCTCTGTTTCTCACCCTCTGTTTCAGCCCCTCTGATTCAGCCCCTCTGTTTCTCGTCCTCTGTTTCAGCCCCTCTGTTTCTCGCCCTCTGTTTCAGCCCCTCTGTTTCTCGACCTCTGTTTCAGCGCCTCTGTTTCAGCTCCCCTGTTTCTCGCCCTCTGTTTCTCGCCCTCTGTTTCAGCCCCTCTGTTTCTCGCCCTCTGTTTCAGCCACTCCGTTCCAGCCCCTCTGATTCAGTCTCTCTGATTCAGCCCCTCTGTTTCAGCCCCTCTGTTTCAGCCCCTCTGTTTCAGCCCTTCTGTTTCAGCCCCTCTGTTTCAGCCCCTCTGTTTCTCGCCCTCTGTTTCATCCCCTCTGTTTCTCGCCCTCTGTATCAGCCCCTCTGTTTCTCGCCCTCTGTTTCAGCCCCTCTGTTTCAGCCCCTCTGTTTCAGCCCCTCTATTTCTCGCCCTATGTTTCAGCCCCTCTGTTTCTCGCCCTCTGTTTCAGCCCCACTGATATCGCCCCTCTGTTTCAGCCCTCTGTTTCAGCCCCTCTGTTTGTCGCCCTCTGTTTCAGCCCCTCTGTTTCGCGCTCTCTTTTTCAGCCCCTCTGTTTCAGCCCCTCTGTTTCTCGCCCTCTTTGTCAGCCCGTCATTTTCAGCCCCTCTGTGTCTGCCCCTCTGTTTCTCGCCCTCTGTTTCAGCCCCTCTGATTCAGCCCCTCTGATTCAGCCCCTCTGTTTCTCGCCCTCTGTTTCAGCCCCTCTGTTTCTCGCCCTCTGTTTCAGCCCCTCTGTTTCTCGCCCTCTGTATCAGCCCCTCTGTTTCAGCCCCTCTGTTTCAGCCCCTCTGTTTCTCGCCCTCTGTTTCAGCCCCTCTGTTTCAGCCCCTCTCTTTATCGCCGTCTGTTTCAGCCCCTCTGTTTCTCGCCCTCAGTTGCAGCCCCTCTGTTTCTCGCCCTCTCTTTCAGCCCCTCTGTTTCAGCCCCTCTGTTTCAGCCCCTCTGTTTCAGCCCTTCTGTGTCAGCCCCTCAGTTTCTCGCCCTCTGTTTCAGCCCCTCTGTTTCTCTCCCTCTGTTTCAGCCCCTCTGTTTCTCGCCCTCTGTTTCAGCTCCTCTGTTTCAGCCCCTCTGTTTCAGCCCCTCTGTTTCTCGCCGTCTGTTTCAGCCCCTCGGTTTCTCGCCCTCTGTTTCAGCCCCTCTGTTTCGCGCTCTCTGTTTCAGCCCCTCTGTTTCAGCCCCTCTGTTTCTCGCCCTTTGGTTCTGCCCCTCTGTTTCTCGCCATCTGTATCAGCCCGTCTGTTTCTCGCCCTCTGTTTCAGCCCCGCTGATTCAGCCCCTCTGTTTCAGCCCCTCTGAATCAGCCCCACTGATTCAGCCCCTCTGTTTCAGCCAATCAGTTTCAGCCCCTCTGTTTCAGCCCCTCTCTTTCTCGCCCCCTGTTTCAGCCCCTCTGTTTCTCACCCTCTGTTTCAGCCCCTCTGTTTCAGCCCCTCTGTTTCTCGCCCTCTGTTTCAGCCCCTCTGTTTCTCGCCCTCTGTTTCAGCCCCTCTGTTTCATCCCATCTGTTTCAGCCCCTCTGTTTCAGCCCTTCTGTGTCAGCCCCTCTGTTTCTCTCCCTCTGTTTCAGCCCCTCTGTTTCTCGCCCTCTGTTTCAGCCCCTCTGTTTCAGCCCCTCTGTTTCAGTCCCTCTGCTTCTCGCCCTCTGTTTCTCGCCCTCTGTTTCAACCCCTCTGTTTCTCGCCCTCTGTTTCAGCCCCTCTGTTTCAGCCCCTCTGTTTCTCGCCGTCTGTTTCAGCCCCTCTGTTTCTCGCTCTCTGTTTCAGCCCCTCTGTTTCAGCCCCTCTGTTTCAGACCCTCTGTTTCAGCCCCTCTGTTTCTCGCCCTCTGTTTCAGCCCCTCTGTTTCAGCCCCTCTTTTTCTCGCCCTCTGTTTCAGCCCCTCTGATTCAGCCCCTCTGTTCAGCCCCTCTGTTTCAGCCCCTCTGTTTCTCACCCTCTGTTTCTCGCCCTCTGTTTCAGGCTCGCTGTTTCAGCCCCTCTGTTTCAGCCCCTCTTTTTCTCGCCCTCTGTTTCAGCCCCTCTGATTCAGCCCCTCTGTTCAGCCCCTCTGTTTCAGCCCCTCTGTTTCTCACCCTCTGTTTTTCGCCCTCTGTTTCAGCCCCTCTGTTTCTCGCCCTCTGTTTCAGGCTCTCTGTTTCAGCCCATCTGTTTCAGCCACTCTGTTTCAGCCCCTCTGTTTCAGCCCCTCTGTTTCTCACCCTCTGTTTCAGCCCCTCTGATTCAGCCCCTCAGTTTCTCGCCCTCTTTTTCAGCCCCTCTGTTTCTCGCCCTCTGTTTCAGCCCCTCTGTTTCTCACCCTCTGTTTCAGCCCCTCTGTTTCAGCTCCTCTGTTTCTCGCCCTCTGTTTCTCGCCCTCTGTTTCAGCCCCTCTGTTTCTCGCCCTCTGTTTCAGCCACTCCGTTTCAGCCCCTCTGTTTCAGCCCATCTGTTTCTCGCCCTCTGTTTCAGCCCCTCTGTTTCAGCCCCTCTTTTTCTCGCCCTCTGTTTCAGCCCCTCTGATTCAGCCCCTCTGTTTCAGCCCCTCTGTTTCAGCCCCTCTGTTTCTCACCCTCTGTTTCTCGCCCTCTGTTTCAGCCCCTCTGTTTTTCGCCCTCTGTTTCAGCCCCACTGTTTCTCGCCCACTGTTTCAGGCTCTCTGTTTCAGCACATCTGTTTCAGCCACTCTGTTTAAGCCCCTCTGTTTCAGCACCTCTGTTTCTCACCCTCTGTTTCAGCCCCTCTGATTCAGCCCCTCTGTTTCTCGTCCTCTGTTTCAGCCCCTCTGTTTCTCGCCCTCTGTTTCAGCCCCTCTGTTTCTCGACCTCTGTTTCAGCGCCTCTGTTTCAGCTCCCCTGTTTCTCGCCCTCTGTTTCTCGCCCTCTGTTTCAGCCCCTCTGTTTCTCGCCCTCTGTTTCAGCCACTCCGTTCCAGCCCCTCTGATTCAGTCTCTCTGATTCAGCCCCTCTGTTTCAGCCCCTCTGTTTCAGCCCCTCTGTTTCAGCCCTTCTGTTTCAGCCCCTCTGTTTCAGCCCCTCTGTTTCTCGCCCTCTGTTTCATCCCCTCTGTTTCTCGCCCTCTGTATCAGCCCCTCTGTTTCTCGCCCTCTGTTTCAGCCCCTCTGTTTCAGCCCCTCTGTTTCAGCCCCTCTATTTCTCGCCCTATGTTTCAGCCCCTCTGTTTCTCGCCCTCTGTTTCAGCCCCACTGATATCGCCCCTCTGTTTCAGCCCTCTGTTTCAGCCCCTCTGTTTGTCGCCCTCTGTTTCAGCCCCTCTGTTTCGCGCTCTCTTTTTCAGCCCCTCTGTTTCAGCCCCTCTGTTTCTCGCCCTTTGATTCTGCCCCTCTGTTTCTCGCCCTCTGTTTCAGCCCCACTGATTTAGCCCCTCTGTTTCAGCCCCTCTGTTTCGCGCCCTCTGTTTCAGCCCCTCTGTTTCTCGCCCTCTGTTTCAGCCCCTCTGTTTCTCGCCCTCTGTTTCAGCCCCTCTGTTTCAGCCCCTCTGTTTCAGCCACTCTGTTTCTCGACCTCTGTTTAACCCCTCTGTTTCTCGCCCTCTGTTTCAGCCCCTCTGTTTCTCGCCCACTGTTTCAGCCCCTCTGTTTCAGCCCCTCTGTTTCAGCCCCTCTGTTTCAGCCCCTCTGTTTCTCGCCCTCTGTTTCAGCCCCTCTGTTTCTCGCCCTCTTTGTCAGCCCGTCATTTTCAGCCCCTCTGTGTCTGCCCCTCTGTTTCTCGCCCTCTGTTTCAGCCCCTCTGATTCAGCCCCTCTGATTTAGCCCCTCTGTTTCAGCCCCTCTGTTTCTGCCCCTCTGTTTTTCGCACACTGTTTCAGGCCCTCTGTTTCTCGCCCTCTGTATCAGCCCCTCTGTTTCAGCCCCTCTGTTTCAGCCCCTCTGTTTCTCGCCCTCTGTTTCAGCCCCTCTGTTTCAGCCCCTCTCTTTATCGCCGTCTGTTTCAGCCCCTCTGTTTCTCGCCCTCAATTTCAGCCCCTCTGTTTCTCGCCCTCTCTTTCAGCCCCTCTGTTTCAGCCCCTCTGTTTCAGCCCCTCTGTTTCAGCCCTTCTGTGTCAGCCCCTCAGTTTCTCGCCCTCTGTTTCAGCCCCTCTGTTTCTCTCCCTCTGTTTCAGCTCCTCTGTTTCAGCCCCTCTGTTTCAGCCCCTCTGTTTCTCGCCGTCTGTTTCAGCCCCTCGGTTTCTCGCCGTCTGTTTCAGCCCCTCGGTTTCTCGCCCTCTGTTTCAGCCCCTCTGTTTCGCGCTCTCTGTTTCAGCCCCTCTGTTTCAGCCCCTCTGTTTCTCGCCCTTTGGTTCTGCCCCTCTGTTTCTCGCCCTCTGTTTCAGCCCCGCTGATTCAGCCCCTCTGTTTCAGCCCCTCTGAATCAGCCCCACTGATTCAGCCCCTCTGTTTCAGCCAATCAGTTTCAGCCCCTCTGTTTCAGCCCCTCTCTTTCTCGCCCCCTGTTTCAGCCCCTCTGTTTCTCACCCTCTGTTTCAGCCCCTCTGTTTCAGCCCCTCTGTTTCTCGCCCTCTGTTTCAGCCCCTCTGTTTCTCGCCCTCTGTTTCAGCCCCTCTGTTTCATCCCATCTGTTTCAGCCCCTCTGTTTCAGCCCTTCTGTGTCAGCCCCTCTGTTTCTCTCCCTCTGTTTCAGCCCCTCTGTTTCTCGCCCTCTGTTTCAGCCCCTCTGTTTCAGCCCCTCTGTTTCAGTCCCTCTGCTTCTCGCCCTCTGTTTCTCGCCCTCAGTTTCAGCCCCTCTGTTTCTCGCCCTCTCTTTCAGCCCCTCTGTTTCAGCCCCTCTGTTTCAGCCCCTCTGTTTCAGCCCTTCTGTGTCAGCCCCTCAGTTTCTCGCCCTCTGTTTCAGCCCCTCTGTTTCTCTCCCTCTGTTTCAGCCCCTCTCTTTCTCGCCCTCTGTTTCAGCTCCTCTGTTTCAGCCCCTCTGTTTCAGCCCCTCTATTTATCGCCCTCTGTTTCAGCCCCTCTGTTTCTCGCCCTCTGTTTCAGCCCCTCTGTTTCGCGCTCTCTGTTTCAGCCCCTCTGTTTCAGCCCCTCTGTTTCTCGCCCTTTGGTTCTGCCCCTCTGTTTCTCGCCATCTGTATCAGCCCCTCTGTTTCTCGCCCTCTGTTTCAGCCCCACTGATTTAGCCCCTCTGTTTCAGCCCTCTGTTTCAGCCCCTCTGTTTGTCGCCCTCTGTTTCAGCCCCTCTGTTTCGCGCTCTCTTTTTCAGCCCCTCTGTTTCAGACCCTCTGTTTCTCGCCCTTTGTTTCTGCCCCGCTGTTTCTCGCCCTCTGTTTCAGCCCCACTGATTTAGCCCCTATGTTTCAGCCCTCTGTTTCAGCCCCTCTGTTTCGCGCCCTCTGTTTCAGCCCCTCTGTTTCTCGCCCTCTGTTTCAGCCCCTCTGTTTCTCGCCCTCTGTTTCAGCCCCTCTGTTTCAGCCCCTCTGTTTCAGCCACTCTGTTTCTCGACCTCTGTTTAACACCTCTGTTTCTCGCCCTCTGTTTCAGCCCCTCTGTTTCTCGCCCACTGTTTCAGCCCCTCTGTTTCAGCCCCTCTGTTTCAGCCCCTCTGTTTCAGCCCCTCTGTTTCTCGCCCTCTGTTTCAGCCCCTCTGTTTCTCGCCCTCTTTGTCAGCCCGTCATTTTCAGCCCCTCTGTTTCTGCCCCTCTGTTTCTCGCCCTCTGTTTCAGCCCCTCTGATTCAGCCCCTCTGATTCAGCCCCTCTGTTTCAGCCCCTCTGTTTCTGCCCCTCTGTTTTTCGCACACTGTTTCAGCCCCTCTGTTTCTCGCCCTCTGTATCAGCCCCTCTGTTTCAGCCCCTCTGTTTCAGCCCCTCTGTTTCTCGCCCTCTGTTTCAGCCCCTCTGTTTCAGCCCCTCTCTTTATCGCCGTCTGTTTCAGCCCCTCTGTTTCTCGCCCTCAGTTTCAGCCCCTCTGTTTCTCGCCCTCTCTTTCAGCCCCTCTGTTTCAGCCCCTCTGCTTCAGCCCCTCTGTTTCAGCCCTTCTGTTTCAGCCCCTCTGTTTCTCGCCCTCTGTTTCAGCTCCTCTGTTTCAGCCCCTCTGTTTCAGCCCCTCTGTTTCTCGCCGTCTGTTTCAGCCCCTCGGTTTCTCGCCCTCTGTTTCAGCCCCTCTGTTTCGCGCTCTCTGTTTCAGCCCCTCTGTTTCAGCCCCTCTGTTTCTCGCCCTTTGGTTCTGCCCCTCTGTTTCTCGCCATCTGTATCAGCCCGTCTGTTTCTCGCCCTCTGTTTCAGCCCCGCTGATTCAGCCCCTCTGTTTCAGCCCCTCTGAATCAGCCCCACTGATTCAGCCCCTCTGTTTCAGCCAATCAGTTTCAGCCCCTCTGTTTCAGCCCCTCTCTTTCTCGCCCCCTGTTTCAGCCCCTCTGTTTCTCACCCTCTGTTTCAGCCCCTCTGTTTCAGCCCCTCTGTTTCTCGCCCTCTGTTTCAGCCCCTCTGTTTCTCGCCCTCTGTTTCAGCCCCTCTGTTTCATCCCATCTGTTTCAGCCCCTCTGTTTCAGCCCTTCTGTGTCAGCCCCTCTGTTTCTCTCCCTCTGTTTCAGCCCCTCTGTTTCTCGCCCTCTGTTTCAGCCCCTCTGTTTCAGCCCCTCTGTTTCAGTCCCTCTGCTTCTCGCCCTCTGTTTCTCGCCCTCTGTTTCAGCCCCTCTGTTTCTCGCCCTCTGTTTCAGCCCCTCTGTTTCAGCCCCTCTGTTTCTCGCCGTCTGTTTCAGCCCCTCTGTTTCTCGCCCTCTGTTTCAGCCCCTCTGTTTCAGCCCCTCTGTTTCAGCCCCTCTGTTTCTCGCCCTCTGTTTCAGCCCCTCTGTTTCAGCCCCTCTTTTTCTCGCCCTCTGTTTCAGCCCCTCTGATTCAGCCCCTCTGTTCAGCCCCTCTGTTTCAGCCCCTCTGTTTCTCACCCTCTGTTTCTCGCCCTCTGTTTCAGCCCCTCTGTTTTTCGCCCTCTGTTTCAGCCCCTCTGTTTCTCGCCCTCTGTTTCAGGCTCTCTGTTTCAGCCCATCTGTTTCAGCCACTCTGTTTCAGCCCCTCTGTTTCAGCCCCTCTGTTTCTCACCCTCTGTTTCAGCCCCTCTGATTCAGCCCCTCAGTTTCTCGCCCTCTTTTTCAGCCCCTCTGTTTCTCGCCCTCTGTTTCAGCCCCTCTTTTTCTCACCCTCTGTTTCAGCCCCTCTGTTTCAGCTCCTCTGTTTCTCGCCCTCTGTTTCTCGCCCTCTGTTTCAGCCCCTCTGTTTCTCGCCCTCTGTTTCAGCCACTCCGTTTCAGCCCCTCTGTTTCAGCCCATCTGTTTCTCGCCCTCTGTTTCAGCCCCTCTGTTTCAGCCCCTCTTTTTCTCGCCCTCTGTTTCAGCCCCTCTGATTCAGCCCCTCTGTTTCAGCCCCTCTGTTTCAGCCCCTCTGTTTCTCACCCTCTGTTTCTCGCCCTCTGTTTCAGCCCCTCTGTTTTTCGCCCTCTGTTTCAGCCCCACTGTTTCTCGCCCACTGTTTCAGGCTCTCTGTTTCAGCACATCTGTTTCAGCCACTCTGTTTAAGCCCCTCTGTTTCAGCACCTCTGTTTCTCACCCTCTGTTTCAGCCCCTCTGATTCAGCCCCTCTGTTTCTCGTCCTCTGTTTCAGCCCCTCTGTTTCTCGCCCTCTGTTTCAGCCCCTCTGTTTCTCGACCTCTGTTTCAGCGCCTCTGTTTCAGCTCCCCTGTTTCTCGCCCTTTGTTTCTCGCCCTCTGTTTCAGCCCCTCTGTTTCTCGCCCTCTGTTTCAGCCACTCCGTTCCAGCCCCTCTGATTCAGTCTCTCTGATTCAGCCCCTCTGTTTCAGCCCCTCTGTTTCAGCCCCTCTGTTTCAGCCCTTCTGTTTCAGCCCCTCTGTTTCAGCCCCTCTGTTTCTCGCCCTCTGTTTCATCCCCTCTGTTTCTCGCCCTCTGTATCAGCCCCTCTGTTTCTCGCCCTCTGTTTCAGCCCCTCTGTTTCAGCCCCTCTGTTTCAGCCCCTCTATTTCTCGCCCTCTGTTTCAGCCCCTCTGTTTCTCGCCCTCTGTTTCAGCCCCACTGATATCGCCCCTCTGTTTCAGCCCTCTGTTTCAGCCCCTCTGTTTGTCGCCCTCTGTTTCAGCCCCTCTGTTTCGCGCTCTCTTTTTCAGCCCCTCTGTTTCAGCCCCTCTGTTTCTCGCCCTTTGATTCTGCCCCTCTGTTTCTCGCCCTCTGTTTCAGCCCCACTGATTTAGCCCCTCTGTATCAGCCCTCTGTTTCAGCCCCTCTGTTTCTCGCCCTCTGTTTCAGCACCTCTGTTTCAGCCCCTCTGTTTCAGCCCCTCTGTTTCTCGACCTCTGTTTAACCCCTCTGTTTCTCGCCCACTGTTTCAGCCCCTCTGTTTCTCGCCCTCTGTTTCAGCCCCTCTGTTTCAGCCCCTCTGTTTCAACCCCTCTGTTTCAGCCCCTCTGTTTCTCGCCCTCTGTTTCAGCCCCTCTGTTTCTCGCCCACTTTGTCAGCCCGTCATTTTCAGCCCCTCTGTTTCTGCCCCTCTGTTTCTCGCCCTCTGTTTCAGCCCCTCTGATTCAGCCCCTCTGTTTCAGCCCCTCTGTTTCAGCCCCTCTGTTTCAGCCCCTCTGTTTCTCGCCCTCTGTTTCTCACCCTCTGTTTCTCGCCCTCTGTTTCTGCCCCTCTGTTTTTCGCACACTGTTTCAGACCCCACTGTTTCAGCCCCTCTGTTTCAGCCCCTCTGTGTCTCGACCTCTGTTTAACCCCTCTGTTTCTCGCCAACTGTTTCAGCCCCTCTGTTTCAGCCCCTCTGTTTCAGCCCCTCTGTTTCTCGCCCTCTGTTTCTCACCCTCTGTTTCTCGCCCTCTGTTTCTGCCCCTCTGTTTTTCGCACACTGTTTCAGCACCTCTGTTTCAGCCCCTCTGTTTCAGCCCCTCTGTTTCTCGACCTCTGTTTAACCCCTCTGTTTCTCACCCTCTGTTTCAGCCCCTCTGTTTCAGCCCCTCTGTTTCAACCCCTCTGTTTCAGCCCCTCTGTTTCTCGCCCTCTGTTTCAGCCCCTCTGTTTCTCGCCCACTTTGTCAGCCCGTCATTTTCAGCCCCTCTGTTTCTGCCCCTCTGTTTCTCGCCCTCTGTTTCAGCCCCTCTGATTCAGCCCCTCTGTTTCAGCCCCTCTGTTTCAGCCCCTCTGTTTCAGCCCCTCTGTTTCTCGCCCTCTGTTTCTCACCCTCTGTTTCTCGCCCTCTGTTTCTGCCCCTCTGTTTTTCGCACACTGTTTCAGCCCCTCTGTTTCTCGCCCTCTGTATCAGCCCCTCTGTTTCAGCCCCTCTGTTTCAGCCCCTCTCTTTATCGCCCTCTGTTTCAGCCCCTCTGTTTCTCGCCCTCAGTTTCAGCGCCTCTGTTTCTCGCCCTCTCTTTCAGCCCCTCTGTTTCAGCCCCTCTGTTTCAGCCTCTCTGTTTCAGCCCTTCTGTGTCAGCCCCTCTGTTTCTCGCCCTCTGTTTCAGCGCCTCTGTTTCTCTCCCTCTGTTTCAGCCCCTCTGTTTCTCGCCCTCTGTTTCAGCTCCTCTGTTTCAGCCCCTCTGTTTCAGCCCCTCTGTTTCTCGCCGTCTGTTTCAGCCCCTCAAGTTTCTCGCCCTCTGTTTCAGCCCCTCTGTTTCGCGCTCTCTGTTTCAGCCCCTCTGTTTCAGCCCCTCTGTTTCTCGCCCTTTGGTTCTGCCCCTCTGTTTCTCGCCCTGTGTATCAGCCCGTCTGATTCTCGCCCTCTGTTTCAGCCCCACTGATTCAGCCCCTCTGTTTCAGCCCCTCTGAATCAGCCCCTCTCTTTCTCGCCCTCTGTTTCAGCCCCTCTGTTTCTCACCCTCTGTTTCAGCCCCTCTGTTTCAGACCCTCTTTTTCTCGCCCTCTGTTTCAGCCCCTCTGTTTCTCGCCCTCTGTTTCAGCCCCTCTGTTTCAGCCCTTCTGTGTCAGCCCCTCTGTTTCTCGCCCTCTGTTTCAGCTCCTCTGTTTCAGCCCCTCTGTTTCTCGCCGTCTGTTTCAGCCCCTCGGTTTCTCGCCCTCTGTTTCAGCCCCTCTGTTTCGCGCTCTCTGTTTCAGCCCCTCTGTTTCAGCCCCTCTGTTTCTCGCCCTTTGGTTCTGCCCCTCTGTTTCTCGCCCTGTGTATCAGCCCGTCTGTTTCTCGCCCCCTGTTTCAGCCCCACTGATTCAGCCCCTCTGTTTCAGCCCCTCTGTTTCAGCCCCTCTCTTTCTCGCCCTCTGTTTCAGCCCCTCTGTTTCTCACCCTCTGTTTCAGCCCCTCTGTTTCAGCCCCTCTTTTTCTCTCCCTCTGTTTCAGCCCCTCTGTTTCTCGCCCTCTGTTTCAGCCCCACTGATATCGCCCCTCTGTTTCAGCCCTCTGTTTCAGCCCCTCTGTTTGTCGCCCTCTGTTTCAGCCCCTCTGTTTCGCGCTCTCTTTTTCAGCCCCTCTGTTTCAGCCCCTCTGTTTCTCGCCCTTTGATTCTGCCCCTCTGTTTCTCGCCCTCTGTTTCAGCCCCACTGATTTAGCCCCTCTGTTTCAGCCCTCTGTTTCAGCCCCTCTGTTTCTCGCCCTCTGTTTCAGCACCTCTGTTTCAGCCCCTCTGTTTCAGCCCCTCTGTTTCTCGACCTCTGTTTAACCCCTCTGTTTCTCGCCCACTGTTTCAGCCCCTCTGTTTCTCGCCCTCTGTTTCAGCCCCTCTGTTTCAGCCCCTCTGTTTCAACCCCTCTGTTTCAGCCCCTCTGTTTCTCGCCCTCTGTTTCAGCCCCTCTGTTTCTCGCCCACTTTGTCAGCCCGTCATTTTCAGCCCCTCTGTTTCTGCCCCTCTGTTTCTCGCCCTCTGTTTCAGCCCCTCTGATTCAGCCCCTCTGTTTCAGCCCCTCTGTTTCAGCCCCTCTGTTTCTCGCCCACTGTTTCTCACCCTCTGTTTCTCGCCCTCTGTTTCTGCCCCTCTGTTTTTCGCACACTGTTTCAGACCCTCTGTTTCAGCCCCTCTGTTTCAGCCCCTCTGTGTCTCGACCTCTGTTTAACCCCTCTGTTTCTCGCCAACTGTTTCAGCCCCTCTGTTTCAGCCCCTCTGTTTCAGCCCCTCTGTTTCTCGCCCTCTGTTTCTCACCCTCTGTTTCTCGCCCTCTGTTTCTGCCCCTCTGTTTTTCGCACACTGTTTCAGCACCTCTGTTTCAGCCCCTCTGTTTCAGCCCCTCTGTTTCTCGACCTCTGTTTAACCCCTCTGTTTCTCGCCCTCTGTTTCAGCCCCTCTGTTTCAGCCCCTCTGTTTCAACCCCTCTGTTTCAGCCCCTCTGTTTCTCGCCCTCTGTTTCAGCCCCTCTGTTTCTCGCCCACTTTGTCAGCCCGTCATTTTCAGCCCCTCTGTTTCTGCCCCTCTGTTTCTCGCCCTCTGTTTCAGCCCCTCTGATTCAGCCCCTCTGTTTCAGCCCCTCTGTTTCAGCCCCTCTGTTTCAGCCCCTCTGTTTCTCGCCCTCTGTTTCTCACCCTCTGTTTCTCGCCCTCTGTTTCTGCCCCTCTGTTTTTCGCACACTGTTTCAGCCCCTCTGTTTCTCGCCCTCTGTATCAGCCCCTCTGTTTCAGCCCCTCTGTTTCAGCCCCTCTCTTTATCGCCCTCTGTTTCAGCCCCTCTGTTTCTCGCCCTCAGTTTCAGCGCCTCTGTTTCTCGCCCTCTCTTTCAGCCCCTCTGTTTCAGCCCCTCTGTTTCAGCCTCTCTGTTTCAGCCCTTCTGTGTCAGCCCCTCTGTTTCTCGCCCTCTGTTTCAGCGCCTCTGTTTCTCTCCCTCTGTTTCAGCCCCTCTGTTTCTCGCCCTCTGTTTCAGCTCCTCTGTTTCAGCCCCTCTGTTTCAGCCCCTCTGTTTCTCGCCGTCTGTTTCAGCCCCTCAAGTTTCTCGCCCTCTGTTTCAGCCCCTCTGTTTCGCGCTCTCTGTTTCAGCCCCTCTGTTTCAGCCCCTCTGTTTCTCGCCCTTTGGTTCTGCCCCTCTGTTTCTCGCCCTGTGTATCAGCCCGTCTGATTCTCGCCCTCTGTTTCAGCCCCACTGATTCAGCCCCTCTGTTTCAGCCCCTCTGAATCAGCCCCTCTCTTTCTCGCCCTCTGTTTCAGCCCCTCAGTTTCTCACCCTCTGTTTCAGCCCCTCTGTTTCAGACCCTCTTTTTCTCGCCCTCTGTTTCAGCCCCTCTGTTTCTCGCCCTCTGTTTCAGCCCCTCTGTTTCAGCCCTTCTGTGTCAGCCCCTCTGTTTCTCGCCCTCTGTTTCAGCTCCTCTGTTTCAGCCCCTCTGTTTCTCGCCGTCTGTTTCAGCCCCTCGGTTTCTCGCCCTCTGTTTCAGCCCCTCTGTTTCGCGCTCTCTGTTTCAGCCCCTCTGTTTCAGCCCCTCTGTTTCTCGCCCTTTGGTTCTGCCCCTCTGTTTCTCGCCCTGTGTATCAGCCCGTCTGTTTCTCGCCCCCTGTTTCAGCCCCACTGATTCAGCCCCTCTGTTTCAGCCCCTCTGTTTCAGCCCCTCTCTTTCTCGCCCTCTGTTTCAGCCCCTCTGTTTCTCACCCTCTGTTTCAGCCCCTCTGTTTCAGCCCCTCTTTTTCTCTCCCTCTGTTTCAGCCCCTCTGTTTCTCGCCCTCTGTTTCAGCCCCTCTGATTCAGCCCCTCTGTTTCTCGCCCTCTGTAACAGCCCCTCTGTTTCTCGCCCTCTGTTTCAGCCCCTCTGTTTCAGCCCATCTGTTTCAGCCCATCTGTTTCAGCCCTTCTGTGTCAGCCCCTCTGTTTCTCGCCCTCTGTTTCAGCCCCTCTGTTTCTCTCCCTCTGTTTCAGCCCCTCTGTTTCTCGCCATCTGTTTCAGCCCCACTGTTTCAGCCCCTCTGTTTCAGCCCCTCTGTTTCAGCCCCTCTGATTCAGCCCCTCTGATTCAGCCCCTCTGTTTCTCGCCCTCTGTTTCAGCCCCTCTGTTTCTCCCCCTCTGTTTCAGTCCCTCTGCTTCTCGCCCTCTGTTTCTCGCCCTCTGTTTCAGCCCTTCTGTTTCTCGCCCTCTGTTTCAGCCCCTCTGTTTCAGCCCCTCTGTTTCTCGCCGTCTGTTTCGGCCCCACTGTTTCAGCCCCTCTGTTTCAGCCCCTCTGTTTCAGCCCCTCTGTTTCTCGCCCTCTGTTTCAGCCCCTCTGTTTCAGCCCCTCTGTTTCAGCCCCTCTTTTTCTCGCCCTCTGTTTCAGCCCCTCTTTTTCAGCCCCTCTGTTTCTCGCCCTCTGTTTCTCACCCTCTGTTTCAGCCCCTCTGTTTCTCGCCCTCTGTTTCAGCCCCTATGTTTCTCGCACTCTGTTTCAGGCTCTCTGTTTCAGCCCAACTGTTTCAGCCACTCTGTTTCAGCCCCTCTGTTTCAGCCCCTCTGTTTCTCACCCTCTGTTTTAGCCCCTCTGATTCAGCCCCTCTGTTTCTCGCCCTCTGTTTCAGCCCCTCTGTTTCTCGCCCTCTGTTTCAGCCCCTCTGTTTCTCGCCCTCTGTTTCAGCCCCTCTGTTTCAGCTCCTCTGTTTCTCGCCCTCTGTTTCTCGCCCTCTGTTTCAGCCCTTCTGTTTCTCGCCCTCTGTTTCAGCCACTCCGTTTCAGCCCCTCTGATTCAGTCCCTCTGATTCAGCCCCTCTGTTTCAGCCCCTCCGTTTCAGCCCCTCTGTTTCAGCCCTTCTGTTTCTCGCCCTCTGTTTCAGCCCCTCTGTTTCTCGCCCTCTGTTTCATCCCCTCTGTTTCTCGCCCTCTGTATCAGCCCCTCTGTTTCTCGCCCTCTGTTTCAGCCCCTCTGTTTCAGCCCCTCTATTTCTCGCCCTCTGTTTCAGCCCCTCTGTTTCTCGCCCTCTGTTTCAGCCCCTCTGTTTCTCGCCCTCTGTTTCAGCCCCACTGATTTAGCCCCTCTGTTTCAGCCCTCTGTTTCAGCCCCTCTGTTTGTCGCCCTCTGTTTCGGCCCCTCTGTTTCGCGCTCTCTTTTTCAGCCCCTCTGTTTCAGCCCCTCTGTTTCTCGCCCTTTGTTTCTGCCCCGCTGTTTCTCGCCCTCTGTTTCAGCTCCTCTGTTTCAGCCCCTCTGTTTCAGCCCCTCTGTTTCTCGCCGTCTGTTTCAGCCCCTCAAGTTTCTCGCCCTCTGTTTCAGCCCCTCTGTTTCGCGCTCTCTGTTTCAGCCCCTCTGTTTCAGCCCCTCTGTTTCTCGCCCTTTGGTTCTGCCCCTCTGTTTCTCGCCCTGTGTATCAGCCCGTCTGATTCTCGCCCTCTGTTTCAGCCCCACTGATTCAGCCCCTCTGTTTCAGCCCCTCTGAATCAGCCCCTCTCTTTCTCGCCCTCTGTTTCAGCCCCTCAGTTTCTCACCCTCTGTTTCAGCCCCTCTGTTTCAGACCCTCTTTTTCTCGCCCTCTGTTTCAGCCCCTCTGTTTCTCGCCCTCTGTTTCAGCCCCTCTGTTTCAGCCCTTCTGTGTCAGCCCCTCTGTTTCTCGCCCTCTGTTTCAGCTCCTCTGTTTCAGCCCCTCTGTTTCTCGCCGTCTGTTTCAGCCCCTCGGTTTCTCGCCCTCTGTTTCAGCCCCTCTGTTTCGCGCTCTCTGTTTCAGCCCCTCTGTTTCAGCCCCTCTGTTTCTCGCCCTTTGGTTCTGCCCCTCTGTTTCTCGCCCTGTGTATCAGCCCGTCTGTTTCTCGCCCCCTGTTTCAGCCCCACTGATTCAGCCCCTCTGTTTCAGCCCCTCTGTTTCAGCCCCTCTCTTTCTCGCCCTCTGTTTCAGCCCCTCTGTTTCTCACCCTCTGTTTCAGCCCCTCTGTTTCAGCCCCTCTTTTTCTCTCCCTCTGTTTCAGCCCCTCTGTTTCTCGCCCTCTGTTTCAGCCCCTCTGATTCAGCCCCTCTGTTTCTCGCCCTCTGTAACAGCCCCTCTGTTTCTCGCCCTCTGTTTCAGCCCCTCTGTTTCAGCCCATCTGTTTCAGCCCATCTGTTTCAGCCCTTCTGTGTCAGCCCCTCTGTTTCTCGCCCTCTGTTTCAGCCCCTCTGTTTCTCTCCCTCTGTTTCAGCCCCTCTGTTTCTCGCCATCTGTTTCAGCCCCACTGTTTCAGCCCCTCTGTTTCAGCCCCTCTGTTTCAGCCCCTCTGATTCAGCCCCTCTGATTCAGCCCCTCTGTTTCTCGCCCTCTGTTTCAGCCCCTCTGTTTCTCCCCCTCTGTTTCAGTCCCTCTGCTTCTCGCCCTCTGTTTCTCGCCCTCTGTTTCAGCCCTTCTGTTTCTCGCCCTCTGTTTCAGCCCCTCTGTTTCAGCCCCTCTGTTTCTCGCCGTCTGTTTCGGCCCCACTGTTTCAGCCCCTCTGTTTCAGCCCCTCTGTTTCAGCCCCTCTGTTTCTCGCCCTCTGTTTCAGCCCCTCTGTTTCAGCCCCTCTGTTTCAGCCCCTCTTTTTCTCGCCCTCTGTTTCAGCCCCTCTGTTTCAGCCCCTCTGTTTCTCGCCCTCTGTTTCTCACCCTCTGTTTCAGCCCCTCTGTTTCTCGCCCTCTGTTTCAGCCCCTATGTTTCTCGCACTCTGTTTCAGGCTCTCTGTTTCAGCCCAACTGTTTCAGCCACTCTGTTTCAGCCCCTCTGTTTCAGCCCCTCTGTTTCTCACCCTCTGTTTTAGCCCCTCTGATTCAGCCCCTCTGTTTCTCGCCCTCTGTTTCAGCCCCTCTGTTTCTCGCCCTCTGTTTCAGCCCCTCTGTTTCTCGCCCTCTGTTTCAGCCCCTCTGTTTCAGCTCCTCTGTTTCTCGCCCTCTGTTTCTCGCCCTCTGTTTCAGCCCTTCTGTTTCTCGCCCTCTGTTTCAGCCACTCCGTTTCAGCCCCTCTGATTCAGTCCCTCTGATTCAGCCCCTCTGTTTCAGCCCCTCCGTTTCAGCCCCTCTGTTTCAGCCCTTCTGTTTCTCGCCCTCTGTTTCAGCCCCTCTGTTTCTCGCCCTCTGTTTCATCCCCTCTGTTTCTCGCCCTCTGTATCAGCCCCTCTGTTTCTCGCCCTCTGTTTCAGCCCCTCTGTTTCAGCCCCTCTATTTCTCGCCCTCTGTTTCAGCCCCTCTGTTTCTCGCCCTCTGTTTCAGCCCCTCTGTTTCTCGCCCTCTGTTTCAGCCCCACTGATTTAGCCCCTCTGTTTCAGCCCTCTGTTTCAGCCCCTCTGTTTGTCGCCCTCTGTTTCGGCCCCTCTGTTTCGCGCTCTCTTTTTCAGCCCCTCTGTTTCAGCCCCTCTGTTTCTCGCCCTTTGTTTCTGCCCCGCTGTTTCTCGCCCTCTGTTTCAGCTCCTCTGTTTCAGCCCCTCTGTTTCAGCCCCTCTGTTTCTCGCCGTCTGTTTCAGCCCCTCGGTTTCTCGCCCTCTGTTTCAGCCCCTCTGTTTCGCGCTCTCTGTTTCAGCCCCTCTGTTTCAGCCCCTCTGTTTCTCGCCCTTTGGTTCTGCCCCTCTGTTTCTCGCCCTGTGTATCAGCCCATCTGTTTCTCGCCCTCTGTTTCAGCCCCACTGATTCAGCCCCTCTGTTTCAGCCCCTCTGAATCAGCCCCTCTCTTTCTCGCCCTCTGTTTCAGCCCCTCTGTTTCTCACCCTCTGTTTCAGCCCCTCTTTTTCTCGCCCTCTGTTTCAGCCCCTCTGTTTCTCGCCCTCTGTTTCAGCCCCTCTGTTTCAGCCCTTCTGTGTCAGCCCCTCTGTTTCTCGCCCTCTGTTTCAGCGCCTCTGTTTCTCTCCCTCTGTTTCAGCCCCTCTGTTTCTCGCCCTCTGTTTCAGCTCCTCTGTTTCAGCCCCTCTGTTTCTCGCCGTCTGTTTCAGCCCCTCGGTTTCTCGCCCTCTATTTCAGCCCCTCTGTTTTGCGCTCTCTGTTTCAGCCCCTCTGTTTCAGCCCCTCTGTTTCTCGCCCTTTGGTTCTGCCCCTCTGTTTCTCGCCCTGTGTATCAGCCCGTCTGTTTCTCGCCCCCTGTTTCAGCCCCACTGATTCAGTCCCTCTGTTTCAGCCCCTCTGTTTCAGCCCCTCTCTTTCTCGCCCTCTGTTTCAGCCCCTCTGTTTCTCACCCTCTGTTTCAGCCCCTCTGTTTCAGCCCCTCTTTTTCTCTCCCTCTGTTTCAGCCCCTCTGTTTCTCGCCCTCTGTTTCAGCCCCTCTGTTTCAGCCCTTCTGTGTCAGCCCCTCTGTTTCTCGCCCTCTGTTTCAGCTCCTCTGTTTCAGCCCCTCTGTTTCTCGCCGTCTGTTTCAGCCCCTCGGTTTCTCGCCCTCTGTTTCAGCCCCTCTGTTTCGCGCTCTCTGTTTCAGCCCCTCTGTTTCAGCCCCTCTGTTTCTCGCCCTTTGGTTCTGCCCCTCTGTTTCTCGCCCTGTGTATCAGCCCGTCTGTTTCTCGCCCCCTGTTTCAGCCCCACTGATTCAGCCCCTCTGTTTCAGCCCCTCTGTTTCAGCCCCTCTCTTTCTCGCCCTCTGTTTCAGCCCCTCTGTTTCTCACCCTCTGTTTCAGCCCCTCTGTTTCAGCCCCTCTTTTTCTCTCCCTCTGTTTCAGCCCCTCTGTTTCTCGCCCTCTGTTTCAGCCCCTCTGATTCAGCCCCTCTGTTTCTCGCCCTCTGTAACAGCCCCTCTGTTTCTCGCCCTCTGTTTCAGCCCCTCTGTTTCAGCCCATCTGTTTCAGCCCATCTGTTTCAGCCCTTCTGTGTCAGCCCCTCTGTTTCTCGCCCTCTGTTTCAGCCCCTCTGTTTCTCTCCCTCTGTTTCAGCCCCTCTGTTTCTCGCCGTCTATTTCAGCCCCACTGTTTCAGCCCCTCTGTTTCAGCCCCTCTGTTTCAGCCCCTCTGATTCAGCCCCTCTGATTCAGCCCCTCTGTTTCTCGCCCTCTGTTTCAGCCCCTCTGTTTCTCCCCCTCTGTTTCAGTCCCTCTGCTTCTCGCCCTCTGTTTCTCGCCCTCTGTTTCAGCCCTTCTGTTTCTCGCCCTCTGTTTCAGCCCCTCTGTTTCAGCCCCTCTGTTTCTCGCCGTCTGTTTCAGCCCCACTGTTTCAGCCCCTCTGTTTCAGCCCCTCTGTTTCAGCCCCTCTGTTTCTCGCCCTCTGTTTCAGCCCCTCTGTTTCAGCCCCTCTGTTTCAGCCCCTCTTTTTCTCGCCCTCTGTTTCAGCCCCTCTGTTTCAGCCCCTCTGTTTCTCGCCCTCTGTTTCTCACCCTCTGTTTCAGCCCCTCTGTTTCTCGCCCTCTGTTTCAGCCCCTATGTTTCTCGCACTCTGTTTCAGGCTCTCTGTTTCAGCCCAACTGTTTCAGCCACTCTGTTTCAGCCCCTCTGTTTCAGCCACTCTGTTTCTCACCCTCTGTTTTAGCCCCTCTGATTCAGCCCCTCTGTTTCTCGCCCTCTGTTTCAGCCCCTCTGTTTCTCGCCCTCTGTTTCAGCCCCTCTGTTTCTCGCCCTCTGTTTCAGCCCCTCTGTTTCAGCTCCTCTGTTTCTCGCCCTCTGTTTCTCGCCCTCTGTTTCAGCCCTTCTGTTTCTCGCCCTCTGTTTCAGCCACTCCGTTTCAGCCCCTCTGATTCAGTCCCTCTGATTCAGCCCCTCTGTTTCAGCCCCTCCGTTTCAGCCCCTCTGTTTCAGCCCTTCTGTTTCTCGCCCTCTGTTTCAGCCCCTCTGTTTCTCGCCCTCTGTTTCATCCCCTCTGTTTCTCGCCCTCTGTATCAGCCCCTCTGTTTCTCGCCCTCTGTTTCAGCCCCTCTGTTTCAGCCCCTCTATTTCTCGCCCTCTGTTTCAGCCCCTCTGTTTCTCGCCCTCTGTTTCAGCCCCTCTGTTTCTCGCCCTCTGTTTCAGCCCCACTGATTTAGCCCCTCTGTTTCAGCCCTCTGTTTCAGCCCCTCTGTTTGTCGCCCTCTGTTTCAGCCCCTCTGTTTCGCGCTCTCTTTTTCAGCCCCTCTGTTTCAGCCCCTCTGTTTCTCGCCCTTTGTTTCTGCCCCGCTGTTTCTCGCCCTCTGTTTCAGCTCCTCTGTTTCAGCCCCTCTGTTTCAGCCTCTCTGTTTCTCGCCGTCTGTTTCAGCCCCTCGGTTTCTCGCCCTCTGTTTCAGCCCCTCTGTTTCGCGCTCTCTGTTTCAGCCCCTCTGTTTCAGCCCCTCTGTTTCTCGCCCTTTGGTTCTGCCCCTCTGTTTCTCGCCCTGTGTATCAGCCCATCTGTTTCTCGCCCTCTGTTTCAGCCCCACTGATTCAGCCCCTCTGTTTCAGCCCCTCTGAATCAGCCCCTCTCTTTCTCGCCCTCTGTTTCAGCCCCTCTGTTTCTCACCCTCTGTTTCAGCCCCTCTTTTTCTCGCCCTCTGTTTCAGCCCCTCTGTTTCTCGCCCTCTGTTTCAGCCCCTCTGTTTCAGCCCTTCTGTGTCAGCCCCTCTGTTTCTCGCCCTCTGTTTCAGCGCCTCTGTTTCTCTCCCTCTGTTTCAGCCCCTCTGTTTCTCGCCCTCTGTTTCAGCTCCTCTGTTTCAGCCCCTCTGTTTCTCGCCGTCTGTTTCAGCCCCTCGGTTTCTCGCCCTCTATTTCAGCCCCTCTGTTTTGCGCTCTCTGTTTCAGCCCCTCTGTTTCAGCCCCTCTGTTTCTCGCCCTTTGGTTCTGCCCCTCTGTTTCTCGCCCTGTGTATCAGCCCGTCTGTTTCTCGCCCCCTGTTTCAGCCCCACTGATTCAGTCCCTCTGTTTCAGCCCCTCTGTTTCAGCCCCTCTCTTTCTCGCCCTCTGTTTCAGCCCCTCTGTTTCTCACCCTCTGTTTCAGCCCCTCTGTTTCAGCCCCTCTTTTTCTCTCCCTCTGTTTCAGCCCCTCTGTTTCTCGCCCTCTGTTTCAGCCCCTCTGATTCAGCCCCTCTGTTTCTCGCCCTCTGTTTCAGCCCCTCTGTTTCAGCCCATCTGTTTCAGCCCATCTGTTTCAGCCCTTCTGTGTCAGCCCCTCTGTTTCTCGCCCTCTGTTTCAGCCCCTCTGTTTCTCGCCCGCTGTTTCAGCCCCTTCGTTTCTCGCCCTCTGTTTCAGCCCCTCGGTTTCTCGCCCTCTATTTCAGCCCCTCTGTTTTGCGCTCTCTGTTTCAGCCCCTCTGTTTCAGCCCCTCTGTTTCTCGCCCTTTGGTTCTGCCCCTCTGTTTCTCGCCCTGTGTATCAGCCCGTCTGTTTCTCGCCCCCTGTTTCAGCCCCAATGATTCAGTCCCTCTGTTTCAGCCCCTCTGTTTCAGCCCCTCTCTTTCTCGCCCTCTGTTTGAGCCCCTCTGTTTCTCACCCTCTGTTTCAGCCCCTCTGTTTCAGCCCCTCTTTTTCTCTCCCTCTGTTTCAGCCCCTCTGTTTCTCGCCCTCTGTTTCAGCCCCTCTGATTCAGCCCCTCTGTTTCTCGCCCTCTGTTTCAGCCCCTCTGTTTCAGCCCATCTGTTTCAGCCCATCTGTTTCAGCCCTTCTGTGTCAGCCCCTCTGTTTCTCGCCCTCTGTTTCAGCCCCTCTGTTTCTCGCCCGCTGTTTCAGCCCCTTCGTTTCTCGCCCTCTGTTTCAGCCCCTCTGTTTCAGCCCCTCTGATTCAGCCCCTCTGATTCAGCCCCTCTGTTTCTCGCCCTCTGTTTCAGCCCCTCTGTTTCTCCCCCTCTGTTTCAGTCCCTCTGCTTCTCGCCCTCTGTTTCTCGCCCTCTGTTTCAGCCCCTCTGTTTCTCGCCCGCTGTTTCAGCCCCTTTGTTTCTCGCCCTCTGTTTCAGCCCCTCTGTTTCAGCCCCTCTGATTCAGCCCCTCTGATTCAGCCCCTCTGTTTCTCGCCCTCTGTTCCAGCCCCTCTGTTTCTCCCCCTCTGTTTCAGTCCCTCTGCTTCTCGCCCTCTGTTTCTCGCCCTCTGTTTCAGCCCTTCTGTTTCTCGCCCTCTGTTTCAGCCCCTCTGTTTCAGCCCCTCTGTTTCTCGCCGTCTGTTTCAGCCCCACTGTTTCAGCCCCTCTGTTTCAGCCCCTCTGTTTCAGCCCCTCTGTTTCTCGCCCTCTGTTTCAGCCCTTCTGTTTCAGCCCCTCTGTTTCAGCCCCTCTTTTTCTCGCCCTCTGTTTCAGCCCCTCTGATTCAGCCCCTCTGTTTCAGCCCCTCTGTTTCAGCCCCTCTGTTTCAGCCCCTCTGTTTCTCGCCCTCTGTTTCAGCCCCTATGTTTCTCGCACTCTGTTTCAGGCTCTCTGTTTCAGCCCAACTGTTTCAGCCACTCTGTTTCAGCCCCTCTGTTTCAGCCCCTCTGTTTCTCACCCACTGTTTCAGCCCCTCTGATTCAGCCCCTCTGTTTCTCGCCCTCTGTTTCAGCCCCTCTGTTTCTCGCCCTCTGTTTCAGCCCCTCTGTTTCTCGCCCTCTGTTTCAGCCCCTCTGTTTCAGCTCCTCTGTTTCTCGCCCTCTGTTTCTCGCCCTCTGTTTCAGCCCTTCTGTTTCTCGCCCTCTGTTTCAGCCACTCCGTTTCAGCCCCTCTGATTCAGTCCCTCTGATTCAGCCCCTCTGTTTCAGCCCCTCCGTTTCAGCCCCTCTGTTTCAGCCCTTCTGTTTCTCGCCCTCTGTTTCAGCCCCTCTGTTTCTCGCCCTCTGTTTCATCCCCTCTGTTTCTCGCCCTCTGTATCAGCCCCTCTGTTTCTCGCCCTCTGTTTCAGCCCCTCTGTTTCAGCCCCTCTATTTCTCGCCCTCTGTTTCAGCCCCTCTGTTTCTCGCCCTCTGTCTCAGCCCCTCTGTTTCTCGCCCTCTGTTTCAGCCCCACTGATTTAGCCCCTCTGTTTCAGCCCTCTGTTTCAGCCCCTCTGTTTGTCGCCCTCTGTTTCAGCCCCTCTGTTTCGCGCTCTCTTTTTCAGCCCCTCTGTTTCAGCCCCTCTGTTTCTCGCCCTTTGTTTCTGCCCCGCTGTTTCTCGCCCTCTGTTTCAGCTCCTCTGTTTCAGCCCCTCTGTTTCAGCCCCTCTGTTTCTCGCCGTCTGTTTCAGCCCCTCGGTTTCTCGCCCTTTGTTTCAGCCCCTCTGTTTCGCGCTCTCTGTTTCAGCCCCTCTGTTTCAGCCCCTCTGTTTCTCGCCCTTTGGTTCTGCCCCTCTGTTTCTCGCCCTGTGTATCAGCCCGTCTGTTTCTCGCCCTCTGTTTCAGCCCCACTGATTCAGCCCCTCTGTTTCAGCCCCTCTGAATCAGCCCCTCTCTTTCTCGCCCTCTGTTTCTCACCCTCTGTTTCAGCCCCTCTTTTTCTCGCCCTCTGTTTCAGCCCCTCTGTTTCTCGCCCTCTGTTTCAGCCCCTCTGTTTCAGCCCTTCTGTGTCAGCCCCTCTGTTTCTCGCCCTCTGTTTCAGCGCCTCTGTTTCTCTCCCTCTGTTTCAGCCCCTCTGTTTCTCGCCCTCTGTTTCAGCTCCTCTGTTTCAGCCCCTCTGTTTCTCGCCGTCTGTTTCAGCCCCTCGGTTTCTCGCCCTCTGTTTCAGCCCCTCTGTTTTGCGCTCTCTGTTTCAGCCCCTCTGTTTCAGCCCCTCTGTTTCTCGCCCTATGGTTCTGCCCCTCTGTTTCTCGCCCTGTGTATCAGCCCGTCTGTTTCTCGCCCCCTGTTTCAGCCCCACTGATTCAGCCCCTCTGTTTCAGCCCCTCTGTTTCAGCCCCTCTCTTTCTCGCCCTCTGTTTCAGCCCCTCTGTTTCTCACCCTCTGTTTCAGCCCCTCTGTTTCAGCCCCTCTTTTTCTCTCCCTCTGTTTCTCTCCCTCTGTTTCTCGCCCTCTGTTTCAGCCCCTCTGATTCTGCCCCTCTGTTTCTCGCCCTCTGTTTCAGCCCCTCTGTTTCTCGCCCTCTGTTTCAGCCCCTCTGTTTCAGCCCATCTGTTTCAGCCCATCTGTTTCAGCCCTTCTGTGTCAGCCCCTCTGTTTCTCGCCCTCTGTTTCAGCCCCTCTGTTTCTCGCCCGCTGTTTCAGCCCCTTCGTTTCTCGCCCTCTGTTTCAGCCCCTCTGTTTCAGCCCCTCTGATTCAGCCCCTCTGATTCAGCCCCTCTGTTTCTCGCCCTCTGTTTCAGCCCCTCTGTTTCTCCCCCTCTGTTTCAGTCCCTCTGCTTCTCGCCCTCTGTTTCTCGCCCTCTGTTTCAGCCCTTCTGTTTCTCGCCCTCTGTTTCAGCCCCTCTGTTTCAGCCCCTCTGTTTCTCGCCGTCTGTTTCAGCCCCACTGTTTCAGCCCCTCTGTTTCAGCCCCTCTGTTTCAGCCCCTCTGTTTCTCGCCCTCTGTTTCAGCCCTTCTGTTTCAGCCCCTCTGTTTCAGCCCCTCTTTTTCTCGCCCTCTGTTTCAGCCCCTCTGATTCAGCCCCTCTGTTTCAGCCCCTCTGTTTCAGCCCCTCTGTTTCAGCCCCTCTGTTTCTCGCCCTCTGTTTCAGCCCCTATGTTTCTCGCACTCTGTTTCAGGCTCTCTGTTTCAGCCCATCTGTTTCAGCCACTCTGTTTCAGCCCCTCTGTTTCAGCCCCTCTGTTTCTCACCCTCTGTTTCAGCCCCTCTGATTCAGCCCCTCTGTTTCTCGCCCTCTGTTTCAGCCCCTCTGTTTCTCGCCCTCTGTTTCACCCCTCTGTTTCTCGCCCTCTGTTTCAGCCCCTCTGTTTCAGCTCCTCTGTTTCTCGCCCTCTGTTTCTCGCCCTCTGTTTCAGCCCTTCTGTTTCTCGCCCTCTGTTTCAGCCACTCCGTTTCAGCCCCTCTGATTCAGTCCCTCTGATTCAGCCCCTCTGTTTCAGCCCCTCTGTTTCAGCCCCTCTGTTTCAGCCCTTCTGTTTCTCGCCCTCTGTTTCAGCCCCTCTGTTTCTCGCCCTCTGTTTCAGCCCCTCTGTTTCTCGCCCTCTGTTTCAGCCCCACTGATTTAGCCCCTCTGTTTCAGCCCTCTGTTTCAGCCCCTCTGTTTGTTGCCCTCTGTTTCAGCCCCTCTGTTTCGCGCTCTCTTTTTCAGCCCCTCTGTTTCAGCCCCTCTGTTTCTCGCCCTTTGTTTCTGCCCCGCTGTTTCTCGCCCTCTGTTTCAGCCCCAATGATTTAGCCCTTATGTTTCAGCCCTCTGTTTCAGCCCCTCTGTTTCACGCCCTCTGTTTCAGCCCCTCTGTTTCTCGCCCTCTGTTTCAGACCCTCTGTTTCAGCCCCTCTGATTCAGCCCCTCTGTTTCTCACCCTCTGTTTCAGCCCCTCTGTTTCAGCCCCTCTGTTTCAGCACCTCTGTTTCTGTCCCTCTGTTTCAGCCCCTCAGTTTCTCGCCCTCTGTTTCAGACCCTCTGTTTCAGCCCCTCTGATTCAGCCCCTCTGTTTCTCGCCCTCTGTTTCAGCCCCTCTGTTTCAGCCCCTCTGTTTATCGCCCTCTATTTCTCGCCCTCTGTTTCAGCCCCTCTGTTTCAGCCCCTCTGTTTCAGCCCCTCTGTTTCTCGCCCTCTGTTTCAGCCTCTCTGTTTCAGCCCCTCTGTTTCTCGCCCTCTGATTCAGCCCCTCTGTTTCAGCCCCTCTGTTTCTCGCCCTCTGTTTCAGCCCCTCTGTTTCTCGCCCTCTGATTCAGCCCCTCTGGTTAAGCCCCTCTGTTTCTCACCATCTGTTTCAGCCCCTCTGTTTCTCGCCCTCTGTTTCAGCCCCTCTGTTTCAGCCCCTCTGTTTCAGCCCCTCTGTTTCTCGCCCTCTGTTTCAGCCCCTCTGTTTCAGCCCCTCTGTTTATCGCCCTCTATTTCTCGCCCTCTGTTTCAGCCCCTCTGTTTCAGCCCCTCTGTTTCAGCCCCTCTGTTTCTCGCCCTCTGTTTCAGCCCCTCTGTTTCAGCCCCTCTGTTTCTCGCCCTCTGATTCAGCCCCTCTGTTTCAGCACCTCTGTTTCTCGCCCTCTGTTTCAGCCCCTCTGTTTCAGCCCCTCTGCTTCTCTCCATCTGTTTCAGCCCCTCTGTTTCAGCCCCTCTGTTTCAGCCCCTCTGTTTCAGCCCATCTGTTTCTCGCCCTCTGTTTCAGCCCCTCTGGTTCAGACCCTCTGTTTCTCACCCTCTGTTTCAGCCCCTCTGTTTCTCGCCCTCTGTTTCAGCCCCTCTGGTTCAGCCCCTCTGTTTCAGCCCATCTGTTTCTCGCCCTCTGGTTCAGCCCCTCTGGTTCAACCCATCTGTTTCTCACCCTCTGTTTCAGCCCCTCTGTTTCAGCCCCTCTGTCCTCGCCCTCTGTTTCAGCCCCTCTGTTTCAGCCCCTCTGTTTATCACCCTCTATTTCTCGCCCTATGTTTCAGCCCCTCTGTTTCAGCCCCTCTGTTTCTCGCCCTCTGTTTCAGCCCCTCTGTTTCAGCCCCTCTGTTTCTCTCCATCTGTTTCAGCCCCACTGTTTCAGCCCCTTTTTCTCGCCCTCTGTTTCAGCACCTCTGTTTCAGCCCCTCTGTTTCGCGCCCTCTGTTTCAGCCCCTCTGTTTCTCGCCCTCTGTTTCAGACCCTCTGTTTCAGCCCCTCTGATTCAGCCCCTCTGTTTCTCACCCTCTGTTTCAGCCCCTCTGTTTCAGCCCCTCTGTTTCAGCACCTCTGTTTCTGCCCCTCTGTTTCAGCCCCTCTGTTTCTCGCCCTCTGTTTCAGACCCTCTGTTTCTCGCCCTCTGTTTCAGCCCCTCTGTTTCTCGCCCTCTGTTTCAGCCCCTCTGTTTCAGCCCCTCTGTTTCTCGCCCTCTATTTCTCGCCCTCTGTTTCAGCCCCTCTGTTTCAGCCCCTCTGTTTCAGCCCCTCTGTTTCTCGCCCTCTGTTTCAGCCCCTCTGTTTCAGCCCCTCTGTTTCTCGCCCTCTGATTCAGCCCCTCTGTTTCAGCCCCTCTGTTTCTCGCCCTCTGTTTCAGCCCCTCTGTTTCTCGCCCTCTGATTCAGCCCCTCTGGTTAAGCCCCTCTGTTTCTCACCATCTGTTTCAGCCCCTCTGTTTCTCGCCCTCTGTTTCAGCCCCTCTGTTTCAGCCCCTCTGTTTCAGCCCCTCTGTTTCTCGCCCTCTGTTTCAGCCCCTCTGTTTCAGCCCCTCTGTTTATCGCCCTCTATTTCTCGCCCTCTGTTTCAGCCCCTCTGTTTCAGCCCCTCTGTTTCAGCCCCTCTGTTCTCTCGCCCTCTGTTTCAGCCCCTCTGTTTCAGCCCCTCTGTTTCAGCCCATCTGTTTCTCGCCCTCTGGTTCAGCCCCTCTGGTTCAACCCATCTGTTTCACACCCTCTGTTTCAGCCCCTCTGTTTCAGCCCCTCTGTCCTCGCCCTCTGTTTCAGCCCCTCTGTTTCAGCCCCTCTGTTTATCACCCTCTATTTCTCGCCCTATGTTTCAGCCCCTCTGTTTCAGCCCCTCTGTTTCTCGCCCTCTGTTTCAGCCCCTCTGTTTCAGCCCCTCTGTTTCTCTCCATCTGTTTCAGCCCCTCTGTTTCAGCCCCTGTTTCTCGCCCTCTGTTTCAGCACCTCTGTTTCAGCCCCTCTGTTTCAGCCCCTCTCTTTCAGCCCCTCTGTATCTCGCACTCTGATTCAGCTCCTCTGTTTCAGCCCCTCTATTTTTCGCCCTCTGTTTCTCGCCCTCTGTTTCAGCCCCTCTGTTTCAGCCCCTCTGTTTCAGACTCTCTGTTTCAGCCCCTCTGTTTCTCGCCCTCTGTTTCTCGCCCTCTGTTTCAGCCCCTCTGTTTCTCGCCCCTCTGTTTCGCGCCCCTCTGATTCAGCACCTCCGTTTCAGCCCCTCTGTTTCAGCCCCGCCGTTTCAGCCCCTCTGTTCCAGCCCCTCTGTTTCTCACACTCTGATTCAGCCCCTCTCTTTCAGCCTCTCTGTTTCTCGCCCTCTGTTTCAGCCCCTCTGTTTCAGCCCCTCTGTTTCTCGCACTCTGATTCAGCCCCTCTGTTTCAGCCCCTCTGTTTCTCGCACTCTGTTTCAGCCCCTCTGTTTCTCGCCCTCTGTTTCTCGCCCTCTGTTTCAGCCCCTTTGTTTCAGCCCCTCTGTTTCAGCCCCTCTGTTTCTCGCCCTCTGTTTCTCGCCCTCTGTTTCAGCCCCTCTGTTTCTCACCCCGCTGTTTTGCGCCCCTCTGTTTCAGCCCCTCTGTTTCAGCCACTCTGTTCCAGCCCCTCTGTTTCTCGCACTCTGATTCAGCCCCTCTGTTTCTGGCCCGCTGTTTAAGCCCCTCTGTTTCAGCCCCTCTGTTTCTCGCCCTCTGTTTCAGCCCCTCTGTTTCAGCCCCTCTGTTTTTCGCCCTCTGTTTCAGCCCCTCTGTTTCTCGCCCTCTGTTTCTCGCCCTCTGTTTCAGCCCCTCTGTTTCAGCCCCTCTGTTTCAGCCCCTCTGTTTCTCGCCCTCTGTTTCAGCCCCTCTGTTTCAGCCCCTCTGATTCAGTCCCTCTGTTTCAGCCCCTCTGTTTCTCGCCCTCTGTTTCAGCCCCTCTGTTTCAGCCCCTCTGTTTCTCGCCCTCTGTTTTAGCCCCTCTGTTTCTCACCCTCTGTTTCAGCCCCTCTGTTTCAGCCCCTCTGTTTCTCGCCCTCTGTTTCAGCCCCTCTGATTCAGCCCCACTGTTTCAGGCCCTCTGTTCCAGCGCCTCTGTTTCAGCCCCTCTGTCTCTCGCCTCTGTTTCAGCCCCTCTGTTTCTCGCGCACTGTTTCAGCCCCTATGTTTCTCGCCCTCTGTTTCAGCCCCTCTTTTTCAGCTTCTCTGTTTCAGCCCCTCTGTTTCTCGCCCTCTGATTCAGCCCCTATGTTTCAGCCCCTCTGATTCAGCCCCTCTGTTTGTCGCCCTCTGTTTCTCGCCCTCTGTTTCAGCCCCTGTGTTTCAGGCCCTCTGTTTCCGCCCCTCTGTTTCAGCCCTCTGTGTCTCGCCCTCTGTTTCAGCCCCTCTGTTTCTCGCCCACTATTTCAGCTCCTCTGTTTCTCGCACTCTGTTTCAGACCCTCTGTTTCTCGCCCTCTGTTTCAGACCCTCTGTTTCAGCCTCTCTGTTTCAGCCCCTCTGTTTCTCGCCCTCTGATTCAGCCCCTCTGTTTCAGCACCTCTGATTCAGCCCCTCTGTTTCTCGCCCTCTGTTTCTCGCCCTCTGTTTCAGCCCCTCTTTTTCAGCACCTCTGTTTCTGCCCCTCTGTTTCAGCCCCTCTGTTTCTCGCCCTCTGTTTCAGACCCTCTGTTTCAGCCCCTCTGATTCAGCCCCTCGGTTTCTCACCCTCTGTTTCAGCCCCTCTGTTTCAGCCCCTCTGTTTCAGCCCCTCTGTTTCAGCCCATCTGTTTATCGCCCTCTGATTCAGCCCCTCTGGTTCAGCCCCTCTGTTTCTCACCCTCTGTTTCAGCCCCTCTGTTTCTCGCCCTCTGTTTCAGCCCCTCTGTTTCAGCCCCTCTGTTTCAGCCCCTCTGTTTCTCGCCCTCTGTTTCAGCCCCTCTGTTTCAGCCCCTCTGTTTATCGCCCTCTATTTCTCGCCCTCTGTTTCAGCCCCTATGTTTCAGCCCCTCTGTTTCAGCCCCTCTGTTTCTCGCCCTCTGTTTCAGCCCCTCTGTTTCAGCCCCTCTGTTTCTCGCCCTCTGATTCAACCCCTCTGTTTCAGCCCCTCTGTTTCTCGCCCTCTGTTTCAGCCCCTCTGTTTCAGCCCCTCTGTTTCTCTCCATCTGTTTCAGCCCCTCTGTTTCAGCCCCTCTGTTTTAGCCCCTCTGTTTCAGCCCCTCTGTTTCAGCCCATCTGTTTCTCGCCCTCTGTTTCTACCCCTCTGGTTCAGACCCTCTGTTTCTCACCCTCTGTTTCAGCCCCTCTGTTTTTCGCCCTCTGTTTCAGCCCCTCTGTTTCAGCCCCTCTGTTTCTCACCCCGCTGTTTTGCGCCCCTCTGTTTCAGCCCCTCTGTTTCAGCCACTCTGTTCCAGCCCCTCTGTTTCTCGCACTCTGATTCAGCCCCTCTGTTTCTGGCCCGCTGTTTAAGCCCCTCTGTTTCAGCCCCTCTGTTTCTCGCCCTCTGTTTCAGCCCCTCTGTTTCAGCCCCTCTGTTTTTCGCCCTCTGTTTCAGCCCCTCTGTTTCTCGCCCTCTGTTTCTCGCCCTCTTTTTCAGCCCCTCTGTTTCAGCCCCTCTGTTTCTCGCCCTCTGTTTCAGCCCCTCTGTTTCAGCCCCTCTGATTCAGTCCCTCTGTTTCAGCCCCTCTGTTTCTCGCCCTCTGTTTCAGCCCCTCTGTTTCAGCCCCTCTGTTTCTCGCCCTCTGTTTTAGCCCCTCTGTTTCTCGCCCTCTGTTTCAGCCCCTCTGTTTCATGCCCTCTGTTTCAGCCCCTCTGTTTCTCGCCCTCTGTTTCAGACCCTCTGTTTCAGCCCCTCTGATTCAGCCACTCTGTTTCTCACCCTCTGTTTCAGCCCCTCTGTTTCAGCCCCTCTGTTTCAGCACCTCTGTTTCTGTCCCTCTGTTTCAGCCCCTCAGTTTCTCGCCCTCTGTTTCAGACCCTCTGTTTCAGCCCCTCTGATTCAGCCCCTCTGTTTCTCGCCCTCTGTTTCAGCCCCTCTGTTTCAGCCCCTCTGTTTATCGCCCTCTATTTCTCGCCCTCTGTTTCAGCCCCTCTGTTTCAGCCCCTCTGTTTCAGCCCCTCTGTTTCTCGCCCTCTGTTTCAGCCTCTCTGTTTCAGCCCCTCTGTTTCTCGCCCTCTGATTCAGCCCCTCTGTTTCAGCCCCTCTGTTTCTCGCCCTCTGTTTCAGCCCCTCTGTTTCTCGCCCTCTGATTCAGCCCCTCTGGTTAAGCCCCTCTGTTTCTCACCATCTGTTTCAGCCCCTCTGTTTCTCGCCCTCTGTTTCAGCCCCTCTGTTTCAGCCCCTCTGTTTCTCACCCTCTGTTTCAGCCCCTCTGTTTCAGCCCCTCTGTTTCAGCACCTCTGTTTCTGTCCCTCTGTTTCAGCCCCTCAGTTTCTCGCCCTCTGTTTCAGACCCTCTGTTTCAGCCCCTCTGATTCAGCCCCTCTGTTTCTCGCCCTCTGTTTCAGCCCCTCTGTTTCAGCCCCTCTGTTTATCGCCCTCTATTTCTCGCCCTCTGTTTCAGCCCCTCTGTTTCAGCCCCTCTGTTTCAGCCCCTCTGTTTCTCGCCCTCTGTTTCAGCCTCTCTGTTTCAGCCCCTCTGTTTCTCGCCCTCTGATTCAGCCCCTCTGTTTCAGCCCCTCTGTTTCTCGCCCTCTGTTTCAGCCCCTCTGTTTCTCGCCCTCTGATTCAGCCCCTCTGGTTAAGCCCCTCTGTTTCTCACCATCTGTTTCAGCCCCTCTGTTTCTCGCCCTCTGTTTCAGCCCCTCTGTTTCAGCCCCTCTGTTTCTCGCCCTCTGTTTCAGCCCCTCTGTTTCAGCCCCTCTGTTTATCGCCCTCTATTTCTCGCCCTCTGTTTCAGCCCCTCTGTTTCAGCCCCTCTGTTTCAGCCCCTCTGTTTCTCGCCCTCTGTTTCAGCCCCTCTGTTTCAGCCCCTCTGTTTCTCGCCCTCTGTTTCAGCCCCTCTGTTTCAGCCCCTCTGCTTCTCTCCATCTGTTTCAGCCCCTCTGATTCAGCCCCTCTGTTTCAGCCCCTCTGTTTCAGCCCATCTGTTTCTCGCCCTCTGTTTCAGCCCCTCTGGTTCAGACCCTCTGTTTCTCACCCTCTGTTTCAGCCCCTCTGTTTCTCGCCCTCTGTTTCAGCCCCTCTGTTTCAGCCCCTCTGTTTCAGCCCCTCTGTTTCTCGCCCTCTGTTTCAGCCCCTCTGTTTCAGCCCCTCTGTTTCTCGCCCTCTGTTTCAGCCCCTCTGTTTCAGCCCCTCTGCTTCTCTCCATCTGTTTCAGCCCCTCTGATTCAGCCCCTCTGTTTCAGCCCCTCTGTTTCAGCCCATCTGTTTCTCGCCCTCTGTTTCAGCCCCTCTGGTTCAGACCCTCTGTTTCTCACCCTCTGTTTCAGCCCCTCTGTTTCTCGCCCTCTGTTTCAGCCCCTCTGTTTCAGCCCCTCTGTTTCAGCCCATCTGTTTCTCGCCCTCTGGTTCAGCCCCTCTGGTTCAACCCATCTGTTTCTCACCCTCTGTTTCAGCCCCTCTGTTTCAGCCCCTCTGTCCTCGCCCTCTGTTTCAGCCCCTCTGTTTCAGCCCCTCTGTTTATCACCCTCTGTTTCTCGCCCTCTGTTTCAGCCCCTCTGTTTCAGCCCCTCTGCTTCTCTCCATCTGTTTCAGCCCCTCTGTTTCAGCCCCTCTCTTTCAGCCCCTCTGTTTCAGCCCATCAGTTTCTCGCCCTCTGTTTCAGCCCCTCTGGTTCAGACCCTCTGTTTCTCACCCTCTGTTTCAGCCCCTCTGTTTCTCGCCCTCTGTTTCAGCCCCTCTGTTTCAGCCCCTCTGTTTCAGCCCATCTGTTTCTCGCCCTCTGGTTCAGCCCCTCTGGTTCAACCCATTTGTTTCTCACCCTCTGTTTCAGCCCCTCTGTTTCAGCCCCTCTGTCCTCGCCCTCTGTTTCAGCCCCTCTGTTTCAGCCCCTCTGTTTATCACCCTCTATTTCTCGCCCTATGTTTCAGCCCCTCTGTTTCAGCCCCTCTGTTTCTCGCCCTCTGTTTCAGCCCCTCTGTTTCAGCCCCTCTGTTTCTCTCCATCTGTTTCAGCCCCTCTGTTTCAGCCCCTGTTTCTCGCCCTCTGTTTCAGCACCTCTGTTTCAGCCCCTCTGTTTCAGCCCCTCTCTTTCAGCCCCTCTGTATCTCGCACTCTGATTCAGCTCCTCTGTTTCAGCCCCTCTATTTTTCGCCCTCTGTTTCTCGCCCTCTGTTTCAGCCCCTCTGTTTCAGCCCCTCTGTTTCAGACTCTCTGTTTCAGCCCCTCTGTTTCTCGCCCTCTGTTTCTCGCCCTCTGTTTCAGCCCCTCTGTTTCTCGCCCCTCTGTTTCGCGCCCCTCTGATTCAGCACCTCCGTTTCAGCCCATCTGTTTCAGCCCCGCCGTTTCAGCCCCTCTGTTCCAGCCCCTCTGTTTCTCACACTCTGATTCAGCCCCTCTCTTTCAGCCTCTCTGTTTCTCGCCCTCTGTTTCAGCCCCTCTGTTTCAGCCCCTCTGTTTCTCGCACTCTGATTCAGCCCCTCTGTTTCAGCCCCTCTGTTTCTCGCACTCTGTTTCAGCCCCTCTGTTTCTCGCCCTCTGTTTCTCGCCCTCTGTTTCAGCCCTTTTGTTTCAGCCCCTCTGTTTCAGCCCCTCTGTTTCTCGCCCTCTGTTTCTCGCCCTCTGTTTCAGCCCCTCTGTTTCTCACCCCGCTGTTTTGCGCCCCTCTGTTTCAGCCCCTCTGTTTCAGCCACTCTGTTCCAGCCCCTCTGTTTCTCGCACTCTGATTCAGCCCCTCTGTTTCTGGCCCGCTGTTTAAGCCCCTCTGTTTCAGCCCCTCTGTTTCTCGCCCTCTGTTTCAGCCCCTCTGTTTCAGCCCCTCTGTTTTTCGCCCTCTGTTTCAGCCCCTCTGTTTCTCGCCCTCTGTTTCTCGCCCTCTGTTTCAGCCCCTCTGTTTCAGCCCCTCTGTTTCAGCCCCTCTGTTTCTCGCCCTCTGTTTCAGCCCCTCTGTTTCAGCCCCTCTGATTCAGTCCCTCTGTTTCAGCCCCTCTGTTTCTCGCCCTCTGTTTCAGCCCCTCTGTTTCAGCCCCTCTGTTTATCGCCCTCTATTTCTCGCCCTCTGTTTCAGCCCCTCTGTTTCAGCCCCTCTGTTTCAGCCCCTCTGTTTCTCGCCCTCTGTTTCAGCCCCTCTGTTTCAGCCCCTCTGTTTCTCGCCCTCTGATTCAGCCCCTCTGTTTCAGCCCCTCTGTTTCTCGCCCTCTGTTTCAGCCCCTCTGTTTCAGCCCCTCTGCTTCTCTCCATCTGTTTCAGCCCCTCTGATTCAGCCCCTCTGTTTCAGCCCCTCTGTTTCAGCCCATCTGTTTCTCGCCCTCTGTTTCAGCCCCTCTGGTTCAGACCCTCTGTTTCTCACCCTCTGTTTCAGCCCCTCTGTTTCTCGCCCTCTGTTTCAGCCCCTCTGTTTCAGCCCCTCTGTTTCAGCCCATCTGTTTCTCGCCCTCTGGTTCAGCCCCTCTGGTTCAACCCATCTGTTTCTCACCCTCTGTTTCAGCCCCTCTGTTTCAGCCCCTCTGTCCTCGCCCTCTGTTTCAGCCCCTCTGTTTCAGCCCCTCTGTTTATCACCCTCTGTTTCTCGCCCTCTGTTTCAGCCCCTCTGTTTCAGCCCCTCTGCTTCTCTCCATCTGTTTCAGCCCCTCTGTTTCAGCCCCTCTGTTTCAGCCCCTCTGTTTCAGCCCATCAGTTTCTCGCCCTCTGTTTCAGCCCCTCTGGTTCAGACCCTCTGTTTCTCACCCTCTGTTTCAGCCCCTCTGTTTCTCGCCCTCTGTTTCAGCCCCTCTGTTTCAGCCCCTCTGTTTCAGCCCATCTGTTTCTCGCCCTCTGGTTCAGCCCCTCTGGTTCAACCCATCTGTTTCTCACCCTCTGTTTCAGCCCCTCTGTTTCAGCCCCTCTGTCCTCGCCCTCTGTTTCAGCCCCTCTGTTTCAGCCCCTCTGTTTATCACCCTCTATTTCTCGCCCTATGTTTCAGCCCCTCTGTTTCAGCCCCTCTGTTTCTCGCCCTCTGTTTCAGCCCCTCTGTTTCAGCCCCTCTGTTTCTCTCCATCTGTTTCAGCCCCTCTGTTTCAGCCCCTGTTTCTCGCCCTCTGTTTCAGCACCTCTGTTTCAGCCCCTCTCTTTCAGCCCCTCTGTATCTCGCACTCTGATTCAGCTCCTCTGTTTCAGCCCCTCTATTTTTCGCCCTCTGTTTCTCGCCCTCTGTTTCAGCCCCTCTGTTTCAGCCCCTCTGTTTCAGACTCTCTGTTTCAGCCCCTCTGTTTCTCGCCCTCTGTTTCTCGCCCTCTGTTTCAGCCCCTCTGTTTCTCGCCCCTCTGTTTCGCGCCCCTCTGATTCAGCACCTCCGTTTCAGCCCCTCTGTTTCAGCCCCGCCGTTTCAGCCCCTCTGTTCCAGCCCCTCTGTTTCTCACACTCTGATTCAGCCCCTCTCTTTCAGCCTCTCTGTTTCTCGCCCTCTGTTTCAGCCCCTCTGTTTCTCGCACTCTGATTCAGCCCCTCTGTTTCAGCCCCTCTGTTTCTCGCACTCTGTTTCAGCCCCTCTGTTTCTCGCCCTCTGTTTCAGCCCTTTTGTTTCAGCCCCTCTGTTTCAGCCCCTCTGTTTCTCGCCCTCTGTTTCTCGCCCTCTGTTTCAGCCCCTCTGTTTCTCACCCCGCTGTTTTGCGCCCCTCTGTTTCAGCCCCTCTGTTTCAGCCACTCTGTTCCAGCCCCTCTGTTTCTCGCACTCTGATTCAGCCCCTCTGTTTCTGGCCCGCTGTTTAAGCCCCTCTGTTTCAGCCCCTCTGTTTCTCGCCCTCTGTTTCAGCCCCTCTGTTTCAGCCCCTCTGTTTTTCGCCCTCTGTTTCAGCCCCTCTGTTTCTCGCCCTCTGTTTCTCGCCCTCTGTTTCAGCCCCTCTGTTTCAGCCCCTCTGTTTCAGCCCCTCTGTTTCTCGCCCTCTGTTTCAGCCCCTCTGTTTCAGCCCCTCTGATTCAGTCCCTCTGTTTCAGCCCCTCTGTTTCTCGCCCTCTGTTTCAGCCCCTCTGTTTCAGCCCCTCTGTTTCTCGCCCTCTGTTTTAGCCCCTCTGTTTCTCACCCTCTGTTTCAGCCCCTCTGTTTCAGCCCCTCTGTTTCTCGCCCTCTGTTTCAGCCCCTCTGATTCAGCCCCACTGTTTCAGGCCCTCTGTTCCAGCGCCTCTGTTTCAGCCCCTCTGTCTCTCGCCTCTGTTTCAGCCCCTCTGTTTCTCGCGCACTGTTTCAGCCCCTATGTTTCTCGCCCTCTGTTTCAGCCCCTCTGTTTCAGCTTCTCTGTTTCAGCCCCTCTGTTTTCGCCCTCTGATTCAGCCCCTATGTTTCAGCCCCTCTGATTCAGCCCCTCTGTTTGTCGCCCTCTGTTTCTCGCCCTCTGTTTCAGCCCCTGTGTTTCAGGCCCTCTGTTTCCGCCCCTCTGTTTCAGCCCTCTGTTTCTCGCCCTCTGTTTCAGCCCCTCTGTTTCTCGCCCACTATTTCAGCTCCTCTGTTTCTCGCACTCTGTTTCAGACCCTCTGTTTCTCGCCCTCTGTTTCAGACCCTCTGTTTCAGCCTCTCTGTTTCAGCCCCTCTGTTTTCGCCCTCTGATTCAGCCCCTATGTTTCAGCCCCTCTGATTCAGCCCCTCTGTTTCTCGCCCTCTGTTTCTCGCCCTCTGTTTCAGCCCCTCTTTTTCAGCACCTCTGTTTCTGCCCCTCTGTTTCAGCCCCTCTGTTTCTCGCCCTCTGTTTCAGACCCTCTGTTTCAGCCCCTCTGATTCAGCCCCTCGGTTTCTCACCCTCTGTTTCAGCCCCTCTGTTTCAGCCCCTCTGTTTCAGCCCCTCTGTTTCAGCCCATCTGTTTATCGCCCTCTGATTCAGCCCCTCTGGTTCAGCCCCTCTGTTTCTCACCCTCTGTTTCAGCCCCTCTGTTTCTCGCCCTCTGTTTCAGCCCCTCTGTTTCAGCCCCTCTGTTTCAGCCCCTCTGTTTCTCGCCCTCTGTTTCAGCCCCTCTGTTTCAGCCCCTCTGTTTATCGCCCTCTATTTCTCGCCCTCTGTTTCAGCCCCTCTGTTTCAGCCCCTCTGATTCAGCCCATCTGTTTCTCGCCCTCTGTTTCAGCCCCTCTGGTTCAACCCCTCTGTTTCTCACCCTCTGTTTCAGCCCCTCTGTTTCAGCCCCTCTGTTCTCGCCCTCTGTTTCAGCCCCTCTGTTTCAGCCCCTCTGTTTATCGCCCTCTATTTCTCGCCCTATGTTTCAGCCCCTCTGTTTCAGCCCCTCTGTTTCTCGCCCTCTGTTTCAGCCCCTCTGTTTCAGCCCCTCTGTTTCTCTCCATCTGTTTCAGCCCCTCTGTTTCAGCCCCTCTGTTTCTCGCCCTCTCTTTCAGCACCTCTGTTTCAGCCCCTCTGTTTCAGCCCCTCCGTATCTCGCACTCTGATTCAGCTCCTCTGTTTCAGCCCCTCTATTTCTCGCCCTCTGTTTCTCGCCCTCTGTTTCAGCCCCTCTGTTTCAGCCCCTCTGTTTCAGCCCCTCTGTTTCTCGCCCTCTGTTTCTCGCCCTCTGTTTCAGCCCCTCTGTTTCTCGCCCCTCTGTTTCGCGCCCCTCTGATTCTGCACCTCTGTTTCAGGCCCTCTGTTTCAGCACCGCCGTTTCAGCCCCTCTGTTCCAGCCACTCTGTTTCTCGCACTCTGATTCAGCCCCTCTGTTTCAGCCCCTCTGATTCAGCCCCTCTGTTTCAGCCCCTCTGTTTCTCGCCCTCTGTTTTAGCCCCTCTGTTTCTCACCCTCTGTTTCAGCCCCTCTGTTTCAGCCCCTCTGTTTCTCGCACTCTGTTTCTCGCCCTCTGTTTCAGCTCCTCTGATTCAGCCCCACTGTTTCAGGCCCTCTGTTCCAGCGCCTCTGTTTCAGCCCCTCTGTCTCTCGCCTCTGTTTCAGCCCCTCTGTTTCTCGCGCACTGTTTCAGCCCCTATGTTTCTCGCCCTCTGTTTCAGCCCTCCTGTTTCAGCTTCTCTGTTTCAGCCCCTCTGTTTCTCGCCCTCTGATTCAGCCCCTATGTTTCAGCCCCTCTGATTCAGCCCCTCTGTTTGTCGCCCTCTGTTTCTCGCCCTCTGTTTCAGCCCCTGTGTTTCAGGCCCTCTGTTTCCGCCCCTCTGTTTCAGCCCTCTGTTTCTCGCCCTCGGTTTCAGCCCCTCTGTTTCTCGCCCACTATTTCAGCCCCTCTGTTTCTCGCACTCTGTTTCAGACCCTCTGTTTCTCGCCCTCTGTTTCAGCCCCTCTGTTTCAGCCTCTCTGTTTCAGCCCCTCTGTGTCTCGCCCTCTGATTCAGCCCCTCTGTTTCAGCACCTCTGATTCAGCCCCTCTGTTTCTCGCCCTCTGTTTCTCACCCTCTGTTTCAGCTCCTCTGTTTCAGCACCTCTGTTTCTGCCCCTCTGTTTCAGCCCCTCTGTTTCTCGCCCTCTGTTTCAGACCCTCTGTTTCAGCCCCTCTGATTCAGCCCCTCTGTTTCTCACCCTCTGTTTCAGCCCCTCTGTTTCAGCCCCTCTGTTTCAGCCCCTCTGTTTCAGCCCATCTGTTTCTCGCCCTCTGATTCAGCCCCTCTGGTTCAGCCCCTCTGTTTCTCACCCCCTGTTCCAGACCCTCTGTTTCTCACACTCTGATACAGCCCCTCTCTTTCAGCCTCTCTGTTTCTCGCCCTCTGTTTCAGCCCCTCTGTTTCAGCCCCTCTGTTTATCGCCCTCTATTTCTCGCCCTCTGTTTCAGCCCCTCTGTTTCAGCCCCTCTGTTTCAGCCCCTCTGTTTCTCGCCCTCTGTTTCAGCCCCTCTGTTTCAGCCCCTCTGTTTCTCGCCCTCTGATTCAGCCCCTCTGTTTCAGACCCTCTGTTTCTCGCCCTCTGTTTCAGCCCATCTGTTTCTCTCCATCTGTTTCAGCCCCTCTGTTTCAGCCCCTCTGTTTCAGCCCCTCTGTTTCAGCCCATCTGTTTCTCGCCCTCTGTTTCAGCCCCTCTGGTTCAGACCCTCTGTTTCTCACCCTCTGTTTCAGCCCCTCTGTTTCTCGCCCTCTGTTTCAGCCCCTCTGTTTCAGCCCCTCTGTTTCAGCCCATCTGTTTCTCGCCTTCTGTTTCAGCCCCTCTGGTTCATCCCCTCTGTTTCTCACCCTCTGTTTCAGCCACTCTGTTTCAGCCCCTCTGTTCTCGCCCTCTGTTTCAGCCCCTCTGTTTCAGCCCCTCTGTTTCTCTCCATCTGTTTCAGCCCCTCTGTTTCAGCCCCTCTGTTTCTCGCCCTCTGTTTCAGCACCTCTGTTTCAGCCCCTCTGTTTCAGCCCCTCCGTATCTCGCACTCTGATTCAGCTCCTCTGTTTCAACCCCTCTATTTCTCGCCCTCTGTTTCTCGCCCTCTGTTTCAGCCCCTCTGTTTCAGCCCGTCTGTTTCAGCCTCTCTGTTTCAGCCCCTCTGTTTCTCGCCCTCTGTTTCTCGCCCTCTGTTTCAGCCCCTCTGTTTCTCGTCCCTCTGTTTCGCGCCCCTCTGATTCAGCACCTCTGTTTCAGCCCCTCTGTTTCAGCCCCGCCGTTTCAGCCCCTCTGTTCCAGCCCCTCTGTTTCTCGCACTCTGATTCAGCCCCTCTCTTTCAGCCTCTCTGTTTCTCGCCCTCTGTTTCAGCCCCTCTGTTTCAGCCCCTCTGTTTCTCGCACTCTGATTCAGCCCCTCTGTTTCAGCCCCTCTGTTTCTCGCACTCTGTTTCAGCCCCTCTGTTTCTCGCCCTCTGTTTCTCGCCCTCTGTTTCAGCCCCTTTGTTTCAGCCCCTCTGTTTCAGCCGCTCTGTTTCTCGCCCTCTGTTTCTCGCCCTCTGTTTCAGCCCCTCTGTTTCTCACCCCGCTGTTTTGCGCCCCTCTGATTCAGCACCTCTGTTTCAGCCCCTCTGTTTCAGCCCCTCTGTTTCAGCCACTCTGTTCCAGCCCCTCTGTTTCTCGCACTCTGATTCAGCCCCTCTGTTTCAGCCCCTCTGTTTCAGCCCCTCTGTTTCAGCCCCTCTGTTTCTCGCCCTCTGTTTCAGCCCCTCTGTTTCAGCCCCTCTGTTTTACGCCCTCTGTTTCAGCCCCTCTGTTTCTCGCCCTCTGTTTCTCGCCCTCTGTTTCAGCCCCTCTGTTTCAGCCCCTCTGTTTCAGCCCCTCTGTTTCTCGCCCTCTGTTTCTCGCCCTCTGTTTCAGCCCCTCTGTTTCAGCCCCTCTGTTTCAGCCCCTCTGTTTCTCGCCCTCTGTTTCAGCCCCTCTGTTTCTCGCCCACTATTTCAGCACCTCTGTTTCTCGCACTCTGTTTCAGACCCTCTGTTTCTCGCCCTCTGTTTCAGCCCCTCTGTTTCAGCCTCTCTGTTTCAACCCCTCTGTGTCTCGCCCTCTGATTCAGCCCCTCTGTTTCAGCACCTCTGATTCAGCCCCTCTGTTTCTCGCCCTCTGTTTCTCACCCTCTGTTTCAGCCCCTCTGTTTCAGCACCTCTGTTTCTGCCCCTCTGTTTCAGCCCCTCTGTTTCTCGCCCTCTGTTTCAGACCCTCTGTTTCAGCCCCTCTGATTCAGCCCCTCTGTTTCTCACCCTCTGTTTCAGCCCCTCTGTTTCAGCCCCTCTGTTTCAGCCCTTCTCTTTCAGCCCATCTGTTTCTCGCCCTCTGATTCAGCCCCTCTGGTTCAGCCCCTCTGTTTCTCACCCTCTGTTTCAGCCCCTCTGTTTCTCGCCCTCTGTTTTAGCCCCTCTGTTTCAGCCCCTCTGTTTCAGCCCCTCTGTTTCTCGCCCTCTGTTTCAGCCCCTCTGTTTCAGCCCCTCTGTTTATCGCCCTCTATTTCTCGCCCTCTGTTTCAGCCCCTCTGTTTCAGCCCCTCTGTTTCAGCCCCTCTGTTTCTCGCCCTCTGTTTCAGCCCCTCTGTTTCAGCCCCTCTGTTTCTCGCCCTCTGATTCAGCCCCTCTGTTTCAGACCCTCTGTTTCTCGCCCTCTGTTTCAGCCCCTCTGTTTCAGCCCCTCTGTTTCTCTCCATCTGTTTCAGCCCCTCTGTTTCAGCCCCTCTGTTTCAGCCCCTCTGTTTCAGCCCATCTGTTTCTCGCCCTCTGTTTCAGCCCCTCTGGTTCAGACCCTCTGTTTCTCACCCTCTGTTTCAGCCCCTCTGTTTCTCGCCCTCTTTTTCAGCCCCTCTGTTTCAGCCCCTATGTTTCAGCCCATCTGTTTCTCGCCCTCTGTTTCAGCCCCTCTGTTTCAGCCCCTCTGTTCTCGCCCTCTGTTTCAGCCCCTCTGTTTATCACCCTCTATTTCTCCCCCTATCTTTCAGCCCCTCTGTTTCAGCCCCTCTGTTTCTCGCCCTCTGTTTCAGCCCCTCTGTTTCAGCCCCTCTGTTTCTCTCCATCTGTTTCAGCCCCTCTGTTTCAGCCCCTCTGTTTCTCGCCCTCTGTTTCAGCACCTCTGTTTCAGCCCCTCTGTTTCAGCCCCTCCGTATCTCGCACTCTGATTCAGCTCCTCTGTTTCAGCCCCTCTATTTCTCGCCCTCTGTTTCTCACCCTCTGTTTCAGCCCCTCTGTTTCAGCCCCTCTGTTTCAGCCTCTCTGTTTCAGCCCCTCTGTTTCTCGCCCTCTGTTTCTCTCCATCTGTTTCAGCCCCTCTGTTTCAGCCCCTCTGTTTCAGCCCCTCTGTTTCAGCCCATCTGTTTCTCGCCCTCTGTTTCAGCCCCTCTGGTTCAGACCCTCTGTTTCTCACCCTCTGTTTCAGCCCCTCTGTTTCTCGCCCTCTGTTTCAGCCCCTCTGTTTCAGCCCCTCTGTTTCAGCCCATCTGTTTCTCGCCTTCTGTTTCAGCCCCTCTGGTTCATCCCCTCTGTTTCTCACCCTCTGTTTCAGCCACTCTGTTTCAGCCCCTCTGTTCTCGCCCTCTGTTTCAGCCCCTCTGTTTCAGCCCCTCTGTTTCTCTCCATCTGTTTCAGCCCCTCTGTTTCAGCCCCTCTGTTTCTCGCCCTCTGTTTCAGCACCTCTGTTTCAGCCCCTCTGTTTCAGCCCCTCCGTATCTCGCACTCTGATTCAGCTCCTCTGTTTCAACCCCTCTATTTCTCGCCCTCTGTTTCTCGCCCTCTGTTTCAGCCCCTCTGTTTCAGCCCGTCTGTTTCAGCCTCTCTGTTTCAGCCCCTCTGTTTCTCGCCCTCTGTTTCTCGCCCTCTGTTTCAGCCCCTCTGTTTCTCGCCCCTCTGTTTCGCGCCCCTCTGATTCAGCACCTCTGTTTCAGCCCCTCTGTTTCAGCCCCGCCGTTTCAGCCCCTCTGTTCCAGCCCCTCTGTTTCTCGCACTCTGATTCAGCCCCTCTCTTTCAGCCTCTCTGTTTCTCGCCCTCTGTTTCAGCCCCTCTGTTTCAGCCCCTCTGTTTCTCGCACTCTGATTCAGCCCCTCTGTTTCAGCCCCTCTGTTTCTCGCACTCTGTTTCAGCCCCTCTGTTTCTCGCCCTCTGTTTCTCGCCCTCTGTTTCAGCCCCTTTGTTTCAGCCCCTCTGTTTCAGCCGCTCTGTTTCTCGCCCTCTGTTTCTCGCCCTCTGTTTCAGCCCCTCTGTTTCTCACCCCGCTGTTTTGCGCCCCTCTGATTCAGCACCTCTGTTTCAGCCCCTCTGTTTCAGCCCCTCTGTTTCAGCCACTCTGTTCCAGCCCCTCTGTTTCTCGCACTCTGATTCAGCCCCTCTGTTTCAGCCCCTCTGTTTCAGCCCCTCTGTTTCAGCCCCTCTGTTTCTCGCCCTCTGTTTCAGCCCCTCTGTTTCAGCCCCTCTGTTTTACGCCCTCTGTTTCAGCCCCTCTGTTTCTCGCCCTCTGTTTCTCGCCCTCTGTTTCAGCCCCTCTGTTTCAGCCCCTCTGTTTCAGCCCCTCTGTTTCTCGCCCTCTGTTTCTCGCCCTCTGTTTCAGCCCCTCTGTTTCAGCCCCTCTGTTTCAGCCCCTCTGTTTCTCGCCCTCTGTTTCAGCCCCTCTGTTTCTCGCCCACTATTGCAGCCCCTCTGTTTCTCGCACTCTGTTTCAGACCCTCTGTTTCTCGCCCTCTGTTTCAGCCCCTCTGTTTCAGCCTCTCTGTTTTAGCCCCTCTGTGTCTCGCCCTCTGATTCAGCCCCTCTGTTTCAGCACCTCTTATTCAGCCCCTCTGTTTCTCGCCCTCTGTTTCTCACCCTCTGTTTCAGCCCCTCTGTTTCAGCACCTCTGTTTCTGCCCCTCTGTTTCAGCCCCTCTGTTTCTCGCCCTCTGTTTCAGACCCTCTGTTTCAGCCCCTCTGATTCAGCCCCTCTGTTTCTCACCCTCTGTTTCAGCCCCTCTGTTTCAGCCCCTCTGTTTCAGCCCCTCTGTTTCAGCCCATCTGTTACTCGCCCTCTGATTCAGCCCCTCTGGTTCAGCCCCTCTGTTTCTCACCCTCTGTTTCAGCCCCTCTGTTTCTCGCCCTCTGTTTTAGCCCCTCTGTTTCAGCCCCTCTGTTTCAGCCCCTCTGTTTCTCGCCCTCTGTTTCAGCCCCTCTGTTTCAGCCCCTCTGTTTATCGCCCTCTATTTCTCGCCCTCTGTTTCAGACCCTCTGTTTCAGCCCCTCTGTTTCAGCCCCTCTGTTTCTCGGCCTCTGTTTCAGCCCCTCTGTTTCAGCCCCTCTGTTTCTCGCCCTCTGATTCAGCCCCTCTGTTTCAGACCCTCTGTTTCTCGCCCTCTGTTTCAGCCCCTCTGTTTCAGCCCCTCTGTTTCTCTCCATCTGTTTCAGCCCCTCTGTTTCAGCCCCTCTGTTTCAGCCCCTCTGTTTCAGCCCATCTGTTTCTCGCCCTCTGTTTCAGCCCCTCTGGTTCAGACCCTCTGTTTCTCACCCTCTGTTTCAGCCCCTCTGTTTCTCGCCCTCTTTTTCAGCCCCTCTGTTTCAGCCCCTATGTTTCAGCCCATCTGTTTCTCGCCCTCTGTTTCAGCCCCTCTGTTTCAGCCCCTCTGTTCTCGCCCTCTGTTTCAGCCCCTCTGTTTATCACCCTCTATTTCTCCCCCTATCTTTCAGCCCCTCTGTTTCAGCCCCTCTGTTTCTCGCCCTCTGTTTCAGCCCCTCTGTTTCAGCCCCTCTGTTTCTCTCCATCTGTTTCAGCCCCTCTGTTTCAGCCCCTCTGTTTCTCGCCCTCTGTTTCAGCACCTCTGTTTCAGCCCCTCTGTTTCAGCCCCTCCGTATCTCGCACTCTGATTCAGCTCCTCTGTTTCAGCCCCTCTATTTCTCGCCCTCTGTTTCTCACCCTCTGTTTCAGCCCCTCTGTTTCAGCCCCTCTGTTTCAGCCTCTCTGTTTCAGCCCCTCTGTTTCTCGCCCTCTGTTTCTCGCCCTCTGTTTCAGCCCCGCTGTTTCTCGCCCCTCTGTTTCGCGCCCCTCTGATTCAGCACCTCTGTTTCAGCCCCTCTGTTTCAGCCCCGCCGTTTCAGCCCCTCTATTCCAGCCCCTCTGTTTCTCGCACTCTGATTCAGCCCCTCTCTTTCAGCCTCTCTGTTTCTCGCCCTCTGTTTCAGCCCCTCTGTTTCAGCCCCTCTGTTTCTCGCACTCTGATTCAGCCCCTCTGTTTCAGCCCCTCTGTTTCTCGCACTCTGTTTCAGCCCCTCTGTTTCTCGCCCTCTGTTTCAGCATCTTTGTTTGAGCCCCTCTGTTTCAGCACCTCTATTTCTCGCCCTCTGTTTCTCGCCCTCTGTTTCAGCCCCTCTGTTTCTCACCCCGCTGTTTTGCGCCCCTCTGATTCAGCACCTCTGTTTCAGCCCCTCTGTTTCAGCCCCTCTGTTTCAGCCACTCTGTTCCAGCCCCTCTGTTTCTCGCACTCTGATTCAGCCCCTCTGTTTCTGGCCCTCTGTTTCAGCCCCTCTGTTTCAGCCCCTCTGTTTCTCGCCCTCTGTTTCAGCCCCTCTGTTTCAGCCCCTCTGTTTTTCGCCCTCTGTTTCAGCCCCTCTGTTTCTCGCCCTCTGTTTCTCGCCCTCTGATTCAGCCCCTCTGTTTCAGCCCCTCTGTTTCAGCCCCTCTGTTTCTCGCCCTCTGTTTCAGCCCCTCTGTTTCAGCCCCTCTGATTCAGTCCCTCTGTTTCAGCCCCTCTGTTTCTCGCCCTCTGTTTCAGCCCCTCTGTTTCAGCCCCACTGTTTCTCGCCCTCTGTTTTAGCCCCTCTGTTTCTCACCCTCTGTTTCAGCCCCTCTGTTTCAGCCCCTCTGTTTCTCGCACTCTGTTTCTCGCCCTCTGTTTCAGCACTTCTGTTTCTCGCCCTCTGTTTCAGACCCTCTGTTTCAGCCCCTCTGTTTCTCGCACTCTGTTTCAGCCCCTCTGTTTCTCGCCCTCTGTTTCTCGCCCTCTGTTTCAGCCCCTTTGTTTCAGCCCCTCTGTTTCAGCCCCTCTGTTTCTCGCCCTCAGTTTCTCGCCCTCTGTTTCAGCCCCTCTGTTTCTCACCCCGCTGTTTTGCGCCCCTCTGATTCAGCACCTCTGTTTCAGCCCCTCTGTTTCAGCACCTCTGTTTCAGCCACTCTGTTCCAGCCCCTCTGTTTCTCGCACTCTGATTCAGCCCCTCTGTTTCTGGCCCTCTGTTTCAGCCCCTCTGTTTCAGCCCCTCTGTTTCTCGCCCTCTGTTTCAGCCCCTCTGTTTCAGCCCCTCTGTTTTTCGCCCTCTGTTTCAGCCCCTCTGTTTCTCGCCCTCTGTTTCTCGCCCTCTGTTTCAGCCCCTCTGTTTCAGCCCCTCTGTTTCAGCCCCTCTGTTTCTCGCCCTCTGTTTCAGCCCCTCTGTTACAGCCACTCTGATTCAGTCCCTCTGTTTCAGCCCCTCTGTTTCTCGCCCTCTGTTTCAGCCCCTCTGTTTCAGCCCCTCTGTTTCTCGCCCTCTGTTTTAGCCCCTCTGTTTCTCACCCTCTGTTTCAGCCCCTCTGTTTCTCGCACTCTGTTTCTCGCCCTCTGTTTCAGCCCCTCTGTTTCAGCCCCTCTGTTTCTCGCCCTCTGTTTTAGCCCCTCTGTTTCTCACCCTCTGTTTCAGCCCCTCTGTTTCAGCCCCTCTGTTTCAGCACCTCTGTTTCTGCCCCTCTGTTTCAGCACTTCTGTTTCTCGCCCTCTGTTTCAGACCCTCTGTTTCAGCCCCTCTGATTCAGCCCCTCTGTTTCTCACCCTCTGTTTCAGCCCCTCTGTTTCAGCCCCTCTGTTTCAGCCCCTCTGTTTCAGCCCAACTGTTTCTCGCCCTCTGATTCAGCCCCTCTGGTTCAGCTCCTCTGTTTCTCACCCTCTGTTTCAGCCCCTCTGTTTCTCGCCCTCTGTTTCAGCCCCTCTGTTTCAGCCCCTCTGTTTCAGCCCCTCTGTTTCTCGCCCTCTGTTTCAGCCCCTCTGTTTCAGCCCCTCTGTTTATCGCCCTCTATTTCTCGCCCTCTGTTTCAGCCCCTCTGTTTCAGCCGCTCTGTTTCAGCCCCTCTGTTTCTCGCCCTCTGTTTCAGCCCCTCTGTTTCTCGCCCTCTGATTCAGCCCCTCTGTTTCAGACCCTCTGTTTCGCGCCCTCTGTTTCAGCCCCTCTGTTTCAGCCCCTCTGTTTCTCTCCATCTGTTTCAGCCCCTCTGTTTCAGCCCCTCTGTTTCAGCCCCTCTGTTTCAGCCCATCTGTTTCTCACCCACTGTTTCAGCCCCTCTGGTTCAGACCCTCTGTTTCTCACACTCTGTTTCAGCACCTCTGTTTCTCGCCCTCTGTTTCAGCCCCTCTGTTTCAGCCCCTCTGTTTCAGCCCCTCTGTTTCTCGCCCTCTGTTTCAGCCCCTCTGTTACAGCCACTCTGATTCAGTCCCTCTGTTTCAGCCCCTCTGTTTCTCGCCCTCTGTTTCAGCCCCTCTGTTTCAGCCCCTCTGTTTCTCGCCCTCTGTTTTAGCCCCTCTGTTTCTCACCCTCTGTTTCAGCCCCTCTGTTTCTCGCACTCTGTTTCTCGCCCTCTGTTTCAGCCCCTCTGTTTCAGCCCCTCTGTTTCTCGCCCTCTGTTTTAGCCCCTCTGTTTCTCACCCTCTGTTTCAGCCCCTCTGTTTCAGCCCCTCTGTTTCAGCACCTCTGTTTCTGCCCCTCTGTTTCAGCACTTCTGTTTCTCGCCCTCTGTTTCAGACCCTCTGTTTCAGCCCCTCTGATTCAGCCCCTCTGTTTCTCACCCTCTGTTTCAGCCCCTCTGTTTCAGCCCCTCTGTTTCAGCCCCTCTGTTTCAGCCCAACTGTTTCTCGCCCTCTGATTCAGCCCCTCTGGTTCAGCTCCTCTGTTTCTCACCCTCTGTTTCAGCCCCTCTGTTTCTCGCCCTCTGTTTCAGCCCCTCTGTTTCAGCCCCTCTGTTTCAGCCCCTCTGTTTCTCGCCCTCTGTTTCAGCCCCTCTGTTTCAGCCCCTCTGTTTATCGCCCTCTATTTCTCGCCCTCTGTTTCAGCCCCTCTGTTTCAGCCGCTCTGTTTCAGCCCCTCTGTTTCTCGCCCTCTGTTTCAGCCCCTCTGTTTCTCGCCCTCTGATTCAGCCCCTCTGTTTCAGACCCTCTGTTTCGCGCCCTCTGTTTCAGCCCCTCTGTTTCAGCCCCTCTGTTTCTCTCCATCTGTTTCAGCCCCTCTGTTTCAGCCCCTCTGTTTCAGCCCCTCTGTTTCAGCCCATCTGTTTCTCACCCACTGTTTCAGCCCCTCTGGTTCAGACCCTCTGTTTCTCACACTCTGTTTCAGCACCTCTGTTTCTCGCCCTCTGTTTCAGCCCCTCTGTTTCGGCCCCTCTGTTTCAGCCCATCTGTTTCTCGCCCTCTGTTTCAGCCCCTCTGGATCAACCCCTCTGTTTCTCACCCTCTGTTTCAGCCCCTCTGTTTCAGCCCCTCTGTTCTCGCCCTCTGTTTCAGCCCCTCTGTTTCAGCCCCTCTGTTTATCGCCCTCTATTTCTCGCCCTATGTTTCAGCCCCTCTGTTTCAGCCCCTCTGTTTCTCGCCCTCTGTTTCAGCCCCTCTGTTTCAGCCCCTCTGTTTCTCGCCCTCTGTTTCAGCCCCTCTGTTTCAGCCCCTCTGTTTCTCGCCCTCTGTTTTAGCCCCTCTGTTTCTCACCCTCTGTTTCTCGCCCTCTGTTTCAGCCCCTCTGTTTCTCGCACTCTGTTTCTCGCCCTCTGTTTCAGCTCCTCTGATTCAGCCCCACTGTTTCAGGCCCTCTGTTCCAGCGCCTCTGTTTCAGCCCCTCTGTCTCTCGCCTCTGTTTCAGCCCCTCTGTTTCTCGCGCACTGTTTCAGCCCCTAAGTTTCTCGCCCTCTGTTTCAGCCCCTCTGTTTCAGCTTCTCTGTTTCAGCCCCTCTGTTTCTCGCCCTCTGATTCAGCCCCTATGTTTCAGCCCCTCTGATTCAGCCCCTCTGTTTGTCGCCCTCTGTTTCAGCCCCTGTGTTTCAGGCCCTCTGTTTCCGCCCCTCTGTTTCAGCCCTCTGTTTCTCGCCCTCTGTTTCAGCCCCTCTGTTTCTCGCCCACTATTTCAGCCCCTCTGTTTCTCGCACTCTGTTTCAGACCCTCTGTTTCTCGCCCTCTGTTTCAGCCCCTCTGTTTCAGCCTCTCTGTTTCAGCCCCTCTGTTTCTCGCCCTCTGATTCAGCCCCTCTGTTTAAGCACATCTGATTCAGCCCCTCTGTTTCTCGCCCTCTGTTTCTCGCCCTCTGTTTCAGCCCCTCTGTTTCAGCACCTCTGTTTCTGCCCCTCTGTTTCAGCCCCTCTGTTTCTCGCCCTCTGTTTCAGACCCTCTGTTTCAGCCCCTCTGATTCAGCCCCTCTGTTTCTCACCCTCTGATTCAGCCCCTCTGGTTCAGCCCCTCTGTTTCTCACCCTCTGTTTCAGCCCCTCTGTTTCTCGCCCTCTGTTTCAGCCCCTCTGTTTCAGCCCCTCTGTTTCAGCCCCTCTGTTTCAGCCCATCTGTTTCTCGCCCTCTGATTCAGCCCCTCTGGTTCAGCCCCTCTGTTTCTCACCCTCTGTTTCAGCCCCTCTGTTTCTCGCCCTCTGTTTCAGCCCCTCTGTTTCAGCCCCTCTGTTTCAGCCCCTCTGTTTCTCGCCCTCTGTTTCAGCCCGTCTGTTTCAGCCCCTCTGATTCAGCCCCACTGTTTCAGGCCCTCTGTTCCAGCGCCTCTGTTTCAGCCCCTCTGTCTCTCGCCTCTGTTTCAGCCCCTCTGTTTCTCGTGCACTGTTTCAGCTCCTATGTTTCTCGCCCTCTGTTTCAGCCCTCCTGTTTCAGCTTCTCTGTTTCAGCCCCTCTGTTTCTCGCCCTCTGATTCAGCCCCTATGTTTCAGCCCCTCTGATTCAGCCCCTCTGTTTGTCGCCCTCTGTTTCTCGCCCTCTGTTTCAGCCCCTGTGTTTCAGGCTCTCTGTTTCCGCCCCTCTGTTTCAGCCCTCTGTTTCTCGCCCTCTGTTTCAGCCCCTCTGTTTCTCGCCCACTATTTCAGCCCCTCTGTTTCTCGCACTCTGTTTCAGACCCTCTGTTTCTCGCCCTCTGTTTCAGCCCCTCTGTTTCAGCCTCTCTGTTTCAGCCCCTCTGTGTCTCGCCCTCTGATTCAGCCCCTCTGTTTCAGCACCTCTGATTCAGCCCCTCTGTTTCTCGCCCTCTGTTTCACGCCCTCTGTTTCAGACCCTCTGTTTCAGCACCTCTGTTTCTGCCCCTCTGTTTCAGCACTTCTGCTTCTCGCCCTCTGTTTCAGACCCTCTGTTTCAGCCCCTCTGATTCAGCCCCTCTGTTTCTCACCCTCTGTTTCAGCCCCTCTGTTTCAGCCCTTCTGTTTCAGCCCCTCTGTTTCAGCCCATCTGTTTCTCGCCCTCTGATTCAGCCCCTCTGGTTCAGCCCCTCTGTTTCTCACCCTCTGTTTCAGCCCCTCTGTTTCTCGCCCTCTGTTTCAGCCCCTCTATTTCAGCCCCTCTGTTTCTCGCCCCTCTGTTTCTCGCCCTCTGTTTCAGCCCCTCTGTTTCAGCCCCTCTGTTTATCGCCCTCTATTTCTCGCCCTCTGTTTCAGCCCCTCTGTTTCAGCCCCTCTGTTTCAGCCCCTCTGTTTCTCGCCCTCTGTTTCAGCCCCTCTGTTTCAGCCCCTCTGTTTCTCGCCCTCTGTTTCAGCCCCTCTGTTTCAGCCCCTCTGTTTATCGCCCTCTATTTCTCGCCCTCTGTTTCAGCCCCTCTGTTTCAGCCCCTCTGTTTCAGCCCCTCTGTTTCAGCCCATCTGTTTCTCGCCCTCTGTTTCAGACCCTCTGGTTCAGACCCTCTGTTTCTCACCCTCTGTTTCAGCCCCTCTGTTTCTCGCCCTCTGTTTCAGCCCCTATGTTTCAGCCCCTCTGTTTCCGCCCCTCTGTTTCTCACCCTCTGTTTCAGCCCCTCTGGTTCAACCCCTCTGTTTCAGCCCCTCTGCTTCAGCCCCTCTGTTCTCGCCCTCTGTTTCTCGCCCTCTGTTTCAGCCCCTCTGTTTATCACCCTCTATTTCTCGCCCTATGTTTCAGCCCCTCTGTTTCAGCCCCTCTGTATCAGCCCCTCTGTTTCTGTCCATCTGTTTCAGCCCCTCTGTTTCAGCCCCTCTGTTTCTCGCCCTCTGTTTCAACACCTCTGTTTCAGCCCCTCTGTTTCAGCCCCTCCGTATCTCGCACTCTGATTCAGCTCCTCTGTTTCAGCCCCTCTATTTCTCGCCCTCTGTTTCTCGCCCTCTGTTTCAGCCCCTCTGTTTCAGCCCCTCTGTTTCAGCCCATCTGTTTCTCGCCCTCTGATTCAGCCCCTCTGGTTCAGCCCCTCTGTTTCTCACCCTCTGTTTCAGCCCCTCTGTTTCTCGCCCTCTGTTTCAGCCCCTCTGTTTCAGCCCCTCTGTTTCAGCCCCTCTGTTTCTCGCCCTCTGTTTCAGCCCGTCTGTTTCAGCCCCTCTGATTCAGCCCCACTGTTTCAGGCCCTCTGTTCCAGCGCCTCTGTTTCAGCCCCTCTGTCTCTCGCCTCTGTTTCAGCCCCTCTGTTTCTCGTGCACTGTTTCAGCTCCTATGTTTCTCGCCCTCTGTTTCAGCCCCTCTGTTTCAGCTTCTCTGTTTCAGCCCCTCTGTTTCTCGCCCTCTGATTCAGCCCCTATGTTTCAGCCCCTCTGATTCAGCCCCTCTGTTTGTCGCCCTCTATTTCTCGCCCTCTGTTTCAGCCCCTCTGTTTCAGCCGCTCTGTTTCAGCCCCTCTGTTTCTCGCCCTCTGTTTCAGCCCCTCTGTTTCTCGCCCTCTGATTCAGCCCCTCTGTTTCAGACCCTCTGTTTCGCGCCCTCTGTTTCAGCCCCTCTGTTTCAGCCCCTCTGTTTCTCTCCATCTGTTTCAGCCCCTCTGTTTCAGCCCCTCTGTTTCAGCCCCTCTGTTTCAGCCCATCTGTTTCTCACCCACTGTTTCAGCCCCTCTGGTTCAGACCCTCTGTTTCTCACACTCTGTTTCAGCACCTCTGTTTCTCGCCCTCTGTTTCAGCCCCTCTGTTTCGGCCCCTCTGTTTCAGCCCATCTGTTTCTCGCCCTCTGTTTCAGCCCCTCTGGATCAACCCCTCTGTTTCTCACCCTCTGTTTCAGCCCCTCTGTTTCAGCCCCTCTGTTCTCGCCCTCTGTTTCAGCCCCTCTGTTTCAGCCCCTCTGTTTATCGCCCTCTATTTCTCGCCCTATGTTTCAGCCCCTCTGTTTCAGCCCCTCTGTTTCTCGCCCTCTGTTTCAGCCCCTCTGTTTCAGCCCCTCTGTTTCTCGCCCTCTGTTTCAGCCCCTCTGTTTCAGCCCCTCTGTTTCTCGCCCTCTGTTTTAGCCCCTCTGTTTCTCACCCTCTGTTTCTCGCCCTCTGTTTCAGCCCCTCTGTTTCTCGCACTCTGTTTCTCGCCCTCTGTTTCAGCTCCTCTGATTCAGCCCCACTGTTTCAGGCCCTCTGTTCCAGCGCCTCTGTTTCAGCCCCTCTGTCTCTCGCCTCTGTTTCAGCCCCTCTGTTTCTCGCGCACTGTTTCAGCCCCTAAGTTTCTCGCCCTCTGTTTCAGCCCCTCTGTTTCAGCTTCTCTGTTTCAGCCCCTCTGTTTCTCGCCCTCTGATTCAGCCCCTATGTTTCAGCCCCTCTGATTCAGCCCCTCTGTTTGTCGCCCTCTGTTTCAGCCCCTGTGTTTCAGGCCCTCTGTTTCCGCCCCTCTGTTTCAGCCCTCTGTTTCTCGCCCTCTGTTTCAGCCCCTCTGTTTCTCGCCCACTATTTCAGCCCCTCTGTTTCTCGCACTCTGTTTCAGACCCTCTGTTTCTCGCCCTCTGTTTCAGCCCCTCTGTTTCAGCCTCTCTGTTTCAGCCCCTCTGTTTCTCGCCCTCTGATTCAGCCCCTCTGTTTAAGCACATCTGATTCAGCCCCTCTGTTTCTCGCCCTCTGTTTCTCGCCCTCTGTTTCAGCCCCTCTGTTTCAGCACCTCTGTTTCTGCCCCTCTGTTTCAGCCCCTCTGTTTCTCGCCCTCTGTTTCAGACCCTCTGTTTCAGCCCCTCTGATTCAGCCCCTCTGTTTCTCACCCTCTGATTCAGCCCCTCTGGTTCAGCCCCTCTGTTTCTCACCCTCTGTTTCAGCCCCTCTGTTTCTCGCCCTCTGTTTCAGCCCCTCTGTTTCAGCCCCTCTGTTTCAGCCCCTCTGTTTCAGCCCATCTGTTTCTCGCCCTCTGATTCAGCCCCTCTGGTTCAGCCCCTCTGTTTCTCACCCTCTGTTTCAGCCCCTCTGTTTCTCGCCCTCTGTTTCAGCCCCTCTGTTTCAGCCCCTCTGTTTCAGCCCCTCTGTTTCTCGCCCTCTGTTTCAGCCCGTCTGTTTCAGCCCCTCTGATTCAGCCCCACTGTTTCAGGCCCTCTGTTCCAGCGCCTCTGTTTCAGCCCCTCTGTCTCTCGCCTCTGTTTCAGCCCCTCTGTTTCTCGTGCACTGTTTCAGCTCCTATGTTTCTCGCCCTCTGTTTCAGCCCTCCTGTTTCAGCTTCTCTGTTTCAGCCCCTCTGTTTCTCGCCCTCTGATTCAGCCCCTATGTTTCAGCCCCTCTGATTCAGCCCCTCTGTTTGTCGCCCTCTGTTTCTCGCCCTCTGTTTCAGCCCCTGTGTTTCAGGCTCTCTGTTTCCGCCCCTCTGTTTCAGCCCTCTGTTTCTCGCCCTCTGTTTCAGCCCCTCTGTTTCTCGCCCACTATTTCAGCCCCTCTGTTTCTCGCACTCTGTTTCAGACCCTCTGTTTCTCGCCCTCTGTTTCAGCCCCTCTGTTTCAGCCTCTCTGTTTCAGCCCCTCTGTGTCTCGCCCTCTGATTCAGCCCCTCTGTTTCAGCACCTCTGATTCAGCCCCTCTGTTTCTCGCCCTCTGTTTCACGCCCTCTGTTTCAGACCCTCTGTTTCAGCACCTCTGTTTCTGCCCCTCTGTTTCAGCACTTCTGCTTCTCGCCCTCTGTTTCAGACCCTCTGTTTCAGCCCCTCTGATTCAGCCCCTCTGTTTCTCACCCTCTGTTTCAGCCCCTCTGTTTCAGCCCTTCTGTTTCAGCCCCTCTGTTTCAGCCCATCTGTTTCTCGCCCTCTGATTCAGCCCCTCTGGTTCAGCCCCTCTGTTTCTCACCCTCTGTTTCAGCCCCTCTGTTTCTCGCCCTCTGTTTCAGCCCCTCTATTTCAGCCCCTCTGTTTCTCGCCCCTCTGTTTCTCGCCCTCTGTTTCAGCCCCTCTGTTTCAGCCCCTCTGTTTATCGCCCTCTATTTCTCGCCCTCTGTTTCAGCCCCTCTGTTTCAGCCCCTCTGTTTCAGCCCCTCTGTTTCTCGCCCTCTGTTTCAGCCCCTCTGTTTCAGCCCCTCTGTTTCTCGCCCTCTGTTTCAGCCCCTCTGTTTCAGCCCCTCTGTTTATCGCCCTCTATTTCTCGCCCTCTGTTTCAGCCCCTCTGTTTCAGCCCCTCTGTTTCAGCCCCTCTGTTTCAGCCCATCTGTTTCTCGCCCTCTGTTTCAGACCCTCTGGTTCAGACCCTCTGTTTCTCACCCTCTGTTTCAGCCCCTCTGTTTCTCGCCCTCTGTTTCAGCCCCTATGTTTCAGCCCCTCTGTTTCCGCCCCTCTGTTTCTCACCCTCTGTTTCAGCCCCTCTGGTTCAACCCCTCTGTTTCAGCCCCTCTGCTTCAGCCCCTCTGTTCTCGCCCTCTGTTTCAGCCCCTCTGTTTCAGCCCCTCTGTTTATCACCCTCTATTTCTCGCCCTATGTTTCAGCCCCTCTGTTTCAGCCCCTCTGTATCAGCCCCTCTGTTTCTGTCCATCTGTTTCAGCCCCTCTGTTTCAGCCCCTCTGTTTCTCGCCCTCTGTTTCAACACCTCTGTTTCAGCCCCTCTGTTTCAGCCCCTCCGTATCTCGCACTCTGATTCAGCTCCTCTGTTTCAGCCCCTCTATTTCTCGCCCTCTGTTTCTCGCCCTCTGTTTCAGCCCCTCTGTTTCAGCCCCTCTGTTTCAGCCCATCTGTTTCTCGCCCTCTGATTCAGCCCCTCTGGTTCAGCCCCTCTGTTTCTCACCCTCTGTTTCAGCCCCTCTGTTTCTCGCCCTCTGTTTCAGCCCCTCTGTTTCAGCCCCTCTGTTTCAGCCCCTCTGTTTCTCGCCCTCTGTTTCAGCCCGTCTGTTTCAGCCCCTCTGATTCAGCCCCACTGTTTCAGGCCCTCTGTTCCAGCGCCTCTGTTTCAGCCCCTCTGTCTCTCGCCTCTGTTTCAGCCCCTCTGTTTCTCGTGCACTGTTTCAGCTCCTATGTTTCTCGCCCTCTGTTTCAGCCCCTCTGTTTCAGCTTCTCTGTTTCAGCCCCTCTGTTTCTCGCCCTCTGATTCAGCCCCTATGTTTCAGCCCCTCTGATTCAGCCCCTCTGTTTGTCGCCCTCTGTTTCTCGCCCTCTGTTTCAGCCCCTGTGTTTCAGGCCCTCTGTTTCCGCCCCTCTGTTTCAGCCCTCAGTTTCTCGCCCTCTGTTTCAGCCCCTCTGTTTCTCGCCCACTATTTCAGCCCCTCTGTTTCTCGCACTCTGTTTCAGACCCTCTGTTTCTCGCCCTCTGTTTCAGCCCCTCTGTTTCAGCCTCTCTGTTTCAGCCCCTCTGTGTCTCGCCCTCTGATTCAGCCCCTCTGTTTCAGCACCTCTGATTCAGCCCCTCTGTTTCTCGCCCTCTGTTTCACGCCCTCTGTTTCAGCCCCTCTGTTTCAGCACCTCTGTTTCTGCCCCTCTGTTTCAGCACTTCTGTTTCTCGCCCTCTGTTTCAGACCCTCTGTTTCAGCCCCTCTGATTCAGCCCCTCTGTTTCTCACCCTCTGTTTCAGCCCCTCTGTTTCAGCCCCTCTGTTTCAGCCCCTCTGTTTCAGCCCATCTGTTTCTCGCCCTCTGATTCAGCCCCTCTGGTTCAGCCCCTCTGTTTCTCACCCTCTGTTTCAGCCCCTCTGTTTCTCGCCCTCTGTTTCAGCCCCTCTATTTCAGCCCCTCTGTTTCAGCCCCTCTGTTTCTCGCCCTCTGTTTCAGCCCCTCTGTTTCAGCCCCTCTGTTTCAGCCCCTCTGTTTCTCGCCCTCTGTTTCAGCCCCTCTGTTTCAGCCCCTCTGTTTCAGCCCCTCTGTTTATCGCCCTCTGTTTCAGCCCCTCTGTTTCAGCCCCTCTGTTTATCGCCCTCTATTTCTCGCCCTCTGTTTCAGCCCCTCTGTTTCAGCCCCTCTGTTTCAGCCCCTCTGTTTCAGCCCATCTGTTTCTCGCCCTCTGTTTCAGACCCTCTGGTTCAGACCCTCTGTTTCTCACCCTCTGTTTCAGCCCCTCTGTTTCTCGCCCTCTGTTTCAGCCCCTATGTTTCAGCCCCTCTGTTTCCGCCCCTCTGTTTCTCACCCTCTGTTTCAGCCCCTCTGGTTCAACCCCTCTGTTTCAGCCCCTCTGCTTCAGCCCCTCTGTTCTCGCCCTCTGTTTCAGCCCCTCTGTTTCAGCCCCTCTGTTTATCACCCTCTATTTCTCGCCCTATGTTTCAGCCCCTCTGTTTCAGCCCCTCTGTATCAGCCCCTCTGTTTCTGTCCATCTGTTTCAGCCCCTCTGTTTCAGCCCCTCTGTTTCTCGCCCTCTGTTTCAGCACCTCTGTTTCAGCCCCTCTGTTTCAGCCCCTCCGTATCTCGCACTCTGATTCAGCTCCTCTGTTTCAGCCCCTCTATTTCTCGCCCTCTGTTTCTCGCCCTCTGTTTCAGCCCCTCTGTTTCAGCCCCTCTGTTTCAGCCCCTCTGTTTCAGCCCATCTGTTTCTCGCCCTCTGATTCAGCCCCTCTGGTTCAGCCCCTCTGTTTCTCACCCTCTGTTTCAGCCCCTCTGTTTCTCGCCCTCTGTTTCAGCCCCTCTGTTTCAGCCCCTCTGTTTCAGCCCCTCTGTTTCTCGCCCTCTGTTTCAGCCCGTCTGTTTCAGCCCCTCTGATTCAGCCCCACTGTTTCAGGCCCTCTGTTCCAGCGCCTCTGTTTCAGCCCCTCTGTCTCTCGCCTCTGTTTCAGCCCCTCTGTTTCTCGTGCACTGTTTCAGCTCCTATGTTTCTCGCCCTCTGTTTCAGCCCCTCTGTTTCTCGCCCTCTGATTCAGCCCCTATGTTTCAGCCCCTCTGATTCAGCCCCTCTGTTTGTCGCCCTCTGTTTCTCGCCCTCTGTTTCAGCCCCTGTGTTTCAGGCCCTCTGTTTCCGCCCCTCTGTTTCAGCCCTCTGTTTCTCGCCCTCTGTTTCAGCCCCTCTGTTTCTCGCCCACTATTTCAGCCCCTCTGTTTCTCGCACTCTGTTTCAGACCCTCTGTTTCTCGCCCTCTGTTTCAGCCCCTCTGTTTCAGCCTCTCTGTTTCAGCCCCTCTGTGTCTCGCCCTCTGATTCAGCCCCTCTGTTTCAGCACCTCTGATTCAGCCCCTCTGTTTCTCGCCCTCTGTTTCACGCCCTCTGTTTCAGCCCCTCTGTTTCAGCACCTCTGTTTCTGCCCCTCTGTTTCAGCACTTCTGTTTCTCGCCCTCTGTTTCAGACCCTCTGTTTCAGCCCCTCTGATTCAGCCCCTCTGTTTCTCACCCTCTGTTTCAGCCCCTCTGTTTCAGCCCCTCTGTTTCAGCCCCTCTGTTTCAGCCCATCTGTTTCTCGCCCTCTGATTCAGCCCCTCTGGTTCAGCCCCTCTGTTTCTCACCCTCTGTTTCAGCCCCTCTGTTTCTCGCCCTCTGTTTCAGCCCCTCTGTTTCAGCCCCTCTGTTTCAGCCCCTCTGTTTCTCGATCTCTGTTTCAGCCCCTCTGTTTCAGCCCCTCTGTTTATCGCCCTCTATTTCTCGCCCTCTGTTTCAGCCCCTCTGTTTCAGCCCCTCTGTTTCAGCCCCTCTGTTTCTCGCCCTCTGTTTCAGCCCCTCTGTTTCAGCCCCTCTGTTTCTCGCCCTCTGATTCAGCCCCTCTGTTTCAGCCCATCTGTGTCTCGCCCTCTGTTTCAGCCCCTCTGTTTCAGCCCCTCTGTTTCTCTCCATCGGTTTCAGCCCCTCTGTTTCAGCCCCTCTGTTTCAGCCCCTCTGTTTCAGCCCATCTGTTTCTCGCCCTCTGTTTCAGACCCTCTGGTTCAGACCCTCTGTTTCTCACCCTCTGTTTCAGCCCCTCTGTTTCTCGCCCTCTGTTTCAGCCCCTCTGTTTCAGCCCCTCTGTTTCAGCCCGTCTGTTTCTCACCCTCTGTTTCAGCCCCTCTGGTTCAACCCCTCTGTTTCTCACCCTCTGTTTCAGCCCCTCTGTTTCAGCCCCTCTGTTCTCGCCCTCTGTTTCAGCCCCTCTGTTTCAGCCCCTCTGTTTATCACCCTCTATTTCTCACCCTATGTTTCAGCCCCTCTGTTTCAGCCCCTCTGTTTCTCGCCCTCTGTTTCAGCCCCTCTGTATCAGCCCCTCTGTTTCTGTCCATCTGTTTCAGCCCCTCTGTTTCAGCCCCTCTGTTTCTCGCCCTCTGTTTCAGCACCACTGTTTCAGCCCCTCTGTTTCAGCCCCTCCGTATCTCGCACTCTGATTCAGCTCCTCTGTTTCAGCCCCTCTATTTCTCGCCCTCTGTTTCTCGCCCTCTGTTTCAGCCCCTCTGTTTCAGCCCCTCTGTTTCAGCCTCTCTGTTTCAGCCCCTCTGTTTCTCCCCCTCTGTTTCTCGCCCTCTGTTTCAGCCCCTCTGTTTCTCGCCCCTCTGTTTCGCGCCCCTCTGATTCAGCACCTCTGTTTCAGCCCCTCTGTTTCAGCCCCGCCGTTTCAGCCCCTCTGTTCCAGCCCCTCTGTTTCTCGCACTCTGATTCAGCCCCTCTCTTTCAGCCTCTCTGTTTCTCGCCCTCTGTTTCAGCCCCTCTGTTTCAGCCCCTCTGTTTCTCGCACTCTGATTCAGCCCCTCTGTTTCAGCCTCTCTGTTTCTCGCACTCTGTTTCAGCCCCTCTGTTTCTCGCCCTCTGTTTCTCGCCCTCTGTTTCAGCCCCTTTGTTTCAGCCCCTCTGTTTCAGCCCCTCTGTTTCTCGCCCTCTGTTTCTCGCCCTCTGTTTCAGCCCCTCTGTTTCTCACCCCGCTGTTTTGCGCCCCTCTGATTCAGCACCTCTGTTTCAGCCCCTCTGTTTCAGCCCCTCTGTTTCAGCCACTCTGTTCCAGCCCCTCTGTTTCTCGCACTCTGATTCAGCCCCTCTGTTTCTGGCCCTCTGTTTCAGCCCCTCTGCTTCAGCCCCTCTGTTTCTCGCCCTCTGTTTCAGCCCCTCTGTTTCAGCCCCTCTGTTGTTCGCCCTCTGTTTCAGCCCCTCTGTTTCTCGCCCTCTGTTTCTCGCCCTCTGTTTCAGCCCCTCTGTTTCAGCCCCTCTGTTTCTCGCCCTCTGTTTCAGCTCCTCTGTTTCAGCCCCTCTGATTCAGTCCCTCTGTTTCAGCCCCTCTGATTCTCGCCCTCTGTTTCAGCCCCTCTGTTTCAGCCCCTCTGTTTCTCGCCCTCTGTTTTAGCCCCTCTGTTTCTCACCCTCTGTTTCAGCCCCTCTGTTTCAGCCCCTCTGTTTCTCGCACTCTGTTTCTCGCCCTCTGTTTCAGCCCCTCTGTTCCAGCCCCACTGTTTCAGGCCCTCTGTTCCAGCGCCTCTGTTTCAGCCCCTCTGTCACTCGCCTCTGTTTCAGCCCCTCTGTTTCTCGCGCACTGTTTCAGCCCCTATGTTTCTCGCACTCTGATTCAGCCCCTCTGTTTCAGCCCCTCTGTTTCTCGCACTCTGTTTCAGCCCCTCTGTTTCTCGCCCTCTGTTTCTCGCCCTCTGTTTCAGCCCCTTTGTTTCAGCCCCTCTGTTTCAGCCCCTCTGTTTCTCGCCCTCTGTTTCTCGCCCTCTGTTTCAGCCCCTCTGTATCTCACCCCGCTGTTTTGCGCCCCTCTGATTCAGCACCTCTGTTTCAGCCCCTCTGTTTCAGCCCCTCTGTTTCAGCCACTCTGTTCCAGCCCCTCTGTTTCTCGCACTCTGATTCAGCCCCTCTGTTTCTGGCCCTCTGTTTCAGCCCCTCTGTTTCAGCCCCTCTGTTTCTCGCCCTCTGTTTCAGCCCCTCTGTTTCAGCCCCTCTGTTTTTCGCCCTCTGTTTCAGCCCCTCTGTTTCTCGCCCTCTGTTTCTCGCCCTCTGTTTCAGCCCCTCTGTTTCAGCCCCTCTGTTTCTCGCCCTCTGTTTCAGCCCCTCTGTTTCAGCCCCTCTGATTCAGTCCCTCTGTTTCAGCACCTCTGTTTCTCGCCCTCTGTTTCAGCCCCTCTGTTTCAGCCCCTCTGTTTCTCGCCCTCTGTTTTAGCCCCTCTGTTTCTCACCCTCTGTTTCAGCCCCTCTGTTTCAGCCCCTCTGTTTCTCGCACTCTGTTTCTCGCCCTCTGTTTCAGCCCCTCTGTTTCTCGCCCCTCTGTTTCGCGCCCCTCTGATTCAGCACCTCTGTTTCAGCCCCTCTGTTTCAGCCCCGCCGTTTCAGCCCCTCTGTTCCAGCCCCTCTGTTTCTCGCACTCTGATTCAGCCCCTCTCTTTCAGCCTCTCTGTTTCTCGCCCTCTGTTTCAGCCCCTCTGTTTCAGCCCCTCTGTTTCTCGCACTCTGATTCAGCCCCTCTGTTTCAGCCCCTCTGTTTCTCGCACTCTGATTCAGCCCCTCTGTTTCTCGCCCTCTGTTTCTCGCCCTCTGTTTCAGCCCCTTTGTTTCAGCCCCTCTGTTTCAGCCCCTCTGTTTCTCGCCCTCTGTTTCTCACCCTCTGTTTCAGCCCCTCTGTTTCTCACCCCGCTGTTTTGCGCCCCTCTGATTCAGCACCTCTGTTTCAGCCCCTCTGTTTCTCGCGCACTGTTTCAGCCCCTATGTTTCTCGCCCTCTGTTTCAGCCCCTCTGTTTCAGCTTCTCTGTTTCAGCCCCTCTGTTTCGCGCCCTCTGATTCAGCCCATCTGTTTCAGCCCCTCTGTTTCAGCCCGTCTGTTTCTCACCCTCTGTTTCAGCCCATCTGGTTCAGCCTCTCTGTTTCAGCCCCTCTGTGTCTCGCCCTCTGATTCAGCCCCTCTGTTTCAGCACCTCTGATTCAGCCCCTCTGTTTCTCGCCCTCTGTTTCACGCCCTCTGTTTCAGCCCCTCTGTTTCAGCACCTCTGTTTCTGCCCCTCTGCTTCAGCACTTCTGTTTCTCGCCCTCTGTTTCAGACCCTCTGTTTCAGCCCCTCTGATTCAGCCCCTCTGTTTCAGCCCCTCTGTTTCAGCCCCTCTGTTTCAGCCCCTCTGTTTCAGCCCATCTGTTTCTCGCCCTCTGATTCAGCCCCTCTGGTTCAGCCCCTCTGTTTCTCACCCTCTGTTTCAGCCCCTCTGTTTCTCGCCCTCTGTTTCAGCCCCTCTGTTTCAGCCCCTCTGTTTCAGCCCCTCTGTTTCTCGATCTCTGTTTCAGCCCCTCTGTTTCAGCCCCTCTGTTTATCGCCCTCTATTTCTCGCCCTCTGTTTCAGCCCCTCTGTTTCAGCCCCTCTGTTTCAGCCCCTCTGTTTCTCGCCCTCTGTTTCAGCCTCTCTGTTTCAGCCCCTCTGTTTCTCGCCCTCTGATTCAGCCCCTCTGTTTCAGCCCCTCTGTGTCTCGCCCTCTGTTTCAGCCCCTCTGTTTCAGCCCCTCTGTTTCTCTCCATCGGTTTCAGCCCCTCTGTTTCAGCCCCTCTGTTTCAGCCCCTCTGTTTCAGCCCCTCTGTTTCTCGCCCTCTGTTTCAGACCCTCTGGTTCAGACCCTCTGTTTCTCACCCTCTGTTTCAGCCCCTCTGTTTCTCGCCCTCTGTTTCAGCCCCTCTGTTTCAGCCCCTCTGTTTCAGCCCGTCTGTTTCTCACCCTCTGTTTCAGCCCCTCTGGTTCAACCCCTCTGTTTCTCACCCTCTGTTTCAGCCCCTCTGTTTCAGCCCCTCTGTTCTCGCCCTCTGTTTCAGCCCCTCTGTTTCAGCCCCTCTGTTTATCACCCTCTATTTCTCGCCCTATGTTTCAGCCCCTCTGTTTCAGCCCCTCTGTTTCTCGCCCTCTGTTTCAGCCCCTCTGTATCAGCCCCTCTGTTTCTGTCCATCTGTTTCAGCCCCTCTGTTTCAGCCCCTCTGTTTCTCGCCCTCTGTTTCAGCACCACTGTTTCAGCCCCTCTGTTTCAGCCCCTCCGTATCTCGCACTCTGATTCAGCTCCTCTGTTTCAGCCCCTCTATTTCTCGCCCTCTGTTTCTCGCCCTCTGTTTCAGCCCCTCTGTTTCAGCCCCTCTGTTTCAGCCTCTCTGTTTCAGCCCCTCTGTTTCTCCCCCTCTGTTTCTCGCCCTCTGTTTCAGCCCCTCTGTTTCTCGCCCCTCTGTTTCGCGCCCCTCTGATTCAGCACCTCTGTTTCAGCCCCTCTGTTTCAGCCCCGCCGTTTCAGCCCCTTTGTTCCAGCCCCTCTGTTTCTCGCACTCTGATTCAGCCCCTCTCTTTCAGCCTCTCTGTTTCTCGCCCTCTGCTTCAGCCCCTCTGTTTCAGCCCCTCTGTTTCTCGCACTCTGATTCAGCCCCTCTGTTTCAGCCTCTCTGTTTCTCGCACTCTGTTTCAGCCCCTCTGTTTCTCGCCCTCTGTTTCTCGCCCTCTGTTTCAGCCCCTTTGTTTCAGCCCCTCTGTTTCAGCCCCTCTGTTTCTCGCCCTCTGTTTCTCGCCCTCTGTTTCAGCCCCTCTGTTTCTCACCCCGCTGTTTTGCGCCCCTCTGATTCAGCACCTCTGTTTCAGCCCCTCTGTTTCAGCCCCTCTGTTTCAGCCACTCTGTTCCAGCCCCTCTGTTTCTCGCACTCTGATTCAGCCCCTCTGTTTCTGGCCCTCTGTTTCAGCCCCTCTGTTTCAGCCCCTCTGTTTCTCGCCCTCTGTTTCAGCCCCTCTGTTTCAGCCCCTCTGTTTTTCGCCCTCTGTTTCTCGCCCTCTGTTTCTCGCCCTCTGTTTCAGCCCCTCTGTTTCAGCCCCTCTGTTTCTCGCCCTCTGTTTCAGCTCCTCTGTTTCAGCCCCTCTGATTCAGTCCCTCTGTTTCAGCCCCTCTGATTCTCGCCCTCTGTTTCAGCCCCTCTGTTTCAGCCCCTCTGTTTCTCGCCCTCTGTTTTAGCCCCTCTGTTTCTCGCACTCTGTTTCTCGCCCTCTGTTTCAGCCCCTCTGTTCCAGCCCCACTGTTTCAGGCCCTCTGTTCCAGCGCCTCTGTTTCAGCCCCTCTGTCACTCGCCTCTGTTTCAGCCCCTCTGTTTCTCGCGCACTGTTTCAGCCCCTATGTTTCTCGCACTCTGATTCAGCCCCTCTGTTTCAGCCCCTCTGTTTCTCGCACTCTGTTTCAGCCCCTCTGTTTCTCGCCCTCTGTTTCTCGCCCTCTGTTTCAGCCCCTTTGTTTCAGCCCCTCTGTTTCAGCCCCTCTGTTTCTCGCCGTCTGTTTCTCGCCCTCTGTTTCAGCCCCTCTGTATCTCACCCCGCTGTTTTGCGCCCCTCTGATTCAGCACCTCTGTTTCAGCGCCTCTGTTTCAGCCCCTCTGTTTCAGCCACTCTGTTCCAGCCCCTCTGTTTCTCGCACTCTGATTCAGCCCCTCTGTTTCTGGCCCTCTGTTTCAGCCCCTCTGTTTCAGCCCCTCTGTTTCTCGCCCTCTGTTTCAGCCCCTCTGTTTCAGCCCCTCTGTTTTTCGCCCTCTGTTTCAGCCCCTCTGTTTCTCGCCCTCTGTTTCTCGCCCTCTGTTTCAGCCCCTCTGTTTCAGCCCCTCTGTTTCTCGCCCTCTGTTTCAGCCCCTCTGTTTCAGCCCCTCTGATTCAGTCCCTCTGTTTCAGCACCTCTGTTTCTCGCCCTCTGTTTCAGCCCCTCTGTTTCAGCCCCTCTGTTTCTCGCCCTCTGTTTTAGCCCCTCTGTTTCTCACCCTCTGTTTCAGCCCCTCTGTTTCAGCCCCTCTGTTTCTCGCACTCTGTTTCTCGCCCTCTGTTTCAGCCCCTCTGTTTCAGCCCCACTGTTTCAGGCCCTCTGTTCCAGCGCCTCTGTTTCAGCCCCTCTGTCTCTCACCTCTGTTTCAGCCCCTCTGTTTCTCGAGCACTGTTTCAGCCCCTATGTTTCTCGCCCTCTGTTTCAGCCCCTCTGTTTCAGCTTCTCTGTTTCAGCCCCTCTGTTTCTCGCCCTCTGATTCAGCCCCTATGTCTCAGCCCCTCTGATTCAGCCCCTCTGTTTGTCGCCCTCTGTTTCTCGCCCTCTGTTTCAGCCCCTGTGTTTCAGGCCCTCTGTTTCCGCCCCTCTGTTTCAGCCCTCTGTTTCTCGCCCTCTGTTTCTCGCCCACTATTTCAGCCCCTCTGTTTCTCGCACTCTGTTTCAGACCCTCTGTTTCTCGCCCTCTGTTTCAGCCCCTCTGTTTCAGCCTCTCTGTTTCAGCCCCTCTGTTTCTCGCCCTCTGATTCAGCCCCTGTTTCAGCACCTCTGATTCAGCCCCTCTGTTTCTCGCCCTCTGTTTCTCGCCCTCTGTTTCAGCCCCTCTGTTTCAGCACCTCTGTTTCTGCCCCTCTGTTTCAGCCCCTCTGTTTCTCGCCCTCTGTTTCAGACCCTCTGTTTCAACCCCTCTGTTTCAGCCCCACTGTTTCTCACCCTCTGTTTCAGCCCCTCTGTTTCAGCCCCTCTGTTTCAGCCCCTCTGTTTCAGCCCATCTGTTTCTCGCCCTCTGATTCAGCCCCTCTGGTTCAGCCCCTCTGTTTCTCACCCTCTGTTTCAGCCCCTCTGTTTCTCGCCCTCTGTTTCAGCCCCTCTGTTTCAGCCCCTCTGTTTCAGCCCCTCTGTTTCTCGCCCTCTGTTTCAGCCCCTCTGTTTCAGCCCCTCTGTTTCTCGCCCTCTGTTTCAGCCCCTCTGTTTCAGCCCCTCTGTTTCTCGCCCTCTGATTCAGCCCCTCTGTTTCAGCCCCTCTGTTTCTCGCCCTCTGTTTCAGCCCCTGTGTTTCAGGCCCTCTGTTTCCGCCCCTCGTTTTCAGCCCTCTGTTTCTCGCCCTCTGTTTCTCGCCCACTATTTCAGCCCCTCTGTTTCTCGCACTCTGTTTCAGACCCTCTGTTTCTCGCCCTCTGTTTCAGCCCCTCTGTTTCAGCCTCTCTGTTTCAGCCCCTCTGTTTCTCGCCCTCTGATTCAGCCCCTCTGTTTCAGCCCCTCTGTTTCTCTCCATCTGTTTCAGCCCCTCTGTTTCAGCCCCTCTGTTTCAGCCCATCTGTTTCTCGCCCTCTGTTTCAGCCCCTCTGGTTCAGACCCTCTGTTTCTCACCCTCTGTTTCAGCCCCTCTGTTTCTCGCCCTCTGTTTCAGCCCCTCTGTTTCAGCCCCTCTCTTTCAGCCCATCTGTTTCTCGCCCTCTGTTTCAGCCCCTCTGGTTCAACCCCTCTGTTTCTCACCCTCTGTTTCAGCCCCTCTGTTTCAGCCCCTCTGTTCTCGCCCTCTGTTTCAGCCCCTCTGTTTCAGCCCCTCTGTTTATCACCCTCTATTTCTCGCCCTATGTTTCAGCCCGTCTGTTACAGCCCCTCTGTTTCTCGCCCTCTGTTTCAGCCCCTCTGTTTCAGCCCCTCTGTTTCTCTCCATCTGTTTACAGCGCCTCTGTTTCAGCCCCTCCGTTTCTCGCCCTCCGTTTCAGCACCTCTGTTTCAGCCCCTCTGTTTCAGACCCTCCGTATCTCGCACTCTGATTCAGCTCCTCTGTTTCAGCCCCTCTATTTCTCGCCCTCTGTTTCTCGCCCTCTGTTTCAGCCCCTCTGTTTCAGCCACTCTGTTTCAGCCTCTCTGTTTCAGCCCCTCTGTTTCTCGCCCTCTGTTTCTCGCCCTCTGATTCAGCACCTCTGTTTCAGCCCCTCTGTTTCAGCCCCGCCGTTTCAGCCCCTCTGTTCCAGCCCCTCTGTTTCTCGCACTCTGATTCAGCCCCTCTCTTTCAGCCTCTCTGTTTCTCGCCCTCTGTTTCAGCCCCTCTGTTTCTCGCACTCTGATTCAGCCCCTCTGTTTCAGCCCCTCTGTTTCTCGCACTCTGTTTCAGCCCCTCTGTTTCTCGCCCTCTGTTTCTCGCCCTCTGTTTCAGCCCCTTTGTTTCAGCCCCTCTGTTTCAGCCCCTCTGTTTCTCGCCCTCTGTTTCTCGCCCTCTGTTTCAGCCCCTCTGTTTCTCACCCCGCTGTTTTGCGCCCCTCTGATTCAGCACCTCTGTTTCAGCCCCTCTGTTTCAGCCCCTCTGTTTCAGCCACTCTGTTCCAGCCCCTCTGGTTCTCGCACTCTGATTCAGCCCCTCTGTTTCTGGCCCTCTGTTTCAGCCCCTCTGTTTCAGCCCCTCTGTTTCTCGCCCTCTGTTTCAGCCCCTCTGTTTCAGCCCCTCTGTTTTTCGCCCTCTGTTTCAGCCGCTCTGTTTCTCGCCCTCTGTTTCTCGCCCTCTGTTTCAGCCCCTCTGTTTCAGCCCCTCTGTTTCAGCCCCTCTGATTCAGTCCCTCTGTTTCAGCCCCTCTGTTTCTCGCCCTCTGTTTCAGCCCCTCTGTTTCAGCCCCTCTGTTTCTCGCCCTCTGTTTTAGCCCCTCTGTTTCTCACCCTCTGTTTCAGCCCCTCTGTTTCAGCCCCTCTGTTTCTCGCACTCTGTTTCTCGCCCTCTGTTTCAGCCCCTCTGTTTCAGCCCCACTGCTTCAGGCCCTCTGTTCCAGCGCCTCTGTTTCAGCCCCTCTGTCTCTCGCCTCTGTTTCAGCCCCTCTGTTTCTCGCGCACTGTTTCAGCCCCTATGTTTCTCGCCCTCTGTTTCAGCCCCTCTGTTTCAGCTTCTCTGTTTCAGCCCCTCTGTTTCTCGCCCTCTGAATCAGCCCCTATGTTTCAGCCGCTCTGATTCAGCCCCTCTGTTTGTCGCCCTCTGTTTCTCGCCCTCTGTTTCAGCCCCTCTGTTTCAGGCCCTCTGTTTCCGCCCCTCTGTTTCAGCCCTCTGTTTCTCGCCCTCTGTTTCAGCCCCTCTGTTTCAGCCCCTCTGTTTCAGCCCCACTGTTTCTCGCCCTCTGTTTCTCGCCCTCTGTTTCAGCCCCTCTGATTCAGCCCCACTGTTTCAGGCCCTCTGTTTCAGCGCTTCTGTTTCAGCACCTCTGTTTCTCCCCCTCTGTTTCACCCCCTCTGTTTCTCGCCCACTGTTTCAGCCCCTCTGTTTCTCGCACTCTGTTTCAGCCCCTCTGTTTCTCGCCCTCTGTTTCAGCCCCTCTGTTTCAGCCTCCCTGTTTCAGCCTCTCTGTTTCTCGCCCGCTGTTTCAGCCAGTCTGTTTCAGCCCCTCTGTTTCTCGCCCTCTGTTTCTCGCCCTCTGTTTCAGCCCCTCTGTTTCTCACCACGCTGTTTCGCGCCCCTCTGATTCAGCACCTCTGTTTCAGCCCGTCTGTTTCAGCCCCTCTGTTCCAGCCCCTCTGTTTCTCGCACTCTGATTCAGCCCCTCTGTTTCAGCCCCTCTGTTTCTCGCCCTCTGTTTCAGACCCTCTGTTTCAGCCCCTCGGTTTCTCGCACTCTGATTCAGCCCCCCTGTTTCAGCCCCTCTGTTTCAGCCCCACTGTGTCAGCCCCTCTGTTTCTCGCCCTCTGTTTCTCGCCCTCTGATTCAGCCCCTCTGTTTCATCCCCTCTGTTTCTCGCCCTCTGTTTCTTGCACTCTGTTTCAGCCCCTATGTTTCAGCCTCTCTGTTTCTCTCTCTCTGTTTCTCGCCCTCTGTTTCTCACAAAATGTTTCAGCCAAACTGTTTCAGCCCCTTTGTTTCAGCCCCTCTGTTTCTCGCCCTCTCATTCAGCGCCTCTGTTTCAGCCCCTCTGTTTCTCGACCTCTGTTTCTCGCCCTCTGTTTCAGCCCCTCTGTTTCTCGCCCTCTCTTTCAGACCCTCTGTTTCTCGCCCTCTGTTTCAGCCCCTCCATTTCTTGCCCCTCTGTTTCCGCCCCTCTGTTTCTCGCCCTCTGTTTCAGCCCCTCTGTTTCTCGCCCTCTGTTTCAGCCCCTCTGTTTCTCACCTGTTTCTCACCCTCTGTTTCAGCCCCTCTGTTTCTCGGCCTCAGAGTCAGCCCCTCTGTTTCAGCCCCTCTGTTTCTCACCCACTGATTCAGCCCCTCTGTTGCTCGCCCTCTGTTTCAGCCAATCTGTTTCAGCCCCTCTGTTTCTCGCCCTCTGTTTCAGCACCTCTGTTTCAGACCCTCGATTTCAGACACTCTGTTTCTTGCGTTCTGTTTCAGCCCCTCTGTTTCTCACCCACTGTTTCAGCCCCTCTGTTTCAGCCCCTCTGTTTCAGCCCCACTGTTTCAGCCCCTCTGTTTCTTGACCTCTGTTTCAGCCCCGCTGTTTCAGCCCCTCTGTTTGAGCCCCTCTGTTTAAGGCCCTCTGTTTCTCGCCCACTGTTTCAGCCCCTCTGTTTCAGCCCCTCTGTTTCTCGCCCCTCTGTTTCGCGCCCCTCCGTTTCGCGCCCCTCTGTTTCAGCCCCTCTGTTTAAGCCCCTCTGTTTCTCGCACTCTGATTCAGCCCCTCTGTTTCAGCCCTTCTGTTTCAGCCCCTCTGTTTCAGCCCCTCTGTTTCTCGCACTCTGATTCAGCCCCTCTGTTTCAGCCCCTCTGTTTCATCCCCTCTGTTTCTCGCCCTCTGTTTCAGCCCCTCTCTTTCTCGCCCTGTGTTTCAGCCCCTCTGTTTCTCGCCCTCTGTTTCAGCCCCTCTGTTTCATGCCCTATGTTTCAGCCCCTCTGTTTCTGCCCCGCTGTTCCAGCCACTCTGTTTCTCACCCTCTGATTCTCGCCCTCTGTTTCTCACGCTTTGTTTCTCGCCCTCTGTTTCAGCCCCGCTGTTTCAACCACTCTGTTTCTCGCCATCAGTTTCAGCACCTCTGTATCTTGCCCTCTGTTTCCGCTCCTCTATTTCAGCCCCTTTGTTTCTCACCCTCTGACTCTCGCCCTTTTCTCACGCTATGTTTCTCACCCACTGTTTCAGCCCCTCTGTTTCTCGCCCCCTGTTTCAGTCCCTCTGTTTCAGCCCCTCTGTTTCTCGCCCTCTGATTCAGCCCCTCTGTTTCAACCCCTCTGTTTCTCGACCTCTGTTTCTCACCCTCTGTTTCATCCCCTCTGTTTCAGCCCCTCTTGTTTCTCGCCTTCTGTTTCAGCCCCTCTGTTTCTCGCCCTCCGTTTCTCGCCCTCTGTTTCTCGCCATTTATTTCTCGCCCTGTGTTTCTCACCCTATGTTTCAGCCCCTATGTTTCTCACCCTATGTTTCCGCCCTGCTCTTTCTCGCCCTATGTTCAGCCCCTCTGTTTCTCGCCCTCTGTTTCAGCCAACCTGTTTCTCGCCCTCTGTTTCTCGCCCTCTGTTGCTCGCCATCATTTTCTCGTGCTCTGTTTCAGCCCCTCTGTTTCAGCCCCGCTGGTTCTTCCCCTATGTTTCAGCCCCTGGTTTTCTGCCCCGCTGTTTCAACCACTCTGTTTCAGCCACTCTGTTTCTCACCCTCTGATTCTCGCCCTGTGTTTCTCACGCTTTGTTTCTCGCCCTCTGTTTCAGCCCCGCTGTTTCAGCCCCTCTGTTTCTCGCCCTATGTTTCAGCCCCTCTGATTCAGCATCTCTGTTTCATCCCGTCTGTTTCTCGCCCTCTGTTTCTTGAACTCTGTTTCAGCCCCTGTGTTTCAGCCCCTCTGTTTCTCGCCCTCTGATTCAGCCCCTCTGTTTCAGCCCCTCTGTTTCTCACCCTCTGTTTCAGACCCTCTGTTGCTCGCACTCTGTTTCTCACCCACGGTTTCTCACCCTCTGTTTCAGCCCCTCTGTTTCTCACCCTCTGTTTCAGCCCCTCTGTTTCTCGCACTCTTTTTCTCACCCTCTGTTTCAGCCCCTCTGTTTCTCACCCTCTGTTTCAGCCCCTCTGTTTCTCGCCCTCTGTTTCATCCCCTCCGTTTCTTGCCCCTCTGTTTCAGCCCCTCTGTTTCTCGCCGTCTGTTTCAGCCCCTCTGTTTCAGCCCCTCTGTTTCAGCCCCTCTGTTTCTTGCCCTCTGTTTCAGCCCCGCTGTTTCAGCCCCTCTGTTTCAGCCCCTCTATTTAAGGCCCTCTGTTTCTCGCCCACTGTTTCAGCCCCTCTGTTTCAGCCCCTCTGTTTCTCGCCCCTCTGTTTCGCGCCCTTCCGTTTCGCGCCCCTCTGTTTCAGCCCCTCTGTTTCAGCCCCTCTGTTTCTCGCACTCTGATTCAGCCCCTCTGTTTCAGCCCCTCTGTTTCAGCCCCTCTGTTTCAGCCCCTCTGTTTCTCGCCCTCTGTTTCACCCCTCTGTTTCTCACCCTCTGTTTCAGCCCCTCTGTTTCAGCCCCTCTGTTTCTCGCCCTCTGTTTCAGCCCCTCTGTTCCTCGCCCTCTGTTTCAGCCCCTCTGTTTCTCGCCCTATGTTTTAATCCCCCTGTTTCTCGCCCACTGTTTCAGCCCCTCTGTTTCAGCCCCTCTGTTTCTCGCACTCTGATTCAGCCCCTCTGTTTCAGCGCCTCTGTTTCAGCCCCTTTGTTTCAGTCCCTCTGTTTCTCGCACACTGATTCAGCCCCTCTGTTTCAGCCCCTCTGTTTCTGCCCCGCTGTTCCAGCCACTCTGTTTCTCACCCTCTGATTCTCGCCCTCTGTTTCTCACGCTTTGTTTCTCGCCCTCTGTTTCAGCCCCGCTGTTTCAACCACTCTGTTTCTCGCCCTCAGTTTCAGCACCTCTGTTTCTTGCCCTCTGTTTCCGCTCCTCTATTTCAGCCCCGCTGTTTCTCACCCTCTGACTCTCGCCCTTTTCTCACGCTTTGTTTCTCACCCACTGTTTCAGCCCCTCTGTTTCTCGCCCCCTGTTTCAGTCCCTCTGTTTCAGCCCCTCTGTTTCTCGCCCTCTGATTCAGCCCCTCTGTTTCAACCCCTCTGTTTCTCCACCTCTGTTTCTCACCCTCTGTTTCATCCCCTCTGTTTCAGCCCCTCTTGTTTCTCGCCTTCTGTTTCAGCCCCTCTGTTTCTCGCCCTCCGTTTCTCGCCCTCTGTTTCAGCACCTCTGTGTCTCGCCCCCTGTTTCAGCCCCTCTGTTTCTCGCCCTCTGTTTCAGCACCTCTGTTTCTAACTCTCGGTTTCTGACCCTCTGTTTCAGCCCCTCTGTTTCTCACCCTCTGTTTCAGCACCTCCATTTCTCGCAACCTGTGTCAGCCCCTCTGTTTCACACCCTCTGTTTCAGCCCCTCTGTTTCTCACCCTCTGTTTCAGCCCCTCCATTTCTCGCCCCTGTTTCAGCCCCTCTGTTTCTCGCCATCTGATTCAGTCCCTCTGTTTCTCACCCACTGTTATATCCCCTCTGTTTCTCGCCCACTGTTTCAGCCCCTCTGTTTCAGCCCCTCTGTTTCAGCCCCTCTGTTTCAGCCCCTCTGTTTAAGCCCTCTGTTTCTGCCCCGCTGTTTCTCACCCTATGTTTCAGTCCCTCTGTTTCTCACCCACTGTTTCAGCCCCTCTGTTTCTCGCCCACTGTTTCAGCCCCTCTGTTTCTCACCCTCTGTTTCAGCCCCTCTGTTTCAGCCACTCTGTTTCTCGCCCTCTGTTTCAGGCCCTCTGTTTCTCACCCACTGTTTCAGCCCCTCTGTTTCTCGCCCTCTGTTTCAGCCCCTCTGTTTCTCACCCTCCGTTTCAGCCCCTCTGTTTCAGCCAATCTGTTTCTCGCCCTCTGTTGCTCGCCCTCTGTTGCTCGCCATCATTTTCTCGTGTTCTGTTTCAGCCCCTCTGTTTCAGTCCCGCTGTTTCTTGCCCTATGTTTCAGCCCCTCTGTTTCTGCCCCGCTGTTTCAGCCACTCTGTTTCTCACCCTCTGATTCTCGACCTCTGTTTCTCACGCTTTGTTTCTTGCCCTCTGTTTCAGCCCCGCTGTTTCAGCCACTCTGTTTCTTGCCCTCAGTTTCAGCACCTCTGTTTCTTGCCCTGTTTCCGCTCCTCTATTTCAGCCCCTCTGTTTCTCACCCTCTGACTCTCGCCCTCTGTTTCTCACGCTTTGTTTCTCACCCACTGTTTCAGCCCCTCTGTTTCTCGCCCTCTGTTTCAGCCCCTCTGTTTCAGACCCTCTGTTTCAGACCCTCTGTTTCTCGCCCTCTGTTTCAGCCCCTCTGCTTCTCGCACTCTGTTTCTCACGCTCCGTTTCAGCCCCTCTGTTTCTCGCCCCCTGTTTCAGCCCCTCTGTTTCTCGCCCTCGGATTCAGCCCCTCTGTTTCAGCTCTTCTGTTTCTCGCCCTCCGGTTCTCGCCCTATGTTTCAGCACCTCTGATTCAGCCCCTCTGTTTCATCCCCTCTGTTTCTCGCCCTCTGTTTCTTGCACTCTGTTTCAGCCCCTATGTTTCAGCCACTCTGTTTCTCGCTCTCTGTTTCTCGCCCTCTGTTTCTCACAAAATGTTTCAGCCAAACTGTTTCAGCCCCTCTGTTTCAGCCCCTCTGTTTCTCGCCCTCTCATTCAGCGCCTCTGTTTCAGCCCCTCTGTTTCTCGACCTCTGTTTCTCGCCCTCTGTTTCTGCCCCACTGTTTCTCGCCCTCTCTTTGAGCCCCTCTGTTTCTCGCCCTCTGTTTCAGCCCCTCCGTTTCTTGCCCCTCTGTTTCAGCCCCTCTGTTTCTCACCCTCTGTTTCAGCCCCTCTGTTTCTCGCCCTCTCTTTCAGCCCCTCTGTTTCTCACCTGTTTCTCACCCTCTGTTTCAGTCCCTCTGTTTCTCGCCCTCAGAGTCAGCCCCTCTGTTTCAGCCCCTCTGTTTCTCACCCACTGTTTCAGCCCCTCTGTTGCTTACCCTCTGTTTCAACCAATCTGTTTCAGCCCCTCTGTTTCTCGCCCTCTGTTTCAGCCCCTCTGTTTCAGACCCTCTATTTCAGACCCTCTGTTTCTTGCGTTCTGTTTCAGCCCCTCTGTTTCTCGCACTCTGTTTCTCGCCCTCTGTTTCAGCCCTTCTGTTTCAGCCCTTCTGTTTCAGACCCTCTGTTTCTCGCCCTCTGTTTCAGCCCCTGTGATTCAGCCCCTCTGTTCCTCGCCCTATGTTTCAGCCCCTCTGATTCAGCCCCTCTGTTTCATCCCCTCTGTTTCTCGCTCTCTGTTTCTCGTCCTCTGTTTCTCACAAAATGTTTCAGCCAAAGTGTTTCAGCCCCTCTGTTTCAGCCCATCTGTTTCTTGCTCTCTGTTTCAACCCATTTTTTCAGCCCCTCTGTTTCTCACACTCTGTTTCAGCACCTCTCTTTCTCGCCCTCTGTTTCAGCCCGTCTGTTTCAGCCCCTCTGTTTCTCGCCCTCTGTTTCAGCCCCTCTGTTTCTCGCCCACTGTTTCTGCCCCTCTGTTTCTCGCACTCTTTTTCTCGCCCTCTGTTTCAGCCCCACTGTTTCAGCACCTCTGTTTCTCGCACTCTGTTTCTCACCCTCTGTTTCAGCTCTTCTGTTTCTCACCTCTGTTTCTCACCCTCTATTTCAGCACCTCTGTTTCTCGCCCTCTGTTTCAGCCCCTCTGTTTCTCACTCTCGGATTCTGACCCTCTGTTTCAGCCCCTCTGTTTCTCGCCCTCTGTTTCAGCCCCTCTGTTTCTCGCCCCCTGTGTCAGCCCCTCTGTTTCACGCCCTCTGTTTCTCGCCCTCAGTTTCAGCCCCTCTGTTTCAGCGCCTCTGTTTCAGACCCTCTGTTTCTCACCCTCTGTTTCAGCCCCTCCATTTCTCGCCCCCTGTTTCAGCCCCTCTGTTTCTCGCCCTCTGATTCAGTCCCTCTGTTTCTCACCCACTGTTTCAGCCCCTCTGTTTCTCGCCCACTGTTTCAGCCCCTCCATTTCTCGACCCTGTTTCAGCCCCTCTGTTTCAGCGCCTCTGTTTCAGCCCCTCTGTTTCTCACCCTCTGTTTCAGCCCCTCCATTTCTCGCCCCCTGTTTCAGCCCCTCTGTTTCTTGCCCTCTGATTCAGTCCCTCTGTTTCTCACCCACTGTTTCAGCCCCTCTGTTTCTCGCCCACTGTTTCAGCCCCTCTGTTTCTCACCCTCTGTTTCAGCCCCTCTGTTTCATCCCCTCTGTTTCTCGCCCTCTGTTTCAGCCCCGCTGTTTCTCACCCTATGTTTCAGTCCCTCTGTTTCTCACCCACTGTTTCAGCCCCTCTGTTTCTCGCCCACTGTTTCAGCCCCTCTGTTTCTCACCCTCTGTTTCAGCCCCTCTGTTTCAGCCCCTCTGTTTCTCGCCCTCTGTTTCAGCCCCTCTGTTTCTCACCCACTGTTTCAGCCGCTCTGATTCTCGCCCTCTGTTTCAGCCCCTCTGTTTCTCACCCTCTGTTTCAGCCCCTCAGTTTCAGCCAATCTGTTTCTCGCCCTCTGTTTTTCGCCCTCTGTTGCTCGCCATCATTTTCTCGTGCTGTGTTTCAGCCCCTCTGTTTCAGCCCCGCTGTTTCTTGCCCTATGTTTCAGCCCCTCTGTTTCTGTCCCGCTGTTCCAGCCACTCTGTTTCTCACCCTCTGATTCTCGCCCTCTGTTTCAGCCCCGCTGTTTCAGCCACTCTGTTTCTCGCCATCAGTTTCAGCACCTCTGTTTCTTGCCCTCTGTTTCCGCTTCTCTATTTCAGCCCCTCTGTTTCTCACCCTCTGACTCTCGCCCTCTGTTTCTCACGCTTTGTTTCTCTCCCACTGTTTCAGCCCCTCTGTTTCTCGCCCTCTGTTTCAGCCCCTCTGTTTCAGCCCCTCTGTTTCTCGCCCTCTGTTTCAGCCCATCTGTTTCAGACCCTCTGTTTCAGACCCTCTGTTTCTCGCCCTCTGTTTCAGCCCCTCTGTTTCTCGCACTCTGTTTCTCACCCTCTGTTTCAGCCCCTCTGTTTCTCGCCCCCTGTTTCAGCCCCTCTGTTTCTCGCCCTCTGATTCAGCCCCTCTGTTTCAGCTCTTCTGTATCTCGCCCTCTGGTTCTCGCCCTATGTTTCAGCCCCTCTGATTCCGCCCCTCTGTTTCATCCCCTCTGTTTCTCGCCCTCTGTTTCTTGCACTCAGTTTCAGCCCCTATGTTTCAGCCTCTCTGTTTCTCGCTCTCTGTTTCTCGCCCTCTTTTTCTCACAAAATGTTTCAGCCAAACTGTTTCAGCCCCTCTGTTTCAGCCCCTCTGTTTCTCGCCCTCTGATTCAGCGCCTCTGTTTCAGCCCCTCTGTTTCTCGACCTCTGTTTCTCGCCCTCTGTTTCAGCCCCTCTGTTTCTCCCCTCTCTTTCAGCCCCTCTGTTTCTCGCCCTCTGTTTCAGCCCCTCCGTTTCTTGCCCCTCTGTTTCAGCCCCTCTGTTTCTCGCCCTCAGAGTCAGCCCCTCTGTTTCAGCCCCTCTGTTTCTCACCCACTGTTTCAGCCCCTCTGTTTCTGCCCCGCTGTTCCAGCCACTCTGTTTCTCACCCTCTGATTCTCGCCCTCTGTTTCTCACGCTTTGTTTCTCGCCCTCTGTTTCAGCCCCGCTGTTTCAACCACTCTGTTTCTCGCCCTCAGTTTCAGCACCTCTGTTTCTTGCCCTCTGTTTCCGCTCCTCTATTTCAGCCCCTCTGTTTCTCACCCTCTGACTCTCGCCCTTTTCTCACGCTTTGTTTCTCACCCACTGTTTCAGCCCCTCTGTTTCTCGCCCCCTGTTTCAGTCCCTCTGTTTCAGCCCCTCTGTTTCTCGCCCTCTGATTCAGCCCCTCTGTTTCAACCCCTCTGTTTCTCCACCTCTGTTTCTCACCCTCTGTTTCATCCCCTCTGTTTCAGCCCCTCTTGTTTCTCGCCTTCTGTTTCAGCCCCTCTGTTTCTCGCCCTCCGTTTCTCGCCCTCTGTTTCAGCACCTCTGTGTCTCGCCCCCTGTTTCAGCCCCTCTGTTTCTCGCCCTCTGTTTCAGCACCTCTGTTTCTAACTCTCGGTTTCTGACCCTCTGTTTCAGCCCCTCTGTTTCTCACCCTCTGTTTCAGCACCTCCATTTCTCGCAACCTGTGTCAGCCCCTCTGTTTCACACCCTCTGTTTCAGCCCCTCTGTTTCTCACCCTCTGTTTCAGCCCCTCCATTTCTCGCCCCTGTTTCAGCCCCTCTGTTTCTCGCCATCTGATTCAGTCCCTCTGTTTCTCACCCACTGTTATATCCCCTCTGTTTCTCGCCCACTGTTTCAGCCCCTCTGTTTCAGCCCCTCTGTTTCAGCCCCTCTGTTTCAGCCCCTCTGTTTAAGCCCTCTGTTTCTGCCCCGCTGTTTCTCACCCTATGTTTCAGTCCCTCTGTTTCTCACCCACTGTTTCAGCCCCTCTGTTTCTCGCCCACTGTTTCAGCCCCTCTGTTTCTCACCCTCTGTTTCAGCCCCTCTGTTTCAGCCACTCTGTTTCTCGCCCTCTGTTTCAGGCCCTCTGTTTCTCACCCACTGTTTCAGCCCCTCTGTTTCTCGCCCTCTGTTTCAGCCCCTCTGTTTCTCACCCTCCGTTTCAGCCCCTCTGTTTCAGCCAATCTGTTTCTCGCCCTCTGTTGCTCGCCCTCTGTTGCTCGCCATCATTTTCTCGTGTTCTGTTTCAGCCCCTCTGTTTCAGTCCCGCTGTTTCTTGCCCTATGTTTCAGCCCCTCTGTTTCTGCCCCGCTGTTTCAGCCACTCTGTTTCTCACCCTCTGATTCTCGACCTCTGTTTCTCACGCTTTGTTTCTTGCCCTCTGTTTCAGCCCCGCTGTTTCAGCCACTCTGTTTCTTGCCCTCAGTTTCAGCACCTCTGTTTCTTGCCCTGTTTCCGCTCCTCTATTTCAGCCCCTCTGTTTCTCACCCTCTGACTCTCGCCCTCTGTTTCTCACGCTTTGTTTCTCACCCACTGTTTCAGCCCCTCTGTTTCTCGCCCTCTGTTTCAGCCCCTCTGTTTCAGACCCTCTGTTTCAGACCCTCTGTTTCTCGCCCTCTGTTTCAGCCCCTCTGCTTCTCGCACTCTGTTTCTCACGCTCCGTTTCAGCCCCTCTGTTTCTCGCCCCCTGTTTCAGCCCCTCTGTTTCTCGCCCTCGGATTCAGCCCCTCTGTTTCAGCTCTTCTGTTTCTCGCCCTCCGGTTCTCGCCCTATGTTTCAGCACCTCTGATTCAGCCCCTCTGTTTCATCCCCTCTGTTTCTCGCCCTCTGTTTCTTGCACTCTGTTTCAGCCCCTATGTTTCAGCCACTCTGTTTCTCGCTCTCTGTTTCTCGCCCTCTGTTTCTCACAAAATGTTTCAGCCAAACTGTTTCAGCCCCTCTGTTTCAGCCCCTCTGTTTCTCGCCCTCTCATTCAGCGCCTCTGTTTCAGCCCCTCTGTTTCTCGACCTCTGTTTCTCGCCCTCTGTTTCTGCCCCACTGTTTCTCGCCCTCTCTTTGAGCCCCTCTGTTTCTCGCCCTCTGTTTCAGCCCCTCCGTTTCTTGCCCCTCTGTTTCAGCCCCTCTGTTTCTCACCCTCTGTTTCAGCCCCTCTGTTTCTCGCCCTCTCTTTCAGCCCCTCTGTTTCTCACCTGTTTCTCACCCTCTGTTTCAGTCCCTCTGTTTCTCGCCCTCAGAGTCAGCCCCTCTGTTTCAGCCCCTCTGTTTCTCACCCACTGTTTCAGCCCCTCTGTTGCTTACCCTCTGTTTCAACCAATCTGTTTCAGCCCCTCTGTTTCTCGCCCTCTGTTTCAGCCCCTCTGTTTCAGACCCTCTATTTCAGACCCTCTGTTTCTTGCGTTCTGTTTCAGCCCCTCTGTTTCTCGCACTCTGTTTCTCGCCCTCTGTTTCAGCCCTTCTGTTTCAGCCCTTCTGTTTCAGACCCTCTGTTTCTCGCCCTCTGTTTCAGCCCCTGTGATTCAGCCCCTCTGTTCCTCGCCCTATGTTTCAGCCCCTCTGATTCAGCCCCTCTGTTTCATCCCCTCTGTTTCTCGCTCTCTGTTTCTCGTCCTCTGTTTCTCACAAAATGTTTCAGCCAAAGTGTTTCAGCCCCTCTGTTTCAGCCCATCTGTTTCTTGCTCTCTGTTTCAACCCATTTTTTCAGCCCCTCTGTTTCTCACACTCTGTTTCAGCACCTCTCTTTCTCGCCCTCTGTTTCAGCCCGTCTGTTTCAGCCCCTCTGTTTCTCGCCCTCTGTTTCAGCCCCTCTGTTTCTCGCCCACTGTTTCTGCCCCTCTGTTTCTCGCACTCTTTTTCTCGCCCTCTGTTTCAGCCCCACTGTTTCAGCACCTCTGTTTCTCGCACTCTGTTTCTCACCCTCTGTTTCAGCTCTTCTGTTTCTCACCTCTGTTTCTCACCCTCTATTTCAGCACCTCTGTTTCTCGCCCTCTGTTTCAGCCCCTCTGTTTCTCACTCTCGGATTCTGACCCTCTGTTTCAGCCCCTCTGTTTCTCGCCCTCTGTTTCAGCCCCTCTGTTTCTCGCCCCCTGTGTCAGCCCCTCTGTTTCACGCCCTCTGTTTCTCGCCCTCAGTTTCAGCCCCTCTGTTTCAGCGCCTCTGTTTCAGACCCTCTGTTTCTCACCCTCTGTTTCAGCCCCTCCATTTCTCGCCCCCTGTTTCAGCCCCTCTGTTTCTCGCCCTCTGATTCAGTCCCTCTGTTTCTCACCCACTGTTTCAGCCCCTCTGTTTCTCGCCCACTGTTTCAGCCCCTCCATTTCTCGACCCTGTTTCAGCCCCTCTGTTTCAGCGCCTCTGTTTCAGCCCCTCTGTTTCTCACCCTCTGTTTCAGCCCCTCCATTTCTCGCCCCCTGTTTCAGCCCCTCTGTTTCTTGCCCTCTGATTCAGTCCCTCTGTTTCTCACCCACTGTTTCAGCCCCTCTGTTTCTCGCCCACTGTTTCAGCCCCTCTGTTTCTCACCCTCTGTTTCAGCCCCTCTGTTTCATCCCCTCTGTTTCTCGCCCTCTGTTTCAGCCCCGCTGTTTCTCACCCTATGTTTCAGTCCCTCTGTTTCTCACCCACTGTTTCAGCCCCTCTGTTTCTCGCCCACTGTTTCAGCCCCTCTGTTTCTCACCCTCTGTTTCAGCCCCTCTGTTTCAGCCCCTCTGTTTCTCGCCCTCTGTTTCAGCCCCTCTGTTTCTCACCCACTGTTTCAGCCGCTCTGATTCTCGCCCTCTGTTTCAGCCCCTCTGTTTCTCACCCTCTGTTTCAGCCCCTCAGTTTCAGCCAATCTGTTTCTCGCCCTCTGTTTCTCGCCCTCTGTTGCTCGCCATCATTTTCTCGTGCTGTGTTTCAGCCCCTCTGTTTCAGCCCCGCTGTTTCTTGCCCTATGTTTCAGCCCCTCTGTTTCTGTCCCGCTGTTCCAGCCACTCTGTTTCTCACCCTCTGATTCTCGCCCTCTGTTTCAGCCCCGCTGTTTCAGCCACTCTGTTTCTCGCCATCAGTTTCAGCACCTCTGTTTCTTGCCCTCTGTTTCCGCTTCTCTATTTCAGCCCCTCTGTTTCTCACCCTCTGACTCTCGCCCTCTGTTTCTCACGCTTTGTTTCTCTCCCACTGTTTCAGCCCCTCTGTTTCTCGCCCTCTGTTTCAGCCCCTCTGTTTCAGCCCCTCTGTTTCTCGCCCTCTGTTTCAGCCCATCTGTTTCAGACCCTCTGTTTCAGACCCTCTGTTTCTCGCCCTCTGTTTCAGCCCCTCTGTTTCTCGCACTCTGTTTCTCACCCTCTGTTTCAGCCCCTCTGTTTCTCGCCCCCTGTTTCAGCCCCTCTGTTTCTCGCCCTCTGATTCAGCCCCTCTGTTTCAGCTCTTCTGTATCTCGCCCTCTGGTTCTCGCCCTATGTTTCAGCCCCTCTGATTCCGCCCCTCTGTTTCATCCCCTCTGTTTCTCGCCCTCTGTTTCTTGCACTCAGTTTCAGCCCCTATGTTTCAGCCTCTCTGTTTCTCGCTCTCTGTTTCTCGCCCTCTTTTTCTCACAAAATGTTTCAGCCAAACTGTTTCAGCCCCTCTGTTTCAGCCCCTCTGTTTCTCGCCCTCTGATTCAGCGCCTCTGTTTCAGCCCCTCTGTTTCTCGACCTCTGTTTCTCGCCCTCTGTTTCAGCCCCTCTGTTTCTCCCCTCTCTTTCAGCCCCTCTGTTTCTCGCCCTCTGTTTCAGCCCCTCCGTTTCTTGCCCCTCTGTTTCAGCCCCTCTGTTTCTCGCCCTCAGAGTCAGCCCCTCTGTTTCAGCCCCTCTGTTTCTCACCCACTGTTTCAGCCCCTCTGTTGCTCACCCTCTGTTTCAGCCAATCTGTTTCAGCCCCTCTGTTTCTCGCCCTCTGTTTCAGCCCTTCTGTTTCAGACCCTCTATTTCAGACCCTGTGTTTCTTGCGTTCTGTTTCAGCCCCTCTGTTTCTCGCACTCTGTTTCTCGCCCTCTGTTTCAGCCCCTCTGTTTCGGAACCTCTGTTCCTCGCCCTCTATTTCAGCCCCTGTGTTTCAGACCCTCTGTTCCTCGCCCTATGTTTCAGCCCCTCTGATTCAGCCCCTCTGTTTCATCCCCTCTGTTTCTCGCTCTCTGTTTCTCGTCCTCTGTTTCTCACAAAATGTTTCAGCCAAAGTGTTTCAGCCCCTATGTTTCTGCCCCGCTCTTCCAGCCACTCTGTTTATCACCCTCTGATTCTCGCCCTCTGTTTCTCACGCTTTGTTTCTCGCCCTCTGTTTCAGCCCCGCTGTTTCAGCCACTCTGTTTCTCGCCATCAGTTTCAGCACCTCTGTTTCTTGCCCTCTGTTTCCGCTCCTCTATTTCAGCCCCTCCGTTTCTCACCCACTGTTTCAGGCCCTCTGTTTCTCACCCTCTGTTTCAGCCCCTCTTTTTCAGCCACTCTGTTTCAGCCCTCTGTTTCAGCCCCGCTGTTTCTCACCCTTTTTTTCAGTCCCTCTGTTTCTCACCCACTGTTTCAGCCCCTCCGTTTCTCGCCCACTGTTTCAGCCCCTCTGTTTCTCGCCCTCTGTTTCAGCCCCTCTGTTTCAGCCCCTCTGTTTCAGCCCCGCTGTTTCTTGCCCTATGTTTCAGCCCCTCTGTTTCTGCCCCGCTGTTCCAGCCACTCTGTTTCTCACCCTCTGATTCTCGCCCTCTGTTTCTCACACTTTGTTTCTCGCCCTCTGTTTCAGCCCCGCTGTTTCAGCCCCTCTGTTTCTCGCCCTCTGTTTCAGCCCCTCTGTTTCAGACCCTCTATTTCAGACCCTCTGTTTCTTGCGTTCTGTTTCAGCCCCTCTGTTTCTCGCACTCTGTTTCTCGCCCTCTGTTTCAGCCCTTCTGTTTCAGCCCTTCTGTTTCAGACCCTCTGTTTCTCGCCCTCTGTTTCAGCCCCTGTGATTCAGCCCCTCTGTTCCTCGCCCTATGTTTCAGCCCCTCTGATTCAGCCCCTCTGTTTCATCCCCTCTGTTTCTCGCTCTCTGTTTCTCGTCCTCTGTTTCTCACAAAATGTTTCAGCCAAAGTGTTTCAGCCCCTCTGTTTCAGCCCATCTGTTTCTTGCTCTCTGTTTCAACCCATTTTTTCAGCCCCTCTGTTTCTCACACTCTGTTTCAGCACCTCTCTTTCTCGCCCTCTGTTTCAGCCCGTCTGTTTCAGCCCCTCTGTTTCTCGCCCTCTGTTTCAGCCCCTCTGTTTCTCGCCCACTGTTTCTGCCCCTCTGTTTCTCGCACTCTTTTTCTCGCCCTCTGTTTCAGCCCCACTGTTTCAGCACCTCTGTTTCTCGCACTCTGTTTCTCACCCTCTGTTTCAGCTCTTCTGTTTCTCACCTCTGTTTCTCACCCTCTATTTCAGCACCTCTGTTTCTCGCCCTCTGTTTCAGCCCCTCTGTTTCTCACTCTCGGATTCTGACCCTCTGTTTCAGCCCCTCTGTTTCTCGCCCTCTGTTTCAGCCCCTCTGTTTCTCGCCCCCTGTGTCAGCCCCTCTGTTTCACGCCCTCTGTTTCTCGCCCTCAGTTTCAGCCCCTCTGTTTCAGCGCCTCTGTTTCAGACCCTCTGTTTCTCACCCTCTGTTTCAGCCCCTCCATTTCTCGCCCCCTGTTTCAGCCCCTCTGTTTCTCGCCCTCTGATTCAGTCCCTCTGTTTCTCACCCACTGTTTCAGCCCCTCTGTTTCTCGCCCACTGTTTCAGCCCCTCCATTTCTCGACCCTGTTTCAGCCCCTCTGTTTCAGCGCCTCTGTTTCAGCCCCTCTGTTTCTCACCCTCTGTTTCAGCCCCTCCATTTCTCGCCCCCTGTTTCAGCCCCTCTGTTTCTTGCCCTCTGATTCAGTCCCTCTGTTTCTCACCCACTGTTTCAGCCCCTCTGTTTCTCGCCCACTGTTTCAGCCCCTCTGTTTCTCACCCTCTGTTTCAGCCCCTCTGTTTCATCCCCTCTGTTTCTCGCCCTCTGTTTCAGCCCCGCTGTTTCTCACCCTATGTTTCAGTCCCTCTGTTTCTCACCCACTGTTTCAGCCCCTCTGTTTCTCGCCCACTGTTTCAGCCCCTCTGTTTCTCACCCTCTGTTTCAGCCCCTCTGTTTCAGCCCCTCTGTTTCTCGCCCTCTGTTTCAGCCCCTCTGTTTCTCACCCACTGTTTCAGCCGCTCTGATTCTCGCCCTCTGTTTCAGCCCCTCTGTTTCTCACCCTCTGTTTCAGCCCCTCAGTTTCAGCCAATCTGTTTCTCGCCCTCTGTTTCTCGCCCTCTGTTGCTCGCCATCATTTTCTCGTGCTGTGTTTCAGCCCCTCTGTTTCAGCCCCGCTGTTTCTTGCCCTATGTTTCAGCCCCTCTGTTTCTGTCCCGCTGTTCCAGCCACTCTGTTTCTCACCCTCTGATTCTCGCCCTCTGTTTGTCACGCTTTGTTTCTCGCCCTCTGTTTCAGCCCCGCTGTTTCAGCCACTCTGTTTCTCGCCATCAGTTTCAGCATCTCTGTTTCTTGCCCTCTGTTTCCGCTTCTCTATTTCAGCCCCTCTGTTTCTCACCCTCTGACTCTCGCCCTCTGTTTCTCACGCTTTGTTTCTCTCCCACTGTTTCAGCCCCTCTGTTTCTCGCCCTCTGTTTCAGCCCCTCTGTTTCAGCCCCTCTGTTTCTCGCCCTCTGTTTCAGCCCATCTGTTTCAGACCCTCTGTTTCAGACCCTCTGTTTCTCGCCCTCTGTTTCAGCCCCTCTGTTTCTCGCACTCTGTTTCTCACCCTCTGTTTCAGCCCCTCTGTTTCTCGCCCCCTGTTTCAGCCCCTCTGTTTCTCGCCCTCTGATTCAGCCCCTCTGTTTCAGCTCTTCTGTATCTCGCCCTCTGGTTCTCGCCCTATGTTTCAGCCCCTCTGATTCCGCCCCTCTGTTTCATCCCCTCTGTTTCTCGCCCTCTGTTTCTTGCACTCAGTTTCAGCCCCTATGTTTCAGCCTCTCTGTTTCTCGCTCTCTGTTTCTCGCCCTCTTTTTCTCACAAAATGTTTCAGCCAAACTGTTTCAGCCCCTCTGTTTCAGCCCCTCTGTTTCTCGCCCTCTGATTCAGCGCCTCTGTTTCAGCCCCTCTGTTTCTCGACCTCTGTTTCTCGCCCTCTGTTTCAGCCCCTCTGTTTCTCCCCTCTCTTTCAGCCCCTCTGTTTCTCGCCCTCTGTTTCAGCCCCTCCGTTTCTTGCCCCTCTGTTTCAGCCCCTCTGTTTCTCGCCCTCAGAGTCAGCCCCTCTGTTTCAGCCCCTCTGTTTCTCACCCACTGTTTCAGCCCCTCTGTTGCTCACCCTCTGTTTCAGCCAATCTGTTTCAGCCCCTCTGTTTCTCGCCCTCTGTTTCAGCCCTTCTGTTTCAGACCCTCTATTTCAGACCCTGTGTTTCTTGCGTTCTGTTTCAGCCCCTCTGTTTCTCGCACTCTGTTTCTCGCCCTCTGTTTCAGCCCCTCTGTATCGGAACCTCTGTTCCTCGCCCTCTATTTCAGCCCCTGTGTTTCAGACCCTCTGTTCCTCGCCCTATGTTTCAGCCCCTCTGATTCAGCCCCTCTGTTTCATCCCCTCTGTTTCTCGCTCTCTGTTTCTCGTCCTCTGTTTCTCACAAAATGTTTCAGCCAAAGTGTTTCAGCCCCTATGTTTCTGCCCCGCTCTTCCAGCCACTCTGTTTATCACCCTCTGATTCTCGCCCTCTGTTTCTCACGCTTTGTTTCTCGCCCTCTGTTTCAGCCCCGCTGTTTCAGCCACTCTGTTTCTCGCCATCAGTTTCAGCACCTCTGTTTCTTGCCCTCTGTTTCCGCTCCTCTATTTCAGCCCCTCCGTTTCTCACCCACTGTTTCAGGCCCTCTGTTTCTCACCCTCTGTTTCAGCCCCTCTTTTTCAGCCACTCTGTTTCAGCCCTCTGTTTCAGCCCCGCTGTTTCTCACCCTATGTTTCAGTCCCTCTGTTTCTCACCCACTGTTTCAGCCCCTCCGTTTCTCGCCCACTGTTTCAGCCCCTCTGTTTCTCGCCCTCTGTTTCAGCCCCTCTGTTTCAGCCCCTCTGTTTCAGCCCCGCTGTTTCTTGCCCTATGTTTCAGCCCCTCTGTTTCTGCCCCGCTGTTCCAGCCACTCTGTTTCTCACCCTCTGATTCTCGCCCTCTGTTTCTCACACTTTGTTTCTCGCCCTCTGTTTCAGCCCCGCTGTTTCAGCCACTCTGTTTCTCGCCCTCAGTTTCAGCACCTCTGTTTATTGCCCTCTGTTTCCGCTCCTCTATTTCAGCCCCTCTGTTTCTCACCCTCTGACTCTCGCCCTCTGTTTCTCACGCTTTGTTTCTCACCCACTGTTTCAGCCCCTCTGTTTCTCGCCCTCTGTTTCAGCCCCTCTGTTTCAGATCCTCTGTTTCAGACCCTCTGTTTCTCCCCCTCTGTTTCAGCCCCTCTGTTTCTCGCACTCTGTTTCTCACCCTCTGTTTCAGCTCCTCTGTTTCTCGCCCCCTGTTTCAGCCCCTCAGTTTCTCGCCCTCTGATTCAGCCCCTCTGTTTCAGCTCTTCTGTTTCTCGCCCTCTGGTTCTCGCCCTATGTTTCAGCCCCTCTGATTCAGCCCCTCTGTTTCTCGCTCTCTGTTTCTTGCACTCTGTTTCAGACCCTATGTTTCAGCCTCTCTGTTTCTCGCTCTCTGTTTCTCGCCCTCTGTTTCTCACAAAATGTTTCAGCCAAACTGTTTCAGCCCCTCTGTTTCAGCCCCTCTGTTTCTCGACCTCTGTTTCTCGCCATCTGTTTCAGCCCCACTGTTTCTCGCCCTCACTTTCAGCCCCTCTGTTTCTCGCCCTCTGTTTCAGCCCCTCTGTTTCAGACCCTCTGTTTCTCACACTCTGTTTATCACCCTCTGTTTCAGCTCTTCTGTTTCTCACCTCTGTTTCTCACCCTCTGTTTCAGCACCTCTGTTTCTCGCCCCCTGTTTCAGCCCCTCTGTTTCTCGCCCTCTGTTTCAGCCCCTCTGTTTCTCACTCTCGGTTTCTGACCCTCTGTTTCAGCCCCTCTCTTTCTCGCCCTCTGTTTCAGCCCCTCCATTTCTCGCCCCCGTGTCAGCCCCTCTGTTTCACGCCCTCTGTTTCTCGCCCTCTGTTTCAGCCCCTCTGTTTCAGCCCCTCTGTTTTAACCCCTCTGTTTCTCACCCTCTGTTTCAGCCTTTCCATTTCTCGCCCAATGTTTCAGCCCCTCTGTTTCTGCCCCGCTGTTCCAGCCACTCTGTATCTCACCCTCTGATTGTCGCCCTCTGTTTCTCACACTTTGTTTCTCGCCCTCTGTTTCAGCCCCGCTGTTTCAGCCACTCTGCTTCTCGCCCTCAGTTTCAGCACCTCTGTTTATTGCCCTCTGTTTCCGCTCCTCTATTTCAGCCCATCTGTTTCTCACCCTCTGACTCTCGCCCTCGGTTTCTCATGCTTTGTTTCTCACCCACTGTTTCAGCCCCTCTGTTTCTCGCCCTCTGTTTCAGCCCCTCTGTTTCAGACCCTCTGTTTCAGACCCTCTGTTTCTCCCCCTCTGTTTCAGCCCCTCTGTTTCTCGCACTCTGTTTCTCACCCTCTGTTTCAGCCCTCTGTTTCTCGCCCCCTGTTTCAGACCCTCTGTTTCTCACCCTCTGATTCAGCCCCTCTGTTTGAGCTCTTCTGTTTCTCACCCTCTGGTTCTCGCCCTATGTTTTAGCCCCTCTGATTCAGCCCTTCTGTTTCTCGCTCTCTGTTTCTTGCACTCTGTTTCAGCCCCTATGTTTCAGCCTCTCTGTTTCTCGCTCTCTGTTTCTCGCCCTCTGTTTCTCACAAAATGTTTCAGCCAAACTGTGTTCAGCCCCTCTGTTTCAGCCCCTCTGTTTCTTGCCCTCTGTTTCAGCCCCTCTGATTCAGCCCCTCTGTTTCATCCCCTCTGTTTCTCGCTCTCTGTTTCTCGTTCTCTGTTTCTCACAAAATGTTTCAGCCAAAGTGTTTCCGCCCCTCTGTTTCAACCCATCTGTTTCTTGCTCTCTGTTTCAACCCATTTTTTCAGCTCCTCTGTTTCTCACACTCTGTTTCAGCACCTCTCTTTCTCGCCCTCTGTTTCTACCCCTCTATTTCAGCACCTCTGATTCTCGCACTCTGTTTCTCACCCTCTGTTTCAGCTCTTCTGTTTCTCACCTCTGTTTCTCACCCTCTGTATCAGCACCTCTGTTTCTCGCCCTCTGTTTCAGCCCCTCTGTTTCTCGCCCTCTGTTTCAGCCCCTCTGTTTCTCACTCTCGGTTTCTGACCCTCTGTTTCAGCCCCTCTCTTTCTCGCCCTCTGTTTCAGCCCCTCCATTTCTCGCCCCCGTGTCAGCCCCTCTGTTTCACGCCCTCTGTTTCTCGCCCTCAGTTTCAGCCCCTCTGTTTCAGCCCCTCTGTTTTAACCCCTCTGTTTCTCACCCTCTGTTTCAGCCTTTCCATTTCTCGCCCTATGTTTCAGCCCCTCTGTTTCTGCCCCGCTGTTCCAGCCACTCTGTATCTCACCCTCTGATTGTCGCCCTCTGTTTCTCACACTTTGTTTCTCGCCCTCTGTTTCAGCCCCGCTGTTTCAGCCACTCTGCTTCTCGTCCTCAGTTTCAGCCCCTCTGTTTATTGCCCTCTGTTTCCGCTCCTCTATTTCAGCCCATCTGTTTCTCACCCTCTGACTCTTGCCCTCTGTTTCTCACGCTTTGTTTCTCACCCACTGTTTCAGCCCCTCTGTTTCTCGCCCTCTGTTTCAGCCCCTCTGTTTCAGACCCTCTGTTTCAGACCCTCTGTTTCTCCCCCTCTGTTTCAGCCCCTCTGTTTCTCGCACTCTGTTTCTCACCCTCTGTTTCTGCCCCTCTGTTTCTCGCCCCCTATTTCAGCCCCTCTGTTTCTCGCCCTTGGATTCAGCCCCTTTGTTTCAGCTCTTCTGTTTCTCACCCTCTGGTTCTCGCCCTATGTTTCAGCCCCTCTGATTCAGCCCCTCTGTTTCTCGCTCTCTGTTTCTTGCACTCTGTTTCAGCCCCTATGTTTCAGCCTCTCTGTTTCTCGCTCTCTGTTTCTCGCCCTCTGTTTCTCACAAAATGTTTCAGCCAAACTGTGTTCAGCCCCTCTGTTTCAGCCCCTCTGTTTCTCGCCCTCTGTTTCAACCCCTCTGATTCAGCCCCTCTGTTTCATCCCCTCTGTTTCTCGCTCTCTGTTTCTCGTTCTCTGTTTCTCACAAAATGTTTCAGCCAAAGTGTTTCCGCCCCTCTGTTTCAACCCATCTGTTTCTTGCTCTCTGTTTCAACCCATTTTTTCAGCTCCTCTGTTTCTCACACTCTGTTTCAGCACCTCTCTTTCTCGCCCTCTGTTTCTACCCCTCTATTTCAGCACCTCTGATTCTCGCACTCTGTTTCTCACCCTCTGTTTCAGCTCTTCTGTTTCTCACCTCTGTTTCTCACCCTCTGTTTCAGCACCACTGTTTCTCGCCCCCTGTTTCAGCCCCTCTGTTTCTCGCCCTCTGTTTCAGCCCCTCAGTTTCTCACTCTCGGTTTCTGATCCACTGTTTCAGCCCTTCTGTTTCTCGCCCTGTGTTTCAGCCCCACCATTTCTCGCCCCCTGTGTCAGCCCCTCGGTTCCTCTCCCTCTGTTTCTCGCCCCCTGTTTCAGCCCCTCTGTTTCTCGCCCTCTGATTCAGTCCCTCTGTTTCTCACCCACTGTTTCAGCCCCTCTGTTTCTCGCCCACTGTTTCAGCCCCACTGTTTCTCACCCTCTGTTTCAGCCCCTCTGTTTCAGCCCCTCTGTTTCTCGCCCTCTGATTCAGCCCCTCTGTTTCTCACCCACTGTTTCAGCCCCTCTGTTTCTCGCCCTCTGTTTCAGCCCCTCTGTTTCTCACCCTCTGTTTCAGCCCCTCTGTTTCAGCCAATCTGTTTCTCGCCCTCTGTTTCTCGCCCTCTGTTGCTCGCCATCATTTTCTCGTGCTCTGTTTCAGCCCCTCTGTTTCAGCCCCGCTGTTTCTTGAACTATGTTTTGGCCTTTCTGTTTCTGCCCCGCTGTTCCAGCCACTCTGTTTCTCACCCTCTGATTCTCGCCCTCTGTTTCAGCCCCGCTGTTTCAGCCACTCTGCTTCTCGCCCTCAGTTTCAGCACCTCTGTTTATTGCCCTCTGTTTCCGCTCCTCTATTTCAGCCCCTCTGTTTCTCACCCTCTGACTCTTGCCCTCTGTTTCTCACGCTTTGTTTCTCACCCACTGTTTCAGCCCCTCTGTTTCTCGCCCTCTGTTTCAGCCCCTCTGTTTCAGACCCTCTGTTTCAGACCCTCTGTTTATCGCCCTCTGTTTCAGCCCCTCTGTTTCTCGCACTCGGTTTCTCACCCACTGTTTCAGCCCCTCTGTTTCTCGCCCCCTGTTTCAGCCCCTCTGTTTCTCGCCCTCTGATTCAGCCACTCTGTTTCAGCTCTTCTCTTTCTCGCCCTCTGGTTCTCGCCCTATGTTTCAGCCCCTCTGATTCAGCCCCTCTGTTTCTCGCTCTCTGTTTCTTGCACTCTGTTTCAGCCCCTATGTTTCAGCCTCTCTGTTTCTCGCTCTCTGTTTTTCGCCCTCTGTTTCTCACAAAATGTTTCAGCCAAACTGTTTCAGCCCCACTGTTTCAGCCCCTCTGTTTCTCACCCTCTGTTTCAGCCCCTCTGATTCAGCCCCTCTGTTTCATCCCCTCTGTTTCTCGCTCTCTGTTTCTCGTCCTCTGTTTCTCACAAAATGTTTCAGCCAAAGTGTTGCCGCCCCTCTGTTTCAGCCCATCTGTTTCTTGCTCTCTGTTTCAACCCATTTTTTCAGCCCCTCTGTTTCTCACACTCTGTTTCAGCACCTCTCTTTCTCGCCCTCTGTTTCAGCCCCTCTGTTTCAGCACCTCTGATTCTCGCACTCTGTTTCTCACCCTCTGTTTCAGCTCTTCTGTTTCTCACCTCTGTTTCTCACCCTCTGTTTCAGCACCTCTGTTTCTCGCCCTCTGTTTCAGCCCCTCTGTTTCTCGCCCTCTGTTTCAGCCCCTCTGTTTCTCGCCCTCTGTTTCAGCCCCACCATTTCTCGCCCCCTGTGTCAGCCCCTCTGTTCCTCTCCCTCTGTTTCTCGCCCCCTGTTCCAGCCCCTCTGTTTCTCGCCCTCTGATTCAGTCCCTCTGTTTCTCGCCCACTGTTTCAGCCCCGCTGTTTCTCACCCTCTGTTTCAGCCCCTCTGTTTCAGCCCCTCTGTTTCTCGTCCTCTGTTTCAGCCCCACTGTTTCTCACCCTATGTATCAGCCCCTCTGTTTCAGCCCCTCTGTTTCTCACCCACTGTTTCAGCCCCTCTGTTTCTCACCCTCTGTTTCAGCCCCTCTGTTTCAGCCCCTCTGTTTCAGCCAATCTGTTTCTCGCCCTCTGTTTCTCGCCCTCTGTTGCTCGCCATCATTTTCTCGTGCTCTGTTTCAGCCCCTCTGTTTCAGCCCCGCTGTTTCTTGCCCTATGTTTCAGCCACTCTGTTTCTCACCCTCTGATTCTCGCCCTCTGTTTCTCACGCTTTGTTTCTCGCCCTCAGTTTCAGCCCCGCTGTTTCAGCCCCTCTGTTTCTCGCCCTCTGTTTCAGCCCCTCAGTTTCTCACTCTCGGTTTCTGATCCACTGTTTCAGCCCATCTGTTTCTCGCCCTGTGTTTCAGCCCCACCATTTCTCGCCCCCTGTGTCAGCCCCTCTGTTCCTCGCCCTCTGTTTCTCGCCCCCTGTTTCAGGCCCTCTGTTTCTCGCCCTCTGATGCAGTCCCTCTGTTTCTCGCCCACTGTTTCAGCCCCGCTGTTTCTCACCCTCTGTTTCAGCCCCTCTGTTTCTCGTCCTCTGTTTCAGCCAACCTGTTTCTCGCCCTCTGTTTCTCGCCCTCTGTTGCTCGCCATCATTTTCTCGTGCTCTGTTTCAGCCCCTCTGTTTCAGCCCCGCTCTTTCTTGCCCTATGTTTCAGCCCCTCTGTTTCTCACCCTGTTTCAGCCCCTCTGTTTCAGCCCCGCTGTTTCTCGCCCTCTGTTTCAGCCCCTCTGTTTCAGCCCCTCTGTTTCTCGCCCTCTGTTTCAGCCCCTACATTTCTCGCCCTCTGTTGCAGCCCCTCTGTTTCTCACCCTCTGTTTCAGCCCCTCTGTTTCAGCCCCTCTTGTTTCTCGCCTTCTGTTTCAGCCCCTCTGTTTCTCGCCCTCCGTTTCTCGCCCTCTGTTACTCGCCATTTATTTCTCGCCCTGTGTTTCTCACCCTATGTTTCTCGCCCTATGTTCAGCCCCTCTGTTTATCGCCCTCTGTTTCAGCCAATCTGTTTCTCGCCCACTGTTGCTCGCCATCATTTTCTCGTGCTCTGCTTCAGCCCCTCTGTTTCAGCCCCGCTGTTTCTTGCCCTATGTTTCAGCCCCTCTGTTTCAGCCCCGCTGTTTCAGCCACTCTGTTTCTCGCCCTCTGTTTCAGCCCCTCTGTTTCTCACCCTCTGTTTCAGCCCCTCTGTTTCAGCCAATCTGTATCTCGCCCTCTGTTTCTCGCCCTGTGTTGCTCGCCATCATTTTCTCGTGCTCTGTTTCAGCCCCTCTGTTTCAGCCCCGCTGTTTCTTGCCCTATGTTTCAGCCCCTCTGTTTCTGCCCCGCTGTTCCAGCCACTCTGTTTCTCACCCTCTGATTCTCGCCCTCTGTTTGTCACGCTTTGTTTCTCGCCCTCTGTTTCAGCCCCGCTGTTTCAGCCACTCTGTTTCTCGCCCTCAGTTTCAGCACCTCTGTTTCTTGCCCTCTGTTTCCGCTCCGCTATTTCAGCCCCTCTGTTTCTTACCCTGACTCTCGCCCTCTGTTTCTCACGCTCGGTTTCTGACCCACTGTTTCAACCCCTCTGTTTCTCGCCCTCTGTTTCAGCCCCACCATTTCTCGCCCCCTGTGTCAGCCCCTCTGTTCCTCGCCCTCTGTTTCTCGCCCCCTGTTTCAGCCCCTCTGTTTCTCGCCCTCTGATTCAGTCCCTCTGTTTCTCGCCCACTGTTTCAGCCCCGCTGTTTCTCACCCTCTGTTTCAGCCCCTCTGTTTCTCGTCCTCTGTTTCAGCCCCACTGTTTCTCACCCTATGTATCAGCCCCTCTGTTTCAGCCCCTCTGTTTCTCACCCACTGTTTCAGCCCCTCTGTTTCTCACCCTCTGTTTCAGCCCATCTGTTTCAGCCCCTCTGTTTCAGCCAATCTGTTTCTCGCCCTCTGTTTCTCGACCTCTGTTCCTCGTCATCATTTTCTCGTGCTCTGTTTCAGCCCCTCTGTTTCAGCCTCGCGGTTTCAGCCACTCTGTTTCTCACCCTCTGATTCTCGCCTTCTGTGTCTCATGCTTTGTTTCTCGCCCACTGTTTCAGCCCCGCTGTTTCAGCCCCTCTGTTTCAGCCCCTCTGTTTTAACCCCTCTGTTTCTCACCCTCTGTTTCAGCCTTTCCATTTCTCGCCCTATGTTTCAGCCCCTCTGTTTCTGCCCCGCTGTTCCAGCCACACTGTATCTCACCCTCTGATTGTCGCCCTCTGTTTCTCACACTTTGTTTCTCGCCCTCTGTTTCAGCCCCGCTGTTTCAGCCACTCTGCTTCTCGCCCTCAGTTTCAGCACCTCTGTTTATTGCCCTCTGTTTCCGCTCCTCTATTTCAGCCCATCTGTTTCTCACCCTCTGACTCTTGCCCTCTGTTTCTCACGCTTTGTTTCTCACCCACTGTTTCAGCCCCTCTGTTTCTCGCCCTCTGTTTCAGCCCCTCTGTTTCAGACCCTCTGTTTCAGACCCTCTGTTTCTCCCCCTCTGTTTCAGCCCCTCTGTTTCTCGCACTCTGTTTCTCACCCTCTGTTTCTGCCCCTCTGTTTCTCGCCCCCTATTTCAGCCCCTCTGTTTCTCGCCCTCTGATTCAGCCCCTCTGTTTCAGCTCTTCTGTTTCTCACCCTCTGGTTCTCGCCCTATGTTTCAGCCCCTCTGATTCAGCCCCTCTGTTTCTCGCTCTCTGTTTCTTGCACTCTGTTTCAGCCCCTATGTTTCAGCCTCTCTGTTTCTCGCTCTCTGTTTCTCGCCCTCTGTTTCTCACAAAATGTTTCAGCCAAACTGTGTTCAGCCCCTCTGTTTCAGCCCCTCTGTTTCTCGCCCTCTGTTTCAGCCCCTCTGATTCAGCCCCTCTGTTTCATCCCCTCTGTTTCTCGCTCTCTGTTTCTCGTTCTCTGTTTCTCATAAAATGTTTCAGCCAAAGTGTTTCCGCCCCTCTGTTTCAACCCATCTGTTTCTTGCTCTCTGTTTCAACCCATTTTTTCAGCTCCTCTGTTTCTCACACTCTGTTTCAGCACCTCTCTTTCTCGCCCTCTGTTTCTACCCCTCTATTTCAGCACCTCTGATTCTCGCACTCTGTTTCTCACCCTCTGTTTCAGCTCTTCTGTTTCTCACCTCTGTTTCTCACCCTCTGTTTCAGCACCACTGTTTCTCGCCCCCTGTTTCAGCCCCTCTGTTTCTCGCCCTCTGTTTCAGCCCCTCAGTTTCTCACTCTCGGTTTCTGACCCACTGTTTCAGCCCTTCTGTTTCTCGCCCTGTGTTTCAGCCCCACCATTTCTCGCCCCCTGTGTCAGCCCCTCTGTTCCTCTCCCTCTGTTTCTCGCCCCCTGTTTCAGCCCCTCTGTTTCTCGCCCTCTGATTCAGTCCCTCTGTTTCTCACCCACTGTTTCAGCCCCTCTGTTTCTCGCCCACTGTTTCAGCCCCACTGTTTCTCACCCTCTGTTTCAGCCCCTCTGTTTCAGCCCCTCTGTTTCTCGCCCTCTGATTCAGCCCCTCTGTTTCTCACCCACTGTTTCAGCCCCTCTGTTTCTCGCCCTCTGTTTCAGCCCCTCTGTTTCTCACCCTCTGTTTCAGCCCCTCTGTTTCAGCCAATCTGTTTCTCGCCCTCTGTTTCTCGCCCTCTGTTGCTCGCCATCATTTTCTCGTGCTCTGTTTCAGCCCCTCTGTTTCAGCCCCGCTGTTTCTTGAACTATGTTTTGGCCTTTCTGTTTCTGCCCCGCTGTTCCAGCCACTCTGTTTCTCACCCTCTGATTCTCGCCCTCTGTTTCAGCCCCGCTGTTTCAGCCACTCTGCTTCTCGCCCTCAGTTTCAGCACCTCTGTTTATTGCCCTCTGTTTCCGCTCCTCTATTTCAGCCCATCTGTTTCTCACCCTCTGACTCTTGCCCTCTGTTTCTCACGCTTTGTTTCTCACCCACTGTTTCAGCCCCTCTGTTTCTCGCCCTCTGTTTCAGTCCCTCTGTTTCAGACCCTCTGTTTCAGACCCTCTGTTTATCGCCCTCTGTTTCAGCCCCTCTGTTTCTCGCACTCGGTTTCTCACCCTCTGTTTCAGCTCCTCTGTTTCTCGCCCCCTGTTTCAGCCCCTCAGTTTCTCGCACTCGGTTTCTCACCCTCTGTTTCAGCTCCTCTGTTTCTCACCCTCTGTTTCAGCCCCTCTGTTTCTCGCCCCCTGTCTCAGCCCCTCTGTTTCTCGCCCTCTGATTCAGCCACTCTGTTTCAGCTCTTCTCTTTCTCGCCCTCTGGTTCTCGCCCTATGTTTCAGCCCCTCTGATTCAGCCCCTCTGTTTCTCGCTCTCTGTTTCTTGCACTCTGTTTCAGCCCCTATGTTTCAGCCTCTCTGTTTCTCGCTCTCTGTTTTTCGCCCTCTGTTTCTCACAAAATGTTTCAGCCAAACTGTTTCAGCCCCACTGTTTCAGCCCCTCTGTTTCTCGCCCTCTGTTTCAGCCCCTCTGATTCAGCCCCTCTGTTTCATCCCCTCTGTTTCTCGCTCTCTGTTTCTCGTCCTCTGTTTCTCACAAAATGTTTCAGCCAAAGTGTTGCCGCCCCTCTGTTTCAACCCATCTGTTTCTTGCTCTCTGTTTCAACCCATTTTTTCAGCCCCTCTGTTTCTCGCACTCTGTTTCAGCCCCTCTGTTTCAGCACCTCTGATTCTCGCACTCTGTTTCTCACCCTCTGTTTCAGCTCTTCTGTTTCTCACCTCTGTTTCTCACCCTCTGTTTCAGCACCTCTGTTTCTCGCCCTCTGTTTCAGCCCCTCTGTTTCTCGCCCTCTGTTTCAGCCCCTCTGTTTCTCACTCTCGGTTTCTGACCAACTGTTTCAGCCCCTCTGTTTCTCGCCCTCTGTTTCAGCCCCACCATTTCTCGCCCCCTGTGTCAGCCCCTCTGTTCCTCGCCCTCTGTTTCTCGCCCCCTGTTTCAGCCCCTCTGTTTCTCGCCCTCTGATTCAGTCCCTCTGTTTCTCGTCCTCTGTTTCAGCCCCACTGTTTCTCACCCTATGTATCAGCCCCTCTGTTTCAGCCCCTCTGTTTCTCACCCACTGTTTCAGCCCCTCTGTTTCTCACCCTCTGTTTCAGCCCCTCTGTTTCAGCCCCTCTGTTTCAGCCAATCTGTTTCTCGCCCTCTGTTTCTCGCCCTCTGTTGCTCGCCATCATTTTCTCGTGCTCTGTTTCAGCCCCTCTGTTTCAGCCCCGCTGTTTCTTGCCCTATGTTTCAGCCCCTCTGTTTCTGCCCCACTGTTTCAGCCACTCTGTTTCTCACCCTCTGATTCTCGCCCTCTGTTTCTCACGCTTTGTTTCTCGCCCTCTGTTTCAGCCCCGCTGTTTCAGCCACTCTGTTTCTCGCCCTCAGTTTCAGCCCCTCTGTTTCTCGCCCTCTGTTTCAGCCCCTCAGTTTCTCACTCTCGGTTTCTGATCCACTGTTTCAGCCCATCTGTTTCTCGCCCTGTGTTTCAGCCCCACCATTTCGCGCTCCCTGTGTTAGCCCCTCTGTTCCTCGCCCTCTGTTTCTCGCCCCCTGTTTCAGCCCCTCTGTTTCTCGCCCTCTGATTCAGTCCCTCTGTTTCTCACCCACTGTTTCAGCCCCGCTGTTTATCGCCCTCTGTTTCAGCCCCTCTCTTTCAGCCCCTCTGTTTCTCGCCCTCTGTTTCAGCCCCTACATTTCTCGCCCTCTGTTGCAGCCCCTCTGTTTCTCACCCTCTGTTTCAGCCCTTCTGTTTCAGCCCCTCTTGTTTCTTGCCTTCTGTTTCAGCCCCTCTGTTTCTTGCCCTCCGTTTCTCGCCCTCTGTTACTCGCCATTTATTTCTCGCCCTGTGTTTCTCACCCTATGTTTCTGCCCCTATGTTTCTCGCCCTATGTTCAGCCCCTCTGTTTCTCGCCCTCTGTTTCAGCCAATCTGTTTCTCGCCCTCTGTTTCTCGCCCTCTGTTGCTCGCCATCATTTTCTCGTGCTCTGTTTCAGCCCCTCTGTTTCAGCCCCGCTGTTTCTTGCCCTATGTTTCAGCCCCTCTGTTTCAGCCCCGCTGTTTCAGCCACTCTGTTTCTCTCCCTCTGTTTCAGCCCCTCTGTTTCTCACCCTCTGTTTCAGCCCCTCTGTTTCAGCCAATCTGTATCTCGCCCTCTGTTTCTCGCCCTGTGTTGCTCGCCATCATTTTCTCGTGCTCTGTTTCAGCCCCTCTGTTTCAGCCCCGCTGTTTCTTGCCCTATGTTTCAGCCCCTCTGTTTCTGCCCCGCTGTTCCAGCCACTCTGTTTCTCACCCTCTGATTCTCGCCCTCTGTTTCTCACGCTTTGTTTCTCGCCCTCTGTTTCAGCCCCGCTGTTTCAGCCACTCTGTTTCTCGCCCTCAGTTTCAGCACCTCTGTTTCTTGCCCTCTGTTTCCGCTCCTCTATTTCAGCCTCTCTGTTTCTTACCCTGACTCTCGCCCTCTGTTTCTCACGCTCGGTTTCTGACCCACTGTTTCAGCCCCTCTGTTTCTCGCCCTCTGTTTCAGCTCCACCATTTCTCGCACCCTGTGTCAGCCCCTCTGTTCCTCGCCCTCTGTTTCTCGCCCCCTGTTTCAGCCCTTCTGTTTCTCGCCCTCTGATTCAGTCCCTCTGTTTCTCGCCCACTGTTTCAGCCCCGCTGTTTCTAACCCTCTGTTTCAGCCCCTCTGTTTCTCGTCCTCTGTTTCAGCCCCACTGTTTCTCACCCTATGTATCAGCCCCTCTGTTTCAGCCCCTCTGTTTCTCACCCACTGTTTCAGCCCCTCTGTTTCTCACCCTCTGTTTCAGCCCATCTGTTTCAGCCCCTCTGTTTCAGCCAATCTGTTTCTCGCCCTCTGTTTCTCGCCCTCTGTTGCTCGTCATCATTTTCTCGTGCTCTGTTTCAGCCCCTCTGTTTCAGCCCCGCTGTTTCAGCCACTCTGTTTCTCACCCTTTGATTCTCGCCCTCTGTGTCTCATGCTTTGTTTCTCGCCCACTGTTTCAGCCCCGCTGTTTCAGCCACTCTGTTTCTTGCCCTCAGTTTCAGCACCTCTGTTTCTTGCCCTCTGTTTCCACTCCTCTATTTCATCCCCTCTGTTTCTCACCCTCTGACTCTCGCCCTCTGTTTCACACGCTTTGTTTCTCACCCACTGTTTCAGCCCCTCTGTTTCTCGCCCTCTGTTTCAGCCCCTCTGTTTCAGCCCCTCTGTTTCTCGCCCTCTGTTTCAGCCCCTCTGTTTGAGCCCCTCTGTTTCTCGCCCTCTGTTTCAGCCCCTCTGTTTGAGTCCCTCTGTTTCTCGCCCTCTGTTTCAGCCCCTCTGTTACAGACCCTCTGTTTCTCGCCCTCTGTTTCAGCCCCTCTGTTTCAGCCCCGCTGTGTCTCGCCCTTTGTTTCAGCCCCTCTGTTTCTCGCCCTCTGTTTCAGCCCCTCTGTTTCTCACCCCCTGTTTCAGCCCCTCTGTTTCTCACCCTCTGTTTCAGCCACTCTGTTTCAGCCCCTCTGTTTCTCGCCCTCTGTTTCAGACCCTCTCTTTGAGCCTCTCTGTTTATCGCCCTCTGTTTCAGCCCCTCTGTTTCAGCCCCGCTGTGTCTCGCCCTCTGTTTCAGCCACTCTGTTTCAGCCGCTGTTTCTCACCCTCTGTTTCAGCCCCTCTGTTTCTCAGCCCGTTTCAGCCCCTCTGTTTCAGCCCCTCTGTTTCATCCCCTCTGTTTCTCGCCCTCTGTTTCAGCCCCACTGTTGCAGCCCCTCTTGTTTCTCGCCTTCTGTTTCAGCCCCTCTGTTTCTCGCCCTCTGTTTCTCACAAAATGTTTCAGCCAAACTGTTTCAGCCCCTCTGTTTAAGTCCCTCTCTTTCTCGCCCACTGATTCAGCCCCTTTGTTTAAGCCCCTCTGTTTCTCGACCTCTGTTTCTCGTCCTCTGTTTCAGCCCCTCTGTTTCAGCCCCTCTTGTTTCTCACCTTCTGTTTCAGCCCCTCTGTTTCTCTCCCTCTGTTTCTCGCCCTCTGTTTCTCGTCATTTATTTCTCACCCTGTGTTTCTCGTCCAATGTTTCTGCCCCTATGTTTCTCACCCGATGTATCAGCCTCTCTCTTTCTCGCCTATGTTCAGCCCCTCTGTTTCTCGCCCTCTGTTTCAGCCAACCTGTTTCTCGCCCTCTGTTTCTCGCCCTCTGTTGCTCGCCATCATTTTCTCGTGCTCTGTTTCAGCCCCTCTGTTTCAGCACCGCTGTTTCTTGCCCTATGTTTCAGCCCCTCTGTTTCTCACCCTCTGTTTCAGCCCCTCTGTTTCAGCCCCGCTGTTTCTCGCCCTCTGTTTCAGCCCCTCTGTTTCAGCCCCTCTGTTTCTCGCCCTCTGTTTCAGCCCCTACATTTCTCGCCCTCTGTTGCAGCCCCTCTGTTTCTCACCCTCTGTTTCAGCCCCTCTGTTTCAGCCCCTCTTGTTTCTCGCCTTCTGTTTCAGCCCCTCTGTTTCTCGCCCTCCGTTTCTCGCCCTCTGTTACTCGCCATTTATTTCTCGCCCTGTGTTTCTCACCCTATGTTTCAGCCCCTATGTTTCTCACCCTATGTTTCAGCCCCGCTCTTTCTCGCCCTATGTTCAGCCCCTCTGTTTCAGCCAATCTGTTTCTCGCCCTCTGTTTCTCGCCCTCTGTTGCTCGCCATCATTTTCTCGTGCTCTGTTTCAGCCCCTCTGTTTCAGCCCCGCTGTTTCTTGCCCTATGTTTCAGCCCCTCTGTTTCAGCCCCGCTGTTTCAGCCACTCTGTTTCTTGCCCTCAGTTTCAGCACCTCTGTTTCTTGCCCTCTGTTTCCGCTCCTCTATTTCAGCCCCTCTGTTTCTCACCCTCTGACTCTCACCCTCTGTTTCTCACGCTTTGTTTCTCACCCACTGTTTCAGCCCCTCTGTTTCTCGCCCTCTGTTTCAGCCCCTCTGTTTCAGCCCCTCTGTTTCAGACCCTCTGTTCCTCGCCCTCTGTTTCAGCCCCTCTGTTTCTCGCACTCTGTTTCTCACCCTCCGTTTCAGCCCCTCTGTTTCTCGCCCCCTGTTTCAGCCCCTCTGTTTCTCGCCCTCTGATTCAGCCCCTCTGATTCAGCTCCTCTGTTTCTCGCCCTATGGTTCTCGCCCTATGTTTCAGCCCCTCTGATTCAGCCCCTCTGTTTCATCCCCTCTGGTTCTCGCCCACTGTTTCTTGCACTCTGTTTCAGCCCCTATGTTTCAGCCTCTCTGTTTCTCGCTCTCTGTTTCTCGCCCTCTGTTTCTCACAAAATGTTTCAGCCAAACTGTTTCAGGTCCCTCTGTTTCAGCCCCTCTGTTTCTCGCCCTCTGATTCAGCGCCTCTGTTTCAGCCCCTCTGTTTTTCGACCTCTATTTCTCGCCCTCTGTTTCAGCCCCTCTGTTTCTCGCCCTCTGTTTCAGCCCCTCTGTTTCAGCCCCTCTGTTTCTCGCCCTCTGTTTCAGCCCCTCTGATTCAGCCCCGCTGTTTCTCGCCCTCTGTTTCAGCCCCTCTGTTTCTCGCCCTCTGTTTCAGCCCCTCTGTTTCAGCCCCTCTGTTTCAGGCCCTCTGTTTCTCGCCCTCTGTTTCAGCCCCTCCATTTCTCGCCCCCTGTTGCAGCCCCTCTGTTTCTCACCTTCTGTTTCAGCCCCTCTGTTTCAGCCCCTCTGTTTCTCGCCCTCTGTTTCAGTCCCTCTGTTTGAGCCCCTCTGTTTCTCGCCCTCTGTTTCAGCCCCTCTGTTTCAGCCCCTCTGTTTGAGCCCATCTGTTTCAGCCCCTCTGTTTGAGCCCCTCTGTTTCAGTCCCCCTGTTTGAGCCCCTCTGTTTCTCGCCCTCTCTTTCATCCACTCTGTTTCAGCCCCTCTGTTTGAGCCCCTCTGTTTCATCCCCTCTGTATCTCGCCCTCTGTTTCTCGCCCTCTGATTCAGCCCCACTGTTTCAGCCCCTCTTGTTTCTCGCCTTCTGTTTCAGCCCCTCTGTTTCTCGCCCTCTGTTTCTCGCCCTCTGTTTCTCGCCCTCTGTTTCTCACAAAATGTTTCAGCCAAAATGTTTCAGCCCCTCTGTTTCAGTCCCTCTGTTTCTCGCCCTCTGATTCAGACCCTCTGTTTAAGCCCCTCTGTTTCTCGACCTCTGTTTCTCGTCCTCGGTTTCAGCCCCTCTGCTTCAGCCCCTCTTGTTTCTCGCCTTCTGTTTCAGCCCCTCTGTTTCTCGCCCTCTGTTTCTCGCCCTCTGTTTCTCGCCATTTATTTCTCGCCCTGTGTTTCTCGCCCTATGCTTCAGCCCCTACGTTTCTCGCCCTATGTTTCAGCCCCTCTCTTTCTCGCCCTATGTTCAGCCCCTCTGTTTCTCGCCCTCTGTTTCAGTCAACCTGTTTCTCGCCCTCTGTTTCTCGCCCTCTGTTGCTCGCCATCATTTTCTCGTACTCTGTTTCGGCCCCTCTGTTTCAGCCCCGCTGTTTCTTGCCCTATGTTTCAGCCCCTCTGTTTCTGCCCCGCTGTTGCAGACACTCTGTTTCTCACCCTCTGATTCTCGCCCTCTGTGTCTCACGCTTTGTTTCTCACCCACTGTTTCAGCCCCTGTGTTTCTCGCCCTCTGTGTCAGCCCCTCTGTTTCAGCCCCTCTGTTTCTCGCCCTCTGTTTCAGCCCCTCTGTTTGAGCCCCTCTGTTTGAGCCCCTCTGTTTCTCGCCCTCTGTTTCCGCCCCTCTGTTTGAGCCCCTCTGTTTGTCGCCCTCTGTTTCAGCCCCTCTGTTACAGACCCTCTGTTTCTCGCCCTCTGTTTCAGCCCCTCTGTTTCAGCCCCGCGGTGTCTCGCCCTTTGTTTCAGCCCCTCTGTTTCTCGCCCTCTGTTTCAGCCCCTCTGTTTCTCGCCCCCTGTTTCAGCCCCTCTGTTTCTCACCCTCTGTTTCAGCCACTCTGTTTCAGCCCCTCTGTTTCTCGCCCACTGTTTCAGCCCCTCTGTTAGAGCCCCTCTGTTTATCGCCCTCTGTTTCAGCCCCTCTGTTTCAGCCCCGCTGTGTCTCGCCCTCTGTTTCAGCCACTCTGTTTCAACCTCTGTTTCTCACCCTCTGTTTCAGCCCCTCTGTTTCTCAGCCCCTGTTTCAGCCCCTCTGTTTCAGCCCCTCTGTTTAATCCCCTCTGTTTCTTGCCCTCTGTTTCTCGCCCTCTGTTTCAGCCCCACTGTTTCAGCCCCTCTTGTTTCTCGCCTTCTGTTTCAGCCCCTCTGTTTCTCGCCCTCTGTTTCTCACAAAATGTTTCAGCCAAACTGTTTCAGCCCCTCTGTTTAAGTCCCTCTCTTTCTCGTCCTCTCTTTCAGCCCCTCTGTTTCAGCCCCTCTTGTTTCTCGCCTTCTGTTTCAGCCCCTCTGTTTCTCGCCCTCTGTTTCTCGCCCTCTGTTTCTCGCCATTTATTTCTCGCCCTGTGTTTCTCGCCCTATGTTTCAGCCCCTATGTTTCTCAACCTATGTTTCAGCCACTCTCTTTCTCGCCTATGTTCAGCCCCTCTGTTTCTCGCCCTCTGTTTCAGCCAACCTGTTTCTCGCCCTCTGTTTCTCGCCCTCTGTTGCTCGCCATCATTTTCTCGTGCTCTGTTTCAGCCCCTCTGTGTCTTGCCCTATGTTTCAGCCCCTCTGTTTCTCGCCCTCTGTTTCAGCCAACCTGTTTCTCGCCCTCTGTTTCTCGCCCTCTGTTGCTCGCCATCATTTTCTCGTGCTCTGTTTCAGCCCCGCTGTTTCTTGCCCTATGTTTCAGCCCCTTTGTTTCTCGCCCTCTGTTTCAGCCCCTCTATTTAAGCCCCTCTGTTTCTCGCCCTCTGTTTCAGCCCTTACATTTCTCGCCCCCTGTTGCAGCCCCTCTGTTTCTCAACCTCTGTTTCAGCCCCTTTGTTTCAGCCCCTCTTGTTTCTCGCCTTCTGTTTCAGCCCCTCTGTTTCTCGCCCTCCGTTTCTCGCCCTCTGTTACTCGCCATTTATTTCTCGCCCTGTGTTTCTCACCCTATGTTTCAGCCCCTATGTTTCTCACCCTATGTTTCAGCCCCGCTCTTTCTCGCCCTATGTTCAGCCCCTCTGTTTATCGCCCTCTGTTTCAGCCAATCTGTTTCTCGCCCTCTGTTTCTCGCCCTCTGTTGCTCGCCATCTTTTTCTCGTGCTCTGTTTCAGCCCCTCTGTTTCAGCCCCGCTGTTTCTTGCCCTATGTTTCAGCCCCTCTGTTTCTGCCCCGCTGTTTCAGCCACTCTGTTTCTCACCCTCTGATTCTCGCCCTCTGTTTCTCACGCTTTGTATCATGCCCTCTGTTTCAGCCCCGCTGTTTCAGGCACTCTGTTTCTCGTCCTCAGTTTCAGCACCTCTGTTTCTTGCCCTCTGTTTCCGCTCCTCTATTTCAGCCCCTCTGTTTCTCACCCTCAGACTCTCGCCCTCTGTTTCTCACGCTTTGTTTCTCACCCACTGTTTCAGCCCCTCTGTTTCTCGCCCTCTGTTTCAGCCCCTCTGTTTCAGACCCTCTGTTTCAGCCCCTCTGCTTCTCGCCCTCTGTTTCAGCCCCTCTGTTTGAGCCCCTCTGTTTCTCGCCCTCTGTTTCAGCCCCTCTGTTTCAGCCCCTCTGTTTCTCGCCCTGTGTTTCAGCCCCTCTGTTTCAGCCCCGCTGTGTCTCGCTCTTTGTTTCACCCCCTCTGTTTCTCGCCCTCTGTTTCAGCCCCTCTGTTTCTCGCCCCCTGTTTCAGCCCCTCTGTTTCTCACCCTCTGTTTCAGCCACTCTGTTTCAGCCCCTCTGTTTCTCGCCCTCTGTTTCAGCCCCTCTGTTTGAGCCCCTCTGTTTCTCGCCCTCTGTTTCAGCCCCTCTGTTTCTCACCCTCTGTTTCAGCCCCTCTGTTACAGACCCTCTGTGTCTCGTCCTCTGTTTCAGCCCCTCTGTTTGAGCCCCTCTGTTTCTCGCCCTCTGTTTCAGCCCCTCTGTTTCAGCCCCACTGTGTCTCGCCCTCTGTTTCAGCCACTCTGTTTCAGCCTCTGTTTCTCACCCTCTGTTTCAGCCCCTCTGTTTCTCAGCCCCTGTTTCAGCCCCTCTGTTTCAGCCCCACTGTGTCTCGCCCTCTGTTTCTCGCCCTCTGTTTCAGCCCCACTGTTTCAGCCCCTCTTGTTTCTCGCCTTCTGTTTCAGCCCCTCTGTTTCTCGCCCTCTGTTTCTCACAAAATGTATCAGCCAAACTGTTTCAGCCCCTCTGTTTAAGTCCCTTTCTTTCTCGCCCTCTGATTCAGCCCCTCTGTTTAAGCCCCTCTGTTTCTCGACCTCTGTTTCTCGTCCTCTGTTTCAGGCCCTCTGTTTCAGCCCCTCTTGTTTCTCGCCTTCTGTTTCAGCCCCTCTTGTTTCTCGCCTTCTGTTTCAGCCCCTCTGTTTCTCGCCCTCTGTTTCTCGCCCTCTGTTTATCGCCATTTATTTCTCACCCTGTGTTTCTTGCCCTATGTTTCAGCCCCTATGTTTCTCACCCTATGTTTCAGCCCCTCTCTTTCTCGCCCTATGTTCAGCCCCTCTGTTTCTCGCCCTCTGTTTCAGCCAACCTGTTTCTCGCCCTCTGTTTCTCGCCCTCTGTTGCTCGCCATCATTTTCTCGTGCTCTGTTTCAATCCCTCTGTTTCAGCCCCGCTGTTTCTTGCCCTATGTTTCAGCCCCTCTGTTTCTCACCCTCTGTTTCAGCCCCTCTGTTTCAGCCCCGCTGTTTCTCGCCCTCTGTTTCAGCCCCTCTGTTTCAGCCCCTCTGTTTCTTGCCCGCTGTTTCAGCCCCTTCATTTCTCGCCCCCTGTTGCAGCCCCTCTGTTTCTCACCCTCTGTTTCAGCCCCTCTGTTTCAGCCCCTCTTGTTTCTCGCCTTCTGTTTCAGCCCCTCTGTTTCTCGCCCTCCGTTTCTCGCCCTCTGTTCCTCGCCATTTATTTCTCGCCCTGTGTTTCTCACCCTATGTTTCAGCCCCTATGTTTCTCACCCTATGTTTCAGCCCCGCTCTTTCTCGCCCTATGTTCAGCCCCTCTGATTATCGCCCTCTGTTTCAGCCAATCTGTTTCTCACCCTCTGTTTCTCGCCCTCTGTTGCTCGCCATCTTTTTCTCGTGCTCTGTTTCAGCCCCTCTGTTTCAGCCCCGCTGTTTCTTGCCCTATGTTTCAGACCCTCTGTTTCTGCCCCGCTATTTCAGCCACTCTGTTTCTCACCCTCTGATTCTCGCCCTCTGTTTCTCACGCTTTGTTTCTCGCCCTCTGTTTCAGCCCCGCTGTTTCAGCCACTCTGTTTCTTGCCCTCAGTTTCAGCACCTCTGTTTCTTGCCCTCTATTTCCGCTCCTCTATTTCAGCCCCTCTGTTTCTCACCCTCTGACTCTCACCCTCTGTTTCTCACGCTTTGTTTCTCACCCACTGTTTCAGCCCCTCTGTTTCTCGCCCTCTGTTTCAGCCCCTCTGTTCCAGCCCCTCTGTTTCAGACCCTCTGTTCCTCGCCCTCTGTTTCAGCCCCTCTGTTTCTCGCACTCTGTTTCTCACCCTCCGTTTCAGCCCCTCTGTTTCTCGCCCCCTGTTTCAGCCCCTCTGTTTCTCGCCCTCTGATTCAGCCCCTCTGTTTCAGCTCTTCTGTTTCTTGCCCTATGGTTCTCGCACTATGTTTCAGCCCCTATGTTTCAGCCTCTCTGTTTCTCGCTCTCTGTTTCTCGACCTCTGTTTCTCACAAAATGTTTCAGCCAAACTGTTTCAGCCCCTCTGTTTCAGCCCCTCTGTTTCTCACCCTCTGATTCTGCGCCTCTGTTTCAGCCCCTCTGTTTCTCGATCTCTGTTTCTCACCCTCTGTTTCAGCCCCTCTGTTTCTCGCCCTCTGTTTCAGCCGCTCTGTTTCAGTCCCTCTGTTTCTCGCCCTCTGTTTCAGCCCCTCTGTTTCAGTCCCGCTGTTTCTCGCCCTCTGTTTCAGCCCCGCTGTTTCTCGCCCTCTGTTTCAGCCCCTCTGTTTCAGCCCCTCTGTTTCTCGCCCTCTGTTTCAGCCCCTCCATTTCTCGCCCCCTGTTGCAACCCCTCTGTTTCTCACCTTCTGTTTCAGCCCCTCTGTTTCAGCCCCTCTGTTTCTCGCCCTCTGTTTCAGCCCCTCTGTTTGAGCCCCTCTGTTTCTCGCCCTCTGTTTCTGCCCCTCTGTTTCTGCCCCTCTGTTTCTTGCCCTCTGTTTCAGCCCCGCTGTGTCTCGCCCCCTGTTTCAGCCCCTCTGTTTCAGCCTCTGTTTCTCACACTCTGTTTCAGCCCCTATGTTTCTCGCCCTCTGTTTCTCGCCCTCTGTTTCTCGCCATTTATTTCTCGCCCTGTGTTTCTCGCCCTATGTTTCAGCCCCTATGTTTCTCACCCTATGTTTCAGCCCCTCTCTCTCTCGCCTATGTTCAGCCCCTCTGTTTCTCGCCCTCTGTTTCAGCCAACCTGTCTCTCGCCCTCTGTTTCTCGCCCTCTGTTGCTCGCCATCATTTTCTCGTGCTCTGTTTCAGCCCCTCTGTTTCTTGCCCTATGTTTCAGCCCCTCTGTTTCTCGCCCTCTGTTTCAGCCAACCTGTTTCTCGCCGTCTGTTTCTCGCCCTCGGTTGCTCGCCATCATTTTCCCGTGCTCTGTTTCAGCCCCGCTGTTTCTTGCCCTATGTTTCAGCCCCTTTGTTTCTCGCCCTCTGTTTCAGCCCCTCTGTTTCAGCCCCTCTGTTTCTCGCCCTCCGTTTCTCGCCCTCTGTTACTCGCCATTTATTTCTCGCCCTGTGTTTCTCACCCTATGTTTCAGCCCCTATGTTTGTCACCCTATGTTTCAGCCCCGCTCTTTCTCGCCCTATGTTCAGCCCCTCTGTTTATCGCCCTCTGTTTCAGCCAATCTGTTTCTCGCCCTCTGTTTCTCGCCCTCTGTTGCTCGCCATCTTTTTCTCGTGCTCTGTTTCAGCCCCTCTGTTTCAGCCCCGCTGTTTCTTGCCATATGTTTCAGCCCCTCTGTTTCTGCCCCGCTGTTTCAGCCACTCTGTTTCTCACCTTCTAATTCTCGCCCTCTGTTTCTCACGCTTTGTTTCTCGCCCTCTGTTTCAGCCCCGCTGTTTCAGCCACTCTGTTTCTTGCCCTCAGTTTCAGCACCGCTTTTTCTTGCCCTCTGTTTCCGCTCCTCTATTTCAGCCCCTCTGTTTCTCACCCTCAGAATCTCGCCCTCGGTTTCTCATGCTTTGTTTCTCACCCACTGTTTCAGCCCCTCTGTTTCTCGCCCTCTGTTTCAGCCCCTCTGTTTCAGACCCTCTGTTTCAGCCCCTCTGTTTCTCGCCCTCTGTTTCAGCCCCTCTGTTTCAGCCCCTCTGTTTCTTGCCCTCTGTTTCAGCCCCTCTGTTTCAGCCCCGCTGTGTCTCGCCCTTTGTTTCACCCCCTCTGTTTCTCGCCCTCTGGTTCAGACCCTCTGTTTCTCGCCCCCTGTTTCAGCCCCTCTGTTTCTCACCCTCTGTTTCAGCCACTCTGTTTCAGACCCTCTGTTTCTCGCCCTCTGTTTCAGCCCGTATGTTTGAGCCCCTCTGTTTCTCGCCCTCTGTTTCAGCCCCTCTGTTTGAGCCCCTCTGTTTCTCGCCCTCTGTTTCAGCCCCTCAGTTTCAGCCCCTCTGTTTCTCGCCCTCTGTTTCAGCCCCACTGTTTCAGCCCCGCTGTGTCTCGCCCTTTGTTTCACCCCCTCTGTTTCTCGCCCTCTGTTTCAGCCCCTCTGTTTCTCACCCTCTGTTTCAGCCCCTCTGTTTCAGCCCCTCTGTTTCTCACCCTCTGTTTCAGCCCATCTGTTTCAGCCCCTCTGTTTCTCGCCCTCTGTTTCAGCCCGTCTGTTTGAGCCCCTCTGTTTCTCGCCCTCTGTTTCAGCCCCTCTGTTTCAGCCCCACTGTGTCTCGCCCTCTGTTTCAGCCACTCTGTTTCAGCCTCTGTTTCTCACCCTCTGTTTCAGCCCCTCTGTTTCTCAGCACCTGTTTCAGCCCCTTTGTTTCAGCCCCTCTGTTTCATCCCCTCTGTTTCTCGCCCTCTGTTTCACGCCCTCTGTTTCAGCCCCACTGTTTCAGCCCCTCTTGTTTCTCGCCTTCTGTTTCAGCCCCTCTGTTTCTCGCCCTCTGTTTCTCACAAAATGTTTCAGCCAAACTGTTCCAGCCCCTCTGTTTAAGTCCCTCTCTTTCTCGCCCTCTGATTCAGCCCCTCTGTTTAAGCCCCTCTGTTTCTCGACCTCTGTTTCTCGTCCTCTGTTTCAGCCCCTCTGTTTCAGCCCCTCTTGTTTCTCGCCTTCTGTTTCAGCCCCTCTGTTTCTCGCCCTCTTTTTCTCGCCCTCTGTTTATCGCCATTTATTTCTCGCCCTGTGTTTCTCGCCCTATGTTTCAGCCCCTATGTTTCTCACCCTATATTTCAGCCCCTTTCTTTCTCGCCCTATGTTCAGCCCCTCTGTTTCTCGCCCTCTGTTTCAGCCAACCTGTTTCTCGCCCTCTGTTTCTCGCCTTCTGTTGCTCGCCATCTTTTTCTCGTTCTCTGTTTCAGCCCCTCTGTTTCAGCCCCGCTGTTTCTTGCCCTATGTTTCAGCCCCTCTGTTTCAGCCCCGCTGTTTCAGCCACTCTGTTTCTCACCCTATGATTCTCGCCCTCTGTGTCTCACGCTTTGTTTCTCGCCCTCTGTTTCAGCCCCGCTGTTTCAGCCACTCTGTTTCTCGCCATCAGTTTCAGCCCCTCTGTTTCTCACCCTCTGTTTCCGCTCCTCTATTTCAGCCCCTCTGTTTCTCACCCTCTGACTCTCGCCCTCTGTTTCTCACGCTTTGTATCTCACCCACTGTTTCAGCCCCTCTGTTTCTCGCCCTCTGTTTCAGCCCCTCTGTTTCATTCCCTCTCTTTCAGACCCTCTGTTCCTCGCCCTCTGTTTCAGACCCTCTGTTTCTCGCACTCTGTTTCTCACCCTCTGTTTCAGCCCCTCTGTTTCTCGCCCCCTGTTTCAGCCCCTCTGTTTCTCGCCCTCTGATTCAGCCCCTCTGTTTCAGCTCTTCTGTTTCTCGCCCTATGGTTCTCGCCCTATGTTTCAGCCCCTATCTTTCAGCCTCTCTGTTTCTCGCTCTCCGTTTCTCGACCTCTGTTTCTCACAAAATGTTTCAGCCAAACTGTTTCAGCCCCTCTGTTTCAGCCCCTCTGTTTCTCGCCCTCTGATTCAGCGCCTCTGTTTCAGCCCCTCTGTTTCTCGATCTCTGTTTCTCACCCTCTGTTTCAGCCCCTCTGTTTCTCGCCCTCTGTTTCAGCCGCTCTGTTTCAGCCCCTCTGTTTCTCGCCCTCTGTTTCAGCCCCTCCGTTTCAGCCCCGGTGTTTCTCGCCCTCTGTTTCAGCCCCGCTGTTTCTCGCCCTCTGTTTCAGCCCCTCTGTTTCAGCCCCTCTGTTTCTCGCCGTCTGTTTCAGCCCCTCCATTTCTCGCCCCCTGTTGCAGCCCCACTGTTTCTCACCTTCTGTTTCAGCCCCTCTGTTTCAGCCCCTCTGTTTCTCGCCCTCTGTTTCAGCCCCTCTGTTTGAGCCCCTCTGTTTCTCGCCCTCTGTTTCTGCCCCTCTGTTTCAGCCCCTCTGTTTCTTGCCCTCTGTTTCAGCCCCTCTGTTTGAGCCCCTCTGTTTCATCCCCTCTGTTTCTCGCCCTCTGTTTCTCGCCCTCTGATTCAGCCCCACTGTTTCAGCCCCTCTTGTTTCTCGCCTTCTGTTTCAGCCCCTCTGTTTCTCGCCCTCTGTTTCTCGCCCTCTGTTTCTCGCCCTCTGTTTCTCACAAAATGTTTCAGCCAAACTGTTTCAGCCCCTCTGTTTCAGTCCCTCTGTTTCTCGCCCTCTGATTCAGACCCTCTGTTTAAGCCCCTCTGTTTCTCGACCTCTGTTTCTCGTCCTCGGTTTCAGCCCCTCTGCTTCAGCCCCTCTTGTTTCTCGCCTCCTGTTTCAGCCCCTCTGTTTCTCGCTCTCTGTTTCTCGCCCTCTGTTTCTCGACATTTATTTCTCGCCCTGTGTTGCTCGCCCTATGTTTCAGCCCCTACGTTTCTCGCCCTATGTTTCAGCCCCTCCCTTTCTCGCCCTATGTTCAGCCCCTCTGTTTCTCGCCCTCTGTTTCAGTCAACCTGTTTCTCGCCCTCTGTTTCTCGCCCTCTGTTGCTCGCCATCATTTTCTCGTACTCTGTTTCAGCCCCTCTGTTTCAGCCCCGCTGTTTCTTGCCCTATGTTTCAGCCCCTCTGTTTCTGCCCCGCTGTGTCAGCCACTCTGTTTCTCACCCGCTGGTTCTCGCCCTCTGTGTCTCACGCTTTGTTTCTCACCCACTGTTTCAGCCCCTGTGTTTCTCGCCCTCTGTTTCAGCCCCTCTGTTTCAGCACCTCTATTTCTCGCCCTCTGTTTCAGCCACTCTGTTTCAGCCCCTCTGTTTGAGCCCCTCTGTTTCTCGCCCTCTGTTTCAGCCCCTCTGTTTGAGCCCCTCTGTTTCTCGCCCTCTGTTTCAGCCCCTCTGTTTGAGCCCCTCTGTTTGTCGCCCTCTGTTTCAGCCCCTCTGTTACAGACCCTCTGTTTCTCGCCCTCTGTTTCAGCACCTCTGTTTCAGCCCCGCTGTGTCTCGCCCTTTGTTTCAGCCCCTCTGTTTCTCGCCCTCTGTTTCAGCCCCTCTGTTTCTCGCCCCCTGTTTCAGCCCCTCTGTTTCTCGCCCTCTGTTTCAGCCCCGCTGTTTCTCGCCCTCTGTTTCAGCCCCTCTGTTTGAGCCCCTCTGTTTATCGCCCTCTGTTTCAGCACCTCTGTTTCAGCCCCGCTGTGTCTCGCCCTCTGTTTCAGCCACTCTGTTTCAACCTCTGTTTCTCACCCTCTGTTTCAGCCCCTCTGTTTCTCAGCCCCTGTTTCAGCCCCTCTGTTTCAGCCCCTCTGTTTCATCCCCTCTGTTTCTCGCCCTCTGTTTCTCGCCCTCTGTTTCAGCCCCACTGTTCCAGCCCCTCTTGTTTCTCGCCTTCTGTTTCAGCCCCTCTGTTTCTCGCCCTCTGTTTCTCACAAAATGTTTCAGCCAAACTGTTTCAGCCCCTCTGTTTAAGTCCCTCTCTTTCTCACCCTCTGATTCAGCCCCTCTGTTTAAGCCCCTCTGTTTCTCTACCTCTGTTTCTCGTCCTCTGTTTCAGCCCCTCTGTTTCAGCCCCTCTTGTTTCTCGCCTTCTGTTTCAGCCCCTCTGTTTCTCGCCCTCTGTTTCTCGCCCTCTGTTTCTCACCATTTATTTCTCGCCCTGTGTTTCTCGCCCTATGTTTCAGCCCCTATGTTTCTCACCCTATGTTTCAGCCCCTCTCTTTCTCGCCTATGTTCACCCCCTCTGTTTCTCGCCCTCTGTTTCAGCCCCTCTGTTTCTCGCCCCCTGTTTCAGCCCCTCTGTTTCTCACCCTCTGTTTCAGCCGCTCTGTTTCAGCCCCGCTGTTTCTCGCCCTCTGTTTCAGCCCCTCTGTTTCAGCCCCTCTGTTTCTCGCCCGCTGTTTCAGCCCCGACATTTCTCGCCCCCTGTTGCAGCCCCTCTGTTTCTCACCCTCTGTTTCAGCCCCTCTGTTTCAGCCCCTCTTGTTTCTCGCCTTCTGTTTCAGCCCCTCTGTTTCTCGCCCTCCGTTTCTCGCCCTCTGTTACTCGCCATTTATTTCTCGCCCTGTGTTTCTCACCCTATGTTTCAGCCCCTATGTTTCTCACCCTATGTTTCAGACTCACTCTTTCTCGCCCTATGTTCAGCCCCTCTGATTATCGCCCTCTGTTTCAGCCAATCTGTTTCTCACCCTCTGTTTCTCGCCCTCAGTTGCTCGCCATCTTTTTCTCGTGCTCTGTTTCAACCCCGCTGTTTCTTGCCCTCTGTTTCTTGCACTCTGTTTCAGCCCCTATGTTTCAGCCTCTCTGTTTCTCGCTCTCTGTTTCTCGCCCTCTGTTTCTCACAAAATGTTTCAGCCAAACTGTTTCAGGCCCTCTGTTTCAGCCCCTCTGTTTCTCGCCCTTTGATTCAGCCCCTCTGTTTCAACCCCACTGTTTCTCGCCCTCTGTTTCTCGCCCTCTGTTTCAGCCCCTCTGTTTCTCGCCCTCTGTTTCAGCCCCTCTGTTTCTCATCCTCTGTTTCAGCCCCTCTGTTTCAGCCCCGCTGTTTCTCACCCTCTGTTTGAGCCCCTCTGTTTCTCACCCACTGTTTCAGCCCCTCTGTTCCTCGCCCTCTGTTTCAGCCCCTCTGTTTCAGTCCCTCTGTTTCTCGCCCTTTGTTTCTGCCCCTTTGTTTCAGCCACTCTCTTTCAGCCCCTCTGTTTCTCGCCATCTGTTTCAGCCAATCTGTTTCAGCCCCTCTGTTTCTCGCCCTCTGTTTCAGCCCCTCTGTTTCTCACCTCTGTTTCTCACCCTGTGTTTCAGCACCTCTGTTTCTCGCCCCCTGTTTCAGCCCCTCTGTTTCTCGCCCTCTGTTTCAGCCCCTCTGTTTCTCACTCTCTGATTCTGACCCTCTGTTTCAGCCCCTCTGTTTCTAGCCCTCTGCTTCAGCCCCTCCATTTCTCGCCCCCTGTGTCAGCCCCTCTGTTTCTCGCCCTCTGTTTCTCGCCCTCAGTTTCAGCCCCTCTGTTTCAGCCCCTCTGTTTCAGCCCCTCTGTTTCTCGCCCTCTGTTTCAGCCCCTCCATTTCTCGCTCCCTGTTCCAGCCCCTCTGTTTCTCGCCCTCTGATTCAGTCCCTCTGTTTCTCACCTACTGTTTCAGCCCCTCTGTTTCTCGCCCACAGTTTCAGCCCCTCTGTTTCAGCCCCTCTGTTTCTCGCCCTCTCTTTCAGCCCCTCTGTTTCTCGCACTCTGTTTATCACCCTCTGTTTTAGCCCCTCTGTTTCAGCCCCTCTGTTTCTCACCCTCTGTTTCAGCCCCTCTGTTTCTCGCCCCCTGTTTCAGTCCCTCTATTTCAGCCCCTCTATGTCTCGCCCTCTGATTCAGCCCCTCTGTTTCAACCCCTCTGTTTCTCGCCCGCTGTTTCTCGCCCTCTGTTTCAGCCCCTCTGTTTCAGCCCCTTTTGTTTCTCGCCTTCTGTTCCAGCCCCTCTGTTTCTCGTCCTCCGTTTCTCGCCCTCTGTTTCTCGCCATTTATTTCTTGCCCTCTGTTTCTCACCCTCTGTTTCAGCCCATCTATTTCAGCCCCTCTGTTTCTCGCCCTCTGTTTCAGCCCCGCTGTTTCTCACCCTATGTTTCAGCCCCTCTGTTTCAGCCCATCTGTGTCTCGCCCTCTGTTTCAGCCCCTCTGTTTCTCACCCTCTGTTTCAGCCCCTCTGTTTCAGCCCCTCTGTTTCTCGCCCTTTGTGTCAGCCCCTCTGTTTCTCGCACTCTGTTTCTCACCCTCTGTTTTAGCCCCTCTGTTTCAGCCGCTCTGTTTCTCACCATCTGTTTCAGCCCCTCTGTTTCTCGCCCCCTGTTTCAGTCCCTCTATTTCAGCCCCTCTGTGTCTCGCCCTCTGATTCAGCCCCTCTGTTTCAACCCCTCTGTTTCTCGCCCTCTGTTTCTCGCCCTCTGTTTCAGCCAATCTGTTTCTCGCCCTCTGTTTCTCGCCCTCTGTTGCTCGCCATCTTTTTCTCGTGCTCTGTTTCAGCCCCTCTGTTTCAGCCCCGCTGTTTCTTGCCCTATGTTTCAGCCCCTCTGTTTCTGCCCCGCAGTTTCAGCCACTCTGTTTCTCAGCCTCTGATTCTCGCCCTCTGTTTCTCACGCTTTGTTTCTCGCCCTCTGTTTCAGCCCCGCTGTTTCAGCCACTCTGTTTCTCGCCCTCAGTTTCAGAACCTCTGTTTCTTGCCCTCTGTTCCCGCTCCTCTATTTCAGCCCCTCTGTTTCTCACCCTCTGACTCTCGCCCTCTGTTTCTCACGCTTTGTTTCTCACCCACTGTTTCAGCCCCTCTGTTTCTCGCCCTCTGTTTCAGCCCCCCTGTTTCTCGCCCTCTGTTTCAGACCCTCTGTTTCTCGCCCTCTGTTTCATCCCCTCTGTTTCAGCTCTTCTGTTTCTCGCCCTATGGTTCTCGCCCTAGGTTTCAGCCCCTCTGATTTAGCCCCTCAGTTTCATCCCCTCTGTTTCTCGCCCTCCGTTTCTTGCACTCTGTTTCAGCCACTATGTTTCAGCCTCTCTGTTTCTCGCTCTCTGTTTCTCGCCCTCTGTTTCTCACAAAATGTTTCAGCCAAACTGTTTCAGTGCATCTGTTTCAGCCCCTCTGTTTCTCACCATCTGATTCAGCGCCTCTGTTTCAGCCCCTCTGTTTCTCGACCTCTGTTTCTCGCCCTCTGTTTCAGCCTCTCTGTTTCTCGCCCTCTGTTTCTGCTCCTCTGTTTCAGCCCCTCTGTTTCTCGCCCTCAGTTTCAGCCCCTCTGTTTCAGCCCCGCTGTTTCTCGCCCTCTGTCTCAGCCCCTCTGTTTCATCCGCTCTGTTTCTCGCCCTCTGTTTCTTGCACTCTGTTTCAGCCCCTATGTTTCAGCCTCTCTATTTCAGCCCCTCTGTTTCTCGCCCTCTGTTTCAGCCTCTCTGTTTCTCGCCCTCTGTTTCTGCTCCTCTGTTTCAGCCCCTCTGTTTCTCGACCTCTGTTTCTCGCCCTCTGTTTCAGCCTCTCTGTTTCTCGCCCTCTGTTTCTGCTCCTCTGTTTCAGCCGCTCTGTTTCTCGCCCTCAGTTTCAGCCCCTCTGTTTCAGCCCCGCTGTTTCTCGCCCTCTGTCTCAGCCCCTCTGTTTCATCCGCTCTGTTTCTCACCCTCTGTTTCTTGCACTCTGTTTCAGCCCCTATGTTTCAGCCTCTCTATTTCAGCCCCTCTGTTTCTCGCCCTCTGTTTCAGCCTCTCTGTTTCTCGCCCTCTGTTTCTGCTCCTCTGTTTCAGCCCCTCTGTTTCTCGCCCTCAGTTTCAGCCCCTCTGTTTCAGCCCCGCTGTTTCTCGCCCTCTGTCTCAGCCCCTCTGTTTCTCGCCCTCAGTTTCAGCCCCTCTGTTTCAGCCCCGCTGTTTCTCGCCCTCTGTTTCAGCAGCTCTGTTTCATCCCTCTGTTTCTCACCCTCTGTTTCAGCCCCTCCATTTCTCGCCCCCTGTTGCAGCCCCTCTGTTTCTCACCCTCTGTTTCTCACCCTCTGTTTCAGCCCCTTTGTTTCTCGCACTCTGCTTCAACCCCTCTGTTTGAGCCCCTCTGATTCTCGCCCTCTGTTTCAGCCTCTCTATTTCAGCCCCTCTGTTTCTCGCCCTCTGTTTCAGCCCCTCTGTTTCAGCCCCGCTGTGTCTCGCCCTCTGTTTCAGCCCCTCTGTTTCAGCCCCTCTGTTTCTCGCCCTCTGTTTCTCACCCTCTGTTTCTCACCCTCTGTTTCAGCCCCTCTGTTTCTCGCACTCTGTTTCAGCCACTCTGTTTCAGCCCCTCTGTTTCTCGCCGTCTGTTTCAGCTCCTCTGTTTGAGCCGCTCTGTTTCTCGCCCTCTGTTTCAGCCCCTCTGTTTCAGCCCCGCTGTGTCTCTCCCTCTGTTTCAGCTCCTCTGTTTCAGCCCCGCTGTTTCTCGCCCTCTGTCTCAGCCCCTCTGTTTCATCCGCTCTGTTTCTCACCCTCTGTTTCTTGCACTCTGTTTCAGCCCCTATGTTTCAGCCTCTCTATTTCAGCCCCTCTGTTTCTCGCCCTCTGTTTCAGCCTCTCTGTTTCTCGCCCTCTGTTTCTGCTCCTCTGTTTCAGCCCCTCTGTTTCTCGCCCTCAGTTTCAGCCCCTCTGTTTCAGCCCCGCTGTTTCTCGCCCTCTGTCTCAGCCCCTCTGTTTCTCGCCCTCAGTTTCAGCCCCTCTGTTTCAGCCCCGCTGTTTCTCGCCCTCTGTTTCAGCAGCTCTGTTTCATCCCTCTGTTTCTCACCCTCTGTTTCAGCCCCTCCATTTCTCGCCCCCTGTTGCAGCCCCTCTGTTTCTCACCCTCTGTTTCTCACCCTCTGTTTCAGCCCCTTTGTTTCTCGCACTCTGCTTCAACCCCTCTGTTTGAGCCCCTCTGATTCTCGCCCTCTGTTTCAGCCTCTCTATTTCAGCCCCTCTGTTTCTCGCCCTCTGTTTCAGCCCCTCTGTTTCAGCCCCGCTGTGTCTCGCCCTCTGTTTCAGCCCCTCTGTTTCAGCCCCTCTGTTTCTCGCCCTCTGTTTCTCACCCTCTGTTTCTCACCCTCTGTTTCAGCCCCTCTGTTTCTCGCACTCTGTTTCAGCCACTCTGTTTCAGCCCCTCTGTTTCTCGCCGTCTGTTTCAGCTCCTCTGTTTGAGCCGCTCTGTTTCTCGCCCTCTGTTTCAGCCCCTCTGTTTCAGCCCCGCTGTGTCTCTCCCTCTGTTTCAGCTCCTCTGTTTCAGCCTCGGTTTCTCACCCTCTGTTTCAGCCCCTCTGTTTCAGCCCCTCTGTTTCTCGCCCTCTGTTTCAGCCCTGCTGTTTCTCACCCTATGTTTCAGCCCCTCTGTTTCTCGCCCTCTGTTTCAGCCCCTCTGTTTCTCACCCTCTGTTTCAGCCCCTCTGTTTCAGCCCCTCTGTTTCTCGCCCTCTGTTTCAGCCCCGCTGTTTCTCACCCTATGTTTCAGCCCCTCTGTTTCAGCCCATCTGTTTCTCACCCTCTGTTTCAGCCCCTCTGTTTCTCGCCCCCTGTTTCAGCCCCGCTGTTTCTCACCCTATGTTTCAGCCCCTCTGTTTCAGCCCATCTGTTTCTCGCCCTCTGTTTCAGCCCCTCTGTTTCTCACCCTCTGTTTCAGCCCCTCTGTTTCAGCCCATCTGTACCTCGCCCTCTGTTTCAGCCCCTCTGTTTCTCACCCTCTTTTTCAGCCCCTCTGTTTCAGCCCCTCTGTTTCTCGCCCTCTGTTTCAGCCCCTCTGTTTCTCGCACTCTGTTTCTCGCCCCCTGTTTCAGTCCCTCTGTTTCAGCCCCTCTGTTTCTCACCCTCTGATTCAGCCCCTCTCTTTCAGCCCCTCTTGTTTCTCGCCTTCTGTTTCAGCCCCTCTGTTTCTCGCCCTCCGTTTCTCGCCCTCTGTTACTCGCCATTTATTTCTCGCCCTGTGTTTCTCACCCTATGTTTTAGCCCCTATGTTTCTCACCCTATGTTTCAGCCCCGCTCTTTCTCGCCCTATGTTCAGACCCTCTATTAATCGCCCTCTGTTTCAGCCAATCTGTTTCTCGCCCTCTGTTTCTCGCCCTCTGTTACTCGCCATCTTATTCTCGTGCTCTGTTTCAGCCCCTCTGTTCAAGCCCCGCTGTTTCTTGCCCTATGGTTCAGCCCCTCTGTTTCTGCCCCGCTGTTTCAGCCACTCTGTTTCTCACCCTCTGATTCTCGCCCTCTGTTTCAGCCCCTCTGTTTCTCACCCTCTGTTTCAGCCCCTCTGTTTCAGCCCCTCTGTTTCTCGCCCTTTGTGTCAGCCCCTCTGTTTCTCGCACTCTGTTTCTCACCCTCTGTTTTAGCCCCTCTGTTTCAGCCGCTCTGTTTCTCACCATCTGTTTCAGCCCCTCTGTTTCTCGCCCCCTGTTTCAGTCCCTCTATTTCAGCCCCTCTGTGTCTCGCCCTCTGATTCAGCCCCTCTGTTTCAACCCCTCTGTTTCTCGCCCTCTGTTTCTCGCCCTCTGTTTCAGCCAATCTGTTTCTCGCCCTCTGTTTCTCGCCCTCTGTTGCTCGCCATCTTTTTCTCGTGCTCTGTTTCAGCCCCTCTGTTTCAGCCCCGCTGTTTCTTGCCCTATGTTTCAGCCCCTCTGTTTCTGCCCCGCAGTTTCAGCCACTCTGTTTCTCAGCCTCTGATTCTCGCCCTCTGTTTCTCACGCTTTGTTTCTCGCCCTCTGTTTCAGCCCCGCTGTTTCAGCCACTCTGTTTCTCGCCCTCAGTTTCAGAACCTCTGTTTCTTGCCCTCTGTTCCCGCTCCTCTATTTCAGCCCCTCTGTTTCTCACCCTCTGACTCTCGCCCTCTGTTTCTCACGCTTTGTTTCTCACCCACTGTTTCAGCCCCTCTGTTTCTCGCCCTCTGTTTCAGCCCCCCTGTTTCTCGCCCTCTGTTTCAGACCCTCTGTTTCTCGCCCTCTGTTTCATCCCCTCTGTTTCAGCTCTTCTGTTTCTCGCCCTATGGTTCTCACCCTAGGTTTCAGCCCCTCTGATTTAGCCCCTCAGTTTCATCCCCTCTGTTTCTCGCCCTCCGTTTCTTGCACTCTGTTTCAGCCACTATGTTTCAGCCTCTCTGTTTCTCGCTCTCTGTTTCTCGCCCTCTGTTTCTCACAAAATGTTTCAGCCAAACTGTTTCAGTGCATCTGTTTCAGCCCCTCTGTTTCTCACCATCTGATTCAGCGCCTCTGTTTCAGCCCCTCTGTTTCTCGACCTCTGTTTCTCGCCCTCTGTTTCAGCCTCTCTGTTTCTCGCCCTCTGTTTCTGCTCCTCTGTTTCAGCCCCTCTGTTTCTCGCCCTCAGTTTCAGCCCCTCTGTTTCAGCCCCGCTGTTTCTCGCCCTCTGTCTCAGCCCCTCTGTTTCATCCGCTCTGTTTCTCGCCCTCTGTTTCTTGCACTCTGTTTCAGCCCCTATGTTTCAGCCTCTCTATTTCAGCCCCTCTGTTTCTCGCCCTCTGTTTCAGCCTCTCTGTTTCTCGCCCTCTGTTTCTGCTCCTCTGTTTCAGCCCCTCTGTTTCTCGACCTCTGTTTCTCGCCCTCTGTTTCAGCCTCTCTGTTTCTCGCCCTCTGTTTCTGCTCCTCTGTTTCAGCCGCTCTGTTTCTCGCCCTCAGTTTCAGCCCCTCTGTTTCAGCCCCGCTGTTTCTCGCCCTCTGTCTCAGCCCCTCTGTTTCATCCGCTCTGTTTCTCACCCTCTGTTTCTTGCACTCTGTTTCAGCCCCTATGTTTCAGCCTCTCTATTTCAGCCCCTCTGTTTCTCGCCCTCTGTTTCAGCCTCTCTGTTTCTCGCCCTCTGTTTCTGCTCCTCTGTTTCAGCCCCTCTGTTTCTCGCCCTCAGTTTCAGCCCCTCTGTTTCAGCCCCGCTGTTTCTCGCCCTCTGTCTCAGCCCCTCTGTTTCTCGCCCTCAGTTTCAGCCCCTCTGTTTCAGCCCCGCTGTTTCTCGCCCTCTGTTTCAGCAGCTCTGTTTCATCCCTCTGTTTCTCACCCTCTGTTTCAGCCCCTCCATTTCTCGCCCCCTGTTGCAGCCCCTCTGTTTCTCACCCTCTGTTTCTCACCCTCTGTTTCAGCCCCTTTGTTTCTCGCACTCTGCTTCAACCCCTCTGTTTGAGCCCCTCTGATTCTCGCCCTCTGTTTCAGCCTCTCTATTTCAGCCCCTCTGTTTCTCGCCCTCTGTTTCAGCCCCTCTGTTTCAGCCCCGCTGTGTCTCGCCCTCTGTTTCAGCCCCTCTGTTTCAGCCCCTCTGTTTCTCGCCCTCTGTTTCTCACCCTCTGTTTCTCACCCTCTGTTTCAGCCCCTCTGTTTCTCGCACTCTGTTTCAGCCACTCTGTTTCAGCCCCTCTGTTTCTCGCCGTCTGTTTCAGCTCCTCTGTTTGAGCCGCTCTGTTTCTCGCCCTCTGTTTCAGCCCCTCTGTTTCAGCCCCGCTGTGTCTCTCCCTCTGTTTCAGCTCCTCTGTTTCAGCCCCGCTGTTTCTCGCCCTCTGTCTCAGCCCCTCTGTTTCATCCGCTCTGTTTCTCACCCTCTGTTTCTTGCACTCTGTTTCAGCCCCTATGTTTCAGCCTCTCTATTTCAGCCCCTCTGTTTCTCGCCCTCTGTTTCAGCCTCTCTGTTTCTCGCCCTCTGTTTCTGCTCCTCTGTTTCAGCCCCTCTGTTTCTCGCCCTCAGTTTCAGCCCCTCTGTTTCAGCCCCGCTGTTTCTCGCCCTCTGTCTCAGCCCCTCTGTTTCTCGCCCTCAGTTTCAGCCCCTCTGTTTCAGCCCCGCTGTTTCTCGCCCTCTGTTTCAGCAGCTCTGTTTCATCCCTCTGTTTCTCACCCTCTGTTTCAGCCCCTCCATTTCTCGCCCCCTGTTGCAGCCCCTCTGTTTCTCACCCTCTGTTTCTCACCCTCTGTTTCAGCCCCTTTGTTTCTCGCACTCTGCTTCAACCCCTCTGTTTGAGCCCCTCTGATTCTCGCCCTCTGTTTCAGCCTCTCTATTTCAGCCCCTCTGTTTCTCGCCCTCTGTTTCAGCCCCTCTGTTTCAGCCCCGCTGTGTCTCGCCCTCTGTTTCAGCCCCTCTGTTTCAGCCCCTCTGTTTCTCGCCCTCTGTTTCTCACCCTCTGTTTCTCACCCTCTGTTTCAGCCCCTCTGTTTCTCGCACTCTGTTTCAGCCACTCTGTTTCAGCCCCTCTGTTTCTCGCCGTCTGTTTCAGCTCCTCTGTTTGAGCCGCTCTGTTTCTCGCCCTCTGTTTCAGCCCCTCTGTTTCAGCCCCGCTGTGTCTCTCCCTCTGTTTCAGCTCCTCTGTTTCAGCCTCGGTTTCTCACCCTCTGTTTCAGCCCCTCTGTTTCAGCCCCTCTGTTTCTCGCCCTCTGTTTCAGCCCTGCTGTTTCTCACCCTATGTTTCAGCCCCTCTGTTTCTCGCCCTCTGTTTCAGCCCCTCTGTTTCTCACCCTCTGTTTCAGCCCCTCTGTTTCAGCCCCTCTGTTTCTCGCCCTCTGTTTCAGCCCCGCTGTTTCTCACCCTATGTTTCAGCCCCTCTGTTTCAGCCCATCTGTTTCTCACCCTCTGTTTCAGCCCCTCTGTTTCTCGCCCCCTGTTTCAGCCCCGCTGTTTCTCACCCTATGTTTCAGCCCCTCTGTTTCAGCCCATCTGTTTCTCGCCCTCTGTTTCAGCCCCTCTGTTTCTCACCCTCTGTTTCAGCCCCTCTGTTTCAGCCCATCTGTACCTCGCCCTCTGTTTCAGCCCCTCTGTTTCTCACCCTCTTTTTCAGCCCCTCTGTTTCAGCCCCTCTGTTTCTCGCCCTCTGTTTCAGCCCCTCTGTTTCTCGCACTCTGTTTCTCGCCCCCTGTTTCAGTCCCTCTGTTTCAGCCCCTCTGTTTCTCACCCTCTGATTCAGCCCCTCTCTTTCAGCCCCTCTTGTTTCTCGCCTTCTGTTTCAGCCCCTCTGTTTCTCGCCCTCCGTTTCTCGCCCTCTGTTACTCGCCATTTATTTCTCGCCCTGTGTTTCTCACCCTATGTTTTAGCCCCTATGTTTCTCACCCTATGTTTCAGCCCCGCTCTTTCTCGCCCTATGTTCAGACCCTCTATTAATCGCCCTCTGTTTCAGCCAATCTGTTTCTCGCCCTCTGTTTCTCGCCCTCTGTTACTCGCCATCTTATTCTCGTGCTCTGTTTCAGCCCCTCTGTTCAAGCCCCGCTGTTTCTTGCCCTATGGTTCAGCCCCTCTGTTTCTGCCCCGCTGTTTCAGCCACTCTGTTTCTCACCCTCTGATTCTCGCCCTCTGTTTCTCACGCTTTGTTTCTCGCCCTCTGTTTTAGCCCTGCTGTTTCAGCCACTCTGTTTCTTGCCCTCAGTTTCAGCACCTCTATTTCTTGCCCTCTGTTTCCGCTCCTCTATTTCAGCCCCTCTGTTTCTCACCCTCGGACTCTCGCCCTCTGTTTCTCACACTTTGTTTCTCACCCACTGTTTCTGCCCCTCTGTTTCTCGCCCTCTGTTTCAGCCCCTCTGTTTCAGCCCCTCTGTTTCAGACCCTCTGTTCCTCGCCCTCTGTTTCATCCCCTCTGTTTCACGCCCCCTGTTTCATCCCCCCTGTTTCTCGCCCTCTGATTCAGCCCCTCTGTTTCAGCTCTTCTGTTTCTCGCCCTATGGTTCTCGCCCTATGTTTCAGCCCCTCTGATTCAGCCCCTCTGTTTCTTCCCCTCTGTTTCTCGCTCTCTGTTTCTCGCCCTCTATTTCTCACAAAATGTTTCAGCCAAACTGTTTCAGCCCCTCTGTTTCAGCCCCTCTGTTTCTCGCCCTCTGATTCAGCGCCTCTGTTTCAGCCCCTCTGTTTCTCGACCTCTGTTTCTCGCCATTTGTCAGCCCCTCTGTTTCTCGCCCTCTGTTTCAGCCCCTCTGTTTCAGCCCCTCTGTTTCAGACCCTCTGTTCCTCGCCCTCTGTTTCATCCCCTCTGTTTCACGCCCCCTGTTTCATCCCCCCTGTTTCTCGCCCTCTGATTCAGCCCCTCTGTTTCAGCTCTTCTGTTTCTCGCCCTATGGTTCTCGCCCTATGTTTCAGCCCCTCTGATTCAGCCCCTCTGTTTCTTCCCCTCTGTTTCTCGCTCTCTGTTTCTCGCCCTCTATTTCTCACAAAATGTTTCAGCCAAACTGTTTCAGCCCCTCTGTTTCAGCCCCTCTGTTTCTCGCCCTCTGATTCAGCGCCTCTGTTTCAGCCCCTCTGTTTCTCGACCTCTGTTTCTCGCCATTTGTCAGCCCCTCTGTTTCTCGCCCTCTGTTTCAGCCCCTCTGTTTCAGCCCCTCTGTTTCTCGCCCTCTGTTTCAGCCCCTCTGTTTCAGCCCCGCTGTTTCTCGCCCTCTGTTTCAGCCCCTCTGTTTCTCGCCCTCTGTTTCAGCCCCTCTGTTTCAGCCCCGCTGTTTCTCGCCCTCTGTTTCAGCCCCTATGTTTCAGCCCCTCTGTTTCTCGCCCTCTGTTTCAGCCCCTCCATTTCTCGTCCCCTGTTGCAGCCCCTCTGTTTCTCACCTTCTTTTTCAGCCCCTCTGTTTCAGCCCCTCTGTTTGAGCCCCTCTGTTTCTCGCCCTCTGTTTCAGCCCCTCTGTTTCAGCCTCTGTTTCTCACCCTCTGTTTCAGCCCCTCTGTTTCTCACCCCCTGTTTCAGCCCCTCTGTTTCAGCCCCTCTGTTTCATCCCGTCTGTTTCTCGCCCTCTGTTCCTCGCCCTCTGATTCATCCCCACTGTTTCAGCCGCTCTTGTTTCTCGCAATCTGCTTCAGCCCCTCTGTTTCTCGCCCTCTGTTTCTCGTCCTCTGTTTCTCTCCCTTGTTTCTCGCCCTCAGTTTCTCACAAAATGTTTCAGCCAAACTGTTTCAGCCCCTCTGTTTCAGGCCCTCTGTTTCTCGCCCTCTGATTCAGCCCCTCTGTATAAGCCCCTCTGTTTCTCGACCTCTGTTTCTCGTCCTCGGTTTCATCCCCTCTGTTTCAGCCCCTCTTGTTTCTCGCCTTCGGTTTCAGCCCCTCTGTTTCTCGCCCTCTGTTTCTCGCCCTCTGTTTCTCGCCATTTATTTCTCGCCCTGTGTTTCTCGCCCTATGTTTCAGCCCCTCTCTTTTTCGCCCTATGTTCAGCCCCTCTGTTTCTCGCCCTCTGTTTCTCGCCCTCTGTTGCTCGCCATCATTTTCTCGTACTCTGTTTCAGCCCCTCTGTTTCAGCCCCGCTGTTTCTTGCCCTATGTTTCAGCCCCTCTGTTTCTGCCCCGCTGTTTCAGCCACTCTCTTACTCACCCTCTGATTCTCACCGTCTGTGTCTCACGCTTTGTTTCTCGCCCTCTGTTTCAGCCCCACTGTTTCAGCCACTCTGTTTCTCGCCCTCAGTTTCAGCACCTCTGTTTCTTGCCCTCTGTTTCCGCTCCTCTATTTCAGCCCCTCTGTTTCTCACCCTCTGACTCTCGCCCTCTGTTTCTCACGCTTTGTTTCTCACCCACTGTTTCAGCCCCTCTGTTTCTCGCCCTCTGTTTCAGCCCCTCTGTTTCAGCCCCTCTGTTTCTCGCCCTCTGTTTCAGCCCCTCTGGTTCAGACCCTCTGTTTCAGCCCCTCTGTTTCTCGCCCTCTGTTTCAGCCCCGCTGTTTGTCGCCCTCTGTTTCAGCCCCTCTGTTTCAGCCCCACTGTGTCTCCCCCTTTGTTTCAGCCCCTCTGTTTCTCGCCCTCCGTTTAAGCCCCTCTGTTTCTCGCCCCCTGTTTCAGCCCCTCTGTTTCTCACCCTCTGTTGCAGCCACTCTGTTTCAGCCCCTCTGTTTCTCGCCCTCTGTTTCAGCCCCTCTGTTTGAGCCCCTCTGTTTCTCGCCCTCTGTTTCAGCCCCTCTGTTTCAGCCCCTCTGTTTCAGCCCCGCTGTGTCTCGCACTCTGTTTCAGCCACTCTGTTTCAGCCTCTGTTTCTCACCCCCTGTTTCAGCCCCTCTGTTTCAGCCCCTCAGTTTCAGCCCCTCTGTTTCTCGCCATCTGTTTCTCGCCCTCTGTTTCTCGCCATTTATTTCTCGCCCTGTGTTTCTCACAAAATGTTTCAGCCAAACTGTTTCAGCCCCTCTGTTTATGTCCCCCTCTTTCTCGCCCTCTGATTCAGCCCCTCTGTTTAAGCCCCTCTGTTTCTCGACCTCTGTTCTTCGTCCTCTGTTTCAGCCCCTCTGTTTCAGCCCCTCTCGTTTCTCGCCTTCTGTTTCAGCGCCTCTGTTTCTCGCCCTCTGTTTCTCGCCATTTATTTCTTGCCCTGTGTTTCTCGCCCTATGTTTCAGCCCCTATGTTTCTCGCCCTATGTTTCAGCCCCTCTCTTTCTCGCCCTATGTCCAGCCCCTCTGTTTCTCGCACTCTGTTTCAGCCAACCTGTTTCTCGCCCTCTGTTTCTCGCCCTCTGTTGCTCGCCATCATTTTCTCGTGCTCTGTTTCAGCCCCTCTGTTTCAGACCCTCTGTTTCAGACCCTCTGTTTCTCGCCCTCTGTTTCAGCCCCTCTGTTTCACGCACTCTGTTTCTCACCCTCTGTTTCAGCCCCTCTGTTTCTCGTCCCCTGTTTCAGCACCTCTGTTTCTCACCCTCTGATTCAGCCCCTCTGTTTCAGCTCTTCTGTTTCTCGCCCTATGGTTCTCGCCCTATGTTTCAGCCCCTCTGATTCAGCCCCTCTGTTTCATCCCCTGTGTTTCTCGCCCTCTGTTTCTCACAAAATGTTTCAGCCAAACTGTTTCAGCCCCTCTGTTTCAGCCCCTCTGTTTCTCGCCCTTTGATTCAGCGCCTCTGTTTCAGCCCCTCTGTTTCTCGACCTCTGTTTCTCGGCCTCTGTTTCAGCCCCTCTCTTTCTCGCCCTCTGGTTCAGCCCCTCTGTTTCAGCCCCTCTGTTTCTCGCCCTCTGTTTCAGCCCCTCTGTTTCAGCCCCGCTGTTTCTCGCCCTCTGTTTCAGCCCCTCTGTTTCAGTCCCTCTGTTTCTCGCCCTCTGTTTCAGCCCCTCCATATCTCGCCTCCTGTTGCAGCCCCTCTGTTTCTCACCCTCTGTTTCAGCCCCTCTGTTTCAGCCCCTCTGTTTCTCGCCCTCTGTTTCAGCACCTCTGTTGCTCGCCCTCTGTTTCAGCCCCTCTCTTTCAGCCACTATGTTTCTCGCCCTCTGTTTCAGCCCCTCTGTTTCAGTCCCTCTGTTTCTCGCCCTTTGTTTCTGCACCTCTGTTTCTCGCCATCTGTTTCAGCCAATCTGTTTCAGTCCCTCTGCATCTCGCCCTCTGTTTCTCACCCTCTGTTTCAGCCCCTCTGTTTCTCGCCATCTGTTTCAGCCAATCTGTTTCTCGCCCTCTGTTTCTCACAAAATGTTTCAGCCAAACTGTTTCAGCCCCTCTGTTTCAGTCACTCTGTTTTTTGCCCTCTGATTCAGCCCCTCAGTTTAAGCCCCTCTGTTTCTCGACCTCTGTTTCTCGCCCTCTGTTTCAGCCCCTCTGTTTCAGTCCCTCTGTTTCTCGCCCTTTGTTTCTGCCCCTCTGTTTCAGCCCCTCTCTTTCAGCCCCGCTGTTTCTCGCCATCTGTTTCAGCCAATCTGTTTCAGTCCCTCTGCATCTCGCCCTCTGTTTCAGCCCCGCTGTTTCTCACCTCTGTTTCTCACCCTCTGTTTCAGCACCTCTGTTTCTCGCCATCTGTTTCAGCCAATCTGTTTCTCGCCCTCTGTTTCTCGCCCTCTGTTTCTCACAAAATGTTTCAGCCAAACTGTTTCAGCCCCTCTGTTTCCGTCACTCTGTTTTTTGCCCTCTGATTCAGCCCCTCAGTTTAAGCCCCTCTGTTTCTCGACCTCTGTTTCTCGTCCTCTGTTTCAGCCCCTCTGTTTCAGCCGCTCTTGTTTCTTGCCTTCTGTTTCAGCCCCTCTGTTTCTCGCCCTCTTTTTCTCGCCATTTATTTCTCGCCCTATGTTTCAGCCCCTGTGTTTCTCGCCCGATGTTTCAGCCCCTCTATTTCTCGCCCTATGTTCAGCCCTCTGTTTCTCGCCCTCTGTTTCAGCCAACCTGTTTCTCGCCCTCTGTTGCTCGCCATCATTTTCTCATGCTCTGCTTCAGCCCCTCTGTTTCAGCCCCGCTGATTCTTGCCCTATGTTTCAGCCCCTCTGTTTCTGCCCCGCTGTTTCAGCCACTCTGTTTCTCACCCTCTGAATCTCGCCCTCTGTGTCTCACGCTTTGTTTCTCGCCCTCTGTTTCAGCCCCGCTGTTTCAGCCACTCTGTTTCTCGCCCTCAGTTTCAGCACCTCTGTTTCTCATGCTTTGTTTCTCACCCACTGTTTCAGCCCCTCTGTATCTCGCCCTCTGTTTCAGCCCCTCTGTTTCAGCCCCTCGGTTTCTTGCCCTCTGTTTCAGCCCCTCTGTTTCAGACCCTCTGTTTCAGACCCTCTGTTTCTCGCCCTCTGTTTCAGCCGCTCTGTTTCTCGCCCCCTGTTTCAGCCCCTCTGTTTCTCACCCTCTGTTTCAGCCCCTCTGTTTCAGCCCCTCGGTTTCTCGCCCTCTGTTTCAGCCGCTCTGTTTCTCGCCCCCTGTTTCAGCCCCTCTGTTTCTCACCCTCTGATTCAGCCCCTCTGCTTCATCCCCTCTGTTTCTCGCCCTCTGTTTCTCAGAAAATGTTTCAGCCCCTGTGTTTCAGCCCCTCTGTTTCAGCCCCTCTATTTCTCGCCCTATGTTTCAGCCCCTCTGTTTCAGCCCCGCTGTTTCTCGCCCTCTGTTTCAGCCCCTCTGTTTCTCACACTCTGTTTCAGCCCCTCTGTTTCAGCCCCGCTGTTTCTCGCCCTCTGTTTCAGCCCCTCAGTTTCAGCCCCTCTGTTTCTCGCCCTCTGTTTCAGCCCCTCCATATCTCGCCCCCTGTTGCAGCCCCTCTGTTTCTCACCCTCTGTTTCAGCCCCTCTGTTTCTCGCCCTCTGTTTCAGCCCCTCTGTTTGAGCCCCTCTGTTTCTCAAACACTGTTTCAGCCCCTCTGTTGCTCGACCTCTGTTTCAGCCCCTCTCTTTCAGCCACTATGTTTCTCGCCCTCTGTTTCAGCCCCTCTGTTTCAGTCCCTCTGTTTCTCGCCCTTTGTTTCTGCCCCTCTGTTTCAGCCCATCTCTTTCAGCCCCTCTGTTTCTCGCCATCTGTTTCAGCCAAACTGTTTCAGTCCCTCTGCTTCTCGCCCTCTGTTTCAGCCCCTCTGTTTCTCACCTCTGTTTCTCACCCTCTGTTTCAGCCCCTCTGTTTCTCGCCATCTGTTTCAGCCAATCTGTTTCTCGCCCTCTGTTCCTCGCCCTCTGTTTCTCACAAAATGTTTCAGCCAAACTGTTTCAGCCCCTCTGTTTCAGTCACTCTGTTTTTCGCCCTCTGATTCAGCCCCTCTATTTAAGCCCCTCTGTTCCGCGACCTCTGTTTCTCGTCCTCTGTTTCAGCCCCTCTGTTTCAGCCCCTCTTGTTTCTCGCCTTCTGTTTCAGCCCCTCTTGTTTCTCGCCCTCTGTTTCCCGCCCTCTGTTTCTCGCCATTTATTTCTCGCCCTGTGTTTCTCGCCCTATGTTTCAGCCCCTCTGTTTCTCGCCCTATGTTTCAGCCCCGCTCTTTCTCGCCCTATGTTCAGCCCCTCTGTTTATCGCCCTCTGTTTCAGTCAACCTGTTTCTCGCCCTCTGTTGCTCGCCATCATTTTCTCGTGCTCTGTTTCAGCCCCTCTGTTTCAGCCCCGCTGTTTCTTGCCCTATGTTTCAGCCCCTCTGTTTCAGCCCCGCTGTTTCAGCCACTCTGTTTCTCACCCTCTGATTCTCGCCCTCTGTGTCTCACGCTTTGTTTCTCGCCCTCTGTTTCAGCCCCGCTGTTTCAGCCACTCTGTTTCTCGCCATCAGTTTCAGCACCTCTGTTTCTTGCCCTCTGTTTCCGCTCATCTATTTCAGCCCCTCTGTTTCTCACCCTCTGACTCTCGCCATCTGTTTCTCACGCTTTGTTTCTCACCCTCTGTTTCAGCCCCTCTGTTTCTCGCCCTCTGTTTCAGCCCCTCTGTTTCAGACCCTCTGTTTCAGCCCCTCTGTGTCTCGCCCTCTGTTTCAGCCCCTCTGTTTCTCACACTCTGTTTCAGCCCCTCTGTTTCGGCCCCGCTGTTTGTCGCCCTCTGTTTCAGCCCCTCTGTTTCAGTCCCTCTGTTTCTCGCCCTCTGTTTCAGCCCCTCCATATCTCGACCCCTGTTTCAGCCCCTCTGTTTCTCACCTCTGTTTCTCACCCTCTGTTTCAGCACCTCTGTTTCTCGTCCCCTGTTTCAGCCCCTCTGTTTCTCGCCCTCTGTTTCAGCCCCTCTGTTTCTCACTCTCTGTTTCTGCCCCTCTGTAACAGCCCCTCTGTTTCTAGCCCTCTGTTTCAGACCCTCCATTTCTCGCCCCCTGTGTCAGCCCCTCTGTTTCTCGCCCTCTGTTTCTCACCCTCAGTTTCAGCCTCTCTGTTTCAGCCCCTCTGTTTCAGCCCCTCTGTTTCTCGCCCTCTGTTTCAGCCCCTCCATTTCTCGCCCCCTGTTTCAGCCCCTCTGTTTCTCGCCCTCTGTTTCAGCCCCTCTGTTTCTCACTCTCTGTTTCTGACCCTCTGTTTCAGCCACTCTGTTTCTAGCCCTCTGTTTCAGCCCCTCCATTTCTCGCCCCCTGTGTCAGCCCCTCTGTTTCTCGCCCTCTGTTTCTCACAAAATGTTTCAGCCAAACTGGTTCAGCCCCTCTGTTTGAGCCCCTCTGTTTCTCACCCACTGTTTCAGCCCCTCTGTTTCAGCCCCTCTCTTTCAGCCACTATGTTTCTCGCCCTCTGTTTCAGCCCCTCCGTTTCAGTCCCTCTGTTTCTCGCCCTTTGTTTCTGCCCCTCTGTTTCAGCCCCTCTGTTTCAGACCCTCTGTTTCTCGCCATCTGTTTCAGCTAATCTGTTTCAGCCCCTCTGTGTCTCGCCCTCTGTTTCAGCCCCTCTGTTTCTCACACTCTGTTTCAGCCCCTCTGTTTCAGCCCCGCTGTTTCTCGCCCTCTGTTTCAGCCCCTCTGTTTCAGTCCCTCTGTTTCTCGCCCTCTGTTTCAGCCCCTCCATATCTCGACCCCTGTTGCAGCCCCTCTGTTTCTCACCCTCTGTTTCAGCCCCTCTGTTTCAGCCCCTCTGTTTCTCGCCCTCTGTTTCAGCACCTCTGTTGCTCGCCCTCTGTTTCAGCCCCTCTCTTTCAGCCACTATGTTTCTCACCCTCTGTTTCAGCCCCTCTGTTTCAGTCCCTCTGTTTCTCGAACTTTGTTTCTGCCCCTCTGTTTCAGCCCCTCTCTTTCAGCCCCTCTGTTTCTCGCCATCTGTTTCAGCCAATCTGTTTCAGTCCCTCTGCATCTCGCCCTCTGTTCAGCCCCTCTGTTTCAGCCCCTCTGTTTCTCACCCTCTGTTTCAGCCCCTCTGTTTCAGCCCCTCTGTTTCTCGCCCTCTGTTTCAGCACCTCTGTTGCTCGCCCTCTGTTTCAGCCCCTCTCTTTCAGCCACTATGTTTCTCGCCCTCTGTTTCAGCCCCTCTGTTTCAGTCCCTCTGTTTCTCGCCCTTTGTTTCTGCCCCTCTGTTTCAGCCCCTCTCTTTCAGCCCCTCTGTTTCTCGCCATCTGTTTCAGCCAATCTGTTTCAGTCCCTCTGCATCTCGCCCTCTGTTTCTCACCCTCTGTTTCAGCCCCTCTGTTTCAGCCCCTCTGTTTCTCGCCATCTGTTTCAGCCAATCTGTTTCTCGCCCTCTGTTTCTCGCCCTCAGTTTCTCACAAAATGTTTCAGCCAAACTGTTTCAGCCCCTCTGTTTCAGTCACTCTGTTTTTTGCCCTCTGATTCAGCCCCTCAGTTTAAGCCCCTCTGTTTCTCGACCTCTGTTTCTCGCCCTCTGTTTCAGCCCCTCTATTTCAGTCCCTCTGTTTCTCGCCCTTTGTTTCTGCCCCTCTGTTTCAGCCCCTCTCTTTCAGCCCCTCTGTTTCTCGCCATCTGTTTCAGCCAATCTGTTTCAGTCCCTCTGCATCTCGCCCTCTGTTTCAGCCCCTCTGTTTCTCACCTCTGTTTCTCACCCTCTGTTTCAGCACCTCTGTTTCTCGCCATCTGTTTCAGCCAATCTGTTTCTCGCCCTCTGTTTCTCGCCCTCTGTTTCTCACAAAATGTTTCAGCCAAACTGTTTCAGCCACTCTGTTTCCGTCACTCTGTTTTTTGCCCTCTGATTCAGCCCCTCAGTTTAAGCCCCTCTGTTTCTCGACCTCTGTTTCTCGTCCTCTATTTCAGCCCCTCTGTTTCAGCCCCTCTTGTTTCTCGCCTTCTGTTTCAGCCCCTCTGTTTCTCGCACTCTGTTTCTCGCCATTTATTTCTCGCCCTGTGTTTCTCGCCCTATGTTTCAGCCCCTATGTTTCTCGCCTGATGTTTCAGCCCCTCTCTTTCTCGCCCTATGTTCAGCCCTCTGTTTCTCGCCCTCTGTTTCAGCCAACCTATTTCTCGCCCTCTGTTTCTCGCCCTCTGTTGCTCGCCATCATTTTCTCATGCTCTGCTTCAGCCCCTCTGTTTCAGCCCCGCTGTTTCTTGCCCTATGTTTCAGCCCCTCTGTTTCTGCCCCGCTGTTTCAGCCACTCTGTTTCTCACCCTCTGAATCTCGCCCTCTGTGTCTCACGCTTTGTTTCTCGCCCTCTGTTTCAGCCCCGCTGTTTCAGCCACTCTGTTTCTCGCCCTCAGTTTCAGCACCTCTGTTTCTCATGCTTTGTTTCTCACCCACTGTTTCAGCCCCTCTGTATCTCGCCCTCTGTTTCAGCCCCTCTGTTTCAGCCCCTCGGTTTCTTGCCCTCTGTTTCAGCCCCTCTGTTTCAGACCCTCTGTTTCAGACCCTCTGTTTCTCGCCCTCTGTTTCAGCCGCTCTGTTTCTCGCCCCCTGTTTCAGCCCCTCTGTTTCTCACCCTCTGATTCAGCCCCTCTGTTTCAGCTCTTCTGTTTCTCGCCGTATGGTTCTCACCCTATGTTTCAGCCCCTCTGATTCAGCCCCTCTGTTTCAGCCCCTCTGTTTCTCGTCCTTTGATTCAGCGCCTCTGTTTCAGCCCCTCTGTTTCTCAACCTCTGTTTCTCGGCCTCTGTTTCAGCCCCTCTGTTTCTCGCCCTCTGTTTCAGCCCCTCTGTTTCAGCCCCTCTATTTCTCGCCCTATGTTTCAGCCCCTCTGTTTCAGCCCCGCTGTTTCTCGCCCTCTGTTTCAGCCCCTCTGTTTCTCACACTCTGTTTCAGCCCATCTGTTTCAGCCCCGCTGTTTCTCGCCCTCTGTTTCAGCCCCTCAGTTTCAGCCCCTCTGTTTCTCGCCCTCTGTTTCAGCCCCTCCATATCTCGCCCCCTGTTGCAGCCCCTCTGTTTCTCACCCTCTGTTTCAGCCCCTCTGTTTCTCGCCCTCTGTTTCAGCCCCTCTATTTCTCGCCCTATGTTTCAGCCCCTCTGTTTCAGCCCCGCTGTTTCTCGCCCTCTGTTTCAGCCCCTCTGTTTCTCACACTCTGTTTCAGCCCATCTGTTTCAGCCTCTCTGTTTCTCGCCCTCTGTTTCAGCCCCTCTCTTTCAGCCACTATGTTTCTCGCCCTCTGTGTCAGCCCCTCTGTTTCAGTCCCTCTGTTTCTCGCCCTTTGTTTCTGCCCCTCTGTTTCAGCCCCTCTCTTTCAGCCCCTCTGTTTCTCGCCATCTGTTTCAGCCAAACTGTTTCAGTCCCTCTGCTTCTCGCCCTCTGTTTCAGCCCCTCTGTTTCTCACCTCTGTTTCTCACCCTCTGTTTCAGCCCCTCTGTTTCTCGCCATCTGTTTCAGCCAATCTGTTTCTCGCCCTCTGTTCCTCACCCTCTGTTTCTCACAAAATGTTTCAGCCCCTCTGTTTCAGTCACTCTGTTTTTCGCCCTCTGATTCAGCCCCTCTGTTTAAGCCCCTCTGTTCCGCGACCTCTGTTTCTCGTCCTCTGTTTCAGCCTCTCTGTTTCAGCCCCTCTTGTTTCTCGCCTTCTGTTTCAGCCCCTCTTGTTTCTCGCCCTCTGTTTCTCGCCCTCTGTTTCTCGCCATTTATTTCTCGCCCTGTGTTTCTCGCCCTATGTTTCAGCCCCTCTGTTTCTCGCCCTATGTTTCAGCCCCTCTCTTTCTCGCCCTATGTTCAGCCCCTCTGTTTATCGCCCTCTGTTTCAGTCAACCTGTTTCTCGCCCTCTGTTTCTCGCCCTCTGTTGCTCGCCATCATTTTCTCGTGCTCTGTTTCAGCCCCTCTGTTTCAGCCCCGCTGTTTCTTGCCCTATGTTTCAGCCCCTCTGTTTCAGCCCCTCTGTTTCAGCCACTCTGTTTCTCACCCTCTGATTCTCGCCCTCTGTGTCTCACGCTTTGTTTCTCGCCCTCTGTTTCAGACCCGCTGTTTCAGCCACTCTGTTTCTCACCATCAGTTTCAGCACCTCTGTTTCTTGCCCTCTGTTTCTGCTCCTCTATTTCAGCCCCTCTGTTTCTCACCCTCTGACTCTCACCATCTGTTTCTCACGCTTTGTTTCTCACCCTCTGTTTCAGCCCCTCTGTTTCTCGCCCTCTGTTTCAGCCCCTCTGTTTCAGACCCTCTGTTTCAGTCCCTCTGTTTCTCGCCCTCTGTTTCTCACACTCTGTTTCTCACCCTCTGTTTCAGCCCCTCTGTTTCTCGCCCCATGTTTCAGCACCTCTGTTTCTCACCCTCTGATTCAGCCCCTCTGTTTCAGCTCTTCTGTTTCTCGCCCTATGGTTCTCGCCCTATGTTTCAGCCCCTCTGATTCAGCCCCTCTGTTTCATCCCCTCTGTTTCTCGCCCTCTGTTTCTCACAAAATGTTTCAGCCAAACTGTTTCAGCCCCTCTGTTTCAGCCCCTCTGTTTCTCACCCACTGTTTCAGCCCCTCTGTTGCTCGCCCTCTGTTTCAGCCCCTCTGTTTCTCGCCCTCTGTTTCAGCCCTGCTGTTTCTCACCCTATGTTTCAGCCCCTCTTTTTCAGCCCCTCTCTTTCAGCCACTATGTTTCTCGCCCTCTGTTTCAGCCCCTCTGTTTCAGTCCCTCTGTTTCTCGCCCTTTGTTTCTGCCCCTCTGTTTCAGCCCCTCTCTTTCAGCCCCTCTGTTTCTCGCCATCTGTTTCAGCCAATCTGTTTCAGTCCCTCTGCTTCTCGCCCTCTGTTTCAGCCCCTCTGTTTCTCACCTCTGTTTCTCACCCTCTGTTTCAGCACCTCTGTTTCTCGTCCCCTGTTTCAGCCCCTCTGTTTCTCGCCCTCTGTTTCAGCCCCTCTGTTTCTCACTCTCTGTTTCTGCCCCTCTGTAACAGCCCCTCTGTTTCTAGCCCTCTGTTTCAGACCCTCCATTTCTCGCCCCCTGTGTCAGCCCCTCTGTTTCTCGCCCTCTGTTTCTCACCCTCAGTTTCAGCCTCTCTGTTTCAGACCCTCTGTTTCAGCCCCTCTGTTTCTCGCCCTCTGTTTCAGCCCCTCCATTTCTCGCCCCCTGTTTCAGCCCCTCTGTTTCTCGCCCTCTGATCCAGTCCCTCTGTTTCTCACCCACTGTTTCAGCCCATCTGTTTCTCGCCCACTGTTTCAGCCCCTCTGTTTCTCACCCTCTGTTTCAGCCCCTCTGTTTCTCGCCCTCTGTTTCAGCCCCGCTGTTTCTCACCCTATGTTTCAGCCCCTCTTTTTCAGCCCGTCTGTTTCTCACCCACTGTTTCAGCCCCTCTGTTTCTCGCCCTCTGTTTCAGCCCCTCTGTTTCTCACCCTCTGTTTCAGCCCCTCTGTTTCTCACCTCTGTTTCTCACACTCTGTTTCAGCACGTCTGTTTCTAACCCCTGTTTCAGCCCCTCTGTTTCTCGCCCTCTGTTTCAGCCCCTCTGTTTCTCACTCTCTGTTTCTGACCCTCTGTTTCAGCCCCTCTGTTTCTAGCCCTCTGTTTCAGCCCCTCCATTTCTCGCCCCCTGTGTCAGCCCCTCTGTTTCTCGCCCTCTGTTTCTCACAAAATGTTTCAGCCAAACTGGTTCAGCCCCTCTGTTTGAGCCCCTCTGTTTCTCACCCACTGTTTCAGCCCCTCTGTTTCAGCCCCTCTCTTTCAGCCACTATGTTTCTCGCCCTCTGTTTCAGCCCCTCTGTTTCAGTCTCTCTGTTTCTCGCCCTTTGTTTCTGCCCCTCTGTTTCAGCCCCTCTCTTTCAGCCCCTCTGTTTCTCGCCATCTGTTTCAGCTAATCTGTTTCAGCCCCTCTGTGTCTCGCCCTCTGTTTCAGCCCCTCTGTTTCTCACTCTCTGTTTCTGACACTCTGTTTCAGCCCCTTTGTTTCGAGCCCTCTGTTTCTCGCCCTCTGTTTCTCGCCCTCTGTTTCAGCCCCTCTGTTTCAGCCCCTCTCGTTTCTCGCCTTCTGTTTCAGCCCCTCTGTTTCTCGCCCTCCGTTTCTCGCCCTCTGTTTCTCGCCATTTATTTCTCGCCCTGTGTTTCTCACCCTATGTTTCAGCCCCTATGTTTCTCACCCTATGTTTCAGCCCCGCTCTTTCTCGCCCTATGTTCAGCCCCTCTGTTTATCGCCCACTGTTTCAGCCAATCTGTTTCTCGCCCTCTGTTTCTCGCCCTCTGTTGCTCGCCATCTTTTTCTCGTGTTCTGTTTCAGCCCCTCTGTTTCAGCACCGCTGTATCTTGCCCTATGTTTCAGCCCCTCTGTTTCTGCCCCGCTGTTTCAGCCACTCTGTTTCTCGCCCTCTGCTTCAGCCCCTCTGTTTGAGCCCCTCTCTTTCTCGCCCTCTCTTTCAGCCCCTCTATTTCAGTCCCTCTGTTTCTCACCCTCTGTTTCAGCCCCTCTGTTTCAGTCCCGCTGTATCTCGCCCTCTGTTTCAGCCCCACTGTTTCAGCCCCTTTGTTTCTCGCCCTCTGTTTCAGCCCCTCTGTTTCTCGCTCCCTGTTTCAGCCCCTCTGTTTCTCACCCTCTATTTCAGCCACTCTGTTTCAGCCCCTCTGTTTCTCGCCCTCTGTTTCAGCACCTCTGTATGAGCCCCTCTGTTTCTCGCCCTCTGTTTCAGCCCCTCTGTTTCAGCCCCGCTGTGTCTCGCCCTCTGTTTCAGCCCCGCTGTTTCTCACTCTATGTTTCAGCCCCTCTGTTTCTTACCCACTGTTTCAGCCCCTCTCTTTCTCGCCCTCTGTTTCAGCCCCTCTGTTTCTCACCCTCTGTTTCAGCCCCTCTGTTTCAGCCCCTCTGTTTCAGCCCCTCTGTTTCAGCCCATCTGTTTCTCGCCCTCTGATTCAGTCCCTCTGTTTCAGCTCTTCTGTTTCTTGCCCTATGGTTCTCGCGCTATGTTTCAGCCCCACTGATTAAGACCCTCTGTTTCATCCCCTCTGTTTCTCGCCCTCTGTTTCTTGCACTCTGTTTCAGCCCCTATGTTTCAGCCTCTCTGTTTCTCGCTCTCTGTTTCTCGCCCCGGTTTCTCACAAAATGTTTCAGCCAAACTGTTTCAGCCCCTCTGTTTCAGACCCTCTGTTTCTCGCCCTCTGATTCAGCGCCTCTGTTTCAGCCCCAATGTTTCAGCCTCTCTGTTTCACGCTCTCTGTTTCTCGCCCTCTGTTTCTCACAAAATGTTTCAGCCAAGATGTTTCAGCCCCTCTGTTTCAGCCCCTCTGTTTCTCACCCTTTGATTCAGCCCCTCTGTTTCAACCCCACTGTTTCTCGCCCTCTGTTTCTCGCCCTCTGTTTCAGCCCCTCTGTTTCTCGCCCTCTGTTTCAGCCCCTCTGTTTCTCGCCCTCTGTTTCAGCCCCTCTGTTTCAGCCCCGCTGTTTCTCACCCTCTGTTTCAGCCCCTCTGTTTCTCACCCTCTGTTTCAGCCCCTCTGTTTCAGCCCCGCTGTTTCTCGCCCTCTGTTTCAGCCCCCCTGTTTCACGCCCTCTGTTTCAGCCCCTCCATTTATCGCCCCCTGTTGCAGCCCCTCTGTTTCTCACCCTCTGTTTCAGCCCCTCTGTTTCAGCCCCTCCATTTCTCGCCCCCTGTTGCAGCCCCTCTGTTTCTCGCCCTTTGTTTCCGCCCCTTTGTTTCAGCCCCTCTGTTTCTCGCCATCTGTTTCAGCCAATCTGTCTCAGTCCCTCTGTTTCTCGCCCTCTGTTTCAGCCCCTCTGTTTCTCACCTCTGTTTCTCACCCTGTGTTTCAGCACCTCTGTTTCTCGCCCCCTGTTTCAGCCCCTCTGTTTCTCGCCCTCTGTTTCAACCCCTCTGTTTCTCACTCTCTGTTTCTGACCCTCTGTTTCAGCCCCTCTGTTTCAGCCCCGCTGTTTCTCGCCCTCTGTTTCAGCCCCTCTGTTTCAGCCTCTCTGTTTGTCGCCCTCTGCTTCAGCCCCTCTGTTTGAGCCCCTCTCTTTCTCGCCCTCTGTTTCAGCCCCTCTATTTCAGTCCCTCTGCTTCTCGCCCTCTGTTTCAGCCCCTCTGTTTCAGCCCCGCTGTATATCGCCCTCTGTTTCAGCCCCACTGTTTCAGCCCCTTTGTTTCTCGCCCTCTGTTTCAGCCCCTCTGTTTCTCGCCCCCTGTTTCAGCCCCTCTGTTTCTCACCCTCTATTTCAGCCACTCTGTTTCAGCCCCTCTGTTTCTCGCCCTCTGTTTCAGCACCTCTGTATGAGCCCCTCTGTTTCTCGCCCTCTGTTTCAGCCCCTCTGTTTCAGCCCCGCTGTGTCTCGCCCTCTGTTTCAGCCCCGCTGTTTCTCACTCTATGTTTCAGCCCCTCTGTTTCAGCCCCTCTGTTTCTTACCCACTGTTTCAGCCCCTCTCTTTCTCGCCCTCTATTTCAGCCCCTCTGTTTCTCACCCTCTGTTTCAGCCCCTCTGTTTCAGCCCCTCTGTTTCAGCCCCTCTATTTCAGTCCATCTGTTTCTCGCCCTCTGACTCAGCACCTCTGTTTCAGCTCTTCTGTTTCTTGCCCTATGGTTCTCGCCCTCTGTTTCAGCCCCTCTGTTTGAGCCCCTCTGTTTCTCACCCCCTGTTTCAGCGCCTCTGTTGCTCGCCCTCTGTTTCAGCCCCGATGTTTCTCGCCCTCTGTTTCAGCCCCTCTGTTTCTCACACTCTGTTTCAGCCCATCTGTTTCAGCCCCGCTGTTTCTCGCCCTCTGTTTCAGCCCCTCAGTTTCAGCCCCTCTGTTTCTCGCCCTCTGTTTCAGCCCCTCCATATCTCGCCCCCTGTTGCAGCCCCTCTGTTTCTCACCCTCTGTTTCAGCCCCTCTGTTTCTCGCCCTCTGTTTCAGCCCCTCTGTTTGAGCCCCTCTGTTTCTCAAACACTGTTTCAGCCCCTCTGTTGCTCGCCCTCTGTTTCAGCCCCTCTCTTTCAGCCACTATGTTTCTCGCCCTCTGTGTCAGCCCCTCTGTTTCAGTCCCTCTGTTTCTCGCCCTTTGTTTCTGCCCCTCTGTTTCAGCCCCTCTCTTTCAGCCCCTCTGTTTCTCGCCATCTGTTTCAGCCAAACTGTTTCAGTCCCTCTGCTTCTCGCCCTCTGTTTCAGCCCCTCTGTTTCTCACCTCTGTTTCTCACCCTCTGTTTCAGCCCCTCTGTTTCTCGCCATCTGTTTCAGCCAATCTGTTTCTCGCCCTCTGTTCCTCGCCCTCTGTTTCTCACAAAATGTTTCAGCCAAACTGTTTCCGCCCCTCTGTTTCAGTCACTCTGTTTTTCGCCCTCTGATTCAGCCCCTCTGTTTAAGCCCCTCTGTTCCGCGACCTCTGTTTCTCGTCCTCTGTTTCAGCCCCTCTGTTTCAGCCCCTCTTGTTTCTCGCCTTCTGTTTCAGCCCCTCTTGTTTCTCGCTCTCTGTTTCTCGCCCTCTGTTTCTCGCCATTTATTTCTCGCCCTGTGTTTCTCGCCCTATGTTTCAGCCCCTCTGTTTCTCGCCCTATGTTTCAGCCCCTCTCTTTCTCGCCCTATGTTCAGCCCCTCTGTTTATCGCCCTCTGTTTCAGTCAACCTGTTTGTCGCCCTCTGTTTCTCGCCCTCTGTTGCTCGCCATCATTTTCTCGTGCTCTGTTTCAGCCCCTCTGTTTCAGCCCCGCTGTTTCTTGCCCTATGTTTCAGCCCCTCTGTTTCAGCCCCTCTGTTTCAGCCACTCTGTTTCTCACCCTCTGATTCTCGCCCTCTGTGTCTCACGCTTTGTTTCTCGCCCTCTGTTTCAGACCCGCTGTTTCAGCCACTCTGTTTCTCACCATCAGTTTCAGCACCTCTGTTTCTTGCCCTCTGTTTCTGCTCCTCTATTTCAGCCCCTCTGTTTCTCACCCTCTGACTCTCGCCATCTGTTTCTCACGCTTTGTTTCTCACCCTCTGTTTCAGCCCCTCTGTTTCTCGCCCTCTGTTTCAGCCCCTCTGTTTCAGACCCTCTGTTTCAGTCCCTCTGTTTCTCGCCCTCTGTTTCTCACACTCTGTTTCTCACCCTCTGTTTCAGCCCCTCTGTTTCTCGCCCCATGTTTCAGCACCTCTGTTTCTCACCCTCTGATTCAGCCCCTCTGTTTCAGCTCTTCTGTTTCTCGCCCTATGGTTCTCGCCCTATGTTTCAGCCCCTCTGATTCAGCCCCTCTGTTTCATCCCCTCTGTTTCTCGCCCTCTGTTTCTCACAAAATGTTTCAGCCAAACTGTTTCAGCCCCTCTGTTTCAGCCCCTCTGTTTCTCACCCACTGTTTCAGCCCCTCTGTTGCTCGCCCTCTGTTTCAGCCCCTCTGTTTCTCGCCCTCTGTTTCAGCCCTGCTGTTTCTCACCCTATGTTTCAGCCCCTCTCTTTCAGCCACTATGTTTCTCGCCCTCTGTTTCAGCCCCTCTGTTTCAGTCCCTCTGTTTCTCGCCCTTTGTTTCTGCCCCTCTGTTTCAGCCCCTCTCTTTCAGCCCCTCTGTTTCTCGCCATCTGTTTCAGCCAATCTGTTTCAGTCCCTCTGCTTCTCGCCCTCTGTTTCAGCCCCTCTGTTTCTCACCTCTGTTTCTCACCCTCTGTTTCAGCACCTCTGTTTCTCGTCCCCTGTTTCAGCCCCTCTGTTTCTCGCCCTCTGTTTCAGCCCCTCTGTTTCTCACTCTCTGTTTCTGCCCCTCTGTAACAGCCCCTCTGTTTCTAGCCCTCTGTTTCAGACCCTCCATTTCTCGCCCCCTGTGTCAGCCCCTCTGTTTCTCGCCCTCTGTTTCTCACCCTCAGTTTCAGCCTCTCTGTTTCAGACCCTCTGTTTCAGCCCCTCTGTTTCTCGCCCTCTGTTTCAGCCCCTCCATTTCTCGCCCCCTGTTTCAGCCCCTCTGTTTCTCGCCCTCTGATCCAGTCCCTCTGTTTCTCACCCACTGTTTCAGCCCATCTGTTTCTCGCCCACTGTTTCAGCCCCTCTGTTTCTCACCCTCTGTTTCAGCCCCTCTGTTTCTCGCGCTCTGTTTCAGCCCCGCTGTTTCTCACCCTATGTTTCAGCCCCTCTTTTTCAGCCCCTCCATTTCTCACCCACTGTTTCAGCCCCTCTGTTTCTCGCCCTCTGTTTCAGCCCCTCTGTTTCTCACCCTCTGTTTCAGCCCCTCTGTTTCTCACCTCTGTTTCTCGCCCTCTGTTTCAGCACGTCTGTTTCTAACCCCTGTTTCAGCCCCTCTGTTTCTCGCCCTCTGTTTCAGCCCCTCTGTTTCTCACTCTCTGTTTCTGACCCTCTGTTTCAGCCCCTCTGTTTCTAGCCCTCTGTTTCAGCCCCTCCATTTCTCACCCCCTGTGTCAGCCCCTCTGTTTCTCGCCCTCTGTTTCTCACAAAATGTTTCAGCCAAACTGGTTCAGCCCCTCTGTTTGAGCCCCTCTGTTTCTCACCCACTGTTTCAGCCCCTCTGTTTCAGCCCCTCTCTTTCAGCCACTATGTTTCTCGCCCTCTGTTTCAGCCCCTCTGTTTCAGTCCCTCTGTTTCTCGCCCTTTGTTTCTGCCCCTCTGTTTCAGCCCCTCTCTTTCAGCCCCTCTGTTTCTCGCCATCTGTTTCAGCTAATCTGTTTCAGCCCCTCTGTGTCTCGCCCTCTGTTTCAGCCCCTCTGTTTCTCACTCTCTGTTTCTGACACTCTGTTTCAGCCCCTTTGTTTCGAGCCCTCTGTTTCTCGCCCTCTGTTTCTCGCCCTCTGTTTCAGCCCCTCTGTTTCAGCCCCTCTCGTTTCTCGCCTTCTGTTTCAGCCCCTCTGTTTCTCGCCCTCCGTTTCTCGCCCTCTGTTTCTCGCCATTTATTTCTCGTCCTGTGTTTCTCACCCTATGTTTCAGCCCCTATGTTTCTCACCCTATGTTTCAGCCCCGCTCTTTCTCGCCCTATGTTCAGCCCCTCTGTTTATCGCCCACTGTTTCAGCCAATCTGTTTCTCGCCCTCTGTTTCTCGCCCTCTGTTGCTCGCCATCTTTTTCTCATGTTCTGTTTCAGCCCCTCTGTTTCAGCACCGCTGTATCTTGCCCTATGTTTCAGCCCCTCTGTTTCTGCCCCGCTGTTTCAGCCACTCTGTTTCTCGCCCTCTGCTTCAGCCCCTCTGTTTGAGCCCCTCTCTTTCTCGCCCTCTCTTTCAGCCCCTCTATTTCAGTCCCTCTGTTTCTCACTCTCTGTTTCAGCCCCTCTGTTTCAGTCCCGCTGTATCTCGCCCTCTGTTTCAGCCCCACTGTTTCAGCCCCTTTGTTTCTCGCCCTCTGTTTCAGCCCCTCTGTTTCTCGCTCCCTGTTTCAGCCCCTCTGTTTCTCACCCTCTATTTCAGCCACTCTGTTTCAGCCCCTCTGTTTCTCGCCCTCTGTTTCAGCACCTCTGTATGAGCCCCTCTGTTTCTCGCCCTCTGTTTCAGCCCCTCTGTTTCAGCCCCGCTGTGTCTCGCCCTCTGTTTCAGCCCCGCTGTTTCTCACTCTATGTTTCAGCCCCTCTGTTTCAGCCCCTCTGTTTCTTACCCACTGTTTCAGCCCCTCTCTTTCTCGCCCTCTGTTTCAGCCCCTCTGTTTCTCACCCTCTGTTTCAGCCCCTCTGTTTCAGCCCCTCTGTTTCAGCCCCTCTGTTTCAGCCCATCTTTTTCTCGCCCTCTGATTCAGTCCCTCTGTTTCAGCTCTTCTGTTTCTTGCCCTATGGCTCTCGCGCTATGTTTCAGCCCCACTGATTAAGACCCTCTGTTTCATCCCCTCTGTTTCTCGCCCTCTGTTTCTTGCACTCTGTTTCAGCCCCTATGTTTCAGCCTCTCTGTTTCTCGCTCTCTGTTTCTCGCCCCTGTTTCTCACAAAATGTTTAGCCAAACTGTTTCAGCCCCTCTGTTTCAGACCCTCTGTTTCTCGCCCTCTGATTCAGCGCCTCTGTTTCAGCCCCAATGTTTCAGCCTCTCTGTTTCACGCTCTCTGTTTCTCGCCCTCTGTTTCTCACAAAATGTTTCAGCCAAGCTGTTTCAGCCCCTATGTTTCAGCCCCTCTGTTTCTCGCCCTTTGATTCAGCCCCTCTGTTTCAACCCCACTGTTTCTCGCCCTCTGTTTCTCGCCCTCTGTTTCAGCCCCTCTGTTTCTCGCCCTCTGTTTCAGCCCCTCTGTTTCTCGCCCTCTGTTTCAGCCCCTCTGTTTCTCGCCCTCTGTTTCAGCCCCTCTGTTTCAGCCCCGCTGTTTCTCACCCTCTGTTTCAGCCCCTCTGTTTCTCACCCTCTGTTTCAGCCCCTCTGTTTCAGCCCCCCTGTTTCACGCCCTCTGTTTCAGCCCCTCCATTTATCGCCCCCTGTTGCAGCCCCTCTGTTTCTCACCCTCTGTTTCAGCCCCTCTGTTTCAGCCCCTCCATTTCTCGCCCCCTGTTGCAGCCCCTCTGTTTCTCGCCCTTTGTTTCCGCCCCTTTGTTTCAGCCCCTCTGTTTCTCGCCATCTGTTTCAGCCAATCTGTCTCAGTCCCTCTGTTTCTCGCCCTCTGTTTCAGCCCCTCTGTTTCTCACCTCTGTTTCTCACCCTGTGTTTCAGCACCTCTGTTTCTCGCCCCCTGTTTCAGCCCCTCTGTTTCTCGCCCTCTGTTTCAACCCCTCTGTTTCTCACTCTCTGTTTCTGACCCTCTGTTTCAGCCCCTCTGTTTCAGCCCCGCTGTTTCTCGCCCTCTGTTTCAGCCCCGCTGTTTCAGCCTCTCTGTTTGTCGCCCTCTGCTTCAGCCCCTCTGTTTGAGCCCCTCTGTTTCTCGCCCTCTGTTTCAGCCCCTCTATTTCAGTCCCTCTGTTTCTCGCCCTCTGTTTCAGCCCCTCTGTTTCAGCCCCGCTGTATCTCGCCCTCTGTTTCAGCCCCACTGTTTCAGCCCCTTTGTTTCTCGCCCTCTGTTTCAGCCCCTCTGTTTCTCGCCCCCTGTTTCAGCCCCTCTGTTTCTCACCCTCTATTTCAGCCACTCTGTTTCAGCCCCTCTGTTTCTCGCCCTCTGTTTCAGCACCTCTGTATGAGCCCCTCTGTTTCTCGCCCTCTGTTTCAGCCCCTCTGTTTCAGCCCCGCTGTGTCTCGCCCTCTGTTTCAGCCCCGCTGTTTCTCACTCTATGTTTCAGCCCCTCTGTTTCAGCCCCTCTGTTTCTTACCCACTGTTTCAGCCCCTCTCTTTCTCGCCCTCTATTTCAGCCCCTCTGTTTCTCACCCTCTGTTTCAGCCCCTCTGTTTCAGCCCCTCTGTTTCAGCCCCTCTATTTCAGCCCATCTGTTTCTCGCCCTCTGACTCAGCACCTCTGTTTCAGCTCTTCTGTTTCTTGCCCTATGGTTCTCGCCCTCTGTTTCAGCCCCTCTGTTTGAGCCCCTCTGTTTCTCACCCCCTGTTTCAGCGCCTCTGTTGCTCGCCCTCTGTTTCAGCCCCGATGTTTCTCGCCCTCTGTTTCAGCCCCTCTGTTTCTCACACTCTGTTTCAGCCCATCTGTTTCAGCCCCGCTGTTTCTCGCCCTCTGTTTCAGCCCCTCAGTTTCAGCCCCTCTGTTTCTCGCCCTCTGTTTCAGCCCCTCCATATCTCGCCCCCTGTTGCAGCCCCTCTGTTTCTCACCCTCTGTTTCAGCCCCTCTGTTTCTCGCCCTCTGTTTCAGCCCCTCTGTTTGAGCCCCTCTGTTTCTCAAACACTGTTTCAGCCCCTCTGTTGCTCGCCCTCTGTTTCAGCCCCTCTCTTTCAGCCACTATGTTTCTCGCCCTCTGTGTCAGCCCCTCTGTTTCAGTCCCTCTGTTTCTCGCCCTTTGTTTCTGCCCCTCTGTTTCAGCCCCTCTCTTTCAGCCCCTCTGTTTCTCGCCATCTGTTTCAGCCAAACTGTTTCAGTCCCTCTGCTTCTCGCCCTCTGTTTCAGCCCCTCTGTTTCTCACCTCTGTTTCTCACCCTCTGTTTCAGCCCCTCTGTTTCTCGCCATCTGTTTCAGCCAATCTGTTTCTCGCCCTCTGTTCCTCGCCCTCTGTTTCTCACAAAATGTTTCAGCCAAAATGTTTCAGCCCCTCTGTTTCAGTCACTCTGTTTTTCGCCCTCTGATTCAGCCCCTCTGTTTAAGCCCCTCTGTTCCGCGACCTCTGTTTCTCGTCCTCTGTTTCAGCCCCTCTGTTTCAGCCCCTCTTGTTTCTCGCCTTCTGTTTCAGCCCCTCTTGTTTCTCGCCCTCTGTTTCTCGCCCTCTGTTTCTCGCCATTTATTTCTCGCCCTGTGTTTCTCGCCCTATGTTTCAGCCCCTCTGTTTATCGCCCTCTGTTTCAGTCAACCTGTTTCTCGCCCTCTGTTTCTCGCCCTCTGTTGCTCGCCATCATTTTCTCGTGCTCTGTTTCATCCCCTCTGTTTCAGCCCCGCTGTTTCTTGCCCTATGTTTCAGCCCCTCTGTTTCAGCCCCTCTGTTTCAGCCACTCTGTTTCTCACCCTCTGATTCTCGCCCTCTGTGTCTCACGCTTTGTTTCTCGCCCTCTGTTTCAGCCCCGCTGTTTCAGCCACTCTGTTTCTCACCATCAGTTTCAGCACCTCTGTTTCTTGCCCTCTGTTTCTGCTCCTCTATTTCAGCCCCTCTGTTTCTCACCCTCTGACTCTCGCCAACTGTTTCTCACGCTTTGTTTCTCACCCACTGTTTCAGCCCCTCTGTTTCTCGCCCTCTGTTTCAGCCCCTCTGTTTCAGACCCTCTGTTTCAGTCCCTCTGTTTCTCGCCCTCTGTTTCTCACACTCTGTTTCTCACCCTCTGTTTCAGCCCCTCTGTTTCTCGCCCCCTGTTTCAGCACCTCTGTTTCTCACCCTCTGATTCAGCCCCTCTGTTTCAGCTCTTCTGTTTCTCGCCCTATGGTTCTCACAAAATGTTTCAGCCAAACTGTTTCAGCCCCTCTGTTTCAGCCCCTCTGTTTCTCACCCACTGTTTCAGCCCCTCTGTTGCTCGCCCTATGTTTCAGCCCCTCAGATTCAGCCCCTCTGTTTCATCCCCTCTGTTTCTCGCCCTCTGTTTCTCACAAAATGTTTCAGCCAAACTGTTTCAGCCCCTCTGTTTCAGCCCCTCTGTTTCTCACCCACTGTTTCAGCCCCTCTGTTGCTCGCCCTCTGTTTCAGCCCCTCTGTTTCTCGCCCTCTGTTTCATCCCTGCTGTTTCTCACCCTATGTTTCAGCCCCTCTTTTTCAGCCCCTCTGTTTCAGTCCCTCTGTTTCTCGCCCTCTGTTTCAGCCCCTCTGTTTCAGTCCCTCTGTTTCTCGCCCTTTGTTTCTGCCCCTCTGTTTCAGCCCCTCTCTTTCAGCCCCTCTGTTTCTCGCCATCTGTTTCAGCCAATCTGTTTCAGCCCCTCTGTTTCTCGCCCTCTGTTTCAGCCCCTCTGTTTCTCACTCTCTGTTTCTGACCCTCTGTTTCAGCCCCTCTGTTTCTAGCCCTCTGTTTCAGCCCCTCTGTTTCTCGCCCTCTGTTTCAGCCCCTCTGTTTCTCACTCTCTGTTTCTGCCCCTCTGTAACAGCCCCTCTGTTTCTAGCCCTCTGTTTCAGACCCTCCATTTCTCGCCCCCTGTGTCAGCCCCTCTGTTTCTCGCCCTCTGTTTCTCACCCTCAGTTTCAGCCTCTCTGTTTCAGACCCTCTGTTTCAGCCCCTCTGTTTCTCGCCCTCTGTTTCAGCCCCTCCATTTCACGCCCCCTGTTTCAGCCCCTCTGTTTCTCGCCCTCTGATCCAGTCCCTCTGTTTCTCACCCACTGTTTCAGCCCATCTGTTTCTCGCCCACTGTTTCAGCCCCTCTGTTTCTCACCCTCTGTTTCAGCCCCTCTGTTTCTCGCGCTCTGTTTCAGCCCCGCTGTTTCTCACCCTATGTTTCAGCCCCTCTTTTTCAGCCCCTCTGTTTCTCACCCACTGTTTCAGCCCCTCTGTTTCTCGCCCTCTGTTTCAGCCCCTCTGTTTCTCACCCTCTGTTTCAGCCCCTCTGTTTCTCACCTCTGTTTCTCGCCCTCTGTTTCAGCACGTCTGTTTCTAACCCCTGTTTCAGCCCCTCTGTTTCTCGCCCTCTGTTTCAGCCCCTCTGTTTCTCACTCTCTGTTTCTGACCCTCTGTTTCAGCCCCTCTGTTTCTAGCCCTCTGTTTCAGCCCCTCCATTTCTCGCCCCCTGTGTCAGCCCCTCTGTTTCTCGCCCTCTGTTTCTCACAAAATGTTTCAGCCAAACTGGTTCAGCCCCTCTGTTTGAGCCCCTCTGTTTCTCACCCACTGTTTCAGCCCCTCTGTTTCAGCCCCTCTCTTTCAGCCACTATGTTTCTCGCCCTCTGTTTCAGCCCCTCTGTTTCAGTCCCTCTGTTTCTCGCCCTTTGTTTCTGCCCCTCTGTTTCAGCCCCTCTCTTTCAGCCCCTCTGTTTCTCGCCATCTGTTTCAGCTAATCTGTTTCAGCCCCTCTGTGTCTCGCCCTCTGTTTCAGCCCCTCTGTTTCTCACTCTCTGTTTCTGACACTCTGTTTCAGCCCCTTTGTTTCGAGCCCTCTGTTTCTCGCCCTCTGTTTCTCGCCCTCTGTTTCAGCCCCTCTGTTTCAGCCCCTCTCGTTTCTCGCCTTCTGTTTCAGCCCCTCTGTTTCTCGCCCTCCGTTTCTCGCCCTCTGTTTCTCGCCATTTATTTCTCGCCCTGTGTTTCTCACCCTATGTTTCAGCCCCTATGTTTCTCACCCTATGTTTCAGCCCCGCTCTTTCTCGCCCTATGTTCAGCCCCTCTGTTTATTGCCCACTGTTTCAGCCAATCTGTTTCTCGCCCTCTGTTTCTCGCCCTCTGTTGCTCGCCATCTTTTTCTTGTGTTCTGTTTCAGCCCCTCTGTTTCAGCACCGCTGTATCTTGCCCTATGTTTCAGCCCCTCTGTTTCTGCCCCGCTGTTTCAGCCACTCTGTTTCTCGCCCTCTGCTTCAGCCCCTCTGTTTGAGCCCCTCTCTTTCTCGCCCTCTCTTTCAGCCCCTCTATTTCAGTCCCTCTGTCTCTCACCCTCTGTTTCAGCCCCTCTGTTTCAGTCCCGCTGTATCTCGCCCTCTGTTTCAGCCCCACTGTTTCAGCCCCTTTGTTTCTCGCCCTCTGTTTCAGCCCCTCTGTTTCTCGCTCCCTGTTTCAGCCCCTCTGTTTCTCACCCTCTATTTCAGCCACTCTGTTTCAGCCCCTCTGTTTCTCGCCCTCTGTTTCAGCACCTCTGTATGAGCCCCTCTGTTTCTCGCCCTCTGTTTCAGCCCCTCTGTTTCAGCCCCGCTGTGTCTCGCCCTCTGTTTCAGCCCCACTGTTTCTCACTCTATGTTTCAGCCCCTCTGTTTCAGCCCCTCTGTTTCTTACCCACTGTTTCAGCCCCTCTCTTTCTCGCCCTCTGTTTCAGCCCCTCTGTTTCTCACCCTCTGTTTCAGCCCCTCTGTTTCAGCCCCTCTGTTTCAGCCCCTCTGTTTCAGCCCATCTGTTTCTCGCCCTCTGATTCAGTCCCTCTGTTTCAGCTCTTCTGTTTCTTGCCCTATGGTTCTCGCGCTATGTTTCAGCACCACTGATTAAGACCCTCTGTTTCATCCCCTCTGTTTCTCGCCCTCTGTTTCTTGCACTCTGTTTCAGCCCCTATGTTTCAGCCTCTCTGTTTCTCGCTCTCTGTTTCTCGCCCCTGTTTCTCACAAAATGTTTCAGCCAAACTGTTTCAGCCCCTCTGTTTCAGACCCTCTGTTTCTCGCCCTCAGATTCAGCGCCTCTGTTTCAGCCCCAATGTTTCAGCCTCTCTGTTTCACGCTCTCTGTTTCTCGCCCTCTGTTTCTCACAAAATGTTTCAGCCAAGCTGTTTCAGCCCCTCTGTTTCAGCCCCTCTGTTTCTCGCCCTTTGATTCAGCCCCTCTGTTTCAACCCCACTGTTTCTCGCCCTCTGTTTCTCGCCCTCTGTTTCAGCCCCGCTGTTTCTCACCCTCTGTTTCAGTCGCCCTGTTTCTCACTCTCTGTTTCTGACCCTCTGTTTCAGCCCCTCTGTTTCAGCCCCGCTGTTTCTCGCCCTCTGTTTCAGCCCCTCTGTTTCAGCCTCTCTGTTTGTCGCCCTCTGCTTCAGCCCCTCTGTTTGAGCCCCTCTGTTTCTCGCCCTCTGTTTCAGCCCCTCTATTTCAGTCCCTCTGTTTCTCGCCCTCTGTTTCAGCCCCTCTGTTTCAGCCCCGCTGTATCTCGCCCTCTGTTTCAGCCCCACTGTTTCAGCCCCTTTGTTTCTCGCCCTCTGTTTCAGCCCCTCTGTTTCTCGCCGCCTGTTTCAGCCCCTCTGTTTCTCACCCTCTATTTCAGCCACTCTGTTTCAGCCCCTCTGTTTCTCGCCCTCTGTTTCAGCACCTCTGTATGAGCCCCTCGGTTTCTCGCCCTCTGTTTCAGCCCCTCTGTTTCAGCCCCGCTGTGTCTCGCCCTCTGTTTCAGCCCCGCTGTTTCTCACTCTATGTTTCAGCCCCTCTGTTTCAGCCCCTCTGTTTCTTACCCACTGTTTCAGCCCCTCTCTTTCTCGCCCTCTATTTCAGCCCCTCTGTTTCTCACCCTCTGTTTCAGCCCCTCTGTTTCAGCCCCTCTGTTTCAGCCCCTCTGTTTCAGCCCATCTGTTTCTCGCCCTCTGACTCAGCACCTCTGTTTCAGCTCTTCTGTTTCTTGCCCTATGGTTCTCGCCCTCTGTTTCAGCCCCTCTGTTTGAGCCCCTCTGTTTCTCACCCCCTGTTTCAGCGCCTCTGTTGCTCGCCCTCTGTTTCAGTCCCTCTGTTTCTCGCCCTTTGTTTCTGCCCCTTTGTTTCAGCCCCTCTGTTTCTCGCCATCTGTTTCAGCCAATCTGTCTCAGTCCCTCTGTTTCTCGCCCTCTGTTTCAGCCCCTCTGTTTCTCACCTCTGTTTCACACCCTGTGTTTCAGCACCTCTGTTTCTCGCCCCCTGTTTCAGCCCCTCTGTTTATAGCCCTCTGTTTCAACCTCTCTGTTTCTCACTCTCTGTTTCTGACCCTCTGTTTCAGCCCCTCTGTTTCTAGCCCTCTGTTTCAGCCCCTCCATTTCTCGCCCCCTGTGTCAGCCCCTCTGTTTCTCGCCCTCTGTTTCTCGCCCTCAGTTTCAGCCCCTCTGTTTCAGCCCCTCTGTTTCAGCCCCTCTGTTTCTCGCCCTCTGTTTCAGCCCCTCCATTTCTCGCCCACTGTTTCAGCCCCTCTGTTTCTCGCCCTCTCATTCAGTCCCTCTGTTTCTCACCCGCTGTTTCAGCCCCTCTGTTTCTCGCCCACTGTTTCAGCCTCTCTGTTTCTCGCCCTCTGTTTCAGCCCCTCTGTTTCTCGCCCTCTGTTTCAGCCCCGCTGTTTCTCACCCTATGGTTCAGCCCCTCTGTTTATCGCCCTCTGTTTCAGCCCCTCTGTTTCTCACACTCTGTTTCAGCCCCTCTGTTTCAGCCCCTCTTTTTCTCGCCCTCTGTTTCAGCCCCCCTGTTTCTCACCCTATGTTTCATCCCCTCTGTATCAGCCCATCTGTTTCTCGCCCTCTGTTTCAGCCCCTCTGTTTCTCACCCTCTGTTTCAGCCCCTCTGTTTCAGCCCCTCTGTTTCTCGCCGTCTGATTCAGCCCGTCTGTTTCAACACCTCTGCTTCTCGCCCTCTGTTTCTCGCCCTCTGTTTCTCGCCCTCTGTTTCAGCCCCTCTGTTTCAGCCCCTCTCGTTTCTCGCCTTCTGTTTCAGCCCCTCTGTTTCTCGCCCTCCGTTTCTCGCCCTCTGTTTCTCGCCATTTATTTCTCGCCCTGTGTTTCTCACCCTATGTTTCAGCCCCTATGTTTCTCACCCTATGTTTCAGCCCCCCTCTTTCTCGCCCTATGTTCAGCCCCTCTGTTTATCGCCCTCTGTTTCAGCCAATCTGTTTATCGCCCTCTGTTTCTCGCCCTCTGTTGCTCGCCATCTTTTTCTCGTGCTCTGTTTCAGCCCCTCTGTTTCAGCACCGCTGTATCTTGCCCTATGTTTCAGCCCCTCTGTTTCTGCCCCGCTGTTTCGGCCACTCTGTTTCTCACCCTCTGATTCTCGCCCTCTGTTTCTCACGCTTTGTTTCTCGCCCTCTGTTTCAGCCCCTCTGTTCCTCGCCCTCTGTTTCAGCCCCTCTGTTTCTCGCACTCTGTTTCTCACCCTCCGTTTCAGCCCCTCTGTTTCTCGCCCCCTGTTTCAGCCCCTCTGTTTCTCGCCCTCTGATTCAGCCCCTCTGTTTCTCACCTCTGTTTCTCACCCTCTGTTTCAGCCCTTCTGTTTCTCGCCATCTGTTTCAGCCAATCTGTTTCTCGCCCTCTGTTCCTCGCCCTCTGTTTCTCACAAAATGTTTCAGCCAAACTGTTTCAGCCCCTCTGTTTCAGTCACTCTGTTTTTCGCCCTCTGATTCAGCCCCTCTATTTAAGCCCCTCTGTTCCGCGACCTCTGTTTCTCGTCCTCTGTTTCAGCCCCTCTGTTTCAGCCCCTCTTGTTTCTTGCCTTCTGTTTCAGCCCCTCTTGTTTCTCGCCCTCTGTTTCCCGCCCTCTGTTTCTCGCCATTTATTTCTCGCCCTGTGTTTCTCGCCCTATGTTTCAGCCCCTCTGTTTCTCGCCCTATGTTTCAGCCCCTCTCTTTCTCACCCTATGTTCAGCCCCTCTGTTTATCGCCCTCTGTTTCAGTCAACCTGTTTCTCGCCCTCTGTTTCTCGCCCTCTGTTGCTCGCCATCATTTTCTCGTGCTCTGTTTCAGCCCCTCTGTTTCAGCCCCGCTGTTTCTTGCCCTATGTTTCAGCCCCTCTGTTTCAGCCCCGCTGTTTCAGCCACTCTGTTTCTCACCCTCTGATTCTCGCCCTCTGTGTCTCACGCTTTGTTTCTCGCCCTCTGTTTCAGCCCCGCTGTTTCAGCCACTCTGTTTCTCGCCATCAGTTTCAGCACCTCTGTTTCTTGCCCTCTGTTTCCGCTCATCTATTTCAGCCCCTCTGTTTCTCACCCTCTGACTCTCGCCATCTGTTTCTCACGCTTTGTTTCTCACCCTCTGTTTCAGCCCCTCTGTTTCTCGCCCTCTGTTTCAGCCCCTCTGTTTCAGACCCTCTGTTTCAGCCCCTCTGTGTCTCGCCCTCTGTTTCAGCCCCTCTGTTTCTCACACTCTGTTCCAGCCCCTCTGTTTCGGCCCCGCTGTTTCTCGCCCTCTGTTTTAGCCCCTCTGTTTCAGTCCCTCTGTTTCTCGCCCTCTGTTTCAGCCCCTCCATATCTCGACCCCTGTTGCAGCCCCTCTGTTTCTCACCCTCTGTTTCAGCCCCTCTGTTTCAGCCCCTCTGTTTCTCACCTCTGTTTCTCACCCTCTGTTTCAGCACCTCTGTTTCTCGTCCCCTGTTTCAGCCCCTCTGTTTTTCGCCCTCTGTTTCAGCCCCTCTGTTTCTCACTCTCTGTTTCTGCCCCTCTGTAACAGCCCCTCTGTTTCTAGCCCTCTGTTTCAGACCCTCCATTTCTCGCCCCGTGTCAGCCCCTCTGTTTCTCGCCCTCTGTTTCTCACCCTCAGTTTCAGCCTCTCTGTTTCAGCCCCTCTGTTTCAGTCCCTCTGTTTCTCGCCCTCTGTTTCAGCCCCTCCATATCTCGACCCCTGTTGCAGCCCCTCTGTTTCTCACCCTCTGTTTCAGCCCCTCTGTTTCAGCCCCTCTGTTTCTCACCTCTGTTTCTCACCCTCCGTTTCAGCACCTCTGTTTCTCGTCCCCTGTTTCAGCCCCTCTGTTTCTCGCCCTCTGTTTCAGCCCCTCTGTTTCTCACTCTCTGTTTCTGCCCCTCTGTAACAGCCCCTCTGTTTCTAGCCCTCTGTTTCAGACCCTCCATTTCTCGCCCCGTGTCAGCCCCTCTGTTTCTCGCCCTCTGTTTCTCACCCTCAGTTTCAGCCTCTCTGTTTCAGCCCCTCTGTTTCAGTCCCTCTGTTTCTCGCCCTCTGTTTCAGCCCCTCCATATCTCGACCCCTGTTGCAGCCCCTCTGTTTCTCACCCTCTGTTTCAGCCCCTCTGTTTCAGCCCCTCTGTTTCTCACCTCTGTTTCTCACCCTCCGTTTCAGCACCTCTGTTTCTCGTCCCCTGTTTCAGCCCCTCTGTTTCTCGCCCTCTGTTTCAGCCCCTCTGTTTCTCACTCTCTGTTTCTGCCCCTCTGTAACAGCCCCTCTGTTTCTAGCCCTCTGTTTCAGACCCTCCATTTCTCGCCCCCTGTGTCAGCCCCTCTGTTTCTCGCCCTCTGTTTCTCACCCTCAGTTTCAGCCTCTCTGTTTCAGCCCCTCTGTTTCAGCCCCTCTGTTTCTCTCCCTCTGTTTCAGCCCCTCCATTTCTCGCCCCCTGTTTCAGCCCCTCTGTTTCTCGCCCCCTGATCCAGTCCCTCTGTTTCTCACCCACTGTTTCAGCCCATCTGTTTCTCGCCCACTGTTTCAGCCCCTCTGTTTCTCACCCTCTGTTTCAGCCCCTCTGTTTCTCACCCTCTGTTTCAGCCCCGCTGTTTCTCACCCTATGTTTCAGCCCCTCTTTTTCAGCCCCTCTGTTTCTCACCCACTGTTTCAGCCCCTCAGTTTCTCGCCCTCTGTTTCAGCCCCTCTGTTTCTCGCCCTCTGTTTCAGCCCCTCTGTTTCTCACCTCTGTTTCTCACACTCTGTTTCAGCACGTCTGTTTCTAACCCCTGTTTCAGCCCCTCTGTTTCTCGCCCTCTGTTTCAGCCCCTCTGTTCCGCGACCTCTGTTTTTCGTCCTCTGTTTCAGCCCCTCTGTTTCAGCCCCTCTTGTTTCTCGCCTTCTGTTTCAGCCCCTCTTGTTTCTCGCCCTCTGTTTCCCGCCCTCTGTTTCTCGCCATTTATTTCTCGCCCTGTGTTTCTCGCCCTATGTTTCAGCCCCTCTGTTTCTCGCCCTGTGTTTCAGCCCCTCTCTTTCTCACCCTATGTTCAGCCACTCTGTTTTTCGCCCTCTGTTTCAGTCAACCTGTTTCTCGCCCTCTGTTTCTCGCCCTCTGTTGCTCGCCATCATTTTCTCGTGCTCTGTTTCAGCCCCTCTGTTTCAGCCCCGCTGTTTCTTGCCCTATGTTTCAGCCCCTCTGTTTCTGCCCCGCTGTTTCAGCCACTCTGTTTCTCACCCTCTGATTCTCCCCCTCTGTGTCTCACGCTTTGTTTCTCGCCCTCTGTTTCAGCCCCGCTGTTTCAGCCACTCTGTTTCTCGCCATCAGTTTCAGCACCTCTGTTTCTTGCCCTCTGTTTCCGCTCATCTATTTCAGCCCCTCTGTTTCTCACCCTCTGACTCTCGCCATCTGTTTCTCACGCTTTGTTTCTCACCCTCTGTTTCAGCCCCTCTGTTTCTCGCCCTCTGTTTCAGCCCCTCTGTTTCAGACCCTCTGTTTCAGCCCCTCTGTGTCTCGCCCTCTGTTTCAGCCCCTCTGTTTCTCACACTCTGTTTCAGCCCCTCTGTGTCTCGCCCTCTGTTTCAGCCCCTCTGTTTCTCACACTCTGTTTCAGCCCCTCTGTTTCGGCCCCGCTGTTTCTCGCCCTCTGTTTCAGCCCCTCTGTTTCAGTCCCTCTGTTTCTCGCCCTCTGTTTCAGCCCCTCCATATCTCGACCCCTGTTCCAGCCCCTCTGTTTCTCACCCTCTGTTTCAGCCCCTCTGTTTCAGCCCCTCTGTTTCTCACCTCTGTTTCTCACCCTCTGTTTCAGCACCTCTGTTTCTCGTCCCCTGTTTCAGCCCCTCTGTTTCTCGCCCTCTGTTTCAGCCCCTCTGTTTCTCACTCTCTGTTTCTGCCCCTCTGTAACAGCCCCTCTGTTTCTAGCCCTCTGTTTCAGCCCCTACATTTCTCGCCCCCTGTTTCAGCCCCTCTGTTTCTCGCCCTCTGATCCAGTCCCTCTGTTTCTCACCCACTGTTTCAGCCCATCTGTTTCTCGCCCACTGTTTCAGCCCCTCTGTTTCTCACCCTCTGTTTCAGCCCCTCTGTTTCTCGCCCTCTGTTTCAGCCCCGCTGTTTCTCACCCTATGTTTCAGCCCCACTTTTTCAGCTCCTCTGTTTCTCACCCACTGTTTCAGCCCCTCTGTTTCTCGCCCTCTGTTTCAGCCCCTCTGTTTCTCGCCCTCTGTTTCAGCCCCTCTGTTTCTCACCTCTGTTTCTCACACTCTGTTTCAACACGTCTGTTTCTAACCCCTGTTTCAGCCCCTCTGTTTCTCGCCCTCTGTTTCAGGCCCTCTGTTTCTCACTCTCTGTTTCTGACCCTCTGTTTCAGCCCCTCTGTTTCTAGCCCTCTGTTTCAGCCCCTCCATTTCTCGCCCCCTGTGTCAGCCCCTCTGTTTCTCGCCCTCTGTTTCTCACAAAATGTTTCAGCCAAACTGGTTCAGCCCCTCTGTTTGAGCCCCTCTGTTTCTCACCCACTGTTTCAGCCCCTCTGTTTCAGCCCCTCTCTTTCAGCCACTATGTTTCTCGCCCTCTGTTTCAGCCCCTCCGTTTCAGTCCCTCTGTTTCTCGCCCTTTGTTTCTGCCCCTCTGTTTCAGCCCCTCTCTTTCAGCCCCTCTGTTTCTCGCCATCTGTTTCAGCTAATCTGTTTCAGCCCCTCTGTGTCTCGCCCTCTGTTTCAGCCCCTCTGTTTCTCACACTCTGTTTCAGCCCCTCTGTTTCAGCCCCGCTGTTTCTCGCCCTCTGTTTCAGCCCCTCTGTTTCAGTCCCTCTGTTTCTCGCCCTCTGTTTCAGCCCCTCCATGTCTCGACCCCTGTTGCAGCCCCTCTGTTTCTCACCCTCTGTTTCAGCCCCTCTGTTTCAGCCCCTCTGTTTCTCGCCCTCTGTTTCAGCCCCTCTGTTGCTCGTCCTCTGTTTCAGCCCCTCTCTTTCAGCCACTATGTTTCTCGCCCTCTGTTTCAGCCCCTCTGTTTCAGTCCCTCTGTTTCTCGCCCTTTGTTTCTGCCCCTCTGTTTCAGCCCCTCTCTTTCAGCCCCTCTTTTTCTCGCCATCTGTTTCAGCCAATCTGTTTCAGTCCCTCTGCATCTCGCCCTCTGTTTCAGCCCCTCTGTTTCAGCCCCTCTGTTTCTCACCCTCTGTTTCAGCCCCTCTGTTTCAGCCCCTCTGTTTCTCGCCCTCTGTTTCAGCACCTCTGTTGCTCGCCCTCTGTTTCAGCCCCTCTCTTTCAGCCACTATGTTTCTCGCCCTCTGTTTCAGCCCCTCTGTTTCAGTCCCTCTGTTTCTCGCCCTTTGTTTCTGCCCCTCTGTTTCAGCCCCTCTCTTTCAGCCCCTCTGTTTCTCGCCATCTGTTTCAGCCAATCTGTTTCAGTCCCTCTGCATCTCGCCCTCTGTTTCAGCCCCTCTGTTTCTCGCCATCTGTTTCAGCCAATTTGTTTCTCGCCCTCTGTTTCTCGCCCTCTGTTTCTCACAAAATGTTTCAGCCAAACTGTTTCAGCCCCTCTGTTTCCGTCACTCTGTTTTTTGCCCTCTGTTTCAGCCCCTCTGTTTCAGCCCCTCTTGTTTCTCGCCTTCTGTTTCAGCCCCTCTGTTTCTCGCCCTCTGTTTCTCGCCATTTATTTCTCGCCCTGTGTTTCTCGCCCTATGTTTCAGCCCCTATGTTTCTCGCCTGATGTTTCAGCCCCTCTCTTTCTCGCCCTAAGTTCAGCCCCTCTGTTTATCGCCCTCTGTTTCAGCCAACCTGTTTCTCGCCCTCTGTTTCTCGCCCTCTGTTGCTCGCCATCATTTTCTCATGCTCTGCTTCAGCCCCTCTGTTTCAGCCCCGCTGTTTCTTGCCCTATGTTTCAGCCCCTCTGTTTCTGCCCCGCTGTTTCAGCCACTCTGTTTCTCACCCTCTGAATCACTCCCTCTGTGTCTCACGCTTTGTTTCTCGCCCTCTGTTTCAGCCCCGCTGTTTCAGCCACTCTGTTTCTCGCCCTCAGTTTCAGCACCTCTGTTTCTCATGCTTTGTTTCTCACCCACTGTTTCAGCCCCTCTGTATCTCGCCCTCTGTTTCAGCCCCTCTGTTTCAGCCCCTCGGTTTCTTGCCCTCTGTTTCAGCCCCTCTGTTTCAGACCCTCTGTTTATCACCCTCTGTTTCTCGCCCTCTGTTTCAGCCGCTCTGTTTCTCGCCCCCTGTTTCAGCCCCTCTGTTTCTCACCCTCTGATTCAGCCCCTCTGTTTCAGCTCTTCTGTTTCTCGCCCTATGGTTCTCACCCTATGTTTCAGCCCCTCTGATTCAGCCCCTCTGTTTCAGCCCCTCTGTTTCTCGTCCTTTGATTCAGCGCCTCTGTTTCAGCCCCTCTGTTTCTCAACCTCTGTTTCTCGGCCTCTGTTTCAGCCCCTCTGTTTCTCAACCTCTGTTTCAGCCCCTCTGTTTCAGCCCCTCTATTTCTCGCCCTATGTTTCAGCCCCTCTGTTTCAGCCCCACTGTTTCTCGCCCTCTGTTTCAGCCCCTCTGTTTCTCACACTCTGTTTCAGCCCCTCTGTTTCAGCCCCGTTGTTTCTCGCCCTCTGTTTCAGCCCCTCAGTTTCAGCCCCTCTGTTTCTCGCCCTCTGTTTCAGCCCCTCCATATCTCGCCCCCTGTTGCAGCCCCTCTGTTTCTCACCCTCTGTTTCAGCCCCTCTGTTTCTCGCCCTCTGTTTCAGCCCCTCTGTTTGAGCCCCTCTGTTTCTCAAACACTGTTTCAGCCCCTCTGTTGCTCGCCCTCTGTTTCAGCCCCTCTCTTTCAGCCACTATGTTTCTCGCCCTCTGTTTCAGCCCCTCTGTTTCAGTCCCTCTGTTTCTCGCCCTTTGTTTCTGCCCCTCTGTTTCAGCCCCTCTCTTTCAGCCCCTCTGTTTCTCGCCATCTGTTTCAGCCAAACTGTTTCAGTCCCTCTGCTTCTCGCCCTCTGTTTCAGCCCCTCTGTTTCTCACCTCTGTTTCTCACCCTCTGTTTCAGCCCCTCTGTTTCTCGCCATCTGTTTCAGCCAATCTGTTTCTCGCCCTCTGTTCCTCGCCCTCTGTTTCTCACAAAATGTTTCAGCCAAACTGTTTCAGCCCCTCTGTTTCAGTCACTCTGTTTTTCGCCCTCTGATTCAGCCCCTCTGTTTAAGCCCCTCTGTTCCGCGACCTCTGTTTCTCGTCCTCTGTTTCAGCCCCTCTGTTTCAGCCCCTCTTGTTTCTCGCCTTCTGTTTCAGCCCCTCTTGTTTCTCGCCCTCTGTTTCTCGCCCTCTGTTTCTCGCCATTTATTTCTCGCCCTGTGTTTCTCGCCCTATGTTTCAGCCCCTCTGTTTCTCGCCCTATGTTTCAGCCCCTCTCTTTCTCGCCCTATGTTCAGCCCCTCTGTTTATCGCCCTCTGTTTCAGTCAACCTGTTTGTCGCCCTCTGTTTCTCGCCCTCTGTTGCTCGCCATCATTTTCTCGTGCTCTGTTTCAGCCCCTCTGTTTCAGCCCCGCTGTTTCTTGCCCTATGTTTCAGCCCCTCTGTTTCAGCCCCGCTGTTTCAGCCACTCTGTTTCTCACCCTCTGATTCTCGCCCTCTGTGTCTCACGCTTTGTTTCTCGCCCTCTGTTTCAGCCCCGCTGTTTCAGCCACTCTGTTTCTCACCATCAGTTTCAGCACCTCTGTTTCTTGCCCTCTGTTTCTGCTCCTCTATTTCAGCCCCTCTGTTTCTCACCCTCTGACTCTCGCCATCTGTTTCTCACGCTTTGTTTCTCACTCTCTGTTTCAGCCCCTCTGTTTCTCGCCCTCTGTTTCAGCCCCTCTGTTTCAGACCCTCTGTTTCAGTCCCTCTGTTTCTCGCCCTCTGTTTCTCACACTCTGTTTCTCACCCTCTGTTTCAGGCCCTCTGTTTCTCGCCCCCTGTTTCAGCACCTCTGTTTCTCACCCTCTGATTCAGCCCCTCTGTTTCAGCTCTTCTGTTTCTCGCCCTATGGTTCTCGCCCTATGTTTCAGCCCCTCTGATTCAGCCCCTCTGTTTCATCCCCTCTGTTTCTCGCCCTCTGTTTCTCACAAAATGTTTCAGCCAAACTGTTTCAGCCCCTCTGTTTCAGCCCCTCTGTTTCTCACCCACTGTTTCAGCCCCTCTGTTTCTCGCCCTCTGTTTCAGCCCCTCTGTTTCAGCCCCTCTTTTTCAGCCACTATGTTTCTCGCCCTCTGTTTCAGCCCCTCTGTTTCAGTCCCTCTGTTTCAGCCCCTCTGTTTCAGACCCTCTGTTTCAGTCCCTCTGTTTCTCGCCCTCTGTTTCTCACACTCTGTTTCTCACCCTCTGTTTCAGCACCTCTGTTTCTCGTCCCCTGTTTCAGCCCCTCTGTTTCTCGCCCTCTGTTTCAGCCCCTCTGTTTCTCACTCTCTGTTTCTGCCCCTCTGTAACAGCCCCTCTGTTTCTAGCCTTCTGTTTCAGACCCTCCATTTCTCGCCCCCTGTGTCAGCCCCTCTGTTTCTCGCCCTCTGTTTCTCACCCTCAGTTTCAGCCTCTCTGTTTCAGACCCTCTGTTTCAGCCCCTCTGTTTCTCGCCCTCTGTTTCAGCCCCTCCATTTCTCGCCCCCTGTTTCAGCCCCTCTGTTTCTCGCCCTCTGATCCAGTCCCTCTGTTTCTCACCCACTGTTTCAGCCCATCTGTTTCTCGCCCACTGTTTCAGCCCCTCTGTTTCTCACCCTCTGTTTCAGCCCCTCTGTTTCTCGCCCTCTGTTTCAGCCCCACTGTTTCTCACCCTATGTTTCAGCCCCTCTTTTTCAGCCCCTCTGTTTCTCACCCACTGTTTCAGCCCCTCTGTTTCAGCCCCTCTGTTTCTCGCCCTCTGTTTCAGCCCCTCTGTTTCTCACCTCTGTTTCTCACACTCTGTTTCAGCACGTCTGTTTCTAACCCCTGTTTCAGCCCCTCTGTTTCTCGCCCTCTGTTTCAGGCCCTCTGTTTCTCACTCTCTGTTTCTGACCCTCTGTTTCAGCCCCTCTGTTTCTAGCCCTCTGTTTCAGCCCCTCCATTTCTCGCCCCCTGTGTCAGCCCCTCTGTTTCTCGCCCTCTGTTTCTCACAAAATGTTTCAGCCAAACTGGTTCAGCCCTTCTGTTTGAGCCCCTCTGTTTCTCACCCACTGTTTCAGCCCCTCTGTTTCAGCCCCTCTCTTTCAGCCACTATGTTTCTCGCCCTCTGTTTCAGCCCCTCTGTTTCAGTCCCTCTGTTTCTCGCCCTTTGTTTCTGCCCCTCTGTTTCAGCCCCTCTCTTTCAGCCCCTCTGTTTCTCGCCCTCTGTTTCAGCCCCTCTGTTTCAGCCCCTCTATTTCTCGCCCTATGTTTCAGCCCCTCTGTTTCAGCCCCACTGTTTCTCGCCCTCTGTTTCAGCCCCTCTGTTTCTCACACTCTGTTTCAGCCCCTCTGTTTCAGCCCCGTTGTTTCTCGCCCTCTGTTTCAGCCCCTCAGTTTCAGCCCCTCTGTTTCTCGCCCTCTGTTTCAGCCCCTCCATATCTCGCCCCCTGTTGCAGCCCCTCTGTTTCTCACCCTCTGTTTCAGCCCCTCTGTTTCTCGCCCTCTGTTTCAGCCCCTCTGTTTGAGCCCCTCTGTTTCTCAAACACTGTTTCAGCCCCTCTGTTGCTCGCCCTCTGTTTCAGCCCCTCTCTTTCAGCCACTATGTTTCTCGCCCTCTGTTTCAGCCCCTCTGTTTCAGTCCCTCTGTTTCTCGCCCTTTGTTTCTGCCCCTCTGTTTCAGCCCCTCTCTTTCAGCCCCTCTGTTTCTCGCCATCTGTTTCAGCCAAACTGTTTCAGTCCCTCTGCTTCTCGCCCTCTGTTTCAGCCCCTCTGTTTCTCACCTCTGTTTCTCACCCTCTGTTTCAGCCCCTCTGTTTCTCGCCATCTGTTTCAGCCAATCTGTTTCTCGCCCTCTGTTCCTCGCCCTCTGTTTCTCACAAAATGTTTCAGCCAAACTGTTTCAGCCCCTCTGTTTCAGTCACTCTGTTTTTCGCCCTCTGATTCAGCCCCTCTGTTTAAGCCCCTCTGTTCCGCGACCTCTGTTTCTCGTCCTCTGTTTCAGCCCCTCTGTTTCAGCCCCTCTTGTTTCTCGCCTTCTGTTTCAGCCCCTCTTGTTTCTCGCCCTCTGTTTCTCGCCCTCTGTTTCTCGCCATTTATTTCTCGCCCTGTGTTTCTCGCCCTATGTTTCAGCCCCTCTGTTTCTCGCCCTATGTTTCAGCCCCTCTCTTTCTCGCCCTATGTTCAGCCCCTCTGTTTATCGCCCTCTGTTTCAGTCAACCTGTTTGTCGCCCTCTGTTTCTCGCCCTCTGTTGCTCGCCATCATTTTCTCGTGCTCTGTTTCAGCCCCTCTGTTTCAGCCCCGCTGTTTCTTGCCCTATGTTTCAGCCCCTCTGTTTCAGCCCCGCTGTTTCAGCCACTCTGTTTCTCACCCTCTGATTCTCGCCCTCTGTGTCTCACGCTTTGTTTCTCGCCCTCTGTTTCAGCCCCGCTGTTTCAGCCACTCTGTTTCTCACCATCAGTTTCAGCACCTCTGTTTCTTGCCCTCTGTTTCTGCTCCTCTATTTCAGCCCCTCTGTTTCTCACCCTCTGACTCTCGCCATCTGTTTCTCACGCTTTGTTTCTCACCCTCTGTTTCAGCCCCTCTGTTTCTCGCCCTCTGTTTCAGCCCCTCTGTTTCAGACCCTCTGTTTCAGTCCCTCTGTTTCTCGCCCTCTGTTTCTCACACTCTGTTTCTCACCCTCTGTTTCAGGCCCTCTGTTTCTCGCCCCCTGTTTCAGCACCTCTGTTTCTCACCCTCTGATTCAGCCCCTCTGTTTCAGCTCTTCTGTTTCTCGCCCTATGGTTCTCGCCCTATGTTTCAGCCCCTCTGATTCAGCCCCTCTGTTTCATCCCCTCTGTTTCTCGCCCTCTGTTTCTCACAAAATGTTTCAGCCAAACTGTTTCAGCCCCTCTGTTTCAGCCCCTCTGTTTCTCACCCACTGTTTCAGCCCCTCTGTTTCTCGCCCTCTGTTTCAGCCCCTCTGTTTCTCACCCTCTGTTTCAGCCCTGCTGTTTCTCACCCTATGTTTCAGCCCCTCTTTTTCAGCCCCTCTCTTTCAGCCACTATGTTTCTCGCCCTCTGTTTCAGCCCCTCTGTTTCAGTCCCTCTGTTTCTCGCCCTTTGTTTCTGCCCCTTTGTTTCAGCCCCTCTCTTTCAGCCCCTCTGTTTCTCGCCATCTGTTTCAGCCAATCTGTTTCAGTCCCTCTGCTTCTCGCCCTCTGTTTCAGCCCCTCGGTTTCTCACCTCTGTTTCTCACCCTCTGTTTCAGCACCTCTGTTTCTCGTCCCCTGTTTCAGCCCCTCAGTTTCTCGCCCTCTGTTTCAGCCCGTCTGTTTCTCACTCTCTGTTTCTGCTCCTCTATTTCAGCCCTGCTGTTTCTCACCCTCTGACTCTCGCCATCTGTTTCTCACGCTTTGTTTCTCACCCTCTGTTTCAGCCCCTCTGTTTCTCGCCCTCTGTTTCAGCCCCTCTGTTTCAGACCCTCTGTTTCAGTCCCTCTGTTTCTCGCCCTCTGTTTCTCACACTCTGTTTCTCACCCTCTGTTTCAGCACCTCTGTTTCTCGTCCCCTGTTTCAGCCCCTCTGTTTCTCGCCCTCTGTTTCAGCCCCTCTGTTTCTCACCTCTGTTTCTCACACTCTGTTTCAGCACGTCTGTTTCTAACCCCTGTTTCAGCCCCTCTGTTTCTCGCCCTCTGTTTCAGGCCCTCTGTTTCTCACTCTCTGTTTCTGACCCTCTGTTTCAGCCCCTCTGTTTCTAGCCCTCTGTTTCAGCCCCTCCATTTCTCGCCCCCTGTGTCAGCCCCTCTGTTTCTCGCCCTCTGTTTCTCACAAAATGTTTCAGCCAAACTGGTTCAGCCCTTCTGTTTGAGCCCCTCTGTTTCTCACCCACTGTTTCAGCCCCTCTGTTTCAGCCCCTCTCTTTCAGCCACTATGTTTCTCGCCCTCTGTTTCAGCCCCTCTGTTTCAGTCCCTCTGTTTCTCGCCCTTTGTTTCTGCCCCTCTGTTTCAGCCCCTCTCTTTCAGCCCCTCTGTTTCTCGCCATCTGTTTCAGCTAATCTGTTTCAGCCCCTCTGTGTCTCGCCCTCTGTTTCAGCCCCTCTGTTTCTCACTCTCTGTTTCTGACACTCTGTTTCAGCCCCTTTGTTTCGAGCCCTCTGTTTCTCGCCCTCTGTTTCTCGCCCTCTGTTTCAGCCCCTCTGTTTCAGCCCCTCTCGTTTCTCGCCTTCTGTTTCAGCCCCTCTGTTTCTCGCCCTCCGTTTCTCGCCCTCTGTTTCTCGCCATTTATTTCTCGCCCTGTGTTTCTCACCCTATGTTTCAGCCCCTATGTTTCTCACCCTATGTTTCAGCCCCTCTCTTTCTCGCCCTATGTTCAGCCCCTCTGTTTATCGCCCACTGTTTCAGCCAATCTGTTTCTCGCCCTCTGTTTCTCGCCCTCTGTTGCTCGCCATCTTTTTCTCGTGCTCTGTTTCAGCCCCTCTGTTTCAGCACCGCTGTATCTTGCCCTATGTTTCAGCCCCTCTGTTTCTGCCCCGCTGTTTCAGCCACTCTGTTTCTCACCCTCTGATTCTCGCCCTCTGTTTCTCACGCTTTGTTTCTCGCCCTCTGTTTCAGCCCCGCTGTTTCAGCCACTCTGTTTCTCGCCCTCAGTTTCAGCACCTCTGTTTCTTGCCCTCTGTTTCTGCACCTCTATTTCAGCCCCTCTGTTTCTCACCCTCTGACTCTCGCCCTCTGTTTCTCACGCTTTGTTTCTCACCCACTGTTTCAGCCCCTCTGTTTCTCGCCCTCTGTTTCAGCCCCTCTGTTTCAGCCCCTCTGTTTCAGACCCTCTGTTTCTCGCCCTCTGATTCAGCCCCTCTGTTTCAGCTCTTCTGTTTCTCGCCCTAAGGTTCTCGCCCTATGTTTCAGCCCCTCTGATTCATCCCCTCTGTTTCTCGCCCTCTGTTTCTTGCACTCTGTTTCAGCCCCTATGTTTCAGCCTCTCTGTTTCTCGCTCTCGGTTTCTCGCCCTCTGTTTCTCACAAAATGTTTCAGCCAAACTGTTACAGCCCCTCTGTTTCATCCCCGCTGTTTCTCGCCTTCTGATTCAGCACCTCTGTTTCAGCCCCTCTGTTTCTCGACCTCTGTTTCTCGCCCTCTGTTTCAGCCTCTCTGTTTCTCGCCCTCTGTTTCTGCTCCTCTGTTTCAGCCCCTCTGTTTCTCGCCCTCTGTTTCAGCCCCTCTGTTTCAGCCCCGCTGTTTCTCCCCCTCTGTTTCAGCCCCTCTGTTTCTCGCCCTCAGTTTCAGCCCCTCTGTTTCAGCCCCGCTGTTTCTCGCCCTCTGTTTCAGCCCCTCTGTTTCAGCCTCTCTGTTTCTCGCCCTCTGCTTCAGCCCCTCTGTTTGAGCCCCTCTCTTTCTCGCCCTCTGTTTCAGCCCCTCTATTTCAGTCCCTCTGTTTCTCGCCCTCTGTTTCAGCCCCTCTGTTTCAGTCCCGCTGTATCTCGCCCTCTGTTTCAGCCCCACTGTTTCAGCCCCTTTGTTTCTCGCCCTCTGTTTCAGCCCCTCTGTTTCTCGCTCCCTGTTTCAGCCCCTCTGTTTCTCACCCTCTATTTCAGCCACTCTGTTTCAGCCCCTCTGTTTCTCGCCCTCTGTTTCAGCACCTCTGTATGAGCCCCTCTGTTTCTCGCCCTCTGTTTCAGCCCCTCTGTTTCAGCCCCGCTGTGTCTCGCCCTCTGTTTCAGCCCCGCTGTTTCTCACTCTATGTTTCAGCCCCTCTGTTTCAGCCCCTCTGTTTCTTACCCACTGTTTCAGCCCCTCTCTTTCTCACCCTCTGTTTCTCACCCTCTGTTTCAGCCCCTCTGTTTCAGACCCTCTGTTTCAGCCCATCTGTTTCTCGCCCTCTGATTCAGTCCCTCTGTTTCAGCTCTTCTGTTTCTTGCCCTATGGTTCTCGCGCTATGTTTCAGCCCCACTGATTAAGCCCCTCTGTTTCATCCCCTCTGTTTCTCGCCCTCTGTTTCTTGCACTCTGTTTCAGCCCCTATGTTTCAGCCTCTCTGTTTCTCGCTCTCTGTTTCTCGCCCTCTGTTTCTCACAAAATGTTTCAGCCAAACTGTTTCAGCCCCTCTGTTTCAGACCCTCTGTTTCTCGCCCTCTGATTCAGCGCCTCTGTTTCAGCCCCAATGTTTCAGCCTCTCTGTTTCACGCTCTCTGTTTCTCGCCCTCTGTTTCTCACAAAATGTTTCAGCCAAGCTGTTTCAGCCCCTCTGTTTCAGCCCCTCTGTTTCTCGCCCTTTGATTCAGCCCCTCTGTTTCAACCCCACTGTTTCTCGCCCTCTGTTTCTCGCCCTCTGTTTCAGCCCCTCTGTTTCTCGCCCTCTGTTTCAGCCCCTCTGTTTCTCGCCCTCTGTTTCAGCCCCTCTGTTTCAGCCCCGCTGTTTCTCACCCTCTGTTTCAGCCCCTCTGTTTCTCACCCTCTGTTTCAGCCCCTCTGTTTCAGCCCCGCTGTTTCTCGCCCTCTGTTTCAGCCCCCCTGTTTCACGCCCTCTGTTTCAGCCCCTCCATTTCTCGCCCCCTGTTGCAGCCCCTCTGTTTCTCACCCTCTGTTTCAGCCCCTCTGTTTCAGCCCCTCCATTTCTCGCCCCCTGTTGCAGCCCCTCTGTTTCTCGCCCTTTGTTTCCGCCCCTTTGTTTCAGCCCCTCTGTTTCTCGCCATCTGTTTCAGCCAATCTGTCTCAGTCCCTCTGTTTCTCGCCCTCTGTTTCAGCCCCTCTGTTTCTCACCTCTGTTTCTCACCCTGTGTTTCAGCACCTCTGTTTCTCGCCCCCTGTTTCAGCCCCTCTGTTTCTCGCCCTCTGTTTCAACCCCTCTGTTTCTCACTCTCTGTTTCTGACCCTCTGTTTCTCACTCTCTGTTTCAGCCCCGCTGTTTCAGGCCTCTGTTTCAGCCCCTCTGTTTCAGCCTCTCTGTTTCTCGCCCTCTGCTTCAGCCCCTCTGTTTGAGACCCTCTGTTTCTCGCCCTCTGTTTCAGCCCCTCTATTTCAGTCCCTCTGTTTCTCGCCCTCTGTTTCAGCCCCTCTGTTTCAGCCCCGCTATATCTCGCCCTCTGTTTCAGCCCCACTGTTTCAGCCCCTTTGTTTCTCACCCTCTGTTTCAGCCCCTCTGTTTCTCGCCCCCTGTTTCAGCCCCTCTGATTCTCACCCTCTATTTCAGCCACTCTGTTTCAGCCCCTCTGTTTCTCGCCCTCTGTTTCAGCACCTCTGTATGAGCCCCTCTCTTTCTCGCCCTCTGTTTCAGCCCCTCTGTTTCAGCCCCGCTGTGTCTCGCCCTCTGTTTCAGCCCCGCTGTTTCTCACTCTATGTTTCAGCCCCTCTGTTTCAGCCCCTCTGTTTCTTACCCACTGTTTCAGCCCCTCTCTTTCTTGCCCTCTATTTCAGCCCCTCTGTTTCTCACCCTCTGTTTCAGCCCCTCTGTTTCAGCCCCTCAGTTTCAGCCCCTCTATTTCAGCCCATCTGTTTCTCGCCCTCTGACTCAGCCCCTCTGTTTCAGCTCTTCTGTTTCTTGCCCTATGGTTCTCGCCCTCTGTTCCAGCCCCTCTGTTTGAGCCCCTCTGTTTCTCACCCCCTGTTTCAGCCCCTCTGTTGCTCGCCCTCTGTTTCAGTCCCTCTGTTTCTCGCCCTTTGTTTCTGCCCCTTTGTTTCAGCCCCTCTGTTTCTCGCCATCTGTTTCAGCCAATCTGTCTCAGTCCCTCTGTTTCTCGCCCTCTGTTTCAGCCCCTCTGTTTCTCACCTCTGTTTCTCACCCTGTGTTTCAGCACCTCTGTTTCTAGCCCCCTGTTTCAGCCCCTCTGTTTCTCGCCCTCTGTTTCAACCTCTCTGTTTCTCACTCTCTGTTTCTGACCCTCTGTTTCAGCCCCTCTGTTTCTAGCCCTCTGTTTCAGCCCCTCCATTTCTCGCCCCCTGTGTCAGCCCCTCTGTTTCTCGCCCTCTGTTTCTCGCCCTCAGTTTCAGCCCCTCTGTTTCAGCCCCTCTGTTTCAGCCCCTCTGTTTCTCGCCCTCTGTTTCAGCCCCTCCATTTCTCGCCCACTGTTTCAGCCCCTCTGTTTCTCGCCCTCTCATTCAGTCCCTCTGTTTCTCACCCGCTGTTTCAGCCCCTCTGTTTCTCGCCCACTGTTTCAGCCCCTCTGTTTCTCACCCTCTGTTTCAGCCCCTCTGTTTCTCGTCCTCTGTTTCAGCCCCGCTGTTTCTCACCCTATGGTTCAGCCCCTCTGTTTATCGCACTCTGTTTCAGCCCCTCTGTTTCTCACCCTCTGTTTCAGCCCCTCTGTTTCAGCCCCTCTTTTTCTCGCCCTCTGTTTCAGCCCCGCTGTTTCTCACCCTATGTTTCATCCCCTCTGTTTCAGCCCATCTGTTTCTCGCCCTCTGTTTCAGCCCCTCTGTTTCTCACGCTCTGTTTCAGCCCCTCTGTTTCAGCCCCTCTGTTTCTCGACCTCAGTTTCAGCCCCTCTGTTTCAACCCCTCTGTTTCTCACCCTCTGTTTCAGCCCCTCTGTTTTTCGCCACCTGTTTGAGTCCCTCTGTTTCAGCCCCTCTGTTTCTCGCCGTCTGATTCAGCCCCTCTGTTTCAACACCTCTGCTTCTCGCCCTCTGTTTCTCGCCCTCTGTTTCTCGCCCTCTGTTTCAGCCCCTCTGTTTCAGCCCCTCTCGTTTCTCGCCTTCTGTTTCAGCCCCTCTGTTTCTCGCCCTCCGTTTCTCGCCCTCTGTTTCTCGCCATTTATTTCTCGCCCTGTGTTTCTCACCCTATGTTTCAGCCCCTATGTTTCTCACCCTATGTTTCAGCCCCGCTCTTTCTCGCCCTATGTTCAGCCCCTCTGTTTATCGCCCTCTGTTTCAGCCAATCTGTTTATCGCCCTCTGTTTCTCGCCCTCTGTTGCTCGCCATCTTTTTCTCGTGCTCTGTTTCAGCCCCTCTGTTTCAGCACCGCTGTATCTTGCCCTATGTTTCAGCCCCTCTGTTTCTGCCCCGCTGTTTCGGCCACTCTGTTTCTCACCCTCTGATTCTCGCCCTCTGTTTCTCACGCTTTGTTTCTCGCCCTCTGTTTCAGCCCCTCTGTTCCTCGCCCTCTGTTTCAGCCCCTCTGTTTCTCGCACTCTGTTTCTCACCCTCCGTTTCAGCCCCTCTGTTTCTCGCACCCTGTTTCAGCCCCTCTGTTTCTCGCCCTCTGATTCAGCCCCTCTGTTTCAGCTCTTCTGTTTCTCGCCCTATGGTTCTCGCCCTATGTTTCAGCCCCTCTGTTTAAGCCCCTCTGTTTCTCATCCTCTGATTCAGCGCCTCTGTTTCAGCCCCTCTGTTTCTCGACCTCTGTTTCTCGCCCTCTGTTTCAGCCCCTCTGTTTCTCGCCCTCTGTTTCAGCCCCTCTGTTTCAGCCCCTCTGTTTCTCGCCCTCTGTTTCAGCCCCTCTGATTCATCCCCGCTGTTTCTCGCCCTCTGTTTCAGCCCCTCTGTTTCTCGCCCTCTGTTTCAGCCCCTCTGTTTCAGCCCCGCTGTTTCTCGCCCTCTGTTTCAGCCCCTCTGTTTCAGCCCCTCTGTTTCTCGCCCTCTGTTTCAGCCCCTCCATTTCTCGCCCCCTGTTGCAGCCCCTCAGTTTCTCACCTTCTGTTTCAGCCCCTCTGTTTCAGCCCCTCTGTTTCTCGCCCTCTGTTTCAGTCCCTCTGTTTGAGCCCCTCTGTTTCTCGCCCTCTGTTTCAGCCCCTCTGTTTCAGCCCCTCTGTTTCTTGCCCTCTGTTTCAGCCCCTCTGTTTCAAACCCCTCTGTTTCAGCCCCTCTATTTCAGCCTCTGTTTCTCACCCTCTGTTTCAGCCACTCTGTTTCTCACTCTCTGTTTCTGACCCTCTGTTTCAGCCCCTCCGTTTCTCGCCCCCTGTGTCAGCCCCTCTGTTTCTCGCCCTCTGTTTCTCGCCCTCAGTTTCAGCCCCTCTGTTTCAGCCCCTCTGTTTTAGCCCCTCTGTTTCTCGCCCTCTGTTTCAGCCCCTCTGTTTCAGCCCCTCTGTTTCTTGCCCTCTGTTTCAGCCCCTCTGTTTCAAACCCCTCTGTTTCAGCCCCTCTATTTCAGCCTCTGTTTCTCACCCTCTGTTTCAGCCACGCTCTTTCTCGCCCTATGTTCAGCCCCTCTGTTTATTGCCCTCTGTTTCAGCCAATCTGTTTCTCGCCCTCTGTTTCTCGCCCTCTGTTGCTCGCCATCTTATTCTCGTGCTCTATTTCAGCCCCTCTGTTTCAGCCCCGCTGTTTCTTGCCCTATGTTTCAGCTCCTCTGTTTCTGCCCCGCTGTTTCAGCCACTCTGTTTCTCACCCTTTGATTCTCACCCTCTGTTTCTCACGCTTTGTTTCTCGCCTCCGTTTCAGCCCCGCTGTTTCAGCCCCTCTGTTTCTCGCCCTCTGTTTCAGCCCCGCTGTTTCAGCCCCTCTGTTTCTCGCCCTCTGATTCAGCGCCTCTGTTTCAGCCCCTCTGTTTCTCGACCTCTGTTTCTCGCACTCTGTTTCAGCCACTCCGTTTCTCGCCCTCTGTTTCAGCCCCTCTGTTTCTCGCCCTCTGATTCAGCGCCTCTGTTTCAGCGCCTCTGTTTCTCGACCTCTGGTTCTCGCACTCTGTTTCAGCCCCTCTGTTTCTCGCCCTCTGTTTCAGCCCCTCCGTTTCAGCCCCGCTGTTTCAGCCCCTCTGTTTCTCGCCCTCTGTTTCAGCCCCGCTGTTTCAGCCCCTCTGTTTCTCGCCCTCTGATTCAGCGCCTCTGTTTCAGCCCCTCTGTTTCTCGACCTCTGTTTCTCGCCCTCTGATTCAGCGCCTCTGTTTCAGCGCCTCTGTTTCTCGACCTCTGGTTCTCGCACTCTGTTTCAGCCCCTCTGTTTCTCGCCCTCTGTTTCAGCCCCTCTGTTTCAGCCCCTCTGTTTCTCGCCCTCTGTTTCAGCCCCTCTGTTTCAGCCCCGCTGTTTCTCGCCCTCTGTTTCAACCCCTCTGTTTCTCGCCCTCTGTTTCAGCCCCTCTGTTTCAGCCCCGCTGTTTCTCGCCCTCTGTTTCACCCACTCTGTTTCAGCCTCTCTGTTTCTCGCCCTCTGTTTCAGCCCCTCCATTTCTCGCCCCCTGTTGCAGCCCCTCTGTTTCTCACCTTCCATTTCAGCACCTCTGTTTCAGCCCCTCTGTTTCTCGCCCTCTGTTTCAGTCCCTCTGTTTGAGCCCCTCTGTTTCTCGCCCTCTGTTTCAGCCCCTCTGTTTCAGCCCCTCTGTTTCTTGCCCCCTGTTTCAGCCCCTCTGTTTCAGCCCCTCTGTTTCAGCCCCGCTGTTTCTCGCCCTCTGTTTCAGCCCCTCTGTTTCAGCCTCTGTTTCTCACCCTCTGTTTCAGCCCCTCTGTTTCTCACTCTCTGTTTCTAGCCCTCTGTTTCAGCCCCTCAATTTCTCGCCCCCTGTGTCAGCCCCTCTGTTTCTCGCCCTCTGTTTCTCGCCCTCAGTTTCAGCCCCTCTGTTTCAGCCCCTCTGTTTCTCGCCCTCTCTTTCAGCCCCTCCATTTCTCACCCCCTATTTCAGCCCCTCTGTTTCTCGCCCTCTGATTCAGTCCCTCTGTTTCTCACCCACTGTTTCAGCCCCTCTGTTTCTCGCCCACTGTTTCAGCCCCTCTGTTTCTCACCCTCTGTTTCAGCCCCTCTGTTTCAGCCCCTCTGTTTCTCTCCCTCTGTTTCAGCCCCTCTGTTTCTCACCCACTGTTTCAGCCCCTCTGTTTATCGCCCTCTGTTTCAGCCCCTCTGTCTCTCACCCTCTGTTTCAGCCCCTCTGTTTCAACCCCTCTGCTTCTCGCCCTCTGTTTCAGCCCCGCTGTTTCTCACCCTATGTTTCAGCCCCTCTGTTTCAGCCCATCTGTTTCTCGCCCTCTGTTTCAGCCCCTCTGTTTCTCACCCTCTGTTTCAGCCCCTCTGTTTCAGCCCCTCTGTTTCTCGCCCTCTGTTTCAGCCCCTCTGTTACTCGCACTCTGTTTCTCACCCTCTGCTTTAGCCCCTCTGTTGGAGCCCTTCTGTTTCAGTCCCTCTGTTTCAGCCCCTCTGTTTCTCGCCCCCTGTTTCAGTCCATCTGTTTCAGCCCCTCTGTTTCTCGCACTCTGATTCAGCCCCTCTGTTTCAACCCCTCTGTTTCTCGCCCTCTGTTTCTCGCCCTCTGTTTCAGCCCCTCTGTTTCAGCCCCTCTTGTTTCTCGCCTTCTGTTTCAGCCCCTCTGTTTCTCGCCCTCCGTTTCTCGCCCTCTGTTTCTCACCATTTATTTCTCGCCCTGTGTTTCTCACCCTATGTTTCAGCCCCTATGTTTCTCACCCTATGTTTCTGCCCCGCTCTTTCTCACCCTATGTTCAGCCCCTCTGTTTATCGCCCTCTGTTTCAGCCAATCTGTTTCTCGCCCTCTGTTTCTCGCCCTCTGTTGCTCGCCATCTTTTTCTCGTGCTCTGTTTCAGCCCCTCTGTTTCAGCCCCGCTGTTTCTTGCCCTATGTTTCAGCCCCTCTGTTTCTGCCCCGCTGTTTCAGCCACTCTGTTTCTCACCCTCTGATTCTCGCCCTCTGTTTCTCACGCTTTGTATCATGCCCTCTGTTTCAGCCCCGCTGTTTCAGGCACTCTGTTTCTCGTCCTCAGTTTCAGCACCTCTGTTTCTTGCCCTCTGTTTCCGCTCCTCTATTTCAGCCCCTCTGTTTCTCACCCTCTGACTCTCGCCCTCTGTTTCTCACGCTTTGTTTCTCACCCACTGTTTCAGCCCCTCTGTTTCTCGCCCTCTGTTTCAGCCCCTCTGTTTCAGCACCTCTGTTTCAGACCCTCTGTTTCTCGCCCTCTGTTTCAGCCCCTCTGTTTCAGCTCTTCTGTTTCTCACCCTATGGTTCTCGCCCTATGTTTCAGCCCCTCTGATTCAGCCCCTCTGTTTCAGCCCCTCTGTTTCTCGCCCTCCGTTTCTCGCCCTCTGTTTCTCGCCATTTATTTCTCGCCCTGTGTTTCTCACCCTATGTTTCAGCCCCTATGTTTCTCACCCTATGTTTCAGCCCCGCTCTTTCTCGCCCTATGTTCAGCCCCTCTGTTTATCGCCCTCTGTTTCAGCCAATCTGTGTATCGCCCTCTGTTTCTCGCCCTCTGTTGCTCGCCATCTTTTTCTCGTGCTCTGTTTCAGCCCCTCTGTTTCAGCACCGCTGTATCTTGCCCTATGTTTCAGCCCCTCTGTTCCTGCCCCGCTGTTTCGGCCACTCTGTTTCTCACCCTCTGATTCTCGCCCTCTGTTTCTCACGCTTTGTTTCTCGCCCTCTGTTTCAGCCCCTTTGTTCCTCGCCCTCTGTTTCAGCCCCTCTGTTTCTCGCACTCTGTTTCTCACTCTCCGTTTCAGCCCCTCCGTTTCTCGCCCCCTGTTTCAGCCCCTCTGTTTCTCGCCCTCTGATTCAGCCCCTCTGTTTCAGCTCTTCTGTTTCTCGCCCTATGGTTCTCGCCCTATGTTTCAGCCCCTCTGTTTAAGCCCCTCTGTTTCTCGTCCTCTGATTCAGCGCCTCTGTTTCAGCCCCTCTGTTTCTCGACCTCTGTTTCTCGCCCTCTGTTTCAGCCCCTCTGTTTCTCGCCCTCTGTTTCAGCCCCTCTGTTTCAGCCCCTCTGTTTCTCGCCCTCTGTTTCAGCCCCTCTGATTCATCCCCGCTGTTTCTCGCCCTCTGTTTCAGCCCCTCTGTTTCTCGCCCTCTGTTTCAGCCCCTCTGTTTCAGCCCCGCTGTTTCTCGCCCTCTGTTTCAGCCCCTCTGTTTCAGCCCCTCTGTTTCTCGCCCTCTGTTTCAGCCCCTCCATTTCTCGCCCCCTTTTGCAGCCCCTCAGTTTCTCACCTTCTGTTTCAGCCCCTCTGTTTCAGCCCCTCTGTTTCTCGCCCTCTGTTTCAGTCCCTCTGTTTGAGCCCCTCTGTTTCTCGCCCTCTGTTTCAGCCCCTCTGTTTCAGCCCCTCTGTTTCTTGCCCTCTGTTTCAGCCCCTCTGTTTCAAACCCCTCTGTTTCAGCCCCTCTATTTCAGCCTCTGTTTCTCACCCTCTGTTTCAGCCACTCTGTTTCTCACTCTCTGTTTCTGACCCTCTGTTTCAGCCCCTCCGTTTCTCGCCCCCTGTGTCAGCCCCTCTGTTTCTCGCCCTCTGTTTCTCGCCCTCAGTTTCAGCCCCTCTGTTTCAGCCCCTCTGTTTTAGCCCCTCTGTTTCTCGCCCTCTGTTTCAGCCCCTCCATTTCTCGCCCCCTATTTCAGCCCCTCTGTTTGTCGCCCTCTGATTCAGTCCCTCTGTTTCTCACCCACTGTTTCAGTCCCTCTGTTTCTCGCCCACTGTTTCAGCCCCTCTGTTTCTCGCACTCTGTTTCTCACCCTCTGTTTCAGCCCCTCTGTTCCAGCCCCTCTGTTTCTCGCTCTCTGTTTCAGCCCCTCTGTTTCTCGCACTCTGTTTCTCGCCCTCTGTTTCAGTCCCTCTGTTTCAGCCCCTCTGTTTCTCGCCCTCTGATTCAGCCCCTCTGTTTCAACCCCTCTGTTTCTCGACCTCTGTTTCTCGCCCTCTGTTTCAGCCCCTCTGTTTCAGCCCCTCTTGTTTCTCGCCTTCTGTTTCAGCCCCTCTGTTTCTCACCCTCTGTTTCAGCCCCTCTGTTTCAGCCCCTCTGTTTCTCTCCCTCTGTTTCAGTCCCTCTGTTAATCACCCTCTGTTTCAGCCCCTCTGTTTCAGACCCTCTGTTTCTCTCCCTCTGTTTCAGCCCCTCTGTTTCTCGCCCACTGTTTCAACCCCTCTGTTTCTCACCCTCTGTTTCAGCCCCTCTGTTTCAGCCCCTCTGTTTCTCTCCCTCTGTTTCAGCCCCTCTGTTTCTCACCCACTGTTTCAGCCCCTCTGTTTATCGCCCTCTGTTTCAGCCCCTCTGTTTCTCGCCCTCCGTTTCTCGCCCTCTGTTACTCGCCATTTATTTCTCGCCCTGTGTTTCTCACCCTATGTTTCAGCCCCTATGTTTCTCACCCTATGTTTCAGCCCCGCTCTTTCTCGCCCTATGTTCAGCCCCTCTGTTTATCGCCCTCTGTTTCAGCCAATCTGTTTCTCGCCCTCTGTTTCTCGCCCTCTGTTGCTCGCCATCTTATTCTCGTGCTCTATTTCAGCCCCTCTGTTTCAGCCCCGCTGTTTCTTGCCCTATGTTTCAGCTCCTCTGTTTCTGCCCCGCTGTTTCAGCCACTCTGTTTCTCACCCTTTGATTCTCGCCCTCTGTTTCTCACGCTTTGTTTCTCGCCTCCGTTTCAGCCCCGCTGTTTCAGCCCCTCTGTTTCTCGCCCTCTGTTTCAGCCCCGCTGTTTCAGCCCCTCTGTTTCTCGCCCTCTGATTCAGCGCCTCTGTTTCAGCCCCTCTGTTTCTCGACCTCTGTTTCTCGCACTCTGTTTCAGCCACTCCGTTTCTCGCCCTCTGTTTCAGCCCCTCTGTTTCTCGCCCTCTGATTCAGCGCCTCTGTTTCAGCGCCTCTATTTCTCGACCTCTGGTTCTCGCACTCTGTTTCAGCCCCTCTGTTTCTCGCCCTCTCTTTCAGCCCCTCTGTTTCAGCCCCTCTGTTTCTCGCCCTCTGTTTCAGCCCCTCTGTTTCAGCCCCGCTGTTTCTCGCCCTCTGTTTCAACCCCTCTGTTTCTCGCCCTCTGTTTCAGCCCCTCTGTTTCAGCCCCGCTGTTTCTCGCCCTCTGTTTCACCCACTCTGTTTCAGCCTCTCTGTTTCTCGCCCTCTGTTTCAGCCCCTCCATTTCTCGCCCCCTGTTGCAGCCCCTCTGTTTCTCACCTTCCATTTCAGCACCTCTGTTTCAGCCCCTCTGTTTCTCGCCCACTGTTTCAGTCCCTCTGTTTGAGCCCCTCTGTTTCTCGCCCTCTGTTTCAGCCCCTCTGTTTCAGCCCCTCTGTTTCTTGCCCCCTGTTTCAGCCCCTCTGTTTCAGCCCCTCTGTTTCAGCCCCGCTGTGTCTCGCCCTCTGTTTCAGCCCCTCTGTTTCAGCCTCTGTTTCTCACCCTCTGTTTCAGCCCCTCTGTTTCTCACTCTCTGTTTCTAGCCCTCTGTTTCAGCCCCTCAATTTCTCGCCCCCTGTGTCAGCCCCTCTGTTTCTCGCCCTCTGTTTCTCGCCCTCAGTTTCAGCCCCTCTGTTTCAGCCCCTCTGTTTCTCGCCCTCTCTTTCAGCCCCTCCATTTCTCACCCCCTATTTCAGCCCCTCTGTTTCTCGCCCTCTGATTCAGTCCCTCTGTTTCTCACCCACTGTTTCAGCCCCTCTGTTTCTCGCCCACTGTTTCAGCCCCTCTGTTTCTCACCCTCTGTTTCAGCCCCTCTGTTTCAGCCCCTCTGTTTCTCTCCCTCTGTTTCAGCCCCTCTGTTTCTCACCCACTGTTTCAGCCCCTCTGTTTATCGCCCTCTGTTTCAGCCCCTCTGTTTCTCACCCTCTGTTTCAGCCCCTCTGTTTCAACCCCTCTGCTTCTCGCCCTCTGTTTCAGCCCCGCTGTTTCTCACCCTATGTTTCAGCCCCTCTGTTTCAGCCCATCTGTTTCTCGCCCTCTGTTTCAGCCCCTCTGTTTCTCACCCTCTGTTTCAGCCCCTCTGTTTCAGCCCCTCTGTTTCTCGCCCTCTGTTTCAGCCCCTCTGTTTCTCGCACTCTGTTTCTCACCCTCTGCTTTAGCCCCTCTGTTTGAGCCCCTCTGTTTCAGTCCCTCTGTTTCAGCCCCTCTGTTTCTCGCCCCCTGTTTCAGTCCCTCTGTTTCAGCCCCTCTGTTTCTCGCACTCTGATTCAGCCCCTCTGTTTCAACCCCTCTGTTTCTCGCCCTCTGTTTCTCGCCCTCTGTTTCAGCCCCTCTGTTTCAGCCCCTCTTGTTTCTCGCCTTCTGTTTCAGCCCCTCTGTTTCTCGCCCTCCGTTTCTCGCCCTCTGTTTCTCACCATTTATTTCTCGCCCTGTGTTTCTCACCCTATGTTTCAGCCCCTATGTTTCTCACCCTATGTTTCTGCCCCGCTCTTTCTCGCCCTATGTTCAGCCCCTCTGTTTATCGCCCTCTGTTTCAGCCAATCTGTTTCTCGCCCTCTGTTTCTCGCCCTCTGTTGCTCGCCATCTTTTTCTCGTGCTCTGTTTCAGCCCCTCTGTTTCAGCCCCGCTGTTTCTTGCCCTATGTTTCAGCCCCTCTGTTTCTGCCCCGCTGTTTCAGCCACTCTGTTTCTCACCCTCTGATTCTCGCCCTCTGTTTCTCACGCTTTGTATCATGCCCTCTGTTTCAGCCCCGCTGTTTCAGGCACTCTGTTTCTCGTCCTCAGTTTCAGCACCTCTGTTTCTTGCCCTCTGTTTCCGCTCCTCTATTTCAGCCCCTCTGTTTCTCACCCTCTGACTCTCGCCCTCTGTTTCTCACGCTTTGTTTCTCACCCACTGTTTCAGCCCCTCTGTTTCTCGCCCTCTGTTTCAGCCCCTCTGTTTCAGCACCTCTGTTTCAGACCCTCTGTTTCTCGCCCTCTGTTTCAGCCCCTCTGTTTCAGCTCTTCTGTTTCTCGCCCTATGGTTCTCGCCCTATGTTTCAGCCCCTCTGATTCAGCCCCTCTGTTTCATCCCCTCTGTTTCTCGCCCTCTGTTTCTCGCACTCTGTTTCAGCCACTCCGTTTCTCGCCCTCTGTTTCAGCCCCTCTGTTTCTCGCCCTCTGATTCAGCGCCTCTGTTTCAGCGCCTCTGTTTCTCGACCTCTGGTTCTCGCACTCTGTTTCAGCCCCTCTGTTTCTCGCCCTCTGTTTCAGCCCCTCTGTTTCAGCCCCTCTGTTTCTCGCCCTCTGTTTCAGCCCCTCTGTTTCAGCCCCGCTGTTTCTCGCCCTCTGTTTCAACCCCTCTGTTTCTCGCCCTCTGTTTCAGCCCCTCTGTTTCAGCCCCGCTGTTTCTCGCCCTCTGTTTCACCCACTCTGTTTCAGCCTCTCTGTTTCTCGCCCTCTGTTTCAGCCCCTCCATTTCTCGCCCCCTGTTGCAGCCCCTCTGTTTCTCACCTTCCATTTCAGCACCTCTGTTTCAGCCCCTCTGTTTCAGCCCCTCTGTTTCAGCCCCTCTGTTTCAGCCCCTCTGTTTCTCGCCCTCTGTTTCAGTCCCTCTGTTTGAGCCCCTCTGTTTCTCGCCCTCTGTTTCAGCCCCTCTGTTTCAGCCCCTCTGTTTCTTGCCCCCTGTTTCAGCCCCCCTGTTTCAGCCCCTCTGTTTCAGCCCCGCTGTGTCTCGCCCTCTGTTTCAGCCCCTCTGTTTCTCACCCACTGTTTCAGCCCCTCTGTTTCTCGCCCACTGTTTCAGCCCCTCTGTTTCTCACCCTCTGTTTCAGCCCCTCTGTTTCAGCCCCACTGTTTCTCTCCCTCTGTTTCAGCCCCTCTGTTTCTCACCCACTGTTTCAGCCCCTCTGTTTATCGCCCTCTGTTTCAGCCCCTCTGTTTCTCACCCTCTGTTTCAGCCCCTCTGTTTCAACCCCTCTGCTTCTCGCCCTCTGTTTCAGCCCCGCTGTTTCTCACCCTATGTTTCAGCCCCTCTGTTTCAGCCCATCTGTTTCTCGCCCTCTGTTTCAGCCCCTCTGTTTCTCACCCTCTGTTTCAGCCCCTCTGTTTCAGCCCCTCTGTTTCTCGCCCTCTGTTTCAGCCCCTCTGTTTCTCGCACTCTGTTTCTCGCCCTCTGCTTTAGCCCCTCTGTTTGAGCCCCTCTGTTTCAGTCCCTCTGTTTCAGCCCCTCTGTTTCTCGCCCCCTGTTTCAGTCCCTCTGTTTCAGCCCCTCTGTTTCTCGCACTCTGATTCAGCCCCTCTGTTTCAACCCCTCTGTTTCTCGCCCTCTGTTTCTCGCCCTCTGTTTCAGCCCCTCTGTTTCAGCCCCTCTTGTTTCTCGCCTTCTGTTTCAGCCCCTCTGTTTCTCGCCCTCCGTTTCTCGCCCTCTGTTTCTCACCATTTATTTCTCGCCCTGTGTTTCTCACCCTATGTTTCAGCCCCTATGTTTCTCACCCTATGTTTCTGCCCCGCTCTTTCTCGCCCTATGTTCAGCCCCTCTGTTTATCGCCCTCTGTTTCAGCCAATCTGTTTCTCGCCCTCTGTTTCTCGCCCTCTGTTGCTCGCCATCTTTTTCTCGTGCTCTGTTTCAGCCCCTCTGTTTCAGCCCGGCTGTTTCTTGCCCTATGTTTCAGCCCCTCTGTTTCTGCCCCGCTGTTTCAGCCACTCTGTTTCTCACCCTCTGATTCTCGCCCTCTGTTTCTCACGCTTTGTATCATGCCCTCTGTTTCAGCCCCGCTGTTTCAGGCACTCTGTTTCTCGTCCTCAGTTTCAGCACCTCTGTTTCTTGCCCTCTGTTTCCGCTCCTCTATTTCAGCCCCTCTGTTTCTCACCCTCTGACTCTCGCCCTCTGTTTCTCACGCTTTGTTTCTCACCCACTGTTTCAGCCCCTCTGTTTCTCGCCCTCTGTTTCAGCCCCTCTGTTTCAGCACGTCTGTTTCAGACCCTCTGTTTCTCGCCCTCTGTTTCAGCTCTTCTGTTTCTCACCCTATGGTTCTCGCCCTATGTTTCAGCCCCTCTGATTCAGTCCCTCTGTTTCATCCCCTCTGTTTCTCGCCCTCTGTTTCTTGCACTCTGTTTCAGAACCTATGTTTCAGCCTCTCTGTTTCTCGCTCTCTGTTTCTCGCCCTCTGTTTCTCACAAAATGTTTCAGCCAAACTGTTTCAGCCCCTCTGTTTCAGCCCCTCTGTTTCTCGCCCTCTGATTCAGCGCCTCTGTTTCAGCCCCTCTGTTTCTCGACCTCTGTTTCTCGCCCTCTGTTTCAGCCACTCTGTTTCTCGCCCTCTGTTTCTGCTCGTCTGTTTCAGCCACTCTGTTTCTCGCCCTCTGTTTCAGCCCCTCAGTTTCAGCCCCGGTGTTTCTCGACCTCTGTTTCAGCCCCTCGGTTTCTCGCTCTCAGTTTCAGCCCCTCTGTTTCAGCCCCTCTGTTTCTCGCCCTCTGCTTCAGCCCCTCTGTTTGAGCCCCTCTGTTTCTCGCCCTCTGTTTCAGCCCCTCTATTTCAGCCCCTCCGTTTCTCGCCCTCTGTTTCAGCCCCTCTGTTTCAGCCCCGCTGTGTCTCGCCCTCTGTTTCAGCCCCTCTGTTTCAGCCCCTCAGTTTCTCGCCCTATGTTTCAGCCCCTCTGTTTCTCGCCCCCTGTTTCAGCCCCTCTATTTCTAACCCTCTGTTTCAGCCACTCTGTTTCAGCCCCTCTGTTTCTCGCCCTCTGATCCAGCCCCTCTGTTTCAGCTCTTCTGTTTCTTGCCCTATGGATCTCGCGCTATGTTTCAGCCCCTCTGATTCAGCCCCTCTGTTTCATCCCCTCTGTTTCTCGCCCTCTGTTTCTTGCACTCTGTTTCAGCCCCTATGTTTCAGCCTCTCTGTTTCTCGCTCTCTGTTTCTCGCCCTCTGTTTCTCACAAAATGTTTCCGCCTAACTGTTTCAGCCCCTCTGTTTCACCCCTCTGTTTCTCGCCCTTTGATTCAGCCCCTCTGTTTCTCGCACTCTGTTTCAGCCCCTCTGTTTCAGCCCCTCTGTTTCTCGCCCTCTGTTTCAGGCCCTCTGTTTCAGCTCCGCTGTTTCTCGCCCTCTGTTTGAGCCCCTCTGTTTCTCACCCACTGTTTCAGCCCCTCTGTTGTTCGCCCTCTGTTTCAGCCCCTCTGTTTCAGTCCCTCTATTTCTCGCCCTCTGTTTCAGCCCCTCTGTTTCAGCCCCTCTGTTTCTCGCCCTCTGTTTCAGGCCCTCTGTTTCAGCTCCGCTGTTTCTCGCCCTCTGTTTGAGCCCCTCTGTTTCTCGCCCTCTGTTTCAGCCCCTCGGTTTCTCGCTCTCAGTTTCAGCCCCTCTGTTTCAGCCCCTCTGTTTCTCGCCCTCTGTTTCAGCCCCTCTGTTTCTCGCCCCCTGTTGCTGCCCCTCTGTTTCTCACCCTCTGTTTCAGCCCCTCTGTTTCAGCCCCTCTGTTTCTCGCCCTCTGCTTCAGCCCCTCTGTTTGAGCCCCTCTGTTTCTCGCCCTCTGTTTCAGCCCCTCTATTTCAGCCCCTCCGTTTCTCGCCCTCTGTTTCAGCCCCTCTGTTTCAGCCCCGCTGTGTCTCGCCCTCTGTTTCAGCCCCTCTGTTTCAGCCCCTCAGTTTCTCGCCCTATGTTTCAGCCCCTCTGTTTCTCGCCCCCTGTTTCAGCCCCTCTATTTCTAACCCTCTGTTTCAGCCACTCTGTTTCAGCCCCTCTGTTTCTCGCCCTCTGATTCAGCCCCTCTGTTTCAGCTCTTCTGTTTCTTGCCCTATGGTTCTCGCGCTATGTTTCAGCCCCTCTGATTCAGCCCCTCTGTTTCATCCCCTCTGTTTCTCGCCCTCTGTTTCTTGCACTCTGTTTCAGCCCCTATGTTTCAGCCTCTCTGTTTCTCGCTCTCTGTTTCTCGCCCTCTGTTTCTCACAAAATGTTTCCGCCAAACTGTTTCAGCCCCTCTGTTTCACCCCTCTGTTTCTCGCCCTTTGATTCAGCCCCTCTGTTTCTCGCACTCTGTTTCAGCCCCTCTGTTTCAGCCCCTCTGTTTCTCGCCCTCTGTTTCAGGCCCTCTGTTTCAGCTCCGCTGTTTCTCGCCCTCTGTTTGAGCCCCTCTGTTTCTCACCCACTGTTTCAGCCCCTCTGTTGTTCGCCCTCTGTTTCAGCCCCTCTGTTTCAGTCCCTCTATTTCTCGCCCTTTGTTTCTGCCCCTTTGTTTCAGCCCCTCTCTTTCCGCCCCTCTGTTTCTCGCCATCTGTTTCAGCTAATCTGTTTCAGCCCCTCTGTTTCTCGCCCTCTGTTTCAGCCCCTCTGTTTCTCACTTCTGTTTCTCACCCTGTGTTTCAGCACCTCTGTTTCTCGCCCCCTGTTTCAGCCCCTCTGTTTCTCGCCCTCTGTTTCAGCCCCTCTGTTTCTCACTCTCTGTTTCTGACCCTCTGTTTCAGCCCCTCTGTTTCTAGCCCTCTGTTTCAGCCCCTCCATTTCTTGCCCCCTGTGTCAGCCCCTCTGTTTCTCGCCCTCTGTTTCTCGCCCTCTGTTTCTCGCCCTCCGTTTCAGCCCCTCTGTTTCAGCCCCTCTGTTTCTCGCCCTCTGTTTCAGCCCCTCCATTTCTCGCCCCCTGTTTCAGCCCCTCTGTTTCTCGCCCTCTGATTCAGTCCCTCTGTTTCTCAGCCACTGTTTCAGCACCTCTGTTTCTCGCCCACTGTTTCAGCCCCTCTGTTTCTCACCCTCTGTTTCAGCGCCTCTGTTTCAGCCTCTCTGTTTCTCGCCCTCTGTTACAGCCCCGCTGTTTCTCACCCTATGTTTCAGCACTCTGTTTCAGCCACTCTGTTTCTCGCCCTCTGTTTCAGCCCCTCTGTTTCTCGCCCTCTGATTCAGCGCCTCTGTTTCAGCGCCTCTGTTTCTCGACCTCTGGTTCTCGCACTCTGTTTCAGCCCCTCTGTTTCTCGCCCTCTGTTTCAGCCCCTCTGTTTCAGCCCCTCTGTTTCTCGCCCTCTGTTTCAGCCCCTCTGTTTCAGCCCCACTGTTTCTCGCCCTCTGTTTCAACCCCTCTGTTTCTCGCCCTCTGTTTCAGCCCCTCTGTTTCAGCCCCGCTGTTTCTCGCCCTCTGTTTCACCCACTCTGTTTCAGCCTCTCTGTTTCTCGCCCTCTGTTTCAGCCCCTCCATTTCTCGCCCCCTGTTGCAGCCCCTCTGTTTCTCACCTTCCATTTCAGCACCTCTGTTTCAGCCCCTCTGTTTCTCGCCCTCTGTTTCAGTCCCTCTGCTTGAGCCCCTCTGTTTCTCGCCCTCTGTTTCAGCCCCTCTGTTTCAGCCCCTCTGTTTCTTGCCCCCTGTTTCTAGCCCTCTGTTTCAGCCCCTCAATTTCTCGCCCCCTGTGTCAGCCCCTCTGTTTCTCGCCCTCTGTTTCTCACCCTCAGTTTCAGCCCCTCCATTTCTCACCCCCTATTTCAGCCCCTCTGTTTCTCGCCCTCTGATTCAGTCCCTCTGTTTCTCACCCACTGTTTCAGCCCCTCTGTTTCAGCCCCTCTGTTTCTCTCCCTCTGTTTCAGCCCCTCTGTTTCTCACCCACTGTTTCAGCCCCTCTGTTTATCGCCCTCTGTTTCAGCCCCTCTGTTTCTCACCCTCTGTTTCAGCCCCTCTGTTTCAACCCCTCTGCTTCTCGCCCTCTGTTTCAGCCCTGCTGTTTCTCACCCTATGTTTCAGCCCCTCTGTTTCAGCCCATCTGTTTCTCGCCCTCTGTTTCAGCCCCTCTGTTTCTCACCCTCTGTTTCAGCCCCTCTGTTTCAGCCCCTCTGTTTCTCGCCCTCTGTTTCAGCCCCTCTGTTTCTCGCACTCTGTTTCTCACCCTCTGTTTTAGCCCCTCTGTTTGAGCCCCTCCGTTTCAGTCCCTCTGTTTCAGCCCCTCTGTTTCTCGCACTCTGATTCAGCCCCTCTGTTTCAACCCCTCTGTTTCTCGCCCTCTGTTTCTCGCCCTCTGTTTCAGCCCCTCTGTTTCAGCCCCTCTTGTTTCTCGCCTTCTGTTTCAGCCCCTCTGTTTCTCGCCCTCCGTTTCTCGCCCTCTGTTTCTCACCAGTTATTTCTCGCCCTGTGTTTCTCACCCTATGTTTCAGCCCCTATGTTTCTCACCCTATGTTTCTGCCCCGCTCTTTCTCGCCCTATGTTCAGCCCCTCTGTTTATCGCCCTCTGTTTCAGCCAATCTGTTTCTCGCCCTCTGTTTCTCGCCCTCTGTTGCTCGCCATCTTTTTCTCGTGCTCTGTTTCAGCCCCTCTGTTTCAGCCCGGCTGTTTCTTGCCCTATGTTTCAGCCCCTCTGTTTCTGCCCCGCTGTTTTAGCCACTCTGTTTCTCACCCTCTGATTCTCGCCCTCTGTTTCTCACGCTTTGTATCATGCCCTCTGTTTCAGCCCCGCTGTTTCAGGCACTCTGTTTCTCGTCCTCAGTTTCAGCACCTCTGTTTCTTGCCCTCTGTTTCCGCTCCTCTATTTCAGCCCCTCTGTTTCTCACCCTCTGACTCTCGCCCTCTGTTTCTCACGCTTTGTTTCTCACCCACTGTTTCAGCCCCTCTGTTTCTCGCCCTCTGTTTCAGCCCCTCTATTTCAGCACCTCTGTTTCAGACCCTCTGTTTCTCGCCCTATGTTTCAACCCCTCTGGTTCAGCCCCTCTGTTTCATCCCCTCTGTTTCTCGCCCTCTGTTTCTTGCACTCTGTTTCAGAACCTATGTTTCAGCCTCTCTGTTTCTCGCTCTCTGTTTCTCGCCCTCTGTTTCTCACAAAATGTTTCAGCCAAACTGTTTCAGCCCCTCTGTTTCAGCCCCTCTGTTTCTCGCCCTCTGATTCAGCGCCTCTGTTTCAGCCCCTCTGTTTCTCGACCTCTGTTTCTCGCCCTCTGTTTCAGCCTCTCTGTTTCTCGCCCTCTGTTTCTGCTCGTCTGTTTCAGCCACTCTGTTTCTCGCCCTCTGTTTCAGCCCCTCAGTTTCAGCCCCGGTGTTTCTCGCCCTCTGTTTCAGCCCCTCGGTTTCTCGCTCTCAGTTTCAGCCCCTCTGTTTCAGCCCCGCTGTTTCTCGCCCTCTGTTTCAGCCCCTCTGTTTCAGCCCCTCTGTTTCTCGCACTCTGTTTCAGCCCCTCTGTTTCTCGCCCCCTGTTGCAGCCCCTCTGTTTCTCACCCTCTGTTTCAGCCCCTCTGTTTCAGCCCCTCTGTTTCTCGCCCTCTGCTTCAGCCCCTCTGTTTGAGCCCCTCTGTTTCTCGCCCTCTGTTTCAGCCCCTCTATTTCAGCCCCTCCGTTTCTCGCCCTCTGTTTCAGCCCCTCTGTTTCAGCCCCGCTGTGTCTCGCCCTCTGTTTCAGCCCCTCTGTTTCAGCCCCTCAGTTTCTCGCCCTATGTTTCAGCCCCTCTGTTTCTCGCCCCCTGTTTCAGCCCCTCTGTTTCTCACCCTCTGTTTCAGCCACTCTGTTTCAGCCCCTCTGTTTCTCGCCCTCTGTTTCAGCCCCTCTGTTTCTCACTTCTGTTTCTCACCCTGTGTTTCAGCACCTCTGTTTCTCGCCCCCTGTTTCAGCCCCTCTGTTTCTCGCCCTCTGTTTCAGCCCCTCTGTTTCTCACTCTCTGTTTCTCACCCTCTGTTTCAGCCCCTCTGTTTCTAGCCCTCTGTTTCAGCCCCTCCATTTCTCGCCCCCTGTGTCAGCCCCTCTGTTTCTCGCCCTCTGTTTCTCGCCCACAGTTTCAGCCCCTCGGTTTCAGCCCCTCTGTTTCTCGCCCTCTGTTTCAGCCCCTCCATTTCTCGCCCCCTGTTTCAGCCCCTCTGTTTCTCGCCCTCTGATTCAGTCCCTCTGTTTCTCAGCCACTGTTTCAGCACCTCTGTTTCTCGCCCACTGTTTCAGCCCCTCTGTTTCTAACCCTCTGTTTCAGCCCCTCTGTTTCAGCCCCTCTGTTTCTTGCCCTCTGTTACAGCCCCGCTGTTTCTCACCCTATGTTTCAGCCCCTCTGTTTCAGCCCCTCTGTTTCTCGCCCTCTGTTTCAGCCCCGCTGTTTCTCACCCTATGATTCTGCCCCTCTGTTTCAGCCCCTCTGTTTCTCGCCCTCTGTTTCAGCCCCGCTGTTTCTCACCCTATGTTTCAGCCCCTCTGATTCAGCCCATCTGTTTCTCACCTCTGTTTCAGCCCCTCTGTTTCTCACCCTCTGTTTCAGCCCCTCTGTTTCAGCCCCTCTCTTTCTCGCCCTCTGTTTCAGCCCTTCTGTTTCTCGCACTCTGTTTCTCACCCTCTGTTTTAGCCCCTCTGTTTCAGCCCCTCTGTTTCTCACCCTCTGTTTCAGCCACTCTGTTTCTCGCCCCCTGTTTCAGTCCCTCTGTTTCAGCCCCTCTGTTTCTCGCCTCTGATATCAGCCCCTCTGTTTCAACCCCTCTGTTTATCGCCCTCCGTTTCTCGCCCTCTGTTTCTCGCCATTTATTTCTCGCCCTGTGTTTCTAACCCTATGTTTCAGCCTCTATGTTTCTCACCCTATGTTTCTGCCCCTCTCTTTCTCGCCCTCTGTTCAGCCCCTCTGTTTATCGCCCTCTGTTTCAGCCAATCTGTTTCTCGCCCTCTGTTTCAGCCCCTCTGTTTCAGCCCCTCTGTTTCTCGCCCTCCGTTTCTCGCCCTCTGTTTCTCGCCATTTATTTCTCGCCCTGTGTTTCTCACCCTATGTTTCAGCCCCTATGTTTCTCACCCTATGTTTCTGCCCCTCTCTTTCTCGCCCTATGTTCAGCCCCTCTGTTTATCGCCCTCTGTTTCAGCCAATCTGTTTCTCGCCCTCTGTTTCAGCCCCTCTGTTTCAGCCCCTCTGTTTCTCGCCCTCTGTTTCAGCCCCTCTGTTTATCGCCCTCTGTTTCAGCCCCTCTGTTTCAGCCCCTCTGTTTCTCACCCACTGTTTCAGCCCCTCTGTTGCTCGCCCTCTGTTACAGCCCCTCTCTTTCAGCCACTATGTTTCTCGCCCTCTGTTTCAGCCCCTCTGTTTCAGACCCCCTGTTTCTCGCCCTTTGTTTCTGCCCCTCTGTTTCAGCCCCTCTCTTTCAGCCCCTCTGTTTCTCGCCATCTGTTTCAGCCAATCTGTTTCAGCCCCTCTGTTTCTCGCCCTCTGTTTCAGGCCCTCTGTTTCTCACCTCTGTTTCTCACCCTCTGTTTCAGCACCTCTGTTTCCCGCACCCTGTTTCAGCCCCTCTGTTTCTCGCCTTCTGTTTCAGCCCCTCTGTTTCTCACTCTCTGTTTCTGACCCTCTGTTTCAGCCCCTCCATTTCTCGCCCCTCTGTGTCAGCCCCTCTATTTCTCACCCTCTGTTTCTCGCCCTCAGTTTCAGCACCTCTGTTTCAGCCCCTCTGTTTCAGCCCCTCTGTTTCTCGCCCTCTGTTTCAGCCCCTCCATTTCTCGCCCCCTGTTTCTGCCCCTCTGTTTCTCGCCCTCTGTTTCAGCCCCTCTGTTTCAGCCCCCCTGTTTCTCGCCCTCTGTTTCAGCCCCGCTGTTTCTCACCCTATGTTTCAGCCCCTCTGTTTCAGCCCCTCTGTTTCTCACCCACTGTTTCAGCCCCTCTGTTTCTCGCCCTCTGTTTCAGCCCCTCTGTTTTTCACCCTCTGTTTCAGCCCCTCTGTTTCAGCCCCTCTGTTTCTCACCCTCTGTTTCAGCCCCTCTGTATCTCACCCTCTGTTTCAGCCCCTCTGTTTCAGCCCCTCTGTTTCTCCCCCTCTGTTTCAGCCGCTCTGTTTCTCGCACTCTGTTGCTCACCCTCTGTTTTAGCCCCTCTGTTTCAGCCCCTCTGTTTTAGCCCCTCTGTTTCAGCCCCCCTGTTTCTCGCCCTCTGATTCAGCCCCTCTGTTTCTCACCCTCTGTTTCTCGACCTCTGTTTCTCGCCCTCTGTTTCAGCCCCTCTGTTTCAGCCCCTCTTGTTTCTCACCTTCTGTTTCAGCCCCTCTGTTTCTCGCCCTCCGTTTCTCGCCCTCTGTTTCTCGCCATTTATTTCTCTCCCTGTGTTTCTCACCCTATGTTTCAGCCCCTATGTTTCTCACCCTATGTTTCAGCCCCGCTCTTTCTCTCCCTATGTTCAGCCCCTCTGTTTCTCGCCCTCTGTTTCAGCCCCTCCATTTCTCGCCCCCTGTTTCTGCCCCTCTGTTTCTCGCCCTCTGTTTCAGCCCCTCTGTTTCAGCCCCCCTGTTTCTCGCCCTCTGTTTCAGCCCCGCTGTTTCTCACCCTATGTTTCAGCCCCTCTGTTTCAGCCCCTCTGTTTCTCACCCACTGTTTCAGCCCCTCTGTTTCTCGCCCTCTGTTTCAGCCCCTCTGTTTTTCACCCTCTGTTTCAGCCCCTCTGTTTCAGCCCCTCTGTTTCTCACCCTCTGTTTCAGCCCCTCTGTATCTCACCCTCTGTTTCAGCCCCTCTGTTTCAGCCCCTCTGTTTCTCCCCCTCTGTTTCAGCCCCTCTGTTTCAGCCCCTCTGTTTTAGCCCCTCTGTTTCAGCCCCCATGTTTCTCGCCCTCTGATTCAGCCCCTCTGTTTCAACCCCTCTGTTTCTCGACCTCTGTTTCTCGCCCTCTGTTTCAGCCCCTCTGTTTCAGCCCCTCTTGTTTCTCGCCTTCTGTTTCAGCCCCTCTGTTTCTCGCCCTCCGTTTCTCGCCCTCTGTTTCTCGCCATTTATTTCTCGCCCTGTGTTTCTCACCCTATGTTTCAGCCCCTATGTTTCTCACCCTATGTTTCAGCCCCGCTCTTTCTCTCCCTATGTTCAGCCCCTCTGTTTATCGCCCTCTGTTTCAGCCAATCTGTTTCTCGCCCTCTGTTTCTCGCCCTCTGTTGCTCGCCATCATTTTCTCGTGCTCTGTTTCAGCCCCTCTGTTTCAGCCCCGCTGTTTCTTGCCCTATGTTTCAGCCCCTCTATTTCTGCCCCGCTGTTTCAGCCACTCTGTTTCTCACCCTCTGATTCTCGCCCTCTGTTTCTCACGCTTTGTTTCTCGCCCTCTGTTTCAGCCCCGCTGTTTCAGCCACTCTGTATCTCGCCCTCAGTTTCAGCACCTCTGTTTCTTGCCCTCTGTTTCCGCTCCTCTATTTCAGCCCCTCTGTTTCTCACCCTCTGACTCTCGCCCTCTGTTTCTCACTCTTTGTTTCTCACCCACTGTTTCAGCCCCTCTGTTTCTCGCCCTCTGTTTCAGCCCCTCTGTTTCAGCCCCTCTGTTTCTCGCCCTCTGTTTCAGCCCCTCTGTTTCAGACCCTCTGTTTCAGACCCTCTGTTTCTCGCCCTCTGTTTCAGCCCCTCTGTTTCTCGCACTCTGTTTCTCACCCTCTGTTTCAGCCCCTCTGTTTCTCGCCCCCTGTTTCATCCCCTCTGTTTCTCGCCCTCTGATTCAGCCCCTCTGTTTCAGCTCTTCTGTTTCTCGCCCTATGGTTCTCGCCCTATGTTTCAGCCCCTCTGATTCAGCCCCTCTGTTTCATCCCCTCTGTTTCTCGCCCTCTGTTTCTTGCACTCAGTTTCAGCCTCTATGTTTCAGCTTCTCTGTTTCTCGCACTTTGATTCAGCCCCTCTGTTTCAGCCCCTCTGTTTCAACCCCACTGTTTCTCGCCCTCTTTTTCTCGCCATCTGTTTCAGCCCCTCTGTTTCTCGCCCTCTGTTTCAGCCCCTCTGTTTCAGCCCCGCTGTTTCTCGCCCTCTGTTTCAGCCCCTCTGTTTCAGCCCCTCTGTTTCTCGCCCTCTGTTTCAGCCCCTCTGTTTCAGCCCCTCTGTTTCTCGCCCTCTGTTTCAGGCCCGCTGTTTCTCACAAAATGTTTCAGCCAAACTGTTTCAGCCCCTCTGTTTCAGCCCCTCTGTTTCTCGCCCTCTGTTTCAGGCCCTCTGTTTCAGCCCCGCTGTTTCTCGCCCTCTGTTTGAGCCCCTCTGTTTCTCACCCACTGTTTCAGCCCCTCTGTTGCTCGCCCTCTGTTTCAGCCCCTCTGTTTCAGTCCCTCTGTTTCTCGCCCTTTGTTTCTGCCCCTTTGTTTCAGCCCCTCTCTTTCAGCCCCTCTGTTTCTGACCCTCTGTTTCAGCCCCTCCATTTCTCGCCCCTCTGTGTCAGCCCCTCTATTTCTCACCCTCTGTTTCTCGCCCTCAGTTTCAGCACCTCTGTTTCAGCCCCTCTGTTTCAGCCCCTCTGTTTCTCGCCCTCTGTTTCAGCCCCTCCATTTCTCGCCCCCTGTTTCTGCCCCTCTGTTTCTCGCCCTCTGTTTCAGCCCCTCTGTTTCAGCCCCCCTGTTTCTCGCCCTCTGTTTCAGCCCCGCTGTTTCTCACCCTATGTTTCAGCCCCTCTGTTTCAGCCCCTCTGTTTCTCACCCACTGTTTCAGCCCCTCTGTTTCTCGCCCTCTGTTTCAGCCCCTCTGTTTTTCACCCTCTGTTTCAGCCCCTCTGTTTCAGCCCCTCTGTTTCTCACCCTCTGTTTCAGCCCCTCTGTATCTCACCCTCTGTTTCAGCCCCTCTGTTTCAGCCCCTCTGTTTCTCCCCCTCTGTTTCAGCCGCTCTGTTTCTCGCACTCTGTTGCTCACCCTCTGTTTTAGCCCCTCTGTTTCAGCCCCTCTGTTTTAGCCCCTCTGTTTCAGCCCCCCTGTTTCTCGCCCTCTGATTCAGCCCCTCTGTTTCTCACCCTCTGTTTCTCGACCTCTGTTTCTCGCCCTCTGTTTCAGCCCCTCTGTTTCAGCCCCTCTTGTTTCTCACCTTCTGTTTCAGCCCCTCTGTTTCTCGCCCTCCGTTTCTCGCCCTCTGTTTCTCGCCATTTATTTCTCTCCCTGTGTTTCTCACCCTATGTTTCAGCCCCTATGTTTCTCACCCTATGTTTCAGCCCCGCTCTTTCTCTCCCTATGTTCAGCCCCTCTGTTTCTCGCCCTCTGTTTCAGCCCCTCCATTTCTCGCCCCCTGTTTCTGCCCCTCTGTTTCTCGCCCTCTGTTTCAGCCCCTCTGTTTCAGCCCCCCTGTTTCTCGCCCTCTGTTTCAGCCCCGCTGTTTCTCACCCTATGTTTCAGCCCCTCTGTTTCAGCCCCTCTGTTTCTCACCCACTGTTTCAGCCCCTCTGTTTCTCGCCCTCTGTTTCAGCCCCTCTGTTTTTCACCCTCTGTTTCAGCCCCTCTGTTTCAGCCCCTCTGTTTCTCACCCTCTGTTTCAGCCCCTCTGTATCTCACCCTCTGTTTCAGCCCCTCTGTTTCAGCCCCTCTGTTTCTCCCCCTCTGTTTCAGCCCCTCTGTTTCAGCCCCTCTGTTTTAGCCCCTCTGTTTCAGCCCCCATGTTTCTCGCCCTCTGATTCAGCCCCTCTGTTTCAACCCCTCTGTTTCTCGACCTCTGTTTCTCGCCCTCTGTTTCAGCCCCTCTGTTTCAGCCCCTCTTGTTTCTCGCCTTCTGTTTCAGCCCCTCTGTTTCTCGCCCTCCGTTTCTCGCCCTCTGTTTCTCGCCATTTATTTCTCGCCCTGTGTTTCTCACCCTATGTTTCAGCCCCTATGTTTCTCACCCTATGTTTCAGCCCCGCTCTTTCTCTCCCTATGTTCAGCCCCTCTGTTTATCGCCCTCTGTTTCAGCCAATCTGTTTCTCGCCCTCTGTTTCTCGCCCTCTGTTGCTCGCCATCATTTTCTCGTGCTCTGTTTCAGCCCCTCTGTTTCAGCCCCGCTGTTTCTTGCCCTATGTTTCAGCCCCTCTATTTCTGCCCCGCTGTTTCAGCCACTCTGTTTCTCACCCTCTGATTCTCGCCCTCTGTTTCTCACGCTTTGTTTCTCGCCCTCTGTTTCAGCCCCGCTGTTTCAGCCACTCTGTATCTCGCCCTCAGTTTCAGCACCTCTGTTTCTTGCCCTCTGTTTCCGCTCCTCTATTTCAGCCCCTCTGTTTCTCACCCTCTGACTCTCGCCCTCTGTTTCTCACTCTTTGTTTCTCACCCACTGTTTCAGCCCCTCTGTTTCTCGCCCTCTGTTTCAGCCCCTCTGTTTCAGCCCCTCTGTTTCTCGCCCTCTGTTTCAGCCCCTCTGTTTCAGACCCTCTGTTTCAGACCCTCTGTTTCTCGCCCTCTGTTTCAGCCCCTCTGTTTCTCGCACTCTGTTTCTCACCCTCTGTTTCAGCCCCTCTGTTTCTCGCCCCCTGTTTCATCCCCTCTGTTTCTCGCCCTCTGATTCAGCCCCTCTGTTTCAGCTCTTCTGTTTCTCGCCCTATGGTTCTCGCCCTATGTTTCAGCCCCTCTGATTCAGCCCCTCTGTTTCATCCCCTCTGTTTCTCGCCCTCTGTTTCTTGCACTCAGTTTCAGCCTCTATGTTTCAGCTTCTCTGTTTCTCGCACTTTGATTCAGCCCCTCTGTTTCAGCCCCTCTGTTTCAACCCCACTGTTTCTCGCCCTCTTTTTCTCGCCATCTGTTTCAGCCCCTCTGTTTCTCGCCCTCTGTTTCAGCCCCTCTGTTTCAGCCCCGCTGTTTCTCGCCCTCTGTTTCAGCCCCTCTGTTTCAGCCCCTCTGTTTCTCGCCCTCTGTTTCAGCCCCTCTGTTTCAGCCCCTCTGTTTCTCGCCCTCTGTTTCAGGCCCGCTGTTTCTCACAAAATGTTTCAGCCAAACTGTTTCAGCCCCTCTGTTTCAGCCCCTCTGTTTCTCGCCCTCTGTTTCAGGCCCTCTGTTTCAGCCCCGCTGTTTCTCGCCCTCTGTTTGAGCCCCTCTGTTTCTCACCCACTGTTTCAGCCCCTCTGTTGCTCGCCCTCTGTTTCAGCCCCTCTGTTTCAGTCCCTCTGTTTCTCGCCCTTTGTTTCTGCCCCTTTGTTTCAGCCCCTCTCTTTCAGCCCCTCTGTTTCTCGCCATCTGTTTCAGCCAATCTGTTTCAGCCCGTCTGTTTCTCGCCCTCTGTTTCAGCCCCTCTGTTTCTCACCTCTGTTTCTCACCCTGTGTTTCAGCACCTCTGTTTCTCGCCCCCTGTTTCAGCCCCTCTGTTTCTCGCCCTCTGTTTCAGCCCCTCTGTTTCTCACTCTCTGTTTCTGACCCTCTGTTTCAGCCCCTCTGTTTCTAGCCCTCTGTTTCAGCCCCTCCATTTCTCGCCCCCTGTGTCAGCCCCTCTGTTTCTCACCCTCTGTTTCTCGCCCTCAGTTTCTGCCCCTCTGGTTCAGCCCCTCTGTTTCAGCCCCTCTGTTTCTCGCCCTCTGTTTCAGCCCCTCCATTTCTCGCCCCCTGTTTCAGCCCCTCTGTTTCTCGCCCTCTGATTCAGTCCCTCTGTTTCTGAGCCACTGTTTCAGCCCCTCTGTTTCTCACCCTCTGTTTCAGCCCCTCTGTTTCAGCCCCTCTGTTTCTCGCCCTCTGTTTCAGCCCTGCTGTTTCTCACCCTATGTTTCAGCCCCTCTTTTTCAGCCCCTCTGTTTCTCACCCACTGTTTCAGCCCCTCTGTTTATCGCCCTCTGTTTCAGCCCCTCTGTTTCTCACCCTCTGTTTCAGCCCCTCTGTTTCAGCCCCTCTGTTTCTCGCCCTCTGTTTCAGCCCCGCTGTTTCTCACCCTATGTTTCAGCCCCTCTGTTTCAGCCCCTCTGTTTCTCGCCCTCTGTTTCAGCCCCGCTGTTTCTCACCCTATGTTTCAGCCCCTCTGTTTCAGCCCATCTGTTTCTCGCCCTTTATTTCAGCCCATCTGTTTCTCACCCTCTGTTTCAGCCCCTCTGTTTCAGCCCCTCTCTTTCTCGCCCTCTGATTCAGTCCCTCTGTTTCTCAGCCACTGTTTCAGCCCCTCTGTTTCTTGCCCACTGTTTGAGCCCCTCTGTTTCTCACCCTCTGTTTCAGCCCCTCTGTTTCTCGCCCTCTGTTTCAGCCCCACTGTTTCTCACCCTATGTTTCAGCCCCTCTGTTTCAGCCCCTCTGTTTCTCACCCACTGTTTCAGCCCCTCTGTTTATCGCCCTCTGTTTCAGCCCCTGTTTCTCACCCTCTGTTTCAGCCCCTCTGTTTCAGCCCATCTGTTTCTTGCCCTCTGTTTCAGCCCCTCTGTTTCTCACCCTCTGTTTAAGCCCCTCTGTTTCAGCCCCTCTCTTTCTCGCCCTCTGTTTCACCCCCTCTGTTTCTCGCACTCTGTTTCTCACCCTCTGTTTTAGCCCCTCTGTTTCAGCCCCTCTGTTTCTCACCCTCTGTTTCAGCCCCTCTGTTTCTCACCCTCTGTTTCAGCCCCTCTCTTTCTCGCCCTCTGTTTCACCCCCTCTGTTTCTTGCACTCTGTTTCTCACCCTCTGTTTTAGCCCCTCCATTTCAGCCCCTCTGTTTCTCACCCTCTGTTTCAGCCCCTCTTTTTCTCGCCCCCTGTTTCAGTCCCTCTGTTTCAACCCCTCTGTTTCTCGACCTCTGTTTCTCGCCCTCTGTTTCAGCCCCTCTGTTTCAGCCCCTCTTGTTTCTCGCCTTCTGTTTCAGCCCCTCTGTTTCTCGCCCTCCGTTTCTCGCCTTCTGTTTCTCGCCATTTATTTCTCGCCCTGTGTTTCTCACCCTATGTTTCAGCCCCTATGTTTCTCACCCTATGTTTCAGCCCCGCTCTTTCTCTCCCTATGTTCTGCCCCTCTGTTTATCGCCCTCTGTTGCTCGCCATCATTTTCTCGTGCTCTGTTTCAGCCCCTCTGTTTCAGCCCCGCTGTTTCTTGCCCTATGTTTCAGCCCCTCTATTTCTGCCCCGCTGTTTCAGCCACTCTGTTTCTCACCCTCTGATTCTCGCCCTCTGTTTCTCACGCTTTGTTTCTCGCCCTCTGTTTCAGCCCCGCTGTTTCAGCCACTCTGTATCTCGCCCTCAGTTTCAGCACCTCTGTTTCTTGCCCTCTGTTTCCGCTCCTCTATTTCAGCCCCTCTGTTTCTCACCCTCTGACTCTCACCCTCTGTTTCTCACTCTTTGTTTCTCACCCACTGTTTCAGCCCCTCTGTTTCTCGCCCTCTGTTTCAGCCCCTCTGTTTCAGCCACTCTGTTTCTCGCCCTCTGTTTCAGCCCCTCTGTTTCAGACCCTCTGTTTCAGACCCTCTGTTTCTCGCCCTCTGTTTCAGCCCCTCTGTTTCTCGCACTCTGTTTCTCACCCTCTGTTTCAGCCCCTCTGTTTCTCGCCCCCTGTTTCATCCCCTCTGTTTCTCGCCCTCTGATTCAGCCCCTCTGTTTCAGCTCTTCTGTTTCTCGCCCTATGGTTCTCGCCCTATGTTTCAGCCCCTCTGATTCAGCCCCTCTGTTTCATCCCCTCTGTTTCTCGCCCTCTGTTTCTTGCACTCAGTTTCAGCCCCTATGTTTCAGCCTCTCTGTTTCTCGCCCTTTGATTCAGCCCCTCTGTTTCAACCCCACTGTTTCTCGCCCTCTTTTTCTCGCCATCTGTTTCAGCCCCTCTGTTTCTCGCCCTCTGTTTCAGCCCCTCTGTTTCAGCCCCGCTGTTTCTCGCCCTCTGTTTCAGCCCCTCTGTTTCAGCCCCTCTCTTTCTCGCCCTCTGTTTCACCCCCTCTGTTTCTCGCACTCTGTTTCTCACCCTCTGTTTTAGCCCCTCTGTTTCAGCCCCTCTGTTTCTCACCCTCTGTTTCAGCCCCTCTGTTTCTCACCCTCTGTTTCAGCCCCTCTCTTTCTCGCCCTCTGTTTCACCCCCTCTGTTTCTCGCACTCTGTTTCTCACCCTCTGTTTTAGCCCCTCCATTTCAGCCCCTCTGTTTCTCACCCTCTGTTTCAGCCCCTCTTTTTCTCGCCCCCTGTTTCAGTCCCTCTGTTTCAACCCCTCTGTTTCTCGACCTCTGTTTCTCGCCCTCTGTTTCAGCCCCTCTGTTTCAGCCCCTCTTGTTTCTCGCCTTCTGTTTCAGCCCCTCTGTTTCTCGCCCTCCGTTTCTCGCCTTCTGTTTCTCGCCATTTATTTCTCGCCCTGTGTTTCTCACCCTATGTTTCAGCCCCTATGTTTCTCACCCTATGTTTCAGCCCCGCTCTTTCTCTCCCTATGTTCTGCCCCTCTGTTTATCGCCCTCTGTTGCTCGCCATCATTTTCTCGTGCTCTGTTTCAGCCCCTCTGTTTCAGCCCCGCTGTTTCTTGCCCTATGTTTCAGCCCCTCTATTTCTGCCCCGCTGTTTCAGCCACTCTGTTTCTCACCCTCTGATTCTCGCCCTCTGTTTCTCACGCTTTGTTTCTCGCCCTCTGTTTCAGCCCCGCTGTTTCAGCCACTCTGTATCTCGCCCTCAGTTTCAGCACCTCTGTTTCTTGCCCTCTGTTTCCGCTCCTCTATTTCAGCCCCTCTGTTTCTCACCCTCTGACTCTCACCCTCTGTTTCTCACTCTGTGTTTCTCACCCACTGTTTCAGCCCCTCTGTTTCTCGCCCTCTGTTTCAGCCCCTCTGTTTCAGCCACTCTGTTTCTCGCCCTCTGTTTCAGCCCCTCTGTTTCAGACCCTCTGTTTCAGACCCTCTGTTTCTCGCCCTCTGTTTCAGCCCCTCTGTTTCTCGCACTCTGTTTCTCACCCTCTGTTTCAGCCCCTCTGTTTCTCGCCCCCTGTTTCATCCCCTCTGTTTCTCGCCCTCTGATTCAGCCCCTCTGTTTCAGCTCTTCTGTTTCTCGCCCTATGGTTCTCGCCCTATGTTTCAGCCCCTCTGATTCAGCCCCTCTGTTTCATCCCCTCTGTTTCTCGCCCTCTGTTTCTTGCACTCAGTTTCAGCCCCTATGTTTCAGCCTCTCTGTTTCTCGCCCTTTGATTCAGCCCCTCTGTTTCAACCCCACTGTTTCTCGCCCTCTTTTTCTCGCCATCTGTTTCAGCCCCTCTGTTTCTCGCCCTCTGTTTCAGCCCCTCTGTTTCAGCCCCGCTGTTTCTCGCCCTCTGTTTCAGCCCCTCTGTTTCAGCCCCTCTGTTTCTCGCCCTCTGTTTCAGCCCCTCTGTTTCTCGCCCTCTGTTTCAGGCCCGCTGTTTCTCACAAAATGTTTCAGCCAAACTGTTTCAGTCCCTCTGTTTCAGCCCCTCTGTTTCTCGCCCTCTGTTTCAGGCCCTCTGTTTCAGCCCCGCTGTTTCTCGCCCTCTGTTTGAGCCCCTCTGTTTCTCACCCACTGTTTCAGCCCCTCTGTTGCTCGCCCTCTGTTTCAGCCCCTCTGTTTCAGTCCCTCTGTTTCTCGCCCTTTGTTTCTGCCCCTTTGTTTCAGCCCCTCTCTTTCAGCCCCTCTGTTTCTCGCCATCTGTTTCAGCCAATCTGTTTCAGCCCCTCTGTTTCTCGCCCTCTGATTCAGCCCCTCTGTTTCTCACCTCTGTTTCTCACCCTGTGTTTCAGCACCTCTGTTTCTCGCCCCCTGTTTCAGCCCCTCTGTTTCTCGCCCTCTGTTTCAGCCCCTCTGTTTCTCACTCTCTGTTTCTGACCCTCTGTTTCAGCCCCTCTGTTTCTAGCCCTCTGTTTCAGCCCCTCCATTTCTCGCCCCCTGTGTCAGCCCCTCTGTTTCTCACCCTCTGTTTCTCGCCCTCAGTTTCTGCCCCTCTGGTTCAGCCCCTCTGTTTCAGCCCCTCTGTTTCAGCCCCTCCATTTCTCGCCCCCTGTTTCAGCCCCTCTGTTTCTCGCCCTCTGATTCAGTCCCTCTGTTTCTGAGCCACTGTTTCAGCCCCTCTGTTTCTCACCCTCTGTTTCAGCCCCTCTGTTTCAGCCCCTCTGTTTCTCGCCCTCTGTTTCAGCCCTGCTGTTTCTCTCCCAATGTTTCAGCCCCTCTGTTTCTCACCCTCTGTTTCTCACCCACTGTTTCAGCCCCTCTGTTTATCGCCCTCTGTTTCAGCCCCTCTGTTTCTCACCCTCTGTTTCAGCCCCTCTGTTTCAGCCCCTCTGTTTCTCGCCCTCTGTTTCAGCCCCGCTGTTTCTCACCCTATGTTTCAGCCCCTCTGTATCAGCCCCTCTGTTTCTCGCCCTCTGTTTCAGCCCCGCTGTTTCTCACCCTATGTTTCAGCCCCTCTGTTTCAGCCCATCTGTTTCTCGCCCTTTATTTCAGCCCATCTGTTTCTCACCCTCTGTTTCAGCCCCTCTGTTTCAGCCCCTCTCTTTCTCGCCCTCTGTTTCAGCCCCTACATTTCTCGCCCCCTGTTTCAGCCCCTCTGTTTCTCGCCCTCTGATTCAGTCCCTCTGTTTCTCAGCCACTGTTTCAGCCCCTCTGTTTCTTGCCCACTGTTTCAGCCCCTCTGTTTCTCACCCTCTGTTTCAGCCCCTCTGTTTCTCGCCCTCTGTTTCAGCCCCACTGTTTCTCACCCTATGTTTCAGCCCCTCTGTTTCAGCCCCTCTGTTTCTCACCCACTGTTTCAGCCCCTCTGTTTATCGCCCTCTGTTTCAGCCCCTGTTTCTCACCCTCTGTTTCAGCCCCTCTGTTTCAGCCCCTCTGTTTCTCGCCCTCTGTTTCAGCCCCGCTGTTTCTCACCCTATGTTTCAGCCCCTCTGTTTCAGCCCATCTGTTTCTTGCCCTCTGTTTCAGCCCCTCTGTTTCTCACCCTCTGTTTCAGCCCCTCTGTTTCAGCCCCTCTCTTTCTCGCCCTCTGTTTCACCCCCTCTGTTTCTCGCACTCTGTTTCTCACCCTCTGTTTTAGCCCCTCTGTTTCAGCCCCTCTGTTTCTCACCCTCTGTTTCAGCCCCTCTTTTTCTCGCCCCCTGTTTCAGTCCCTCTGTTTCAGCCCCTCTGTTTCTCGCCCTCTGATTCAGCCCCTCTGTTTCAACCCCTCTGTTTCTCACCCTCTGTTTCTCGCCCTCTGTTTCAGCCCCTCTGTTTCAGCCCCTCTTGTTTCTCGCCTTCTGTTTCAGCCCCTCTGTTTCTCGCCCTCTGTTTCTCGCCCTCTGTTTCAGCCAATCTGTTTCTCGCCCTCTGTTTCTCGCCCTGTGTTGCTCGCCATCTTTTTCTCGTGCTCTGTTTCTGCCCCTCTGTTTCCGCCCCGCTGTTTATTGCCCTATGTTTCAGCCCCTCTGTTTCTGCCCCGCTGTTTCAGCCACTCTGTTTCTCACCCTCTGATTCTCGCCCTCTGTTTCAAACGCTTTGTTTCTCGCCCTCTGTTTCAGCCCCTCTGTTTCAGCCACTCTGTTTCTCGACCTCAGTTTCAGCACCTCTGTTTCTTGCCCTCTGTTTCCGCTCCTCTATTTCAGCCCCTCTGTTTCTCACTCTCTGACTCTCACCCTCTGTTTCTCACGTTTTGTTTCTCACCCACTGTTTCAGCCCCTCTGTTTCTCGCCCTCTGTTTCAGCCCCTCTGTTTCAGCCCCTCTGTTTCAGACCCTCTGTTTCAGACCCTCTGTTTCTCGCCCTCTGTTTCAGCCCCTCTGTTTCAGCTCTTCTGTTTCTCGCCCTATGGTTCTCGCCCTATGTTTCAGCCCCTCTGATTCAGCCCCTCTGTTTCATCCCCTCTGTTTCTCGCCCTCTGTTTCTTGCACTCTGTTTCAGCCCCTATGTTTCAGCCTCTCTGCTTCTCGCTCTCTGTTTCTCGCCCTCTGTTTCTCACAAAATGTTTCAGCCAAACTGTTTCAGCCCCTCTGCTTCAGCCCCTCTGTTTCTCGCCCTCTGATTCATCGCCTCTGTTTCAGCCCCTCTGTTTCTCGACCTCTGTTTCTCGCCCTCTGTTTCAGCCTCTCTGTTTCTCGCCCTCTGTTTCTGCTCCTCTGTTTCAGCCCCGCTGTTTCTCGCCCTCTGTTTCAGCCCCTCTGTTTCAGCCCCGCTGTTTCTCGCCCTCTGTTTCAGCCCCTCTGTTTCTCGCCCTCAGTTTCAGCCCCTCTGTTTCAGCCCCTCTGTTTCTCGCCCTCTGTTTCAGCCGCTCCGTTTCTCGCCCCCTGTTGCAGCCCCTCTGTTTCGCACCCTCTGTTTCAGCCCCTCTGTTTCAGCCCCTCTGTTTCTCGCCCTCTGATTCAGCGCCTCTGTTTCAGCCCCTCTGTTTCTCGCCCACTGTTTCAGCCCCTCTGTTTCTCGCCCTCTGTTTCAGCCCCTCTGTTTCAGCCCCTCTGTTTCAGCCCCTCTGTTTCTCACCCACTGTTTCAGCCCCTCTGTTTCTCGCCCTCTGTTTCAGCCCCTCTGTTTCTCACCCTCTGTTTCTCGCCCTCTGTTTCAGCCCCTCTGTTTCCGCTCCTCTATTTCAGCCCCTCTGTTTCTCACCCTCTGACTCTCGCCCTCTGTTTCTCGCCCTCTGTTTCTCGCCCTCTGTTTCAGCCCCTCTGTTTCTCGCCCTCAGTTTCAGCCCCTCTGTTTCAGCCCCTCTGTTTCTCGCCCTCTGTTTCAGCCGCTCCGTTTCTCGCCCCCTGTTGCAGCCCCTCTGTTTCGCACCCTCTGATTCAGCGCCTCTGTTTCAGCCCCTCTGTTTCTCGCCCACTGTTTCAGCCCCTCTGTTTCTCGCCCTCTGTTTCAGCCCCTCTGTTTCAGCCCCTCTGTTTCTCGCCCTCTGTTTCAGCCCCTCTGTTTCTCGCCCACTGTTTCTCACCCTCTGTTTCTCGCCCTCTGTTTCAGCCCCTCTGTTTCTCACCCTCTGTTTCTCGCCCTCTGTTTCTCGCCCTCTGTTTCTCGCCCTCTGTTTCAGCCCCTCTGTTTCTCGCCCTCTGTTTCAGCCCCTCTGTTTCTCGCCCTCTGTTTCAGCCCCTCTGTTTCTCGCCCTCTGTTTCAGCCCCTCTGTTTCAGCCCCTCTGTTTCTCGCCCTCTGTTTCAGCCCCTCTGTTTCTCGCCCACTGTTTCTCACCCTCTGTTTCTCGCCCTCTGTTTCAGCCCCTCTGTTTCTCACCCTCTGTTTCTCGCCCTCTGTTTCTCGCCCTCTGTTTCTCGCCCTCTGTTTCAGCCCCTCTGTTTCTCGCCCTCTGTTTCAGCCCCTCTGTTTCTCGCCCCCTGTTGCAGCCCCTCTGTTTCGCACCCTCTGATTCAGCGCCTCTGTTTCAGCCCCTCTGTTTCTCGCCCACTGTTTCAGCCCCTCTGTTTCTCGCCCTCTGTTTCAGCCCCTCTGTTTCAGCCCCTCTGTTTCTCGCCCTCTGTTTCAGCCCCTCTGTTTCTCGCCCACTGTTTCTCACCCTCTGTTTCTCGCCCTCTGTTTCAGCCCCTCTGTTTCTCACCCTCTGTTTCTCGCCCTCTGTTTCTCGCCCTCTGTTTCTCGCCCTCTGTTTCAGCCCCTCTGTTTCTCGCCCTCTGTTTCAGCCCCTCTGTTTCTCGCCCTCTGTTTCAGCCCCTCTGTTTCTCGCCCTCTGTTTCAGCCCCTCTGTTTCAGCCCCTCTGTTTCTCGCCCTCCGTTTCAGCCCCTCTGTTTCTCGCCCACTGTTTCTCACCCTCTGTTTCTCGCCCTCCGTTTCAGCCCCTCTGTTTCTCACCCTCTGTTTCTCGCCCTCTGTTTCTCGCCCTCTGTTTCTCGCCCTCTGTTTCAGCCCCTCTGTTTCTCGCCCTCTGTTTCAGCCCCTCTGTTTCTCACCCTCTGTTTCTCGCCCTCTGTTTCTCGCCCTCTGTTTCTCGCCCTCTGTTTCAGCCCCTCTGTTTCTCGCCCTCTGTTTCAGCCCCTCTGTTTCTCGCCCCCTGTTGCAGCCCCTCTGTTTCGCACCCTCTGATTCAGCGCCTCTGTTTCAGCCCCTCTGTTTCTCGCCCACTGTTTCAGCCCCTCTGTTTCTCGCCCTCTGTTTCAGCCCCTCTGTTTCAGCCCCTCTGTTTCTCGCCCTCTGTTTCAGCCCCTCTGTTTCTCGCCCACTGTTTCTCACCCTCTGTTTCTCGCCCTCTGTTTCAGCCCCTCTGTTTCTCGCCCTCTGTTTCTCGCCCTCTGTTTCTCGCCCTCTGTTTCTCGCCCTCTGTTTCAGCCCCTCTGTTTCTCGCCCTCTGTTTAAGCCCCTCTGTTTCTCGCCCTCTGTTTCAGCCCCTCTGTTTCTCGCCCTCTGTTTCAGCCCCTCTGTTTCAGCCCCTCTGTTTCTCGCCCTCTGTTTCAGCCCCTCTGTTTCTCGCCCACTGTTTCTCACCCTCTGTTTCTCGCCCTCTGTTTCAGCCCCTCTGTTTCTCGCCCTCTGTTTCTCGCCCTCTGTTTCTCGCCCTCTGTTTCTCGCCCTCTGTTTCAGCCCCTCTGTTTCTCGCCCTCTGTTTCAGCCCCTCTGTTTCTCGCCCCCTGTTGCAGCCCCTCTGTTTCGCGCCCTCTGATTCAGCGCCTCTGTTTCAGCCCCTCTGTTTCTCGCCCACTGTTTCAGCCCCTCTGTTTCTCGCCCTCTGTTTCAGCCCCTCTGTTTCAGCCCCTCTGTTTCTCGCCCTCTGTTTCAGCCCCTCTGTTTCTCGCCCACTGTTTCTCACCCTCTGTTTCTCGCCCTCTGTTTCAGCCCCTCTGTTTCTCGCCCTCTGTTTCAGCCCCTCTGTTTCTCGCCCCCTGTTGCAGCCCCTCTGTTTCGCACCCTCTGATTCAGCGCCTCTGTTTCAGCCCCTCTGTTTCTCGCCCACTGTTTCAGCCCCTCTGTTTCTCGCCCTCTGTTTCAGCCCCTCTGTTTCAGCCCCTCTGTTTCTCGCCCTCTGTTTCAGCCCCTCTGTTTCTCGCCCACTGTTTCTCACCCTCTGTTTCTCGCCCTCTGTTTCAGCCCCTCTGTTTCTCGCCCTCTGTTTCTCGCCCTCTGTTTCTCGCCCTCTGTTTCTCGCCCTCTGTTTCAGCCCCTCTGTTTCTCGCCCTCTGTTTCAGCCCCTCTGTTTCTCGCCCTCTGTTTCAGCCCCTCTGTTTCAGCCCCTCTGTTTCTCGCCCTCTGTTTCAGCCCCTCTGTTTCTCGCCCACTGTTTCTCACCCTCTGTTTCTCGCCCTCTGTTTCAGCCCCTCTGTTTCTCGCCCTCTGTTTCTCGCCCTCTGTTTCTCGCCCTCTGTTTCTCGCCCTCTGTTTCAGCCCCTCTGTTTCTCGCCCTCTGTTTCAGCCCCTCTGTTTCTCGCCCCCTGTTGCAGCCCCTCTGTTTCGCACCCTCTGATTCAGCGCCTCTGTTTCAGCCCCTCTGTTTCTCGCCCACTGTTTCAGCCCCTCTGTTTCTCGCCCTCTGTTTCAGCCCCTCTGTTTCAGCCCCTCTGTTTCTCGCCCTCTGTTTCAGCCCCTCTGTTTCTCGCCCACTGTTTCTCACCCTCTGTTTCTCGCCCTCTGTTTCAGCCCCTCTGTTTCTCGCCCTCTGTTTCAGCCCCTCTGTTTCTCGCCCCCTGTTGCAGCCCCTCTGTTTCGCACCCTCTGATTCAGCGCCTCTGTTTCAGCCCCTCTGTTTCTCGCCCACTGTTTCAGCCCCTCTGTTTCTCGCCCTCTGTTTCAGCCCCTCTGTTTCAGCCCCTCTGTTTCTCGCCCTCTGTTTCAGCCCCTCTGTTTCTCGCCCACTGTTTCTCACCCTCTGTTTCTCGCCCTCTGTTTCAGCCCCTCTGTTTCTCGCCCTCTGTTTCTCGCCCTCTGTTTCTCGCCCTCTGTTTCTCGCCCTCTGTTTCAGCCCCTCTGTTTCTCGCCCTCTGTTTCAGCCCCTCTGTTTCTCGCCCTCTGTTTCAGCCCCTCTGTTTCTCGCCCTCTGTTTCAGCCCCTCTGTTTCAGCCCCTCTGTTTCTCGCCCTCTGTTTCAGCCCCTCTGTTTCTCGCCCACTGTTTCTCGCCCTCTGTTTCTCGCCCTCTGTTTCAGCCCCTCTGTTTCTCGCCCTCTGTTTCTCGCCCTCTGTTTCTCGCCCTCTGTTTCTCGCCCTCTGTTTCAGCCCCTCTGTTTCTCGCCCTCTGTTTCAGCCCCTCTGTTTCTCGCCCCCTGTTGCAGCCCCTCTGTTTCGCACCCTCTGATTCAGCGCCTCTGTTTCAGCCCCTCTGTTTCTCGCCCACTGTTTCAGCCCCTCTGTTTCTCGCCCTCTGTTTCAGCCCCTCTGTTTCAGCCCCTCTGTTTCTCGCCCTCTGTTTCAGCCCCTCTGTTTCTCGCCCACTGTTTCTCACCCTCTGTTTCTCGCCCTCTGTTTCAGCCCCTCTGTTTCTCGCCCTCTGTTTCAGCCCCTCTGTTTCTCGCCCCCTGTTGCAGCCCCTCTGTTTCGCACCCTCTGATTCAGCGCCTCTGTTTCAGCCCCTCTGTTTCTCGCCCACTGTTTCAGCCCCTCTGTTTCTCGCCCTCTGTTTCAGCCCCTCTGTTTCAGCCCCTCTGTTTCTCGCCCTCTGTTTCAGCCCCTCTGTTTCTCGCCCTCTGTTTCTCACCCTCTGTTTCTCGCCCTCTGTTTCAGCCCCTCTGTTTCTCGCCCTCTGTTTCTCGCCCTCTGTTTCTCGCCCTCTGTTTCTCGCCCTCTGTTTCAGCCCCTCTGTTTCTCGCCCTCTGTTTCAGCCCCTCTGTTTCTCGCCCTCTGTTTCAGCCCCTCTGTTTCTCGCCCTCTGTTTCAGCCCCTCTGTTTCAGCCCCTCTGTTTCTCGCCCTCTGTTTCAGCCCCTCTGTTTCTCGCCCACTGTTTCTCACCCTCTGTTTCTCGCCCTCTGTTTCAGCCCCTCTGTTTCTCGCCCTCTGTTTCAGCCCCTCTGTTTCTCGCCCCCTGTTGCAGCCCCTCTGTTTCGCACCCTCTGATTCAGCGCCTCTGTTTCAGCCCCTCTGTTTCTCGCCCACTGTTTCAGCCCCTCTGTTTCTCGCCCTCTGTTTCAGCCCCTCTGTTTCAGCCCCTCTGTTTCTCGCCCTCTGTTTCAGCCCCTCTGTTTCTCGCCCACTGTTTCTCACCCTCTGTTTCTCGCCCTCTGTTTCAGCCCCTCTGTTTCTCGCCCTCTGTTTCTCGCCCTCTGTTTCTCGCCCTCTGTTTCTCGCCCTCTGTTTCAGCCCCTCTGTTTCTCGCCCTCTGTTTCAGCCCCTCTGTTTCTCGCCCTCTGTTTCAGCCCCTCTGTTTCTCGCCCTCTGTTTCAGCCCCTCTGTTTCAGCCCCTCTGTTTCTCGCCCTCTGTTTCAGCCCCTCTGTTTCTCGCCCACTGTTTCTCACCCTCTGTTTCTCGCCCTCTGTTTCAGCCCCTCTGTTTCTCGCCCTCTGTTTCTCGCCCTCTGTTTCTCGCCCTCTGTTCCAGCCCCTCTGTTTCTCGCCCTCTGTTTCAGCCCCTCTGTTTCTCGCCCCCTGTTGCAGCCCCTCTGTTTCGCACCCTCTGATTCAGCGCCTCTGTTTCAGCCCCTCTGTTTCTCGCCCACTGTTTCAGCCCCTCTGTTTCTCGCCCTCTGTTTCAGCCCCTCTGTTTCAGCCCCTCTGTTTCTCGCCCTCTGTTTCAGCCCCTCTGTTTCTCGCCCACTGTTTCTCACCCTCTGTTTCTCGCCCTCTGTTTCAGCCCCTCTGTTTCTCGCCCTCTGTTTCAGCCCCTCTGTTTCTCGCCCCCTGTTGCAGCCCCTCTGTTTCGCACCCTCTGATTCAGCGCCTCTGTTTCAGCCCCTCTGTTTCTCGCCCACTGTTTCAGCCCCTCTGTTTCTCGCCCTCTGTTTCAGCCCCTCTGTTTCAGCCCCTCTGTTTCTCGCCCTCTGTTTCAGCCCCTCTGTTTCTCGCCCACTGTTTCTCACCCTCTGTTTCTCGCCCTCTGTTTCAGCCCCTCTGTTTCTCGCCCTCTGTTTCTCGCCCTCTGTTTCTCGCCCTCTGTTTCTCGCCTCTGTTTCAGCCCCTCTGTTTCTCGCCCTCTGTTTCAGCCCCTCTGTTTCTCGCCCTCTGTTTCAGCCCCTCTGTTTCTCGCCCTCTGTTTCAGCCCCTCTGTTTCAGCCCCTCTGTTTCTCGCCCTCTGTTTCAGCCCCTCTGTTTCTCGCCCACTGTTCTCACCCTCTGTTTCTCGCCCTCTGTTTCAGCCCCTCTGTTTCTCGCCCTCTGTTTCAGCCCCTCTGTTTCTCGCCCCCTGTTGCAGCCCCTCTGTTCGCACCCTCTGATTCAGCGCCTCTGTTTCAGCCCCTCTGTTTCTCGCCCACTGTTTCAGCCCCTCTGTTTCTCGCCCTCTGTTTCAGCCCCTCTGTTTCAGCCCTCTGTTTCTCGCCCTCTGTTTCAGCCCCTCTGTTTCTCGCCCACTGTTTCTCGCCCTCTGTTTCTCGCCCTCTGTTTCAGCCCCTCTGTTTCTCGCCCTCTGTTTCTCGCCCTCTGTTTCTCGCCCTCTGTTTCTCGCCCTCTGTTTCAGCCCCTCTGTTTCTCGCCCTCTGTTTCAGCCCCTCTGTTTCTCGCCCTCTGTTTCAGCCCCTCTGTTTCTCGCCCTCTGTTTCAGCCCCTCTGTTTCAGCCCCTCTGTTTCTCGCCCTCTGTTTCAGCCCCTCTGTTTCTCGCCCACTGTTTTCTCACCCTCTGTTTCTCGCCCTCTGTTTCAGCCCCTCTGTTTCTCGCCCTCTGTTTCTCGCCCTCTGTTTCTCGCCCTCTGTTTCTCGCCCTCTGTTTCAGCCCCTCTGTTTCTCGCCCTCTGTTTCAGCCCCTCTGTTTCTCGCCCTCTGTTTCAGCCCCTCTGTTTCTCGCCCTCTGTTTCAGCCCCTCTGTTTCTCGCCCTCTGTTTCAGCCCCTCTGTTTCAGCCCCTCTGTTTCTCGCCCTCTGTTTCAGCCCCTCTGTTTCTCGCCCACTGTTTCTCACCCTCTGTTTCTCGCCCTCTGTTTCAGCCCCTCTGTTTCTCGCCCTCTGTTTCAGCCCCTCTGTTTCTCGCCCCCTGTTGCAGCCCCTCTGTTTCGCACCCTCTGATTCAGCGCCTCTGTTTCAGCCCCTCTGTTTCTCGCCCACTGTTTCAGCCCCTCTGTTTCTCGCCCTCTGTTTCAGCCCCTCTGTTTCAGCCCCTCTGTTTCTCGCCCTCTGTTTCAGCCCCTCTGTTTCTCGCCCACTGTTTCTCGCCCTCTGTTTCTCGCCCTCTGTTTCAGCCCCTCTGTTTCTCGCCCTCTGTTTCTCGCCCTCTGTTTCTCGCCCTCTGTTTCTCGCCCTCTGTTTCAGCCCCTCTGTTTCTCGCCCTCTGTTTCAGCCCCTCTGTTTCTCGCCCTCTGTTTCAGCCCCTCTGTTTCTCGCCCTCTGTTTCAGCCCCTCTGTTTCAGCCCCTCTGTTTCTCGCCCTCTGTTTCAGCCCCTCTGTTTCTCGCCCACTGTTTCTCACCCTCTGTTTCTCGCCCTCTGTTTCAGCCCCTCTGTTTCTCGCCCTCTGTTTCTCGCCCTCTGTTTCTCGCCCTCTGTTTCTCGCCCTCTGTTTCAGCCCCTCTGTTTCTCGCCCTCTGTTTCAGCCCCTCTGTTTCTCGCCCTCTGTTTCTCGCCCTCTGTTTCAGCCCCTCTGTTTCTCGCCCTCTGTTTCAGCCCCTCTGTTTCTCGCCCTCTGTTTCAGCCCCTCTGTTTCTCGCCCTCTGTTTCAGCCCCTCTGTTTCAGCCCCTCTGTTTCTCGCCCTCTGTTTCAGCCCCTCTGTTTCTCGCCCACTGTTTCTCACCCTCTGTTTCTCGCCCTCTGTTTCAGCCCCTCTGTTTCTCGCCCTCTGTTTCTCGCCCTCTGTTTCTCGCCCTCTGTTTCTCGCCCTCTGTTTCAGCCCCTCTGTTTCTCGCCCTCTGTTTCAGCCCCTCTGTTTCTCGCCCTCTGTTTCTCGCCTTCTCCCTCACCCCACCTCCCTCACCCCATCTCCCTATCCCCCTCACCCCATCTCCTTAACCCTACCTCCTCACCCCATCTCCCTATCCCCCTCACCCCATCTCCTTAACCTACCTCCCTCACCCCATCTCCCTATCCCCCTCACCCCATCTCCTTAACCCTACCTCCCTCACCCCATCTCCCTATCCCCCTCACCC